>NC_133551.1:57862500-60262500 GCF_048773025.1 Camelus bactrianus
CTTGCCTTGCATATTTGGTTCCAACAACTGAACTTTTCTCAGTTCCTTAAACATGGTAATCTTGTTCTTGCTACTGGATTTTCTCCACCTGGATGCTTTTCTATTCCTCTTCCTGCAACCACTTGCCATTCACTCTTCAGGCTTCAGCCGCTAGATCACTAGCCCACTGCAAACCCCTCAAATTTTCATCCTTATCTTGAATTAGGTTAGGTACTCATACAATGAGTTTCCATAGCACATATACCATTTATGGTTATTGCTAGTATAACAAACATGGTAATTCATTAGTTCCTCCATCTTTTCCCCTGACTGAGTAATAACGCCCTTAATGATATGATATCTAGGTCAGAGTCCACAAGTCACTTTCAGATATTAAATATGTGCCCAATTTGACATGTTACAATGATCTACAGCCAGGATCAGCACACTATGGCCTCTGGGCCAAACTCCGCACCCTGTTTTTGTAAATAAAATTTCTTTGTAAACAATCAAACTCATTCATTCTGAATTGTCTATAGTTACTCTTCTACTACATTATCCGATTTGAGTAACTGCCTGCCCTCTACAGAAAAAATTAGCCAACCCCTGCCAGGATGGTGGTAATCCCAAAGATAATTAGGATGTGGAGAAATTAGAACTCTCATACAATCACTAGTAGGAATGTGAAATGGTGCAGCTGCTTCGGAAAAGAGTCTGGCAGCTTCTCAAAATGTTAGAGTTATCATATGATCCAGCAATTCCACTCTGACTTGAAAGAATTGAAAAGATATTTCCACACAAAAAGGTGTACACAGATGTTTATAAATATAGCATTATTCACAGCATCCCGAAGTGGAAACAATCCAAATCTCCATCAACTGATGAATGGATCAATAAAATGTAATATATCCACACAATGGAATAGTATTCAGCCATAAAAAATAATGAAGTACTGATACAGACAACAGCATAAATGAACTTTGACAATATTCTGCTGATAATGTGTGGTTATTCTCTAGACTTACAGTGTTTTTCACTTGCTATTTCATGTAATTTAAATAAAAAAATAAATTATTAGCATGAATTTGCCATTCTTTATGTTTTATGTTTATGTATTTTTTATAGTTTATATTTTTATGTTTTATATAAAATTCTGGGTTTAAATGCAAATATAAGAGAATTTAACTCATGCCAAATCACAAAATTTACATAATTTGAATTTCATAGTTTGTACCTACATATGTATTTTGATTTTACTGGAACAGTGGAAACACTGTATCAAGCTAAATCAACTGCTTTTATTTCATTTCTTTTTTTATTTTATTTTTTATTAGGGTACACTTGATTTACAATGTTAGTTTCAGGTATACAGCAAAACGATTCAGTTATACATAGACATATATATGTATGCATATATTTTCAGATTCTTTTCCATTATAACTTATTACAAGATATTGAATATAGTTCCTTGTGCTATACAGGAGGTCCTTATTGTTTATTTATTTTATATATAGTAGTGTGTATCTGTTAATCCGAAACTCCTAATTTACCCATCCTCTCCCTTTCCCCTTGGGTAACCAAAGTTTGTTTTCTATGTCTATGAGTCTATTTCTATGGCTTTTCAATTATTTCTCTTCTTGATGTGCACGTATTTTTATCAACACTGTCTACCTTTGGCTTACTGATGAATAAGGAAGGAAATGAAATATAATAATAATGTATATTATATATAATAATATTAATCTTAACAATAAGATTACTGCTACTACTAATAGTTAATCATATGAAATACTAATGAATAAGGAATGAAATGAGCTATGGATTGCCTATCTTTCCCTTTCCTTCTTGTAGTCATTTTCAAGGTGATTGGCTAACATAGGGAAGTAACATGGATGAAAAAGAATATGGTAGTGTCCCCTGATCATCTGGGTTTCTTAGAATGCTGTGGACTTTTTCATTCATTCCAAGAAAGTTCTGATTGAAACAGGAGCCATGGTCTGCCAGGACTATCAGAACTCCCGCACAGATGTAACCCGCTTCCTTTGCACTTGCTGTGAGTTCCACTGCATTCCCACACATCATGGGTCCGCTGGAATCCTATGCTCAAGGGGCCTCATGCACACTACATGCAAAACGGTCTGGTGAGGATTGGTAGGCACATGTTATGTTTATCTGTTCCCTCTTGTGCACACTCCATCATTCCCTCGGATTTCAGGTACAAAAATGAAATTATTAAGAATATCAAGATGGTGACAGCAGAGCATTAACCAAGCCTGGGGCTCTGCTGAGGATGGGGCCCCAGAAGATTGCAGAGTTCACACGCCTGAAGTTGGCCCTATCTGCAGGTTCCCCAATTACTGTGGTTCTTTTTAGAATTTGAGGCACTTAGCAGCAATTTTTCCCACTTTGGGGCCAAGTCCCCAAATCTGGTACAACAGAAAAAATTTCACACAATTTCCTCTTATACTTGCATGGCAAAGTCTGTTAGTTTTCTCCTCTTCTCTGTTAACAAAATTCCCAGTATTCAACCGGGCACAGAGCCACCTAGAATAAAGACTACATTTCCCAGACTTCCTTGCATCTATCGAATGTGGCCAGGTAACAGCGGTCTGGCCTATGGGATGGAGGGGAAGTACTCTATGCTGAAGAGACTCTTCTGAAGAGTCCTAAGTGTCAACTCTTCTTAAGGGATTGGGTGTGATCACTTATGCCCCTTTCACTTCTTTTTATTTCTTCCTGGAGTGTAGATCTGGCTTCTTGTATCTTGAGGTTAAGACCAACCATGGTGGAGCCACAAAAATAGAGGGAACCTATGTCCTGACAACAGAATGACATACAAACTCTGGCCCATCATCCAGACACAGTTGGTTTGGGCTTAATTGTATTTGCAGCTAAACCTAATCCTAATAAACATTATCTGTTTTATTATCTCTTTGCCAATAGACTTTAAGATCCATGACGGCAAGAACCCATCAGCCTTGACTGCCCTATTTGCTGTTGTATTGTGAATATCCAACACTGCACCTAGCACAGAATAGGTATTTAATAGTCAAATGAATGAATAAATGAGGGAATTGAGGTCCAGAGCAGTTGATTAACATGCCCAAGGTCACACTGGCTACCTAGTGGGAGGCAATGTGATTCCAGGTCTACTCTATTGACCAGGCTAACACTCAGAAGCAGCCTTACTTTCCATCTTTCTACTTTCCTGGAGGACTGACGCTATTGAATGGCTTGCAACTTTCCAAACACATCTTGCTGTTTCGTGTCTTTGGGTTTTGCCCAAGCTATTCCTTCTGCCTCGAATGCTCCACCCACCCCTCCTGAATTGCTTTGTCAGCCGGTAAACACCAAACCATCTTTCAATACCCAGTACATGTGACACCTAGCACCTCCCAGAGAGAATCAATCTTTCCCTCCTCTTTTTTCCTACTGTACTCTGTACCGATTTCTATCAACCTGCTGATAATGTTTCACTGCACTATAAATTGCCACACATTCACACTATTGTACCCGCATTGTTATTTCCTGAAGGGCAGGGACTGGGGAATTACTTACCTCTGAATTCCCAGAGCCTGGAACATAATAGGAGGCTAAAACATTTGTTGAATTGGTAGGATCCTGATCCCAATTTATAAATGAGGAAATCGAGCTTAAGACAGAATTACGTTCCGTTACACAGTGAATTTTATAGGTCTACAGAATACAGATCTCCTGGCTTCAGTTTGTATATCTGTTTGCTAGAGCTGCCATAACAAATTACCACAGACTGGTTGATTTAACGACAGAAATTTGTTTTCTCACAGTTTTGGAGACCAGAAGTCTGAGATCAAGATGTTGACTGGGTTGGTTCCTTTCTAGGACTGTAAGGAAAAATCTGTTCCATGCCTCTTCCCCAGCTTCTGGCAGTTTTCAGGCAACCTTTGGTGCTTCTTGACTTATAGAATCACCATCCCGATCTCTTCCTTCATCTTCATATGGTGTTCTCCCTGTGTGCACTGTCTGTCTTCAGATTTCTCCCACTAGTCATATTGAATTTGGGCCCACACTAATGACCTCATTTTAATTTGATTACCTCTGTAAAGGTCCTACATCCAAATAAGGCTACATTTTGAGATACTGAGGGTTTGGATTTCAACATATGAATTTTAGGTGGACATAATTTAACCTACAACAGTTTCTCAATTGCAAAATGAAGACTTCAGCCTGGATGGTTCTTAAGGTCACTTCTGCTTCCAAGCCCAGGGAGAGAATGGCTGGCCCAAGGCCACATAAATAGTGGCTAGAGCTGGGATTCAAACCCAGGCTGGCCTGACTCCAAACCCTGAACTTTTAAACCAGTGCAGATTTATGATGCCTAGCTCACAGGGAGACAGCCTTCAACTTCATGGGCACACAAACCGCTCTTTGGCAGAAGCTGGGATTGGGGGAGCAGCATGCTCTGGCCATGTCTCTTGTCTCTTCAGCTGTTCTCAGCATCCATCCTCGGTCATCCTCTGGCAGAAGCTTCTGTCCCATTCTGAGCTGCAGTAGTGAGGCTGTGAGCAGGAGCCCACCAGCTGCTTACCTGTTTCAATGGCAGCCTCAGCAGGGAAAGAGTAAAGCCCAGTTTCTCCATTAATATTTATTACATGAATGTATGATGGGTAGACGGTTCCTGGTTGCTAGAATTCCCAGACAGGTTGAGGGGAAATCTACAAGTGAAGGGAATTTGTACCTCACCTCCTGTACAGAGGCCAGGAAGCCTTTTATTCTTTGTCAACATGATTCCCAATGATATAGTGATGACTAAGGAAGCAGCTGTATGGGTGGACCCCAGGGCACCCTCACAGAATCCCAAACATCCCAGAGCAATGCTGCAAAAATCATAGCAGTGACCAGGCTCACTTCCACCTCTAAACTTCCATTTCACCATCTGTACAAACAAAGACAAAAATACTTATCTCTTCCCATTGTAATAAATAGTTAATCATTCGCTGAACTCTTGCTAGGGGTCAGGAATTAGACCAAACCAGGGGTAGGCAAACTTTTTCTGTAAACGGCTAGCTAGGAAATATTTTAAGATTTGCAGGCAAAGAGCCAAAATCGACACTATCATGTAGGGATGTATATAACAAGACAGAAAACAAATCTCCTCTATTTTGTGTGTGTGTAAAATTAAAAATATAAAAACCGCTTTCAGCTTGTGAGTTCTATACAAATAGGCGGCAGGCCAGATTTAGCGCATGAGTTGTAGCTGATTGACCCCTGTTCTAAACACATTATGTGCAATGGCTCAATTAATCTTCGCACCAACGGGATGAGATCTGTGCTGACTTTACCCTTGTTTTATAGATGAGGAAACTGAAAGAGTCTCAGAGGAGTTAAGCAACTTGCCCAATTCACACAATTATTAAGTAATGGAGCTGGAATTTGAACCAAGGTAGTCTGGTTCTGGAGTTTGTAAGCTCAATCACCTTGTTGTACAACAAATTTAATACACACATAGGACTTGACTTTTTTTTTAACTTTATTTTATTGACGTATAGTTGCTTTACAATATTGTGTTAGTTTCACATGTACAGCAAAGTGATCCAATTATATATATATTCTTTTTCAGATTCTTTTCCATTAGAGGTTATTGCAAAATATTGAATATTCCCCATGCTGTATGGTAGGTCCTTATTGTTTATTTCATGTATAGTAAGGTGTATATGTTAATCTCAAACTCCTAATTTATCCCTCCTCTCAACCCCTTTCCCCTTTGGTAACCATAGTTTGTTTTGTATAGAACTTGACAGTTATATATATTTATTTACATATAATTGTTCTGCTTTTCCTCTCAGGAATGCCAGACTGGCAAAACGATATCTCCAGTACAGAGTGATAAGTACAAAGAGAGGGAAGCACAAGGGACTTTAGGAGCAAGCGGCACCTCCCCCCAAATTTCCAGTTTCATGTCCATCACCTCCCAATAACCCTGTGACTCAGTGATGGCTGTTTTAATTATCTGCATTTTAAAAACACAAAGCGGAAACTCCGAGAAGTGACTTGTCCAAGGTCACACAGCAAGCGGGTAGCAGAGCCAGGATTAGGACCCCAGGCTCCTGAACCTTGTCTAGGGTGCGTCTTACCATCACACTGTCTCTGAAGCCCAGGCCAGGTCTGCTACATCTTCTGCTGGTGAAGAGGCTATCCAGGATCTGGCTCTTCCAGAGAATACCACATGTGATCCTGGGTCATGCACCAAACCACAGAATTCTTGGAAAATCAAAAGTGGCAAGTCCATGAGAATTTATCAGGAACCCGCTCCTTCTAGTAGTCCCCTCGTATCAGGCATTGCTGGCTGCTTGGCATCCATGATTTTATTTAATTCTACAAGAGTTTCCGGGAACTTTCATCTGTAACCTGTGGGGCAACAGTAGGTTTTAGGGAAGGGGAAAAGACTCTGGGGCCTGACCACTGCCCTTGCCAATCCTGACTCAGCCACTTACTGGCTCCATGACCCTGGTTAAGTTGCTTCACCTCCCTGGCTTCAAACTCCTCATCTGGAAAATGAGGATAATAAAACCTATTTTGCATAGCTGTTGTAAGAATTCAAAGTAATATTTGTATGTCAAACTGTTCTCAGTGGTTCTCACTAAGGGGCAGGATTACGTTTTGTAAGACTTGCATGTTTTGTAGACTTCTACAATTGTAAATGTTTTATGATAATCGTGTATTATTTGGTAAGTAGAAAAATACATAGAGATGAATATGTCATATATATTTAAGCTAAGTGCATACAGTAAGCATGCAATTCACAAGTTTGTGTACATATTTATGCAGCAAACATTTAGGGAATTCGTGGGGTTAGGGCTCCTGGGATCAGAGCCCTGACCAAGTTCCCAGTGGGATTCACTGAATGAGGGTGGGAGGCATCTGCTGTGGTGGGAATGGAGTGCTCTGTGCAGGTGATAGGGCCAGGCGTGGGGTGTGAACCTCTAATTGCCAGTTAAGAGTGATGGAGACACTGGGAGAGGCAGGCGCCCAGAACAAAGGATAGGTTTTATAGATTAGTAGAGTTTGCCAGAGGGCAGACTGGGAAGGTACTTTCCCACAGCTAGCAGTGATTTTTTGCAGGATTACAAGGAAAAGAGTTCTTTGTTTGAGGATGGCTCAGGACAGGTCCACCTCTGTAGCAGGGAATTCAGGGCCATTGGATTTAAGGACCCATCAGGTCACTCATGGTTGGGGAGGGACAGCTCTCAGAGAGAAGCAGAATTCTCATCTAGATAGAGTTTGGCTCCCTTGAAGATTTAAGTACTAAACTTAAAACCATTAAAGCTCAGGGGAAAAAAAATAGGTGAATAAGTTTATAACATGGGGTTGAGGAAGGTGTTCCTAACAAATACCCAGAAGCCGTGATGTAAAAGATTGACAAATTTGATGAGAAAGAAATCTAAACTTATGTACTAAAAAGAGTCCAAAACCAAATTAGAAGACAAATAGCAGATTGGGAGAAAATATTTATAATGTATAACTGATACACACAGAGTCAGCACAGAGCACCTATAAATAAACAACTTAACAGAAAATAAAGAATGCAAATAGGCAATTCACAGAAGAAATGGCTAAGAAACATAAAAAGACTTTTACTATCCCAAAGTTACAAAAAAGCCAACGAAGAATGCAATTTTTTCATCTAGCAGATTGACAAAATTTTTTAATGTACGTGATAGCCTATGTTGGTGAAGTGTCTGGATGTGTTCGTGTATCCTTATATTTTACTAATGCATTTGAAACTGGGCAACCATTTTGGAGGGCAATTTGTGTGTCTTAACACTTGAATTATTTGCTTTCTCCCCTTCCCCTTCCCACCCCCACAAATACAAGACCTATGATGGCAAAGATCTCATCTGTCACACCCACTGTTGTGTTTCCAGCACCGGGAAGAGTACAAGGCATAACAAACCTTTGATAAATATTTAACTCACTCAATAAAAGTATGAATTTTACACTCATGTTTCTTTAGGTGCGGAAATTCTATTCTGGGGAATCTATCATTGAAAAATACTTTCCTAAGGGGCCAAAGATATTTCTGTAAAAATGCTTAGTGAGGCATTATATGAAATAGTTAAAAGAAAATTACAAACAAAATAAATGTTCCCCAATAAGGGGGATGCATTAAAAAATATATATATATATTATGAAATACTATGCAGCTGATAAAAAGGAGGCAGTAGAACTGAACGTATAGTTTGCATATTTCATTGAGGGAGAAAAATGAGCTGTACAGCAGCAGATGTGGGCTGAGAGAGGACTTCTATGTTTGAATTTTGTTTGTCTTTGGGGTTATCTTTTCCATTTATTTATGTTTTTAAACAAAAGTCATATGTATTTAAGGTCTACAATGTGATGATTTGATATACATAGTGAAATGATTACTATAGTCAAGCTAATTAACATATCACCTATTTACATAGTTACCATTTGTGTGTGTGTGTGATGAGGGCACCTGGAAACTACTCTCTTAGTGTATTTCGTGCTCCATACAGTAGTATTAAGTATAATCATTTTGTCTGTACCTTTCATCTCTAGACTCATTCATCCGACATAACTGCAGCTGTATACCATTTGACCAACATCTCTCCATTTCCCCCACCTCTCCAGACCCTGATAACCAGCATTCTGCTTCTAGGAGTTCCACTCATTTTGAGTCCATTTATAAGTGAGATCATACAGTATTTGTCTTTCTCTGGCTTATTTCACTTAGCTAAATGTCCTCCAGGTTCACCCAGGTTGTAGTAAATGGCAGAATTTCCTTCATTCTCATTCTGAATAATATTCCATCGTATATACACCACATGTTCTTTATCCATTCATCTGTCAAAGGACACTTGGGTTGCTTCCATATCTTGGTTGTTGTAAATAATACTGCAATGAACATGACAGTACAAATATCACTTCAAGATCCTGATTTCATTTCCTTTGAATATATGCCCAGGACTGGGATTGCTGGGTCACATGGCAGTTCTATTTTTAATTTTTTGAGGCATCTCCATACCAATTTCCATGACTGTGGCTTTTTGCAGTTTTGTCTGAAACATTTATGATGAGCACATGTAAGAATTACAACTTTTAAAAGAATAAATAACATTTAATGAAATGTAAATGCTTTTTTATTTTTTAGGTGAGAGTTAATTAGGTTTATTTATTTGGATTGAATCCAGAATCTCCTGCATACTAAGCAAGCACTCCACCACTGAAGTATACCCTCTCCTGTAAATGCTTTTTTAAAGCAAAGGTATTAAAGAGAAAATTCAGCAGTCTTCTTAAATCACCAAGGTCTGGTTTTTCTTTCTTCCCTGCTCCTCCCTTCTCTATTTCTTTCCTAGTTCTTCTTCTTCCCTCACCCCTCCTCCTCTTCTTTAAAATTCCTTATAATTTTTTTTTTTTTTTTTTTTGAGTACATAAGGACTCTACCATGGCTGTGACTGCCTCTGACAATTCATGATGATGGGTTGTTTACTGAGTGCTCACTAAGCCTCAGGTTCTGTGGGACGCATTTTACATTCCTATCTCCTTTAAGAGATTCTCTGAGATAAAGATGACTACGTCACAAGGCAGCAGCGGAGCTTAGTGGTGCCAAACTGCTCGGGCTCAAATCCCAGCTGTGCCATTTACTAGCGGCGCCCTTAGCAACCTTCTTCACTTTGGGTTTCTCCATAAAATGAAGGTAACAACAGCACCTGCGTCAGAGGGTTGTGGTCAGGATGAATTAATAAGAACCAAGCACGTAGGGCAGTGCCTGGTGCAATTTTACAGGTGAGGAAACGGAGGTAAACCAGCAGGGATTCTAGCCCACAACTGGCTTCAGAGCCTGAGCCCTTCACACTCGCTTGGTTCTTCCAGTCCGTGCAACTTGGGGAGCCAAGCTTTCACGTGGGCTTGAGGCAGAATGGGGAGGTGGAGTTGGGAGAAGTTCCTTTCTTGATCCTTCCCGTGTTTCTTCAGCTGTTGAGCACAGCCATGCTTTCTGTAACTAAGCAGGAGACAGACTTAGAAGAACCAGAAGCAAGCCCTTCACACCTCCAAGTCCCCAGAATTTGTCTGCCAGTTGTAAGATAAATTTGTGCAAGCCCCTGGGAGGGTCTCGGGGTTCAGGCGTCCGGTGGGGACTCATTTCCTTCTTGGCCGGAGGGAATTGCGGCTTCTTCCCTCTGAGATGTCAGCGTGGGGAGGAGGTAGGCCTGGCGGAAACTTCACAGGTCAGACCCTGACCCCACCACCACCCTCACCGACCCCCAAGGAACATGTGGTGACCGCCGGAGGGTGAAAGAAGCAAAAGAGAGCACCATTCCGAAAGTTGCTTTGAAAAGCACATTAAAAAAACATTTTGGTGGGGAGTGTATAGCTCAGTTGGTAGAGTGTCTACTTAGCATGCCCTAGGTCCTGGGTTCAATCCCCATGAACCTCCAGTAAATAAATAAATAAACCTAATTACCTCCCCCCTCTCGCAGGAAAATAAAAAAACCTAACTGTTTGTTTCAAAAACTTTTAGGTGTTCCCAGAAAAAGAGCAGATGTGAAATCATTCTTTTAAGAAGAGAGGTCATAGAGGGAATGTGGCAAAATCCAAGGCTTCCTCTGGGCTGCTCGCACGTGTGCTCGGCCCCCTCACCCCCGCGACCCCCTCACCGTCTACCCCCCTCACCAGGTGTGGCCAGGCTGACCGGTGGGGAAGGGGGCGGAGAGCCCGCGGTGGGGTAACAGTCCAGAGGGCACCTGGCGTACCGATCTGCTCCCGTTCTTACTCAAAGGCCTTTCCGCACCCAGACCTCTCCAGGATTTGGCTCCTTTCCCAGCCCTTTCTTCCCGCTTGTAATTTTGTAAAGTGGTTTCATTCCTGGGGTTTGTATGTATGCAGAATCTGTGTGTCCACAGGGGAAAGGAGCCTGGCCTTACCCAACTGGAAATAAAGAATAGTAAACCACAACATCAAAACACAGACACAAAAAGACAACTTGGAAAGCAGTATTTATTCTGGCTTTGCTGTTGTTTTAAGAGGTAATACGTGTTCTAGACAGCACAAAATAGAAAATAGAAAATGAAAATACAGCGACTCCTGGCACCAGGTGCCAGCTAACCTCTCAGTTAACAGTTTGTTTCTTCTCTTTGGGTTCTAGGACACTGTGACGTTTATTTACCCCCGGGTCTGGGAAAAAGACTCCCACACCCACACCCACACCCACCCGTTCATTCCCTGCCTCACCCCTGCGCAGAGGGGGCGGAGTCAAGGGCGCAGCTCTGGGAGAGATTCTCCTGGAGTGGGGGACTGCAGTGGTAGACTAGGTAGGGAGTGGCGTCAATTTGTTCTTCTGCTGCTGTGGGAGAGGATCTGTGAACAGTAAGCTGACCAGAGATTCCTTGAGGGCTCCTTAACTCAGCGGAAAGGGCCC
Source organism: Camelus bactrianus (assembly GCF_048773025.1). Classification (NCBI taxonomy): domain Eukaryota; kingdom Metazoa; phylum Chordata; class Mammalia; order Artiodactyla; family Camelidae; genus Camelus; species Camelus bactrianus. Next base: position 57,873,899 of record NC_133551.1, read on the forward strand.
CGGAAGGCCGAGGTTAGGCCCCTTTCATTGCCCTCTAAAATGTACTCAATCATTAAACATTAACTGATCCCCTCCCTGGGCAGGCCCTGGGGCCTCTGAGGTGGGGAAGCTGAGGTCCTGGTTTTCCAAGAGCTCTCAGCTTGCTGGAGACAAGGGAAAGTAAGAGACACTGAATGTGGGGGTGCCCCAGGGATGTAGGGGAGAGGGGAGGAGAAAGGAGAAAGAAGGGCATGTAGCAGAACCCCTATTTTAAAAAGAATGTTATATATTATCATAGCATTTTTATTTGGAAAAATGCAAAACAAAACTGATTTTTTTTTCTTAATGCAGAATATAAAGGGCAAAATGGGAGCAAACCTGGTCAAGAAATCTGATCAGAGGGGTTGTCCCAAGTCTCTTCTTATCAGTGACCCCAGTCCTCGTGGGGGTGGGGGCAGGGCCTTGCCCCTTTCCAGAGGCCTGTCAGGAATGGGTAGCTGTGACCTGCTTTTATTTACTAGAATGGGGAAGAGTTTATAAGGTTGATACCTGGAGGCTGGGGGAGGACAAGTGTGTGGGAGCTGGGAAGGGGCATTCCTGACTAGGAAGCAGAGAATCTAGGTTCAAAGGGAGAGCTTGGCAAATTCAGGGACACACAGGAGCTGGAGGAGGGAGATTGGCAGGGCTGGACACCCAGGACCTGGAGCCCTTATGAAGGTTTCTGACCTGTGTCCCCAGGGCAGTGAGAAGCCACATAGAGAGTGTTGGCTAGAGGTCTTTGGTTAAAAATAACAAGATTCCACTGGAAGTATTTTAAGAAAGACAAAGGGCACTCTTAAAGAGAGCTACAGAACAAACAACCAGGCCCAGGAAAGAGCAAGGATGGGGTCCCAGCTACAGGAATTCGTGTGCTAACTCTCTAGGTAGTAAGGATAGCTGCCCTTACTAGGTTCTCACCACATGCCAAGTGCTGCTCTCAGCCCTGTGCATGTATGAGCCTATTGAATCTTCAAGTGGCCAGTCCTCTGTATGTATGAACTGTTCTGACTCCCTACTGCATAGGTGAGGACATTGAGGGATGGGACAGTTATGTGACTTGCCCACAGTCACACAGTATAATGAGAGGTGGAGCTGAAATTCAAATCTAAGCTTTATGGCTCCAGAGCCCAGACCCAAAATCCTACCGTATAAAGCTGCCTCTCATATCAATAGATTAGCATTTCTATGTATCTTCACTCAAGATTAACACTCCCAGAAAAGAGTCTGATTGGCTCAATGTCCCACCCAGGGGTGGCCCACTGGCCAGATGCGGGGATTGTCGGTCCCATCACACCCACACAGAAAGAGGCCAGAGGAAAGATGGTGCTGTGGCTGCAAGAGACCATGGATAAACAAACGGTCTAGTTCTCTACCGGGGCAGGGATTGAAGAAGGGAAATGATGAGGTCAGATTTGTATTCTAGGAAGACCATCCAGGCTACCTAGTGGAAGATGGATTAGAAGGTCCAAAAGTTGGGGCCAGAATCCCCACTGAGGACATTAGTCTAATCATCCTGCAGGAAATGCTGATGTTCAGCTAGGTTGGTGGGAGGTGTGTGGAGAAGGGGATGGATTTGGAAGATACAAAAGAGGTACTTAATGGGATGCAGGAGCAGGGAAGTTCAAGTGGAGAGGATTCAAGAATAGTTCCAAAGTTCTGGCTTAAGCCACTGGGTTTATGGGGGTGCCAGAAGGAGCAGGTATGGGGAGGTATGGGCCAGGCTGAATTCAAGATGTCTATGGGCCATCAAGGTGAGATGCTCAGGAAGCAATTAGGTGATTGGGAGATCCATAGGGAACTTTGCTTGGATGCATGTCTATACAGGATTGTACCAAGCTCCTACAGTGCCTTTTAAAGCAAGGGTGGGCAAATTTTTTCTGTAAAGGGTCACATAGTTCATATTTTATTTAGGCTTTGTAGATCATATGGTCTCTGATGGAAGTACTCAACTCTGCTGTTGGATCATGGAAGCAGCCCAGACAGTACTTAAACAAGTGGGCATGACTGTGTTCCAACAGAACTTTATTTATGAACACTGAAATTTGAATTTTATATCATTTTTATGTGTCAAGAAATAGTATTCTTTTTCTGATTTTTTTTTTAACCATTCAAAAATGTTAAAACTATTCTTAGCTTGTAGGGATCATGTTAAAACAGGGAGCAGGTTGAGAATTTGTCATGCAAGCTGTATTTTGCTGATCCCTTGTGTAAAAGAATCAGAGTACAACATTGTAAACTGACTATACTACAATGGAAAAAAAAAAAAAAGAAAACAAAAACAAAATAATTAGAAAAAGTTGCCCTGTCATCCAGTAATGCAGTTTATAAGTTAATTATTTCTCAGTAATAAAAATTATGACAAACATTAAGTCATTCTGTATAAATTACACAAATCAAATATTGAATGTAAAATAATAGAAAAGTATTGTTGCAAATACGTTGCAATTCTTCAATGGTAGTCATACTGGAGTTTAGAAAATAACAAGATTTTTGATTCTTAACACATTAATGTCTCATCAAAATCTTCTCTTATGCATAAAGGTGATTTCGGTTGTAAATTTTTACAGAGTTGCAGTAGTTCATATTCTTCATATATATATATGTTGAGTTATATATGTTGTCTGGATTAGAACATTTTTAAAAGGTCATGATATTCTTTCAGTATCATACATCTTTCTTTTAAGGATATTATTAGTGGGTCAGGTATAGCAAAATAAAATGAAATAATTTTGAAATTTAATCTTGGAAATCACAATAAAATGAGTCTTCCTCCTTTTTCTTAGCATTTTCTATGTGGCTAATGGTATCAGTGTTTAAATTCTGTAATTTGGCACCAATAATCCATTTTTCATAAATCTGGCTTCCTGTTTTAAACAAAGAGTGTCTTAATTTTTTTCAATGCTTTCAAGGGCATTATGTATATTACATTTTGTTTCCTATATAATTCATTTATAATATTTTTATCTAAACACCATTTCATATTAGCCCCAAGCAAATACATTTAAAAGTTGAAATTTGCTAGAGTATACTTTGTATTCTGGAATCTATATCTTTATTAATATAATTAAAAGTTCCTAAGAAGGATTCTGCATCCTGCCTCTTGAGCTATTAGTGGCATTATGGCATTCTTTTCACTTTCTCATTATGGATTCAACTTTGATATTCAAAGTTTGAAAGTACACGTTCAAAACACTTCAACATTTCAGCAAAATTGAAATTTTGCTGGATAGTTTCTAGGCAATATTTTAAAAATCAGTGATGTCAAAAGAATTTTTTTTACCACATCATTCACTATCAAGTTTAAAGAATATACAAAGTCTAAGATTTCCCTAGAATTATTTTTCAAGGATCTTCTGTTATAATTCATTATAGTTTTCCATGCATTTCTGTTGCATTGTCATATTCCTGGCCTTTTGGGTTATTTTTGTCTAAATTCAGTTTTTGTGAGTGGTCTACTGAGAATGCAAAATCTTTCCCTAGTCAATTTATCTGCCAAACAAAATCTCTCAAGATGTTCAATGTAGGTATTTCTGCATTTTGCAAATCTACAAATCTAAAATAATTGTTATGTGCTCTACATAGCTTGTTCCTGGAGTTGTATTTAAAATAAAAATGTCTAACATTTCTTATTTTATTCAACATAATCTTACTCATTGCATCTGTTTATACATTTAATTGTTTCATTTTATCTTTTATTCCCTAAACAGTGTGTAATATTATTTTGTGTCAATGTTTATATTTTGCATAAATGTTCTGATATAATTGTATCAAATTCTGCTATGATTCTTGCCAAATTAAGAACAGTTCCCATTATCACACTCATTAACTTTCTTGGATGAGCTTAGATATTCCCTCACCAAAAAGTGAATCATAAGTATCATATGTTCAAAAACGGCACCCAAATTTTTTTCTCCTTTGCACATGGATATATTTTTGGAATCAGATTTCATTTTGGTTGGTGTGCATTTCACTTTCTTCATGTTTATGAGGAATATGCAGTCAATGCTGCCAATCTTTGCTTTCATTCTCATTCTAGTGTTGATTTGATTTTTTTCCAATCCTCAAAGAGTTTACAATGTAGACAAAATATAGAATCCTTTGAGGTAGACTAAAGTAACCAGGATTTAGTGATTTTTTTTTTTTTCCCAGAAGAATTGTGAGTATTAAGTTTCCAAAACTTTCTACCTGTGTTGTTGTCTGGAAACTCAACATTTCTTACCCAAGATAGATCATTTCAATCAGAGTTGCCTGTTTTAAATGCAAAGTTTCGTGGTTAGATGCCTCGTAGGCAGAAAGTACATTTGGTTTAATGGATTCTTTGTTTTTGTTATTTTTATTATTTTGGTCTTTTCTAGTTTTTTTCTGAATTCTATCAGTTATGTGGAGTGTAGAAGTCCAAAGTAAACTCATATCCTGCCCTACCAGCAATGTGTTAGTGCTGTTTTGCTGGAACTAGTACCTCTGAACTGTTTCCTTTTTTCCTGGCAATCCATCTAGTATTTTCAGAAGTCTAAGCATCTAGAGGAGTCACTAAGTGTGGTCAATGGAACCAAAATGCTGAAGAGAGCACCTAGATCAATGTAAGCAACTACATACATATTTTTTAAATAAATAAACTTTACACAAGAGCTTTTCAATTTCTTTTTCTGGATCTCAAAGAAAATTTTTTTTCTAATATCTGAGGAGAAGTAATTTTATGATTTAGTATTTTATATTATTCATAACACTTTATTATCAGTGTTATATGCTAATAAACTTAAACAATCTATAATATTTGTAGTAATGAAATTTCCATAGCAACAAACAATTGATATGGTACAATTAGTAGGTCATTATATAATAATCTTTAAGCTTTATCTGTGTAATTTTTTGCAGATTTTTAATGGTGGCTTCATGCTAGTTATTACATAATAATTTGTGTCATTATGAAAGCAATAGTAAATTTAATTAGAAACTCAACCTCATGGTACAGAAACATAGCAGCAGATGATGTGAACTGTAAGATAAAACATACCACGTTTGCCCAGGGCACTGATACCAATAGGATCTTTTTTTTTTTTTTTCTCAGATGATAACTCATCAATACTGGAGTCAAAAAAGCAAATTTGCTTAAGTTATTTTAGGTGATATTAGAACAAAAAGGTTTTTGATTATTGTCAAAGTGGAATGACACATAGTGATTTTGTTAGAAAAAGATACTTTAAGGTAGGGGAAGGTACAGCTCAGTGATACAGTAAGTGCTTAGCATGCACCATGTCCTGGGTTCAATCCCCAGTACAGCCATTAAAAATAAATAAATAAATGAACAAACAAACAAACAAAACTAATTATCTCCCCCTCAGAAAACAAACAAAAAACCCCAAACCAAACAAACAAAAAAAGAAAATCCAGGATTTAAAACATGGATAACAGCAACATAAAATATGCAGTCAGTATCTTCCAAGATGCTTTCTGTTGTAAATAATAGAAGACCAAATAAAACCGATTTAAGCAAAAACAAAAGAAAAAAGAGTTTCTTGACTCAGACGAGAGGACTATCTTTGGGGTATGGCTAGTTCTGAGGTGTTCATCCTGTGCGTCAGCGTTCTTCACAGGAAAGCTCTTTCTGTGAGGGGACAATGATAACAATTGGCAGATCCAGACATATATTCTACCAGCTTAGCAAAGTCCGTAGGAAAAGCACAGTTCTTTCGTACTAGTTCTAGAAGAAGCCCTGGGAATGATTCTCAGTGGTCCGGACTGAGTCGCTAGGCATTTCCTGAGATGTATGAATTGGTTAGGCCTGGGCCATAAGCTTATTCCTGTCTTGGGGGTGGGATTGGTGTCCCCTGAACCAAGATGGGTGGAAAGATTGTTCCCCACTGGAAAATGGATCTGTTGTTAGCAGTCAAAAGGGGAGTGAAGCCTGGGGGTGTACAAGCCACCAATGCCCATTACACAGCACAGGATATAAGCCCAGGAAGAATCAGGAATGAGCCGTATTTGCTGGATTTAACATTGAGAGATTTTAGTTGGAGAGGTGAGCATGAAGCAAGATTTCAATGGTCGAAGAGCGAAGGAAAGGCAAAGAAGTAGAATCTTTATGTTGGTAACTGTTTCAAACACTTTGGCTGTGAATGATAAGAGAGAGATTGGGTGGTAGCCAATCAGGAGAGACTTCAGCCTGTTGAAATTAAACAGCTAGGAATAATATATAAATAAGAGCATTTAAATTTGAGATATGTGTTGAACATTTTAAATTTGAGATACCCAATTAAACTTTCAAGCAGATTCAAGCAATATGTGATTAGACAGACAAATAAGTTTGGAGCTCAGGAAAGAGATCTGGGCTAGAAATATAAATTTGGAAGTTGCCTGCATACAAATGGAATTTAAACTATGAGACTGGATGAGACTGGCAAGGGAGTGAAAGGAGATAGAGAAGAGAATAGAATCAAATTTTGAGCCCTGGAGCACTCTTGCATTAAGAAGTCTGGGAAAAGGGAAGGAATCCACAAAGAGAAAGAAAAGAGATGAGAAGCAGATGATGTGGCGTCCTCAAAACCAAGAGAAGTAAGTGTAACAAGGAGGAGGAGCAGGGAATTTAACAAAATGGAGGCCATTGGTGACTTTAGCCGAGCAATTTCAGTGGAAGCTTGGGGGCAAAAACCAGATTAGAGTAGGATTAAAAGAGAATGAGATGAGAGGAATGAGAGACAGCAAAAAGACACAACTCTTTGGAGATTGGTGAGAGGGTAGAGTGAAGAGAAGTTTCTTTTAAGATTGTAGAAATAGAATGTTTGTAAACTGATGGGAATGACCCAGTAGAGAGCAAGAGCGGATGATGTAGACAAAGAGGAAGATCAACGGAGCAAGGTCCTTGAATCTAGTGACTCAAGAGAGACTGGCTTTAGGTAGGAAGATGAAAGTCCATCTATTGTAGCCAATAGGAAGCATGTATGTGAGCACAGAGTTTGAAATTGTCATTGTTTCTAAACCATTTCTTTAACCAAATCTGTACCATGAAGTCAAAATGCATGGTCCAAAGTTTTAGGTTCAAACATAGCAAAACGTTGAGCACATAGTAAATGCTCAATGAATGATAGATTTTTTTTTAGATTTATATAGATATATATATTATATAGATAGATATAGATAAAGATAAAGATATAGATATAGATATAGACACAGATATAGATATCTGTCCTTGATAACATTCAGATTGTCTGGCTTTTTACATTTTGCTGCTCTAATAGTATGAAGTGGTGTCTTACCATGGTTCTAATTTGCATTTTTCTGATGACTAAGCCCAAGCATCCCTTCAAATGCTTGTTAGCCTTTTGCTTTAACTTTTCTGTGAATTATCTGCTCATATCCTTTGCCAATGCTAATTTGCAGGAATTCCTTGGTTTTTTTTCAGTCATTGTCAGTTTTAATTATCACAAATGTCTTCTTCCACTCTGTCTTCCATCTTTTGACCCTGTCCATTATATCATGCTTTGAATAGAAATCCTTAATTTTAATGTGATCAAAATGGTTTGTGCTTTTGATTTAAATTTTATTCAAAGGCTACTTACCCACTCCTAGGTAAAATATATTCTCCTATTAATTCAAGACTTTTACCTTCCATATTTAGGTTTTTATTCCATTACGAGTCTATCTTTGTATATCATATTTATTGTGAGCCAGTTTTCCCAACTCTACCTACTGAATAAACCATCCCTTCCACATTGAGTGTGGTACACCTTTCTTGTATATTTAGTTCTTATATTTACATGGATTTGTCTCCAAGCTTTCTATTTTATTTCATTGGTCTATTTGTTCTTGAACAAAAATGTGTTCTTGAACAATGCTAAAATATATTTTATTCCCATGGTTTTGTAGTATGTCTTTTTTTTTAATAGTTGAAGTTTCTTCTTCTTTTATTTTTTAAATGTATTTTTATTGAGTTATAGTCATTTTACAATGTTGTGTCAAATTCCAGTGTAGAGCACAATTTTTCAGTTATACATGAAAATACATACATTCATTGTCACATTCTCTTTCGCTGTGAGCCACCACAAGATCCTGTATATATTTCCCTGTGACACACAGTACAATCTTGTTTATCTATTCTACATTTTGAAATCCCAGTCTGTCCCTTCCCACCCCCTATCCCCCTGTCAACCACAGGTTTGTATTCTATGTCTATGAGACTGTTTCTGTTTTGTATTTATTGTTTTTTTTTTTTTTTTTTTTTAGATTCCACATATGAGAGATCTCAGATGGTATTTTTCTTTCTCTTTCTGGCTTACAGTAGTATGTTGTAACATCTGATAAGGCTAGTCCCCCTTCTTTATAAGCCTTGTCAAGGTGGACCTTTACTTGTGGATCTTTAATCTGGAATTATTATTGAGATTGCGATTAATTTGTAAACTATTGAGAAGAATTGACATCTCTATAATTTTTAATTATTCCACCGAAAACATGTTTCTTCATTTATTCAGTTTATCATCTATCTCCATCTCTATGGTCTTAAAGTTTTCTTTGTAGATATCTGCATATTTTTGATTAGTTCTTAAATACATTAAGATTTTTATTGCTATTGTTACATGTTTCTTATTTTTTTAAACTATATTTTCTAGCTGGTTATTGCTGGCAGAGAGAAATTCCACTGGTTTTGGTAGGTTGATATCCAGCAAACTTGCTGAGCTCTCTTATAGATTCTAATTGTTTTTTTGGTGATTCTCTTGGCTTTTTTAGACAAATGATTATGTCCTCTGCAAGTAGTAATAATTTAATCTCCTTGCTTTGAATCCCCACCCTTCTTAAGTCTTTTTTCTTTCCTTACAGCATTGGCCAGACCTCCAGTAACATGGTAAACAATAGTGATGATTGGACAACCTGGTCTTGTTCCTAGTATAAAAGGAAGACATTAAAAAATCTCAATTAAGTGTAACATTTGCTGTAGACTTTTGGTATAAAACCTTTACCAAGTTAAGGATGTTTCCATCTATTCTCAGTTTGCTGAGTTTAAAAAGTATTATAATAAAGAGGTGAACTTTATAAACTGCCTTTTTTCTAACATCAATTGAGATAATCTTATGCTTTTCATCATTAATCTATTAATATATAAATTACATTGGTAGATTTAAAAAATATTGGCCCATGCTTTTGCCTGTGGGATTAATCCCACTTGATCAAGTTGTATGATTTTTATTATAATTATAGACAACATTTATTGAACACTTACTATGTGCCAAGACTAGTTCTAACCACTTTTTTTAATTACATATAATTCTCACAACAACCCTTTGAGGTAGATGTATTGTACCCATATTTTAGATGTGGAAACTGAGGTACAGGGAGGTTAGATGATTTGCTGAAGGTCACTCAGGAATTGATGGACCAAGGGATGTATCAGGTAACCTGACTCCATAGTCCACACTCTTGTATTTATTTATTTATATTTTTGGGGGGAGGGAGGTAATTAGGTCTATTAATTTACTTATTTTAAGAGGAGGTACGGGGGGATTGAATCCAGGACCTCATTCATGCTGAGCATGTGTTCTATCACTTGAACACTCCCCACCATAGTCCACACTCTTAATCGCTATACTATAGTGTCTCATTTTCACTTGGTTAGCTGATGTTTTCTTTACGTTTGTTTCCGATTATAAGTGAAAATAGTTTATATTTTTCCTTTATTAAATTACCTTCAACTTCAAAAGAATTGAGACACAGTTCATAAAAATATCAAAAAATTCACCCTTTTAAAGTGTACAGTTTAGTGGGCTTTAGTAGTCACAAGGTTGTGCAATGGTCACCACTATTTAATTTGAGATTTTCATCACCACATAGAGAAACCTTGAACCCATTAACAGTTACTCCCCATTTTCCTTTCTCCAGCCCCTGGCAACTACTTACCTACTTTCAGTCTCTATGGATTTGTATGCTGAACATTTCAAATAAAAGGAATCATGCAATATATGGCTTTCTGTGGATTATTTTATTTTGCATAATGTTTTCAAGGTCAGCCACACTGTATCAGTACTTCATTTATTTTTATGGTTGAACTGTTTTCCATTATATGGATATACCACATTTTGTTTATTCATCAAATGGATACTTATTGCCACTTTGTAACTAATAATAATATCACTATAAACATTTGTGTGTGAGTCTTTGTGTGAACATATGTTTTCAATTCACCTAGGAGTGAAATTGAAGGTCATGTTAATTGTTTATTATTAAACATATAGCATATGTTTAATTTTTGAGGAATTTATCTTGATCCAAATTTGGAATCAAGATTAAAAGTGTGTTTCCATTTCCTACTAAAATGGCAAAATAGCATGAGCTGCTGCTTCCTCCTCCAAGTCACCTGCTGAAGAAACTCTAGCTAAAACAGACAAAGAACATTAGAAAACCAAACGAAAGAGAGAAACCCCTGGAAAGACTATTTTTAATTGGTGTGCCTGCATGTGCATACAGCAAGGCTATGAAAGGATAAATTAGTAAAAAGCAGCATAAATTCTGCTTTTGTCTCCCCTCCACCATCACCTTGGTTCAGTTGTTTCCTGGCCACTTGCTGCAGAAATCTGGGTTCAAGGCCCAGATCTGTGGGGTTGGGGTCACAGTGGTCAAATCAAGATGATGAGAAACAGACAGTGCCTGAACAGCCTTGGGCACTGAATCTTCCACTTCCACCCAACCCAGCTCCAAAGTGCACTTTCAGTTTGTTAGAGGCTTGAAGGTAAAGCTGGAAGGGCTTTGTGATGTTTGCTGGGACTGGCTGAGACTGGGGTTGACCCTTCTCCCTTCCCTCTTCCCCCTTTTCTGGGAAGCATTTCCAGGCAGAGGAGTCAATAATCTCAGGAGAATAGGTGCCAACAGGCCAAATTAAGAAGATTTCACCCAAGTGTAACTACCTCAGAAGAAAACCAACAAACTTGATTACCCATATTATCAGAAACAGTGTTCTTAAAAACAAAGGGTCCATAGAATAATAAATATACTAAGGAGATAAGGAAAATATAAGCAACATTCCAAAAAAAGAAAAAAAATATATAAGCAACATGAAAAATTAATATGAAATATTAATAAAGACAAAGTGAAAAATATTAGCCATGAAGAATATAATGGTTGAAATAAAGAACATTATAGATGGGAGAAATAGTTGATTTAGATATAGCTGAAGGATGAATTATTAAGATTTAAGATCAGATTGAAGAAGCCTCCAAGAAGGAGGAAAAGAAAAATAATGTAATGGAAAATAGAAAAAAAAGATATTTTGAAACATGGAAGAAAGAAGCAGAAGTCCCAATATTCATATTTTACTAATATTAGAGAAAAAAAATTTTAAAGAAAGGACTTTCTCAGCATTAAAGGAAAATGAAAGACCTCAGATTGAAAGGGTTTATGAAGTGCCCAAAAGGAATGGTAAGAAAAATCCTAAATGCGTTATAATAAAATTGAAGAAAATCAATCCAAGGAAGAAAATTCTAAAACTTCTAATTAGGAAGAAAAGAGATTTACAAAGAAATAGAAAATAGGATTGAAATTGGACTTCTCAACCACAACACAGCAACAGATAGCTGTGCTCTAGTAGTATATGGCAGATAGAATAGATACAAGGTGAGGATGGAATAAATCTTTTAAAGGATTGAGGAATATCATTTTGAACTATCCAAATTATCATTCAAATGTAAATGTATAATTATAAGACAGTCTCAGGTATGCAAAACTTCAGGAGTATTGCCATACAAAGATTCACATAAAAAAATGTTCTTGGAGAGAATTCAAGAAGAGAAACAAGTCCAGGAGATGCTCTAAGAGATCAGAAGTAAGCTTAATCAAAGTCTGTGGAAAGGCTTGCTGTAGTCTTAAAACAACAAAACAAAAACAAAAAACGAATACCTCTCTCTCCTCAAAAGAGGAAAAAATATTTCCATAACAACCCATTATTAAAATTTCAGACAATATTTTCATGATGGGTGGGGAGACACCAAGGAACACGAAAGTATGCTAAAATTCTCATCTTTGAGGAATGATATAAATTATAGGTTTATAAAGAATGAAGGAAGAACAAAGAAAAAGGTAAAATTAAATAAAAGAAGAGGTAGAAATGCCTAAATATATTAATAATTGCAATAAGCCTAAAGGGACAAAACTCACCAGTTAAAAGTCAGGATTTGTCAGATTGGATTAAAAAAGCAAAATTCATGGGGACATGGAAGAGAAAAAAAAGACCTTTCAAGTAAATTTTAACCAAAAGTAATCTTGTGCGGATGTATTTATATCAGAAGAAAAAAACTTTAAGACAAAAAACGTCATCGAGGATAAAGAAGATCACTATATAATGGTAAACAATTCAGTTTACCAAGAAGATATAAAAATTCTAAACATATATACTCCTATAAGATAGTATAAATGTACACAAAATCAACATTAATCGAACTATATGGAGAAATTTCTAAATTCACCTTCACATCAGATGATTTCAATACATCTTTTCCAATTAATAAGTCAAGCAGCCAAAAGTAAGAAATCTTGCCATCTTAGCTGTTCAAGTCTCAGTCTGTACATCTGCCTATAATGCTTGTGACAGTGCTTAGCTCTTTTGTAGATAAGCTTCCTCTTTGCCTTTTGAAGCACATTTTGGGTGAATTTCTTTCTCATATGCTTGATCTTTGGCTCTGTGAAATTCCTTCACTCTTTCTTAAGGGTTTCTGGCACAGCAGTAACCCTTCTCTCCTTTTCTGCACCCTCCATGTTTCCAGCTGGAAAAGGGGAAGAAAAAAAATTTTTTTTTCAAAAAGCTAACAGTAAACGCATCTCTGGTAAGACTGAATGAGAATAAATAGAAGCAGAAAAAGAGAAATAACTAATATTATAAACAATAAAGGGGCCATAACTATAGGGAAAACAGATTTAAAAGATAAAACTATCATAAACTTATGCCAATAAATTTCAAAATTTATATGAAATGGACAACTGCATGGAAAAATATAACAACAAAAATTGACTCAAGAAAAACCAGAAGGCAAGTAATTTTATAATGATTAACACTGTACTCTTGAGCACTTATCCCAGAGAAATGAAAATTATATTCACAAAACAAAGCATTTGTACATAATTGTTGATAGCAGCTTTGCTTGTAATAGCCCAAAACTGGAAACAAGCAAAATGTCCTTCAATGGTAAAATTCAATGGTTCAACCACACTACTGAATACTACTTAATTCAGGAATGAAAAGGAACAATGATACATGTAACAATGTGGATAGAACTCAAGAGAATTATGCAGAGTGAAAAAAAAAAACCAATCTTAAAGTTTACATACTCTATAATTCCACTTATCTAACATTCTTGAAACAACAAAATTATAGAGATGAAGAACAGATTAGTGGTAGCCAGAAGTTAGAAATGGGGGGAGGAGTGGTTATGGCTATAAAGAGGAGTAGAAGGGATCCTTGCGGTGATGAAACAGTTCTATATCTTGATTGTAGTGGTGGTTACACCAATTCACACATGTCATAAAATTACATGAAATTGTACACACATACACCCACAGATGAATGCACATAAAACTAGTGAAATCTGAATAAGGCATGTGGGCTGTTACAAGGCCAATTTTCTGTTTTCGATATTGTACAAGAGTTATGTAAGATGTTACCATTGGGGAAAACTGGGTGAAAGGTATGCAGGATCTTTCAGTACATTTTTTTGCAACTTTCTGTGAATCTATGATTATTTCATAATAAAAACTTTTTAAACCTTGAAGCAGTAAACAACTTCCAACAAAGAAAACACCAGGCCCTGATGGTTTTACAGGCAAATACCATCAACTTTCAAGACACAGATTATTCTTACACACAGATCATTTTATACAACCTCTTCCAGAGCATAGAAAACGAGGGAATACCCACCTCCCGCCTAGTCCATGAGGCCAATATAAACTGATACCAAGTTCGGATAAAGTTAAAACAGGGAGAATATATTACAGATCCATTTTACTTGTGAATATAGACACAAAGATCCTAAACAAAATATTAGTTAATAATAAACAATAACGAATTAAAGAAATAAACACCATGACCAAGTTGGAGTTATCCCGGGAATAATATACCTACATGTTAGGAAATCTATAGATGTCATTTACTATAATAACAGATTAAGGAGGAAAAAATCCATATGAACATTTCAATGAATTCAGGAAAACTATTTGACAAAATTGAACATAAACTAGAATGGTAACCCAAACAAAGTACCTATTCAAAAACTTACAACAAATGTTATCATAAATGTGAAAACTTTAAAAGCATTCCCTTTAAAACTATAAGCCTGATTATGCACACCAACTATCACTATTTCTACTCAACAATGGGATGGAGGGCCTAGTCATTGCAATGAGAAAATAATAAGAAAATCATGGCATAATTATTGAAAAGGAAAAAATAAAGTTGGCATTATACTCAGTTGATAAACTGTTTTCATTAGAAACACAATAATCTATAGACAAGTTATTAGAGTAATAGAATATAGCAAGGCAGCTGATGATAAGATCTGTATACAAAAGCTGTTTGCAATTCTATGCACAAGCGACTTCATATGATGTAATTATACAAAGAAACAAGTAAAGTAGCAACACAAGTATGACATACTCAGGAGTACATCTAACAAAAAAGATGTATATAAAAAAATTACAAAATTGTGCTAAAGGATACCAAAGAAGACCTAAAAAAGTAAGAGCTATCGCATACTTGTAGTAGGAAGGCTTAGTGTCAGAAAAAGACTTTTCTACAAGTTGATCTATAAATCCAATAGATTCAGACAGTATTAGATTAACAAGCTGATTCTGAAATGCACATGTAAGAATAGAAGACCAAGAACAGCCAAGACTAAATTTTATTTTTAAACTTATTATATGTATTTGAAATTTTCTACAATAAAAAGATTTAAAAAATCTTGCCTGTTCTTGGTTTTCTCGTCTTACTACATAGCATGATAAAACTCCCATATATTCATCACTCAACTTTAACAGTGATCAATTTCTGTACCTTCTTGCCTAGTTTATACCCTCTTCTACTTCCCCCACCCCAGATTATTTTGAATCAGATCCCAGACATTACATCATTTTATCCTAAATAGTAACTCTAAATGGTTATTTATTTATTTATTTATTTATTTATTTATTTATTTGCTTTATTGTTATTTATTTACTTTTAGGGGGGGAGGTAATTAGGTTTCCTTATTTTTTTTAGAGGAGGTACTGAGGAGTGAACCCAGGACCTCACGCATGCGCTCTACCACTGCGCTATACCAATCCCTCCTATATTCATTTTAAAAGGCAACTACTGGAGTAATTTTTCAGTTTTCATTATTTTCCTCAGAATCCTGTTATGCATTCTGGATAATACACTTTCAATGTCACAAGAAGAATCAGTGCTTGTGTCACAAAGTCACTACTTGTATCCACTGAATAATAATATTTACCGACATATTTGCCCATGAGTAGGTAGTTTTGTCTGGTGATTTTCCAGAATTTTTTGAAAGGTTCTGGAAGATGATATAATTGGGCATCCACAGAGAATAAAAGCCAACACATCTTTTGCAGTTTTGATTCCTGTGTTAGTACTTTCTTAGCTTTCTCTCATAGGATCCACATGGTTCTCCTTCATTTTTCCCTTGGGCTTGTCCAGTAACATTTTGTAACCTCTTGGAGTGCGTGGCCTATTCATTTTGAACTATTTTATCGACCTAAAAAGATATTATAAACAAACTATAGTTAAAATTATATATACTTCCCTCCAAATAACTGTTTTTGCTCTGTTCCACAAATTTTGACATGTTTTCCTTATTATTCGTTTCTAAGTAATTTTTTTTTACACTTAAAAAGATTTGTATACACTTTTAACACAGTGGTTACTTAATAATGTGATTTAGTTTCTAACACCATAGGATTTATAGTTTTCAACAATAAAAAACTTCACATCTTAGAGTTAGAGAATATGGTCTACATGTTATTGACTTTTTTGGAATTTGTTGAGGCATCCTTTATACTATTATGCATGTTCTTTTTTTTCCCCCTTAAGAGGGACACTGGGGATTGAACCAGGACCTCATACACACGAGGCATGCATTCTACCACTGAGCTATACCCACTACACTGCTGTGTTGTATTTTTGAACATGCACTATGTATGTTTAAAAAGTCTATCCTTTTCTGTAGGTGGAGAATAGAATTCTACATATAGCTAGTAGGTTGATCTTACTGTGTTGTTTGGATTTTTGATATTCCTAGGTATTTTTTGTTTACTTGATCTATATATTTTGAAAAAAGTCATGGTATAAAATCGCTAATTTTTTTTGAGGGGGGTAGGTTTATTTATTTATTTATTGTCAAATGGAGGTACTTGGGATTGAACCCATGACCTCACGCACCCTAAGCACACACTCTACCACTGAGCTATGCCCTCCCCCTATAAGATCTCTCATTTTGATGATTGATTTATCTCTTTCCTCTTGCAGTTTTTTCTGTTACACTACTGTATTTGGAGGATGTGTTGCTGATATATAAAAGTTTATATATCTATAATTCATGTTTTAGTGACTTTTTCACCAATATATAATGCACTTCTTTACCATTATGATACATATATCTTTCCTTAGGTTCATATTTAACTGTTATTTATTTTAAAGTGTGTTTCTTATAATTTCATCCAATCATAGAGTTCTGATCATTTATTGGTAAGTTTAACATATTTATATTTATATTTATTGGAATTACTCCTAAGACTTTTCTCCTGCTGTAATATTTTATATTTCCTATTTACTCTATTTTCTCACACACACACACACACACACACACATACACACACACACACACTTTTCATTATGAAGTTTTCTTCTGCTGGTTTGAGTGTTATAAACGCTATTTTATTTTTTGGTTAATTGCTTTAACCTTAAAACCTATACTTATGTTTACTTAATTCTTGTAAATTTCTAAAAACCAAAAATCTGTCTGTACCTACATCTTCTCCTAACAAGCCAATGCTTCTGGATCTTTCTCATACACAATTGGATTCCTCTGTGAGATCATTTGTGATCATGTTGTCTAGAATTTTAGTTCTAGGATTTTATTATTAAACTTTCTAATTCTCTTTTTCTTTGGTATTAGCTTTTCTCTTTCTTTCTCCTTCTTTCCCTTTCTTTCTTTCTCTCTTTCACCAACAGTATACTTTGCTTCCTCCATTTCTTGCATATATGGAATTTGCCTCAGTTTTGTTTTCATAGAGGCTTTCACAATGCCCTGATTTGACCCCATGTCTCTGGAGGATGGGTGAAAGGACAGTGACTACCCCATCAACCCTCATGTACATACCACTTTTAAGTTTCTTCAGGTTTTTCTTGTTTACAATTCACAGGGATTCTTGAATCTGTGGCTTTATTTTTTCATTAGTTAGCTAATTTTTTGTTAGGGCAAATCAGCCCTTTCATGTCAAATGTTTCTTCTGCCCCACTCTTTCCATCTGGTCCTTTCAGTTCTCCAGTGCCCTGTACATCATTCTCTCCTCTATAACTCTATCCTTTCTCTATTTTCTATCTTTTTGCCTCTTTATGTTTTATTCTGGATATTTTCTTCCTACCTCTAAGTTTACTAATTCTCTCTTCAGCTGTGTTTAATCTTCTGTTAAACCCAATCCATTGGGTTATTGATTTCTATTATTTTACTTTTTGGTTATGGATTTAGTTATTGTGTATACTTCCCACTTTTCTGCCAGAATTACCAATCTTCCATGTGTCTTCTTGAACATCATAATTTGATGACTACAAAATGACTTTCTTTTGTGTCCTTTTCAATTGTGTTTTGTCACTGCTGTTTTCTTGTTCATTTTATCTTGTCTCCTAGTATGTGTGATGATTTTTGTGGACTGAATATTATATTTGCATAATTGTTCACAGAAATAATTTAAGCTGTAGGACAGTGATATATTCAACCAGGGAGGCTTCAGCTGGTACTTGGGCACTGGCACTCTGGGATCACTTTAAGACAGTTTCAGGATTTGAGATGGTTTAAAACTGAGTTTCAATCTTTGTAAGAGCTTGTTGGGGGAAGGTAGAGCTTAGAGGTAGAGAGTTTGCTTAGTGAACATGAGGTCATGGTTTCAATCTCCAGTACCTCCATTAAAAAAAAAACCCCAAAACCTAAATAAACCTAATTACCACTCCTCCCAAAAAATTTAAAAAGAGCTTGTCTACTCACCTTTGCTTTTAGGATACAGTCCTTTGGGATCTCAATCCAGAGTGAGAGTTGTTTACTAGGTATTTCTCTCTTAGTAGGTTCTGGACTCCAGTCTCTGTTCCCCTAACTACCAAGGCTGTTGTAAGCACCATTCAGCCTCTTAGTTACCGCTCAGGAAATGCCCCACCTGGAAAGGTAGTCCTATTTGTGTGGTTTATACTCCTCAGTTTCTTTCCTTTCCCAGATCCTGGCTCAATAATCATTAACTTATTAACTTTCTAGTGATTTCTAGAAAAGATTTTTAGATTTTTTCCAGTTTTTCTAGTTTTTCTGAGTGGGAGAGTTGGTCAGAATTACTTAGTCACCAATACTGGATGCCCAAACCCTCTTTCACTCCTACCCTCCTACAGGAAAAGCACTCTAATAACTGAGGTTTGCTAAGAAACAAAATGACAATGGAAATGCTAACAGTGTAACAGTTACCCAAGCATGGAAACAATGAGCGGAAGTGCCACCCAAGGGAGAGTCTACAAATGTACAAAAACACAAGGGTAACACAGTTGAAAAGGCAACTGAAATCAACACTGATAACAAAATATCTTTTAGAAAACTGGGAGTGTCTCAGCTTTGCTTGAGAATACTTTATATTCAGCTTACAAATATCACATTATAGGAACTTCTACAAGCCAATAGAAATTGGCTGTAAGGGAGAATGAGAGTCCGTAGAACTGAACAGCATTTGTCCATTCTGGGATTTGTTCTCAGCTGTCAGGGTGGCCGGATTTGCTGATTCACCAGAGAGCCTCAGACCATAATTTGAGAAACACTACCAAATGAAGAAAGAGGTACCTTGAAATTCTTGAACCAATGTCTTCTGAAAGGGCTTTTGCTAAAGGTTTCTGTAGAGAGTGCTATTTTCTGATTAGGTTACAATGGAATGGATTAGGCTTCTACTGATTAGATTAAAATCACCCTTCTCAAATCCACCCTAATCCTCATCCCAGGTCAGTTTGATTAGATTTTTGGTTTTTGAAAACTCCCAAAGATTGCCAACATTATCTGTTACTTATGGGTTTAACTGCTGAATTGTGAAGATTTTGAAGATTTAGCAATGATTTCGACATCCTCCTGACCAGACAACTCTCACCAAATAACCTTAGATAACATATTTGGATAAATGCTCATCTGGTTCTGTAACATCCCCAAACTCAGTTTTCTCATTTTTAAATGGGAATAATCATGTCCACATCATAGATGTTTGGAGGAGTTTTATTTTATTTTCATCTTTTTTGAAAATTTTCTGAATTACTTTTTAAAAAAAAATTTTTTTTTAATGGAGGTGCTGGGGATTGAACTCAGGACCTTGTGCATGCTAAGAATGGGCTCTACCACTGAGCTATACTCACCCCCCTGGAGGAGTTTTAAATGAAATAATGCATATAAATCTTAGCACAGTACATGGCACACAAGTAAGCATTTAATAATAGGACATTTTATGAGTTTGTTGAAGGTGATGCTCTGATAGTTTGGGGCCTGGCAGGGCCTCAGGGCCTCAGGTCCTGTGAGAGCAATTCCTTAAGGGAAAGCAGGGCTGGTATTCTGTTGGGATTACAGCATTTGAAAGAGGACAGGCCTGAATGGGGTGTGGCACCATGTGACTCTGGGTAAAGTGATATTAGAATCTCTATGCCTGAGTAATGAAAGCTAACTCTTAAAATTAGGGAATTAATCATGGATCTCAGAATGAGTCCATGCAGCACAGAGCCTGGTAAAGTTCTGGAAATTTTGTCATTTTGTAGTTTTCTCATATCTGCTGTTTTCCTCCTCTCACATATTTTTCTATTATGGCTGCTTAGCATGTTCCACAGTCCTGGCCCCGTGGAGCTAGATGCTTTATCTGCTTTATCTCACTTAGTGCTGTTATATTAATCTCATGTTCCAGGGGAGAAAAACAGAGGCTCAGAGAAGTAAAGTAAGTAATTTCTGGTCTGGCTTAAGAGCTGGATCTCTGAATATAACGTATTACTTTTAGGGTTGCTGAATGAGAGTTGTTGCTCTGGATGGCTGTTGAATTCATTCATTTAACAAATCCTTAATGAGCAATGACTTCATGCTCTGCACTCCTGTTGGTCTCTGGGGATTCAGAAATAACTACAAGACTACAACTACAATAAAACAGCTATATTTATCAAGTGCTAATTCTGGATCAGGCACTTTATGTGTATTAGTTTATTTAATGGTTGTAACCATCCTTGTGAGAAAGGTATGGATACCCTTATTTTGCAAATAAGGGAGCTGAGACTCAGGCACTTCTCCAAGATCACACAGCCAGGAAGTAGCAGAGCTCAGTTCTTTAACTTCCAAGTCTCATTTTCTTTTTCAGAAATAAAAAATCTCAGTTTGTGTGTGTGTGTGTGTGTGTGTGTGTGTGTGTGTGTGTGTGTGTGTGTGTGTGTGTAGGTACTGATGATTGAACCCAGGACCTTGAGCATGCTAAGCATGCACTCTACCACCAAGCTATACCCTCCCCTCTCTAAACCTCAGTCTTTTAAGTAAAAATAACATAAAAAGTAATGTATACTCAATTTAAACAATACAAGTGCTGATTTTCTCACAAAACTTGCTAAAACAGAGTATTAATAATCATTTAAATTTTTGCCAGTGTATTTAATAGATGAAAATATATTTCAAAGTTGCATTTTTAAAATTACTTTTCTTTTTTATAGCTTTATTGAGATATACTTCACATACCATAAATTCCACCCATTTAAAGTGCACAGTTCAGTGATTTTTTAGTATATTCTTGGAGTTGTGCAGTCATCATTACAGTCTAATTTAAAAACTTTTTTGACACCCCTAGAAGAAACCCATACCTACTAGTGGTCTCCACCAACCACTCCCCTCCAGCCCTCAACCCCAGGTTAGTTATCTTTTATGTGTTTACTGGCCATTAGTGATTTTATGTATGTTTTGGATTGCTTTTTTTCTAGTTGATTGGAGAAGTTCTATATTTTTCATGAAGAGTAACCATTTGTCTACCACGGGTATTGCAATATTTTAAAGCTATTTTCTCATATGTTCATTGATGATGTTTAGATTTCTTTCAAATTTTAAAATGATTTATTAATTTTGCAACATTATGAACATTTTCCCTCCTCTAATTACAAAGCTCCCCTCTCCCCGGTCTTTTATACTGTTGTGGTTTATCTATGTTTTTAATCTTGGGCTTAGTTTGAGATACAATAACTATATCATATCACATACTACTCATTTGAAAAGTCACTTTAATCAAACGGCCAAATTTCTATTCATTTTTGGAACTGGACAGAATAACAGGCAACACTGAGTGAGTGCTTACAGACAAGATCAGCTTTGTGTCTTTGGTTTTGGTTTAATGTTCTGCCATCGCTGTCTTGAAATTCGTTAACAATTTTGAACAAGGTGCCCCCGCACTTTCATTCTGCGCTAGATCCCGCAAATTCTGTAGTGGGCCTGTTTACAAGTCCCAGACACTGTACCAAGCACTTCACATTATTAAATGTAATAACCAACCATATTATTCCACTTAAACCTCAGGGCCACGCTGTTAAGTAGCAAAGCTCATTTTCCTCTTCATTCTACAAACGGGGTAATGGAGGTAGGAAGATTAAATAAGGCTACAGAGCCAGAAAGCTGCAGCAAAGGGGCTGGAACACAGCATGTCACGCCAGAGCCTCGGAGTAAGCGTCCATTAACCCTGCAGGCTGTTACAATCGGGGGTGGGAAATTGGGAGGGCGCAAGGGCGGGAAGTGCTGTCGCTAAGGTCACTGCTTGGACCCCGCGCGCACAGCTCCGTGCGGTGCGGGACCGGGGGCGGCGCGCCGCGGGCGCTCCCGTGCAGGCCCGCGAGACTCCGCCTTCTGCCTTCGGCGGCGCGCGCTCGCCTAGCGGGCGGGTACTCGCGCGCGCAGCAGTTGTGTTGCCTGCGAGTTTCCCAAGTTCACACAGGCCCCGGGTTGGCATGGCAACCAGGCAACCTGTTCCAGAGCCGCCTGCCTTCTCCGCACATGCCGCTGCCATCGCCCGAGCCGCGGCCCGAGCCTATCCCATGATGCACCGCGCCAGCCCAGTCCCCAGTGGGCCGCCATGTTGTCGGAGTGAAAGGTAAGGGGGAGCGAGAGCGCCGGAGAGAGAAGATCGGGGGGCTGAAATCCATCTTCATCCTACCGCTCCGCCCGTGAGTATCCGCACCCCGCCGGTCCCAAACGCTGCTCCGGACCCCCTGCGAGCAGACTATCCCTTTGTATTGGTGTTTGAGAGCAGTTGGGGGGTTGAGAAAGGCTTTGGAAAAGCCGCCCGGGCCCTGGCTGAGGCTTCTCACTCGCTGTTCCTCGTACATGTTTTGGAGTCAGCAGCAAGGCCCCTATTGTTATCAAAGGAGGGAGGGGGTGGGGAGCGGGGTCGAAGCGAGGAAAATGCTGGAGGTTTAGGCCCGGACCCCGGGCACAGACGTGCCTCCGCATTTCTGCTGGGCCCCGTTGGAGCCCCCGAAGATTGATGTTGCCATTCTGGTTGCTTTTTTGATGGGTTTGCGAAGCCCCGAGTCTTCTGTGTGGCCATGGAGTGTAATTCTGTGCCACCCTGGATTTCTTCGACTTCTTGAGCTTCCGTGGCAGCGCCGAAGCAGGAGGAACAATAAATCGCTTTAGAAGCAGCCAAGGCCCATGTCTGCAGGCGAGACCCACCATGGGGGAACTTTGCGAGCCTTAAATGTAAAGAAGTGGCGATCAGGAAGTTTCAGATCGCTTTTTAGGCTCCTGGGTGCTTGTGGCCTTTTGTTTCCGTGAGAGCTTGTGTTTTTGGTGGGTTCTTCCTCTTTGAGCCTCCCTGTGTTGGTGCGTGTCTGTCTTAACTCAGAGAGGGGTTCACCTCTCGGTAGTAGGTAAACAGATACACAATACTAGATAGTTTTAGTCCTCACAGACGTTCTCGGTAAACACAGATCACTTGTTATATTTGTCAGTACCGCTCCCACGTCAAGGAATAAACTCCGGTAACTTTTTCCCCCCAACTATAGTCCCAGTCCTCCCCCACCCCCGCCACCCGCCTTCCAAAAAAATCCAGACACAACATTATCAGGGAAGGTTTTATCCTCCCCGTAACTTGAAGGGTTGTTACTCTTCATTGTTCAATTAAGAAAACACTGTTCTTAGTTGTGGATTTCAGTTCCTTCACTTACTACTCTGTCTGGGATTAAGAATAGCAGTTTATGAGGCTTTTTTGGGCTCTATTTTAAAGTCAGCTACTTCTGCAGCCATAGGTTTGTAGTTTTAGTTATTTGTTTGTTTTATGAAAACACATCAAAACTCACCAAGACAACCCTCCTCCGAGAGGTGGCTGCCAATGCAGTTTTAGTAAGCAAAGTAAACATTTTGACCCGTTGCTAATTTTAACTTTATAAGACACTCTTGGGGGGAATCTTTGGAAAATACTCACTGAATTACGAACTTTTTGAAGTAGCATTTTACCTTGGCCACATTTGAATTAATTGTCCAAGGCCGTGGCTTTTTGAAGTTGCGTTTGAAGTTTAGTTTGGGTCTGAGATAAACTGCTTTAAAAATAAATTAATGCTCACAGAAATTTTTTTTTTTCTTTCAGTGTGGTAAAAGTAAACACCTTTTAAACCACAAAGCATTTCGGTAAATAAAAGGCGAGCTGTGGAGATAGATTAAATCGTGTTCCTTTGTTTGAGATAAAACCTATTAGTGATAATTCAAAAAAACAAACAAAAAACCAAAACACAAACCCTCAACTTTGATGTAAACAGTTTGAAAATTGTGGAAGAGTAACTAGAATCAGCACTTATTTCTAGTTGCTTAAAATATTTTTTCCCCCCGGGTATAACCTTTTATTCTCTTTATTAAAAAATTTTTTTGGGGATCAGTTTTATGTTGTGAAAATACTTATTTTTATAAGGTGCCATTTGTTGAAAAAGGCACATTTCAAGTGCTACACATGTCTTTTTAGTGGGTTTGAGAGTTCTTTAAAAGGCATCGGCAATTTAAATGTTTTCTAATATTTAAGTAACTGATTTCTTAATTTTTATGCTGTAGTTGCCAAGATATTACAAAACTATCCAAGACACATGTTAATTGCTTAGGTATTTGCTCAGTTTCAAAATGTCCCTTATGCCAGGTTTTCTCTTCTTTGAGGAACTGCCTTGCCTCATTAGGTAAAGCAGGAAGTCTTAGGGCATACAGATAGCTTTACAAAAGCCAATTGTTTTGTTTGAACATTTTTTATAGGAATCTCCCTTTCCCACCCCATGCCTTGATAAAATGAAATTGTGTTCTGTGTGTTTCAGTAGTGAACATCTTTTTCATATGGAAACTCTTTTTTAGATAAGTATTATGGCAAATCTTTTATTTCAGAAAAGATTGCATGTGCTATTTCAGGGTTCCTTTTAGGGACTGGAGGTTCATTGCCTTAACTGGTGGTAACTGACATCTTGGGGTCTCATCATGGTGACTTTAAATTTACCAAAAACTTTTATATCTGTCATTTTGATTAAAAAAAACCTTGTGAGTCATAGAGGAAGGATTTCTTCCATTTTCTAGATGAGGAAACAGGCTCAGCGAGATTGTAGTTTAGTGGGAAAATGTGTTTTGGGATTCCTGGTTACCTCTATAACAAAGACTGTTAGATTGATCCTCCCTTGTAAAAGCAACTGAGATTGGCTACTATTAGTGATAAGAGGGCAGTGAGTTCTTTTGAAAATTGAACAGAAAGGCATTAGGCTGTTTGGTATTTTGTTAGGACCTATGGTAAACACAGCTATGACTTTCTGGTTTTGGTACTTAAGCATGAACACAATATTGTTCATGAAAGCAGAAACTGAAGTCTAGAAAGCTGGGCTACAGTACCCTAGTAAGGTTTTGATGGATTGGAATTGTTAACTGAAACTAGGCATTTCCAAATTAGGCTTTGAACAAATTACAGATTCCATTGTGTCATCTTACTCCTGGCTTCAAAGCATGAATTAGTTGTGAGAAGCAAATATCCTTTTCAGGATATTTATAGGATAAATCTTTTATTTTTTTCTATAAATTCTTTATACATATAATAAAGAAATAATCTAATAGATTTCTTATCAATCTTGTAAGTTTGTTTTTGATTTGTCACAGTAGGACTACAGAGAGAAGACATTTGTAGCAGTGGACTCTTGCTCTTGATGGCCTTGAAATTAGACTAATGGCTACGGACAGGGGTGTGTTCTAGTTGGTAGCTGATAATACTTTGTAGCATTTTTTTTTAAAGCATCCATGGGCTGATACCAGTTCTATGTTACATGTAGTATTTGATTTTAAGAAACTTAATTGTAGTGTTTCATAGTAGCATTTTGGAGATTTTTGATCCTTCCAGAGCAGAGAAGTAGATGGAAGTGAGAGAAATAGTACCTGTTTTGGTTTACTGGGGTGTGGTAGCAGGGGCTTGATGATAGAACGAATTAGGCTTGGCTGCAAACAGATTGAGGTTTGAATCCCTTCTTTGCAACTCACTAGCTGAGTGGCCTTGGGCACATCACATAACTTTTCTGTCATACCTAAGTGTTTTATCTATAAAACAGGAATGATTAGAAAATGTCTGCAATATATTTACCACACAATTATTATTGTGTTGAAGTATTTCTTTTTTTACAGTGAGACTTTTACATGAAAAATGGTTGAATTTGGTTTGCTTTGGTGCTCGGAGTCAGAGTACTAATGGAATAATACTATGATTACAAGCATATTTGTAAATTATGGGTAAAAATTTTGGGTTTATTTTTCTCTTGTACAGCCACTGAGAAGAAGTTTCAAGCTACGAATATTCTGTTGCTATTCTTGGTCAGGGGGCCTTATTGATTTTTCAAAGGAACATCCTATGAATATGTCGGACATTTTAAAGGGTTCTTTCAAGCTTTAGATAATCTGAGTCATTGCTAATTATATATGGGGTTTGGATTTTTGTTTAGTTTATTGGCATATGTCTGTTCCAGCTGTGAAGTGATATTTTATAAAGCTCTTGTTCATTTAAAAAGTACCTGAATGAGGAGGGTATAGCTCAGTGGTAGAGCACATACTTAGCATGCAAGAGGTCCTGGGTTCAATCCTCAGTACCTCCATTAAAAAAATAGTAAATAAATAAACCTAACCCTCCCCCCGCCAAAGTATCTGCAACAGTTGGGTTAAGGTATAAGTAAGTTGCTTAGAGGAGTCATTGATTGAAGTTGAATTCCATATTACCGTTGGTAACAACATAAATTTTCCTGAAGTTGCCATATTGAGTCTTGATCTCAGTATCTTGTCAGAGTGCCTGCCACCAACTCCATTTATATACACATACACACCCAGCAACTTAAAAATAGAGATTTCAGGTTAGAAAATTGTTTATATATTATAAAACATTTAGCTGTTTGGTAGAAACAGGTTGTAGGTGATATATTGGAAAAGGTACGGGGCTCACATTTTTATCTTGGTGTATATCAAGTTATGTTTTAAAAAATGCAGATCTTAAACACTTGTAACCTGTTTGTCCTTAGGTGTTGGTGGAATGAGTGTTGCATGTGTCTTGAAGAGAAAAGCAGTGCTGTGGCAGGACTCTTTCAGCCCCCACCTGAAACATCACCCTCAAGAACCAGCTAATCCCAACATGCCTGTTGTTTTGACATCTGGAACAGGGTCGCAAGCGCAGCCACAACCAGCTGCAAATCAGGCTCTTGCAGCTGGGACACACTCCAGCCCTGTCCCAGGATCCATAGGAGTTGCAGGCCGTTCCCAGGACGACGCTATGGTGGACTACTTCTTTCAGAGGCAGCATGGTGAGCAGCTTGGGGGAGGAGGAAGTGGTGGAGGCGGCTATAATAATAGCAAACATCGATGGCCTACTGGGGATAACATTCATGCAGAACATCAGGTAAAAAAAAGTTCACTATTTCAGCTTTGAAACTCTTTCATAATCACTGTGCATTTAGGATATCTGCTTTCAGTGAATGTCTTTAAAAGCTTAAATTGTTAATGATTTCATTTGGTATAAGCTAAACAGTCACTTGTTTTAAAAGATTATTGTTGTAATGTTGTCACTGAGTCATTCATTTCTCATTCTGTTGCTAAAGAGCAAATGACCAATTCATTTAAAAATATTCTTAAGATTGTTTTAATGTGCACATTGCATTTCTGGGTATTCCTTTTTTTTTTTTTTTTAACAAAGAATACTTTTTTCCCCCTGACATGTATTCTTTTAAGACTCACTTGTGCTGTTTATAGGCAAAATACGTATTTTAGAGCCTTTCCTGTTGGGTATGGGTGACTTTTGTTTTTAAAATATTATAGTTGAAAGTAGTAGGAAGTTGATTAAAAAAAACCAGCTGCTCAAGTGAAATTTATTTGAAATGAAACTGATATATCTAATGTTTTGTGTCAGAGAAGAGTGGTTGTGGCTTTTAGGTTTTAACCATCTTCATCCT
Organism: Camelus bactrianus; assembly: GCF_048773025.1. Classification (NCBI taxonomy): domain Eukaryota; kingdom Metazoa; phylum Chordata; class Mammalia; order Artiodactyla; family Camelidae; genus Camelus; species Camelus bactrianus. The sequence continues at coordinate 57,901,605 of NC_133551.1, forward strand.
CTTGTTCTAAGCACTTGTTTCGTCCAGCTAATTTTAATATGCTTACTTTTAACTAATCCAAAATCATAGCTGGAATCACAGCATATTTTACTGAAAAAGAGTTTAGCCTGATCTATTTTCCGACTTCCTAATAGTGAAGAAAGGATTAGAATGTTTTAATCAGGCTATTTTTTGGAATTGGGTATAGGTTGAATTTGCAGAGGTTTATTTTACATTGCCAGTATCTGAGTAATAGCTAGCAAAAAACTGATATGTTTTATGAAGCCTCCTGTGCTTTCGTTCTGCTTCAGAAACAGATCAGGCACAAGCATACTTGCAAATCTGAATTCTCAGTTGTGGTTCTCCTTGACTCTTCCAGAATAGGCAGCCGGTGTACCATACATAGCTCTTTACCCTAGTAGAAGTGAAGAGGTGGAGTTTATCTTAGTCCACTGAAATTTGTTGAGCACATTGATTGTAGGTCTTTGGTTTATTGGAACGCTCATCAGTGTCAGTGCTGCTTCATAAGTACCCACTATGTGCAGGTGAGGGATATAAGAAGTATGAGGTATAGAGGGCTTCTTGTACACTTAGGGTACGTGTAATGTTTATTAGTAGCTATTAATTAAGGCATTGTATGTATTTCCTATTTACTTGGAGTCTTGGAGGTAAAGATCAATATCCCAGTCCTTAGTATTGGCGTATAATAGAGCTTCTGAAGAAAGTTATTAAATGCTCGGGTCCCCCAATCCTGTTGACCTTAAAACAAAGTTGGGGAAGGACATTGTCACAAAAATAAGGATCTTGAATGCTAGGCTAAGATTTAATCCAGTAGGCAGCAGGGTTTTTTAGTCAACATGTATGGAGTGGCTTTTATCCAGTGGTGCTTTGGGAAGATTAAGTTGGCAGTAGGAGATTGGAGTGGGTAGGGGCTGAGACTAGTTGGATGACTACTCTAACAGCTCTGCTGTGAGCAATGGAAAAGAAGGGATGGGACTGAGAAATACGCAGAATTTGGTGATTAAATTAGAAATCTTAGGTCCCTGGGAAAATGAAGTAAGAGGAAAAGGAATAGAGGGGAATCTGGCTGGGGACAAATTTAATAGTATACATGTTGAGTCTGAGGTGTGGGCAGCTATATATGTAGAGTGAAAGGAGGTGTTTGGTTTGGATGGTGTCTGTGTAGGAGGCAGAGGTGGAAGGCCTGTAATTTTTGTCTTATTTGGCTAAACATTGTTAAAAAATCATGAATATTGGTTTTTAAGATACATATTATAATCTATATTGCAGATCTATAAAATCTTGCATTTTCCTAATGATAGGCTGATGGGTAAAAGCTGAAAGGAGAGTTAGAGTGCTTGGCCTGTCCTTTGCTAGGTGGGCAAATTAAACTCTGGGTCATCACTTGGCAGAGCTCTAAGATCTAAAATGTGGTTGTATTGTTCTGAGAAGGCTTACTCTGGGCTCTAATGCTGAGCCCAATCATAAGGAATCACATCTGACTTTCTTTCTTTCTTTCTTTTTTTTTTTTTTTTTTACACCAGTTTAATCCATGTCAGTTAGCAAACCAGAGATGATGTTAAATGGCAATGGCAAAATCTGTTCCATACCCAGGGGACCTAAACCAATGACCCAAATTGGAATCGGCACTCATTACACACAGTTCCGTTGGTTACATGATATAATGAACAGCATTGGGAATTCAGGGTAGTTGCTATGTTGCAGATGTGGGCTACCCACAGATTACCTCTCCTGCATTAATTAATTTATTGTAACTTACTGGTTTTGGTGTTGAACTTGGTTAACCTCCTTGACTGAACTATGCTCAGGCAGGCACTGTTGTGTTTTCCATGCCCCTTTCCCAGGAGGTGGATGAAATTTTTGTGTTGATTGAATGAGGGAAGACCACAAGTTCTGCAGATTTGCACTTAGATAAAGCAGTGAGTATTTGTGCTCAGCTGTCCTGACAGCAGATAGTAGCCACTTGGACAAGCAGCAGTGTGAGTGTAATATAATTGAAGGATGGAGGGGCATATCTCTATGTAGAGAATCACTGCGCTCATTAGCCACTGTTAATGATTGGAGGAGCAAGAGGTCGTCCCATTTGTCAGGTGGGAGTGCAGAAGAAGTTGAGAATCACTGATGACAGTAGAAACGTTTACTGAACATTTATGTTCTAGACTCTGGGCTATGTATTTCCTGTGTTTGATCCTCAAAACAGTCTCATGAGGGAGATGATATCCTTTTTTGAGAAATGAGAAACTGAAGCTTCGTTACTAGGTAGAATCTGGTTTTGAAATCCGGTCTTTTTGTTGTTGTTTGGTTTGTTTTTTGGAGGTGGTAGTTAGGTTTTTTTATTTTAACGGAGGTACTGGGGACTGAACCCTAGGACCTCATGCATGCTAGGCATGCACTCTACCAGTGAGCATATCCTCCCCGCTAAAATCAGGTCTTTGTGAATAGTTATAGCCTTAAGAGCTAAACCAAACCAAGTCAGAGTAACACATTCCAAGATCAGAGAATTACTGCCATAATTTTGCTTGAATTTTTAGGATGATAAATTTGATAACAAGGAGGTGAATACAGATAATATTGGCTTTTCTCCTGTAATTTATGCAAGAGTTTTTTTTTTTTCCCCACAAGAGCAGTCATGCTGAAGTCCATTTTTTTTTAAGTTTTGTTTTTTTATTACATGTGTATTCTAAATAGTGATTGTGGGAAACTTACCTCTGTTGGGACAGAATGACTCAATATGAAGTCATTCTACTACCAGCGCATTCTGCCATGCCACTGTGCTGTTACTCCTGTTTGGTGGGCCTATTTCTTTAGGCTACCCCTCTCGTTTTTTAAAGACCTTTTGGCATAATGGAACAGAATTTAAGGTCAAATTGGCAGAATGCTTTCACCAGTGAGCTGATGAAGTAAAAAAATATCATAGGCTGTGATGCCAGCCAGTAGTGTTGAAGGGAACTATTTATTGTGCCAAATGCTTTACATCCATTTCTCTGATTATTACTCCCATTTATGAGCAATCACTTTTTTACAATTAAAAATTTTTTTTTTACCTTTTAATTTAGGATTGTCCTGCCTGATGTAGAAATTCTTAGTGTCTGAGTTTTTTCCTCTTATTTATTTAGGGGGGTAGGTAATTAGGTTTATTTATTTACTTTTAGAGAAGGTGCTAGGGATTGAACCCAGGGTGTCATGCATGCTAAGCATGTGCTCTGTACCCTCCCCCTACTCTCTTTTAATAGTGAGCTTTTTATCTTTAAGCTGTGTCTAGATAAATATGTGACTTTTTTTTTAACATTGAAGTTTTATTTTGTATATATGAAACTTGATTGATAATTAGCATGAAGCCCTTAAAATAAAAGTTTAAAACTTTTATCCGCTTGAGAACATGTGCTGAGTTAATGTGCAGTACTTTAAAGATCTTTCAAACTGAAATATTTAAAATTAGGTGAAGTTTAGAAACTGTAAAAATAGTATTTTGAGGTGAGGAAGGGTGTTCAGATTTGTTTGTATGTTTATTTAAGAAAGTTGTAACATGCAAAGTCTTGATGTTCCTTCTGTATTTGTCCTTTTACCTACTAATAATAAACATAATAATAATAATTATATTAATACTATACATATTAATAAACATATTAAGTATCATAATAAATGTATTAAGTATCACTTTTTTAAATACATAAATTTATTGTGTTTGATTTAGTTAGAAACCTTAAAGCTCTCATTTTTGGGCCAAATTGAGGTCTTTGGAGTGGAGTGAGGGAAAGAAGTACCGTGAATTTTTTTTTTTGGTCTTTTTTGGCCTGTAAAATTTACTCATAGTAAACAAGATAATGGATATGGATCAAGATATTATAAAACACTAGAAAACACATCTCCTTATCTAAGGGAATAATACTATTTAAAAGTGTTGCATACAAAAATTTGTGTATTTATTTTAACAGTAATTTTTATAACTTGAGATCTTTTTTTCCCTAAATAGTATTAAAAGTTTTATCATGCAAAGCCCAGGATCAAGTCTTTGCCTTGTGATTGTTTTATTCTCATTGTGAAATCTGTTTTTTCTGTATACTGCTCTGAGATAAACTGGGTGATGAAATAGGGAAAAAATTTTAAGGTTGATCAGTTGAACTGTGGCCTCTGTAATGAATTTTAAGGGGCAGAGATAAGTAGAAGCTCTGCTTTGGGGGAAAGGAAATTTAGAGGACAACTCCAGAGTTTTCTCACTTGTGCTAGTAATCTTTTGGCACTAGGATATATCAGTATCCACCATAGATTGACAGCTGGTAGGAGATAATTCTAGATAGCCAAGCAGAATTCAGTGGATGAATCTTGTGAGAGATAATTCTAGATAGCTAGGCACAGTTAAGTGGATAAATCTTCTCTTTGACTCTATTTGTACCCCCTTTTCTTTTTCACTTAGTGTTGCCATCTTCTAGTGGTATCTTGACACCCACCCCTGACATGTCTATCCTTGTTAATCTCCAGTAGCTGTGAATTCATCCTTACACTTAATAAATACTATGTTAAACTAGGCGGGAGCCGAAGAATTCCCCATACTGGGAATATCCTTATTCCCAGGGGATTCTTTTCTGTTGTTCCTGTTCTTTGATTCTGTTAGACCATGTGTCTCTTGTCTTTTCTGGGTAGATTGCTTAGATGCTTTAGCATTTGGGCCAGTGGTATTTAGTTAACATCATGTATTAAAGCTGAATAATCAATGCTTTCATATTGTGTTTTCTCTTACACCTGTACTCTTAGAGACTTTTTCCAGTATATTTGGAGTTCACAGAGAATTAAAGCATGTACTTGCTCAAAAGGATCATCAGCAGGCTTTCTTTGACTGTCATTTTAAGAACTATTTTCCAATTTTAAGAATTAGGTTTCAACGTAAAAAACAAGTATTTAATCAGATCCCCTTCTGTCTTGAGCTGTGTGGTACTTGATTGATTGTATCGTTCTTGATTGTATGTGCCTCCTAGATGGCAGCTTGCAGTGATTTTTTTATGATACATCTTTATTTTGTTTCAAAAGGTTTTTGTTGTGGAGTAAGGAAAAATACAGGATGGGTGGTAATGAGATGTAGCAATTGGAAAATGGGAATGTCAGGAAGATGAAGAGGGTAAATTTAGAATTTAGAAATACTTGTCAGTTACAGAATTTGCTCTGGGTGTTCCTGTGGCCAAAGAAAAGAGAGAAATGGGTTGAATCATGAGAGTCTTAGAGAAAAACAATACTTAGGAAGAGCTGTGTTTCAGATTTCAGTTGTGGATGTGGTTGAAGTGCTTTGTAAACTGTAAAGTGAGATGATAAGATACTGTTTCTCATCGCACCTCTGTACTTGCAGTTGAGTCGCATCTTTGTGCATGTGTCCATTTTCTTTCATGCAACAGCGTTTACTTAATACTTTCTGCAGGCTGAGCCTGAGTACAGAGTTATGCTTCTGGGTATTGTGGAAAGAATACTGAAAAAAAAAAAAGTTCTTGCCTTTGCTTAGAGTATGTCTGTTCACTTTTGGGAAGTGGCTTAATGCTCATAATGGAACATAGGACTGACGATTAACACGATGCCAGGAGAGTAGCAAGTGCTGAGGATAGGGTAAGAGTTTTTATTGTTGTTGAGGGATTTTTGACCCCTACCCTAATTTTTACATTTAGTTTCTGTATCTTCTAGATGCTACAGTTAGGAGCCACAGTGGGAGTGTGGCTTTAGCTCAGTAGAATGTTTGGCATTTTGCTCCCTGCTGTGACTATTGTGAGAAGTAGGGGTCGGTGATTGGCAGTAGGTCAGGTGAGTTTAGTATTTGGGAATTTGAAGAACTTGGGCTGAAGGTGTATATGGCATTGATGATTAAAACCTGCAATTGAAGAGTTATTGAACCTTCTAAGAGGCATGTACTTCGTGTTTTTTTCATGTAATATTTTTTTGAGAACTTCATTTTAAAGTGTTTTATTAATGGTTTCAGAAGATTTAACAGACGTGGATTTGTCTATTGCCTTTAGTAAGTGCTCTTTTATGGTTAAAGTACCTTTCTTAGTGTTTTTATGAATCTCATTAGGAAAACTTTTAGGTTTGTGGAAATTGGGGGCTCTAAAGATTTTTTATAACTGCTTTATTGATACATAGTTCATTCATTTAAAATGTACAATTCAGTGGTTTTTAGTATATTCACAGAATTATTCAGCCATCACCACAATCAAATTTATAGCATTTTCATTATCCCTTAAAACCTGTACCAGTCACTCTCCAGCCTCAGGCAGCCATCAGTCTACTTTCTGTGTCTATCGATTTCTCTCTTCTGGACATTCATATAAATGGAATCATACAATATTTGGTCCTTTGTAACTGGCTTCTTTCACTTAGCATAATGTTTTAAAGTTTTATCCATCCTGTAGCATGAATCAGTACCTTGTTTCTTTTTATTGCTGAGTAGTAGTCCATTATGTACATATATATTACATTTTATTTATTCATTTATCAGTTGATGGACCTATAGGTTGTTTCTACTTTTGGCTGTTATGAACGGTACTGCTGTGAACGTTCGCATACAAGTGTTTGGACATACGCTTTCATTCCTTTGGGTGCTTAAAGGTTTTTAAAGGTGTATAAGTCTAATATACAGACACAAAAATAATGGAAATTTCTTCACTGATGCCAGTGCTTTTTAGAAATAGAGTTTGGCGTATAGTTTATCTACAACTTTACACCATGCGTTTGGAATTTTTCCAAGTGACAAGTTTTCCTGGGGCTAATGGCAACTTTCTTCTCTATGAAGGAAATGTTTTCAGGTTAACAGCTAAATTTGTTTACAACCCTGGGAAGAGGAATGCTTAAATTATAAAGAGCAGGTATTTCAGGGAGCTCTGCTCTTTAGATGTCATGAATATACGGTTAATTGATTTGCTAATGACAAATAATTTTTCTCTATTAAAGAAAGTTCCCCCAAGGACTTTAACAAGGGAATGGTTCATTAACCTAATTCTGGTTATTGTATGTATTTAAAAGCACCATACTTGCTGTTAATTAAAAAATGTTTTTTAATTTGCTAAGGGTTTATTGATTCAAGTTCTTTTTATCCCCTGTTGGCCAAATTAGGGAGATACTTCTTACATAGTATAGTACAATACAAAACAGTAAAATTAAGATATTGTTCTTTCTCCAGAGAAACTTTTACAGTTTCATGAAGGGAGGAAGGAATTATAAAGAAAGTTGTTTCAAAATGAGAATTTCAGTGAGTGTTTATATTGAACTGAGTGCTGAGTTGGTGCTATGTTGTGTTTGAGTGACAAAAACAAATCAGGTAAGAATAATTTTATAATGTAGTTCCTTCGCTTATCAATTTATTATCTAGAAAATGGGGTTTAAACTCTGTGTAGCCATTAAGAGTGATGTACATGGGAAAAAGACTGGGAGGAAATACGGAATTTTATTTGTTTGAGTGGGGAGCTTATAGGTAAAAATTTGGTTTCTTGTATATTTTTTATGTTTACAGATTTCAAATCTTGAAATTTTTATATGTTAAAGAAAAAAGTGACAAACTTTATACCTTCTTTTAAGAATTTGGATTACCATATTCAATGAAAGTGAATTGGCTGATAAATTTCCAGTGGAATTTTGGTGTTGGAAAAGATCTTAGAAATCATTTAACTTTTTTTCCCCCAATGCAGTGGTTTCCTTTACATTATCTCCTTTTAAGTTTAAAAAAATGTTAGTGTGTTGAACCAAGGTTGTTAGGTTAGGTTGAGGGTGTATCCAGTAAGATCTAGAGGTACTTTTATGAGTGTTTTTCTGTATCTACAAGTTTTATTGACATGTACTTCATAAGCTGTGTACCAGAACCGTTGTAGTCTTTTTATGTATGATTTGAACCCCCAGTATCTCTGTTGGTTTTTATCCCTTCCGTTTTATGGAGGAGGAAATGCAGGGTCAGAACATTGAGATACTGTGTTTTAAGGATGCATGAATTAGGGTGGCCAGCTCATGCTCTTTCCACCAGACCAGCCTGTTTGGAGACCCTACTATTCTTCCTCATAGTGTAGTCAGCTTTCCCCAAAATAGACACACAGGCCTCTTTTAAGGCCTGTGTTTTCACATTTTCACATGTTTTAAGCCCTACTTGTTGCTTGTTTATTTATAATTTAGGAACACTAGTAAAAGTTGAGTTTGCATGTGTAATTACAGGAACTCAGTATTTGATGCATAATAGGTACTCAAACAGATGCCCTTCAGAACTGAGCTCATTGGTTTCATTCCATATGTCCTATTTCTTTGTATGCCATTACAGGCAATACAGGAATCTTAGATTCCTGCCTCTTGCCTCAAACAGTTCGAAGGTTCTGTCCATATTGCCTTTATTTGATAGGCTCGTGTTTCTTACCTGGACACTACAGTAGTCTTAGAACTGGTTTTCAGCACCCCTCTCCCTCTTTTCTTCCTTCCAGCTATTTTCTATACTGCCAAATTGTTACTTCTGAAGACAAATCTGCCTCTGTCTCATCCTTGCCTAAATTTCGTTTTTTGCTGTTCACCTGCTTTTAGGATAACTTCCAAAATCATCAGCATAGCATAGTGTACACTGTTTGTGTTTTGGTCTAGTTTTTACCTCTCCTGTCTTTAACTGGCTCTCCACTTCAGCTATATTGAAATATTTGTAACTTTCTAAACACATGTTAATTTTATAGTTTGTGCAGTTCCTCAACATAGTTGTGCTGTTTTTGTTTATGTAGTTCTCTCTGCTTGGAATCCACTTCCTTCCTCATCCACCTAGCCATTTTCCTCATTTTCAACCAAAGTATCCTTATTTCTGGTAAACCTTCCCCTTTACTCACCTCTTGTAGGTTGGGTGTCCTCTTTTGGTGCCACCATCATTTGGTACCCATCTTATTGAAGCATTCAGCTCCCTATATTGCAGTTGAATATTTACTTTTTCCTTCACCATTGGGTGCTGGTGATCTGTTTCAAAACAGATCTTGGGCTTAAGTCCAGACCTACTAAATCAGAATTTCCAGTGATGAGATGGAGTTCATGTATTTTTTTTTTAAATCATTTTTTTTCTACTTCTGGTTTTATTGAGATACAATTGACATACAGCACTGTATACTTTATTGTGGGGGGAGGTGATTAGGTTTTATTAATTTTTTTAATGGAGGTACTGGGGATTGAACCTAGGACTTCATGCTTGCTAAGCACATGCTCTACCACTGAGCTCTACCTTCTCTCCATGTATTTTTTAAAAAGCACTCCTTTGTAATCCTCCTGTGCACTTTGGTTAAGAACCACTGGATGGTTCTTGAAGAATCTTACAGTCTTACATCTCCAGCCCCTGGCAAATATATGTATCTTATAAATAGTGAATAAACACATTATGTCATCATGACATATTGACGAAATTTATTGAATAGAGTGTTTTTATTTTGGAGAAAATTGAGATGTCATTTTGAATTGATAAGGTGTACGGTTTAACAGAATATGGGGTCTTGAATACATGAGAAACTTTTGGACCTGAAGATAAGGAGCCAGGAAGCATTTGTTGGAGGGTTGCATTGAAGAACTTTTAAAGTAATTCTTCTCAGCTCTGGTTTTATGGTTTTTTTAGGGGTGGGAGGAGTGTTTCTTGAAACCATTTCATATAGGCAAACAGAAGGGTCTGTAAGAACAAGGCTTACTTTCCTTAATTTGTAAAATACTGAAACTATGTTTTTGTTCCTAGTCACATCACACATTGGGAAATAGTGCCATATTGTTTCAACCTAATACATTTTCAAAGTTCGTTCTTGTTCTCAGTAGAGAATATTATCTACTAGGATAGTTCAAGCAGGATAGTATCCTTAAAGAAGATAAAATGAAGGTTGTAATTTACCCCTGTATTGTCACTGGTTAACTGCTCTTAAGACTAGTGACTCATTTTTCCTGTTTGAAGCTTTTAAAGAGATGCTGTTTGGGTTTAAGGTTTCTGTTGGGACATATTGTAAAGTACAGTGTGAATCTTAAATTGCAATTTTTTTGTTCCATGTTATGGGTATGGATTTTGCTCTAAGGGGGCATTTTAAAAACAGCTTGATTGAGATATAACTCACATACCATACAATTCATCTATTTAAAATGTACTAATCAGTGGTTTTTAATATATTCATAGAGTTGTGCAACCATCACCATAATCAACGTGAATGTTTTCATCACCTCAAAAAGAAACCCTGTATCTATTACCAGTCACTATCCGTTTTCTTCATCCCCCTCACCCTAGCCCTAGGCAACCGCTAATTTGCTTTCTGTCTAAAATGGAAACATTTCTTGGTAGTGCATGATCTAAAAATTTTCAATAATCTTTTTCAGAGTTAACTACTTATAGCAGTTTGGTTCATTTCCTTCCAGACTTTTTCTGAGCATATATAAACAAACACAGATATGAATGCACTGTAATTTTAAGCCAAATAGGATCATTCTCTCTCATTCTCTCTCTCTCTCAGTGTATTGCAGGGGAAGTTCAATCCCCAGTAGCTCCATTAAAAAAAGTAAAATAAAAAAGGTATTCCGTACGTGCATTTGGGCACACACACTCTGCATGGTAGTCTTTTCTCCCTTAATACACTGCAGTCATCCTTTCAGGTCAGTAAATACCTCTGTATCCTTTTTAAGGGCCTCGTGCATGGAAGTACAATAATTTGACTGATTTATCCCAGATTGATTGACTTTTAGGATGTTTTCAGCTTTTGACATTCTAAACAATGCTGTAGTAAACTATTACAGTTACATTTTCCTATTCTGAAGTCACCTTAAAATATAGTCAAAGAAATGAAATTGATAAATCAAAGGAACTGATTTAAAATTTTGATACATATTTCCACATTGTTCTCCAGATGGATAGTACCAATTTAAACTTCCATCAACCCTCTGAATGTTCTTTGTCCACTTTTTTCTGTATTATTTTCCTAGATTTATAAAACTGCTTTTATATGTCTTTTAACTTTGTTTTATGCCTTTTGCAATTCAGAGTTTTAAAACGTATGTAATCAAAAGTGTTAGTCTTTAGCTTTTGATTTCTTTAACTTTAGGCTCTTAGGTCATCACTCACCCAGTCTCCTGTGTTTCTTGTATATTTTTACAATTCTGTTTTTATGTTTTCATCCTTAATTCATCTGGAGTTTGTTTCTGTATATTGTATAGACAGGAAGTTGTGCTGTAATTTTACTTTTCTCAAATTGATAACTAGTAATCCTAGCACCATTTATTGATTTTAAAAAACTCTCCTTTATAAGAAATTGCCCCCTTATACATGATCTGTTTTGACTCGTTTTATTAATATGTTTATCCTTATCATTATCAAAATACTAGGGCTAGAATTTTTCATTTTTTACAAAAATAATCTTTATTGATGTATGATCAACATAATAAAATGCACACATTTTAAATGTATAATTTGTTAGGTTTTGAAATACCAAAGTATTCACCCATGAAACCATCACCGCAATCAAGATAATGACAGTTCCGATCTTCTGCAAAAGTTTCGTTAGCTGTTTTTAATTCCTCCCAGCAGCATCCACTGATCTGCTTTCTGCCTGGGTCTAGACTTTTATTATATTTTAGTGGCATGTGGAATGACATTAAAACAATTTTTTGTTACTTCCAGAATCACAGGCATACCCCATCCTTAAGGTTTTGACTTGCAGTTCCGATTGCTTGAGTGAGCCTCTCTCAGATTCTGTAAAAAGTTGCTTCCTCAGAACTCCTTCTAGTCCTTTGCTTCAATATTAACTTCTCAGTGAGGCCTTGCATGAATATTATTTAATTTACAACTCTGTCTTCCTTCCCTGCTTTATTTTCTCAATAGCTTTTATCACCATTTTGTAATTTGCTGTCCGTGCTTTGTAAGATGTTTACAGTGAGGATTTATTATTTTTATAGTTAAAAATTTCCTAAAAGCCATTATTTTTAATGGAGGAAAAAAACCTTGTGGTTTGATTTGAAAAAAAAAAATTCAGTTTCAAACATTATTGTATTATACCCATAATCTCCAAGTTTCAAACCTATAAATTGGTTATACCTAAAGTCCCTCCACCCTAAGAGGGAAAATTTCCATGCTTAATGACCTCACAGTAATACAGACTGTGGGGTAAGAAACTAAATATAGTAGCTGTTATCAACAAGGAGCAAATGAAGGTTTACTGTTTGCGTAACACTAGGTGAAATTCTGTAAAGAATTAAACCACACAAAATACATACCAGTGCATATATTAAAAGATTATTAAGCTCTGCCTCTTCCCTTATATTCTGTCTCTTGGCTAAGAATCACTGATATTTTGATTAGTACATCTTTTTTTGTTTGTTTGTTTTAATTCAGAGGAGATAGAATTCTATTTAAATATTTTATCCCACAGATCTAGTTTTGGATTTATGTACTATGTTCTCTTTTAGGATCATAAAGTCCAGAATGAGCTATTTGATGTGCTTGGTAGCTGCCCTCTTTAATTATGTTGCTGTTATTTATCTGGATAGACTTAACTCATTAAGAATTCCTATTCCTGTACATACTACAAACAATAGAATGTCAAACCTAAGGAGGAGTGAGTGTCAAGGCTGCTGAATGGAGGAAGACATTTTCTAGGCCCCCTGGCTGAAGCCCTGTTAGATAAGGGAGCTCCTATTTCCTGTGCCAATTGTTTGTATTGTAACAGTAATAATGAACTGTTCCGATTTGAGAAATTGTCTTTGAGAAATGTCAGATTAGTGACATAGATTGCCTTTATTATTGCACCAGAGTTTATTCCCTTTACATCTATAAATACATCAGCCAGCTTTGCAGATACATTAAAACAAAACAAGGGTCATTTTTATTGGTGATGAATGTAATTTTGTTTCTCAATATTATAAGTGAACTAAGGACTCTTTCTTTGGCCTGATTCCATTCTGTGTATCTTCATAAGCAGTGATTTAAAAATGAATTAAAATATTTTTTTCCTTCCCATTAAAAATAATGAGTTGTAGGTATTTTTGAATTCTAAAATCAGTAAATGCTCATTGTAAACATTTTGGAAAGTATGGACAATTACATTAATTATTAAAATAAAAACATCCAAGAAACAAACCAAAACCAACCAACCACCAACTGTAATTCAGTCTTCAGAATCTGTTAGTTTACCTTTTGTGATATATCTATATATCTAATATAGCTATCTAGAGTTTTTATTCAGACCTTAAAAAGTGTAAAAGAAAAATTAAAAGATGTAAATCTTCTCTGGTCCTAATAACAAGGATAATTGTATCTTGAGCTTTGTTTGTTTGTTTGTTTGTTTGTTTGTTTTGAATTTAATTTGATTGGCCATATGAATTTTTACTAATTCTGTGTTTGGTTAACCGTTTGACAGGTTAGAACTAAGTATGTGGCTCATTTCTAATAAGTATATAGGACTTAACTGCATATGTTTTATAAAATAGGCTCTTCTCATTTTCCCTTTGCCTTAATCTTCTCACTAGGTGAAGTTGCTTGATTTTATAAGTCACTCTAGATCTTTTGTGAAACAATTGAGATAAAAACATTTCTGATTATAGTTTTCTGTCTTTTATTTGGTCTAGCATTATCAAAATATTTTCTTATGATAGAATATTTCCATAGATAATTTTAAGCTTATATAATACTCCGTTCTATTTAGTGGCCTCATTCTTTTCTGCATTTCCTAATATTGATCCTTTAGATTTCTAAATTTTTACTAATGTAAGTAGTATTGCAATGAATATTTCTGCTTATCAGTACACTTGCAGTTTGAATTATTTTCTTTGCCTACATTCTTAGAATGGGAATAATACTTAGTTCTTTACAATGCTATTCTACCTCTTGGGTAGTGATTCTTTCCCCATTTTTAAAATATAATTTTGCATACTGTAAAAGTCACCACTATTTTAGTATACACTTCTGTAGATTTTGACAAATGCATATATTCTTGTAACTACTGCAGTCGAGATATAAAAGTTTTGGCATTTCCCCAAATTCCCTGGGGCCCCTTCACAGTCAGCTCTTACTTCCATGCTCTTCCATTTCAAGTCACTGGTAACCACTCATCTATTTTCTGTCCCTCTAGTTTTGCCTTTTCGAAAATGTCGTGTGTGTGTGTGTGTTTGTGTGTGTGTGTGTTTGTGTATACTGTAAATGTATGTAGCTTTTAAATCTTGTTTCTTTCACTTAGCGTAAAAATGCTTTTGAGAATCTATGTTGTATGTAACAATAGATTGGTCCTTTTAATTGTCAAATAGTATTCCATTAAATAGTCTTATGACAGTTTATCCATTTTTGTGTGCTATAATTTTAATTCTCTTGGTTGGCAGGAGTGCTTGGTACAGTCATTGCTTGAAAGATGGCATATGGGTGGCATATTTGATTATTTTATACATTATGTTCCTGCAGCCTTTATACACAAAAGACAGCTGTATCAGGACATAAAATTTTTGGATTATAGGCAGTGGATCTTATTTTATTGTCTTTGGCAGGGAGCGTTTTAGAGAACTGAGGGTATTATCCCTCACCCCACCCTCGTTCAGATACTTAAAAAATTCTCCAATTTATGGACAGTTTGGTCAGGGTAGGACTTCTGTGTACTATGTGGGTGAGACCTTTTGATCTGTATAGTTTTGTAGCTTGAGAAAATTTCCTTTGGTTATATTATTGGATTATTTTAGTTTTTTTTGCTTGGAAACCATCATTTAAAGTTGTTATCTTCATTATTTCTTCATAGCAGTTGTCTTTTTTAAAATTAAAATTTTGATTTAGTGATTTATTGCTTCATGGGCAGTTGTAAGAAATGATACAGAAAGATCCTTTGAATACTTTGCTCTATTGCCCCCACTGGTAATATTTTACAGTATAACATTTGCAGGTAGCATTGTGTAGTGTAACATCTCAGCTAGGATATTAATGTTGATAAAATTCACCCAGTCCTATTCATATTTCTCCAGTTTTATTTGTACTAATTTGTGTGGCTCTGTATGTGTGTGTGTGTATATGAAGTTCAGTATAATTTTACCACCTGTGTAGGTTCATATATTTACCACTGCAGTCAAAATACCTAGTTCCAAAATGACAAAAGACCCTTGAATAGCCCTTTTTACATACCTACCTTCCCTTTGCAGAGGTGAGAAGGCCTCCCCCCAAACACTAGTCTGTCTTATCCTCCATTTTTATAATTACATCATTTCAAAAATGTCGTATAAATGCAGTCATACTATATATGTAGCCTTTGGAGACTCGCCTTTTTTTGCTCTTCATACTTTCCTGGACTCTTATCCAAGTTGTTGCCTGTGGTAGGCCATTCCTTTTTATTGCTGTGTAGTGGGCATGGTGTGGATGCACCAGTTTGTTTAATCTATTGAAGGACATTGGGACTGATTCTGATTTTTACTTACTATAATTGAAGCTGCTGTGAGCATTCATGTACAAGTTTTTGTGTGAACTTCATGGGATACCCAGTTGCTGGGTATTTGCTGGTAGTTGCATGATTAGTTTTTTAAAAAACTGCTAAGTTGTTTTCTAGACCAGTAATATTTAAGTGATCCCGTTTTTCTGTACCCTTACTATTATTTGATGGTGTTACTGTTTTTTATTTTAGCTATTCTGATAGATACATAATGACATTTCATTGTAGTTTTAATCTATTTCCATGATGGCTGATGGTGTTCACTGTCTCTGCATGTAAACAGATATCTTTGTTTTTTAATGTGGTTTTATCCTTGTCTTAGTTTTATATGTTCTTAATTATTAATAATAGCACTAAATTCTGTTTGATAGGTTTCCCTGTGTTCCTTTTATCCAATAACAGTTTTGGAAGCTCCATTTATAAATTTGATTAAGAGATCTTTTGCTTAGTTTATGGGTCAGTATTAATTTAGCACATATTCACTTTGTAACCATTTTAGGAATGGCTTATTTTTAAACCAGATTTGGGAAACTATGGCCTCCATGCCAAATCTGACTTGCTGCCTGTTTATGTATGGCTCTTGAGCTAAGAATGGTTTTTATATTTTTAAATACGTAGTTGAAAATAAAAACAAAGAATATATGACAAAGACCCTCTGTAGCCCACAAAGTCTGTATTATTTATTATTTGGCTTGTTAGAGAAACTTTACCATCTGTTTTTAAATAACAGCTCTATTAAGATAGTAATTCATATACCATAAAATTCACCCTTAAGTTTACAATTTGGTGGTTTTTAGTACATTTACAGTGCTATGCAGCCATCGTGCTTTGTAACACTAGAACATTTTAGTAATCCCCAAAGAAGCCCTGTACTCATTAGTAGTCATTGCCTATTTCCCCCTTTCCTAAGTCCCTGGCAAACAAATCTATTCCTGTCTCTCTAGATATGTTTATTATGGATGTTTCATGTAAGTGAAATCATATAATATGTGGCCTTTTGTGTCTGACGTCTTTCACTTAGCATAATGCTTTTAAGACTCATGCATGTTGTAACGTGTCAGGGCTTCATTCCTTTTTATGGCCAAATATTCTTTTGTATATTATACTGTAATTTGTTTATATATACATCAGTTGATGGATGTTTGAGTTTCTGTTTTTTTCAGTTATCTTCTATTTTAATGTGTCCTTTTCCTCCAGATTGAGTTCTCAGTTTTGTTTGCACTGTTTGGTTTATACAGCCTTGTGGATTTTAATTTTGCTTTAAATTTTTGTTTCTACACCTTTGTTTATTCTCTCCTTCAATAGGTAAATCATTTTCAGAAGTCTTTTCTTTTACATCTTCAGGATGAGATTTCCTTTCCTTGGTTAAGTAGTTTTCTCCCTGTAGTCTTATGATGACTTACCTCATTTGGATCATCCTTGGATTAACAGAGAAGAATCCTAGAGTTTTGGCCACAGATGGCTGTGTGGGTTGTTATATTTTCAGATATAGAGCTGAGTGGTGGGGTAACCTGCACATCTCCACTTTTGGGTTTCTAGCAGGCTTTTATCTAGCGCAGCTTTGTTGCCTAAACAGTTGAAGTACCCTGGACACATTTTGATCCCTAATAGAGGACACTGGTTCAGAGTCAGACTCTAGAGTCAGCCTGTCTGTGTAACTTTGACAGTTAATTAACCTTCCTCTGCCTCAGTTTCTTCCTCTGTTAAAAAAGTGGGGAATGGAGGATAATTAGGAATTACTTCAGTTTGAGAATTAATTAATGCACATGGCTACCTAGGACACGGTCAGTAAGTACTGGGCTGTGATGATAGTTATTATGTATGGCCTAGGGGACACATCCTCTTTCTGTTCTTTTTCGCAGTACTATCCCTGTGGAAATGGCTTCTGGATATACGGTTACTAACCTTTTTATTTACTGTGGATATCCTACCCCTCTCATTTCTTATTGTTAAAAATAAATGCACAATGAACACCTTTGCTTATAAAGCTTATTCTTTATTTTGGTTATTAGAATGTCTCTAGAAGAGGATTTATTGATTTGAAAGGTATTAATAGATTGAAGACTTCATAACTTTTCAAATTTATTTTCAGAAGTTTCTTTTTGATTTTTTCATTGGTATTATAGAAAATGTAGAAACTGCTGAAATTTTAAGTTAAGATTTGAGTATATTACCTTTTAGTCTTGTGTATATCTCGGTATGGAAGTATATACCTATCTTTTTATATACACAGACTTGTAGCCTACTTTAGAATCCTTACAAATGTTACTTTCCTTTAAGAACTTAAAAATATTTTGAGTAGCTGCATAAAGTTTCATAAACAAATAGATGCTGTATTTAATAATTCCTGCTATACTGAATTTTTATAAACTACTTTTCATATCACAGTGTCAGGTTGAAGATCTTTGTTAACAAATCTTTGCTTATATTTCTGGTTATTTGCTTAGGCTAAATTCCCAAAAGTGGAACTACTGGATCAGAGGGCATAAATGTTTATAAAGTTTGATGCATATTGTCACATTGCTTTCTTGAAAAGCTCAGAAAAGCATGACAATGTGTTCTTTTAAGGAAGATAAGAACCATTTTCAAGAAGTCCCATTTCTGCTATTTTATTACTCCTAAGACTAAGGGTAATTTCTCACATTATGAATATTTGTATGTAATGCTTGTCATGTTTTTAATACTGTGGGGTTTACTTATAGGGAGATAAGACAGACTACCATGGCGCTATTGATAAAGTGCATTTTTGCTACTTAGTAGATGTTATTTCGGGAGTTGAGGAGAAACCATTAGTGAGACCTGTCTGCACAATGCTTTGAACCATAGTCTACATTTCTCCAACTCCTAGTCTGTCAGAAAAGGAGGAAAAAAATCGGCAAGAGATGCAGTCTTTATATAACTAAATCCCCCTCCTCCCAGTCTGCAGAGACTGTCACTGTAGACATGCCTTGTAGTTGATAGTTTCTCCTCTGAACTTATTTTTTACAGTTGTTTTCACTGGTGGCCTAAGTTGTACATCTATTTAAAAATACATGTTGTCTTACAATTTATAGAAAATTTATATTAATGGCTGTGGGGGCCCATAATTTGTCTTCTTTCACAAACTATTCTTATGGTAGAAGTTCTTACAAACTTTTTATGCTTAGTATTAACATGTCCAGTAGTGAGCACAAGGGATGACAAAGTGAATCTCAAAGATTTAATATTAGCAAAACTTAGGAAAGCCAATTCTGTGCCCCTCTTTTTTTTTTGGTGGACCAAGATTTGTTACTTTCACGTTATTTACATAGATTCTTATACTCTGCTAGTAGGATTTTAATGATGGTAAATATGTTAAATTTAACTTCATTTTTTGAAAAGAGCCTGATACTTAACAGATTTGCCACAACTTGATTTAAAAACTTTTGATGAACGTTCTTGATTTAGCTTTTTTTTTTTCCCATGTGTCCTTTTTTGAGATTGGTGTTTCAGAATGAAACTTTTTACTGCTAATGAAGACCCTTTGATGTGTTCTCAATTTGCAAATGATCATTTTTTGATGTAAATATAATTTTCCATAATCGTAGTTGTATAGAAGTCTCGTGTTTTTGAAATGTGTTGTTTTGGAAGCCAGGAATATGCCATTCATATAGATGGCTATAGGTAGTAGTTTCCAGACAAGCAGAGATAAGGTTTATCGTTATCTTAAGTTTTATATTTTTATTAGGTTCTTCCATATTAATTAAACAGTTTCTCTCTCCAATTAAAATGGCTTTATCTCATTACTGATTTCAGCTTGATCATGTTTGGTGAAATTAAGAAGAAAAAGACTGTCAGAACCATCAGCTGTGAGCTTTTTTGTGTTTAAAAGTCATTGGTATTATAGTCTCTATTAACTGATTTTGAAAATATTTATTCCTTTTACTTTCTAAATTGTTTTTTGTGTTTAGGAAGTGCTGACATTTATATGGGGTGTGTATATTATGGTAGCACAGTAGCAAAACAGTTTTGATAATTATAGTTTATCGCTTGGGTCTGTTAACCATCCTAGCTGAAGGCTATCAACACAGATAATCTGTAAGTTTAATTGTATTTACTTTAATTGCTAAAGGTAGTAGGAATTTTTAATGATAAATAATATAAAACATGGAAGGTCAGCCTAATCCTGGCTGCTGTGGTGACTTCACCGCCCCCCCCCCCGCCCCAATGTATCATGGAATAGACTGTAAAAATAGCATAGTAGTCAGTTGCCAGAACAACAACAGTTTAACCCAGGCGTGCTGGAGCTTTTGTGCTTGCCTTTGATGAGAACAGAGAGAAGTGCTAGTAAAGGAGGTAGACATCTGAATTTGAATTTCACTTCTTGTCTTTATCTACTATATGACTTTGGACAGAGTGCTTCTCTGAACCTTGGTCTCCTCATCTATAAAATGGAATAATTTCGATTTTACAGTACAGTGCTTTGAAACTCAGTAAAAGCTCGTATTTAATGTTGTTATTGACAGTGAATAAACGAGATCATGTAGCATGGTTTATGTCCTCCTAAGCCAAAAGAGTTTTTTGTTTTTTCCCAGTAATCAAGACTAGTGCTGATTTATTTATATTTTATTCAAAGAATGAACTAACTTTTTGCATTTCTTACAAAATGAAGATAAAAGTACCTGCACTTTCAGATTGTTATGACTATTAAAGAGATTGTTCAGCATGTAAAGGATTTATAGGGCAGGCCTGGCACAAAGTAAGTCTCAATAAATGTTCATTGTTGTTATTGTTTATAATACAGGTATAATAGAGCAGAAGATGCTGTAGAACAGTCTTACTAAATGTTTTTCTTTTAATGATTAACTTCAAATTAGGTTAATTCTCATATTCCATTTCCTCTTCTCATTGCTCAAGTTTCTCCTGCATTTGCCTGCTGTTTTTTCTTACTGGTGTCTCCTTCCCACAATGGTTCTTGGTGCCAGCTCTTCTTATATTGTTCTGAATCTACATTAGTGAAATGGAGCTATTGTGATCTAGGCTTACTTTTGCAGAAAATCCTCCAGAGGAACAAAGGTAGGTGGGGAGGAGAAAAACACCTGGTAACTAAGATTCAGTGGTTGAGGAAATAAATATTCTAGTTAAAAGCAGTGTTAGTCTCATGGTATGGAAATCTGTTCTAATTAGCAAAAATTCAGGGCATTAAATGAAAGAACACCAGGAATTCTGTTTGAACCCCAGAGCAGGAAATATGTACATGGGCCTCCTGAGCACTGATTGGCTTTCTGTGTCCATATGGGTTGCATAATCTCTTGTCTCTGCTTTTTTCAGCACATTCTTTTTCTCTTTTCTATGTTGACCTTCATCTTCTGCTTATTCACCAGGTTTTGCTTGACCCAAAATGACAGCCATCAACTGCCAAGACTAAAATTTCACTTTATCTCTCCATAGCTATCTGGCCTGAATGCTAAGAGGGGAATCTGATTAGGTCAGTTTATCATTTCTTTTCAGATACTAGGGGTATGGCCATTTAGGAGCATAACTTTGGTATAGTTGTTTGTGGCTAAAGGTGGTGGGAATTACTAAGTTGCCATTTCTAGGCAGGTGTCTTAAAACATGTCTGTTATAGAAAATGTTCAAAAAAGTGTTGATCTGTTGAATTTTGTTTTTCCAAGTGCAGCTTATAGCTCTGAGTTACAGTTTTAAAGTATAAACATCCAGTGTGATTTCTTAAATACCAACAGTGATACCTGTTGCGTTTGAGTTTGGTTCTTGTATACAAGCAACAGAGAACTGGCCAAACTGGCTCAAGTAGAGGGACATTCTTTGTAAAGACACCTTGAGCTGTTAAGGGGCAGTAATCCAAGGACAGGAATGCTAGTAAAGTAAGGCCAAGAACTGAACCAGAATGCTGTCGAAACTTGCTTCTTTTTTAAGTCTTTTATACTGGAATGCTTGGGCTACCATGGTACCTGTTTTTTTTCTTTGAGGTTTAATGTTCGATAATATACATCTGCTTGAAAATCTGATAAATTTTAATTCATTACATGTTTGGATCATTAACTTCTTAACATTGATTCCTTTGTACCTAAGTCTGAGTTTCAGGTTTTTTTCCTTTGACTGCCATGTTGGCTGGCCAAAAGAGACAGACATCTCAATAGAGAGGTAGAAGGGGAACCAGATCATAGTGGTGTGGAAGGCAAGGAATAAAGGAATTTTAGAAGGTGACTCTACTGAGATTTTCTTTTTTAAAAAATGAGAACAGAAAGAACATGAGTGTGAACCAGTGATGATCTTTATTTTTATATTTTGAAAGTTTCTGATGGATGAGAATGGAGACTGGAAGTTTCTCTGAATTGAAGATTTAGCTGGGAATTGAGAAGAGAGGAAAAAATGGATGTATTTTTTAATGCTAAGTTTTAGAAAGTAAGTTAGATGTTTGTGTAATTTAGGTACTTCTAATATTGATTATGGAAATACTGAACTGCAGAAAGTGGGGGACTCCCCCCATGACCAAAACCTGCAGTCTGCTAACTAAGGATAGACAAAGAAGAGATAGATGTGTGAAGGAGACATTTCAGTAACTTAAAAAGAATGACTTATGAGGTGGATAGAGTTGTATAAGTACCTACTAAGTGTTGGACATGTTGTCTCCTTTAATCTTTATAACAAATGTGTAAAGTAGCCAATGTTATCTCGGCTTTACAGATCAGGAAACAGTGAGGTGTATATCATTCATTGATGTTTCTGATAAGTGTATGGAATTTGGGATGGTAAGTGGGGCTTCTCAAGAAGTTCACTTTGGAATATGATTCTTAAAATTTTGTACAGTGATGCTTTTGTTTAATTTTTTATTTTCCAAATGCAATGTATAGTGCTGAGTTTATCTGTTTTGATTTTATAACTTCCTGTATGGTAAAACACCAACTTAATTTGCAAAACTCTGGTTATAGTTAGGACAAGATCTGCCTTAGGAGAAAGAAAGTGTTGAGGCTTACAAAAGAAAGTTCTGTGATCCGGTAAATTGAATGGAAACTATGAAGCATAGGCCATTTATACAGATGATATCCTTGGGTGGGATGAAGTGAGGAATGCCAGGTAGGTCAGGCATAAAGTGGTTATCTCATTTTGCCTCTTTAGTAAAGGGAATGGGGAGATGCCTTTATGGGGAGGGGCAGCAGTAGAGAAAAGTCCTGGATGGTTGTGAGATGGGCAACTGGCAAGTAGCCCAGAGAGACAAATAGGAAATAGTTTTGTGAAACCAGTGGTGATTGATACGATTAGTTAGTGGAAGAAAGTCTTACAAACATTTAGCGAAAGTGAGGAAGTAAGAATTAGTAAGTTGTACTAGAAATTAACATTAACCCACTGCTCAAATTGAATTTTAGAGAAAGGGAAGGTAGCCTACAAGAACTTGAAGAGATGTTCTGTCCTAATGAGAGCGTTTTCTCTCATTATAATTTACAGCCAGCTTTTCTCCTTTATGATAGAAAAGGCTTCTTTGTTACCTGCCTAAGATATTTCTTATAGTCATCTCTGTCTTCATTCTTTGATTTTTCTTGATTCTGGAACATCTTCTGATCATTACTTTTGTTTCCTAGGGAGAATTTTGTTTGGAGAGTCTGCTTGTTGTCAATGACCATAACAGTTACAGCTTCCAATTGTAAACAATAAGTTCCTGACTAGTTAAAAACACTTTTGTGAGAGTGACTTGGTTTATCTTGTCTACTCAGCTGTGGGCAGTGGTTTAAAATGGAGTTTCTGGATTAGCAACGAAGACTTAAGAAACCAAGGCTTCATTCTCAGCAGTTAGGAGGATAGTATACAGAGGTAGGAGGAGGAGGAGTGGTTCCTCTTGTAGGTGAGGCAGAGGGAGACACCCTGAAGAGGGAAAAGGGAGAGCTGGAGGAGGGGAACAGAGAGCTAAAGAGAGGGAGAGAGGAGACCTGAGAGATCGAGCCAGCAAATTAAGACGTGGTAGGAGAGAGAATGAAGAGTGGGAAGACAGTATAGAAAGGGATGGAATTAGTATGAAAGCAGTATGGGCAAATTTTGAAGGTAAAGGGAGGAGACAGTGGAAAGCAAAGGCAAGAAGACCAAGAGTGAACATTCATCAAAGCCCACTGCAGACAGAAACTGAAGGCACTTTTATCTGGGGGTGGAAACTTCCTGTGGTTCACGGAGGCAGCTTGGTTACATAGAAAAGACATTGTATTTTACATTGGAAGACCTGGATTTAGATTCCGGAACTGCCATTTAAGTGCTCTTCCTACTTAACAGTGATTGTGGAAGTCATTTCTCTGAGACTCAGTTTTCTAATCTCTAAAATGGGAACAATGTGAGCTTGTTGTGTTAATTATTCAAATACGCATAGTGCACGTTCTCTCCCTTCCCTTACCACTCCTGCTTTTTTAATGGGAAACTTAAATAGAATTTCCAACATTCTTGGTTAAAATTACTTGTAGCATTTTAGATTTCCAAGAAATGCCTACCATCTAGTTAAATGTAAGATTAGATTCCACAGGGAGAGCTTTATGCATTTATACAGAGCTTTATGCATTGAATTTACATGCTTTGTAAATGTTAACTCTGGTTTGAAGGTTCAAAATTATTTTATCTAACACTTGTTGAGTTTCCAGCTAAGATCCTGTCCTCATCAACCTCCCCTCCCCTTATTTTTACCACTTGTAGTTAGGAGCTTATTCAGTGTGCTTAGCTAAACAAACATTTTGTTTTGGGATTCTAGAGGCCCTTTGAAACTGTTTTACCACAATAACAAACCTTGCCTCTACATCTCTTTTTTCTCACATGGCTTAATTTTAGCTTCATTTTGAATTTTATTTTTGGCAAGCATAAATTGGTTTCCCCAACTGTATTCTGTTTCATGCTCCATACTCCACACTCTCCCTGCCTGGCCGTAGTATGACTTTCTTTACGTTTACTCTGCTAGAAATTGTACACGTACATTTGGAGATAGTGATGATTGGATGAGGGGGTTTGAGAAAGTCCTGCTTCAGGCAGTCAGCAGTCTTTCTCAGGTAGGCAGAATAACCTTCCTCTTTAATAAATGAGGGAACGTAGCCTCAGGCAGCAGAGGTGGCTTGTTGCTCATCACTGAGAGGACCAGTAGACTTGGACAATGAGTTTTTGAATTATGACCGTTTTGAGTAATCTCTTCCACATTTCATCCTTGTAGTAATATTACCTTATAGTAATAACCTTGGAGATGAGTTAATTGAAACCTAGAAAGATTGTTATGATGTGGGTAGTACATTTAATGATAGGTCAAGTTTGAACTGATTCTTTTGATTTTTTTTTTTTTTTCTCTTCTGGTTTTGAGATTCTGGGAGCCTTCAGAGATCTTCCAACATGGAGAAATGTTGGTGCACTCTGATACATAGTTTGTAGCGCTTTTCCCTGAGATTTATCAAAGAAATACGGGCTTGGATCAAATGAGTCCCCTCATTTGTACTTAACTTTTCACAGTTGGGGACAAGCATTATGGTCTTTGAGTCAGTAGCAAGATTTGGGTCACATAATCATCTTTAGATGTCATTGCCCTTCAGCATGTTGATCTTTACTTACTAAGTTAAAATATATGAAAAATCGGTACTGTAATTCTCAAGTGATGGAATTGCATTTTCTTTTTCTGGATTATGGGTCTTTCATGTTCAGAAAAAAAGGGGAATGGGAGGGGAGAAACCAGGGGTCATTGCTGAACCCTGATGGTTAAAGGTAAGTGAATGTTTAATCTCAGTCACTTGATTATTATTGTTGTCTTTGTCTATATCTGAAAGTAAACATAGGGAAATTTTTCAGCTGTGCTTAATATATATGTAAAATTCAAGATGCTAACTTGGAGCTTTTCCCTCTATTCTGAACAATAGGTACGTTCTATGGATGAACTGAATCATGATTTTCAAGCACTTGCTCTGGAGGGAAGAACAATGGGAGAGGTAAGTGAACTGGTGTGTCAGGAAAATGGGCCTGCTTTTTAAGGGAAAGTGGAGCTGTCTTTCATCAAATGTGTCCGAAGCTAGTCTCCAGAAGTATGTGCTTGCTTTTCTTTGTTGCCATCCTCATGATAGGAGTGGGATATTGCAGAATTTTGGCAAAACAATCTCATAAGAAGAATGTTAAACTTAGCCTAATGTCTTAAAAACAAAACAAAGCAACCGAAATATGAACACAAATTAAGTAATTTTATCTTAACCAGTCAGTTGTAAATCAAGGCATTATTACATTTTTACAAAATCAATTTATGTGTATCAAATATCCTTACCTTAGCCTCATCTTTCAGTTGTTAGGTTCTTTTCTAGTGGAAGGGAGTTTTAGATTGGCTGCTAGTCAGGATATGTTGATAACCTATTTTTAGAGTAGTGCCATTTTTTGGGAAGTTGTTTATAGAGTTTCATTGTGGAGAGGAAGTTTTTAGATTTCTGGTGAAATGATTCCAGAAGATAGAGGCTTGAGCCAGTCTTTCCTTACGTTTAGAAACACGAATTTTGGTTTATAATATTCAAAATTGGCAAAAACAAAATTTATTATCTGTTATATTGATAAGGAAGATTGCCATAATTCTAAAAGAAAGGGTAGTATAGATAAAGTATAGCTGACTTCTGGTGCTTCTAGTTTTTGGCAGGAAGAATGTATTGGTGATAGGTAGAACATACAGTTTGAATTAATTGCTAAAGATGTCACAGGTTCACAAACTGGGGACATTGGCTTGTGGTTCTCTTGTTCTGGAGAGTAACCTTAGGTTTTTTCTTCTATTTTTTGTATATCTAATATTTAAAAGCTCACACATCTATTTTAATGTTTTAAAGGAGGGAGAATAGCTATATTCTGGATTCTCTTTTATACCATTCAATAAATACATTTTTTTTTTGACTTATCCAATATTTTTTTGGCACTGTGCTAAGTTCTGAGGATTCAAAAGTAAGGTAAATAACAAATATTCATTGACTACCATTGTGGTTAGGCATTTCTTAATAGTCTTTTGGTGTTTCGGTCCTAAGATTCTTGCTTCCTTGGTTATAAGATTTTGCTTCCAACTTTTCTGAATTATCTTGTGGTTAGAGTTCAGTGCCCTATCGTCTTGGGTTCATGGGTTTTTGGCTTGTTCTTGTTTTTTCCCTAGAGCTTTAAGTGAAGATTGATAGGTGTCCTTATGTTTCCTGTGTCTGTCTAATTTTATTAAAACATGCACATCACTAACCCTATATGGTTATTGGGTAAAAGATTTTCCCTAAATTTCTGGAGCAAAGTTTAAACAGAAAATTAACAAATGTGTCTGATATTAGTATAGATGGGAAGCCACTTTTATCTGCTTCCTCACTCCTGTGATTCTAACCTGGTTCACTCTACCAAAAATCTAATCCCAATCTTTTAAAATTAGTTACACAAAATAAAAATAATTCTCTGTTAACTGTTTTGTAAGCAACACTTCATAATTGCTCAAGGCTTAACTCTAATTGAAGAATAGTGAACAGAAATGAATAGAAAGTGAATTTTATTTAAATCCACAGCTTAACAAAAATATTTGAAAAATCATTCCCAAAATGCCACATCCCCCAAGGTCTCCAGGCCATACCCTCTTTATCTTTGTTAGAAATGTCGTTTTTTGATATTTGTGTTTAATTCCTCAGACCTGGAGGTAGGCATATATAAATAACTAAACAAAGTACATTCCAACAGTAATGCAGTGTCACACCTCTTTCTTCTTTCATCATTATTTATTAACAAAGTAATGATAACTGCCATTAGTTGACCATCTATTAGCAGATGCTAAGGGGTTTGCATGCATTATCTCATAAACAGCTCTCTCAGGACTGTTCTATTATTCAGATAAGGGAAAAGGCTGAGAGAGATGAATTAATTTGCCCAGGGTCCCACATCTAGTTAAGTGATGGAGCTGGGATTCCTCTCCAAAGCATGTGCCCTTAGAGTAAATGAAGCCAATAGTTATAAAATAATTGGTGGTAAAAATTGCATTTTAGTAAGCTTTATAAAAATTACTGTTTGAGGGAGGATTTCAAAAATACTTAATACACTCTCCCAAAATACAGATACTTAACTGAAGTTATTTTTTGAAAGCATAACCCAATATCTAGACACAAAGGGGACAAACTAAGTATGGAGTGAGGTTTTTATACACTCTTTCTATAGCTAGTTGAGGAAGCAGTGACTACAGATGACAACAGAAAATAGTGCACAGGTTTTCTGTATGTGGTTCGAGTGTAGAGTAGGTAGTGATCAGTATTGGCAGAGCTAGTTTGTGATTACTTGAATGGAGGAGGTGTAGAACTTGGGAAATGTCCTCTAGTTTAGTTAGGATTCGTGCAGGTGTGGATTGGGAGAATATTTTTTGCAGTGATACGAGGGAGATTGGCACAAAAGAGAAGTGAAGGAAATAAGCTTTTACAATAAAATTTAAAAAGCAGAAGTTTTAATTAGGTTAACTTTATTAAATTTCCTTCCCTTTAAACAATAAAGCATCTTTGGGAGGGGATGTATGTAAATGTAGTCTTTACCCATATAAATGCTAAAATTTGAAGTAAATTGCGTGGACTTTTAAAGCCAGGCATGGTATTTTTTTGCTGCAGTTCTTTTACGTGTATTTGTGTGTGTTTGTGTGCTTGCATGAAAGTCCTCATTATGGCAAACAGTGTGTTTAAGAAGATATGAATATTTAGAATTCAAAGAGAATTGATTGCTAGTAAAGTTAGTGCTGCTTGGTTCTTAACATTTTTTTCATTAAAGCCACTACTAGACTCAGAGTTACATTGCAAGATGTAGAGCATTTCTTAGTAGAAATCTTGCTCAGAAGTGGCTCCTTAAAACTTTACCTTCAAACCTTATTGGTTGTCTGAAGTACAGCTGTTCTCAGCTGAAGGACACAGTACAAGTACTTGCCTCCTGTTCTAAAGGGTCAGCATAAAAAGGAAGATAGAAAAATGTCTTAGGATTAGGGCTACAAATTATTTTCACGTATTTCATTCATTCTCCTTGCTAGCAACCTCTTTCATTCAACTTTAAGTGCAGTCCTAAAAAGTTGAAGGGCACAGATTATTTCCATATGAAAAGATTAGTCTGTTAGTTGAATATTCAAGAGTGAATCTTTATCTTTGTCATACTGAGGAGGACTCATTGACCTGAGGTTTCTGGACTCTGTTTCTGCCTTGGTTGGTTGATGGTCTTTTATGATTTATTTTCTCCACCTGTAGGAGGGCAGCATTATTACTGTTCATGTCCTGAAAAGGATGAATTTGCAAAGTGAAGAGCAGTTCTCATTTGAAAGAACTTTGAGAGCCTTTGACACAAAAGATACCTTATTCTAAATAATTGGTTTTCTCACTTTTAAAAACCAGGGACTTTTTTCTTTTTAAAATTCCTTAATGTTTACATGTAGTAAACATAATAGTGTTCAGGTATGTTAAAATAGTAGTAATCATTTCTAGAATAAATGGAATGTATTTAGATAAGTGGCCCCTTCATTCTTTGTTTTAGAGAGCGGGAAGTATAAAAAAACTTACCGCTGGTAGCAGACAAGTTTGTAAACCTGAGGAGGGAAATCTGGAAAGTGCTGCTGTATGTGGAGTAATAACGAATCCACCACATCCCCTGGGAGTAGAATAAAATGAGATATATTTAAAACATAGCTGCACAGACTCATTAGACATTTCATAGGAGTTCTGCCCGTAAGTGTGAAATAGCAGAATGGCTTGTAGAGGAAGGAATTTGATAGTGATTTGGAGAGCTCTTAACCCAAAGAAAAATGTAACTTGGTGGGATGGAGATCTCACTGGACTAGAACCCTGAAACCATTGCTTGTAGCCTTGCCTCAGACATTCATTTTCTTTGGACGTTGCTTTTTTCACCCGTAAGACACAGATGTTGGACTAAATAGTTTTCCAGGACCCTTGGAGTTCACCCTTATTTCTATCTTTAAAGAGGTAGAAAATCAGAATAGTTCTGCTTTCTCTAGTATATGCCAGAGGACATCTAAAAGATGCCTTTTTAGGGTGACTTCTCCCCTGTGATGTAGAGGTTTCATTTGGTGCTCTAAGGGATTTTCATTCACTGTCTGCAGCTGCATAAAGCATTGACATGTCTGTCCATTAGGGCTCATAGGGTGGTAATTCTGAAATTGGGGCAAGTAAGAGCCTAATGTGGATACCAAGTCTGTCAAATTCTTTCCCACATCTTTCCATCATGGCATGATGGCTCATAGAATTGGAGACTTTGGGTAGCTACTTTTACAGTCCACAGCCCTAGAGGGGCTACTTCACACTGTAAATTCCTTACAGCAAGAGTCCTATAAGAGTAACTCAGTTTACTCCAAAATGGATTGAATTTTGGAAAGGAGATATGTTGTCTGCCTGCAAGATCTTGCAGAAGGGAGGAAAAATTAATAAATAAAGCTTGTGGTGTATTAGTATAAAAATACGTGACTCAGGGGTGTAACATATCCTTTTTCCCCAAAATGCAGCTTTTGAATACACATAGGAATGGTTAAAGCTGCCTAGTTCCATTAACTTTGTACTAATACCATTTGGTTGTTGGGCATTTTTGACATTTTGTTATTAAAATGAAATGGTTACTTTAGAGAAAACATAGCTAGCCAGGCCAAGTGACCTGGAGGAAGTTAATGATAACTTTCCTGTGTTAGTTTAATGACCGTGTTAGAGGTGAAGTGACCTCTTTATGGGCCTTGTTTCGGAAGATCCTGGGATCTCATATTAGTTTTGGGGTTAGGATTGGGCATTTTGAGAAAGAAGATAAGAAGAAAGTGTCTTGTAACCCTGAGAATGTGAGTGTGTTTGACATTTGGTGCCCAGTTCTGTCCTGTCACTTTGAGACCTGTATGGAACCCCACTCATTCCAATATCTGCCTTCTGTCCTGCACTGGGAAGGCTAGGAAGACCTACAACTGTATATATTGAGCTGTCTTGGAATGTTTGAATGTAGTGAAACATGCTCCTTTGCAGCAGGATTTAGCTGATTCACGTGACTGCTTAATCTGTCTTCGTTAAATCTCTCCCCTTGTATCCTCCTTTGTCTAAAATGTTTTCATTCTTTTCATCCACATCAGTATACTTTATTTGAAGGTAAGCCAACTAAATAACTACAATAATACATTAACACATTTCAAGACACTTTGGCATTGATTTCATTATGTATGTGAATCTCCCAACAGTTTTTTGAGGGGTATTAGTACCATTTTTATGTGAGAAAAATGAGTTAAAAGTCAAATGACTCCAGCTAAGATTGTGAGTGTGAATACATGGATTGACTTCAAGTTGTGTTTCATTAGGCTCAGCAGTAATAATAGCTGCAATACACTGAGCATATATGATTTTCCAGGTGCTGTGCTAATCACTTCATATACATTACAGTCTTCCCAGTGGTCCTGGAATATTAGGATGTCCTTTTATATGCCAGGCAAACAGGGATTAGAGAGGTTAACATGATCATGAGCTAGCTGTTTAAATCCAGATCTCTATCACTCCAGATCCTGAATTTTTCTGCTGTACATTTGTGCATTTCCAGAGTCTACTCATTAAAAAAAAATCCAGCTTCAGTTAATCAGCTTTTTTGCTGTCACCAACCAGAAGCTACAGAGAGGAGTTCAAGTGGCAAGTTATTTGTATCATTCTTATGGTCCTAATTTGTTTTGTATATAGTGATTTGTGTAAATGTTTTCTGTTTCCTTGCACATAAATTTGTTGAGGGCAGGGGCTTCAACTAATAATGTACTTTGTAAACAGTGACTGCCTAATATATTGTGTTGAATGAATCTTGTATCAGTAAATCTTTTTTTCTATGTATGGATTCCTCTTTATTTTCTCTCTTACTTCAGAAGTTCCCCTCAAGGGACCTCAGTTCAATTCAGTAAATATTGCCCATATTCTCTATTCAGATTACTTTTCCAGTCTCAGGGATGTAGGGGTTTGAGGAGGGATAGGGAATGAAGAATCGGCAAAACTGAAAAGCATTTATTCAGCCTTCTCTGCAAATTTTTATGTTTTTGAACTACTCAGTAATTACTTTACAAAGAGTGTATAAGATGAATAGCAAATCAGCAATGTTATTATCATCCAAGTTGAATCTGATATAAAGACGTTTGTTATGAAGGATGTTTGTTTAATGTAGTTGTAACCGGATCAATAGGACACTTTCTCTGGGCTATCTGCTAGGGCATGGAAGTATCCTCATTATATACACAACAGACATGATGGTATTTAGAAAATTGGAATTGGTTTTGTTACAGTTCTTGTTCAAGCTTGTATTAAACTCTGTTGTGTGTAATTCTTTCTTGTTTCTGTTTTTTGCTGATGAGGAACCAGAACACCAAAGTTAATTCATTGTCTCTTAAGTAATGCATTCTCTGGTCCCCATTATAGCAAAGTGTGTAGAGGAAAAAGTTTATTTTCTGTATTGGTTTCCCCTGTATACATATACATCTGTGAAATTCTTCACTCCTGGAAAACATGAAAAAGGGAACTTGTCCATATCTGGCATACTGAGACATTTATCTTGTCAATTTAATAATTAAAAATGCTATGAGGCTGACTGGGTGTGTGGATGGGTTTGAATATCTGGTCTCGTCTTGAGGTAAAGGGCTCTTTATCCTCTCTCCCTTTTTAAAATTGAGTTATAGTCAGTTTACAATGTTGTGTCAATTTCCAGTGTAGAGCACAATTTTCCAGTTATACATGAACATACGTATATTCATTGTTGCATTCTTTTTTACTGTGAGCTACCTCAAGATCTTGTATATATTTCCCTGTGCTATACAGTGTAGTCTTGTTTATCTATTCTACATATCTTAATTGAGCTATTTGCTTCCTTTGGGGATATGTCTGGGGGTTGGGGGGGCCAATAGGTTATGAAGCATTCCCGATGTTTTCATGGTTTTATTCATGAACTTTACAAGTTTCCTAAGTAATCTGGAGGCTTATCTTTTGTACACTGGGCTCCCAGGTACTATTGCAAGGACTCATTTATGTAATAAAATAGTCTATTAATCATAAAGTCTAGACCTAGTGTAACTTTAATATGGTTATATTATAGATCAAACCATGTAGTAGATACTTAGATAAAAAGAAATGACATTATTTATGGTAGCTTAATGGTAGCTGGGGTAACACAGTTTTCTATTTCCTTGTGTTCTTTTCCTATATCATGTAGAAAAGCCAGGTTCACCTTGGACATTTCTTCATTTTCTGAGCATAGTTTACTGTCCGTCAAGTTTTATGAAGATACCTAAAAGTTTCGTTTGGCTGAGTTCCACTAACTTGTAGTGGGAAGGTATAAAGAAAACTTTACTTTCAGTGGATTTCAGAAGGGATGTGCACTGGAGAAAGGATTAATGTGTGGAGTGTTCCCCAAGTTAATTTATCACAAAACAATGTGGAGATTGAGGTGCTAACAGTATCTCTGAATTTTTTTTGAAGGGCATGCTTTATGAAAGTACAGCTTGGGTCTTTTATGTGTTTAGTTTCAAGGATGAAGTTGTTAACAGTGATTGTTTTTTTATGTGTGGTAAAGAACTCCGGGAAACCACTGTGCTCCTTTGAAGACAGAGTGCATTTTTAAGTTTAATAGTAGTATCAGTTTTATAATTCAGTCTAATTTGTGGTTGTCCCTAAATTTAAGAGCTATCAAGTTCTTATTTCTACTTCATTGCTCTTTTTGCCCTTACTATTCCCCAGCAACTCACAGTGGATCTTTAGGACAGCCTTAAAAGTTTACTCATGAGACTGATAAACTTAAACTTGGAACACCATATTTTTCCATACTTGGATCCTTTTTTAAATCTAGCCTCTGCACTCAGCTGACGTTAAAGAATAGATTTCTTATTAAAACATCAACTTCAGTGGTAGACCAGAAATGACTAGCTAATATTTAGTGACTTCATTCTTCATCACCGTAATGGACTATGAATCTTCATTTTTAAATTAAATAACTTAATGCTTTGAAAGCTGAGAGGCAAGGAAGCAGCAGTTTTTACCTTCCTGGCTCTCAGTTCCACAAGTCCCTTCTCTTACCATTTTTTGCCTAGATTACTGCATTGAACTCTTTGCTTAGCCTCCCAGCATCCATTTGCTTTCTGTCACTCGATTTTACGGAGGAATGTTGAATTAATACTTTAAAATAAGTTTTTATGACGTTACTCCCTTTTGGATTAGACCCCAGCCTCTCAGTGCTCCATAAAGCTTCACTGGCAGCTGGACTAGTGCTTTTTTCACCCTCTCTTGACTGCTCCCCTTGTTGATGGCTGGGCTCTCTTTTTAATTGGTGGGCACCTCCCAAACTTGCTTTCATTTCTACCTTTTCTCCCTCCCTCTCTCTCTTTTTTTTTTTTTTTTTAATTTTTAAAAGCTTTTAGATTTTTTACCTTTGCTCCTTGTGGAAAGTCCTTTCCACTGTCTTCTCACTCTGAACTCCCCCCCCTCCTTGGAGGCATTCCTTGACTCTCCTATCTCAGGTTATTGTTCCTTTCTTCATCTGTAATAGGGTGTGAAGTTTAACAGTCTGTTAGTGTGCTTATTTTAAAATGCCTTGTAACTGTATTGGTTTGATTCCTGATAGGTTTTTCTTTTTAATCTTTTCTTTCAGGGCAAAGAATGTCTTTACTTTTGTTACTCCCAGTAGTGACTAATGAAGGCTGTGCATTTTAGGGTATGCTCAAGTAATACTTTACTTTTTGACATCAGTGAGTACTTCAGATGCTAAAAAATGTTTTTTTCAATAGTCAGAGAAGCAGTATAGGTTTTCCAGATGTGGGAGACAAGATCAAATCACCTCATATTGGCCAAGCCTAAGTGGTTTGTGTAATTTCACCCTTAGTGGTGGAAGTGTTATTAAAGGACATCAGATGCAGCTATTAACAGTGGTTATTATGAAAAGTGCTTAATAACCCCAGAAAAAATATTTTTAAAAAATCTGTTAATTTTATATACTACATAATTATGCAAAAATTAAACTTTTCTTTCATAAAAGAAATGTATTACATTTCAAAAGAGATATTTAGTTGAGAGACTGTTAATTTGGAAATTTGGTTTTACTACTAATCATCTTGCCATATAGGCTAAAATATTTTTTCTGGCAGGGAGTAATTGGGTTTATTTATTGGTTTATGGAGGAGATACTGGGGACTGAACCCAGGACCTTGTGCATGCTAAGCATGCACTCTACTCTTATGAGCTATTCTCTCCCCTCTTAGGCTAAAAATTTTAAGCAGTAATTACTGGATGCTATATTGTAATGCTGCCTAGTAATGAAATGTGAAAAAATTATAGCAGATGTTGATTCTTAGACAAGTTTTTTGTGATTTGAATAAAATGAAATAGAACAAAAATGTTTTAACATTTAAAAATAATCTTGACAGTATTAAGTATTGAGTAACTGATTAAAAAAAGAATGCAGGACACTTCCTTAATTAGTAGATACATAAATGGGAAGTGAGAATTTAGAGGATCATGTTCCTTAAACCTTCTGGAAGAGAAAGTAAACGAAAATGTCTTCCTTATTTTTTTTTATATACTTAGTTTTAATTTAAAAAATAATTGGCTTGTATTAAACCATTGAACATTTTCAACTTTCCTTATTTAAGCTAGTTTGTTTTTTAAGCTACAGTTTTCAAAGTGGGTTGGAACTTACCTGCTTGTGTAAAAATATTTGAAACATGGGATGTGAGATCTCAGTTCCCACTAACTTTTTTCATTTTGAAATTATGTTGAAGTGAAATGTGTCTGCTGAAGAGAAAATGCCTTATTTATTTGTGGTGAATTCTGTACAACCATGATGTCAATTTTTATTTTTTAAAAATCAATTCAAAATCATAATAAATTATATTTTGTAACAAATTATCCATAATCCCATTGCACCAACAAGCACCTATTTCAGTTTTTATTTTTCTTTCCAAACTTGATCCAGACATGAGAAGCAGTCTTTACATGTACAATTTTGGATTTTGCTTTCAAATTTAATATTATTTTATAAATACTACATATAGTCGTTATAATTATTTTGAATGAGCTCACATTATTGTATACAGCTACCTTATTGAACATTTGGTTTGCTCCCAACCTTTTTGCTCTTATGCTTTGGATGTAGAGGTTTTTTTCTTTTGATTTTTTTTTGTTGTTGTTGTTGTTGAGATGAATTCTCAGGAATGAACATGACTCTTCAAGTGTATCTTTCAAATACCCTTTCCAAAAGAATTGTCCTAATAGTGAATAGATGTATGTACTTTTAAAAAAAAGCCTTATAAAGAATATTGGTGTATACTTTTATATCTGAACTGTTTCTTGTTAAGCTTTAGTCACTTGCGCAGTTCACAATATTTATTATGAACTATATCATTTGATTTCACAACAACCCTCTATGGTAAGGAACGTTAGACAAATCCCCTAGGGCATTGAGACTTTTGAGAAGGGATTTCTGAAAATTAGTTTTCAGTCAGTTTCTACTGGAACATGTGACAGTCAGTGGTTACCAATAATACATCTTTTCTTTCAGTCAGTGTTGAGTGGCCATATCTCTGAGTTGATGTCAGGTTCTTTTAATGTAATGAGAATATTTACCAAGGGATTAAAAATTGGGGTGGGGAGCTGTATCTTACCAGCTAGTTAAGATAATCAGGTATTTGACTCCTGCATTGGTTAAATTCCAGTAGAAACTAAGCTTGTGTTGGAAGTTGGAATATGGTCAAACCTGATCACACTTCCCAGGCTGTAACATCCCTGTGAATAGTACTCCTTAAGAAGCCAAATTTCTGCTCTGAGAGACAGCTCTCTGTAGCCTATGTTGAGTGTGTAAGCTCTTATTACCTATTTTATTCCTCTTGAGTAGAGTACTTTGTTGGAGCGTCCATCATAAAGCCACATTGATACTTGCGTATGCAAATATTGTGTCCTGTCCTTAATAATCAGCTTGTCTCTTAGTTTCTGCAAAACTGTAACTATGGTTCTTCTTGCAGTGTTTTCTTAGGGCTCTGAATTTTATGGAATTTACACTGAAGTCGGCTGGGTGACGTTGTCCTCACATCTGCTGAGTAGACAGGAGCATTTTACTGGCTAGCCATTTGTAGTGTGAAGTCTTTTGGTTACTCTTGTTTTTAAATAATAGTAGCAGCTAATTCTTTGGTAACTCAGAGTTCAGCATTGTACTACTCTTTCACACACTATTATCATTTAATGTTAATAACAGTTCATTTTTATAGGTGAGAAAACAGTCCAGATGGATTGAATTCACATAGCTGGGATTTGAAACCAGATTTTTGTTTTGTTTAAATGATTTCAGAGTGGTTGTGTGTGCTTTACCACTATATTACTTCTTAAAATAAGGAGCCTAGAGATTCTTGATGTTCTCAGCCCTCTATTTTATTGTCTCCACCTCTGTTTAAAAGGGCTCTTAGTAGGAGTTAATGTGGTGATTGATTGTGCAAGTGTAGCTTTGTGTATTGTGTTTTTTGTTAGATGATGAATGAAAAAAGGTGTTTCCAGATAGCATTTAGAGGTTTCCCAAGTGGCTAACATTGTAAACCAGTGCTTGATTTCTGCTTTGTTCTTCAGAAGCCTCATGAATAAGCTTACTGATTTCTTTGCTTCCCTTAAGTCTTTTCTTTTACAAACCTGTGGTTCAAGCTGGGATAAGTTATGTGTGTATTTCTCCCAAAGACTTGAGAACAGATACTTTGGAGGGGCAATTAGGAATGCCATTTAATGGGACAACACAGGGAAGAGTATAAGGTATGTTGTATCTCTGTGGAGGATGGTAAGACCTGCCAAGCCCTAGTTCTCAGTATGTAGGTCTTGAAAGGGACACTGATCACTAATTCAGAGATAATTGGATTATAGAGCTGACCTACATGAACTAGAACCATAAACTATTAAAGTGTAAAAACCAAAATGCAGTTTACTGATTTATAAGGAGAAATAATAACTCTCAAGTGGACAGTATAATTGTGTTCAGTGATCAGCGTGTTTGGAAACCAGAAGCAAGCAAAGTTCTCCTAAAAAGTTTGCTTCGTAAGCAGAGTCTGAGCCAGGAAAGTTACTCTCCCTGTTTTTAGTGGCTAGTGTAACCATACTGTTACCTAGCCTGATGCATGAGTTGCTTTTATAAGGACAGACTTGTTTGTGTACCATATGCCTTCTCCATAGACATGCATACTGGTTAATACTGTCTACATCTGACTCCCTGGGTATCCTTTGCTTTTGTTGGACCAATTCCTATCTTCCTTTATAATTGTCAAATCTTTTAATCCTCTTATCGCTAATCTTTCTTGAAAGTAAGTTTTGCAAACTGCTGCTATGATCTGTTTGTTGTCCTGTCAGAGTAATCTTTATTTCAGGTTCTTGATGGGGTAAGCAGTAACTGCCTTTTCATACACTAGTTGAAGTTAAATGTTTTGTGATTGAATTTAGGTGTGGCTTAAGTGAAGGTTTGGCAACTCCTAACATGGGTTAGTGAAGCAGAGTGTTTTAGCCAATGCTGTGAATGATGTTCCCTCTAGAGGGGTTGAATCTGAATTTGAAATGACAATTGGCTATTAATCACCATTTTGTTTTATATTCAGTAGATTATAGCCCCTTTTAATATGATCAGATTCAAACAGTATAGCTCTTTTTAATGTGATTGGATTCCAACAGTGTCTTTATTTCAGATGACTCTTGAATATGTGATTGCTAACTAATTCTCAGTAAGCTTAACATAACTAAGTCCATTTAATTCTGCAGAATTTAAAAAGCCAGTCATTTTTTAATACAGAAGGGCTATAAGACAAAATAGGGGAGAACATAAAATGGAATAGATGTAATTTTTCCAAATTCAAAACCACTTGGATTTTGGATATTAGAAGTGGAACAAGAAGTGCTTCTTGAAAGCAGACTCTTAAAAATGTGTTTTAAATATAAGAAAACTCTCCCATGTATTCACAGCTATACTTGTTACCTATTGCTACATATCAAATTATCCTAAAATTTAGTGGCTTAAAACAACTGAATTGTTGAAGCCTCACAGTATCTATAGGTCAGAAACCCAGTCATAGCTTTGCAGGTTTCTCTATTTCAGGGTCTCTGCCAAGCTGCAATCAGAATTTTAGCTGGGGCTGTAGTCATAACGAAGTTCAACTGGGAAAGGGGCTGCTTCTAAGATAACTCAACATGTTTGATGTCTGGATTGTTTCTCACAGGTGGTTAGACTGAGGGCCTCAGTTCCTAATGAATCAGTCAATGTCCAGTGACCTCTCTTGGTTCCTTGCCATGTGGACCTCTCTATTGAGCAGCTCACAGTGCAGCAACTAGCTTCATTAAAGTGAGGGTGCAAGAGGGCATGAGACAGGAGTAGAAGCAGGATGGAAGTCAATTTTTTAAATGTAACCTTGCAAGTGACACCCCACCACTTGCCTTGTGTTATTCCTTAGGGGCAAGTCACTAGGTCCAGCCCATGGTCGAGGGAAGAGGGGAAATTACATAAGGGACTGAGTACCAGAAGGCAGAGATCATAGAGACTCATTTCAGATGCTATACACTGAGGAGTGGAGATGGGTATGTTTTGGAGGAAAGAGAAATGCTAGGTTCTCTCTAAAGTCCAGAGACTTTGAAGAGCTTTGCTAAGTTTGCTTTGCTAAGTTTGCTTCTGTCCTTGTCCAGGTATCTTGATTCAGTAGTTTATTTTCCTTCCCATTTGCAGAGCACTCTGCAAAAAAACCATAGATTCCACCTTTTTTTTTTCCCCTTTTCAGAATTAGCGTGCTACCACTGTCTTTTCCCACGTCCTTTTTCTTTATCTCTTACATACTTGCCTTTTCAATTCCTGCTGTTTTCATTGATAATAGTTAATTGATCTTCTTGCTGCTACTTTGCCAAAGCATATGGAGTTTTAGTATTTTGGGGGCTGCCCCTAGCATCTCTTTAGGATTTATATTTATACATATTGTTAACAGTGGGAGACAGTTGCCTCTTGGTATCTGACTAAGGTCTTGAATTTTTTAGTGTGTACTGTATTCACTGTACTGTGTCATTTTATATAAGGAACTTGAGCATCCAAGGATTTTGTATCAGGGAGGCTCCTGGAACCAATCCTCCATGGATACTGAAGGATGACTGTATTCCTTTGAGACTTGTTGCATCTATTACTATTTTGAAGTACAGTCTCCATTTTTTAGTGCTTTTCTACATGTTTGTTACATTGTTTCCTTTTGAGAGAATTTGGCCTGGAAACAGCCTTGCTTATGTTTACGTGCTTTTGCTGTCTTTGCATGTTATGACAACCTGGCAACCTATAGTGAAAGATGACAGGATCTCAGAAGTCATTTTTGAAGCCTTGTGTTCAAGGGCTGCTGCTTTTAGGAAGCAGTTTGACAAATTATGGACAGACTATATTTGCACATGGAGGCTGATACTTACAGAAGTATGAGTTTTGAATAAAGATTTCCAAATTTCTGTGGAGAGGGACGAGCACTGTAATGAAGGTATTTGATCACTTTTGCTCTTTTCAAAATATGGAGACTAAAGTTAACCAGCAAGAAAGGTGTCCCTTGTGTTGACATTCTTTCTTCTGGTACCCAAGGGAGAAGTTGATGTGCACTCCTGTTTGCTCACACTCCCTGCAAAATACAGGAGAAAAACCAGAATGTTAGTTGTAAAGGATACCCTTTCTTAGGGAAAGAAACTTTATTTGTAGTCTTACATGATAGAGCGTTTTTGAGATTAAGAGGAGAAAAAGAAGTTTAAAAAACAAGAATTCTTGAGTTGTGCTTGAGTAGTTCACATTAATTTTCAGTATTCCTTCTGTGGTATACAGCTAATTTTGCCTTGGCATGATGCCACTGAAAACATTTATTGAGAACCTCCTATGTGGTGGGCATTGTGTTCGGCACTCATAAACAATATCTCTAATCTTCACAGCAACCTGAAAAATATTTCCTTCATCAGTACAAAGAGAATGAGGCTGAGGGCAGTCCTGCATTTTGTCCTAGGACACATCACAGTTGTCTAGTCCAGGGCCTCCTGACTCCACTGCTTAGCTGTGGTCTGGGCTCTTCCTCCCTTCCATTCCACTCATACCCTCAAGTTAACAGACCAGCTGTGTCATTGTTTCTCTCCGAGAGTGAGCCCTAGAGGCCTACCAGGAATTGACTGTTGATAACTGCTCATCTTCAAGTAAACCAATGCATCTGCAATTAAATGTCAGACCAAAATGTGCCTTTTGTCATGATCTTCTTGGACTAGAAAATGACAAATTAGGGCCTGAAGAGAAAAGTGTGTGGGAAACTGCATTGGTCCAGGTGATAACCCATATCTGCCAGATAGTTTTATAGAGCTGGAGTACATTGATTCTGAGAAACCCAGGATTTAGGTTTGGAAAGCTGATTTCATTTTAGTGAGGGCAAAGTTGAGATACTTCTCTATTGTCATTGGGTTCTGGGTTATATAAATAGGAAAGGTAAACCTTGATTGTCACGTAGGAGAGCAAAATGTTTGTACTTTCTGGTTTTTCATTCTGTTCCTCTGAGAAGTTCAGCGAGCCAGGTGTGTTCTTTTATGCTCAAAAACAGTAGTTAAGTACTGTCTCAAATTTCTGACTTTCTTGTCTGACTAGTAGCAACTGAAATGAAAACATAATTAGAAGAAATGAGGGACATTTTAGTGAGTAAAGCTGGGTGATAATGACCAGAATGAAGAATAATGGGATGCTAGTGGAATTTTACTTTGCAACCCTGGTCACTAATACTTTGATCTTGGGCAAAACTGTTCTGTTTGCTTGAAGGGTACTTTGCATTTATTTGGTTGAAGCTCATTTAAAGTTCTTGTACTGGTCTAGGGCCAGTGATGCCTACATTTCTATGAAGTATGGAATGTTTT
The DNA here is from genome assembly GCF_048773025.1 of Camelus bactrianus. NCBI lineage: Eukaryota > Metazoa > Chordata > Mammalia > Artiodactyla > Camelidae > Camelus > Camelus bactrianus. Next base: position 57,942,835 of record NC_133551.1, read on the forward strand.
GCGCAGTCTCTGTAGTGGTGTTATTAAGTATTCTTAAAATTGATTGTGCTTAGGAGATTTTTATTTCCCTTCCATTAATGAGGGAATACGTGTTCTGTCTTTCCAAAATTTTGGACTAGGTTAATGTTGTGGTTGGGAAGTTGTGGTGTATGGTTTTTTTTTTTTTGTTGTTGTTTTTTATTGGTTTGTTTTTGCTTTTTCTTTGTGGTGATGAAAGTGTTTTGGTTAAACAGAATCTCTGTGTATGATGGAGGTGAATTTTGCCTCTAGCATTCCATAGCTGGGATCTGAGTTCATATCCCAGCCTGAGTAACTTTGCATGGTCAGTTAATATACAGATAGGCAGAAAAAGTGTTTTAGTAGTTGTAGGTACTTTCTTTTTCAGTAAGAATCTTCTTAGTGAGCAGTTAGCTAACAGGTCTAATATGAGTCCCCCTAGCTCCCTTTAAAAATCTTGGCATAGATTAAGTGAATAATTCTAGATATTTAAGCTGAGCCTCTATTGTGATGGATTGATCTGTGGCAACCCCCCCCCCCCCCCCCCCCCGCCAAAGGCCTCTTAGTGACTTTTACCAAATATATAGTAGTACTCTGACCACAATCTCTGTAGTCAGAACACTGATTAAACACCTTCAGGGCACGTTGAGCATCTTCAGTACCCTTGTCTAAAAGAAAGTGTTGACTGCTGTACTTTCATCCTTTGTGAATTCTTTAAAAGCATCTATTATTTTTAATTTGCAGCAGCTCTTGCCAGGTAAAAAGTTTTGGGAAACAGATGAATCCAGCAAAGATGGACCAAAAGGAATATTCCTGGGTGATCAATGGCGAGACAGTGCCTGGGGAACATCAGGTAATCTAGATCTAGCATCTGTACTGTGATTTATGCCTGTCTTAGAGCTCCTTTCCTCAGCAATTGGCAAGTCATGAATTTTACATCAGCGACATAAGCATGTCAAGCAATGAACTATCCTGTAGTATAATTCATGAAGGAGCTTGTATGATGTAATTTATTAAAACATAATTAATACAAAATCAAATCTTCAATATTTTATTGAAGTGCTAGCCACAGGAGATTGGTCTTATTTGAAATGACCATAATTTCAGCTATAACTTCTTGTTCTGTACTGCTGTCAGCATACTTGGAATTAGAAAATCCCTGCCTGCCATTTGAAGTTCATGTTTCTTTCTTCTCCCCTTGCCCCTGTGTACTGTGTATGGGGTGATCTATCTATAAATGTGGTTGGGGCCAAATCGTCACTGGGTGTGGATGCTCTACTGACTGACTACCCCTGAAGAGGGATGGGAGAACTTGTAGAGGCAGACACTCTCACAGCAGAAAGAAATGACAGATGATAGGAAGGGAGGAGATAGAAACCCCAAAAGCTGATATGCTGTGTTACAGCACAATATAAGAATGGAACCCCAGATGACAGTGAGTCATATGAATAGATCAAATTATGTTGTTGTTTTTAAAAAGGGCAGTAAAAAAATTCACATTTTGTTTTAGTAATATTACCCATAAAATGTGTTAAAAAATTCTGCTACTTGAAAAGGGTAAGCATTAATTTATGCACTTAGCTAGATAAGCCAATTATGTGAACTGCTGTATTGCTCTGCTATCCTGCATATATGAGGGATGTGTTCCGTTTCCTTAGCTTATGCAGAATATTAGATTTAGGGAAAACATACAACAGGAGGTTTTCGCTCAACTGACTACGGCAGGTTTCTTTATTCCCAGTCATTGGTTTATCCATGAGACATCACTCGTAATTTGTTTGAGCCTCTGGCTGCACTGTATCATGCTTGTGTATCTTTTTTGTAGATCATTCAGTTTCCCAGCCAATCATGGTGCAGAGAAGACCTGGTCAGAGTTTCCATGTGAACAGTGAGGTCAATTCTGTACTGTCCCCACGGTCGGAGAGTGGGGGACTAGGCGTTAGCATGGTGGAGTATGTATTGAGCTCATCCCCGGGCGATTCCTGTCTAAGAAAAGGAGGATTTGTAAGTTGGCTTGAGGAACTTGTTCCTATCTCTCTCTCTCTTTCCCTACCCTCCTCCCCCCCAAAACAAAACGTGCCTGTTTAGTTTCCTTAGATATTCACAGCACTAATTGCAGGGTTTTAAAAAACACTTTTATTGCAGTTGGATCTCAGGCAAAGCATAGCAGGAGATGTAAACTAAACTTTTTTTTAAAAATAGAGAAATAATGTTTTTTGGGGACTCATTGATAGTAATGTGAGGTAAGAACTGAAATCTAGGTATCAGTTCATTGGTCTACCAGAAAACGATTTTTAGTTTAAAACAAACAAACAAAAATTAAAAGAGAGGGAATTAACACAGAACTGAAGGTGAGGTGTCAGTAGAGAATAGATCTGTGAGTAATGATTTGCCAATACCTGACGATCCTTAAAATGGATCAGATATGTGGGGTCATTCTTGTTTTTGCTAGGTGGGCTTTAATTATGAAATGATCTGTGGCCCTCTTTGAATAGCTTTGCTTCTCACACTCAGCCTGCCAGGAAATTAGAAGTTCTGTCAATTCTCTATCTGCAGTTTTTTTGAGATTTGTCACCGTTGACTTCTCTGATGCTAAATTGTAGTCAAAGTGGCTTCTCTGACTGCAGCCTCTTGCTTTTTTAAGTCTTAAGCAGTCTTTCTCAAAACTAGTTCTTTCTTATACCATTGACTTTAAGATCTAAAAGTCTTAAGATGCATTTCTGTTTGAGTCTTCCTCATTTTGTATTCTGTGACTGGTTTTATATTTCAGGCCACAACTAGAAAGGCCATGAAAGTCACCCTGAATCTACCTTCCTTCCTTTCCTCCCGACTCAGCTTGTTTTGTACCTTTTCAAAGCCCTTTATCCCTGAAGTCTTTCTGGGTTAATACTATCCTTTGGCAATCATTAAACAGGCCTTCTCTCCCCGAAATCATATTGATAATTTTACCTCCATAACTATCTTACAACATTTGTTGTCAGTATTTTTATTGACAGACATCTTGCTAGAGGCTTGATCCTATTTTCCCAATTCCACTTGAAACTTCTTTAGAGTAACAGTAGTACATTTTTGGTGCAGCTTCCTTAAGTGTTCAATTCTTTAATATGTTAGTGGATGTTAAATGAATGATTGTTGACTTGGGAGGAAGAGAACAGGTGGCATCTAGGTAACCAGAATCCTCATGGAGTTAGCTTTATTCTCGGCATTCAAAGATGATGCTTCAACAAACATTGACACTTGACATGTGGCCGGAGCTTTTAATTTCACCAAAAAAAAAAAAAAAAAAAAGTGAAATGAACTTATTTAAGAGACTGGTTTGGACTTCTCCCAGCTCCACACCTAGAAGTTTGGTATGAGGAATTTAGCCAGAAGAGGATCTTTCATTTTTATGATAACCCTTAGAAAGATCAAGGGACTAAATTGGGCTTTTGTCTTGAGTCTTGCATTCTAGCTGTTCCAAAGCTGGCCTGATTACTTCTGGGTCTTTTGACCCTGCAGAGACATAGGTCAGGTTTAGTGGCTTACGGATCAGATTGGAAAAGACTTCTTGTATTTGAACCTTCCCAAGAGAGTACTTGGGAAGAATAAGATCTACCTTTTGGAGGTGAGGAATGGGATCACACAAAATGATCTTTTGCTGGTTATCCCTTGGAAAGAGTGGTGTTACTTCTTTCAGCTTATCCCCAGCTCACCTTTTTCTTACCTCACTCTTTCTCCATCTCATGAGTGCAGATTTCTCAGAGGAAGTGCTGCCTTCTAACTTTCTCTGCCTATAGGGGATAAGTTAGTGTTGTGCATAGGTAAGTTGTTATTGTGTTGAACTGGAACCTATATGACTCTTGCCATGAATTCTCTGTTGTGTGTAACAAGTTTCGAAGTCTTGGGTGTTAGCCATGAGACATGTGCCAGAGTTACTGTGAAGTTTGTAGGAGGCAGAAGCATAATTGGAATTAGGAGAGAGATAAAATGCTGGGGCTGATGTATTATTTTCTCCTGTTTTTACCTTTTGAAACAAATATTTCATTAGTTAATCTAAAGCTGTGTCTTTGTATTCAGTACCTTGTATTTAGAGTTGTAAAATGTGGCTTACTTTCTTGCTTGTCTTGGGGTGACTTTTAGCTCCTTTATTGTCACCAGAGGAAGTTAAGATCTCAGAATAGAGGTCAGAAATTTGAACTTTCTAAAAAGCAATTGAATTACTGAGCTTCTGAGGTTTGCATAAGGATAAATGAAAATTTTCCAGATCTTTGTTCCAACTTCTTTTCAGAAGGAAGGTTGTGGATAATGAAATATTCTCTCATACTTTGACTTTGAGTTGCACCTAAATGGTGATACAGGAGGACTGATCAGTGATATCAAACCACCACATTGGCATATCCAGTCTTTTGGTGGGTGGAGAACTGAGAACCAGTGAACTACTTTATCAGCATTTTGGTTATAGCCTGATGATCCTGTACTTCACCAGACTTTGCTCTGTTGGTTAGGATGACATTTGGCCAAAGCTCTTGTCATGGAAACGTGAATCACTTTTTGATTGTTAGGGTATGCATACATCTTCCTGGAAGAGCTGAGCTGCGCTCCCCTCCCCCCTTTAAAATCTGGTTTGTCATTTAGAGTTCTGAGGTCAGAGGCTAAGAAGGCCAAGAATATCTGCTTCTTCGAGATAATTATTCTAAAGCATGGTAATTGGTGGTTTATGGATCAGAGCACTCAGATGTATTTATTTTTTGGGTGACTGTACCAATTTTACCTCCAGTAAGCCAGGGAGAAACCTCATTTGAATACCCTGAGAGCTGAAAACATCGTCTGATGGCATAATAAACGTAGACTTCTAAGTACCAATGGGCTGTTTTCAGATACTGGCAACAGATCACACATACTCTGATTAACTTTTCAGTTAAAGTTGGTTTAGAACTAAAGTAATCTACTCTACTGTGGTGTTTTCATTTTCAGTAAGATTGTTTCATGGTTACAGCTTGAGTGAAGGTGTTTAACTCTTTGTCTAGCTTTCCCAAGCCTCTCTTAGGTTCATTTTGATTGTACAAATGGACACAGTCATTTTGTCTTCTGCGATGAGTACTTGCAGGCTGATGATAAGAATCTAACAGCAGTGTTTTCTTCTCAGCACTCACTGTAAATATTTGGTAGTATTCCACGTATGAATCAGAAACTTCACAAGTAGCAGTTTTCAGAATAATAGAAAAACTCAGAATACCAGTTAAATCAGAGTCAAGTCTTTCAATTTAATTTATTTTCTTTTTGTATCCTTTATTTTATTTATTCCTGAAATAAGACAGGTCCCCATCCCCACATCACCCCCACACCCCTGAAAAAAAAAAACCCTTAAAACAAAACAAAGCATAGTTCAGAGTAGTTACCAAGTCACATGTAACTGCTGTATTTTGAGGGCACTGGGTGAAGTTACCCACCTAAGGACCTTGCTGTTGGTCTTTTGGAATACCGCTGATCTTCACGTAGGTTGAAGCCAGTCATAAAAGTGGATCGTAATTTCTACTTTTCTGGTTTATGGTGCCTGGGGAAATGAGAAGACCATTTTCAGTTAGGGTGAAGACCACTCTAAATTTGCAGAAGAAAGATTTTTAGAAAAAATATCTGAGGAAGGCCTTTCTGTTTATCTTAGAGACTGGCTACTTTCTGACCTGGAGGATGCATGCACACTCCTAGCAGTTTACTTGGGTCACAAAACTTGATGACTTACTTTTCTAGTTTCCATTCTGTTTATTTTAGGTAGCCAGTGCCACTTGAATTGATCTTGTTTAAAACCTTTGTGCAGTGTAACACGGGTTTGAGTCTCAGCTGGACTTTAATGTCCTCATTTGCAAAGGGGGGATAATTAAAAACTCATAAAGTCTAATTCACATGGCCATGTAATATATATATGAAAATGCTTTGTAAATCTTATAAAATCTTGCTCCACAAAGTCCATAGGTCCATATCATTATCAGCACCTGGGGGCTTAATAGAAATGCAGAATCTCCGATTCTACACTAGACTTACTGAAGCAGAATCTGCATTTTGACAAAACCCTTAGTTAATTTGTATACACGTTAAAGTTTGATAAATACTGCTATATAAATTTCTTGAAAGATTAAGTTACCAGGATGCTATGGATCAAACTCAGAAACTTTTATCTCAGGGTGGAGTCCCTTCAGATTTGAGCTTCCCATGGACGAGAAGTCTGTGCTCTTTGCAGTGTCAAGCTATTAGACACTGACTAAATAAAAATTAAAAAAACATAACTTTTAGAAAATCTTTTTTGGTTTCAACTCTTTTCTTCCTCCTGGATCTGGTGGTTACCCCAGTGAGGGGAACATGCTTTTTACCTTTCTTTTCTGTACAGCAGAAATTGGGTGATCATATACACAGTGCCTGGTATAATCCACATCCCACTGTTTCTGAAGTGCACACCTCCTCACTTTGGTTCATTTTGAAATTGGGATGCAATGTTATAATTCAGTTGTCACTGTTTCCTTTTTAGCAGCACATAAAATGATGGTATGTCATAAATTAATGGTGTCTCAGATTTGATGAAACATAGTAATTAGTAGTGACTTGATTCTGTACACATATTTCAGAAAAATCAATGGGACAAAGGGTTTAATGATTAGAGCTGTAGTCTTTTCAGGAGGAAAAATGTAAGATGTTTAGCAATTTTGAAGCTTTAGGGGATTGAGGGTGAGGGTGGGTGTGTCTGAGAAAGGCAGTGGGAAAAATGTGAAAATTGGATGAAATACTCTTAAGAGTTTTTTTTTTTTTAAGGAAGTGCATGTTCGTGAATCGCCTTATTTAATATCTGAAACAACCTTCCGAAGTAAATATTGTCCTTATGAATTTATGGATGAGAAAAATGAGCTTAAAAGGGAAGTGGTGGGGCCTGGATTCAAACTTTGTTCTAATTTCAGTTCTTAACTATATTGCTTTCTACTATAGCATATGCTATACTGGCTTATTTGTTAGTTTCTCACGACAGAATCATTTAATATGTAAATTTAAAAGTAATTCACATGACTAGTAATTTGAAACTTTTACTCATTTTTTTAATATTTGAAATTTTATATTACTATTGGAACTATATACTGATGAACTTAAAATTGACATTCTGAGGTTTTTTTTGTTTTGTTTTGTTTTGTTTTTGACATTTTATAAAAAACTGAGAAGTGTACCCAGGAGAGACCAATATTTTAGTTGTTATGGTTTCTGGACTCTGTGTCAAGCAAATACACAAAATATTCCTTTTTAGAAAAAAGAGAGGAAAATTACTAATCTCATTGAATGTGACTTCTGTCATACGGAGCTATGTGGTAAGATCTTTACAATAGCAGTAGAAATTAAATTCTCATTTCTCCGACTTCATTCAGAATTAATAGATCTTCCCTGAAAGATTCCTCTTGTTATGCGAGGCTTTTAAGAAAGCTGAGCTATGAATGGATGGACTGATCTCCATAGTACATGGTTATTCTTTCTGTCTGCTCTTCCCTCTGTTCGTTGATATCTAGCAACAGAATGCACTCCTCTGCCTCTGTGTAGATCTGGGATCTGATTTTTCAAGAACTCTTCTTGGCTCCACTTGGGAGTTTTCATTGCGTTTGGCCACTTGTATTTTGAGCACTCACTGGGGCCTGTATTTGGCTTACAGATTCGGGTTGATATTCATTTAAAGGAAGTCCTCAACAAAAGGATGCTATTAATCTTTCCTAGTTTTTCCTTCCATTTAGCCAGTAGACTTTTAAAAATATTATTATGTCCAAGGTAATAGTGACAAAAAAGCAAAACATAACCCCTACCTTTATGATGCTTATTTGGACTTAATTATAGTGGTTCTCAGTTGTGAGTGCTAGTTGTAGGAGAAGCTTTTAAAAATATTTGTGGGAACCTCTACAGACACTTGTAAATTAAAAAAAAAAAAGGTTGTGATGCTCAACATAAACCTTAGAGTCACTGCCTTGTGAAAATGGCAGTATCTGTGGAGGGTCAGATTGGCTGTACACTTTTATTTGAGTTAAACCACTTAGTGGAAACATTGGAGATTTTAAATCTTAGTATCATAGATAATGTTACATAAGAAATGCCATCTCAGGGTGTAGTTTTACAAGTATCATATTACATTTATATAAAACGATCTATACTTTACAAAACTTTTGCATTTGCATCATTTCATTGATGTTTATAACTATTTTGTTTTAAACAAAGGATCCCTGTTTTATAGACAAGAAAACTAAGGAGGTTTAATAACCTGTCCAAATACCAGTAAGTGTTAGCATTTGAGATAGACTGTAGCTTCTGTGCAGTTGGGGCTAGTATTTTCCTAAAGACCACATAGCTACGAATGCCTTGTCTTAAATATTAAAACAACTTTTAAAATCCCATGAAACATACCAGCCCTATTCTCTCTCTAGGGTCTTCACATTACCCGCATTCTCTCTCTAGGGTCTTCAGATTTCTAAGAGACCATTTTTATGATCCTGAACCTTATATTCTATATTCTTTTAATAACAGCCTTTAATAGAATAGCTTCCCACTTGTGCTCTTGGTGTCATTTACAAATCAGACTTAAACTATTTTAATTTAGGGCTGTTGTTGATTTACTGAACTTGTTAAAACTTTTAATATACCCATATACAGAAAAGTGTAGAAGTCAGAAATGTTCATCTTCATGAATTTCTGCGAAATGAAAACACCCCATGTAACCCATTCAGATCAAGTATGGAAGCCTTCCTTGGGTCTCTCATCTTCATGTAGAAGGAACCTGCTATTCTGCTGAAGCATGATTAGCCTATTCAGAGTAGAAAACCAGGTAGCTGTATTTTACATAAATGGGCTGTGCAGTATTGGTAAAAAAATAGTCTTTCTCAGGGATATCTTTGAAAATCTAGCCCTTGACAGTATAATTGAGAATGTAAGTATTAGTGACTAAGTTTTCAGGCGAGAACAGTTGGCTTACAGAAGGACTAACAGCTTCTCAGCAGGCCTTCTTAAAGTGTCACTGAGGAAACACAGTGAAGAGTGTTGATTTGATGAGTGAGTCTCTTCTGTACTCTGATTTCTTCCTTGTTGATGAAACTTCCCAACTGCCTTTATTATAATTCCTTTCCATTTTAACTTGTAGACTTTTTGAATTCCTTGTGAGAAATTAGTGGTGAACCATTCCTCCTGAGCCAGTGACTTGATTTGTAGATTTGTGGAAGATTACTTTAGTGTGTTAGGATGCTTCTTCTGATACTCAATGACATTAGTGGTGTCTAATTCAGATAGAGTTGTTTATCACCACCTCCTGGATTCTTACCTGATGACAAAGATAATGGGAGGACCCTTCTTATTTTAGCTGTTTAGTTTTGCAGGGTTTTTTGTCATTTCAATTTTCTTTGTCATATTTTTTTAACTTCTCTCCAGCACTGAATTTGCTGCTGGAGATAGGAAAATGAATAATAGCTTCTGTCAGTTTTACATTTGCAAGAGAAGGGAGCTATTATCTCTGGACATTTTGAAAGCTCTTTCTGTCTTTAGAATCCTGTCATAGTCCCATATCTGGTTTGGGATCTCAGTGTCATGCTTGATTGGCTGTCATTCACTCTTTTTGAGCCAATAACAATCTTATATTTTGAAGATGTAAAATTTTATCTCATTTACTGCCAAAACTGTAGTTTACCAACTTTCTGCCACATGAAACTAAATTGTATATCCTAAGTTCCTTCTTATGTGTACTCCTTTATTCATGTTAGTTGTGAAATCTTTCTTTTTCTGTGTCTCATTTGAACAGAGAATGATGTTGAAAGTAAAATGGGCTCTGAACTGGTAGTTGAAAGATCTGAGAGTCAGGGTCCCTGAGTCTAGTCTTTCTGGACTAGAGATGGCTAAGAACTACTTTGAGAGCATCTTGTTTATTTTGCATTTACAGTCCTACCCATTCACAACTGAGTGTCTGCTCTAGTTACCATTAGTGATTTCCCTTTAATGAAATTTGGTTGTGGTGACTAAAAGTGCTGTGTAGCAGCTCTCACCATCTTCTGATTGGATTATTCCTTTCCCCAGGAACTTTCTTTTGGTCCAGGTGTATTTGTTTTCTTCCTTAAACCAGAAGTCACTGGTGGGGACATGAAAGTTTACCTGTCTCTGGTTTTACTTTTAACCCTTTGGTAAAGTTTTGCAAAGCCCTCTGTACCATGTCAAGTCACTGTACCAAGCCTTCTTTTCTTTTGGAAATGAAGATACGTTTGCTTTAAGTGTTCAGATCTTAACTTTGGCTGTTGGTAAGAGGAGACAGACTTAACTTTCTTAGAAAACATCAGTGTGCTTGGCACTACATCAATTCTTTTAGATCCGGTCTTTCAATCTTTGTAGTTTGAAGCACTTCAGAGATAAATTCTGTTGCATCAATGATTTGACTTAACATGCTCTCATGTAGTCCCCCTGGTATGTCTGACAGGCAGTGGAAGACAACTGGTAAACACTTCTTAGAGTGCGCTTTGTGAAGGAAGTTCACAGTTAAATTTAACATGTTTTGAAGGTTTAAAACAATTCAACTTAAGGATGATCGGGGAATTACTGATGCAGTAAGCTGTGAGACATTGGGTAGCACGGGGTGGTGGTGGTGCACATTGGCAGGACATATATTCCAAAATAAAGTATAGAGTAATGAATTTAATTGGAATGATGTTAGACCACACTTATCTCAATATTCAGAAGTAAGGGAGGAGTTTACATAGGTAATGGTGAAGTAGGAAATTTATTTTGTAGGCTTAACACTTTCCAACTGTACTGCTAGCTGCCATACCTGGGGCTTACTAGGCATCATGCTGTTATATAGAGTTAGATTTGAGGGTAGAGAAGTGGAACCTAGAGGTTAAAAGTTGTGGTTGAGCTTTGTGTAGGAAGGAAAAAAATGGGGTGGCGGAACACGGGGTATAATAAAACTGTCCTAAACTCTGTAACGTAAATGTATGTCTGTCTCCCCCATTTGGCAAAACTTTCTGCAGTGTTCCTGCCTCTGTGTTGTCTGTTAATTAGATTGTAATGTTTTGAAAGGGCATGGGCACTATCCTTTTCTAATTAGCATTTAGTGTAGTCTCGCGTCCACAGTGGTTACCCACTATTATTAGTTGATGATGATTAGTGAAGCTGAAGCTATTTTTTAAACAGGGCCCAAGGGATGCAGACAGTGATGAAAACGACAAAGGTGAAAAGAAGAACAAGGGTACGTTTGATGGAGATAAGCTAGGAGATTTGAAGGAGGAGGGTGATGTGATGGACAAGACCAATGGTTTACCAGTGCAGAATGGGATTGACGCAGACGTCAAAGATTTTAGGTTTGTATGTTTTACACTTCTGATTTTTGAATGGGGGCTGTGGGTTTTTGTTTTGATTTAGTTTTATTTTGATTTTAGCTTTCTTTTTCTCTCCCTATGTGTGGTTTTTAAAAATTGGGTCTAGTGTAGGCCATACCATAAAGATTTAAATTAACTAACTGGTAAGGTAGAATTTTCTAAGATCTGTCAGTGCCTGGTGTTTTCCAAAATGGTAGACTTTGCATTTATGTAGAGCCCTACAGTTTGCAGAATGATTACATAAAGATCATTTCGATGATTCTCAAATTTCAAAATCATCTGGGATGGATGCCTCGGAACTTCTCCCAAGTTTCTCCCAAATCTCTATCGTGGGAGAAATCATGATTACTGATGGAAGTGTGTCATATGGCTCTGGTATGTTAGAGGGAAAAAGAGCTGAGGACTTATGCATTATTTCACTTGAGACTCAAACTCCCTTTGAGGTAGATGGGTCAAGTATCATTTTCTTCATTTTCAAGAACCAGAGATGTAGCTCAAGTGACTTGTTCTTAATCGTATCCTTTCCATAAAAGCCTCTCATTCCATCTCTGGTCATGATTGATTTGCAGGTTTTACCCTGTAACTTAATATGCACAGTATTAAAATGATACTGTGTCTATTTGTCTTCCACATTTGGCAAGTATTCTTCATTTATGTAAGTAACCTTTAGTAATGATATATAATTTTAAAAATTTAAAAATCCTTAGTGTGTATAGTTAGAGAATTTAATTTTGAATAATTTAATGTTAGTCTAAAGCTGTTATGTGTGTGTCAACACACATATCTTATCCTAATAATCTACAAAGCCAAAATTAATGTATTTTGGGCCATTGTTTGTAGAACAATGTCCAGTTGTTCAGTCTTCCTAATTTAAGTTTTGTGTCTTGTGAGTATAAAGAATTACAGTCTTTGGAAGAAATTTGAGACACAGGGTATATAATAAACACTTAAATAAGCTCTTTCAGATGAGTTTGGGTAGCCTCTCCATCCTGAATCTCAAGCAGCTTGTGGCATTGTTTGTGGTATTTGACTTCGGGACAGGTGGTAGTGGTAGGGTGTGTGTGGGTGTGTGGGTGGGTGGGTGGGTGGTGTGTGTGGGGTGTGTGTGTGTGTGTGTGTGTGTAAGAGCTTTAATTTGTACCAGGTATAGGATTTCTTTTAGGCTTAGAAGGTAACTGCTCCACTCCCCTGACTACAATATAATATTAGTCTTTGTTAGTCTGAATTGGAATTATGTAGTCCTGTAAAGCGTGTGTGCTGGATTACCCAGGAGAGTACTTGTTTATACCTGTGTCCTGGGTATTTATTAATAGTGCCCCCCTTTGTTCTTAGGAATGTCCTGGTTTGTATGATAAATTATACCCTCACATTACTTTTAATTCTTAGAGTTGTTTCCTTAGCAGAGGCTTATCCTAGATGATGAATTTATTTTGTAATAATCTGCTCTGGTTTCTTAGAAGGGAAAAAGGGGAGACAGTTTTAGCATTGGCCAGTGGTACCCAAATATAATTTGTTTTTCATCTGTATAAAAAATTTTTTTTCTTTGAAATAGAGTCATTCTCAGATGTGAAATTTCCCCTTAGAAACTACTTTGTCCATTGACTGTTTAAAGAGTAGGTGCTGCTTTTGGTGGGCATGTTTTACTACCTGCATTTTGGGATCTCTCTTTTCATGGATGCCACAGGCAGTGACTTTTTCCAGTTCATCCAGTGTTCCTCAAATCTGGGCCCCTTGGTTAAAGGGATCGTAAATTAATAGCAGTTATTGTAAACTTAAGAGGTGGGTTCTGATGGGAAGGCAGTCAATAGAAGAGTCATGTTATAGGATATAACGTGTAAGCACCATTTTCTGGTCATTTTGTAGAACTGGTATTAAGTACTATCAGTAATAAGCTGTGTCAAGGATGTCCTTAAACTTAGGTTGCTGTAGTGTCCCTCCCCGCTCAAAATAAGGTTTAATGCCCTTTACTTTCTCTGTTTAGCCGTACCCCTGGTAATTGCCAGAACTCTGCTAATGAAGTGGATCTTCTGGGTCCAAACCAGAATGGTTCTGAGGGCTTAGCCCAGCTGACCAGCACCAATGGTGCCAAGCCTGTGGAGGATTTCTCCAACATGGAGTCCCAGAGTGTCCCCTTGGACCCCATGGAACATGTGGGCATGGAGCCTCTTCAGTTTGATTATTCAGGCACGCAGGTACCTGTGGACTCAGCAGCAGCAACTGTGGGACTTTTTGACTACAATTCTCAACAACAGGTACTGTGTGTGTCTCTGTCACTCTCTACTCTCCCTCCAGCCAGCACATTATTCAAGTAACTGAGAATGGGGGCATGGGAGGAGGGTGGCATTATTTTAGGTCTTTGATAGCAGTTCCTTATTAACCTAACAGTGGTGTGGTTTACAAAGCCCCTGCATCTTTCCATCAAGAAGGTGATTCCTGTGCTGAGGTTTATTGGCAAGAGACCACCCAGCTCTGCGTACTTCCTTTGGCCCCTCTCTTGTCACAGGGCCTGTGGAGGGGGTGAAGTGGTGTAACCTCTTGAATGCTAAATTAATCACAGTGAAGATATGTGATTGTGATGCTACTGGTTTGTTTTTTTTTTAAATAATAAACTCTCTTACCTACCACTGTCAGGTGTCCAGTGCCAGATGTCCTATTAGTCCTATCTTTTAATTAAGTGATTTACTACAGATAACAAACGTACCTGGTACCTTTTGAAAGAATTAGAATGTGATTGGGGAAAAACATACATCACTCAATATAAAGTCTACAGTGAAATTACTTAGGTTTTATTTTATTCATAAGTCCTTGGAAAATAATTGTGTGCCTTCTGGTTTTGAAGGCATGGTATGACTAACTCTGGGGTTTACTGATTCTTCTGTTCAATTTTTTTAAAAAGGAAAATTAGTTGTTTGAATTATAGAAAGGGTTTCTGACCATGTTAAGTATCCCAAGTTCTCCTTTGTGGCTGTAAGTAATTTGATGGGCCATGCATTTCTAATCCTTAATTTTGAACTGGAACATAAATATAAACTAGGTTTGAAAGGTTAAAATCTCATTTTGAAGTTTAGAATTAATATGTCTATGGGAGAAGTTGACTTAGGTCTTTGTAGATCAGTTATACCATACTATCTCTAGTTGTTGTCATAAACGGCTGATGTTAAATGAATTTCAGTTGATAGATAACTGGATAATAAAGTTAACCACATGAAATTTACAGAAACAAATCCCTTTAAAGAGATTAATGTGATATGCATACTCTGTGATCATATCAGGTGGATATATGAGGTTTCATTAACAAACTCTTTTTCCCGGAGAGAGTAATCTAAAAGTGTCCACTGTTCTCCCTGTAGTTCCCAGTAGATATACCCACCTCTCCATAAGAATTGACTTCCTGCGCTTTTTTGTGTTCTTTATAGGAAGTAGTCTTCTTTCACTGTTCATTCATTTCACAGTGAATCCTCAAAACAGCAGTTTTGAGTGAAGCCAGACATTACTTCAAGTGCTGAGGAGATACTAGACTTAAAAATATTTTGTGTCATATCAGCAAACATAGGGACACTCTGTTACTGTGTATGTAGACTTCAACTTGTCCAGCTTAGAATGTAAATGTGATAATTATCTAAATTGAGGTATATGAAGTGTAGGCTGTTCCTATTTAGGATCTTCTAACCTAGTTACATCAGGAAGTTTTATCTGAATTCTTTCTTTTACTCTGTCTCTTAGGTCCAAACTTCCCTAGCAGCCTTAAACTCCAGCCATTTTTGGTTGTTAGTTTGCATTCCCTATCTAACCCAGTCTAACTGCTTGCTGTTGAAGAAGTTTTCGTCTCCAGCCTCTTATGAACAGAAATCGAATTCTCTTTTGTCTAATTGTTCTTTACTTCATAATCAGAGCCAGGGTTCTCTTTTGCTTTATTGATCTTTGGTTTCACAATAGTTTTATCAATTTTAGAGGAGAGTAATTATTAGAACTTGAACAGAAATGTACTTTTGCATATCTACAAATAGTAAACATGGTTACATCAGAGGCAACACCCAGTGACATTTATAAAACCTGGAGTGCTTTCACCATGTATCCCATTTCAGCAGTTTTGGGAAGTTAACATTATTATTTTGAAAGGTAAACTATTGTTGGGTTCTGGCTTTCCATGCATGTCTTGGTTGCTGCGATATAGGAGCGTTGTTAGACTGATACACCACCATCATAGGATGTGATCATGTTGTTTTGTCCCATGGGCTCATAATTCTTGCTCTTCTGAGTAGATTGTCATACACATTCTTGTACAGGGTACTGTAATAGCATTCCTGGGGACCATTGGCCCCAGACTCCTAAGTATCTTCAAGACTTAATTTCCCAAAGGCTCCTGCATAGAAACCAGTAGTTATTAAGAAGGAAGGATCCTTTCTATACTGGAAATTGGTGTTTGTTCTTATTTTTTAGCCTTCTAATATTTTTTACCCTTTTGCTTTTTATTTCATTTTATTCTCCTTTCCATTTCTACTAATTTAGACAGTTCCAGTACTGTTACCTTTCTTGATCTTCAAATCAAAAAGTTGTCATGTCTGTCTCCTTTGAACTCTGTAGTGCTTTGTGCTTCCCTTAAGAAAAGGAATCACCACGTTCTTAATATGGTGTTCTTTACATGTTCATAACACTTTGTGCTATGATTACGTGTCTGATAGTCCTTGCTAGATTGTAAGCTCCCTGAGGGTATGGCCTGGGTCTTGATCCCTCTGTGTCCTCTGCTTTACTTTAGTGGATCAAGTTTTCAGGGAAGCTTTTTCATATCCCCATTTTATCATCTTAGAACATCTTCTGTATTTAATATACTTCCCAAAGCTAAAACTTGAAACTAGCCTTCTAAGAGGTCTGGAGGCCACTCTGAAGCCTTGTCTGTATTCTAATATGTGAATCCTTTAGATCTAGCCCACTAGATTGTGCCTCTTAGACAAATAACTGGACCTGTATAATATCCAGGAAATTTACCTCCTGAATCAACGTTTAAACCTTTTTAGGGTCAGAGCCCTCTCTTGTCATCTGATCAAAAGCCATAGTCCTCTCATTAGAAAAACGTATACAATTCTTTTGACCCTAATTTTGTGGGTAACTTCAGGGAGATCAGAGATCTGTAGATGCAGAATATAACCTTCTGTTCCCATTTTTTGTTGTCACCTATAGCCAAATGTATCTTTCAGGAATGAAATGGTGTCTCCCCACCCCATGGCTCTCAGTGTAGTTATTATGACTCAATTGGTCATTTAAATAGTACAAGGAGATACTCGAAGACAAGTCATGAGACCATTTATGTCCATGTCCTAGGAACCTTAGACAAGGGAGAGTGTACTCTGTTATTTGGGAAAGGAAGGACTTATGGAAGAGGTGGATCTTGAGCTGAAGGAAATAGTAAACAAGGCTTAAAATTAGAAATTAACATGTATTCAATACATAATGTATAAATAGTTACCCTAGGTGGTAGTTGAGGTTGAAAAAAGACTTATGAGGTTGCACTGATAGTGTTGTCTCACTGACTTTGCTGTGTTGCCTTATAGGCAGTGACAAAACATTCTTAAAAGTAATGACTTTTCATGTGAAAGTATTTAAAAAGTAATGACTTTTAAAGTAATCATGGTTTAGTTTTTTATGTGTGTGTGTGCTGAGTGTCAGTTTCGTGGCAATTATAGACATTCTTTTTACCCATATCAATCAGTTAACTGTTGACTCTTGTGTCCTTCCAAGAAATTGAAGTTTTGTCCATAGTGAACAGAGCTAGTGTTCGTAAGACTGTCATACATGAAACAGTTATGGAACTGTTGAGGAACTAAGTACTAAGTTGGTTGGTCAGGGATGCTGTCAGACCGAGGGATGGCTCAATGAGGACCAAGTTTGCGTAGACCTAACTTGAATGATGAGTGGAATATATATATATTGCTGAATTAAAGAGAGCAGAGGTATGGAGATGGAAATGCCCATGGTATGGTCATAGGTTGACAAGAGTAGAAGATACACAGAGAGAGGGAAAAGGTGCATTTGGTTATTGAATCCAGGTCACAGAGGCCTTGAGAGCCATGCCTGAGTACAGACAGTATTAATGATTGTAAGGATTGAACCAAAGTTCTAGTGTGGTACATATTTTTCTGTATATTCTGCTCTTTTATCACGGCTTTCTTAAATGAGCATCAGAGGATTTTTGTTTTGAATTATTTGCTGTAATTTATGGTAGGGTAGCTTTGTGATTTTATGAGGGAATCTGATTTGGAAATTAATGAAATAAATAATTCCTTCTTGTGTCCCATTTCATTTCATTTCATGTGGTAAGTTGATTTCATAACTCTTAATATCGTCTTATATTTAGACACATAATATATAGCAGCCTGAAAACATAGAAAAGGTAATTTTTATTTAGTTCATTACAAACTAATTGTACTTACAAATACTTTGGGACTTGGATAGTTAGGTTACTTCTCTAGTCACTGTTAATCATAAACTTAACCTAAGATGTATTTAGAGCAGGGATTCTTTTTTTTGTGCCGCGAACCCCTTAGCAGTTAGATTCTCACAATAATGTTTCAAAATGTACAGTGTGAATAGGATTACAGAGGAAGCCAGTTATATAACAATAGCTGTAACAATATTTAACATTTATTGATATGTATTTGCTTCTTTATCTTGTGCATGAAACAGAAGTAGTTGTACTAGCTATCATAATGAGCATAAGCAAGGTTTTGAGATGTCTAGCAATCGTAAAGTAACATGAAAATACATATTTCTACTGGTGATTAAATCACAAATGTATCACTAATTTTACTGTGGTTTGTTGTGTATGATAATAATTATTGAGGGACATGCTAAATTTCATGAAAAAGATAATTTTACCTGTCCTAGGTACAAAGACCTGGGGTTAAGAACCTCTAATTTAAGGTACTTTGAAATGCTTATTGATATCTTGGAATAATCTCCCTTTTTTATCACTTTCCCCTCATTGTCTTCTCTTTAATCCTGGAAAACACAGTGAACAGATCACATACAATGTGTTCATACTATTTTGTGCAATGATGCTTGAGCAGTCTTTATTTTAATAAATAGCTATGCAGTTATCTATATCTAAGTATATTTTAGAAAATTATTACTAGGTTTCATTATGTTACAATCAATGAAACAAACCAAAGCCATGATTACATTGGTAATCAGGTAGATTAATCTGGTTAATTGTTGATGTTCTTTATTTAAGATTCAGTTCGTCTAAAAAAATAACCTAATGATGTGGCATGTTTTACAAAATTTGGTACTGATACACTAAAACAAACCTGTTAAGCATGAATTTTTAACAAAGAAACAGACTCTGAAAGCCCCAGTCAGTTGGGAGAGGAAGTTGGCATGCATTGCATTTGAAAGTGTGGTAGTGATTTAAATGTCATTCTTGAGGCCAAATGTGTGCAGAGTTTTAATATACTTCTAAAAAAAATTTTAATCATGTTTTATTTAACCTAATATATAAAAAATCATTTCAACAGAAAATCAAAATAAAAATTATTAATGTAATATTTAACATCTTTTTAAATAATTGTATCTTTGAAATTGGGTGTGTAGCTAGCCACATTTCAAGTGTTCATTAGTTACATGTGACTAGTGGCTACCGTTCTAAATAACACAAACAGGAAAAACCAAACTGAGACCTAAGTGACCATATTTTACTTGACTGGTGCCCCGTTGATGAATATTGACTTTGTTTCCACCCCCTTCTGTTGTTTAATGCTCTGATGAATATCCTTGAGACTATTCCACCTGTGTGATCATTTCCTTAATATCCTAAAAATTGGTTTCCTGTATCAAACTGTCCTCTGTAAGGACAGTTGTCCATTTCCCCTCACCCTTGGCAACATTGGGTCTTGTTAGTCTTTTTCATATTCATAAATCTGAATATGTGAGTTTATTTGTTTTAAACTTTTTAAATTGTGTTATAATCATTTTACGATGTTGTGTCAAATTCCAGTGTAGAGCACAATTTTTCAGTTATACATGAACATACATACATTCATTGTCACATTTTTTTTCGCTGTGAGCTACCACAAAATCTTGTATATATTTTCCTGTGCTATACAATACAATCTTGTTTATTCTACATATGCCTGTCCATGTCTACAAATTTTGAACTCCCAGTCTATCCCTTCCCACCCCCCTAATATAGGTGTTTAGTATGCTTTGTTTTCTTTTCAGTTTACAAATGAGAGGAGGATTTTTCTGTCAGTGCCATGTGTGTAATCACTGTTAAAATGCTGACTACCTAGCAGTTCGGTCAGTTGAAACTTATCATGTTATTTAACTTTGCTGAAATTTTACAATATGATGTTTTCTGAAAAGATACTAGTTTACTTGGTAGAAGAGTGTATTTTGTTTTTCCTCAACTTATTTAGAAATCGTTTATTTTGGAATCAGTCTTCATCTGCTAGAGAAATATGAAGAATTAAAAAAATTTTGGCAGCATGTTAAATTATAATTATTAGTTGATCATTGCAGTTGTTCAGATAAACTGGTCAAAATATGGGCTTTGATCTAGAAGCTTCAGATAGTAACAGAGTTTCATAAATTTCATGTACTGAGGACTAATTTCAAGATGTAATTTCTTCTTAAAAATTTATAGTCCCACTATTGATGTAATACCCTTAGTGTTTGAAAGGCTAGTGTTGAAGGCTCTGTGAATTCTGACAATAGCCCCATGAGGTAGGGCAGCTATTACATTTTTATAGATAAGAAAACTAAGATACCATGAAGCTAAGAGGCATACTAAAGATCATATACTAGAAGCTATGCAAACATCTTTTTTTTTTGGTTTCTAGCTCCTGGCTGTTTCCTCTGGACTTAGTACTAGACACACAAAGCCCTTTGATGTGTGGAGTTGTCTCACCTTCAAATTCAAGTTTTTTCTACATGGTGTATATTTTAAAAAGTACTCATCAACAGCAAAAACAAAAAAGGTCTTTCTTCCCTCCCTCTTATCTTTGTAACCTCAGCAGGCTCTTGGTGCTCATGAACTCAGTGGGATTTTTGACTTCAACACTGACTCAGCAAAGTCTTGCCCTCTGCTTTCTGTGTTCCATCCTGGGCTGCCTTGCTGGGGGAGGAGCTGTACGAGGCGACCCATAGAAAGGCTGTGTCTTGGGGGAGGGCGTGCTCTCCTCATTCATTAGAAAGAACATCACACATAAAGGACTTTTGAAAGTACTTTAATGTGTAGTGATTTTAATACTTACGACAACCTTATGCATTAGGCATATCCTTATTGTCCCTGTTAGAGAGAGGAGGGGGCTGAGGCACAGAGTCTCCTGTGCAGTGTCATGCACAAAGTCATTGGTGGAGCTGAGATGTGAATCCAGGTCTTCTAGCCCCAGAGTCTGAGCTCTTATCCCCCCTCCACTATGTGTATTGACTTAAACTGGTAAGAAGCCAGGGCTAGCAGTATATTTTGGGGAAAGGTTAGTCTTGTCCAGATTCTGAAAATTCAACAACAGTGGTATTATGCCAATAATTATTACTGATAGCAATAGTATTATGTAATAGCTGTCTTTTATAAGGTGCCAGTTGTATGCCAGTCATCATGTTGGGTGTTTTTGACTGCCCAGATTCATTTCTGGAATGTAAACCCTCCATAATATCTTTTGTAAGGTCATATAGTGACAGAGAAGGGAGTTGAACCAGCTTGCTTGTATGGTTCTCAAATTATGCCTTCAGTATTTCTTTTTAGGAACCTTGATAAGCTTGAAATAGTTGGTATATTTTCTCTTGCATTCAGTTTCTTAAACAACTTACGAATTCCACCCAAACAAATTGCAGTAAATTGTGGCATATTTATCATTATACTGACCTTAAAATAAACATTTCCCTCAAATCTCACAGTATTGTGTTTCTCAGTTATTATTGGCTTGCTCTGTGAAAATCATGAAAATGTTAGCAGAGCTCATTGCTTTGCGCAGTAGATGACATTTGTATGAGTTTTCAGGCTTCTTTGGAATCCGTCACTTGCCAATTACCCAGTTTTGTTGTGAATACCCTGTGTTACCAGTTAATATTGGGTCATTTATTTAAAGAGAATGTGTCAGAATTGCTGTAATGTATGCTGTAATCAAATCTGCCTGCTGTAGATGCATAATTTACTTAATGTTCATGTTTACTGCAAAATGCACTGAAAATAATTCCTTCTCTGTTCGTCATAATCATTGAGCTGTTAATGAACTGTCAAACACAGGATATATGGAAACTTGTTTGGCTTATATGTTTTTGGTTAAAAGTAGTAGTCCCTGCTCTAAAAGTGTTAAGAACAGTGAACTAATGTTTTGCAGAATGATTACTTTCATTCACACACACTGTATTTATATATATATTTACAGATACAGTACATACCTATATAATGTTACTGTAATGTTAAAAACATATGAAGTGAGGATAAGTCATATGGAGTGCTATTGGAGTACTGTTTTTGGTTAATAAATTGAGATAACCTTAAGAGTTATCATACTGTCTTTATTCCACTATCTTTATTTCCCTAGCTTCATGTCACAGCACCTAGATAATAACAGGTGCTCAGAATATGTTTGTGAATGAAATGAGTTATTTTGTTTGCAGCAGGGGCAAAGGGTAGAGGGAAGAGACTAGTGTGAGCAGTGTCTGAGATTTCAAAAGGTTTTAGGCTAGGAAAATTCCAGAGATGCATTGAAGAGACAGTAGATATTTAGTGAAATATGAGATATTTTTACAGCCTTAGAAAAATTTTTAAAACAAATTTCCATTATTTTACTTGTTTCCTGCCTCCTGGTTGCCCCTCTTGGGTGGTTGCCTCCTCTTGGTAGGAACACCACAAGACACTGTCCTTTAGGTGAAACAGAAATGTGAAACTAGTTTGCCAAAAATCACAAGGTCATAGTTTACCGAATAATACTGGTTAACTCCCTTCCTGGCGTGATCAGTTGTTTGGTATTTTTGTCAATAGATTCCTGTATTTCTTTTGAACCCTTGATATTTATTCAATGCTTATAAAGTAGCACTGTCTTTTTACCAGCATCATAGTGGAGCTTTTCTTTAGCATTTGAAAATAAAAGTTTTAAAAAGTATTTTTGAAATATATACTATATGTTTACTTTTGACATTCATATTGTGAAAGCAAAGACTTATTTTACTTTGGTTTTTAAAAAGATGAATATATAGAGAGGTAACAGATGAAGTTGGCCAGTATGTTCAAGATAGTCACCTTTTTTTTTTTTAATTTAAAATCACTCTACTCATATTTGAGGCACAGAAGTAGCCAAATCATGTAATAATGTCCACCACCTAGGGAAACATTAAGTTGTGACAATAATTAAGCTTGGTCGTCAGAATGACATTATCTCCTTATCAGGTCTCTTTATGAGGACATCTGTAATTCAAGATTCATGGTGTCTGTTATATATCATCCAGTGATGTTTGTCAAGTTGTCGAAAAGTCCTGTAGAAAGAGTGTGTAGGTTGAAGGTCTTTTCTTGGGGAGGCTCCATTAGTTAATTCTCTCAAGCTGATTTCAATGAATAAAGTAGTCTTCAGTATGACTCCTTTAAAGGAGGCACATCAGGGCAACCCCAAATCAGGTATCCCCCCTTCTTAGTACCAATACTATTCATACTAAAATGTATGTATGAATTTACATGTTGTTCAGTGTTGTTTCCCTAGTTCTTGCACAGTGCCTAGTAGGTTTTGTTTAATAAATATTTGTAGGTGAATGAGTGAATGGCTTTGTAAGAGGAGAGAATCTTGGAATATTTTTATTGTCAAGGTCTTTGAACTCTTTTCCTTTTCTTGGAAACTAAGCAGTGTGCTACGTCTGAGCTCATAATCCAAGTTTAGTTAGTAGCAGCTATACTTATGTTGGTTTATTTCTTATATATAAAAGATTTGGTATTCTTGGAAACTCGGGAGCCCCCTAAAACGGCACAGTTGTCCAGTTTGCCCATTATGATAAGCCACTAGTTGAGGAGGGTATCCAATATCGTATCCCCAGTAAGAGGTTGAAATGAATACTCTTCATTTTCCTGTCCAGAATGTGAGTAGGCGAGGATTAATTCAGAGTGTTAGTGGGAGGGGGTCTCAGAAGAACAGATGGGAGATAACAGCACAAGGTGCACCGTGTTAAGTGGTTTGTAGTACATTTGTTTAGTTTTTAAGTGTGCCCTGGATCAGGCAGGACCTTCAGACCTTCAGACAACCTTTAGGGCATTTGTATATATGTTTGTGGTTCAGGGGTCACTTAATCTGTGAAGTAGTCAGCACATGGGAACTGGGTGCACAGAATTGAGGTAAAGAAAGAGGGAAAATGGAACTAAGAAGCATCATAGATGCCATGAGAATGGGATGGAGCATGAGAGCATTTTTATTTAAAGTGTCATATCTAAACAAGAGTTTATAGAAATTTTTATTCAAAGTGGTTTTAAAATGATTTCCTGAGACCAGTTTCTCTAACTTTAGTTAATCCTATCTTTTTCTTCCCTCAGCTGTTCCAAAGACCTAACGCCCTTGCTGTCCAGCAGTTGACAGCCGCTCAGCAGCAGCAGTATGCACTGGCAGCCGCTCATCAGCCCCACATCGGTAAGTCCTTAAGCCTGTGTAGCTCCCTTCTGAGTATGGCCCCCATTTTAGGAGAGATGGCTCCCGTGAAACCCAGTAGTACATACTGATTATCAAAGTCCAGACACTCTCGTCCAGTTGTCTTTCTCTGTGTTTTTCATTTTTGACATGTCTTCTAGACCTCAACCCGGAAGATTTCTTTTCTTTTCTTTTTTTTTTTTTTTTAAAAACAACTGTTGTATAATTTCTGTACACTAAACTACACATATTTCAGATGTACAATTTGATGAATTTTGATAGATGTATACAGCTATGAAACCACCACCACAATGAAGATACCTAACACTTCCATCACTCCCCAAGAGGTGCAAATCAAGAAGATCTCTTAGTTTCAGGATTTCAGATATTTACTACAGCAGTGGCTAGCATAAGCTCTGTTGGCAGGGTGGGTGAACTCAGTTAAATAACAGCAGTTTTGTCCTTGTTGGGATTGTATAGACTATAGATAAATCAACTTTACGTCTTATTAAGTAGCAAGTAGTACCTGTAAACCTATTTTCCAAGTAGCACGTATTGAAAATTTTAAAAAGTATTCTCAGATAATTACTGGCTTTTAAAGTAGCTTTGCCTTTTTCCTATCATTCTTAATAATTTTTTAATATACGTGTTTTTGTCTTATTACCTATACCTTTCCCTCCAGACTCTTTTCGAGTCTCTTTGAAACAAATGGCTGTAAGTGTAAACAAGTACAAATAGAAAAAAAATTTTGTGTCAAAATGACATGATTGAACAGATAGTAGATCACTAGTCATGGAGTGTGGTATGCTCTGGAAGAAAGACTTGTTGCCAGCCTAGATATACGGTTGACCCTTGAACATCATACGTTTGAACTGCACAGGTCCACTTGTACATGGATTTTTTTTTCCTCCTGTAAATATGTACTACAGTACCACACGGTCCTTGGTTAAATTGTTGATGTGGAACTGTGACTACAGAGGGCCCACCATAAAGTTATACACGAAATTTTCGGTTGTGTGTGGGTCAGTGCCCCTAACCCCTGTGTTGTCAAAGGATCTTCTCTATTAAGTTTAGGCATAAAGGGTCTGGTTTAATTTATAGATGTAGATAGTAGTCTATAAATACTCATACATTTTCTTTGAGGAAAACTGGAAAATTGTTTAAATGAAAATAAACCCATCCTTCCATCCCATGATAGTCTTTTAAATTGCCTTATTTTAGCCTGTTATAATTTTGATAGTCTTTTAGAAATTGTGCTGAATTTAAAACTGCATAGCAGTTTTAATTGTAACTTTTTAGCAAAGGTTAAAAAGGATGATAGATAAATGTCGCTGTAAACGTTAGTATAGGGATTATTTTATCTTTTAAAAATTCCGTTTTACTCTCAACTCATCCTTTCATTTTCTTTTTTTCCTCACCTATAGCAATGAATAGCCAAACTGTGTAGATGTTTGGTAGGGTTGCAGTTTTAGTCGTTTGTTTTTACTGACAGGTATGTTTTCAGCAGGTTTAGCTCCCGCTGCGTTTGTCCCCAATCCATACATCATCAGTGCTGCACCCCCAGGGACGGACCCCTACACAGCTGGATTGGCTGCAGCAGCAACACTAGGTGAGACATTCTGCTGCATGACGGATTTTCTCACCTTCTAAAAAGTCATTTTGATGGGCATGCATTCTTTGTACTCTTTCAGAATCCCATGTCTCCAGTGGAGATTTCTCTCCTGATTTCCAGGGCCATCTACCTGCCAGCTAGATATCTCTGCTTAGTTATCACCTCAGACTTGAGCATAGTTAAAGGCAAATTAATCAGCTTACCCCTGTATGGATATTTTTGATCCACTGAGCCCCCCAGTTGCTCATACATATTTTGGGACTTTCTCCTCTTGCTCAGGTCTTGCTACTACCTCTAGTCTGCTGTAGTCCAGATCCTTACATTCTTTACCAAGACTCTTGCAGCTGTTCTCTTACATACTCCGAATTTCCTTTCTTCTCCCCCTCCTCCACCCACCTAAATTGTTTAAGAAAACTCTCAAATACAGATCTTACCCTCTCATCCTTCTATTTAAGCCCTTCATTGGTTTCTGTCTTCTCTACCCTGATAAAGCACACTGCAGTTATTGTCAGATATGGCTGGTCATTCCAGACTACTTGTTAGAGGTGGGGGTGGTGGGTTGTTCTTTGGAATCAGTATTTCTTAGGAGCTGCCATGGCATTCTGAGGATTAGTGAGGACTGAGATGACCTATGTATAAGGATCTCTCCATGTCTATATGGATGTCTACTTGGGCACCACTTTCTCCTCCTTCAAATTGGCTACCACTGGCTCATACCATTTGTGCTAGCAGTACTAAACTTCTGTGTCTTTGGACATTATGATCTCCTTAATCCTCTGGGGTAAAATCTTTTTCCATTCTTTGCTTGGGAAGCTCCTTATCTGGTATTGTCATCTCTAGAAAGCCTTCCTTTGCTAACCCTTCCCTATTCTCTATTATTTATCATCACTTTGTATTTCTTTGCTTGTGGATGTATACAGGAGTGTTTTCTTTCTCCCCTTGAGACTAGACTTTTTCAAAGGCAGCACTTTTGTCATTTGACTCTGTGGCACAGTTGCTGTCAACGTAGCGGGGTCATACATATATGGCAGACTGAATTCAGTGTTAGGACAGTCTTACTGTCTCCAGGGTAAATATTCTTTGGAGACATCTCTCTCAGTCAAGTTAATCATGACTAAGTATTATTGTAAGTTTTAGTTTCTTTCTGTATAGCATGTGGTTTGCAATTATGAAATCAAATGCTGTATAGAATTTCCTGTTGTTCTTTAGAATTGTTCACATTTTGTCATGGGTTGTGATGGGTATGGCATATGTAGTATAATTTCTTTCCCCCTGTTGCCTTTAGGGAAAATGGAATCTTTGCTAACCACCACTAATATTTATTGAACCCTTCATTAACTATTTGCCAGTGAGTGCTTTACTTTTCATATGGGTTGTTGGAAGATGACTTTTCAGATTAGGAATTTGGAGCTCAGAAAGCTGTCTTGTTTGAGGTCACACAATTTAAATGTAGCATTGGGGTTTGAGCCAGATCTAACTCAGAGCCCATGCATGCACTTCACTGTAGTACACAGTGTCTTTGTTACCTTGAATTGTCTTCTCTGTACTTTCTTTCCTCTACTCACTTACTATGTGTTATTTGAAACAAGGAACTAGTCTTAGGGATGACACACTTGTCCTTGCTGAAATCATAGTTTGGTGATGAGAATCTTGCTTTTTGTACTCATCAGTTGAGCCAGACTGAAAATGACTTAAGTGCTTTCACACAGAACCAGAAATAACTAACCAAACGGTGAAACTGCATATTTTTATGGAGTGTTAATCACACAGGAATTGAAGCTGGCATCCTGAGGAGCCAAGCCCAATTACTGATGCAACCTGGGCTGTTTTCCTTAACTCAGGCATGAGTCACATGACTTAGGAAAGTAGTAGAAATGCCAGATGAGAAAATTTAAAGGATAGTACAGATGTTTATGGTAACAGCTGTCTGTGCATAGTAGGGGTTTGCTTTGTTGGTTCTTGGGGAAGCCTTGAGACTATCATTGTGGGTTGCAACCCAGCCTTTCACAATAGATGTGGCAATACTCTTAACATCCCTGTTTTGCAGGTGAGGAAACTTAAGGCACAGGTAGAATCTTCACTCGGTTGTGTTCTTTTTGATTTTTTTCTTTATCTGCCCAAGACCACTCACTTCATATAAACACTAGTCAGCTGAGTTCAGGGGCACACCACTCTCTTCAACTTGGAGGTACGGTTTTTAGAGTATTTGGTTGCCGACAGGTTTAAAACTTTTTAACCCATTTGCTTATTATTTAAAAATAGCTCATATTGTAACATAGCTTTTCTAAGCAGCACCTTCGTTTTGCACCATTTTGCACTGTGTTTCATAGAAGGCACCTTTATAAATAGAGCTTCTTGAACTTAGCTGAGCCCACAGGTACAGAAAATAGTAAGTTTGAAGTGTCAGAACAGTATCGGACAGTGATTCAATTTGGCTTATTTGTGTTTTGGAAACTTAAATGGGGAAATAAAAAGCATGTACCAATTTATTTTGATAAAATGAAATATATATTTCTACAGGATTGGCTACTATGTCAGAATGGATATATTTGAAACAGCTCTATGGAACTTCACTGAAAAGTGTGGTTATTGTTTAAACAAGCTCCAAATATTTGAAACTCTGTGCTTTAACTAAGAAAGTTATTGGAGATGTGTTTCAGCAGATGTGAGGAAATGGCTCTGAGCTCTTGTCTTGGATGCCAAATATGCAGCTTTGGTGTTTCTTGTCATCAGCTTCAGAAAATTCTTTGGTTTAGAATTCTGCCACACCCAGGTTGCTGTCTGCATAGCTCTGTTACCTCTCTGTTGCCTCTTCTGTTTGGTGAAGACTGCAGCTGTAGCTTATTGCTGGAGAAGGTGAATAGATCATTTAGATTTATACGGAATGCTTAGTTTTGTCTAGGATATTCAGGTATGGAAGAAGTCAGGGTGTTATATTTTTTATTTCTATTTGTTTTCAACTTTGACTTAAATTTAAAATTTCGTGAATCAGTGTCTGAATGTAGTTGTGTTGAATGCTTTTTTGTGACATTAAAAATAGAAACAGGGAAACCAAGCCTCTTAGAATTAGAGCAGTGCAAGTTCAGTGGCGTGTCTGGGCTTTTTTGTCATACTGACGGATTTTCATGCTTCTGGAACTAATGAAGCACTGAGATTCCTGTCCCTATCAGTCACCTCAGATACCATCCTTACCCCTGAAAGCAGGGCACAACTTAATCTTTTGTTCTGTTCCATCATGTTATGCACACAAACTTTCCACTCATTTCCCTTCTAACGACAAACTTTGTCTATATCTGTCCTATATTCTTTCTTAGGGGAAAAACATGCCTTTGCCTTCTTCTTGACCAAGTCCAGTTCCCCATCTGTTTTTGCAGTGCTCCCTTCCAGCTTCCCTCTCACTGTCTCCAGTGCTTTGTCCCTCACTGGCTTCTTCCTCTAGGCCTGGGGTTTATTACTGACGTTAGAAGACTTTGGTGTAGGGATCACGTATAACAGTTTCTGTTTTTTAAAACAGAATTCATGATTAGCTAGAATGAATCAGTATATTCTTAAGTTAATATTTTACAATAGTGTCCGCTGAGCCAGATGTTGTCTTTGGAAACTGAGATGATTCTTCCTAGTCTAAACTTTCCTTCCCTTTCCCTTGCTATTTTTAGGCCCGGCTGTGGTCCCTCACCAGTATTATGGAGTTACTCCCTGGGGAGTCTACCCTGCCAGCCTTTTCCAGCAGCAAGCTGCCGCTGCCGCCGCAGCGACAAATTCTGCTAATCAGCAGACCACCCCACAGGCTCAGCAAGGGCAGCAGCAGGTAACCTACCCAAGTGTGAATGTTAGTTACTGTCTATAATTAAAAGGTGATGTTCTGCCGTACAGAAAACTGTCAGTGGTGAATGGGTGAGTTCCCTCCTGTGTGTTATCTGAGTTAGAAGGAAAACTACCATGATCTCATCTAGGTACACTGACCAAGGACCTGATACATAAAAGGCATTCAGTAAAGCATAGTTAGGTCTGAGTCTGTGATACTCTAGTTACCTTCTAAGCACCATTCTTAGGTCACATCTGGCTGGCTAAGTAGCTTGCCACCAAGGGGGAGGTACTAGTTCTTCAGATTGTGTCTTTACAATGTTTGTTGGATCTTAAATCTTAAACCTGTTATCTCTTTTTTAACTTATAAGAGCTTTTTGGGTTGAGAAAGGACAGTTAATTGCAAAACTAAGTATGTTTTTTTATATTAAAGAAGCCATTTTTTCTCTTGCTTACTAGAATAACACCTATTTAATCCTGAAAACTGTGGTGAATTGAATTACTTGGAGAAAAATATTCTAGACATACTATTTAATTAATTTCTTATAAAATTGGGAGTATGTTGTCCACATGGCTTTGCATCCTGTTGTTACAATCTTCCATGTTATTTAGTGTTTTTAAATAACATTTTTTAGCTGACTTTAAATCTGTCAAGGAGTATCTCATACTTTATTTTGACTAGTCTTAAGTATATTTATGTAACTGTTGCTGAGTTTTATCTGTATTTATAACTTAGCAGTATTTTGGTGTTATAAATAATACTGATAAATATCCTTTGCATAAGTCTGTGATTATTTCCATGGAATAAATTCCTAGAAACAGAATTTTTTTCAAGCAAATAAAATGAGCATTTGAGCTTTTGCTATGCATGTCAAATTAAAGCTGTCTTTTGAGGAAAAACACTGTGCTTATATATGTACATATGATACGGTCCAAACAAGAATTCCTTTGCTTTTTATTAGTCTCACTAAGAGAGTGTAGGTTTACTTTTAGATTACACAAAATCATAGGTAAAACACAGGTCTTGAAATTGTAGCTAGTTTATCCTGGGTCAGTATGTCTACAGTGAGATAATTTTTCGAAGCTAATAGATGATTTTCTTTGCAGCAGATACTGTTCTAGTGCCAGGTACATAAGGGAGTTAGCAGATAACTTGTTGGCAGAATGGGTGATCCCTATTAATAAATTTCTTAATAGCTACTCTTTGTGGATAGTTGGTGTTTTATCAAATGATGATCTTTGTGTTTAAATGGCTGCCAAATCATGGATTGGAAGACTGAAGTGATTGCCATGCTTTAAACTTAGCTATAATAGACTGAATGAGAAAAATAGTAATAAGTACTTTTTATTGAAGGCTTTTTGTTTAAAACTAAGTGTTCTATATATAATTTCATTTACTTATTTTAATTGTGATAAATAGATTATATGTTGTCTATAATATAATATATAATTATATAATATAATACATTATATGTTGTCTATAATTAATGAGTGGATTCTTACTGACCGTGGCCAAGCATAGGTGTTCAACTTGGTAGTGATTTGGTGTTGGATGTTGCATTTTGAGAGAGAGGAGTTTAGAATGGCTTCTGAACTTTCTAGATTGGGGGAGACTCTGTAGATAATCATTCTACCAAGCATGGTGAACTATAAAAGGATGGATGGCTATTAAAATATCTCCATTAAGTATCTACTTGCTTATTAAGTATTGGTAGATTTCACATGCTGTGTTTAAATCAGTACCTTTGAAAAGAAATTTCAGTTTAACACCTTTTGCATCGTGAAGATAGGTAGTAAGTCCTAGGATAGTGTTTTACAAGTAGATATTCAGTCATTTTTGTTGATTTTATTAGATGTAAAATATTACTTGTGAAATTTCATGTATTTTGTAAAATTCAGGCTTGACATTTATTTATGAAATTAGAATGTGTGTATTTACTACTGACTTAAGGATTTTGACTTATCATCAAGGGTGACACAGATTTCTAGAGAGGAGAAAAAAAGAAAACACATTACTCTCCTCATTATAAAATAGGACTCAATAGTCTAGACTACCCCTTTCTAAAGGCATCTTGTCCATTTTCCTGTCCTTTGACCTTTCACACAACTCCTAACCAAACATAAGCCTAATTCATTATGCCCTACAAGAAGAATATTTTCACTGATGTTTTATTAGTTTTTGAACCATAAGTATTGGCCGTATCTTTGTACATACTGTTTACTTTTCCTAGAGTGAGAGCTCTTGGATTATTGGTTAGTCATCTTCTAAGTCTTGGCTCAAACTCTCACCTGGGCAGCCTCCCTTCTTTTATCTGTATAGAGGATGCACTGCTTCTCTTATAAAGTCTCTTAAATTCTTTAGGTCACAAGCAGAAATAAATTGCCTGGTATTTTGATAGTAATTAGTTATTGGTTATTGAGTATCTCCTGGGTACTAGATATTGTGCCTTGCAGACATTGATTCTAATACTTCCAACAAATCTGCAAGGTCAGCTGTTACTCTCACTACTTTTACAGCTAAAGAAACAAGTAACTCTGGGTAAATTGTCTGCATATCTCTTCTTGCCAGTACATACAGTGTTGTTCACCTTAAACACTCCTTTAATAAGTATTTGATTGTTAGTGGTGTTTCTCTGTTACATTTTTTACCGAATGGTACCAGAAATAATCAGTAGACAGGTTCTTGATTACAAGTGAAACTTTTGTAAGTAGCAGAGTGATAGTGAAAATGATCTGATAGGAACTTTGCCTTTGAAAACATTGCAAAATGCATAAACTTTGGTAATTTTAGCCTTGGTCTGTGGGTTTTGCATTTTTTACTTGCTAGAGTATACAGATCTTGTGGAATAGATTTTTCAGAGCATTCAGAATAAGAAAGATTACCAGCATCTTAATACCTACGTTTCATTAATAAAAAGTAGATCCTTTATCACAGTTGCAGAACTGATATTCTGTACTGAAATGTTTGTATTCTTGACTCATACTCATCTCCATTTGGATTGCTGTGTGTTTGTGAAATTTATGACAAAAGAAATAGAAACAGTTGGGTCAAATCTGTTGATCTCATTTGGGGCCATTTGGGCCCTGATGAATGGGAATAGTGCTATGGAGTAGAGAAAATACTTTCATATTTCACAAAGAAAATATGGCTGTGTGTGTGTTTTGACACAGATATTGTAACTTAATTATGTGGGTAAATTAATCCTCCTTATCCTTTCTAAACACCTCCCTACTCCATCGTACCCTTTTTTTTTTTACCCCCTTTATGTCAGAGCACTGACATTATTACAGAGTTACTGTCTGTCTCATTTCATTGACGTAAAAGCTCCAAGCGGCAGGAACTTTGTCTTGTTCATTGCTTTATCCTCAGTGCCAGCCAGATGTTAGGCATTAAATATTTGATTATTGAATGAATCTTCACTTTATATGCTTTTGGCTGCTTATAAACATGTATGTTTGAACTAAGGATGGTAGAACAAAATTTCACTGTATGTAATGTTACTGTCTTTTTTTAAAAATCTTAACAGCCATGCCATATAAAACCATTATCGGAAAAATGGTTTACAACCATCAGTTTTTAAAGTTGATCCAACTTAAGCATGTGGGTGGGTCTTAACTATTTCCAATGAAAAGAAAGTAGTTGATATATTTCTATCTCCTAGGTTCTCCGTGGAGGAGCCAGCCAGCGTCCTTTGACCCCAAATCAGAACCAGCAGGGACAGCAAACAGATCCACTAGTGGCAGCTGCAGCAGTGAATTCTGCCCTTGCTTTTGGACAAGGACTGGCTGCAGGCATGCCAGGTGAGGCTGCATTGTTTTTCCTAATACATTGAGAAAGAAAAAGTCTGTTTTTATGGGGAGATTCAGAGGAAAATGGGTGGTACTTTCGGCTTGCTAGGCTTGGTATGGTTTGGGGACTGGCAAGGATGACATACACTTGCCCTCACTTAGACCATAGTTCGTTGATGAGAGCACTTGGTGTTCTGAGCCAGTCTTAATCTTACATGTTGGAGATATGTGAACTTCCACACATGTCTTGGCCTGTGCTGTTTTCCTTTGGTGATGATCTATTTTCTCCCTCAGTGTTAGGCATGGAAGGAGTGGCCAGGCTACTTTAGAATCACTCCAAGGCTAGTCTTTATGCTGATATCTTTGAACAGTATTATTAAGGAGACATTCCTTGTATTCCTTGATAGGATCATCTTTGCATTTCTTGAGTTTCTCCCAAACCGACAGTAGAGGTGCTTTGTAGCTGTCTACCTATGATTGATACATTTCCTGAAAATATTTTATTCTTAACTCACTATCACTTCGTCTCATTCTTTGCATGGATTTCATGTAGTTTGAAGTTCTTCCTTTGAAACAGGTCCTTATGAGACCTCAGTATGAGTTTATGGATTCTTACTGACTGTGGCCAAATCAACTGATCTTTTTATGAGTTCACTGAATAACTTGAACTTCCATCATGTGTTTTGTTAGTTACTAAGCATTTATATTTTATTAGTAAGTTACCTGCAATTTCTCTTAGGGTTCAATAGGATTTGGAGATTCTACCTCATATAGTATTGAAAGATCTTGTTAATTAAAGCCTGTCTAGGTTTTCCCTGCTAACTTGCAGGATGTGTGCTTAGACTATTACGTGGTATGAAAGTGCTATGATTGTTGGCATCATTTGTACCCACTGTTAACTTGTGTAGACAAAAAATTTTTTTTAAATTATCAGTGTATGATAATTATGCTGGTAATAAGCTTGGTTAGCACTTTGAAGAGCACACATATCCCTTATCCCACCAAATTCCCTAACACTTGGCAATTAATAAATAACACTACCCCTTATTGTGCCACATAGCATGCTGCATCTTTCATGTTCATCTTTTAATCTTCACAAGAACTTTGTGAGGCAGATATTATTATCCTCGTTTTACAGATGAGGAAATGGATACCCAGAGATTCAGGGTTGTACAGTTACCTTAAGTGGTGAAACCAGGATATAAATTTAGTCTTCCTGTCCCCAGAGCTGTGTTTATGACTATTTACAATATGCTAGTGCCCAGGAGACATTTGTATTTATATATATTTATATGTTGGCTTGATATTCTTAGGTTATCCAGTCTTGGCTCCTGCTGCTTACTATGACCAAACTGGTGCCCTTGTGGTGAATGCAGGAGCGAGAAATGGTCTTGGAGCTCCTGTCCGACTAGTAGCTCCCGCCCCAGTCATCATTAGTTCCTCAGCCGCACAAGCAGGTGAGCTTACATCTTAGTGGACTCACTCAGATCTAAAAGAGGTGACGGATATATGTTGAAATGCACTTTTTTTTTTGGACAGTTCTCAGTATAGCAGTTCTACCGTGTAAATTTTTCACAGAGAGAATCAGAAGCAGCAAGTGACCTTAACAGATTCTGATTCTGTTAACATCATGGACCAGCTGGCTAGCAGCAAGGCCCTGCTCTGCTGTGAACATAGGAAGTTGGATCACTCACACAAAAAATGGCACTGTTGACAGAAGTCCAAGGCTGGACTTCACAGAAATCCATATCGTTATTTTAAGATGATGTGTTTTTTTTGTGTGGGGGAGGCAAGATGGAGGAAGTGGGAGAGAGTAGTGGGAAGTGGCAGAGCAATGAATTTTGCTTGCAGAGGGCAGTAGGTTTTTATTCTAAGTTATATATGTATGTGTGTGTGTGTGTATATATATATATATATGTATGTGTGTGTATATATATATATATATATATATATATATATATATATATATATATATATATATATATATATATAAAATGGGAACAACAGTGGGGACATCTGAGAGAGAACAACATGCTCGAGTGTCCTAGGAATTTGAGGGACCTCAGTATATGGTTGACAGTGATTCTGGAAGAAATGTCCTTAATGTAGATACATGTAGAACTTGAGATTTTAGGGAGTAGTTGTATTTGAAATGGGTACTTTTGATATCCATATCTATTTTAAACTAGACTCTTTGAAACTGCCGATGTACTGAATTGGGCTCCAGTGGTATTTTGACTTCAAATTGAAAGTAAAAATAGAAAATAAAAGCTTCAGATGAAGGGATCAAAGACAGATTTGTATAGTTCTTTACAAGGTTTATGTCTGTGTTGAGAAGATATGGCAGCATTAAAAGGTTTTCAAAAAGCTAACAGTAGAAACGTGGCCAGTCTCTTTCATAGCCAAATGGTTTGCTTTCTTTATAGCTGTTGCAGCGGCTGCAGCTTCAGCAAATGGAGCAGCCGGTGGTCTTGCTGGAACAACAAATGGACCATTTCGCCCTTTAGGCACCCAGCAGCCTCAGCCTCAGCCCCAGCAGCAGCCCAGTAACAACCTGGCATCCAGCTCTTTCTATGGCAACAACTCTCTGAGCAGCAATTCACAGAGCAGCTCCCTCTTCTCCCAGGGCTCTGCCCAGCCTGCCAACACATCCTTGGGATTTGGAAGTAGCAGTTCTCTCGGCGCCACCCTGGGATCAGCCCTTGGAGGGTTTGGAACAGCAGGTAGAAATCAGACTGATGTGCTATTGAACCTGAATTTTAATTATTTTTCCAATCTTTATGGAACACTGACAATGCATGGAACCCTGGACAGATACCACAGGCAGATCTGGACCGAGCCCCATGGGAACCCACATGTCTTTGAGATGATGGACTGTTCAAATCAACTCATACATTTGGGGCCTGTTTCAGGTTTTACACTCATGTTGCTACTTAATTATACTCTCAAAATCAGTTTGTTTCAGGGATTAGAATATCAGAGGAAATTTGTGCAGACATTGGAAAGTATGTGGAGGGAACTATACAAATGTGGATGTTAGAAACTGAGAAAGGAGGACTTACCAAAGATCACAGCGTAGTGTTCTCCACAATCTGCAGGCCTTAAAGAGTCATGAGTTTTCTCCAGTCTTTTGAGAAGAATTAAGGTGGATATTATGGAAAAGTGGGAGGAAGGAAATTAGACTAAGATATTGTTTAATGTTTTGATGGGAGAAGAAAAGCAGGAAAGTAGTAAGGTAAACAGTGGGATAATTGCAGTGTTTTATAAAACAATGTGATCTCAAAACAAGGGTTTATTTGAGAGAAAGTATTTTAAATTGGAACTGGGGGCTAGTAGTAACTCTTGATTGAACCCATTGAGAAACTAGGCTTTCATACATAAGTCTTGTGCAGTGGGGCAATACCCCATTCACAGATCTTTTTTCTACTCCATTTTTCTATTAGAACCTGTGGGTTGATGAAAGGCATTCTTTTCTAGCCCATTTTCTTTCACCTTTTCCATAAATTATGTGGCCGTCAGAGGTTTTTAACCCACCCCTACCCCATAATATGTGACACAGAAGGAAGGAAAGTTTAGCATACGTGTGATGGTTTGAACAGGAGTTTCATGTTCCTGAGCCATGTCCTCTTTATTACTCTCCCTGCCCCTAGAACTGCCACATGAACAGTTAGGTTGTCTCTGCTGACAAATTTGCGGTGGTAAGGAGTCTGGATCAAAGTGTTAGGAACAGGACACTGGGCTTGTTCTTCGAAGAACAGGCCTGTTCTTATCTGCATTGTTTTAATTCCATTTTAGTTGCAAACTCCAACACTGGCAGTGGCTCCCGCCGTGACTCCCTGACTGGCAGCAGTGACCTTTATAAGAGGACATCGAGCAGCTTGACCCCCATTGGACACAGTTTTTATAACGGCCTTAGCTTTTCCTCCTCTCCTGGACCCGTGGGCATGCCTCTCCCTAGTCAGGGACCAGGACATTCACAGACACCACCTCCTTCCCTCTCTTCACATGGATCCTCTTCAAGCTTAAACCTGGGTAAGAACCATTACTCTAACACCACCTTGAACTCTAGAAATCTCTTGCCACTGATGACATTAGAAGTACTTTGCATAAGCAAAGGACGATCCCTTTATCCTAGACGTGTCCTGGGTGTTCTGTGCCTTCCTGAAGTGCCTCATGTTACTTAGGCTGTACCTAGGTACTAGATAGCACAGCAGCTTGGGATATATTAAAGTTTGGGCACATCCCTGTATATTCACTTCAGCTTTAGTGTGAACATCTTATTTGGCTACATGTGAGAGTCTTTCATTATAAACACAGTACAGGTGCATTTTAAGTAAAGCTGGAAAACACAGAGACGTAGAGAAAAAGAATGTATTCACCTGTTATCACCACTGGAATACCACAGTTAATATTTAGCCTTATTTTTCAGACTGCCTACCCCCATGTGTATGTTTGATATCTTTTCCACATAAAACATTTTATTTTAAAAATTTTATCACATTGTTTAAAAAATATTTGTATATGTACTCTTAAACTACATATTATGCTAATGAGTATAGATGTGTATTTCCCAATTATGTGCTTAGCTTGTTATATGTATGGGATTTTTAAAATGTTAACATTTAGATCCTGGAAAAACAAGGAGGGAAAAGAGGATCCTAAGCAGCAGGCTATAAGAATGAAAAGAAACTTGTATTAACACTTTGGGTGGCAAATTTTTAAATCTTTCAAAAGATGGAAGGTGGTACACATTCCTCCAGTTATTTATCAAGGTTGGATTTTGAAGTACTGAATAATTTCATAGATGGGGAAAGTTGAGGCACAGAAGTAGAGTGACACTTTTGAGAGCTAATGAGGTTGCTGTTAATAGTTACTCTGTGATGATAGGCCTACATCAGGACCATCCTGGGAAATTTCATGCATGGCTGCTGTGCCTAGAAGATTCTGGCTTTTAAACCTTTTATTTATTATTATTTTTTAAATCAAAGCTTTGTTTTTTAGAGCAGTTTTAGGTTCATAGCAAAATTGAAGGGAGAGTACAGAGATTTCCCCTATACCCTCTGACCCACACATGCATCCCCCCCCCCCCCAATCAGCATCTCCTACCAGAGTGGTGCCTTTGTTAGAATTGATGAAGCTGCAGTGACACACCATTATCATCTAAAGTCCATAGTTTACATGGACTTTTTTGTTTTTTAACCAGCAAGATTAAAAGTTGCTTTATGGAAGTGAGGACTGATTAAAACAAATAGTATACTTTCATTTGGAAAGAGAAAGCCTGGGAAATGACTTATAAAAATCAAAAAATGTTTGGAAGGGGATAGGGTAATATAGTTATTACTTTAGAATGAAGGGTGCTATCCCTGAGTTTGAGAGACAAGTTTTAAGGCAGAACTACACATCTATATGTGTATATAGACATTTGAGTATGTATGCATGTGGGTCCTAAATTTCACATGGTAAGAACTATAGTTGTAAAACTCATTGTCTCAGGTTATATATGGACGTTGCTTCAAAGTGTAGGGAAATTCCAAATTGTTAAGTCCATGTTGGATAGTTAAGGAATAGAGTCTATTATACAACAGTGTTTCCTTGTGACAGAATGCCTGACTTTAGACTGAAGGTTAATGCAAAATTACAAAAAGGAGATGAAAGTCCCAGTTTAGTGTGTAGATGGAAGAAACTAACACTTAACTGAATAGTTATTACCTTCTATTTTGGGTGGCTTTGGGTTCTGTACATATCACTCTGGAAGGTATGGTTTATGCCGATGATACAGAAGTGAGGGAACTGACTTAAATATCTTGCTTATTAGGTCTTGTCATATCTGACCAGATATAGAGTCACACCTTTATGACTCCAAAGCATGCAATATCAGTGTATATATAACACCTCTCACATAATGTGCCAAGGGTATCTTTTAAACCAGTGCATTATCACATCCAGAAATCTTACCATTCAATTCCTTGTTTTAAACATTTTAACTGTGTCAGCAAATACTGAATAGTAAACAAACTAAATCTGCAAAAAGTTTTTTTTTGATGAAGAGCCAGATAGTAGATAATTTAGGTTTGCAGGTCAGATGGTCTGTGTAAGTGAATATTCAACTCTGCTGTAGAAGTGTAAAAGCAACCCCAAGCAAAATGAAAATGAGCATGTAGCTATCTTCCAATGAAACTTCATTTACAAAAATAGGTGGCAGGCCAGATTTGTCCTGTGGGCTGTAGCTTGCCAACCCCTGAACTAAAGCTGTGGCTCTTGGTGTTTGAAAATGGAGCTGGAAACATTACTTGTATGCATGGTGCCTTTCCTCTTTCCAATATATCAGCAATTTAATAAAATACTTAGTAATTTATGTTTCCACTGTGAAGTAGGAACTAACTATTCGTGTGAACTATTTCTTATTTTAGTTTTATTTTTAACATTTAAAAATTTTACTTTGCTTAAGGGATTTAGATGTATGTATTTGCATTGGGCTTCCATTGTTGCATGTACCACACTAATCATACATGCCATTCCCTTGGAACTTTGTGTCTTGGTTGGTAGAGCTTTGCCTCAGCTCAGCCTGTTTCCTTGAGAAAAGGATTCTTTTATGCTTTAGTCTTAACCTAGAGAAAATAGAGGTGTGGTACTTGGTTCTAACAGTGTCTATACAAAAGCCTTAATGACATAGAAATGTAATCTATCTACCTCCCTTCCCTCCCCTCCCCTCCCCAATTGAAGAATAATTGACTTAACAATATCATTATTAGTTTCAGGTGTACAACACAGTGATTCAGTATTTTTCTACATTACGAAATGATCACCACATAAGTCTAGTTATCGTCTGTCACCAAGAAAACATAACATTTCTTTACCAAATCTATATTGGGCCACTCCTATTATAGCTTCTACTGTTAATACTACACTGCTGCCACCAACCATCAGTTCTCATTATCACTAACAACCGAACTAAGCATTCATTCGTTGTGCTCAATCATTGTGTTAAATACTCAAATAGTGCTGTTCTACACAGGGAAACTAAAACTCAGCATGGGTTAATGCCTTTCATAATACCCCGTAGCTAGTAAGTGTTTGAATGCACACTCTAGCCTATATCTCTGTTATCTCAGTGTAGATCTTTTCTTCGTGATACCATTTTCACACTTCCTTCCACTGGACAGACGTGTTGGGATGCTCTAAAATTTTAAAGATCAGTGACCTGCATAGTTATTTTTCTCATTATTTATTCAGTAATCACTTGTTGAGTGCCTACCACAAACTCTTCAATGCTTTTTCCTTACCTGTTGTTTAAAGATCAGACTTCTATGTTTAAAAAACAACTTTATTGAGTTGTATCTTACATATCATAAAATTCCCATGTCAAGTATACAATTCAGTGGTTTTTAGTAACTCTCTATTGTATAACCATTATCATAAATCAGTTTGGGAATATTTTCAGTACCCTCTGTAAGAATCCTTGACCATTTACAGCTAATCCCCATTTACACTCTTAGCTCCAGTCAACCACTGATCTACTTTGTTTTTAAATTCTCATTTTCTGGACATTTCATATAAATGGAACCATACAGTATGTCACCTCTTTTGTTTGGCTTCTTTTCCTTCAAATGTTTTTGAGATTTCATTCATGATGTAGTATGTGCCAGTCATTTGTTCCATTTTATTGCTGAATTGTCTTCCATTATGGATATACCATATTTTGTCTAATCATTCACAGTTGAAGGATATTTGTTGGTTTTAGTTTTTGGCAGTTAGATATAATGCTGCTGTGAACATTTACATGCAAATCTTTCTGTGAATACATGTTTTCATTTCTCTAGAAGTTGAATTGCTGAATTGAAAGTTTCATATTTTGAGAAACCGTCAGACTGTTTTGCAATTGGAGGCATCATTTATATTCCCGCTGGCAATGTGTACGGATTCTAATTTCTCTGCATACTCACCAACATTGTTCTTACTTGTCTTACATAATACAGCTTTTTCAGTGGGCATGAAATGATTGTCATAGTGGTTTTAATTTCTGTTTCCCTAATGACTAATGATGTAGAACATCTTTTTATATGCTCATTACTATTCATATATCTTTGGTGAAATGTCTGCTCATTTTTTGCCCATATTTGGATGTGTGTTGTCTTCTTATTATTGAGT
This sequence comes from Camelus bactrianus, assembly GCF_048773025.1. Classification (NCBI taxonomy): domain Eukaryota; kingdom Metazoa; phylum Chordata; class Mammalia; order Artiodactyla; family Camelidae; genus Camelus; species Camelus bactrianus. Next base: position 57,984,129 of record NC_133551.1, read on the forward strand.
TGTAAGAGTTCCGTATGTATTCTGGATACAAGTCCTTCATCAAGTATGTGTTTTGCATATATGTATCTTCCGGTCTTTGGCATGTCTTTTTATTTTTAAACGTTTTTTTTTTTTTTTTTTTTTTTAAGTGTGGTAGTTTTCAGTTTTGATGAGGTCCAGTTTATCATGCTTTCTGGTATAGAAATCTTTGCCCAACTTGAGGTCTTAAAGATTTTCACCTATGTTTTGTTCCAAAAATTTTATTATTTTAATTCTTAAAGTCTGTTGATCCATTTTGAATTAATTTTGTGTATTGCATGAGGTGATGGTTCATCTTTTTGCATGGTCTGTTTTCCCCAGCAAAGTCTAAAAATTTTTAGTGTATAGGTCTTACATGTCTTTTGTTAAAATAGTTCCTACATATTTTATTTTTCTTATGCTATGGTGAATGGAATTCCAGTTTTGTCTTTGGATTGTTTGTTGCTTGTTTATAGACATACAGTATACAATTCTGTATGTTGGTCTAATATTCTGCAAATCTGATGTACTTATTTCTTAGTTTTAATAGTTCTGGGTGGGTTCCTTAGGATTTTTTATATATAGGGTCATGTCACCTGCAAATAAAGACAGTTTTTGCAGTCTGGGTGCCTTTTATTTCTTTTTCTTGCCTGATTGCTCTGGCTAGAACCTCCAGTACTACGTTAAATAGAATAGATGAGAACACACATCCTTGCCTCACCCCTGATCTTGGGGATAAAGTTTTGTTCCTCTTTTACTTCTAAGTATGATCATTGTAGGTTTTTCGTAGATGCCTTTTATCAGGTTAAGTTCCCTTCTATTCCAAGTTTAAGAGTTTTGTCATGAATGGGTTTTGGATTTTGTTAAATGCTGTTTCTGCATTTATTGATGATCTTGTGGTTTTTATTCTTTATCCTGTGTCTGTGGTTTGTTACATGAATTCTTGGATGTTAATCCAGCTTTGCTTTCCAGGGATAAATCCCACTTGGTCATAATCAGATTTAGTTGGTTAATATTTTTGTTGAGGATTCTTGCATTTTCATGATATATTCATGAATGATATCTGTCATTTTCCTTTCTTATGATGTCTTTGTTTTACTTGTTATCTTGATGATACTGACCTTACAACACAGATTGGGAAAAGTACCTTTTCCCTCTATTTTCTGGAGGAGTTTGTGGAATATTGGTATTATTTCTTTAAACATTTGATAAAATTCAGCAGTGAAGTCATCCTGGCCTGGGTGTTTACTTGTGGGAAGATGTTTAATTCTTCAATTTTTTTGTTTTATGGGCTCAGATTTTCCATTTCTTCCTGAGTAAGTTTTGAGAATTTGTGACTTTCTAGGAATCTGTCCATTTTATCTTAAGTTGTCAAATTTGTTGGCATAAGGTGGTAATTTTTTAAAACATGAAGTCTCCTGCTTGTTTTTTCTTAATTCTCTTCCCCATCTCTTCCATACTTAAATATATACACATGCAAGTGCATGTTTAGTTATATTTCTCAATTTCAAAGTATTCTAATAATTATTAATATTGTCTAATATTACTAACATGTGCATCTGTATTGGTCATTTGTGGGTTAGGTGAAGTCTATAAGCACTCACATATACCCACAGTATCCATCTGTAATAAATTCTACCTCCTATCACAAGAAAAAGAATAAGCTATGTGGATATGTGTCCCAAAAGTCTGATTCTTACCTTAATGATTTTGTGTCCTGCCTATCCATAGATCTCTCCATCCTACAGCCACCCCCTCCCCATTTCCTGAAATGCTTACTTCTTCATTCTTACAGTTTTCTTCCTAGATCTCAGATTGTGCCATTTTAAACTCTAAGCATCAAGAAGTAGCAGGTATACTTATACACTTACTGTGCACATGATTGACAACCTCCAGCCTTTTCATGTGCCCTGAAAGAGAAGTATTGAGCTTGTTGAATCCTACAGTGTTGCAGTACAGTAAAAAAGAACTCAGAAGTTCATAATCTGTCAATGGCAAAGGAGTGCAAACATTTAGTTTTATCATCATGGTAGAATTCCTATCTTCTTAAATTTGATTCTTCTTGTCCTTTAAATTCAAGGTTGTATGTACCTTTAGTCCTTTAAGGAAAGCAAAGATCAAACACAAAATGGTTTTCTCTGTCCCTGGCTGAACTGCAGTAGATGTTTCTAATTTATTGTTCAACAATCTGCACCAGTTTCAGGTTGTGTAGTAGTCATGTGTGTGCCTTTAGGCACTTCTCCATTCTAAATGGAAATGCAGTATTTTGTGATTGTTCACCTAATTCTCTGAAGTGACTTGTCATCTGTAAAACTAACCATGTAAAAATTAAGTAACTTTGGATTCAGTATTATGCACTAGAGACAATTACTTTCAGGTTATTTTAATTTAGGGCTACCTGGCTGTGGAGTGGATTGGGGAAAACATGTTTTTTAAATGTTCTAGTGAGCAGCATTACCTCTGCCTATATTAAATACAGAGCCAGATGTTGGGGGCCTTGGGAATTTTTCTTTAAAAGGCAAAGAAGGCAGGCATTGATTAGATCCATGAGTACAGAAGGCAAAACTAGATAAAGGAAAGCATTCCACATAGCAAGGAGACAGAATACTAGAGGGCTAGAGATACTAGAAAATCTTTTGTGTAAAATAACTGAAACATATCTTAATTTATCATGGTATATTTTTGCCACCCATTTACTTTTAATGTTATGTGTCTTTATTGTTTTAAAAAACTTAAAAATTAAAAAATTTTTTTTTGTTTGGGGGAGCTAATTAGGTTTATCTATTTATTTATTAGTTTTGGTGGAGGTACTGGTAATTGAACCCAGGACCTTGTGCATGCTAGGCATGCACTCTACCACTGCACTGTATCCTCCCCCCCATTATTTTTAAAGTGAGTTTCTTGTAGACAACATATAATTGGGTTACTTTTTTTTCCCACTCTGATCATCTCTTTAATTGTTGCAGTTAGACCATTGACATTCAAAATGATTATTGATAAAGCTGGATGGATATTTGTCATATTTATTGTTTTCTATGTTTTCTTTGTTCCTGTTTTTGTCTTTCACTCTTTTTCTGCCGTGTGTGTGTGTGTGTGTGTGTGTGTGTGTGTGTGTGTGTGTGTGTGTGTGTGTTTCGTTGTTGTTTAATTGTTTTTTAAACAGAGGTACTGGGGATTGAACCCAGGACCTTATGCATGATAAGCATGTGTTCTGCCACTGAGCTATTTCCCTCCCCCTGCCCTTTGTGATTTTCATTGAACATTTTGTATGATTCCATTTTCTTTCCTTTCATAACATATCAGTTATACTACTGCTTTTTTTTTTTTTTTAAAGTTTTTTAGTGGTTGCCTTAGGGTCATACATGTTTATAGTTAATCCAGGTCTACTTCTGAGTGAAACTATACCACTTCACATGTAGTGTGAGTACTTTATAACAACAGAATAATCCTTTTCTTCCCATGCCTTGTGTCATTGCTTTTATTCATTTCTGCTATGTGTAAGCATATGCATAGATACGATATAAACATTAGCATACATAATTGAATACATTGTGGGCATTATTTGAGCAGACTTACCTGTCAGATCCATTAAGAATAAAAGAAATAAAAGTTTTTCTTTTACCTTCACTTCTTACTTTTTTGCTACTCTTTTCTTTGTGTAAGTCTGTTTCTGGCTTGTATTATTTATACTTCTCTTTAAAGAACTTCTTTTGACATTTCTTGCAGGGCACATTGACTGGCAACAAATTCTATTAATTTTTGTTTTCCTGAGGTAGTCTTTATTTCTCCTTCACTTGTGAAGGATAATTTTGCAGGATACAGATTTCTAGGTTGGTGGGTTTTTTTTCTCTCAAAACTCTAAATATTACACTCTTCTCTCTCCTTGCTTTTCATGCTTTTTTGGAAATTGGATGTATTTGTTTGCTTCTCTGTAGGTAACGTGTTTTTTCCCTTCTGATTTCTTTCACTTTTTTTCTTTGTTTTTTGATTTTCTTAATTTGAAAATGCTAGAGCTGTTGGGTTTTTTTTTTTTTTTAGCTTTATCTTGCTTAATGTTCCCTGCCCTTCCTGGATCTGTGGTTTGGTGTCTGATATTAATTTTAGGAATTAGTCATGATTGCTCTGTTCCTTTCTCTCCTTCTCCTGATATTCCCACGGTGTCTATGTTAACACCTTTTGTAGTTGTCCCACAGTCTTTGGATATTCTGTTCTGAATTTTTGGGTCTTGGTTCTCTTTCTTTTTTGGCTTTCCTGGATTCTATCGATAGATCCTTTAGGTTAGAGATTCTTTCCTCATCTGTGTCCAGTCTACTAATGAGCCCATCAGAGACATTCTTCATTTTGTTTGCAGTGTTTTTTATCACTAGCATTTCTTTTTGGTTCGTTCTTAGATTTCTGTCCCTCTGTTTACATTACCCATCTGTTCTTGTATGCTGTCTGCTTTATTTATTAGCACTCGTAGCATATTAATCATAATTGTTATAAGTTTCCAGTCCGACAATTTTAACATACGTGTTTCTGGTTGTTTGCGCTTTCTCTTCAGATTTTTTTTTTTTGGCCTGTTGGTATGCCTTGCAGTTTATTTTTAATAGCCATGCCTGATATACTGAGTGAAAGGAACTGCTGTAAATAGGTTTTTAGTAATGCAGTGGTAAGGTGTGGGGGAAGGGAAATGTGCTGTAAAAATATAATTAGGCCTCAGTCTTTTAGTGAGCCTATGCTTCTGGACTGTCAACTTCACAAGTGTTTCTTAGGTTTTTTTTCCTCCTCCCTTTGGTGGGACAGGATGGTTTGAGTAGGCTACAGTTGTGTATTTCCCTTCTCTCAGTAAGTTAGTTTCTGATAATAACCCAGCAGGTTAGGCGCTGGTTAACTAGTTTCCCCAGAGGGCAGGCTTTGGTAAGAATAGAGTGTTCTGGCATATTTCACAGTTCTTTTTCTCTTTGCCCTTCTAGAAGCCTAAGGAAATTTTTCTTATATTTATTGTGGGACCTGGTTGAGTTCCTGTACATCTCACAGTGTTGTGGGGATTGCCCTATGACTGTATTCCCTGAAGTTTTTGACTGTCAGAGTCGTCCACACTGAGCCTGTTAACAATTTGTCAATTACAGTCCTGGTTTTCCTAGTCTGGTACTGGTTCTGGTGGTGATTTCTGATTGAGTCCCTGCTCTGGTGAGTTGTGATGACTTGTATTTGCACATCTGTCTCTCCAGTATGGGGGCAGTGGTTTGCTTTTATGGATCTGAGAAGAATTACTGATTTTTCAGTCTGCTCAGCTTTTTTACTTGTTGTTTAGGATGGAGTGGCAACTTACATGTAGAATGGGAAACCCTCACGTACTATTTAAACAGAGAACATTTATGCCTTTAATTTCTGTGGAAATGTTGTCATAGGACACAGCTCTGTGAAATCCACCACTGTCAAAATATTGTAGAAAACTTTGTGAAATCACTAGGAGGGTCTCTGAGGCCCTGTATGAAATGTTCCTTTTAAAATGTTGCAAATTCAAAAATTTTCAGGGGCTACCTCCAGGGGTATGGTACTTTGGGTACGAGTACCTGTAGGTGTGTGAACTACAGTGAACTGGAAAACACATTCTGCATATTCCGTTTAAAGGAGATTCAGTCTACGAATACCAGTGGTCTGTTTGCCAGGTACCTTTTCAAAAATAACCAGAAAACCGCATTTTAATGCATAAATGTACTTTAACCATTGCTTTTGTTTGAAGAAAAATTATTTGTCCTAAGCAAAATATTCCTGTGAACTGTCAGTTTGCCATTTATAATATGGTACCTGGGAAAATTCCTTTTTCAGATTTGTATACTTCCTTTCTCAATAACGAAAGCTGTGTTGTGTGTGTGTGTGTGTGTGTGTGCACGCGCGCGCCTGTGTATGCTGTCTAGCATGCAAGGAGACCAGAGCCAAAAATCAAAACTTCAGTGCAGATGTATAAATCTTTTATTATAGGCTCTACTCATTATTCACCCCAGACTTTTGTGTTATGGATTAGTCAGTATGCTTTTGGCCACAGTAGCAGAAAATCCAACTAATAATGGCTTAAACAATAAGTACATTTATTGGTTCCTTTTACTATAAGTATAGAGGTAAGGCAGTGCCCCAGGTTGGCTCCCATCTTTTAGACTTGTCACCAAAGACCTGGCTATACCTTCCGTGTTAATTTGGATGTTTGTCAGGCCTTGTAGAAGTTTGGTTTTGTTGACTTGTTACTTTTCCCTAAGTGCCTTTGTTAGTGGCCACTTAAATTGCTTTCACAGCTTCGTGTGTTTGCGCCCTTCCTTCTTCTCACTGCAGTCCTTGCTGTTATGGCACTCTCCTAGTACCTACTGATCTACCTGAGTACCACCTCTTTACCTGTTTCTCCCCAGTCTTGAAACAAGGAAGAATGGTTTCTGAAGTGGAATAAAGAGCAGCCATATGGCTACTGTTCTCTTTTCTTACAAACCTTCTCTCTTCCTTTCCTTACAGAAGTGTTTTCCATTTGGATTAAGAAATATGTGCAATTTTGACAAGAATAACAATGTCCTTTAGAACAAGAAAACTGGAGATAACTGAGTCTGAAAATGAGTCTTATAGTTGCAAGGGCAGTAACTAGAGTCAAGAATTCTGTGACAAAGTCTGGCCATGATAATTTTGGGTTTTCTATCTTTGGACAAGCATTTCACCTCTTTGGACCTTAATTTTCTGTTATATAAGTTCTGGGAATTTAAAAACTCCATTTCCATAATGCCAGTAAGAAGTTGATGGAACGTGTGTATAAAATACTTCTACCATAGAGCCTGGCATAGGACAGATGCTCAGTAAAGTGGGGGTTTTTTGTTGCTTTTTTTTTTTTTTTTTAATTTAACATTGAGTCGTTTTCCTTTTGGTTCCATTGCTTTCATTAAGACCCAGACCTTTGAAGCTAGCCCATAGAATTCTGTGGAGAAATCAAAGCTGGGTATCTTTTTGTAGCTACCATTAAACTCCAAACCAGAGATTCATTAAAACTCTGTAGAAGTTAATGGGGTAGGCAGTTCATGTTGGGTGACTTTTCTCTTGGATCCTGAATTGTTACTCATCCATGCTGTTTATGGTTTATGAGGTATTTCTTACCTTCTTTGCAGTGTAGCAATGGGGAAAAACATACAAAAAAGACTTCACATCCTTTTTATAGTGGAATCTAAAGCTTAAAAAAATCCTAGTATTGTTAAAAAAGAATATTGAAAATATATACTCATTATAATTTTTTATTCTATTTTACCTTTTGATAAGCCTCTCAGTCTTCCACTTTATCTGTCTAGGGATTCACAATTACTATTCCCTTGTCATCAGTTAAAACAGCAGTATCAGTGGCCTGAAAGTTGTTGCCACGGTGGTGACTGCAGGCTCTGTCTCAATAGAAGGTGTTGAGTGCTACCCATTCCTGAAGAAGAACTTGAAAACCTTCCATTTCAAAGCATATGTCCTTTTCCTCTGCCCCTTATGTCTAATTCTTGGCCTGGGGTACCTTAGTGATTTTCAGACTTCTATTTAGTGGCAAAGCTATGCCTTCAAAGCTTTTTGGAGAGCTCACTATATAAAACAGACTAATCTGGGTACCCTGATTTTTTTTTTTTTTTTTTTTTTTGAGAGAGGGTTTCAAATGGGAGTGGAAATTGTTCACTGATGGCGGAAATCTCCACAGAGCTCAGAGTGGAAAACCATGGACGTCTCTGTGCATTGTCTTCTGATTCCTGGTGCTCAGGTGTTGGTTCACATGGCAGGAACTTTCTCCATCATTTTACTTACTAAGGGCTACACTAACTATTGCTCCGTTATTGCTAGCAGCCTCCTATCAGTGGTTAATAGCATTCCCCTCTCAATTTTTGTGCAAAGGTTTTCTTCTAAGTTGGTGAGTTGGCTTTATTAAAGTCATGGCATCAATAGAATTAAATCTTAACACAAAAGCAACAGAATTGAAAAATCAGAGATGCAAGCTTTCATGTATGGGATGCTTTTTCCTCTCTTGAACAAAGTTCCTTAAGAAGAATGAGTCTTGAGTTCTCCTGTTCTGTAACCAACAGGAGGACTTACAAATGGCAGTGGAAGATACATCTCTGCTGCTCCAGGCGCTGAAGCCAAGTACCGCAGCGCGAGCAGTGCCTCCAGCCTCTTCAGCCCCAGCAGCACCCTTTTTTCTTCCTCTCGTTTGCGATATGGAATGTCTGATGTCATGCCCTCTGGCAGGAGCAGGCTTTTGGAAGATTTTCGAAATAACCGGTATCCCAATTTACAACTGCGAGAGATAGCTGGACATATAATGGAGTTTTCCCAAGACCAGCATGGGTCCAGGTGAGGACTTGGCTTTGGCACTTAAGGTAACTGAAATCTTAATGTTTTAAATTCCATGCCTCAGAAAAAGGTATACATTACGTAAATTACTGTAAAATAATTGAAACAAAGTTTGCCTTTTAGTATGTTTCCTATTATTTATTTCAGAGGAATGTGGATATGAGGGTCACCAGATATACAAGTGATTGAGAATAGTCATTTAGTAATCTGGATCACACCCGTAAACCTTTTTACCTTTCTGAAGAGTAAGCTAGTGTTCCTAATTCATGAGAACCTCACCAGGGTATCACAATTTAAGAAAAACAGAAACACTGACACAGAGACATGTGTACACTTTTGCTACTTTAATTACTGTTAAGAATCTTGCTCTCAAAGAGACACTATTCAAATGCAAGTTTGGATCTCTGTGCTCAGGAGTCAGATGGCGCTACCCCTTTGTTCCAGTCTGTAGAAGTGGGAGTCCGCGTGGAGGTCAGAGAGAAGACACTGCTATAACACAGAATTTAGCTTGGGTTACCCTTCCCTGTTTGGACTTTGGAGAATAAGGTCCTGGTCCTGGGGAACAAGCGAAATTATGGTGACATCATCCATCCTTCTCTTATTTATCCCCCCCCCCCCCCCCCCCGTGGCTATTCCACGGAAACAGTTTCCAAGGAAGCTTCCTCTTTTTTAAAGTTCTGCCAGCTTGCTGCAGGGCAAGGATTTCTCATATTTGGATCCTAAAGGCCATATTGAGAGACATGTTTTTTCTAATTTGATCACCTGAGCTAAAAAAGGCAGACTGAATAGCTACTACTTCAAGAAGACACTGCGCATATGTAACAGCTATTCCACATCATTAATGAATATGTCCTACTTTATATGAATATGAGTTAAAGCCTGTAGGACCACAGGCTTTGAGTTTGTTGATATGGGACTGATTTGTAAAAGGAAGAAGTCAGGTAGAGTTCTCTGTTTACCCTCTTTTCCAGCACCCCTGTTTCCTCTCCCTTTTAACCCCACACATAAAACAGTTTTGTATATATGTCTTACTGTGATGAAATATACTAAAATTTAAATACACTTCTGAAAGGTCAGTTACTTAGGGGATACATCACAGTATAGCTTTTTCTCCTTTTCAGTAACTCTTAAGTGAGCTCAAGTGATTTAAACACTATTGTGTGTGTATGTGTAGATATGCACACATACATGTAGTTTCAGAACTGATACATTGTATAAATTGAGCTAATCTTTATAGACTTTCCAAATCTTCCTGAAATGCTGTGATTGCCCTTTTTACTTTGTACTTCAGATTCATTCAGCTGAAACTCGAGCGTGCCACACCAGCTGAGCGCCAGCTTGTCTTCAATGAAATCCTCCAGGCCGCTTACCAGCTGATGGTGGATGTATTTGGAAATTACGTCATTCAGAAGTTCTTTGAAGTAAGCCTTTTGTTCTTTCTATTCTCTGACTTTAGAGAATCTCCATAGCATTTTGATTTTCATTAGCTGTTTTTAGAATTGCAGTCTCATTCCAGTCCTCAAAATGAAGGGTGTGGTCTTTTTGAAGCCTGTTTTTAAATGTTTCTCCAATTCATTAGCAGAAGTGCATTATTTAAATACCCAAGCAGACGATGCTGGTGTATTTTAGAAATGTGTTTGGAGAACCTTGTCCCTTTTTAGGATCCAGCACATTTTTTCTGATTGCTAAAATAGTTTCACTAAACGTGTCAAATTTGGAGAAAAAAAATCCTTGTAAGATAATTTTAGCATAATGGCAGTAAAGTTTTCTGAAAATTAAGTTTTAAAAAAGGATTCCTCACGGGGCTGCAGGTATAGCTTAGTGGTGGAGTGTGTGCGTGGTGTGCACAAGGTCCTAGGTTCAATACCCCGTACCTCCATTAAAAATAAAAACGATTCCTAGAGAATTATCTTTGAACACAAACTAGTGGTTTTCATCATAAGCCACAGTCAGGAGGATTGTTAATGTTGCTTCTTGGGTGCTCTTTCAGCCTTGGTTCCTTAGTGCTCCTCCATTAATGTCCACTCTTGTTATTATTGTCCTTGGAAAGGGTTAATGAGATTATTGGATTAGTATCTGTTGCCTCTTCTAAACTAAAATGTCAGAAAGGCAGGGATTTTTGCTCCATTGAAGCCATAGTGCACTGGTATTAACAACCCCAATATAAATCCAGAAAGGAATGAAACATTGAGATGAAAATTTTGGTTCAAGGGGAAAATGCTGGAACCCTGCACACTACCTGCCCTCAGCTAAAGAAATTTGTAAACTTCTTACATTTTATTTTGTTTGGTTTGTCTGAAGATTTTTAAAAAGTGGCTCACTCACAGCCTGTATCTTCCCAACTTTTCTCACAAAGAATCAAATTCTTTGATTTGAATTCTCAAGCTGTGGATTAAGAAACCAACCTAAATATGACTCTTGTAATTTTGATTTTAAAATTTTTTTACTGCCATTTTGTTACAGGTACAAAATACAGAGATCTCCAACTTGAGGTTAAGGCAGCTAGAGGTGGCTGAGTGAACAGTGGATTAGAACAATGTGATTTGGGACAAGCTAGAGAACTTCTCTGACTTAGAGAACGTTTCTGGACTAAGGTCTCTTGTGTGGAAAATGAGTGGGTTGAGCAAGCTGATTATTCATGAAGTCTCTTCTAGCCTCAATTTTGCTATTAGAAATAAAAAGCCAGGGATGGAAAAACATTCTAGGAAGAGTTAACACTGTGCAGCCTTACTTTTGATTGTACTAACTTTTCCCCGATTCTCTTGACTTGTATAAATAGACAGTATCAGTTCTTAGAGTAATGTAGGGCAGTATATTCAGAACAGAGTGTGCACGTGTGCTTTGGCTTAAACTTCATGTTGGTAAGACAACTTTTCAACTCATGGACCACTGACGCCTGGAGTGATGTAGATTTGCTGCATGATGTTCTTGAATCTTTCTCAGACATTGTCTAAAGACTTAATAAACAATGTCTCCTACATTGTATTACTGTTTTTAGAGTAAATATAAAGGTTCTTGTAATTAATGGCATACAGATACATTAAATAGAATTGATGAATTAAGGGCAGCTTTGAGAAATTGCGTATTTATTTAGCAGATACTTATAGTGAAACTACTGTTGGAAAGCTGAGAAGTTTTTTTTTTTTTTTTTAACATTAAAAAGGGTTTCTCAGAGGCTGAGAACTACTGACTTGAAGAAACAAAGGCTTTTTCAACAAAAGGTTTAGTTCATCATAGGTGACAGGGCTAAAAGAGGTATGCCAGTGGTTGATACAGAATAATGAATGCTTTGCTTTCTCTGGTTTCTTTCTTTCTACCTAAGTAATGGTGTTCACCCACACATTATGTCTAGTTTGGCAGCCTTGAACAGAAGCTGGCTTTGGCAGAACGAATTCGTGGCCATGTCCTGTCATTAGCACTGCAGATGTATGGCTGTCGTGTTATCCAGAAAGCTCTTGAGTTTATTCCCTCAGACCAGCAGGTAATTGTAAGTTTCCCCTTTAACTTTTCTCTTGGTGTTTGATGTTTCTCCATAGTACATGTGGTGAACTTTGTAAATTTGTCAGTCCTTGGTTTTCCTTTTAACGTTTTTCGTTGGTGCTTGTGGCTGCCTTTCTGTGCATGGCAAGCATGAACTATTCAATTAATTTTGTAAGTTTATAGTGGATCAACTGTCTTGTGTTAAAACCAGTGGTTTCAAACACTTCTCTCTGACCAGAACTTAGTCTTTAGTAGGTGCAATTTTAGAGGTGGATTTTTTGTTTTGCAAGAGTTGAAGCGGGTGAAATACTAGTAAGTTGTCATTTTCTTCCACCTGAATTGACCACTCCAATAAACCAAACTTTTACCCAACCTACCTTCCATTTTTCTTTATTTGCACCCCTCTTATTCATTTATTCCCCCATCATTTCCTGAATGAGTGCCTACCAAGGGCAGCACCTGGCCTGGCACGTTGACCTGGTGCCACTCTGTGCCAGACATCAGCATAGATGACCGAGACCAGAGCACTGCGTGGGGAAGAGGGAAGCAATGGTGAGCACATGGGAGCACGTGCCCGAGTCTTTGAGGGGAGGCTTTGCAGGAGGAGAAGTCCAGGCTAGGAGTTAGACAGGAAAAAAGGGACAGAAATCTGAACTGTTGGGTGCTGTGAGTGGGAGCTGACACAGAAAGCACTCTAAGAGGCCCAGGGCCTCAAAAAAGTCACAGAGCCGATCTGGCCAGCTCCACACCAGCCACAGGACCCGGGAAGGCAGACAAGCCCAGAGGCAGGTCTGTTGCAGGCGTGTTTGTGCTGAGCAGTGCTGTGAGTCTTGGGGCGCTTCTGATCTGAACCCTCAGCCTTTGGGCTCTGAACTCCCTCAGCCCTTCTCCATGGAAGGGATGGCCATGGTCTGGCAATGATGAGCTACTTGCCCTCACTGAGAACAGAGTTCGGTAATGAGAATCTTTGTTATGTATGGACTCAGGTTCTGAGCCAGACGAGGCACCTACCTCCTCCAGTTCAAAACAAAACACAACAGAGCACCTCACTGGTGTAGCGTTGGCAGTTGAAGGCTGGGGAGTCCAGAGTCCTTATGGTGTGGGACTCAGATAGACATGTTAAGATGCTAGTGAAGGGTCGGGGGGAATGTTGGAGACGCACAGCTGGTTTGGAGTTTACTCATTCAGTGCCCAGTACTGGAGATGCAGCGGTCATAAGAGGATGTTGTATGTAAGTAATTAGAATCAAGGATGAGGTTACTACTTTGGTTTCTTCTAATGTTCAGATCATTACCCATTTAAATTTTCCCTGGGGTGTTCAGGGATGAAAATTTTATGGCTGAATCTTTCCTCTTTAGTTCTGTTTCTTTTGAACATGGAATTTTCTTCCTTTCTTGACCATAATGCCCACTTACTGAACACAAGCAGGATCATTACAGTTTCCCAGGTATTTCCCCCATCTTTGGCATCTCTCATTATTATGATGAATTATTGATTTTTGTCTCTAGCTTTTCACATTTTACTGTTTTTTGTTTTCTGATAGTATAGCTACATTGTAGTAGGTTTTTTAATTTTAAATCTCCCTTCCCTTTTCCCTGGGTATTGTTCTTTCTACCCTATATTTCTGTATATCTTTTCCTGGTTTGGTTTCTCTGTGGTATCTTGTTCTAGGTCTAAACTGCTCTTCCTGGCATGAGTAATTTACTGTTTCCAGATGTAAGTGTATTTTAGGTGACATTAACTCATCTCCTGTGGAGTTTTTACCTCTTTGGGCTCAAGAAAATATTCAGGAAAGCCACCCCCCTTTATTTTGATTATTAGACGTGTTCCTTGTGTTTACCTTTATGATACGCATCATTCTCTATTTATCATTCCCATAATTATATTTCCATAATAAATGATTCTTTTCTGTCATTTGAATAAATGCTTCAGGAAACTTTCCTGAGTCTATTGTCTTTTGCTTGTTTAGTCCCTGGCATTGTAACTTTGAATTTCTTTAATTAAAAAAATCTCATAGTTGCTTTGACATATTTACCATCCCAGGGATTTCAGACTTTACATTTGTAAATATTACCATTTTAAACTGGCTTGAAGTCTTCTGCCATAAATATAGAGTTAGCACAGTGGAGCTGATGTACAGAGACTGGATACAGCAAGGAAATTGGGCAGCAGGTGCCAGGGCCCAGCTGTGGTGCAGGTATTCAACTTGAAGCTACCAGGGACCTGATGCAGCAGGCTTTTGGCATGGGGTCCAATCAGCATCCCAACTTCTCTCTTTCTATACCCTTGTCACCTCCAGCCATTACACACACACACACACACACACACACACACACACACACACACACACACACACACACACACACACACACACACACACACACACACACACACACACACACACACACACACACACACACACACACACACACACACACACACACTCTTTCTCTCTTTCACTCACTCAGTCTAGCCTTCTGTATTTCCCTCAGTTGGACACTTTTCATTAATTTAACTGAGAGTACTATTCTGGCTGATGCTGTAGTCACTCTAGCCCAGTGGAAAGATTATGTTGTTCATAGCCCTGGGCTAGAATTCTGATCCAGTCACTGTCTATAGTTGTAAATACATTATTTAAGTCCTCTCAGACTCAATTTCTTCTTATATATATGTAGAGGTGCTGTGCAGGGCAATATATAGTTGACAGATAGTTTGCTGGCATGGTCTGTTTTGCCACACACAGGGGCCAGATTGCCTAGATTTGAATCACAGCAGTCTAGGCCTGAGATCTTAAGTCAGCTCATTTGTCTGTGCCTTGATTTCCTCATCTGTAGTAGTGTCCACTGCATGGGATTGTTAGGCAGATTCAGTGAGTCACAGCATGTTAAGCACCTAGAATTGTGCCTAGCTTATAGTAAGCTGTAGATTAATTACTGTCTTTATTAATAATATATACTTTACAGGGTTGTCATGGTAAAAACATGATGAATTGTATGCGAAATTCTCTAATGCCGTGTATTTGATTGATACAGACTCCTTTTTATTTGAAAATGTCTGTATTTTTGGGGTTAGTTTCCAGAGGTCTTTTGCAAGTTGAAGAACTTTTTAAATGACTGGTTACTGTTACAGGAAATTTGCTAACACATGGAAAAACTCCAGTCCTCATTTATTACCGGGTTATCAGAGTGCCACAGCTGAGTTTTCCCACTCTCATTGTCATGAATATTCCCTGCTCAGTGCTTTTGTGTTTGGTAAGGAGAGCGTTGACTGTCCAGGTGTTTGCTCTCTGTGATTCTGGTGGTGCTTTCTTTCCTTATCTCCAATAGAATGAGATGGTTCGGGAACTAGATGGCCACGTCCTGAAGTGTGTGAAAGATCAGAATGGCAATCACGTGGTTCAGAAGTGCATTGAGTGTGTGCAGCCCCAGTCTTTGCAGTTTATCATTGATGCATTTAAGGGTCAGGTAAGTAACTCAGGAAAGAAATATAGGAAACAAATCTGTGTGTTTCCATTGTGAGCAGAGAACGGGATGGGATTTATGGAGTGTTCTCACGTGCTTAGTGTATTTCAGACTGCAGCAAATAGCAGTCCTATTCAGTGGTGTCAGGTGCCTAGCTCTGTGCACCCAAGTCTTCCCTTAACTGTGACTAATATAGATGTCTGCTCTTGTTGGCATGAGTCAGTGCCATCAGAGTTATGATTAAATTTCATATTTGAAGAATGAGTTTTTTCCTGTGGTTAAGTACTGTTTATCTTGATATTTAAAATTTTTTAATCATGTTTTAAAATTCAAGTCATTTGCAGTACTAATCTTACAGGTCATGTGTGATTATTTCTTGAAAATAACAAGGTGCTTCTTAATTTTAGGGGATGGGATCCTGATCCAGTGATCAGGATCGTTTGAACTCCTAAGTGGCCACACAACCAAAGAGAGCGTCTAATTTCTCCTATTATGTATCATAAGAGCTGGTCTGCTTTTAGCACTGGCTTCCAGGCACAGTTGATATTTTCTCATACCATAATTTTTCCAGATTGTCCCCTAAATTGGCTATTATCATTTATTTCCTTTGGCAAAAAACAACCTTCTCCTAGTCTCCTTACGGTAGGTGGGACAAAAGAGTAAAATACATCTCCTTCTTGGGTGTGTGAAATTTTTTTTTTAAAGAAAAGGGGGGAAATATGAAATACCAAGTAGATTTTGAGGTGTAATTGTGTTTACTAGATCAGAATGGGATTTTAGAGTTGTTTAGGCCTTGGGGTTTGCTCAATTATGGCAGTTGTTAAGTGGATTACCAACATTAACCTGTGGGTAATTGGGATTTTCTGAGTTAATGAAAAAGAGTAGATATGTGTGCTTTAAAATTAAGATATTACATTTATCAACATACACAATAAAGAAAGTAAAAGGATTAAGCCATTGAATGGGAGAGTTTTCAAAACAGAAACTGCCAGTGAATTGATAACCAGAATATAAGAGAATATAAAAATAAAAGGAACAATAGAGATCAATGCAAAAATGGACCAGAGTCATGAATAGACAGGAGAAAAATGAATTGCCAGTAGACATATGAAAAAATAATTCATTAGTAATCAGGAAAACGCAAAATAAGACCACAAATGATAGGCTATTTTCTGCCCATGGGTTGCTCTGTATTGGCAGGGATGTGGATCTTATATTCTGCTGGTGGGAATGGATGTTCACTCACCCATTTTGGAAAATAATTTAGTATCTTTCAAAGTTCAACATTTGTATTTCTTGTGACCTAGCACTCCTGTCCAAGGAATATACCTGGTGAAATGCTTTCTCATGTACACCATGAGATGTACTTAGGCATGTTTAAAGCAGCATTATTCTCCTAAAAAGTAAAGACTAAGTAATCCACATGTCCATCAGGATAGGATTAGACCCTGCCCCCCACCCCCCACCCCAGCCAAAGCAAACAAAAACCAAACAAATTTCTCAACACTACACAGATACCCAGAGTAAATGACAGAAGACCACGGCATTCTGAGTAAATATTTGAAACATAGTGTTGAGTGAAATAAGTTAAGTTGTTCCACACTGTGAGTGTTCAGCATTTTTATAAAGCTAAAATTGAGCAGAACCATGCAGTATATTAAGTATACAGTTGTACACATGAAGCTATGTGTATAAAGCACTTGGTGCCGTGACTGACACTTGGTAAACGTCTAATAAGTGTCAGCTACTGTTAATGTTCTTATCATTATTGTCATCATTCTTGCTAACAGATTTGAGGTGCAGGTTTCTCCAGGTTATCACCTGGGAAGGGCAGAATGGAGACTGAGGGTCTGGAGCTGAAGCCTGTGTGCCTGTCTTGCTCCAGACTCAACAAAAGAGGATGCTTTTCTTGCTTATTCCTGGGAAACATCCCAACTCAGTTTAGAATGTTGCAATGTGGTTATGTGAAAGCATTCAGGTTTTGATCTCACTCCTTTTTCTGGTTTTAAACTCGTCCTTTGACGCTGTGGGCTCTTAGCAAGTGTGTTTTTCATGACCTTGACTAATTCTGTAGTTCCTTTGTAAGCTTTTTGGGAAAGTCTCTTTTGGGTCTGAATTTATGTACATCTGTGAATTCCTAGAACGCGTTTAAGAAATGAGTTTACACACACATGTATACCTACATACCTTATTATTTGTAGAGAGAACTCAAGTGCCATATTTGTAATTTGGGCTTTGGAGTCACACTAGGAAGCAAAATCCTGACTCTGTCTTTTACTGTCTGTATGACCATAAACACATTATGTAAACTTCTAGGAGCGTAAATTTTCTCATCTATATACTGAGAATAGCCACGAGTCTCTCTCAAGGTCATTGTGAAGGTTAATGGAATTATGTATATAAATAATACTGAAGCATGGAAAGTGGCAACCATCATTTTTGGCTTTCTTGTTGTGTTGGTCTGTTCTAGGTGTTTGCTTTATCCACACATCCTTATGGCTGCCGAGTGATTCAGAGGATCCTGGAGCATTGTCTCCCTGACCAGACACTCCCTATATTAGAGGAGCTTCACCAGCACACAGAGCAACTTGTACAGGTAGTGGAGTTGCCAGTAAAGTAACTGCAAACAGCTGTGGGCTTGTATGTTTTCTCAGCACAGGTACTTATTTCAGAAGAGGGTGATGTGTTAAAAATGCCCATTAAAGTGCTCTGGGCAAGTTTTCATTTATGCCTGGTTCATGTTTTATGAATATGGGTAATGAATAGACCCTGAACTTGTAGTCAAGAGGTCTGCCTCTAATTTGTCAAGAGATCTGTCAGGAACTGTCAGAAGCCAGAGCTCTGCCATGAATTAAGCTGGCTGTGGCCACTTAGGCCATTTGGTCTGTGTTTCAGTTTCATCATTGCAAATAAACTAAATGAATTATTTGATTTCTTCTTTCTAGTTTTCATACTTTGCTTCTACTAAAATTTTCTCCTATATCATACTATTTGAATACTTTCTACATATAGTATGTTGTCCTGAAGCAATTTTTTAGTGCTTATTGCTTGTTTTGGTGGGAGATATGAGTTTATAAATGTATTAAATACTCATTGTAGCAAAAATGGAAAGTACAGAAAATAACAAGAAAACGAAAGAAATTATCCTATCACCCAAAAGCAAACACATTTGGCATAGGCGCTTTGAAAAAATAAAAGGGATTATTTGTACAGTCTCAATTTTTTTACCTGTTACGAATAAATATTTTTGCTTCCAGAATTCTTTACCCACATGTATTAATTCTCTCAAAGCATTTTTCACTTTACTAGCTTGTATTTTTTGGGGGGCAGAGGTAATGAAGTTTGTTTTAATGGAGGTCCTGGGCATTGAACCCAGGACCTTGTGTGTGCTAAGCATGTGCTCTACCACACCAGTTGAGCTATAAACACTCCATCCCCCCTACATCCCCACTCCCCCAGCATTTTTCTTTAGATGAATCTCTACCGTATGCTTGTGATGTTATTTAATTAGGTGTTGTCTTTGTTGGACGTAGTGTTTCTGGTTTTTCTTTGTTAAAGACAAGTGCAGAAATTCATTTGTACATTTGTGTTAGAAAACTAGCTCTTTATTCCCATCTACTTTCTTTTCTTCTTCCTTTTTTTTTTTAAATGAGAGGAGGCCTAGTTTTTGTGTGTAGTACTTTAGAAGGATCTAAGTAGGACCTTTGGCCATAAATATAGAAACATTCCACTGTTTAGTAATAATGCGTTCTTGTTTTGTAATGATGGGTTAAGTTGTCACTATGTATCCATTTTTAAAATTCTTAACTGTTCATTAGTATTGGGTAAGCCATCATGGTGCTACAGGAAAATAGGTGTTCATTAGATGTAAGGATTTAGGTAACACAGAACTTGTTTATACATAAATTTTAAAATTTCTATTGTTATTTCTCAAACAGGATCAGTATGGAAATTATGTAATCCAACATGTATTGGAGCATGGTCGTCCTGAGGATAAGAGTAAAATTGTAGCAGAAATCCGAGGCAATGTTCTTGTATTGAGTCAGCACAAATTTGCAAGGTATGTGCTTTGAATTTTAGGAACAGTTTTCCAGAAGAGAGGATTAAATAGTATTTCAGGTCTAGACAAAGAATGGATTTTCAACTCACTCTCTCTCTTTTTTTTAATGTTTATTTTCCTCAAAGTATACACAGCTTTAAAAAATCAAAGAGTTCTACAAAGTATAAAACATAAGAAGTCCCTTATTGAGCTCCTGGTTCCTCCAGAGTCAGCAGCTTTGAAATCTGAAGTATATGTTTCTAAAGCATGTATGTTTTATGCTTTGGTAAACTATGGGTATTTCATTAACTTACTTGTTTGGAATTGTGAAATGCTCTTTACTCAGTTTCCTCTTTGGTGCCTGAATTAAAAGGCAGTGTACCGTATCTATGTATAGATTCTAGTATTCTTTAACTCTCTCTTCCAGTCTTCATGTCATACCAGCTCAAGAATAAAATAGTACATACAGTACAGGAGGAGCCAAGATGGCGGAGTAGAGAGGCTCACAAGCTCGGCCTCTCCCACAAATACACGAAAAATTACATATACAAACCCACTGAATTGCAGAGAACACCTACTGAACTCTGGCAGAGTGTATCTCTCTTCAAAATACAGGAGAGTTCTCACAAAATCCAATAAACAAGAAGTTCATACTGTATAGCACAGGGAACTATATTCAGTATCTCGTAGTACTTATGGTGAAAAAGAATATGTAAACAAATATATGTATGTTCATGTATGACTGAAGCATTATGCTGTACACCAGAAATTGACACAACATTGTAAACTGACTATACTTCAATAAAAATATATACCAAAAAAAAAAAATTAGAAGGCAAAAAAAAAAAATGTACTATTATTCCCAGGTTGTGAAAGAAAGATGTTCTAGGTAGCTTATAAGTACCAGAGAAGGGAGAAATTGGTGGCCCTCCAGTAGGTTAGTGGTGTGGTCTTCTGAATAGAGTCTAGTATATCTTTTCGTAGACATAACGTAGTATTTTGTATTTTTGGAATACTTTTCTGGTTTTAGAATAAATTGCAAGGCAGATGTGACTCATACAACCTTGATGTTTTTAAATTGTTGACTTTTAATTTGTGAAATCTTACTACAGCATAGAAAATAGAGAACAATAAAAACACCCATAGAGCCAATGTCTCAAAAGCCTAACCATATCAGGGTCATCTCTTAGACTTTGTATTGCTTTTTTGGACATTTGCCAGGACCAGGGAAGTAGGGATCAGAATCTCTTAGGTCTCTTTTTTCGGTCACTGTCCTATTTACTTCCTTGTTCAGTGTATTTAATATCTCACCTTTGAATATAGCATAAGTATTAATATTACAATCGACTTGTAGTCTGATAATGACTGAGTAGCTACTGTGGGCTCAACCCTCCCACAGGTAACGCCTGTAAACTGTGGACAGAACGCCAAAAAACTACCTGAAGGCACTAGACAGTGACCAAGAGCAGGGAAATACTAGAGAGGAGGGTAAGGGAAGTTACTGGTACTTGGAAGAAAGTAATTGCACTGGGGAAATTTCTTTTTTTTTCTTTTCTTTTTTTTTTGGAGATATAATTGGCATGTAGGTTTGAGGAGTACAGTGTATTTGATACATTTATGTGTTACAGTATGATTCTGCAGTAGCATTAGCTAGCACTGTTACTGTGCTAATTATCATAATGAGAACCATTAAGATCTAGTCTCTTGGCAGCTTTGAAATTTATAATGCAGTAGTGTTGACTGTAATCAAGAATGAAAGTTTTAACCTGTAGGCATTTCCCAGTCTGCTTCCACGCTAGGCTTTTAAATTGGAATAGAAAATCTCCAGTGTTCCCAGAAGTCATACTTTGGGGCATCCGTGAAAATGGGAGTGACAAAATGACAAGGGAAAAATCCTGGAAAGGAAGAGAACTAGGGAGGAGGAGGCCCAAATTTATACTTTCCAAATATCTGGTTGACTCCTGAACTACATTTGCATAGGACAAACTCACCAACTAAGGCAAAAATAATTTTGCTGAGATTTCAGTTGCTGCCTGCTGCATGGGAGAAGTTTGTGGTTAGTTCAGCCAAGTTAACTGCACTAACAAAACAGGGAGTAGGGGAGTAATAGGAGGATTATAACAGGATTCAATTTTTATAGTTTATCATTTGCCATGTCTAGATTATAGGAAAATGTGACCTATACTCAAGAAAAAAGAAAAAATAGACCAATAATCCCAATGAATAATTCCAGACCACCCAGGTTTTAGAGTTAGCAGAGGATTGATTATAAAGCACTTCACAAAGTTATTATATTTTAAAGCATTAGTATTTAAAGTATTTAAAATACTGTATTTTAAAGTATTTTAATTATATTCAAGTATGTAAAGGAAATTACACTCAATGAAAAGAAATGTTAGCAAATTAGAGGCTATTATAAAAACAGTAACATGGAAAGTCTAGAATAGAAAAATACAGTGTGAAATAAATTTCATTGTATAGCTTTTTATTGAGGTATAATCAATTACAGTGCATCAGTTTCTGGTGTACAGCACAATGTCCCAGTCTTGTATATACATACATGTATTCATTTTCATATTTTTTTTCCATTAAAGGTTTTACTGCAAGATATTGAGCATAGTTCCCTGTGCTATACAAAAGAAGCTTCAAAAAAATCTTTATATATAGTAGCTAACATTTGTAAATATCAAACTCCCAAATTTATCCCCTCCCACCCGCTTTCCCCAGTAACCATAAGATTGTTTACTAAGTCTGAGTGTCTGTTTCTGTTTTGTAGGTGAGTTCTTAGTGTCTTTTTTTTTTTTTTTTTTAAAGATTCCACATATGAGTGATACATGGTAATTTTCTTTCTCTTTCTGGCTTACTTCACTTAGAATGACGATCTGTAGGTCCATCATGTTGCTGCAAATGGCATTACTTTATTCAGTGTATGGCTTTAATAGCAGATTAGAGATAACTAGAAGAAAGAACCAATAAATTTGAAAATACAACAGAAACAAACCAATGAAACAGAGTAGTTGAGTTTTTTCCTGACATTTTTGATGGTGACCCAGAATACAAAGTAACTTTTTCATCAACTTTGAATGCACAGGCACGTGCACACACACGTGTCTGAAGCTGTACTGCCCATGGTTAATTCTGATACTTAACTATTCTGTTTCATTAAAAAAAAAAAAGCTAGTCTCAAATCACAGGGTTGATTTCATTACCTACAAATGAGTTGGGAACTGCAGTTTCAGAAACACTAGAGTAAACTTAAACACTGGAACAGTATTGACTGTGCATTAAGGTGGAAGGAAGCCTTTGGCCAAGTGGGATTCCAAGAGGGTAGCTGATCTGTCTGCTTACTTTCTTGGAAGACAGGTCAGTGCTGAGGATTCAGGCCTCCACCCAGAAGAATGAATGTCCTGTTCCCAACCCAGTTTGGTAAAAAGTCCTACTCTAATTGTGAGGACTTTGTAGGGGATGCAGGCCCAGGGTGGATGAAGGTTCAATCCAGCCAAGCAGTTCTGAAAAGTGAATTCTTTGGCTGAACATTTGGAGATCATGGCTGGCTTTATGCTCTCTGAACCAGCTCAGTAATATCTTAACTCCCTTGTCTGCTAAGGAAGAAGCCAGTAGTGGCTGCTAGGAGATTGACTTCCATGGTGCCACACCTTCAGCTCATGCTAGAATTGCATAGTACTGTGGGAGGAAGGGTGGGGGAGGAATGAATACAATGAATATCAGAGCAGAGAGGCTATTGTCTTAATTAGACTTCGTAGATTATCTCTCAGATTTCATTTACACTGTATATCTTAAGAAAGATTAAAGAAATGTCTGGTAGGATGGTAGTTCTTCTTAAACATTTTAGCTTGAGAATTTTCTTTTCTAATGAGCATGGCATAATAAGTGCTCAGAATGTTAAACCATATAACATGGAGGGGGTTGTTTCAGAGCTCCGTGGATCCAATTTCCTCTTTATGGTTTAAAAACCTCTGTGGGATAGGAAATTGTTCTGCTGATGGTTATTTGTAATGACTCTTCAACTGTTCAAGTGGCTGGCCTTTGAAAGAAGGAGTAAGACACTGTTCCTGTTTTCTGCTGCTCTTGGAGTAGGCATACATGTCCTTTTTTTAGCCTCTGAAGCCAAACTTAAGACAAATGGGTGAAATTTCAGGCAAGCATATTTTGCTTCAGTATATAAAGAACATTTAACAGAGCCATTCACTCATATGGTAGGTTGCCCTAGTATCACTTCCAAATGGCCATCTTTCAGGATTGTCAGAAAAGAGCTTTCTGCATTAGCTAGGTATGGAAGTTCCTTTTCTGCTTGAGTGTTCTGTGATCCAGAGCACCTCAAACTCTTTGCAGAGCCTTCAACTGCCCACCCACCAAATGTTCTCTCTTCCAGGTATTGGCTCCAGGAATAACAAATACAAGTAAATAAGTGTTGTTCATATTCTTTGACATCACACAGCTTCCTCATAACCACAGAGCCACAGGTGCACAGTAGTGCTGACTTAAAAATAAAAAATCAAACATTAATGAGTAATCAATCACTCCTGGATGGTGACTGGCCATTGGCATGGCCTTGTATAATTTTAATCAGCCTCTACAATCCCTCTGGATTGTAGAAGAACTCTGACTTGATGTAACCATATTTCTTTCTTTCCTTTTCCAAGATGATATATTTGTGAAGTGTTCAGAAATGTGGACATACCTGAGGATTCTTCTTACTCTTAAATTCTTTAAAAGTTAGCATGATACAGTTGAATGAGGGCTTTGGTTCTTACTTGTGTGTTTCTTCACTCAGTAAGTCTGTAGAGCCTCTCTTAAGCGCCAAGCTCTGTGCTTGACACTAGGGATCTGAATCTAAGGGACACTTGTTTCCGTCCCCCTTAAACTCACAGAGGTGAGGAAGAAATTAATAGATTTTTATCAGTGTTGAAATTATGCTCTTTAACCAGTTCAGCTATTAACCAGTCTTGTGAACCTTCACTTAGCAGGGCTTGTTACCTTGATCTGTCAGAAGGCTGGGTCTGGTATTAAGACCTGGTCTCAACCGTGGTTCACATTGGAAATCACAGCTGGCAAAGGTAGGGTCTCACAGAGTCAAACAGTTAATGAATTAATCATCGAAAAATATTAAGATTTCTTTTGCTGCTGATCCTGAGGGCAGGGCATAAGCCAGACGGGCACAGCCTAACAGGGTTCCTTTCATAAGAGCTGTCCCTGGGTTCATCTCACTACAGCAACGTTGTGGAGAAGTGCGTCACTCACGCCTCCCGTACGGAGCGCGCTGTGCTCATCGATGAGGTGTGCACCATGAACGACGGTCCCCACAGTGCCTTATACACCATGATGAAGGACCAGTACGCCAACTACGTGGTCCAGAAGATGATCGACGTGGCGGAGCCGGCCCAGCGGAAGATTGTCATGCATAAGGTAGGCCATTTTGTGCAGGTCTCAACCAGAGAGAAAGCGTGCAGGACCGTGGGGTCTTCTCATTTCTGTAACGCAGAGGAGGGTGAGCGGCGTGCTGCTTTTTGCGGAGCTTGTTGCTGGGCCGTGCCTCGTGCTGTGCTCCTTTCCCCTTTTATCTGGAATGGCCATTATCCCTCTGATCGCCACCCCTCCTCTACCAGGGACTCACTGGTCTGAAAGTGTTAAACTCGGTCTTTGTGAGGGAACCCCTGCTTCAGGCCACACTTCTATGCCTCAGCTCCTAGGAGACCAGTTTCTCAGTCTACCAAATCAACCTGCTTGCCTTATTTCCTGTTTTCCTTCCTCCCTCTTATCATTAATTGCCCCACCATTTCCTGAATGAGTGCCTGCCCAGGGCCGCACCTGGCCTGGCACGTTGACCTGGTGCCACTCCGTGCCAGACATCGGCACAGATGACCGAGACCAGCGCCACCCACAGAGCTCTGCATGGGGAAGAGGGAAGCAGTGGTGAGGACATGGGAGCACATGCCCGAGTCTTTGAGAGGAGGCTTTGCAGGAGAAGTCCAGGCTAGGAGTTAGACAGGAAAAAAGGGACAGAAATCTGAACTGTTGGGTGCTGTGAGTGGGAGCTGACACAGAAAGAAGAGGCCCAAGGCCTCAGAAGAGTCATGGAGCCAGTCCGGCCAGCTCCACATGGATCACAGGGCCCGGGAAGGCAGACAAGCCCAGAGGCAGGTCTGCTGCAGGTGTGTTTGTGCTGGGCAGTGCTGTGAGTCTCGGGGCGCTTCTGATCTGAACCCTCAGCCTTTGGGCTCTGAACTCACTCAGCCCTTCTCATGGAGGGGATGGCCATGGTCTGGCAATGATGAGCTACTTGCCCTCACTGAGAACAGAGTTTGGTAATGAGAATCTTTGTTATGGACTCAGGTTCTGAGCCAGACGAGGCACCTACCTCCTCCAGTTAAAACAAAACACAACAGAGCACCTCACTGGTGCAGTGATGGCAGTTGAAGGCTGGGAGGTCCAAAGTCCTTACGTTGTGGGACTCAGATGGACGTGTTAAGACGCTGGTGAAGGCGAGAGGAATGTTGGAGACACACAGCTGGTTTGGAGTTAACTCATCCAACGAATACTTACACAGCATGCATGCTTTATAGCAAGTCCTCCTTTCAGCAGGGCACTGTATTGGTGAACACGGCAGTTTACCAAACACTGATGCTGGGGAGATGTTGGGGAGGGCCGTGTGAGAATGTAGATGGATGCCTCTTCCAATGTGGGAGTACAGAGAAGGCTCCCCAGGAGAGTGACATTTAAATAAAGCCCTGAACCTTTCCAGGTGGAGAGAACCTGGTGTGTATTTGGAAGGAGGAGACAAGACATTGTATTTGAAGAAGTAAAGCAAGTCCAGTAGGTCAGGACTGGTGCCAAAATCACATTTACGTTTCAGATAATGGTCCTGGCTGATGAGTAACTTGGAGGAGGGGAGGCAGCGGGAGATGCAGTGAGGTGACGGGGGCTGTTAAAATAGTTAAGCCAAGAGATAAGGGGTGGTTTTGGAATTGAAGAGAAGCGGACAGAATGGGGCTTAATAGCTGGCTTGATTGAGGGAGTTGAGAGGAGGAAGAGTCCCAAGAATCCAAAAAACTAAGAGTTTTCAGCTCTTTCACCACTAGGCAGCACCTGGTTTAGGAGGAGGAGGAAACACTGAGAGTGGAGCAGGTTGATTACTTTTCACCTTCCTTTAAATCAAGTAGAAAACAGAGGTCAACAGTGCTGTACGCACACGTACGTGGATGGGCTTTTAGATTTTGGTCCGGGAGAGGACAAGTGTAAAGGTTAATTGGCTGGACTCACCAGTCTGCCGGCCCTGGGGATAGAGAAGTGAATGAATTGAGTTTCACTTAGTTTCTAAAAGGAGAGCCACCAAAAGCAAGGGAATCTGGAGTCTCGAGTTCTCATGACAAAAACATCAGCCATGACGTAGTCCTGACTACACCCCAGGTGAAAGTGTGGCATCGGCACATCCTCCCTACTGATGCCCTGAGGGAGGTTATGCAGACAGTTGTCAGTGCAGCGTGGGAGGTACGAGGGAGGTGCGGGTCTGCCCAGGGTGGGAAGGACCGAAGAGATGCTCCTTGGGCTGAGCCGAGCCTGGTTGGAGGGGGTGAAGGGTGAGACCGGCGCAGTGGGAGAGCCGTGAGGGGAGAAAAGTCGTCTCTGGAGGAGCCAGACAGTGGGGCTCAAATACCGGTGCTGTCGACACCTTGTTAGCCGCTTGAATTTGGAAGAGTGATTTAACCACTGTGTCTTCTTTTTTTCATCAGTGAAATGGGAATAATCACGCTTCTCTTATGAAGCTTCAGTGACAGTGCCTGGTTCATGTTAGTGTTTTGTCTTTGTTAGTAGCTTTCTGTGATTTTCTATGAACTAGAGAGTAGGGTCAGGTGGTGAGCTCAGGATTCATGGTGCCCAGAAAGAAACCCCCGCTGCTCAAGTGAGCTGAGGGGCTCCAAGTGTCCCTCAGGGAGGCACAGTGCAGGCTGTGGTGGACAGTGTGGTTGTCACTCAGGTTGCACTTTCTCCACATGCTGTTCTGGAAGTAGTCAGTGTCCATCTGACCTCCAGGGCCCTCACTTCTGCATCAGCACTCGGGGTGGGAGCTGCTCTCCTCATCTGGGTCACTGCAGCTCTAGAATTCAGGTGCTCTGGCTGAGCCAGTGAAAGGTGTTGCTGTGGGGCCTGTGAGCTGGCAGGTGCGATGCGGTGTCTGGGAGGTTACCCGGGAGCTAGAGTAACACAGAGTGCACTTTCTCCCCAGATCCGGCCCCACATCGCAACTCTTCGCAAGTACACGTACGGCAAGCACATTCTGGCCAAGTTGGAGAAATACTACATGAAGAATGGCGTTGACTTAGGGCCCATCTGTGGCCCCCCTAATGGTATTATCTGAGGCAGTGTCACCCCTGTCCCCTCATTCCCACTGACCTCACTGGCCCACTGGTGAATCCAACCAGCAACCAGAAATGTTGTAGTGTAGAATCTGAAATGGGTAAATGGTTGCTCCAGGATTACCCTCTCCTCCAAAAAAAGGAATCAAATCCACAAATGGAAAAGCCTTTGTAAATTTGTTTAATTTTATTACGCATAACATGTACTAATTATTTTTTTTAATTGACTAATTGCCCTGTTGTTTTACTGGTGTATAGGATACTTGTACATAGGTGACCAATGTACATGGGAGGCCACATATTTTGTTCAATGTTGTATCTATATTCCACGTGTGGAAACTTTCAGGGTGGTTGGTTTAACAAAAAAATTAAAAAAAAAAAAAAGAAAAAAGGTTTTTAACTCATTTGCCTTGTCGGCAAGTTTTGCAAGTAGCTCTTCCCCACTCCTCATTTTAGTAAAAAACAAAAACAAACAAAAAAAAAACCTGGGAAATTTGAATTTTAGT
Source organism: Camelus bactrianus (assembly GCF_048773025.1). Lineage (NCBI taxonomy): Eukaryota > Metazoa > Chordata > Mammalia > Artiodactyla > Camelidae > Camelus > Camelus bactrianus. The sequence goes on from NC_133551.1 coordinate 58,012,318, forward strand.
TAAATGACCCCAAACTGGCATTTAACAGTGTTTATAAAAAATATATATATATATAAAATACATATATATATATAATGAAAATCATTTCAGAGTTGCTAAAGCTTCAGTTTATGACATTAAGTTTATGAAACTTCTAAAAATTGCCTTTTTTGGAGACTATTATGCTGAAGAAGGTAGTGTAGTTTGTTTTGTGAGGAGGAGATGTGAGCACCCAGAACGTCTTTCAAGGCCGAGTGGGTGTAATTGTTTACTGCCTACTGGATTTTTTTCCTGTAAACATTGGAAGGCAAAATCTGATTATTTAGCATGAGAAAAAAAAAAATCCAACTCTGCTTTTGGTCTTGCTTCTATAAATATATAGTGTATACTTGGTGTAGACTTTGCATATATACAAATTTGTAGTATTTTCTTGTTTTGATGTCTAATCTGTATCTATAATGTACCCTAGTAGTCGAACATACTTTTGATTGTACAATTGTACATTTGTATACCTGTAATGTAAATGTGGAGAAGTTTGAATCAACATAAACACGTTTTTTGGTAAGAAAAGAAAATTAGCCAGCCCTGTGCATTCAGTGTATATTCACACCTTTTATGGTCGTAGCATATAGTGTTGTATATTGTAAATTGTAATTTCAACCAGAAGTAAATTTTTTTTTCTTTTAAAGGAATAAATGTTCTTTATACAGCCTAGTTAACTTTTAAAAAGAAAATATAGCTTGGTTTTATTTGTCACCTAGTCATATAGTAGCGAGATCCTTTCTAAATGTTATTCAAGATGATTCAGTTCACACTAGTGGTTTTTTTAATCCTAAAAAAGTAATGTTTTGCTTATTTTGTGACAGTCAAAAGGACGTGCAAAGTTCAGCCCCGCCCTAGCTTTCCTTACAATCAGAGCCCCTCTCACCTTGTAAAGTGTGAATTGCCCTTCCTTTTTGTACAGAAGATGAACTGTATTTTGCATTTTGTCTACTTGTAAGTGAATGTAACATACTGTCAATTTTCCTTGTTTGAATATAGAATTGTAACACTACACGGTGTACATTTCCAGAGCCTTGTGTATATTTCCAATGAACTTTTTTGCAAGCACACTTGTAACCATATGTGTATAATTAACAAACCTGTGTATGCTTATGCCTGGGCAACTATTTTTTGTAACTCTTGTGTAGATTGTCTCTAAACAATGTGTGATCTTTATTTTGAAAAAATACAGAACTTTGGAATCTGAGTTTGTGCTTTATGATGATTATTTTTTTCAATATAGTGCCCCAGGACAGACAGCCCTCTCCTTGTTTGTGCCTCTTTCTTTCTGCTTGTTTTGTTTTTGTTTGTGAGGGGGGTGGAAGCGGGAGAGAATTGGAATAGGGCTGGGGTATCGAGCTGATGGCTCTTGAGCTCAATTTGACCCAAAGATGTTGGGTTTAGCCTGCCCAGGACTTTCAGATCAAGACATTCCACATTAATCTGGGTGTCCAACTTCTATTGAAAAATCAGAATATTTGCCTTCCTGGGCCCGGAATCTGCAGACCTATCATGGGAAGGGTCCTCAGAAAGCCCCGCTCCTTGCCCTGTTCTCTGCTGGTGCTCTTCATCCGCGCCCTCTGCCCTCTGCACCTTTTGTGAGCCCGGGGTCTAGATTAGACTCCAACCCATTACAGATGTGTCCTAGCTGAGTTAAATAGGTAAGGAACCTGTCCGGGCCTCCCCGCCCCAAGGCCCCCTTTCCCCTGTCTGGGCTGCTCCTGTCTGCACCCTGCCCACTGGGGCCCGCACACTGAGGCCAGCCCAGGCTGGCCCAAGCCCAGTAGTGGAGCTTGCTCCTTGTAGCCTCAGATCAGGGACCTCTTTCCTCTGAGTTCAGGAGGCTCCTGCTCACCCATGCCCGGGGATGCCCAGTTTCCCTCCACCATGTTTGCTCCAAAAGCAGCTTTGGCAAAAATCAGCACTTAAACTTGGAACAGTGTTGGCAACTACAGGGTGGTCTCAGCTAAGGGGCTAGAAGTGGAGCCTTAGGATGGGTGAAGAAGGAACCTGGCATGGTCTCCTCCCAAGGGTGAGGAAGGGACCATCACTAGCAGGCCCCATGGTCCCAGGAATAAAGGGAGGGAAAGATGCTGACCTGATGGACGTTTCAACTCCGGGTCCTGATTTTGCTTTAGTGGCTGTAATGGGGACCTTCCGCAACCGTGGGCCTGCCAGAGATAGCATGCTGGAATATCGAGGCCTTGGAATCAAATTAGGGTTCAAACATGGCTCCCACTACTCATTGTGCGTGCTGGCGTTACTTCATCCCATCTTTAAGTAACCGAATTCCTTGCTGGAGATTGATGGAAAAAATTTGGAAAGTTACTGCTCTCAGGTGGTTATGGTTTTACTGGACCCTTGCAGAGGCCGTGAACAAAGTAGGCAGAGCAGGGTGCTTTGATTTCTCTCTCTCCCACGTGCCTGTCTTTGTGATCTTAGATGGTCATTTTGCCTGTCTGAACCGCAGTTTCCTGAAGTAAGATGGAATGGTTCATACACACGTAAAGTGCCTGGTGCTTAAGACACTCCCGTTGGTTTTCTTTTCCACCTGGACTTGTTTACATTTACATTTTGTACTTTGGGTTTTTATTTTTTCTCTCCCTTGACTCAGCATTTAGTGAAAGTTTTATTTTTAGTGTGTTTTAGTGATAACAAAGCAAGGTACTAGGTTAGAAATGTGATCCCCCTACCCCCTCCACCTTATTTCAATCCTGTGTCTTTGAGGCCTAGGAAGGCTTTGCGGTCAAATACAGGGTTTAGTCCCAATTACCTTTTATTACCTGGATTTTCTCTGAGATCAAATTCCCTCTGAAAGGTGAGAAAAATAGTACTTAATGTCCAGGGTTGGTGGTTAGGATGAAAGGGAATTAATGTAGCTTGGCACATTGGTGTACTGAATGAATGGCATTTATCATCTTTTACCTTTAATGTCACTCAGCCAAGGGCTATGCACAGGTTTTGGTGAACAAACTACCCTTGTCCATTATGTAAAGAGGCTTATGTACAGTCCTTTGTGGTGAACCGACTGTGTCAGGCACCCAGGAGGTCGTTTTAACACTTTCAGACCTCACAACAGTCCTGCGAGGAATTAGGTGTCCCCATCTGGTAGGTCTGGAAATAGGTTCTGGGTTACGATGCAAGTCTTTGGATCAGACCAATTCTGGGCCTGAGGCTGTTCCCCTTGGTGCCACATGGGAGGAGTGGGGCTGGGGCAGACCCCTCCCTCTGCAGGACTGAGTTTCAGGAAACAGGCTGAACTTGCTCAGTGTCCACCTCATTTGACCAGCCACCATGACCCTCGGCTAACAAGTCTACCCAAGGATGTGAGGTCCTGGGCTGCCAGGACGCAGGTACCTACATTCTCGGTCTCTCTTCCAGAGTCCTTCCAACATGGATTCCTCACACAGTTTATGTGATAATCCTTTACCTGGTCACCGTGCTTGACCGTTTACAGAGCACATTCATATTTGTGCTTCCTCTGATGCTCATGAAAACCTTAGGGAGGAAGTTATGGTAGACATTATAATCAGCCTATCATTCAGATGAGAAGTTTGAGACCCAAGCTACACAATGAGTCAATAACCAAGGAAGGATTTTATCTGACGTTTCCTGACTCCAAGTCCAGTGCTCTATCCATGCCATCTTGCTCTTGCCACCTTCCATCAGCCTGTGCTCTCTCTTCTAGGTATGTTTCAGTAGAAGCAGGAGGCCCTGGAGAGAGAAGCATTTTGCGGGGTAGGAAACCTGTGACTTCATGTATTACCAGTTGTGGCCACATGAGGGTGCTACTGCCCAAAGAAAGCATTATAGAGGCGGAAGCGCTCAAGGCTTCAAGACTGGGGCTGGGATAGCTTTCCCCTGGCCTGAAGGACTCTGGAGAGAAAAGTCCACCCAGAGACCAGAGGTCTGGCATCTGCCCTGAGACTAAGCTTCCCTGTTTCTTCCCTCCCTTACCAGCTTCTCCTGGGCAGAGGGCTAGTCCCTCAGTCTGGCTTGGGATGGCAGGGTAAGTTCCCAGGTCTGGCTCCCAGACCATGCTTTGTCTTTGATTCATCGTATTATCTCTGGCAAATCAGTTTTCCCAACTGTCACCTGGCGTGGCTACCCAGCCCCGCCATCCTCACAGGGCTGATACGAGGTCAGATGGTTGAGGTTGAGGAAGCTGGCCCCATGCCTCTGTTAATGTGACCCGAGGCCCTGGTGCCTCTTTCGGAGCCACATCTCTGGCATATGCAGCAAGCTTTCAGACAACGAAAACTTTCAAGTCCTTTTATGACCCAGGGCTGCCTAGCTACAAACCCCAGGGCACTGGTCCTCTGTGACCTTTTACCCTTTTATTCCTCCCTTTCCTTATCTGGAAAATGAGGATGCTTATAGTCCTACTTCACTTGGTACCCAGGAAACACTGGGCACAGGGTTGGGCACACAGCAAGACGTGTATAACAGTGATGATGATGATGATGATGATCTCTGATTTTCCCCTGCTGTATGGGGGCCCTTGCAGTTTTCACTAAGGGTGACTGTTTAACTTATCCTCCAAACTGGGACCCTTTTAAGCATGAAAGCAGTTGCACTGAATCAGTTCTGCATGTGGCAGCCAGCCTCCCGGTGGCCCCGCTTCCTGTTGTCCTTACCCTCATGTAATTCCAGCTTGCTCTCGCTGGGAGCACTGGCTCACTGTCTAGAACACTCTCTGGCAAGGCCCACGTGGTGAGGAATGGAGGCTCCTGCTGTTGGCTGGGCTTAACTTGTCATCTCGCGAGCAGAGACACCAGCCTCCATCCAGCCTCTGAGGACTGCACACCTGGTGACCTGCCTGACTGCAGCCTCGTAAGAGACCCCACAGCGGAATCACCCCGCTCAGCTGCTCCCCAACTCCTGACCCACAGAAACTGGCAAGAAAGTCGATGTTTCTTGCTGTTTCCAAATGCTGTGTTTGAGGGTGGTTTGTTATGCAGCTACGGATAACTAATACATAGCAGAAAACCTGGTATAGCCCAGACTGTGCCGGGCAAATCAGAAGGCCCGTTTCTCACTTCTCCTGTGAGACACATGCTGCCTCACTCTGTCCTGGCCTTGGAGAGCCTGTCTCTGTCCCTACCCACCCCACCCCTACCAGCTGCCCCTCACCAGGACTCCAGGAAACTTCCTGGTGCTCCTTGGAGCCCAGGGTGGAGATATGTCTTTGGGAGGAAGGGGCTGGAACAGGGACTCTCAGGAGGCCACAGCTGTCCTGTTCCAGAGCTGCCTCCATCTCTGTCTCTCAGGCCCAGTGGAGAGTCCCCCGTTTCACCTCCCTCAAGCCTGGAGTGTACAAAGCTGGAAATCACCAGAACACAGTGGCCAAATCAGTTGTGACTGTGGGTCTTGCCCTGAGCTGTGTGCTGCCTGCCCTGCGTTACCTCGTTCACCTCCCTCGAACCCTGGGAGGGGGATCAGTTATTCGCTCTAACTTCCACAGGAGGAAAGTGGCCCCAGGTCCGTGGCCAGGAAGTGGCAGACCCAGGATTTGACACCAGAGTCCCCCAGGCCTCTCCTTAGAACCCAGGGGCCGGAATCCCTCCCTGCTCTTGCCCTGTGCCCTGCCCTGTCCCTGGGGCCCTTGCAGGGAGCTGGGAGTTTGGTCTCCACAGACCTGATCCATTTACAGATGGGAAGACAGAGGTCCCGGGTAGGGGAGTGATGTGCTCAGGGCCACACACCTGGTGAGGGCCTGAGCAGGGACCTATCTGTCCCACAAAGATGCACAGTTGTCCCTCAGTATCTGAGAAGGACCAGGACCTGCGTGGATAACAGGATCCATCTATGCTCAAGTCCCTCACATCAAATGGTGCAATATTTGCATATAACCTGCACATCCTCCCGCACACTTTATTGTATTTATTTATTTTTTATTGAATTACAGACGGTTTACAATATTATGTTAATTTCTGATGTACAGCATAGTCATTCATTTATACATACTATATATATTTCTTTTCGCATTCATTATAGGCCATTAGAAGGTTTTTTTTAGTCTTTTCAAATTCTTTTTATTTATTGATTTATTTATATTTAAATTGAAGTATAGTCAGTTCACAATGTTGTGTCAGTTTCTGGTGTACAGCATAATGTTTCAGTCATACATAGACATACATTTGTTTTCATATTCTTTTTCACTATATGTAACTACAAGGTATTGAATATAGTTCCCCGTGCTGCACAGTAGAAACTTGTTGTTTATCTATTTTATATGTAGTAATTAGTATCTGCAAATCTCGAACTCCCAATGTATCCCTCCCCAACCCCTCCCCCCACTGGTAATCATAAGTTTGTTTTTTATGTTTGTGAATTTGTTGCTGTTTCATTACAAGCATTAAGTATAGTTCCCTGTACTATACAGTAGGACCGTGTTGTTTATCTATGTTATATATAGTAGTTAGTATCTGCAAATCCCAAATTCCCAGTTTATCCCTCCACGCCCCCTTACCCCTCTGGTAACCATAGGTCTGTCTCTGTTTTGTAAATAAGTTCATTTGTGTCCTTTTAAATTTTTTTTTTTTTAAGATTCCACCTATGAGTGATATCATATGCTATTTTTCTTTCTCTTTGTGGCTTACTTCACTTAGTGTGACAATTTCCAGGCTGAACCAGGTTGCTGCAAATGGCATTATTTTATTCTTTTTTATGGCTGAGTACTCCCATATACTTTAAATCATCTCTAGATTATTTATAATACCGAATACAGTGCAAATGCTATGTAAATAGCTGCCTGCGTGCAGCAAATTCAAGTTTTGCTTTTTGGAACTTTCTGGAATTTTTTTTTCTGAGTGTTTTCCATCTGAGATTGGTTGCATCCGTGGATACGGAGGGCGGACTGTCCTCGTTCCTCTCCCACCTCCTGCCCTGCAGTGGCAGCCCCCTCCGCACCCAGATCTGTGCCTGCTGTGCCCACAGCAGGGGCTCAGTAGCCCGGGGCATGGTTTGCCAGTCTCTAGGAGTCTCAAAGATTTAAAAAAAAATCAACAAGACACATTAAATAGCTCAGTGACAATCCTGCTCACCTGGATTCCATGGCCTTGCGGCAGAGGGGTCTCCCCGGCCGCCTCAGTCCTTCTCCCTCCCCCTCACTCCCGTCTCCCCAGTTCCAGGTCACTCCTCCACTGGCTTTTTTGGTTGTTACCCAGCTGGGCCGCTCTCGCCCAGGATGAGGTGAGAAAGAAAAAATATTTTTAGAGAGGCTTTTTCTCTCATCCAGGAAAATGACTCCCAATGTGCAATTTATTCCCAGGAACGGGGGTGTTCTAGTGCAATGGCTTCTGGAATGGCAGTGCCCTCGTCCCCTCCTGCTGCCTCCTCTTCCCCTCTCTCCCTCCCCTCCCAACTCAGAGGGAGGCGGGCAGGTGTGTGAACACCGCCCCTGGCCCTGGGCTCCCCCGACTCCCCCCGACAGAGCCACTTCCTAGCCCTGTGACCTTGGACTGGCTAGAGTGGGCTACACGGGTCGTCTTGGGCTTGAATGAGGTCCTGGCTGTCTGGTTGGCCCTACCCTAGGAGTTTTGGCAAACAATAGAGCAACGAGTCTAGGGTGGGGGGTGGGGTGGGGCAGGTGAGAGCAAGCCCTCAGGGCAGGGAACCAAGCAGCCTGAATTCTAGTCCCAGTTCTGCCACAGACTGATGGTGTGACCTTGGGTTATTCACTTCCGTTTTGGGGCCTCAGTTTTCTCACTTCTGAAATGGGCACATGAAGTGGGTGGGGTGAGGAGGGCAACTCAAGGCCCCACATACTGTCCATCTAGGTCACAGTAACCAAACCTCCAGAATGTTCTCAGCCTCATCCAGGCATTTGACATCTGAAGCCTCCAACTTGAGCTCAAGATTTCAGAAGCCCTCCTCCTGGGTAGGGCACACCCTCCAAGTGACCATTTCAGAGGACCCACTCTCCAAGGGCGGCCCGACATGGCTCAGTGGAGAGGTCACCACCACCAGGAAGCCTTCCCATATTCCCTCCACGACACCCAGACCCTCAGAGCGGGGTTAGCCCTCCCTGACCAGTCCCCTGCTGATTCTGCTGGACTCAGCCTATGGTCTCTGGCTGGGCTATGGGCTTCTGTTCAGAGGCAACCTTACTGTAAAGTTAATAAAGGTTAAAGTTTAGGATCCCTTACCAGCCCACACCCTTCCAAAGCCTTGTTCCTGATGTATTCACGATCCTCTCAAACTGTAGCAGCTTCAGGCTGCACAGAACCGGACCCACCCATTTCCACCCCTACCCAGCGTGAAGTCCCCGAGACCACCTCTCCCCTTGAACAGTTGTTTTAAGCAGCCGCCCACCACTGCCCAGGCTCGGGGTCTCCCCTCCTGCACTGTCAGCCCATGCCCTGCTCTGGGGCCCACAGGTCACTCAGCTCAAACATAATCGGGTTTACTTCCTCCCCCTCCCCCACACCTGCCCCGATGGGCCTCCCAGGAACACTTTGGTCTCCATCGTTTGCAGATCTACGGCTCACAGACCTAGGAGAGGCCTGGGTTCAAATCCTGGCCCCACGCCTGACAGCTGTGTTCCTGGTGGGCATCACCCACCTTTCATTTTGAAAGGACTTGCCTGGCACACGAGGGGCTTAGAAAAGGCTCTCAGCTTGGCTCTTTGAGACCCTCACACAGGCAGGATTCTTGGTGGGCAAGGGGCTCCCACAGAAGGAGGCCAAGCCCTCCCACTGCTGGCCCAGGCCGTGTGGGCTCCCCCCGCAGCTGTTCAGCTTATCCCACGAGACTCCTACTTGCTGGGGAAGCAGACAGCCTGTCTCCCCAAGTTCCCTCTTTGGGCTCTCGATCAGGAGCCGTCTTACCAGAATCCTGTTTCGGTTCCTGATTTCGGGGTCAAGGACCTCAGGACTGCTGTCATTCAGACTTTTCTTAGAAGCAAACCCGTGCTCTGGCCTCCAGCCTGAGTCCTGGGCAAGACTGGCAGTTGTGATGGGAGAAGGGGGTGGAGAGAGGGCCAGGCGGAGGCGGGGGAGGCCTGGGAGGGGCAAAGACTGGTTTTTCTCAGGCTGGTGAGTGCCTCGAGCCGGAGTGGGAGGGCTGGTTAGGATCACAAATTCCCCTGTGGCCACAGCAAGTCTCCCTCAGCACACCCACTTCCTGGCTGTGGAACCGGGGGCCAGTCATCTGGCATCTCAGGGCCCCCATTTCCCCAACTGTAAAATGGGGACCAAGTAAGGAGCCAACGCAGGCATCACGCTGCTGTGTGCCAAGTTCTGCTAGAGGGCTCCCTGGGGCTAGCGTGTCTGGTCCTTGCGGCAGCATCAACCCTGGGAGGCAAGTGTTTTTGCTGTGCACAAATCACAGGGCTAGAGCGTTTCTGGCAGGTGTCCTGAACAGTACCTGGCAAAGAGCAAGCCCTCAGTAGGTCCTGGCTCTTATTATTGGGCAATGTGAGTTCCAAAGAGCCAGTCTGTTTAAGCCAAACCTCTCGGGGCAGGTGGGGCAGGCAATGACTACTGAGCTCCCACTGTGTCCCAGGCCCCGAGATGCAACTTCGAATAAAGTGACTCAGGCCTGGAGCTCAGAGATGCTGGCTGAGGCCTCCACTTCCCTTTTGCAGCCTTGTTGGAGCCAGGAGGCCCTGCCAAGGGCAGAGAAAGGGCTGCCCGGGTTGGGTGGTGAGGCCTGGCTGTTTGGTGTGCCTATGGAAGGTTTATCTGGTTTCCAGACACATCTGAGTGTGTCCAGGAGTTGGTGGTATCCATGGGACAGTGTGAATGCCCTCATTGACTCTAACTCATTCAGCAAATGCTCCCTGACATCCTCTGGAGCTGGCATTACAGTGTAAATTTTAAGAGCCTGGGTCAAGGTCTTAGCTCTCACTCACTAGCTTTGTGAACTTGGGCACATCTCCTAACCTCTCTGTAAAGTCATCTGTAAAGTGGGGATAATGTCAGCGTGCACTCTGGGGAGCAGTGTCTGGCGAATTGTCAGCTCTGCTTGAGTTCCATGACTGTTGTCCATTGGGAATACTGAGGGGCTCCCACTCTGGGGGGAGATGGACAGTGGAGAATGAAAGATGGAGGAGGGCAAGGATGGACTTGCCCAGGAAGTCGGGAAGGCTCCCAGGAGGGGCCAAGTGGGTGGTGGGAGTTATACTGAGAGGGGCAGCAGCAGATGCCTGTGTGGGTGGTGATGGCAGGTGGGGAAGACCCTGAGATGCTGGGACGCGTCTCCAATGCACAGGCAGGCGTCGGGGAGGGCAACTCTGCAGAGCACCGGGGGCTGGAATGTGGTGAATGTGCAGCTGGGAACCCCAAGGAGAGCAGAGCGGGGCTGGTGTGATGAAGAGGAGGATGAGACCCTCTGGGGCCCAGCGTGGGCTTAGGTAGGGCTGTGACCTGTATCTCTGAGGACCAGCAGGTGGCGCTCCTGGCATGCCCAGCCCAAAGGCCCTCCTCCTCAGGGTATCAGGGAAGAGAGCTGAGGCTTCCAGAAGTCTCAGAACTGGCAGGAACCTCTGAAGGTGGGCCGTACTCACTGCCCACCCTGCACATGGAGACTGTCTTAATGGCCTCCCTGATGGCTACTTTCTGAGCCTTGTATGCCTGTCAAGTCAGAGCACTCACTACCTCTCAGAGTCACCGCTGCCATCTGTGGCCAGCTCCAACTGTTCCAAAGTCCTTCCCTACACGGCGCTGACATCTGGCTTCTCACACTCCCTACCCTAACGTTGTTGGCCCCAACTCTGCCATTTGGCAGAACCAACCTTGTTCCCTGGGTCCGTGGCAGTCCCTCTGGGAGGTGACTATCCTTACATCCAGGTCCCTTATTTTATAAGCATCGTCCCAGCTATCTTTATTGAACCCCCAGTACAATGGCAGAAGAGCTCGTTTCACCCCCACGACCTGGTATCTGGCACTGGGCCTGGCACACACTGGCACTCACCGTATCTTTGGAGAGTGAGTGAGTGAACGAATAAATGCACCCCATGGGGTCATTATTTCCATATTATAGTTGGGAAACTGAGGCTTAAAGAGGGGGTAAAGTCACTCATCTGGGGTAAGGCAGATCACAACTGGCAGAACTGAGATCGGAACCCAGGTATTTGCCCAACCCAGAGCCAGAGCTCTCCGGCCCCATGCTGTGCTGCCTTGACCAGAGCCAGCTCCCCACCTCCTGGACCCCCCTGGCCCCTCTCCATCCGTCTTCCCAAGATGCCCATGGGTCAGAATTCCTGAAGATTTGAGAATAGATGGGATTCCCACAGGCTGAGACCTCAGAATTCCAAGGGATTTTTGAATCTTCCTTCCTCTCCTAATCTCTACCAAAGGGCAGCTGGCCTGGCCTTACATACCCTTTAGGGATGGGGCTCTCACTCCCTTTCAAGGGCCACCTAATGCAGATCCACCTAATGTCAAGCTGACCTTCGTCCTCTGGATCTCCTCCTGAGGTCCCTGAAGCACGGGTCCAGGTCCCTTTGACACCCCAAAATCATGGCTGGTGCCCGAGTCTGTTCCTCCGACTCACCTGGCACTCTCCCTTACTGGCTCCATTTGTCCTCATTTCAGTTCCCTTTTCTTTAGGGGAATTGTTCCAGTTTCAGCTCAGTGATTTCCCATTTCCTGACTGCAGGCCCTGCACTGGGTGTGGGGACACAGGGTCTGAGGGCAACGACCTCCAGCCTGCCAGTGCTAACAAATAACCTCCCCTCTCGGCCTCGGTTTCCCCCCTAGGAAGTGAAGATACTGACAGGACCTGCTTTGTGGAGACACTGAGAGGATGAGATGAGATAAGCCCTGTAAAGTACTTGGCGCCAAGCCTAGCACAGGTCAGGTCTTAAGAAATATTTACCCCTTTCTCCCCCTAAAACACGTGGGTAGGGGTGAGTGGGAGGTGAGTGGGAAACATTCATCGATTCAACAAGTTTGTACTGAGCCACTGCTATGCACCAGGCCCTGTGCTAGTGTTGGGGACACAGCTGTGAACAAGATGACCCACACCCCTGCCCTCCTGGGCCTCACACACCAGTGGTAGGAGACCTCAGTGTGGAAGTGAAGGGTATGGCATGTCAGGTGGGGATAAAGGCACCAGAGAAATGATCACACAAGGGGAAAACACCATGGCGTAGAGCACTCCCAGTCTGGGACACACTTCTCACACCACCTACCCTGGGGGTGGGGGGACTGCATCCTAGGTGAGGAATCTGAGTATCAGAGAGATGGGGGCTCCTGCCTGAGGTCACACAGTTGGTAGGGAGGCAGCACCAAGCCAGGAGTGCCCACACATCGACAAGGTCCAGAAGTCAACACCCTCGTGCGGAGGGGAGACTGGGGTCCCCAGGGGGCCATGTCTGCTCTGCGGTCCCACTGCCCACCCCTGTCCTGTAGACATCAAAGTCCAGTGGACTCAGATGACCTCTGGCCCCCGCTGTGGACCGACTTGGGGGGTGGTAATGGGGGAGAGCCAGTGAACTGAGCCTTTAGCTGGAGGCTGCTAACGGTCACGCGGCTGTGACCCATCTACCGAGACCCTGCAACGAGCCAGGCCGACCGCCTGCATCCCCACGCGGGGTCCTTCCCCTCCAAGCCCCGCGACGGCCCGGGGAGGCGTGCGCTGCGGGACCCGGTCCCCAGAGCTAGGATCGGCGAGGCCTGCCGCGCGTTCTGGGTCGCACGGGGCGCGCGGGGACCCCGGCGGCGGGGGGCGCTCGGCGGCCGGCCCCGCCCCTCCCCGCCCCGCCCCCCGCGTTGGGGGCGGCCCGGTGGCGGCGGCGGCGCACGCTTCCTGCGGGCGCGGCGGCCGTGGGCGCGGAGCTGCCGGGCGGAGCCGGGCCGCCGAGCCGGAGCCCCGACCGAGAGCGCGCCGGGCCAGCCGCCGGGCCGCGCCGCCGCCGCCGCCGCCGCCGCCGCCGCCGAGCCGCCGCCGCCGAGCCGCCGCCGCCTCGGGAACAAAGGCGCCCGCCCGCCGCCACCGCCGCCATGAAGCCGGGGCCGCCGCACCGCGCCGGGGCCGCCCACGGGGCTGGCGCCGGGACCGGGGCCGCTACCGGGCCCGGGGCCCGCGGGCTGCTCCTGCCTCCGCTGCTGCTGCTGCTGCTGGCGGGGCGCGCCGCGGGGGTGAGTGCCACCCGTTCCCGCGCCCCTTGTCGGCCTCGGCGGGGACCCCGCGGCTGGCCGCCCGCGCCTCCCGGGGGTTCGTCTCCCCGCCTGCGGGACCCCTCCTTGCAGGCGGCCTGGGGTCCGGGCTGGGGTCAGGACGCGGGGCCGCGCTGGGCGTGTCTCGGGTCTGAGCCGACGTGGCTTTTGCTTCGTGGGTGTGCCCGGACCGCGGCCACTTTTTGGGAATCGGGTCGCCTCCCACTGTTGGGGGAGGATGTGCGCTCGGTTCCCCACTCCGAGGGTCGCTGCGGGGGGACCAAAGAGGGGGAGGGGTGGAGGGTGACTTGCATGAAGGTGACCTGAGGGGGTGGGTGAGGGTGACCGCGTGTGTGGCCGCCCCCGTGGAGGGTGCTGGGACCTGTGGGGTGTGTACCGCTGGAGGATGAGGCTGGAGGATGAGGCGTGAGGACGAGGCCGCCCCCGTGGGTGGGAGCCCTGTGCCCCACCTGCGTGTGGTCGTGCCAGGGTGACCCGTTGTGCACGGTGTGTACCGGGCACGGGGCTGGGGACTGTTGGCCCTGCCGGCTGTGCCTGCAGGGGTTGAGTGTATGTGTGGGAGAGACCTCTGTGGTGGGTGTGTGCTCCGACCCATGGGAGTGTGTGTGCGTGTGTACATGCGTGTGCATGCGTGTGCAGGCAGGTGCGTGGGTGACCCTGTGCGTGGGGCATGCACCCCTGAGGGGGGCTGAGTGTGTGCAGATAGTGGTGAGTGTGTATGTATGAGGTGACCCCTGAGTGTCCCTTTGAGTGACCGCAGCAGCCTTGGGGTTGAGATGATTCCCAGCTCCATCAGGGGGAGCAGGAGAAGGAGGGAATGGGGAAGAAAGGCCACCTCATCCCCTTTGAGGGACCCAGGTCCCCAGCGAGTTCCTTTGGGCACGTATCTGGAGCCTGGCCTGGGGATGAACTGGTGCATTTCTAGGCCCTATCCTCTTGCTTAGTTCTGTGTCTGTCTCATATTCACTAGGCTGAGAGGGACCCAGGCCTCTCAGGCAATCCCCCAAGTGCTTACTCTGCCCCTGCAAGTGTCTTTGGGCCTCAGTTAGCCAGTCTGTAAAATGGGATAATGATAAGCTGTGGCTCAGCTGTTACTTCCCAGACAGACAGGCTACACCTCAGCCTTCCCCACTTTGGGGCTGTCAGCTGGGGGTTAGGGGAGTGTTGAATGCCAGGCCAAGTGCCAGGGTGACCCATTGTGCACAGTGTGTACTGGGGATGGGGCTGGGGAGTGTTGGTTATACCTCATCTCCAGTGCCTCATCTCCAGTTCTGCTTCAGATTGGGTGAGGAGAAGAGGTCTCTGGGAGGGGCAGGGACCCACCCCATCCTAGAAGCTGGGTCACTTTCTAACCTACACTTCTGGAAGACCATCTTTGAAATCAAAGACTTGGAAATCACACAGCCTTGGGTTCAAATCCTGCTCCTGACCCTGATTTGTGATGTGACCTTGGACAAGTTGTCTCACCTCTCTGAGCCTCCATTTTTCCTTCTGTGAAGTGGAACTAAGAACACCCTCCTGAGAGATCAGAGGAGATGATGTGTGTGATCGCACACAGGAGGGGCTCAGGAAATGTTTGGTGTATAGATGAATGGAAAGGGCATCAGACATTGTGCTTTTGACTTGGTACCCAGCAGGAACCCCAAGCTGTATGTTCACCTCCCTAGCTGAACAACTGTTCCTCATGCATAAAAAAGTCCCCTAATCCACACCCCATGAGGTGGTGGAATGAGCACGTGTAAGGTGAAAGGTCTCGATAAGGCAGGGTGCCCCTGGATCTGAGGGCGAGGTAGAGTGGGTATGGCTCAGATCCAATGCTGGGTGGCAGATAAAGCAAACCGCTGCGGTCTAGGCTTTGAGGTAGGTTGACCCGAAGGAGAGAAGGGATGGCACTCCAGATACAGCAGGGGAATCCCTCTCTAGGCTTCACACCTTCCCAGGGGTCAGGCTGCCCAGGACGGGTATCACCTCATCTGGCCTGGGAGGCAAAGGGTTAATGAGTGGTGCCAATGACCAGGGAGGCCATACCAGAAGGAGAGGGCGATGCCTGCAGCAGGAGGGACCGAGGTTAGACCAGAAGAGCCCCAACCGGAATGGTTCCAGGAGTGGCCTCCAGGGCAGGGTCCTCTAAGGACATCACTGGGATGGGCAGTGGCTGGCTCAGGGCAGGGGAGAGACACGATGACTCCCAGGTCTGTCCACCAGCATGAAAGGGTGTATGTGTGTGTTGGGGGGGGCAGGGGGTCCGGGGGCAGCTTCCAGGATGGCCTAAATGGGAAAGGCAGGTCTCATTCAGATGAGATGGGGTGTGTGCATGTGCGTCCCGGCATCCGCTTTGGGGAGTCCTCTCTCCTGAGACTTGCTGACTATGAGTCTGAGGGACCTCTGCCTCCAGGGCCACTTCAGTTGCTGTACTTAAGTCACCACTCAGAAGGCCCGGAGTGTGGGCCTCCTGGAAATTTTAACTTTGAAACATGTTCCTTAGATGCTCAGGGCTGAAAGGAATTTAGGTACCACTTAGTCTTGTTTGAATATGCCCAGTGATGGGAGTTCACTACTTTGTGTGACCTTGAGAAAGTTACTTAACTTCTCTGTGCCTTTGCTTCCACCTCTGAAAAATGGGGAGACTATGAGGATGAAAGGGGTTAATATGTAAAACTCTCAGCACAGTGCCTGGTGCATAGTAAACACTCAGCAAATGTTGATTTCTTGTTCTTTTATAAGGTTGCCATTCTGTGGCTTGGAATGTGGTCAGGATGGGAGTAGAGGGAGGAGGGACCATGGGAAGGGGACATCAATCGGGAAATTCTTTTGAAGCCCCACTCAGGCCTGGTGGTTCCTTCTCCTTCCCCATCCCCACAATTTCAAGCATCTAGAAGCTCCCCACTTCCTTCCAACCACTCAGGTTGGCTGTGAACATTGGGTTGCTAGGGCAAGATTGTGCTCATTGTAAAAATTAAGTGTTAGGGACCCCTGGGCTGTTTCAGGCCAGACCCTGGTGCAGGGATACCACAGGGATCTGTTGTTGTTAGCATCCAAGGTGGCAGGAGCTCTGGGGGCAGAGACTTTGGGGAAAGGATTTCTCTGTTTCAACTTCCTCATGTGTAAAACGAGGACAGTAACAGTGCCAGCCTCACAGGGATGTTGTGATGAGAAAATGAGCTCCTTGGGTAGACTGAGCACAGACTGCCAGTGAGCTCTCAGGAGTTGGGGCCTTTCCAGGAGGCAACCTGGAGAGGTCAGGGAGGGCTTCCTGGAGGAGGAAGTTTTGAGCTAAGCTATTAAAGTGGTTGTCATGTGACACTGGGCAAGCTGTAGCTTCCCTAGACCTGTCAACTGGGGCCAAATACTTGACCTGTGAAACTCTTGGGGTCATAACATTCTCATGGCTGAGCTGGGACTGGAACCTGGTGCCTTCTGCTCCCTGGGGAGCAGCACAATGCCCCCTGCTGCAAATTCGGTGTGTTTCTTGCTCCATTGTCTTGGGGGTTGTTGTGGGGTTGAGCTCTGCTGGACAGAAAAGCAGTTTTGGCCTTTTAAAAACAATTGGCTTCTCCCACCCCATGGGTTGGGACATGGGGTCCCTGGGACAGGAGCAGCTCTGGGCTTGGGATCTGGAAATGCTGGGGCAGCAGTGGGGTAGGTGAGAGGGGTCATTCTGAAGGGGAGGCGGTTGAGACAGAGCTCCACCTGGAAGCCAGGTCCTGCCGCAGGCCTCCCTCCTGGTCCTCCCATTGGAGCTGGGACCATCCGCCAAAGGGATGAGGGATGAGTCATTCTAGAAGGGGCTGCGGTAGGATTCCTGAAGGCTGGAGCCGACTGAGGCAGCTGGGGATGGGGTGGTGGGGAGGCCATGCTTTGGGAGGCAGGTTCCATACCTCTGAGGGCTTTATGATCCTATCTGGTGCTTACTGAGAGCCCTGCCTGTGGAGCACTTTGTGTGTATTGGCTCATTTAATCCTCATAATAATCTTTGGAGGTGGGAATTGTTAGAACCGCCCATTTTTCAGATGAGGAAACTGACGCACAGAGAGGTTAAGTGACTTGCTCAGTGTCACACAGCTGGGAAGTGGCAGAGCTGGAATGAGCCAGGGCCGGCAGGCTGGTAGAACTGGGCTGCAGTCCTAATTTCACCCTCTCTTGCTGGGTGATCCTGGGCAAGGTACCTCACCTCACTGGGCCCTTCCTACCCTCCGAATTATGCCCACATTACCTGTTTCCTGAATGTCTGAAACATTCATGTCCCATATCTTTTTTTCACTTAATTCTCACCATAGCCTTGGAGGTGGGCGATGCTACACATGTTGCAGATGAGGGAGGGCTTGCCTAGGACCTGGCCCTGCAGCCCTTGCTCCTCCATCGCCTCACAAGGCTCTGTCATCTGTAAATGAGCTATTCTGAGGGTCATGGGGAATGGATCGAGGGAGAACTTTATATAAACTGTGCAGGGCAGTCAACAAAATTGGGGGTGGGTGGGGCTCGTGTCTGGGTCATGCAGTCATGGCACAGGAAAGGGGAAATATTTAGAATCTTAGGATGAAAGAAGTTTAGAAAGCCACCATTCCCCCTGGATGTGCGTTCGATTCCCCCATTGTTGGGGCTCACTCTGCATATGTGACCAAGGTAGGCCTGTCTTTAATTCTCTCTGACCCTTAGAATTGTGTGGAGCTCAAATGTACATCTCTACCACCCAGTCCCTGAGTCCTGGCCCCATTGCTCCTAAGGTTCTCTCTGGGCTGAGTTACTGAGGCTCAGAGAGGGACAGTGACTTGGTGGAGGTCACACAGCAGTCAGGAGAAGTGTCAGAAAACTTTCCTGATAGACCATGAGTGCCTTGAGAAAGCTCTATGCTTGCCCTGCTCTTTGCTGAATCCCCAAGGCCAACTTTGTGTCTGGCCCAGGATTGAATGCTTTGAATGAATGAATGAGAGAATGAAGGAAGGAGAGAAGCCAGGACTGTGAGCTTTGGAGCCCAGTCTGGGGCTTTGTGTTCTCTCCTGTGGAGGTGAGTTGGGGTGACAGTGAGGGACAGTGAGGCTGGCAGAGTCCTACTGGGTCCAAAGCATGTGCCCGTGGGCTGGGAGGCGCCAGGGGGCCGCATGGGGTGGGCCTGTGGTCTGAGCGCCAAGGTGTGGTCACCACGTCTGGGTGGGACAGAGGCCCTGTGGCTCTGGGCTGCAGCCCAGCTGCTTGGAGCCCTGTGATTTTGTGTCTGCGGGGGGCAGGGTGGCTGAGCCAGGAGCTGTCCTGGGGCCCAGCCCTGTGCTCACCCCCAAACTGCCCCCTCAAGCAGGGAGCAGGATCTGGGCTGGTCCCAGACCACCTGGCTTGTTTTGCTGTCCTCTTAATGTTCCACCATGTCCTGGGCACATCAGGCCAGCGCCTGGTAAATATTTGTTGACTGACAGCCCCCTCCTTGCCTTGGCTCCCAGCCTCCCAAGATTCCAGGAGGCTGGGTAGCCCTCACTTCCCGCCCCACTCCCTCCAGAGCAGGCCCTGGCCAGTGGGGTGGCCGCTCTCCTCCCCCCACTGACTAGGCCGAGTCTCAGCGCCAAACAGGAAGTCGTGATTACAGGGGGAGTCTGAGCAGCGATGGCTGAAGGCCCAGCTGGGGGAGGGGGCGAGGGTGGCCCCTGACAGAGGATCTGGCCCCTCCCCTACCTGGCTGCTGAGGGTGGAGGGCAGGGAGTGCCTGTATTGGACTTTTATACCAGGTTGAGAAGGTTTTCCAGCCTCCAGGATCCAGCTGGCCGAGGTCTGCCTTCTCCCACCCTTGGGTCCCCACCTGGGCCTTGGTGCTTTGTCTGTTTGGGGCCTCCAAACCCGAGGGCGCAGCTGAGGTAGTAAAAGGAGCAGGGGCCCCAGAGCCAACCGGACCAGGGTTGAAATCCTGGTTCTGCCAATTTCTTGCTGTGTGATCTTGGCAAGTTCACTTACCCTCTCTACACGTTAGTTTCTGCTTCTTTAAAATGAGCTAAGACTACTTCTGCCTCAGAGTTTTTTGAGAATGAACAGTGCAGAATAATGAAGTGCCTGATAAGAAGCGGGCTGCTCCTACAAACAGCGATCTCTTCTGTTGTTTTACCTGCTTCGGCTTTGCTCTTTTCCCGTCCCTTTCTTGGTCTCACTGAGGAATTGCCTTTGGGGGACGGGGGTAAGGTTTTCCCTTGGCAAGTGTGGGAACCAAGTTGGAATGATCATGGATGACCAAAAGCAGGACGCTGGGGGTGAGGGCTACCCTCAGAGGGAGAACTTGGGCCGGGACTGCCAAGTGCAGCAGGCGGGATTTGGGCCAGATTAGAGGAAGCACTTTCCAGTGCCTCGTGGTGCTGGGTTCATGGGGAATTTGGTTCTTTGGAGCGGTTGGCAGCCTGTGGTCCAATCTGAAGGCAGAAGATTGGACTTGATGACTGTTTAGGCCCTTCCAGCCCCAGAACCCCAGAGAGACCTTGCTGTTCATAGTATTGGCCCAATACATGGTGACATTGGGTTCTTTCCATTTTCCTCCAAGCTGGGGAGCATCTCAGCTGTGTTCCGTTCATCATCCAGGTCCTGGCCCAGAGTCGGTGACTGTTGATGTTTGCCTAGGACCTCAGAGGTGGGAGAGCACTAAAGTGACAATCAGTCCACAGCCTGCCATCTCACAGATGGGACTCCTGAAGCCTGGAGATGGCCTGGGGCCTTGCCCAAGGACTGGGGCTGGTCCTCCAGCCTTGGGTGGTCTCACGGAGCCTTCTGATGCTGGTGGCATTCCACTCATTTAGAAGAAGGCTCAGAGATGTCAAGCCACTGGCCAGAGCTCACACGGCCAGGTGCTGGTGGAGCTGGGTATCCAGTTGCTTTTCGCCTCCTCTGGGTTCTGTCTGTCCCATTGCTGACCTTGTCATCCTACCCCGTCAGGGCTGGGGTTTCCTGATGTTGGGGGATGGGGTGCTGGAAAGGAATCTGAGGCGTGGGGGCAAGGAATACTGCTGACTAGGGCCTGTATCCTGCTTCTGGGATGGGCCGTGGGCTTGCTTCACCGTTGGGTCAGCCTTAGCCCAAGCCCTCCTAGAACCCCCTGCACCCTCCTGCACCACCAGCCAGACCCCACCTATTCTCCCCCAACCCCTCAAGCCCTGATCACCAGCCCAGACTTTAATAAGGGTAATTTAGAATCAATCACCAGCAGGATCTGGGAAATCTAATTGCAGAAAACTGATTGCCAATTCTGTTGCAGGCACCAGGGGGCTGTGGGTGGCTCATTAGGCCTGTCTCCCTCCCTGGGCTGGGGTTTGGGGGGTGGTGTGGGGGGCTGAGCAGGCAAGGCTCCTGGAGAGGTTGGGGGCTGTTATGCTGGGAGCTGGGGAAGGATATTTTTGCTTCTTGGGGTGCCTGGTGGAACCCATATACTGTCCAGGGCCCATGGCCAGGGTGGGTACCCATGTCTGTTTTGACCCTTCACTCACCTACCACACATTTCCTGCCACCTCCTCCTGGCCAGGCTGCCGTTGAGGGTGGGGTGGGGGTGCCCGCAGCTGAATCCTGCCTGGTTCTGGCCCTCTAGTTCCTCCCTGTATCGGGGAAACAGGTGTGATGATGGTGGTAATGGCAGAGATAATGGCCAGCACTTCCAGAGTGCGGGCTGTGTACCAGGCATAGTCCGAAGTGCTCAGTGTGTTTTGTCTTGGTTCTTACCATGACCCTTTGAGGCAGGCATTGCTACCCATTTTGCACATGGGGACACAGAAGCCCGAGAGATGAGGCAGTTAGCACGCAGCTGGAGTCTGCTTGCCAAGATGCCATGCTGTTTGTGGGCATTGGGCAGACTGAGGTGGCTCAGGGCAGTGAGGGCTCAGGCACTGGGGCCTGTCTTTTTTTTTTTTTTTTTTCCTCTTCTAATTGAAGTATAGTTGATTTACAGTGTTAACGTTGGGGCCTGTCTTTTGATGGATTAGTTTGTTCATTCTGCAAACATTTACTGAGCACTTGCAGTGCACTCGGCCTTGTGCTCAGGGCAGTGCATGTGCAGGTGTATCTTGCGTGTGTCCTGTGAGTGGACCTTGCTTGGGTGGGGTGCGTGTTTGTGGCGGGTGTGTTGTGCCTGTGTGAGGGGAGGCCCTGCCTCCCTCCAGAGACAGGTTCCAATCCCAGCTCTGTCCCAGAAGCGGTGTGAACTTGGACAAGCGACTCCTTGACTCAGCCTTATTCTCCCCCTCTGTCAAATGGGCCCATAGTGCCTCACTCACTAGGCTGGGGTGAGAAACAGGGTTGGGGGTGGTGCATCTAGTTAACTGGTTGGCAGCTAGTTAAGGGAAGCTGCTGCTGGATAGTTACTTTTATTTTACTTATTTTAATGATTATACTTTCCCTAAGGTTGTTCCATCTCAGAGGTGGATCTGCTACTGTCTTGTCCGGTGACTGTGGGCAGCTTTTCCCTCTTCTGGGTCTCTACTTCCACATCTATAAAATGGGGAAGTTGGACTGGGTGACACAGGGGTCCTTCTAGTGTTCACATTTGAGGAGCCATCAGAACAACCAGAGACCAGAGAGGGCAGAGCCTGACCTGGGGTAGCCCAGGTGGGAAAGGAGGGTAGGCCTGCTGGGCTGTGGGGAGGATGGGAGGCCTGCTTCCTTCAAGGGGCCTGTCTATGGTTCCTCCCTGCCCGTCATGCTGAGTGCCACTTTTCCTTCCAGCCTCTGGAACATGATCCCGGCCAGTTGGAGATGGGGATGCGAGTCTGTTCCTGGGCAGAGAGAGCACTGGGTAGGGAGTCCAGTACCTGGGTTCTTGTCCCTACTCTGCTGCTGACCTGCCAGTCAGTTCAGCCACTGTTTACTGATGTCCCCTCTGGGTCTGGCCTGTGCTGAGCACTAGGAACCCCGAGGGGGCTCAACCTGGTCCTTGACCTCAGGAACCCCGCAGTTAGGTGAAGGGCTGAGGAGGTGAGTCAGGGGAACGAGAGGTTGGCTTTTGCTCTGGAGAATCAGGGAGGGCTCCACGGAGGAGGTGTTCTTTGTACCAGGCCTTGAAGGATGGCAGCACATTGACAGGCAGAGGGTGGACAAAGGCTCAGAGATGGGAAAGGTCATGGTATATTAGGGAACTAAAGTGTGGTTAAAAGCAATTCCCAGCTGGGGGCTGAGAGCCACATGTAGAGGTAAGAACAAACTGCCCTTGGGGTGGAGGAGCCATTGCTGTAGGGGGTGCTCTTGCCAACAAGAGTGTGTTGCTTCTTGCATTTAAAAGACATTCGCTGGGTACCTCCTGGATGCCTGGCCCCATACCAGTTGAACACCACGGGGCCTCTGCATGGGAGACTGCAATGGGCTTTGAGTCCAAACCAAGGCATTGGTTCCATCCTCATGATAGAGGATGTTGGTCTGTAAAATGGCTGCAGCCCCAAGCTGCCCTGAGGGGCTGGCCTGGGATGCCAACAAGAGTGTGGATGCAATGATACTAATATTGAATTATGCCTGTTGAGTGCCTGCCATGCACAAGATATCCTGCCAAATAAATGTCTTACATATAAAAACACACTTAAGTCCTTACAATCTTGTGAAGGAGGCACTATTATCACCTTGATTTTACACTAGAGGAAATTGAAGCACAGAGAGGTTAAGAAACTTGTCCAAGGTCACAGAGCTAGTAAGTAGCACATTTACTAGGATTTGAACCCAAGCAGTCTGGCCTCAGGGTCGTACCTGGTGCACAAGCACAAGTGCTGCTTCCTGCTACTGCGTGCACTGCAAACTGGGAGGTATGGTACCCTGAGAGGATGGATTTAAGGCCGAGCCTGTGTGGCTGCTGTGGTGAAGCCATGACCCAGGCCCAGGCGCTCTCGGCTTCCCCGTGGGTCTTCTCTGCTGCATGCTTTCTGTTCAGGTTGGGCTGTGGGCTGGGGCTGGAGAAAGATTAGAGGACTGAAAATAATTTCAGCTGGAAGGGCCCTTGGAAACACTGTTGTCCACCTTGTTCATTGTTCTGAAAGGGAAACTGAGGCCAAAGAAGTGATCTGGAGTCATGGTGAGGGTCTTCTGAGAGCTGCCGGTTCAGCCTTTTTATTTTACATATGGGGAAATTGAGGCTCAGAGAGGTACAGTGGCTTGCCCAAGTAACACAGCAAGTTGGTGGCTGAGCTAAATGATGTCTTCTGGCTCCTAAGCAGGACACTGTCCCTTGTACCATGTTTCTTCTCTTTACTTTTCTTTTTCTGCCTAGGCTGCATCCCGGCTCCCACCCACCTCTCTCTCCCAGGAAGCCTTTCCTGACCCAGTCCCAGCTGCCTTCATGCCCAAGACTCTGCCACATTGATTCCCTTCAGCGCACCCAGTGTGCTTCTCCAGCCTTATCCCTTTGCCCCACTACTACCGCCTGAGACTCCTGGCTCTTCCCTGTCTCTCTTGCTTTCATGTCTACCCACATGCTCTTCACTCTCCACGGACTGTTCTCTTCTCCAGCAAACTCCTCCTCATCCTCCAAAACCCAGCAGAGATATCTCCTCACCTGGGAATCCTCTGCCGACCTCTCCGCTCAGCTCACAAGCACAGTGAGCCCTTCTTCAGCCCCTTCTCTCCTGCCTCCCTGTCCTAGATTCCCAGGCACTGCTCTTCTACATGTTAGGATTCTTCCCTAGGCCCCAGTTCTGTTCCGTTGCTTCATAGTGTCTGGCTCCCCACAGGGTTACATCCTTACCTCCTTGGAGCCCTCACTTGGATACATTGTTGCAGCAGCTACTCCCCCATTACATCATCTCCCTGATCAGTCTCACACATATTACTTTGTTTCATTTCTGCAAATTCTGACATTGCTACATTGTTTCCTCTGCATGCTTTTGCACATCCTCAGTCTGTTTGCTTCTAGTTCTCCCCTTTTGTCACACCTTATCCTTTCTCTCCAGCCCCCCGCTCCTGTGATCCTCAGTCTTGGAGAAGAGCAGAGTTGAGGCTGGAGCAGGCAGGGGTTGAGGGTGGGGAGTGAGGACACATTTCCTGCTTTATTACCAGAGGCTTGGGCTTTGTTACAAGATTTTTCCCCCTCTGCCCTCTTTCTCCCTCCCTGGCCATCTTCCTGCCCACCTCCTCCTCTGCTCACTGTTCCTCTTCTTCCCTCCCAGCCTTTTCTCTCTCCCCAGAGTTCCCTGCCTCACTCACTCCCTGGCTGTGTGGAACCTCTTGTCTCCCTGGCTGCGACTCAGTGGGGCCAGGACCTGAAGGGTGCCCTGGGGAACGGGTCTTGAGGGCCGAGGGGGTGTTTACAGTCAGGGCTAGAGGGGCTCTTCTTTATGCCTCGCTCTCTGGGCCCAGCATCCCCCATCCCTTTATCCACCCCTCCAGAAGTATAGTTTCTAGGGCTAAGAGCCACAGAAAATCAGCCCCATGCTTTCCTGTTCAGATGAGGACACTGAACCCAAAGACAGAGCTTGGCTGTTCAGGGTCCCCAGCGGGGAGAGGCAGAACAGGTCCCCCAGGGCAGTGGCCCCTGGGTGGCCTCTGGGAACTGATCCCTGGCTTGGCTGAATCCTTTTCTCACTGAGACTTGGGGAGCCAAAAGGCCTGTTTGGGACACTCTCAGATCCAGAAGAAGGGGTCCTGACTCTGTGTTCGGGGGACAGCCTGTGAGGCTATGGTTGTGACCAGGATGATCCTTCATCTGTGTGGAACTAAGGCCATGTTTCTGTTTAGGTTTGGATGAGGGGCTGGGTTTGTGTATGCACATATGTGTGTGGTGGTGTGTTGCTGTGGGTCTGTGCTGCTGCCCAGGGGCACTGGGGTCTGTGTCGGGAAGGACATTTGTGGCCTGCTCCTTTGCCGTCAGCTGTTTTAGTGGCTCAAGGTGAGCCCAGGGGATCAGGAGGCCCCAGCTAGCTGTCTCTCCCCCTTTTCAGCTTGCTTCCAACACCTGGGGTGGCCCTGAGTATTAACAGCTCCTGGGAGGATAGCAGAAGGAGTTGGGAGACATTCCTACCTTGGGGTTGGGTGGGGAGGTCGATGGACAGAAATTTGTGCACTTGTGGACCCATTTGTGTACATAAGGAGCACACAGACCTGAGCACACACCCTGTCCTGTGCACATGCATGGAGACACAGACCATGCACACCCCCAAACACACGCAGGCACTCAGAGACAGGGATACCCCCCCCCAGGTGCGCATGGACCCCTCACAGAGATGCAGCTTTTGCACTCACACAAACACCCACACAGACCTACACAAGCATCTAAGCCCACCTAAGATGACCCGCAGGTGTACACACGAGTGCACCTGCACGCATGCCCAGAAACACCCCGGTGTGCTTGCAGGTGTGCACCTGTGTGGCTGCATGTACGCACGCGCATTGCTAGGGCTCTAAGCTATCAGGAACGTGTCCGTCTTTAATCCCAGCTCTTAATCCCAGAGTTGATGAAGCCCAGGCCAAAGGGGCAGCTGGTCATCTGGCCTCCTTAGAGGTGATTAAGGCAAGGGCGGGGGCGGAGAGGGACTCAGGGCTTTGTCTTCTGCCTGACCTCCAGGGACACTGCAAACTCAAAACTTGGGTTCCTTCTGAGATTTGGTTTCATGTAATTTACCAAGCCCTGGATGCAGATGTGCTGGAAAGGGGGGAGGGAGGTGTGGCTGTGTGTCCCCGAGGACAGTGACCGCTGGTTCAGAGAGGCCAGGGGAGGCGGTCCCCTCATTTAACCATCTGCCTGCTGTGGGCCCTGAGTCAGAATCCTCAGTATGAGGCAACCTGGGGATTCTGATCTCTGGGAATCCTGGGTCTGGCCAGAACATTTCTGGACTAAGTGGGAAAATGAGGCCCAACCAGGACATGCTGAATTCGGGGCCCTAAGAAGGGAGGGGGTGGTCACTGGGACAAGGGTGGGATGGGGATGCTTCTAGGTGAAAATAAAGGCTGAGCTGGGCACTGAAGGTGTCAGCACCTGGGGCATTTGGAAATGCACAAGGACACTTTTGGTCGTCACAATAATGATGGTGCTGCTGGCATTTCCTGGGTGGGTGTCAAGGCCGCTGAATGGCTGCAGTGCCTGGAGAACTGTCCTGCCCAGATGCCCGCAGTGCTCTTTGCTGTTAGGTCGTGCAGCATGGCCAGGGTGTGCCTGGTGGGAGGAGTCAGCATGGACCACCGCTCAAGGGGAGACTGTCCCCAGCACGCCATGGGAGGGAAGACATCCACCCCACCCAGAGCGCTGCAGAGGTGCGCCGAGGTTGTGCAGGCTGAGTCCTCCCCATTTGGATGCATGTCTGTATCTGTAAGGACTGTGATAAATGGGTAAAATAGGGTGGTTTGAGCAGCAGCTCTGCTTGAGCTCTAACTGACCTCTGCTCATCAGCTGGGTAGCCTTGGCCAGCTCACCCGTGTCCTCCGCAAGCTGGTCGGTAACCATGGCACTGTGGGGTAGTTTTGAGAGCCCAGCATGTTGTAGTGCCCAGGGCTGCTGACAGTAGTGGTCAGAGTAGGGTCAGTGGTTGTGAGAGGCCTCTGTCACTGCAAAGGTGACTACCACCACCCCTGTCTTTTTCCCAGGATTTGGGGAACAAGACTGGGTCCCAGGAACAGCCCTTTGCCGCATGTCCATCTTTGAGCCCTGCTTTTCCAGCCCAGGTCCTTCTCTCCACAGGCACTGTCTGCTCTAATTCCGGGGCTGGATCTCTTGGGGCTCATTCATCTGGACATCCCTGGGGTCCTGCTTTGGCTGGGGCTGGCTCTGGTGGAGCCCCCTCTGGGGGAGGGAGCCAGGCTGGTGTGATTGGGGCTCACACCTTTGGGGTGATGGCAGAAGCCCAGGGCAGGGGCTTCTGAACTTGCCTGCAGAGGGTCTGGTGGTGGGTTAGCTGAAGGAGTTTTGGGTCAGAAAACCCATGTTCAAGGGACAGGAGAGTAGGGTGTGCCTCATCCCCAGGCTACAGGGCGCATGGAGGCCAGGAGCTCAGGGTCCCTAAAGCCCTGTGGGCGTTTGGACTCCATGTGAGCTGGGTAGGGGTCAGGGGGAGGGAAAACCTATGGCAGTGGGCTGAGGATGGACTGGCTGGACACAAGGATGCGCTGGACCTGCAGGAAGCTGGTGAGGATGTCAGGAAGAGGAGGTGGGGTGCTGGGTTTTTCTCTGGTTCCCTCCACCCATTGCTGGGATTGAGGGGCAGGTGGGGGGGGGGTCCTCATGGCGTTCTTGGCTTCCCGCTCCTCAGGATTCGTTGCGGCCCATGCACTGCAGCCTGTGCTGAGAGGCTCTATGAGGTCACCTCTTCCTCTCTTAGCGACCAGATGGGAGGCGAGAGCCAGGGCCGGCGAGACTTGCTGAGGTGGTGGCCTGGAGGCAGGGAGCTAAGGTGGTGCAGGCTTCATACCTGGATTCAGCCCGGCAGAGGTGTCAGGGGTACAGAACACCTGTCGGAAGCCTGGCCACTCATGCCTAGGCCCAGGCCTTGGGACAGACGGGCCTCCATGCAGAAAATAGGGAACGGAAACCAGCCTGGGGCTCTGCGGCTGCCAGCTGGCCTGAGTGGAGGCTGTTGCCCCGGAGCCAGGTGGAGGCGGGTGGGGCATGGGGGGTGGGCCCCAGTGACGTCTCTGTCCTCAAGGCTGTCCTAGGTAGCCATGGTGGGGGAAGGGCGGGGGGAGACGGACTTGTCTTCAAACTTGGATGTAGTTCACCACTGGGGCCCTGCCATCCTCCTGGCCCCTTCCCTGGCAGGGACAGATCCTCATGTCTCCTCCTAAGGGCAGCCAGTGGCCAGCCACATGGACAGAGGGCCTGGGTGGGGACATCCTGGAACCACTGAGGGCTGGAGCTGGGGACTCTGGGGTCTAGCAACGGAGATGGCAGCCAGTCTGAGTGTGGAGTTGCCTCCCTTCTCTTGGGTTGCTCTGGGCCATGCCTGCCCCCTGCAGTGGTCCCACCTGACAAAGTAACCTTTGACAAACACAGGGGAAGCAGTTGCGCTACAGGCCCACTTGTGGTCTTCGAGTCATTGTTTGCCCTTCACAGGTGGGGGCTAGGCAGGCTTCTCCTGGGGCTTGAGTTGGGTTACTCAAGGTGAGGTGAGGAGGTGAGGACAGATAAGGCTCACCTCTACTCCTATCTGAGAATTTAAGTCCAGGGTCTGCTGTGTGACCCTGGGCAAATATCTAACCCTCTCTGAGCCTCAGTCACACATTCATTCATTTTCCCGCCTAAATAACAGCTTTATTGAGATTTAACTCATATACCATACAATCTACCCATCTAAAGCATATAATTAAATGGTTTTTATTTTTAAATTTTTATTTATTTAATTGAAGTATATTCGGTTTACAATGTTGTGTTAATTTCTGGTGTGCAGAAAATACACACACATATGTATATATACATTCCTTTTCATATTCTTTTTCATTATAGGCTATTACAAGGTATTGAATATAGTTCCCTGTGCTACACAGTAGGATTAAATGGCTTTTAGCATATTTACAGAGTTGTGCAACCCTCACCAATTTTATTCATTTTTATTGCCCCAAAAAGAAACTCTATACCCATTAGCAGTCACTCTCCATTTCCCCCCAGTCACCCTGCCCTAAGCAACCACCAGTCTACTTTCTGTCTCTACGGCCTTGCCTATCTTGGACATTTCATGTAAGTGGAATTATACGAAGTGTGGTCTTTTGTGACTGGCTTCTTGCACTTAGCACAGTATTTTCAAGGGTCACCCATGTAGTGACATGTATCGGTACCTCATTTCTTTTTTTTTTGTTGTTGAATAATACTCCATGGTAGGGACATACCACCTTTTATTTATCTATCAGTTGATAGATGTTTGGGTTATTTCTACTTTTTGGCTGTTATGAATAATGCTATTTTTAAATGTGTGGACATATGTTTTCACTTCCCTTAGATATATATACCCTAGGGGTAGAATTATTGGACCATGTGTAACCATTTGAGGGCCTGCCAGACTTTTCCAGGATGGCTGCACCGTTGTCCGTCCCCACCAGTGGTATATGAGGGTTCCAGTTTCTCCACATCCTCCCCACTATTTGTTATTTTCTGACTTTCTCATCACATTCATCCTTGCATCCCTTCATCCCTCAGGTATTTATAGAACACCTGTATTTGACAAGGCAGGGTGCTCACTGCAAAACTGGGAAGAGAATTTATCCCTTGAGGTGTTGTGTAGAAGATTCAGTGGCACTGTATCTACACTTAGTGACAGGAGATAAAGCTTCTCAAGGGGAGAGGCAGAGGGTGGTCAGAAATCACGAGGCCCCATGAGAGCAGAGGAAAAGAGAAAGGAATCTGTGTTTTGACCACCTGCTCTGTGTCAGAATCTTGCCTTCAGTCCTCATGACCCTCTGGGCTGTAGTGTGGCCCCATCTGCAAATGGGAGAACTGAGGCTTAGGCCAGGCAACTTGCCCCAAGGTTGCCTAGTCAGGAAGTAGTCAGGCTTTGAGCTGACAGCCTGTCTGGATAATCTGATTTCATCTTGCCAACCCTTTGAGGTTGGTACTATTATTATGCCCATTTAGTAGGAGAAGAAAAAGAGGCTCAGAGAGGTGGACCTGCTTGCTCAGGTCACACAGCTGCTGAGGGCCAGTGATGGGATTTGGACCCAGGCAATCTAGCTTCAGAGCCCCTGCTCGTTGCAAGGCCCTGCCTGAGTCCCAGGACTCAGGAGATGAGGGTAACAGCTGGGGTATCCATCCGCCCCTCCCTCTCCGGGTCCCACCCATGTGTCACAGAGCACCAGCTTGGGCTGGATGGGTCCTGGAGGCAAGTGTGGTCCTAGGCAGGCCTCTGGGGCCTCTGCCAGCCCCTCCTCCAGTCTTTTGTCTGACTCCTTGCTCTGCACCTCAGTTTCCCATCTAGGCGATGGTGGTGGTGGCCCCGGAGGCCCCCATGACTCGCATGGAGTCTGGCTTGTTCTACCCCTTGAAGCCAGTGGGATGGTCCTGGGCTGGGGTTGGGGAGTCGCATCTCCACTGTGCGTGAATTTGTGCTAGTTATAAATAACTTAGCAAATGGGAGGGTGAGGGAGACCGCAGCCGGACTTCTCAGGAGGCTGGGCCTGGATACTCACTGGCACACACACAGATGGACATGTTTTGGGTATGTGTGTGTGTTGAGTGTTCTCGGGTTGTGTGCATAGCATGTGCCTGGGGAGGCTTCAGGGAGGATGTCAGAGCTGTGCTGTGTCCCCGCACAGCTAGAAGGGCTGGGCCGGCCTGGTTTCCTGGAGGCCCAGCGGAGCTCTGGGGCTGGCGAGGTCCCTGGAGCCCCCTCTCCTGGCTTCAGGTGGCCACTGTGATCTGGCAGATGCCCCCTGTGCCCTTTGGGCCTGCCTTTCCTTAGGCTCTGTCCTGTGGGATGAGAACCAGACACACCACACTGGGGTCTCTGTCTGCTCTCCCACTCTCCCCAGCCTTGCCCCTCTTAGCTCCATCCTGACTCACCAACCGAGTTCTCTATAACCTCCAGAAAGGCGCCCTGCCGGAGTATACAGACTAAGGAGGCCCACTGCACCCGGTCCCATCAGTAAGGGGCCTGGCGCTTAGTAAACGCTACTCTCCTCCCAGCCCGAGGCCTGGTTGTAAAGTGGCCAGAACTGTGTGCTCCACCGGGAACCTGCTCACCTGCATGCTTCTGCATATAATTTGCATTTGTTGTTTTATGAAAAACTGCCGGAACCGGTCACAGTCTCTGTTCCCTCCTCCCAGGTCAGTTGGAGTCCTCCTGGTTGGATTTTGGAGGCACCAGAGAGAACCTTGGTCCAACTGCCTAGTTTTACAGATGGGGAGACTAAGGCCAGAGGTCAGGGCCCTCCCAAGGATCATGCAGTGATTAGAGGCAGGATGTAGGTGATGTGGGTCTCTAGTGGGTGATCCCATTCACAGTGTTCACTGAACAAACATTGATGGAGGCCGACTGTGTCCCAGTCCCTGCCCCCAGGAGCTATTGGAAGGAGCGAGGTGTTAGACAAGGAAGTAAGTGAACATGCTAATTTCAGGCAGCTGTGAGCTGTGAGGAGTAAGCCCAGTGTTGACAGGGCGATGGGGTGTGTGGATGGATTTTGTGGTCAGGGAGTCCCTCTCGGAGGGGGTGAGCTGTGAGTAGGGACACTGTTCCCCTCGTAACTGCTCAGCATATCACTGCTGCTGTCTTGGTGTGTTGGGAATCATTCCCATTTTGTGGGAGGGCAAACTGAGGCCCAGTGAGGTAAAGGAACTGGACCAGGGCTCTCTGGAAGCCAGGACCAGAACACTTACCCCCACACTGAGTTGTTCCTGGAGACCTGGGCCCCCGGAGTGCAGGGGCCCCTGCCGAGTCTGTCGGCAGGGGTGATTGCAGAGCCTGAGACTCCGTTCCAGAGGCACCTGCTGGTGAGTGCACAGGGTGGCGGGTGGGGCTGCTCACCTGAGCTGGGCCACCTGTCATGGGAGCAGGGCTTATCCTCCATTTCTATTCATCCTCAGACACTCGGTCACTCTGTCTGCCTGTCTGTCTCCTCATCAGTAGATGGGGACAGCAGTACCCACTGCCCAGGGCGGCCAAGTGGGTTCCGTGAGATCTGGTGGAAGGGCCCACTGGAGTGATGGGAGATGGTTGGGGCCCCATCCTGCCCCAGCAAATGACAACACAGTGGAGGTAGAGTCCCCAAGAAGGGACTTCTTAATTCAGACCGGGCAGGTGGTTGGTGTGTGGAGGCCTCACAGGGGAGGCAACGTTTGAACTGCCTGAGTTTCCTGAGCACATATCCGCCTTGCTGACTGTGGGACCCTTGGTGTCTAGAACAGTGCCTGGTACACAGTAGGTGCTTAATAAATTACTGCTTGTTCTGGCTTACTGGTCGAGTAGGTGCTGGCCAGGCAGAGAGATGCGGAAGTGGGTTCCAGGAAGCAGGAACAGCTTGTGCAAGGCCTGGAAGAGAACTATAAAGGATTCAGTGTGGGAGGAGCGTGGAGGGGTGGGCAGCGAGAGGGCCTCCTGTGGGTGGTCCTGCTCTCAAACATAAGCCTGGGGACAGGAATAAATGAGCAGTATGACTCAGGGTGGCCAGGAGGGTGACGCTAGAGGACAGGTGGCTGGGATGAATGGAGTGGGGATGGGCCGTCTCAGCCTTGGGTCTAGGAGGGGGCTGGTTTTCCCAGTGCTGCCCTGTCATCCTCTGTCCAGGTGTAGGTGACATGGGTGAGCAGCTGAGGAGTGGCCAGCCTGCACTCCGGGAGTGGCGGGGCTGGCGGGGCTGGGAACTAGGCTGACAGAAGAAGACGGCGGGTGGGCGGGCAGGCGAGGTGTCTGGACACTGTAAGCCAACTGTGGCCGCCAGCTGGTGATGCCAGGGGAGGGAGCCAGGCCCGGCCAGGCCCGCCTGTCTGCAGGGAGGCGCGGCTACGTGGGCACTGGGCCACTGGGGCTGCCAGCTCCCTCGGATGCTTTCGTGTTTATTCCCTTTCTGCTGGTGCCTCTGCTTGCTCATAACCAGCCCCAGTGGGGTCTCAGCAGAAGGAAGGGGTCAAGGAGTTCCACAGACCAAGGCAGGCAAGGTGACTCAGAAAGACTGTGCTATTTCTAACAACAAAAGTCCTCTGAGTTTATTGTAGAAAATTTGGAAAATATAGATGGATCCTGAGTAAAAAATAAAAAACTGTCTGTAATCCCACCACTCAGAGAGAGCTTCTGAGAACCTTTAGTAGAATTCAGTGTTTAGAAATACACTTTGGTATTGAGTTCAATAAAACAGGATCAAGTTCTACATATTTTTGGGTAACTTATTTTTTAAACTTAATGATGATAATAGTATTAATAGCCAGCATTTATTGAGCAGTTCATCAATATGTGGGCACCCAGCATCTCCTACAGTGAACCCCATGGGGTGGTTATTATTTGTTTACAAGAAAACCAGGCTGAGAGTTAAGACCTGTCCAAGGTCAGCCAGGTAGTAAGAGGCAGAACCTTCCGTGTGATCCTATCAGCAGTCGTGCAGCGCTGCCTCCAGACAGCCAGTGTGTCCATTTCCCTGTGTCCTTGCGTATTCTTTGAAACAAGTTAAAAGAAAAAGCCTTTTGTTATGCATTTATGCCTTTTAATGACCTGATTAGACAGTGTGGGTTTGTGAAAACTCAATTGTCGACAGCTGAGTAATATTCCTTGTGGTTGTACCCTAATTTACTTACCTGATCCCCTGATGCTGGGAAGGTAGGGTACTTCCCCCTTTTTCTCTCTTGTAAATAATACCGCCCTGGCTCTCTTTGACCTGAGGGCTGAATTCTTGGACGCCCAGAGTGTCCGATTCAGAAAGGGGCTTAAAGCACCAAGCTGACTGTTCATTTCCAAATGGGGCAATGGAAGTGCAGAGAGGTGGGGTGGGCTTGTCTGGGTC
Source organism: Camelus bactrianus (assembly GCF_048773025.1). NCBI lineage: Eukaryota > Metazoa > Chordata > Mammalia > Artiodactyla > Camelidae > Camelus > Camelus bactrianus. The sequence goes on from NC_133551.1 coordinate 58,045,797, forward strand.
TCCCGAGCCGGGATGCTACCAGCTCTCTCATCCAGGGTAGATGAGGGCAGTGCCACCATGAGGAAGGGGGTTCTGGGGAGGATGGAGGGAGCACAGGGGTGGGTGGTGGAGAAGCTGATAGAGGGGGCAGGCTGGAGCTGATGGAGTACGGGTGTGGGATGGGGGGGCTCTTCTGTCAGGATGTCTTTTGCAGAGTAGTTGGCTGGACCCAAAAGGGTGTTTCCTGCCCTCTCAGCTGCCCTTGTGGAAGATCTGAGGGTGGGTATTTGGAATAAGGGTGACAGGAGGATGTGTCAGTGACAGTGTGTGTGTCTGGGCTCTGCTAATATTTTTGGGGGGGAAGGCCGGTCAAGTGGGTCCTCTCAGCCCTTCCTCTCCCTGCTTCTCCCCCAGGCCCCTCTGCTCTCTGGGGCTTGGGCTCTGTGGCCCCTTCCTAGCAGATGCAGCCTTTGTGCCCCACCCCCACCCCCAGCAGCCAGTGAATGTGACGGGTGCTGGGTTCCCAGCCAGGGCAGCTGTGGACGGCTAGGGGGTGGAGACCGAGGCGTCCCCCTTCCTGGTCCAGGCTCTCCATTGTGTAGCCCCCTTGGCTGTCCTGCTGCCCGGAGCCTGGCCCCAGCCCACATTCCTGTGGTGACGCTCTGGGTCTCCGGGTTGGAGCTGGTGAGCGTGAGGGGCACTGAGTTCTCACAGGGCTGAGGGCCTTTGGGGATGGGGACCGGCAGGGATAGAGCCTGTGGGGAGACGGGGCTCTGCTGAGCTCCCTCGCTTCCAGAAGCTGGTGTTAAGTTGCTGTGTGTCTTTGGAGAAATCACTTTACCTCTCTGAGTGCTGCTTGACAGGCTAATTCCCTACCACCTACCCTTCTCATTCTCTCTCTGAGCCTCAGTTTCCTCCTTTGTGAGAAGGGAGAGCTGAATTCAGTAATCACTAAGGCCTTAAGGTGAGGCCCAAGGTGGGAGAAATGTTCCATGGTAATACCGACAAATGGTTCTCGGGCGCCGACTGTGTGCTCGGCAGCGGGAGTACTTTTAGTGCATCATCTCACTGATTCTTACAACAGCTCCCTGAAGTATAGATTATTATTTAACCAAATAGGGGCTCGGAGAGGTTAACTAACTTGCCCAGAGTCACCCAGCAAGTAAGCAGAGCTAGACTTGAACCCAAGACTGTCTGAACCAAAGTATGGGCTCCTAGCCGCTGCTCACAAGCCTCCAGTCGCCAGGAGAGTGGAGCCTGAGTCTGGCTAATGTGGGGAAGGAAACTCGGGCAGAATTAATTATACTGGATTTTATTCTTAGTTTTGCAGCATGATTAGCGCTGCACAGTGTGCTAGGCTCTGGCCCCCCGCCGGCTGACCTAGTTTGTGTGTCTGTCTGTTTCTGTAACTCACCCTCCCCACCCCCCACCCCAGTGCAATCTCTCCTTCCTTCTCTCTCTGCGCTCTCCCCTGCTGTGTGGCCTTGGCAATGCCACTTAGTCTCTCTGGACATTAATAACCTCATCTGCAGCATGGGTGGAATCATCCCCATTCTTCTTCCCTCGGGAGGATGGTGAGGCTTAAATGAGATAAAGTCTTCAGAATTCAGAATGGAAATATTAACATATAACCAGCAATAATCGCAGTTACATCATGTGTTTGGATCTCAGTCATGGGTCCTGTGCTCAGCCCCATTGCCTGCATGATCTTATTTGAGTCTCCCAGCAATGCTATGAGCCACAGACTATTTTTATCATCCCCATTTTACAGATGAGAAAACTGAGGTGCTGAGAGATTCAGCGGCTTGCCTGACATCGGATGGGTAGTGAGGGGAGGAGCTAATTCATTCTGGCTTAGCCCTTGGGTTATTCTGTTTCTCTGGGAAGGCTCATGATGGGGAAGGGTGGGGGTTGACGATTGGCAGGAGAGACCCCAGACTTCTCCTGGTTGTAGTAGGAGGGAGATGCCCTGGATTTCTACCTGAACATGTGAGTGAGTGGGTGGGGAGGGGTGGCACTGGAAGTAAGGAGACTTAACCTGACATCTAGCTGATTTGTGTCACTCACCCACCTCGACCACTTTAAAACCATGGAGAGGATCAGGTTGGGGCGGGTGAGCTGGGAGTGGGTGGTCACTGCTGGACCTAGTCCCATCAGGGTGGGGAGCCTGAGGGACTTCTTTGAGTCAAGGCTGTGGTCAGCTCAAGGCAGGGTGGTGGCAGGGGAGCAGGGAGGAAAAATGGCAAGGGGGTGTCAGTCTGTTGGGAAGGGTGCCAGGTCTCACTACGGCTTTGCGTGTGTACTTGTACATACCCCGGAGGGGAAGCGTGCAGGGTGTGTGCATGATGCACGTATGTGGAGGGGCATGGGATGCAGGTATTAGGGGCTGTTGTGGGTGACTGAGAGCGGGGTGTATGTGTGGGGCAGTGGGTCCCTTTTCAGGGATGCATGGGTGGAGTGTGTGGGGAGTGGGAGTGGGTGTTTGCCGTGTGCTGGTGTGTCTGTGCATGGCGTGCATGGACAGTGGGCGTGCAAGGGTGATAGTTCTGAACTGAGGTTGTGCAGGAGCTGTGGGTCACATGTGTAGGAACCCCGGCTGAGCAGCACATTGGGGCGACCCTGGATTGTTCAGAGCAAGGGTTCCAGAGGCTGAGGACCCATGCTCATGTCGCAGTTCTAAACCCCAGCCTCAGTGTCTGCATCAGTGAAATGGGGATAACAGAATGCTGGGGGGCTGTGATGGTCAAAGGCAGCGGTGCAGGTAAAGTGTTTCCAGTCCCTGACCTGGGGTGAGACCTCTGCAGTGGTGGGCAGAGGTCTCTAGAACTCCCTGGAAACTGCTCCCCTGGGGAGCTCACACCTCCAGGTGCTTGGGGAGCTCCAGCTGGGTGCCTGTGGGGCCGGGACTGGTGGGAGGCAGAAGATGCAGGAGCATCTGTAGTGGGCTGTGTGGTGGGTATGGGGCTGTGAGTGTGAGGAAAGGTTGTTTATGAGTTGTGAGTTTCATGTCAGGGTCCGAGGGTGTCCCTGACATGGGGAATGTGGTCAGTGATGAATGACTTAGGGGACATGATCTAACGTGGGGAGGGTCGGTGCCTGCCAGTCACGTGGTTGTGGGATCTTGCTGAGGCTGTGTGGGGTGTGTGGAGTGTATTAGAGGAGGAGAGGGGTGCAGCTGTGTGTCTGTGTGTGTGCAGTGAAGGGGGCAGTTAATGGGAAAGTCCTCAATGACATGTGCTGGGCTGTTGTCTCTGAGCTGTGGTGGGTGCACAGGTTGGGGTCAGTAAATGGGGATCCAGACTGTATGTGTGTGTATGCTGGTGTGTGTGGGTGTGTGTGCGTGCACGCGCGCGGACTTGTGTTGGGTGTGTGGATAGGTTTATCAGGCACAGGAGGGTGTGCTGTTTACCTGAAGGGGGCGCAGTGAGGGTCAGGGGAAGGCAGGCATTTGGATTCAGTTCGCCATTAAGGGAATGGCATGGATAATTATGCAAATTATGCATGGAATTATGCAAATAGAGAGGTCATTTGGGGGTCAAAGACTGTCACCCTCCTCTTCTGGCATTTTATGACTTCTGAGGCTTTCCCTGCTGCCTCCCAGACTCAGTTCCCCACCCCCATCTCTCTCCTCTCCTCTTCTCTCTGAACCCCTGGCAGCTACAGCTACCACACCCCTATAGTGTTTCTGGGAGGGTCCCATGAGCCTTGGCCCCCCAGGGAGGAGTAGAGCTGGCACTTAGTAGGCTTGGGGGGGACTGGGTAAGATGGTATCCTGCACCCCACCCCACGGGGCTCAGGTGTCCCCAGCATTGAGTTTCCCAGGGTGAGCTCAGGGGTGACTGGGTTATTGGCCATCCCTCCCTCTACCCTGTCTGGGGGCTGCTTATTATTTGGAAAGAATGTTCTCTTGGATGCAGTTTTGGAAAATCACTGAGATGGCCCCTTCCCCAGCTTTGTCTGATGAGAGCGTGAGGCTAAATTAAGATGTGAGAGAATTCTCTCTCTCCGCCTCCCACTCTCGCTTTCTCTCTCTTTCTCTCGCACACTGAATCCTCCCTCCACTCCCGCCTCCCTGCACCCCCCTCATGCCCCTCTGACCTCGGCTTCCCTCTGTCCTTGCATCTCTGTCCCCATCCAATGACTCTCCCTCCCCCCCACCCCCGGCATCCTCTATGTTCCTCCATGATCTCTCCCTCTCCTGCCCACCCCCGCCCCCATCTCTGTGGGGAGCTGGAGCTCCTGGTCCTTAGCATGGAGGAGATGGTCGTCATGGTAACGGTTGTCATGTCGATGGCTACTGAGCTAGGGATGAATAGTATCTAGGTGAGAGCTACCTGAGTGGGGACTGATAGGTTCACAGGAGGCTCCATACTTGTCTTTAAGCTTCAGAGCCGCACAGTGTGCGCCCCCATCTAGTGCCTACCCCCCATGCCTACCCTATTTGCACCCAAAGGCATGCCAACATGCCATACCTCTCTGTGGCTGCCTTTAGGTGAGTGTGTCTCAGGGTGTGTCTGTATGTGTTCTTTCTGTGTCTCTGGGTGTGTTGTTTCAAGGCTCTGTGTGGCTTTGCTGGGGGGTGCGGAGGTCTTTGAATTTGTGCAAACCTTTCTAGGAGCAGGGTGTTACGGGCTGGTGTGTGGTGCTGGTCACTGAGGAATCATGAGGACTCCTTATTTTGAGCCCCACATTTATCCCAGTTTGGGGGTCTCCAGGGACCACAGACTTCTTAGAACTCCTCCTCCCAGTAAAGGGCTTCCAGCCTTCCCTGGGCTGCTTGGAAGGATGGAAAAAGTGAAGATGGCCCCGCTCAGGAGAGGCAGCCTGAGCCCCGGTCCCTGCTCAGTCCCCGTCCTGCTGCATGGCTTTGGCTTCTGGCTGCTTGCCTAAGAGTAAAGCAGAAAGTCTCCCAGGGACCCCGGATTACCGGCCCAGGCTGTAGAGGCTGGTAGTATGGGAGCGTCTGGCCCCCTTACCTCAGGTCTTTCTGGGCAGTGGGGGCAGAGACGGGAGCTGGGGAAAGCTGGGTGGTAGCTGCTCTGAGCTCCTGAAATGTCTAAAACGGAGGAAGACCCAGCAATTAGTCACGGAGCAATTACTCTAATTGTTCCACTCCATGACTCACTGGTAGCAAGTAAATACTGATTAATTCATTACTTTGAGACTGTGTGTGTGTGTGCGTGTGGTAACAGGGGTAGGTGGGGGGGAAGCTCTTGGCTCCCTGCCCTGGCCTCCTGCCCTGCCTGGCGTGGGTAGGGTTTTGGAGCAGGTGGTCGAGGCGCAGGGCCGGAAGCCAGGACTGAGATCCTCTCTCTAGCTGCCTGCAAACTCCAGAAGGGGGCCTGTTAGGGGTGGGAGTGTGAGATGCTGAGCACAGAACACAGTGCTGATCCAGCCCCTCTCCTGCTCACACACCTTGCATGGCTCCCTATGTCAGTCAGATAGCGTGGATGCTCAGACACCACCTCAGACCTGCTGAGCCACTGAATTTTCAGAGTATTCTGAGATACAGTCAAGGTAAAAAATGACCAAGAGTTTCCAAGAGAAAGTTGTCAGCAAGGGCCTCTGATGGGGCTTCCCCAGCCTCAGCGCTGGCTTGTCCTTGCCCCACCTCCACCCAAGAGTTATTCACGTCTCCCAGCTCCAAGCCTGTTCCTTAACAGATACTTCCTGATACCTACTGTGTGTCTGACACGGTCCTGCCCCCATTGAGGGATAGTTCGGGGCAGGAGGGTGGGCACAGTCACGGAGAAAGTATGTATCCAAACAAACACGGCTCACAAGTAGCAATAGATGTGAATTCAAAAGCACAGGATACTCTGAAAGATCCAGATAGGAGGGCTTCTTGGAAGAAGTGATAGGGGAGCAGTAGTCAGCTGGTGGAAAGGTGGAGGATGAGGGAATGGGAAGAGCGTTCTAGGTGGAGGGAACAGCATGAGTGAAAAGGGCAGGAGAGATCAGTCCTGTTCCAGGAACAGATAGGGCCAGAGGCTGGAATCCAGTGATTGAAGGGGTTCCGAGGGGCCCTGGATGAGGCCTTCAGACCTGACTCTGATGGCGTAGGCTGTACTTCCCTAGCTCGGAGCCTTTGCTTATTCTGTACCTTCTGCTTGAGATGCCTTTCTCTCAGTTGATTAAGATGCAAGTGCGAATCCTTCAGATCTGAGCACCAGGTCACCTTTCTCCGAAAGCTCTCAGTGGGTAGGAACTGTGGCTGGCATCAGTCTGGACAGGGTCAGAGGTGTGGTTGGGAGTTTGTGTGCCTGCCTTGGATGTCCTGAGTGCTGGCTGTCAGCCCAGGGTTGCAGTGGGGTGGGGCGGTCCCAGCCCAGGAGCTGCAGCTGCCGGCGTTCCCAGGTTCTGATTCTCTGGGAGGAGTCTTGGGTCTGGTGGGCTGGACCCTGGGAGAAGCCCCTCTCATAGCCCCCCCACCCCCGGCCCCCAGGAGACCCTTGTGGCAGAGTAAAAGTGGCATCAGGCCCTGAGCTGACTCTGGACATTGAGATACTTTGGGGGGAGGTGGAGACAGGGGGGCTGACATTGTTTTGGGGAGGACCCAGGGCCAGGGCTGGAGCCCACTCCCTTCTCTCCTCCTCCTCTTATCCAGGATACTTCCCTCCCAAAGCCCCAAACCTCCCCCACATTCAAGTCTGTCTGTTGGGACTAACTGCACTGCCTTTGGGATTTTGAGATGTGAGACTTTGGGTCCCCAGCAGAGTCCGAATCATATCACATCATGTGCTCTCTGGTAGCCTGGGGCAACAGGGCCTCAGACACCCACTCTGTGGAAGGGACTGATGGTGCTGCCCACACTGAGGGTAACGCTAACCTGTGCTGAGCACCTGCTGCTGTGAGGTGTGCTCGGCACGTGAGCACGCTGCATGCTCCGTTTATGAGTAATGTGTAAACCAGGGCTTGCAGAGACTAAGTAACTTGCCCTGGGTCACACATTTAGTAGGTGATGGGGCCAGGACTCAAATCCAGCATTCTGGCTCTAAACCCAGTTCTGCCACCTGCAGTTCTGTTCAGAGGGTTGAGGAGTGATGGGGTTTCCAGTGGTGGCCGTCAGACAGGAAGGTGGAATTGCTTCCCTTGCCTCCGGGTGGGTGGAAAGCAGTAATTAGACCTGCCTGGCTCTCTGTTTGCCCCCGTGGAGGCCACGTCCTATGCTGTCCTTCCACTGTCACCTGGCCCATGAGGGTGTCTGTTGTTCCTCTGGCTGTGTCCAGGCAACTGGCCTCAAGTGCTGAGCCTTGTGCCCGATTCTGCCCTCCCCAGGCTCAGCGCTGGCGCAGTGAGAACTTTGAGAGGCCCGTGGACCTCGAGGGCTCAGGGGACGACGACTCCTTCCCCGATGATGAGCTGGATGACCTCTACTCTGGGTCTGGCTCAGGCTGTAAGTATCCCCTTCTCTTTCCCTGCACGTTGTGTTGGCAGTGCCAGTCTGCCTCTGGCGCCCCATCCAAGGCTTTGATGGCAAGGAAGAGGAACTCACGCAGGCTCACCTGAATGGTGGGGTCGGGGAGAGGAGGTCCAGCAGGGGCAGCTCATGGCCTCAAGCACAGGAAGAGCAGGCCAGCCTCCGCGGGGTGGAACCAGGGCCTTGAGGCCCCAGAGTCTAGCACACCTGCTCTGCATCCTTTCTGTCTCTGCATCTCTTTGTGCACTGCTGGACTCTCCCTGCAGACCTCTGACTTCTGTCAGGAAACACAGATCCCCCTCAGTAACCCAGTTTTCAAGTACAGTCCTGACCACTTGGAGGAACTTAGTAGCCACTTCTCAGTTGCAATGGCCAGTCCTCAGCAAAGACCATCTGATTGGTTCAGCTTGGATCAGGTGGCCACCTTCTGTCCAATCAGCTGTGGCCAAGGGCGGGCTTAGGGCAGTGATGGTAAAGGGCAGGTACCTCCAGTGGTGCCTGGGACAGCCCAGTTCTGTGGCCCCGCCCAGAAAGGCCAGCAGAGTCGCATGACGTAAGGGAGGAGCACTGAGTTCAAATCCAGTTTCACCACTTAATAGCTGTGCCACCTTTAGCCATTTTCCCTCCCTTGAGTCTGTATTCTTACAGTGAATGGAGAGCCTTCTTCTCAAAGCCTCTGGAAGGCTTCTGTTTAAGATGTTAGGGTCTGGCACAGAGAAGGAGCTCTAAAAATAATAGTGAAAAGGGGTGTGTGTTGATATTGGGCCCCCTGAGGGGACAGGATGGGTCTGATGGGATGGTAAGAGGTCTGAGTGCCTCTCACCGTCCACAACCCCCTGCCTTCAGTCTCCCCCCTTTAGCTTGTTCCTTTAAGCCTCTTGCAAGTTAATCTTCATAAAATCCATCCTGATGGGTCACATCTCTACTCCCAAACCTCTCTGGCTCCTCCCTACCCCTCTTCTGCCTGGTTCAGGTCCCATGGGAGCTACTGTGGCCTCTCTCTGTCCTCGTTTCCTCTCAAGGCCCTCCCTTCATCTGTCGCGGCTTGGAGTCCAGATTACTCCAGCATCCCCTGTGGGAGGGGCTGGTTCTCCCTCTTGCCCCCTTCTTGTGTCTCTGGAGGAGCCCTTGGTGTACCTGCCATCTGTGCTCATGTAGGGTGTACCCAGGTCTGACTCCTCCCAGAATGCCACTCCCCTAACTTCCCTAACCTCCTGCAAGATTTGCCAGTACGGGTTGAGTTGCCACTGTCTAGATTCAACCAGCGAGAAGCTACAGGCTGAGTGGCTGGAATAGTCGGGGAAGATGTTCTGGAAGAGGTGGTCCCCTAGAATTTTTGGCTAGGCAGAGAGGATCTGGGAAACATTCACTAGCCATCAGCCAGCCAGTAACCTTTGGCCAGATTGTGCCTTCCTCCTTTCCCTCATCTTGTCTTGGGAAAGTCATGTAAAGGGTGGGGGTTGGGAGCTCCCCCATCTTGATGGCCATTGCTTACCTGGGATCTTCATGCCCCTCAAATCACCCAGCTCCCTAGCTCTCTCCTCTCCCCCATCCCCTCAGACTTTGAGCAGGAATCGGGCATTGAGACAGCCATGCGGTTCAGCCCAGATGTGGCCCTGGCAGTGTCCACCACACCTGCCGTGCTGCCCACCATGGACATCCAGCCTGTGGGCACCCCGTTTGAAGAGCTGCCCTCTGAGCGCCCCACCCCGGAGCCAGCCACCAGCTCCCCATTGGTGACAGAGGTCCCAGAAGAGCCCAGCCAGAGAGCCACCACCATCTCCACTCCTGCGGCTACTACTGCTGCCACAGCCACAGGGGCCCCAGCCGCAGCCACAGTGCCCTCTACAGTGGCCACCACCATCCCCAGCATCCCTGCGGCACCCCCTTCTGCGGCCACCACCTCTGTCGTAAGGACCACCGGCGTACGGAGGCTTTTGCCTCTTCCACTGACCACAGCAGCTACCGTCCGGGCCACCACCCCAGCAGTGCCCTCACCTCCCACCACAGTGGCTGTCTTGGACACAGAGACCCCAACACCCAGGCTGGTCAGCGTGGCTACCTCCAGGCCAAGAGCCTTTCCCAGGCCAGCTACCACCGAGGAGCCTGACGTTTCTGAGAAGAGCACCCTGCCCCTGGGGACCACCGCCCCTGGGCCCACGGAGGTGACTCAGGTGAGCAGGTTGGGAGAGGACAGGGAGTCAGAGCAGAGGAGGATGGGTCAGGGCCTGGGGGAGTGAGGACAGAGTTGGGCAAGGGTGAAATCTGGAAAGTTCTGGAGATGAGCCAGACAGGGATGGGGGGGGGGAGAGGCTTGAGGCTGGAGGGCCAAGGCTGGGGCAGGTCACAAGATGAGGACAAAGGTCAAGATGGATGGAGATGGTTGAGGGACCAGGCCTGGGTCTTCCGATGCTGGGACAGGACATCAGTTGGGGAGGAATGGGGTGAATGGGAGGGTTGGTGGGGGGAGGGGCCAGGGGCCCATGTGTTGCGGTTAACAGCACAGAATCAGGAGCCAGGCGGTCTGGGCTGGAATTCTCCCTCTGCCACGTGGCTTCAGTAAGTCACTGATCCTTTCTAAACCTCCATTTCCCTATCTGTGAAAAGGACAAAATAGTGGAATACAAATCATAGGACTGAGAATTAAGTTTCTTGACATACCCAAGTGCTTAGGGCAATGCCTGGTGATAGTAAACAAAAAGTTTCCCTTTTGTTATTGTCATCATCACTGCTGTCATTGCTGTCACCCACCTGAGGGTGACTGAGAGTGGGGCTGAGCGGGAGGGATGCTGTAGCTCACTCTAGGGGAGCACTGCCTGGCGGGCAGGCTCAGTGCTGGACACTTTACCTGTGTCCTCTCTTCTCACCCTCCCACCCACCCCATGAGGTGGCACCGCCATCAGTCATCCTTTTACAGGTGAGGCCACGTTCCAAGGCTTACAGCAGTGGCAGAGTCGGGATTTGAACCAGACAGTCAGCTCCAGAGCTTGGGGCTTGTGTGTGTGTGTGTGTGTGTGTGTGTGTGTGTGTGTGTGTGTGTGTTTGTGTGTGTTTTATTATGGATGGGGGTGGAGAGTGGAGGATTGAAGGGAAGAGGATGAAGGTGTCTGGAATACCGGGATGGATGGATGGGATCAAGGAAATGGCAGAAGTAGCCTGGTCCCTGCAGGGTATGCTGGGCAAGGAGGGGATCTAGTGACATGGACTAGGGTACTAAAGCCCTTGCAGCCGCCTCACAGAGGAGGGCCTCAGGCTCCGGAGCTGCCTCAGATCAGCATCAGCCCCTTCGACTCCCCAGCCAGCCCTAGCACGTCCTAGGCCCTGCTTTCTGCTCCTCTGAGCAGCTGGGGCAACCTAATGTTTCATGCATACTTGTCCAGGCTGGCAGGGGAGACAGTGCTGGAGCAGAGACCAGGTCGCTGGCGCAGCCCCTACACATGGCCTCCCCTCAGCCTAGGCACCAGACCCACCCTCTCCATGCCCACCCGTGAAGCAGCTACATCCTTGCCCCAACCCCAGCTCTGGTCCTGCCTCCATGTGGTGGGAGCCATTGAGATTTTTGGTGCTCTTGGACTGACCTCCAGGCTAAGGGACTCACCCATGCCTCAGGTACATGGGTCCAGGATCAGGCCCAAGTATGTAACAGCTGCACCCAGCAGTCCCCAAACAGCCATCCCCGATAGGAACCCCTGAGGACTGTGACAAAGGCAGCTGAAGCAGGAAGTGATGGAGATGGGATGGGGACCAGGTGAGAATGGAGGCAGTAGAGTGTAGTGGTTAGGAACACAGATTCTGGAGCTGGATCTGTAGTTTAATTCTGCTTCTGTCATGTACTAGCTCTGTGTCCTTGGGCAAGCCACTTAACCTCTCTGAGCCTATTTCCTGCTTTATAAATTAGGGGTAATAATAACTGCTTTATGGAAATATTGTGAGGCTGAGATGCCCATGATGCCCTTAGCCCAGTGCCTGGCACATGGTGAGAGCTTAGTAAGTGGTAGCCCCACCAGGGGAGTGGAGTGGTGATAGTAAGCTTCTGTGCTGTGTGTATGGCTGCCCAGTGGCAGGGGCTGCTGGGGCCTGGCTCCTGGGCTCATGCTACCCTCCTTACAGACTCCAACTCCAGAGTCCTCTCTGACCACGACCCGGGATGAGCCAGAGGTGTCGGTGAGCGGGGGGCCCAGTGGGGACTTTGAGCTGCCGGAGGAAGAGACCACACAGCCAGACACAGCCAATGAGGTGGTGGCCGTGGGTGGGGCTGCGGCCAAACCGTCGCCTCCACCCGGGACGCTGCCCAAGGGTGCCCGGCCAGGCCCCGGCCTCCTGGACAATGCCATCGACTCGGGCAGCTCGGCGGCTCAGCTGCCCCAGAAGAGCATCCTGGAGCGGAAGGAGGTGCTCGTAGGTGAGACTTAGGGCCTGGGTGGAGCCCATAGTGGGCAGCTGGTGGGGCCTCAGTTCACCCTCCAAGAACCCAGGAGAGATGTCAGGGTGTGGGTTTCCTAGGAGCCTAGTTTCCTAGGAAGGGAAAGCTGGGGACTTGGGGACCCCAGGACCCCCCCCCCTCTGGTTCCTCCCCTGATCTTCCCCATCCCAGGGTTTAACCCTAACTTCTTCCTACCTGCAGCACTTTGCTCAGCACCCCCTTATCCATCCTCAGACTCTGCCCTTGACCCCTGCTTCCCTGGGCCAGGCTGGTTGACCCCTTCTGGACCTTACCCCCTGGACCCTAATCTCCGACCCCATCCTTGGCTTAACTTGCTCCCACCCTGAGGGCCTGCCCTGGCCACATCTCCTGAAGTGTCTCCTGACTTGTCCAAACCCTGCCCCCTACTTAGGAGCAGTGTGGCCTTGGGCAGGTCCTTTTCCTCCAGGCTCCCTTCTCCTCATCTGCAGAAGGGGGATGATCATTTGCACTGTATCAATTCTCAGTGCACATCTGTTCATATGTTAACTCTTCTGCAGTTGGGATGTGTCCTAGATTAGAAGGCAGAGTTTTTTCTTTCCTAATGGTATTTAAAATACTGGAGTGTCTTTCAGTGGATGGCACCTTACATTTGATGAGGACCATAGCACAGCACCTCCCTCATAGTGCCGTATGAAGATTGGTTGTGTTCATGTGCACTAGGGGACTAGGACAGTGCCAGGCTGCAGCGAGGGCTGTAAATGGCAGCCAGTGCTGGAGTCTTAACATGGACTCCAAACTTCACTCCAACTCTGTGGTCTCAGGTTCGAGCTTCCCTGCCCTCTCTGGACCCTTGCCTCCACCTCTGCAGGGCCCTCCACCCTTTCCTTAGGCTCTGAGCTCATCCCACCCGGTCTCTGGCCCTTGACCTTTGCCCTCTTCGTCCACAGCTGTGATTGTGGGCGGGGTGGTGGGCGCCCTCTTCGCCGCCTTCCTGGTCACACTGCTCATCTACCGCATGAAGAAGAAGGACGAGGGCAGCTACACGCTGGAGGAGCCCAAGCAGGCGAGCGTCACGTATCAGAAGCCCGACAAGCAGGAGGAGTTCTACGCCTAGCGGAGCCACAGTGCCTCCCTGTAGCCTCAGTGCCACCCCTTAGCCCAGTCCCCGGCCTGGTGCCACCAGCCCCAACCTGGGACTGGGCCTGGGAGGCAACCTGGCCCCAGTCCATCTCTGCCACCCTCCCAAGGTCTGCCCAGACTGCCAGCCTCACACAGCTCTTCCCCAAGGGACGGCGGTGGGGGGGCACTGCCATCTGCCCTAGACTGTGCCCTTATGAGCTCATCATTTGTAACCCACCAGCCTGGGGCTTCAGGACCTCATGTCAGATGGACAGGAGAAGGGAAGCTCCTGATTGGCTGGTGGAAGAAGGGGTGGGGCCTGAGCCCCAACCTGGCCCCACAGGGCCTGCTGGCTGAGGGCAGAGAGGCACTCAGGCTGATTTCCAGATCAAGCATTTGGCAAGCTCAGCCCTTGAAATCATTGAGACATTGGGCCCCTCTCTGCCTGGGTGAGCGGGTAGCCCTCACGGCCAGCCTGTTTTGTCCTGGCCTCTGTGGGGTTGTGCGGTTATTTTCCCTCACCCCTGCCTGATGCACATGCGCCCGCAGACTTCACCCCCTTCCCAGTCTGCCCCTGCGGAATTGGCTTCCCGAGAGTGGCCTGGCAGCCACTGGTGAGGAGGGGCTGGGCTGCTTGGACCTCCTCCTTCAGAGTGGACTCTGCACAGACACCGTCTCCCACATGATCACCCGTATTGTCCCACACTGACAAAAGCATGCGATGACAAAGTCACATGCAGTCCTGACCACCCGACCAATCCAGACATGTCACAGACACACATGTTCTTCCAAAGATGTTTATTCTCATGGGTTTCCCACATGTTCCCCAAATGCTTATGACAATGCAAGTCACTAGTCATCGTCACCCAGTGGTGACGGTGTGGCCTGCCTCCCTCTTGCCACCACACCCCCCACACACACTCCGACACCACACACTGGCAGGAGACTCCCTGCCTCCCCCTCCAGCTTTCAAGCTCACTGGGGAGGGTGCAGTTAGGCCAGAACAATCAGCCCATATTGGGTCCCCTGGGTTGCCCTGTCACACTCAGCCCTCACGACACCCACACCAACCACATTGCCACCGAGCCCGGCGTGTCAGATGCAGTCCCACGTGGATGCATGGCCTCACCCACACAGCCTCAGTCTCACAGTGGAAGAGGGCAGGCAGATTAAGTGAGGTGTGGGAGACGTTGCCACAGGCCTCTCAGGCATTGCATACCCGCAGGGCCTGGGCTCACCCTGTTTCCCGCCCCTCTGTAGCCTGCAAAGGGCTTGGTGTGGGGCCAGCCCCCACTTGCTGAGGAAAGCAGGCTGGTTCCTGGAATTTGGCCTTGGGCCGGGGAAGGGGCTTGGGTCTCCTAGGACCAAAGGCCCCAGGTGGGGAGGGGGCATGTGTTCAGGCTCCTGGTCTCCCTGCCTCCCCCTCCTGCACTGAGCTCGGGGGCTGACTCTGCCTCCCAGGACACAAGTCTCCAAAGTGCCTGTGAGGGTGGGCCCTGCCCCTGGGCCCTCTGCACCCTCTCCCTTCGGCCTCGCGGGGCCCACCTCAGCCTCACCCCTGGCCCTCTCGTGGACACCCATTCATGTGGCCAAGCAACCTGGCGGTTCTTCTGGCTGCAGCTGGAAGCAGCCTGTCCAGACACACGGCCCCAGGCCGAAGGCTGAGAGCAGGCGGCGGGGTGGGGGTGTCACAGACCCCAGCCCACCTCCCCCTTCTTTGTTACCTTTACAAGTGGGGCAACTTATGTAGATATTTTAAATGTGGGTCACAAATCTCCTATGGGGGGTGTGCTTTGTGGGGGCTCTTGGAGCCAAGGGATGTGGTCTGAGTCGTGTTGGCTGGGGCTCACACCTCCACCCCTTGCCCACAGCCCAGATTAAAGTCAGGAGCCCATTTTCTGTTCCCTCTTCAAGACTCAATGGCAATAGACTTCTGCAGGGCAAGGGCTAGGGGCCTGAGGGTGAGGGTGATGTTCCAGGGAGTGTCCACAGCCTGTCTCTTCCACTGGCCTACTTCTGGGCTGGGGCTCCATCTTTCAGACCCAAAGGCCCCCCTTGGCAGGGCCTGGAGGCTTGTGAGGAATGCAGCTGGTCCCAGTCTGTGAGGGAGCGGGAGCAGGAGCAGGGAAGGCATCCTGGGCCCACGACCTGTCGGAGGTGACCTGGCCTCAGTCATCCCTGGATCAGAAGGGCTGAGAGATGAGGGAGACCAAAGGTCCAACCTCCCTCTACCCTGCTCCCCGGTGGGCTGCTGTCTTGGGACAGCAGCTCTGGTGAGAAGGCCTGGGCAGGCCGAGGCTGAGAAGCTAGGGAGCACGGAGGAGAGAGGGCCTGGACCACCTGGGGAAGCCCCGGGATTCTGGGACTGGGGCAGGAGCCCCGGCAACGGGCGCAGCCTGGGCTGGAGCCCATGGTGGGGGCGGGGGGCCGGCACAGCATGGCCGGCTGGAGCAGGCTTGGAGTAACCGCATGGGTCCAGCCTGGCCTGACTCCTCACCTTCTGAGGGTTGGATTCTAACCTGGGGCCTAGGGCTTTGCCTCCTGGCCCCAGCCTTTTCTCTGTGTCCTTAGCATTTGAGAGAAGAGGCCGAGGCCTCGTTCACGGAGCCCTGGACCAGAGACAAATGTCCAGGCTTTATCTTCACGATGTTTAACGCAGTCCAACCAGCCCAGATCCACTCCAGCCAGCCCGTGCCCGCAGGGCAAACCGCGCACGAGAGAGGGAGGTAAAGGATGAGCTGGAGCTCTCCTAGGTGCTGTGTGATGTGTGCAGGGCCTGCCCAGATAGGCCCCCCGCCACCCTGGGGTGCTCCTGGGTAGGGTGTCCTGCAGGGCCCCGGTGTTTCTGGGGAAGTGGGGCCAATTCCAAAGGAAGAGGGAGCTTGTGTGCTTGACTGCCACTCTGGGGCCTCAGCTGCCAGGGAGCAGGAGATGGGTGGGGCCTTTTGCCCGCTGTGACGTCTAGAGCCTGGGCTCTGTCTCCTCAGGGGGCCAGAGAGGGGACCTCCTTGGAAGGGTCAGTCCCCTTGATCACTGGAAGCAGATGAGTGGTCACCGGGGCTGGGCCGGGCAGGTCAGTTGGCAGTGGCTTCCGGTGCTCAGGCTGGACCCCCCAGGGGTCATCAGCAAAGCCATCTGTCTGGCCTTCGAGGCTGGGGCCCTGGGCACGGGGAGCAGACCCACCTCTGCCTCCCCCTTGGCGCTCCTGAATTTCTCCTGACAGCCACCACCCCGGACTTGCTTCCCCAGGCCTCCTGCCTGTAAATAGTAGCCCACAAACTGTGTACAGATTTACAGAGATGCCGAGGCTGGGCCCCAGAGTCACCATCTAAGGGCTGATGGCCCCGGGATCTCCGGGCGCCCACTGGACAGCTCAGTGCCCCGGCCCCAGCGTGGCGAATGCATGTAAATATTTTTCGTAGGCAGCGTGGCTCCAGAGAGCCCCCTGAAGTCAGTGTCCCTCCTGTGTGTCCTTTCTCCTGTACAGAACCCTCCAAGAACCCTGTCTCGGGTCGAGGGGGAGTTTGTCTTTCCCTCCCCCAGGCCTCCCCTGCCCTTTCTCTCTCCCATAACCTGTCTATTAACTGTACCCGTCCTGAGTTCATGGCCAAAACTTTCAACAAGAAAAAGCAGTGGAAAAAGAGACCAAGGCACCTACTCTGCTGTGGGTGCTTACCTGTCCCAGCTTTGTGAAGGAACTGTTTGGTTTTTGGGTTTTTGTTTTTTAACACTTCCTGTGCTGTGCCCATTTATAAGAGGAAATAAAATTAAGCTGAAATGATGCACTGTGGTCAGAGTGTGAGATCAACATGGAGGTCCTGGAGGGAGGGACAGACCATGGTCCCCCTCAGGCCTCAGCCATGTTCCCATTTAAAAGAGACTGAGAAGCAAGCAAGGAAAATTGACCAGCAACCCCTCATGGGAACCATTATGGTAAAAGCTGCTGTCGGTTGAGAGTGTTTGGAAAACCACGGAGCTGACTGTGGCAAGGCTGGGTGGGGCTGTGGTTGGGTGGGGGTGAGCTGTGGTGGCATTGGGGGCTCTGTGGTCCAACCCCCAGGGGAAGAACTGTGGTTTGGGGCCACAAGGAGAGAATCTTGGGGCTGCAGGATATTGGAATTGGACTGGCTGAGACGGGATGTCTTTGGAGTCCGAAGGGCCTGGTTTCAAGCCCAGGTGACGTTTACTAGCTCTGACTCTGCAGAAGCTACTTGGCCTCTCTGAGCCTCAGTGTTCTCACCTGAGAAATGGGATACCCATTATCAACATCCTCTAGGTGGGATGCAGCAAGGATTCAGTGAGGAGGCCGACTCAGCACAATGTCTGGCACAGCAGGGTCTTGGGTGATGGCATCAGAACAGAGCAGAACCCTGGACCAGGAAGAGTTCCAGGGCCTGGAAGCACAGATTGCCTCCTGGGATCACAGGGAGCTGGGAGGGCCAGCCCTGGGCCCCTCGGGGTAGAGATCCCTTCTTGGGGATTTTCCTGCCCCTGCCCACGTACCTCTTTGTGACAGGGGCTCGGTGCATCCTGGGGACCAGTGGGTCACTCTGCCTGTTTAGAAGTCCTTTATGTCCAGCCAAAATCTGCCTCTCCGTTGTTTCCCTTCTCAGGTCCTCACTCCCCTCTGGAGGTGCGTGGGGCTCTGCCCCCAGGCATGGCCGTGGCCTTCCCTCCTCCAAGGGAAACCTCCCCGCCTCCCACGAATGTTACCCATGGAGATGTGTTCCTCTTAAAATGTGATTCTCACAGAGTCCTGATGGTTCTGGGGAGAGTTGGAGTCTGAGGCTCTTGGATTTGGTACACAGTCCTACCCCTCCCACCCTTCACTGAAGTTTCTTGAGTGCCCACCCTGTGCCAGTCCCTGTGCTTGGAGCCGGGAGACGAGAGGTCTACAAGACAGACCCAGCCCCTGCCCTCAGAGCGCTTACAGTCTATTGAGGAAGGAGCCAACAACCAGAGCCTCATGACTCTGTAATGACACTGGTCTGGGATGGAGAGTGTCTCCTCTCCTCAGCCACCACCCCCAGCCGCCCCCTGCCAAGCATCCCCCTCACTGCCAGACAGTTCAGGGACAGAGCCCCAGGGCCCGGGTCCTCACTGCAGGACCTCAGACCATGTGTCCCCTGAAAGTCTCAGACTGCATAGAAAAAAAAAGGGGGTGAAGGGGCCAGCCTTGCCATGCGGAGGTTCTCACAGAGGACTGGGCCCCAGTTAGGCCTGCTATGACGTGAGGGGTTGGTTTGCACCATTCAAGTCCCAGCCCCTGTTGTGGTCCCTCCTCCAGGAAGCTTTTGGAAGATGATCGCATCCTGTCTGAGTTCCTCCAGCCTGTAGTTACCTCCCAGCTGGCCAGGCCACCCCCACCTTCTCATTTGAATTTGAGTGACGGACATCCGTGCTGTATTCTCAGCCTGGAAGAGTAGAAAGAGTCTGATCTTGGAGTCAAGTAGACCCAGCTGTGTGCACTTGGGTACAGTGTTCTAGCTCTCTGAACCTGTTTCCTCGCATGCAAATGTGGACAAGAAGGTGGATATTTGGAGACATTGGTGAGAATTAAATGAGATAACATACTGAAAGCAAATAGCATGGGGCTTGGTATATTTGGCAGCTCACTGCTGGACTTCACTCCCTTTCTGTAGTGTCAGTCTTTTATTGGGCAAACCTTTGTTCAAACCCCAGCTCCACCACTGACTTGCTACGTGACCTTGCGTTAGTTATTCAAACTCTCAGTGCTCAGTTTCCTCATCTGCAAAATGAGGGCAATACTAGGACCTGGTCATATAAACGGTGCCCAGAACCATGCCTGGCATACAGTAGGTGCCGTATAACTGTGGGCTATTATTCGTATTGTTGTCGTTGCTGTCTTGATTATTATCATTATCTCCAGGGCGCACAGCATGCTGCCTAGTGAATGAGTCAGTGACACGAAACCTGAGTGGAAATCAAAGTACTGGTGTCAGCTCTGGTGTGAACCATGACGTAGGTTGAGGCTTGTTAGAGTCAAGGCTGATGCCTGGAAATCCTCCCCGTAGGTTGTGCAGATGGGCTGGGATCTGCTGGGAGCTGGAGCATTTCTCTCTGGGCCCCTTTGGCCCAGGGATGAGTAACAATCAGAGGGAGAAGGAGGAAGAATAGCTGATTGTTTCCCAAAGCTCAAGAGGTCACAGCTGCCTGCCAAGCTGCCCCAAGAACAGAGTGTGCTCAGCTTCCGAGGGCCACCCACCCTGTCTCTTCTGGCCTGAGGGTGGGCTCGGGACAGACCAAGGGTCCAGATTTACCACCACCGGGTCCTTGAGCTTTATCCATACTCAGGGAGGAAGGAACTGGGCCAGAAGTGATGAGGTGAGGCACTGACTGCCAGGCACCTGAGACCAGCTCTTTTCACATTACTTCAGTTTAGCCTCATGCAGGTCTGGTCTCCAGGCTGGTTTTTGCAAAGGAAGAAATTGAGGCTCAAAGCACAGAATCCGAGGCCATAAAGCTACTAAAGGGTGCAGTGGGATTCGAGCCTGGGTCTCCGCATGGAGTCGAGGTCAATTCCACCCTCCCTTTCCTCCCTCTACTCTTAGCTAGCTGTCTGAGTGTGGGCAGGTTACTAAGCTTCTCTGAACCTCAATTGTATAGAGTATCAGACAAACAGAAGCACAGGGTATGGAATGGCTTGAAAGATACATGAACACATGGCAATTGTGGGTGCCTTCCAACTGTCAGAGCCCATTCACAGACATTATCTCATTTCACTCTTGTACCCCACGAGCCTGGGGCTTCAGGACCTCATGTCAGATGGACAGGAGGAGGGAAGCTCCTGATTGGCTGGTGGAAGAAGGGGTGGGGCCTGAGCCCCAACCTAGCCCCACAGGGCTAGCTGGCTGAGGGCAGAGAGGCACTCAGGCTGATTTCCAGAACAAGCATTTGGCAAGCTCAGCGCTTGAAATCATTGAGACATTGGGCCCCTCTCTGCCTGGGTGAGAGGGTAGCCCTCACGGCCAGCCTGTTTTGTCCTGGCCTCCGTGGGGTTGTGGGGTTATTTTCTCTCACCCCTGCCCTGCTTTACAGATAAAGACACTGACCCTGTGAGCAAAATCCACACCGTGGGACACTTCTATGGGACAAACGACCTGACTTCTTCATTTAATAAATTGTAAGGAACGGGAAAGAAAAAGAGATGGAAAGGGAATTTATAGATAAGCTTAAAAGGCATGTTAAATGATCAGTGTGGAAACTTGATTTGGATCTTAATTCAAACCAATTCTAAAAAAAAGAAAAGCTAATTATGGAGCAGGTGGAAATGAACACTGAGTGCATATTTGTCGTAAAGGAATCATTGTCAATATGCTTAGCTGTGATAACGGCCCTGTAGTTATTTTTTTTAAAGAGTCCTTATCTTTATATAGACTGAAATATTAGCAGATGAAGTGATAAGATGTCTGGGATTGGCTTACAAAAATACGGGGAGGAGTGGGTGGAAGAAGAGAGAAAATAAAGACTTGAGTTGATAATTGTAGAAGCCGAGCAGTAGGCACCTAGGGGGTATATTATATTATTCTGTTGACTGAAAGTTTAAATTTTAAATTCTTCATAATAAAATGTTTTAAAAAAAGAAATCGATTCCCAGGGGACATGAGGACTTGCCAGGGGTCACACCCCCAGCCAATGTAGAGCTGGGTCTTCTGACTCCAGGTCCCTCACCCCATCCCTACTGTGGACTCCCACAATGTCATATTTTCCCTGACTTCATGTCATCCACGTCCAGGTGGCCAGCATCTTCAGGGCCCCACCCCCTCTCTTTTAATGGAAACTGACACTCGTACATGGCTCTGATGAAGGAATTCACACGAAACTGTGATGACTCATGAGGCTTCAGCTCTCGCCTTCTCCAGCAGTTGCCTTTTGCCAGAGGGAGTACAGAACTGGCCCTTCTCAAGTGGGCAGTGTGTCATGGCTTATGGAGCACTTTCCAGGGAATCCTTGGCCTTGTTTACTGTCCACATCATTCCCAGGAGGTGGGCTGGTTGGGATTACTTCTCCCACTTTGAAGGACATTGGATTTGATCATTTCTCCCTGTTTTCAAGTCTCCAGCCAAGTCTAGATCTTTATTATGTCTTGCTGGAAATACTGACATAGACTGGACAGATGTGGGTTCTCCACCAGTCTCATTGAGTTCTTCCTGGATTGTCCTGGGGAAGCCACTTTGCTCCCTGAGTCTTGGCTTCCTCCTCCATATAATGGACACAGTGAAGGCCACTGCAGAGTGTGTGGGGATCCAAAGAGCTGGCAGATCTAAGTGTCCAACACAATGACTGACACACAGCAGGTGCGCAATGGTAAAAGTGATGGTCTTCACAGTAACCACAACCACAAAACACACGGTTTGTACTTCCTGGGTCCTGGGCATGATCTAAGTACTTTTTAACATGTGTGATGTTTTGAAAAGTGCCTGGCACATGGTAAGTACTATATAGGTGTTTATTAAATAAAATAATTTTTGCATTCTTAGCATATTTAATGCTATGGACTGAATCATCTCCTGCACAATTCATATGTTGAAGCTCTAAGCCCCCAATGTGACTGCATTTAGAAATGGGGCTTCTAAGCAAGTAATTAAGACCAAATGGGGTCATAAGAGTAGGGCCCTCATCCAATAGGGTTAGTGTCCTCATTTGGTAAGAAGAGACCCCAAGAGATCACGTGCCCTGACCCCTCCCCGTAAGCACATAGGAAAGCCCATGTGCAGACACAGTGAGAAGGCAGCTGTCTGCAAGCCAGGAAGAGAGCTCTCACTAGGAACCAACCATGCTGACAGTTTGACCTTGGACTTCCAACCTTCAGAACTATGAGAAAATAAATGCCTCTTGTTTAAGCCAGTAAGCCCAGTCTTTGGTATTTGGTTATGGCAGCCCAACCAAACAAAAATATTTAATCTTTACAAAAACCCGGGGGTGGGGGGGAGGCAGTAAGTACTCTTAATACTCTCATGTTTACAGATGGGGAAACTGACACACGGTGATTCTCAGAAGGCTGAGGGTGTAGATAAGAAAACAGTACAGTGAACATTGACTCTCCCTCCACTCTTCTCTTGGCAAATTCCTACGGATCCTTCAAAGCCCTACTCCAACATCACACTCTCGGGGAACTCCCTGGCAGCGTTAGTCCTTGGGGCTGGAAAGGGAAAGAAGAGTGGCCAGGAGGAAATACATAGACTTGGAAAAGTAGAGGATCGAGAGAAAGAGGGCCTGTTGGAGACAGTCAGGGGAGCAAGGTGGGAACAAGAGTATCTGAAGCAGAATTGGAGGCTTGTGAGAGAGTCTCTGGCTTGGCTGTTAGGAAGGGTGTGAAGGGAAACACTCTTGGTCCTTCTTCCTACCATAGGTGCCTCTGTCTTGTGTCTTGTCCTTTGAGGCCCACCTCGGCCTTCAGCTTTCTCAAGGTTAGCTGTGTGGCATACAAGTTAAGAAAGAGAAGGGGGCCACACTATCCTGGTTTGAGTTGTGGCTCCTCTGTTTATTGGTTCCATAATCTCAAGCAAGTTAACCTCTCATGCCTGAATTTCCTTGTAGGGATAAAATGGGGATGAATCAGAGGTTTAATTAATACCTGACACCTAGAAAATGCTTGATAAATATTAGCTCATAGAGTCATCTTGGGCCACTTCCCTTCATGGTGCTCTCTTTCCTCTGAATTCCAATGAGCTTACATTTAAACCATGCAATTCAACCCAGCAGCAATGATAATAACCAAGAATCATTTCTGGCCACGTATACTTGGCCAGGCTCAACGCCTGGTCCTTCACATACATGCAAATGTTCTATTTAGATAGCACAATAACCCTGGGAGTGTGATACCATTAATAAGCCCATTTTACAGATGAGAAAACTGAGATCTCTTAAAAATGTGTCTGAAATGACATAGCTAGCACAGGGGAGAATGAGGACTTGAGCCTAGGCAATCTGACCTGGAGCCCATGTGATTCATTCTAGTTTGTTAATCATTCACCCAATATTGATAGAAGCCTACTGGGCACAGACACTGTGCTAGGTACCAGGGATATGGGATGGAAAGTCATGCAGTCCTGGCCCTCAGGGGACTCACAAGCTGGAGTGAAAAAGATAGACCTGGAATCAGATATCTGAGAATATTCATGATGTGGAAGGAACAGGGCTGAGCCTCACATCTGCATTTGGTCCGTTAGAGGCTCTATTTTATTTAATCACAGGCTGACAATTACTGGGCACTTGAGCTATATAATAAATAATGATCTCTCTTCACAAAGAAAAGGCAGGCAGATTTCTAGAGTGAAAAAAATGGCACAAAAAGCACAGCTTTGACATTATTTTTAGACTTCCAAGTGAATCTGAAGTTGTCAGATATGAGTACTGCTGGCATTGTAGTTAACCAGCTCCAGTTCTTAGAAAGCTCAGCACTCCTGATAACTGCCAATGCTTTCTAGCTGGCCTGGACAAGTTTAGCTGACTTCCTTCTGACACAAGGGATGCATCGTAAGTCAGAATTCAGTGATGCCAGGTGATGCAGGTATGTACAAAACTTCTGGGAGTACAGAGGAGAGAACAACTAACCTTGGGGCTTTTAGGAGGAGAAAATATTTCATTTGAGTTTTTAAAACTATATAGGGATTTTCTGTGAAAAGAAGAAGGGAAATACTCCTTAAATGAGGGGAAAAGAGTGAGAAAGGCACCCAGGAAAAGAGTGAGAAAGGCACCCACTTGGGGATGGATGGAAGTCAAATGGAGCTGGAGTATTGTGCTCATGGGGGTAGAAAGGGCAGGGGAATTGCTGGGCCTGGGACAGAGAGGGCCTTGAATGTCATGCTAAATTGCTTGGAGTTTACCTTATAAGCAATGGCAGGGAGGCGGGGGGCGTGCCATGGAGCTTTTTAGGGAATGATATGGTCAGTTTTATGGTTTTTGAACATGGCTCTGGCAGCCTGCAGGGAGAGAGGTGAGAAGTTGGTGCCAGGGTGATCAATCCCCCAATCAGACTGTAAGTTTCTTGGGTGCGGTGAAAGTCAACATATTTCCCTCTGGTATTTTCCATAACAGCTAGCATGGCTGGGGCATGCAGCTGGTGCTCAACAAATGCCTGTTGTATGAAATCCATGCATGCCCCAGGACATGCACGAGTGCAGGTGGATTTTGCGGCACCCAGAGCCTGCCCATGGTGCTGTCCATGGTACTAATATACACTCTAAGGCTGCAAACCCCAGTGGGCTTCCTGGTGGCAGCTTGGGCGGGGGAGGGTGTGTGTAGAATGAGGTGGGGGAGGGGACCCTCAACATCTGTCTTTTGGGATCAAGGCAGGGCCCCAGCTGTTCCAACCTAAGAAGGGCTGCCCGGATGCCCACATAGTCTGGGAAGCACATCCTCACTTCACCTAGTCAAGCCTCAGTGTGTCGATCTGAGGTAGGAAATGAAGCCAGACAGAAATGATAGGACCAGAGTTGGGGATGGTTTTGAATGCCATGCTTGAAAGTCAAGATCTGTAGAAAGAGAGTGACAAGGTCACATTTGTATTCCAGAAAGATCACTCTGGTGCTAACAGGGAAGATAGACTGGAGAAGAAAGGAGGCTCCGGAGTCTCTGAGTCCCACATTAGCACCCAATATCATGCAACAGGACCTCGGAGAGAGAGGGAATCAGTGAGGGTTAGAGTAACCAGGTGGGTCTTCCTGGAGGAAGCGGGACTTGAGCTGGCCCTTGAAGGATTCTTAGAGAAAGAGGAAGAGGGGTGTGCCAAGCAGGGCAATGGTACCAGTAAAGGCAGAGAGGCGAGACTGGCTAAAAGAATGAAAAAACACCTGCCTTTCTGTTCTCTCTTCCCCACATCCTTGCTGGCACCCTTCTGAGCCAGGAGGGGGTCTGCTCTGAGACTGAACTCAGCTGCACTTCTGGGTGTCGCTGGCTGAGGGAGGGGGCGGTCTGGGTGCAGCTTCGAAAGGTCCTTCCATTGTGTGAGAGGCTGGGCTGGGCCAGCGGAGGCGGGTTCATGGGGCCCTTTGTCTGCAAGTCACCCCCCAAGCACTCTGGCGGTCTCCACAGTCTGGGCTGGCCTTGGACCCAAGGCCTGTCATAGGGACAGGTTGTTCTGCCTTGGCCGGTCCTGATGTCATAGCTGAGGGAGGGGGCAAGCACAGGGGGTGGACACTGGTGGCCTTCAAGGCTGACTGAGGGCTGACAAATTGCCTCTTGCCCTTGACGTTCAATGAATCACCAATTCAGGAAATCTTTTAACATTATGATCACAGATGGATACATGGAACCTTCCAGCACCTGAGAATCCTAAAATAATGGAATCCTTTCAGGACTGTGGGAGTCCTTCATAACCGACCCTATGGGAATCATAGACTCCTGGAGGATAACAGAATCTTAAAAATCACAGACTCCATTAATATCTTCCTTCTAGGGCTACAGTGAGGATAAGATGAGATATTACATGACTAGCACATAGACCAGTCCCGGAACATTGTGGAAGCCTCCCAAGTGTCAGTTGTTGTCTTCATTTTGAAGAAACAGTCCCAGAGAAGTGATGCGACTTCCCCAGGTGCACGCAGCTAGAGAGTAGTGACACAGAATGGCGGTGGCCTGGAGGGGACCCCAAGAGGGCTGAGGCCCTATAATGCTGAGCCCCCACACCCCCCCATGTCTGAGCCCAGCTGATTCTGTGTCTGAATTAGGGTCTCAGAGCAAGGGGCTCACTGGTGGAGATGAGGGAGGGAGGTGAGAATAGATGGTCAGGACTCCAGGCTTTGAGCTAAATCTGGCTCTTTGCATCAATGCCTGTGTGATTTGGGGCAAGTCCCTTCATCTCTTTGGGCCCCAGTTTCTCCATCTTCAAAAGAGGAATAGTATTTCCTTCCCTGCTTCCATCCCAGGGGGAGGGGTGTGGCAGGCTCTGAAGTTAGCCCTCAGGTCCTAGCTGTGTGTTCCTGGGCAAATGACATCACTTCTCTGAGCCCATTTCCTCATGCATGCAGTGCGGAGAATGGTTCAAATCACCATGGGGGCTGAATGAAAGCTCTTTGAGGCACTATCAGGTCCCAGCTCTGATGCTCATGGTTCATGCTGAAAGTTTGCAGGGGCCAAAGTTTCCTCAGCTACAAAATGGATAGGACACGAATACTGGTTTAAATTAAGTGGGTTAATGCAAGTGGAGCACTTAGACCGCCACTCACTGTTACAACGTGAAGCTGAACCACTGTGAGCAATTATTGGTGGTCAGTGAGGCGCTTGGACAGGGTTGCACAATTATGTGCGCGCCTGAGTGTGTGTGATGATCTTATTAAAAGCAGAGCCTGTGGCCCAGAGTTGAGCTGTGTGCCCGGAATAGCTGCTTCTCCTGGCAGCCTCCCCGGGGACGGGAGTGTAATGAGTGTTTACAGAGCCCCCGCCAGGCAGAGCTGAGAGGCGCTGAGACAGCTTTGGAGCCAAGCAGCGGCTGGGAGCCCAGTGTTATTATATTAACAAGCATCAGGGTGATGATTACCATTAATGAGATCTTTCACCAGGCGGCCTCCCCCCTCCCCAGGCCTCCTGCCTCCACGAGGCAGGCAGACAGGCATTCTCTGCCCTGTTCCTCTCTGTCTTGGGGAAAGAGGAGAGAATTCCCTGGGGCCAGGCATGGTGCCAACAGCACGTGACAGCCTCGTCTCACTGTGTCTTTCCAAGTCCCCGAGGGCAGTTCTTGGCACCCCCGCTTTTCAGATGAGAAAACTGAGGCTCAGTGAGGGTGGACTGGGATACTCTCAGGCCTGTCAGAGCCCAGAGCACCTGTATTTTCATTGCTCCTTTATATTTTCCTCCATCATTTACCAAAGCAAGCCCTGGATTGGCACCGTGCATGGATTAACCCTTCAGTCTTCACAACCACCCCATGAGGAAGGTACCAGTGTGCTTGCCCTTCACAGCAGGGGAATCAACACAGAGCAGTTGAATGACTTGCCATGCATGTCACAGTGTCTTCTGTGCCCAGTGGGCCCCTCTCCTCCCAGCAGTAGAGATGAAGGTGGGGTTCCCAAACCCTTCGTTTTTCTCTATGTAGCAGACTGAGCTCAGGACTCTGTGACCGGGGGCTGGCAGGCAGGTTTCTCCTCGTCCCTCGTCCCCCCAGCCCCTCAGTCAGGCTTAGCCCTGGGTCAGACTCCTGAAGCCACCTGCCATGCAGCGCTGAGGCTGCCACCTACTCACTTACGTCACACACACTACCCTGATCCTCTTTTGAACCAAAATGTCAACCCTTTTAATACACTCGTAGAGGTCAGGCTCACTCATTTAACTCTCACTGACCAGCTGCTGCATGTCAGGCACTGTGCCAGGCCCTGGGGACACTGTGAGAGAGGCCGACCCACCTTATGGAGTTTTCAGTCTTGTGGACAAATCTGTGTGGCCACAGGATTTAATTACAGTTGGATGGAGTGCTCTGAGGGGCAGGACCAGGAGCCTGTGGAATGGGGGATGGGGGGCTGGAGGGGCTGCCCTATGGTGGTGGGGAGGGTGAGTCAGGGAGGACCTCTCTTGGAAAGTGATATTTCAGATGAGACAAAAAGGCTGAGCAGAGCTGGACAGTCACAGAGCGGGCAGAGAGCATTTCAGGCAGATGGAATACACATACAGAGGTGAGATCCTGAGATCCCGAGATCCCAGGGAAGCCCTACCTGCCTAATCAGCCCAGCGTCAGTGCAAAGGTACCTTCCCAAGTTCAGTCATCCATTCAATCAGTAGTCATTTATCAACTGAAAATTTCTAATTTAGAGAGACCACTTCCTCATTCATTCCTTGATGCTCTCTATTCCTCTTTCAGGTTTGGCACTGGGCAGGGGGACAGAGAATTAAGTCAGTTGAGGTCCCCGCTCCCAGTCTAAGTTGGGAGATGGGCCCTTACACACAACAACACCGTGTGATCAGTGGACACTGAGAGCCTTAATTCAGGCTGGGGTGGTGGTGGTCAGGGGAGGCTTCCCGAAATTGGAGGCAGAAAAGGGGAGGTGGGCAAAGGTTCACAGCACACACAAAGGTATGAAGCCACAGAATAAGGCTGCTGAGAAAGGCCCTGAATGCCAGGCTGTGGCAGAGACTGGCTGTCTCCTGATAACCGTTCCCCTTTCCTTCCACAGTAATGGTACCTGGATGCTTGGAAGGAAGACTACATTTCCCAGTCTCCCTTGCATCTACGGGAGCTACGTGACTAATGCGGCCAATAGGATAGAGTGAGAGTATTGTAGGCCATTTCAAGGTTGCTCTCTTAAAGGGTAGTGGTCTGCCCTCTGCACTACCTTTTTTCCTTCCCGTTGGCTGGAAGGTGAACATCGTTCCCTGTTGGACTGTGAGGATGAAGGCAACAGCCCAGGAATGATGGAGCAACAAGCAGAAAGGAACCAGCCACTGGTTGGTTTATGTGTGAATTATTATATGAGGGACAAATAAACTCTCTTGTTTAAGCCAGTGTTATTTGGCACCCCTGCCTTAGAAGCTAAACTTCTATCCTAGCTAATAGCCAGGCTAAAGGCTGTTACCCCTCAAGCACAGAGATTGGTCAGAATTCTGCAGGGTTGTGGGGTTGGGGGGATGAGTTTGACACTGTCAGATTTGCATTTTTGGAAGATCTGTCTGGCTGCAGAATGCAGGATGGGTTGGAAGGGAGAAAGACCAGAGACAGGAAGATGCGTTAGAATGAGGCAGAGATACCCAGGCCTGACCCAGAGCAGACCTGCTCTATACATCCTTGCTGACAGAGGGAGGGCCAGATTCCTCATCCAGGCCTGGAAATCAGTCCTGCAGAATCTGGCCTTTAGCTGCATTTGGAGCCCTAAGATAGCTCCTTCTGGGGAGGGTAGAGGATGCAGGGCTGAGGGTGGGAGACAGGGAGACTGGGAGGATGGATCTGGGGAGGCTTGAGAGGTAGGCGGGCGGTGCCTGTAGTGGGGAGGGATCTGGTTGGGAGATGGTGATGGCGCAAGGGCAGAGGAGAGAAAGAATGAGAAGGGGGACTGTGCTAGTCAGGTCTCCTCTAGTGGCAGGTGGCAGAGACCCAACCAGACCAGTGAAAAGGGGACTTCCCGGGCTCTCAAGCCTAGGAAGAATGCACCTGGATCAGAGACGAAGTTGCTGGGCTCCACTCTCCCTTTCTCTTTGGGGCTCCTCCCCTTCCACTGCAGACAGCCTTTCTCCATGCTGGGGGCGAGAGGTAGACATGGCCACAGGCAGCTTAGGGGTCACATCATTTTTGCTCTTGAGGCAGGATACTGAGACTGTTTCTTCCAGCAGCCACCGTACATCCTAGGAAAGGAGACCGATGGCCAGGCTGGGCTCACCTGCCCATCCATGGCTGATCACTGTGGTCAGGGGGATGGGATGGAATGATAGCCAGCCCCAGATCTCTCGTCCAGCCTGGGGCCAAGGGACTGGGGTCCTGGGATTGTGCCACTCACAAGGAATAAGGCAGAGGAACTTCCCCTAAGGAAGGAAGCATTTTTCTGCTACCTGTCTGGGTGGACAACAGCAATCACGAGTGACTGTAGACGTGGAAGGGAGAGGGGACTTATGGGAGGATGTCAAACTATGACTGGAGATGGGGGAGGCTAGGGGCAGGGAAGCCTGGGGGAAGAGGCCGATGGCTGTTTGAGGTGAGATCTCTCTGCGCTTCTCCTCCCACAATGAGCACACTCCAAAATGCACTCCCAACCCCTCTTCCTGTCTCTGGACTCGTGTCTCATTTGTTAGGAAAGAACATACAAAACCAACACCTATAAGTATGGGGGACTGAGAAATGCCAGGTTCTTTCTAAAGCCCACCGTGCTACTTCCTCTGGGAAGCCCTCCCTGACCTCACCTCAGTCTGGCAGAGCTGGTGGCTCCCTCCTCTGGGCCCTATGCTCCTGCTGTTGCCCTGCGCTCCCCTATATCCTGGCCTTTTGAAGCCCATCTCTGTCTTCTTTTAGTTAGCAAATCGCTCCCCTTCCCCAGGTCCTTCTAGCTCTTGGGTGTCTGAGTGTCTCTGTATATGCCCTCACGTGAAGACATGTTTGTGTGTGTCTGTGGTCCTGGGTGCGTGTCTATGTCCATCCTTACACCTACATGTGTATAAGACTGTGGATGTGTAGTGTGTCTGTGTAGGGGTTTCTATGGGGATTTTGTGTGTCTGCCTCAGTGTGACTGTGTATGTAGGATGGTCCGGGACACCATTCCCCTCTGGGGCTTGGTAACCTTGAGGTGCACACACACAAATACACACACAGACCCGCACGGATGTATACGCAAAAACAGATGCACAGTTGAACACACACAGAGAAATAGAAACAGATACACTAGTCACGTGCACACACCACATGCACGCCTGTCTGGAGGCCTCTGTGGCCCTCCCGGGGCTGGCTCTGCATGGGGCCACCCTCCGGAAGGAAGGCCCAGAGCCCTCCCCCGGCAGGCTGGCTGGAGTGGACTCCTGGGGCTTCCCCTCCCCAATGGGAATGTTTGCTTGTGCCCCAGCAGTGGCCGGGAGCCAACCCGTCCTGTGACTTTCATTTCCACCCATGTAGCCCCACCTCAACAGCAGGACCACCGGCCAGGCCTGCAGGCCAATAGTTCTGGAAAACACACAGGTAATGGGGCCTCGGAAGAGGAATTCTCACCCAGCTGTCTTTCTTCTCAGGCAACACACCTGGAGCGCAACAGCCTCTGGTTACAGCATCTCAGATATTTGTACTGTTGGACCTGCAGGGGCAGGGCCCTGGGGCAGGTGCTGTGGGACACGCATACAGGGCTGGGGAAGGAGGGGAAACAGCCCATTATTTATTGGGTGGATTCTGAAATATGCCAAAATGTTTATTCGTGGCTGTATCCCTAATCCTTAGCACAGTGCTTGGCACGTAGTAGGTGCTCAATAAATTAACAAAGGAGGTGATTATTAGCTTCATTTCACAGACATGGAAACTGAGGCTCAGAGAGGCAATTTGTTTAAGGTCCTGCAGCAATCAAGAGGCAGAGGTGGGATCTGAACACAGGAACCATCAGAAACTCAAGCCCTAGGTCAAGTATCAAGCCCCACTGCACATCCAAGTTCACTCAGACTGAGCTGAGTAAGCTGTGAGTTCATGGCCTGGAACCCTAGAGGTCCTCCCAGCCCATCCTCATTGCTTATTCTGAGTGTCAGTTTCCTCATCTGTACAATGGGTTGGGTTATAGGATATCAGATGTGCGGGCATAAAATTAGTTTGTAAGAAATGTAGCTTTTTTTTTTTTATTGCTGATGTGGATTTGTATTTTGAACTCCCGTTTTGCTGAATGTGGCAGAAATGTAATCCCAGTTGTTTGGGCATCCCTCCCTGTGGGTCATGACTATTGGGGAGAGACGGCAGAGGGGTTCTTGTAGTGGCAGGCGCTGGGGCTGGGGGAAACCCTCTGGGGCATCATTACCCCACACTGGCCCCCATTGAGCTGCACTTTTTCCTGCCTGGCCTTTGAGGTCAGCCCTCAGATGTCACAGCTACATGGCCCCTTGTTCCTGGTACCCAGCCTTCCAGTTCTTGCACGCTCCCAGCATCCCCCAGAGGGCATGAGGTTTGTCTTGGACCTGGGTGGTGCTCCCAGTCCAGCTCCAACCCTTACTTAGCAAATCTCTTAACCTCAGTTTTCTTATCTGTGAAATGGGGATAAAAGTAGCTCCTGCCTCCTAGGGTTGCTTGTCAGCGTAAACAAAGTAATCTGCACAGAATGCTTGGAACAGCTCCTGGCACATCCTAACTGCTCAATTAAGGATTTTTTCTTTTAGCGATTCCTGTTACCTGTCCTGTTCAGGAGCTCGGCTCAGGGCAGGAATGGGGACAGTGGCCTTTGTCTCAGGTCACTTCTGGGCCTGCCCTCTCCTTCTGACTAATGAGGACAGAGGGGACCACCCAGCGGGGCCAGTCCTGGTGACGAGGCAGCACATGGAGGGCTGTGCCCCTACAGGGGTGGAGGGGCCGCCGGCAGGAAACATCAGCCCCTGTGCCCTTCCTCTGCAGCCAGTTGGTGACAGCTTTCTCTCCAGAGCCAGCCTCTTGTCCGTCTCTGCCCCACCAGACAGCCTGAACTGCTGGACGGAGGGTTTCTACGGTGCTAGCCTGATCGTGTCCCAGCCCCATTCTCATATCCTCCCGGGTGCACCATCCCCCACTGGTTCCCATCCAGATGCCTTTGTTTTTCTTTTTTAATTTTTATTTTTTTAAATTGAAGTATAATCAGTTACAATGTGTCAATTTCTGGGGTACAGCATAATGTTTCAGTCATACATATTACATACATATATTCGTTTTCATTTTCTTTTTCCTTAAACGTTACTGCAAGATATTGAATGTAGTTCCCTGTGCTGTACAGAAGAAATTTGCTAAGATGCTTTAGTTTGGTTTTCAAGGCCCAGTGTGACCTTCTATTTCACCTTGCGCTGTTCTTTATTCAGCGTTCATC
Source organism: Camelus bactrianus (assembly GCF_048773025.1). NCBI lineage: Eukaryota > Metazoa > Chordata > Mammalia > Artiodactyla > Camelidae > Camelus > Camelus bactrianus. Next base: position 58,078,171 of record NC_133551.1, read on the forward strand.
CCCGTGGCTTAACTTGCTCCCTGCTTCTGGACTCTACATCTTTCTTTGTTCTGATTCCCTATCTGGACTGTCCTCTCCTCCGGCTACACCTCTTCAGATGTAGCCTTTCCTTTGAGATCCAGCAGCAAGGCTGGCCCTGGGCCTGATGTGATGGGTGCAGCCAGGACGGGGTTGGCTGAGCAGTGAGAGAGACAGGGACAGGGATCCGGGCAGACCCCCTCCTCCCAGAAAGATGCTTAGGGAAGGTTTCTGTGATGACAAGAGGAGGCTCAGGCAGGTAGGTGGGCTGTTGGCAGGCGACTTGGTGGGGTCTGGGCCCAAGGACTGCTGTTTGGGAGGCTGGAAGGATGTGTGGTTAAGTGAGTTGGACTCATTAGGTTTGAATCTAGTTTCTTTTCTAGTGGGTGACCTCAAGCAAGTTCCTTAACTTCTCTGAACCTGTTTCCGTCTTTTTAAATGGGGGTTATAGTAGTTGCTATTTCATAGGAAATTCTTGAGGACAGAATGATAGGATATTTGTATTGTTCATGGACAGTGCCAGGCTTACAGTAAGAGCTCAATAGATGGTAGCTCTTATTAGTGCAGCCTTGGGGAGTTTGACTGGCACAAGTCAGGATTTCAGACCTACAGGCACGGGGCACCAGGCAAACAGTCAAAGCTGCAGCTCGTTGCTGGGATGGGAGAACCAAGGACGAAGAACCGCCTGTACTGCTCAAGGACTTTCTATGAGTCTGACTCCGGGGTGGGCATCTTACAGGAATTACTCATAAAATCTGCATCCCGATCCAGCAATGCAAGTATCATCTCATGGCCTCTTTTGTGGATTGAATTGTGTCCCCACAAAAAACACGTTCAAGTCCCTGCTACCTGTGAATGTGACTTTTTCTGAAAAGAGGGTCTTTGCAGATGTAATCAAGTTAAAGTGAGGCCATACTAGAATAGGGTGGGTCTTAATCCAATGCCTGGCACTCATATAAGAGAGGGAAGTTTGGTTACACACACACGGAGGGAAGACGGCCACGTCAAGATGGAAGCAGCAAGTGGAGTTATTGCTTCAGACCAAGGAAGATCAAGGATTGCTGGTAACCATTAGAAACTGGGAGAGAAACCTGAAGAGTTTCTCCCTCAGAGCCTTCAAGAAGGGACCAACCCAGACATCCAGATGGCCAACAGGCACATGAAAATATGCTCAGTATCACTCATTGTTAGACAAATGCAAATCAAATCTACAATGAGATATCACCTCTCGCCAGTCAGGATGGCCATCATTAAAAAGTCTACAAATAATTAATGCTGAAGAGGGTTTGGAGAAAAGGGAACCTTCCTACACCACTGGTGGGAATGTAATTTAGTGCAGCCACTATGGAGAACAATATGGAGGTTCCTTAAAAAACTAAAAATAGACTTACCATATGATCCAGCAATCCCATTCCTGGGCATATATCCGGAGGGAACTCAAATTGGAAAAGATACATACACCCTAGTGTTCATAGCAGCACTATTTATAATAACCAAGACATGGAAGCAACCTAAATGTCCATTGACAGAGGACTGGATAAAGAAGATGTGGTCTATATATGATGGAATACCTACTCAGCCATAAAAAGAATGAAATAATGCCATTTGCAGCAACATGGATGGACCTAGAGATGATCATTATTAAGTGAAGTAAGTCAGACAGAGAAAGAGAAATATCATATAATATCACGTATATGTGGACTCTAAAAAAAATAGTATAAATTACAGACATAGAAAACAAACTATGGTTAGGGGAAAGGGGTTGGGTGGGGGCATAAATCAGGAGTTTGGGATTAACATATACAGACTACTCTATATAAAATAGATAAACAACAAGGTCCTACTGTATAGCACAGGGAACTCTATTCAATATCTTGTAATAACCTATAATGGAAAAGACTCTGAAAAAGAACATATATATAACTGAATCACTATGCTGTACACCTGAAACTAACACAACATTGTAAACCAAGTGTGCTTCAATGAAGAAAGAAAAAAAGTAGGAACCAACCCTGCCAACACCCTGACTTTAGACTTTCGGCCTCCAGAACTGTGAGAGAACAAACATCTGTTGTTTTAAGCTGCCAAGTTGGTGGTGCTGTGTTTACAGCAGCCCTCGGAAACTCATACAGCCCCATTTCACAGATGAGGAAACTGAAGCTCAGAAAGGTGAAGTCACCAGCCCGAGGCACACCGCTGGCAAATGCCAAGGTCAGGGTTTGAACCCGGGGCTGCTTTGCTCCAAAGCCCCTGCCCCTAATTGATGGCATGTTGGCCTGGCCACCTTGTTGTGTGGTTATTTGTGCCCAGGTTCCTCGGTGTGGGTCCCTGCTTGCCCAGGTGGGTGGAGAGGCTGCTCAGTGTGATCATACTAAAGGCAGACAAAGAGGTCCAGAAGAAGACCCCGAGCCTTGTGCTTCAGGGGGGCCGGCCCCTGAGTCATGTCGTAGGGCGTCAGGTCACTGAGGGCTTGCGCTCCGCGCTCTTTCGGTGTCTTGTGGGTAGGGCCTGGGGGAGAGGCCAGCTGGTGCTGAGAGTCCTGGATGAGATCGGCTCTTGTTTTCAGAAGACTCGGGTTCTAATCCCAGCCTTACTTCTCTCCAGCCTTGTGACCTTGGGCAAATGATCTCACCTCCCTGTGCCAGTTTGCTCATCCAGAAGATGGACATGAGGGTTTGGGGGCTGGGGGAGGCAGGGCAGGAGCCAAAGGACCATTGCACCTGGCACTTTCCTCATCCCCATGGCCGACGATGTGGGGAAGTTTGCCCCAGCGACAGGAGGAGGTGGCCCTGGATTCCCTCTGGGAAACAGGAAGCCCAGGCGGCCCAGGCCACCGCCCCAGCTGCAGGAAACCAGCTGATCCCCTCCTCTCCAGTCCCAGCCCAGGAAGGGACTTGCTGTCCGGTCAACAGCCCTGCCCAGCTTCTGAGAGCAACTCTCAAAGCTGCTGGGGCCCAAGATAGCAGCGTTCAGCCCTCTCATTTCATAAGATGAGGTGCTGAGACCCAGAGAGGGGAAGAGACTTGCCCCAGGTCACACAGCGCCCAGGGGCAGCAGGGATAGGACTCAGGACCCATGACTCTCAGCAGCTTAGCAGCTGCAGCGTCAGTCATGGGTCTTGGTCGCTGACTTTCTGTCAGACTCTGCTGCATACGTTACACACAACTGCTCTTCCAGTCCTCACAACCTACTGGGTAGATGCATGATATGACCCTTATTATGTTACAGATGAGGAAACTGAGGCACAGGTCCCAGAGCTAAGAGGTAGGTTTTACCCCCAGGCAGTCAGAGCCAGATAGAGTCCTATAGTATCTGGCCCAATCCTCCTGGTTTTGAAATGGGGAAATTGAGGGTTCGAGGTGTGGAGGGCTATGCATGAAGCCACACATGTTAATGGCAGGCAAGGATTGGCCCCAGGCCTCCCGTGGCTGACGCAGTTACCAACCCTCCTCCTCTTCATCTTTACTCAAAGGACTCAGACCTTCTTCGTGGTAGCAGTGTGTCCAGATTAGAAAAAAACTAAATAATTTTTTCCATTCTCCCTAGCATATTGCGTTGTCAATGTGACACATTCTAGAGCATGAAATCTAAGCATATTCTTTGGGTGAGGCTTCCAAAAGAGTCTTTAAAGGGAACTGGTATGGCCTTTTAGCTCTTTGCCAGTCCCTTTCTTCCTGTCCAGAACACAGACAAGATGCTGGAGCAGGAGCAGCCATTTTGTGACCCTAAGGATGAAGCCACATGCCAAGGGAAGATCAGTAGAGAGAGGGTGGGAGCCCAGTGACACTGGGGTGTGTATCTCTCAGCCCGGGTCTGCCTCCTTCTGGACTTCCTGTTACGTGAGAACAAGAACACCCCTCTTTGATTTAAACCCTAGTTCAGTTTTTTCTTTTTCATTTTATTACTTGATGCTAAGTGTTGTTCTGACTTACTGGGTTTAGATTCTGAATCTTAAATTCTAATCAAGTTGATGTTAGAAAGACTCTGAGGAAATATCCAGTTCAGTGATTTGCAAATTTTGTGCTGAGTCTATGCTTTAGGGGACTTGCAAAACCACTGATTTGAAATATACGTATATATTTATATATATACATACAATTATCTATCTATCTATCTATCTATCTATCTATCTATCTATCTATCTATCTATCTACCTACCTACCTATCTATCTACCTCCCTCCCTCCCTCCCTCCCTCCCTACCTATCTAATCTAATAATCTATCTAATCGCTTTCACTCCATCTCTCCATCTATCTCAACTTCCATGCACTATTGGGAGGATCCCATCTCCTTGCTGAAAGCTCTGTTTTTTCAGTGCTAGAAAAAGGTCTAAAGGCTGCCATCTCATCAAACTCTTATATTTGAATGTGGAGATTCTGAGATTCAGTGAGACAATGCTTGACTCGAGCTGAGACCAGAAGGAGTGGGGATCAAGAGGTCTCACTGCCCCCTGCAAGGAGGCGGCGGCTGGCAGGGAGGGATGATTCTGAGATAGGTAGTAACCAGCCGCTTGAAGGCAGGTGCAGACAGGGAGCGAGCAGCCAAGTCTCAGATGCACCTTGATAGAGAAATGAATGGTGACAGAGATGAAAAATGGGACAGTGAGGTAACCCTGGGCAGCAGCGTGACATGGGATGAGCAGTCCCAGTTGGCACTCCGTTCTCGGGGTGGGTGGGGATGTATTGTGAGCAAGACAGACACAGTCCCTACTTCAGGGAGTGGCTGAACCGTGCGCAGACATGGGATGTCCAATAGCTGAAGATAGCCAGCACCCCCATCCCTAAAGGTCACTGATGTTGGGAAGAGCCTTTGAGAGTCGGGACATGGTTTCCAGTTCCTGCTGTGCCATGGCCTTGCTGTGTGGCCTGAAACAAGTCTTTGCCCTCTCTGAGTCTCTAGAGTGTGTGGGGGACCCTCTTTCCCAGGACTCTGTTTGCTCTGACATCCGGGGAGTGAGGTAATCAGAATGATACCAGGTTTGAATGTACCTGTGTGTTTCTTAACTGCTTTTATGTAACCCTCTTCCTTTTCAGCCAGAGGCATCCAGGGTCTTAGAGATGAATAAGAGTGGGTATCAGGAGCACAGAAGGGAAGAATTGATGTTCAGCTTTTGACTGAATAGGATCCTGCAGCCCTTAGCCAGATAATGGTCTTGAAAGCCAGGCTTTGTTGAGAGAGAGGAAAAGCTTTCTAAGTCCCCAGAGTCCTCTTTGCATATCAGGAACCAGCCTGGCTGCCTCTGAGATCACAAGAAATGCGTGGAGGGGCTGGAGGAGATGAAGAGAGGAAAATCCCTGCAGGACAAGGGGGAGGGATGGAGGGTCTGCCATGATAAAAGGGGAGACAGGGATGCTGGTGAGGAGGGACCAGGGTGAGGACTAGGCCTGGGTCCCAAGGGAAGACCCAGGGGCCCACCCTCCTGGGCAGCAGCCTATGGAGAGGATGTGACCACAGACACTAGGAATCCTACACTGGGTCCTAGGTCATCAATGCTGACAGTTCTTTTTGCCACTTATCCAATGTGGGGAGGGGGTGGGATTATGGAGATGGGAACACGACGGTGCTGGGAGGGAGTGTCTGGTTCCATGAGGCTGATCTAGCATTGCCGGGTCCCCATGACCTGGCTAGGGTGACAAAGAGGTCAGGCATCCCAGCTCGCTCCCAGGATCAGGAGACCAGCAGAGAGGGGCACTTTGTGACCAGGAGCAATTGTGTGTGTGGGGTCTCTCTGGGCCACTTCAGTGGAGGCTGGCTCAGATCCAGATCTGCTGGACCAATGTTATCACCAGCAGCACCAGTGTGGACTGTGGCCAGTGCTGAGAGAAGCAGCGTCTTCTGGGCCATCAAATGGGTGCCAGTGTGGACCAGGTGGGCAACACATTGACAGGAGACCTCATCCCACTTCACCCAAGATGCTCTGTCAACTTCCCATACTTGCTTCTACCCCAGCTGCCATATTTGGAAGGAGAGATGGAAAGGAGGAACCCTGAAACATTGAGCATTCACACCAAGGCAATTGATAATCCCCAGAGAGACCATATTACATGGGAAGGGGACAGAGTCGTTATTTAATTGGTGATGAACTTGCCAATTAAGGGTCCCTCTCTTCTCCCATAACCCCCACCATCCCTGGGATGGGCGATCGAGCAGGGGATGAGATCATTTGCTAGAAGTGTAAGAAAGCTACATTTATTTTACTTTCGTGCATCCCAGTTACAGTGTGCAGTTCTGAGCTGCTGTACAAGGAGCAGGCCCCGTCCATCTTTGCGTTTGTCCTTCTCTCTCTTTGGTCAGGCTTTGCTTTGCCAGTTTTGTGAATGGAGGCTGGCCACGGTGGGAGGCGGTATCCAGGTGCTATCTGCCCAGTCCTTTAGGAAGCGTTGTCACATGTGTTGTTTTATTGGATAGTATTAAGGATGGTCACTGCTATTTGGGGTAACTGAAGCTCAGAGAGGATAAGTAATTTGTCCAAGGTCACACAGCCAATTGGAACTGAGATTTGAACTTGGATTTTTTTGATTCCAAGTGCTTCTCGCTTGCATGGGCCCTTGGGGAGCACCACGACTGTGATTGATGATGGTGGTTATAAGGCCATGATCTACCTGGGAGTCCTCCCAGCATGTGACAGGAGACATCCATGATGATTAGTCAGGGGCTTCATGGGAACTGCCTGCCTGCTTCCAGGCGTGTCACGACAGCGTCTTCTGGGCCATCAGTCTTCCACAGCGCATGAGGAGGCCCAAATGAAAGCCTCAAATACGCCTGGCAAAGTCATGTGCAGGAAAGAATCATGCATCTTGCTCCAATTAAGATGGTAGAAGAGAAGAGAGTGTAACTGTCCCACAATTACCTTTATTTGTCAAACTCAGAATGAAGTGCGATTATGAAGTGTCTTGGGAGAGCTGCATGGAGTTGGGGACGGTCCAGGCTCTGACTGGCATCCCAGCCACTGCAGGAAGAAAGGCCAACCTGTGTGGGCATCTTGGGAGGGCCTCCCAGGCCCTGTGGATGAGCAGGGTGAGGTCTGGCTCCTGCCCTGCTGCCGATTTGCAGCAGGCTTTGAGTCTGTCATGTCCCCCTCCTGGTCTGAGCCTCTTCTCGTGGAAAACGGGGTGAGCTCTCTTCCCCACTCATTTCACAAGGAAGAAAGGAAGGCTGAGACTCCGCAAGCATCTACCCTGTGCTTGACGCTGTGCCCCGCCTTTCACACATGCTGTGAAATCCCTTTTCCATATCACAAGTGAGGTATTATTTAATCTTCCAAACAGGGCTTGACCAAGATGTCACCTCCCCCAGGAAGCCTTCCTGGATCCTCAGTTTGGTTCAGTTGACCCTATATCTCCACTCCCAGACCTTGGCGGCATCTTTACTATCTTGGGGGTTGAACTGTCGGCCCCTTGGCCTGAACTGTGAGCTCTGCAAAGGCCAAGATAATTTTGGACTCATGTTGGCATTCCCAGCACCTGGGACAAACCTGTAGTAGATTCTTCATAAATGTTTGTTGACTCGATGAATGACAGGTCAGGAAACTGAGGCTCATGGGGGTTCAGCAACTAGCTTGAGAACACATAGTTAATAATTCGCAGAACCAGGAATCAGTCTTTGACTGAGTGTTTCATACTAATGAGAGGAGAGAGTTTCAGTGCTTTGGAAAGTGTACAGGACCAAAAATAAGCCTAGGGTACTGGCATTATCATTGCCCAGTCACATGCCCACGAGAGAGGACCACTTGGATCCATGAGAATGAATGTTCAGAAATGAAAGAATGAATGAGCTGACGGTGTGAGATGCAGACAGTCGTGAATCATCATCTCTATATTCAAGAGACCTAGTGGGGGAGACAGATGGAGAAAGATAGTAAATGCAGAATTTCAGGGTCCTGTGTGTGGTTTGACTGGGGAGTGAGGGGACCAGGAAAAGTTTCCTGGAGTCTTAAAGGATGGGGGGACAGGGTGGGAGGGATGGATAAACCGGAGATCATAGCCTGTGCAAAGGCACAGGGGTGAGAGAATGCTGGCTCTGCTGGGATGACCTGGCAGTCCAAGAGGGCACCTGAAGCTGCAGGATGGAAGGTGCCCTGGCCATCCCCGACCCGCCGCAGTCTGCTGAGCCAGCCGTGCACTCTGCAGTTCTGAGCCTCCGGTCTCCTGAGGCTCCCAGACACCGACACACCCTGCCAGATCCCGTGGCACTGGAAGGAAGGAAGCAATCTTGGTTTGCTCAGTTTCCTTTGGTCCTTTTGTAATCCCTGTGCTGGCTCTAAGGAACAATGCCTCAAGACAATTTTGTACAGCGGGATGGATGGCGGGGCAGAGGTTGCTCTTCTGGCCTGGGGCTCCTTGGCATCCAGGCAACCAGGCATCCATGTGTTGGCTGCTGTCTGGCTCGTCCAGCTGTGGCTGAGCTGGCTGGAAGAACCAGGAGGGCTCAGCATTTGTTGAGGACTTGCTGGGGCTACACATGGTGCTGGGCACTTTCGTACATGATCTCAGCTCCCCATTGCAGCCCCAAGGAGGCCCTTTCTTCCCATTTTGTAGATGGGAAGGCTGACGCATGGGAGGGATTGGGAGGCTGGCCAGTGGATGTATAGCTTATAAGCGGCAGGGCTAGGAATTGGACCCAGGACTGTCTGAGCCCACTGTGCCAAGCTGCCTTCCTAACTCACCTGAACTTCTTAACAGACCACACATCTCTCTGGCAGGCCCTGCACAAAAGGGCCAGGTAGGCACAAGCCCTTCCAGCCAAGTGACAGGTACTGAACTTGGCCTTGACAGGTGGGCCCAGGGCCCATGAAGTGGGGCGCAGGCTTGAGGTCCTGGAGGAGAAGGGAGGAAAAGCTCCGTTCTTTTTAGCCAATTCTGACCCCGAGTGCCTTGGAGTGAGGTGCTCTTCAGAGGGAGACAATAATTCTACTGAAGATTTTAAAAGTTTTAATACACATATATATCTATCCATTCATCCACCCATCCATCCATCGATCCATCCACCATCCACCCATCTGTCCATCTACCCCCATTCTCATGAATATTTTCCATCTACCTGTTGATTCACCAACCAATCCATCCATCCATCCACCTGTCCACCTACTCTCAGTTCGTCCATCCACCGACCCACCCATCCATTCATCCATCCATCCATCCACACTCCATCCCTCCATCCATCCCTCAATACGCACACATTGGTTAATTCAGTGCTTCAGGGAGAAGTTTTGAAGATCCAGGCTCTGACTATCTTTTTGCTCTGTGGTACTCAGAATGTCAGGTTTTAGCCTTCATTTTATCTCCTCGTATTTGCAAGATCTCATGGCTACAGCCTCTCTCAGCCTCTCGTCCTCACACATCAGTGTTCAAAGAACAGAAGAGAGAGCGTCTCCTCATTGTGTTTCTTTGTTGAGGAAAACTTTCCAGGAGGATCCTCAGTAGACTTCTCCTCACGTCTCCTGGGTGGGAATTGCATCACATGATTATTCCTAAACAACTCTCTGGCAAGGGAAAACGTATCAAAATGGCCTTAAACTAAACAGGATGTGTTGCCTGGGGCACCAGTCTCCTCCTAAGCTGCTGGCGACCTGAAAAAAATTGGGTTTCCTTTAGCAAGGAAGAAGGCAGGGGGAGAGGGAGGTGGCTGTTGAGTAGGCAAATGTGTCAGCCACTCCATCCATCTTTCCATTCACTCATTATCCACACAGCGGTTCATCCATCCGTACGTCCCTCATTTATCCATCCAAGCGTCCATTCATCTATCAAACGTTTATTGATGCCCACTGTGAGCCAGGCCCTATGCTCCTCATCTGGTGGGAATTCACAAGAGAAAGATCTCGTTAGGGAGAAATATGGAGTTTCCCATAATACCTCCGATAACTGCTTTATTTAGTCACAGTAAGAATAATATCTGAAGATCGTGCTGCGCGTTGCAGTTTGCAAAGATCTCCCAGGACCACTCCTTCATTCCACACACGTTTACTAGCATCTGCCACGTGCCAGGCACAGCCTTTTAGTTTTACAAAGTGCTTTTTCCGACATTTGTCAGAAAGAGCCCTCCAAAGTCAGAGACCAAACGCTCTCTGGAGACAAGGATGAAGCATCCCTCGGGCCTTCCTCAGAGCCAGGGGTGGGGAGTCCTCTGGGGTCAGGGAGAGCTCCTTCTGGAGTAAGGAAGTGTTTTCTGGAGATGGGGAAGGCCTTTCTAGAACTGCAGACTGAGCATTTTCTAGAGCTTGTGATGGGCATTGTTCAGAGCTAGGGTGGGGTTTCACGGTCCATAGGCTGGTGTCTTCTGGGCTAGGTATGATGGAATTGCACCCTGCTCAGCACAACGTGGGCATCTCAGCTAGACCCAAGGACAGGTCTTTGCTCTGCCAACCTGGGCAGTGTCCTCGGCCAGCCCTCCAGGGACTGTGCAATTGGTGGCTGTAAATTTGTCTTTGATGCAGATGCCTCCATTTTGGTCAGGCCCACTCCTCCCCCCACCCTTCACCCCCTATAAACACAGAGCCTGTTACTGGTCTGTGCAACCTCTCAGGACCTCCAAATTCACCCTGACACTCCATCAAAGCTCATCATCCACCATCCACGTTCCACCTCCTGGGCTTTTCTGCTTACACAGAGGGGATGGTGTGCCCATAGTGACAACAATTTCCATCCATGCATCAGCCTGAAGATGGGCCTCACCTCTCAGGTGATCAAACTCTTGGCCTCACAGGTGGGAGGAAATGCCATTAACATGTATGTAGTAATGTCTGGCAGGACCTATCAGGACATTAGGAGCGTCAGTGTTTTAGAACACCCTTGCCTTTTACGTCCCCTTACATCTTCGAGCTGCAGTTACTGGTTTAAAGAGGAACACCATAAATCAAGTGACAAGGGGCTAGCTACATGCATAACTTGGAGTTATGTACCCCCACACCTAGGAGGTGACTCCCCCAAGGCTGAGTCTTTTACTCCAGGCTGAGTCTGCCCCACTCTGAGACTCAGAGCCTTCAAGACCCAGGGACTCAGAATCCTCCGCACCCAATGGTTATGGTCCTCCACCCTTGGGGGCTTAAATGGTAGGAGGAGGGAGCCAGCTCTTAGTGGTGACTGTATGGGGTGGTTATACACATGTCCTCCCAAATCTGCTTTCAGTGACGTCATGTTGATAACCTGAAACCAGCCATGGCGGGAGTATTCCAATTGCCAGAGAAGTCGGCAGACACTACCAGTCAGTATCTCCCCTCCCCGCAAGAGCCCATTGTTAAACATTTACCAGCACACCACTCCGAGACCTCCAGCCTTAGAGTAGACAGCCCTCTAGATCTAAGGATGGAGAATTCTCCACAGCCAAAGGCAGTGGGTTCTCCAGATCTTGTGAAGAAAAGACTTTCTAGATTTTTTAGATATTGTGTTTTCTAGAGCCCTGGGCAGAGTAATTTTTGGCCATGAAACGAGTGTTCCCTACAGCTTGGAGATGGAGTGCTTTCCCAATCCAAGGATGGAGGTTTTCCAGAGCCAAGTACAGAAGTTCTCTCAGGCCCAGGGATAGAGTTTTCCAGAGCTGGGGGTTGAGAGTTTTCTTGGGCCAGAAAGTTATCCCTAGTTCGGAGTTGTAGACTTTTCGAGAAGTAGGCAAGGGAAAGTTTCAAGATGGGCGACCATCTCACTGTTCAGAGTAGAGGATGGCATCTCCTCGGAGGCGAAGGAGGCTGGCATCTGGGCTGTTCCACACTTCAGGGTCCCCACATTCACTCGGAGACCCCATCAAACCCACTGCCCTTGGACACAGCTCCCAGACAGAGGGTGGCAAAGCTTGTCAGCATCTCAGCCTCATAAATCAATTAAAAAATAGTACATTATGCCCAGAGGATCCAGTTTTAGACCCTCAAGGTCAGTGAAGGCTCACTGAGTCATTTTACTACAGTGGAGAAAAAAGTCTAAAAGCAGGTTCCCTGCGTTAACCCTCTGGATGTAAAAAGGACCTCAGAGCCGCTTTTGTCCGAAGGAGTGTCGAGCCCTTCTCCTTTCATCCTCACGTGGGTCACTTCTTGGTAACTTGCCCACGTGCCCCAAATGAAGAGCTGTGAGTAGACCTGGACCCTGCAATCAGTAAGGGCTTTGGCATCGTCAGAACCACGTCAGGCTCCCTGGGCAAGCCACTTGTCCAGTGTGTGCTTCAGTTCTCTCGTTTGACAAATGGCAACCATACAGCCCACCCTGTGTGCAGAGCTCCCCAGCACGGTACCCAGGAGACAGAAGCCTTTTAATAAATGTAAAAAACAATGCAGGCAGTGAAGAGAAACAAGCACCAGCCTATCTGGGGGCCGACACCCCTTAATGGGGGGCCCTGGGGGACTCACTTCCTCCTCTGACTCTCACGGTTCCACACTGTAAAATGCAAGGATTGAAAGAGATGATGACGACAGGTGGGGTATAGCTCAGTGGTAGAGTGCCTGCTTAGCGTGTGCAAGGTCCTGAGTTCAATCCCTAGTACCTCTGTTACAAAAAAAAAAAAGAAAAAAAAAAGAGAAACAGTGACAACTCATACCCCTACCGGCTCTGACACATATTGTCATCTTATGAACTGAACCTTGGCCATCAGAAAGCTGCCCCCAAGCCTGTCCTTTGTGCAGGGAGAGCGGGATCATTCCTCAGTGTGTGTGATGACATCCATCAACATCTGGTTGGAGCAGGAGGTGAGATTCTCTTGGTATAAATATGGTGACTCAGCCAAGGACTCAGGAGTGGAAGACACCTCCTGGCTCATCAATCCTCCTCCCTTGAGATTCCCCACGCATCTCTATGGCCAAGATGAAAAACAAATGGGAAATTTAAGCGTTCGGTGACAAGAGAGAAGTGAAGGCTGCCTCCTGTCTCCGAGAAGGGCTCTCTGCCCAGGAGGGAAGTACAGCATTTCTCATCACATGAGCCAAATCTGTTCCTGAAGATGTGTTGGAAAGTGACACTTTGGAGACTAGATGGTTTCCCAGCTCATCCAAACTCCCAACCAATTAACCCAAATACCTCAAAAACACGGTGAGACACCTAGACAGCATGCTTTCAAGGATTTCTGCGTAAAATAAAGCATTTGGAAGTGGAAATCAATAAGAAATTATTATTTACTTTTTTCTTCTCATTTGAAAATTGTCCAATTACTGAACCCCGCATGAACTGTTGGTGAGTAGGTTTGTGTACATTGACATTTACAGCGGAGGGTGTGAAAGAGCTTTCCTTCTGCACCACAGTGAAATGTACTAGAGTGCAAGTAACCAGTAGATGGAGAGGTTAAAGATGCTAGAATCCATCTGAATTGGACCAGGGCTGGGAGTGCCCCCAGGTGTCTGGCAGGAGCAGGAAAAATGTGCGAAAAAGAATCAAGCAAAAGCCCGATCCTTACGGGAGAACAGCAGTGATTCACCTGCAGTGCCCGCTGCCTTCTTTCACCTGGAGCTGTGTATAAAGTAATTGTTTCCGGCGGTGAAGAACATACGTGGATTCATTACCGCATCTTTTCTATTTGTTTTGTATGTTTGGGGCACCCCCCCTTTTTTGGTAAGCCATTCAGATGTGAGCATTCAGGCAGCGTGAAATAATCACAATTACTTATATTTCGAGCACTGTTCAATTTATTAAAGTTACAGATCTTAGAACCTTGCTCTTTCTTTAGCTTTCACTTCCAACTTAGAGATCTTGATATTTTATGAACTTAGTAATTTCTACATAAAAGGAAGATCACATTTACTTGTTCATTGATTCATATTCAATTAACTCTTAAATTTGATAGATTAAATTCCCATAGACTTTTAACGCCATTTACACATTTAATTAAGCAAATTCCTTTAGATATTTCAAACTACAATTACAAATTCAATTTTATCAGATTCAAACACTTCAAACACCTGACAAGGGAGACTTACAAATATGATGAACAAATTATTCCTAAGCACTTAACAACTTCTGTAAATTAAACCAGACATAAAATTAGTTGCTTAAATTTTGTTTCATACATCATAAAAAAAAGTAAGCAGAACATACCTAAAACAATACAATGATTGTAAAATTCCCTACAACGGTAAACACAGCTTATATAAAAGTATCAATATTATGATTCATTTCTTTATTGTCTTGTTATGGTAAAAGAAACATGTGTGAGTTAACCTATAAATTTCTCACCCAAATGAAGATGAACCACGCTATTATCTTCCATTAATGCTATGGTCACTCGGTAGAAGACTCAAGTTCAGGAGATGGGTGGGGTGACTTTATTGGGTTGAATTTTAAAGATTGGGCTGTGGGTCACCAATCAAAGATGCTCAAGACCAGCAGGAGTCCAAGCATGGGAGGACTTTCCAGTCATCTGATGGTTGGTCTCCATCTCGAGAGAAGGTTCTGTTGACCACGTCTTCAGCACTTTCTGAACTCTTGCTTTTTGGCTGAGTTTGGCTGATTATTGCTTTGACTTAACCAGTAATATAGGTTTCAATTTCTTGCATCTTTGGTTCTTTCTTGGAAATGAGCAGTCTTTTAAATCAATTGTGTGTGTGTGAGGGGAGGAATTCCACGCCACCATGTGTCACTTCATGTCCACAAAACAACTCATTGTGTAATTTCTTATATTAATGCCTAGCATGCTCAAATCTCTTGCTCATTTTTCTACAAGATTTCCTGTCTTTTTATGTATTCTGAATGTGAGTTCTTTGCCAGATATGTCTGTTATAAATATCTTCTTTCACTCAGTTGAGATGGAGAGTTGGGATCTCTTTTCTAAATTCTATCATCAATTACACACTCAATATCTCCCTTTGAATGTCCAAGGGACATGTCAAAGTTTTTGTGGCAAAGGTGGATCTCTTGTTTCTGGATTTTCTATCTTCCCACTTCATCCCTTCTCCTGAAATTATTTCCAAATCAGAAGTTGGCACCATTATCCATCCAGGTGCCTAGCTCCATTCTTTCCAAAAGAAAGTATGTTAAAAAATGCTAATTTCACAAATAAACACCCATGTAACTACCATCCAGGGCAAGAAATAACATTGCCAGCACTCAAAATTTCTTGTAAATCCGTAAATATTTGTATTTTAGTTTTTCCTATATTTGAACTTTATAGTGATGGAATCATGTTGAATACATTTTTTTCTGTGTCTTCTTTCTTCCTTTCAAACTTGTGTTTCTAATACTCATCCTGTCATTGTGTGTAACTGTAGTTCATGCATTTTTATTGTTGCATATAATTCTACTATAATGTATATGCTACATTTTACTCTTGATGGATATTTGGGTTGTTTTCAATTTTGGGCTGGTATGAACAGGGCTTCTGTGCTTCTAAAAATATTCTTATACATTTTTATGATCCATAAATGCATGAATTTAGTTAAGGTATGTACCTAGAACTATAATTGCTGGTCACAGGGTATATCTATTTTCAACTTTCCCAGAAAAACCCAAACTCTTTTCCAAAGTGATTGTAACTTTTTTTTTTTGGTCTTGAGTCAGTATTGAGAAGCTCTATTCTTCTAGGGATTTGTCCATTTCACCTAAAACTTAAAATGTATTCAGCATGAAAATTTTCATCATATTCTCTTCTTTTTGGTGTCATAGCATCTGCACTGATGCCCTCCCCCCTTTTTATTTTTGATATTGTTTATTTGCGTCTGCTCTATATTATTCTTGGTCAATGTCCTCAAGGCAAAAGTTGCTTCCATGATCACTTTCATCTCTGGGTTTTTAAATTTCCTTCCAACTTGCCCTGCTCATTTCTTATGATCTTGTCAGCTCTTCACTGCTTTGAAGAAGCTGCTTTTAAATTTTTATCACGCATCTTTATTTGTTTTTGATGGGAGGGTTGGTCTTGAAAACCAGGCCCTATGTTTCTGGAAGTTTATGGTCATTTAAGATTCTTCTCTTTCCCTCAAGTCTAACATGTAGTGAGCATATCCATCACTAAGTCCCATCAGCTCTGCTTCTAAAACTGACCTAACCCCACCCACTGATGTCATCCTGTAATACAATATTTCATTAAGTGCTGATTTGACCTAGTTTTGAGATCTTGGCTAAAAATTCTCAATTCCCCTTCCCGGGCACTAGGCCTACATCCTTGCCTCGTTCCTTACCAGATTCCGAGCTCCAGGGTTACAATCACATACTCACCTACCAGAGACTCTAAAGCCAGACATTGAGGGATGACCCCCCCTTTTTTCTTTTCTATTATAGGTTATTACAAGATATGAATATAGTTCCCTGTGCTATACAATAGGTCCTTGTTGTTTATCTATTTGTATATAGTAGTTTGTATCTGCTAATCCCAAACTCCTAATTTACCCGCCTCCTTGGTACCATAAGTTTGTTTTCTACGTCTGCGAGTCTGCTTCTGTTTTGTAAATAAGTCCACTTGTATCATTTTTTTAGATTCCACATATGAATGATATCATATATTTGTCTTCCTCTGTCTGACTTACTTCACTTAATATGATAATATCTAAGACCATCCTTGTTGCTGCAAATAGCATTATTTCATTCTTTTTATAGCTATATATATACACAACAGAATATATACACCACATCATCTTTATCCAGTCATCTGTCAGTGGACATTTAAGTTGTTTCCATGTCTTGGCTTTTGTAAATAGTGCTGCTATGAACATTGGGGTGCATTTATCATTTTGAGTTAGAGTTTTCTTTGGATATATGCCCAGGAGTGGGACTGCTGGATCACATGGTAACTCTATTTTTAGTTTTTTTTTTATTTTGTTTTGTTTTGTTTTGGGGGTGGTAATTAGATTATTTATTTTGGGAGGAGGTACTGAGGATTGAACCCAGGTCCTCGTGCATACTAAGCATGCGCTCTACCACTTGAGCTACACCCTCCTCCCCCATTTTTAGTTTTTTAAGGAACCTCCATACTGTTTTCCAGAGTGGCTGCACCATTTTACATTCCCATCAACAGTGTGGGAAGGGTTCCCTTTTCTCCACATCCTCTCCAGCATTTATTATTTGTAGACTTTTAGATGATGGACATTCTGACCAGTGTGAGGTGATACCTCATGGTAGTTTTGATTTGCATTTCTCTAATAATGAGTGATATTGAGCATCTTTTCATGTGTCTGTTGGCCATCTGGATGTCTTCTTTGGAGTAATGTCTATTTAGGTCTTCTTGCCCATTTTTTGACTGGGTTGGGTTTTTGGTTGTTGTTGTTGAGCTGTATGAGCTGTTTGAATATTTTGGAAATTACATCCTTGTCAGTCACATCTTTTGCAAATATTTTCTCCCAGCCCATAGGTTGTCCTTTCATTTGGTTCATGGTTTCCTTTGCTGTGCAAGAGCTTTCAAGTTTGAGTTGGTCCCATTGGTTTATTTTTGCTTTTATTTCTATTGCCTTGGGAGACTGACCTAGGAAAACATTGCTACATGCTTTATGGGGATGATTCCTTTTCCCTTGGGCTGTGAGAATCATTCAAAATACTCAATCCACAGGAAACGGGAATCTACTAACCCACCCTTCTTGCCACCTGCCTTCCAGCTTGCTGGTACATTTCCCCAGGTGCAAATCTCTGTGTTGCCCTGTGTGGCAACCTTCTCTTGTTCAGAGCTGTAAGTGAGAGTTTTGCCTTTCACCTGAGCATCATTACATGGTGTCCTGCCATCATCAGAGCTTAACAAACATTAAGACAATTACCCTGCCCCTGCACTGGCTTCAAGTCTCTGGTGTCTGTAGCCTGCATCCCTTAGCTAGCCCCCGACTCTCCCCCTCTTCCACTTTCCATCCCACTGAAGTCTAGCTGTCAGTGTGAACTTTCCAAACCATAAATCGGGTCCTTTCCCACCCCTGTGTAAGATGCTTATATCATGGAAGTCAGATCGAGATCCAGACTCCTTCCTATGGCTTCAGAGACCCTGTGTGGCTTTGCCCAGCCTCCCTCTTTCCCGTTTCCCTTGCTGTAGCCACACAGGCCTCCTCTTCCCCTACTGGGCACATCTCTCCTGCCTTAGAGTCTTTATAGCTACAGAACTGTTTGGAAAACTCCCTCCAGACCTTCACATGGCTCCATCCTTCTCCTCATTCTGGTCCTGACTCCAGTGTCCCCTGAGGAGGACTTCCCTGACCCTCCTTGCTGAAGCTGTGGCCCCATATCCCATGCCCTGTCACCCTCTACCATGTCACAATATTTCTGTCTTTTGAAATGATCCTATTCGTTGATGTATTTGTCATTTTGTTTCCTCCTCTAAAAATCTGCTGATCTCGTTCTGTCTCACGTTCCTAGTTCTCCGAACATCTGGCACATAGTAGGCATGCGGAAATCCTTGACGAATGTACTCCTCAATATCCAGGCAGGAAAACAGAAACAACTCCGGTACTTCAAGCAAAGAATGAGTTGATTCAAGGAACTGATTACAAATATGGCAGAAGGATCCACGGAGTGAAAAGGAGAGGCAGTGTCCCTTTGAGTCCACGAGCCTGTGCTCCATTGATGTTGCCACACTGTTGTCACTGCCTTTGAAGGGTAGGGACTGGAGCTCCCACTGATGCTACTTCCAGAAGCAGAGTGGCTTTTACCTCCTTCCTGCCCTTTAATCTCACATGGAGAGCTCCCACTGGCAGAACCCAGTGGGAACCCAACATAAAGATATCTGGGAAATGTAATTTAAAAACTTCTAGCTCTGGTTGTTCCAGGAAGAACCAAGAAGGGCAAGGGTGGGGGGGGTCATGGATGTGTGGTCAGTAAGAAAGACAAACCCCATGGGACTTCTCTCATGTTCCCCCTTTTCTGCCCTGGTTTGACTGTCCATGGAGGAGGGTCCATTACTGCTTCTGCCCATCTTGGAAGACTAATATGTTCCCCACAGCTGCTGTTTGTGGGTGTTCACAGGGTACTTCCCCTTCAGATTCCTTGAGCCTTTCTGGAGTCAGGAGTCATGGAGAGAACAGCTTCCCCTCTGACTCTGGGCCTCATGCATTGCAGCTCCCAAAAAAGTCTGCTTGTTGTGCCTAGACGTCACCAAGCTGCTCATGTACACGAGATATGGACAATTCTCTGTTTCCAAACTTTGACCATGGAATCTCAGACACCACAGCAACCAATCCATGCCCCTCTTATCTTTCCACCCACCCATCCCATCCAAACTCCCTCCTCCTACTGCAGAGGCAAAACCTGAAGACTATTTCAAAGCATTGTCCAAGGCCAGGGGCATAGACACTTCCAGATTCAGAGCTGCTGGGGCCTCCAGATCTCTGAATGGTCAGCCCCACTGAGCTGGGGATGTTGAGTCCAGATCCTGGATGGAGAGTAGAGACAATCTTCCAGGCTAGTCACAGTGGTCTCCAGACCTATGGAGGGTCAGCCCTCCAAAGCCAGAGATGGAAAGTTCTTTGGCTTCATAGTTAGACTGTTTTCCAGAATTGGAATTGGATAATCTGGAAGGCAGGGCAGTGTAAAATCAGGAAGGAAGTCTTCTCCAGAAGTGAGATGGAGATGAGACGGAGAATTCCAGAACCAGGAACAGAAAGTCTGTTGGAGCCATGGAGTTTTTCCTAGAGCCAACAATGCTGTGGGGCTATAAATAAATCTGGAATACTTTCCAGAGGCAGGGACAGAGATATTTCTAGAGCCCGATACAGCATCCTCCTGCCTTGGCCCACAGTCACTCTTATAGATGGAAAATCATCTTGCATTTCTCATGGGAGCCTCTAAAGACATGAAGTTAACATTTGTCCCAAATGTTCTGTACATCTCACCCTTCTGGCCCTTCCCCCAAGATACCCTGAACCTATTACCACTTCAGGACTCACAAACTCAGGCAAAACCTCATTAAGACTTATTCTCCTGCATTTTGTTCGGAAGGCCCTCTACTCAGGGAGTGTGGGGGGTGGTGTCTCAGCCTAAAAATGTGCCCAAGTCTCTAAATCAGTCCCCCAGGTAGTCTAGATTCTCAGGCTAAGATGTAACTCTGAGAGTCATATAATTACTTTAAGGAGTGCTTCTGCAAAATAGGGTAAGTTTGTAAAACACAAACATACAAGAGATTCTAGGACCTCTTTTGTTTTTGTCCTGTAGAGGGACTCCCATCTTCTCCTTTCAGGGATTGTATTGGCAACGCTCTCTGATGCCCACAAGCCCAAACAAACTGTACGGAGTGCTCCTATGTCAACATACGGTCGTGCTGAGAATGTGGGTTTTGGAATCTGACAGATCTGGGTTCGATCCAGTGAGGCTGTGTGGGTTTGAGTGAGTCACTTTATTGCTCTGACACTTGCAAATGGGAGTAATAACAGCCTCCTTTCAGGGCTGTCATTCTTGTCTAAAGTAGTAACGTACGTGAAGACCGCAAGTGCGCCCTGGGCTGGAGGAAGTTCTAGCCACCATTCAATTGCAAGACAGACCAGACTTGGAAAAGTGCAGTAAACTGGAAGCTGGGGCACCAAAAAAAAAAAAAATCTCCTGGTTGCCACATAACTCAGCTGTGTGACTCTGGGCAATCACTTCCCTTCTCTGGCCCTCAATTTCCTCATCTCTAAAACCAAAAACTGAAGAAGAGGATTCTAAAGAAGGGCATTGCCAGCTCTGACATCCTAAAGACCCCTTGGTTGTAAGATCTGGATGGATTCTCTTGGCTTTTAAGATGGTGCCAGTTTGTCTTGTCTTTCTTCCTTGAGAGAAGATATTGTAACCATTGTATTAGGGAGGTAGGTGAGGTTTGATGGTATTAATGTGGCACTGTGACAAAAATCCATGATTCTTGTTTCATGGTCATACTTTGTCTTGTGTTTTCCACAAGAGCGTATATAGAAGGGACATGTGACAAAGATGTCAAAATCCGATTTTATGATGCACTAAACAAATACCCCATATCCCAGTGCAGAGCTGTGCCTATGAGAGTCCTAGTCTTCCCATCCTCTGCTAATACTCGGTGATAATCACATCACCACCAGCTGACTGGCTGGGTAGTTATTATGTGCCAGGCAACAAACCTTATTTAATTCTCAGTAACACCCCTATGATTGTACTATAATGACCCTCTAACCAAACAGGCCCCGTCAGTCTTTGAAGATCTGACCCAACAGAGAGGAAACTTTTTCTTTGTGTGTGTGTGGATGGGGTGAGGGATGGCGAGGCACGGTGGGGGAGGGCACTAGCCCCACTCCTAGGTGGTGGCTACAACTTGACTCTAAGAAAGGAGCAAGAAGGTGGCAAGGATGGATGGGGGCTGGGGCCAGGGGCAGGTCTTGGGGTGGAGGGTGACGGGGGTTCAGATCAGTTTTGTGGACTTGGGCTTGGGGTGAGGCTCTGTGCCCCATGCTGGGGGTACAGAGATGAATAACAGTCTGGGTGTGCATGCATGCATGCGTGCATGTGTGTGTGGTAGGGCAGACGTGGAAACAGATGGACATCTTTCTAATGCAGCAGGACTCTTGAAAAAAAGTTTCATATGCAGGACATTGATGTTGTATGGAAGGAGGAGAGATGGTCCTATCTGGATACCAGGAAAGCCCTCCCAGCTTCCCAGGTGAAGTGGTGACATCCACTCAGTCACTGAACCTTTGGCGCCACTTCCTTTATACCCCCTCCTGAATTTGGTTCTCCCCATCTCCACTCTAGGGGTCTGAGCCACCCCACCAGTCCTTGCAATAGCTGCCTCCAGCCCATCATCCACACAGCAGCGGAAGATCTTCTTACAATGCAAACCTAACTTAAGGTAACCTCTCCTCCCTCAAATCCCTCTGGGAATATGATCCAACATCCTCTGGCATGACTTTCATGCCCTTTGGGATCTTGTTCCTGTTTCCCCTTTCAGCTTTGCCCCAGCTCCTCTTCCCTTTCAAACCTTCCCTCCCCAACCATCAAATTTCCTGTCATAGGGCCCCAAGTGCTCCTTGCTTTCTCTTGCCTCCCAGTCTTTGCACAGACTGTTCCCTCTGTGTGGAATTCCCTTCCCCACCCTTTCTCATCTGGCTAAATCCTTCAGATCCCAGATCGACATCCCTTTCTCCTAGAAGCATTTCTGGCCTGCCAGGTAGAGCAGGGACCTCTCCTCTGTGTTCCCACAGGCCTGGCGCTCGCCTTCCTTTCTTTTAGTCCTTAACACACAGCCTTGTGATTTTCTGCTGGACTGTTGGCTCGCTCAGACTGGCGGCTCGGTGAGGGAGGGATGCAAGTGTGCTCATCTCTGTATCCGCAGAATCCAGGCGGCACCTGGACGGTGGATAGCCTTGTTTGCAAGATGAATATAGATGGGTGCTGGGTTCCGGGCTGGAGAGCGGGGTGGGTTTGGAGCAGGACTCGGTAGGGGCAGTCTGTGGCGGTGTGTGTGTATGAATGAGCGCCTTTGGCGGAGTTTAGGTCGCTGGGGCTAAGTAGGGGTTCCCTTGGCCCCGCCAAAGGCTGAAAAGAGCTGGGGACCGGGCTCACCCACTCAGAGCCTCCTTTCATTTCTGCCCAGCGCCAGCCTGCGCTGTCATAGCAACAGCCCGCCCCGACGGCGGGGCCAACCAATGGCAGCCGACTCTGGTGAGGTAATGCCCAGGTCTTGCAGCTCATTGGTTCTGATTTTGTCCACGTCCCAGGCCAGGCTGGGGGTGAGAGAAGCGGTGGGGAGAGAAGAGCGCGGGGAGCTCTGGGACCATCTCCGCTTCAGTCGTCCGATTAGGCCCTCCGCTCCGTGCCTCGCTCTGCCTTCGCTCCCTCTCCCTCTGCCCTGTGCCTGAATTTCTCCTCTCTCTTTCTCTGCGCGTCGTTCCTGTCTCGGGTTGCCTGGGTCCTTCGGTTTGCCTGCGTCTGTCTCCTTTAGGGTCTGGGAGACTCCTTCTTCTCCACCCTCTTTCTCTGCCCTAGGGTCTCTCTGACTCTGAGCGCATCTCCCTGTCTCCTGCCATCTCTGCTTCCTCGTCCGTCTCTGCCTCCTGTCTTGCTGGCCAGTGCCTTCTCCAAACAAGGGCGTAGTGAGAGCTCCTTGACTGGCAGCCAGAAGGTGACTCACTGCCTCAAGCCGCTAGTCTCGGAGACACCGTCTTCCCTACTCTGTTGGGAAGCTTTGGGCTGGGGCACAGGTCTTGGGACCCTGGTGAGGCCCCTCCTGGGCCTTTCTCTGATGTGCCTCACAGACATTTGTTCTCGTTGACTTGTTATCCAGTCAGGAGAAAGGCGGGACGATCTGTGCTTTGGAGCAAGGAAGGGCAAAGAGGACAGACTTAGACAAGGAACAGGCATAAACTTCAGCCATTACAGCAGAGGAGTTTAGGTTAGACAACTGGAGGAACTTCCAGAAAACGACAAGTGTTGAGGCTCTGGAATGAGTCAGTGAAAAATGTAGTTGGAATTCTCTACCCTTTCACCTGTCCATTTATCCATCAACACAGCATATCAGTGGCTCTCGGTGCCAGGCTCTGTCCAGTCCCCTGGGCTCCAGGGGTCACAGCCCAGTCCCGGCGGCAAACACACAAATCCTGGGTTTTGTTGGGATTCCAGCAGAGGGCAAACTGATTCTGCCAGGTGTGAGGGCTCAGGTGGGGCAGCTTCATGGAGGAGGTATCCTGCGAGCTGATGTGTTTGGGAGAGTGGACAATAGCTCATTTGGATCAGCTTGGGTGGGGTAGAATGGCAGGAGACCAGTCTGGATGGACCTGTGGGGAGTAGAGCGTCCAGGAATGTGAATGCCTGGATGGGGAGTTTGCACTGGACCCCAGGGCTGATGGAGAGCCACACATGGGATCTCAGCAGGGTAGAGGCATGGTTGGATGTGAGTTTCACGCAGTCTTGCTGGCAGCTGGGATCTCGTCTGTCTTGCTCAACACTGAGTCCCAGCACAGAGCACAGAGCCAGCCCACAGAAGGTGCTCTAGTTTTTGTTGAAGGAAAGCATGAACTGGAGGGGGAGGGGTTGTTCTGATAGACGAGGGGTGAAAAGAAGAGGCTGGAATCCTGTGGCGGTGGAGGGGATGGGAAAAGTGGGTGGGTTCAAGAGATGGAAAAGACAAGTAGGACGGACGGAACTTGCTGGTTCATTAGAGGTTGTGGGGCTGATGGAGGGGGAGGTGCCCAGGGTAACGCCCACATTTCTAGCTTGAGCAGCCAAGGATGGAAGGATTGGGAATACAGATAGGGACAAATTTCAAGGGAAAAATGGCTAATTTAGAGTTAGACCCACACAGTCTGAGGTGCATGTGAGATGTCCAGGTGGGGCTGTCTGTAGAGAGATCTGGGCTGGGGGGACCAGCATAAAGGTGGCTACTGAGGCCTCTTAAGGACTGGGACACTTAAAAGCAGGTTTGTCAGGTAAGGGTACCTTTTAGAACCTCAGGGAGACCTGGCTAGGGATCAGCAGACCTGGGTTCTGGTCTGGATTCTGACACTGTCTCACTGTGTGACCTTGGGGAAGTCACTCTTCCTCTCTGGGCTGCTGTTCCCCCCATCTGTCAACAGAGCCTTTCAGAGATGGAGCGAGGCTTGGACCTCTTCTCCTTTTAAGGTTTCTGGGTATGGTTTTTTTAAAAAATAAAGATGTGCCAAAAACAGGATAACAAAAATGGTGATTATTTGCCATGTTCATGTTTAAAAATTAATATGAACTGACAAAGATACAGGGATTGTGTGTATGACCTCATCTGGAGATAAAAGTCCAGATTAGAGTCATGTTGGGAAGTTAGACCTCTGATGTGACCTTCCAGGCAGCCTGGAGTAATTGGCCCTTTTGGTAGGAAAGGCGCCTGCCTGGCTGGGGGTGGGGAGGGACTGAGCCAAGGCCAGGTTTAAGCAGTAGCCTCTTGCCCTCAGCCTGGGCATTCACACCTGCCTCCCGGTTCCTGCCAGCCCCCAACTCCGAGTCCTGCCTCCCGGAGCCCTCAGAGGCATGCTGATCCCTGGCTTGAAGTTTTCCGCATGAGGAAAGCCCTGCACCGCCATTTTCCTCTCCCTGCTCCTCTCTCAGCTCCTCTATGTGAGAACATTAGATGGAGTCACTGGCTCTGCCTTGAAATCACCCTTGGGCACATTGCTTCCTCTCAGGGTCTCAGATTCTCAGCATCTCTGTGTCCTCAGGCTGTAGGTTGGTGACTGGAGCAAGGCAGGCACTTAATGAATGTTGGTTTAATTGGATTAAATTGCAAAGTAATTTATTTGGCTGAAGCATGGGCTGGGGGAAGGGTGGTAGGGAAAGCTGCCATCAAAATAAGAGAGAGCCTGCAAATGTGCTTTGGAAAAGGTAAGCTCACAGTTACTTACAAGTCAGCATTGCATCGCATTTGGCCTGACATCCCTGAAAGGCTTCCAGAGCAAAAAGTAGATGCAAAATGGGATCCCCCAACCCACCTCACAACTAAAGATGTCTTTATTTCACAACAATTAATTTTCCTTAGACCTAGTGGTCAAAGGTGAGGGAGGACTCCGAAGTGTTTCAAATCCTACTCCATCACTTTCTGGCCATTTGACCCTTGACAAGTGACCCAACTTCCTTGTGTATCAGTTAGACTGAAATGTAAATTGCAAATTATACTATGACCCCCTTCATGGGGTTGTTATGGGAATTAAATGAATTATTAGTTGTGAAGTATTTAGGTCAGTGCCTGGCACGTGTGAGTGCCCAGAAGCGTTCGCTTGTGTCACTGTTAGCAGTGACGATGCTTCCTTTACCCTGTCCCTAGAGCTGATCCCTCTTAACAGTTGGTGGGCATGGCAGGCAGCCCACTCAATATCTTTTTAGCTTCTCTTCTGCTCCAGGGCAGTGGTTCTCAATTTTGGCTGCAACTGGAGGCTGGAGGTGGGGGCCTTCTAAACTCCCAGTGCTGGGCTGTACCCTTGAGCAATTACGTCAGAAGCTTTGGGGGTGCAACCCAGGCTTCAGTGTCTTCCCAGGTCAAGGGCAATGTGCGGCCAAGGCTGAGAGCCAGAGCAGCAGTCCTCGAAGTCTGGACCCTGGAGCAGCAGCACCGAGATCTCTTGGGAACTGGTTAGAATGCAAATCCTCAGGCCCCACGTCAGCACTACTGGAGAATGGGAAACTCTCGGGGAGAGGCCCAGTAGTCCGTTTGAACAAGCCCTCCAGAAGATTTGGAGGCAGCTCAAGTTTGGCAACCACTGATCTAGAGGCTGAAAAGAGCAATATATTATTTTGAAAAGTGCAATATATTACAGCCACTGTAATCCCAATCTGACAGGATTAGGGACCCGTCCCCACCTACTGGTAACCACCATTCCCTTTGTTATGAACTCCCAGCTGCTTTACATGGCTTCTTGTATTTAGACCTTGGAGCAACTCAATACCAGTAACCTCTCTTCCATCTCCTAGACAAGGAATTGAGGCTCCAGGAATGTATGTCCAGGGCCTCATAGCTAGTTGAGGGAAGGCGGGAGGACCCCAGGGCTGGGTTTTTCCTGTTCAGGACCCTGAACCCTGGCTCATGTCAGCTGTGGGCCTGCAGATCTTGCTGTTCCCCTTGGAGCCCAGCTGCTCCTCTGACGTCAGGGTGTGGTAAAGCATGGAGAAAACAAAGCTCTTTGAGATCATTGGTCCTCATAATTATCCCAAGAAACATCTGAGAGTTGCAGACTCAAAGATTGTAATACGAGGGAGGTGGTCTCCCAGGAGATGGGGCCCGTAGAGGGCTTGGCATGGTCCTAGCACATAGTCAGCGCTCGCAGACATCAGCCACCATCACTGGGAGCCATATGCTTATTGGTAAATCTAGATAATTGAGCACCATTTTATATTTACTATTTGTTATTGTTGTTTTATTTGTATTTTTTATTGTGGTAAAATACATTTGCCTTACTATTTTTGATGCTAAAGGTGTTCCCTCTCGTAATTTCCCCATACAACTTCCAAATACAGTCAGTGCTGCAGCTTGGCTGAAACCCTCACTCTACATGGTAACCAAGCCACCAGCTGGGGCACATGGGAGAGCCACTGGGTGTGGAGTGAGGCCGACCTGGGTTCAAATTGCAACTTTGTCACTTATCTCTGAGGCTGTGGGTAAATCTTCCCTCTCTCTGGGCCTCAGTTTTCCTCTTCTTAAAATGGGAAGCACATTACAGAATGTACAGTTCTTACAGACTGGAGGGGTTATTCTTCCTGTAGAAGGAGGTGGTGGCTGTGCTGACATAAATAATCAGAGCCTGCATGTGCCTAGCCCAGGACAGCCTCCCCACCACTGGACGCCCAGGCCACTCATTTCCTGCCTTTTTATAACCAAACTGCTTGCAACGGGAGGAGGGGTGCAGACGGGTGTGTGACACTCCCAGTCTCTCTCTGCCCCTCCCTGACCCCTGTGGAGGCTAGTTTGGGAAAAGGTACTGAGCCCGTTCAGCTCTGCTCTGTCTGGGATTGTATCTGCCTGCAGAGGAGTTTCACTCTGGTTGGTTCTCAGACCAGGTGTCCCGGTGGGCTGGCTTTCCCTCTCTGGCCTGTGGTTGCCCGGTGCTGCCAGTGATCCGAGGCTAAGACTGTCTAATTCAGGGGTTGGGTGTTTGAAATCCCATGTGGCTGTAGGTCTAAAGTCTCTTCCACTGGGCAGCTCTATCCATCCCATCACACCAATGCAGTGGCTTCCCATCTTCTCACCTGAACATAAGCCAGATTCCTCACCATCACCCACGCCTGTCTCACCATCCAGTTCTGGGTCCTCTCTGGCCTCATCCAACCTTCCTCCAATTTTCCCCTTCCTCTCACTTCAATCCGATTACACTGGCCATGCTGATTCTGGGCTCCCCAGCCATGATCCTGCCTCAGGGCCTTTGTACCTGCTGTATGCGCAATCTGAAACACTCTTCCCCCAGAAAAATGCATGGCCTTACCTACTCACTTCAGATCTTAACACAAGTCTCATCTTCCTGGGTTTTTAGAAAAGCCTCCCAGACCCGTCAGCACTTTATATTTTTCTTCTATTGCTTTATTTTTCTCTTTAGCAGTTACTGTTAACACACTGTTTATTTTATTTATTTACCTTGTATATTTACTTTGTTTATTGTGTCTCCCCCACAAAAAATGACCACTCTGTGCGACCAAGGAGTTTTTTTTTAATTTATTTTTATTTATCTGTTTTAATTTTGTTGTGGGGGGAGGTAATCAGGCTTATTTATTTATTTTTAAGTGGAGTTACTGGGGATCGAACCCAGGACCTTGTTGCATGCTAGGCAAGCACTCTGTTACTGAGCTATACCCTCCCCCTCCAACGAGTTTTGTTTGCTCTTTTCATAGCATTTTCCCAGAGCCTCGTGCAGGCCTCGCACATGGTAGATGCTCAGGAAACATCTGTTGAATGAATAAATGGAGCTGGTATTCTGCTTGCCATCTGACCGCTCCTTGCAGGGATCTCACAGTTCTTTTTTTTTTTTAATTGAGTTATAGTCATTTTACAATGTTGTGTCTAATTCCAGTGATCTCACAGTTCTTTGGGAGGGGAACCTAGCTGTCACTTTTGAGCCCTTCCCACCACAGAGTGGCTGAGGAGACATAATGTAGTGAATACTCAAGAGTCTGGGCTCCGCACCCAGACTGAATTTAAATTCCAGTGGGGATACTCTCTTCGCTGTGTTTCTTAGCTTCTCTGTGCCTCAGTCCCACCATCTATAAAATGGGAATTATAAGCTCGCCTTCCTTACAGAGTTATCGTGAGAACTGAGGGATAATACAGGAAAAATGCTTAGGCATAGAGTAGGTGCTCCATCTGTGTCAGCCACTGTTTACTTGCCCTGCCTGCTTCTCAGGCTGGCTACAGAGGGACACCAGGGAGGCACTGGGTGTGGACTTGCCTTGTGGACTTGGATGTCCAGGATGCAACAGAGGGGATGGGGATTGGAGACCCAAGCCTCAGCCAGGGAACTCAAAGGGAGGTGGCATCAGGTTGGGGGGCAGTGTGACAGACCATCCCTAGCTGGGCCACTTCAGCAGAGGTGGGGACAGGAGGGCTGTCTGCATGACCCCAGGTATCCAGGGGCTTCTAAAGGTAGAGAATTGGGTCCAGATAGACCCCTCGTCTGGCTGCTGACCTGGACTTTTGACTCCAACAGCCTGAGTCACAGGTTGACGAGACTGGGAAGGGTCACTGCTTTGAACCATCACCTGCTCCATAAAAACAGGCTTGGGGTTGGCCCCCAGAGGGAGCAGTTTGGGGAGAAATGGGGTCATGGGTGGCCTCTGGGACACTGACCAAAGTGACCAGGGATGTCCTGGTACCTTCCTCTGCCAAGATTGTGTGGGGTCTGTGTGTGAGAGAATTTGTGAGAATGTGGGTACGTGTGTGTCTCTATGTGTGTCTGAGTGTGTATTAGAACATCTACTGCAGCCATCTGTGTGCACACACACTCACACACGCACATACTTAGCCCAAAGGCTGGCTGTGCTGTCAGCATGCCCTAGGGGATCTATCCTCCATCACAAGGCGTGCTTGTAGGCGTTGGGCTGGAAATGTCAGTGTTGTGCTGAGTGCCAGGGAAACTTCCTGCCTCAAAGACCCTGCTCTGAAAGGCATGGACAATGCCAGGCCAGGAGTCTTGGCAGAAGAAGAGCTCAATACAAGCGTGGGGGTCCAGTCACAGTCTGGGGAAAAACCAGAGCTGGTGGGGGCTGGAAGTCCACTACTGCCAAGGGGACAGAGAGGCAGAGCTAAGAACGATCGCAGACGTTTATTACATGCTGACTGCGCTCTAGACACCCCCTGGGGCATCATTTCATTTTTCAGAAGCCACTGGGCCTTGGAGAGGTTCGGAAACGTGCCCAACATCACGCAGCTGGAAAGTGGCAGGTGAGGAAGCTGAGGCTCAGAGAGGGTGTGTGACTTACTGTGAGTCAGCTCACATGTTAACGGCAGAGCTGGGATTTGAACTCAGATCTCTTCGATTCCAGAGCTTGTGCTCTTAACCACTACCACCCTCCCCAAGTTCTCGGGGGGAGCCAGACATACTGGGGATGTAGGAGAGAAGAAAGAACTCTGGGTAGCCAGAGGTAGGAGGGGCCAATTCTGCCTGGAAGGGTCAGCAGGTAAAAAGTGAGGCAGAGATGACATCTGGGAGAATTCCCAGGAGACAGGGGTCGGGGGAGGGTATTCCATGGGATGGAATCGTGAGCAAAGGCACGGAGGCGTGAAATAGGGTGCCATGTTCCGGTGGTTTATGGCTGACCCACTGAGCAGGAAGACAACCTCCACTTCTCCCTGTCCCCACCCCCCTCCTGGCTCAGAAAGCCTGATTGTCCCCACTTCCCTCCGCAGCCCCCTCCTGTTCGGCTCCTGGGATATGGACAAGAAAGGAGCTTGTCTTTCCTGACTCTGCTGGAGTCCTGCCGCTGAGGTTTGGTCACCATGGCGACAGGCTCCATGGAAACTCGCAGCCGGCCTTTTCCAGGATGGGCCCGGACCCCAGCCCACCTGCTGATGTGTTGGCTCCCCCTGGCCTCAGCTTCCTGAGGAGATGCCCAGGGGGTTACCCTGCAGCCTGAGTCCTAGCCCCTCCACCTTGGCAAGGTTAGGAGATTTCCCAGGGTCAGAGAGGAGGTAATTCCAGCATGCAGAGTCTGTAGGTGTTTCCAGAGTCCCTCGTTAAACTCAGGACATGGAGACCCAAATTCCCTTACATTTAGGCATTTTGGGAGTAAGTCTTTCTATGGCCATCACTTGATGTCACGCCTGTTCTGTCCCTGCGCCCTGGTCTGTTCCTCTTCCAGGGCTGCGTTCCCTTCATTCTGTTTCTCCCCTGGTCCTGCTGGTCTCTGAGCTCTGGTTTATTTAATGATTGTCTATGTACCACGGCCCCCCTGGACACCCTGTTTTGGAGAATTGACACACTATCGACACACTTGCCTTTGGACTGACGTGGGAGGGGACCCTAATGCCACATTCAGCAGTCATGTGCCCTTAACAAGTCACACCCTTTTCTGAGCCTTGAATTCCATGGCTCTGAACACGTGCTTCATAGGGATGCTTAGTCACCCAACAAACGTGTTGAAAAACATCTGTATCTATTGAGCACTTACTTATTTATTGTGAATTTAATGCGATTTTAATGCATTTTGTGTGCTGAGAGATGCACTTAACCTCACAACTCATTTACTCTTTATGACACCCTATGAGACAAGATTCTTTTCCCCAATTTAAAACTGAAGACATGGAGGTGAAGAGGGTGCGGGACCTTGTCCAAGGTCATGCCGCTGTCACGTGGCAGAGTTGCACTCTTAACCAATTTATTATTTGGTCAGTTAATTTTTATTGAGCACCTGCTATGCAATGACCTGATTTCTGCCCTTTTGAACATCTACTTGGAAATACGGGGAGAAAAGGGAAACAAATATAATGCACATGTATGCATGACTGAAACACTGTGTGCACATCAGAAATGGACACACTGTAACTGATTATACTTCAATTAAAAAAACATAATACACATGTTGGTAAGTAGTATGTTAAGATGGAGGATAACAAGGGGGCGTAATTCAGAGAGGGTGAGTGGTCAGGGAAGATTTCTCTGCATTCGTGACAAGTGAGGAGGAGAGATCTGAGTGGTGAGAAGAGTTAGTCGTGAGAGGGACCAGAGACCCAGGCAGGGGGCACAACATGGACACAGGCCTGGACGTGAGAATGGGTTTGGTGTATCCTCGAGGCTGGAAGGGGTCAGAAAAGCTTGGAGGTGGTGAGCGAGGGCCAGGATGAGCTGGAGAGGCAGGCAGGGGCCGGATCATGCAGAGCCTCTCAGGCTGAGATGTGAAATGTGGTTTACTCTGAGGGCGGTGGAATCCTCTGGAAGGTTCTGAGCTGGAGAGTGAGTTGACCTGATTTCTGTAAGGAGCAGCTCCCTCTGGCTGCTGTGTGGGGAGTGGTAGGAGAGGGGCAAAAAAAGAGGCCAGAAGGACATGCAGAGGTCCAGGGTGGAGATGGTGGTGCCTGGGCTATGGTCCTGGCGATGGAGAGGGAGAGGGGGGCTGAGTGTGACACAGTTTGGACGTTGAATAGTCAAGACTTGCTGATGGACTGGAAGCACTGGGTAGTGGACAATGTTGTTTACTGAGAGGACAAAGACCTGGGATGGCACTGGGGGTGCGACGCTGGACACCTGGCATTGGGGGGGTGGATACCCAGGGCTTGTTTTTGGATGTGTTGTGTTTAGTACACCAGGGAGCCGTGTGAGTGGAGATGCTTGGTCTGGAGTTCAGGGAAGAGATTTGCGTTGCAAATAGAGATTTGGGTGTTGATAGTGTAGACATGGTATTTAAAGCCATGGGACTTGATGACATCAGAGAAGGAGAGAGTGTAGCCCAAGATGGGAGAAGAAGGCAAGAGGAGGGAAGAAAAAGGAGGAGAGAAGAGAAGGGGAGGAGAAAGGATGGGGTTGGGGGAGGGCTGCCAGGGCCCAGAACACATGCCACCTGCATTCCTTCAACAAACCTTCCCTGGTGTGTGTCATGTGTCAGGCACGGAAGAAGAGAGGGTGGGTCCAGACCCGCCCTGAGTCCAGGAGTGCTCAGCATTGGAGGGTGAGGGGACAGCAGGGAAACTGACCATCAGAACACGTTGAGGGGCTGTGAGAGGCCCGAGGAGGGGTGGCCAAACTCGGCTGGGGTGTAGGGAGGGGAGATTTCTCGGAGAGGTGCTTGGAGGCTGGGACTTGAGGATGCGTTAGCCTGGTGCTGAGGTGGGAGAGGACAGGAGGAGGTGGGCGGGAGGAGGTGCAAAGTGGAGGAAGCCGGGCACAACAGAGAGAAGGAAGCAGACTGGGCCCAGAGGTGGAGGGGAGAAACAGCTGGCTAGTTCCCACAGCTTCCCTCCCTGCTCCCAGGCCCGGTCTGGGTAGGGGCCCTGGCTTCCGGGAGACAGCCTGGGGCTGTGTGAGGTTTGGGTTCAGCTGCCTGACCTGGCAGCCCCGCGGCCCCGGAGGTGGACCGCACACGTGTGTGCATGTGGGCGTGTCAGCGGACACACGTGTGGTCTCAGGAAAAGGTGGGACAGTGTGGAGTTTTGACCACCACACTGGGAGACACTTAGGAGTTGGGGACCTTGGACGAGGAGTGACTGCCCTGAGCCTCGGAGTCTCACCTGGAAAAAAAAAGGGTGAAAAGAACATGTGAAGGGGCTCCCAGGTTCTGCCCACGTGTGAGAAATTATTAGTGCTGCTCAGGTGACAGAACTCTGGGTGAGACGTGCCCCTGGTTTTGTTGAGAAAGAGGGAGAGAGAAAAACAGAGACAATGAAACAGGGAGACACAGGAAAGAGACAGACAGAGAGAGAGAGAGCCAGAGAGACAGACAGAGATGATGGATCCCAAGACTGTAACAGATATGTCTGGACAGTAACAGACATTAATGACTATGAGATGCTTTTGACTTTCACACTTTTGGCCATATTATGGTCTGATTTTTCTCTCTGTACACTTAAATAATGATCACTTTAAAGGCACGATTTCCAGGTATAAACCGGATTTTTAAAACTTTCTGCAATTTGGAAATATCTATGAGAAGATTTACAATTTTCAGACAAACTGACCCAGAGTATTCACTTCTTAAAATTGATTTAAAGGAAATACTCACGGATGTGCCTGTGATTTAATTACAAGGATGATTTTGAAGTGTTGTTCATAACAGCAGAAAAGGAAACCCAAAACTGCCCCTGCCAAATGAACAAGAAACCCTCTACCTTAAATACACAGAAGTAGACGGATAAATAAAGACGTGCCATTCAAGGAATGGATTTCTACGTAGCCTTTAAAATGATGCTGTAGATTGTAACTCATTAGTGCAGATCTTCAAAACACAATATTATGTAAATAAAAAGCAAGTTTCAAAAAGGTACATTATAACTTCAATTAGTTAGAAAAAGGTATGCTTGAATGTGTGCATAGAGAAAAATCTGGACTTTTTTTCACCAAGGTAATAACTGTGGTGTGTGACAATAAAAACAATTAAGTTATTTAAAATCCTGTCTACACATTAAGAATTCTCACACAAGGAGGTCACCCTCCTGCCTTTGTCTCTGTCCTTAGAGGAAACGGAGCAGGTGTGCACCGTCTAGTGTGTGATAATCCGATAGGATTTTGATGGTCATAATTAAATCACAACTCATCCATGTCAATTCACATGGATTTATCCCAGTTATTCTTTTGTTAACCTTCCTCCAGAGGTGACGGCCAGGCACCACCCATTCAAAAAACAATCATTAAAAAAAAAAAATCATTTCCCTCATTTTTACAAGCCATGAGTTTCATGCCCTTGCTACTTGCAAATGAAGATCTATTAATTCTTTTTAGATATTGACTCTGGGATTCTGTTCATTGCCACAAGGTGAACACTGTAACAGGTGTGTCAGGAAGGCGTCTCCAGTTGAGGATAACTAAGAAGTGGCATATAAACCTTGAGATTCGGTCTCTTCGGTTTTTCTTTTCCAAAGGTACTTGTCATTACGACACCTTATAGAAATGACAGGGTTTATTCCTTTATACTCATCTCATTTCAAAAAGAATTTGAAGTGGCTTGCCAAATTATATATGAATATAATAGGGTAAAAACAACTCAGGAAATTGCATATCATTAGAATCCCAGGATGATGGGATTCTAATGGTATGAAAGTAAGACACAAAGAGGAAAGTTAGCAAACAAAACGCATGCCTCAAGGTATTGAATATTTGCTAGGCTGGGATGTCAGTTTCACTCTGATCTTCCCAGTGGCCTGTTTTCAGCATTTAATATGGTCCAATATAGAGCAAAATGTAGAGAAATATAAACCCTTCTGCATAAACTGTCGCCTTTTCCTAAGCCCAACTGTGATCAACTTCTATATAAATAAACCTTGGCTTTTCTTTTAAATCAGGAAAATAGTTCTTTTCTTTTGCTTCCACTATTTCCAGTGGAAAGTTGACACCCTGCTTACTGACCACAGAGAGGTGCTCTGGGTTTCTCTCCTGGATCTTGTGCACAGAGAGACCCAAAGAGAACAGGGGCTTCTGTCCTCAAGCTCACTTGCAAATATCTTCTTGGGAGAAAGGAATTAGCCTTGGCTAAAGGGGAGACTTCAAACTTCCTTCTCCAGGACTTTCCAATGTTTTCATGTTCAGACTCTTGGTCCAAAACCAGGAAAGATTCAGCTGCACTTCTGGTCCTTGTCCAGATACAGCTTGCATTCACTGTGGAGATGACTTTATTCCAAGTGAGATGTTACCTTAGCAACCAACTTCCCAACTCACTCAATTAACCCACTTCCTCTTTGTAATCAATACTCATTAGTGTCGAATCACTCCTCTGCTTTGCCTTGCAGTTAAAACTACTCATTCAGGTCAACCTGTTTCTTAAAGGTAACAGTCTTTTCTCCCTCTG
Source organism: Camelus bactrianus (assembly GCF_048773025.1). NCBI lineage: Eukaryota > Metazoa > Chordata > Mammalia > Artiodactyla > Camelidae > Camelus > Camelus bactrianus. The sequence continues at coordinate 58,113,435 of NC_133551.1, forward strand.
AACATGGAAACTCATTTGAACCCGGCAGAACCCCTTTCCCTGGGGCCTCTGAGGCTGTCATCCTAATTCGGGCTCAGCCAAGAAGTACCGGCTGGTGACCTTGGTGGAGTTGGCAACAGAGCCACCATGGTGGCTTCTGGCATTCCAGCGGGTCACTGGGGCCTTGCCCATGGGTGAACTGGCAAGAAGGAAGATGGTACCTGCCACTTGGAATCAGAGAGACAACTCCTGCAAACACAGGAGGTTCCTTGGAGACTCCAAAGGAGAAATATTATTATGTGAAGGTTACTGTAGACTGATATGGCTTGAGAACACAGAGGAGACATCATTACTGAAACTCATACAGTCTTTACCTTTTCCTGCCCTGGCTCTAAGGCTGGGCATGGGGTGGTCGTGGCGTAATTCACCTCCTGGGGAGATAAAATTCTAGACAACTTCCTTCACTGTGCAGAGCCCAGTGGAGGAGGGAGAAGGGGACAGTGGACACTGGAATGCCTCTGCCTGTTTTCCTGACCTGCTGCCCCACAGGGGACCTGGAGTGGGTGGCCCTTCTGGGAGCAGGGATGCTAGTGGGTCTCCAGAGGCTGGTCAGAGAGGAGAGTGGACTGGTTCTGTCTAACAGAGTGAGGGGAATGGAATCTTGAGGCTCAGTCCTCAGAAAGGGGAGCTCTGACCCCCAGAAAGCAGAGTCCGAGGAAGGGACGAGGCTGAGCAACATGGTGGTGTAAGGACTTCGGGGAAGTCGGCTACGCGCACAATGCCTCACGTAAGTGATGTTGGGGGCAGATGGGGGATGGGGGTGTAAGTGGTGTTGAGGGCATATGTGAGTATGTAGGGGGGATGCAAGAAAAGGGGTCATTCACCTCTGGGCAATGTGATGTCCAGGAACAGCACTGCTGGACAGCAGGGTGATCTACAGATGGAAGTGTTGAATTAATTCATTGAAAGCATTGTTCCAGGCATGGGCTACAGGCACTGGATGGAGATACAGGAGCCCTGGTCTCAGGGGGCTCACATTCTAAAGGCAGAGGCAGAAAACAGACCGGGAAATAAACGAGTAAGCATTTCAGGTATGCTGAGGGCTGCGAAGAAGATAAATCAGAGAGACTCTGGGAAAGTAGCACTTTCAGCTGGAGGGGGTCGGGGAGGACCTCTCTGAGGAGCTGAGACTCCAGCTGGTAAGAAGCCAGAAAGGAATGCTCCAGAAAGAGGAAAGAGCAGATGCCAAAGCTGGTCCCCAGGCTCCAGAAACCCTGCCTGCCCTGGCCATGCACTCCTTTCCCCAGCCATTCAACCAGAAAACGAAACTTCCCTGCTCCAGGTGCCCTCACACTTGACTCCAGCCCCTCCCCAGGGCCCATGAGTTCTGACACACATCCTGTTAAATTTCCAGCTCTTAAACACACTCAATTTCATTGGTAATAATAATGATGATGATGATGATGATGCTGCTGCTGCTGCTGCTGCTGCTGCTGCTGCTGCTGCTGCTGCTGCTGCTGCTGCTGCTGCTGCCAGCACACCTCTGTGATACCATATTTCATCTTGGACATTTGGGAGATTAAAAAACAAACTGGTGAGAGTCCAGTGACAACCTATCTCTTACGTGTTGTAGGTGGGACTGCAAAATAGTAACCCTTTTGAAAGCAACTTGAAACTATTTATCAGAAGCCATAGTAATGTTCCTTCCTCAGGAACCAATCATCTTATTTGAGGATGAGTCTTGGCAAATAACGTAAACTGTGCAAAGGTTTGCGCACAAAGACGTTCAGTTGAATGTTATTTATAAGAATGCAAAATTGAAAACTGCTTCAGTGTGAAAGGAGGAGAAAAAGGTTCATTGTGATGGTTGGACCCAAGGGATGCAGGGCAGCCATCAGAGCAGATGCAGTGAAACAGTGATGGTCTTTACAATCAGTTGAATCTTGGTTCAAATCCTGACTCTTCTAGTCACTGCTGTGTTTTTTTGGGCCAGTTCTTTAACTTCACTGGGCCTCAGTTTCCTCATTGGTAAACAGGGATATCACTTTGTATCTTTTTTGGGGGGGAGGAGGAAGAGTCATTTCCATGAAGAGCTGATGAGCCCTCCAGGCAGCATATACTGACCCAGCAGGTGGTCAGCACTCCAGAGTACCCTCCCATCCCCCTAGTGACAGCTGACCAAGTGTTTACACTTCTGTGATCTCACTCCATCCTGACAACTGCAGGACTATTATTCCCATTTTGCAGATGAAGAAACTGAGGCTCAGAGAGAGGAACAGATTTTGTGAGGGTCACCCAGCAATGAAGAGGGAAAGCTGGGACTTGTCCTTAGGGATTCTGACCTTTGCACATGCTTCCCTCTTGTAAACTCTTACTCATCCTTCAAGATCCAGTCCAAATATATCACCTCTCCTAGGGAGCCTCTCGGGATACCTCTCTGCTGGTGCTCCCCTGGCCTCCTGCACAGGCCTCAGCACAGGGAGGCATGTGGTTTGGAGGTAAGAATGCAGCTTTGGTATCAAATTTAATTCCAAATTCAAAACCCAGCTTTACCCCACCTCCACCCTCTCCTGAAAAGATCGAGTGGCAATAGCCGGGTTGTATCTCCCTCCTGGATTTAACAGGCCCGAAACAGGATAGCTCATGAAATTTCTCTGATGTTGAGCAAGAGTGGGGAGGTTTAAGATGAAGTCAGTGCTCAGTAAATGACAGCTGCTCTCCTTCTTCAATGTGGAGGAAACTTCCAGAAGAAGGATGTCCACCATTTAATAGTGCATGACCTTGAGCCTCTCAGTTTCCTCCACGGTCAAGTAGAGCTAATAATAGCACTTCCTTTGGGTGTCCTGGGGGAAGTCGCTTGAGTTCATACCTGGAAAGCATTCTCAACAGTGTGTCAGAAGCCTGCTGCAAACATGAACTATCCTTTTCGTTCATCTCCTGACTAAAGGGCATCTTCCACGCTGTGGTGACTCTATGCGCCAAGCCGACTGGGCAGAGCTGCGTCTTAGGGCTCAGGACAGGGCCTGGCACCAAGCTGGGCGAGGAAGGGGATGGATGGGGATGCATCCCAGGGGAGGGGATACAGGCGTGAGAAGGAGCAGCCAGGCCAGGAAGGACCCCAGGCTCCGTTGGGCCCTGCAGGCCAGCGGCAAAGTCGCTAATGAAACGCGTGGTTGTGGCTTCCGGGGTGCTCTAGGGTGGGGAGTCCTTGGGGCACCCCCCAGGCGCAGCTGAACCTCGGCCTGGGCGGGAGCGGAGTGGGAGGAGCATCCCCCTGCCCCGCCCACTGCCGAGCCGGGGATCAGCAGGCGCAGGGAGGGCGGGGGTCCAGGGAAGGTCCCCAGGCTTGGGTTCCTGGTCTGCGCCATCCAACACTGACTCTGGGCCTGGTCTCTGGATGACTGACCCACAACCAACCTGAGGCGGGGCTTGGGGTCAGGCTGCCCACCTTCGAGTTCCTGTTCCAGCCGTTTACTGGTACTGTAACCTTGGGGAGGTCACTTAAACCAGCTGTACCTCAGCTTCCCGTCTGTAAACTGGGGGTAATCATCACACCCACATTAGGGTTGTTGTGAATTTAAATGGGTCAGTACAAGTAAAGGGCTCAGAATAGGCACACAGTAAGTGCTCAGTAAAACTTGGCTCTTGTCGCTTGGTCTGGCCCCTTGACACATTCCAGGTATCCACAGGTGAGACCTTCATGAGGCACCTGTGAAGACCGAGTCAGGCGCCTTGTGCCAGGAGCCCGTCACAGGGCCCGTCTCAGAGGAGGAGCTCCGTAGACCACAGACACCGAGGCTCACAACGGGGCTGCTGAGTGCCTCATGCTTGCTCAGCCACTCACTGTTAGCTGACGCCCACGGATGTGTGGGCCCTGGAATTTGGGCCCAGCCCCCACTCTCAGGGGGTCCCCCGTCTTGTGAAGGAGCGGACACGTAAACCATAAGTGGCAGATGTTAGCCGGGGCTCTGAGGGGGAGGTCGGAGGAGGGAGCCACCCCTGATGGTAGGGGATGGAGGGGCAGGAGAGGGGTCCCCAAAGCAGAGGACTGCACCTCTCATGGAGGCCCACTGTGGAAACAAGAGGATTTATCAGGGAGACCTGGGGACTAGGTGAGGGCATCCCGGCAGACGTACCAGTGTGGGCAAAGGTGTGGAGGTGTGGGCCATGGTAGCTTGTATGAAACATTGCGAGGAGGGTCAGAAAGGGAGGAGCAGGGGTTCGTCTGGAGAGGGAACAGGGCTCATTGTGAGTGGACTTGATGCCAAACAAGGAGCTTGGATTTTATCTTGGGGAGCCTTTGAAAGCTGAGGGTTGAGATCTTTAGGGGCATTAGATACCCCCACTCTCAGCACTAACAGTAGCACCCGACCCTCACCCATAGACATGCCCAGCACTTGACAGGTTTTATTTAATAATCCTCAGAACAACCCTCTGTCTCCAGTACGCCCTATGATGATCCCCATTTGAGGCACAGAGAGGCTAAGGAAGTGGCCCCAGGTCACACAGCTGCTAAAGGCCGAGCTAGGATTTGAAGCAGACTGCCATCTCCAGCCTCCTTGCCCCTAACTGCATTCCCTCCTGCCTCCCTGTATGGTCAGCCCCTAGCACCAGCCCTTCCAGGGCCATTCTGAGAATTCCCAGGGTCCTGTATCCCTCCTCTTGGTGTTGGGTCCCTCCCTGCTCAGTACCTGGTTCTTCTGGGCTGACTGACAAGGCTGCTTTAGTGGAGAGGCCTTGGCTGCTGGGGTGTGTGGGGAGGGGAGCAATTTCTCAGAAATCCAATAAAAGGAGTGAGTGACTCATTGTGCCCGCAGCCCCCTCCTGATACCCCAGCCTCAGCTCTGGTCCTGGCTGACAGGGGACATGGTCCTCCCTGACCCCTCACCCTGCTTCAGCCCCTCCTTCCTGGCAGAGGTCTTGAGGGTTTAGAGTCTGAATCGTTTCTCCAACCCCTTACACCTCCACCTCTCCTTCTTTCTCTCTCTCCCACCTCAGGTACAGCCGCCACCACAGTCCCTGCCTCCTGTCCTGCCCTGCACCATCCTCCTAGACTCTACCACCACCTGGAACATCTTCCTCAAAGATGAATTGTATCTCTTTTCTTTCTGACTCCCCGTTGCCCCAGGAGAGAGTCTCATTCCCCTAAACAGACCAACTAAGTGGTTCGCCATCACCTCCTAGCTCCATGTCCTCACACTCCCCCAGACACAACCAGCTCTTCACTGAGCATCTCCTTATGCCTCCAACAGCCTCTGAGCTTCTGCAACTGCTGTTCCCCTGCCAGGAACGCCTCCCTCATTCTCATGGTGAAATCCTACTTACTCTTCAAATAGCACCTCCTCTGGCCGCCTTCCCTGATTTCTCCCAGTAGGGCTAGTTGCTCCTTCCCCTGTGTGTCCCCCCGACCAACCAGCACCTGGTTCGGCCTGGTGTTATTGTATAACAATTATTTAGTTGTCTATCACTTCCCCCAATCAGATTTTAAAAACTCCTCCATAATCTCCAAATAGCTGTCACCACTGAGTTCTTCCTACTTGCCAGGTACCGTGTGCTAGGACTTCACCTGCATGATTTCCAGGAAGCAGGTGCCACATTCACCCCCACTTCACAGATAATAAATGGAAGCACAGACGGGTAAGGTGACTTGCCTAAGGTCATACAACCCAGCATGGATCAGCTGTGTCCAGAATTTTGCAGAATGAATGAGTGAATAAAGAGGAAGTCTCCCACGGCTGGGTCTTAAATCGGCCTTAGGAGCTTCAAGGGGTGGGAACTAGCATGGACCGAGCCCCTGAATGTGCCAGGAAATCTCCAGCAGCCTTGGGATCCTGAAACTAGTATTGCATTTTACATATGAGAAAACCGAGGCTTTACTAAAGGACCCTCCCAAGCCCAGAGGGAGTCAGGGGCAGAGCCAGGATCTGTATGATTCAGAGTCTAGTTTAGGACAAGGGTCCTGGGGTCCCAGTGCTCCTGAAGAGGGGAAGAGGTGTTCCTTTCAGTTTCATCAAAGCTCCTCCTCCTTGGATGTGAATTGCCGAAAACCAAACTGAAGCCAGGGCTTGGGGCAACGGCCTTAACTCTGATTTTCCGGGGGCCTGAGGAGGGTCATGTCTTCTCAGGATGAGCCCAGGTGAGGCTTGGCCAGGGGAGGCCTCTGGAGTGTCTGCTGGAGGATGGGAGGAGATGAGTTTGAGTAATGGTTAGGAGCTTGGACTGTGGAAACGGACAGCCCTGGGTTTGAATCCTGCATCTTCGACCTGTTAGCAGTGTGACCTTGGATAACAGTTTAACCTCTCCGAATCTCAGTTTCCTCATCTGTAAAGTGGGGATATATGCCTCACATCAGATTTCGGTGAGGGTCACAAACGTTGCACCCAAAGTGCTTGGCACTTGGTAAGCCGTTTGTATATGTTCGCTTTTATTCATGCGGTCAGGATTCGGCTCTTTAGAGTCTGGGTTAGGGCAAGAGTCAGGATAGAATTTGTGAAAACTAAAAACAGGGCTGCTGGTCCATTAGAGGCCTGTCTATATTTGTCTGCTTCTTGGGATCACCTAGAGGACCCTGCTGGGAAGGCAGGAAGGCAGTGACCTCACAGATGGCATGTGGGTTATAGCATAATGAAGAGTGAAACAGATTCGAGTTCAAATCCTGCTTCTTCCTCATATTCGCTGGGTCACCTCGGGCCATCTACTTGTTCTCTTTAAGCTCCAGTTTCCCCCTCTGTAAAATGGGGGTATTATTACCTGCCCCAAAGGAGTTTGGTAAGGATTTAATAAGATCGTTATACTGGGCACAGTGTCCATCCAAGTGTCAGTTTCTTAGACCTCAGTAAGTGTTTTATTTATTAAAATGATTCCTCCCCAGGGCTTTTCCACATCGTATTACTTGTTCTTGGAGGACTACGTGAGCTGCTTGTTGCTGGTTTTCCTTCATCCATCCCTCCATCCACCAGTGCATCCATCCCTCCATCCACCAGTGCATCCATCCCTAGGGCCAGACCTGCAAAGGGCGCTGAGGATCCAGATAAAGTAGCTTGGAGAGAGATGTTTGCCCAGAAGAGCAGGGACAGGTGTCCCCATCTGAGAGGTAAGATGCCTCACTCCGTTTTGTAGGCAAGGAGGTCAGGACAGGCCGGCAGGGGTCACTGCATGTGCAAAAGCATGGAGGCCTGGTCCTAAGACTGTGTGGGGCTCAACGAAACCTAGAGTGGGAGGGGGTACAAGTGAAGACTGTTTCCAGGGGTCTTTCCAAGCCTGGGCTCCTTCATCTCCCGTAAATGAGGCGTTGTCGCCCCCTGCTGATCTGCTGGCTGACTGCACCTCAGGCTTTGGAGACTCTCAGCGGCCCCTTCTGGGAACCAAATGCCCATAAAAGGTGGAGTGTCCTACCTGGGAGGACTTTTGGGGATCATCCACACCTGCTTGACCAATGGAGACAGGATGCCCTGTGTGGGGCAGGGAGCTTGCACAGAGCAGGAATTCGGGCCCCTAAATCCAAGACTGGGCTCTATCCATGCCAAGGATGGGGAGGTGAGCCCCTCCCCAAGGAGGGTCCTCACAGGGGAGCTGCATGTTAGGGGGGCAGAGGGGGTGATCTCGGGGAGCAGGAGGGGTTTCAGATTCTCAGCTGGCTCCATTGTGGGTTTCCTGTTTTGTCTTGGAGGGAGCAGTGTCACTGCAACCTGATAGCCATGAAATGGGAACTCAAGGTCTGTGTGTGAGTGAGTGTGTCTCAAAGACTGACACTGGTGTCTATCAGCAGGTGCCCTGGGTTGGTGACATCATCGTGCTAATGCTCTGGTCTCCCTTTAAACCGGTTTGCCCAGCCCCAGTTCCCCAGGAGCTGCCATCACTGTCTTGTCTTTGGTTCTCCAGCATAAGGTGGTGGCAGTGGAGTGGTAGGACCTGAAAGCAGGGGATACTCTTGCATTTCCAGCCAGGGTAGTAGATAGGGATGGATGCGGGAACTAGGATGGGCTTTGTCGCAGATCAGGAGTGGGGAGTGTAGGAGAGATGAGAGTTAGGGATCCTGCCCAGCCTTCTGGCCCGAGTGATAAGTTATACCCCTCAAAGAGATGAGGAGTTTGGGAGACCTGCCCACAGCCACCAGGTGCCTGGAAGCTCATTGCGTAAGGAGAGCACTGTTTCTTCCTGACCATCTCTTGCCCTTCCCCAGCCCTTCTTCTTGCCTGGGCTGCTGTGTATCTGTGCGTGCATGTGTGTGTGTGTGTGCATGTGTGTGTACTGTGCATGTCCCTGACATGGGCTAGAAGCTTGGTGTTACCAGGGCTGGGGGCCATAAAAGCCTTATTGCTCCAGGAAGACGCCTGATGGGCTAACTGATGACCCTTTGGTCCCTGTTCTGATCGCATCAAGGCCAGGGGTCCAAGGCCCTCCCCAATAGATGGTGTGTTAAGACAGCCTGGCTTAGCCTGGCTTAGAGTTCAGATGGGAAGTCCAGGCGAGGCGGCACCCATCTCCCCAGTGGGGTGGCCCCAGGCCAGTCCCTGCCTCTCTCTGAGCCTTAGTGTCCTCACCTGACAAATAGGACAATGAGCTGCAGCTCACAGGTCCCTGAGGAGGATGGAATGAGGTCCCAGCACAGCACCTGGCACACGATACTCCCTGAAGAGTGGAGGGTGCTATTATTTATAAACCAGGAGCTCTGTTGCCTGGTCATCACACCACTGCCTGCCTCTTTGACTACATCTCTACACCTTCCTGTTCACTGTGCCCCAGCCGCACTGGCTTTCCTCCTGTGGCTGGAAAACACCAGACCTGGTCCCGTTGGGAACCTTTGTGATGGCTCTTCCTTCTGCCCAGTTGTTGCTCAGCTGGTTTCAGCTCAGCCTTCAGGTCTCTGTTTAACTTCACCTCCTTCAGGCAGCCTGCCCTGACTGCTCTGGCTATGGCACCCACTGTACCCCTCCAGGCGTTCTCTAATCCGTTAATATTTTTCCTTCCTAGCACCTGTCACTGCTAGAGCCTGAGTGATTTGTTTATTGTTTATGTCCCCACCCCTGCTTGTCTGTTGTGTTCCCCACTTTATCCCTGAGGTCTGCAGCAGGATCTGGCACATAGTAGGCCCTGAATAATTCTATGTGGACTTGGCAGAGGCTTCTGATGCATGAGAAGAGCTGGTTTTTTGGACCCAGGCAGTCCTGGCTTAAACTTGGGTTGGAATCCCAAATCCTCGCTCCATCACTCATGGGCTGTGTAAGTCTCCCTACCCTCCTCTGGGCCTCAGTTTTCTCATCTATCAGATGGGATTAAGTAGAGCGACATCACAGCTGGTTAGAGGAATCCGTGAGATGATGTGCATGCATCACGCCTGCCAGGATTTGTTGATAACAATGATGACGTCTGCTACTTGTCTACCAATCACTGTGTTCCGGGCACTGCTCTCAGATCCCTACTTTAAAAAATTCATTTTGTCCTCCCAATCACCCTAAAGAAGGGACTATTATCCCATTTTACAGATGAAGAAATTAAGGCTCACGGAGGTAAGACCCCTGCGTAGTGATGATTTTATCTCTCCAGTAAGGACTGTAGACGCTGGAACTTTGGGGGCTTAGCCAGTTTTTCTCCTTAACATCTCACTAGTGAGAGTCCATTCACTGGGAATCTGGGTCCTAATTCCATCTCTGCTACTGACTTGCCCTGTGATCCTGGCTGGGTTTCTGCCCCCTTGAGAGTCCCATTTCCCCATGTGAAGGCGCAGCACCAGGTCAGGGGGTGCAATTTCCAGGGCAGGGCTGGGGCGAGCTGGGCAGTGGCTGCTCGACTCTGGCTGGTAATTGCCAGGCGGGAAAGCAGGCCCAGGACTGCCCATGTTTGAACTTTTCAAGGGAAGCAGAAAATTTCAAGTTTGATGTGAAATCTGATTGTTAAATTTTGGCAAAAATTTAAAAAGAAAGGAAAAAAGAAAGATATTGTGTGGGCCAAACAAAGGCCATTTGTAGGCTGCATTTGGGCTTGTGAGCCGTCACTTTGCATTTCATGGGATACCCAATATCGAGAGGCCATTTCCTGTCCTTGGGCCCTTGATGAAAATGACTCACACTACTGAGTAAGTACTTACTGGGTCCAGGGGCGTGTGTGACGTCGTTTAACTTTTCCCTGTCTCCCCGCCCCCCAGTATTCCTGCTGTGTAGTATTATCCTACTAATATTATCATCTACTTTTGATAGGTGGACAGCTGAGGTCCAGAGGAGTTAAGTAACTTGTCCAGGGTCACACAGCTAATACATGGCAGAGCTGGGGGACCAAGCAGGGCTCTCTTGCTTCAAAGCTCACTGGTGTAATCATTACGACTTCTTCTCTCTGTCCAGCCTCCTTCTCACCGGGGCATCCCCATCCTGGCCTCCTGGGGACTCACACTCACTGGTCGACCCCAAGGCTGGTCCTGCACAATCTTGGCCGGGATGGAGGGTGAGCCAGGCCTCTTCCTCCCCTGGGGGACTCTGGGTTCTCTTTCCAGATCCCCTGGTTTCGAAGCTGTGCTGAGGACCTGCTGGCTTGTTGAGAAACCTACTGAAGCAGCATCAAGGTCATGGCCTCCTCCACCAGCCCAGCCACAGATATGAAGAAACGTCTCCTCCTGTCTGGAAATCCTGGCAGGGAGCTAGCTAGTCACCGTGTCAGCAGAGCTGCTGTTGACTTTCCATATCATCTCTCCAGCAAGTCTTGCAGCCAATCCCTTGGTGCGCAGAGACCACGTGCGCACATGCTCAGGGGGGCACGGGGCTCCATGGGGGTTGCTGTGTGCGAGGGTGAGTTTGCACATGGTTCTGTGTCTGAGCACGGCGGGCTGCAGTGTCCCTTGTAGGGGTGCCTATCCATGGGCACTGTCGTCTGGGCAGCTGCTGCCTGAGAGGGCATTGACTTCCCTGGAACCTGGGGACTCAGACCTCTGGGAGTTGCATGAATGCCACTTCTGCTGCTGAAGGTGGGAAACCATAATTAAAGCAGCCACCATTTATTATTCACGGGTGCTTTAGAGCAATGATTTCTTTAAGTGCCACAAAACCCCATATAGCTGATGTGATTGTCCCCAATTTGTGGATGAAGATACTGAGGCTCAGAGGAAACGGAGCAGTGAAATGGCCCCACTGATAGATCTGGGGGATAGCAGAACAGAATCTAAATCCAGGGCTGCTGTCTCCAAAGCCACTGTTCTTCCCTCCCGCCTCCCTTTCAGGCTGTCAGTTTGTGGATGGTGACCTCACGCTGAGGTCAGAACCTTACTCCGGCGGGCTCTCCTTGGGGCACCCCCTTTGTACCTTCACTGTTCCGAGCCCACCTGGAGTTGGGTGCCCCCTGCATCCCAGGCATTCCCCGCTCTATGGAAACTAAGACGGTCTGAGCTGTCATCTTGTTCAGTGCCCTTAGCTTATGGCTGGGTGTAGGGCTCTCAGTTGCTGGGGACCTGCCCAGGGTCACACACTGACCCTATCGCAGTTTTGGGTGTAGACTGATGACTCTGTTGGACATTGGTGGAAAGAGCAGGCTTGTCACTCTCAGGGATATGTCTGGGCTGGGGGACCGCCCCTCCTCATGGTCTCCGTTCTCTTTTCTGCTGTCCTGCTTTTTTAAGTGGGAGAGCCCCGAGTCCAGACAGGGAACTCCGGACCTGACCTCGGCTACACCAGCCTGGCCAGGCCTCGGCTAACTTCAGCTCTAACTGTAACTTGTGGGCTTGGAGGGGACTTTGATCACACCTTCTTGTCTTAGAATCCCTGCTGTACCAGCTGCCACCCAAGAGGTGGCAGTGCAATGTTGTGGACTCAGAGTTGGCTTTGAAGCCATACAGGGGACTTGAAGTCAAACCCTGGCTCTGCCATTTATTTGCTGTGCCATCTTAGGTGAATCGCTTCACCTCTCTGAGCCTCAGTTTCTTTGTCTGTAAAATGGGAATGATAACGACACCTACTTCATAAGGGTATTGTGAAGATTAATCGTAGCAATAATTCTATTGAAAGCTGCCAGACTTTGAGGGTTTACTATGAGCTGGATACTGTTATCCCATTCATTCTTCCCAGAAGCATCATGAAGCAGTTACTGCTCTTATCCCCATTTTACAGAGGAGGAAACTGAGGCTCAGAAGGGTTAAATGGTTTGCTCGAGGTCTTCCGCTAGGAAGTGGTAGTGCCTGGATTCCAGCCCGGGTCTGTCTGACTCCAAAGCCCAGAATACTTAACCCAGGAGGGTTGTTCAAGATATCTAACAGTTGGCCTGGCCTGGGCCCCAGGCCATCAGAAGAGATGCCCGCCATAAATAAACAAGCTGTCTGTCCTCCCAGCACCGTCTTCTCCATTACACACACTCGACTGTGTTAAATGGGATTAATCTGGGAAATGAGATTACAGATGTCAAGCAGCTTGGAGAATGAGGAAGCCACCCATGTGCTTCTGTTTCTCTTTACGCCGTGGGGGCGAGAAGGGCCTGGGACTCAGGAGAGCTGTGCTTAACTCCTGGACCCGCTGTTAACTTGCTGAGTGACCTTCAGGGGGTCCAGGAAGCCAGATTCCAGAGTCACAGATTAGCAAGGTCTGAACCTGCCAAAGAGATGGTGCCCAGTTAGCACTGCTCTGGCCCATCCATGAGCTCGTTACAAAGGGGCCATCAAAGCAGACCCGGGAGGCCTCCAGCTTGATATTTTGATATGTCACTCAATTAAGGGATCGCAGGTTTGAGTTTTAAAGATACAACATATAATTCGTTGTGCATATTTAATGTGCACGACTCACTGTATTTAAAGTGGACACTGTGGAGAGTTTTGACAGGTGCATTCTCTGGCTTGGGTACCCCCACAGTCAACACCCCTAACATTCCCATCACCTCGGAAAGTTTTCGCCTTCCCCTTAGCCACCCCTCCCGCCACTCCCATTCTCAGGCAAGCAGTGACCTGTTCTGTCGCATAGACCAGTTGGCCTTTTGGCCTTTTCTAGAAGTTTACATCAATGAAATCATACAGCGTGTAGACTTTTGTGTCAGTGTAATCTTTCTGAGATCCATCTCTGTGGTCCTGCGTCCCTTCCATTGCTGAGTCGTTACTCTATCGCATGGCTACAGCACGGTTTGTTTTCCCACTCACCCTTGCGTGGACGTACGGCTTGCTTCTAGTTTTGGACTGTTACTGACAAAGCTGCTAGGAACGTTCGCGTGCGAGTCTTTGTGTGCGTATGTATTTCATTTCTCTTGGGTAAGTACCTCGCAGTGGAAGGTCTGGGGTACTTGGAAGGGCGGATTGTCTTCCAAGGAGGTTGTACCATTTTACGTTCTCGCCAGCAGTGTGTGAGAGTTCTGGCTGCTCCACATTCTCAGCAACACTTGGCATAGCCTTTTTTTTTTTTTTAATTGAAGTATAGTTGGTTTACAATGTTGTGTTAGTTTCAGGTGTACAGCAAAGTAATTCAGTTATATGTACATATATCCTCTTTCAGATTCTTTTCCATTATAGGTTATTACAAGATACTGAATATAGTTCCCGGTGCTACACAGTTGGACGTTGTGGGCATGGCCAGTCTTTTTAATTGTAGCCATTCTAATGGGCATGTGGTGGTGTTCAGTGTGGCTCCCGCTGCAGTCTTGAAGAACAAATGGTTCCTGATGGCCTACGGTGTGCTGGGAGGAGCAGACCTGAAGGACAAAGAGACGATCCATGACTGGACCACTGGGGGAGGGGCTGCTGATTGGTTTTCTGAGGCACCAGAGGGCAGAACTGCAGCCAATCAGAGGGACTCCTAGGGAGGGAGCTGCTGTCTCAAATTTCAGAATGAAATTTCTATGTGTCAGAGCTGTCCGATCATGGCATGAATTTCCTGTTGGTGTCGTGTGTCCACCATTGCTGGGAGAGGTCAAGCCTTTGTCTGGTGCGGATGTATGGACAGGGATTCCAGCCTCAGGTGGGGTTTAGACTAGATTTCTAATGAGCGTCCTCCAGCCCTGTGGTTCCAAGAATCGTAAGTGGTGAAAATTTCACTGGCAGCGTTAGCCTTAACATCTTCATCTTGCTGGCTCCAACACTGCCCCCCCCACCCTTCTCCTGCAGGAACCCCATGTCCTAGGTGAGTTCCTGTACTCTCTCAAGCATGTGGGTGAGTCCTCTGTCCTTATAAATGGGAACAGGCAGCCACCTGCATTGTCCTCTGTCTCCATCAGTCTCCACTGACTCTGTTACCGTCCACTTATCCATCAGGGCCCCGTCCCACTGGGTCCTGCCTCCCCGGCCTTCACTGCGGGAGTTCACTGTTTGCTGGTAAATGGCAGGGAGAGTGCTTCTCGAGGGCGGGGTCCCCCAGCAGGGCAGCTCGGACAGCCCGCTCTGCTCACACTCCGCCTTCTCCTCCTGGGGTTGGTGACAGCGCTGCAACAGGTCTAGAAACCAGTCGGCAGGAGGAATCCAGAACCCACTCCCTCCATCCTGAGGTCCCTGCTGCTGGGTCTGGCTTGCCTCCCACCCTCTGCTTTCTCTTACGAAATGTTTCTCCTTGGGCCCCTGAGAGCTCTTCCTGGCTTCCCTTAGGTGCCTGCCTCTAGTCCCCCAGGCCTGTCTTTTGTGTATCTGAACTCCAGCTGTGGTGGGACCCAGGTGCTCCTGGTCCTGCTGCCATCTTGTGGCCCAGTTCTCACATGGATAACTGGGTGCTGAGTATCACTCAGCCCCATGCCCTAAATGTGTCCTGTCTCAGCTGTGGCCCAGTCAGGTCCTCTTTACCCAGTAGAGGTAACCAAGGGCATGTCATTTTATAAAGAGGAAGAATTGTAGCCTCCAGCCAACAGCCAACAAGAAACTGAAGCCTCCTGTCAATGGCCATGTAGGTGAGCTTGAAGGTGGCCCCTCCAGCCCCAGCAAGCATTCAGAAGACTGAAGCCCAGGTTGACAACTTGATGTCAACCTCACAAGAGACCCTGGGTCAGAACCACCCACTCAAGCTGCCCTTCAACTCCTGACCCTCAGAAATTAAGTGAGATAAATACTGCTTTAAACCCCTGAATGTTTAAAGGGGATATTTGTTATGTAGCAATAGATAACTAATACACCCTGGATTATGTACTCCTATATGACATAGCAACCATTTCCTCTGCCTTGCTCCATCCAAACTACAAAGACAGAAGCCTGATGTCATGTGGGTAGCCTTCCTGGTCCAGCACAGCTGATTGGACCACACCAAGACCTTCTAGGAATTCTTTCCTATTTCTCCCCACACTTTTTTTCTTTTCTCCTTTCCCTTCCTCCCCTTTCTATTTTTCTTTCAACAGGAAGAGGAGGAGATTGAATCAAATAACCGTGAGACTGAGCTGGAAAAGTAGGTAAACTCTCTGGGTAGAACCACCAAGCTAGCTGGTCTGCAGAGAGAGAAAATTGAAGTGAGAGAGAAACAGAGATGAGAGACCTGGGGGGAGAGATATGCTGCCCGAGGACCTGGCAGGTTTGATGTGTCCAGTTGTACTGCTGACATTTGAATTCTGAGAAAGTCCTCTAATGCTTAAAATAAGTCTCCTTTGGATTTGCATTTCCCCAAGTTTCTGCTTTTTTTGATCAAATCATCTTAAGTCAACAATCTCTGCACGCAATGTTTTTTCTTTTTTGAATAGACGCAAAACATTCCATCCAGTGGACCTGTCTTAATTTCCCTTCTCCTCTGGTTGGACATTTAGGTTATTTCCAATTTCTCTCTATTGTAAACAGTGCCGTGATGAACATCTTCAGCCCTCAAAGCTTTGTTTCACATCTCCAATAAGAGCTTCGAGAAGTCTTCCCAGAAGTGAGATGAGTGAGCCAAATTGTCCTGCTAAATGGCTTTCCAGAAAAGTGGCATCAACACTCCCACCAGCTGTGGAGAAGATCACTCATCTCACCCGCCCTTGCCAGCCTTAGGGTCCTCTCACTTGGAGTTGCATCTTCCTGCCACTTAGCAGGCCAGGGTGTGCCTGGCTCTGTGCACTGTGCTGGGGGCGATGCCCAGATGTCACCCCGGTTAGGAAGCAGCCACATAGTGCCAGCACCTCTAGGGTCTCAACAAGTCAGGAAAGATCTCCGTCTTTTTTTTATTATTCAAAATGAAGTGGATTCTAAAGACCACTTAAAAATACATTAATAATGGTGTTGGTGTATCATTCATCTTGAACAAGTGACAGATCTTTCCCTCAGCAAAATGCCGAAGTGGGAAAGCGGGTTAGGCAGTTGGGAGATTGATTAGTTTCTGTCAAGGGGCTCATTACCTCTCGCCCAGAGAACCTCCCGACTGGCCCCCTGCCTCCAGCTCCTGCCCCACCCCCCGTCCCCATCTGTCCCCCACACTGGTGTCTAGTTAATCTTGCTGATGGGATCTGCGGAAGTGGGATGGTGGGAGGCTTAGAGGTAGGTGGCTGGGGTTCTTGCCTGAGTTCCTCCTGCTTCTGTTTCCCCTTTTCTTGCATCAGAACTCTGATTTTCATCTGGGGTCCTACCCTGCCCCTTTCTCAGTCCTGGGGCATCATGTGGGGCTGACACTGCTTCCCTCCATCTTCCCCCCATTCCAGGGGGAAGAATATTATACCCAGGCTTGGCCTTTGAGAGCTCTGCAGTGATCGGTTCAAGGGGCAGCAAATGTTCCAAGCTGAGCCAGCCATTGTTTGAGGTCTGGATCCAACTGTACCTGAAGTCCACCCTTCAACATCCAGCTATGTGAGTTGAATCCCACACTCCTCCTTCCTCTTCCTCCTCTTCCTATGCTACTGCTGCTGCTTATTTTCTTTTTTTTTAAAAAAGTCCAGCTGAACTAGGTGCTCATTACTTGTAAATAAGAGTGATGACTGATACACAGTATGACCTTGAATGAATCCTTTCTTTTGGGTGGCTTCAGTTACCCCACCTTGAAAATGAAAGAGCTAGATTCGCTGGAAGAAGTTCCTCCAACCTGGGAGGTCCAAGGCCCCTGTCTGGGCTGTGGGGGCCCACACATCGGGAGGGTCACAGATGGATGGGCCAGCTCACGTGGAGACTCAGTCACTGGGCGGCCCTCACTGGGAGAAATTCTAGTGGGCGTGCCCTCCCCAGACTTCCAAAGGGCTGCCCAGGGGGGAAGGCAGAGGCAGATCAGGCCCCCTGGAAGGAGCCCAGAGGCATATTGGGGTTCCATAAAGGGGAGCACTGTGACCAGCATTGAGATGTGCTGCCCCCACCATCCGCTGTGTCTCTCAGTGGCTCCAAAGTACCTTCAGGGTTAAGTCTCATCCCCTCAGATGGGCAGAAGGCCAGGCTCCACATGGGGCATAATAAATATTGAATGAATGAATAAATGAACAAATGCCCTTCATGACCAGGCTCTCGCCCAGCTCCCTGGCTCTAGACTCAGACCCTCCACCCTCCACCCCGACCTCCTTATGCCTTCATCTTGTCCCCCTCCAACCCAACCCCGCAAACTCGGACTTCTCCTTCCATATGCAGCTCATTCACTGACCCAGCAGATGCTTCTGGTGCCCCTGCTATGTGCCAGGTAACTCTTCTGGGCACTGGCATTGACCCAGCAGGTGAAGTCCCTGCTAACATGGAGCCTAATCATTGTTGGGTGGGGGTGAGGCAGCAAACACAGAGGAGGCCAGTGGGTGATGGGTTCTATGGAAGAAATTCAGCAGTGGGTGGAGATGGGGATGCTGACGGGGTGGGGCACGGTTGTTTTGTGGTTAATAGAGAATGGCCAGGGAGGATTTCTCGGATCCACAGGCACCTAAGAGGGAGGGAGGGGGCTGTGCAGACCTGAGTAGGGTGTGCAGGTGGAGGGAACAGCAAATGCAAAGGCCTTGAATGGGGATTCAGCTTGGAATGTTCAGGGAGACCCTGTGCTGGAGTTCGGGGGTGCGGGCAGGGGTGGGGGTGAGAGGGTAACAGTGGAGGGGGGCAGCCATGCAGGGCCACATATGTCCTCATTGGCCTTTTATCCTGAGCAAGAGGAGAGCCACAGCAGGGCTTTGGAGGGGACAGGGCAGAGCTGGGAGATTGGTTAGAAGGTTCTGACAAAAATCCAGGTGATGGGCTTGGGAAAAGTAGAAGTGATCGATTCTGCATCTGTTTTGAGGGTAGAAGGGGCAGGATCATCCCATGTGAGAGGGTGAGGGTGAGCAAGGGAGCAAGGGGACGGGACGCTTGTGCAGGAGCTGCGAGGCTGCAGCCAGCAGGCTGGGTGCAGGGCGGCCTGGGTGGGGGTTGGGCACACTGACCGTGAAATGCCCGTTGCTTAACCACAGGAGCTCCTGGAAACCAAGGTGGACATGAGAACCTGGGGGTCTGGGGAAAGGTTGGGGCTGGAGGCATGACTTTGGCTGTCATTAGTAGAAGGAAGGTGGTTAAAAGCAGATGCTGCATGAGGGAGTGAGGGCAAAGGAGACCAGCTCCCACCTTTGTGGGAGCCCCCCCCAGAAACAGGAGGAAGATTGGCAGAGGTTCCCTGCAAGTAAAAGCAGGCAGTGTGTTGTCCAGGCTGTGTCCAGACTGCTGGCTGGTCACTTAACCGGGGATGGGTCTTGGCCATTGGTCCCAGCAACAGGAGGGTCATTGGTGACCTTGACAAGAGTGATGCGGATGGGATCTAGGACTGAGGGATTGGAGATGGTGCCAGAGAATGGTTGGAGGTTGGGGGTCAGGGGTCAGGGGTCAGGGGATGTACCTTTGAGCAAAGCTTGAGTGAAAGGTGGGAATAAGGGATGGGGACGTGATGGAGAGAAGTTCCACTGACAGGGAATGGCTGGGGCCAAGTCCCCAAGGGAGGAGGGGCCCAATGGGCTTGGAGAAGGAGGAGGAGGTGGGGTGGGGGAGGCAGCAGCTTTGTGGGGCTGGGGAGCAGCTGGTATTTAGTATGGGGGGGTGCCAGGAAGAGGACTTTGAGCGCTTTATTTATTTATTTTAAAAACCGCCCTCTGGCTCCCACATGGGGAACTTTGGGAGTCTTTGATTCGGAGCAGCCCCTGCTGAGTCCCTTCCTGCTGCCCCCTTATCTAGGGCCTCCCCTGCCCGCCTGCGGGTCTTGGCCTCTGTCCCCACTGCCTCTGATCTGGGGCAGGCTGCTTGCGTGGGCCCCCCTCGGCCACCCTGGCTGCGGAAGTTGGGGGACAGTGGGCGTGTCCCGATCAGAGCCCGGCCTGTCTGGCCGTGTGAGGGCCCTTTGTCCCGGGTTGGCGCTGCAGTTTGATCAGGCCCTGGTGGGGCCAGAAATGGCCTCTGATACACGCCAGACAAAGGGCCTCTTTGAGAGGCCAGGAAGTAAGGAGCTGGGATTTATCTGCCCAGGGATTCCTGAGACCATCCCAGGGCCAAGGAGCTCGGGGCCCTGGGCTCTGGTAGACCTTTTACTGTCACATCATCAATACTGTTATCATTGGTTGGAGGGTTCCTTCCCCCGCCCTCTGAGCCACCCCCGGCCCTGCTGTCTGTCTCACCCCCTCCAAGGGACCCGTCTAGGTTCTCACCACCCAAGTGTGAGTCAAAGCAGGACAGCTTTCATTAGGTGCCAGACACAGCCCTCCGAACACCTTCCCAGGTATCAGCTCAGACCCTATGAAGGCAAGACTGTTATTTCTCCATTTTACAGATGAGCAAATGAAGGCCCAGCAAGGTTAAGGAACTGGCCCAAGTTCATGAGTAAGGAGCAGGGCTAGGGTTTGGTCCCAGTCAGCATTCCAGCTGGGGTCATGCAAGATCACAACTCCCAGCCTCTGCGTTTTCTAGAAGGCCCAAGAAGGGGAGGGGCTTGTCCAGGAGGCAGAGCCAGTTAGTGGGGCTGGCTGGGACCAGAGCCCAGAGCTAGGCCGAGGGATGCTGAGACCTGGGTTTGAATCCCAGCTCCTCAGTGTTGCTTGTGTGACCTTGGGCAAGTCCCTCATCTTTTCTGAGGCTTTTCCCCCTCATTTTGGGGACAGTAAACCCTTTTTGTAGAATTGTCATACTGACTAAACGCGGTGAGGGCCGTGTGTGCTCAGCAGTGTCTGGTGCTGCGCACGGCCTCCTGGTGGTGTGAGCTCCTCTCCTAACCCTTCCCTGACCCAGATGCCAGTGCTGATCACAGCTTAGGCAATGACCTCTTCCATGGCACTCACACCTCAACAGTGGCCTCTAAAGCCATGATTTTTCAGCAGGGTGCCAGCCCGAATCACAGGGAACTGTACAAAGAGCTACACCCTGAGTCCCACCCTGGAGATTCTGAATCAAGCTCCTTCAAGCCTTTAGATCCAAAGGAGTGAATCCCTAATAGTGGAATGCCCAACTCTGATGAGTGATACAGGAGAGACTTGGAAAGGTAAGGCTAGACTTATGTGTGTGTCTGTGTGTGTGTGGTGCCTTCCCACATCCCCAGCGTGTTCAGCCAGCCCTGACTGAGCAGCAGCCCCCTTGCCTGGTGGGCCAGCTAACTGAGTCTGCTAAGCTTTGCCCTTAATTAAAGAGGAGGGGAGTCAATGGTCTAGGGGTTCAGGGAGCTACTGAGATGTCAGGAGTCACTGTTAAATTTTCCCCAATCAAACCTCATTTCCAAACGTCCTTTCCTGAGGGAAGAGGATCTGGGACAGGGCCTCTGTTCCTTTTCAATGCCCTTTGCTCCTTTTCTAATAACAGCTGGCCTTTATGTATGTGTGCTCTGTCCTGGGCTGAGGGCACTCAGCGTTGTATTTAACCCTTCCAACAACCCGATGCAGTTGGTACACTTGTGCCCATTTAATAGATGAGGAGATGGAGGCTCTTAGACCACAAAATTACTTGCTCAAGATCATACAGGTGCTAATCTATAGGCTAAGATTTTAAGAGTTCACTCTTAACTCCTACTCAGCGCTGCTCTGTATAAGATGGGAATGGAAACCCAGGTAGGCTGTAGCCAATAGGAAACTTAGTTAGCAGTACTGAAAGAACTAGGGGTTTAATATTCTCACTTAATGAGAAGGCTGATGTAGCAACTCAGTGACAGTGTCAGAGATTAGGCTCTCTCCCCTCCACTCTGTTGTCTCTAATTTGTGGTTTTTGCCCTCATAATTCCAAAGTGGCTGCCACACTTCTGGCACTCACATTTGCATTCCAGGCAGAAAAGCAGTGGAAAAGTCAAATGTCTCCAACTTGGGAGGCTTTGTCTTCTTATTTGGGAAGTGAAGCCCTTCCTAGCAGACTCCCACCTAGATCTCCTTGGCCAGAATATGTCCCTGGTTACCCTTGTCTGGAAGGTAGTTCGAAAAATGAGACATTAGCCTTCCAGCCTCTAGAGTTGCAGAAGGCAATGAAGGGTGTCTGGGAAAGGTGCTGGGGGGCCAATGCATGTTCCTCCCTGGCCTTCTGTTGTGGCCTCTCCATGCAGGTCTCTTCATCTGTTCAAGGTGCCCCTACAGAAGCTCAATTCCAGCCTGAGGAGTCGAAGGATTTTTTAGGTGCTTCTGCTCTCTGAGGTCTGGGCAGTGAGGAGAATCCTAGACAACTTGAATTCAGAACAATTTGTTTTCTGGGCCTCATTTTCCTCATTTGTAAAATGTGACCTTAAACCTACCTGCCTGATGGGGTGGCCAGCAGGATGAAGGGAGACAGTGAGCACCAGGTGCCTGGCCACAGTGGCAGAGCCGTGGAAGGTGGCACATGGCCTTCGCAGAGCACTGCTGAGCAAGTCACCACCCACGCCCAGGCTGCAGGTTCCCCAGCTGGAAAATGGGAGTGAAGCTATTGCATCTATGCCGTAGGTTTGTTCTGAAGATAACATGAATTATGTACCAAAGTGCTTCTGGGGCTGCTCCTGATGGTTTCCCTGGGACAGGTTCCTAGAAGGGTGAGGCCTTTTTAGGGGTTCTTGTTCCACAGGGAGGAGGTGCTGTTTCCAGCAGCGATTTGAGGAGGGAGGAGAGCTGATGGAGGGAAGGGAGGCCCTGCAGAGACCCTGGGACTCCCTGACACCTCTCTGGGTTCTGCTGCCTCTAGAGAGGGCCCGAGGGACCCATCAGATGGCCCGTTCTCCATAGGTAATGGGCTGACCCCAGTGCCCTCCCACCACAGCCCCAATCAATGGCTCTTGGCTGGGCTTTGAGCCAGCAACAGCAGTGGCCTGGTCGGCCTGGCCAGTCATAGCACTGTCCCCAGATAAGCCCCTTGGAGGAGCAGAGGGGCCTCCCTGGGGCCCACTGTGGGTTCCTGACCTACTTAGGAGGTATGCAGACAAGCTTTGCCTCCCTGACCCTCAGCATCCTGGGAGAATGGAATGGTGGGGGTGCGGTAGCCCCTCCCTACAATTCCTTTTTGTCTTGATCCCTGGTCTGTTTGGGCCGAGCTCTCCAGGTGCCTGGAGAGAAGGCAAAGGTGTGAGTGCTGGGGAATGCGGGTTGCGGGGTCCCAGTCCTGTTCTGCCATGTGACCGCAGGCTGGTACCTTCTACTCTCTGGGCTCCTCACCTCTGTAAAAAGGTCCCATTTCTAATCTTATCCAACTTGGACATCTCCATGGTTGTAAGTCCATGACTCATGGTGTCCCTGGACCAGGGGCAGCTTTCAACAGACCTTGGCGCCTCCTGCCCAGGAAGATGCCCTAGGACAGTCTTCCCTCCTTCTGTCTGGGGAGGGAGATTTGCTGGGTTTGTGGGTGCAGTGCGCCCCCTGGTGGCTCCTCTGGAACACTGCTCTGTCCAGGCCCCAGTCCCCAGTCCCCAAAGCCTCTGTGCTGGGTTAGGGCTGACCAGGCCCAGCTGCAGGGGAAGCAGTTTTCTTTTCTTTTGGGGGGATAGATGAAGATGGGGTTGCTGTAGTTCCTGGGAAGATTTTTGACCCCAAAATATAATCCTGCCACCAACATCCCCACCTGAGAGAAACAGATCCCTCTTGTTTCTGGGGAGTCGATGTTGGTCCCTTGTCTCTGGGAAGTGAGGGCACCATCCCCCTGTTGCAGATGAAGAGACTGAGTGTCAGCGGCTCGGTGATTAGTTCGTGGCTGACCTCTCAGGCCTCAGCCCCGCCCCGGCCCGGGATGCTCTGGGGACTCTGGCCTCTCAGGCTGGACTCAAATGGTCCCCTCTGCTCAGACACTGTCCCCTTCTTTGGAGGAATGCCGATCCTTAAATCTTATATCAAGTGCTCTTTTATTTATTAATTTTTTCTGGGTAGAATATACATAACATACAATTTACCATTTTTAAGCATTCGGTTCAGTGGCATTAAGGACATTCACATTGTTGTGCAGCCATCACCACCATCCATCTCCAGAACTTTCCATCTTCCCAAACTCAGTCTTTGCTTATAAAACAATAACCCCCCATTTCCCCCCTTCTCATTGGCCCTTGGAAACCACCATTCTACTTTCTGTCTCTATGAATTTGACCATTTGAGGTACCTCATGCAAACAGAATCATACAGTATGTGTCCTTCTGTGACTGGTTTATTTCACTTAGCATAATGCCTTCGAGGTTAATCCATGTTGTAGCATATGTCAACATTTCCTCCCTTTTAAAAGCTGAATAATATTCCATTGTATGTATATACTATGCTTTGCTCATCCATTCATCCATCGGTGGACTCTTGGGCTGCTTCCACCTTTTGGCTACTGTGAATAATGCAGCTAGGAACATGAGTGTACAAATATTTATTTTTGAGTCCTTACTTTCAATCCTTTTGGGTATATACCCAGAAGTGGAACTGCTGGATCATATGGTAATTCTATGTTTGATTTTTTGGAGGAATTTCCATACCACTTTCTACAGTGGCTGCACCATTTACATCTGTATCCGCAGAGCACAAAGGTTCTAATTTCTCCATATCCTCACCAACACTTGTTCTTTTTCTTTTCTTGATACTAGTTGTCCTCATAGGTGTGAAGTGTATCTCACTGTGGTTTCGATTTGCATTTTCCTAACGACTAGTGATGGTAAACATGTTTTCACGTACTCATTGGTCTCTTACTTTTTAAACAGTTTTCTCCAGACCAGAGAACTTGAGCATCACCTGAGAACTAGTTAGAAATGCAAATTCTCAGACTCCATAAAGGATGGGCTGAATTGGAAACTCTGCACATGGGGTCCAGGAATCTGGGTTTTAATCAACACTGTGTAATTCTGCTGCACACTCAAGTGTGAAAGTCACTGGTCTGGGCATTGTGCCAGGCACTTTGCAGAATCACTTCACTTACTGCACTGTTATTATTCCTATTTGGCAGATGAGAAAGCCGAGGCTCAGGGAGGTGGCATCCCTTGCCTAAAGTCACATGGAGTACAAGCTCCAGGCTCCTAAAAGGCCTGTGTGCTGCCTTCGCTGGGATTTACCAGGAGCCTGGGCTGGGGTTCCCTGCATGACCAGCAGGGGGAGACCTTCACCCAGGACCCGGAGTCTCCACCTGGAGGGAGTAGTGGGGGCAGATCTTGGGGGTCCCTGGAAGTGGGGCAGGACTCCCAGGGCTCACCCCCACGCCCTGTAGTCCCGCACCACTTACAGGAGACTCATCTCTCCCACTTGGACTCTCAGCCTCTGACTGGAAAGAACACTAGGGCAGGGGCTCGAAGAACTCGGCTGAAGTTTGAGAGGTTCCATTAACTAGCTGTGTGACCTTGGGTGTGTTGCTGAACCATTCTGAGTCTCAGTTTCCCCATCTCTAAAGTGGAGGTTGCCATCCTGCCTTGGTGACCTATTGATAACATGAAAGGCCCTTCAAGTCTGAGGCGCTTTGTCTTCCTGGAGGGTTGAGGTGAATGATGCTCTTTGAGGGGATGGAAAAGTGAAAATTTACCGGGTGCTCATTAGGTGCTGGATGCTCTCAATGTGACATTTTATTTTATGCCAACATAGTGGAATAAGGAATATTATCCCCATTTTACAGATGAGGAAACAGGGCTCTGAGAAGAGAAATGAGTTGCTCAAAGCTCCCATGGCCAGAAAATGGCAGAGAGGGAGGTCCAACTCAGGGTCTCTCTCTCTCTCTCTCTCTCTCTCTTCTTCCAGGCAGCTGTCCAAGCAAAGGGCTAATGTCCAGTCCAAGGAGGGACAGGGAGACAAGGAGGCAAAGTTGTGTCTGTCCCTCCCACCCTCCTTGGACTCTGGGACCTGGCTGCTTGCTTTTGGCTCCACCACCAGTAGCTCTGCCCCAGTGAACAGATCACTCCTGCTCTGGGCTAAATGTTTGTGTCCCCCCCAAATCCATATGTCGAAATCTTACCCCCAAGGTGATGGTGTTGGGAGGTGGGGCCTTTGGGAGATGATTAGGTCATGAGGGTGGAGCCCTCATAAGTGAGATTAGTGCCCTTCTAAAAGGGACCCCCACAAGCTCCCTTGTCCCTTACACTGTATGAGGACATACCAGAAGACGGCCATCTATGAACCAAGAAACCAGCCCTCCCCAGACACTAAATCTAATGGTGCTTTCATCATGGACTTCCTAGCCTCCAGAACTGCAAGAAATAAATTTCCATTGTTTATAAACCCCCAGTCTATGGTATTTTTTCTAGCAGCCTGGATGGACTATGACCCTCCTCATCCTGAGCCTCAGCTTGCTTGTTTGTACAATAGAGATAATAAACCTTGGATCATTCAGGATCTTAACTGGCTCGCAGTATAGGAGGTGCAGGGATGGAAATGATGGGGTGGCCTTCTCTGTCAGCCAGTCACTCTGTCATTCTCCATGTGGATCTTGGTTTCTCAGTCTGCCTCTTGATCCTTTTGGCTCTGCTCACCTCTAGATGGTGGCCTCATTTTCTCCTACTCTTTGACCTGGTGGTGAAGATAGGAGGGCAGGGCCACAGGCAGCACTGGGCTATGTCTTTCCAGCTCAGCCACACCAGGGAAACAGGGAGCATCTCTACCAACATCCAAAAATAAAATCCCAGTGCAAGTGTCTGATTGGCTGGGCTTGTCTATTCCTGGGCCAATCATGGTGGCCAGTTGGAGATGAGACATTCCAGTTGGCCAGATGTAGGTCACATGTCTACCCTTGTGGTTGGACAGAGAGATGCTGTGATTAGCAGTCTCAGGAGAGCTGCTTGGAGTGGGGCTGAGGCCATCAGTAACAGCTAACACATCACACCTACCATGTGCCAGTGCTGTTCTAAGAAGCACCTTAAATGTACTCATTCATTTCACTCTCACAACAATGATTCCATTTTGCAGACAAAGGAACTGAGGCAGAGAGGCACACAGCTGGTGAATGGTGTGGCTGGGATTTGAACCCAGCCTGGGTCCTTCCATAGCTCATGTTCTTAGTTTACCAACAAAACAAAACAAAATAAAACAAAACCCCTCTAATGTTGTAGTGTTACCAGAAGCAGAGGGAAGTGCTGTTTGGCAGACAAAAGCTGTCCATGTCCCTTCTACCACCCATGGGATCCTCTGATGACCCAGAAGGCACTCAAACCTGGGCTGGACACACAGTGGGCCTTTTGGGATGAAAGTTCCTTTTCTTTTCCTTGGAAGATCAAGGCAGATCAACTTCACCCCCAAGGAACTGGGTTGGTGTGCTGAGCTGAAAGGTCTCTGTGGATGTAACTAACCTGGCCTGAGCATCTTAGGAGGACCACTGCTCCCTGCAGGGAAAACTGGAGGCCTTTTGGTCCCTCTCCCTGCATCCCCCACCACCTGCACAGAGGTCTCTCCTCAGTCCAGAGGGAGCCCGCTGAGGGTCTGGGGTCGGGGTCGGGTCTGGAGTCTGAGGGGGTCATGCTCTGCAGGCATCGTGCCCCTCTCCTGGGTGTCACGTTCCTTCCCTCTGTGTTATCCTTGGAGCCGGAGGGTCGTGGACTCACCGGGGGCTGGAGTGGGCCTCTGCTGGGTACGCAAACACCAGTCTGCCATCCAGTGGCTGGCGAACAAGGGGAGCCCTCAGCAGAACTCGGTAAGGTTTCCAAAAACAAGACCGGGCCCCCCGGAGTGTGGCATTCCTCCAGCCTACTGCAGCTGCTAGTTTATGCTAAGCAGATGCATGAAAACCCCAAGTCCCCAGTGGCCCAAGGGGACAGGGAGGATCCAGCTGGCTGAGCAGGGGATGAAGTAGACCTGTGTTCCTCTGGCTACCTGGTCCCTGCCCTTCCTTGGGCCTCCAGAGGGGCCCCAGTTCTTCTGAACCCCTGCTTTGGTGAGCCAGAGGGGCTCAGCCTTGTCTTGGGGATGGACAGGGACCCAGGGGAAGGTCAGAGAATGGGGGGCTTCAGGGCAAGTGGGCTGTGTGGATGGGGAAGAGGCAGTCTCACTGACTCTTCCTCTGACTCCCCCATAGGGGTCACAGTGGCCTTGAGGATATGGAGGCCGTGAGGGGTTTAGTGACTTGCCTGGAGATGGGAACAGATGGTGACAACTCTGGTGTCAGGCAACTTGGGGCTGAGCTCCTGGATCGGCCACTTAACACTGAACGACCTTGAGCAAGGTGCAGAGCCTCTGAGCCTCAGTCCCCTTGTCTGCAAAAGGGGGATCCTTCCTTCCTGGGTGTTGGGAGTTAAATGAGAGGCTGACCAGCTGGGTAGGGGCCCGGGGGCCTCGGATGTGACCGTCAGCAAACCCTGGAGCGGAGCTGGGGCTGATTCCAGTGTGTGACTCTGAAGCCTTGGCTCTTCTGAGGCCCCAGGCTCCTTCCCGCTGAGGATTCTGGGGACAAGGAAATTCTCAAGGCCCAGACCCTTTCTACCTAAGGCACCTATCTCATGCTATATGCCCAAGGGCAGGGGTTCCCTGGGGCCCACTCTTGGCCCTCCGGCCCCTCAGTGGGCAGCTTCAGGTCAGGAGAAGGACATGTGATTCAGAATCAGGGGTGTGGGCTCAAGCCTGGGTCTGCCTCCTTCCCTCCAGGTGACCAATCGTGGCCTGGGGCTGTGGGTGATCTCTGAGTGGGCAGGGCAGGGTCATCCTGCCTCTCCACCCCTGTGAAGGGCCTCTCTCGCTCCCCTCCTGGGCACCTGCAAGCCCCCCTCAAGGCCCATGTCCTTTGTTAACCTTGACCTTCTACGCTGTCCTCATTCTACTCACTTAGGTGCCCCCCGCCCTCCCCCATCCCACTCACACAGCTGCTCTCTTCACTGTTAACATGCTCTGAGCACCGCACCCAGTACCTAGAGGGACTGGACAAACCGCACTTCTGTTCTGATGTTTTTAGTTTGCCTTCCGTGGCCTCAGTTTCCCCATCGGTCCGATGCTAGAAGGGGTGGCACCCTAAGAGCCTGAGGGCCATCTCTCTCCAGCAATACTGTGACCCTGGGCTAGGTGAGGGAGCCCAGAGATGGGGGGATGGCTTCCCTGGGCCTCCGGAACCTTGAGGGCTACAGCAATCAGGTGATTCTCAGTGGCCCATCTGGGGACTTGGACCCTGTAGCCATGAAAAATGACCTTAAATTTTCCGTGAAGGTATTAGCTCCCAGCCCCAGCCACGTGAGTTGTTTTGGGACATCCTGGCCGGTGTTCACTGCTGTCATCCAAATAAACCGGCCCCAGTCGGTGAGGCCTGGACGCCCCTGCCCACTCTTGTTTATGGCCCTGCAGGCCGGGTCAGTGGCCGGACTCCGGCGTCCGCCCTGGATTCCCTAGGCCCAGGCTGGGTGGACTGGGCACAGGAACCTAACCTGTCCTGCCCTCTTAATGGCAATGTGGTCTCTGGGCCAGGCCAGGGCATCCTGAAATGAAGAAAAATAAAAATAAAGTCACACAAACAATCCCAATGTCACCCCTCTGTGCGGCCTCTCCAGGGTGTGATGGGGCGTGAGGTACAGTCGGGACCAGGAAGAAAACCACCTTCCTGTCAGCTGATCACAAACACAGAGGCAGCCCACAGGATGGGGCAAAACAACTCTGTAATTTTTCCATCGCGAGCCTCAGCCCTCACACAGTTGGCTACTGTTGACGGCCCAGGGGTCCAGGGGTCCCGCTCCCTCTTTCTCATCACTTTGTCTCCCCATCCAGGGGCCTGTACCCTGCTGCTCGCTCTCCCTGGGGTCCTGCCCAGAGGCTGGTGCTCCCAGCTCACTTGGGAGGGCCAGAGAAGGCCCCACAGTCCTCCCCTGAGCAGACCTGGGTCTTTGCAAATCTTCTAGGACCCTTGAGAAAAGGCTTTCCCAGGCCCTGGGGGTGGGGCGGGGGTGGGGTCCTCACATCAGACAGCTTTGGTGACTCACAGGGCTAAAAAATCCCCCCTCACCCCTTGCCCTAGACCCCAGCAGTGAGACAGGGAGGGGACAAGCTCAAAGGCAGGGCCTGATCTCCTAGTCTTCCTTTTGGGGCAGCAGCAGCGCCACTTACTGAGCGTCTAGTCTGTGCCAGATACAGTGCCAAGCACTCTAGACAGCCTCGCTGAATGCCCCCAGCCACCCTGCGCAGGCGAGTCTATTCAGGGATGCGCTGGTAAACAGGCTCTCTGAAAAACAAAACAGAGCAAACCACAGTTCTCACCGACTGGTAGTACTGGCCAGTTTCCGTGGTGTGGATACTTCCACTGCGGCTAATAAGGTTACTGAACAAAGAGTCAGGAAGGCATGTGCGCAGTTAACTCACAAGCCGGGGGGAGCCTGCTCTAAGCGTGTCGCTTAACACACCGGAGGGAGCAATCGCAATTTGCAATTTGCAAAGCAGCTTTCTTTCTAAATTCTGAACTGACCTTAATTTCTATGTGATGCCTTCACCGCATTAAGTTGTGGAAGCATTATCTTCTAGTTGTTTTGGGTCCCCCTGGCCCCTGCCCCAGGGTTGTTGAAGGTCTGGGGATCTAGGTAGGGCTGGGACACCCGTGGGAGGGGCACATTAGACCCTAGCATCGTCACCTCCTGGCTTCCCCTGCGTGGTCCCTGTTCCTGTCTAGCCCTCGAGGGCACTGCCGAGTCCTTTCTTATTTCTCATCACTAGGTCCCTTCAGAGCCACCAGCTCCCTGGGGCCATGTTGGTGCCATGCCCGTGCCTCCATAGGTACAGGGGAGGACGTCAGTGCATCTGCACCTCTGAGGGGGGAGCTTCCTGGGGTGGGGCCTTAGCCGGGTCCCTGGCTCCTGCGTGAGGTGGGAACTCTGCCCTCAGTACATCCCGGGTCTGTCCCTCTGTCCTGGGTCTCCAGAGAGTCTGGAGAACTCCCACTGTAGCGGTGGCTAAGGGACCCCACCCCTCCATTCTCCGACTGCTCCTTGTTTCCATCCTCCCAAAGCCCCCAGATCTATCTGGTCTCGAGGGCGGGAGGACGTCTCTGGTTCATCACCAGGGCTTCCACAGTTTCTCTGTCAGAGTCTGGATTTTTGAAATTCAAAAGCCAGTGCATTTGACTCCTCTGTTATCTGCACTCTTCTGTGTTATTCCTGAGGGCAGCAGCATGTCAGGCTGGTCCTGGGTGGGGACTAGGGACCGGGGAGGGGGCAAGAGGGGGATGGGACACAGGAAATTCTGGGGAAGGAGGCGTTGAGGAATATTTCAACATGTTATCCTCCC
Source organism: Camelus bactrianus (assembly GCF_048773025.1). Taxonomy (NCBI): domain Eukaryota; kingdom Metazoa; phylum Chordata; class Mammalia; order Artiodactyla; family Camelidae; genus Camelus; species Camelus bactrianus. The sequence continues at coordinate 58,143,780 of NC_133551.1, forward strand.
ATGCCTGATAAAGAAAGAAGTGCAGAGAGGTTCAGTCCCCTGGCTGAGGTCGTCCAGTAGGTCAGAGACTGAACTGACTGAACCCAAGTCCCCAAATTCCAGCCGCATAGAAAGCCACCAGCTTGCTGTCCACTTGGACTGGCTCAGGGGTGAAGGCCTAGAGGGGGGAAGAAACTTAACTAAGTGGGTGGGCAAGTCGAGGCAGATAGAGGACAGAACCAGGGCTCCTGTCTCTGTCTGGAGTTGGCCCCATGGGACCAGTTGCTGCCCAGAATCCCAGGAGGCCTCAGAAAGCCTAATGGGGTTGGGGAGAGAGAAACACAAGAAGAAGGGAGTTGCTGGTTCTGCTGCCCAACTCGCTGTGTGGCCTCAGGTAGGGCTGTGCCCTCTCTGGGCATCCATTCATCTCATTTGCTGGGAGTGCTATGAAGGAGGAGGGAGGAGTCGGCCTCCTTCAAGGTGGCCTCTTTCTCCTCCTGGCCTCTCCTGGGCATCTTAGATCATGACTCTGGACCTTCAGTTCATGAAGCTCCCCTCCTCTCTTGAATTTTCTAATGATCTCAAACATTATAGAAAAGTTGCAAGTCTGGTGCAGAAACCCATCCCCCCAGCTCCTCCCCATTAAAAGTAAGTTGCTGCTGTGGTGACCCATCCCTCTGAATATTTTAGTGTTAGTTTCCTACCAGTAGGGACTGTCTCCCCACAGACACAAGGCGACCTGGAAATCAGGACACCGCTGTTGACGCGTCATCCTTGAGCTCCATCCGAGGTCGCCTGCGGTCCCAGGACCGTCCTTGCATTGAGTGGTCCTGACTCCCCAGTCCTGTCTGGCCCTGAACAGCTAGTTCCTCATTTCCTCCTCCCTTCTTAACTTTCACGGCTTTGACTCTGCTGAAGGTTACAGGCCAGGTGCTTTGCAGCATGTGCCTTGTTTGGGGTTTGTTTCCTCTTGTTTAGATTCAGTTTGGGCCTCTTCATCTGAAGCGATGCTGGGGTTCCCGCTGGGTCCCAGCAGGTGGCGGCTCTTGTGATTCGCCCCATGACTGATGAAGCCCACCAGGACCCTTGTCTGGACTCGGCCTGCGGGCTTCTGCACAGTCCAGTTACACTTTCCCCTTCATCCCGAAAAAGCGTTTTCGGGAAGGTACTTTGAGACAATGTGAATAGCCGGTTCCGCATCGCACTTCTCATTCATTTGTTCATTTATTCAAAGTAGCGTGGCCTTGCAGCTTCCTGTTTTATTCAGTGGGTGATAACGTGTGATGATCCTTCTTTTAAAAATTTTTTAAAAAATTAAAAACATTTTTTTATGGGAGGCAAGTAATTAGGTTTGTTTATTTGTTTGTTTGTTTATTTATTTATTTAACAAAGATACTGGGGATTGAACCCAGGACTCATGCCTGCTAGGCATGCACTTTACCACTGAGCTGTACTGTCCCCCTGTCCTGTATCTTGGTGCTGAAAAAGGGGCTGGAGCCTTTTTGCTGGCTTTTGTGTCTCCAACGGTGGCCTCATCACTCTTTCAGTACTTCCTTAACTTCCTGGCACAAAAAGATGTTCTGGGCTTATCTCAGTCTGTCCCAGGTCCGGCCCTGGAATTAGCTGTTTCTCCAAGGAAGGGCCTCATTTTAAGCCTTCCATGTGATTCCCAAGTGAGGTAGAACAAAACAGTTATTGTACCCTAAGTGCGTGTATGGAGGAGCATTAGATGTATGTTAAAAGAGTATGCTTATAAAATGCTGCATTAGAGGAAAAAAACCCGAGACGTTTTGTAGCCATGCTTGGCCAGGCCTGATTTAAAAAGAAATACACTAGAAGCTTTAAAAGCTGGGCGGGGAGTGGGGGTCATGGGATTATGCTCTGGGCTTCTTGTGGTTTCTGCTCTGCCCCCAGCCTCTGAGGCGCACGTCTGGGCCCCCACTGTCTTGGCCGGCACGGCTGGAGCCCAGGAGGGGCACAGGCGAGGCTGGGGGTCCCGCCAGAGCAAACACAGCCCCCGCACAGCCCAAAGGAAACAGCCCTCGGTCAATATTAGCTCGTGTGGAGCAGGCCTGAGGCCCGCGCGTGTGGTGTGTGGCCTGCGGCCTCGGGGAGGGAGGGGGGTGGTGGGCTCAGGAGCTCACGGGAGCCCTAGATGTCACAGGTCCTCCTTCTGCGTGGATGGGGACACCGAGGCCCAGAAATGGCAAGGACTTGCCTTGGGCTGCAGCGAGAGTGGCAGGACCAGACATCAGCGGGGCATTCATTTGTGTTCTCCATTCTTTTCCTTTGGGTGTTTCTGCTTTCCCCACTGTGGCTTCTGAGAGGCAGCAGAAGGCAAGTCAGTGAGCACTGGACTGGGAGCTGGGAATCCTGGATTTTACTTCCGGCACATCTGGGTTCCACTATGGGACCCTGGGAAGTTACTGTGTCCCTCTGGGCCTCCTTCTCCCTTTATCTCAAAGATCTCTATATTGAAAAGGAAGATGAAAAGGAATATATATCTATGTATAGTTGAATCACTATGCTGTACACCGGGAAGGAACACAACATTGTAAATCGACTGTACTTCAATTAAAAAAAAAAGATCCCCTCTCCTTGCAAACTATCATCTCTGCCCTCCAGTGCTTCTGCTCCACTAATTCACATGCCCCAACTCAGACAGCTGTGAAGAGACGGGGAGAGCTGGAGAGAGGGCTGGCTGGCCCTGCACGAAGGCGCTCACAGTAAAGCAAGACGAACCTACTGGATGGTCACGGGAGGCACTGAGGGTTTGCGAGTCCTGCTGACTGTTTTTATGTGTAGCTGGCGCGAGGCAGAAAGACAAACTACCCGCCCCCTCTCGTTGCCCTGGTGTTCCACCACACATGACTGGGTTGACAGGGAGGCCTGGCTGGGGCTGTAGCATCCAGGCCCAGGGAAACGTCCCAGGAGGCGCTGCAAAGCTCAGCCATGGGATGTGGCCCCGAGAAGCTGGGAGTGGGCTTGCCGGGACCTGGGAGCGATGTGGTCCTTATTCTAGCCCTTGTGTTGGGCTAGTGGGGATTTCGTCTAAGCTCCAGAGGCCGGGATGCTCACCCTGCTCGCCCACCTCCTGCCTTATCTGTGGGCCCTGGGCCTTCTATCGCCCTTCTCCAACTGCTTCCCCACCCTCCCTCTGAGCACGAAGGAGAGCCACAGGCCGCCAACCACCCTCCACACCCTGACTCAGCCTCTCCAACCCCCTTCAACTCTCCAAGAAGCTGAGAACCAGTTTTTGCTGAACCCAGGCCAGCATCTGAGTCCCAGCTCTACTGTGTGGACTGACTATAGGATCCTGGGCAAGTCACTCAACTTCTCAAAGCCTTGGTTATATCATCTGTGAAATGGGAAGAATGAGGGAATCCAGTCTCGCCGCTGGGTCACTGGGTTGTGAGGCCTGAAGCAGATAAGGTAAGAGAGTGTGGTACGAAGTGGGGCCTGGGTACATGCTCTTCCCGTCATCCCCTGGATCCAAGACTCAGGTCATAGCACATCAGGGCCTGGCTGGAGGCCCACCTTCTCCTGGAAGCCTTTCCTGATTGCCACAGCCTAAGCTGAACTCCAGACTCAAAGAATAAATAGCTCAGCAGTGGGAGAGGGACTGGGAGCAGGAAGGGGCCTGAGTGAGCTCCCAGGACAATCTCCTTGTTCTGAAGTTCAGGGAAGAGAAGGGACTTGGCTAAGGTGGCACAGTGACTGAGGGACAGAGCTGGATCTAGAAGTCCCCCTGTTCCTTCTTCTGTAATCTCCCTGCTCTTCCCGTTTAATGTCCTTCCAAGTGATATAACCACTGCGTATCCATGAGAGGAGCTCCTCTTACTTGATAAACAAGTAAACTGAGGCATAGAAAAGTAAGCCTGGACCCAAAGCAAGTAAAACAGAAATGGCTTCCAGTGTGATGCCCTTCCCCGCATGATGCTGGCCTCCTGTGATCTGCACCCCTTCCCTTCCAGTAATCCAGGGTGGCCTGTGGGCCAACACTTATGACACCCGCTCTGTGCCAGCCTCACCCCTGCCTGGTTGAGCCTCCACTCCAGACTAACACAAAAACCAGATGAAGAGATGGTATAATCAGGGCCTGAAAAATGGTGCAAACCAGGATACATGAGTAACTCGGAAGAGGGGATGCTATAGAAACAACAGCATAGAAGTATTAGAAGAAAAAATGGAGAGCTATTTTCATAATCAGACACTTTAATAAGTACTACAACTTAAAATATTAACAAATTCAAGTTTCCTTGAGCAATCCACAAGCAAATGAAAGATAATCTGTGTAAAAATGCTTACAACTTACGTCACTGACAAAAGATGAACTTTAACATATAAAGAGCACCTCCAAATCAATAAGGAATAGATCATCAACCAAGAGAAAAAATGGGCAAAGGATCTGGACAGTTTATAGAGAAAAAATACAAATGGCTCCTGAACATATGAAAATTTTCTTAACCTTACGTATAAAATGAATTGAACTGCAGCACAAGCCATTTTTCATCTATCACATTGGTAAAGATCAAAAAGTTTGATAACTCACTGTTGATGAGGATGTGGGAAACAGGCACTCTCACATTGCTGGGGGTAGTATATGTTGGTATGACCTTTATGAAGAGCGATTTGTCAGTATTGATCAAAATGGCCGTTTTTGTGCCCTCTAACCCAATAATCCCACTTTTCAGAATGTATCTTACACATGCACTCTGTGTGAAACTGATGATATAGAATGATACCTATTGCTGCAGTGTTTGTAATTGCAAGAGATTGGAGACAATCTAATACCCATTAGTTAAAGTTTGTTTAATTGTGAGATAGCCACTCAAAGGAATGCTATGCAGCCATAATAAAGAACAGGAACACTCCTTATGCACTTAGTGCAACACACTCTGAACCTGTCCTTCAGTGACCTAGAAGTGCAGAATGTAAGGCACCCCTTTTGCTGAAGGGGTATATATGGATGTGCCAGTACATGTGTAGAAATCTCTGGGAGGAGACACCAGAAAACAGGTAATCATGTTGTCCCAGGGGAGGGTAATGTGGGAGCTGTTGGACAGGGGTGGGAGGGAGGGAGACTTCTTTTTTCAATTTATATCTTTTTATATATTTAAAATTTTATACTATGTGCATGTTATTGGTTCAGAAAAAAAATTATAAAGTAAGTGGTGGGGGGACGGGTACAGCTCAGGGGTGGAGTACGTGCTTAGCAAACACAAGGTCCTGGAACCTCCATTAATAAACAAACAAACAAACAAACAAACCTAACCACCCTCTCCCCCTCCAAAAAGCCAAAACAAACAAACAAAAAAAGTAAAAAAAAAAAAAAAAAAGTGGATGGTAAGATATAACTTCAGCCACATGGAGAAGGGCTGATGGGAGACCTCAGGCATCACTAAGCAGGAAGCGAGGAGGTGGAGAAGGCCTGCCCCCCGCGCAGCTTTTGGTTTTAGTCCTGAGGAGCATCAGGAGGTCCTGTGGAGTGCTGGAAAGTGTAAAAGGTTTTAAGCCTGAACCTCAATCCTAAACGTGCCCCCAGCAGCTCCACTCGCCTCAGGAGTCCTCTGTCGCTCAGTCTGTGAAGTGAGGGCAAACACAGCACCTTCCCAGAGTTAAAATGAGACAAGTGGCAGGCCAGCCCTCCGCAGGTGCCCTGGGATGCCTCCTTCCATCTCCCTGGACCTCATCTCTGCCCTTTGTTGTCCCTGGGAACCCCCTCGGGGGCAGGGCTCGGCCCCCTCCCCTCCCCAGGCAGGGGCAGGGGACGGCTTTGCTTAGCAAAGTGGCTGGGGGCTGGGGTGGAAAATGACAGCATCAGATTAGCCCTGCTGGGAAATAGCACACTTCTCCAACCACAAACACCCCCACGTTTCCCTCCCTTGTAGGGGGTTTTGGGGGAATGGGGTGGGGCTGAGGCTGGTGATACCAATGACACCTTCAGGCTTTGTGCCCCAAGCCCTCTCGCCAAGGTAACCTTGGGGGGGGGAGGTGGGGCGTGCCTCTGCGGGGGCTCTGGGCCTCGTGGTTGTCCCGCTCTGTGGGATCTGGAAAGAATGGACCTTGCAGGCCATAGGAGCCACTGAAAACTCTTGAGCCAGATAGGGTTTATTCAGAATCAGCCTTTAGGAAAACCTTTAGGAAGTATGCTTGGCAGGGGGAAAGGTGACAGGTTGAGGGGAGGGACAGATGCCTCAGAGGCCACTTGTCTAGTCCGACATCCTTATCATTATCTTAATCTTCATAGTAATTCTGCCAGAAAAGCTGGCCTATTTTACATTTATACTCATTTTACGGATGAGAAAACAGAGAGGCAGTGAGACTAGCCGTAGGTCACACAGCTTACTGGGGCAAAGGTGGGTTGTGACCAGGTTTGTATCCCTCCAGGGTCTGTGGGTTTCCCCTATACATGATACCTCTCGAACTGAGGGTCCAGCTATTTTTAGACCACTGGTGTCATCTTGATTATGCCTTTTACTAAGAGGTGGTATTGTTACCCATCCCTGTGATGCTATTAATAATGCTGTGACTATTACTGGCCTCTGCTTTCCCCAGTTGGGTTTTGGCTGGAGTCAGCAGGGCTGCCACCTGTGGCCCCAGGCTTGAGAGGCAGCCCCAACTGGCAGGAGGCCCCTACTCTGACTTTTACGAGTAGGGACCAGGAACTAGCAGGTGTCCTGCTCAAATGGTTCAACTGGCAGCCCCTTGCAGCCGGGGCCTTTGTCTTGCTCACTGCTCTGTCCCCAAGGCCTAGCATGGTGCCTGGCACACAGTAGGCTCACGGTAAATGCTTGTCAGATGATTACATGGGTGATGCTGTCACCTGTCAGATTAGCATCTCCACATTGTCACCCTGGAGGAGGAATCGGCACAGAACCAGGTTCCCTCGACCATAAGGCCAGTGTGGACTGGGCTGCAGGGTCTGAACAGGGCATCTTCATAAGCACAGAGCTGGACTATAGGCACCTGGGCAGATTCTGTGGGAGAGGGTGTGGCCTTCGAATTAGGTATGTGTCCCAGGTGAGCTCCTCATTTGTCCAGTGTTTTAAATTGCTTCTTAATTATGCCTTTTACTAAGAGGTGGTATTGTTACCTGTCCCTGTGATGCTATATATGTATGTGTATATATATACATTGTGTGTATATATATACACATAAATATATGTATTCCTTGATTCTGAATTGGTGGCTCAGACCACTTCCTCTTCAGACACTTTTAGGAGGACGGAAATGCCCCGAGGCCCCGGTCTGATAGCAGATCCAGCCCTCCAAGCCCCCGGGCCGAAGAATCACCTTTCCTGCTGGGAGAACATGGGGGCTGGGCCTGGGCAGTAGCCCCCAGAGCCTGCTGTGCTGGGAGGACCCTTCTCCTTCTGTCCCCAGCCTCTCTCCCCAGCTAAGTCCAGCAGGATGTGGTGGTGGTGATTGGGCCTTGGAAGTAAGGATGGAGAAAGGCAGAAGATTTGGGAGGTGAGAAGAATGCTGAATCCACCAGGCTTGGTGACTGGGAGGAAGTGAAGGTGAGGGTGAGAAGAGAGGGTGATGGGGAGGCTGGAGGGTCCACACCCGGAGGGCTTGGTTCAAGGTGTGCCAAGGACAAGGTGGATGTAGGGGTGTATAGGCAGGGCTGAGGTTCAGAGGCTGACCTGGGCAGGGGGTTAGCAGCAGCTGGGGTACCCAGAGCAGGGATGGTGGCCTTGGGCAGCAGCAGTGGTGGCTGCAGAGTAGTCTGGCCACCTCTGGCTCTGTTTCCCAACCTGCCCAGGGCCATGCCCAGTGCTGGCAGGGAGAGGCTTTGGCCACAATTGGGCTCTTCAGCCGCAGCCGGCCGGGGACAGATCTTTCAGCAGTTGCTGGAGATTTATTGGCGGCTCTGAAAGGGTTGCAGTCAGGAGGCCCTGGCTGGCTGACTGGGGGCCTCCCTGCTGTTTACCCAACGCTGGGAAATTTGAGGGCAGCAGCAGCCCAGTCATTCTGGAAGGTGTCCGGCTTCTCGGAGTAAGTAACCTGCCAGGAACCCGGGCCTGGTCCAGGGGGCCAAGTCTCAGAGAGGATGGCTTTGGACCACTCCCTGATGTTACAGACAGGGACAGAGATTAGAATGGGGGAGTGATCATCCCAAAGTCCCACAGCAAGTCTGTTCTCTAGTCAAGACCAGAAGCCAGGCCGGCAGAGGCAGCAGAGTGGTACAGATGATCAATTACTGAAATGATCTTATTCATGAGGGCCCTTGTTTACTTACTGTCTCTCCTGCTAGAATGTTCACCCCATGAGAGCAGGGACCTTATCTGTCTTGTCCACTGCTGTCTCTCAAACACCTAACACAAGCCTCTTGTTGAATAGATGAATGAAGTTGAAAAAACTAGGTAGGGTTTCTTTTTCTCACATTACAAAATGTCCAGAGAAAGGGGGTTCAGAGCTGATACAGATGCCATCAGGGTTCCAGGCTCTTTCTGTCTCTTTCCTTCCACATCCTTAGGGTATGGCTTTTGTCCTCATGCTTCCAAAATAGCTGCTGCTCCTCCGGGCATTGTGCCTGCATTCCTGGCAGGAACAGGAGAATTAGGACAAAGAGCAGAAGGCAGGTACTTATAGAGTCTGTCCCTTTTTAATCAGGATAACCATAGCTTTCTTAGAGGTTCCTAAATAGTGCATTGGCCAGAATCATAAACATTAGTTCTCAGTTTATCTTTAAAAAAAAAAAGAAATCTTTTCCAGGGACCTGGCTCTCAGCAAGGCCTATCACTGTTGTTGTTTTGTTGTTTTTATTTGATTAAGTAAAAATCCCCTATCTGGGGGAAATGCCCTAATGAGGTCATTCTTATTGTGGGGTTAATGGCAGGTGTGCAACTTTTCAGGGACTTGGATCTTTGAGGTTCTTTCCAAGGGTGGGGTACACAGCTGGGAGAACGGCGGTGCTGCTGGAGACTGATGCTTCACAAGATTACCCTCCCATCCTTGCAGCAGCCCCAGAACATAGTGTGATAATTCCCACCCATTGTGCTCAGAGTGAGAAAGGGGCTTGGTGGAGATCAGAGCCAGGAGGGGAGTTGGGTTCTCAGCTCCGGGATCAGTGTTCTTTTCCCTGCAGACAGCACCAGCTGTGTCCATGGTCCGAGATGCTAGACTTTGGGCAATGCCCCCTGCTGAGATGTTGCCAGAGGGCACTGGCATGGCTCTCATGCTCCTTCTAGCCAGCACCCTTTCCGACTGCAGCGCCATCACCCTAGAGCCTTCTGCCTGGGAGCTTTCTGCCTGCACAGCCCATGGCAGCATCGACAGACCAGTATATGGTGTGACCGTGTCCCTGGGTGCAGCCAGTGACCTCTGGACTCTCTGGCTGGGAGGCAGCTTCCTTGATGGTGTTAGACAGACAGCCTCAGAGGCCCCTGCCTTCCTGTGGGACTGCCTGGTTATTAGAGGTCTGCTCTCCCCAAGCCTAGGCCTTTGGCTGTCCTTGCCAGGTTGACACTCTGAGGTCAAGGCCTGGCTCCCTTCGGCAGGACAGGGAGTCGGGGAGGGTCCCCCACATTGCATCTGCAGGCCCCAGCCCCAGGTGAGCATTGCGGGGGCAGGAGAAGGGGAAGGAGGAGGGCTATGTGGTTTCTTGTATTTTCCAGGCCGCTGGCCTTGGCCTTGCAGGTCCCAGCTCCAAATCTCAAAGGTGGGAGTGAGGTGGTGAGGGCCGCCAGGAGGGAACTGCAGGCCAGTGGTCTGGCAGGAAGCTTGACCCTAGGCCCGGTGAGGAAAGAGAGCCCTGGGCTACCCTCGGGGGCACCACTCACTTGCTTCCTGAGCCGCTGTCCCTGAGCGGGACTCGAGTTCTGGTTCCGGCACGAACCGGCCGTGTGTGCTGTGGCAGGCCGCTGCCCCCTCGGGCCTGCTGGGTCCGCGTCAACCCTTTTTGCTGCCTTCCTCTCCAGGCTGGGGCTGGGGGAGGCTCAGCTGAGCTGTGAGCTGGGACAGGGCTTAGCCAGTAACAGAAATAATCACAGCAACGTTCATAATCAAAAGAGCTGCGTCAGGTCCTTGCTGTGAGCCAGACCCTCTGAAGTGCTTTACCTGATTCATTGAAAGAACACAAGACTCCCCAGCTCTGTGCTTAAATATGAAACCTGGGAGAGTCGTGGGCTTTATTTTTACCTCTAGGCACGTGGGTGAAGAGGGAAGTTCCAATTACGTTCTTCTGGCTTAACAAAGAAAACTCACGTTTAACCCTGCCTTTGAGGAAACAGACATGTCTGTTGAAATATTAAAATCCCACTGCAGCAAATTATTAAGCAAGACAACCAGCCAGAATCATAGACTTCATTGGGATTAAAGATGACTTTCTAAGTTACGGGAATCATCCCTGTAGTCAGGGGGTCTTAGAAGACTCTTTGGAAAGAAGTGGAAATTAGGCGGACAGTTCGCCAGCAGATTCACCTCTGCGGAGCTGTGGAACTTTCCTTCCTCTTTATTTTGAGGAGTTTGGAAGGTCTGAAGTTTTCAAGGGTTCCACCAGTTAATAAAGACAGTTTAAAGGGTAGTCTGGAGGAGCTCAAAATCTGTAACTGAGAAGGGCAGAATAGGAGTCGGGGCATATGCGACTTTGCCACCTGTGTGTGCAATTTCTTACTTAATCCTCACAGACAATGAGATGGGTGTTATCATGATCCTCAACCTATGCAGGAGGAAACTGAAGCTCAGAGAAGCCCATGATTTGTCCGAGGTCACACAGCGAGGAGGTCAAGGGCTGCACTTGAGAAGATGGGGACTGTGGCTTCCATGGAGTGTACTGGGCTCCAGTGTCAGAGTTCCCTAGGTTCCACTGTGGACTCTGCTGAGTAGCTGTATGAGTTTCCTGTCGCTGCTGTAACAGGAAAGTACCGTAAACACAGTGGCTTAGAACAACACACATTTATGACCCTAGAGTTCTGGAGGTCCGAAGTCCGAAGTGGGTTTCACTGGGCTAAAATCAAAGTGTCAGCAGAGCTGCATTCCTTTTGGACAGGGGAAATCTGTTCCCTCGCCTTTTCCAGCTCCTAGAAGCTGCCTGCATTCTTTGGCTTGTGGCCCCTTCCTCCATCTTCAGAGCCAGCAGGTTGGCCTCTTCCCATATCTGTCTGACTCTGATATTTTTATCTTTCCCTCTTTCACTTATAAGGATTTTTTGGATCACATTGGGCCCACCTGGACAATCCAAGATAATCTCAAAATCCCTAACTTAATCATATCTGCAAATCCCCTTTGCCATATAAGGTAACATATATTCAAAGTCTCTGGGGGTTAGGATGTAGGTACTCTCAGAGGGCCCTTATCCTGCCTACCACGGTGGTCTTGGCCAAAGGGACCTAGCGTTTGGAATAACAGCCTTCCCTTCCTCAAGAGATCGGAGGGGAGGAACATAAAGAGGATGAGGCTTCCAGCCCGTGGGGAGTGACCGAGTCTCCACCCAGGGACCATTGTGCACTGGAGGCTGGTCAGCTCGCAAGGAGCAGAAGATGCATCAGAACTCAGTGCTTCTGGGAGGGAGACAGTGCCTGGGAGGTGCCACTTGCCCACGAAGCAGCTGCCCCTTGTGGTCGCTGGCCCCTCATGGAGGCTGCCCCCGGACTCAGCAGCAGACTGATCAGGGTTCAAATCCCCATTCTGCCTCCTCCCAGAAGCCTGGATGTGGTTAAGTTCGGGGAGGAGGATGGGCCGAAAAGGGAAGAAACAAACAAGATGGGTCTGCACCACGTGACCTCGTTTCATCTTCACCGAGGTGGAGCTTCTGCCTCCGTCTTGCAGATGTGGAAACAACAGCTCAGAGAGATCAAGCACCTCGTCTGAGATCACACAGCTACTGTGGGATTTCCCATGCACCAGGATTCCCAAGTCGTGACGCCCCCACCACCTCTATGGCTGTTTGCCACACCTGCCCGCCTTCTGGGCTGTGTCTGCCCTGACATTTTCCTTTAAATTGACTTATTGTTTTTTTATTTAAATGCATCTGTTTTAAACTGAGACTTTATATTACTCCCATAAATGGAAAATCACAGAATTCATGGGCTAGTTACGTATATTTTTATAATGTAGGTTAAAATGAATTTATCATCATAAAAATGAAAATTATTCATCTATATACCATGTAAAATGATTTCTCATCTCCATTAGAGTGTTTGGCCCTGTCTTTGAAATTTGGCTCCACACCTGCTCTGGTTTCACCAAATCATAATGTTATTAATGGCTATCATTTATTATGGTATTGAATTTCAAATGGCTTCCCAGCACAATTAAATCCAGATTCTTCAGCCTGGCCTTGGGGCTCTACTAGCCTCTGCTTTCCTCATCTCTAGCCAGTCTGGCCCTGCTGCTCTTGGGCAAAGAAGGGCTTTTCTTGTTGCATTGGCTACCCAGCCAGGAGGTGCCAGGATTTGAGCCCAGGCTGTGAGCCTTGGATCCAAGCTCTTAACCACTACACTATACCACCTTTCCATGATGCCTGGTCTCAGCAAGGCCTATGACAAAAAAATAGACAAGCTTGAAAATGAAGTTGGGAAGGGCGTGGCTGGGTCACCCAGGAGCCCCAAGCTTAGAGCCCTCCTTGGTCTCATTGGCAAACAGAGAAAGGTTTGATCCAGTCCACTAGCCAAGTTTTGTAGGCCCCTGTCAAGGGGGAGGAGCTTAGAGACCTTTTATAACCTTTCCTGGTGTAGAGATGATGGGGAGCTGTAGTGGCTAATCCTAACTGTGATCTCATATAAGGGTGGGACTTTACGGCATGTCCCACAATGTCTTCTACCTGAAGTTTCATGTAGCGAGTGAGCTCAGTGTCTGCACAGAGCAGACTTCTTACAGGAACTCTGCAAGTGCCTCATGTTCTTTCCTTTACTGCAATACAGATGGATAATTTATCATCTGGGAAGGGAGTATAGATCCCAGTGTAGCTTGCTTAATAGTCACAGTAGATTAACTCTGACTTTTCCCAAGAGTGAGGGGAAAAAAATCTCTGATTGCACGGCAGCATTAGGGGACCCTGAGGCTCACAAAGGAGGGCTTGGCTTCAGGTCTCCCAGATGCTGTGAGGAATTAATGACCTAGCTGTGCGAGGAACCAAGCCCAGGGACTGACATATGGTTGATGGATTTGTTTAGTAATTATTCTTGTCCTGCTTTGGACAGGGTTCAGAAAGAATACGCTTCTCTCTGATGCTGGGAGCAGAGTGAAGAGAATACCAGTGCTAAGGGAGTGGCTTCTAGAACCCGTTAAGCCTCGGTTCAAATCCCCGTTCCTCCATGGGCTAGCTGTGTGATCTTGGACAAATCACTTCCCCTCTCTGTGCCCCAGTTTCTTCACCTGAGAAATAGGGATAATAATAGTACCTCCCTTTGAGGGATCCAAGGGTTGAGGTGAGGATTCGAGGACTTAATCCAGGAGCATGCTTAGAACATGTAGGAAAGACTAGATGTAGTTGTTTTTGTAGCCAGACAGACCTGGGTTTGAATCCTGCCACAGGCCCTAACTACTGTGTGATTTGGGGTGAATGCCTTGACCTCTCTGGACCGCTGAGTCTCTGTCTGGAAATGGGGTTGGTAAGAGTCCCTGCTTCCCAGGATGGTGGTGAGAATCCAGTGTGCCATGTGTGTGAAACCGCTCAAATTCCAGCCCTGGCAGACGGCAGGTACCGACGGTGTAAGGGTCTGCTCTCTCCAGGGGAGCCTCTCCTGGGCATGGCAGGGACCCGCTGTTGTGCTCCCAGGCCGGCTGGGGCCCGTCCCAGCTGCCCCACCCCCGCTGTGACGCCCATGCCCCTGTCTGTCTGAGGGGCAGGAAGGAAGTGAAGAGGGCAGCCGGCAGCTTCCCCTTTTCTGCCCTGCTCCAGGCGCCTGGCTCCTTCCCTGTCAGAGCCTCAGAGGAGGGGAGGCAGCACCATGGCCCCCCGCACGGCTGCCGTCCGCCAGACCTGCTGCTGCTTCAATGTCCGCATCGCCACCACCGCCCTGGCCATCTACCATGTGGTGAGTGTGCGGGTGGGCCTGGGGACGTTGTGTGTGTGCGTGTGTGTGTGTGTACGCTTCTGAGTGTGACAGAGGGCCCTGATGTAATGAGACCCCTCCAATGGGAGGACTGCTGCTCGCCACCATTTTGTGCGACCCTGGATAAAAGTCTCTTCCCTGCTCTGGGCCTCTGTTTTCCTTTCTGTCAAAAATGAGGAAGGAGACCCTTCAGTAGTGGCCGGAGTGGAGCATCAGCGGGGAGTAGAGGAGCTTGTTCTAAGTGAATGTAGCTCACATTCTTTCTGAGGCTCAATTTCTGACTCTGTGAAACGGGACAGTTAGGAACCATGAGGTCATCCGTGTACGAGCGGAGCAGCGATGTGAAAGTGCTTTGGAAGCCAGGAATCTTGGGAGAGACACAGGCCGGGATGTTGCCAGGATGTGGGGTCAGGCTGCAGGCACGGCATCGACTCCTCCCTCGGGACCTGGGCTGCTGGAGGTGATGAGAAGCGGGACTCCCCCTTCTGTGCTTCCAGGGAGAGGAAGGGGGCTGAGTCCTTCTCCCCACCAGAGAAAAGGCGATCTTGTGCGGATGAGCAGGGTGACTTGCCTGGCTCAGGCTGGGCCCAACGGTTCCCCTTTGGAGGCCAGTGTGCACAGCCGGTTGTGGAGCCTTTGCCTCCTGTTAATTCAGAGTGATTCTGGGCGAGTTACAGCCCCCTGGGCTGGAGGCTCTCTCTCTGTCTTGGTGGCTGAAGATTGGGATCTCTGTTCTGCCCTGTCCAGACCCATCCCCCTACTGACAGCTCCGAGCCACACCCAGCTCCCCCAGACCCGGACACCTTCCTCCCAGGGTGACTCAGGGCCTGTGGTTAACAATTCTTTTATAAGCCTGGAAGGGCTTCCTCAAAATTAGCCCAAATCTGGTCCGCTGTGGTGGGCTGCTGTAAACTGCTCAGACAAGGCTGCATCTGTTTCCTGTCCCAGGCAGAGCAGGCAGGGCTGCGGCCAGAGCCCAGCCTTTGGAGGGCTAGTGCTATTCAATGGTCAGTGCACAGCCTCTGGATCCAGACTCCGGTGTGCAAATCCTGGCCTCATCACTTCCTGGCTGTGCAGCCTTCGGCCACTTACTTAACCTCTCTGAATGTCAACTTCTTCATCTAAAAATGGGCATGAGAATAATAATACCTCTCTGATAGAGCTGTTGTGAGACTCAAAGGAGTAAATATCTACAAGGCATGTAGCAGTGCCCGACAGGTCGTTGAGTTTATTATTAGTAACACCTCAGGCACGGAGGCTGCTGCCGACACATCTGTAGTAAAGCTGACAGGACCCTGGTTTTGGGTGGAGCTCAGAGGTTGCTCTGCCTAGTTTCTGCGCATGCAAGAGTGATCCTGAGAGAAGTGGATGGCACCTTGCCTGTCCCCAGACCAAGTCCTTAGAGAATGGACAACATTCTAGGAAGTACAGTGTGTAAGCAGGGGTGTTCTGGTGGGGAGCAGACCCTTGGATCCCTACCCCGGCTCTGCACTAACTGGCTCTGTGACCTTTGACAAGCTGCTCCCTTAGGCCTCATGTTTTCCTTTACAAGGTGACGGGCAAGGGGCTGTGGACTGGCTCCGAGGTCTCCCATGCCTCCAGGGGACGGCCAGCTTGTGCTACTGAGTGTGGTGGGGCAAGTGGGCCTGTGGTGACCAGGGAGCCCGTGCCGGGTCTATTCTGGTGGCCGCTCTCTGTTTCCGCTGATTGTTGTGGTGGAAGAATGTGGGCCCCAGCAGCAGCAGCTCCTCTGACATTTGGAGAAACAGGAAACTCTGGCTTTTATGTCACCGTTTCTGCTGTTTCCATGTTAGTGACTGATTTGAGGTAAAAAAGAAATCCCTGGGCAGACCAAGTCAAATCCATTTGCAAGCTGCTGGGCCCGGAGGCTCCTCTGCAAATCCTAGACTTTGTGACTCGAGGTTTCTCCTTGATCGTGCTGTCTGAGGTCCTCACTTGTACATGGATAAGTGCCATTAGTTCCTGTCCACAGAGCTGGAGGATGTGTGGGCAGGTGATCGGGGAAGGCTTCTTGGAGGAGGTGCTGCTAGTAGAGGTGTAGAGTTTGGTTGCAGGGAGTAAGGTTGGGGGAGGAGCAGGTGTGGACGCTGAGGACAGTGGCTGGTACAGGGTACCCTACACAGACCAACGTGGAGGCTTTAGGTTGGGGAGCAGGGGGTGGGAGGGGCTTGGAGTGACAAGTTAAAGAGTCTGGACCTTCACTATAGGGCACTAGTGATATTTGGGGCTGGAGAATTCTTTGTTGTGGGGACTGTAGAGGACATTGTAGGACATTTAGCAGTATCCTGGGCCTTTATCCACAAGATGCCAATAGCATCCCTTCAGCTGTGATAACCAAAAACATCTCCAGACATTGCAAATGTCTCCTGGGAGCAAAATCGCTCCCAGTTGAGAACCACTATCTTCAGCATGAGTCGTGGGAAGCCGTGGGATGTTCTAGACCAGAAGGATTGAGAACAGAAGAGAAGTTTGGAAGCTGTACTGCTGGCCTGGGCAGTCATCCCTGGGCTGGGGTCCTTGGTTGATTCCAGCGGGCCATCGTCCTCCTGCCCCTGCTATGAGAGGCCTCTGCTCCTTCCCAGAAAGGGCAGGGACTGGGGGCTTTTTCTGTGGTCTGGCAGTCGCATGGCAGGTGTGTGGTCAGGGCCTCGAACATCTGGATGGAAAAAGAGAAGTTGCCATCCAGATGTGTTGATCACCCAGATTGGTCGTCATCTGGAGCCAGTCATGGGCGACGGCCCTGCACACGGAGAGCTATTTGTGGACTGAGCCCCTGTGGGGAGGGTTAAATCCAGCCCTGGGCACCCTGAGACAGGGCCACAGTTTATTGAGTAATCTGGGCGTTATTACTGGAGGACCTTCACGTCCAATGGCTGGAGGACCGTCCTCAAGATTTCACTGGGTTTGTGTTGAGGATTCCCTGGGTCACGAATGATTGCGGACCCGAACTTGCACACTTAGGGTAGTCAGAGGACTTTCTTAAATCGGGCTCTTTGGTCTTGGCTTGCCTGGCAGCACAGAGCACGCCTGTTCTAAGTTAATGGCAGGAGATGGGGACCCTAGAAGAGCCTTTCGCCCAGAAATAGCTCCCTCCTGGACCTCTCCTCTCCAAGGTGCCTGGAATTCCATTAGAAATGCATTGTCCGATAAAAATCTTATATCCACAGTGATTTCAGCGCTGTAGCAACAGGAGATACCACAACAAGGCCAGGAGGAAATGAGGCTCATGCTGGCCGCGACTTTGTTTCTGGGTTATGGGTTATAGGATGGTGAATTTTTTCTACTTTTCTGTATTCTCCATATTTGGTACAATGAGCATGTACTATTTTTTAAAAATTAATTAATTAATTAATTTTTTGCAGAGGAGGTAGTTAGGCTTATTTATTTATTTTAATGGTGGTGCTGGGGATTGGACCCAGAACCTCGGGCAGGCTAGGCACGCACTCTACCACTGAGCTCTGCCCTCCCTCCAAGCATGTACTACTTTTTAAAATAAACTTCTCATTTTAGAACGGTTTTGGATTTACAGAAAAATTGTAAACATAGTGCAGAATTCCTGTATGCCCCACAACTGGGTTCCCCGACTGTTAACATCTTCCATTAACGTAGTGCATTTGTCACTATTGATGATACACTATTATTAACTCAAGTCCGTACTTTGTTCACCTTTCCTCAGCTTTTTCCAAGCATCCTTCGTCTGTTCCAGGATCCCATTCAGGATTCCACATTACATTCAGTCGTCAAACCTCCTGAGTTATCTCTTGGCTATGATGGTTTTTCAGATTTTCCTTGTACTTGATGATCTTGACAGTGTTGGAGTCCTGGTCATGCATTTTGTCAAATATCCATCAAACGGGACTTGACTGGTGGTTTTCTCATGGTTAGACTTGGGCAATGTGTCTGGGGAGGAAGGTGGCACAGGTAACATGCCCTTCTCAGCAGAACCCACCAAGGGTATGTGCTTCTGGCTTATCTTGTCACTGTTGCTGTTGACCTTGCTCGCCTGGCTGAGGTCGTGCACGTCAGGTTTCTCCATTGTCGTGACTGTTTCTCACCCCTTGTCCATATTGTCCTTTTTGGAAGAAAGTCACCACGCGAAGCCCACCCCTAAGGAGCTCTGCTCCCCCTCTTAAGGGCAGAGTAGCTACACAACGTTTGGAATATTTGGAATTCCTCCCGGGAGATTTGTCTACGCTCCTCATTTCTTGTACAAATAAATGGTTTATTTATTTGTATCTGCAGGGACTCGTGGAAATTTATTTTATCCTTTGCGTTATAATCCAATGCTATTTATTTGGGTGCTTGTGTCCTACTTATTAAATTGGAAAATAAAAAGTAAAGCGACTTCTATTATTTAAAGGAGTTTCTCTCAGATGCAGATTTGTTCTCAAATATGTCTTTTCAAAAAATTTATTTATTTTTAAAATTGAAGTACAGTCAGTTACAATATGTCAATTTCTGGTGTACAGCACAATGTCCCAGTCATGCATATATATACATACATTTGTCAAACATGTCTTTCTTTTCTGCGCAAGGCCCCAGGCCAGCGTGTGGGCCTGACTCATTCATGGCCTCTGCCCTCTAGGGGTTCCAACCTGCCAGGGACAAACTGTGGTAATGGTGTTGATGGATAACAGTGCGAGGGCACAGACGAGGAGCCTTAGCCCAGTCCTTGGTGGAGGCTGGGATTCAGGAAAGGCTTCTGGGGGAAGGCCTGAGTACTGAGGATGAACAGGACTTTGCTTGGGAATGTTGGGGAACAAAGGGCATGCTAGGTGGTGGCTGTGCACCAGCAAAGGCCTGGAGGTAGAAGAGGCCAGGTGATGCTTTGGAAACACTGAGAAGTTCACAGAACTGGGGTCAAGGGAGGGAAGGTCAGCAGGTGCGATGGGGGAGGCTGGAGAGGTCAGCAGGGGTAAGACTGGGCCAAGTCCCTGGCTTCTTTCAGGTGACATGGCTAAAAGGATGGATCTCTGCTTGGCCCAATTCTCTCATTTTACAGACGAGTAAACAAAGGTCCAGGAGGGTCCCTGACTTGCTCCAGGTCACACAGGACACAAGGGAGGGGCTTGCTCTAGGCCTCTGCTACCGGCACACAGGTGTGTGGAATGAGCCAGTGAGTGAACGAATGAATTCTTTCCCTGGCGCCATGGTCCTGGGGTGGCCTGTCTGTCTGAGAGGCCCCTTCCCTCATCCAGTCTTCATTTCTTTATGGTTTAGCTCACAGGAAGCTTCCTCCTCCAGGAAGCCCTCCTGCTCTGTCCTCCTCTGCAATCCAGTGGCTTCTCTCTCTCTGCTCCTCTTTGGGATTGAAAAGATCCCAGGCCCATCTCCATCACTCACGATGTAACTCTGAGTAGGCAGGTGCCTTTGCTGTGTGGGCCTCAGTTTCTTCATTTGTTAAATGGGGCCACTGGTCTCTGTCTCACGGGTGGTTGTTCTGAGGCACTGATGTAGCCCCTCTGGAGAGGAGGGTTGGCAAGTGAATGCCTGGAGTGGGGCTGGGGGAGAGGAACACAGGGGCCACTCCTCTTTCGAGAGCTCATCTGTTTGGGGCCTAAAAATAGGCCCCAACTGTTAAGTCTTCTGTTAGAACCTCTACCTTCACGCCCGATGACCCCATCTGGGGCAGAGGCCTTGTTCTGTGCCCTTTCTGGATGGAGGGGAGGCCAGTGGGGGGAGGGTGGGAATCGTAGCCCCTCCCTAGCACCATAGCCAAGGGGCCCTGGTGAGAACTGAGTTGTACTCATCTCTTGAGTGTGCTCCCCCTTTTATCTTATAAAATGTTGGAGCCTCAAGGGGGCACTGGACCCCCTCAGCCAATGGGGGTCTGCATGCAGGGCATTCTGGGGGTAAAGTTGGTTCTTCCTGCTGCAGTAGGCCTGGTGGTGAGGGTGGCCAGTCACCTGTGCTAGGTGGGCCAGCACTGACCAGACGCCAGGCTGGGCCTTGTCCTCTCCCCACTTCCCGGTTCTCATGCCCAAGGGAAGGGAAGCAGAGGGTTTGGGGGAACGGGAGGTTGGTGGTGGTTCTAGCCATTGGGGGTTGCCTTGGTTGGAGGAGCCCCTGCTGTCAGAGGGCCAGAGCTGGGGGAGGCAACAGCCCAGGGGAGAGTCCTCCCTGGTGCAGGGGCTGGGCCCCTGCTCAGATGGGCCCCATGCCTGGAGGGCAGAGCCTGGGTGGGCCCAGAGCCCCTCAGGAAATGAGGCTTTTATTTTGAGCCCAAGGCAGTGGCCTGGAACCAGGACTTTGCTCTGAGCTCATTATGAGGCCTGCATTGGTCTCTCAGGGGACCCCACCTCATTGGGGGAAGTGGGGGGCACAGAACCCCTGATGAGGCAGGAAGCTGAGCAGGGAGCTGTGCAGAGCTGAGCAGGGCACTGGCTCCCTGCCTTCCGGCCCTCAGCCCTGCTGCAGGCCCAGGGCTTGCTTGCCTCCCCATCCCCCAGCCTCAGTGTCCCCGCCTTTCAACTGGGGGCCAATAACCACGACCTGCAGGATCAACGACCCAAAGGAAACCAGGTGGGAGAAGCACCTGGAACCTGGAGAATTCCACACAGATGGTAGCTACTGCTGGAACCCCCATTTGGCAGGAGAATAAACTGAGGCTCAGAGAGGCCAAGTGACTTTGAAGCTTGTGCAATAAAGAACAGGAGTCCCAGTGTCTAGCGTGGTGGCCCGGGCTCTGCTGCTGCTCCAGACCATGTCAGGGGAGAGGCAGTCTTCTTGGCAGCGATGGGGTGGGGTTCAATTGTAATATTTGAGGAGCCTTGTTCTTGGAAACAGAACCCACATGCGAAGATGCAGTCTTGATTTTACCTGCAGAAATGGGGGGAAAAGTGGGAATGATAGCCGAAGCTGCCTTGTAAGGCTGAGGTGGGGACAGAATGACAGTGCGGGCTGATAACTCCGAGGACCCAGCCTCTCCCAAGTGCTTGAGCGATAGGAACCTGTTACACGTGGGAGCCTTTGCCCTGAAGGTAAATAGGGAATTGATGTTTTATGGGGTTAGTTTGGAGGATGCAGGGTGCTTCTCCAGATACTCAGGAAATGGAGGATGATGGGGGCTTGGGCCAAGCCTGAAGGCTGACTCTGAGCCCTCAAATGGGTGCCCATAAAAGATGACCACCCCCCCACCCCCAAGACTGGCAGAGGCCAGTGGAATTCACTGGGCCGGAAATTTCACCCTTAGTGCCTGTTCCTTCATGGGAAGGCTTGCTATCCTGTCTTCTCTAATAGGGGCAGGTCTGGAAGGTCAAAGGGCAGAGGGCAGAGGGCAGGTGTTGCTGGGCTGTCACACACCAGGCACAGGCAGGGGAGGGGCTCCGAGGATGACACACTGGCTTTCCTGGGCACTGGGCCAGAGCTAGCTGCTCCCTGCACAGTGCTCCCGTCTGGCACTTTCCACACTGCAGTGTGATGAACCTTGGCGAATGCCATCTGGACCGTGTACTCTGTGAGCTCCTGGTCTTTGCACGAGCTGTCCCTTCTACCTGGAGTGCTCTTTCTCCCATCCCTGTAAAACCACGTGTCTCCCCAGCATCATCTGCATCCCTCCACCGGCCCAGCCACCTGGCAGCTACCATTTCCTTGTGGCCTCCTGTATGCCTGGCCCACGGTGAGCCTAAGCCACGGTTCCCCAAGAGAAGCTTCTTGCAGTTTTCTGAATGCATCTCACCCTCTTTTGCTTTCACCCCTGCTGTTCCCTCTGCCCGGAACACCCTTCCCACTGCCCTTTGGAAGAAGTCTTCTTTAAGAATTACCGCCTCTCAGAAGCCTTCCTGGAGCTCCTCCTTCTGGGGCCCAAGCTCCCAGTGTTTCCCTCCCATCCCAGGGTGGCTCCCACCCCCACCTGCTGGGGCCTTGGGGTGCATTTTGGAGGCTTCTCCAGGTTTGGCCTGGGCTGATTCATCTCTGTAATCTCCAGGGTCTGACACGGAGTGGGTGGCAGCCACTCTCAATTTTATTTTACTTTTGTAAACTTTTTATTGATGTATAATTTATGTAAGTAAATCTTGATGATCTTCTTCAAACTGAGCACCCACGTCGCCTCCACCCAGATGGAGAAAGGGGCCAGGACCAGACCCCAGGGGCCCCCGGTGCCCTCTCCTCGTTACTATGCTCCCTGCACTGACTTCTTCCAACCCACGAGGTTCTAGAACCACCCAGGGACGTGCTCTCTCTTCCTCTCAGCATTGCGTTCGTGAGCTTCCTTGGTGTTGCTGTGTGTACCCAGCTCACCTCCCCTTTGCTGTGTAGTGTTTTGTTGCATGAGTATATCACAATGTTTTTGCCTGTTCCACTGGGGAAGGACATTAGGGTTGTTTCCAGTGCAGGGCTATTACAAATGGGGACTATGGGTTGGTGTCCACACACAAGCACTTCTGCTGGCCCCTCGATCTTTTTGAAGCATCATCTTTGGTAGCAGACACATGTCACCTCATCCGTTCTGTGAGTGGTTGGGACCTTCTCTGCTCTACAGATGAGGAAACTGAGGCTCAGAGCAATACAGTGGCCAGAGTGGTGGGGACAGTATGAGGGACGGGATGGGAGGGAGGCCAGCAGGGCTGCAGCCTTGGCTGAGAGGTGGGGCACAGGGGTGCGGTGAGGGGCAGCCTGGCTGGGGCAGCAGCTGAACCGTGGCTCTGGGAGAAGGGAAGGTACATCACGATGGTATCGGGGCCGTCTGGGGAGGTGGCTGGGGAGATAGTGCTGCAGGGCCCAGGAGCGGCCCCCACCCAGTTGCCCCCTGATAAGCTGTGACGGGAAGTGTCGGGTGGGGTGGGGGGAGGGGAGCTTCCTGCTGCCGCTGACGTCTTTTCTCTGGTCCTCCTGCTAGACAACCCCAAGGGGCCCCAGGGAAAACAGGGTGGGCTGGTGAGGTAGAGGGCTCTGAGCTTCAAGGAAGGGGTGATAACGGTGATGGATGACAATGATGATAATAATAATGTCTAAGTGTGCAGGAGCCTTGAGTCTGCAGGCCACGGGAGCCAGAGAATTCAGGGTCAGGGTGGAGCAGCCCTGGAAGGCAAGAGGCAGCCTGAAAGGGTGTGCACTTTGGACCCATTTCCATTGTTGTAAAGGACATTATCACTGTTGGGGAGGGTTGAGGGCAAGCCTGGGGCTGACTCCTCATGCCCCGTCACACAGCGGCCCTCCTCTCTCCTCAGATGTGAGCCTCAGGGACCTGTAAGGAGGAGTCCATGGAGTTAACAGACAGCAAGGTGTCCACGCACCAGCTGGCACATAGTAGGTGCTCGCTGAACATTGGATCTCTGTAAATTTTACCCCCTGAAAGCTCAGAGCGTGGGTCTCTGCCTGCCTGCTTATGAGAGGGTGGGTCCTAAGCCCAGCAGGGGCTCTGAGAGGGTGGGCCCACATTCTTGGACAGGGAACTGGTGTTTGAGCCCAGAGTCAGGGGATCTGGTGTCACCACCACCATCATGTCGTGCTGCCACCACTCCCATCGACATCAGCCGTGGCAGCATGGCTGTAGGGTCGTCACAGTTAATCACCACTTCCCAGCGTGCCCACTGGCCTTACCTCCATCACCACCCCCCGCCATAGCCACTGTCACTTCTATTGTCACTGCTCATATGATCCTAACTTACCACCAGGCCAAACCTAGGAACAGGATAGCCAGTCCCCAGCTCCCAGCACTGTCGCCATGGTCAGTCCTACCTGGCCAACATCTCCTCTGTTCTATTCAGCCACGACTTTTTTCAACAGTGCTCCCATCCCCCCACCGCCCCTTACCATCCTTGAGTCTTCCTCTCCTCCTGCAACTGCTGCCTCCTGTATTTCAGCTCGAGCTGTTGGTTGCTCCTCAGAGCCACCAGGAAAATAAGGAACTCTCCTGGCCTCCTGGCCGCTTCCCCCATTACTCAGCTTAGGGAAGTTGTATTTGTTGTTGAGAAAGCAGAGATCTGGCAGGGATGGAAATGGGAACTGAAACCAGGGAGAAGCAGAGGGAAGAGGTGAGAAAGGGGAGTGGAGAGCGGGGGGGGGGAGTGGAGAGCGGGGGTGGCAGTGGGGCGGGCTGAGCACAGCCGGGACTGATGTGGTCACGCGGCTTGAGCCTGGTGTGGTGTCTGGAGGACCGAGTCGGATTCTGGCCCTGAAGCAGGCTTGCTGCGTGGCCTTGGGGGAGTCACTGCCTCTCTCTGGGTTTCACTTCCCCACCCGGTGACATTCGCTGTCTCAGGGAAGAGGTATTGCTGCCCCAGAGTTTCCCTAGGTCTGTACTGCCAGCCTCTGGGCCGTGACTCACGATGTTCCCTCTTCCTGGAATGCCTCTCCCTCCTCTCTGTTGGAAAACGCCTACTTATCCTTCAAAGCCACGGCTAAGCTTTCCCATTTGTGACCCCTCCCTGAGCCTTCCAGACAGCAGTGATCACTCCCCAGTCAGGGACCCCGAGCCCTCTCAAGTCCCGTGTCGTGTTCCGGGGGACTGCGATACCTGCAGGCTGGGGTCGGTGGCTTTCCAAACAGGGCCAGGAGGCGTACTGTGCTCAGAGAGCGTTTACTGGATGAGCAAATGAAGGAGCAAATGAACACCTGCCCAATGGTGCGCACGGACGGAGCGCTTGCCATACGCCTGTCTCTGGGCTAGCATGTCATTTGACCGGATAGCAACCCCACCAGGCAGGTCCAGTTATCACCCCCATTTCTGACATGTGGAGACTGGAGGATCAGAGAGGTCGGTGGCTTGCTCAAGGGCACAGAGTTGGGGTTGCGGCCAGGACCACGTGACTCCAGCACCCCAGCTCTTAGCTGCATGGTCTCAGCGTGCAGAATTAAAGAGCAGTGAGAAGACGCTATGATGGAGGAACAGGTGGGTGAGTGAATGGCGTCTGCCTGGGTGTTGTGGGAGGAGAGGAGCCCTGTTCCTGTCCCAGGAGGGCATGAGTCCCGGCCCAGGCAGGCTCTCAGAGCTCAGGGAGAGGGCGGCACTGTGTCCAGGTGGAAACCAGGGGGGTGAGGGGAAGGTGAGGGCCAGGAGGCCTGAAAAACTGGACTCTTGGGATTTCCTGGCCTCTCCCAGATTACGCTATAGGTAAGCCAGGTATTTTCTGCGAACTACTCTTGACTGGGGACTGGGTGGAGCGGTGAGGGCCTTCTGAGGAGCAGGGTGTGGCTGTGGGGTGGGAGACTCTGGGCAGCCTAAGTGTGTCATGCCACGGTTTGCAGGAGTTCAGTCATCCCAGTGCAAATAGGAGTGACTCTTCATTGACAGGAGGAGGGTAAACTGAGGCCAGGGAGGAGCCAGGACCTGGCCAGGTTTCCACAGTGGTGAGGCAGTGGGGGAGGCCTCTTATGCCCCAGCTGCCATCCCCTGACCCGTGGGCACCCAGGGCAGGGAATTGGCTGCTGAGGGAAGGTGGGCAGATGGTCTGTGAGACTAGGCGCTGGGCCTGAGCAACCACTCAGCCCTGGGTGGAGCCTAGACCCTGGGAGCACAGACAACAGGGTTCAAATCCCAGCTGGGCCATTTGACACAGGACATGCGAATTCTCCTCTTTGAGCCTCCATTCCTCATCTATAAAATGGGGAAAATGATTCCTCTCTTGCAGGGTCCAAGTCTGTATGTAGAGGTCTGAGCACACAGTAGGTGCTCAACAAATGTCAATTCCTCTCCATCCCATCTCCTAGGGAGTGAGATTCTTATTTTTCTCCATGTCTCCCATTGAAGGCTAGGGGCCAGCAGAGGGTCTGAGTCAGGCTCTAAGGTTGTCCTGCTCTGTGACCTGGGGCTGGTTCCTGCCTCTGTGAGCTTCAGGGTTCTTATCTGGCGAATGGGGACAGAATTATCCTTCACCACTGCAGGATGATGGAGAAGGTGCAGTGGGATAAAGGATGAGCCTGGTTTTAAACCCAGGTGGTTTTTACAAAAGTGGAAATGGTTCTAGTGTCTGCTGTTGCTTCTTGCACAAGCTGCAGGAGGTGGAGGAGACTGGGGAGGGAAGAGGAAGTGCTTGCCCCTCTGATTCTGCGGGGCACTCCTGGAAGTTGGGGAGGGGAGTAGGCGCAGGCGGAGCCAGAAGGCTGGGAGATGCTGGGAGGACAGTGGAGCAGGGAAGAGAATCAGATCCAGGGCCTGTTGGTTTGGGTTTGAATCCTGGCCCTGCAGATGACCAGCTAGGAGGCCTTGAACAAGTTACTGGATCGGGAGGATCACTGGGACGGTGTGGGTGATGCACCTAGCATGGAGTTGGGCTGAACAAATGTCCTTCCCCTTCCCTCCCCTTCCAGAGTCATGGGATATTCAGGAGGGGTGATTGGAGGGGGCAGTTGGGAAGCTGATGGCAGGATTGCAGGCATGGTGGCAGGGCTGTGAGAGGTGTTTGGGGCCAGAATTGAGGATTTGGGGAGTGGTCTGTGTATTAGCACTGATCTCCAAAGTGGGGTGATGCGCAAGGTGATCACTGGGGTCTCAGGATGACAATGTTAGAATTTCTAAAATTTTCAATCATGTTTTTATTAATCTCTGGATTTTTTTGCTTTGTATGTTTTATGATGTTCATGATAAACTAGGACATTAGCACATGTCTGTAACTTAGAAATAAATAAACAAAGAGGAGTGGGTTTAGAGGTTTCTGTTGACAATGATGCATGATCAAAATAGCTGAGCTCCCTGGGGGGAGTGGCTAGCAGGGTTCTGAGGTGTCTTGGGGAGTAGGGTGCATGGAAAGGCATCAGGACAACCCTGGGACACTGCGACTCCAGTCTCCACTTTGTCCCCAACTTGCTGTGTGTCTTTGGGAAAGCCACCTAACCTCTCTGAGCTTAGAAAACAAGCAGAAGGAGCTTATGCAATAAGTGGTCAGAGGTGCTTTCCAGCAACTGGAGGTTGGGATTGTCTGATTCTGAGCTTCGTTCCAGATCTCAGACAACCCTGGACTCTCTGGATTTCAAAAGCCTTGTGCTACGGCTGATAGGTACTCATGCCTTTCTAAGCTTGGATGCGACTCATCTGTATTCCGCTCGCACACTCCAGGGAGCCCAGAGCTCACCTTCTTGCAAGGTGCCCTGTTCTATCCTCGACCGAACTGTCCTCTGCCTCCCTTTCTCTTTCCCTCATTACAGGAGAAACTGGGAGGAGAGGGGCTGGAGCTCCAGCATTTAGGGGTTGAGGAAGCAGCTTTTCTCTCTCAGAGCTGTTTCCTGTGGGTACCAGCTGCAGCCCCCACCGCACCTACCTTCCGCTCTGAGCTGCCTCCCACCCTTTTTGGTTCACCCCGCCCCAGGTAGAGGGGGCCACTGGAGCAAGCGCACTGTCAGTCACCCTCGCACCCTCCTCCTGGGATGGCTCCGCCACCCGCTGTAAGCTCACATTATCCAAAAGCAGATTATGCTTGCTAAACACCCACCGCTGGGCCCCAAGCCCAGTGCTTTGCAAATAGAGTGCAATTTATTCCTCTTAGATCACGTTTCCAGATGAGGGAACTCAGAGAGGTAATGTGACTTGCCCAAGGCCGCATAATGACCTGGATTCAAATCCATCTCTGCCTGACTCTGGAGCCCAGCTCCTCATCAGTCTTCTCTGCTGTCCCTTTCTGCCCCCTGAACAGGATGTAACATGGCAGGAAGACAAATTGAGACCTATGTCTGAGCTAAAAAACCCCACACAATCAGCAAGGGGGAAACAGATGGTGGATGTCTAGTTGCTTGTCAGCTGAGCATCAGTTACTAGTGCAGGGCTGCCTAGAAAGCCAATGTAAACTTAGGCAATATTAGTAGAGGTAGGGCCACAACGAGGGAGGGGATAGTCTTGTTCTCAGTGTGGTGGTGCCTGGAGAAGTGAGTGTGTGTGGTGGGGGAAGGGCAGAAGGCTTGCTCTAGGGACGTGGACACACAGAAGATTGTGAGTTCCCCGTGGTTGGAAGCACTTAAGGAGAGGTTGCAAGGCATAGAATTCCTACATTAGAAGATGGAGGACATGGGCAAGGTGACCTCTAAGGTCCTTTCAAGCTGCAGTTTTGTGGCTGGACTCCAGCCATTGCCAGGGCCAAAGCAGCAAAGCCCATTAGATCTGCCTTTTCTCTCTCATTCTTAGCATGGGTCCCCTTAGAGGGTGTGGTTTGTTCATTCATCCATACATCCATCTACTCATTCATCAAATGGAACAGCTAGACCAGTGGATGAGAGAGACACAGTCCTTCCCTGCTTGGAACCTATAGTCCAGAGGGGATAATAAAATAATAATAGTCAGCATAGATTGAATGATTATGATTTGTCAGGTGCTTTAAGTGAATTATACCATCTGGCCACACTACAACCCTAAGAGGCAGGTACTATCATTAGCTCCATTTTGCAGATGGGGGAATTGAGGGGCCTTCGGGGATGGGGTTGACCAGGGCACCCTGGGATTCACGGGTCAGATGCTCCCAGACTTGTGTTGATGATTCCAAGATGCTCAGATGCTGTGACTAAGATCCCATGATACACAGAGCTTGTCGTTATAAAAGCGGGCACAGAGGAGGGGGCCCAGTCACTGGCAGCAGCCCTCAGTCCCCCCACCCCCCCGCTCCACTCCACAAACCTGTCCTTCAAAAGTCACAGTTACCGCTTTACTGAGAACCGGGTGTGGTTCTAAGTGCTCTCCTGGGACGCTCTCATGTACCCCTCACATTAATCTCTTTAGGTAGCTATCAGTGTTAGCCTCATTTTACAGATGGGGAAACTGAGGCACAGAGAGGTCAAGTAACTTGCCCGAGCTCACACAACAGGAAAGAGGAAGGAGGACTATGGGCTTCAGCTGTCTATTTGTACAGGCCACACTTTATCCATGATGCTCGACCCGGCTTCCATCTCCTCTAGGACCCGTCCTCACAGGCCCCTGGACTGCTTGCCGTCGGGGTGGGAGGGGCTGGTGGTGGAGCTGGGCAGGCCCTGGCTGACCAGTGCTCTCTTCTGCCCCCAGATCATGAGTATACTGCTGTTCATTGAGCACTCAGTGGAAGTGGCCCACGGCAAGGCCTCCTGCAAATTCTCGAAGACGGTCTACCTCCGGATCGGTAGGTCCAGGGGAAGCCGAGGTGGAGGAGGGGAAGGGGGAAGGGGAGGGGCACTGGCCAGGGGTAGACAGGCTGGAGTTGACGCCCTGTCACTTGTCCTTTTTGAGCTTCAGATCTTTCATCTGCAAAGGGAGCTATTCCCCCGGTCGCCACCAAATTCTCCAGGTGTGAGAGCAGATAGGACGGCACTTGGCAAACCTAACCAGCTTAGAAAGGTGAAGCAGGGCTGGCCTGCTTACCCCTGTCAACAGCTGCCGTCAGAATAAAATCGAAGCTCCTCACCGTGGGCTCCAGCCCCTGCTTACTGCCGGGCCACCCCTCACAACTACCTCCGTGCTCCCCCGCTTTCCCCTGCTCCAGCTGCACAGACCACGCCAAGCTCGGCCCTGTCCTGGGTCCCCTGCCTGGACTCCTGGTCACTTGGCTCACGGGCCACCTCCTCAGAGACCTTCCCCGACCTCACCCTGGCTACATTAGACCCCAGGCCGCCCTCCCATCCTGCGGTTACACCGTCCTGGGCTACCTGAAATGTTGTTTGCTGCCTTGGTCCCCTCTCAAGACAGAGGACTGCAGGAGGACAGGGCCTGGGCTTTCTCGTTCCCTGCTGTAGCTCCCATACTGGCAGTTTCCAAAGTGTGGTCCTCGGAACCCTGGGTGGGGGTTCCCAGGGGAGGCACTTCCAGGCCGCTCACTGCTCTCCTTGCCTTTCAGCCGAACTGATCTCCAGTTTCCTGCTCATCGTCATGCTCTTCTTCATCAGCTTGAGCCTGCTGATGGGCGTGGTCAAGGTGAGCGCCTGGCTGGGGTAGGGAAGGGGAGTCAGGACCTGGGGGCTGGCGGGGAGCTCTAGCTGTCCTCTTGCACCACTCTCCCCGCCACCCCATTCACACCCACTACGTGGGCAGCACTGGATGCTGAGAGGTGGGAGGTGGGTGTTTTGGGAGAACCCACCTGCACCCTAGAGATCGTTACAGTTATTCCTTGGGCTGGAGTCCTCCGTTCCCTGATAAAATATACCCTCCGTGGGCCGAGGTGGGCACAGATGGCTGTGGCTGCCACAGATGACAGACACTTGGGCTGAACTAGCTGGTGACCCACATCCTTTTGAAAAACTGCAAATGGCAAGAGGGAATTTCGGTAGAGAAAAAAGGAGGGGTCATTTGCAGTTGTGGGGAGACAGGAGAAAGCAGTGGGTTTTGTCATCAGTGAGAGGAGCTGAAGCAGAGTGGAGGTGCCGACACGTCCTGCTTAGTTCCATCCAGTAGCGGATGAGAGAGAGAGAGAGACAGAGAGAGACGGGCTGTGGTTCAGCTTCCTGCAAAGAGGAAGCCATCTGGCCCTCGGCCCCCAGGGGGTCAGGAAGCACGGACCCGACAGAGTGCCACGGATGCAGGCCCCAGAAATAGAGTCCCTCCTGGGCAGAGAGAGGGTGGCCTGGCACTCCCAGGGCCAGCAGGGTGGGCGGTGATTTGGTGCTTGTTTGGAACGTCTCCGCCTTGCCCGAAACGCCGCCGTTCACTCCCTAGCTCACGCCACTGTCTCGGGAGAGTGGGATCACCGTGGTTCCTGGCTGTTCCCCGGTGCCATGCCGAATAGCAAATGGTTCAGCTAGGAAGATGGGTCAGGTCATCCCTGACAGCTCTGAGATTCAGTCTGGGCTATTTTGGCTGCCTCCTGAATGATTTTAGATAACCACATGAGAAACCACAAAACCACCCTTTCTGTGATTTTGTCCCCAACTGTGGGTTCCTACACATTAATAATACTGGTCACAGTGGTCACTTGGTTTCAGTTGAAGGAGAGGGATTTCAGCCTCTGCCTCCTAGGGACTCTCTCTGTGACTGAACATCCCTGGGTGTGGCCTACACAGAGGCAGGACTCATTTTTAAAGCGGCGCAAGTGTTTCCCACCTCCGGGCCTTGGCTCATGCTGGCCCTTCTGCTTCCAATACCCTCCCCTTTCCCTCCTGCTTCTCTCCAGCTCTAGCCCGGGTGCCCCCATTTCCAGGAAGTCTTCCCTGATCCCTTCTCATCTGTAGAATGGACACAAAGTCCTTCCTCATTGGGTTCTTGAGAGTGAGTTGAATCAGACCCTGGTCCAGGAGCCCCCAGAGCACTTATCTCTGTAGACAGGGACGGTTCACCCTTAGGGCCTGGGTCTTACCTTCTCCCCCACCCTGGAACTCACTCAGAGGAAAGCATGTGGATCCCTGCAGGGTGACCTCAGCCAAGCCGGGCAGATGATTTGTGAGAGCACCGGGTTCCCTAGGAGGGATGGTGCCGGCCAGGGGCGCGTGAGGTCATCAGTCTGCACAGGACAGTTGTACAAGGGACCCCTGACCATACTGGGCTTGTTTTTCAGAACCGAGAAAAGTACCTGCTGCCCTTCCTGTCTCTGCAAATCATGGACTTCCTCCTGTGCCTGCTCACTCTGCTGGGCTCCTACATCGAGCTGCCTGCCTACCTCAAGTTTGCCTCCCGGAGCACCAGGCGGGCGGTGAGTACCTGGCCCCATCCCACATCCCACAACCGGCCAGCGGGGTAGGTGGTGGGGCTCAGGTTGGTGAGGGCGGGAGCCCCCAGAGCCCCCTTCTAGTTGGCGAGCTTGCACAAGTCCCTGAGCCCCACGTACACCCTACGTTTCTTTCTATAAATGTGTCTGAGATCACATCTCATCAATATGCCTTTATGAGCATTAAATGAGGAACGTATACACAGCGTGCTCAGCACGTGGTGAGCACTGAGCAAATGCCTCCCATGCGTGAATTTACACCATGGGAAAGGGCTCGTGTCCCATTTCCATCCCCAGCCCCTGCTTTGTCCCTCCTTTATAACCAAGTTGAAGAAAGGAAGGTAAAAATGGCTAAAGCCTGTGACTGCATCTGCAGTGGGAGTGCCCACGAGGCTGGCGCCCATCACTGGCACAGCTCCCCCAGAGCTGCTTTCTCCGACTGTGGTCCTTGAAGAGATCAAGGAACTGTATCACTGGAGGCCCCTGTTCTGGGAGTCAGGGGACCCTGGTAATAGCCTGGTGTGAATGTCTGAGAAATGGGCATCCATTTCTTTCTGGGTACCATGGACCAGAGATTGGCTGACAGTCTCTCAGGTTGGGGGCCCATTGTGTGCCCCACAATACCAGGGGCCTCTGGGTTGGGGCTGACCTGTTGGTCTGTCTTCTTCTGCCAAAGAGCCCCTCCAAGCTCCCACTGATGACCCTGCAGCTGCTGGACTTCTGCCTGAGCATCCTGACCCTCTGTAGCTCCTACATGGAAGTGCCCACCTATCTCAACTTCAAGTCCATGAACCACATGGTAAGTCCGGGCCAAGGGTCCACTCCCGTCACCTGGCCGTGTGGCCTTGAACAAGTTGCTTCCCCTCTCTGTGCCTCAGTGCTTAGGCTGAGTTCCCTAGAAGTGGAGCTGGGAGGAGGATTCTTGTGTGAGAGATTTACTGAGGAAGAGGTCTCAGAAAGAAACTTGAAAGGAGGGAGGGAAGCAGGTCAGACAAAGGGAAGAAGCCAGGCAGACATGTGACTTTAGGAGTAGCCCTGCCAGATTCCAGTGTGAGCGTGAATTGCTCTGCAGAAATAGTATTCATTTTTTATTGCTGTCTGACAGCTGATCCCCAAACAGTCACTTAAAACAAGAAAAAATTATTATCTTACACAGTTTCTGAGGATTGGGAATTGGGAAGCAGCTTAACTGGGTTGGCCAGACTCAGGGACTCTCATGAGGTCACATCGAGATGGGGACAGGGCCTGGGACGCTGAGGGCTTGGTTAGGTCTGAAGGAGTCACTCCCTGGCGCGGTGGTGGGCCCTTCACCTCAGCTCCCCACCACGTGCGCCTTTGATAAGGCTGCTTGAGTGTCCTCCTGTCGTGGCTGCTGGCTTTCCCCGAGTGAGCATCAGAGACAGACCATGGAGGAAACAGCCACGTGCTCTCAGAGGTCACACTATTGTTCGTGAGAAGGGAGCCTCTAAGTCTGGCCCATGCTTGAGGGAGGGGACATGAACTCTGTGTTTTGAAGGGGGGAGTGTCAAAGGATGTGCACACATATTTGCAAATGCCACAGATTTGTCCCACTGGAGCAGGAACCTTCCACCAACCAGTCCTGCTTGTAAGCGGCCCCCAGGGGAGGGGGTGCACCTCCCTGGTATTTCAGCATGAGGCGGTTCCATCAGCCAAGGCTGTCCTCCAGAGAAGGGCATGCTGTGGCCCACCGCCAGCGGGGGGACGTGGGCACCAGCCAGGTAAAGGCCCTCTGGTCGGGTATCAGCTGCATCTGCCTCCCTTGTTTTGCTCACCTGTCAGGTGGGGCTGATGGTAGGTAGGCAGCACGTAGCTCCCCTCACAGGAATCAGCCAAGATAATGGCTGTTCCACACAGCGTTCCTGTGTGTGAAGGGCCGGCTTTTATTCATCAATGTAGGAGCACTGTTAGAGTCCCTTATGGCCAGAGGCACTGACGTGGCCTCCAAATCTGTTGCAGAATTACCTCCCCAGCCAGGAGGGCATGGCTCATAACCAGTTCATCAAGATGATGATCATCTTCTCCGTCGCCTTCATCACTGTCCTCGTCCTAAAGGTGAGTGGGCCCCGGCTCCGGGAGCGGCGGTGAGGCTGTGCTGTCCTGGGCCCACCCAGGCCAGACTGTTAGGAGGCAGGGAAGCATGTCTTTTACTGCTGCCCTCCCTGCTTTTGGCTCCGTACTCCAGCCCTCCCCACACCAGCTCCTCTGACCCCACGTGGGGTCCTTGGGGCACCCGATTTAGAGGAAGGAGATCTGCGAAGACCACATACGTTCAGGTGTTTGGGACTTAATAAGTAACCCAGAGAGACCCTGATCCGGGGGAAGGAGGAGCTATTCTGTCTGGAATTAGATCCAGAAGGATCTGGGTTTGAATCCCAGCTCTCCCTTCAGTAGCTGTGCGATTGGTTTCCAGGTCACTTCTCTCTGGGCCTTGGGGCTCATCTGTGAAAGAGACATCGTAAGTCTTGCTTTGCCTGTGTCAAAAGTTTTATGCGATTCAGGCACCAAAATGTAGATGAGTCCTGAAGTCATAGTACTAGAGTTTGGTGATGAGAAGGAGGGAGGGGATTGGTTTTATTCTTCTCTGGCGTAGTCAGGCCCAGAGGATAGAGTCCCGTTTCAGGTCCCAGTTCTTGGAGAGATGGTGACAGACAGAAGAGTGTTAATAGCTGCACAATAGTGGGGTGAGTAGGCAGGAAATCTCTGCCACCTGAAGGAGTCACAGAAAGGAGGGCAATTCAGCCTGGGAAAGAAATGACTCAAGGAGGACACGATCACCATCTCCAAAAACCCGAAGGGCTCTCTCCTGGGGCTTCTAGGGGCCACAACAGGGCCCTGTGGCCGGAAGCCGCAGAGAGGCTGATGTCGACTCGAGACAAGGAAGGGCTTTTAAAAGTGTTCTTCTCTGATTGTGAAAGTAACACATGATCACTGTAGACATTTTGAAACTACAGATGAGCAGAAGGAAGACAATCAGCCCACCGTCCACCGCCACTCAGAGAGCAGCAGTGCTGAAATCTGGGTGCAGTTCTGCCCCGTCTTTTCACGTGGGTGGTGTAACCAGAGGTCACTGCCTCCTTTCACCTGAGGGCCTGAGCAGTCTCTGCCCTCACCTGATGCCAACCTGGGAATGGCTTTACTCCTTGTAATCTTCCCTCAAAGGACTCACCCAGCACAAGTGCACTGGGGATGCACAGTGAGAACTTCCCTGAAGGCTTGGGGGCACCAACGTGGGGGTTTACATCATTCACTCTGCTAGAGAAAAAGTGCCCAGAACCCACCATACAACTCGGTGCCCCCCGTCCCTCTCCTACTTTTTATCTTCATCGAGTGGGGGTTGGTTGTCTCTGTGCCCCCCATTCTGCCTCACTGGCCACCTTCCACCTACTTGCTTTTCCCTGGCCCTTCATACTTCATTCTCTAAAATGGATTGTATTTATTTCTGCTTCCTTTAAATCCCCATCATGATGCTCCATAAAACGAGAGACCTTCTAGATGCCAGAACCCGCTCTCCTTTCTTAGGAGGCAGTTTGAGGGCAGAGGAACAATATTGGCTATTGTTCCTTGAACACATCTTTGGGGACATCACTTCACTGCCCTGGAAATCTCCCAATTCTGACGTCAGTTGCCAAGAGAAAGCAGTTGCTTATGTCATGTGACAGATATATACATCTGTGCATATAATTTTTCTCCATTTATAAACAGGATACTACTGCATACACTGGTAATTGGCTTTGAAAAAACACCTCATAAACAATTTTGAAGAAAATCTTTCCCACAGTCAGGTCTGTCTCAAGATGGGCGGGGCCCCCACAGGAGGTCGTGAGCTTCTGGTCCCCGGTGGGTGTGGAGAAGTAGGATCTGCAGGGCTATTGCCAGGGAGGCTGGAGGGTGGCCCGGAGCCTCCAAAAAGCCTCTTCCTGTGCTGAGTCTGTGGGGCAGTGAAATGGGAAAAACCTGG
The DNA here is from genome assembly GCF_048773025.1 of Camelus bactrianus. Taxonomy (NCBI): domain Eukaryota; kingdom Metazoa; phylum Chordata; class Mammalia; order Artiodactyla; family Camelidae; genus Camelus; species Camelus bactrianus. The sequence goes on from NC_133551.1 coordinate 58,179,290, forward strand.
AATACCTGGGACTGGCAGGTGAGGCTCCTCCCACCAGAAGAGGGGTCTGAGCAGCAGCAGCGACAGAATGCTGCCTTCAGGGGTGAGTGAGGGCCCCCCCAGGAAGTGCCCGGCATCTGCTGGGGCGTGCTGGGGCAGTGAGAAGGAGGCTCACCGGGCATAGCCTGACCTGGACCTTTTTTCCAGGTCTACATGTTCAAGTGTGTGTGGAAATGCTACAGATTCATAAGGTACATGAACTCGGCCGAGGGGAGGAGCGGCTCTAAGATGCTGTCGAAGGTGAGCCTTTTGGAGGAGGGGTGGTCAAGTCCCAGCTCTGCCACTCACTGTGTCATTTAGGGCAGGTCTATCTCTCTCTCTCCCTTGCTCAACCTCAATTTCTCCACTTGTAACTTGAGGATTGGACCAGAAGAAATGTGAATATCTATTTCTACTCTGATTGTCTAGGATTCTATTCATTAATGCATGCATTGAACATTTTCTGCCTCTTACTCTTTCTTGGCCTCATATCCAACCCTGGGGGTGCAGAGAAAACTAAGATGCCACCCCATTCTGGAGGAGAGTATAGTCAAGGGTGAACCCAGATGCAGAGATTTAATTACAACTCAGTGTGAAGCACACAGGGCAATGGGAGCACAGAAGAAGCCACTAGCCTCATCTGGGGTGTCAGGGAAGGCTTCCTGGAGGAGGTGACTCTTGACCAAGTCTTGGACTGTCAGTTGGTACAAGTTAGCTGGGAAAGGGGAAGGGGCTTTCCAGGCAGAGGGATGAGGTGCACTTAGAAGCAGCTAACTGGGGAAGTGATGGGAAAAGTGCAGCTGGTTTAAATTCCTGGAGGCTTACTTTCCTTATCTGTAGAATGGGGCTTGTATTAGTCAAGACTTTTTTGGGTTGCAAGTGTCAGAAACCCAATCAATCTCACTTATGTAAAAAAATGGAATTTATTAGCTTGTAGAACTTGAAAGTCCAATGTAAGTCTGGCTCAGGCCTGGCCAAAGCCTGACATCCAGACGTGATCTCATCCTCTGCATCTCTTGACTTGACTTTTCTCAGTGTTTGCTCCATTTTCAGACAGCCCTTTCCTCGTGGTGGCAAAATAGCTGCCAAAATCCCTAGGCTGATATCCCACCCTTTCAGCAACCCCTACAGAAAGAAAGGCATCCCAGGAGCATGTCTGATTGGGCCAATGTGGGTCACAAGCCTATCCCCAAACTAATTACAATTGTCGGGGGGATGAAATTCTACTCTGAGTAACCATGCCCCAGTCTCATATCCTCCCCGGGATCTGAGGGATAGGACCAGTTCTGAAAGCCCGTGGACTGAGAACTGTTCTCCCAAGGAAAATGGTGTGTGGTTATCAAAACAAGGGGGCTTAATGCTGAACAGGCAAAGGCAAGTCTGTCCATTACAGGAGCAGACACTGCACCTGCCCTGTGCCTGCAATGCCTAATACAGAGTCAGCACCCAAGGCACACTCGTCATCATCACTGTCATCATTTTGCTAGAGGTGGGGGCTGGAGCCCCTTGACCCCAGGTTGGGATGGCGGTCCCATCTGATCAATTCTCAGCCCTCATCTCTCTATCCCTCCCAGGTGGTCCTGCCGTCCTACGAGGAAGCCGTGTCTCTGCCATACAAGATTCCGGAGGGGGGCCTGGCACCACCTCCATACTCAGAGGTGTGACGCTCGCCAGGCCCCAGCCCTGGGGCTGGGAAGGGTGGAGCTGCCTCGCGATCTGCTTCCTCGCTTTGGTGGCCCCTGTGGCCTGGGTAAACCACCTGGCTGACTTCAGGACAATCTGCTTGTGTCCCCCTTGCTGGCCTGCTTTTCCTGTGGGGCCTGGGAGATGCTCACAATTGGGTCAACCCCTTTAGGCTGAATGACTCCTTGGGTCTCTCAAAAATTCAGTCCAATAGCACTCGGCTTCTTCTGATCAGCTCTGACATGGGTTTAAATGATTGGTCATTCTGAAGTCAGTGAGTTTGGTTAAACAACTCTCAACCAGTTTTACCAAGTGGCTGACAAATCAAAAACACCCTTGTCGGTCCAGTGAAAGTAATTTGTACAGTCATTTGGTCAAACAACAACAGTCCGTTGCATTGGTTTGTAAATGGTTGTCAGTTCACACAGTAATTTAGTCAAGTAATCACCAATATATTAGTCCTCCTCACCAAATACATAGGTCCAGTTTCTTCCAACAGCTTGTTTAAACAATTATTAATTCAGCCAGCTGTCAGCTAATTTAGAATGGTGATAACATTCAATAATAAAAAAAATCAAATTAGCCCCCAAACTGTTCAGTTCAATCTAATCCAATAACCGGCTGCCCGCTCTGGTCAGTTCAGTACTTCTGAGTCCTGAATAATTGTTAATTCAATGAAAATTCAGTCAGACAGTTGCCAAACTGTCATTCAAGGGCTTGTCCCAGGAAATCACAGTTGTCTCAGCCATCCAACAACCCTTTCAAACGTACAATAGTTTCGCTGAAGAGTTGTCACCCTCAACCAGTCACACGTGGCCAGTGTGGTCACAGAGCAATGGGTTCTGGAAATGGGTCGCCTCCACCGCGGTCAACACTAGTACCAAGCGGTCAGCCCATCCCACGGGCAGGCCTGTCCATCGCCCATTCAGTTGTAGGCGACTCTGTTCTCCCAGCTGCTTGTGGTCAAGCAGAAATTCAGCCCTGAAACCAGGCAAATCCATTTGTTGGACTAAATCCACAGGTTAGCTCAGTCAAAACAGGCAAACCCTTTGTGGGCACAGACCTGGCCTCAGGGACTCGTGCTGGTGGTGGCCGTAGGGAAGGTTTTGGTCCCCGCACGCTTTCGCCTGCTTCCCTCGGAGCCGGGGTTCCTGAGGGGGTTGACCCAAGGGCGGAGAGAGGGGCATGGAGGCAGGTTCTCTGGGGCCTGTGAGGGGGTACAGAGGGAGAGGGCTGTGCCAGGGGGTCCCCACCAACACCCCTTGTGTCATTGCTTTGTGTGATGGGGAAGAAGTTTCAATAAAGCAGCACCTCGCTTCTCTCTGGCTGACATGATTCCTAAAATACGGTGTGTGGACAAGGCTGGGAATGCAACATCCATCACCCCAACACACACACACACACACACACACACACACACACACACGCACACGCAACTGTTTGTTCATCCAGAAACTCCCAGAGGCCATGTCCAGCTAGGGAGTGTCATGACCTGGCACTGTTTCTGATCACAAATCATGGGCACCCTGATGTCTCCCAGATAAGGCATGAATTCCACTCACCTGGACAACACCCCCCTGGGGTCAGGACTGGTGCTGGGGACTCGGGTGACCACAAGGGGTCAGACTAGCCTCCAGTTAGCCCCAGCCTGGGGAAGGGGAAGACGTAGGGAAATGATGGAGAGAGCCTGAGGGACCTCAGGCAGTTGGAGGAGGCTTCTTGGAGGAGGCGTCACCAGGCTGAGTCTGAAGGACTGATGGGCAGCAGGGAGCAAAGTGGGGAAGGATGTTCTAGGCAGGAGTAGCAGGATGTGGAAGACCTCGCAGAGTGGGAAACGAGCTGGGGGAGGTGGTCCCATGTGGCTGCAACTGGGGAGAGGGGGGCAAGGTGGCTGGCAGGCTCTCCAGGCCTTGATCACGAAGAACCTTTGTGTCCATTAGGGATCTCTGGCTGCAAGCCCACCCTGGCTAACCTCGGCCAAGAAGGGCATTTACAGGAAGATGGTTGCGAGTAACAGAAACCTTAGTGAAACAAGTTTATTTAAAACAGTAACAACAAAATGGTAGTCGTGGTGCGTCTTGGCTCACATAAATGAAAAATCCAGGGAATTCTGCTTTCAGGCATGGTTGGACCCAGGGATCAAATTCTTCAATAATTTTTTCCCCTCTTGCCTTCTTTTTCTCTTCCCCAGCTGAGCTGTTTGAGAGTGAAGCCAGCAGCAAACACAAAGCAGATTGAGTTGGGCTCCGTCCCCAGTACCAAAGGGGACCTAACAGAGCCTTGAATGCTGTGCCCAGGGGCGTGGGCACATCCTGGAATGGGGGTTTTTGGAGAGTTTTTGGGCAGGGGAGGTACTGGGTCAGGCTTGGGTTTTAGGATGGAAGAGACCAAATGCAGGGACCCATAGGAGACTGGTGAAGTCATCCTGTGGGGAAGGGGAGAAGGGGATTTGAGAGGTGCTGTCAATCTTCTGGGGCTGTCAGTTTTTCTTGGGGTTAGCAGAATTCTTCACGGATTTTATCTGCATTTTTACCAGATCCCCAAACAACTGATACAGTGAGGCTCTAATAGAGATGGACAGCGACCTCCTATTCACACATAAGGAAATTGAGGCCCAGAGACATCAAGTGACGTTCCTGAGGCCACACAGCAGTCAGGGATTAGACTAAGTGCCTTTTTTTTCTTCCCTACTCTTCAAGTGGAGGCTAAGGGGGCTGGGGTCCTAGTCTGTGTGAGCTCTTGTTCTTGTGAAGACCCATATGAAGAGGTCCCCTAGAAGCCCCATCAAATGGGGGTTGGGGGCAGAGGTAGTAAGAGGAGGGGACTGGCCTTGCCTCCAGCCTTGCATCCTCACCCAAAAGATGCCAAGGGGCTGTGGCCGTGGTCCTGAGGACCAGCTGGGGTGACACCCCATCCTCCTTCCCACCCCCACCCCTGGCCCGAAGCCAAAGAACAGGCTGAGATGTGTAGTGGAATTGTGCCTTGTGGCCAGGAGGCCGGGAGGGGACTGGCCCGAGGAACAGGAAATAGCTGGGTTTGGGGAAGTCGCATGGCCCAGCCAAGCCAAGCCAGCCCGCCATCACTGGGCAGCCCTCACCGCGGCTCCATCAATGGCCCATTTGAGGCTCATACAGGGGTCCTTTGACAGGGCCGGTTGGACCCACTGAGAGGGCCTATTTGAGCCAGATGCCCAGAAAGGAGCTGGCCCCAGGAAAGAGAGGCTGTGTGCAGGCCAGGCAGGTGAGGGCTGCCTGGACAGACGAATTGTCTCTTGGCGGGAAGGAGAGTCAACAGAATCAAGCCCTTGTGGCTGAACAGGAGGGAGCACCCCAGTGATGCTCAAGGGCTGTGATAGAAGCAGGGACAGTCCCCATCATTGAGTGGGCTCTTCAGTGTGTCATCTCCACGACTCCCCACCTGCCCCACATGCGGTGCTGTGGGGTGATTCTTCCCGAGGCTCAAAGCAGACAAGCCGCTGGCCCAAAGTCACCGTCAGCTGAGGGGCAGAGCTGGGCTTTGACTTGACAGGCCTGATGGGACCTGAGATTCTCCCTCTGGTCATTCCTGGCCCCCTTCAGCCACCTTGCAGGGCAAGCAGAGTTCAGAACCTAGGAAAGCCCCTTGAAGATGGGGACTGAGGTATGCCTGGCACAGAGGACAGGCCTGGCGCAAGAGCCCTGCGCTTGTGCTAGAGGACAGGAGTCCGCTGTGGGTGCAGGGCCCCGACAGAAGGTGATGTGGGAAACGGTCCAGGTGGGGTATGTTGGGGGCATGAACTCAGGCACTGGCCAAGGGGCTGGGTAGATTCATGAGGCAGGGCCTGGATATAGAAGTGAGAGAGGAAGAGGGTCACCAGACTAGGGTCCAGGTTTGGAGAGCATTTAGGGTGGTGGTACCTAGCTCTGACCTGAGGATACAGGACAGGAGACAAAAGAAGATGCACTGAGCTTTGTATTTGTGCTACCTTGGGGACCACGTAATGGGAGGTGCTCAGGAGGCAATTGTGCCTATAGATCTGGAGTCAGGAGAGTGAGGAAGGAGGGAGGTGAGTGCCATCCATGGACATGTGGGTGGGACGTCATGGGGGTGGGGTGTCACCAAGGTTCAAGGAAGTGTTATCCTATTAGCGGGATGCGATGCTGACTAGTGGCCTCCCAGGACACACCCTCACATGAAAGCACACACCTCCTTGCCCTTTCCAGCCTCTGGCTTCCAGCCGGCCCGACTGCTTATAGGGCCTGAGACCAAGACAGCATGTGTGAGGTCTGACGAACCGCGGGAGAGGGTGGTTCACACACACAGAGGCTGCAACCTGAAGGGGCCGTAAACAGGCCGGGCAACCCAGCTGCACTGCGAGAACCCCGGGGCGGTGGGGATGAGTGTACCCATTTTGCAGATGAAGAAGCCATGTCCTGTGTTTCTGGGCAAGTTCTCCAGAGGTCTCTGCTAACTTTTGAAGAGACCAGCAGTTCATGTCCAATCAGGCAATGAAATCTCCAGTTTGTAAAGAAATAGTTTCAAGTCTCAAGAAAAGCAGTTCCCAGGTTAAAGGAAGCTGGGCCTGGGGGTTGTTGGAGCACCACCTTTGGGGGTGAGAAGCAGCTACTTTGGGGCTCTGTGGCCACAGCCCCCTGCCCACTGCTGGCCTGGCTGGGCTCTCTGGATGCCAGCGGTCACATTCCAGCCTCTCTCCTGGGACTCCAGGAGGAAGCCGGCCTCATTAGCCACCAAGAGCGTTTCAATAGGCATTGGGCTTGGCAGGCAGTTGCCAACACAAGGGAGCCACAGCCCTAAACAAACAGAGTCCATCTGGTAAACAGGTTTGCTGCTGCCTCCCTGGCCCAGGTGGTCGAACAGGACACTGACCTCACAGCTGCCTCTGCTCCACGTGCTGGGGCGGACAGCTCGGGCAGGGAGACAGATCTAGAGGTCTGGGGATATGACTACAGGTCAGAGGGTGACTCCAGCCTGGGAGTCTCCCCTCTGATAACTTACAACTGATGACACCACAGTACTTTCAGCCTTGACCTTGCCAGGGCCAAGTTGCTGAAATTTTACATGTTGATGGAACTGAATTCCTGTCAGAGGATTTTGGGAAAAGTTAAGGTTTCTAGGGCGTTTCAGATGGGACAATGGAAGGAATAGAAACCTGCCAGCGATGTCACCGTGTCCTTTCCCAGCGTCTCTCTGCCTGAGAGATAACGTCAGGTGTCGTAGGGAGACTGTGGGAAGGAAAGATTTAAATGTTTCTGGCATTGAATGTCCTTATTGTCCTTACGAAGTCTGTAGGTGAAACAGCCTTGACAATGTAACCTTCCTCGATGGGCCATAGGCAGTTCGTGAGTAACAACGGGTCCAGACCTTGCTCTCAGGTAGTCAAACTCCAAAGGGCATTTTTCCCATCACCCTGCATTGCTGAAGGCGCCACAGGGGAAAGGCCTGGAGAGTAACTACGGGGCTGTGGTTTTGGTGTGCATGTTAGGACCCAGTCCTTCCAGAACTGACCCTGAAGCAGCTTTCTCCAAACTGAAAAGTGCTGTACTTCTTACTTTCTTTCTTTTTTATTCTTTTTGAGACCTAGTTTTGATTTTTTTAGACATATGCCTAGAAGTATTGTTCGAGCATTGCTGGAACACAAGGTTCCAAGTCTATTTTTAATTTTTTGAGGAGCTGCCATCCTGTTTTACGTAGTCGCTGAAATAACAGTGAACAAATATTCCCTTTTCTCCACATTCTCACCAGGGCTTGTTTTAGCTTGTCTTTTACCAGGTGTGGGAGAGGCTATCACATGGTTTGATTTGCCTTTCTCTGATAAGTAGTGAGGCTGAGTGTCTTTTTATGTTCCTGTTGGCCATTTGGATGTCTTCTTTGAAAAAATGTGTATTCACTCCCTCTATCCATTTTTGAATTGGATTTTTTTAAAGTATAGTTGGTTTACAATACTGTGTTAGTTTCAGGTGTACAGCACAGTGACTCAGTTATACATATTATTTTTTCAGATTATTTTCCATTATGGGTTATTATAAGATATTGATATTTTTCCCTATATTATACAGTAAGTTCTTGTTGCTTATCTATTTGATATATAGTAGTGTGTATCTGTTAATCCCATACTCCTAATTTATCCCTCCTCCCTCTCCCTTTTGGCAGCCATAATTCTGTTTTCTATGTCTGTGAGTCTGTTTCTGTTTTATAAATAGATTCCTTTGTATTATAAAAGTGCTGTGTTTCCTTGTCAACGCCCTGCCCTCCCCCCACCCTGTTTTGTGCCCATATATACCACCTGAGGTGGGTAGTATTCTTAGAAGCCACCAATTACCTATGACCTTGTCTAATTCTCTCCACTTGAGTATGGGTGGAGCCTGTGAATTGGATGGGATAGTCATTCCTTGGATTGGGTTATGTTACCTGGCAAGTGGACTTTAAGAATGGGAGATTATCCTGGGTGAGCCTGACCTGATCAGGTGATCCCTTAAAAGGGACTGGGCTCTTCCAGATGAGGGGACTCTGTATGGGAGAGATCTGAAGCATGAGAGGCCTTGGGGGAGATCACATGACAAGGAACTGTGGTCCTGGGAGCTGAAGGGCCTCTTGGTAAAAGCCAGCAAGAGAACGAGGGCCGGAGAGGGTGCTCAGTCTGACAGCCACAGGAGCTGAATTCTGCCAACCACTGTGTGAGCTTGAAAGAGGGTCCTCAGCTCCAGAAAAGAACAAGGCCCAGCTGACAGCTTGATTTCAGCCTTGTGCGGCCCTGAGGAGAGAACCCATATTTCTGACTTACAGGACCTGTGGGGTACTGTATTTATGCTGTTTTAAGCCCCTAAGCTTGTCACAAAGCAATGGAAAAAACAAAACAAAACAAAACAAAACAAATAAACGCACCACCCCTCTCTGATTTGGAGGAAGTTTCATTTTGTCCCCTTTCAATGTCTGAGTGGTGCCGCAGCCACGATCCTGCATGTCTGAGGTCTTGGTCAGTGCAGATCCAGAGTTCTGAGACTGAAGGAAGAACAGGTGAGAAACCTGCTGTCTGCACATCCTCACATGCCCCGGGTAATCCAGGGGCTCTGCTTTGAGGCTGAGGGGAAAGCAGCAGGGGTTTCAGGCAGCACGAAGAGAGGTTAGGTACCTTGGAAAATGGGGGAGAAAACTGCTCGGCTCTGCTAGCCGGAGGATGGTACTAAAATCGGAATGCAAATTTTTGAAAGGGGAAGAGACACATTGAGATGCCCCTGGGAGCCGGCAGCAGGCTGGTGAGGGGCTGAAATCCCCATGCTGTAAAGGATGCTTGTAGGAAATGAGGAGGTTTTCATTAGGAGGCATCAAATCAGCGGGGGTGTGGTCACCCTGGGGGAAGGGCTCCCTCTCAGCGCTTGGATGGGATACTCTGGGGAGGGGCAAGCTCCGGGTCCAGGGGGTGTTTCAGCATAGGTCAGACAACAGCTTTCCAGAGACGGAGAGAGAATTTATGTTTCATAGAGAAAGCTGGGTGAGATGGGTGGTTTAGTTACATCAGAACCACCTGGAAAGCTTAGAAATGCAGATTCCTTGGGTCTGGATGGAGCCTGGGAATTTGTATTTTTTTTTTTTTGAAACACCTTAACCAAACTATATTGACAGTTTGGGGGTAACTGAAGGATGTATGAAACAGAGAGTAACTTGCAAATGCAGCTGTGTGAGGATTCTGCTCAGTGACCTGTAGATCGCAGCTGATCCAGGGGTCCCCTATGGACACCTCCCTTCCTTGCCCTCACCTGTCCTGCCTGTCAGGGGCCTGATCTCCCCCATCTCCAGGAGGGCCCCAAACACGTCCTCATCTTGGACACCCCACTTGAGAAAGCTTTGCCTTTGCTTTGCTTAAGTTTCCCCCCAAAGCAGATCCTGAGACGAGGACTTGGGAACAGTTTATTTATTTGGAAGGTGGTCCCAGGAAGTACAGCAAGAGAGGAAATGAGGCGGGGAAGAGCTAAAAGCCAATAAAAAGTGCTTCAATAAACAGGTCACCTCAGTGGGCAACTGGGGCTCCCTCCTCCTGGGGACCCCCCGAGGAACTGTGAGGCACACGTGTCAGGACTGTCCAGCGGGCAGTGGGGAACCTGGGGTATTGATCCACAGTTCCCATCCTTCGCTGGCTGAGGCTTGCCCTGGGGGGTCCTCACTGCCAGTGTTCAGGAGAGCGGCCACTGCAGCTGTAGGTGAACTTAGCGATGGGCTGAAGGGTCCTGGCACATGAGCTGGGTCTGCTAGCGTTCCCGGTGCTAATCTAAGCCCTTGCCTCCTAATGCTCATTCCTCCTTCCGGAGTGAATGACAGCAGGAGCCACCCCACACGGAAAGCTCTAACAGCGGCCACAGTGGTGTGGGCTGAACCCCTGGCCCCAAGAAGGCATCCCCCATGGGTGGCCTCTGCATTTTTAATAACGTCTCCAGGTGAGTATGACGGGTGGCCAGGCTGGGTGCACTTGTATCTAGGTATCTAGAAGACCTTCGAGTTTCCTTCAGAGCCTGAGGTTCACGGTTTGGATAAAACGAGTCACCGTTTATTGAGTACAAACCAGTAACGAGCTACTATGGATGGTGGAGTCCGCCTTCTCATGGTCTCGTGGGGCCAGACTACCCAAGACCAGTGAGGAAAATCTGAAATGGAACCTGCTGCGACTGGGATAAAATGTGCTTGAAGGAGGCTGAGGAGGGAGAGACTCATCTGGCGGCAGAGAAGAGAGGATGACAGTGCAGGGGGGACCAGCAGTGGCCTGGAAAAGGTGGCAAGAAACAGGGTCTCAAGGGCCTTATATGCTCAGCTAATTTTGAATTTTCAAGTAGAGGTAGTATAAGGCCAGCAGAAGCTGTTTTGGCTTGGGGAGGGTGACAGCGTGTGTCCTGCTCACTAAATACCCACATCCCCCTCCTTGAATCACTCCATCCCTAGGCAGAGTCAGGTGATGGGTGCTCCTTGTCTCTCTTTTGTCTACGTAGCTGGAGACAAAGACCTTGGAAATTATGGGCTAGCAAGTTGGAGGCAGCTTTGGGGAGGGCTCGTCTAGCCCTGGACTGTGTTACAAGAGAGAAACAAACCCTTGTGTTGAGCCACTGTGATCTGAGGGCTTGCTTGTTACTGTAACGTAGCCTTTTCCATACTGACTAATACAAGAAGGCACTGTGTAAATAGTAAACACTGACATTGGCACTGAGATCGCAACATTACAGACGTGAAATCAAAGAACAGAAAAACAAAGGGAGTCACCTGATGTCAACACAGCTGGCAGGAGACAGAACAGGGGCTCAAACCCAGCTCTGTTTGATTCCAAAATTGTTTCACTTCATAGGAACCCTGTGTCTGGCATGTGCGCCAACGGCAAAATGCAAGGTAATTTTTTGGTGATGTGTGTGTGGATGAAAAAGTTAAATTTAACTAGTTTTGAATCTATTTGAAAGCATATTGGAATAAACAGGTTAACTGTACATCAAGCCAGTGATTTCATGGCTGTTATTTATTAAGAGGGGGAAAATTTTTTTTCCAAAAGTGAGTTGGTTTAAAGTTAATTAATGAGAAAGATTTATCAAAAGATAGTAAAAGTATATGTGGATCCAGCAAACTGGGATGATGATTGGAAGGACGAAGGAGCCAGGTGGCCCTGGACCACGCTGCACTGAGAGGTACCCAGGTTTGCTCTTTAGGAAAAGAACTGAGCTTGGAGCACAGGAGGGGAAGTCCTGTGAGCTTTCCCCCGACCCGCACTCTGCCCAGGGGCCTCTCACTTGGTCATAATTCTCTTGGATAAAACACTAAAGGCCTTAAGTTCCTGGAAACCTGAGGTTTGTGAAAAAAGGAGAGGGAACAGGGGGAGCCCTTCACGGCTGCCTGTCTAACTAGGGAGCAGCCTCGATGAAGGCCCATTGATGCATTTTTTTCTCCTTGGCCAATACGGGCCACACTGTTCCCGATTTTGATTCCTGGGGAAAAAATGTTTCACATTTTAAAAACACAAATATTTATTTTCTTTCCTCAATGTATATACTGAACTTCCAGGTCTCCCCCCCTGCACTCCCCCAAGCCCTTGCCCCGCTATGGAATGTGAAAGCTGCCCTTTCTGGGGGAGCCCACCTCTGTTCCTGCAAACTTACCTGTAGCATATTTCTGTGGCTCCACTAATGAGCGAAGTGACACAGAAAAGGCACTTGTGTTCTGAGGAGCCCATAGAACTGCTATTCAGAGACGGAGCTGAAAGAGCTGTTTCACGGGCCCCCCTGCTGCCCTGGCCAAGAGGGCTCTGTACCCTGGGCTCTGGCACAGCCCTGTCTGTCGGGGAGGGGGCGGTGGGCGAGGAGACTCCAGCTCACGCTCTGCTCATCCACCTTCAGTGCGGGGTTGGGGGCGGGGGTGGGGAGCCCTGTGCCTCTCTCGCCACCCATCGCCATCGCCCACCCTAGTCTGACCTTTGTTAATTACCATGGAAATAGACCCAGTTTCTCATTAGTTCCTTCTTTTCATTCATTTCTTCATTTGCTCCCCCGATACCCTGTGCCAGGCACCACACCAGGTCTGAGGGGTTCACTGGTGATGGAGACAGGCAAGACCCCTGCTTGGAGGGAGCAGACATCCTCTGGGGCAGGGGGCAGGGGGTGGTGGGGGTGGGCAGGTAACACATTCATAACACAATTTGGGGAAGTGATATGGGAGGGCCACAATGACCATGCGCTGCGGCATCTCTTGGGGAAGAGAGTTCGATTTACAAGTCGTAGCGAGAAAATAAATCAGCAGCTTCAGCTGGTTTTGGGAATTGGGGAGGGCTGTGAATAAATAAATGAAAATAAAATTGGAAAAGTCAGAAGGAAATGCTTTTAACTTCCTTGTTCTCTAAAACAGGGGCAAAGGGGAATGAGACTTGAGTTCCGAGCTTGGCTCTGCCCCTCAGCTGGCTGGGTGGCTTCAGGCAGGTCATGAACCTCTCTGGGCCTCAGTTTCCTCATCTGACAAATGGGCTAATATTGTTGGCTCTGCTGACATCACAGGTTAGTTGGGGGAACAAAGGAGCCAGAGACTGCCGAGTCCCTTGTGGAAGGGATGGTTACCATCATCATTGCTGAAGATTGTGACAATCTTCAGCAATGGGTCTCCTGTGCCTGGCAATCACTTTTTAAAAAATATCTATATATTTCCTTCTATTGAGGTATTATTTATACAGAGTGAAGTGCACTGGTCTTAAGTTATTAATGGTTATACCCCCAGAATGGTGATCATTCTCTGACCTCCATCTTCACTTCCAGCCTCTCATTGCCTCCTCACAGTGAGGCAGGCAAGCCAAGAGCTACCGTTCCCTTGCCATCTCACATGGTGACAAGCCGAAGCTCAGAGAGGCTAAGTCACCAGCTCCAGGTCACATAGCTGGTGAGCAGCAGAAGTGGGTTTGAAACTGGCTCCCCTGGGTCTCTCAGGTGGCCAACCCCACACACTTTCCACTCTATCCCATCAACCACTGGACCCAGATGCAATGGTGGGGACCATTCCTGTTTCTTTATTTACAAGCCTTTGTTTTTGCCTCCTCTGTGCAGACCCTGGGCTGGGCCCCGTCGCAGAGGCGAATCAATTGGATGCTTACCCACTAGTGGTTGAGTCAGACAATGCTCAGAAGCACAGGGTGAGGGTTCTAACCCAGGGGAGCTGGGGGAGAGAAGAGCATGAAGACCCCTCCACCCGCGTAAGCAGGGTGACTGAGAGCACCAGCCTGGGGCCCTCTCCTGGCCTTGACACTTCTTAGCTGTGTGACTTTAGACAAGTTATTTCACAATTCTGTTTTTCAGTTCCTCATCTGGGAGATGAGAGTAATACCAGTCATTGCCTCACAGGGTTGTCAAGGGAATTAAACGAGATTGTTCATAGAAGTTGGCTCCTCCAATCAATCCTGGGCAGTCTGAGGCACAGAGAGGTGGAGTAACCTGCCCATAGTCACACAGGCCGTAGAGAGCAAACCCATGTCACTGGGTCCTTGGTCTACGCTTTCAGCCGTCTGCTCCACTGCCTTGCCCTTGCTGAGGGCTCGTGTACATGTTCGATCCAATGTGACCTTGAAAGATTGTTAGGCGGAGGGTAAGCGGGAGGAACGGGCATTTGGGGCAGATGGTTCTTTGTGGGCAAGGGCTTGAGGGGGCCTCTGAGGCCCAGGTGCGGCTGGGGAGGAGGGTATATGTGGAGAGGCAGCGGACAGCCGAGGCTGGACACGGGGAAGTGAGTTCATTGAGGAACCTGGGGTTGGAACCGGAGGTGTGAGAAGGGTCTGAGTGTGGGATGAGGGTGCGGGGCAGGGCTGGGGCGCCAGGCCGCTGGACTCAGGTTTCCCTGGGCTTGGAGTGGTGGTTTCGGGTTAGTGTAGGCTTGGGGCCCCATTGGAGCCACCCTCCACCCACCTGAGATTTCCTGGATTCGGGCTGCAGCTTCTGTAGGCAAAGGAGCCCTTGTGGCTGGAGGGGCCTCCGGGGCCCAGGCCAGGCGGCTCCCTCCCTCTCCCGCACACACACCTCCATTCAGCCTGGCCCCGCCCCCAAGGGGTCCGCCCCCATGTCCGTGGGGTGCCGCTTGGCTGGGAGGCTGGGCGGGCAGTGAGGTTGATAAGACCTGGACCCCTCTGCCCCCTACAACTGTGCTGCTGCCGCCCGCACTGCTGGAACCATGAGGGTGACCTGGGGCCCCAGCCTCGTGCTCTGCGGCTTCCTGCTGCTGCTGTTCCAGGCCCCACGCGTACTTGGCCTCGTCCCCCTGTCCAGAGGTGAGGAGGCCCATGTGAGTTGGGGGACCCTGGGCACTGTGACAGACAGAGGCTTAATGGAACCCAGGATGGGGAGAGGCACTGGGAGGCAGGGGTGGTCTGCAGGCTGGCCCAGGAGCAGACAGAGATTGTGACATTCACAAGGGCCAGGGCAGGGGTGAACCTCAGTCTGTTCTGTCTGGGGCCTGAGTGGCTTCACAGCTCCTGGGCTGCCCTCAGGGACCATGGCCTTCTGGGTGGCTGAGGGCAGAAGCTGTCTGGGGAGCCCGCTGATGTCTGGAGCAGTACCAGGCCCAGGGCTCAGCTCACAGCTCTCTGATGAGTGCAGATCTGGGAGGGGGGAGACAAGATGACATCCCCCTCTTTGGCTAGCCCTCCCAGCACGTCCCGGATTGGGCTCCCTACAAGCTGTACCACCCTTAGAGTTTCAGCCTAGAATGCCCAAGTCCTCCTGTACAGATGGGGAAACTGAGGTTGCAGAGGGGAGGACCTGTCTAAGACCACAGAATGAGAAAGTCTTAGAGCCTCTTGGCTCCTAATCCACTGCTCTATGGTGTGGCCACTTCCCTTGCCCTCTCTGGGCCTCAGTTTACCCATTTGTAACCTCAGCTAGTGGGGACAGGGAACCAGTTGCAGGCTGGTTTCTGAGGTCCCCTGAGGAACTCTGATGCCAGGGCCTAGGGCATTGTGGCTGGGGGCTGGGGCAGTCTCACACACCTTGCCTCTCCTGATTCCTTCTGCATCCCCACTTGGGAGCGACTCAGTGTTGGGCGGAGAGGGTGGGCCTCTGTACTGAGCCTCCCCCCAGCTGCAGGTCCGGGTTAGTGATAACATCAAGCATTAAGCCTATTCTCCCGACCAGAAAGAACAGGGAAGCTTCAAAGATTCAATGACCTGCCCAGGGCCGTTGAGTGGCTGAGCTGGGATTCAGACCCCTCTTTGCCTCCCTCCAGCTCCAGGCACTGCCCAGCACTTGGTGCTGGCTCCCTGGCTGTCTGGAAAGACATCTCTCCTTGCGGGTGTGTCTAGGGTGCCCACTTAATCAGGCTGCCAAGGTGGCCACCAGGAACCCCCGCCCTTTTTCCTGCTCTTGGACACCAGCTGGCAGGCTCTGCCGGGCCAGCTGGGTTCACTCTGGTGATTCGCTTTGATGCTCAGATGAAAGAGGCCATGTTGATGGGTGCGGCATTGACCTTCAAGGCTGTGCCTGCCCTCGGGCCCACACTCAGTGCCCTCCTGCTCAGCGAGGGGAAGGAGCTGCCCCTCATTTATGGCAGCCCCTCTGGGCTGAAACCTGAGAAGTGAGGCTATGTCATCTCCTTTGCTGCCCTGACACCCCATGTGCCCAGCTCTGTGCTAACACCCTGAAAGCACTTTTGCTTGTCCTCAAAGGATCCAGTAAAAAAGTGATCATCTGCTCATTGTACAGATGGGAAACTGAGGCTCAGAGAGGTGAAGGCACCATTCAAGCCTCTGTCTTTCCCATGGGGTTGAGCCGGGGGGCCTCTGGCAAGTTGCTTGGCCAAGCATCTTCCGCACTGACAATAGGACCAGCCAGCCTGGCTCACTTCCCGCCTACCCTGCCTGAGGCCTCGGGGCGAGACCTGCGTGGCCGTGGGTGCTTTGCTCCCTTGCCTCCATCCAGTCTCCTGACCTTTGCCCTCTATTCTTTGCCTTCACCCCCCCCGCCCCCTCCCAGGGCACCTCTGCCGGACCCGGCCCACGGATCTGGTGCTTGTTGTCGACAGCTCACGCAGCGTGCGGCCTGTGGAGTTTGAGAAGGTGAAGGTGTTCCTGTCCCAGGTCATCGAGTCGCTGGATGTGGGGCCCAATGCCACCCGCGTGGGCGTGGTCAACTACGCCAGCTCCGTGAAGCAGGAGTTCCCTCTGCGGGCCCACAGCTCCAAGGCCGCGCTGCTGCAGGCCGTGCGCCGCATCCAGCCGCTGTCCACTGGCACCATGACGGGTCTGGCCATCCAGTTCGCCATCACCAAGGCCTTAAGCGAAGCTGAAGGCGGTCGCCCCAGGTCCCCTGACATCAGCAAGGTAGGGCCCCGCCCTGCTGGGATCCGCTGTTTGTAGGCTCCCATTGTGGGCTAAGAGCTCTGCCTGCTTGCATGTTAATTCTTACGACACCCCTCCCAGGCGGCCATTTGATAGTTGGGGAGCAACCTAACTAAGGTGACTGGCCGAGCTGGGACTCGAACTCATGGTCCCCCACCCTCTGACCCAGGAGCCTAAGGTCTCTGGGTAGCCCTTGATTCTTTCAGTTGAGTTGACCTTGGCTCCCCAGCCATCCTGAGCTCCCCTAAGGCAGAGACAGTCCAGATGCTTATGTGATGGTTAAGGGTGTGGACACTGCCACCAGCTTGTCTGGGGTCAAGGCCCCTGCTTCACCACACCAGCTGTACCACCCTGGGCAGTTAACTTCATCTCACGTGCCTCAATTTCCCCACCCACAAAATGGGAGTAACTACACCTTCTCAAGGTCTGTTACGAGGATCAAATGAGTTCACGGGCATAGAGGGCTCAGAACAGCACCTAGCACCTCATAATGCCCACGTAGGCATTAGTGATGTCTTTATTTAATAACCCTTGGAGGGCGAGGACTCAGGAGAACCAAGATATGCTCCCCAAGTTGCACAGTCTGGGAGGCCTCCAGGCAGAGTGCTGAGCGTTTCCACAGGTCTTGTACCCCCATGGTAATTTTTCAGGATTCAGCCCAGGGCCTGGAGCCTGCTCAGGTGCCCTCTCCCTGTCCTGGTCAGCAGTCCTCACACGAGCTCCTGCCCCTCTGCATCACAGCCTGAGCAGTTCCCATTTCCCTGCCCAGGCCCGCAGCCTAGGGCAGTACTCTTTCCTATCCCCCTCCACACCCAACTCTTTGGCAGGCAGTGCATGCCTGACACTTGAGTGTTGAATGATATGATCCTGCACAGAGGTGGGATTCCCATTTTACAGAAGAGAAAACTGAAGCATAAGGTATTGAAGCAACTTGCCCAACTAACAAGTGATGGAAGGACTCACAGACAATAATAGCACATGATCTCAGCCATCACAGCCCTCAAAGAAATGATGTATCAGGCAGCCTGCAGGGCCCATTTGATGGGGAACATTGACAAGGTCTGATCTGAGGTTGGTCGTGATAAAAGGATGTGGTGGTCCCCAGTGAGCCTAATGGAGAGGTAGTGAAGGGATGGTGGTGACATCTGTAATTGTGGTATCTCCAGAGTTAACCATTTCACTCCTGATCGGGCCAGTGGCCTGGGCTGGGCAAATGAGGGGAGTTCCTCCAGCTGGTGAGACAGAGGGTCTGAGGGAGCTGGCACCAGACGTTAGGTGTCCAGCCTGGCATTCACCTGTGGGAGGCTCCTGCAAGGTGGATGGAAAGTCCCAAGGAGGGATGGAAGAGGAACAGTGGGGACCACAGGAATATGGCAGCTCATGGCAGTGAATAGTCATGGCTCTGTTTTCAGTGCCAGGGGCCTAGGCCTCTGGAGGGCATGAGATTGTGCAAGATCACTCCTAAGGGGGCAAGAGTAATGATACAAAAATAATAGCTGCCCCTTCCGGGCTTCTTACCATGCATCATCTCACGCGGACCTCGCCACAACCCCTTTCTCCAGATGAAGGAAGGGAGGCTCAGGAAGGTGAGCTGCGACTCTTGGAGCCGTATTTCCAGCCCAGACCTGCCTTAACCACTATACTACAGGTAACCGAGACAGGGAGTCAGGCACCCAGGCCAGGCGTGGGGAGCAGGAATCAGAAGCAGACCCAGGTCAGAAGCAGAAAAGCAGCCAGCGGGGGCTGGATGGAGTTCCAGGCTCCAGCAGAGCTGCGAGGACCTGACTTCAGGGCAGGCTCAGATAGAGGATGGTGAGGGCCAGGCTCAACGCCAGGATCCCCTCCTGTCCCCCCATCCAGGGTATAAAGCACAGGAGCCTTGTGGGAAGGGAAGTGTTTTGCTTTTAGAAAAGGGCAGGTAGTATGGAGGGAAGAATGGAGGGAGGAAACGTGACATCTTTCTTCACTCCTTGGGTGGCTGTGCGGGAACCACCTGCCTCGTGGGAGGAAGTGCCATTCCTTAGCCTCTGCCTCCCTCCGGTGGTCAAAGGGTAGAACTGCATGGTGCTGGGCGCACAGGTTTCGCCCTGCCGTCAAGGGTCCCAGTCAGATGCGGGAGACAAGGCCCTGTCCTCAGATGGTCACAGAACAGCCTGCCCGAGGGAGGAGAAATCCAGACGCCCTAGTCAGCCACGTCTCTCTCTCAGTCAGAGGAGCTCTGTCTCCTCTTCTGCTACCCAGGTTCTACTCCCTGGGGCGAAACCCTGGCGGGGAGATACACCTGACACCAGGTAGCCGTAAGACTGGGACAAGCCACTCCGTCTCTCCGGGGCAAACTCCTCCTCTGCCAACCGTCCCGGGGTCTTACTGGAGGGCCAAGCGCCCCCCACCACCCAGTGCGGGGTGGGAGGCCCCGGCCTCACATGCGCCCCGCGTGTCGCAGGTGGTCATCGTCGTGACGGACGGGAGGCCCCAGGACAGCGTGCGGGACGTGTCTGCGCGGGCCCGGGCCAGCGGCATCGAGCTGTTCGCCATCGGCGTGGGCCGCGTGGACAAGGCCACGCTGCAGCAGATCGCCAGCGAGCCTCAGGACGAGCACATCGACTACGTGGAGAGCTACAGCGTCATCGAGAAGCTGTCCAAGAAGTTCCAGGAGGCCTTCTGCTGTGCGCGGGGCGGGGGATGGATCAGGCTCGGGGTGGCGATGGCGGAAGGCGGGTGGAGGACAGTGGGTACCCTCCGGCGTCTGGGAGGGGCCAGGGCAGGGACGGGGCTTGGCAGAGCTGGGGGCGGGGCTTAGAGTGTCAGCGGGGCAGGGCCTGGGCGGGGCTGTGGCCTATACAGGGTGGGGACTGAGATGGAGCCAACACCGGGGGCGGGGCCACGGCTGGTGGCAGGGCCTAAGTGTGTTTGCGGCAAGGTTGGAGGTGGAGCCTTGGCCAGATTGAGGTAGAACCAGCGCCCGGGGCGGGGCCAGGGTTCGGCGCGGCCTGATCTGCGGGCGAGTCCCAGCCCGGAGTTAAGGGAGTCGGGGAGAGGCGACACCTAGGGCCCTTTTTGTGGTAATGTCCTGGTAGGAAGGAAACCAGTAAGGGGAGGGCCTAAAAAAGCCTATGCTATTTGGATGTGGAGGGAGGGTGAGGAGCTGGGGTGCCGGAGCCTTAAGCGGTGTGGGAGGGTCCGAGAGGCCTGGGCATTGAGCAGGAGAAAGTTCAGAGCCTTTTACAAATAAGAGGTGGGCCTGTGGGAGGTCTTTGGGACGGGACTAGTCAGAAGTTGCAGTCTCCAGAAGAACAGGGGCAGGGGCAGGGTACGGACCTTTCCGCATTTATAAAATGGGTCTAAGACGAGCATGAATCTAATTGTGAGGATTCAAGGAAATAATGCCCAGTGGTATTTTACAAATACCTGCTGAGCGCCTTCCCTGTGCTGTGTTCACTGCTTCATGCACCACTCTGGACACTTGGAATACAGCAGTGAGGACAGGGGATGAAAGGTCCCGCCCCCGTGGCCTAGACCCCTTTAGCAGGAAGTTTTAGTTTATTATCAGCAACTTCTCCAGGGGTGTGAGCCCTGCTGCAGTGATTCTGGCCCTAGGCTGAGCGTCTGGGGCCTGGACCCCACCCTGTTGGGGGCCTCAGTTGCCCTGAACATGGGAGGGGCCATCCTGGCTGAGATGCCCGAGATCCTGTGACCGTGAGATTCTGAGTCTCCCCTTGTCCCCACAGTGGTGTCAGACCTGTGTGCCACGGGGGACCACGACTGCGAGCAGGTGTGTCTCAGCTCCCCAGGCTCCTACACCTGCGCCTGCCGCGAGGGCTTCACCCTGAACAGTGATGGCAAGACCTGCAATGGTCAGTGGGTTAGAAACAGTCCAGCTCAGGGAGGGTGGGGAAGGGGGCAGGGCCTTGGCCAGGACCCAGGAAGCCCACGGGAGCCTCCCTGCACTTTGCCTCTGGACCAATCTGCAATGGCGATAGATAGAGGCTTTCTAGAGTTTGGTGTCTGCACAAAGTTCTCTCCTGACTACTGTTCCTCTTTTTGTCCCAGAGGGTGGTGGGTTTAGTATGGTGGAAGGAGTGACGTAATCCTGAGTTCAAAACTTGGTGCCACTACCTCTGAGCTGTGTGATTGAGCAGCTTTTAGAGCTTCAGATTTCAATGCTGTAAAACGGGGCTTCATGGAGGGAGTTTTGGGGATGATCCTCCGTACAGATCTTGGGTGAGGTGGGTACCTAGCCAGTGGCTGGGATGGGTGATCACGTCCTTCCACGTTGTCTCCCTGCCTCCCCGCCCTCCCCAGTCTGCAGCGGTGGCAGTGGCGGTGGCAGTTCCGCTACGGACCTGGTCTTCCTCATTGATGGATCCAAGAGTGTGCGGCCGGAGAACTTTGAGCTGGTGAAGAAGTTCATCAACCAGATCGTGGACACGCTGGACGTGTCGGACAAGCTGGCCCAGGTGGGGCTGGTGCAGTACTCGAGCTCCGTGCGCCAGGAGTTCCCGCTGGGCCGCTTCCACACCAAGAAGGACATCAAGGCAGCGGTGCGGAACATGTCCTACATGGAGAAGGGCACCATGACTGGGGCTGCCCTCAAGTACCTCATCGACAATTCCTTCACCGTGTCCAGCGGGGCCAGGCCTGGTGCCCAGAAGGTGGGCATCGTCTTCACTGACGGCCGGAGCCAGGACTACATTAATGATGCTGCCAAGAAAGCCAAGGATCTCGGTAGGTACTGCCTGGACCCTGAACACCACCGATGGCCAGGGGTACACGTAGAACAGCTCAACTATAGTTTATCTTAGTGTCTGTCCTGATTAGTGCCCTAAGCCCAGGTTCAGTGTGAATGAGGAGTGGTTGGTTTGTCCAACTCTTTCTTGTATTGATGAGAACACTGAGGCCCCAGAAAAGTAAGTGGCTTGTTCTGATGGCCCTTTAGTAGGTGAGGCTTGGAACTTTTCCAGTTAAATGTTCCCAAGAACACAGCAACTGTTGGCAGGCAGCCCCACTTTGGGACAAGCCTGAGTCTCAGTTTTATCACCTATTAAATGAGGATAATAATAACCACCAGAGGGATGGTTATGTGGGTTACATGAGATCACAAAGTTCCCGGTGCAGGGGGTTAGGACAGGTCTGACATACAGTAGAACCTCAGTAAACGTTGATTTCCTTGATGTCTTTTCCCCCCAGTCATTGTGCCTGCAATTCTAGCATCTGCCACCAGGAGGTGTCTGGTGTGGATTGCCTGGGTGTTCTCCAGGAGGCTCAGCCTGGCAGCCTGTCTCCATGGCTACCGTTACTCAGCTTGTTCCTCTTGGCAGGCTTTAAGATGTTTGCCGTGGGTGTGGGCAATGCCGTGGAGGACGAGCTGAGGGAAATCGCCTCGGAACCCGTGGCCGAGCACTATTTCTATACGGCTGACTTCAAGACCATCAACCAGATTGGCAAGAAGTTGCAGAAGAAGATCTGTGTGGGTGAGTGAGGCCAGAAAGGGTGTTGATGGGAGGGCAGGTGGGGCTCTGGGTTGGGTGTGTGCGTGTGGGGAGCCATCCTGGAACTGGATGTGGGTGGGGAAAACAGGAGCTGGGGCGGCACCAAGAGTGGGCAGAACCCGGAGGAGGGCTGGCCGGTCCGACTTTCATGACCAGCGAGCATATATTGGATGCTCTTACACAAGCGGCACTGTTCTCAGAGCTCTCCAAATATTAAATCATTCCGTCCTATTTGGTAGGAATGTTATTATCCCCATTTTACAGACAGGAAAACCAAGGCCAAAGAGATGGAATAACTTAATAATGGGAGGAGCCAGGATTTGAAACTTGCTACCTCCCCTGATCCTCGCTGGTGACCTCATTACTGGTCCCCAGTGATAAAGAGCATGAATTCCAGAGTTTGCATGTTTGCTCTGACACTAACTAGCTGTGAACCATGGGCAGGTTCTGTTACTTCTCGAGGTCTTCATTTGTAAAGTGGGGTTAATGACTTAAAACCCAAAGAGTCGGGGTGAGGAGTCACCAAGATGACACAGAGGCCCCCGGGAACAGTGTCCTGCACGTGGTAGGTGGTCAGCGTGGGGATGCTGCTGTTGGTGTTCTTTGTCAGGGCTTTGAGGCAGAAAGACGTTCAGGGGTTGCCCCCTCCATCACTCCTGGGAGCTCTGTCTCAAAAACTCTATGTGTCTCTCTGCCTTCTTACATCTCCCAGGCCCCATCCTTCCCCAAGACTCCCTAGTCCTGGCCCTCGGCAGTGACTACCCAGCCTCTCCCACCTCCCAGGCAACCACTCACCATCACCTTTCTCTTCTCCCACTTCTGTCCACCCCAGAGGAAGACCCGTGTGCCTGCGAGTCCCTTGTGAAATTCCAGACCAAAGTGGAGGGGCTGCTGCAGGCCCTGACCAGGAAGCATATCCTTTCCCAGAGGACGCTGCGGGGTGGGGGGAGGGGCAGGAGGATGGGCTGGGGGAGGGCACTGTGGGGAGAGGACAGAGCTGTGCGCCCCTGGCTGGTGGGGTTGGGGTGGGTTCCTCTTTGCCTGCCTCCTGCTGAAGACAGGCTGGAGCCTGGCCCGGCAGGCTGGCACCAGCTTTGGTACTGCCCCTGCTAAAGCAGAGGCTCCTCGGGCGTAAACAGAGAAACTGAGGCAGAAGCCAAGACCTAGACACGGGATACACACAGAGTCCCGGATGTACTCAGGACATGGCGCCCATGGGTTCCCCATTTCCCAGGCTCTCGGTGACATGAACCCCACCAGTCTCCACTCAAATGGGGCTAGGTCCCAAACAGCTACCCTGGCTCAGGCGGGACCAGGTGGGGGACCCAGCAGGCTTGAACCTGCAACTGGGTGGGGCTGGGCTTTCTGGGCTCGCTGTGACTGCCTGCTTATTTTTGGAGGTCACCATTGTGAGGGCTGTGGATGGATAAATTTTGATGTTGGGGTGAACACACGCTATAGAGGGGAGTGAGAGAAAGTCTTGGGGGGGTCCCAACTGCAGGTGCCACCCCCATCACTGCTCTGCTCTGGTCAACCTGCCCCTCTCCTTAACTCCTGGTCCACTGGAAGCTGTGAGTAAGCGGCTGGCCATCCTGGAGAACAGAATTGTCTAAGGCCACCTGTCCCCCACGGCCTCTCCATCTCCTCGCCCCAAGCGCAGGTTACAGAGTCCTGCCTGTGTCCCCGAGAGCCCGAGTTTAGTCTAGCTTTGCCATTTCAGCAATGGTGGGTTGGGAGGTGGGGGCCTGGGATGGCACCAGGCCCCTCCCTCACCCACCGTCCTGCGAGCCTGGGGGGAGTGTGTGTTTGAGTGCGTGTGCTGGGAGTGTGTGTGTGTTTGGGAGCATGTGTGTGTGTGCCTGAGGGCAGGCGTGTGTCTGGGAGCAGGGACGCGTGTGCATGAGGGAGAACACGGGGGTGAGAGTGAGAGGGATGGCGTTTGCTTTTTTTTTTAATCAAAAGCTTAATATATTCCTATTTTTTTAGTCCACCCTTTCTTGACTGCGAGTGCTGTGAATCACTTTTCTTGTTTCTCTGTTCCCTTTTGAAAAACAATTAAATGTGATTAAGCACTAAAAGAGGCCAGAGGCAGCGTGATTATTTAGGGAGCAGGAAGATGGATTGGTGGGGGTGGCAGGTGAAGGGACCGATTGCAGGACAGCCACAGTGGTGGTAACAGGGGTGACAGCCACGACTTCCAAACCGGCTCCCATTTGTCCTGCTTTTTCAATGACAAATTCACTGACGCCGCCTCATTTCATCCTCCCAGTGACCTTACCCAGAACAGTCTTGAGTCATCCCCATTTTACAGATGGGAAAGCCGAGCATTTGAGTGATGAGAGAACTTGTTGGAGAGACAAGGCTTGAATCTAAGACGGCAAGACATCAAAAGAAAAAGGCTTCAGAGAAGAAGGGCGAAGACACCAGATAGAACCATCCCCTCATCCATCCATCCATCCATCCATCCATCCATGCAGACAACAAACAGAGGATGTGCCCTGCGTCAGGCAGTGGGGAGATGGTGGCCGATGGGACAGACACAGTCCTGTCCTTTAAGGGACCTCAGTTGAGCAGAACGCTCTTTCACCCTCATCCCAGCTGGAGGAAGAGAGAAAGAGTTTAGTTTGTACCAGAAGCCCCTGGGGTGAGTGTGTGTGTGTGTGTGTGCATGTGCCTGTGAGACTCAGGGTCCTGGCCTGAGCCTGGGCTGGCCCTCCTTCCCCTGCCCGTCCCCACACCCCCTTGGAGTCCTCTCTGTTGCTTCCTTCTGTGTAGGGAGCCTCAGCCCCCAACACAGACAGCTGCAGCCCCCGCCTTGGGAACAGCACAAGGGAAGTCTTTGGCCTCCATGACCCCCGGACCCTGTCCTGGGCCCCTCTGGAGTCTCAATCCCTCACCTCCCAGAAGGGGAGCTTGGGTGATTTTCTGAACCCATTCTTGTTTAATGGGGCATTTTTAGCATTAGTACTCAATTCACACTTGAAGGCATGTAAAAGGTTTTTATAAGAAGCTCAGATCATCCTGAAAGATCTCCCTTAGAGGCAGTTCAAGGAGGTAAATAACACCACCAGCAGCACCGGAGCCACATCAGTACAACAGCTCAACCTCATAAGAGTAATGTGAACGTCACACTACCACCTGGGACCTCGCCATCACCACACACACCTTTTGCCGAGTCCTTTGTCTGTTACGGCCCTGGGCAAGGATTTATTTCTGCTGTCCCTGGAGGCTCCTTGTCACCGCCCCTGTGGCCATGGCTCAGCCCACACTTCCTGTCTTCTAAGATTATCCCCACTCCCCTCCCCCAGCACATGGGGGCGGCGTGGCAGTACATACCTGTTGGTGCAGGGTCACCCTGCCTCCTGGACTCAGCTGATTGGTTAGTGGGGTCATGTGACCCAAGCTGGGCCAATCAGCCTCTCTCTTCTGGGAATTTGGACACGGAGACCTTCGTTACCTGGCTGCAGGTGCTAGAGTTGTGTGGTCTCTCTCTTATTCCGGCTGTGCTGGAAGGCTGAGATGGGGGCTTCTGTCCTCAGGAAAGAGAAAAGCAGCATTTGCTAGGTTGCTGATGGTTTTCTAGTCTGTTTCAGTTATCTACTGCTGCGTAACAAATCACCCCAAAACTTAGTGGCTTAAAACAGCCACCTCTTCTTGTGTGATTCTGTGGTTTACTGGGCTCAGTTGGGTGTTTCTTCTGCTCCATGTGGTACTGGCTGGGGCTGCTGTGGTTTGGGTCTCAGTCAGGCTGAAACATCTGGCACCACTCGCTCACGTGACTGCAGCCTCGGTAAAGACAGCTGCCAGGTGAGGTCTCTGTCTTTGGCTTTTTATTTATTTACATCCATTTACACTGTTGCTGCAATTTCTGGTGCACAGCATAATGTTTCAGTCTCCATATATGTACATATATTCCTTTTCTTTCTTTCTTTTTATTTTTTTTTGCATTTTATTTATTTGGGTCTCTGTCTCTCTTTGCTTTTCGCTCTCGCTCTCTTTACCCAAGGAGTACCAGAGCCTTACTTTCTCCACATGCACTCTCCAGCAGGAGGAAGTGGACTATTTACATGGCAGCTCAGGGCTTCCAGAAGATTCTTGGGTCTGAGACCCCAAATTGGCACTGCATGACTTTCAGCACATTTTGTTTGTCAAAGCGGTTATAACCCTGCTCAAATTCAAGCAATGAGGAGATAAACTTCACCTCTGCATGGAGGGAGAGTGACAAGGAATTCATGGCCGTTTTTAATCTACCACATGGGGTCATTCACTGGTCCGCCTGCTTGGGCCTGGCCACACTCCCTGCCTGGCCACACATGAGACACCCAGGAAACTGCAGCAAAGTTAAACACGGTCCAGTCAGTTTCTATTTCAGGGAAGGCAAAAGCCCTGACTTGGCTGTCCTCTCATGTCTGTGTCCTCCCACCTACGTGGGGACCTTTGTGTCCTGGTTCTCAGCTTTCAGACCACCCTGACTTCTAGCTCCTCAGCTGCCTGGGAGCTTGCCTTTCCACCTGCATCCCCCAGGCTACATCCTTGGAGGAGAACTACCAGCCCCGCCCCACAGAGGGTTGCAGGGTGTGAGTGAGTAATGGGAAAGCACTCAGCACATCACCCACCCACATTTTACATCCAAAGTGGAGCTAGTGCATCACTGGTGCCCACTGCAGGGTGGTTTCCTGGCCGCAGGGGTACACCCAAACCTGTCAGATTCCTACACACTTCTCTGGCTCCCATCTGGTACTGATGTCCTTCGAGATGCTGTGGCCACCTGGCCTCCAGTGGCTGTGCCACCTGGGGCACCTGTTACCTGCTGGGATGCCACCCCAGAGTGTGCACCATGGCTCTCTGCAAGCCTTCTGCTCCTGTGACATGTTAATAGGTGCCCACCCCCAGCCCCACCAGGAGGCCAATACTAGACAGCCTTCTCTCTGCTTCGGGTGGTGCCAGCCTGATCGCCAGGGCTCAGGAGGCAAGGCGAGGAGGGTATATGAGTCTGCAGGCTTCCAGGGACAGCAGCCGGCTCCATCACTCAGTCATGCTGCAAATGTTCATACCACACAGTCCTTCTGGGCAATAGAGGGGAGAACAAAATAGACAGAGGTCCGTGTGTTCATGGGCTGACATTCCAGCTTCACTTATTTCTGTGTGAACCTGGACAGGTCATCCCACCTCCCTGTGGGCCTTAGTTCTTCATCTGTTAGCTGGAGAGATGGCCAAAAACAAGAAGTCAATGGAGAGAAATCTCCCAAGAAGCACACGGTGTGTCCTCAAAGACCAGAAGCTGTTGACGCTTCTCTGATGAAGTCAGACGGGATTGTTTGACCCAGCAGCAACTGTCTGGCCTGGCAGGGACCAAGCATCAGACCTCGAGTTTCCAGGAAAGGTCCACGGAGAGGTGATAGCAGAGGGGGGGAGCAGCCCTGTCTTTGGAGTCACACAGCCCTGGTGTGAGTTCCCCGTGGCCCCCTTGCCTTGAACAAACTCTTTCACCCTCTGACCTCAGCTTCCTCAGCAGGAAACAGTGCCCTTCTGGCAGTGATCATGCTGAGGTGCCTGGACAGTCAGGGGGCGTGGCAAGGGTGTGGTCAGCCCCAAAGGGCTCCCTGGAGGAGGCGGAAGAGGTGGATTTGCAAGTAGCAAGAGGGCTAAACTTGTGGTGGGGGAAGCCCTGCAGGGAAAATCTGGAAAGTGGAGTGTGTGGGAAGGGAGGGAGAGCTGAAAAGGGGCATATGGCTAGGGGGGAGGGAAGGGAGCTGAGAGTCAGGGCTGTAAGGACAGTTCTGGTCTATTCCTCCCTCCTTCCCTCCTCCTTTCCTCTCTCCTTATCTTCTTTCCTCCCTTTCCTCCATCTTTCCACATTTATTAAGCATCGCAAAAGGCCAAAGCATACACCAGGCACTAGGGACAAAATGGAAAATGTCTGCTGGTCATGGTGCTGACAGTCTGGTGGAGCAGACAGACATTAGACAGAGAGGTACACCGAGACTCCGGCTGTGACAGCAGACAGAGGAATTAGGGTGTTGACGAAATAATCAATAAACCATCTGTCATAGGAGTAGAAAAGAGATTTTTTTGAGCCAAACTGAGGTCTATAGCCCGGGAGACAGTCTCTCAGCTAACTGGGGAACTGCTCCGGAGAAGCATGATTTTCGGCACAGCTGTATGTCTTGCCAGAACAAAGAACATTAAACAAATCAGGGTACATTCCTTCAAGGTTTCAAAATAAACAGACCAGCATGTACACAGCGAGTCAGTACATCCTTAGTACCTGGGAAAGGAGTCTGATCACAGAAGGAGTTACCAGCATTGGAGGCACTGAAGGTCCCGATGAATACTTCCAGTGACCCCAGGAGGCAGCATTAGTGTCATGTGTCTTCGCTGTGATGGGACTTGTCCGAGTCGGTGGAGGAACCGACTCCTCGGTTTAGCCAGTGCTGAGGCCTTGCTTAGGAACAGGCCGTACTTAGCTCTGCTGCCTGTGATATTAATGTCAAGCCCAGGGCACACAGTAGGCGCTTAGAAGATCCCAGTGGTCTCTGTCCCCCCCGTTACCTGCCTGGGCAGTCAGCAGGCTCACAGTATGGCAGGTGGTGGACCTGGCCCTGGAGGAGCCTGGGGCGGGATCTTGGTGGGCAGAGGGGGCCAAATTGGACCCCAAAGGAGGGGGCTGGTGGGAGCCAGGCAGGGTGTAAGCGTCCCACCAGGCCGGCTGGGGCTGGAGAAGGTGCTGCACGTGGAGAACGATCAGAGCCCAGTGGGAGGGAGGGGCCCGCGGGGCGAAGGCTGCGGCAGGGCCCAGCTCAGAGACTTAGAACTGCTGGACCCGAGGCCCCGCTGGGCTGGGGGTCTGAGGCCTCTGGGGCTGGGCCTCAGGACTTCGCATGAAAGCAACACGCGGAGGGGTGTGTGCTCAGGACGCAGCCGTTTTGCAGGGGGAGGGCTGCTTCCTGTGCCCAGTGTTCCTGCCTGAGGACTTCCATGGCGGGAGGGAGAGTGTGGGACAGCTGGTGGGAGAAGCAGGGAGGTCAGTCCCCCGAAGACTGGCCCACAGACACCAAGGGTCAGAACCAGGGGAGTTAGGGCTTCTGGTTGCAAGTGAGAGAAACGCCACAGCAACCAGCTTAAGCCTAAGAAGGGAGTTGAGGGGGTCCTGGGACTGAAGGTGCTGGGGGAGGGGGCTGGGCTCAGCGATGCCTTCAGGCCTCCGTCTCTCTTTACTCTTGACTCTGGTCTCCACCACCATGCCCTCAGGCCCAGGCAGGCCCTTTCCTCCAGAAGGTCCCACACTTCAGACTGATACCCTGCCACCTCCAAGTGTAGGAACGTTCCCTGAATTCAGTCCCGTGAGCTCTGATGGGTCCTGTGCTCACCCTTGACCGATCACGGTGGCCACGGTGATGCAAGGCTGTAACTGGCCGGGCTTGCGGGCTCTGCCCTGGATGGTGGGTGGAGTCAGCTGCACGAGACCACCCAGGACTGAGAATACTGAGCAGTGATTCTTCAAGGAGAAGGAAGGGCTGTTAGATGCCAGGCCTGGGTGCAGGGTGGGCAGAACCGACCCCTATCCTCCACAGGTAGGGGCAGGGAGGGCGTGGAAACCCTGCTGGGACAGTTCCCCGGGACACCATCATTTTTCCTGGCATGGGGGTGGGGAACTCGCTCTTAAAGGACAACGTTGTCAGGCTCCAAGGGAGGCAGGGGATGGCATCTCAGGGTCTTTCAAACCCCAACTCCTGCCGCTAACTCATCTCAGTTCTGCCCACAGCGACTCCAGGTCCTCACGCGGCCCACCCTCTCCACGTCATTCCCACGTCTCTCTCTGCTTTCAGTTTCATTAACAGAGGGTTATAAACGAGTCCCAGAGAGAAGGAAAAGCAGCATCTCCCCAGGGCAGCTGCAGTCTATTGGCAGAAGGCAAGTTCCCTTGTAACGGATATTTTTGTTTTTTCTGATTTTTGTAGAGATAAACAGGAGTAAACTAATTAGGATTTTTTTCTCTTTCTTTCCTCTGGTCTTGGAGGACAATGGGAGTCTCCTGGCCCCCACGGTGAATTGGTTACCAGGTTTCAATAAGGGGTTTGTCTTTGTAATTACAGTTCATTAATGGATTTACAAGGGACGGAAGATGGCAAAGTCGGCTCAGGGGATTGTTTTGCATTTCTCCTGTTTTAATTACATGATTTTCTCCAGAACCAATGCACTGTGAAAAATGTCAGGGAGGGGGGGTCCCAACACCCCATCTGTTCCAGATGCAAATGCAGTTAATACAAGAAGAGGCAGGAGCTGCTCAGAGACTTCCTGCTACCTGAGTGTGGACCCCCTCCCCTCTGAGCTGCTGCGCTGGGGGAGGGGGATCGGTCATAATCTGGGTATGTTGACCTAGGGAGGGGACAGCTCTGCTCACTGGGGGCTTGGCAACCTTTGTGTATTTGGGGTCGGAATCAGATTTAGGTCACCGACTGAGTTACCTTTTTTTGATCATCCACTAGGTGCTTGGTCATCTACACCTAATTTCTAATTCAAACTTCTCAGCAATCCTTTTAGTAGATTTGCTTCACAAACGGAGAAACCAAAGCTGCCAGATGTAAAGTGTCACCCAGCCCATAAGTGGCAGGGCTGGGATTTGAACCCTGGAATCTCTGGCTTCAAAGTCAGGGCTTTTTCCAAAACTTCATCTCTGAGGTTCAGACTCACAAGGATGAAAGGGGGTTTTAGTCCTTTCTCCACAGGTTGGGACCATAGCAGGTTAACTGGATTTCCTGCTTTGTTCTTTAGTCTACTGCACACTGACACTGGAGTAATGGTCCTATGGTGCACAATGATCAGGTAACAACCCCACTCAAGAACCTTCTCTGGCTCCCTATTAGCTCCAAGATAAAAGTCTAAGTGGTTGAACATTCTAGGTGCTGTACAGTCTGGTTTTTGCTCAGGCCTGTTGGAAAACTAATTTTCTAATATTCCCACTCACCTTTTGTTACCACCTGGGTGACCCAGTTTCCATTTCCCCCTGACTCTGGTCAAGAAAATCTCAAGGACTGCCTTGGACCTTGGAGTTAGTAAACGATTGTGGAAGAGTGGAAATCCCCTGGGGTTGCTATGGCGGAATCTGGCCACAGGATGGCACCATCGGCCCAGGAATGGGGTGGCCAGGCTAGTGGTTTCAGGGGGATGGGGTTCAGCAGCCCTTACTGTGAGCTGGGCTAGTTCCGTCACTGGTCACACTCAGTAGCACCTAACCTAATCCCTTTAAACCACCCCCTCCCTCCTGCACACAGAGGCTCCCAAGAAAGGCAGCGACCACTCTCCAGGGGAGACCGGGGATGTGGGTCTCCTCTGAGATGGTTGTTACCTCCCACTTGAATCACTCGCTCCGAGATGCCCGGCAAAGGGCCTGGGCGGGAGCCACCTCTGGTCTCCCAGGGCCAGTCCAGGGGCTTTGCTGGACTAGGGGTGGCAGCTCAGACCTGGATGATAGGGAAGGGTTGGGACTGAGTAGGAACACCCCCAGGAGGCATCTTCCTGTTCTCCCACCCTCTCTTGTTCCTGTGGGCAATGGTCAAGTCTTCTGTCCCTAAATCAGGATATAAGTGTCTTCAATCTCAAAATAACTGCAGCTTGAGGGGTGGGTATTAGAGATCCCGAAGTAGAGGTGCTAGGGTCGGGGGCTCTAAGTCACCTCCGCAATCCAAAAGCTGGGGTGAGTCCTTGTGCTGTGTGACTTCAGACACATGACTTCCCCCCTGGGTCTCAAGTGTGCTCACCCAGGAAATGGGGAGAACAGTTCCCACCTCGCTGAGGCGTGGAGGTGGAAACAAGACCGGGTGTAAGTGCCGAGCCCAGGGCGAGGTTGCCCGAGAGCTCAAGAGGCATCGTCATCGGCGTTTGGGTCCAGGAGCCGCATCTCCTCCACATCAAGAACGATCCTTTCCTCCCTCATCGAAAACCTGCTAACAGGTCAGGATGTGTCCCCTCCCATCTTCCTCTCAGGTTCCAGGGCCTGAAGTGGCTCTTTTCTGTCTGTCCCCACCCTGTGTGAGGTGTGAGCGGCTGCCCTACTCAGTGACGGGGTGTGTGGGGTCTGCAGGGGGACAGTCTAGAGGGTGGCCGCTTGCTGTGCCCAGACCTGGGTGTGAGGCTCCTCACTCAGGCCCCATGTGATGGCAAGTCTTTCCCTCCCTGAACCTTGGGCACGCAGAGGCACATTGTCCACGGGGACTGCACGTGGGACCCCAGCATCCTAACAGCGACGTCATCTCCGTCCTTTCTAAGGTACCCGCCAGAAGGGGTGTGAGTTATGAATGAACTTCCAGAATGAGCTCAACTGGGCTTCCTGGGGCCTTGATAGACATGAGTATTAATGAATGTGGGAAAGAATGAAAGCATCCAGGCCACACAGAACGTATCTTGTTCCCATAGCCTTTCAGTGGTAATAAATAATATAACCATACAAATAATAAGTATAAAATATAAGTGAATACATATTATTATAGTTTATGTATAACTATAAATAGTAATTTATAAATATAAATCTATAAGTAGCTAGCATATATCCATGCTTACTATGAGCTAAGCCTTGTCCTCAGAGTGCTAACCTCATTTATTCCCCACAACCACTTTGGGAGGTAGGACTATGCCCACTGTACAGGTTGGGTAAAGGGAGGCTCAGAGAGCAGAAAATTACTTGCAGAAGCAAGTAGAGGCTCTGGGACTTGATTCAAGCCTGTCTGACCCCCA
The DNA here is from genome assembly GCF_048773025.1 of Camelus bactrianus. Taxonomy (NCBI): domain Eukaryota; kingdom Metazoa; phylum Chordata; class Mammalia; order Artiodactyla; family Camelidae; genus Camelus; species Camelus bactrianus. Next base: position 58,212,041 of record NC_133551.1, read on the forward strand.
TGGTTCCTGAATCTTCCTTCCTCCAGGAGGAAACCCATTTGTTGCCCCAGGTGCTCTTTGGGGTTTCAGGTTGGGGTCCCAGCCCACTGGTTTGGCCTCTGGACCCTGTCTAGCTTGGCCACAAACTTGCTACAGTGCGGGCTGGAACAGACTCTGGGCCCACTCCCACTCAGAGGCCTCTCTGCCTGCCGCCCTCCAAATCCCCCCACCGTTGGCACAGCCGCTATTTGGGCATGTGGCCCCACTGGGGGAGGATTTTCCCCTCTTCTAGGTATCAGGTTTTCCCTTGCAGTTTTCTGCTTTCATTCCTGGCAGGAGCCCTCGGCCCACAGACAGCAGTCCCTCCCAGCCTCTCTCCTGTGGATGGCGCAGAGCCAGGAATTCTGTCCCAAGCCTGGGACTTCCTCCAGGAGCCAGGACTGGTGGGGAGCAGATGTGGGGAGCATGCCCACAGGCATCCCGTTGGGGCCATCACAGTCTTGCTCCTTTCCCCACAGACGGTGGGTGGGACTGTGGTCAGTGGGGCCTGCAGCAACCACAGTGTTCCCTTGCCAGGGCCCAGTCCTGGGCGGCAGATGAGGGTGGGGCTTCCCCAGAAGAATGAAACTCCACTGTCCTGGGCCGGGCTGGGCTGGGCTGGGAGAGGCCAGGCCAGGTCCACCCGCCTGGATCCAGATGCTGCTTCCTCTCCTCCCCCTCCCCATGGCCTCTCCATCAGCAGCCCCGGAGTCTCCCGGGGAGTGAGGGTCTCAGGGGTGACTACGGGTGTGCGTGGACAAACATGAGTATTTTATATTTTACCAGTCATATATTTGTATTAACGGGTATCAGGAAAAAAAAATCTCACAAGCAATTAATGCATTAAACCCTTGATGTCATGGCTGTTACTGCTTAGGGTGAGGCAAATTGGAAAAGGGAGGCCATTTCAAGTCAATTTAAAGGGACTGATTGAATCAAAATCAATATCGTGCAGTGGAGGGTGTGGGCGGCCAACGCTTGGGAGGCTCAGAGAAGCTACCCGAGCTCGGGAGACATGGAGGAGGCCATGAGCCCTGGAGTGAGCCCCGGGGGTCCACCTGGCTCTGTGGGGGGAACTTGGGCAGCTCGCTGCACCCTGTGAGCCTCAGTCTCCTCCTCCATAACGTGGGGACGAGCAGCGGCAGCTGCAGGGCTGTGGCGGGGGTTAGATGGGGTGAGGGGGAGGGCTGGCGCGGAGCTCTGCCCAGCGTCAGCGCCTGGCCCAGTACGGCGGATGGTGCTGTTATGATTAGTGGTGTTAAGGTCTCCTGTTAGCATCAGGAGCTTATTCTGGGTGAGGTGACCGGTACCTTTCACTCAACCCTCAGCACAGCCCCATGCACGCAGCCCCCACCAGGGGCGCCCTCCTCACATTCACTGCTCTGGGCCAGGCAGGCTGGGTAGTTTGGCCACCCCCTAGGCGGTGACGCAGCCTCTTGGAGCCACCATATCCCTGATTGTAGACTGAGACCAAGAGATCATCTCACAGGGGAGTGGCTGTGAGGGGCAACAAAAAAGGCAGGTCAAGTCCCCAGAGCAGTAGGGCTTCATCCTATGTGAGATCTGTCCCCCTGTGAGGTGAAGGTCTGCTGGTCAGGCAAGGACAGTTTGATGCAATCTTGAGGGGGGTGGTTTGAACCAGCTCTGAGTGTTAGATGTGTGATCCTTGACATGCTCATCTATTCACATATCCATCATCCATCCATCCTTTATCCACCCTCCACCCATGTATCCTCTATCCATTCATCCAACATCCATTCATCTATCCTCTATCCATTCATCCAACATCCATTCATCTATCATCCATCCAACCATCCACCATCCATCTCCATCCATCCATCATCCATCCATCCATCCATCCATCCATCCATCCATCCATCCATCCATCCTTCCATCCAGTAAGTGGTGGTGGGGGCAGCGGAGCCATGCCAGCAAGTTGGGATATTATCCTGAGTGTGGCAGTCGCTATGCCAGTTGTGAGTGGGGGAGGGACCTGAGCAGATTTGTGTTCAAAAGTCCCTCTGGCCACTGTGTATGTGTGTGTGTGTGCAGACAGGGCGGAGGGTGGGAAGAAGACAGTCAGGAGGTGGTGGCCTCAACACAAGTTGGAGGTGGCTACTGGCTGAGCTAGCATGGAAGTCAGAGTGATCTCGACAAGGGCAGTGTCATAGGGGCTGCTGGGGGACTGCAGTGGGCACAGGAGTGTGTGTGTGGGAGACGACCAGTATGGCCGACTGGTTTAGGAAGCTGGGCTGTGAAGGGAAAGAGAGGGAGTTAGCTGGTGAGGACAGCAAGTTCAGATTGGTTTGTTCTTTTGTAATAAGGTGAGAGAGACCTGAATGTAATCAAATATAAGCCACGTGTGAAGGGAAGAGGGAGATAGACCTAGAGGGAAATAAATAAGCAAACAAATATAGATAGATAAAGATATTAAAGCTGCCCCTCCCTCTCCCACTGGACAGATTGAGGTGGTGGGTGGGAGGGGCCGGACAGAGCAGGTCTGGGCCCCAGACAGCAGGAGGGGACACAGTCTCCATCTTCAGGAGGAGGAAGGGGAGGGTCCTGTGGGTGCCGGAAGGTTCGGATGTTTGGTATCAGGAAATCTAGGGAGTTCCTACCTTGAGGCCTGGATTTTCTCTGGGTGGAGGAGTGCGGTCACTGGCTGAGAAGGACAGGAAGCGGGAGGGGAGCATGAGGAGCGGGGAGGGGCTGAAACAGTCCCCTTGGAGATGAGGCCCCTGGGCGTAGGTGGGGCCTGGGGGCTGACTCCAGGAACCCCTTGGGCTTTGTGGGGGGCATGTGAGGTGTGCTTTTGTGTCATGGGCTGGGCTCTGGGTTGAAGTGACTCGGGGCAGTGGCTCAGTCCATCCCCCTTGTGATTTGCACCCGAGTTACCCAACTGTGGTGTCCCCGTGTGCCAGGAAACCATCTGTGAGAGCAGGGCCCTAAAGTCCTGGGCCCAGGAGCTGTACCAGCCTCCCAGCTGGTCCCCTCACTCCTGTCCTGCTGCTGGAGGGCGCTTTCTAATATGTGAGCTTTCCTGCCACACCCCAGCTCAAGAACCTTCAGTGGCTCCTTATTGCTTGTGGGATCAAGTTCAACCTTCTTGGCCTGGAATCCAAGGCTTCTCTGGATTCCAGACTTCTCCAGGAGTCTGGCCCTGCCTCCTTTCAGGCTGTGTCTTCTCCCTGCTGCCACCTGGCACACCCACCTAGGTGCTGGACCTGGGCTCCAGTCATGCTGAGCTCTTCCTCAAATAAGCCAGGCTCTTCTGTACCCTCTTCCCTCTGCACATGCCATGCCTCTGCCCAGAGTGCCCTTCCCCCTCTGCCGAGGCTGGCGATAACTTAGCCACTCCTTCCTGCAGTCCTTCCTGACTCCCCCAGGGACAGTCTGCTTCCTCCCAGCTGCTCCCTCAGGGCTCCACCAGACCTCCATTTTGGCTCTGGCCACCAGTTATCCGTCTACCTGTGGCCATTCTCACTGGGCTGGAAGGGCCTTGGGACGACAGTGACAGTGTCTTATCCCTCATAGTGTCTCCCTCCAAGGTCTGCACAAGGCAGATCTAGGTTCATGCTGTGAATCAGCAAGAGAATGATTGGATGGATGAATGGGTGGATGGGTGGGTGGATGGATAGATAGAAGTCAGGAACCAGGAGGGTGCCAGGAATGGGGAGCCACCAGAGAGCTCAGGGCCCGGCCTCTGATCCTGCCTCTGCTCCTGTTCATTGATGGCCCACTATGTTCCAGACACACAGGTCTCATTTGAACCCTCCCCCATCCTGACAGGTAGAGTCATCACTCCCATTTTACAGATGAGGAAACTGAGCCTAAGAGGGACCCAAGGCACACATCTGGAAAGTGAGTGGCCACGGTTTGAGCCTCAGTTTCCCCACCCCTAGTTCAGGGCCCTTCCTGGAGCTGACACCTGTGGTCCTGATGCCTGAGCCTGACGGAGCCTGTACATGTGGGCTACTTCATGTCTACATTGACTGGGACACAAGGAAAATCAGCTTTGGAGCCAGACAGGCCTGGGCGAGAACCCTGGCCTGTCACAGAACAGATGCTGACTTAGGCATGTCACAGCGCCTTAGACACTCTGTTTTCTCATCTGAAAAATGGGCACATTAACCGAGGCTCCCAGGGGTGTTGTGAGGAGTCCATAAGACAGAGTGTGTGAAGTGCCATCATAGGTGAGGAGCAAGGGCTCCAAACATAATCCCTTCCACCTCCTGCATCCCACTTCTCTCCCAGGCCAGCCCCACCCTCAGCCCCCCGGGGCCTGGTTTCTCTCCCCTTGGCCTGTCCTGGAGTGGCCTGCGTCTGTCCCATTACTACAGCGACCACCTCAGCCTCTGCGAGTGGAGGTGGAAAACCGCCAGAGCAGTAACGAGGCTGTGCATTCTGATCTGTCCCTGATGGCTCTGGCCTCACAGCATCTTCCCACAGGGAGGCAGCCTGGTGTCTGGTCCTTGTGCCAAAGGCCTGTCCTGCCTCGGCCAGGAGTGAGTGCAGGCTTCCCTCTGTTCACATCTGACCAGAGATGCTCTTGCCGATGGGGCCCAAGGCCACAGGAAGCAGCATAGTGGGTGCCTGGCCCCGAGTGACTCCCTCTCCCTCACAGGCAGGGCTCTGCACCCGGGCTGGGGAGGATTTAACCCCAAGCACCCCTGTTCCTCTCCTCCATGGCCACGTCTGCCAGGCTCTGGGCTCCGGGTTCCCTCTCTGCCACAGGTGCCTGGGACCCCATCTTCCTGCTGAGGTCGGGGTGGGTGGGTAGGGGCAGCCCTGGGATGTCTTGGGACACCTCCTCCAGAATTTCGGCCCCTCCCTGCCTCGTCTCCTTTTTCTCCCTCCCCAGGACTGAGTTCCTTTCCAGAGAAATCAACTGAACCCAGCAGGAGAGCCGGAGCTCAGAGCCCACTGAGAGCGCCCAGATCACAGAGAGGATATAGGAGAAGGGCTCCGTGCAGCAGGGCAAGAGCATCAGGGAACGCAGACAGTGCTGAAAGGAAGGTGGCTCCTGGTTTCTTGCTCCCTAAGCTGTTTATTTTGAGTGAAACATACCAGAAAAATTCCACTTGGCCTCCAAAGGCTGCATCCCCCTACTGTCATAGTGAATACCACAGGGAAAACTCTCTGACATGTTTGGCTGGGACCACATCTGCCCAGGGGTTTTCCTAATGGTTTTTGTGACCTGGGGCTTCAAGACCTATTTAAGCCATTCAAGACATGGGGGCAGATACAGGAGTCCTTGCAGTGATCTGACCTGGGTTATCGCAGGTGACAGCCCCCTACTGAGAAGGTCTCAATCCCAGGGCAGCAGGGGTGCAGCCCACACTTGCCGCCCCCCGGGTCTGGGAGCTGGGGGAAGGCGGTGGGGGAGGGGGAGAGGAGCGGGGAGGGGGAGGGGTGTCCCAGTCCTGGTTCTCCAAGCTATAGGGTGGTCCCTAGGGGAAGTGCGTATGGGAGAATCCAAAGAAGCAATTTGTGGTGTCAAGGACAGAGGAAAGGGTCCGTCTCTGCTGCCAGTTAAGCAGGCTCAGGTGGAGGAGGGGAGGACACGGCAGTGGGGACGTCTGGGATGTTTCATTCCATTCCGAGGGGTCTGGGTTCTTGAAGAGAGAGACAGGGGTGAGTCAGTTGGGGATGAGAGAGGGAGGAGCCCCCAGGGATTCTACTTTTTAATTCTGAGAGGTCCTGGAGAGAAACTGCCGAATAACCTCCTAAAGATACTGACATGTGAGAAGCCCAGGGTCTTCAAATCTTCACTTCCCTCATGTGGCTGGAGCATTCTGGAACGTGCTAGTACCATGCAGAGCATCTGAGAGGCACAGAATCTTGGAATTAGAACAGCTTTCACAGACTCAAAGACACATTTTATGGAATCTTTGAATTGCAAGATCTGAGCATCTTGTCTTTATGCAGAATCCTAGAATTACAGAAGCACAGACGCATACATGGATCATAGCATTTGAGGATTTAGGAATCTCTACAAAAGACTTGGAACAACATAGAAGCCTTTGGAGAAACAGAGTTGAAATAGAAATTTTGGACTCAGGGATATTAGTACAAGAAATAACTTTAGTCCATCTCCCTCCTGTAATATAGGAAGCTCTCTCCTTGCTGGGGTAACTTGAACACTTCTAGGGACAGGGAGCTCATTATCTGACAGGGCAGACTGTCTCACTGTTGAGCAGATTTGGGTCCCTATGTGAGCCGCCTCTCTCTGGCCCCACTCCCTGCCTTCCCCCATTAACCTCAAACTGCTGAATGGGCTGGACAAGTAATACAGATACTGAGACAGAAATGAAACTATCTCATGGCTGAAAATAATGATATCTGAGGGCAACGGGGTTTCAGAAGGCGTAGCCGTAACAACTCCTGGCAATGACGTTCACCCCATCCTTTGGTACCAGGCCTGGGTGAGAGCGAGCCATCCGCTGCCTGCCAACACTCATCCCAGCCCTCCAGCTCTGCAGAGGGAGAAAGCTGAGCTGCCTAAAAACAGCCGAAAACAATCATGGAAAAGGCACGATCGGCTTCCAGTCAAATCCCAGGCAAGAGCAAGAAGAGTGACTTGACAGTAAAACAAAGTATCTTTCTGAGCATGGGAGCTGGATTTCACTAGATTGTTCTGAAAGTCGATTTGGGGTGTGGTGGAGTGTGATGATGGGAAGGCCCAGTCCTTCTGATGAGCATTGGCCATAATGCTGGCCCCCGGGCAGAGCTGGAAGTGAGGGCCAGATCACCTAGTTGGAGGACCAGCTCTGCCTCACCCTCGCTGTGTGACCTGGAACAAGCTCCTAACCTCTCTGTGCCTCAGTTTTCTCTCCTCTGAGGAAAGGATAATAGGGGTATATCCAGTATGATCCTAGCCTTGGTCACTCAGGCAGGCTTGCTTCCGCCCATCCAGTGATCCACACGCCTGTGTTCAAGGCATGCGTTCATTCTTGCTCTCACCACTCTCCCTATTCATTCATTCATTTGGGCATCAGTTCCTCCACTCCTTGGTGCATGAATTCATTCACGCGTCCTGGCATGCTGAATCCCACCGTCCAGCCTTTTGCTAGCTTGTGGGTGGACAGTTTGGGCCCAAGGAGGGACTCTGCCTGTGGGGCTGGTAGAAAACCTCTGATCACTTCCATGCCACTTAAGGTTCTGGGAATTGTAAGAATCTAGGGCATGACTTCATCTGGGTCCTGCGGCCCCAGATCCCCACCCTATCTTCTCCTCCACCCTGGTCACTTAGGGACAGAGTGACCTGTGAATGGGTACGCCCTGGAGAGCTGGTCAGAGTAGCCCATGTGGAGGGTTTCTGTGTGACCTGGGCCAGATCATCTGCGGTCCCTCTATCCCAGAAAGTCCTCTCACCACTGGTGAGAGTTGCGTGAGCATTCACGAGCTCTGCGCAGGGAGAAAGCTCTGCCTGTAACGTGTTTGCCAAGAACAGAGGTCGATCGTTCATCCTGTTACTCATGGCCCTGTTTTATCGAGGTGTATTTTGGTGTAAGAACACAATATAACAGACCCTTTATTCCAGAAAATTAGAATCCTTTTCCCTCTCGTGGAGCATCCCACTTCTGACCAGGAGGGGCTGATGGTGGGGGCTGAGCCCAGTTCAGGGTTGACTCTGCTCTGATCATGTCCAAAACCCACTCTGTGTGTTAGTGATCTAAGGGCATCCCACAGCTAAGCGCCCACTGTTTGGTTGCACTAATTAATTGATTTTACTGCCACTATTTGAGGCCTCTGAGCCTGGCATGCAAATATATGCAAATGAGGAGAGTAGTGGGTTGAATCCAAAGCCTGGTGGGTGTCTTCCTGGACTGGGCTGATTTCTCTGCTCACCTTTCCCATCACAACCCTCCTGTGTTCGGGAGCAGAGAGTTAGGAGAGGAGCAGGGCTGTAGGACTAGCCGACCTGGGTTCCAATCCCAGTCCTGCCTCTGACTGCTGTGTGGGATCACGGGCGAGTCCCTTCCTCTCCGCACCAGACAGTGGGGATGACACTCTGGGCTGTGCTCGGTTCTGCAAACAGAGCTCAAGCCTCCAGCTTGGAGCTCCTACTTTGACCATGTCCGAGGCTTCCCGGAGAGAAGTGCCGTCTCTCTGGGCTTTGCAGCCCTGGAAGAGCGGCTGCTCCTGGGAAGGAGTGCAGCAAGCTCCCTAATGAATGGCCCCTGCTCCCTGACCAGGCCCTCGCCTCCTCTTCTGTCCTGTATCCTGTGTTTTATGTGTGACTTTTGCCAACTGCAGCCATTCTTCTTTGGGTGTGGGAAGAATTTTTTTTTAAAGATTGGAATTTAAACATCCTGAAAGATTTATTCTGTGTAATGGATGGAACATCCCCCACAAACACCACACAAATTATGTTTGGAGCAGTAGGACTGCGGTCGGGGGAGGGAGGGGTGGGGCCAGGGGTTCGGAGGCTGCTGGGTGAAGGACTCATTCAACGGCTCTGAACTGGATGCACCTTACAGTTTGCCCTCCTTTGTCGGGGGAGGAAGGAGGGCTGATGTTTACCGAGTGCCTACTGTGTGTGGGGTGGGCGGCCACATGCTGAGCCCCATCAGTCCTGGCACTGTTCCCCGGGGGGCGCTGCTGCTCCCATTTTTGTGCAGGGGAGTCTGGGCTCTGAGGGAGGAGGTGACTTGTCCCAGGTCACTCAGCCTGCCAGTGGCAGGAGGGGATGGGAGCCCAGGCCTGGTTGACCCCAGGGTCCCGGCTCTTTCCCTGGCCCCGTGCAGGAGGCTCAGGGAAACTTGTGCACTGGGGGAGCTGGGACCCAGATGTCAGCAGTGGTACTTGTCACTGACACACGTTCCGTTCAGCTGAGCGTTGAGCATCTCCTGTGAAGTCTGAGGAGGATCTGAGAGAGGCAGGTCCTGGGCCCCTGGGCACATGCACCTCTTCGGGGCCAACCTCCACACAAGCATTGGGGAGACAGAAGGAGAGCCTGGAGAAGCTCAAGGCCTCCCTGAAGAGACGGCTGTGGGGACCACAGAGAACAGACTGGAGGACGGACTGGGAAGGGCATCTGGGCAGGGGCACTGCAGGGGCGCGGGCTGGGAGGCGGGAATCCAGTGGAAGATGCATTCATTGAACAAACCTTCATTGACCCTGCCAGGCCCTGCGTTCGCAGGTTCTGGGGACACAGGGACGACTCAGAACGATTCTTGCTTGAGTTGCTCACCACCTAAATGCGGAGACAACCTGGGACAAGGATCATCACACAAAGTGGAGAGGTGGGAGCACCACAGCTTCTTGGCTGTGTGGCCTCAGGCAAATTGCACACCTCTCTGAGCCTCAGTTTCTTCATCCATACAGCAGAGATAATAATGATCTTGCTTCACAGGGTGAGGTGAGGATTAAGTGAGACGACTCAGGTAACAGGTGAGGATGGAGCCTGGCACGTGTAATAGGTTCAGGACAAGTTCTCTACCAGCTGCTCTGGAACAGAGTTGAAGGAGTGATCAGTTCTTCCTGGGAAGGGGTTCACCAAAGAGATGATGTCTGGGCTTTGAAGGATGCATAGGAGTTCCTCAGAGGGAGGAGGGGAAGGGATGGAGGAGATACAGCAGGAGCAAAGCCCTGGTAGGGTGGGGGTGGAGTTAGGGTGTTGGGCGCCCAGAGAAGACCCTCTTGGCCTGTTGTTTCCTGTGTGTGTGTGGTGGGGGCAGGGATGGGAGAGGTGGCGGATGGTAAAGCAGGAAGCGTGATGGCTTAATGTAGCTGACAGTGGGAGCCACAGCAGGTCCTAGAGCAGCACTGTATGTGATGTGGAGGATGGCTATTCTGCCTGGTGACCCCTGAGATCAGATAGGGGAAGGGGAGGAGCAGTAGTGGAGTCTGTGCTTCAGGACTCACGAGGGGGCATCAGTAATCTTGACACGCGGGGCTCTGCAGCAGGCAGGAGGTCAGGGCTCAGCACACAGTAGGGCTCACTGAGGTGAACTCTTTTCCCTTGTGTAAGCCCCTCACTTCACAGATGGGGAAACAGGCTCAGAGAAGGCAAGTGACTTCTCTAGGGACAGGCAGCTGGCCTTGCTCTGGGACCCCAGGGGCTGCCTTTGCTTGGAGGTGGAGGGGGAAGGGGAGGAGGAGGGTTATCCCATGGAGGGGGCATGGGTCCAGGGGTCTTTGGGGTGTCTGCGTCATGACAGTGACTTTAAGGTGGTTCCTCCCCAAGGAGGGAATGAAAGAGGCTCCGCAGAGGAGGGTGGAGGGGAATTCTCTGTGACCTCAGCCCAGGGAGGGGTGAGGAGGGAGTGGGGAGGGGACTCAGTTACCCTCTGAGAGCCCAGGCTGCGGTGTCCAGGAAAGAAGGTTGGGGGCTGCTGGGGTCTGCTCTCCCCCGGGTGAGTCCTGCATTGGCCAAAGTGTCCAGGGTGCCAGGCTGGCACAGGAGGCTCACTGCTGTGGCCCTGGCACTGTCCTCAGCTCCTTGACTCTTCAAAGTGCCCTGGGAGGATGTGGCTGTTACCATGTTTCTAGTCAATGATGGAACAGCTCAGAGAGGGTCAGTGACCTGCCCAGGGCCTCCCAGCTGGTGAGCACCAGGTCCCGGGTTTGGCTTGAGTCTGGGCTCACCTGCCCAAGGGGCCTCGGCCTCCTTGCTTTCTCCCTCTCACTTTCCACCTCTGTGTTGTCCTCCCTCATCTGGAGCGTCCTGTCCTGCAGTTTCCAGAACAACTTAACCTTCTTGCCCCAGGGCCTTTGCACTGATTGTTCTTTCCGTCTGGACAGATCTTCTCCCTCCACTTCCTCCTGGCAGGATTAACTCCTGCTTACCCTCAGGCCCCAGGGCAGACAGCCTTCCTCGGGGAGCCCCCTGACACCCCAGGCTGGGTTAGAGTGCCCCTCTGGCTCCCACACCGCCTGTGCTTCCCCATCAGATCGCACTGAATCCTCATCATCTGTCCCCCACGAGCCTGGGGGCCTAGAGGGCAGTGACCGTGTCTCCAACCCTGTGGTTGACACAGGGCCAGCCTCCATCTTTTGGACAAGTTTCCTGACCACTCGGAGCCTCAGGGTCCTCTGTAAAAGCGGTGAACCCCATCTCCTAGGATCGCGGTGGGATGAAACGACACGGTGCCAGGTGCCCCCAGCAGTGCCAGCTCCTCAGACACCAGCCTCACCCCTCCCTCCCGTCTCACTTCTTCCCAGCCTCTCCCTGGCCTCTGATGGGGCCCAGGGCTCCTCTCCCGTGCATGGCTCCTCGCCACCCACCTCCTCCCTACCTTCAGAGAAAAGTTAATTAGGAACTTCCTCCAGGACTCCCATCTCCTGAAGTTCTGTGCTTAATTAGCAGATCCTGTTCTCAGAGGAGTTCCAAATGCAGCCTTTCTAGCCCTGGCGAGGGTGAAGTGCGGTGACGCCTGCATTCTCCCTGACAGTGTTTCTCTCTTTCTGCCCTCCCAGCTTTTTGTCTCCCTGATTCTGAGTCGGTTTGACTGCCATGTATATTTGGAGCTCAGGGAGCGAGTGATTAGGCCTTACAAAGATTCACAGACAAGGGAATTGATGCTCGGAGAGGGCAGGCCCTGGTGGGAATCACAGAATTCAAACCATTAGTTAGCTAATTCACATAAAAACATGTATCGAAGTCCAGCTGTGTGCCACAATGTGGAATGCCCCCAATTTAGTAAAATCCAGCATTAGCTGAGGTCCTTGAGTGAGCCCACTGAACACCTGTGTGCGGAGCATCGCCTGGCACTGGGCTCTAGGTGGGCATCCTCCGCACGTGGATTACGTTCATTCTCACGGCCACGTGGGCAGGAGCACTGTCATCCCTGTGTGACAGAGGAGGATGCGAGCTCCGAGAGGTGAAGGAACCCGGAAAGGCTGAGGGCCACTGGGCTCCAAGTCAAGAGTTCTTTCCAACAGGCTGGAGATGGAGTCAGCCACTAGGAGTCGGGCGAGCCCCGTGGCAGTGGGGGCACTATTTGGACAGGAAGGCCCCGAGGCTGGGATTTACAGGAGGAGGGCAGGCCCCTCCCTGCACTCACCTCACTCCCGGAGGGTCACTGAGGCTGGGGCATTCTGCCTCAGAAACATCCCTTGAGCCGTTCTGGGTTTGGATGTGGGCTCTGCTGCTTAGTGGGGATGACTTCGGATGTCTCCTCAGCCTCGCTAAGCCTCCGATTCCTCACTGGAGATGATGCTCAAACTCATCATCTGGGGGCTGGGAAGTTCTGATGTGGAGCAGATGTGACATCCCCAGCACAGAGCCTGGCACACAGCTAATTAACGAGTCAATTCACTCCTCCCTCCTCTACTGGGGAAGCCTCTAGGGGTGCCTCAAGGTGCTCCTGTGGCCTGTTCCCCAGCGGGGATGGGGATGTCAGTGTCCATACCCGGAAGGCTGTGTCCTTGAGCTCCCAGAGCCATCCATATGCTGACAGTGAGGTTCAGAGATAAATAAGGCCTGATTTCAGTCCTGCATCTCCCAGGCTTGGCTGCTCCCTGGCCCCCCCCACTTCCCAGGAATAAAGTACAGTGTTCCAGTGTATGCTGACCATTCAAGCCCTGGAGGGTACCTGTTGGTCTCCTACCAATGTTTAAGTCTTGCTGTCCCATCAGACAGGGGAGAGACACAAAGAGATAAATAAATCACAATGTAGTTAAAAAGGACCTGTGTAAAGGAAGCTACATACTTCAGAAGCAGAAGAGATGAGCAGATTTACTTTTCAGGGATGGGGGAAGACAGCAGGGTGTTCCAGAAGAGAAAGACTCTAATCTGGGTTTTGCAGGATCAATAGGAGTTTGCCAGGTGGAGGAGGAGGAAGAAGGCACCTTGAGAAGAACAGAATGCACAGAGGAAATGGGAATCGAGTGAGGTTCAGGGTAGTAGATCAACTAGGAGAGAGAGTGGGCCAGGTCAAGAAGGGTCTCGAATGCCAGGCTGAGGGGGTCTCTGCCTGTTTCTGCCCCTCCCTGTCTGCTGCGTATTGATGCCAGCAATGGGCTGTCTACCTGGCTAGGTCCAACCCCATTGCCCTGGCCACTCTTCCAGACCTGCCCTGGCCACACGTGCTGTTGCCTGTGGGTCAGTCCTGAGTCAACAGCACTGGTGGAGGCTCGGGTGCTGGAGGGCCTGGGGTAGATCAGGTGCGCAGTGCCAAGAGCTGGGGCTCTGGAGCCACAAAACCTGGGTTCAAGCCCCCAGTTCCCTCACTGACTCACTTCTCTGTGCCTCCCCTGTGACTTGGGGAGTCATAATGCTGCTCCCAGGATGGCATTTTGTTCACAGAGATGGGACAGCCATGAGAGGAGCAGGCTGGGGATGGGGAGAGTCAGGAGCTCAGTCTTGGATGTTAAGTTTGAGATGCCCATTAGACAGGTGGAAGGAGAAGTCGAGAAGGCAGTTGGATTGAACAACCTGGGGTTTCAGGCTGGAGGAATGCACTTGGCAGTTGTCAGTGATGGGACCCAAATGAATGAAGCCTTGGGACCCTCTGGGTCCATCTAGGGAAGGGGAGTAGATTGAGAAGAGAAGAGCTCTGAGCCTCCCCACCCCTCAGAGCTGTACGTAACGAGGGTCGCATGCAGGCAGAGAGCTGCCCCCTCAGTGGGTGCTGAGCCCCTTCTCTGGGGCCCTCCCTTTCCCTACCTGTCAACCAGCCACCGGCTGAGCTGACCTCTCAGGAACCCTTCCTGGAGCAGATGCTGAAAATGTCGCCTCCTCTCTCTCCTTGCCACCTCCTTCTGACACAGCGGGTGAGGGCAGCAGGCCCAGGGGCTCCAGGCTGCGATGCCCACTCCTGTCCTGCGTAGTTAGGCCCAGGTTAATAGTCAACCAAGGATTCTCCTCCAGTGCCTGTGCAGACACCCCCCCCCCCCAATCCAGGCGGTAAGGAGAGGAGACGAGAGGGACTCTGAGGCATTGCTGGGTTCTCAGGTGGGGAGGGCCGGAGGACTGTGGAGTGTGTTAGAATGAACAACTAGGTACTGCCACATGGATAGGAGTGGGGGCAGAAGCACCCAGCAGACAGAAGCTCTCTGGCCTCCCTGTCCTTGCTCATCTCAGCTCTGACCCCACCTCCCCCTGCAGCCCAGGATTCCCTCTTCCCAGCCCACCCAGTAGACTGAGGACATCCAAGGCTCCCAGGCCTAGATCCCAGTCTGTTGGGTCAAGCGCCCCCTCCTGGTCCGACTAGCTCGGGCCAGAGGGTGTGGTCACGTATTGCAGACTCCTTGGAGCCCAGAGGAGGTAAGCGTGCCTGCTGGGGGTGGAGGATGATTCCTGGAGAAGAAGAGGGGTCGCTGTGAGCTGGGTGGGCATCTGGGAAGGGTTGCAACAGCCCAGAGTTGGCACCGGTGAGCCGGGGGTTGGTAAATACATGGGAGCTGGTTTGGCAGAGAAAGGGAAGAGGCGGAGGGTGTGGGGTTTGGAGGGGGTGCCTGTGACATTGTGGAGGTGGGAGAGCTGCCCTCGCCTGCCCATCGCTGCTGCGGCGTTTCGTTTTGCTTCCCGTCTCAGACAAAGTAGAAACGTCATCTTCAGAAAGCTCCTTAATAGTTTACGGTTGTTCACTTTATTTCTTTACTTGATGATTGTTGCTCTTTCCCACATGACTATCAGTCCCAGGAGGGGGGACCCTGTCTTCATCACTGTGGTCCCAGGGAGGCCCTGCTGGGCATGGAAGGCGCCCAATTCATGTGAGTGGAGCGAATGAATGAACGAATGCTAATGGTGAGTAGAAGCCTCAAAAGGGAAGGAAGTAACAACCCTTGGTTTTATGTTTTATTCAAGCAGTTGTAAGTACCACCATCCTTAACAACAATGAATCTTCATCGCACACCTGGTAAGTGTCGGGTCTGCACTGACAGCCTTATACCTGTTTTCTCATTTGACCTCCAACCACAGCCTGGGAGGAGGTGAGGGTGCTCCCACATCTTACAGGGGAGGGCGGGAGACCCTTGGGTGCAAAGTGCCCCAGGGGCCTGTGGCTGGTGGGGAGCAAAGCTGGGACTTGAGGTCCCGCCTGACTCCAGGTCCCTGTCAGAACCGCACGCTGTCTGCCCTACTGTGTGCAGGTTCTGCCCTGGGGCCTGGAGATGGACAGGCCGTCTTGTGCCAAGAGGGTCCCACTGTGAGTCAGGGAGACCGAGTCGTACAGTGAGTAATGAAGGATGTCTTCAATGGTTCAGCTGTCTGGACCTCATACCACCAAGGCCAAGATTGGGGCAGGGGCTTGCCTGTTGGGACAGGGCCTCTGGGTCCTCCAGGAGGAAGGAGTGAGGTGAAGTGGTGGGGAAAGTCAGAAGCTCTGGGTGGGTCAGGTGATGGTTGTTCACCGAGGATGCTGGGATCCAGGGGCTTGGACCCCAGGCTGCAGTCCAGGGCCCAGCGCAGCCTTGGGCAGGCTGCCTGGTCATCTGTGTGGGCTCCAGGGAGATTAGCGAGGCAACCACGTGGGGGTGGATGGAGGGGAGAGACGGTATGAATTTGGGTCATGTTGACATGATGTGGAGGCAGGTGGTGGAAAAGAAAAAAACAGTTACAGAAAACTGCAGCAACAACAGCCCTGCCTTGGCAAAGTATCAGTCAGCAGGGTATTCGGTCTGTATCAGAGACCTAGAACTTTCTAAAAGTGAGGTGTTGTGACGTTGTCACTTTGTAGGGACAGAGGTGGGGCAGAGGGCCCAGAGCTGGCCATAAAGTCACAGGAGGGGATGGAGGCAGCTCGGTCCCTGGTCTCCCTGGGAATCCTCCTGCCGTCTTGGGAGGGCTGACAAAGGTCTGTGGCTGATCACCTCACAGCTGAGAGGGGCTGGGTGGCAGCAAAGGCCCCCGGGCTTGTCTTGGCTGCCTGGGGTTAATGGCCTCATTTCCCAAGTTCCCTGCATCCTCCGGAACGTAGACCCCTGACAGCAGGGCCTGTCCGGTTGTTCCTGGCTCTCCCCACGCCCTGCACGGTGCCATGTGGATGAAGGAGCAAATGTCAGCCCCTTCACCTTCCCCCACACCCACTCCAGCGTGTTCCCAGGGCGGGTGACTTAGCCGATAGTACAAGGTTTCACGGCTCAGCCAGCACCACACAGCACCCAACGTGGGCTGGCACTCAGGTCCCTGGGCCCCCAAAGTGGTTCCAGAGAATGAGACATGCTGCCCCTGCCCTGCTCGGGTGCAGGCTCTGGGGACAGAGCAGGTCTGGGTTCAAACCCGGAAGCTCCTTCTACAAAGCGTGTCATAACGGGTGACGTCCTAACTGCTCTGAGCGTCAGTTTCCCCTTCTGTAATCTGCTGCAGAGGGTGCTCGTGAGGGTTAAGTGAAAATAATGCGCATGGAGCGCTTAGTACAGAGCTGGGCACGTGATAGGCAGCCAAGGAACCGTGACGTTACTATTATTATTTAGCAGTTGTTGTTGTTTATTATGATGGTGTCTGTGGTTCCAGGCCTTGCCTGTCCTGTCCCTGCTGAGTTCCTGGGACCCGCGCTGGCCTGGTGCACAGTAGGTGCTCAGAAGCCACTGCCAGTGGCTGGGGGTGCAGCTGGATGGGCCTCCTTGATGCCTTTAGGGACAGCAGCAGAACCACGTGACTCTCGAAGCAGGAGTGACTTTGTGGAATCCTCAGTCTTGTCCCTTCGGCCGGGATCCATTTCCTTATGGATTCAGCGACTTAACGTGCCAGCTGGGCTCTGGCAGAGCCAGCGGCAAAATGACAAGGAGCCAAGGTCTCGGTGCCCTTTGCTCCGGCTTTTATCTGCCTGATTTCACGGGGCTGGCGCCCCCGCTGCCACTCAGCTGGAGAAATGTCCAAACTGTGTTAAATCACAGGACACAGGCAGGTGACAGCAGAGCACTTGTCACCCACCTCTGCTGGTCTCTCTGGTCCTGAGCCCGTGGCTCATTTTACCTGCATTTTCCCATAATCACAGTCTTGGAATTGGAAGCAATTTTCTCGAAATGAGAGCTGGTGGTGGCCGGGCGCGTGCACTCACATGCTGCAGCCAGCGGTGGCTCCAGAAGTTTCATGCCGGACAGCACCTGGGGTGGAGCGCCCAGCCGGACGGACAAGTCACAGGCAGCTGTTGGGCTGAGCTGCTTTCTCCTTTTAGTCTTTATAAGTTTCTTTTAAAACAGGGAAGTGATGCAAGCTCCCTGTAAACATCCAAGCATTGAAGCAGTGTGTATTTTAAGCGTCCTGTTTCCCCAGCTCAAAACCCACTTCCGGGTGAAACACTGCAGGCATCGATGACAATGAACTGCCTGAAACGTGCCTGCTGGTTCAGGCTTTTGGATTTGCTATCCTCAGTCCCGCCCTGCAAGGTAGCTTCTGCTGTTCTCCCTTTTTAAGGACAGGCAAAGGGGCTCAGAGCAGCAGAGGGACTCCCCCAAGACCACTTAGCTGCTTTCAGAGCAGGGACTGAACTCACACCTGAGCAAGAGCGCCCTCTCACGTCCCTCCGCTCCCGGCACAGCACATGTCTGCTTTTTCTCTGAGTGTATAATGACTTCTCTCTTTTTTACAAACACAGGATTATACTCCAAGCATCATTTGGCAGCTTGCTTTTTTATTTTCAGAGAATATTTTCCTACGCCGCTCTGGCTCATTTTTTTCTTTTTCAGCAGCTGCCCAGTGTCCTTTTGTCAGAAGCTGGTTCTTTTCAGGTGAACGTTTAGGTTGTTTTTGAGTTTTCTGCTCTTGCTGGCAGTGCTGCGATGCACATAACCCCCTGACTTTCCCCCCAAGTATTCACTTTGACAATGTAAGTGCTTTCTGCTATCTCTCTTTGTCAGATAGTTGAACAATGTAGATAAAGAAAAACTTCCCTGGGCTACCCTTCTTCGAAACTCACCTCTGTATTTCAATCCCTTCTCCCTAGTAACCACTGTTATCAGAGTGGCATATAATCCTTACAGACTCATTTCTATGCACTTATATACATACATATGCATGTGTTTTTGCTATGGGTGTTTTAAAAAACATAAAAGGTAAGCAATATGCATTTTGGTGCATCTGGCTTTTTTTTCCATTAATAAAATCCCAGACATCTTCCTATGTCAGTACACCTCATTCTTTTTAACGAGGTCACATGTCGTGTTCTGTGACATGGATGCTTCATCTTTTTTCTTTTTTTTAAACCATTGCCCTATTGATAGATATTTAGGTTCCTTCCACTTTTTCCTCTCCATAAAAAGTACTGCAGGAAACATCCTTGTGAATGTCTCATTGTGTGCACATGGGAGCATTTCTGTAGTATCAGTCCCCAGAAGTGGAATTGCTGGGCTCAAGGGTTTGCCAAGCTGAGTCTCTGTGAGGTCACAGGAGGCTGGGCAAGATGTGGGCTGTGGATTCCAGGTGGCTGTTTAATGCAGGCAGCATGAGGCAAAACGGCAGGGGATCTGGCCTTTGCCTAATAGTCCACTCACTGTAGCCGTGTTTTTGGACAGCTCCTGGTGACCCTGCCAACTCCAGTAAGATCTCTGCCGGGCAGCTATTTGGACAAAATTGTCAGAACAGCCTCGTGTGTTGCAAAGCCCCACACACTGTCTGACTCTTTCTCTCCTCCTCCTTGTACTGACTGGAGGGTGGACTGACCAGTTGCTTTGGTGGTTTTTAGTGTGTTTCTACCAGTTAGCTGTAGGAGCGATCGGAGGGAAAGGGGCAATATACTGTTCAGGTACCAACCATTGCCCGGACGTGGGTCTGTACTTTTGTGTTTGCTTGTTGGTTACGTACTTGTCGTTGGTTTGTTTTTAACCTGCTCACTAGCCTCCCCCATGACCAGGTCATGGCACAGATTTTCCATTTTGTCCTCCCTTCAATTATAGTTCTTTGGCCCCCAGGCTTCCCAGTTAAGATCACAGGGATGGGTGTGTGACCCTGGCTGGCCAGTCAGAGTACTGCATCCCTAAGCCACAAGAATTGGCTCAGGGCTGGTCAATCAAGCTTTTCCCTGGGATTTGCTGCTGGAGTCTATGGAAGAAACTCCCTTCTGCCCTTGGAATCAGAGCTCAAAGTAGATTCTTGGGGTCACCCTCCCTGGCCTTGTGGGGCACGCCCAGGTGTAGTGGAGAAGCTGAGGCCATTTTTTCAGAAAGAAGCAGAGAGAGATGAAACACGGTAGACAGAGTGTCCTGGGATACAAGATCCTGCTTCTCTGGCCATTCTTCTTACTGCCCCAAGAGCTCCTGAGCCTCTTTCCCAGCCCTGGGGGCAATCATCCCCCTTCTAAAGCCCTCAGCTGCTGGACTGGGGTCTATTGCTGTAGCGCAGAGTTCTGACTAATATTAGGGGTGGGCTCATGAAGTTGTGAGGGCTCTGGATGGACAGAAAGCAGGTTGGTTGGGTACCAGGGTTTTCTCTGACCCAGCTGCCTGACTTGAATATCTCTTCCCCCATTCTGTCCACTCTGTTTTCTAAAACCCAAATCAAACATGACACTCGATTTCTTAAAACTCTTCAATATCTCCCCATTTTCCTTCGGATCATGCCCAAACTCCTTAGCCCGCTGGGGTGGGCCCTGCGTGGATTGGGCCTTGCCTGTCACCCATCACTGATCACACCTTAGGTTCTGGCCATCTTTCTGCTCCATTCATAGGTCATCCTTTCTCTCCTCCGAGCCTTTGCACATGCTGTTCCCTCAGCCTGAAATACCTTTCTATTGCTTTTCTATCTTACTGTCTCCCCTGTTGACTCCGTCCAGGAAGCCTCCTTGCTCCGCTGCTCTGAGCCCCCAGAGCATGGCATTGTTCAGCTCTGTGGTCATTGTTTAATGATCTGTTTTCTTCAAAGGACTCTGGAGCCTATGAAAGCAAGTTCATGTCTATCTTGTTCGTTACTACATTGATTGCTTCCAGCTTCCAGCATATTGTTAATAAATATGTGGGGAAATAATCAATGAATGAGCCCCATTCAAGAGGCACAGGGTGTGATGGAAATAGCTCAGCTTTGGAGCAAGACCAGCCTGGTTTCTGATGCTGCCTGTATACTTCACTATCCCTTGGCCAATTCCTTCACTGTTCTAAGCCTCATTTCCCGAAAAAGCAGATGGCAATATTATTGCCCACCTGTTGGCTATTGTGGGAAAGATAGTGAAGGTGATAGTGTTTGGAGAACTCGAAAGCATTTATTTTTTAAAGCTACTGGTCAATGATAATCAATAAACAGAAATTGTTCTGACAAATATGTTGGCCTTCCCCCCTCCCTCAGGTTGAAAATAACTAATAGCTGATTTACAGGGGAGGAGAAAGAGAGAGGCACACACATCAAGGGCTATAACGTGCCAAATGCTCTTACTACAAGAAGCTGAACATACTAATTTTCTCCAGAAGGGGCTTCGGTGACTTTCATTAGATTCATTGCTAGGTGTTTTATACTTTGTTTTTCCTGCTGTAAATATTTTTCTTTTTTCTTTTACTGAGGCATGGAGGTGTAATTCAGCATAATGTATTGATTTTGCATCCAATACACTTCTTTCTTTTTAATTTTTATTTTTGATTGAGGCATAACTGACAAATAAAATGGTAAGATATTTAAAGTATACAACATGATTATTTGATATAAATATAAACTGCTTGATTAATTCTATTTATTTATCTGTAGAATCTTTTAGATTTTCCCCACAATCACGTCATCTGCAAATAATGCCAGTTGTTTCTTCCTTCCACCTTTCATTTATTTTCTTTCTAACCTTCTGAGAAGTGGTGATGGAAGGTATTCTTGTCTTAGTTCTGGTTTCAAAGGGAAAGCTGTTTCCACTGCACCATAATGTGTGATATTTGCACTAGATTTTTCAGAGATGCTCTTTATTCTGCTAAGAAAGTCTAATTTATTCTTAGTTTGCTGGGAATTTACTTTTGAAAGGATACTGAATTTTATTTGCATCTGTTAAGATATTTATGTTTTTTTCTTTTTTAACTTTTTAATGTGATGAAATCATCACATTAATTACTTTTAAAATGTTAAACTAACCTTGCATTCCTGGAATAATCCCAACTTGTCATGATATGTTTATTATTTATATGTTGATGGATTTCACATACTAATGATATGTTTAAGAAATTTGCATTTTTGTTCTGGAGTGAATTTGGTCTGTGATTTTCCATTCTTATATTGTTCTTGTCTGGGTTTGGCATCAAGATTCTATTAGCTTCATGCTTTGTGTGTGTTTTTGAAAGATTAGATTGATCTCTACCTGGAATGTTTGAGAAAGCATATTGCAAACCATCTGGGCCAGTGTCTTTGTGGGAAGATTTCTACTTCTAATCTAGATTCTTTAATTCTTTCCTAATGTTATCTAATTATGCAGTTTTAAAAATATCTTTTTGAGTCAGTTTTCATAAGTTGTATTTTTACTGGAATGGGTCAGTGTCATGTGTTTTCAAATTTATTGTCATAAAGTTATTCCTGATATTTTCCTATTTATTTATTTAATCCCTGTAGCTTCTACGGTTGAAGTGCAGTGGCTGAACACACAGACTCGGAAGCTGATGGCTTGCATTCACATCCTGGGCTGCATGACCCCAAAGGGGCTGGAAGTAGCAGGGGCTGGAGGGAAGGAGCAGATGCCAAGCCCTGCCTTCCCACCTTCTTCCCAGCGGGGGTCCCTGAACTCCTGTAGGGAGCAGGATCAGGTGGGTGGCTAGACCAGCCTGGACTTTTCAATGCTGGCCAGTGGACAGAATGAAGTCCACAGGATACTGGTCTGTCTGCAGGGTCTGCAGAGCTTGGGGTCCACCTTGGAGGTCCTTGCTGGGTGAGGGGGGCTGTAGGTGGAGCACATTTGAAGGCAGAATTGGGGGAGTATTGCATTATTTCTGTTTGTGCCTCCATCAAGTTCTGTCCATTTCATAGACTGGTTACATATATATATATATATATATTTTTCAGTTGAAGTATAGTTGATTTATGATGTTGTGTTAGTTTCTGGTGTATAGCATAGTGATTCAGTTATACATATATATATATATTCTTTTTCATTATAGACTATTACAAGATATTGAATGTAGTTCTCTGTGTTATATAATTAGGACCTTGTTGTTTGTCTATTTTATATATAGTAGTTTGTATCTGCTAATCCCAGACTCCTAATTTATCCCTCCCCACCCCTCTTTCCCCTTGGATAACCCTAAGTTTGTTTTCTGTATCTTGTGAGTTTCTTTCTGTTTTGTAAATAAGCTCATTTGTGTCATTTTTTTGATTCCACATGTAAGTGATATCATATGATATTTGTCTTTCTTTGTCAAATATTCTTCACTTAGTATGATAATCTCCAGATCCATCCATGTTCCTGCAAATGGCATTAGTTCATTCTTTTTTTATGGCTGAGTAGTAGTCCATTGTGTATGAGGCATAGGGACTCCTATATGTCTCTCCCTCAAGGCCTCAGACATAAATATATTTACCACAGGGCTATTTATAATAGCAAAAAAAAAAACAAAAACAAAAACAAAAAAACAAAACACGGGAACAATCTAAACTCAACAAGAGGAGTTTAGTTAAGTAAATTGTGGACCCTCTGGAATATTCCTCAGGTGATGGAGCATTGTTTACACTTCTACTGGATGGCAAATGCTTAAGGTTATAATATTAAATGTTTAAAAAGTCCTAGGATGTTAAGTTATAGATACAGATCAATAATAGCCATGCCCGAAAAACTGATAAAAAAATATTGAAAGAAATGCAACCAAATGTTAAAAATACACCTTTGGGTGTTGAAAACACACATTAAAAAGAAAAGAAAAAGCAAAGCACTTACTTTTTCTAATTACTAGTGTGTGCACTGATTTCATTTAATTTAAAAATGAATATTGCTATTATTATTGTTTGTCTGACTAAACAGTTAATAGACGCTTTCCCATGTTTCCCCCTGCCCATCGCAGGAAGGGAAATCCCTCATCTCCTCTCTCCTCCAGCCTTCTTCAGGGGTTGGCAGTTTGCTTGTCAGACCTCTAGAGTCTTTCCTTTTTATAAGAATGAGATCATATTTAACACATTTGTTCTCAACTTTCCTTTTCTCCTTCTAATTTGTCTTGGAAATGTCTCTCTGACAGCATTATAAATTTATCTCATTAAAAAAAAACTGTAAAGAAAAACCAAATCCCCCCAAAAACCTGTATTTCATCCCATTGTGTGAATGAGCCACAACTTATTAGCCAGTGCCCGCCCCCCACCCACCCTGCATTGATGGACATTTGGAGGTTTCCAGTTTCTTTCTGTACAAGCAGTGTGTACATTTCTCAGTATTTTTGTTCCCCCGCTTTTATTTTAAATAGAGTTACTAGAAACTGAACCCAGGACTTTGACTTCATGCTTTACTGCTGAGATATTACCACCCACCATCAGCATTTTCTGGTATTTTTGTGTACATTTCTGTAAGATAAATTCCGGAATGTGGACTGGCTGGCCCAAGTGATATAAGCATTTAAATTTTGATTAGCATTGCTCATTGCCTTCCAAAATCCTGTACCCATTTATACTCCCACCAGCTCTGTCTGAGGGGGCCTGGGCATTGTTTTTACAATAGAGATAAGAATG
Source organism: Camelus bactrianus (assembly GCF_048773025.1). Taxonomy (NCBI): domain Eukaryota; kingdom Metazoa; phylum Chordata; class Mammalia; order Artiodactyla; family Camelidae; genus Camelus; species Camelus bactrianus. The sequence goes on from NC_133551.1 coordinate 58,235,553, forward strand.
AGAAAATAAACTTTAGCATTCTTTAAAATTTTAAATGATTACCCCTAAGCCTCCTTACTCCCATCTCTTGGGCTCTGCATCCCTGAGCAGCAGGGGTGTCCTAGGCCATCAGATCTCAGGTCTGATGCTGAGCAGTGTGCTTACAACTTACCTTAAGATACCTACTTCCAGGGAGATGGTGCACATTTTAATGTGTATTTCAAACATGGGCCAGTATAACAGAATTGATCATTTTCTTTTTGGTTATCATGTACACACATAGTCTGAAAAATTCTACTTTTTTAAAAAAATAATCTTTAGTATTTCACAGATTTCTACTATGAACATGAGAGTAATATATTTTATTTATTTTTTTCATTATGATATGACAACTAAGTGGCAAATGACTCAAGCATTAAAAAAAAAACCCCAATTCCACCCATTCCTCAAGGTTCTACTTAGAATAAACTATTGGCCACGGCTCAGGAAGCCCAGGTTCCAGGCTAGCTTCTGTCACTTCCTCATTGTATGACCTGAGCCAACCTGCCTCAGTCTCCCTATCTGTGCAATGGGTGCTCAGGGCTTCATCTTGACCCCCACTCCTATCTATCCTGGCTCAACCTCCCTGCCCCTGGGACTTGTGTCCAGGGTCTGAAGTTTGGGCAGTTTGGGGAGATGCATTTCTCCTCATCCTCCACAGGGCTGATATGGCCCTGGGGTTCTGGTCCCCTGCCAGGGTTCTGGCTGCTGTTTCTGGACTTACTGATTTGGGAGTACAGATGTGTCCCTGTCTCCTGTCCTGGAGGACAGGCTAGGGGAGGCCCCATGAGTCTTCTTGTTACCTTGAGGAGCCCTGGAGTGGACCTGGAGTCTCTGTCCAAGCTGGGGCACTGAAGGCTGATCCAAGTGGGCAAGAGAGGGCACCCTGGCTATGAGGGGAAGGGCTGTTGGATAAGCAAATCAGTCCAGCCCAGAGACTTCAAGGAACTCCCCCAGAGTCACACAGGTTGTTTACAGATCTCCGAGATGGGCACCCATTTCACGGATGGGGGAAACTGAGACCATTGGCCTTGGGTCACATAGTAAGGAAGACTCAGAGGCTGGTCTGGACCCTGGGCTTATTCTAAGCAAAACTTTGAGGAATGGGTAGCGGTTACTGGGACAGAAGGAAAAGGGGGCTGAGATTCTACATGCACTGAGGATGGTCCAGCCTCAGGGGGCTGTTCTGACAGTTGAATGATGTGATGTATGGAAAATGTCCCTCATGGAAGCATGTGGTACCTGCTGTGGCTCTCGGCCTTCATCCTCCTGCTTACTGTCTGCTGCTTGAAGGGTCATGACCGTCAGAGCTTCCAGACCATCAACTCTAACCTCTCTGCCAATGGGAAACCCAGAGGCTCAGAGAGATCGATACCTTGCTCAGGGCCACACAGCAACTGAGTAGCAGGGCTGGGATTTAAACTCAGGCCCCTGAGATGCTGAAGGCTGCTCTGCACCACTGCCTGTCTGCAAATCCTCCTATTCCCTGCCAAGGGCTGCTGCCATGCCTCAGGCCCATCCACAGTGATCCGTTTCACTCCACCTGTGAGTCAGGCTCCTGGTGGCCTGTCCCCTGGCTGGGACTGCAGATGTGGGGGAGCGGCTGGGCCTGGTTCTGAGTTAGCACTTCCCACAGCTGCTGTTATCCATCTGCTCATCTGGGAGGCCAAGAAGCAAGTCTGGAACCACATGGGACCAGACGATTCCTCTGGAATTCTGATCCCCTTCCCAGGTCACAGGGAAACAGGAGAGGGTTTTGCGTGCTTCTCTCCCGGAACCTCACCTCCTCCCTGTCCCTGTGCCTCCTCTTGTCCTAGGTCCCCAGTCTGAGCTCATCTGGAACATTACAACCACCTCCTGACTCCCCATCCCAGTATTCCACCTGCCTTACTGGCCCAGAGAGAACATTCTAGAGCACAGCTCTGATTTTGTGCTGCTTCTGTTGCGCGACCCTCCCCTGCCAAGAGACAAACGTCCTGCCCCATGCGGTGGCCATGTCACCATGCCCGTTTGGCTGTCCCGTGCTCTGACTTCCCTCTGGAGAGTTTCCCCTTTGCCTATTCTGGTGGTGGGTTTGGGCAGGAGTGGGCGCACCCTCAGCCCCCTGGGGCTCGCCTGCTTTTTGGGTTCTCAGTGAAGATTATAAACACGAAGCAAGGCTGGTGTTTGTCTCTGGGTCTCGTGTCCTTGGACTGAACTTGCTCACGGCGTGTCTCATTTGCGGGTCCTCCCACCAGAGCCTGGCACAGGCTGGAGTACAGTAGGCACTCAATAAATGGCCCATGAATGAATGAATGAATGAGTGTCTCCCTGAATTTTCCCCTCGTCATCTGTTGCGCCCTCGTTCCTGTCAGTTGCGACCCTTCCCCACAGTGACCTTGACCGGCACTTAACCAGATGTGCCAGGAAGTGGCCTGACCTGTCTCCTGGGAGACCTGGGCTTCAGGCCCACCTGTCCCTCGAGGCTGCTGTGTGTCCGTGGGCAGAGTCCTCCTCCCTCCTTGGCCTCAGCCTTGCCATCCGGACACTGAGATTTCTAAGGGAACATCCTCCCTCCTGGTCTCTCCTTTGACTCCAGCTCTCAACCCCTCAATTTGACAAAGCAACCCAGTGGCCTCATCTCACCCTGCGGAGGGGAGGGTACCTGGAGGTGGTTTGGTGGCGCTGAGAAGCCTGGCACGTCCTTGTTTGCATCTAATTACTCTGATATCTGTTTATTGCCTCTTTAATTCCCTCTGCAAACATTGCCATTACCGGGAGAAATTGGCTGGCGCCAGCCTGGACTGTGAAGCATGGAGGGACCGTGATGGTCCACCTCAGCCTCCAACACCCTGACATGCTCAGAAAGCCTGGCCTCTGAGAGGTGCTGAGAGAGTGGAGGGCAGAGCGCCTGCCTTCCCTGGTGTCCCAGGACCCGGGGCTCTCAGGCTTGGCCCCACTCTGACCTCTGTGAGTCTCAGACTGCAGAAGGGGCAATGTTGCTGAGTGGTTAGAATTCAGACTCTGGAGCCCAAGGGACCTGGGTTCAGGTCCCAGCTCTGACACTTCCTCACTGTGTGACCTCAAACAATTTCCTTCTGCTCTGGGAACCTCTTGTTTCCTCATCTGTAAAGTGGGGCTTGCTGTCTGCCCAGCTGCCCTCCCTCTTCCTGGTATCTGCCTCCTCCCATCCTTTTCCATGTGACAGTAGAAGGGGCTCCCATGGTCTTACTTGTCCCTACTGCCATCACAGCCACTCACTGGTAGACAAAGATGGACACCTGACCACAGCTGAGCCAATCTGTGCCCCCAGGACTTTGGCCACAGTGGTGGACATCTGACCCACTGAAACTGCAGTGAGAAAGTTGGTCCCTCTCTGCTGACTGAAGATGTGTTTTCAACAATGATTGGGCCCGGAGTTTTCAGCCTGTGGAAGGAGTCAATGCAGAGGTGAGATGCAGAGCCCTGGAGACCTCCGAGCCCCGGTTCCAGCCTCCCGTGGGGCCTGATGCCTCTCATTCCCTTCACTGAGAATGCCCTCTTTGGTCTCAGCCAGGGCAAGCTGGATTTCTGTCACTTTAACCAAACCAATCCTGAAAACCCAGGATTAATAGCAATTGCTTCCCACAGACTGTGTGAGGAGGTAAAGTAATTCAGTGCCAGCCATGGGACACAACTCTGGGCTTGGGGAGGGTGGAGTGAGGTACAGGGGGTGGTTCCCATTACCCTGATCCTTAAGATCTGACCCCATTAGCCTGGGTTTCTCTTAAGCTCAGAACAGTCAGCATTCTCTGGGTCTGATTAGGACCTTCACCTCCTTCAACTTGGATGCTCAATCTTTACTAATAGAACCCAGCAGAGATAAGGCACAGAGGGAATGACCTCAATTTCTGAGGAGTGGAAGGTACTAACTCTAAGGTCTTGACACAACAATGCTACCTGGCTGAGCAGTCTGGGGAGGCAGGAGCCATGGAAAGGGCAAGGATTTGGGTGGGCAGATGTGGCTATGAGATCTGGTTTTGACATGCTATACTCACTCAGTTTTTCTAGGCATCTCTATCCTCATCTTCCAAATAGGGATGGTAGCAGCCTTTTCCTTTCGTGTGGTACAGATCAGATGAGGAAAGGAGGGGAAGTGGCTTTAACTTTAGGCTGGGCACACGTGAGGGGCAGTTAGTGGCATTGGGAGGGCAATGGCTGGGGGCCAAGTCTCGTCATAGGAAGTGGCCCAGGGCAGATGACCTCTGCATTCATCTGAACAGTGGCTCCTTCCTTCCTTCGTTTGTTCACAGATAACGCATTGAACAGGAGGTCATGGTACCAGCTCTGGGCAAACCTGGTCACAGGTGCCTGCTCTTCTGGGCTCAGAGATGGGCAAGAAGGGAATTCCCACAGACAGAACAGAGAACAGTACTCCAGGAAGCATGTGGTTGTAGGGCTTGGAGTGGCTCGTGCTGGGGGGATCTGTAGGAGGAAGGAGTTGGGACTAGGAAGAGATGGAGAATCAGGTTGGATGAATAAGTGGGTGTATCAGGAAAGAATTCTGCTGCTCCTGCAGAGGCCCAGGGTACCAGGGGACGGGGCGTGCATGTGCCCTGAGGACAGAAGAGCCCCTTCCTCATCTTCAGTTCCCGCTGGCTGCTGCCTGCACTGCACAGCTCTCCATTGCTGCAGGGGAGAGTGACTGGAAATGAGCTCCCCTTCCAGCCGCCCTCTCGGAGGAAGTGCTGCCTTAAGCCCTCTGGATTTGTAAAGGGACGAGACTTCGAGGCAGACTCCTGGGCCACTTCAGAACCAGAGTGTTCTTGGTACTGAACCACGCTTGGGTCCATTTGCCCAGCAAAGCCAATCTATTGACCCTGGGCTGTGGTACAGGAAGGAACAGCATTTACTGCAGGGGGCCAAGCAAGGAGAAGGAGAGGCTCACGTTTAGAAGACCCAGACTCCCAATGGTGTGCAGGGCAGGGTGTCGCGTGCGGGCGGCGGCTGCAGGGTGTGTGATCAGCTCCTGTGCAGCTCTCTGATTGGTGGGCGGTGAGGCAGCAGGCTGATGTTTTGAGGAGCTCAAACATCAACCTTCTGGTACCAATGGATCTGGGGTCTCCGTGCCGGTGGTGAGCATGCAGTTAACATCCTCCACCGGGTGGGGGTTTTAGTATCTGCAAAACAACTCAAAGATGTGGCTCAGGATAGTATCTATAGCCCTTGAGGAGGAACTAAAGGTTCTTGACTTTGTTTTATGGCTTAACTATTATTATTTTGTCTTACTTGACCGCTTTCCTTTGTTTCTGCATTTTTTCACTTCTCTATTAAATTTGCTCTTTGGAACTCGGGGAAAGCCTAGGAAGCTAAAGGTTTTCTACAAACAAGAGGAGGGGGACACGGGGGTCTGTCCGTAGGAAGGCCCCACAGGATCCTGCTTGGTTTCATTTTCTGGAGTAGGTGCTTGGCAAGAGCTCGTTGTGGGAAGAGATGGGCCTGAGGGTGAAACTGGGAACAGGCGGCTTCTCCCCCTGCAGACTCACTGGGAGTTCTCCTCGCCTGGTTAGTGAGAGCGCCCACCCCACAGTGGCTGGGGACGGCCAAGGCAGGCTGGGCAGCAACTGTCACTGGGGGGTTTTGGGCATTTTCGCTGGGCCTCGCCTCGGTGGGTCCCACAGCTCCCCTGATCCTGGATAGAACCTGGTCTGGGGAGATGGAGCCTCGGCCAGCCCAGCACGAGCCCAGAAGAGGCCTTTGATTCATGAACCACTGTATTTAGGTGGATTTAGCAACTAGGTTTCCAATTGATTTCCAGTGGGAGGGAGGATGGATTTACAGCTCCTCAAACAGGCTTGTAGCCACTCCGCAGATCTGCGCCAGGCTGCGGGCAGGAAGATATTGATGTGACCTAGGACCTTGGGAGGGAAAGATAACGAAGTTCAGAAAATCCATCCATGTGGGGTTCCTCCTGGGGCCCTTGAAGATGCGCCTCCTTCTTCTGATGCACGTGCACAGCTCTGCAGGTGCCGAGGGGAGAGGATGGAGAGGAAGGGGTCCTTCTCCCATCTCCATCCCACTCTCGGAGGAGACACAGGCTTTGCAAAGGGGTTGAAGTCTGTAGAGTTCCCAACAAAGTTCAGAACTCTGGGTCTCTGAAGCCCTGGGGGCTGGCTGCCCAGCCTGCCCTCCTGCTGGTCCCAACGGGCCTACTGTCCCTGCAGCCCCCTCCCCTCAGCTGGAGACGGGGGAAACTTCCCTCTGAGGACAGCTGCGGGGTGAGATGAAGTGTAAAGGGAGCAGCACAGCCCTGGCCCAGAAACGACAGAGACAAGTCGAAGAGTGACTCTGACAGCCATTGTCTGTGTGATCCTGCACATGGCTTCACCTCTCTGAGCCTCAGTTTGTCCCTCTGTGAAGTGGGAGTAGAGTTGTGGTCATGATTAAAAGGGACAATGCAGTTCAATGCTTAGCCCTGTGTTGGGCATGTGGTCAGTTGTCATGGATCTTTTTACTGACCCCCTTCTCCTGAGTGGCTGGCACTGTCTGGGCAGAAGCTGCAGGCCTGGCCCTGTGCCAGCACGGACAAGAGCAAGGACTCCAGACTCCTTCCCTCACCTCCATGCTGGTCAAACTGGAAGATGGAGCAATCCCCACACTGGTGCCTGGAGAGGGAGTCCAAACGCTGAGTCTGAATCCTGGCTGGGCCACAGGTCATGTGCCCTCTCTGCACCTCAGTTTCCTCATCGGTAAAATGGGGAGGATGATAAAAATGGCAGATGTTACCAAAAACTATTCTATGCCAGGCATATTGTGAGTGCTTTGCATATATTAAATCATTTAACACTCACAGCAACCCTATGAGGTCAGTACTTTTATTATCTTCCCATTTTACAGTGAGGAAACTGAGGCTCAGAGCATGAAAGCAGCTTGGCCAAGGTCACACAGAAGCAGGCATGTGAACTCAGGTCTCTGACTCAAAGGTCCAGGAATAAATGTTACAATAATCAGGATGAGTGGCCCTGAATGGCTGGTTAAGTGAGATGGATGGGCTGAGCTCAGAGCTGGGGTGATGGTGGGGACCTGGGTGGTCCAGGGGACTCCTCGGAGGTGATGCACTGTACTCAGGGCTAAAGAGACCGGCTGGATTAGGGACACAGGTTACAGAGGCAGTGCTGGGAACAGAGCTCCATTCACCTGAACAGAGGCCATGGGGGTCCAGACTGTGAGTCCAGGTGTAGGTTTCACCCTGGGGGACACCGGCAGATACGCACGTGGCTGGAAAATGCTCAGACCCAGCCGCAGGCTCGGAGGATTCCCAGTATCGTTTGTTACTACATTAGCTAGTTTCTGTCTCTTTCGTTAGGAAGGCACACATTTCCTCATATTTCAGTATTATTGTCTGTCAACGTGATGTCTTAGATCCTGTAATTGGGGGAAGAGTTGAGACTTTCCTCCTCTGCTATTACTCAGTTCTACGGACTCGTCCTACCTCATTATTTAACAAGTGATATATTTTCATGAACTTTCATTGATTTCCAGATAGAAATATTTCTTGATGTTTTTCAAAAATGAGAATCCTGTTTCACGTGTCTTAGCCTCAGGTCGGAACACTTGGGCCTGTTTTATTGTAAAAAGCAGCATCAGTGCTTCCCTGGGGACGTCTGTGGACCCCCTCCTGGGGTCCTCACTGGGGACGTCTGTGCACACCCTCCTGGGGTCCTCACTGGGGACGTCTGTGCACCCCCTCCTGGGGTCACTGGGGACGTCTGTGCACCCCCTCCTGGGGTCCTCACTGGGGATGTCTGTGCACCCCTTCCTGGGGTCCTCCCTGAAGACATGAGTTGACACCTGAGGTGACATGTGAGGTAACATGTGAGGTGACATGTGGGAAGACAGGGTTCCAAGCAGGTGGGCAGCAGCCGCTCCACACACACCAGCCCCTCCCTGTCCTCAAGTGGATCCCTCACTGGATGGAGAGAGCACGTAGATTCCTCAGGGAGAGTCAGTAGTGTCCTGAAGAGCATCTCTTTACTTCCTTTGTGTGATGTCAGCAAGCATTCATTGAACACCGCTGTATGCCAGCCCTGTGCTAAGCCCTAGGCCCAGAGAATGTTCTGACTGTGAATGGTCATGTCCCTCCCTTCCTGGCCCCTTCAGTGGCTTCTCCTTGACCCCAGGATCAAGTGCAGACTCTTCCCTGTGGTCAGCAGGCCTGTGTGGCTCGGCCCTGCTCACCACTGCCCACCCCTTCCCTCCCTTTGCTCTGCTGTTTCTCCCAAGGCCTTTCCTGCCACAGGACCTTTGCACATGTAGGTCCCTCCACCTGGAATACCTTTTCCTGTCTTCCCTTCACTTGGCTGGACCCTCTCATCTTTGGATCTCAGCTTAACTATGACCATCCCACCCCAGCTGCAGACCTGGTACCTCTCCCCTGTGTCTTCTCCTAACTTGGTTGTTCCCCTGGTCCCACTCAACACCATCTGTCATTCTTTTCTTGGGTGTTTGCTGGAACTGACTGTCGCCCTTGCTGGTCTGTGAGCTCCAGGAGGGCAGGGGCTGCATTGGTCCTGCTTCCTGGATATTCCCAGCACCCAGCACGCGTCTGGTACAGACTCCATGTCCAGGGGCTTCTTTGTTGCAGGGATGAGTAAACAGAGAGAAGCAAGGAGCCCAGACACTCTTGGGTGGTCTGCACGTTGTTATGGCCCAGGTCTGGGTAAGTCAGAGCCCAGGGAGCCGGCCTCCTGGATGCTGGCAGGACCCTCCAGCCCTGTGACTGCGGTGGTGTGGAGTGACTGTCCCACAGGGACAGGCATCCTTGGGGGCCTGGGGGCTAGGGTGCACTTCCTGGGTGACCTGGTTCCAGCAGTGGCATCCCTCGGGAGGCCGCTGCTACGCTGCAGTAACCAATGACGGCAGCATCCCCGACAGGAGAGGCGGTCCCCCATTCTGCGCTGATGTGCCCAGGGCAGGGTGCTGGCTCTGCTCACCGCAGATGCCCCGGGCTGACGCGGGCTTCACCTCCATGTGGGCTTTCCGCAGTCACTGTGCAGATGGTGCTGGCTCTTAAAGCTCCATCCTGGAAGTGACAGATGCTGTAGACTCTCACAGCTCATAGGCCAGAGCAAGTCACAGGCCACATCTACCTTCAAAGGGCCAGGAAGGGCAGCCCCACCTGGAGTCAGGAATAAGGGAGCTAGAGATGTCGGGGACAGCACTGAAGACACTCATGCTTGTCCCCTGCTGGGCCAAGAGCCCCGGGGGAGGGCCTGTGTTGTGGCCCCTTGGTGCCTCCCAAGAGTGAGCTCCGAGCAGGTGAAAGCAAATGCCCTTCAGTTCAGTTCAGCAAATACTTTATACCCAACCCTGCACTAGGGGTGGGGGTCCAGGACACATCCCCCGCGGGAGAGGAGTCACCAATCCAACGTGCTGTGCACAAACCTTCCTCTCTTGAACCCCGGCCCAAGGCAGTGATGATGGGGGTCCACATGCTCCAACTCAGCAACGGGGCCCCTCTATGAGCCAGCGCCTCTCTCCTGGCCTCAGGAGGATGAGCTATTGTTATTGTTATTGTAACAGCTCTCACGCCCCAGGTCCCCACACTGGGGTCTCTTAGCCCCGGTCTAGGGTCCTCTGTGACCCCTTCTTGCTAGGCCCCCTCCCACATGAACTCAGAAGGCATCTGGTTCAGAAGACAGGGGCGATTTTGCCCCTCAGTGGTGAAGTCTGGGGACATTTTTGATTGTCACACTGGAGTGCTGGTGCGGGGTATCCATCTAGCACGTGGAGGACAGGGATACTGCTGAGTGCACGGGACAGTCCCCACACCAGAGTCAGAAGTGCTGCTGCTGAGAAGCCCCACAGGACTTTCAGAGAATGAGGCTCAGGGAGGGGCAGTGACCTACCCAAGGTCATGCAGCACATCGGTGGCAGGTCCCAGATGACGGCCAGAGCCCCTGACTCTGGGTCATCTGGCCGGAGGACTAGGCTCCATGGTCTTGGGCCTCGATGCAGAGTGGTCTCTATTGTCTCCAGCCCGGCTTTTATTTCTCTCTAAATAATTCCAATTTCAGGAACATTTTTGTCTGTTTTTTTATTCTCCCTTGTCTTCCCTTGTGTTTCCTCTCTGGGTAATCCGAGGCTTGCGGGCGGCTAAGCACGACACGTACATCCTAACGAAATGTAATACAAGATAACTGAGCGATGGACTAATCTCCCTGACACAGCCCTGTTTTCTCTTTGCTCTGAACACTTTTTGTCTGAGTTTTTCCTCCCCTTCCCAGAAATCTCAGGTTCTAGTAGCTTTGTGACACCTGCTCATTGGAGATCTGCAAAAGATCCTGACTTTTTAGCCTCTGTCCTGGTGATGGATGCACAGTGTTTCTGAGGAGAGGGACCTGCCAGCATCTGTATGGGCCTGGGAGGAGTCTCCACCAGTGATGGGAAGGATAGGGGTCCACAAGTGGGACCTGGAAGGGCTTCCTCAGGATGCAGGGACCCTCTTGGGCAGAGCCAGTCCTGGAGCAGCTGTTGTGGGTGCTCAGTGAGTGCAGGATCTTTGGGGCTGCCCTGGACATGACTATGGGCTGTAGGCTCTGCTCAGGAGCTCAAGAGGCAATGGATGGAGTGAGTGTCCAGTCTCACAGTCTCCGAGGAGATGGGAGGGGAATAGTGGAGCCCTAAGGTGGAGGACACACAAGGCCAGGTCCTACAGGTTCAGGTCAGCTGTGGGGAGCAGTTCTGTTTCCATCCTGAGAGTACTGGGGAGCCCCGGAATGTTCTAAGCAAGGGAGGCACAAGAAGACTTCTGTGGTTAACCGCTGTCCCAGGTGTTGACTAGGAAAGGATGATGGGGCAGGAACAGTGGGAGGAGGCTGCAGAAAGCTTCAGATGGGAGGTGATGGGGTGAGAAGAGACTGTGTAATTGGAGAGAGAGCGACCCAGTTGCCTCCATAGACATTTATTCTATTCATCTCTGTATATTTCATAATAATTTCTGGGTGAAAGAATGCTCAGTCTCTCACCTCAGAGGTGAGGGCTGGTAGGAGGTGAGTCGGCTGGTGGGAGGTGAACAGGCTGGTTGGAGCTGAACAGTTGGTATGAAGTGACAGGCTGATAGGGGTGTGCAGTCTGGCAGGAAATGGCAGGCTGTCCAGAGAATCCCGGACCTCGCAGCTGCCCAAGGGAAAGGACATGGACAGGAGCTCAGAATGTCCTTGGACAAGGAAGGGGCTGGTCCCAGCTTCATGGTACTGGCATGCCCAAGGGTGCCTATCTTTGTAGCTGACATCCAGCCTGATGATGACACATAAAAGTTACCCAGAAACTCTCAATGTGGTGTAGTGGAAAGATTTTAGAATTTAGAGTCAGACAGACCATGGCAGCTGAGTCCTGGCTCAGCCGCTCACTGTGTTTGACTGTGGGTAAGCACTTTTATCCCTGGAGCCTCTGATCTCACATCTGGGAAATGGGCCCTATCACCCCACCTCCCAGAGCTGCCCTGCCTCATCACCTGCTCACTCTGGATACTGGGTGACTGTTTTGTTGTCTTTCCCAAGAGCCCTGAGAAGTCTCCTTAGCATCAGAATGGTCAGTTTGTCTGTCCCTAAAGGACTTGATGAGAAAGTCACTCATTCTGAGGGACACATTCCTTTGGGCCTCAGAAGCTGCTCAGGTTTCCAGAAACCCTTGAGAGATACAACCGTCCCTGAAGTCTCACCCCAAGGCCTCTGTGAGCTGGTGCCCCATGGGGTCTGGGGGCAGGAGTCCAGGAGCAAGGTGTGGGTCTCAAAGGTGGGATGTGGTGAGGGCGGGGTAGCTGGGGTGGAGCAGGAGCGATGGAGGCATTGGTAACAATAACAATAGCTAACAGATTTCCATTTGCAGATGAGGAGACTGGGCACAGAGAGGTTAGGTACTCTGTCCAAGGTCACACAGCTGAGGTTTGGACCCAGGAGTTCTGGCTCCACAGTCCGTCTCCCAACCATGAACCTGAGGAGGGAGAATGTGGGTGAGGGGCACCCAGGGAGCCCTCAGCCAGCCTGGCACACTCTGTGGGTTTGTCCAACTTCCTCCAGGCTCCAGGTGGGAGGTGACAGGCCTGGGGCAGCAGCTGACAAGGCCCCCAGGTAACTGATGAAGACAGAGCATCAGGTCTCTCTGAGGGGAAGGAGCTGTTCAAGGTCATAATCTTAGCAATGGGGAGGGGTTGGGGGGTGGCCATTAAACTGATCTTGGTGCAGCTCATACAAATCTGCATGTCAGGCCTGTGAGTCTCCGGTTTAATGGGCCTGGATATGCTGAGATGGCGAAGCCTGAAAGGGAGTGGGGCCCCACCTGGCGTCACCATAGGCTGGGGTGACATGGAGCCTGAATTTACCAGGGAAGGGGAAGGGACTGACCCCAGGCAGTCATGAAGGGGCGAGAGGTCACTGCTCAGGATCAGTACTGCAGGATCTGCTAGCCCCAGCTTGGAAAGAAAAGTCAGATCTGAGCCAGGGTGGGATGCCTGGGAAAGGCATGTGGAAAAAGTGTGAATTTTTGTCGCTAGTCAGACTGGGTTTGTGCCCTGATGTAACCTCTGCTAGCTGGGTGACTTTCCACATTACTTTACTCTCTGGGCCTCAGCGTCCTCATCTGGAAAATGGGGCCAATAGCAGAACCTACAGCAGACCAATAGAGTAAATGAGAAAACACAGAGGGAGAGCTCAGCACAGGGCCTGGAAGACGGGCCCAGGAGAGCTGGTTGTTGATGTTCTACTGGCTGATGTGCAGGAGTCAGGGAAGGGGAGGGAGCGAGGAAGGGACTAGAGGGGGACTGGTCACCCGGCACCTGCTCACAGGTCAGGACTGGCTCTCATTCCCTCCTTATCACAGCTCTGAATGAGAGGCCAGTCTTGACCTATTTTCCAGACGAGGAAACAGGCTCAGCCAGGTTAAGCCCAAAGTCCCAGAGCTGGTGACTGTCAGCAACCAGGAGAGGAACCTGGGTTGGCCTAGCTCCAAATTCACCCTCCTTCTTGGATCTACGTGGATGGTTCCAGGTTCCTCCTGTGACCCACTGGGCCTCCTCCATACCCAATGCAGCCCAGCCCTCCCCCACTCCCTCCTGACCCCTCTCCACTCCTGTTGTGGCCTCAGCTCTGGTCCTGTGAGTCTCCTGGGCCCTCAGGCTCCCAGACACCCTCTTTACCCTCAATCTCTTTCCCCACCTCCCCTCCCCTTGCGTCCACCTTGTTTGCTTTCTGTCTTGTCCCCCCACCATGGACACATAGAAGCCCCTTGGGGTCCCCCTGCCTCCAGCCTCCTCCCTTCAAGCCCCGCCCCTCACAGGGTCTTCTTGGGGAGTGGGGGGGCCTTGGGAACAGAGAGACCCATGCCTTTCCTGGCCTCACCTCTTACTGGTGTACGAAGGTAAGAAGGAAAGTGAAGAAAGAGGCCGAAACACTTGACTCAGAATGAAGCACGCTTGTACCAAATGGCTATCAGCGCTCTCACGGTGGAATATGTTTTGTTTAATACCTTGATCTCTAGTCTGTGAGAAAAATGAATTCTGTCAAATCTCTTGAAGCCAGCTGTCAAAATAAAGCATTTTGGGGGAGACAGATCTCTTACTCTGATGGCAAAATTCATTTGAAATGATCCTCTAATCCAGTCTCCTTGCAAAAACTGCAGCTGAAATTTAAAAACATGTTCACCCTAAAAGGTTTTCCCCACGTCTCACACCTGCCTTCCCTCCCAGCTCCCCATCCTCCATCTCTTTACAAAATAACGCAGCAGAGAATTGCCTCTGGCATAATGATACCCTCTTTTGGTTTCTCCTAACAATATTTTAGGGGGAAAATGGCAAAGCACAAAACCTGTCTCTCTGGCTTGGGGAAGGAGGCACTGGCTGACAAAGGCTCCAGCAGCCCAGGGGACTGACTGCACATGGGGCAGGCAGGCGTTTGGACCTGCCAGCAGGATGGAGAGGCGAGGGGATGCTGGGGAGGACAGCGGTGCCTCATTCCTGCCAGAGCAAAGGGGCTGCTGCTTTTTCTCAAATCCTTGCTCTGCACCCTGCATCTCTCTCCTCCATTTGTGCCCCTCCCAGAACCTCACCATGTATTTGGGCCCAGCACTTCCAAATTTACAAAATACTTCATTTATTCATTTGTTCATGCATTCATTCATATTGTTCACACTGTGGTAATTGGAGCTCACTATGCGTCACGATCTGTATGAAGCTCTGGGGACACAAAGACCTGCAAAACACAGCCTCTGCCCCCAGGATTCCAGGGTTTGATGGCGGAGAGGGGTATAGTCAAATGGCTGTCACCCTTATGAGGGGTGTGCCAGCGCACAGTAGGTGCTTCTGTCAGTTAGAATGTTGTGGCAAGCAGGTAACAGGAACTCAACAACAGGCTGGCTCAGGCAATTAAGACATGAAATGCTCTCCCATAACCAGATATTTTAGAGCAGGGTTTGGCATCTATGGGCCATGGGCCACTTTGGTTCCCTTGCTGCTTTTGTGTGGCCCACGAGCTAAGGGTGGTTTTTACAGATGAACATTTACAATCAATCTGATGACAGGGAAAACTAACTTTGATCTCCAGGTCAGTAACCCTTTGAAAAAGAATGCCGTTATTCTCATTAATAAATCTGTTATTAAAAATTGCACTTGCGTATTATAATTTGAATTTCATCCATGAAATATTTGTGGAAATCCATTTTCTCTCTTATTAAATAAATACTTACATAATATCCTCATTTTGGCCTCTTGATCTTGGCTTACGAAGCCTAAATCATTTACTGTCTTTCCTTCCGTAGAAAATATTTGCTGACTGTTCTCCAGGGAGGTGGTTTTAGCTTGGTCAGATGCTTAGGGATGTCAACAAAGACCTTTTTCCTCTTTACCAACCTTAACTATGTTGGCTTTTTGTTCTTAGCTTTTTGCTTCTGGTTACAAGGTAGCTGCCACAGCTCTAAACATCATGTGCTCTCGTGACAGTATTTGAATCAGAAAGAAAGGGGGTGAAGGAGGGACAGAAAAGAGCACTTCTTGGAGGCAGCTCTCTCCTTATGAGAAGATTTTTACTCACACCTCAATGGCGAGATCTGGGTCACAGTCTCACACCTAAAACAATCTCTAGAGAAAGGGGCTCGGGTGCTAGGCTTGGCTTCAACTCTAGGTGTGGACCACCAGGCTTGAGCCTATTACTGCAGAACAAACCCAGGGCTCTGTGAGTGAAGGAAAGAGGGGTGGGCTGCTGGGCGGGCAGCCGCGAGTGTCCACCACCTTCTCATCAGTGCTTGTGACTGAGTGTCCCAGGCCGTGTGGGGTCTGGGCTGGTGGCCAAGCCTGAGCCCTGGGGGCAGAAAGCCCTGCTCTGAGCCTCTGTCCCCTTCGGGAGGTGTCATAAGGGAAGTACATGACCTACCCAGGGCACAGCCCCCTCCCCTGGGAGAGAAGACAGAACAGCACCTGCCACCTAGGGCGCTTGTGAAGGTGACGTGGGGTCATGTGTGTGCAGGCGCCTGGCCCAAGGGGGTGTTAGCAGCTGGTGGCCATTGCAGTGCTTAGCCCCATCTGTAAAATGGGCCCGTGTGCCTCCTCTGTCACAGCCCCGGGGTGACGACAGCGGGAGCATCAGTTCACACAGGTGAACACTTCCTGCCAGTGCTGGGCGCCCTTCACCTGGTCTCGCTCCCTGAATCCTCACAGCCACCCCATGAGGAGGGAGCTGTGCTCACCCCCACTTTACAGCTGAGGAAACTGAGGCTCAGGGGGTGACCCCAGGTTGAGTGAGGGCAGATGGGGCTCCAGGATTGTCAGGTTCCAGCCACCGTGCTCTGAACCCCTGCAGGGCCCTGGGTGGAGCCACAGGCAGGTGATCAGGTAACCACTCCCTGCTGACTGTCACCTGTCCAGGCTGGTGGCTGGGGCCGACCTTACCCTGACCCCACTCTCTGTCCATCCCGGAGCTCCAGGACCCCAGGACCTGCCTGTGGTGCAGGGAGATTTGCCCACCATCCCTGCTGCCCCTCCTCCCCAGGATGATGAATGAACATGTTCTGTGTCCTGGATGGTGGGGACACATGACTGTCACTGTGTCTTGGTTGTGAATTGGCACCTTGCATTCTGGGGGAAACAACAGACACTTGTGCAGAACATAAGCATATGCTAATGATGGATAATTAGCCTCCATATTTATAGATTTATCAAAATATGCAAAGCCACTTCTGACAATTATACACCTACAGCACATCACATTTAATAACCGCACACGGGGCTCCTGGCCAGCACCGTGACGCAAGCTTGGGCACCAAGTGTGAAACGAAACGCTCAGCCCAGCCCTGGAATGGGCCTTGGCTGTCACCCCTGCTGGCCCCCGAGTCAGACCGGCACCCACTCCCACCATTTCCAGTCTTCCTTGTCCTCCCATCTCCCAGAGAGGTGGCCTAGTCTGTGTGTGTATGTGTTGTCGGGGGGAACCCGGGCAGAGGGGGCAGTACTGATGAGGGCTTGGAGGAGGCGGGAGGGGCTCACTTGAAGGACCTGTGACGAGCTGTGGCTGGGGTGGTGTGAGGAGCCTGGGGAAGAGAAGCTGCATTAAGGAGCGGGTCAAGGAGCAGCTTCTCTCTGTCCCCCACACCCCTACAGTGGAGCTGAGGGAATGAAGCCCCAGCTCCCAGGCTCTGGGCAGAGGCTGAGAACTGGGTGCTGGTCCCAGAGATAAGTGGCAAAGCCAAGACTTAAATCCAGGCCTGTCCCCTTGGACTCCCAATGTAAGTATTTTTATGTCCAATGACTATAACTGATAATTACACTTTAATAGTCTGATTCCAACATTCAGTGAGCGCAGCCTCTGGGACTGTGAGACGTCCCACAGGTGGGACAGGCAGCTCCCCACCCTCAACCTGAGTCTCCCTGAGGCTCTAAGTCACTCCTCCTTCCTTTTTAAATCCCGTCCAAACCACCCGAGGTCTCTCCCTTCTCCGGGGCCCACTCCAGACTTTCTGGGTTTCTGGCTGTCACAAAATGTGATCAGCTACGACAATGACAATTAGAACAATTGTGCCTGATGAGAAACTCCCACTAGATTTAGGACCCCCAGTGAGTCACACCTCTGGAGCCAAGGTGACCACCAGCCACCCGGCTGTGCCTGACAGTCTCCACCCAGCAGGCAGCGTGGCCACAGTGACAAAGTGACAGTGTCCCTTTTGAGCAGTGCTGCCCACGGCACCTGGGCCCCTGCAGGGAGCCCACCCAGGCCCTGTGGGTTCCAGTATCTCCCCTTCCCTACTCTGCACCCCCCGCTCTCTCCCCTCCTGCTCGCGGGACCGCATCTCACCGCTGATCTCTGGGGCCCTCCTGGGGGTGCTGCCGCATCTGATCCCAGACCCTGACGGAGGAGGCGCCGTCCCTGTGAGTGGTCCTGAGCTCCAGACAATGATTAGACACAGGCTTTGGTCAAGCCTGGTTCCAGTCTGGGTTCTGCCACTTCCTGGCTGTGAGACCTTGGGACAGTTGCTTAACCTCCCTGAGCTCAGTGCCCTCCTGTGTGAGTTGAAGATAATAATGGTTTCTGCCTTATGGGCTGGAGGCCAGACTTAGATGTGATGATACAGTCATAGGCTCAGGGATCACAGTAAACACTATGGGTGAGGGCTGTTATTATTATTATTATTGCTAGTGTTGCATCAGGGCTGGTGATTTCTTTGGCTCCAAGGGCATGAGGGTGAGCAGCTCCTCCTGCCCCTGGAGGACACTGACCCTGCTCCGGCTTCTCACCACTGGAGCAGTGAGACAATCCCACAGATCCAGGCTCAGATTCAGCCTCCAGCCCTTACTCGCTGTGTGACTTGGGCAAGTGGCTTACCCTCTGTGAGCCTCATCAGTTGTCCTCTCTGTAAAATGGGTACAGTAACACTGACTACATAGGGTTACTGTGAGGATTGGATGAGGAGGGTATGTTTGCTGGAGGCAGGTTCCTAGACTCAAATCATGTGAGGGTATGACCTTGGACAAACTTCTCCCGGTCTCTGTCCCTTAGATCCTCAGCTGTGAAGCAGTATTCACTTCTCCGGAAGCTTTTATTATGCCAGGGCCCGAGGGAGTGATGGCGTTGAGGGCCCTCTAAAGATCCCCCTTCCTGCCACCACTGCATTCAGGGATGAGAGACTGAGGCCAAGAGACACTAAATTAAACGTTTGAGAACAAGACAGTATATGACTGTGCTAAATTATGCAGGGCAGACAATTAGAGAACAAAACCGTCTGTGATAAAGGGCTAATGGGGCGGGACAGATGCTCAGAGCACCAGGAGCCAGAGACGCAGCCAGGGACAGGGATGGCCGCGCCGGCGAGCCCCAGCACTCTCTGTGATAACACTTGGAAAGTGCAGACATTAATATAAAAGAGTATATAAATCACTGACAGCTCACCCCCCCCAAAGAGAGCAGTTTTTACTACTAACAACCTTTCTTCTTTCCTTTTTCTTTTCATATACAAGTATGTATTTTCATAATTGATTTCACATTGGTGTGACTGTCAGGATAAGCTAGGGTATGATGCAGTAACAAACAACCCTCTGAAACAACCAAGGCTATTCTCAAGGCTATTTGTGTCATGTGCCCACTATGGTCAACGGGGAGGGCATTGCTTGTCACAGGCCCCAGGGACACTCACTGATGGAGGATCTGCCTTCTCAGGATGTCAGCATCTCCCCCATGTGCTTCTCAGCTGTGGCGGGGAAGATCGAGTGGGAGAATTGAGCTCCGACCCTGGAAAAGGCACTCCCCGCCTCCATTCATGTTTCCTTGACCAAAGCAAGTCTCAAGGGGACCTCTGACATGAAGGTGACAGGGACATGCTGTTCCCAGTTGCGGGGAGCAGGGAGCAGCTCAGGAGAGCTGGGTCTTGGTGAACCCCTGCTGTGCCCTCCACGCACTGCACACACACATTTGGGTCTTTCTTACCTGACACTCCAGTCTGACTAGTTTTCTGTCTCTTTACATATTCTTGGAAATAGTCTGTTTGATTAATGTTCCTACTGAACTCCCACTTTTGAAATGTGAATGGTTTCGTCTTTTTAACTGTCATAAATAATACTACAGTGGATATCTTTATTCTTTAATCTTTCTCCAAATTTCTATTTTGTTAGAAGAGATTCCTGTAAGAAGATGTTGGGTAAAATAGTATGAAGTTTTAAAAATGAATAATGCCTAGTATGTATGGAGTGGATAATTCTTAAGTCCTTTTAGTCTGACTTTCTTGTAACCCCAGATGTACTATGTTCTCCCCTTCTCCAGGCTCCGACCTGGCTTCATCACCATCATGCCTGGGCCGCCGCAGTGGCCTCCTGCCTGGACCCTCCCTTGCTCCACTCCTGTCACTCTCCCCACAGCAGCCAGGCGACCCAGTGAGACAGGGCAGATCTGTCCCTGCTCTGGGTGCCCCACAGCTCCTGCCTCACTGGGACACAGTCCATGTTGACAGTGACCCCGGGCCCTTCATCTTCCCCACTTCCTCCCATGCCATTCCCCATCAGTCACTCCCCTCCAGTCCCACATCCTTCCTGGACCAGGAGCCCTGGGCCTGTTCCTCCTCACGGCCTGGCCTTGCCCTTCCCTCCAGCTGGAGCCTCTTCCTGTGTCTGCCCGGCTCCCTTCCTCCCCTTCTTCAAGGCTTTGCCCCAGTGTCACCTGCTCTGACAGCGAATCCCTGGGCAGTCTCGCTCTGCCCACCTCTGCAGCCTCAGCACCTGCCAAGTGCCCCTCATTCAAGATGGCCCAGTCACACAGGCCTTTCTTCCACCGCTTAAACCTCTGAGCCTCTGCACCTGTTGCTTCCTCTGCCTGGAGCATCCTCCATGGCATCTCACCTGGCTGACTCCTATTTGTCCATCAGGTCTCAGCCTAGCAGTGCTGCTCCCTCCGGGAAGCCCACCTGACCTTTCCCTGGCAGGGTAGTTCCCCCGAGGGCCTCATCTTGTTATAGCTGATTTGTTATGTAATAATTGCTTTAATTTCAGTTTCAGTTGGAAACCCTGAAGGGCACAGACCGTGTCTGCCCTAGTCACCCTGCACCCTGGCACCTTGCTCCGGACTTGGTACAGAGCAGGTGCTTAATTATATTGGGGACCCGGCCTGTCTGGGGCTTGCTGTTAGCACTGAGAGGCAACAGACCCCTGTGGGGAGAGGGAAGGGATGACAGGGCAGGGGACGTGGGCCAGTGTGGGACAAGCCCTGCGAGAGCTGAAGGATGTGGACAGGGGCTGCCTGCTCTGCTCACAGCTGCCTGAACCGCCAGGGTGGACGGAACCAGAATCCACAGCCCTCCGCAGATGAGGCCCTGTTGTGCTGGTTAGTGGGCAGTCCTGAGTAGTCGGTCATTACTCCTCCCACCGGGCACATATCTTAGGTGAGAGTGAGGCGGGTGCATTAGGAAGTGACCAGAACTCCTCCTTAGTCACAATACAATTTGGTTAAATGACTCGCTCACATCATTTTCCTGGGATCGCCCTTCGTCTCCTTGGCTGCCTTTGTTCTCCCCATCTTTCCTCCCCTCATGATGCTGTATCACTTTTTCACTCTTCTCTTTGCTTACCTACAGGCCAGCAGAACAAGAAAGGAGGGCGCACAGCTGACTGTGGAGCCCCTTTTGCTGGAACCAAAGAAACCATTTTGCAGATGGCACGAAACGATTAGAAATTAGAACAGTATTTACATCAGTTACAGCTGGAGAGGGACAGAAAGATGGTCTAGGGGTCAGGGCTGAGGTGGAGACCTCCCCTTGGTAATGGGGGCAGCATGGGGGTGGCACTGGATGGGAGCCACAACTGGGCCCTGGGCTTTAGTGAGCCCTGTGGGCTCCACCCAGAACCTCTATATGTGCGGACAGGTGTGCAGATACACGTAGCACACACCAGACACACACACAGACACACATACAAACATACCCCATGTACACACACGCACACAGGTACACTCTCTCCCACATGAACACACCCCACCCGATCTAGTCCATTCTTCTCCTTAGATTTCTCTTAAGTCACCTGTTTTTTTTTTGTTTTGTTTTGTTTTGTTTTGTGTGTGTGTGTGTGTGCCCACTGCCATGACCTTGTGTGATCTCCATCAGCTCTCACCTGCACCCTGCGATATCCTTGTCTTCACTACTCCCTGGCCACAATCATTCATGTATTCATTCATCACATGTTTGTCCAGCCCCTCCTGTATGCCAGGTGCTGTCTGGGCCCTTGGGAGATGGCAGTGTTTCATGAAGCTCACATCCCACCACAGCCTGCTGCCCTCAAGCCTCTGGCCACTCCACAGACCCCAGCTGACACTCAGGCCCATCTCCCACCACTTCCCTCCCACCCTCTGGGCCCTGGTCACTCTGCACTCTCATTCCTCTAAGCCTTTGCACCTGCTGTTCCTGCTGTGTAGAATGAACACCATTCCAGCTTGGTATCAACTTGCCAAGCCGGCTTCAGTGTCTCTGCCTCAGAAGAGCATCTCTGACTACCCCTTGTCCCAGACTGGTCACTTCCTCTTCTCTGTGCCCTTCCATTGCCCAGCTCTTTATCCCATCAGTCCCCTGGTCTCTGTTCTCAGTGTCTAACATGCAACTGCCTCCTCTCTCAGACTATGAGCTCCTGAAGGGCAGGGCTGGATCTGGTTCACTCTTGGGGCATAAATCAGAAAGAAGGTGGTTGCCAAGTGGGTCCCTTCCCTATTCCTTGGCTCCTGCTTTGCTCTTCCTTCCCCCCGAGCTTTTACCTTAGAATCCTCCCCAGGCCCCCGGGCTCCGCCCACTCTGACCCTGCCCCCACCAGTAAGTGCATCCAGGCGTTGCTCAGCGGGGTCCCTGCATTTGGAGACTGGGCTCCCCAAAGCCGTTTGAACCTGAGAGAGGAAACCAGTGATGGAATTTCAGGCACGACAGGAAGAACATTTTTAGGAACTGGGAAGGAAGTTCTTTCCAGTTTCTTTTATGTCGCCGTGTGGGTTATCCGTTGCTTTACTTTCCTCTGAGTCTGCTCCAGTGCCTCTCGGGTGCTATTGGTGGGCTTCCTGGGGGCAAGGCCCATGAAAGTTTGGGGCTCCCTAAGACTGCGGAGGTCCCAGGAGTTTCTAACCCCACACTAGTCCACTCTCAGCCTCCAGCAATTTATCACAGTTGCACTGAAGCGTTCCCACCAGGTTATGGTGACAAAGATTCTCTCCTGGACCAAACTCTACCCAAGCTCCTCTGAACTCTTTTCTCAACTGGGCCCTGACTTGTGGGCTTCCGTTTTCTCCTCTGCATTCTCCAGTTTTAGCAAGAGTCCTGCTAAGTCAGTTTAACCAGCCACCCTCGACCTCTGGTCACCCTCCCTCTCTGATCGGGTCCCTCATCCTCCACTGCTCCCCATGTGATGTCTGATCACCCAGGTTGTCTTCAGCAAGAATCCTGTTAAGTTAGCTTAGCCAGAATCCTCTCTTACCCCTGATGTTTCCTCTTAGTCATTTTCCATCCACTGACCCCCAACCCTGTTCCTTGGTTATAAATTCCTGCTTTTTCTTGTTAGATTTGGGGTTGAGCCCAGTCTCTCTCTCCCCTACTACAAAACCTCGTTGTTACAGCAACTCGTCCCCCAGAATAAAGTCTGCCTAATTATTTTTTAATGATTGTCATGAATCAATTTTTCCTTTGGCTCTGGTGGGTCTTGCTGTGACACTCTGCATATTCCCATCTCTCCAGATTTTGGAGTGGCAGTTTGCCCTGCAATCTCAGTTCTCTGATGAGTCCAAGAAAAGTCACTGGTTTTCAGTGTTCCAGCTTTTTCTTGTTATAAGTACAGGAGAAACAATTTTCAGACCGAAACCAGAGGTCTGTCCAGTTGCACTTGGAATAAAATTCAGCCTCTTTACTGAGTCCCCATCTGATCTAACCCCTGCCTACTGTGATGATCACTCTTAGGGCCAATGAATGACAATTCTGTTCTCCACTTGAGTTTGGAAGAAATCGAAACAAAGACACAGGAGTCAGGCAGATTTAAAAATCCCTTTAAATACTGGTAAAGGTGATTGGAGAACACAGCACAGGGGAGGAGTGATGATGAGGTGCTAACACTCCATTGAATTGAATATATTCCCCCTAAACAGCAGCCTTCCCCACCAGGGGCCCACGCATTAAGCTGACCATGTGGCTGAAGGTGGGCAGGAAGGCCCTGTGTGAGTGAGGAGTGAAGGAATGCCACAGTGAGTTCATAGGAAACCATGGGGAAGACTGTTACTGTCACTCCCCAAATGATGGTACAGGATGGTGGTTAAGGATGTGGGCTCTGGCATCTGAAAACCTGAGTTCAAATCCAGCCTCTGATATTTACTAGCTCTTGGATCTTAAATTCATTAATGAACCTTTCTAGGACTCATGAATCAACATCTGTAAAATGGGGCTATTGATACGTATCCTGTGGGCTTGATTGGAAGATGAAGTTAGTTAACACAAACCAAGTGCTTAAAATAGTAACAAACAACCCTCAAGTCTTACTGAGTCTCAGTGAGTCAGCTCCACTGTCTTTTTATCTTTCATCTTTGAACATCAGAATCCTGCTTTGCCTCAGGGCCTTTGCACTTGCTGTTCTTTCTTTCAGGAATACTCTGTCCCACATCTTCGCTTGGGTGCTCTTCTCACTATTCATGTCTCAGCACCAATACCACCTGCTCCAAGAGGCCCTCCCTGGCCACCAAGACAAAGATACCTGCGTCAGCTCTCTATTACTACATCCCAGTGAAGCCAGTGAACGTTTGAGCCTTCAGGGAATAACTTCTTCCTGCTACTGAAAGATGAGCTGAGGCCTAGTGCAGGTGGCAGAAAATCCAGTGCACGCTGGCTTAAACCATCAAGATAGAGGTGGGTTGGGTCTCAGGTACGGACTGATCCAGCATCTCAGCTTATTGGTGACTCAGGGGTGTCAGAGCTGGGGGACTGTGCATGGGAAAAACTGAGGCCTGAGGAGCTTCCTGGTCTCTCTTATAGAGCTGGGGCCTAATCTTCTGCTTCATACTGAGTGGCTCCCTCACATTAATCCCGAGAGGCAGAATTGGAGGCCTGTCCCCACATGTCCCTGATCCTCCTTCTGGTTTCCCTCACCCTCAGGTGTGGTGGCCGGGCAACCTCTCCAGCCTCATGTGCCCTGTCCTCACCTCCTCTCTTCCCCACCTCAGGCTCCAGTCACACTGAACCCTAGAAGGTCCGCGGTCATGACACATGAACATCACATAGATTATTCCAGGTGCTGAGCTGAGGACTTTACATGCGTCATCGCATTCATCCATGCAACACATCTCTGATGTTTTCTATGTGCCACATGCTTGCCACACACATTCCACATGCTTAGGAGAGAATCACAAACACAGACTCACTCTTGATATCCTGGAGCTTCCAGTTTCCCTGGGGGAAAAAGACATCAGCCAAAGAAGAAAGAAAAAGATTACAGAGGGGAGGATACAGTTCAGTGGTTAGAGCACATGCTTAGCATGCACGAGGTTCTGGGTTCAATCCCCAGTACCTCCACTAAAATAACTAACTAACTAACTAAATTAAAAAACCTAATCACCTCCACCCTCCAAAAAAAAAAAAAAAAAAGAGAGAGGCAAAAACCAAAACAAAACAAACCCCAACAAACAAAATAAATAAAATATTAAAAAAAAGTTACAGATGATTCCAACTTCCCGTCCAGGCTTTCAGAACAGATTCTAAGCTGAGCTGTCATGTGATCTATAATCCCCTTAAAAATATTATTAGTTAGTTCTTCCTCCTCCATCCATCTGTTGGGTACTCACTGTTCCTTCCCACGGTCAAGGGCACGTGCCAGAAAGCAAAGGAGGCTTACCCAGCACCTGTCGCTTGCCGGACACGCTCATCTCATTCTGTCCCCACAACCATGCTGCAAAATGGATATTACTTTCCCCACTTTGCAGGCAAGGAAGTTGGGGATCCTGGCTCAGGGCAGAGGTCCTACCCAGAGCACCTGCTCTGGGTCTCTTGGCCATCCAGGGAGGGTCTGACAGACAGCGACATGTTTTCTCTATCTCTGTCTCCCTGGAAGGGGCTCCCACCCTGCTCAAGACACTGTATTGCTATCAGTACAATGACAATAATCACCAGGGCAGCAGCAGAAACAGCAGTTACTCTTCCTGGCAGCGCCCACCTCGTGACCGTCAATGTGCAAAGCACTTTGCTTATACGGTGCCATTTAATCTGTGTAAGAAACAGACAAAGCAGGTAACGGTCCCATTTCACACACAAGGTATTGGCCCCATGGGAATGAAGGACAGGTCTAAGGGCACGGGTGAGTAGGGGCAGGACTTGAACTCAGATCTGCCAGGTCCTTGACCAAGAGGGTGTGCCATTCATTGAAAGAAAGGAGGGACAGCCATTCCTGTAATGTGAGGAGAGAAGCCAGAAAGCAGGGGGAGAAAGAAACAGATGCACAAAGAGAAACCGTGTTGAGAGGCCATGAGCCCCTGATAGCAGGTGGGCAGGGCAGTTGCCTAGGGTCCAAATGGGGGGTTTCAGCTCCCTGGTCCAGGCAAGCATCAGGCCAGGTGCCCCTAAGTTCCCAGAGACACCCTTGGACACTGAACCCCCTCCCCCCACCATATTTCTTTGCATAAATGACACTGAGTGATTTTCTGTTATTTGCAAAGAGCCCCGACTCAGATGGCAAGGAAACCTGCTTATTTATTTATTTATTTTAATAACCTGCTTTAAAAAAAAGCAACCATTCCAACAGTGAGTGTCTCTTGCTCAGAGAGGCCTCATCAAACAAGAGGAACACGCTTTTGCAAACCTATATGGAAATTAAACCCACAATCTGGGCACACATTTGTTTGACAAGTGATAATTAACTGCTGACAATATAATTTCAGTTTGGATGCAAATGTGTTTTTCATTAGAAAGTCATCAAAGCGGTACTCGCATCTGGGAGTCCAGCCTCCAACAGCGAGAGTTCAGCCTTCCTGCTGAAAGCTTTTAGGGCTGGCATTGAGTGCCTGCTGTCCCTAGCCAGGTGGGCATGGACCCCCAAAGTGATGCTGGTAAGAGGTCTCTGGGGCAGCTTCCAGAAGGCAGCTCAGTCAGCCCCTGTCATTAAGGGTCCAGCATCCTTTGGACACCCATTGATCCTTTGGGCATCTCTGATCCCAGAGGGCCTGAAGCTGCCTTGCAGGGGCTGGGTGTTGACTCCATCTTCAAAGATGGAGGGGATTCTCTCTTCTTTCCAGCCTCTCCTATGCCCCAGGCTCTGCAGGGGTCATACTCCATCCCCCATTCTACAGAATGGGAAAATGAGGCTCAGAGATGTGGGAATTACTCGTTCAAGGCTACAGATGGTGAGGGGCCAGATGGAGATCTGGACTCCTAATTCCCAAGTCTGTACCACACACGTTGCCCACCTTCCTTGTCTCTAGTCAACCTAACTCCTCTAGTGCCTCAGTGTTCTCATCTGTAAAATGGGGATAATAATGATACTGCCGTCATGAGCTTATGTGAGGCTTAAGTAAGTTAATACAAGGAACTGTGCCTGCTACATAGAACTCTCTTAAATAGATGTTAGTTATGATACCTGTTCATTAATTCAGATAATAAATAGTGTCACTGTGCCACCCTCACCTTCATTCCTCCCTCCTTGAGATAATCTGGCCCTACCTCTGAACTAATCTGAGTCCCATTCTGGACTCTGTCCAGACCATTTGAAAGGAGGAGACACGTAGGACCCTACGCTCTTCGGAGCACGAGTAATACCAGGTGAGGAGCGAGGCTTTGCTTCTTGGCCCCTGAGGTCCGACTCCTCTGAGCACAGATCTCTCAGTTCCCTGGTAGCTGTTGTCACAACTCACTGCCTCTGGAACACTCCAGTCTTTGTACATGCTGTGTTTTCTGCCTGGAAAGCCTTTTCCTGTACATCTTACCTAGTGAAATTTTATCTTCAAAGGCCCAATTCAAATATCTTGTTGATCACGACTTGAGTCTGCACCTATTTGACCTGACTCTGAGCACAGAGTAGGGGCTCTTTATGCACTTATCAGGCTCCTACTCTGTGCTTGGCTTGGTATATCTGGATACCTGTTACCTCAGTTAATCCTAACAGCAACACTGTAAGGCGATTGGTATTATCCCATTTTACAGATGAAGAAACTGAAGCTCCCTGATGAGAAATAACTTGCTCAAAGTTACATATCAAATAAATGCCAGAGCCTAGGCTATTGACACAGCCCCAAGCTGCGTCCTTTCTGCTTTAGCTTGTGTGAATCCACTTAGTTCCTTTCCTAAAGGCAGCAGGATGTGGTGTTTCCTAAATTCACACTTGTATTTGTCACTGATTCGAGCCTCAGATGCAAAAGTACACACTCTCACCCACACAAGCCTAAGCACACACAAAGGAACAAAACCCCAAACATATCTAAATGGACATTTGCACTTTTCCAAGGATATTAGCAAGCACATCCACTGTACTCCAAACCTGTCCACACTCCAGCCCCATGTGCTGAGCCCTGACCCCTATATCCAACTGTCCCCTGAACACCTGGCCCTGGATGACCTGTGGGAGCCTCAGACACAGTGAACCCAGAGGGCCTTTGGCTGAACAGGGCAGAGGACAGAACTAACAAAGAGATTGGGCTCTGAGTTCTGCTCCTGAAAACCTTCCCTCTACAAACTCGAGGAACAACTGATCAAATATAGCAAGAGGGACAGGGATGTCCCCAGGAGGTGAAAAGAAACTGACAAGCCGGTGGTAAGTGTGTGAACCGATACAGCAGCTTCTGTGTCTCAGTGGTTGGGGAGTGGACAATCACTGGCTGCCACTGAGGGACTGGGTTTCTTGCCCTCCAGGGACAGGAAGTGATATTTTTGGTGCAATGCAGGAAGTGGCATAAAGCTAAGACCATCAAAGGGATGACTCTCAGAGATAGAGTATATGAAAAAAGATTCCATTCTCTAGAACTGGGAAACAACAGGGGAGCTTGTCAGTTTCTGCTTGGGACTCTGAGAAAACGAGAACCTCCTTGGGTGACCATAGGCCCATGCTTTGCTTGGGTTTGTGGTTTTAATTTATATTGCAGGTATTGTTTGTAAACCTCGAAATGAAACAATTAACATAAAATTGATCCCGGGCTGGTGATAGGTCTTTGGCTTGTGGCAGAAGCTAATACAGAGCATTTCAGGAGGGGCACACCTCCCACTCAGGCTGCTCAGAATTCCCACAGATAAAGCCTCACTGAAGATGAGCTAAAAAACTCAATTTACAAACAAATGAGAAAGCAGTTTACCATCAGTGAGAGTTCATAGCTACGTAAGCCAGAACAATAAAAATCCAAAGAACTTTGAACAATACAGCAGATCTCATAGAAATGATAACATAATTAAGGTGATTAAAATATATAAAAAATACAAAAGCAGAAAATTAGAATAAGACATTATTAAAAAAACAACAAACTGACTAGAAAAATAGAAAATCTAAAAATGAAAGGGATAATCATTGGAATGAAAAAATCCTCAAATGGTGGACTGGATAATGGATTTGGTAGAACTGGGAAAAGAATCAGTTACTTGGAGTATAGACAAGAGGAAATTACCCTGAATGCACATGGAGATGCAAAATATGGAGGAGAGGTTCAGAAATCTGAAGGAGAGAATAAGGAGTTCCAGCAAATCTTTACTAGAAGTTCCAGAACACCAGAATACAATTAGGGAAATTAATACTCAAATCAATAAGGACCATGACTTTTACAGAATATATGAAAGACTAGAATTCATAGTTTCAAGAGGGAATTGAGCAGGTGCACTACAAATAAATCCACAGGACCTTCTACTCAGATATGTAAAGAGCTTAGAAATGGTCATTTCCACTCTTACAACAAAAAGAAGTTGGACATATGGAAAATCAACATTTCTTGGCTGCATCAGGGAACTGAGATTGCCAGAGCAAAGTGCCACCCCCAAATCTGGAGAGACAGGTGAATCCAGAGAGTCACAGATGATACCTACCTGCCTGGAGCAGGAGCCACTAGAGTCATAAACAGGTAGGAACACTTAAATGATAATTCTGACAAATGGCTGGAGTGTGTGTGAAGGTGAGAAATTCCTTGGGTGCCACAGTTTTGGGGGCACATAAACTTTCATGGAGTTTACCTCCAGGAACTCTACCAGATTCTCATGATGAAACTCCAAGAAGATCCCTTCTTGGCTCTGGCAGAAAGAAAGGAAGAGCAATATTTGTGAAATACCCAGAATTTTCTCCATAACAAAGGCTTACTGTTCAGGGGGAGAGACTTACCCAGAGCCTTTCTCCAGCACCATGAAGGGAGAACATTCTTTTCACTCTAGCCCCTGTTAGCCTTCCTGTTTCACCTAACTGGGGTTGGAAGAAGCTATACAAGAATGTCACGTGTTAGGGACACAGACCTACTAAAAGACTGAGATTTAACTGGAGATTATAGGCTCCCCCACACCTTACCACCACACCAGTAGGGTTTCAGTACAATAATAGTGGATTATGTTGTAAAGAGCTGCAAAAAACAGAATGTTTCTGAGTGAGAGAATTTAGGGAATCCCAAAGTCAAGAGGGAAGATTAAAATAAGGACACAAAGGGAATCTGAAGGCTTTGACACCTAAAGCTACAGCAAGCACTAAACACAACCCAATTCCTTGCCAAACTAACATAAATCCTCACACTAGAGGCCTATTTCAATACAACATGTTCAGCTTTCAAGAACAAAAACAAAAAGAAAGGCATACCAAAAGGCAAACAAAACAAAACAAACCCAAAACAAACAGTCTGAAAAGACAAAACCAACATCAGAACCTCGCTCAGATATGACACCAATGTTGGAATTACCAGATAGGAAATTAAAAAAAAAGACAGAAAATTCTATTCTCATCCATGTACTGTTCATAGTGGCTGATTCATAATAGCCTCAAACTGGAAACGAATCAAATGTTCATTAGCAGCAGAATGGATAAATAAAATACAATATCAAACAAATTAAAACTACACACACCATGGATGAATATGACAAACATAATGTTGAGAGAAAAAAGCCAGGCATAAAAGAGTATTTGGTACATTATTATATAAAGTTCAAAAACAGGCTATTAGAAGTCAGGACAGTGGTTATACCTGGTGGAGGTATAGTAACGGGAAGGGATTACTAGGGGCTTCTCAGTTTGTTAGGAATGTTTTGTGTCAACTTTGTGAAATTTTATTTTGTGAAAATTCATCAGCTGAGCACTTGCGATCTGAACATTTTTCTGTGTGTATATTATACACCAGTAAAACATTTGCATTAAAAGAAGCAACCAGAGAAAGACAATTAGACTGACAACAGACTTCTCTGCAGTAACAATGGAGACCAAGAAACAATGGAATAATATTTTCAATGCCAAGAGGAACAGCAATCAAAGTAGAATTCTAAACTCTCTAAAACCCTATCTCAAAAAGCATCTAAACTGTCATCTAAAATTGAGGGAGATACTGGTTGAAATGGGAAGCAATAACACTCATCTGACCAATTTTCTCTTAAAGTCGTTTCCATGTTGATGTTGATGATGGGGCCTCAATTACATTTTTAAAATTTCAGTCACTCCTGATAAATAAAAAATTTGAAGAAATAAAAAAAATCTGAAGTCCAAAAAAAAAAAAAAATTGAGGGAGAGAAAAAGATATCTGAGAGATATCTCACAGGGTCTTGCTGAGAAGCTGGATAAATGATACACTTCAGGGAGGATAGCCCTATGAGAAGGAAGGAGCAGATCACAAGTACAGTGCTAATTGGAGAAACTGGTAAAATTGCATCCATCATGTCACTCAGGAGCAATAACAACAACAAAAGTGATATAACTAATTTGGGGTGAAAAGGAGTGTGGAGCCATAACACTAAGGTGGGAGCAGGGGTGAGAAGGGATGTATTCTAAGCTCTGTGCCTTGTTCAGAGGGAGAGGAGAGGCATTGATTTACTGTAGACAGTGTTAAGTCAAGCGTGCTTATTCAAATGCAAAGATTAACCGATAAAGAAGACAAATGGAATGTATGATTTCTACACTAGTAGAGAGGGGAAAAAAAGGGATTAAAAACTTGATTGATATGATATGTGGCAGGAAATGAGCCAAAATGGGGGAAAAAAAAAAGCAGCAGAGGAGATCCTGGTAAGTTGAAAGTACCAAGAAGGCAGAACCCTGGCTCTGCCATTCACATCCGATTGTGACTCTGGGCAATGGATTTAATGACATCACCTCCCTGAGCCTCAGTTTCCCCATTTGCATGATGGGAGGATGATGCCCCTTTGCAGCTGTTGTGGAGATGCAGTGAGATTGCCAGTCCTGTCCTCGGTGCCGGCCACACAGGCAGGGGCGAGGGGCTGCCCTTCGCCTCTTTGCAGCCAGGGACCTTGTGTAAGAAATGGATTTTTATGGACATCACAATGTGAGCCTCTTCCTTTTTCTTTTTTCCTTTGATGATAAAGCTTCCTGTCATCGAGTTTATTTTATCAGAAGAATAAGAGATTATCAAACTGGCTAAGCAGTCCATCAAGGAAATTTTCAAAGAGACAAAGAGGCAGGGAGCGGCTCTCCCAAGACCACCTCTGCTTTATCTTCGTTCTTCACCGAGTCAGTAACAGCAGCAGCCATGGTGGGAGCGTCTGCAGTGTCCCAGGTGCTGCGCTGTTTTGTACCTGCGTCCTTTCATTTAAATTCCCCTAGCAGCCTTGTCAGAGAGGAACAATCATCCACTTTAGAAATGAGGAGACAGAGGTTTGGAAGGTGAAATAAAGTCTGCCCAAGGACGAGGCTGAGCTGAGACCATGCAGGTCTGTCCAATTCTGAAGTCCCTGATTCTTTCGCTCCTTAAATATCCAGAAACCTCCAGTCAATTATTGAAAAATCAACCCTAACCAGGAGTTAGCGCATCACGTGGAGAGGACATTTAAAAACGTTCTTGTTTAATTATTGATCTTTTTCATAGAAGCCACCTTTGTCTATTTTCTTCTCTTTTAATAACCTCTTCCTCTATCTCTAAGAGTACTTTAAAATACTCAAGGACAATTTGAAGAATGTAGCAAACTTAAGAAAGGAGCTCCGGCTACCTGTCTGGTGGCCTGTGTCCTTGGCCATCCTGTACCTAAGGTGAGCAGGGCTCTCTTGATCCAGTTCCTGAGGCACCTGCTAGGGCTGCCCCTGTGAGGCTGGACTTGTTGCAGGAGAGCAGAGGGCATGGCATGGAGGCGTCCAGTTGGAATGGTCCCTCTGGGCAGTGCCCATGGAGGTGACAGGCAGGCTGGTCACTTGGTCTCTGTGCCCAGCATCATTGGCTGAGATGGGAGACAGGAGGTCCTGGAGCTGGTGGAGATCCTACAGATAAGATGCCCCAAGGCAACTGGTGACCACACTCCCTGGGGGCTACCCAGGGGCCACCTCCTGGTCCTTGACCTTCCTGAGTGTGGAGCACACACACACACACTCACCCCACCCCCAGCTACATCCATCTACTGCTTCTGGTTCTCTACATACCCCCACCTCTCAACCAACTCCCCACTTTCTCACAAATCCTGCCCTCTTCCCAGAATGCCCTCCTTCCCCAGCTGTTTGCTAGGTAAGCACCACATCCTCATCCTCTGTGACTAGTTGCTGGTTTCCTCTGTGCCTCTGAACTCAGATGCCTTTCTCTGTGTCTCTAGAGCATTATGTGTTTACCACATCAGGACACCCACTTTTGGTGAGGTGTGTTTAAGGATTTTTTTTTTCCAGACAGGGGGCTGCTTGAGGGCACAGAGTATGCATTAAACACAAATTTGCTGAAGGATCGAGGTGAGTGTGGTGACTCTGTCACACTGTCCTTCCTCTATTAGTGAGGGATTGGGACTGTCCACATCAGCCCCTCTGTTCCCGGAATCCAATCTGGGGCCTGGCACATAAAGGATCCTCAGTGAGTGTTTGTTGAATGAATCAACAGGTGTATCAAAGGCTGCCCAGTCCAGACCAGGCTTAGCCAATAATGAATGATACAATCAGAATCAGTGAGTAGCCCTTTAATAATATTCTGAATCTTTTCTAAGCTAGACTGGTCTTTTCTAGCTCTTATAACCCCCCACCCCACCAACACACAAGGCCGGTTTCATCAGGTCCAATTACAAGAGGCTGACTGAGCACTGAGCAGGGAAATGAGGTGAGTCAGGCGGGGTCAAGACCAGAGAAAAGGTGGTCTTGCAGGTGGGTGCCTATCTATGCAGGATGCCCAATCTTAGAAACAGAAGACAATTTAGAATGAGCAGAAATAATTGGGAAATCAGGCTTCTGGAAGCAGGAAGAAATTCCAGAATGACAGATGATAGAAAGAATAGCCAGCATCCAGTGTCATGTGGTAGAACAGTGGGGATGTCCAAGTCCATTGTCAAGGGACCTGGCTTCTCCCCGACACCCTTCCTTCCCGGCATGTGGACCAGGGTCCGCCTTCTCTAGGCAGGCTTGAGTCCCTCTCCTGGGGCCCCTGCTCTCAGGGCTGGAGGGATGTGGCAGCAATTCTTCTGACAACTGAATGTTCAGGTGCCACCCTGCCACCTGCTGAGACCTAGTGTGGAGACTGAGAAAGCCTCGTCGGGCTCTCAGCCCCTTATCAGCTTTCTCTAACCAAGTTTCACCAGGTAGGAAGCCCAGAGGGTGGTCCCATGGGACAACGGCCTTATCTCAACTGGTCCTCTGGGGAGGTTGCAGGGCCTCTATGATTGGCCCCCAGGAGAGAGATGCCAGCTTTCTGCCAGCCCACACTGCAGTCACTCTCACCCTCAGCATCTGGGACCCTCAGAAAGGTGTGGACCACCCTCAGGGCCCTTCTTCAGTTTTCTGTGTTGAGAATTCAGGCCTTAGGCAGCTGGAATAGGGTGAGAACATGTGATCTGAAGTTAGAGAACTGAAATTCGGTTCTAGCAAGTGACTTACCAACAGTGAGGCTGTGGGCAGGTCCTATCACCTTTCTGAATCCCAGATGTCACATTCACAAAATGGGGATAAAAAGATCCACTTCCTTGGGAGTGTGGAGGAGGATTAGATGGAGGATAAAGAAAGAGATAAATAAGATGATGGAAATGAAGGGGTTAACCAATTCTGCTACCTCGTCCATCAGTCCATCCTTCTATCCCGTCCATCCCAGGGTTGTTCATCACATTCTCGCCGAGGGTGGTGCTTTCCCTCACTCGTGTTCTTTGGTTTCTTTTTTCTTTTAACTGAAGAATAGTTGATTTACAGTATTATATTATTTTCAGGTGTACAATATAGTGATTCAATATTTTTGTAGATTATACTCCACTTAAAGTTATTAAAATATTTGTTATATTCCCTGTGCTGTTCGATATATCCTTGTAGCTTATTTTCTTTATAGCTAGTAGTTTATACCTTTCAGTGCCCTACTTCTACCCTGCCACTCCCTCATTCCCTCTCCCCACTAGTAACCACTAGTTTGTTCTCTATATCTGTAAGTCTGTTTCTGTGTATTCATTCATTTGTTTTACTTTTTAGATTTCACAAACAAATGATAATATACAGTATTTGTCTTCTTCTATCTGACGTACTTCACTAAGCATAATACACTCGAGGTCCAGCCGTGTTGTTGCAAATGGTAAAATTTCATTCTTTTTTATGGCTGATTAATATTCCATTGTATATTTATACCACATCTTCTTTATTCATTCATTGATGATGGACACTTAGGTTGCTTCCAAATCTTGGCTACTGTAAATAATGCTGCTATGAACACTGGGGTGCATGTATCTTTTTGAATCAGTGTTTTCAGTTTCTTTGCATGTAAGCCCAGGAGTGGTATTGCTGGACCACATGGTAGTTCTATGTTTAGTTTTTTGAGGCACGTCCATATTGTTTTCCACAGTGGCTGCACCAATCTGCAGTCCCACCAACGGTGTACTAGGGTTCCCTTTTCTCCACATCTTCATCAACATTTATTATTTGTTATCTTTTTGACAATAGCTATTCTGATAGGTGTGAGGTGGTATCTCGTTGGGTTTTAATTTGCATTTCTGTGATGATTAATGATGTTGAGCATTTTTTCATGTGCTTGTTGGCCATCTGTATTGTATGTCTTCCTTGGAAAAATGTCTCCTTAGGCCTTCTGCCCATTTTTTATTCTGTTTTTTTTCATATTGAATTGCACAAGCTGCTTATATATTTTGGTTATTAACCTCTTATCAGACATATCATTTGCAAATATTTTCTCCCATTCATTTTGTTGATGGTTTCTTTCACTGTGCAGAATCTTTTAAGTTTAATTTGGTCCCATTTGTTTATTTTTGCTTTTGTTTCCCCTACCTAAGGAGACAGATCCAAAAATATATTGCTAAGACTTATGTGAAAGAGTGTGCTATCTGTGTGTTCTTCTAGGAGTTTTATGGTTCCCATTCTTACATTTAGGTCTTTAATCCATTCTGAATTTATTCTTGCATACGGCGTGAGAAAATTTTATCCTTTTACATGTAGCTGACCAGTTTTTCCAAAACCACTACTGAAGAGACTAGCTCTTCTTCAGTGCATATTTTTGCCTCCTTGTCATGGATTAACTGACCATACGTGTGTGAGTTAACTTCTGGGACTGCTATTCTGTTTCACTGATCTGTGTATCTGTTTTTGTGCCAGTGCCGTACTGTAACTAGCTCTGTAGTAAAGTCTGAAGTCAGAGAGCGTGATACACCTTCAGCTTTGTTCTTTTTCTTCTCAAAATTGCTTTGACTATTTGGGGTCTTTTGTGGTTTCATACACATTTTATACTTATTTGTTCTAGTTCTGTGAAAAAATGTCATGGGTATTTTAGCAGGGATTGCATTAAATCTTTAGCATTAGATTGCTTGGGGTAGTACGGACGTTTACCAGTATTAATTCTTCCAATCCAAGAGCATGTGGTTATCTTTCCATTTATTTATATCACCTTCCATTTCCTTCATAAATGTTGCATAGTTTTCAGAGTATAGGTCTTTCATGTTAAATTTATTCCTAGGTATTTTATTCTTTCTGATTCCATAATAAATGGGACTGTTTTCTTGCTTTCTCTTTCTGACAGTTCACTGTTAGTGTATGGAAAAACAACGGATTTCTGTATATTAATCTTATAAACTTCAATTTTACTGAATTTGGTTGTAATAGATTTTTTGGTAGAGATTTTAGGGTTTTCTATGTATATAGTATCATGTCATCTGCAAATAGTGAAGTTTTATTTCTTTTCTTCCTGTTTGGATGCCTTTTATTTCTTCTTCTTGTCTATTTACTGTAGCTAGGAGTTCAATACTGTGTTAAATAGAAATGGTGAGAGTGGGCATCCTTGCCTTGCTCCTGATTTTAGAGGGAAAGCTTTCAGCTTTTCACTGTTGAGTATGATGTTAGCTGTGGGTTTGTCATAAATGGACTTTATTTTGTTGAGGTATGTTCCCTCTGTACCAACTTTGATGAGGGTTTTTATCATGAATGGATATTGAATTTTGTCTGATGACTTTTGTGTCTATAGATGATCATGGAACCTTGAGGGAGTTGGGCTTCTCCCAGGTGTGATGGCAGTGCCCGCCTTGGTTGAGGTTGTGGCCAGGGCCAGAGGGCTCGGGGCTGCACTTCTGTGCTGGTATCGCTTTTTCCTTAGCGTGCATTGGTTAGAGGCTGGGTCATGGCTTGAGGGGTTGGCGCCACACTGCTGACCTGGTTTTGCTCCCACCTGTGATGGCAGTCTCTGCCCAGGACCTAGTTTCGCTCTTCCTAAATGTGTGCAGGGAGGTCAGAGGCAAGGCTGGTGTCCGAGCTGACTCTAACCCCTCTAAGTGTGCACACTCTCATTGGCAACGGCAGCCTCTACCTTAGTGAGGAGCAGTGCCAGAGCAAGAGGGGCTGGAGCAGAAGCCCGGTGTTGGCTGGGGTCGGGGGTGGGGCTCACTGGGGTGTCCTGGCAAGCCAACCAGGGCCCCAGGCAGTTTTCAGTCTGCTGCCTCCGTGCTGTGACTGGGAGCAAACAAGACTGTGTGCTCTTCAAGAGCAGAGTCTAGGTTTCTTACAGCCCTCCAGGAAGCCCCACTGGTTTTCAAACAAGCTAAGGGGGCTCGTCTTCCCAGTGTTGGATCCCAGGGCTGGGGTGCCTAATATGTGACTTGAATCCTTCAATCCTTAGGGAGGAGCCCCGAGCCCATGAAGTCCCTCTGCTCTTCTGGGTGCCAGGGGTGTGGATCCCAATAAGATTCCTTTTCCTCCTTTCTTACCAGACACCATGGGGATCTTTCTTTATAGCCTTGGTTGTAGAAGAGCCTTTCTGCCAGCCTCCAGGTCTTTTTCAGTGAGAGTTGCTCCATATGTAGTTCTATTTTTGATGTGTTTGTGAGGGGAGGTGAACTCAGGGTCCTCCTACTCTGCCTCACTTTTGTTCTTTGAATCAAAGTCCCAAGCACAATAGGATTATCCTTCCTGCCTCCTCTCCACTCCTTCCTCATTTCTCTTCCTTCATCTCTGGTTTATTTACAATTTTAGAGATTGGAAAGAAGAAATCTTAGAGACGAATCATCCTTTGTTGTACACAGTGTTGAAACTGAGGCCCAGAGAGGAGAAGCAATGGGCTCACGATCACCTGGCCAGTCTGGGGTGGAGCCGGACACCCACACAAGAGTCCCAGCCCTAGGCTCAGCCCCGTTTTCTTGCTCTGCTGGGCTCCACCTCTCCACTCTCTGAGGTCCACCTCTGACCTTGCCTAGGTTTCTCTCCAGATATTTTCATCAAAAATAAAACCCAACAAACTGGATGGCTGGCTTTCAATGGCTTAATTGCTCCATGGATTTTATTTTTCTCTTTAAAGTACATGCATGCACACACAACCAACCACATTTTCTATTCTAAACTGGCTGTCAGTTTCACTCCTAAAGAAATATATGTGATATATACCACCCATGTGAACATAGCACGACTATTGATGTAATTACTTCCAGTTCTGCAGAGCCAGGCCATCCCTCTACCAAGCAGGGCTCTGGCTCCATGCTCAGGAGGGTCATGGACCAGGAGGTGATCCCCCAGCGAGCATTGTCATCCAGGTAAAATCCCAGTGACAGAATATATTACAGGTGGAAAGGACTTCATTTGGGAAAATTCAAGTCAGTGCACACACATATCTCTTTTACCTCTCAAACTTTTTTTTTTAAAGCAAGAAAGAGCAAATCATTTTTAAAGGTTAACTTACCCTTAAAAGTATTCTGGCTGTGCATCTTTCAAGCACATGTCCAATGTGTGAATGTTAGTGTTTTATCACTTATATAATCTGGCCCTCTCGTCTTTTTCCACATTTTCGAAGACCTTGGTAAGCGACTTAGCGCCTCACCATGTCATTGGCAATTTCTCTCTGCAGTCTGAGGATTTTTCTTCCTTAATCCCCTCGGAAAGATAAAAAACATAATTACTGGGCCTCAGAGAGATGAGGGCAGGCAGCCAGAGATTTCATTTCAGATTTTTCAGTACCTTCCATATTCCGATCATCACATCTACTAGCTCTTGAGGACCCACTGTGTGCCAGGCACTATGTGCCAGATACTTTTTAAAAATTCATCATTTCAAAGCCTCATATTCTTGTCCTGATTTGATCCACCATCATCACCCACAGCCTGGATCATTCTGCCCAACTGTCTCCCTGATTCCATTCTTGCCTCCTATGGTCTGTTCTCCACTGGGCAGCAGAAGATCTTTCAACAATGCCTGGCAACCACCTCTGTCTTCTGTTCACACCCTCCATGGCTCCTGTCTTTCTGGGATAAAGCTAGAGTCCTTCCCTGGGCCCTAAGTTCCCTATGACTGCCCACCCTCACTCTACCCCATCCACACTGGTCTCCTTGCTGACCCTCGGGTGTACCAGACACTCTCCCGCCTCCTACCTCTGCACTGTGGTCCCCAAAGCCTGAGGCGCTCTCCACAGGTACCCTCATGGCTCACAGCCTTACCTCCTTCCAGTCTGTGCTCACGTGAGTCCTTCCCAGAAAGGACCTTCCTGACCCACGTGAAACTGCACCCCAGCCTCCTGGCATTTCTCCTCCCTCCTCTGGCCTAACTTATCTCCTGATCACTTACCACTTTCCGATATACACTACATACTTTCTTTATTGACCATGACCTTGCTATTGCTATGCAAATAATTTAATGCAGACTCTATGAAGGAAGGGATGTTGGGCAGTTTTGCTTACCACTGAATCTCCTGATCCTAGAACATTGCCTGGCACAGAAATATTTATTGTATGAATGAATAAAATAATCTCATTGCTGTATGTGGAGTCAGGGGCTTTCAGACAACAAACAAGGAACAGGTAAAAAATGTAATTTCCAGACTGTGTGGAAGACAGTGACGGGGGTCTACTTTGGGTGGAGGTCCAGGAAAGCTTCCTGCAGGAGGTGGAATTTAAGATGAGACCTGGATCTCACAGAGCAGACAACTGGCTCTGGGTGGGATGACTTGCTTGAGGTCTCACAGGTGGCAATCCTGGTGGAGCAGGGTTGGGGGCCACAGGGAAGTTGTGCCCAGGCCCCTGGGGAACAGTCCTGAACCCCCAAAATGGACAGAGCCTTGGGTCCTGCGGCACCTTGTGCTGACCTCATCCTGGCCTTTTGCCCGCTGAGTTGTGGTCATTACCTCATCAGGTTTCCTTCCTCACTGGGCTGAGAGTGTCACTTGGTGGAATCAACAGGGCCTTGTGCCTCCCATATCCCCAGGGCCACCCCCAGGGCCTGGCGTACAGCGGGGCCACTGCAGGTGGGTTTTGAATGACTCTCGGATGAGGCAGGTGAGAGTGTGTTGCAGAGACCATCAAGCTGTGAGAGTCCTGGAGAAAAATGCGTTCACTTTATCTTAACAGAAAACTCGAGACCGAGGGTAGGGTACGGTCCTGACGTCACTCTGTGAGTGGGCATCAGCATTCAGACTTGAACTCTGGTCTCCTGCTCGGGGTCCTTCCCATGCCACTGTCCTGAGAAGGGTAGGCTCAGTATGCCTGGCATCAGAGAGGAATCCAGATGACTTGGAAAGTTAGGGCTCCTGCTTCTCTAGAAAGCAAGTGAGAAAACGGTAACTACAAACGAAATAAAAATGATGCTTTGCAGAAGTGCAAAAAGGTTTACAAATATGCGAAACCTTTGCCCTGGAGTCAGAGCTAATTAGAGTCCCCTGAAGGTCAGAGCTGAAGGAGTCTCAGACAAGGGTCCAGGCCATTTATAATAGAAGGGAGATGCCGAGGTCAGAAAGGGTGAGGGACTGAGCCAAGACTACACAGACGGTTGGGGCCTGTGGTGCTGGGGTGCAGACCAGACTTGCAACCTAGTCCAGACTGTCAAGGTGAGAGGCTTTCAAGGGCCAAAACAGCCTTGCATCCCGCTGCTC
Source organism: Camelus bactrianus (assembly GCF_048773025.1). Taxonomy (NCBI): domain Eukaryota; kingdom Metazoa; phylum Chordata; class Mammalia; order Artiodactyla; family Camelidae; genus Camelus; species Camelus bactrianus. Next base: position 58,275,941 of record NC_133551.1, read on the forward strand.
TTCTGAGCGCCTGACATCAGTCCTCTCCGATCACCTTGCAAATGCTCTTTGAAAGCTGCTTGTTCTTTAGGGGATTTTTTTTTTTTTAAATTTCTGGAAAGATCTTAACAAGACACAATGTGAGAAGAGAGTGGAAGTATTCTAACTCAATGTGGGGTGCTGGTCCCTCTGAGTGATAAATCCAGAGGCTACACCAGACAGGAGCTCAGGTCTGAATTTGGTCACCATCACAGTGAACACTGGGGACAGGCTGGGAAGGGCTGAAACAGGCTTAGGTTAAGTTTATTTATTTATTTATTTTAATTTTTAGGTTTACTTATTTATTTATTTTAGAGAAGTTATTGGGGATTGAACTCAAGACCTTGTGTATGCTAAGCATGCGCTCTACCACTTGAGCTATAGCCTCCCCTCTTAGGTTAAGTTTAAAGTGAAGGTTAGATTACAGTTAAGAATTCATTACCCGTTGCCATATGCCAGACCCTGTCCTGAACACTCTGTGTAAATGATTCCATCTGACGCAGGTCATTATACTCATTTGAAGGATGATAAAATGGAGACTTAGTGAGGTGACATCACTAGTCAGTAGAAAAGTTGGTCTTCAAATCCAACTATATCTAACACCAGACATAACACTGTGTCTATTTCTTAGGCTCAGGAGCCCAAGGATGGCATTTGGTTGAGACAGATTAGGATCAGCTCAAGGGTAAGTTAGGATCAGCCTCGTGGATGGAGGTGGGGCTACACTCAGGTTAAGCATTCTAGCCTGGGGTTGGTGCAGGACAGTGGTAAGTGCTCAGTCAATGCCAAGATTAAGTTTAGGTTTAGGATCAAGGTGATCTCTTGTGTGAAGATACTTCTAAAGGGCAGGGTGAATGTTCATCCAGGGCTCTAGGGGCATAAACAGAAATGCTTCCCCCTGTAAATAAAACATCTTAAAGACTAATAGTTTGAAAAGCTCTGTGAATTTTGCAGTCGACATAATTGTTAGTAAAAAGTTACTATCCAAATCTTTGAGTAATACTTAAGCCTTGGGGTGATTCCCCATGCCTGGTATCCCACCAGCTGGAAAAGCAAAGATGTGGGAATGGGTGACAGTTTGGGTGCAGTCTGGAGTTACAGTAGAGTAATCAACTGTCCTAGTTTGCCCAGGACTGAGGGGTTTCCTGGGATGTGGGTCCTGCTATGTTAAAACCGAAAAAGTTTCCAGGCAAAGCAGGCTGAGTTAGTGATGGCAGTTAGAGTAGGAATGAAAGTAGAGTTAGCAAAACAGGACCCTTGAGAGTGGGTAGAACATCGTGGTTAAGAAGGTGAGGTTTTTTGTAAGCAAGACCCAGGTATTTTGTTCATATTTCCCTCCAACCATCCACAAATCTCTTTGAGCCTTAGGTTTCTCATCTTTACAGTGGAGCCAACAGTGGTGTCTCCTTTCTGTGGTTATCATGAGGCTTCCATGGCAAATGGTCAGTAAATGGCAGCATCATTGCTATTTGTACACCTTCAGAGTTCTCAGCCCAGTGACATGACCAAAATGTTTTTGGTCAATTTCCCCATCACTTACAGAGGGAAGTGGACATGGGTGTTGGCTAGAGGCCAACAGTCAGTCCCATTTCTGGTCCCAGCTCTTTCACTAACTCAAGTCATTTTCCCTTCCTGGGCCTCTGTTTCCTTAACTGGAAAGTAAAGGGGTAGATGGAGCAATTGCCAAAGCCCTTCTAGCAGAATATTCTCTGAATCTCGGTGCTGCTTTTTTGACTTATCTAAGTCAAATGTGTTTCATGTTTCATGTTGTTCCTTATGAAGAAGCTTTTCAGGAAATCTCTAATTAGTTTGACGTTGATGAAAATAGCTATGTCGATTAGCCATCCATCAAACTACTGTTGTGTAACATAGAAGGAATAAAATGCTTGTAAGGCAAAAACACGGTAGGTCATCAGGAGATCCACTAGGCTATTGGGACACTTTTTCTCATACAGGGATGGGATTGGAACTTTGAGCTGTTACCCACCTCTTGTGCCTCAAAGCAGATGTCCTGGAATGATGGATTTAGGGATGCTGTGGTTCATGGAGGGGAAGTATTTTTCTCAAGCTCACATAGCAGATCCAAGGCTTCAGTTTCTAGTCCAGTGACCTTTTTATTAAACCACATCACTTCTAAGTTCAACTCTCCTAGGACTTGTTCATTTGCAAAATGTAGAAGCAAAAGGTGCTGTTGAACTGAGATGGTTTCTGAGGTTCTTTTCTACCATGTTACTCTCTGGAGTTGGGTAAGATCTTAGGGTTTTGTGGCCGCTGTCCATGGTTCTGAAAGAGACAACCATCCAGGACCTGCAGCATAACATCTAAGGCCAGGTGGGGAAGGAGGCACTTCCTTTACCCTAAAATCACTCCCTCTCCTGACCCACTCTATCAGACCACCTTATTCCTCGCTTCCCATACCTTAAGAACTGCAAATGGCAGGTACCCTTGGAAACAGGAAGGAAGTACCACAATATATTGGAGTTCCCAAATGGTGAATATGGAGGCTTCCTGGGTTGTGTTTACCTGGCTGTATCTGTCCTAGGTTGAAGACAGTCTAGCATCAGGGACACCAAAACTAAACTCTTTCCCATCTGCCTCAACATATCCATGTAAACTCTGGTTGGGGAGGGGAGTTGGCCTCCCAAGGGAGTTGAGGAAACTGGATGCGACAATCTGTCAATAGATGTTGGATAAACTAGGAAAAATAGCACCCAAGGGTCATGGTCAGGCTATTATCCAAGATCCTAGATGGACACTCAGGGCAGTTATGGGAAGCCTAGAAGACAGGAGAGCTGGGTCAGGAAAGACAGGGAGAACCCAATGGATCAGACTTGCAGTTTGGAATCAGATCAAGTCAGAGAACAGACGAGCAGCAGGGAAGATAGATTTGAAGATGAAGGTAAAATACTGGTTGTACTTTGTGATATCAAATCCTCCTCTTTTCAATCCCGTTCTCCACAGTCACTGAGCCCTCACCGTGCCAGCCAGTTTATACATGTGGTTTTGTTTAATCATTTTAGCAACTGGAGAAACAAAATGTCATCACCATTTTAAATTTAGGGTATGGAACCTCAGAGGTGAAGGGACTTGCCAAGGTCTCTCAGCTGGTAAGTGGAGGATTTGGGATTGGAAATCAGCTGTCTCTGCCTGTAAAGCCCACACTCGTTAACCACACCCCTCCCGCACTGACCAGAACAATAAAAACAGGGCTGGCCTTGTCACCAGAGTGAATTCTGGCCATTGAGAAAGGAAGGGATGGGGCACATAACTGCATGGAGCCCCTCCATGCTGTTGGACTTTGGCCAGGGGCAGGCAAATTGACATGACCTGGCAGCCCATTCCTGGGAGGAAGGGTAGCACATGCTTGCTGGCATCTCACGGCTGGCAGTAGCTGTCAGAAGCTGCAGGGAGAGAAATGTGGTGTAGCCGCTGGCCAAGTCAGCAAAGAAAATTGGTCTTTAGGTCATCTTTGGCTTTGGCCCGGGAGTCATGAACTCACTATATGTATCTGAGACAATGGGCATCTTCTCCTTCTTGAGATCATGTGATCTCTTGAATAACTGTAAGAGCCATTTGTTCAATATCTGTTTCACTCATTCGACAAATGTCTATTGAGTACTGACTAGGTGCTGGGTACTGGGGTTACAGAAGTGAACCCCACAAAGCTGGCAGTGACAGATGGGCCAGTCAGACTCCCTGCTCTGTCTGCTGTGGTTGCTGTCTCTGTCACCATATAGAGCTTCTCTTTCAGACCCTAGCCCCTCCTCCTGCTCAATTTCAAGCATTCTTTCCCCACTTCATCATACACTGGTACTATTTCTTTTTATTTCCTGAGAGCTGGTAGAAAAGGAAAGAAAAAAAAAAAACAGATGAATGGAGGGCAAATCGCAGAACCAATCAGGGAATGTCTTCCTGTTTATTCCCATAAGAAATAACCAGGTTAACTCAAATGAATTCAAGGCAGCCATAACTGAAGAATAAAAACAAGCCTGTTAGATTCATTTTCTTAGTCTAGGATTAATCTATTCATCAGCTTAGCTCACGGGGAGAAAAACATGCTTCTTCAATAGTTTTCAAACTGAAACTAAATGCCTCATTAAGTCAAACATATTAACCTGAGAACGATATTGATGTCGAACAGACTAATGAATGTCATTATAGAGAATACGCATTAGTCCTCAGAGGGACCCGACCAGCCATTAGGAACTCTCTGCAAATGTGCTCAGCTATTGTACAAGAGATGTGGAATCATTGCTGGGAAGGGGGAGATGGTGGAGAGGAGGACAAAGGAGACGGAGCACAGGGGATGCTTCTGGAAACTTGACTGTTCCTGTGAATGATGTTGCCTGATTTTGGCATTTTTGGTCACATGAGAAAGAGCATATGTGTAATGAAGGATCCTCGTGTGATGCTAATCTCTGTTGTTTCCAAGAGAAAAGAAGACGGTTTTATCCTCCAGACAAGAGGGAGGGCTGCAGGGTTTGGGGTCTGGGCACCTTCAGCCTTTATTGAGCCAAACAACATGCTTTTATATATTTCAGGGAATATACATACATATGGAATATACATATGGAACAACATACACGTGGAAACCCCATGGACACCCAGTCTGCTATTTTTGCCCCAACTCGAGTACAAGGAAACTGAGAGGCATTAAGTGGAGAACTCAATGCCACTGACTTATAAGTCAGACAACTGAGATTTTTTTTCCCAGTTTTATTGTGATATTATTGACATACATCACTGTATAAGTTTAAGGTGTACAGTGTAATGGTTCGACTTACAGGTACTGTGGAATGATTACTGAAATGAGTTTAGTTAGCATCCATCATCTCATACAGATACAATCAAAAGAGAAAACAAAAGAAGAAAAACATTATTTTCCTTGTGATGAGAACTTTAAGAATCTATTCTCTTAATTTTAATGTATATCATGCAGCAGTGTTAACTCTAGTCATGCTGTAGATTACATCCCCAGTACCTATTTATCTTGTAACTGGAAGTTTACACCTTTGACCACTTTCTCCAAGTCCCCTATCCCCATCCCTTTCTTCTGGTAGCCAAAAATCTGATCTCTTTTTCAGTGAGTTTGATTTTTTTTTTTCCTTTTAGGTTCCACACATGTGAGATTATGCAGTATTTGTCTTTCTCTGTCTGACTTATTTTACTTAGCATAATGTCTTCGGGATCAAGCCATAGTGTCTTTGAGGTTCATCCATGTTGTTGCAAATGGCAGGATTTCCTCATTTTTATGGCTGAATAATATTCCACACACATTTTCTTTATCCATCCACCTGCTGATGGACACTTATGGTGTTTCCATGTCTTAGCTATTGTAAACACAGAGGTGCAGATTTTTTTTGAGTTAATGTTTTTGTTCCCTTTGGATATACTTTCAGAAGTGGAGTTGCTGGATCATATGGTAATTCAATTTTTAATATTTGGAGGGTTATCCATACTGACAACTGAGATTTGAACCCAGATTGGTATCATTTGGGATGGAGGGATCCCCTCACAGCCCCACACTGATCCATTCTCCCGGGTGGGCTGTCCTTAAAGTCCCTCCTCACTTATAACTGGGTGGTCTCTGTGTGACTACACATGAAGCAACAAGGTGGAGAGGAAACTGCGACTCGTGTACAGACCAGGCTCAGGGACAAACCAGCTATGAGCCCTTGGCCAAGTTACTCTCTGAATCACTTTCCTTATCAACAAAAGAGAACAATTCCTGCCCTGCTGGCTTGTTGTGGGACCTAGATGGGCTGATAAAGACAGACTGACACACAGCACTGTCCTCTCTGCTTTGCATGGGGCCCCTGCTCCATCCAGTTGGGATCTAGTCCTTGGTGAGGGGCCCCTGTGGATGACCCGTGGAGAAGCAGAGCTGCCCTTCTGATCCACACTATCCCCCAAGGGTTTGCCATGACCCAGGTGTCATGAGGAACACAGAGACAACCTGCTTTCTGATCCTGGATGTTCAAACCTAGGGGAGAAGATGGGAAAACGGTACCAGAGAGAATCAAGGCCCAAGGAAGGGGAAAGGAAGAGAGGAAGGCATCTGGATTTAAGGTAAAACCTGGAAATTTCACACGAGAGAATCTGGGAGACAGCTTCAGGGAGGTGGCTTCTATGTGTACGCTGAGCAAGCCAGCCTGCCCTTAAGGACAGGACAGTGAGAGGCTTCGCCCAAGTTTGAGGTAAGAGAAAAACAATGGCATTCAGATTTATAGTCTCCAATATCCCCACATCTCTTGGTGCTTCCAAGCTCTGTCTTCTACAAATTGATTAATGAGGGAGTGGACATTTGCAAAACATGTATCAGGACCTGAGTCTGTTCTTTTATGTTTATGAGCTCATTTGATTTTCATTAAAAAATTAAAACCCTGAGAATTGGTGATTCTACCTGTATGTGTTTTAAGGAACAGAGGCTCACAGTGGTCCAGTAACAGGATGAGGGTCATAGAACTCACTTATGGGGCAGAGTCACAGATCCTTCCCTCTGTGTCTGGCTCTCACAGTAATGCCACGGTGCCTCTCACATGGTAGGTCCTGCTGGACAGTGTTTGTTCTCCCCACAGACCGCTGGTTGCTGCCTCTACTTCCTCCCTGTGTTGGTTCCCTGTTAGGATGTGTCCTGTGGGGGAGGCATGAGGACTCAGGGAGCTCTTGCCTGTCTTGCCAGCAGAGGCCCCACTGTGTGCCAGTCCAGTTCAGAGAACCTTGACAAAACCCACAAGCTCCTCCTGTGATTTGGAGCTGATGTTCCCACCACGCAGGGCAAGCCAGCTGTTCACTTACTGGTGTGAGGTGTCGAGTAAGCACCTGCTTAATATCAAGTTGGGTACTTCATGCAAACTCAGTGAAATGCTATTTTTTTCAATGTTATTTTTGCAATGATTTCTTTAGTGCTGGTATCCCCTGTGTGTGCTATGATGATCATGAGCCTTGTACACAACAAATATTTGTTGAATAACTGAATGAAAGAATGCCTTCAGAGAGACATAAATTCTAGCAGTTAACTATTTATGGTCTCTCTAGATATGGGAGAAATCGGTTTTTCAGGAGTAAAGATGGAGGTTAAGGGAGAATTTGGAAGAGTTAAGGTCCTAGATGCAGTGTTGAAAGATGCCTGGGTACAACTGCTTTGGGATCAGAGAGGTAGGTTGTATCAGATAGTTACTGCTGCATAACAAGTGGTCTCAAAACTTAGTGGCTTAAAATAACAAGCATTTATTTAGCTTAAGAGTCTGGAGGTCTGCTGGGTGATTCTGCTGCTGTGGCCTGGGCTTGGCTAGGCTTGCATGGGTCATTAGTGTCTTAGGACAGCTGGCATGTTGGCTGGAGGCTGGGTGGTCTAGGATGGTCTCCATTGGGATGGCTTATCTCAGTTCCTCATCATCTCTCATCCTGGCTGGTCTGGAGTTGTTCTCAAAGTGAAGGCAGTTTACAAAAGAGAGAGAGGAAGTACACAGGGTGTCTCGAGGTTTAGGTATCAAAATGGCACGATGCACTTCGGCAGCACTGTATTGGCCTAAGCAACTTCTAAGGCCAGCTCAGACTAAGAAGGGGGGACATAGATTTTGCCTCTCAGTGGGAAGAATTGCAAAGTCATGTTGCAAAGTGTGGACATAGGAAAGAGTGGGGAACTGTGGCCAATTTTACAATCACTCTATCATAAGAGTTTCCAAATCTTATCAGTCAGACCTCTAGCTTCTATTGTAAGGGGACATTTCTAATAAAAATAGGGGTGGAGAATCACGGAGAGTTCATCTAGCTATTTGTGACCAATCCCCTGTCCCCTCCTTCAGAAAGAGTCAGCAGGAATTTCCAGGGGTACATCTCTAGAGAATGAGACCATTCCTTATCTTCAAATATAGAAAAAGTGGATTCCCTCAGTGTGGCCCAAAGGAAGGACTTCCCAACATTCAAAGCTGTCCGGAGAGGGAGTGGGCTACCTTGAGAGGTGGTGAACTCCCCATCCTTGGGAGTATGCAAACAGAGGGAGGCAAATGGTAAAGTGAAGTTCTTCCACTTTGGCATCAGACATAGCTGGCTTTGATTTGCAACTTGGGAGTTTTAGGGCAAATGACTTTAACTCTGTGAGCCACAGTTTTTTCACCTGTAAAATGGGGATAATGATCTTACTGCATTGGGTTATTGTGAGGTTCAAATGAGGTAATACATGCAAAGCACTCACATAGGGCTAGGCAAGTAGAAGTTCCCAGTGGCTGAGGGTTGATGGTAAAACTACAGTCCATGTTTTGGGTTTTTTTTTTTTTTTTTTTTTTTTTTTTGAGGGCATTCCAGCATCAGATGAGGCCCTGGGTACTTGTTCACTTCCCAGAATCAGAGTCTTTGGAAACAATATTTCTATTAATGCATTAGAATTAGGAGTCTGTCCCTCTCCTCCTCCCCACCCCCAGCCCTCTCTTGGCCTCTAGAAATGGTCTCTGCTGGTTCAGATCCCCAAATGGCCCCCTTTTCTGATGGATTGTGGTGTTGAGGAGGCATTTCCGGTCCCCTCACTGCTCACGGTCCCTGCACCTGTGAGCATGCCCCGTGCCCAAACCGAGCATGCGTGTGCGCGCGCTCGTGTGTGGCTGTGGGAACCGGAGGCTGTTCTGAGAGGGGCCCCTCCGCCCACCACACGGGACTGATTTGCTCTTGGATGAGTCTCTTTAATCATCCTTTCTGAACTCAAATGAAGTTTAATTTTAGCTGGAGGAAAAATAATTAAGACTTGTAGAACCCTGTTGCGAATGGCCCTCCAGGGCTCCCAGCAGAGCGGCCCGTCTGAGTTTTTATCATTTTTGGGTCTTAGTCAAAGTCTCCCTCTGTGAGCGATTGGCCACTTAGCACTTGTTAATGGATCTAACTTCAGCAGGCTGGAGGTGCTTTCTTGGAATTGATCTTCCTGTGAAAAGTAGGCTTTGGAGACACGAAATAACCATCAGAGAGCCTTAAATAAATCCCACTATATCAAGAGTTGAAAACACTGTGGTTGAAACACGCGCTTCGAGGCAAATGCAGGGCTGTGGTGCTTCCCCACGGGGAGGGCGAGGAAGGGGTCCCTTGTGGCTGTTCTCCAGGGGAACAAGAAGTCCTGCTTCATTTTCTTGGCCACAGGATGTGACGTTTTCTGAGTCCCCAATCCAGCTCTGCCCGCACAGGAAGGAGGTGACTGAGTCACTCTCCTCCCCTCTGGGGATTGATGGCTTTGCCCCGAGAAGGGAGGTGGAGAGGGGTCCTGCTCTCTCCTCAGCCCTTCCCCCCATCTGCCTCCTCCCTCCTGGGCCCTGTCTGCTGAAATGAGCCCAGAGACCCTGGGAAGAGGGGGTGCAGGGGCCCCAATTCTCTAGGAACGTGATCATGTGGAGATATCTCACCAGGGGCGGGAGAACAGAGATGAGCTTACCTGCCCCTCTTGTCCGCCCCTTCCCTGACACGGGCCCCGGGAGGGGCTCCGTCCCTCTAGACACTCAGTTAGCTGACGTTTGTGGAGGGCAGCCCATGCCTGGCTCTGTGCCGGGACTAGAGATTCAGGCAGGTGCTTGTCTCCACCTCACTCTGCACACAGTGAGGCCACGGCAGCCTCTGCCCTGCACTCTTTCCCCTCTGTCCCCTTGCCCTGCCTTGTGTCCCTTTAGTGTGTGTCACCACCTGCCTCTGGACACAGCTGTGTCTGTTCACATCTGCCTTCCCACCGAATGTCGGCTCCAGGAGGACAAGCCTTTCCCTGTCCCACTCAGAGCTGTGTCCCTGAGCCTGGGACAGCTCCCGGCATGTAGTGGACACTCCTGGCATTTAGTGGACATGTCGGACAGGCTCTAGTGGCAGGAACAAGAGGCACAGAGTTGCAGGTGTCCTCAGGGAGGTCTCCTTCCTTGGTGTGTGAAGGCAAGTACCCAGGGGACACAGTGGCTGGGGGCTACCCACAGCATCTGCTACAATCATAAGAGCATCCCATGCATGGAGCACCTGGGCTCTGAACCAGCAAACTTCACCCTCCCTTGACCGAGACCAACCCAGCCCCTGTCAGTGACAACTGTTCTCCTACTGCCACCCGGCCACTTGGATCTGTCTGACACCTGCCTGCGTCAGCCAAGAGGGGAGAGAGGGCTCAGCTTGTCACTGACTTGCTCTCTGCTTGGCATGGGCTCAGCCTCCCATGGCTGCCCTGTTGGTGGAGTTGGGCATTTTGCAGCCTTTGGTGAGGCAGTGGCAGAGGGGCTGGGGCCTTGGTCTGGCCATCCCCAAGCCTCTCGGAAAGGCTGCTCCTCTGAAACCTAGCAGTGTTACGTTTAAAGGCTACTCTTCCCGACGGGGAAGCTTTGATGAGCTGTGTGCTTTGAACCTCCTGGTTGATGACGATGGGCTGGAGCAGGTGAGACACCTGCTAACAAAACAAGAGCAGCCCGGGTCCCAGGGCCAGATCCAGTGGGCACCTAGTGGAGCACAGGTGCCCCGGGGCAGCCTTGGGGTTGGTCAGGAATAAGGGAGACAGGCTAGTACAGGTGCCGAGGCCTGTGGGTCAGTGGGGTTCAAGGCCACAGTGACAGAGGCCTCTAGAGACCCAGGGGGAGTGACTCCTGTGTCTGGGCTCAGCACAGGGTGAGAGTGCAGCCTGAGCCCGGCCAGGGTGGGTGAAGGTAGCAGGGCCCCAGTCAGGAAATCTACAGGGCCAGGGGGATGCCGAGTTTTGATTGGCCAGGGCCAAGGGGATGCAGAGTTTTGATTGGCCAGGCCCAGGTCACACGGTCCAGCCCTGGCTCCAAGGGTGGAGCCCATCCCAGCCACATGGAAGGAGAATGGAAGAGGGGCAGATCCTAAAAAAAATAAAAAATAAAAAATCCCTCAAACCACAGGTCCATAAATGGCAAGAGGGGACAAATGGGGGCAGGGAGAGGGAGGAAACCCCAGGTACCTACTATAGGGGAGGCCAGGGTCAAGAATCAGGAAATGAGGGTGCAGGTCCTGAGTGTCCGAGTGGGGTCTGGAAAATTATAGGCTATAGAGCAGGGGTCGGTTCCCAGCTCAGTGAACACCTCTCTGAGTCTCGCTTCTGCCTCAGCTAAATGGAGGTGACAGTACCCCCTCCCCAGCCTCAACTGGCAGGGCTGCTGTGGGATTGGACTCAGTGTGTTTATGACGCCAGGCTCATGGGGGCTCACCTGGAGGATGAGGCAGAGAGCATTGTGGAGGGAGCCGGGAGGACTTCGCTGTGGGGTCTCTGGACGGCGTCTCCCCTCCCCCTGCTGCCCGAAGGGCTCTGGAGGGGAAAGGGCCTGTGTGAGGAGAATCACGGCATCCTGTGGGGAGGAGACCTGGGTGTGGCCCAGGCCCCCCAATCTCCCAGAAGAGACACGCAGTCTCCCCATCCTCGGTCGTCCCCAGCCCCAGCAGTGACAGACACTGAGCAGGTCGGTCCTGCTTGGTTCCCATTAGCCCTTCAGACCCATAACTCCCTCCCCCATATAACTGCCCTCGGCTCAGCCTTTTGCCTGCGGAGGAGGACCTTCTCTAGTACCAGCAAACAGAAGAAAAAGGGAGGGCCCCCCACGTCCAAGTGCACACGAATCAGCCCACTCTGAGGTTTGCTGAGCCCACCGCCTTTCTCCCCCAATGTTCACCAGCCTCCACCCCAATTAGGTGACTTTCCCTGGCTTCTTTGGCCCCTTTGGGATGGCTAGAATCAGACTGGCTATACAGACATGGAAGTGATCCCTCCAGGCTCCTCTGGCTGAACCCAATGTCCTAGCTCCTGGGGGTCAGAGCCAGGTGGGCCTCTGTCACCTAGCTCAGTGGGCAACAGGACAGGCAGGGCTCACAGGAGAAAGTGGTAAGAGTGCAGGGGGAAGCAGTGACACAGAGTCAGGTGGGCCCGGATGGCAGTGAGGAGGGAGGAGACCTTCCCCATAGAAGGGGACGCAGCCAGAGGAGAGCACCTGGGGGGTCCTGGGGCAGCAAGCAGTGGCTCTGAAAGTGTCACAGGCAGGAAAGGCGGAAGGGCAGCAGCTGTGTGGTAAGGGCTGGGTCACTGCCAGAGAAGGGCGGGCTGTTTCAGCAGGTGACCAGGGCCCAGGGCTCCCTCTGACAGGTGCGTTCCCAGCCTGGGTGGCACAGTGAACTCCAGAACCTGCCAGTGGCAGGACTTGAGCCACTCATATGCTTCCTTGTTCATGCATTGATGTGACAAGTGTTTACTGAGGGCCTCCTATGTGCTGGGTACTGGGACATATTGGTCACCCAGGTGTATGTGCAATCTTTGGTGGCGGTGGTGGGCTTTGTCCCTGACAGAGGATAATGGCTATTATGGGGTCTGTTTGCATCCAAGGGAGTCATGAGGTCAAGAACCAAGTCTTTTGTGTTTACCTCCTGGGTTGAGTCTCTCCTTGAAGGAAATAAGCAGGGCAGGCACATTATAGAGGTACCAGCCTCATGCTCTTGATGGGAGAAGGGAGAGTGTGGTGTCAGGAAGGGCCTGGCTGTCAGGGCAGGATGTACTGAGAAATAAATGGAGACTCCTCAGTTGCCAGGCTGCTGCTGGCAGTGAGAAGCACCCTCACCCCCTCCCATCTCATCTTTGCACTTTCCTCTGAGAGTGCTGGGAGTTGGGGAGCTGGGGAGGGAGCCCTAGAGGAGGAGTCGGGTACACAGGGATTCCCCTCTTCTCTGCTGTGCAAATTTGGGCAAGTTGGTTCCCCTCTCTGGGCTTCAGTTTCCTCAAGTGTAGATGGGATCAGCTCCTCCCTCCCAGGCTGATTGTGGAATGAGCCCTAAAAGCTGTACAAATGGATAGTCAGGTGTGGAGGGGCAGTGAGGGCAGTGGTCAAAGGCAGAAGGCATGAGTCAGTCACTCAAATCTGTGAGACTGGGCAAGTTTATTACCTTTGCAGGGTCTCGACTCCTTCAGCTGTAGAATGGGGCTAGTATAGTCTTTTCCTTAAGAGATAGTTGGGAGAATGAGATGATGAACACAGAGCCTGGCACACAGTAAGCCCCATCCAATGGTATTATTGGTATTATGATTGTCATTATAATGGCCATGAATAAAAGAATCTGGGGTACATTCATGCTCCTGGTCTCCATCAGCCCTGACTCCCTATGTCTGTGGATCCTGGTCTCAATCTGCTTTGTCTTCTCCGCTGTAAGTACTGCCCCAAATACATTTTCTTCCTTGAGACTGGCCCAGAGAACAGAGGATGTGGTACTTGTGTCTGGAGCTTGGACTACGTTTTTCCAAAGAAACATTGTTATTCATGATTGTTAGTAGTAGAAGCCATTAGAGCTTGTGTTTTGACTGTCATCTATAGCAGAGTTTTACGAAACAGTATGTTCTGAGTTCCAAAAAACTTGGAACATAACATTTCTAAATTATTGGAGAAGAAACAAATATCCATCATGTACCTATTGTGTGTTAGGCATTGGGCTAAAAACATTGCATATGTTAATTTATTAATTTTTGCAACAACCCAACAATATGGTGGTAATAACTTTAGAGAAGAAATGATGCTCAGAGAGGCTAAGCCATTCAGCAAAATTTCCAGACTATTCAATGTTGGAGCCAGAATCAGAACACAGATCTTTCTGATAAACTGTGCCTGCATATAATATCATCACCTTCTGATAAAGTTCCGCTGACAATACAGCTTAAACGAAAAGAAAAGAAAAAAACTAGTTTCACCAGTGAGACTGCTGGCATACACCCCCCCCCCCCCGGAGGCATTTAATGGAATTGCAGGCAAAGTGCTTTCTAAAAATCTCACTCTAGGTGAGAGATTGCAGCCTCACATGTGTCCACCAGAAGATTCTGGAAAGGTTTCAGGGAGAAGATGAGACTTAAACTCAGTATTGAGTTCAGAAATTGAACAGACAATGTTACAGGAAGAGTGTCCCAGACCAGGGAATGACACATGTGAAGTCTGTGCGTAAGGCAGAGGGATTGGCCTGCAGGTCTCAAAAGGCCAAACTATTGGATGGGGAGAAGAGAGGCATGAATTTCTAGCCTAACTGAGCTGTACATAAAGGCTACCAATCTGAGGGCAAGGAAGAAGAGAAATCAGCATTTATGGAGCACCAGCCTTGTTATAGATACATTTCATAAGGGACTTCCTTTCACCCACGCAAAGAGGTTGGGTCTTCATCAGGGTTGTTTGCCTATAGTCCTTATCTGTTTATCAGCAGCACATACTTTTATTTGTGTCATCCCTGTCCCACTTTTAGTCTATGGGTGAGGCAGACATACAGCTCAGAGGTGGGCTTCATGGCCTAGGTTTAAACCAACAAGTTCAGACCATTCCTCTGGCTACAGTAATTGGCTTAAGAATGGGCATGTGCCCCAACCAGAGCCATTGTCTTACAATGAGCCTTTTATTGAGGCTTCTGAGAAATAGACTCTTACTCTTCCTGCTAAACTTGAACTATATTCTTCCCTTGAACTTGAACCTCGAAGTCCATAGTCTAGAGCTGTTGCTATCATCTCAGGTGTAGCCTGAGAATGAGGACAACATACAGAGGAGAAAGAGAGAATTCTGGTCTTGGTTACATCATTAGAAGCCCCATCAAGTTATTCCTGACTCAACTCTGACCCTGCAAGGGTTACATTACACCAGTCAATGAGTTAATTCTCTTTTCGCTTGAGCCAGAAATGAGTCCCATTAGGTCCATAAATCCAAGAAAAAAGCTCAAGGGTTTGGGGGATGCCTCAGATCCCAACTGTAAAAGCCAGCCAGGTATCCTGGGACCTGAAAGTCACCTGGCAGAGACCCTCCCTGACTCTCCATGCCTATCTCTGCCTTTCTCCCTGACTGGGTCTGCAGGATGTCTCCTGTCTATTTCCCTTTGCCCATCTTCTTCATTTCCTTTGCAGACTATCTTCTCTGCTCACTCAAGATCCAGCATGACCATATCTAAATAATGGCCTCTACCTTTGGGTTGATGTGCTTGTTTCCCGAGAACTGTTTGACTTCATCCCCAGGTTTCAAACAGAGATTCTTAGAAGAGAGGGTTTGATTTTTCCAGTCTGGATGGAGTGTCCCCATCAGGCCTGTTAAACTGTGGGGTTTGGAGGAGACCCTTACCAGACTTGTGGGTTAACTAGGAGAGATGTGCAAGGGAAAAAGATTGGTCTTTCTACCCAGTTGGGAGTTACAGTGGCTGTTTTACAGATGAGAAAACTGAGACTCAAAGAGGCAAAGCTGAGCTGCTACACTCTCCTGTCTTGTGAGTTGTAGACTCAGGATTCACTTGTTCTGCCGGATCCTGAACTCCATGGTCTTTCCCTAGTGGCCCTCCTCAGAGCTCTTGTGTGGCTTGCCCCCATCTGTTCCTCCAGCCTGCTCACTTCTGCCAGGATGGCCAGAGGGAGAGACAGGAAAGCTGACTTCCTCGAGAAGAGAGGTAACTCAGGGGACACGGGCAAGGGGACAGGCTTGTATTCACCCCACGCAGCACCTACGATGTTTGCACTGTTCCAGTAGAGTAGGTAGGCCCTGGCTTCCCTTCCAGAGTCAAGCCTGGGCAGTCAGTACTCAATTATTGAACACAAATAAGAATTTAATTAAAATTTCATGACACCTGTGTCTCACCCAAACAGCTCATTGATGGCCTTGCGTTTTTGCCTGAGTCCAGCGGTCCCACCACAGAGATGCTCATCCAAAGCCTTTCAAACCCCACAAAGCAGTTTTGATAACAAGCCCTCTTATCATTGTCGCCAAGTCCGAAGTGGGGCAGACGCAGCGCCTTGGTGACTGTGGTTAAACAAGGCCTCTTGGGAGCCGGCCGTCTGCCTGTCGTGTTGGTCCCAATCTCTAGTTCCTGGAGGCAACCTCTGACATTTACTCCGTGGGATCAAAGGGGTGATTCCAGGCAAACAATGGCCAGGAAGGATTTAGGAAGAGGGACTGTAGCTTGGGTTATACCTGGAGGTTATCGAAAAACACATCCCTGTAGACAGAGGCAGTGGGAGGAAGGGGATGTCTGTGGGTCCCCTAGTGATTCCCACAGGGGCTTTTTCAGGGCTTCTTAATGACAGGTGGTGACCTTGGGGCGGTGACTTAACCTCTCAGGTCCTCAGTTGCCCCACTCAGAAGGTAGAGCTGGGGAACCCTCTTTCAAAGTGGTTGTGAGGGTCACGGAGGGAGGGGCTGCAGGAAAATTTCAGCATGGTGCCTGGCACACGGTAGGTGCTCAGATAAGTAAGTGGCCTTTGAGTTGGGTGCCCTGACAGCTTGTTGCTGGGTGGGGGCGGTAACGGGACTTCCAGGAAGCCCTAGCTTCCAGCTCTCACCTGTCCCATCCCTGATCATCTGAGGATGCTGTGGGCAGTAGGATGATAGATATTGAGATGGACCAGATGTGGAAGAACAAGGCTCTGGATGACATGCTCTCCCACAAGTTAGGCGGGAAGGGTTTGGGAGGAAGCCCCAGGCATTGGGAATGAGAAACTGAACCTGGCATTTGCAGAATCTGGTGGCAAGTAAGAGATGGCTGGATGCACCGGGCCAGGTGTCCCAGCAATGGGTCACGTGCCTTGCAGACAAGAGCATCTCCGTCTGTCATGGGAACCAGGGAACATGGGGGCGTTGATGCCCAGGACCAGCCCTCCGTCAGCGAAGATTCGAGCTGGAGGTAAACCTTCCTGCTTCTTGCTTCTCCAGTGGAGAGGCTCTGAGGCATGTTCTGCACCACCTCCCAGGGTGGCTTCCCTGGGGACTGAGGCCCTGCTGCCCGCAGCGGTCACCTGCTCAATGACGCACCTCTTATCAGCTTCCTTCTCTTCCCTGTCTCACTTCCTCAGTCCTCCTGAGGCTTACCTGGACCCCCTCCCAAATAACCACTCACCCTCAGATCCTAGTTGCAGGGTCTGTTTCTGGGGAAGCTGAGATGGGGGTGAGAGGGGAGGATGGGGCCTGCAGAAGCAAGGCTGTGACCCAAGTATGGGAGCCCTTGCTCCAGGCAAGGGTCTGAGGTGAGAATTTGGTCTCAGGATCGAGACAGGAGCCCATCTTCTCTCCCTGAGGGTGGTGTGATGATGGAGGTAAAGGTAGGAACAACAAAAGGCGTCACAGGTGTCTCCTCCATCAGACACTGTTCTGAACTCATTCCGTCCTCACAACAACCCTGTGCTGTGGGTACTGTTATTGCCCCACTTTACAGGGGAGGAAACCAGGGTATGTGGAGATTAAGTTGCCTGCTGAGGGTGCAGGGACAGCAGCCAGGCAGACTCAGGGCTTCACCTCCTTGGTTACCAGCTGCATTAAAAGCTCTGAGAAGCCCTGGGCAGAGAACCAGATGCTTTGCAGCTGGTAAGGGAGTTACCCCTATTTGTCACAGGCTCTCTCTGCAGATGCAGAGACAAGCGGTGTTCCCCCAAGGCTGGGGAGGGGCTGGGAGGTTAGTAGGATGCTGATGATCACCCAGGGGCAGGGACACAGGCTGGGGGGAGGGAGTGGGAGATGGGAGATGCACTGGAGGAAGAACTGGAGGACGTGTTGGGTGCCTGAAGGTGGCTGGCGTGGCACACACGCAGAGATTTCAAGGCTTCCGGGGGTAGGGTTGCTGCTTAGGACCTACTGTAAAGACAGTCAAAACTCTAAAGGGAAGGAGAGAGGCTGGGGCATGTGGGCAGGAAGCACATCTAATCTTTGAGGAAGACAACTGGATTCAGAGTGGGGAACCAGACTCTGCCTCTTAGTCACTGAGTGGCCTGGGCCTTGGACTTCACGTCTGCACAACGAGAGGATTTAACTAGATGATCTTAAGTCACCTCTCAGCTCAGATCTCAATGCTACACGGCTCTGTGTGATTGATGTTCTCCTGGCTCCCAAGTTGGCCAGTGGTTTCCCTAAAACCAGCCTCCTGTCAAAGGAAGGATGTGCTCCTGTGCTGGGAGACCCTAGGGGAAATCTATCACGGGTCTGGGGCTCTCTGAAAGGATCTCTCTGTGCCCCATCAAGGTCACTGGTGTGCAAGGGCCCACCCCGTTTGCCTGCTCAAGGACATCGCACCAGCTACACTTCCCTTCCTGGGTCATCAAAATTCCTTTCTCCATGGGGGTCGTTCCCATCAGTGTGCAGGGCATGCCGCTATTTCTCCATCACAACCCCATGTCACGCATACACTCCTGTAACATTCCTCAAAAGACTTTTCTACTCTTGTTTTCCTTCCCTCCTCCTTCCCTAGGGAACCTGCACTTACTGGGCTGCACCCAGGGGCTCATCTGCACCTGGACCCGGTTTACATGATGAGATCCTGGGCCTTGAGCCCGATGACATCCTCAGTGAGACTTTCAGGGGTCTAGAGAGTCACTGGGGAAGTCCACCTGTGTCCATTGGTTGACCAGTTGCCAAAGCTTGGCCCTTTTCAGGGAAAGCGACATAAGACCCACCTCTCAATAGGAGGAGTGTCAGGGAATTTGCAGACATGTTTGATTAATTTTTTTCTTAAGGACCATTTTTTCCCCTATTTCTTTCATTTAAAAAAAAGAAAAAATGTATTCACAAGTTCTCATGTGATTAGAAGTTATTAATAATGATGAAAAAAATTAGACTTAAGACTCTACTGAGCCCTTCCTCTTGGCTAGCAGGGCTGATTCATGACTGACTAACCTTGCATGGGTCATGGTGGCCAAAGGGAAGGGAGGGTATACTTTTCATCACCATGCTGTCCAATCACTCTGTTCCTGGGGGTTCCCATGGCCTTTGGAGGCCTGTCCGTGCCGGGTCCTGAGTGGGAGCACAGTGTGGCCAGAGTCCAGTGTGGTAGGGTCCTTCTGTAACTGACCTCCTCGTGACTCAACATGCTGGAAGGGCAGACATGTTTTAAAACTGCCAGAGACCACATAGATCACTCTCACGCAAAGCTCTGTAGAGTTCTGAGAGTCTTTCTGCTTCTTCACATTTCTGTTATGATTAAAAAAATTCAGTGTCCTGAATGAGATAAGAGATATGTGAGTAGATGTGAACCCTGGGCGCTATTTCTACCCTGAGGCCAGAACCCCACTTTAGGAAGTTATCCAGACTTGCTGGTAGAGGCTCATCTAGTTACCCACTCCCCCATCCCAAAATCTAGTAATGTGAGTGACTCTGGGCTTCAGACCAGTCAGATAGATGGCAACTCTCCAGTGTAGACTGAGGGTGGGGACAGTGGGGACAATAACTACATATTTTGGGCACTGCTTTTCCTAGGGAATAGAAGGACAGAGAAACTCTTTGGGCCAGATTCTGTCTCTTGGTTTCCTGAATTTCTTGCCTCACGATTAAAAAATTAACCAGTTTTATCTGATCTTGAGAGGATAAACTGTTTCTAATCTGAGCAATTCCTAAATAAAACCCTGGGAGGGATGAGGCTAGAGAGATGATTAGAAAGAGGCTTCATTTGTCATGGTAGACTTTATTGAATATTAATACATTAATATTCTATATTCAACATCCATATTATATACACACCTATATACATATGCCTGCATATATAAATCTGCAGTATCAGGAGCCAGGGGTATTTACCGCACAAAGGAGTTCCACACTTCTGCACTTTACAAACGGATTTGCCAAAGGCTTCCTTGAAGTGCTGTGCTCTCCAGGGAGCACCAGGAAAGGGTTTTGATTTTCAAACATTTTCTTTTCATGCTCTGATGCAACCTAAAATGTCTGTTCAATTTCTGTCTCAAGTTCTGTTCGATTTAATCAGCATTTTCTCAAACTCCTGTTCAGTGTTGGGCACTGTGCTGGGCACCGTGGAAGAACAAAGATGAATGAGATCCCTGTTCAAAGGGAGATGGACTCTGTAAATGCTCTCGCAGAGGCAGCTCTTACAGAAGAACGTGGCTGGGACTCTCTCATCAGGGACAACTTTGTGGAATCTTTCTCACTGTCTGCATATCCCACCAGCAATTGCTCCTGGAGAGGTGCTGCTGGTGTCCCGGGCTGGTGGGGAGCCCAGGAAGGTCTGCAAGAACATCTCCTCTTTTCTCTTCCCCATCACTGGGCTTCTGCATTGAAAGTGTCATTGTTTTAATTAAAAAAAAAAAAAAGGGGCAATATGTTGATATGATGGCTTTGGAAGCCATCACAAAAGAGAAAGCCTGCGAGATCAAGTCCAAGGTCATCCACCCCATTTTCCAGGATGTTCCTGCCTCTGATGTCGGGGACTTGTGAACCCCTGGGGCAGGTTGCAGTTATTTCCTTCCTTTAGTCTATTTTTTTTTTCCTTTTGGAGAGTGGGCTTGGGTCAGTGAGCCTTGACAGCAGCCAAGACAGATGGAGGTAAGAATGTCAGGAGCAGCCTGAAATGGAGCGGAACGTGCTTAGTTCCTGATCTTAGGGGCAAACAGTCCTTCATCCTTGAGTATAATGTTAGTTGTAAGTTTCCTGTAGATGCTATTTATCAGTTTCAGGAAGTTCTCTTCTATTCTCTAGTTTGCAGAGAACTTATCAAGTGCTTTTTTTTTTCCCCCTGCATCTCTTGAGATGATCATAAGGTTTTGCTTTTTCCAGAATGTCATACAGTTGGAATTATACAGTATATAGCCTTTTCACATTGACTTCTTTCACTTAGCAATGTGCATTTAAGTTTCCTTCATGTCTTTTCATGGCTTGAAAGCTCATTTTTCTTTAGTGCTGAGTACTATTCCAGTGTCCAGCTTTACCATAGTTTATCCGTTTATTTCCTAAAGGACATCTTGGTTGCTTCCAAGTTTTGGAAATAATAAACAAGCGCTGTAAGATTCAGTGTGCAACTTTTTGGGTCTTTTACTTCCTTTTCTTCCCGACTTGCTTTGGCTAGGACTCCCAGTAGTATGTTGAATACAGATGGCAATAGTGGGTATCCTTGCCTTGTTCTTGGGGTTAGAGGGAAAGCCTTCAGTCTTTCACCATTAAGTACGATGTTTTCTGTGGACTTTCGTAATATGGCTTTTATCAGGCTGAGGTACTTTCTTTCTATTCCTAGTTTGTTGAGTGGTTTTTTTTTTTTTTTATCATGAGGAGGTTTTGAATTTTGTCAAATGCTTTTTCTGTATCAGTTGAGATGATCATGTGTTTTTCTCCCTTTATTCTGTTAATGTGGTGTATTACAGTGATCGATTTTCATCTTGCATTCCAGGAATAAATTCCACTTGGTCATGGTGTGTAATCTACTTAATGTGCTGTTGAATTCAGTTTGTTAGTATTTTGTTGAGGATTTTTGCATCAGTATTCTTCAGGGATGCTGGCCTGTAATTTTTTATCTTGTAGTGTCTTTGGTTTTGGCATAAGGGTAAAGCTGACCTCATGAAATGAAGTTTCCTCCTCTTCAATTTTTTGGGAAGATTTTCATGAGGATTGACATTAACTTTTCTTTAAATGTTTAACAGAATTCTCCAGTGAAGCCAATGGGTCCTGAGGTTTTCTTTGTTGGGATATGTTTTGATTACTAATTCAATATCTTTACTACTTATAGGTCTATTCAAACTTTTTATTTCTCCATGATTCATTCTTTTAAATTTTTAAATTAAATTTTATTATTTTTATTGAAATATAGTTGTGTACAATATTATATAAATTTCAGGTGTACAATATAGTGACTCACAATTTTTAAAGTTTATACTCCATTTATAGTTATTATAAAATATTGGCTATATTCCCTGTGTTGTACAATACATATTTATAGCTTACTTTATACATAATAGTTTGTACCTCTTGATTCTCTGCCCCTGTATTGCCCCTCCCCTCTTCCCTCTCCCCATTGGTAATTGCTGGTTTGTTCTCTGTATCTGTGAGTCAGCTTTTTTTTTTTTTGTTATATTGACTTGTTTGTTATGTTTTTTAAATTCTATGTGTGATACCGTAAGTCTTTGTCTTACTCTGATTTATTTTACTTAGCATAATACTCTCCAAGTCCATCCATGTTGTTGCAAATGGCAAAATTTCATTGTTTTTTATGGCTGAGTAGTATTCCATTATATACACTCCCACACACATCTTCTTTATCCAGTCATCTGTTGATGGACACGTAGGTTGCTTCCATATCTTGGCAATTGTAAACAATGCTGCTATGAGCATTGGGGTGCATGTATCTTTTTAAAATTAGTGGGTTTTTTTTTCAGATATATACTCAGGAGTGGAATTGCTGGGTCATATGGTAGTTCTATTTTTAGTTTGTTGAGAATCCTAATACTGTTTTCCACAATGGTTGCACCAATTTACATTCCCACCAACTGTGTTTGAGGGTTCCCTTTTCTCCCCATCCATGCCAACGTTCACTATTTGTGTTCTTTTTGATGATGGCCATTCCGACAGGTGTGAGGTGACATCTCATTGTGGTTTTAATCTGCGTTTCTCTGATGAGTAGCGATGCTTGAGCATATTTTCACGTGCCTATTGGCCATCTGCATTTCCTCTTTGGAAAAATTTCTATTCATGATGCAGTCTTGATAGGTTGCATGTTTCTAGAAATTTTCTATTTCTTACAGGTTATCAAATTTGCTGGTGTATAATTGTAGCATTCTCTATGATGCTTTTATGTTTCTGTGGCATCAGTTATAATATGTTCCCTCTTTAATATGTGATTTTAGTTATTTGATCCTTCTCTTTTTTCTTAATCTAGCTGGGTTTGCCAATTTTGTTAATCTTATAAAAAACAACTCAATTTTGTTTTTCTATTGTTTTTCTATTCTATATTTTATTTATGTCTTCTCTAGTCTTTATTATTTTCTTCCTTTTGCTAACTTTGTGCTTAGTTTTTAAAAATATTTCTCCTTGAGATGTAAAGATAGTTTGTTGATTTGAGATCTTTCTTCTTTTTAATGTAAGCATCTAGAGGAATAAACTTCCCTCTTAGTACTGCTTTTGCTCCATCCCATGAGTTTTCATATGCTGTATTTTCATTTTTATTTGTCGTAAGATTTTTCTAATTTCCCTCGCAATCTCTTCTTTGACCCATGGGTTGTTTATGCTGTTTAATTTCCAGGTATTTGCCGATTTTCCAGTTTTCCTTCTACCATTGACTTCCGCGTTTATTCCATTGTTGTCAGAAGACATATTTTGCATGACTTCATTCTTCATAGATTTGCTAAGGCTTTATTTTCTCAGGACAAAAACAAGAACAACAACCTATGCTCATTTAAAAAGAGATGGGAGAGTCTGTCAGCCCATGTCTTTATTCCCATTTTACAGGTGAGGAAATAGGCATTTTCTACACAACACAGCCTTATTCCCTGTGAGCTGGGCTCTCATTTGCTTCATGTGAAACCAGCAGCTCAGTGACTCATGGGGGAAACCAAGGCCCTGGGGGGGTCTCGGGGCAGTTGGAAACAATTGGTTCACTTGAATGGAATGTTTCCCTCTGAGTCATTGTTGGTAAATCAATATTCAATTGTGCCCCCAGTGAGGTCCCTGCTTCCTTGCTCAGGGATAACAGAGAAAAACAGTCCTGATGAAATCTAAATAAAAGTGTCCTGAGAAACCCGATGGAGACGTGTGCAGATGTTCTGAGGGGTCCATTAATCTGCAGCTGATGAATTACCTGGGCAGGTGTCTCTGCCACCAGCATCCTCACTCAGGATGGAGAAATTACTTCTCTGGGGCTGGTTATCTGGAGTCAGCTGGTCCATTTTTCTCTTTTATTACTATTGAATTTCAGGGAAGTGTCTGCTGAATCCTCCATCCCTGTTCCCCTTTCCTAATGTTGAATTTATTTGATGACTCCAGTAGGCCTGGTAGTGGGGGCCAGAGTGAGCCCTGAGGTGAGAATGCCTGGGTTCCTGGGTCCCCATGCCCAAAGCTTCTCTCGGTGGGATGGGGTGATGGATAGGTGGCTGGACATCCACCCATTCATAACCGTCATCCCCATCAGTATCATGAGTTTCCTTTCCTTCCCTTTCCCCTGCTCCATGGATGGCTGTGCCCGACCTGAGGCAGCTGTGAATGGGTTGAGGTGGGGAATTCTCTGAGGGGTTGTCTGGGAGGAGGCATCTCCAAAGGAGACCCCCAATGCCCAGTGAGACTCCTGACTGGAGGAGGATATGCTGGGGCTCTGAATCCTTCTTAACCCTGATGATAACTAACATGGATGGTGGTCCCTCATCCCAGGCATGGTGCCATGAGCTTCATGAAATTTACCTCCCCCAGGCCTTACAAGAGCTGCCATTTTGCTCTAGCTTCTAGCTCTCACCTGTATGATCACTGATCATCTGAGGATGCTCTGGGCAGGAGGGTGGGTGGTTGCTGAGATGGACTGAGGCATGAAGAGGTGGAGCACTTTGCCCAATGGCACAGAGATGGGAGGTGGCTTCCCTGGAGTTCTGGCTCAGGCCGGGGGTTGGGGGCTCCACACACCTTTGCGAGAGGGTGGAAAATAAATGCGTGAAAGGAGCTTCCTGAGCCCTGCTGATGCATAAGTCCTCTGTCCACAGTGGTGGGGTGGGGTGGGGGCATGGGCGTGGCCAAGAGCTGCATTTGTCCCTTTCATTCATTCCTTTGTTGGTTCATCACTCACAAGCACCTATACCCAGCGCCTGCTACAAGTCGGGTACTGAGTGAGGTACTGGCCAGTCTGCAGTGAAGAAAACAAGAATTCTGTCCTCCTGGTGCTCAGTCAAGTAAGGAAGACAGAACACTGGAAAAATCATAAGAATAAAATGTAAAGAGCTTCACCAGAGGGGCTGTGCAGGAGCTCTGAGAACATATGGCAGGGGGATGGGATTAGATCCTGGAGGGCTTCCCTGAGGAAGTGTATGGCTCCTCCCACCAAGAGGTGGAATCTCTTCCCCACCCCTTGACTTGTTTTGGCCAATAGAATGCAGTGGAAATAGTGATGTGCCAGAGACCATGTGCCGTCGTGCATGTTTATACCAGCTCAGAACCCACACCTGGGCTAGCCTGCTGGAGGATGAGAGACCATGGCTCCCAGTTGTCCCAGCCTACAGCCAGCCAACCCCCAGCCAACCTGCAGAAGGAGAGAACTGCCCACTGAGCCCAGCCCAATTTGCTGACTCTCAGAAATGTGAACTAAATGAAAGAGTATTGTTTAAACCACTAAGTTTGGGGCTATTTTATTATGCGCCAAGAGGTAGCTGACACACAGGACCTCAGCATAGGTTTTCCAGAGAATGCTCAGCTACTGTGTAAAGCTGCTAAGTGCCTGGATCAGTGTATTACTGAGATGTGGTTAATAAGACTCAACACATCAGTGGCCTCAACAGGATGGAAGTGTATATCTTTCTAGGGCTCGTGTGATGGCTCCACTGTGTTGGGGACGAGACTCCTTCCATTTTGCTGCTTTGCATTCCTTAGGTACTGACCCCATCCACTTGGTGAGACAGAAGGAAGTGGGGATGAGAGGATGGGAGGGCCCTTCCCTTCAAGGACACAACCTGGAAGTTTCACGCGCCCAGGCTGTTTCCTGATGGCCAAGGGAGGCCCCTTAATCTAAAGACTGAGCTCTCTCCAAGGAACCAATGAGGGGCAGAGCGACCCTGAGGATCCAATGGGATCCTGAGGCCACATTCAGGATTCTAGCTTCCAGATATTTCTGGATTAAGAATTAGCACATCCAGTCCTTGAAAAGGCCATTCTGCGAGGGCCAGTCTCACTGAGACCAGTAGCTTCACAGCTGTTCCAGCTCCTGTGGCTGTTAGGTGGGAGAGGGCAGGGGGCGTACCAGGTGCCTGGGCGGGGCAGGAGGGGAGGGGCATGCCGGAGCATCTGCCTCCTGCCCTCCCTCCCTGCTTCCCTGGTTCCTGCCACAGGTCAGGGATGGAGCTGAGTGTTTGTGGAAACTGAATCCCCTGATCACTAGCCAGCTCTGAGGTGGTGAGGGTGGAGGTGACGAGTTGGGAGTCACTGGTGCGTTTTGATCTGAGGGGACAAGATAAAACACCTGAGCCCAGCAGTGAGGCTGAGCCTGCCATTCCAGAGCCCCTCTACGACTGAGGAAGGGACCTTATTGGCCAATGGCTCTCCATCAACCCCTGGAAATTCTGCTTCTCGGAGTTCCTGGGAACAGAATTCCTGGTGGACAGTAATGAGGGAGGATGACAGCCTGCTGCCTCCCCAGCCAGCAGGGGAAAGAACCGCCACTGCCCTCCCTGCAGCTGGCCCCCGCCCCTCCCTCCAGGCTGCAGGAGATGGATGACCTACACTGACTAGTTTCTACCTGCTAGAAGCGAGGGGCATAAACTGGAAAATGATACAAACCCAAAGGCACCTTCAGAGCTGGGTCATCAGTCATCCTGAAGCCCTGGCCCTGTATCTACCTTGTTCCACCAGCACAGGCCAAGTGGCCGAGGGGATTTTAGTGAGCATCTCCCTTGGGACTCCCCACCCTCCCCATTGCAGAGTCATGCCCTCCCTGGCTGGACACTGCTCCGACACTGCCCAATCCTTCCCCTCCCCACCAGACCTGCCCCCACACTGCCTTTGAGTGTGTTTCTAATGCACAGCTCAGGTGGCCTCACCCCTTGCTACATTTGACAGCTCCTCACTTCTTGCTGGAGGAAGCCACTTAGCTTCTCATGCCAGGCCACCATGATCAGGCTTGTGACAGCCACGCAGGAGGGTGGGGCAGTGCAGTGCTTAAGTCCCAAACTCTGAAACTGTAGTCTAAATCTAGTCTCTGCCATCTACTACCAGCTGTGTGACCCTGGGTATGTTGCTTAACCTTTCTGAGCCATAGCTGCCTCATCCATAAACTGGTAATCATAATCAACCCCTCTTAGGGTTGTTGTGAGAAGAAATGAGATCACATAGGTAGAAGGCTTACAACAGTGTCAGACGCATGTCAGCTCTCCGTCTGTGTTGAATCTCATGAATATCTTTTTTTCCTTGGGTCTGGTCAGCACTTTTTCCTTTGGTCAGGCTCTCCTCCCATCCCTGCCTGCCCACCCTTGGACTGCTCACTCAGATGAGCCAATGGGTTCTCCTTTAAGCTCAGCCGCGATGAGCTGGGTTTTCTTTCACTTACAACAGAAGACCCCCGACCCACACGGGCTAAGTCTATCTGTGCAGCCGTGCTCGTCCCTTCTGCTCTTGGACCTGAGCTTCCTACCCCAGCCCCACTACCTGGCCCCTCAAACATGCCCTGTTCCTAACTCTGTGCCTTTGTTCTTGTTATTATCTCTGTCTGGGATGCCCCCTCCCCAGTTCTGGTTCTGCCCAAATCCTGCACATCCTTCAGTGCACCAGTAAGCTCACAGACCTCGAAGCTTGGATCAGGATTTCTCAGACTCAGCACTATTAACATTTTGGGCTAGATAATTTTTTTTAAAATTGATAATTAATTACATTGATGTGTAATTGACATATAATATCACATTAGTTTCAGATGTACACATAATGGATTGACATTTGTATATAGTGTGAAATGATCATCACAGTAAGTCTAGTTAATATTCGTCACCATACGTAGTTATAGAATTTTTTTTCTTGTGATGAGAACTTTTAAGATCTACTCTCTTAGCAGCTTTCAAATATGCAATACAGAATTATTAACTACAGCCACAATGCTGTACATTACACCCCCAGGACTTATTTATATGTGGAAGTTTGTACCTTTTGACCACCTTCATCCATTTCACCCACCCCCTACCCCCCACCTCTGGCAACCACCAATCTGTTCTCTGAATCTATGAGATATAATATATATGTATACACACATTATGATACATATATATATTTGTTTATTCATTCAAGCATTGACAGATACTCAGGGTGCTTCTATGTCTTGACTATTATAAATAATGCTGCAATGAACCTAGGGGTGCATATATTTTTGACTTAGTGTTTTCTTTTTTTTTTTTTTAGAAAGAATGCCCAGAAGTGGAATTGCTGGATCATATGACAGTTCTGTTTTTTAATTTGTTGAGGAACCACCATACTGTTTTCCAGGGTGGCTGCACCCATTTACATGCCCACCAACAGTGCAGGAGGGTTCCCTTTTCTTCACAGACTCACCAACACTTGTTATCTTTTGTCTTTTTGATAGTAGCCATTCTGTGTGAAATGAGAGCTCATCGTGGTTTTGATTTGTATTTCCTTGTTGATTGGTGATGTTGAGGACCTTCTATGTACCTGTTAGCCATTTGTATGTCTTCTTTGGAAAAATATCTACTCAGAGACTCTCCCCATTTTTAAACTGGAATTTTTCTTTTTCTATTGTGTTGTATGAGTTCTGTATATATTTTTGGAAATTAACACCCTCATCAGATATATGATTCTTAAATATTCTCTTCCATTTGGTAGGTTGCCTTTCTAGATAATACCTTCTTGGCCTGGTACACAGTAGGTACTCAATAAATATTGGTGGCTGTAAGTGGCTCCAAAAAGCCAGTGCTGTCCTGGTACTTCCCCTCCAGAAGGGCAGGCATGACCCCCAGAGAAATCTCACTCGGCAGCCTGGGACAGAGAAATAGAAAATATTCTCTTTCCAAAGTGTAAATGTCAGAAGCTTGGTAAGATTTCTGAAAATTAACATTCTGCACGGAAGGGACTGAAGGAAGGTGGGAGAGAAAGGAGGGGCCAGAGGTACAGGCCCAGTGTTTAAAAATTAGGCTATCACGTAAAAATTCGATTTCCTTTTCTCGTGAAAGATCAGGAGGTCTGACCACTCTGGGTGTGGCCCTGCCAGTCACTGGAGCTGGGTAGCTTCTGCCCTCGCTGGGCCTCACTTCAGCACTCTGCCAGGACTCCGTCCCCCTCAGTCCCGATGGGCCCTGGCTCTAGGCCTGAGTGCCAGCATCGTGTTTGCCCTGCCCTCTCACCTGAACATGTCACCTCCATATTCAAAGAGGATTCCAGGTGGTGACTCTGGGCTGGAGGATCAGTCCTGAGAGTCTATGACCATCTCAGCTCAATGTCACCTCCTCTGAGAGGCCTTCCTTGACCACCTGATATAAGACAGTCCCCACCCACCCCTCTCACTTTTCATCCCATTGCTCCACCAGAAAACACCAGCAGTGGATGGGCCCGCTGCCCCTGGGCCAGGCTTCTCAGTGGCTGGTGGAGGACTGTCCTCACGCTGGTGTCAGAGAAGGATTTGTTCCCAAAAGCAAGGTGTTGCTTCCCACTTCTCTACAACTAGCTTTGCAAAAACTTGGACACCGATATGCAATCATTGCACACCTTGCACTCTCCTTTGGTCAGAAGACCAACCCCCGCCCCCTGTGACCCCATCACCTTCACTTGTCCTTTAAGTACAATCTAGGACAGGTCCAACAAAGAGTGGGTCCTCTATCATCACTTCATCATCACGGCAGCCGAGGAAGAGGAGTCAGGAGGCCTGGTTCTGGCTCTGTTCTGTTGGTCTGTCTGTCTGTCTGTCTCTCCCCTCCGCCTATCTCTCCCCACAAAGTAGATCAGCCGCAGTGCTAAACCCTTTCTTTGGGTTAGCTCCCAGAATCTTACCAGGCAGGCTCTCAGATTAGCCCTGTTTCCGAGGTAGGAACTGAGGCTCCAAGAAACTCTGAGACCCCTGTCATGTGACATGGCCGGGAGGTGGTGGGGCTGGGAATTGAATTCAGGTCCACAGACTCCCAGGACCTTGTGATCACACACAACACGGTCCTCTGTGTGACCTGGGGCAAGACACAGATAGAGGACAGCAAGAAAAAAACCCCAAAACCAAAAAACAAAACATGGGGAGAAAGAAAGGGGGAGAGAAATCGAGAGGAGGAGAGAAAAAGAGATGTCTTGTCTCCAAGTTGCAGTGGGAACTTGAGAAAACACTTCTCCTTTTGGAGCCTCAGTTTCCCCTCTAAAAAATGAGGGGAGGAGGGGTGGACTGCGTGGTTCCAAGCAGTACTGCTCTGGCCCCCTCCCCATCCTAGAAAACCATGCCTTCCCCACAGTAAACCACGGTCAACCGGTCAGCCGTTGGAAGTTGTCTGTCTCCCAGACCGTCACCAGCAGCAGCAGACTTTTCACAGGTTCCTTCCTCAAGGCACTGGGAGATAAGGGAGGTGGGTGTCCTCTGAGCAATCTCAAGGAGCAGAGGACCTGCCTTCCCCCAGGGACATGGGCCTGTTGAGCAGAAGAGCCTGGGCAGGGAGACAGCTTCAAAGCTCCAGGGAATCTCCATACCATGAGCCTCTCTGGTCCTCCCTGCATCCCAGCCGGTCCCAGGGTCCACCCATGGCAGCTCCTTGAAGTCCTTCCTCAGCACCAGGGCTTCCCACAATTCCTCCAACCTGGCCCTCGTGACCTGATTCTCAGGCCCCTTGCCACCCTGTTCCCTTCTCCAGATTCCTGGTGACAGTGGGAATCCCCTGCTCCCTGTACAGCCTGGGAGCAGAAGCCCTCCTTGCTCTGGACCTGGTCCCCCTCCCTTGCAGCTGAGGCTGACACTTGCCCCTCCCTGGGATCTGGGTCCAGTGTCGGGCGGGGGACCAGCTCCGACTTCTGCCCCAATAGGCCTCAGGAGACACCTGGGGGCCAGGAGCCAGTGGAGAATGGCCTGGCTGTACATCAGCCAGAGGCTTGGGTCACAGCTGGGCAGGCAGCAGGATGGGGCCACACAGAACTGGGAGGGCTGACTGCCCTCATCCTCCACCCACATTTCAGTGATGTCTTTATGGTGCCCGAAGGATGCTCAGCAGCCAAAACCAGTGACAGTGACCTTGAAAGGGCCAGGGATGCTGAGGAGAAACCCTTTTATGGACACTTGGGTACACGCCAGGCACCATGTCAGTAATTTGCCTGAGATGATCCATTTAATTGTTTCATTAGGACAATTCTCTCCTAGCAAGCCATTGCCCTTCTCTGGGCCTCAGTTTCTCCCTCTGTGAATTGGGTGTTGGCTGAGAGCCAGGACTGTGAGGACACAGTGAGATGTGTGAGGTGCTGGGTGCAGTGCCGACACCTGAGAGGGGCTGCGGCCCTCCGGCTCATCGGGCCTCCCTCCACCCGCCTCCACCCCAGGACAGTTGCTGCCATTTCCCAGGACACTGCTGAGCCATCACCGGTCTGAGCTTTTCAGCAGCATTTTACCGTTTTGTCCTCACCACCCACAGAGCGGGGCTGAAATAAAGGTCCTTGTGGTCTGTTTGAAAGGCAAACCCTCCTGTCCCCCAGCTGGTTAAAGCACCTCAGAGTAACAACCCCAACCTTCAGCTTGGCTTTCAAGGCTCTGGGAGCCCAGCTCCTGCCCTGCCCCCTCCAGCCCCACCCACCCCAACCCAGGTGTGGAAACCGAGGCTCAGAGGCCATGGGACTTGCCAAGGCCACCCTGCCTGGAGATGGCAGAGCTGATTCAATCCCAGGCCTGTTGGGGTCAGTCCCTGGGCTCCGCTGGCCCCATAAGCCACCCAGAAATGCCGCCTCCAGGGACTACGTGCCCCCCATGGGCCTTGTCCCAGCTGGAAAAGACACTTCCTCCCGAGTCTGTGTTTCATGGTCACAGGCTGCCCAGCCAGGTGCTCAGGGACCCGCCTCCGCTTGCTCTTGCCCTGGGCCCTCCCGCAGGCCCGGGCTCACTCTGCTTTGCTTCCACCAACTCCCACACATCCATCCACGTAGAAAGGAGCCCATGGGAGGCGCGGAAGGCTCTCATCTGTGTCAGCTGCGCTGGCTGAGGACATGGGAGCCTTTGATGGGGATGAGTGATTTGTAACCACGAGGTCTGGGTCCAGCCCGAGGCTGGTGTAGACTCTCTGCAGGCCCTCATTAAAGAGTTAAAAGGGCTGGTTTGAGAGGAGGCAAGAACAATGCAGCTGGTGTGTCTCCTCTGAGCTTAGTAGGGTCTTCAGAAGCATCTAGATGCAGGCACGCGGGGATCAGTTAAGACGCTTCTGCACTGGTTCAGGTGCAGATGAAACCAGGGTAGCTGCGATGGAGACGGCAGGAAAAGGGTGGACACTGATGGCTTCAGGGGGCCTGAGAGGACTTGGTGCCAGTGAAGGTCCGGTGCCAGGGAAGGTCAGCTGTGGAAAAGCTGATAATAAACGCTGGTGAACTGCTCTGTGAGCCACCAGCAGGAATGACAGACGTGTCCCTGACGGGCAACTCTGCACTCACACGATGTGGGGAGCACTTTACAGGTCTGGGGACCACAGGTGACAGTGGCAGTGATGTGAGTGGAGGTGACAGAAACACCTGCATGGTGTATGATAGGCCAGGCTTTGTCCCTAGTGCTGTTCATGGACACATGTGATAATTCTCACCACAGTCCTGTGAGGTATATGCTGTTATCCCTCTCTTTTACAGATGAAGCACAGAGAAGTTTAGTAACTTGCCCAAGGTCACACAGCAAGTGAGTGGCAAAGCTAGGGGTCGCACTCAGGCCATAGTTCCCAAGTCCATACTCTTATCTGCTCTCAGAGAGCTGCAAAGCTATAAAATAAAACCCAGGGGCAAACTGGATGAAGGGAGAGATCGCTTCTGGCTGTGGGGACCAGAGAAGGCTTCCTAGGGGAGGCAGTATTTTAACTCAGTCCTAAAAGATGGGGAAATTTTGAACAGGCAGAACTGTTTCCTACTAGTCAGGATTGTTATTTCACACAGTACAAACTCACTCTGGTCAATTTAGAGGAAAATTTCCTTGCAAAGTTTGGGCTGGAGAGCATCTGATTGCAGGAAACTCATCACGTGATTGCATCCAAGCTGGGAAGGAGAGGAGGAAAGAAAGCCTCTGGCATGTTTAGGTTCTGTTTCTTAAAAGGGAATTCTGTAAGTGGAGTAAGAAATTTCTGTTATGGGGCGATAACCACCCCACCCCTACTAAGATATGCTCACTCCTTGTTGAAAGGGAGGACATCTGAGTGGAGAGGCTGCAAATGCAAATGTGTTGGGGGCAGGGTGGGGTGGGGGAAGCTCCAGGCACATTGGAGGAGACCCTCAGTTTGGCTGGAGCAGACTCCCAGACTGAGTAAACAATCTTATGGTTACTGGGGGAAGGGGGTGGGAGGGATTAATATGGGAGTTTGAGATTTACAAATATTAGCCACTATATATAAAAATAGATTTTAAAAAGTTTCTTTTGTATAGCACAGGGAACTACATTCAACATCTTGTAGTAAACTTTAATGGAAAAAAAATTAAAACAAATATATGTATGAATATGCATGAACGGGACATTGTGCTGTACACCAGAGATTGACACATTGTAATTGACTATAATTAAAAAAAAAACTACAATATGCATCATGGCTCCCTGTTACGTCGTTAGAAAAGCGAAGGTGGCTGGGCGTGGACAGCTGGATTTAATGTGTTTGTTAAAAATGAGTCAAAAGAAGTCCTGGGAAAAGCTATATCTATGAGGAATCTTGTCCTTGAAACACCCTAAGTCACTTCGTTGCGCTCACCTCTTGTCTGACTGTGGACTAAAGTGGACGTAGGCACCAACTGAGATGCAGTGGTCTCTCCAGCCTTCAGCACGTCTTCCACGACCTCTGTATCGCTTTCTGCAAAAATAAGCAAGCAGTGGGGTGGGTTTAGCTCAGTGGTAGAGTGTGTGTGCTCAGCATGCATGAGGTCCTGGCTTCAATCCTCAGCACTTAAGTTAAAATAATAATAATAATAATAAAATAAACCTACTTATCCCCCTAAAAAGAGTAAGTAAGCAAGTTGGAATCCAGTTCTTGTGGGCACAACTCTCCAATGGCAAAAAGAATGAGCATTCTTCAGGCTTTCCTCTAGAGATTCAGAAAATGGAATTGGATTCCTGAAGAGGCAGGAAGCAGTGGCTTAGGAAAAACAAAGGAAAAGTAGGTTTTAGTGTTCTGGGATATAAAGAAAATATTTTCATTATTGGAAACAAAGGACAAAGGATATTGAGTAAATTTAAGGTTTCTCTTCAAGCTGAAAAGAGAATCCAAGCCAAGGGCTTAAAAAACTTCTATTAAATGTCATGCTGTAAGTTATACTCCCAATTTCAGACATCAGTGATTGCATTATTTTTAACCCCATTCCAGTCCTTCAAAGAGGATCAGTTCCCATTTAGACTATAAGTGCTCCATTATTACCCACAAACTTCCTGTTATTATTCTTGAATTTTCACTGTCAACTTTTATCTATAATTTTTTAAGAAGCAATTTCCACTTTGGTTTATTCTAGCTTGAATTCCACCAACCCCACTCCTCAAAAACAAAAAACAACTAGTTCAACCTCCACAAATCTAACCAGTGTGGAAAGTTGGAAAATACAAAAATCTTATCACCTAGAACAACCAAGGCTAGCCCCGTGGCGTATTTTCTGTCTTCTCTACAACTCCAGAAGAATAAAAATGAAACAAGATGAGGATAAAACTCTACACACACAGTTCGCCGTGTGATCTTTTGAAAGAAACAAATTAAATTATCTTTCCAAAGAGCTTTTAATGGCAGGAGCATGCTCATGATAGATGTTAAGCAAAAGTTCTGGGTCCAAAGCCTCTACTGAGCGTGAGACATGTATATGTACTACATAAAAACATACCAAGCATCCGCAGTGATTATCTCCGAGTATAAACCTCTTGTCATATCCTCCACTATCAACTATGAACAACAAACCTGCATCACTTTCAAGGACCAGGGCCAGGACCAGGAGAAAAATAATGTTACTTGAAAGAAAGACAATAGGAAACTTAGATTTCTAAGTAATAGAGCCCAGGCACTCTAAACAGCTTATACATGTTTTGTTTCAAAAGCAAAGTGTCAGGCAAGAGGATGAAGGTACCGGTGCCGGCGGGTGGCTGGGGCGCATGCGCGGGGCGGACAGTGGGCAGTGGGCAGAGGTGGCGCCACGTAGTGATGCTCCCTGGTATAAAAGGTCCCTGGGGAGATCCGAGATTGGAGATAGCGCTTGTTCCTCCGCCTGCCGCCACTGCCGTCTGAAACTCGGGATCTCTCAGCCCGCAGAGCGCTGAGCACAGACAGAGCAGACATGGAAAGAGGGCTGCTGAGCCTGCTCCAGCTGGGGCTGCTCCTTCTGGCACTGCTCCTACTCCAGCAGATTTATTCAGAGGGAAGCACCCCAAAGGTACCCACCCCTGGAACCACCGTCAGGGCAAAAGCCATCAAGGGAGGTGTCAGCGCCCTGCAGTCTACAGTCAATGTACTCTTGCTTTCACTCTCCCTCCTTTTCCATCTCTACTGTTGAGAGTCTCAGGCTGAGAAACAGCCTCCCTTTTCCGATTCATCTTTTAAAATGCAAATCAAGTGGCTTCTGGTTGTCCAGTGTGAGAAGGAAAACAACAGGTCCCCGTCGGTTCTACTTAATTCCACGCCAGATTTTATTGACAGAGACAATGTTGAGAATGTCAAATTTGATTGGTTTGAAGAGCGTCTGAAGAAGGTGATGCAACATTAAATCTGTGGAATTTTGTCTACAAGGCTGAAAGGACAGCCAGCAGCCAAAATTAGTGAATGATCTGATGTTATTAATCGGGGCTTAAGGAATATGAACTATGAAAGCTCTACCTTGAAAATAAGAATGGATTTTGCCTTGATTTAGAGAATAAGTCTGGGCTAGGGGAATGGAGATGGTTCATTTTGATTCACCACATCTTTAAAGCCATTAAAATATTTGGTAATATCAAAACCTTCTGTGATTCTCTTTATGTACGTTGGCAGGGCCTCCAGGTGTTACGGTAAAGCAGTGCTAGTTTAATGCCAAGTTAAATCTAAGGTTTTACATTGTTAAGCTTTTGCTGTTTTCTTGGGAACTCAATTCTTTCCTCTGTGGTTTTGAATGTAACATTACATTTGACTTGGCATGTAGTAACTGACAGGTCAGAGCAATGATGCGTTGGAACCTACCCTGAATCCAGGCATAATGAGTACATCTTGCTTATGCCCTTATAAAGGCAGACGATGTCCCGTTCAACACGAGTGCCAGATTCATTTGGCTACCATACTTAACCTGGTCCCAAAGAATAGAAGTGCATTGACTACAACTCACCTTAAAATGATGCTTTTTATGGACAGATAGATGGGGCCTTGCTACCTCTGTGGCATGTCAGTGAGGTTTGTTCCCCATGGAGGTAGGTGGTAGTTTATTTTCATTCCTCAAGAGAAACGAGACTTATTCCAAACACCGTCTTTAGTCATGTGGTTTGACCTGCAGCATTTATTCTGCCAAGCAAAGCCTGGTTGGGAGTCCCAGTAATTACTTTGGCAGTAGTTACTTTGGCTAAGTAAGCTCCTTGGGTTTCAGCTGCAGGAGCAGCCAAGGAGCTCAGAGGTCCTTGAAACACCAAAACAAAATTGTGGGTTTTTTCCCCCAGTTCATTAAGGTATAACCTCAAATGCTGCTGACAAGCGTTCTGTGTCTGCATCGTCCAATCTACCAGTTTCTCAACAAAACTTTGGTGGAAGTTTTGCTCAGTCCTAGGCATTGGGTAGAATTTTCACACTTTTTTATCTCATTCCTTCTCAAAGGAATGAATGGTGGCATTTCAGGCACTGGCCTCAGGCTGATGGAGGTAGCCCAGTGGAGTAGTTAATTCCAGAGGCTTACGAGCCACGAGCTTTGCAGACCTGGGTTCAAAATCTGACTCCACTAAGTACCAAGAGGTGACCTCAGGGAAGTCACTTTGTGTCTGTTAGTTCCACTCCCACCCTATGGAAGGTCACAATAATAGAACCTATCTTGTTGGACTTGTGAAGATTAAATGAGATACTACATGTTGAGTGCTTTTCACCATCCCGACACAAAATTGTACTCAGATAAGTTGGTGAATTTGAATTGCTCCTTAACTTCTCTCACGCATTTTCTCTGAATTCATCAGCCTCATTAAAACGTCCCGGAGGCCCCGTGCCTGCCTTATCCATCCCGGGGATCACCTCTGCCTTCTGGGGAAAGGGCTGCCTGTATGGTGCAGTCTGGGCCAGGGAAGGTGGGAAGGAGCTTATGTGGAGAGCTGACCACCTGCCTGATGCTACGTGAAGCATTTCCAAGCAAGTTCCCTCTCCTAAGGCATCACAGTGCAAGGAGCTTTCCCTGTCCCACCTTGCAGATAAGGAAGTGGGGGCTCAGGTAGGTTACGTGGCCTCCCCCGATCAAGCTCTCCGAGCTGATAAAAGCCAGTGCCAGGACTGGAGCCCAGGTCTCTCTGACACTGAAGGGTCTGTACTTTTCCACGAGAGCTTGGGAACCCTGGAAGAACCATCCAGGGACAGAATCTAGGTGCCAGGGTTGGGCACTTGATTGATGTCAAGGCAAGTAGAAAGCAGGTGGAGGAAAGGAAACCATCAGGAGCCAGCCAGGCAGGATGGGCTCAGCGTCCGGGGCTCTCTGCGTGCATCTGTAACTTGTGCCAGCCTGTATCTCAGCTCCGCCGTCATGGAAGCTTGAACAGGTTACCTCTCTCTCCTATGCCTGTTTCCTTACCTGTAAAGTGGAGACAGCAATAATTTCTCCACCTTCTGTTGTTGGGCGTATTAAATCAGAGCCACTGACACTGTGCCTGCACAAGGTAAGTACAGAATGGGTGTAACTGATACAACATAGGGCAGCAAGTTGTTGGGCTGAGCATGGCTTCTCCCTGTGGTCCTGGCCCTAAGAAAGGGCCACCTGCTCTGTGGGGACATAACTTATCACATAGAAGCCCAAAGTCTTGCTTTTATGTTTTATTTTTTTTAAGGCCAAATCTGTTGGTCAGATGCCCTGGTCACACTCCCATGTGAATAATGACCACATTTCTCTCCCTGGGAAGTTTCAGGAGGATAGTAACAGCGTAGGTTCCGCTGTGTTGCCACCAGCAGTCAAACCAGAGGGATGAGCCTAGCTCTGCACAGATGGACTCAGAGTCAAATCGTGGGTCTATGAAGGACGAACAATTTCCCCCTACCCTCTGAGCCCCTTTGTACCAGGCCTGGCATCAGCAGGGGCTACTGACTCCATGTACAGATGGCAAAACTGAGGCTCAAAGCAATATGCCGACCTGCCCATTGATACCCTGCAATCAAGTGCTGGAGCTGGGATCAGGCTCTGGCTGATGCCCCAGAAGTCCAAGATGCTTTGACAATGGGCTGTAGCTGAATCACCTAATTGCTCTGAACCTCAGTTTTCTCATCTGTAAAATGGGGGTCCACTTTGCACCAGATATTTGTGGAACAGGTACAGAGCTGGACTTTGGGAATAATAATCTCTGCTCCACATGGTTTGTGTGTGCGTTTTAAGAATGTGAATTTTAAGAACTTTATATTAAAGTTCCCCTTCCTGTGCTAGGAATACAGTAGCTCCTCAGCATATGACATCCTCGTCCCTTTCTGGTTCTGTAGCTTTTTATTTTTTATTTTTTTTTTCTGTTAGGACCTGTTATCCTCCACAATTTTCCCCTTTTAGAGTAAAGCAGTTTAAAATTCTCTGTGAAAGATACTAGTTTGGTACTTTCAAAGGGTAATTTAGATTTTGTCTTCTGCTCTTATTGCTGTTAAGTTGAAATAGTCAATACTTGAAACTCACTTTTCTTGGGTTTATCCTTCCTCTGTGCACATGATTTTCCTCGAGGTATGACAGGTGTGTGACTGATCCTGTCTTAGTTGCATGCAGCATCCTAAGAATTAGCTATATCCTTGCCTGGCAGTGTGGTGCTAGCTCCCTGTTTGCGATTCTTCACTTTTGGAACTAATAATGTACCCTTTTACATTTCTGGAAAAAAAAGCCGTTCAGTTCACTTATCATAAAATTTGCCATCCTAACTATTTTTAAGTGCACAGTGCAATGGCATTAAACACCTGCACATTGTTAAGCAACCATCACGACCATCCATCCTTATAACCCATTTTATCTTGTAAAACCAAACTCTATGTCTGTTTAATATTAACTCCCTATTCTCCCCTTCCCCTAATCCCTGGCAACCCACATTCTACTTTCTGTCTCTTGCTTAGAAAAGGAAAAAAATGGAAGGTGCTCTAGCAGGGAGTCTCAGCCAAGATGGCTGGTTGAGACAGCTCCAGCCATGACTCAGGTCACGTGGACTTTTATGGGAGGCTTCTGCCATGACGTCTTCCTTCTGGGTGTGATGGACACAATCTGTGGTGCATATACAATGGGTTCTGAAGCTGCTCTGCTGGCACATTGATCACAGAGATTAAAGGTGCCCATAAAGCTACAAAGGGAGTGGTTGGCCCCCAGCTGGGGTGGGGGAGAAGCTGGCCATCCAGGACAATGGAAAGATAGTTATCAGCTTGATGGGCCTCGTGCCTTCATTTCCAATAATGGATGCCGGTCACCCTCTGCTGCTGGGGTAGGAGTTGCAGCCAGAACTGGGGGCAGAGGTGTTGCTGAGGTTTCTGAGCACCCAGCCAGGTGAGTTATGTGTTGGGGTGCAAAACAGAGGGGACCACAGCTGAACTCACTGCCTGGCTTCAAATCTTGGTTCCATCACCTATGAGCTGTGTAACCCCATGTGTCACATTCCTATTCTCTGTGCCACAGTTTCCCCCCTGCAAAATGGGGTTATGAAAAGTTCCTACCTCATAGGCTGGTTGTGAGGATCAAATGGGTTGTGTGCAGAGAGTTTAAAACTGCGCCCACCTGTGGCTTATGCTTCATGGGTACTTGGTATTGTTGCATCAACTGAAAAAAAAAAGCACAACCTAAAAGTTGAGAATTATATGTTATTTGGGCCATTCTTGAGAACTGTAGCCCGGGAACCAGCCTCTCAGAGAGCTCTGAGAAACTGTTCCAAAGAGGTGAGGGAGGAAAAAAAACCCCAAAAAGCAACCACTGGTTGAACATCAAAAGATTACTGCTAATCACAAAACCCAGACATCTCAAGCTGACGATTTTAGTGCTTTGCTGTGGATGGGAAGATGAAAGACTCTAGGCTCACTGAAATGATTCCTTTGATATGCACCTTAACTATCTAGGGCCAGAATCCTGTTTTTCTCCATCCTGAATCCCCTCAGGGTGCACTTTTGGGGGTGGAAGCGGCTGCAGTGGCGGATGTCTTGCCGGCTGCAATGTCCTTTGTTGACTGAAATGGCAGGCAGTTGTTAACGTTGTTAGTAGGGAGGATGGAAGAAGCAGCCGGACACCAGGAGGCAGGAGCCCTGAGCTGGAGCCCTGGTCACCACTGGACCCTTTATGAGGCAGAACACTCTGAGACGGCTCCCAACACCCTCTCCCAGGAATGTTTACATTTTAAAAGATCTCAGTGCTGACTTTCAGGATGGAATTTCAGGCACCACAACAAAGGGAGTGAGAGTCGTTTTGGAGAGTAAGGATCTTCATTCTCCTTAAATTCCTTGTGATGGGCAGGGCGGAGCATCTGGGCGCAGGCATTTCAGATCCCATCACGGGGTCTCTTACATCTTAGTGTCAGTGATTTCCTTTTGTTTCCAAGAGGCTCCAGGCGGCAGGTGCAGCACTGGAACTGGAGGCCTGCGCTCTGGGCTGGGCTCGGCTCTTCCACCAGCTCCTACCGAACACAAGTTCATGTGCCGGACGTACAGTGAGGCCAAACAAACCAAACGTGGGGAGTTTGGAGCAGAGAGAGTAAAAGAGAGTTAATAAAATGGCTGCACTTAGGCTAACAGATCGCTTGTTCTTACGCTTGCCCTTAAAATGGCCAGCAAGCCAGACTGACCGCTTCCTACTCACAGCTCCAGGCTGATTGTTAAAACTAAAGCTATTATTACTGTTCCTACTTTATTCCAGTAATCGAAAGTAATAATCATGCTTGGTCTCTGAGTGGTTCTCCAGGGAAAAGGTCATGGGACTATTACAATATAGGCTGAATTACCAAGAAGACCACGCCTTGGGCACTTAGAAAAGAGATGAAAAGAGTGACACCCACTAGCCTCTAAAGAACTGGTCACCTGGAGACACCATGAGGCCACTCTGAGTCTTAGGAGAAGAAAATGATTCTGTTGATTGTTATCAGTGCTTCATTGTTTGAGCTATGGCTGTGTAACCACCCTGTCCCATCCCCAAGGTGGGGCCACAGTTTTGAAGGCACCAGCCCGCTGTGAGTCCCCTTTGCCTGGCAAAACAATAAAGCTGCTTCTTCTCTTCTAAGCTCCAAGACCTTGTGTCTGAGTTATTTGGCTCATCAGGGACAGGGGCTGATCTTTTGGCAATTCATTCAGCCTCTCTCAGCCTCAGTTTCCCCGTCCATAAAGTGGGAGGTGCACTCCAGCTACAGTGACAAGTGATGAAAATTCCGCTAGATGAAAAATGATGTGACAGGCACTGCGAAACACGAGTGACTATCTTGGTCTGGCTTCCCTAGAAGATGATTTTGGGATTAAAAACTTGAGTGCAGTTTCTTTATTTCGGAGATGACACCAGGTCGGAGAGTGAGGAGGGGAGAGAGGGAAGGAAGGAAGGTCAGTGTAATATGCATTAACGAGCAGGTTAGTATTGTGGGCACACAACATGGTGACAGTGACACGCGGCTTGGTAAAGAATTACCAGAGACCGAGAAAAGTTTAGGAAAGTTTAATAGGGACGCTGCTATAGGCAGCAGCAGGTCACATAGGAAGAGCGCAGGATGGGTGTGCAGGGTCTCTTACTAGGGGGAGGGAGCTGCGCACACAAGGAGTAGAGGCTGCCTGATCAGTTCATGCACAGGTACCTGATTGCTAAGATCTGTCAGGGATGGCTCTGAACAATAGGTTTTACACTTTGACAAGGGCAGGATGTGAGACCTGTCCCCTAGGGTATTGTGAGACGGGCTGTCTCCTGGGGTGATGAGTTTTTTTAGGGTAAACACACAACAAGAGATGTTTTTATTCTGCAGAAATGCAAGTATGCAGATGGTCCTGTGGTAGGGAGTGGGGGTTAAGGTGTCAGTAGGCTCCAGGCACACAGAGAGCCCAAGGGTGGGGGTTTTATGACTCCAGAGTGTGCCAGCCAGCTCCACACTTAGCACTGTGGATAACTGGAGATAAAACCAGCCTGCGTGCCTGTGAGAGACATTTTGTAGAACACATCTTGGAATTGTCCCACTGATGGTCAGGTTAGCTTAGAGTTTTACCCCTGATTTCTGTCTTTGCTCATTAGTTGAGGTGATACCTAGCAGGTCTGAACTTAATAATATCTTTAAGTTCTTCTGCAGGAACTAAGGCACTCCAATTCCTGTCTCTTGTTTATGGCTGAGTAGAATCTTTGGAGACAATTTTCTGGGGGCACTCTGGGTCCACCAGATTGCTGACATTCTAATTAAAAGCAACTTTCCTTTTGTTACCAAGGCTATTGCCCCGAGGATCATACCCCTGCCTCTGCCTTGAATAGAAACCAATTTTATCTAAGTCTTAGGAGGCAGATGCAAAGAGAAGAAACAAGAAGTCCGTACAAGGACTGAAGACAAGGTGATTGTCTCCATCACACCCAGAAGGAAGACG
The DNA here is from genome assembly GCF_048773025.1 of Camelus bactrianus. Lineage (NCBI taxonomy): Eukaryota > Metazoa > Chordata > Mammalia > Artiodactyla > Camelidae > Camelus > Camelus bactrianus. The sequence continues at coordinate 58,318,200 of NC_133551.1, forward strand.
TGATGGTGGAAGCCTCCCATAAAGGCCACGTGGCCTGAGTCGTGGCTGGAGCTGTCTCAACTGGTCGTCTTGGCTGACGACTCCCTGCTAGAGCACCTTTCTTTTTTTCCTCTCTTCTAAGCAATAAAAACAAAACAGCCATTCACTGTGTTCCTCTGTCTCTGCCTTGAATTCTTTCACAGAGGGAGGCAAGAACCCACTCTTCCGTGGGCCCCCTAATTTAGGGGTCTATCAGATAATTGAGAGATGCCCTGGAGCCTCTGACTCCTGAGGCAGTGTCCTGCCCTGGCCGTGGACGGAGCCAGTTCTGCAGACATAGGGAGCCCTTAAAAAGACAGACACATGGATGTGAGGCAGGGAGCTGTTAGCAGGAATGGGAACTGACTACCAAAGCTGACGGTGACCTCTGGGGTGAGCCGTGGGGATATGAGTGGAGAACTGACAGTGTCTGCTGCAATGAACTTGACCTTCGAATTTAATTCCTGTAAAACATCTCAGATGCCCTAGACCTTGGACCTTGTGTGTACTGTAAGACCCCAAAATTCAAGTGCTACTTTGACATCCTTGAGCCATACAGGGCCCTATGGGTTCCCCTTCTGTCCTCAGATCTGCCCCCTAACCCAGCAGGAAAGGCCCCTCACCCATTTAATTCTGCTATGGGCCAGACTAGCTACACTCCACTTGGTCCTCAGCCTAATGGGCTTCAGTTCCCTGCCAACACAGAATTATTCAAATAAACCAATTACATCCTCCCACAGCAACAAGGGGCTGCGGGGGTGATCACCTCTTCCCCTTATTACTGCAACGCTTTCTTCCCACAACCTCTGCCGGTTCACTCTGCTCTCAAGTGCAACCCCTGTGTGGCCCTGCATGGCAGGCGGCATCCTCCTCCTCGACCTCTGAGCATATGAGACAAATTCCGGCTGACTCTCTGTCCAGTGTCCGGTGTCGTGTATTCAGCCGTCTCATTCTGCTGGACCTCCTTCACGTCTCCCCCCGCTATGCTGGGAGACCCAGGTGAAAACACACCTTATAGGTGTCCACAGAGTTACCTGTCAGCCGTACCCCATGGGGACACCTGCCCTCTTCCGTCTTCCTTTTGCTCTTTGCTCAATGTTCCTGGGGTGTTCAGAGGGGTCTCACAGTACCCAGCCATCCCAAATCTTCTTTCCATCACCAGGTATAAAACTACCCCTGCTGGGCACATCAGAGACTCTGAGCAATACTGGAGAGGCCAGAGTGGGGCTGGGGAAGTGGGTCACACCCCTTTTAGGGTGGGGTCTGCAAACAAGGATCAGCTTGTCAGTTCACCTGCTTCTGAGGGAGGTTTTTATCTTCCGGTGGAGGTGTGTGCATGTACCAGCACTTCGCAAACTGTAAAGTTCTGGGCCAGCACAGACTACTCTGGCTTCTGCCAAGGAAGGCCTCCATAGCCTTCACCATCCCCTGCGGCTCCCATGACCACTCCCCAGGGCGGGACCCATGCTGAATCTATCTGGTGCTTCTGCTGCCCAGCTGGTCCCATGGGACTGGGAGGCACCGGCTGGCACTGCAGGGTGGCCCCGCCCTGACCTGTCCCAACACAAGGAGAGGAAACTTAGCAACTGGTTCCCCCAGGCCAGTGGGACATTTCCTTTAAAGGTACCGGTTGTGGGGCTGTGAGCCCATCAGGAAGGCTCGGGGCGTCCTGTAGCCCTGGGAGACCTCGACCCACGCCCTGCCCTCGGGTCTGAGCGGAGGCTGTGGTTCACAGGCAACAGGTGATCTCCATGTAGGCGCCAAGGGAGGCAGGATGGCATAATGCATAGGATGTGTGTGCTGGGATCAGACTGGATTTGAGCTACAGCTCTGGCCCTCGGTCATTGATTCAACCATCTGTAAGTCTCTTTTCTTTGTCTCCATCTAGTAATCTTAATATGAAAAGTCTACTAGTGATAAAATGAGAACTGGTTCAGGAATTGGACTCTCTCAGGTCAAATCCCAGCTCTGTTACTGACGGTGGAGACCTGAGCACACCTTAGCTTCCCTGCAGTCTTACGGAGCTGCCGGTAGCTCCTGGAAGGCGCAAGCTCTTTCTCACCCCTGTCCTATGCGTGTGTGATTTCCACCACCTGGGGCAGCATCGGGGGTGGGGGCCCCTTCCCCTGGCTCATGATCACTGATCCTTCAGGCCTCAGCTTGGACACCATCTCCAATGGGAAGTCCATCCTGATCCTCTCCGAGGCCTGGCCAGTTCCTCTGTGCTCCAAAAACAAACACCCAGGCCTCCATCTGTCAAAGCACCAGCAGCAGCAATGACCATCAGAAAGGTAATAAGCCCCTTCTGTGCACCAGGCCCTGTTCTAGAAACTGGGGCTTTGGCGTTGAACAAAAATGAACAGGAATCCTTGCCTTCCATTCTCCTCTGTCGTTTACTTCTCCCCTGTATGACCCCTCTGTCCCCCGGTGTGTGCTCCTGGGGGTGAGGGTGCTGCCTTCTTCCCTGTGATACAGCAGCGTGCCTGGGGCATCGAAGGCGCTTGCTTGGGGATGAGTGCCATCCGCAGCTCTCTAGGTTTCTGAGTCATTGGCCTGACTTGGTCCCAGGAACTTTGTGCTTCTCGAACATTTGTGCTATAAACATCGCTAGAGACACTAGAGGAGGCCTGGGGGAAATTGATGCTCAGAGAGGGAGGTGACTTTCCCAGGACCATCTAGCTAGTGAGTGGCTCAGCTGAAGCTGAGGTTCAGGATTCTAAGTCTCCTTCCAGCTTCTTCTCACACCCACTCCTGGGACCGTCATTTCAAGCTGTTGACTTTTGGGGTCACTCTTCTTCCCAAGGCTTTTGATGGCAATAGCTAACTGAACACATCCTTGATGGTGACGTAATTTTGAATCACCTCACCATCCTGTGGTCCTCTTTTCGGCTGTCTCCAAGTCCATTATAAAAACATAAGATATTAATATGTACAATTCTAGTAAATAATATTTTTAAGCTCTTACTGTGTAAGTCACTCTTCTGTGAACAGTGCCAGTGTTTTCACAACACACCAATGAAGCAAGCCTGTTAACCACCCCATTTGACAGATGAGAAAACTGAGGCACAGAAATGTTAAGCCATTTGGTCCTGGTTACACTGCCAGGAAGTGGCAGAGCTGTGTTGTGCATGCAGGCTGTCCACAGCCCGCTACCAACCCCTGTGTTACACCGTCTCTCCCTATCCTTAGCGCCTTCCTGTTTATCATGTGCTTTTTTACACTCATTTTTCTTTGTTATTTTACACCTTATTTTCCCACTAGACTATGAAGCTCCCAAGGGCAAGGTCTGTCTCATTCATTTTGTGCCCCAGTGTCCAGCACAGGGCCTGGTACAAAGCAAGTGCCTGGTGCTGAAATCGAGAGGCTAGTTGACCCATCGCCACCCCAGGCCCATCCCTGGCCCGCTCAGCATCATCAGGGCAACTGATGTCGGTGGGGGAGGCTCTGCTTACTGTGGTCACCCAGGGACCTCAGGTGACAGAGGGGCCACCACCTCACATGTGTGCCAGAGGAAAATGTGAGCTCTGGAAGGTCTCACATAAGCAACTAAATGCTGGATCTAGAAACTTGTAATGTTCTTGCTCACAATTCACTGGCCAGCACTGGTCACATCATCCAGCCAAAGAGTGCCAGGATGCAGTCCTACCACGTGCCTGGCAGGGGGTCAGATTGGATATATTTAGAGATGGCCCGGGGGCACAGAGCAGGACAGGAAGGAAGACAACTCTCCCCAGCCTCCCCTCCCTGGGCCCTCCCCGGGCCCTCCCCCTGGTCTGGTCCGCTTTCACCGCTCACTATTACAGTGAAGGAATGAGTTTATTTCCACCCCACCCTCTATTATCCCAGTAGGCTGGGAAGATACCATTATCCTAAGAGATGGAGGCTCAGAGCAACTGAATAACTTGCAAAGAGCTTGGAAATACCTGGATTTAAACACGGATCTGTCTCACTTTAAAGCTGGTCCTCCTCTCCCTGAACTGTGCTGCCCCTCAAAACTATCAGAAAACCCACGAGAACGGTGGGGAAGTAGGAGTGAGGTGCTGGGGGGTGGGGGAGTCAGTGTCACAGACCAGTGTCAGCAGGAGAACTGGCAGGGGGTCTCGAGAGGAGCCACTTCCTGACAGGTGTACAGATGCTGAGAGTCCAGAGGGAGGAAGAGGCTAGCAGGTTGTCAGGCAGAGATGAGAAGGGCCTGGGCGTGGAGGAGCCCTGGGAAGATGGCGTGGCCGGGTGGCTGCCAGAGGAAGAACAGAGGAAGAGGAGGAGGACGTGCTGTGGGAGAGAGAGGGAACTGAGCTGGATGAGGAGGTGGGCTGATGCTCTGGGGGTCAGGGCAGGCTGCTCAGAGGGAAAGGAACATAGGAGCCCCCGGGGGGCTTGTAAAACTACGGCTTCTCATCCCTCAGGTCTGAGGTGAGACCTAAATCTGCATTTCTAACGAGTTCCCAGGTGATGCCCACACTGCCGGTCCAAGGACCATACTTCGAGTAGCAAGAAGAAAGAGTAGCGGGAGGCATCAGACCGATCCAGGCTTGAAACCCAGACCTGCCACCTCATCACCCACTTGGTAATTCACTGAGGCTCCCTGGACCTCAGTCCCCTCATCCCTGAAATGGAAATTGCGCCCTGCGAGGTGGTTTTGAGGACTGAGTGAGATGAGGTCTGGGAGGCACACGGTGCATGTGGGGCGTGCAGTGAGTGTCCAGGAGTAAATGATGCTTAATGAGGACAATAATGGTCACCAGACAGCGTTTCCTTTGTGCCAGGCCCGTGCCCATCACCTCGCATGAATTAAATAATCAAATCTCTGAGCAATCCTCTGATGAGGTTTCATTGTTGTGCCCATTTTACAGACAAGGAAAATGGAGCCAGAGAGACTGACCCCAGAGGTCACTCAGCCGGTCAGTAGCTGGGCGAGTAAGTATTGATTTTCCTTAGGGGCTGCTGTCAAATCTTGAGCCTGCCTTCAAATAGCTCCATTTCCCCAGAGAGGGAACCACTTCATTACAAAAGAAGCACCACTTCATTATGAAAGGTCCCTCTTCACAAGGACAAAACAAGGAGCCCAATTAGAGTCACTGGGTTTCAGCGTCACTCTGGAAATCGATGCGCTGTGATTGCGAATCCAGCGTCTGTCAGCAGCTGCCTAATTTTAGCTGGTTCTTTGCAGGCTTCTCACCAGGCTCATCCCCCGCTGTGGACCAGCAGAGCGGTTCCCCGAGCATCATTGATCTTTTGACTAAAGTGTTCTAATGAAATACAAATCTGCTGTTACTCGGAGAGCCGTCCACCATGGAGGCACAGGAAAAACGCTACCAGGAGAACAATAACCATCATTTCATTGTAAAACTGCCCTCTTGCACTGTGGCCCCCACCCTCCTTGATAGCGAGCTCACAGCTCGGTTCTGGAAAATCAATGCCTTTTACTGTTTCAGCTGTGTCACCGAGCAATGGGGGGCATGGCCATCAATAGGGTGTTAAAGATATTTCCACTTCTGTGCAAACTCCCTGTAGTGAGGGCCCTTGGCTTCTTGCAGTGAGTTAGCATCTATCAGGAGGCGGGTTATTGGGAGGGTGATTCAGGGCTTTTGTCCTGGGGTACTCAGCCCGAAGTAATCCACTAAGAAGGTGGCAGGGGAAGGCCCGGGGCCCCAGAAGTGAAAACACTGTCCTTAACAGCAGCATTTTTACTGCGCCCACCATGGGAGCTGAGTTTGCAGCGAGTGGTGGGCTGACTTCCATCCAAAGCCCCAACCAGGTGATACGGGCGGTGTCCCTGTTGGATCTACTCTGTCCCAGCGGGTCCTTGGTTCTGAAAGGGGCACCGCCCTGTCCCTCAGGATGGTATAATCCAGTTGGATGTCTCCAGTTGCCCCTGAAGGAGGGTGGTGAGATTCTAATCAGCAGTGGCAGTTTCTAGGCTCTGGGGCCCCCTGCTGCCCAGAACTTTCCATCCCGGCGGCTGGAGCTCTGTGTGCAGGAGACTGGTCTTCCTCAGCCTGCATCTTGTGTGCCAAGAATCTATACTGCCAGAAGGGGCCTTAAATGTAATTTACTCAAAGGTTTTATATATATTTTTATATTACCATTAAGGCTCACCTCCCTTTTTCTCAAATAGGACCTGACATGGAGCCCTCAGAGCTCAAACTCATAGCAGCAGAGCTTCCGGGTTGAAGTGGGGAGGGGCCGACTTGGCCCTGCCCCCCCCCCCCCCCCCCCCCCGCTCTGGCTCCTTAGTCATCTCAAGGCCAAGGCCAGCAGGTCAGTGAGCACCTCTGACCTCTGGAGTACATTTTACACTCTTTACCCTGGAGTTTAAAGTCTGCTCTTTGCCCCTCCCTCTCCATCGCTTGCCCATACTTGGTGCTCCGGCCTCAGGAGCCCCCTCCGACTTCCTTCTGGAGATTACATGCCTGTCACGCCTCTGTGCTTTGTTGCTGCTGGTCCCCTTGCCCAGACTGCCCCCTCCCTCCAAGCTTTTCCTCCTGGCAAATGCATAGCGTAACATCCCACAGAGGCTCTTGTTCTGAAGTTGCCACCTGCTGCTAAGGCTGAGTTGAGAAAACACAAACTCACTCAGGATCTTTTGCAATCAGACACTCATGCAGAAGTATGTTGGGGAAAATCAGTATACACTGCTTATACTGCTGGTGAAAAATTATTTATTTCTGAACATATATAGTTGGAGGCACATCAATTAAATGACATGTGATGGGATACTCTGAACCTGCTGGTCTTTCAAGGCCCAAATCAAATGCCTCCCTCTCCACGGCCTCCCTTGGTCTTTCTCCCCTGGGCCCCCAAATGAATGACTCCCTCCCCTCCCCTTGGTTCTCACTCCTCTCCTCTTTCATACACTTCCTGACAGCTGCACCATGCGTCTACACTGCGTGACAAGGTACTAAAGGAGCAGCGGGATTTTATTCAGTTCAGACGTTCGCTGCCTAATATGAGCCTAGCCCAGGGCCTCCAGGAATTCCTGTAGAGGGAACGAGGGGAAGAGGGTGGGAGTTCCGGGGAAGTTCACTGCTTATCACCATTAATGGGATGGATGTGACAATGTGCGCTGGCTGTTGAGGGAACTGGTCCAAGGTTAAAGTAACCTCGCATTTCTGAGATAAACCCTATCTTTTTATGTATTTCCGAATTTGATTTGCTAATGTGTTTCAAAGGATTTCTGCATCTACATTTACAAGAATATTAGCCTATAGTTGACTTTCCTTGACATGTCTTCGGTTTTGTTATCAAGGTAAAACTGTTTCCAAGGAATGAGTTGTGGAGTGTTCCCTCCTTTATCTTCCAGAAGAACCTGTGTAAGATTGCTATCATTTCTTATCTAAAAGAGAAAAAGTAGGTAGAATAGACCAGCGAATCCATCTGGGCCTGGAGTTTTCTTTGTGTGAAATTTTTAATAAGAAATTTAATTCCTTCAATAGATACAAGATGATTAAGATTTTCTTTTTTGTGTTAATTTTGGTAGTTTGTGTCTTTAAAGGAATTGGACTATTTTGTCTAAACTGTCAAATTTAATGGCATATTATTATTAATAATATTCAGTTACTATTCTTTCAGTTTTGATAAGATCTATAGTGATGTCCCTTATTTCATTTTTGGTACTTGTGATTTGAGACTTCGCTCCTGTTTTCTTATCAGTGTATCTAATGGTTTGTCAATTTTACTAGCCCTCTTCAAGAACCAGGTTTTGATTTTATTAATTTTTCTCTATTATTATGTGTTATCAGAACATGATTTCCACTCTTTATTTTTTTCTGTTCTTCGCTTTATTTTGGATTTAATTTACTGTTTTTTCTTTTAGCTTTGATTGTAATCTTATTCCTTTTTTCCTATCTTAGCAGTGAAAGGTGTAAATTTCCCTCTATGTGTTGTTTTATGACTTAAAAATATACAAATTTGGTTATGTATTTTCATTGTCGTTCAACTCAAAATATTTAAAAAATTTAACTTGTGATCTCTTCAATAAACCCATGTATTATTTAGATGTAAATTGCTTTGTTTCTGAATACAGATATCTGTTACTGATTTTTTGTTTAATTATGTTTTGGTCAAAATTAGGGTTAACATTTCCTGTAGTGCATGTCTGGTAGTGAAAAATTCTTTAGCTTTTGTTTGCCTGGGAAAGTTTTAATCTTGCCTTCGTGTTTGAAGAAAATTTTCTCTGGATATAGAATTATACATTGACATTTGCTTTTCTTTTGGTCTTGCAAATGTGTCATTCCAAGTTTGTTTGCTTATTCCTGCATTATTTCTGACAAAGTCTGTCGTTATTCTTAGTTCCCTGTATATAATGTATCTTATTGCTATCTGCCTAACATTTTTCTTTATCACTGATTTTTCATCAATGTATTTATAATGTGTTTTAGTGCAGTTTTCTTTGCATTTATCTTGTTTAGGGTTTGTTAAAACCCTTGCATCTATGCATTTTTATAATTTTATAATTTTCATAAAGTTTTGAATAAATTCAGCCATTCAAAAACTGTTTCTCTGCACTTCTGTCCTGTTTTTGGAACTCCAGTTTCACATGCAGCAGACTTCTTGATATTGTCCTATGGAATATTGATGCTCTGAGCCTTCTTCTAAATCTTCTTCTCTGAATGCTTCAGTTTGGATAGTTTTCATTGCTATGTCTTCATGTATACTCAACCTTTCTTCTACAGTGTCTGTCCTGCTGCAACTCCTACCTAGTGAATTTTTCATTTTGCCTCTTTTTGACTCCATTTATGTATTTATTTATGTATTTATGTATGTATGTATGTATGTATTTATTTATTTATTTATTTATTTATTTATTTATTTATTTAATTGAGGTACAGTCAATTACAATGTGTCAGTCTCTGGTGTACAGTGCAATGTCCCAGTTATGCATATACATACATACATTCGTTTTCATATTTTTTGACTCTTTTTAGTATGTTTCATTTTTCTCTTCATTATGTGCACATTTTACTCTAAGGTTGTAAATTTATATATATAAATAATATATATTATATATAAATAATATTCAAAAATATATTTTATATATAAAAACCACATATATAAAATTTTACTATATATATTATATATATAAAAACCATCCATCTACAGATATAGATAAATCATTTTTTTCTCCAGTTTTATTTTTTCCAGTTTTTTTTCCTTCCCCTAAGTGGGAGAACTAACCCTTTTTCTATATGGTTGTATCTAATGTAATTATATAGGCATGTCTGGTGGCTCATGGTTGTATGCTGAACACTTTTAATGTTTTGTTTTTGAATTTCGTTATCTTTCTTTAAGGATATTGAAGTTGTTTTGGCAAGAGGTTAAGTTACTTGCAAGTCAGCTTGATCCCTTTGGGCTTGTTTTGTAGAGCTGTTACGATGGGGCTGGAGGAGCCTTTACTTGAGGGCTAATTTAGCCTCATGAAAAGGCATTATCCTTGAAAGACGTCACTTGTTACCCTAAACGTTCAGTGAGGTGTCTCTCCTCCACGTGGTCAGATTCAAGCTGCGCAGCCACGTGAACTCTGAGATTGGTGCTCTTCGGTCATTCTTTGCCTGGCCCCACGGACTTCCACCCTCTGCCTACAGTTTAGTGTTCAGCAACAGACACAGACTTCTGGAGATTTTTCTCTGCGTAGCTGTCTGTTTTCTGCTACTCTCCCTGCAGATTCTAGTCTCCTCTGTCTCCCCAAGCTCAGCTCTGCTTCTTCAACTAGGTGAAGTGGCCCCTTTCTACCCATGGTTCCCCTTCCTGTGCTGACCCAGAAAGAGCTTGCAGGCTGAAGCTGGGGTGCTTTAGGGCTCAACTCACCTGCCTCTCATCTCTCAGAAATCTTCTTCGGTGTCTGCTCTGCAGTGTCTGTGATTGCTGTTTCATGTGCCTTGTCCATTTTTTCCTTTGCTGATAGCAGTGGTGGTGGGGCACGTGCAGGACCCGTTGCTCCATCACAACCAATGCAAAAGTCTAAAGTGTGGGATTTAGCATCGAATGCACTTGGGTTTAGATTCTAACTCTGCCATGTACTCGCTGGGTCACCTTGGGCAGCACCCTTGGCTTCTCTGAACCTGTATTTTCTCGTATATAAAATGATCAACATTGCCTCTGCCTCTCAAAGTTATCATGGAGATGAAACAGCATCATGCATGTGAAATTCATCACATAGTGCCTGGTACATAATATGTGCTCAATAAGTGAGAAGTATTATTATGAATAAATACTTAGGGCAAGATGCAATGGTAGCTAAAATCCCGGTAATGAAGATCCGAGAAGACCAGCATCTCTCTCTGCAGCCCTAACTGGTCTTTCAAGTGATGAATTGTACTTTTAAATATTTAAGCAGGCTTGGCTGCTCTGCATTAAAAGTTAATAAGTTTCTATTGAGCTCCTGTCAGCTGATTTTTACATCCCACTGCTGACCCATTCGAAGTGTGGTATCTTATCAGTCAGCTCCAAGGGGACTACGGGTGACATCCAAGTTGTTGCCAGAGGAGATGTTGCTGGAATCTCATTCCAAGGCATGAAGGGCCCCCACATGCTGCCCACCAGGCCCCTTCCTTCAATTTCCCAGGAAATCAGAGCCTTTCACGGTAACTTGCTTCTGATCAGGGTTAGTGTGGGAACTCGATTTCTGGAAGGCAGGCCCTGGAGGATGCACTAATGTTCCCTGTGCTAGGAGCTCCCAGGGCAGCCTTTGGGGAGGTGAGAAGTGGGAGCAAGAGGGCAGAAACCAGGAAGGAGAAGTGAAATGAGCTGAAGTCTCCAAGTAGGTCTGTTTACTCCCATTCACTCCAGGTTATCTTTAAATGGGATACAAATGTTTCCTAATCATCTTTACCTCAGTTCAGTGCTTCTAGAGAAGAGATGCTTGACATTTAAGGTGGTAGGAAAAGAAAATAAAAACAATATTCCGGGGAAATCATAGAATGGAGAAATTGTAGGGAACTTGCATTAGGAGCCTCCTTAATGTCTTGAAAAAGGAAACCAGCTGAGGAGACAAGGCAAGACCAGCCCAGTTTCTCCTGCTGGGAAATGTTTTCAGGATCCCTGACACACATCCTCCCTCCAGGGAGAAACAGAAGGCAGGAGTTTTGCCCCTGTGTCCTCAAGCCTGGGTCCCCCATTAAGCACCAAGGCTGCCACATTTCCTTAAAAACTTTTTTGCAATTTCAACCCTGCCAGCTCGGCCCTTTGTCATCCATTGCCTGCCTGCAAAACAAATCTTTTTAGGCTGAAATGTGCCTCCTCCCATTCCCTTTTCTTCTCTGTTTGCATGTTGATTTTCTACAAATACTGAGGAGCGTGCTATGAATGAGTGATGCACGGAGGTGCCAGGCTGGGGCTGAGCAAGGTGTTCAAGGTGTCACATCGCCCTGAGGCTGGATGCTAGGGAGTGTGAGCCCGAGGATCAGGGAGACAGGTCTTTGGTCCTGACTCTGACAAAGACGAGATTCTGTGCCTTGAAATGCTCTACCTCAGAGCAAGAGGCAAACCCCATTAGCGACACCCGCCTCAGCAGACCAGGAGCAGAAATCTTCTGGTTTGTGGAGGCATATCATGCCTGGTCTGTGTCAGAAGAATAGGTCTGTGTTCTTAGAAACATGGTGTCATTCATTTTAAATGTGTTGTTCCCTGCATCATAATCTTTTTCTTAGCAGAATGTCCCAGAAGTGGATCTACCAAGTCAAATGCTTTGGGTGCACCTTGCCAGACTTCTTGGGTTCAAATCTTGACTCTACCATTGGTAACCTATTTGACCATAGGCAAAATACTTCGCCTCCCTGGACCTCAGTTTCCTCAGCTTTAAAATGGAGATGATAATAGTGCCCAGAAGGGTTGTCATAAAGATTAAATCATTTCCCGTTACTATTTTTAAAATTGTTATTATTGTTGCAACTAGAATGATTTCAAGAAAAGTTGTGTCTATTTATGTGCCTACAAGTGGATTATAAGAGGAACTCCTGACTCCCTCAGAAATAATTATGATAGAAGCAGGAGGGCTGGGTCCTTGTCTGAACCTGTTTGTGACTTAATGTATGATTTTGTATGAGTCTTTTTTCCTCACTTGAATCTCAGTTTTCTCATCTGTTAAAAGAGACTGTGTTCCCAGGTGACCACTGAAGCTCTTTTCAGGCTAGTGAATTTATGAATGAAAATATTCAGAAAATAATGTACTCCTTTAAACAAAACAAACGTCTCCTTAACCTTCTTACTGACTCTTCCAAATAGTTCGGCAAAACTTGTTTCATGGACAAATCAAAGATTAACATCATACCTGATTTGTGGTAACTTCTAGGGTAGTTGTATTTCCAGAATCCATCCATTTGTCCATTTAATTAGCATTTATTGGAAACCATCATGTGCTAGGCAGTATGATAGAACTGTTTTTTTTTTTCCCATCCCCTTCTGGACACATTCTCCATTGTTAGTTTTTTATCCACTTGACTTGCTTCAGTGGGCAAGCCTGTGTTTCCTCCTCTTTCCCCCCAGTGGAGGTCTAATTTCAGGGGACTAGCTTCCTTTCCTACCATGGGCATCAGCCAGAGTAAACTGAACCTTCCTGATGTGCTTTAAGATCTTTGAATCTCAGAGAACAGGAATTGACCTGCTTGCGTATTCCCTCCAAGAAGGCCCTTGGCTACTTAGAAAAATCACCCACTTTAAATCTTGCCATCCTTCATGTCCATGGTTCAATAGTTTCTTTTATGGACAAAAACAAACAAACAAACAAACGTCCCTCAAAACCCCCAAACAACAAAAAACACCCAAAGCAAAAACACCAACTCAAGTTCCAACCTACTGGATACACTGCAACATAAATAAATAGGTTTTCTAGTTCAAGATAAGAATTGCAAATATTTCTTGAGTGACTTCCACAAGCTTATTGCTATATATAAATTACATCATTCTTTCCTCATTGTATCACTAGGAAGGTGGTACCTGTGTCAGTCTGGGTCTAATCAGGAGATGAACCACACAGTAACTTAGACAGGGGAATTTTAATACAAAAATAATTTGCTCCAATAGGAGAGTGATTACAGAGTTGAGGAGAAAACTCAAAGAATTCGCTAGGGCTGGGGGAGAGTACCCAAAGGAGACTCTCAGAAAGGGGCCCCCTGTGCAAAGCTGAGCTTTAGACTTCGTTGGAGAATGTGTGCTTGTAGCCACTAGGGGGCAGAGAAGTCCACTGGGTTGCTCACCACAGTTTCCAGGCTAGAAGGAAGAACCCTCCAGGGTTCAGGGAAGCTGAGGTTGGTGGGCAGGTACTAGGGGGTGACCGATGCTGCTGTGAGCATGGGGACTGGATTGCACGGTGTCTGTCAGAGGAGATGGAGACTCATCCTCATAATAATAGGTGCATGTTCTGGAGATGGATCTGCCTTCCCTGCCCATGATTCCTCTTCCAGCATCATCATCCATGAACTCCTGGAATGCCTTATCCACTATCATGGTGTTCCTCGCAGTACTCCGTGGGATCAGGGAATTCATGTCACAGTAAGGAAAGCATAGACGTTATCTCATGTCCAATTACCTGGTCTTACCCATACCTGGAAGTGGCTGGCCTAACTGAAAGGTGGAACGTATACTGAAGGCTCAGTTGTGGAGCCAACTGGGAGACAACACTCTGAAAAGATGCAGTTCTTTTTTTATAGGGTGCAGAATATGTTTTGAATCCAAGACCATTACCTGGTGCTGTCTCCCCCTCAGCCAGGACACCTGGGTTCAGGAGACAGGGGGTGGAGATGGGAGTGTCTCCTTTCACCATTACATCTAGTAACACTCAGAAGTTTTGCTTCTTGTCCTGAAAACTTTGAGTTCCTTAGGTTTGAAGAGCTTGGTCCTCAAGTGAAACAAAGGGGGAACAAGGAGAACAATGGTGGTCCTGCCGAACTAGAAGATGACATTGCCATCTGGCCATTTTGGGCTCCTGCACCACTAAACCAACAAGCCAAGAGAAGGTTAATCCACTATCTGAGATGCTTTATTTATTCTAATTACCAAGGGGGACATGGGTGGCTGCTACACAGTGAGGGCATGGAGGACCACATCTGGAACGCAGGGGATTCTCTGGGTCCCCTCTTAGCACTTCCATGCTCCACAGCAAAGCTTAATGGAAAACCCAAAAAGCTGAAATAAATGAAGACTCAGATCCTTCAGAGATTAAGGTTTGGGACACACTACCAGGTAAAGAATCCTGACCACCAGAGATTTCAACTGAGGGCAATGGAAATATAAAAGGAGTAGTTGCAGAAGGAAGCCATGACCATCAACTATGGCCCCATGACCAGCTGTAGAATTGAGGACTGTCATAGCTTTGCATGTTTCCTCCTTGTTTGTTTTAAGCATGTGTTTGTTTATATCAAGCATTTTCTTCTTTGCTCCCCTTCTTCCCATTTTTATTTTATGTGCAAATTGTTTGAGGTTCATGTTACAGTTTAGTGTTTAGGTCACAGACTCTACAGTAGAACCATCACTGAATTTCAGCAGCAGTGACTACGGTCAATGATGTTATGCGATGACAGTTGGGACTACGTGCTTCTCCATTGTGGGGAAGGGTGAGCATTTCTTTACTTCCCAAACCATAGCTGCATTTTGTCAAGCTACAGTAACATAGTTTGTTGTCTGTGGTGTTCAAATGTGTGTAGAAGCATATGGAAGCCGAGCAGCCAAAGAGGTGGACTGTACCAGTTATCGATCTGCTGTCTCTCCCTTCAAAACTCATCTTTAGTGCCTGCTCTGCAGTGATGGACTGGGCTCTTTCCGCATTTACTCTTTATAGTCAGCATATTGTTAAGGTCTGTCATTAGAGGGCACTGGAAGTACACTGCAGGAGGAAGCGGCCTTCTCTTCCTGGTTCTGGTTTTTGTGTTCTTGCTCCTGCTGGATAGGCCAACTCTGGTGCTTCCAGGTACTCGCAGCCCCAGCCCACGGTGAAGAGGTTCAATGTACTCAACCTGCCACCAAGTGACAGGCAGATCCCTGCAGGGAATGGTCCCATATCAGGGACTCAATGTTTGTCTCTGCTATTGGCAGATTAGTCTCTCAGCAATAGCATTGGCAAGATCAGCCTTGATAAGGGGATGTCTGTATTGCTGAGCCCATGCATAAACTCTATCCTCACCACCATGGCCACTATTCTTGAGCTCATTGCTGTTTTAAGCCAATTCATTACAGGGTAGTTTGTTATGCAGCAGAAACTAACCAACACACATGTATTAGATGGAGCCATGTTATGGATTACCTTCTGTACTTGGCTACGAATTCTGGACTTCATAACAGTGCTTTAGTGCAGGTCTGAAGCCAGATGCCCAGGGTTCCAATCTCAGCTCTGTCACTCACCAACTACAGGATGTGGAACAGTTTCCTTAATGTTTCTTACTCCAGTTTCCTCTTCTGCTAATTATGGACACTAATAGAATCTATGCTTCATGGATAGATTAAATGAATAAATAAATATAAAAATCTTAGAACAGTGCCCAGCCCATTGTAAGTGTCAGGAAATTCTTGCCGCTAATTGTTCACCTCATATTTTGGGTTCTCACTTGCTGTCTCTGCGGACCTCTGGGGCTCTGGCCCACATCAACTGACTCAGATCCCCAGGGCTGGCTGAGGAGTTTGTCACTTTAACCCTGTGATGTATTCTCCTGCCAGGACATACCCGGGTCCAGCGGAATCCCTGGCCTTGGCCTGCCCAGGCCCATCTGGCTGTCCCATTGTGGCTCAGTGTCCTTTCCCTCATACGACTGAAACTGTCTTGGTTTTACATAAACGTTGGCAGCACCCAAGGGGCTCCCGGGAGCACGTGGTTCTGTATGCACAGGAGGCAGTAGCCATATTACTGGACGTGTCTCTAAACACCTGGAACCTTTGGGTAATGACTGCATTTAAAATGATGTTCAAGAAATTGGAGACAACACTAACTATGACAGGCTGTTTGGCTTTATGAGAAGTTAGTAAAGCATCAAGACAGCTCTAGTGTGGGGCCGCCTAGTCTGCTCTGAGACAGGACCGTGGAGACCCTTTGGTTTTGCTCAGAGCCTGGGGTTCCCAGGGAGGGAGGACCTGAGGGTGGCCTCCCCTGAGGACCTAAGAAAAGGGGACACGGGGGGAGTCAGTGTCCCTAGGGTCGCCCAGGTGAGTGATGTAGGAATCAGGAGGGTGTGATGACCTCTTACAATGAAATTAAGAGGAAAATATTATTCTCCCCATTTTATGGATGGGGAAACTGAGGCTCAGAGAAGTGAGACAACTTGCCTAGGGTCACAGGGCCAGAAGTTCATTGCAGCAGCTCAGACCCGGGCCACCTCTGCTTCAAACACTTTCCCTGCGGTCTCATTTCACCTCCCCCAATCCTATGGTGTTGCTGTTGCCACTCATGCCTCATAGATAGGGAAACTGAGGATCAGGAAGGACCTGGAATTTTAACACGTGCCTCTCTAACCCCAGTGGCCCTATAACAGATGCCTCCTGGATTTGTACTGAGTTACTGGGGCCCAGGGCCAGACCTGCTGTGACAACAAGAAGAAGTCTCTCCCCTGATGGCCCAGGGGAGCCCTGGGTGCAGTGGTTCCTGAGCAGACTGCAGAAGCCCCCTCTAGCCTGGACTGAAAGCCTGGGAAGCTCAGCAGGGACCTGGCTCAGCTGATCAGAGAAGGGCTAATCCAGGTGTTGATGGGGAGGTATCTAGACACGGTCACATGGGAGCGCCCCCTTTGCAAGCAGTGTCCTGAGGGGTCAAGTCTAGTCAGCTTCTGATAATGGCCACCACCCTCACCACCACAGCGACCATGGTCATGGCCATCTGGGGTAACGCCCACATGACAGAACTCATAGCACAGAGCAGAGCCACACTTGCCTCACCATTTCCTGTCCTCAGGGCCATGCTTCTGTCAAGTCCGTCTTCGTAACTGTCTTTGTAAGCATTCTGAGGTCTCCACACTCATCACCCCACCCCCAGGCCAGGCAGGAACTGGGAGCCCTGATGTGCCCCCTTCCTGTAGCCACCCTGGTCCCTCAAGGTCCTCATCTCACCTGCCCGAACCAAGGACTCCTAAGTGAATAAGACATCACAGGCAGAGGGGTCAGAATGCATGGAGGAGTGAGGATGCCAGCTTCAGCACTGGACGTGACCGTGGAAATACAGGATTCTCAAGGGGCCCAATAGATGGTTTACACCAAAGGGAATCTTTTCAAAGTCTGTGTTTGCTTTTTTCTTGTGGTTTTGGGGGTAAACGATGTTCTGCCCAATCCTAGAAGTCAGCCTTTGGCAGACTTGGGTTTGAATCCTGGCTGTACAAAGAACCAGACACATGGATATACTGATGGCAAATGAGCAAAAGAAAAGATGCTCAGTTTCCGTAGTCACTGAGGAGGTATAAATTAGAACCACAGCGAGAGACCACTCCACCCCTGTCAGAATGGCCAAAACACTACAGACTGAACATACCACGTGTTGGCAAACATGTGAAGGAAATCAAGCTCTCTGGCGTTCCTGGTGAGAATGCAGAATGGAACAACTACTCCGAAAGACAGTTTGACAGCTTCTTAAAAAGTTAACAACACACCTATTGTATGAGGGAACAATTCTGTTCCTAGGAATGTTCCCAAGACAAATGAAAGCGCATGTCCATACCAAGACTTGCACATGAGCATTTACAGCGTTATGATGATAGCCCCCAACTAGGAACAATCCAGACATCCATCAGCAGGCGAACGGGTGAAACCTGGTGGTACCTGTATCCACACAGTGGAATACGAATCGTCCATACTATTGATCTGGGCTTTATCATGGATGAATCACCAAATAACTGTGCTGAGTGCAAGAAGGCGGACATTCTGAGATTCCATTTGTATAAAACTCTAGAAAAAAACAAGCTAATTTATGGTGACAGGAGGTCAGTAATTGCAGATGGGGACAGGGAGCCAGAGAGAGGGATTACTGAATGGCACGAGGTGACATAAAGAGGTCATCATTCATTATCTTGATTGAGGTGATGGTTTTATGGGTGTATACATATGTTAATGGTGTGAAATCTTACATTTTAAATATGTAGATAGTTTAGTGTATATAAATTAAACATCAATAATGCTGTAAAAAAAAAATTACCTGCCAATGTAAGGTAGGGCGAATTACCTGGCCTGGCACTTAGAAGCATTAAACCAGCAGGGCTGTCTACAGGAGGTGCTCATGGAATGGCAGTCACTCTTGTCTGAGGCTTTGTTGGTGGGATGGTATGTGATGCTGGTGGGTCAGCTGCCCCTATCTGACTGCGACCTCCTCAAGCACAGAACATGACCTAATTTTCTCTCTGTGCCCAGAGCACTGTACACAACCTGGTGCTCTGTGGTGACATCTGCTAAGTCATTGGAAACTGACATCCTGAAGGGTGGAAGGAAGGGGAGGGCACTTTGTGGTCATCGTCCGACAGCCACGGGATCTTGAACCTCTCTCGTTCGTCTGTTCATAGCTGTACCAGTCTCCTTGGGACATACATTTCTTGCCAGGAGAGGGAATTATTTAAAGTCCTCTTTAAAACAGCAGGACCTTGATGGAAATGAAATGGAGCAGTGTCACCGCTGAGGCCCCAGAGGTGCCTGAGCAGGGCAGGGAGGTACTGGCGGGATCTATTCCAGGCTTTTCAGGGACGCCTGTGTTATGCCACATTCAGGATGTGAAGACACTGTCTACCTTGTGTGTGAAGGCACAGCCTCCTGCTCATGGTGGGCGGGCGTTTGTGAATGCTGCTGTGACTGGGGTCGTGGGGAGCCTGTCCACTTCCTCCTCTAATCTCGTCATTTTTAGAAGTTCCCTGGGCTCACATGGCAGATGCGAGGGGAGGTGCCTTTTCAGAAGCATCAAAAAGAGATCTCGCTGGTGGCCGTTGGGTTAGTCAATCTATCCAGCATGGGGGGCCTGTTCTGTGCACTCTGAAATGTCAGAGTCCTGGGTGTTGAGTTGAGTCCTGAGCACCCCTGATGAGCTCAGAGAGAGTGGGCTCCTCCCTTTTTCTTCCTGAGCCTCACCCTCCTCACCTGTGAAACAGGTACCACCATACTGACCTCACGGAACTGTTGCTTATTGACAAATGTCGCAAATGGCTGATAGAGGCCACCCACGTGGTTGGGTCTGAGGATCCTGGGAAGATCGCCCCATCATCCCCACCCCTGGGTAATGCTGACCCTCCACTCCCCAGCCCCAGCTGTCCGACCGGCGTACAGGTACGGAGAGTCTGTCACTGTAGAATCATTCCTTTGTGCAAGGACCACCCAGTTCAGGCTTCATGCTTAGAAATCTCCACCAGCCTTACGCCCTGCAACTTGAATGATTCTGTCCGATAGGAGGAACAACTGCCTTTGAAGAACGCACAGGCAGCGATGAGGGATGGGCGAGAGTGACCTGTCCATGCTCTGAGGCTGAAGGCTCTTCATTGAATGAGCGCCCTTGGTCCGGCTTTGCCCCCCAGCACTTTATACATTTTACCTTATTCAACCCTTACACAGACCTCCTCCTCCTCCTGCTTCATCATCAGAATTTGGGACTCAGTGGTAAGAGGATGGATTAATTTATTATTATTTTTATCCCTGGGGCAGCCTTTCCGGACAGCTTCAACCTCCCTCCAGGTGGGGAGCACCCACAGTCCTGTTGCACCTGTCTGACCAGCCCGCTCACCCCAGGCTGGGCCTGGGAGGTCTTGGGCAGAGAAGTCAGGAAAGTTGGGGGAGGGACCCTGACATTTCCGCCCATGCAGCATTGATGTCATGCCATGTTGTTTTCTTGACAGCTTCCTGGTTTTCTACTGGGGGAATCAACTGACCCCCGTGGCGGGACCTCGCGGCCCCCGACACTGCCGAGATGCTCTCCTCTGCCCGAGAGGGCAAGGAGGGCAGGCAGGGGTGGGGACCAGCCTGTCCCAGGTGGGAGCCCATCAACGTTGGGACAGATTCCAATGTTCACAGACAGCTGCCTGTCTGCGAAGGCAGCTCAGGCAACTTCCCTGGTGACGAGGAAAGTAACGTGCCAACAGTCCCTCCTCCAGCCCTCCTCTAGTCACAACACACTGGCCCTCAGGACCTGGGCCAGATGCCAGGATGTGCCAGTGACACAGGTGTGCTAGGTGACAGGTGTGATACCAATGACGCCCTCCCTCCTAGACCCTGACTCTAACATCTGCTGGGCCTTTGTCTCGGTTGTCTGATCCAAAAGGGACAGTGAGAGCCATGCTGGTGTCAGTGCATCATTGGAACAAACAGCATAAGCTTGTGGTGAGTCCAGTCTTATCATGGTTTTTTTTTTACAGTCGCTTACAAATTTGTGGCTTTAGGCAAGTGACGTGACCTCTTGAAGCCTTGCTCCCCTCACCTGGGGAGCAGAGATGGTGATGACACTGTTTCCTCAGAGGGCTGTGATGAGGGTCAGGTGAGTCACTTCACAGAGAGCCCTCGGGACAGAGGTAAGCTGTTATTTTATGCCAGTTGCCATGACAACGATGATGCTGGTGATGGCGATGCTCGATCCCCATTCCCATATCCCCTCTCCTGTCATCAGGTGTCATGTCCCCAAGGCTGTGTCATCAAAGGGGTGCTTCATTCCTTCTCACTGGCTTAGTTAATCCTCAAACTCACATCTCGGAGGAGGGACCAAGCTTTTATGGTTTCTGGGTTTCATATTGCTCAACAAGGCGGTTTGGTACTGCCAGGAACAAAAACATCCCTGTAGTCAGGCTGTCGGTGACCAGCGTGAGGCTGTGCCTTTTGCTTTCTGATCATGGTAATTATGTGTCATAGGATGATATTTTTTCCCTCCTTTCTCACCTCCCAAGGAGAGATGACTGTCAACAGGATCTGTGCCGCTGGGCAGAGTAGGGAGTGGGTTAGGAGAGTGTCTGATCCAACCTGCTCACAGGGAAGGGAACCCCAGGTTGAAGGAGCAGCAGGAGCAGTTGGGGAAACTGAGGCTCAGAGTGGGAAGCAACCTGCCCAAGGTCACACAGTGAGTTGGTGACAGGACAGAGGCCAGGATTTGAATTCCTGACCCAGGGCTGATACCCTGTCTGCCTTTGTCACACGGATCCCAAGTCTGGGGCAGGTGTGGCCAGAATTCCAAGCCTGGAACAGACGAGGGAGGGGCAAGTTTGGGCAGGAGGTGTGGACTTGGGTGCAGGGGGATGAAATGAAGCTCGTGGTCACACTGAGCCCCTTGGGGTCTGGAGAGAACAGTGGCTGAGGGTCTCGCAGTTCTGACGGAGCCAGTGCACAGACTTGAACCTGATGTCATGCAGCCTGGGATAAAATTGTCACAGGCTCTCAGTGAAATGAGAAAAACCAGGCCAATATTGACTGTCGGTATAAGGTTGCCAACTGTTAACACCTCCCAAATGAATGTCACCTGATCCCAGTTTGGGAAATGCCATGTGAAGGCATTTAAAAGTCAGTGTGATTTCACAAGGAACTTGCACAGAACTGGCTAGGCTTTCCTGCAAGTCTGAGTGCCCTGTTAGGAGGTGCAGGCGTGTGTCTGCTCTATGCCTCTGGCCTGTGATGTAATAAGTCCCCCTGTCCCAGAGGGAGCGTCTATTTTGGTGGGGAGACAGAATAATGGACAAGCAATTGTTTCAAATGGTGAGAAGTTCTGTGGGGCAATTGAACAGGGTGGTGAGATGGAATTGAGGGGGGTGGGCAGCATATCAGCTGGAGACCTAGCAGGGGATGGATGAAATGATGGTCAAATCAGGTATTTGAGGAGAGTTTAAAAAGGAGACTGTTTACAAAGGTGTGAGTATGGAGTAAGGAAACCCCACAAGAGGGGCTGCTTCCTGCCTTAGGCTCCATAGGGCGAGAGGAGGAGCAGTGAATGACCTGAACCCAGAGATGAAGAGAGCTGGGGTCGGGGGGGCTGTGGGGAGGGGTCATCTGATAAGAGTGAAACCTGTCTGGGGACAGAGCCAGCCCTCGTGCTCTTCAGGGAGGGACTTGGGGGATAAACACCCTGACCTTCCTCCCCTCCTTCCCTGACCTCCTGCTGGGGCTCCTTGGGACCAAACCCACCTGGAAGCCATAGGGTGCAGGGGCCCCCTTGAAGTGGACGATACGGTCAGCACCCCCAACCCCCACTGCTCTGGGAGCATAGAGCAAGGGGACAAGTGGAGCAAGGATCTGGAGGGGACACTGGGGACCGCCAGCACAGGGGAGGTGCCACTTCAGCATGGTGCTTGGGGCAGATAACTTGAAGAAGATGGCACTGGCACTAACTCCTGAGGATGAGAAGGGGCGGGCCAGGAGATGAGCCAGCGGGAGGAAGGGAGTTCCTGGTGGAGGAAACAGCATGGGCAAAGGAGCGGAGGCAGGCAGGGGCCAGGTCCCACAGGCCCCGTTGTGAGGAGCTTGCACTTCAAGTTTAGTGTGAGGCGAGGGGTGACTTTTAAGCAGAAAGTGACATAATCCGACCCCTCTGAGGGGGCGTGGTTTGGAACTGGGGGTGGGTGGAAACGGGGCCAGGGGAGGCCATAGCACATGAGAGGCCTGGACCAGGGTGGGAGATAAAAAGACAAGGCTGGAGTGGGGTGTATTTTGGAGGGAGAACCTCAGAACTGGCCGATGGATCAGAAGCTGAGACAAAGGACAGAAGCAAGGGAGCAAAGGAGTATCTGGCCTCAGGCCTGGAGTCAGGGTCCACCTAGCCCTCTCCAGCCCTCAGCATCTATGAACGGGGTTCGGGGGATCTCCAGGGAGCCACTTCTTGGATTTCTGGGGCTCGCCTAACCCTGCCCGGGCCCAGGCCCCCTTGCAGCCTGGCCTCCCCCATGCAGCTGTGAGGGAGGTGCCGGGAGAGCCTCCCGGGATAGCCGAGGTACCTGTCTGTGTCCACAGTTTGGATGCTTAACTGAACATGACACATCCTCCCAAGGGAATTGGGTGAGACATGAAAGGCATCTGGGGCTGAGAGAGAGACAGGCCCTGAGCAGCCAGCAGGCCAAACTGTGGAGCAGAAGATCAGCTGGGAAAGTCAACAAGGAGCTTTTCTATCATTAAAAAGTCTAGAAATGATAAATGTTAGAAAGGGTGTGGAGAAAAGTGAACCCTCCTGCACTGTTGGTGAGAATGTAGTTTGGCGCAGCCATTATGGAAAACAGTATAGCGATCCCTCAAAAAACCAAAAAACAGACTTACTGTAGGATCCAACAATCCCACTCCTGGGCATATATCTGGAGGGAACTCTAATTCCAAAAGACACATACACCCCAATATTCATAGCAGCACTATATACAATAGCCAGGACATGGAAGCAACCTAAATGTCTATCAACAGATGACTGGATAAAGAAGATGATGTGGTCCACATACAATGGAATACTACTCAGCCATAAAAAAGAGTAAAATAATGCCATTTGCAGCAACGTGGATGGACCTAGATATCATCATACTAAGTGAAGTCAGACAGAGAAATACATATCATATGATATCACTTATATGTGAAATCTAAAAAAAAACCACAAATCAATTTATTTATAAAACACAAAGAGACTCAGACACAAAGCAAACTTATGGTTACCAAAGGGGAAGGGACGGAGGGATAAATTCAGAGTTTGGGATGAGCAGATACAAACCATATACAGAATAGATAAACAACAAGGTCCTACTGTATAACACAGGGAATTGTATTCAATAACTCATAATAATCTATAATGAAAAAGAATATGAAAAACAATATATACATGTACCTGAATCACTACGCTGTACACCAGAGACTAACACAACATTGTAAATCGACTATACTTCAATAAAGACAAGCAAACAAAAAACCACAACAGGGAGGCTTTAGCTCCTGTCCAACTGCCAGCAGGGAGGTGGTCTCAGGCTGTGTCAGGACAGCATCCCTGTCCTGACACCGGGAGGCATGAGGCCCCTGGAGCGCTGCTGCCCTCGTGGTTGGGACTGTGAACTTCCGGGACACTTGACTCCTCTGTGACTCAGCTTCCTTGTCTGGAAGACAGGACCAAGGATACTTCTCTCGCACAGGTTGTTGTGTGGGGAGAGAAGATGCGTGTGAGGCACCTGGGGCGGTACCAGCAAGCTCTGTGCTCCAGCGACACGTGGCATCACTGTCATCCCCGTCACCATCATCTGGTACCAAGGCCAGTAGTGGAGCTGGGACCAGCTCGCAGGCCCCTGGCCTCCATGCCAGAGTCCTTTCTGGTGCCTCTGCCTGTGGATCCAGACCTGTTCTCACCTGGAGTTGTGTAGTTTGCAGGTGATACGCAGAGCCAGGTGGTGTGGACCATAGGGGACAGAGAAGGGGAAGAGGGAGTTTGAGGCCTAGGAGGTCCACACTGGCTCCCCAGGCTGGCCCAGGTCTGAACGACTCATGCCGGTGCAGGCAGACCTGTGTCTCCGCGTGACTTGGTGTTGCGCGTGGGCTATGCTGGAACCAGGGACAGACGGCATCTGGGCCCTGCCCACAGTGGGATGGAGGAAAGGGCAGGGAATGTGAAGCCAGGAGGTGTCAAGAAAGTGACTTCACTCCCATGTGGTTCCCGGCCCCTCTGTCCGGGTCAGGTGGAAGGTTGTGGGGACCGGCAGCTCTGCAGACAGGATGGGTGTTGACTCTGGGTGTGCCCAGCCCGGCTGGGCAGGGCCACTGTGGGCTGATAGGTGCAAGGGTAGGTGCCAGGCCAAGTCCTTTTAGGGAGCCAGGGGGCCAGGGCAGCTTTCCGGCCAGTTTGTCACTGTGAGAGGAGGGTAGGATGGAGCCAGCAAGTCAAGAAGCTGGGGCCTCGGTGCAGGTGAACGAGGACGGCGGCCTGAACCCGGCCTGGACAGATCCCGTGAGAGCGTCCGAGGGACATGGCCCCAGGGTCCACATGGCTGGTGTTTCCTTTATAGAGTTTTCCTCATTCCAGGCTCACTTTGTCTGGGCCACGGAAATGTGCCCAGGGTCAAACCCACCTCTCACTGCGGCCAATTAATTTCAACTTGTCATAAACTTTTAAGGGTTTGCTAATCGATGAAAGTTGAGCCACCAGCCACTGGAGAGTCTCTAAGCGAAGAGTAAAAAGAATCGAAAGGCCTCCCTCCAAGTTAGGGTATTAATATGTTCTACGAGTATCGCCGTTGTTCTGAGTTAATCACCTGGTGTGCAGACGTATCCTGGTAAAGCTCAGGTAACGCTCATAGTTAACGAGCATGACTAACCAGCATCGGTGTGCTTTGCGACAGGAAGGAGGCTGTAGGAAGGGGTGACAGACGTGGATGAGGGGAGGGGGCACCTTGGCCTCCCGAGGGGAACCTTTTCTCCATTCACCCCATTCATGGGGCAACTTGCGGCCTGGAGCGGGGTCAGAGTTCCCCAGCCGCTACCTGCTGCCTGTGGCCTCAGGAAATTACAAAACCTTGTGAGTGGGAGTTTTTCTGAAATGGGGGCAATTATACTTCCCAGAAGGTGAGCCTTTGGACAGAGGTCAAACTCAGTGATGCTGCTGGACGGAAGGGACGAGGGGACAGAGAGGGCAGTGGATCTTGAGGACAGGAGTCTGCCTGCGCTGCAGCCCTCTCCGGGTGATAAAGGAGGCCGCAGTGCGGGTGGGTGGGGGCTGCCCACAGAGAACACGGTGCCTGGCCTGGGCATTGAAGCGTGAGTAGGAGTTTTCTGGATGAACGAGGGAGGAGGGGTGTTCCAGGGAGAGGGTGCAGCATGAGCAGAGGCCTGGAGGCATCAACTGCATCCCACTGTCACTGAGCTATGACCCAAGCTTCGTCACAGAGGAACGAGGGCCAGGCCATAGGGCGCCAGGGCTGGGCGCACCCAGCTAGGAAGGTTGCTGGAAAAACTTAAATGTTTTTAAATCTGTTCACAGGTTTTTGGAGCCCACCTGCCTGACACTGGGCAACTTGCTTATGCTCCCTGTGCCTCGGTTTCCTCCTCTGTGAGTGGGGTAATGACAGCGCCTCTCCCTGGGCTGGGGTGAGGATGGAACCTGGATAAAGTGCTTCACAGAGTCCGGCCCCCAGCAGGCATTATGAGGATCTATGAGGAATCCAGCATTTGCAGGACGGATGCTCATTATGTGCCCCATGCCTGGTGGTCTCTTCTAGCTCTTAGAACCACCAGGCAGATGGGGAGGATAGGGCCATGGGTCCCTTTGAGGAAACTGAGTCCCACGGGGGTTAAAGAGGTCACATGGCTGAGCTGGTGAGATCTGCCCCGGCTGTCCGACTTCGGAGCCCAGCTGGGGTCTGACCCCGTGGTGGGGGCTGCCCTGCCCCTCCCGCCCTGCTGGGGAGCTCCTCTAGCACCAGCCCCAGGTAAGCCCAGACCCAGGGCTTCACGCAGAGACCCCAGATGCTTGCAGAGAATGGCCCCATCCACGCGCACAGGGCCCAGACCTGCTAGGGCTCCTCTCCCTCCCCCGAGTCCCACCTCAGCTGGAAGCCTCTGCACACAAAGGCCCCTCTCACTCCCTTCCTCAGGAGACAGGGGCCCTCCTTCCTCTGCTGGGCTCGATGCAACCCTAGTCACTAGCCCTGTCTCGCAGTGAGTGTGGGAGTGACGCCCTGTGTTAAAATCCGTGTCTGGACAAGCCCCCGGCTGGAGGAATTAACTCGTGTACACACAGAAAAATCTCCGCAGACTTGTCTTCTAATATTTACTCTGGAAACTGGAACATGCAGATAAGGCAACCGGCTCACTCTGGAACTGCCGAATAAATTTGCATTCTCCACGCCACAAAGATCCACATTCACACAGCACTGGGGAAGGAGGGAGGAAGAAGGAAAACCTACTCCCAACGAAAGGAAGAGTCTGAGGGCCCTTCTTCCAGGAGCAAAGGCGCACACATGAGATCTGAGCACCTTAGCACTCAACAGACCCAAAATCCAGAGTCCTAGACCCTCTCGGTCCTAGAATCATCACTTAATAGAATCTTAAAACCATACATTTCAAGTCAGAATCACAAGATTTTAGGATTTATTTATTATCTTGGCCAGACCCTCCATCAGCATCTGAGTCCCCTCCACCATGTTCCAACAAGTGACCTCCAGGCTTCTGATTGGCCTCAGGGCCACCTCTTCAGGGCAGCCCTCCTCGATCCATGATCATCCTAGTGAGAAGACCTTTGAGTACTTGAGCAGGACCTGAGTAAGAAAACGAGAACGCCATTTTAAAAAAAAGTTCCTATCTGGACAGAGGCGAAGGCAAGTTCAAAGGTCCTGTAGTAGGAGTACACCTGGTATATTTGAGGAACAGCAAGACCTGGCTTCTAAATGTGTGGTGGGACAGGAAAAGCAGTGAGGCCAGAACCCGAGGAGCCCGTGACTAGGCTCTGCTCTGCCCTGGCCTCACTGCACCTCCCTGATGCTTTGTGGGCTTAGTAGCTGTGTGATCTTGGGCATCTTACTTAACCTCTCTGTGTCTCAGTTTCTCACTCTGTAGAGCTGGAATAATAATGCCTGTTTCATAGGACTATTATTATCACCATCATCATCATCATCATTATCATTTCAAAGTGGGTTTGAGGTGCCCCAGACCACTTCGGCTTGAACTTAAGGCAGCCCTTCTCCTCCTAAAGACCCCCACAACTCCAGACTGACCTCCTTACCATTTCGAGTTCACAAGAAATAGAGATTCTCTATTGCCAGCAGTTTAAAAAAAATTCCTGGAATTGGATCTCCAAATCTAGGACAAATTTGAATCAGGAGAATCATCTGAATCCAGCAGTTCCTGTCTTAGGAAGAGCCTCTGGGAGGCCCCGTCCTCCCCACGCCTTATCGCTCACCCTCATGAGCCGAGCTGTGAAGCGGCGGGCAGCACCCCCCCGCCACCCGCCCCGGGCTGATGGATTCTCCCTTCACTTCATTGTCCTTGTAGCAATTTCCTCAGCGCATCCCAAGCCGGTCTGCAGCTGGGCCGCATTTGTTCCCTAATGGACGCCTCAGACAAGGCTGGCCTTGGACTACCTGGTACTCCATCACCCGCCTCCACAGACTTCCTCTAAAAGGGACCGTCACCATTTCCATGCCACCCTCAGAACATAGGCAGATTTTACATTTTACAGATGAGGTGGTGTCAGCTGGAAAATTGGGAGGTTCCAGGCAACAACAGAGCCAAGAGGGACCCAAACTGGAGACAGGCAAGTGACAGCGGCTCTCTGAGTCTCCGTCTCCCCACCTTAAATGGGACCCTTCCTCCCGAGGCTGTTGTGAGAATGCGGGAGATGGAGGATGTAGAGGTGGCGCGGTGCCCGGCACAGTGATTATCAGCCTGGTCCTTGTCACTGCAGCAGCAGCACCGTGATCAGATGCCCACAGGGCTGTGGGATCCCCTGGCGGCCCCTGTCCCCCAGAGTTTTCAGAGTTACTGGCCTGGGCACACCCAGGACCAGAGGCAGCATCAGGACTAGCGTCAGAGAGAAAACGGATTTGACTGAAGCCCACACCCCTCTGCTGCGTCAGCCCAGGCCCCCCCCCCCCACCTTTGGCCGCTACCAGGGCTTCCAGAACACACTCCTGGGCTCTGACCACAGCCCAGTCACACAGCCCAGTTCCAGGGGGGCCCGCATCTGGGACTGGAGGATGGGGGGCAGGGGCCCCTCTGCCTGAGGACGGAGGTTCATGGGATAGGACATCCTTTCCTTAGGGTTGCCGCCGGAGTCCTTGCAGATTCACAGGATGACACTCCTTCTGCTTGCTGGGCCGCCCCAGCAGGGCCAGTGTCAGGGCTTCACATACCTTCCCCTGGCTCTGGTGGCCCTGTGAGGGTGATGATGCCTGATTACCCAGGAGGACACTGTCCCCAAAGGGACTGGGAGGTGCCAGTGGCCTCTCAACGTGGGATTAAATACAGGCAGGTCCCCACGGACGCTCAGGAGACCCTCAACATCCGAAGGAGTGGGGGACCCAGCGGGGGATCTCAGGCCGCAAGGGAGGCTGGGAAAGGGGAGAAGGAGAAGGTCAGGGGGTGGTGGTCAGCGGGAGGAAGCACAGGGGTCTAAGGGCACAGCCCGGCTTGTGGGTGGGGCCAGTCCAGGGCTGCATTAATCACAGTATTTTAGAGACTGGACATGAGGTCACAGCATTCAGTTAGGTGAGTGTGGTCAGGAGGACCCAGGCTCACGGTAAAGCTGGTGAGGAGTCTCAGTGCTAAGGATCTGGGGGCCTCCCTCTGTAAAGGAGCACCCTCATCTCTCCCCACCTCCGGGGGCCCCTGCACCTCTGTCCCCTCGCCCGGGCCCTCCCCTCCCCTGCTTGCTCTGCAGCTCCGGGCGCCAAGCACGGCCCTCAGCACAGCTGTGCTTCATCACCTCTGCACTCACCTGTCCCATCTCCCCTGCTAGAGCTCCGCGGTGACAGGGCAGGGACGGGGCTGCCTCGGTCACGGCTGGGTCCCAGGTGCAGGGTGGCGCACAGTGGGCCTGGGTACATTTGGTGAATGAATGGGGACAGGAATGATTTAATTCAACTTTGAGGGAGTGATGAAAGAGAGGGGGCTTCTCAGGGCTTCTCTGGGATAGGAAACCCCAGGGAGGAGCAGTGCTAAGGCCCTCGCAGCCTCAGTTTCTCCATCTGTACAGTGAGGCAGTTGGTATAACTCACTGGTTCTCAAGTCTGATTCCACATCAGAATCTCCTGGGGATTTTCAGCAGTACTGAGGCCTGGGTCCCACTTCAGGATCTGGATATTTTAAAGCCCGTCCTATCCTAGGACATTCTAACTTTCAACCTGCTTGCACGGGTCCCACTGCAGATCAGAGGGTCTGGAACCTGCACCCACTCAGGTGAATTCTCAAGGTGAGTGTTCCAGAGCCGATCACTGGAGGGGGTCAAGGAGACAGACTTGGCTGTGACGGCACACCAGAGGCAGCCAGGTGGGAGGGTCCGTGATGGATTCTGTTTCCACTTCTGCTTATGGAGGCCTCTTTCATCCCCTCCTCCCTCCTCAGGGCAGCCTACCCTCCTCTAAGCCAGGTGTCTGATGAATCTCTGCTGTCTCTGGCCATAGATGGCGCCTCCTCCACCCATGCCAGCTGCCCCAGCTCAGCCCGGTGTCTACAGCAGCTGCTCGGCTCAGTCAGCTGCTCGGCTCAGTAAATGATTATGAGTGAGAAGAAGACGGGAGTGCCTGGGAAAGGGGGTGCTCCAAGAGGGAGATGTCACAGCAGAAATGCCAAACTGGCTCCCTCGTGGGGCCTTTTACAGGCCTGGCACTGCATTTCCCCAGTTATACAGGGTAACAAATTGTTGTGAAGTTGTTCTTGTTTTTGCAGATGCAAGGCTCCCCTTCTTTCTGCTGGGTATGAAGTTCATCTCTGGGTATGAAGTTTATCTCTGGCTTTGGGCTTTCTTTATATTTTTGTACCTAGAACAAAGGGTGCATAGGAAGGTGGTCCAAAGGAAAAGAGCTCTAGAGAAAAACTTATGCATTTTAAAGTCAGGTTAATAAGTGCTTTTAGCCTTTTAAGCAGGCTTCAGCCTGCAGCTTAGAACAACAGGATACAAGGAAACCACAGGGGTCAAAAACAACTGCAGACATACGCAGTTATGGCAGTTGTGGCAAGTTATGAACAACAAGATGCAGAAACACCCAATTGCTGTTTCTGAGGTGTTGAGGTCAAGAGGAGGGCACTGGGGTCAAAAGTAGGGCACTGAGCATGATCCCCCAGCACCATGAGGGTGTTGGGTGGGCCACCCAAGCCTCCCTCCTCTCCAGCTTAACCCTGGTCAGCAAGAGCATGAAAAAAAACCCTTTAAACCATTATACAGTTAGGCAGTTACAAACACCATTACAGATATCAGATGGTCGCCGATGACAATGGGGTCCTGCTAGGTTACAATCCTGGCTGCAGCTGAAATATTTACAAGGATGAAAAACCCCTTTTGTGGACAACCTTTTCTCCAGGCTGAAAATTGTACAGCCCATGATGTCACCTTCCCCACTCTCTGCCCCCACCCCCAGCCCTGGTTCTGGGCACTCAGAGAGCAGGGCTAGACGATTTAGATCACAAGGTATTTTTTAGTTTTATTTTATTTTGTATTATGTGGTTTTGTGCCCGCACATGCACGTGCATGCGCCTATGTGTGTTCTGAATAGGATAATACCCCCAGGTGGTGGTTAGACGTATTCTTTTCGAAGATGCAGACACTGAGGCTCAAAGGAGGGGAGAGCTTTGTCCACATGTGCACAGTTAGGATGTGATGCTGGGACCTGGCCCAGGTCTGTCGGGTGCTCCTCTTCTCTCCCCCGCTGTCTGCCGAAGCTGCGCCAGCTTAGTCTTGGGGAGGAAATTGCTCTCCCCGGGCTCCCTGGGACAGATGGGTTTGCTCAGGGAGAAGACATACTCTTTATGTGAAACACAGAGGGTCAGGTCGTCCGCACATATGACCTGCACTGAACACGTCCCACACTGGGAGGCTGTACAGAGTGAGGGGGTCTTGTCCTAGACATCCAGGAGGTCCTTGTGACCTCAATACTCTTGGGTTGAGCCCCAGGGATTTCCAAACCTCTGCCACAATTTCTGTCGATTCCTAGCGGCTTTTGTAGCTGCAGGTCCGGCTTCTGTCCCTGCTCCCCATTACACTGTGCTGCCTCTTCTAGATGGCTCCAGACTGTTCCACACAAGGGCTGCAGACCTTCCTGGTGATTGGGTTGTGAGGAGGCAATCAGGCCCTACACACAGTGTCAATCATGGCAATCGCGACAGCCCCAGATGTATTAAGCCACTTCCTTGCTTAAAGCTCTTCAATGTCACCAAGAAACTTGAATAAACTCAGTCCTGTTGGCCAACGCCATAAGCCCTGCAGGGTCTGGCTGCTGCCTTCTCCTCCTCCTTGTGCTACCTTCTTACTCATACATCCTGCCCCAGTGCCCTTCCTCAGTCCCTCTGACACCTTCCTTCCCACCCCAGGGCCTTTGAACATGCTGTTACTGCTCCATAGCTCACTCTGCCCTCCACTCTTCAGGTGACAAGCTCCTTTGGGTCTCAACTTAAATATCAGTCCCTAAGACCCCTGTCTGAGTTAGTCCCCCTCATTATCCTCCCACGCATGCCTCCTGTACGTGGCATGCTTGATCCCATCCCGAGGTGTCCTTGTGACTGTTGCCATGTCCCTCAAGAACTGTGAGTCCTGGGTTGGTGGGCACTTTGTCTCACTTCTCCTTGCCCCCAGCACGTGCTTGTCACAAGTAGGTGCTCAGCCAATGACCTTAATGAGTAAGTGGAACCCTACGAGGAGGGAAGGAGTAAAGAATAAAAAGGCCCTTGTTCCTTTAAATAGAGCAGAAATAAAGAAATAATTCAGAATGTTGTCAATTACTTTTATTTGTTGGTGGGGGGTCGTATGGTTTCTATTTTATTTTTTATTCACTCCCGCAGAGTAATCAGACTGGTAATTACAGTTCCGTCTCTGGTTTTCGGCTCCCTGACTCTGGCCTTGCCGAGAGGAACTATCTCATACGTAACCAGGAGGAGAGTTGAGGGCTCTCAGGGGAGCAGGCTCATGCTGGGGTGTAGTGTTTAATCATCCTCACTGCTAACTAGATCAGCGAAGCAAGCTGATCTCAGCGCAGGGCTGCTGCGGTCTGCCACTACAAGCCGACGAGGCTGAGCCTTACCGGCTGCACCGTGTTCACACCTGTCACGCTCTGCCTACGCCTGTCCCCCCAGCCTCTGCCCTTAGACCTTCCCTGGAAGGAAGCACAGTACTAGTACCTCAAGATCAGCCCAGTTGGCCTCCACGTCTTTCTTGAGGGAATTCAGAAGAGCCACGCGCTTCCTGTATCTTCAACGTAGCAACGGACGGTAGCAGTACAGATTGTGGGGGGCAGGTGTGGCATCCCTAGGTTGTCAGCCCCATCTGCTTTTCTGGTGGGAGCAAGCTAGGTCCCTAAATAGAGAGGCCGGGAGGAACTGGCTCTCAGCCCTGCCACCCTGTGGCCACCCTACAGCAGTATCACCACGAGGCAAGGGGTCACTGACGGCCTTGGGACATGAGCTGCCACCCACCAGGGCAGGCAGGGGGCTGGGAGGCCAAACCCTGAGGAGGTGACTCCTGAGCCCTGAGATTCCTGGGTGTCTTGGTGTCCTCTGAGACCCAGGAACGGGGATGCTGAGTGAGGCCCAGTGTCGGGGGTGGAGAGAGCAGCCTGCGGGTCTGCAGGGATGGGTACCAGCGGGTCCTGCGTCTCTGTCTTCTCCTCCAGCCATTGGACACAGATGGCCCTCCTGGTGCACCGCCTGACCCTCTTCCTCCTCCTCGGTCACCGTCATCATCGCCGTTGTCCTTGCCATCACCTTCATCACCATCACAGTGGTTCATTTTGTGTGTCAGCTTGGCTAGGCCACGGTGCCCAGAGATTTGGTCAAGCACCAGTCTAGACGTTTTCAGATGAGAGTTCCATTTAAATATGGAGACTCTGAGTAAAGCAGATCTCCTTCCACAGTGTGGTGGGCCTCATCCAATCAGCAGGGGGCCTTAAGGGAAAAAAGACTGACTTCCCCAAAGAAGAGGGAATTCTGCCAGCGGATGGGGCTTCGGACTCGAGCTGAAACATGGGCTCTTCCCGGGGGGTCCAGCCTGCCAGCCGGTCCTGCACGTTGTGGACTTGTCAGCTTCCACGACCATGTGAGCGAAGTCCTTAACTCTTCCTCTTTCTTCACACACACACACACACATACCCTACTGGTTCTGCTTCTCTGGAGAAGCCTGACTTAATCCAGCCTCACAACCATCATCATCACCATCGCCATCCTGTGCACACCGGGCACTGTGTGAGGCGCTTCATACCCTGGAGCCCGTGACCCGCCCTCCCCCACCCCTCCCAGAGGCAGGTACTATTATTCTCCCCTTGCAGAAGAGGAAACCCAGCTTAGGGAGGTGAGGACTTGCCCAGGGTCCATAGTAAGAGATGGTGGACCCAGAGGTGGGCCCAGGCCTCCACCTTCAACACGGTGCTCTCTCTCCTCCAGGAAGGGCTCCCCCAGGACCTCCCTCTGGGGGTCTGCAGAGGTTGACCCCCCAACAGCCTCACCTCAGAGGGAGTGCTGGGGATGGGGACTCAGACTGTAGGTTCAGCCTAACGCACCCTGCCTGGTGGAGCCCGAGACACGTTCCTTAGGGGGTGAGGGAGGGTGAATGAGGCCCTGGGCACTGGGAGCACAGTTCAGTCTCTGCTTCCATCAGGATCTGGCCTCTGGCTTCACTTCCTTTTTCCTTTCCTGTCACCCCCGACCTGGTCTGACCTCTGCTGAGGCTCCCACCCCCACCTCCCCTCGACCTCCCCCTTGGACATTCCCCTGCAGTCACCCCCAGGGCCTTCTCCTCTGGTCACCCCAGACGACACTCCCATCCCAGACCCAGACCCGGGACTTCACCAGGGGCTTCCCGGAAGCCCAGCTCACCCCGCCCCTCAGTGGGAGCTTGGATGACAGCCCCCGCCTCGGGCTCTCCCAGCCCAGCACAGGTGGCCAGAGTGATGTGTGGGCCCCTTCTCTCGCCCCGTCAGGGGCAACGGCCCCATTAATAAAGGTCCTTGTTTGTGGTTGTAGAATTCTATACTCTCTTGCTTCTCCCCCGAATGGCTTCTACTACTCTAAGGAGATAAAAATGGACATGGCTGAGACAAGGCAGAGAAAATCAATAAGTAATGAAAGTGAACATGAGAGCAATCGTGTTGTCTCAATCACAGGAGTCAAGGAGGTGTCTGAGCACTGGGATGGGCCGGTGACACACCTAAGGGCCTGCGGGCCTGGGGGAGATGTAGCCTTGGGGGTGTGTCAGGGGAGTGGGGATGTGTGTGCATTGGGGTGGGGGTGGGGATGGGTTTGGGGATGTGTGGGGGTAGGGGATGTGGGGGTGGTGGTGGGGTAGGGATGTGTGTGGGTAGGGGATGTGGGGGTGGTGGTGGGGTAGGGATGTGTGTGGGGGGGCAGTGGGCTTAGGGGCTCCGCCCACTGCCCACTGGGTCCAGGGTCTCCTCAGGGGCCCCTCACAAGCCAAGGCACTGATGGAAGGAGCTGGATCAGAAGCCCCTGTGTCCTCCAGCACTGCTCTCCATGTGTTCATTCGTCTGCTCAGCAGGCATTTATTGAGTACCTACTAGATGCCAGGCCAGCAGAGCACAGTGGTTAAGAGTGTGAGCCCTGGGATCTGACTGCCTGGGTTCACATCCCATCTCTGCCATTTGCTTGCTAGCTGTGTGTCCCAGGGCAAGTGACTCAACCTCTCTGTTTTCAGTATTCTTATTTGTCAAAAAAAGGGATGTTAATATTAGTACTTATCTTAAAGGGATGTGATAGGAATTGAGGGAGACGATTCATGCAGACTGCCTAGGTTGATGTCTGCAGCTGGTAAGCGCTTGCCACATTCAGCAGTTTTTCCTATTGTACCAGGCCGTGCACTGAGCAAGTGTCGGTCCCTCCCCTCATGGAGCATACCTATGAGGTAAAGACTGTCAATTCCACTTCAATAATAAAGGAATTATGTTTCATAAAAGACTGCAGTTCAAAAAGTTTCAGCAACTTGCCCAAGGTCACCCAGCTAATCAGTGTCAAATTAGGGACTTGAATCCAGGTCTATCTGCATTGGTTAGGACTGTGTTTGCCTGCTAGTGACAGAGCATCTGGCAGAAAGTGTCTTGAAAAAAAAAGAGGTTTGTTTTTCTCACCTGAAAAGAGGTCCAGATCCCTCAACCCTGTGAGGTAGGTGCTGTCACTTTCCCCAGTATACGGACCAGGAAACTGAGGCACAAAGAGGTTAAGTCAGCTGCCCAAGGTCACACACTGCTCAAAAGTCGTGGACCAAACTCCCCACACCCACAACTCCCTCCCCATAGTTACTGAAAAGGCCCTCTGTGGCAATCTAGCCCTTCCCTTATTTTGCAGAAGGGGAAACTAAGGCCCAGAGAGGGCAAGAAACACTTCCAAGGTCACACAGCACATTCCTGGCTGAGCTGGATTCTCCCCCGGTTTCTCTCCACCTGCAGGTCTCTCTTGCTACCTTCTCCTTAGGCATCAGGCAGGGAGGTGACCCAGAGAATGGAAGTGGCTGGACACAGGGAGGTCCAGGTAGCTTTGGAGTGCCCATGGGACCCTGCGTTTCCTCCTTCTTCCCACCCCCACACTGCAGAGAAATACAGGCTTTGAAAATGAAAGTCGGCTTGAAGTAAACAGATTAGTAATGGTTTCGTGCTAATACTTTATTAATTATGTGTCCTAAATACATTAAAACATGGGGATTTAATATAGATTTATAGGGACAATTTAGATTTATATGACTAGTTATTATGTGTTAAGTACAGAAAATGCCAGTTGGTTCTCATTAGACAACATTCTTGGAGGATAAAAAGGAACCTCTGTGAACTTTAGCTTCCCTGGCGTGGAGGTTAAGGACTGGCAGGGAACGTGGGGGTGGTAGTCCTCGTCTCATGCGTGGGGTCTCCTCTTGGGGACGGTGGCATCATCTCCCCTGGGTGGTTATTTAATCAGACACAGACATGGCTCCAGGAGGAGGTGCACTGAGTGATGGAGATGCCGCTGGTGTGTCCAGAGCAGCGTCGGGTGGCGGACGCTGTGGAAGTGCCCAGGGTGGGAGTCAGGAGCCCTGGGTGGGTTCTCGTCCGAGGCCTGGTGCTGCCTGGCCTGTGACCTGGGGGCACTCACCTCGCCCCGTGCACTTCAGCCTCCAGCGCTCAGAACCAGGAGGGGCAGGGCTGCTGGTCTAGACTCCCTGGGGGGCGTCTGATATTTGGTGAATCTGGTCCCGTGTGTGCACAGGGATGACCGCTCAGTTCCTACCGGCTGATGGATGCCATGGCTGCGACTTTCCGATCCGTCTTGCTCGGTCACACACCCATGCTGCCGTTGTGGGAGCCCTGCTTTCACGATTCTGGAAGGGCCACAGCCCCTGGTGACCCTGTGGGCTCTGTGCCAGGGAGGCTTCCTTCCAAGTGGTGTCAGGCCCGAGCCGCGGGGCAGTCTGGACAGAAGAGAAATGAGAGCAGCAAGACTCAGGCCTATGCTGATGGAGCCCCAGGTCTGGAGGGGACAGCGCCCAGGAGAGCTCTGAGCATGTCCAGAGCCACAACAATGCCTGGGAGCTAGTGGGAGGAGGCTGGAGGGTCATCTACTCAGACTCCCTTGATTTCCAGTGGGGGCTCTGCACAAGGTCACACAGCCTCTTGGTGCCAGGTGGGAGAGCAGGAACTGTCACCAACTGCCAGAGGAGCGACCCTCAGAACCACTTGAGGGTGTAGATTTGGCTCCTGCCAACATCTCCCTCTCCCAGTCCTTGGCCTCTTGGCACCTCACACCCAGCGCTCAGGCACTCCCTGAGGCTTTGTCTCGTTGTAGCAGATTATGCCCAGGAATCCCATAAAGGCTGATGCAGGACAGCCATGTCCTAGAGTCCAAGAAGGAAGGCTCTTCTCAGGACTGTGGAATGCCACTTTGCCTGAATGGTTGGCAGACCAGATGTGCCAGGGAATTGACAGCCTCTGGTAGCAGCTCTCAGCCAACGGTTCTCTGGGATTGGGGTGTAAATGCCCCAGCTCCCTCGCCCTTCAGGTGGGCTAATCCTTAGGCTGAGTTGGACTGTCCATCAGGGTCCCCCTGGGGACTAACTCTGGGAGCCCACCGTGGCAGCTGGTTTGACTGTGCCCCCTTCTCTCCCTGTCTCACTTCCTTGCACCCCTAGCAGAGCTGCCTGCAACTCCCCAATAAATACTTGCTTCAGTGTCCTTTTCTCAAGTTCTGCTTCTAGGGCAGCCCAGCCTAGGACAGTGAAACCCAGACAGTGAACAGAAGCACGTGACGGTAAGGGCTGCAGAGAACAACAAAGCAGGGCAAGGGCCGGAGGCAGGGCTGTATTTCAGATAGAGTGTTCAGGGCAGGCTCTCAGGGGATGTCATATTCTACTAGAGACGTGCATAAAGGGAGAAACTGAGACAACGGAGATGCTGGGGCAGGGTGCGGGGCACTCCAGGCTGAAGGAGAGTGAGGGGCAGGTGTGGTGTATTTGAAGGGTAGCAAAAAGCCCAGGGACAAGGGCAGGTGGGCAGGGGAGAGGCGGACAGGCAGGAGCATAGTCCTGCAGGGCTCATAGGTGGTGGTAGGGACCTGAGAGTCTAGTTCAGTTCTGTGGAATGTAAGGGACTCAGTGGCATCCTTGTCCAGAGGGAGACCTGCACACAGGAGGATAGTCCAACCCTTGCAGCTCTGTCTCTGCCTCTGTCCCTTGCCTGCTGTCTCTCCCCAGGCATCCTCTGAGCCTCGATTTCCTCTGCTGGGAAATGGAGATAATGACATCCCACTGGCAGAGCTGCCGGGAGGATGAGTGAAGGGTGTATCACAAACCCCAGCTTCCAGGCGGCACCCATAAGCACTGATTCCATAGGAACTGAGAGGTAACAGAAGGGTCAAAAGGGTCAGGTTCACCAGGCATCCATGTAAAGGTGATTCCCACAGCCCCAGGAAACATCACTTCCCACATATACCACAGGGGCTAAGAACACGGGATGGGGAGTCAGAGGGAAATGAGTGCAAGTTCTACCTGCTCCTGGGACCACCCGCTTAGCTCCCCCGAGCCTCAGTTTCTCATTTGTAATATAGCATCATCACAGCTCCTCCTCGGAGGATTAAATGAGATCATGCACGAAAATGTAGGTACAGCTACTACTTAACATTTACCATACGTAACTCCCGGAGGGCGGGGCTGGGTCAGCTGGGTTCACCTGAGCACCGCCCCTCCTAGAGCATCGCCTGGCCAAACCCATGTGTCCTGTGTTCTCAGTTCTCAGTCCGGCGGCCTCCTCTGGGCAAGAGCTGAGCTGTGTTGGAGGACACCTGTACTTCTGATTTCTAATCCTGTTTTTTCCGTGACCCCCTGTCGCCTCTCCAATCTGCTAGATGCGACCTATGAACCAATACAGATCTTTACCTGTGGCCATCTGTCCACTCAGACAAACAGATGTGCTGCTCCAAGTTCTGAACACAGGGGGAATTTTCCTTCCTTGCAATTTTTCAGGGGTACTTCTGAGTGGGGCTGAAACACTGCAGAAACCCACTTTCAGATGATGCAGA
Organism: Camelus bactrianus; assembly: GCF_048773025.1. Taxonomy (NCBI): domain Eukaryota; kingdom Metazoa; phylum Chordata; class Mammalia; order Artiodactyla; family Camelidae; genus Camelus; species Camelus bactrianus. The sequence goes on from NC_133551.1 coordinate 58,357,272, forward strand.
ATATCAGGTAGAATCAGTGAGCAATCGGGACTTCGTTGCTGTCCGTCATTTGACTGGTCATCAGGAGCCTTATGTGAGATCATCAGTGTGAGTGAAGGGAGCCACTAAAGGAGCAGGTGCTGGGAGAGTATGAACTGCTTGCGCAGACAACTTACTTGTGCCTTTGAGGTCTACCGGAGTATGAACTTGAACACACCATTTCCATTTGGTGACAAGTTATCGTCATGCAAGTCCAAATTTATGGCTCAGTGGCTCAGATAACATCTGCTTCATGATGGGATGCAAACGTCTCATGGTCACCTGATGCTCCATGGGAATATCTTTGGAAGGGTGCAAAGATTTACTCCAATATCCTGAGGGTCTGGGCTACTGGGACTTGTCACTGGTTCCGTAGCTACCGCATCTGTCACCGATAATTTGGGGATCATTAGAGGCTCAATCCTGGGGCCCTAGTGGGAGGAAGAGCAGCCTGGTCTCTTGGGGGTTCATGGTTCTCAGAGTCCTCTGAGTTCTTATTCCACTTCTCAGGAGCCCTCTCCTTTTCAGTCAATGCCTTATTGATTTCACATATGGGATTTGGCAAGGCTGGGAGTCAAGTTCAACTTAGGTTGTAACTCTGCCTTCGGCAGGACTGGCTTGCACTATGCCGTGGATTAAATCTGGGGCTTGATTTTCAGCTGTGTCTTGCCTGTGGCTACAAGAAGTAAGATGTTATTTAGGGCCTTCCTAAATCTCTGTTTCTCTGAGGATACTTTGATCTGGACTTTAAAGAAGTCCCAAGCTTGTCATTTTCTTTCTGGAACAGTGAGAAGTAGCCATCACTCCCCAAACTTCGCGTCATTGGTACCAATGCTAATGCTGCGGTGCAGTGGCCCCTTGCTCTACTGAAGTCTTGCCTTCAATTGACATATCTCAGGCAAACCCAACGTTTGTTTAGCAAAACAGAAACTCCAATAGTGATCGCACGGAGAGGAGTGTCGTTCTAGACACTGGTTGTGGAAGAGTTGATAGTGTGAAGGCACAAAAAGGGATGGGAAGGGACCCAGGGCTTAGGAACTCAGAATCGGCTGCTGCCCAGGGCTAGAGGAACACTGGGAGAAGGACTGAGCGCTCCTGCTGCTGCCCCTGGGGGAGATGGGGCCACTGCAGCTGCTGCTGGCATCGCCAAAGTCCCTACTGCTGCCAGAGCCTCTGGCCACTGCAGCTGCTGCCGCTGATGTGAGAGAAAGAGAGGTAAGCAGGTTCCCTGACCTCCGACACCCCAGTCTTCTGTTAGCACCTCCCGTTGTCCAAAGCTAATTGGGACTAGTGGTCCAGGGACCCTGGGAAATGCCACTTGCAGGGGTCAGCATCACAAAGATGGCAGTCATCAAGGGGAGAGCAAAGGGACAACTGGACCAATGACCAGCACAGTTGGGTCAGGACTTGACTTTTGTATCAAACAAATCAGTCCAATATCAGCTCTGCTCTTTCCTAGTTGGGTGATACTGAGAGAGGCAGGTAACCTTTTTGAGACTCAGTTTCCCCACGAATAAAGCAAGAATCATTACTGATTGAGGATTGGATTAAGTAAGGTATGAAAGTGCCCATCACAGTGCCTGGCACCAGATATGCCCTTCCTGGGAGGTTCTTACTTCACCCTGAGTTCACTTTCTGACCTTGAACAAGAGCCAGGCATTTCAGGGCTGTTTTCTCACCTGTAAAATGAAGGGGTTTGGACCGAGGCTCAGCTGTGATGGGCTGTGGAACATCCCTTAAATGAAAGCAGCAGGTTGGGACAGGAGGGAGGGAGGGAGGGGTGGAGAGGCTTTGATTGTGTCTGAGTGCTCTGAGCTGTGCGCTTCACTGGAGAATGTGCTGCAACGCTAGACAGCTCACACTATAGCCGCCTTAATGCTCCCTGTATCTCCCTGCTAATGTTGACCCCCGACAACGCCACCCTGGCCTCTATTCTCTGTGATGAGCTCACTCTCAGCACTGCTTAGCCAACAAGAAATTGCCACGGGCAGCAGCCGGCTCTGTGCACCGTGGTCAGGCTGGGGATGGGAGGAAGAAAGGGAACTTCAAATTAAATCCATCATGAAGATTAGATCCAGGGCTGTCCAGGGGCCTGAGTGTCTGAGCTTTGAGAACTGTCCTGTTCTGGCTGGAATGACGGCTTGAAACCTTTTGGAACTCAGGTTTGTGGGGAGCTGGAGCTGTGACAGAACAGAGGTGGGGTCCGTGGGAAACACTGTAGCTTAGCGGTTGTCCGTGAAGGGCCTTCTGAGTCCCTGTTCTGCCACTTACTAGTCTTCCAGGGTTACTTAGATTCTTTAAGACAGAGTTTCCTCTTCTGTAAAGTAGGATGCAATCCTGTAATTGACACATGCTGTCTTTTTTGCCTCGCTACCTCTCCCGTCTCCTCTCAGTGTCTAGCCCTTCTTTCTTTAGGAAACTAAGCCTCCTGCACTCCCCAGGCCAAGAGATCCAGACCAGGTTACTAATCACAGCCCCCACCCCATCTCCTATCCTTTGAGACAGCTAAAGGCCCAGCCAGACCAATTCCAGTATCCCGAACTCTAGAAATAGTGACTGGTCCCAGGAGTGGGCCTGTGACGCAAATCAGGCCAATCAGAATCCTTGCCAGGATCTGATATCTGGCTACTGGGGCAGAGACTAGCTCTTTCTTCTGTATGGAGTCCCAGATGGGGTGATGCAAGCTTGGTGTTGCCAAAGGTTATGACTCCTCCTTCCTCTCCTTACCCTTCCCGTGAAGAATTCCAGCAGTAAAGGGAGAGAGAGGTCTATCCCAAGTTCCTCACAGACAGAGAGAAGTGAAATAAGGCAATGTTAAAAAAAAGTAGATCCAGTGCTCTTATTTGAGCCCCTGGATCCAGCCATGCCTGAGGCAGGTCTATTTCTGCTCATCCCAGTTCTATGGAACACTGAACCCCCTCTGTGAGCACTTTGGATTTAGTCTCTCATAAAAGAGTGCTAACTAACAGACCTACTTATCTGGGGGGTTGTTGGGTAAATGAGATAACTGAAGTAAAGGGGCTTAGAAGAGAGCTCGGTAACACTGGCTGTTATAACCGCCCTGGTCACAGTCGTTTGTGTGTTTGTCTGGAGCTCCGGATTATGACTGCACTGATCATTTGTCACCCTGTCTCCCTCGGTGTCCTGCTGCTTACTCGCATCATGCATCCTCATCAGTGCTATCCCAGCAGTTCCATCCCAAGGTGCAGGCACATGTACCCTGTCAAATCCTGGATGGTGTCAGGCTGGTGGCTGCAGTCGGTGCAGGGACCAGCTGGGGTCTCTTGACTCTCCTCCTGCCTCGAATGGAAGAGGCTCAGAAGGGCGAGTGGCCATGGTCCTTCATGACCAATTCACTTGTTCTACAGAAGGAGAAACGGAGGCCCAGAGAGGGCAAGGGTCTTGCCCAAGGTCACACAGTGAGGCAGGGGCACAGTTATCAATGTTCTTAGCTTTCTTGAAATTTCCTCCCCTGGCCCAAGTCAGAATTTATCAATCTCTCTCCTTCCTTCCTTCCTTCCTTCCTTCCTTCCTTCCTTCCTTCCTTCCTTCCTTCCTTCCTTCCTTCCTCCCTTCCTCCCTTCCTCCCTCCCTCCCTTCCTTCCTTCCTTCCTTCCTTCCTTCCTTCCTTCCTTCCTTCCTTCCTTCCTTCCTTCCTTCCTTCCTTCCTTCCTTCCTTCTTTCCATTATAACTGAGCTTCTACTGAGGTGATGAAGACAGGAAGGCCTCATATCCTGGGGCTCCAGGCTGGTCCTCTGAGCCCTGCTGTCTTCTGTGCCTATGAGATACCATCTCACTGTCTAATCTGGGCTGTTTTGGGAGAGGCAGGTTTATCTCCTCCCCTGACTGGGAGCTCCTCTTGCCACACTCATGCCATCCATTTCTGCAACCCTAAGGCCCAGCTCAGCTGTCAGTCAGTGAGGGTGAACTGGGAACCCAAAAGGGAATAGATTTTGGAGGGGGCCATGGAACTTGGTGTCCAGAGGCTTGAGCCTCAGTTTCCCTACCTGCTAGATGGAAATAATAACCCTACCCTCAGGCATCATGAAATGAAATGTTGTTTATAACCCCCTGGGGCCCAGCGGGAGTTGCTGCATGTGCTGCTGTGGTACATATCTCTCTGACTCTGGGTACCTGGGGCAGTTCTGCCCTCCTCCCTTGAGGGAGAGCAGCATGGGAGGGGCAGGGTCTGCTGGACTCAGCATTGACTCCTGTCTCAGGGCCTGGCACAAAATATTTCTGATTCTATTAATGGTGTTTCCTGGGGTGCATTTAGAGATTTTAGACTCAACATTTTGGTGTCATTTTTGCAACAAGAACAAACCATTTTACAACAATGAAGTTATTTATTTGAAGTGACCAGAAAGGGGAAGCTGGGAGCTGTACAGATCCCTGTGACGCCTCCACACTTATGGGCGGAATGTAGGTGAGGAATGGGTGAACCTGCCTTTGCGACCCCATGGGAAACGGGGTCTCACAAGTAGTTAAGGCTTAGCAGGTGGCAATGGTGACGAGTGGGCTGGGAGCCTCTGACCTGCAGTCTGACCCCAAGCAAGTCCTGCCCACCCCAGCCTGTTTCCCCATCCTGTGCAGTGGGTGCTCTCCTGACCTCTAAGGACCTTTCCAGCCCCTGTGCAGGAGTCGTCAGAGCAGTGAAAGTATGTGGACACCACCAGGAGCCCTGGGGTTTCTTGTGATCGGAAACTAATGACTCTGAACCTGTTTATTGTGAGGAAGATGGAACAGACAAATGGCCTCGGAAAGTGCTTGGGGAGCTTCCAGGATGATTAAAACCCAGTGATGATGACTCACAATCAGAGTTTTCTGGGATGAGCAGGAAAATCAAGAGCCAGGTGCAGCTGCAGCCTGACTGGGAGGGGAGGGGGCACCCAGGGCAGTGAGGCGGGACCTGGCAGCCGGAGACGGTGCAGGACCAGGCTGGGGCTGGGGCAGGAGCCCATTGCCCTTACTTGCAGATGTGACCTTGGGCCAGCCCCCCTGCCTCTCTGAGCCTCAGTTTCCTCGGCTATGAATTGAAGGGGTTGACCAGATAGTTCCTGTGGTCCTGCCCCACGCTGTGTTTATATCGAGTGGGGAATCAGGCAACAGGTGAGACTGGGGGGCAGAGCTTTCCATCATTTCTTGTGCTGATAATCCTGGTACGTTTCTCTGAACCCTCCAAACAAGGAAGGGGCTGTCACTGTCCCCTCTGCTGACGAGGACACAGAGGCTCTGCCCGGTGAGGCGCACACCTCAAGTCCACGGCCACGAGCGGCCCGGCCACGGCGCTGCCCAGCCTCCCACGGCCCTGCCTGTGCGCCCCTCTCCCCGCAGCCGTGTCCTCCCGCAAAGATGAAATGCCCGTCGTTAAGGGACCTTGTTTTCAGCAGAGCAAATGCAGAGCATTTGGAAAAGCAGTGAACCAGGCAAGGCTCGGCCACATGCAGCTTTATTGACGGCCCTTGCTTATGTACCCAGGCCAGGGAGTCTGGTTACATGTGTTGAAATTTTGCTCGATATTGTTTGATGGTCCCTCTGCGAGGGGACAGATTGTCCTGACATATTGTTGGTGAGGGAAAGGAAGGAGAGAGAGAGAGAGAGCGAGTGAGCAAGAGAGATACAGGCAGAGAGAGACAGACAGAGAGAAGATACGCACTGACTTACATGGCAGGACCTGGTGAATACTGAAATGACACGACACTAGAATGTCTAAGGGATTTTGCAAGAACAAGATCTCTTAGATTCCTTACCCGCAGCAGAAATAGGAGGGCACACGCAGGTAGGAGGCTGGCAGAGCACCGGGGCTCCTGCAGAGCATCTGCGCAGAGGATCTTCTGGGAGCAGGTCTGCACTGACCAGTGACCCAGGTTGTCAGTCATGTGTGCAGAGGCAGAAGTAGGCAGAGGATGAAAGAATGGTTCTGCCCTTCTCTCCCACATGAGGGGCTTTGAGATTGTCTTCAAATAGGAGGGGACAAATCCTGTTAGCCAGTCAATGGGTGTGAGCCCCCGCCTGCCTTGAGGTGTGAGGAATGGAACGGGGGTCTGAAGGCACCTCTCTGCCTATTCTCTGTCCTCAGAGATAACCTCTGGTTTACCGGACACCACCCGGCTCCTCATTCCTGTGACCATTCAGGAAACGTGTGTGCTGCCTGTGCTGGCTCTGAGGTCCCAGCCCTGCAGGTGCTCAGGGAGCAGGAGAAATGGACAAGCACAGAGCGGTGTGACGTGAGCCTTCCGGCCTGGCCAGCTACTCCTGAGCAGGTGCTGTGCGCGAGCCCCGGGCTGCGTGCTCCCCATCCTGGGCTCACCCCGTCCGATCTCCACCCCAGGGTGACTGTTTCTCCATCCCAGCAGTGGGAAACCGGGCTCAGGCAGTCTGTGTCTGGTCCAAAGCCCCACAGCCAGGAAAGGGCTTCTTTCCTTATATCTTGGTGCCCCCTCCAAAAGGCATAGTTTAAAAAACAACACCCAGAAAGATGTCAGAGCCCAGTGGGGATGGCTCATCTGTGCTCCCTGCTGCACCAGTCAGGCTGACTCCAAAGCCTGGGCCTTTAACTGCTCTGCTCCGTGGCCTGTCTGGGTGACACTGAAAGCCAGGGGACCCCTTGATACAACACCAAATGGGTATCTGTGGCCTGGGCACTGATTTTCAAATGTTATGAAATGTGTCAGAGTTGGTGGCCTCTCAGACCAGGGGTCCTGGAGCACAAGAAGATGGATGGGCCAGACAGGCCCTGCCCATGGCCGTGGGCAGAGCAAATGTAGGGTAGAAGCCCCCGCCCGCTCCACCCCAGGATTTCTATAAGCACAGACAGGCCAGCTGCCTATTAACTGCCAGGAGCTACGTTTTTTTCTTTATGTCATGATAAATCTGGCTGCAGGAACCTGCCAAGGCAATTATTACTTCTCACCACCTCTCTGCCGGCCCCTGATTGGGACGTGTTATATATCCTGGGCACCCGGGAGATGGAGCCGTGACGCTGATGGATGCTAAGGCCATTGGCAAGGCCCTAATTGAGAGCGGGGCCTGGCTGCTCCCTGTCACTGGGCTCCCGCTGACCTTCCCACGCTGACCTCTGCTGGACAGGGGCTTAACAGACACCGCCATGGCCGAGGGCTGTGCAGAAGTAACGGTGTCATTAAATGGGCAGAACCTACCCTGTGATGTGCTGGTGAGAGCAGGACTCTGGCGTCCAAAGCCCTTGTCCGAGGGCTTCCTTGCGGAGGCACTGAGCCCGGCCCTGACCCTCAGTGAGCCTTGGAGGCCTCATCTGAGAAATGGGAGAAGAAACATGGGCCATGGGGCTCCCAGGGCAGCGGGAGGCTGGACGGTGTTAGGATTGGAGGGACCTATGGTTTCAACGTGTTGAGGCCAAGCTCTGTCCTGTCAGTGGAGGCCGAGGGCTTTGGACGAGGTGACCTGGCACGCGTGACGCACGGCCTCAGCCCCGCTGCTAAGTGCTCTGTGTGGGTGGTCCTGTCAGCCTCCCAGGAAGCCCGTGAGGCAGGGACCCTCATCCTCCCCATTTTACAGGTGAGGAGATGGAGGCCCAGGGAGCTTCAGCGACTTGCCCCAGGTCACAGAGCCATAGGTGGGGGCTTCTAGAATGCCTCAGTGGAGGGGCAGAAATGAGAAAATCACACTTCATGGGGTCCAGCTGAGAGGAAAAGGGGAAGGAAATCCACTATGTGATGCTCAATAGCATAGGCTCTGTAAGTTGTCGTGAGTAAGTCTAGCTCATATATGGGGGAAAAGAGGCTCAGAGAGGTTAAGTCATTTGCCTGAGATTGCACAGCTTGTAAGAGATAGAAGCAAGATACAAACTCACCCACGGTTTCTCTTCCTTGAAAGCTGTTCTGGGATTTAGCTATGGAAGGCCCACCGTCTGCTCTTTGGAGACTGGAGTCCCTGACTTCCACCCCCTCCATGGGACAGGTCACTGAGCAAGCAACAGGATGCCCATTGCTGGAAAGCAGGACCACCCTAACCTGCTCAGCTTCTCCTGAAACTTCAGGGCTGTTGAGTTGAGAGGATTCCCCTGGACACTAAATCTAGCCCCAGACTGGGCCACATGCAAAAGAACAACACCCCCAAACCAAGCCAGTCAGTGTCTCCAGGCCAGCCCTGCTGACAGCTTCCCAACACGGCTGGCCTGGGGGTGGGGGTGGGGGTGAGGGCCACTCCTATGTGGTCCCAAGAGTGTTGGCTCTGGGAACAGACCTAGCTTGTCAGGGGTCCCAATACTTCCACAACCACCACTTATAAGCTCTGTGGCCTTGGACAAGTTGCTGACCTTCTCTGAGCTCAGCTTCCTCCGATAACTCCTGCCTTGCTGGGTTATGATGAGGATTAAGATAAATGGAAAATAAATGTCAATTACTCCCTCCTTTAATCATCTACAATTGGTTTCCTTCATAGCCCTTATTACAATTGGGCCAGTACATATTTTCGTGTGATTCCCTGTTTATTGTCCGTCTTCTCCACTAGCAACTGCAAGCCCCCTTGTTGGTGATACTGGGTCTGAATAAATACAGGAATGAGTGTTGGGATATCTCACGAGGGCTCTTCCTAACCTTGTAACCACCCCAGGTTCTTCCTCTCTGCATTCTACCTGCATCCTGCCTGCCCGAGAGGAACCCAAGTCCTAGAAAGGCCGAAGACGGGCCTGAGATCACCACCCCAGACCCTGGGCTCCCAACCCACCTGCTGTGCTCCTCGGGCCGCCCCCTCTCCCCACGGATGAAGGTGGGTCCCTCCACCCCAGCCTTTTCTGCTCCTGCCTGTGAATACAGACACGTGTCCTGTACTCTGAGGTGCAGCTCAAGCCACCCAGTGGGGGCTCTCCTGTTTTAAAGGAAGAAACCTGGGCTGACCCCCACTGATATATCTCACGATTTGAGCCTTGTCCCCTCACTATTACTCTCCCTCCCCCGACTACCAATGAACAGACTGAGGAGGGGGTCCTAGGCTTGACTGCCCAGGTCAGCTGCAGCTGGGAAGCAAATGGTTGAGTTTCAGGGTGATTTTTTTTTCCTCTTCAGTCTAGAAGAGTGGCTGTACTAGAAGTCCTGTGTGAGCTGACGTCTCCACCATGCAGTCCGGATGCTCAGTCTCTTCTTGCTGCTCTAGCACGAGGCTGAGGCCTCTGCAAGCCTCTTGGGGTAGACAGAGGAGCAGCAGCCAGTTCACATCAGCATCACACATGACCCTGACTTCGGGAGGTCAGTGCAGGAAGGTGCAGCTCCCACTCTGATTGGTCAATAGCCCCTTTGACACCTGTTCTGTGCCGGGCCTGTCCTGGGCTCTGGGGCTGCAGGGCTGGCTTGGACATCACCTCTGCCCTTGGGAAGTGCAGTCCGGGGGCTGGTGTATGGATCACAGACAGAGGCCCAAAGAGGGGGTGTGACTGCAGTGAGATCCAAAGTCAGGCAGCGGGCAGGGATAGGACAGAACTGAGCCATCTGACCAGGACTTGCCATCCGGGAGCCAGAGCAGGGCAATGTCAGGGGATATTTTCTGGGGGAAAGATCTTGACTCACAAGTACTGAACATGGAGATGACATTAAAAACAAAGGGGACTTGACCACCCCCACCCCACGCCAGGTCCCGACACCACTGGCTGCTCTTTTTCCAGCTCTATCCACTTCCGTCCTCCAGAAATGCCCTGTCCCTCTAGTTAGAAAGTGTTCACTTAAAAGCAACAACAAACAGGCTAAACAATTTGGGAATTTGCTGGCTCAGAGAAATGAGACCTGTAGAGGTAGGTCCAGCGGGGCTCTGTTTCTCTGACATTCTCTCTTCCAGGGTTGCCTTCATCCCCGGCCTTCATGCCTTCACTCCATGGAGCCAGAGGGAAAGTGCAGGTCCCTTCCCCGAGCTCCCTCCAAGGAGACAGGAGAATCCTTCCCCCAGAAACCCCGGCAAACATCTCCCCTCTCACTGGCCAGAGCTGGGTCATGCGCCCTTCCTTGAATCAATCACACATCAGCAGGATGGGGTAGCTGATGGCTTAAGCCAATCAGGATCCACCTCAGGAGCGGAGGATTCATACCACATGACTGAGAGTGGGATGCGGCAGCGCCCCCGAAGAGATTCTAAGGGACTTGGTGGGAGGAGGTGAGATGGAAGCAGAGGAGGCAGCAAAGACTGGGACAGACGCCACCACCTGAGATGGGCAGTGACCTGCTATCGATGGGAAGCCTTCCCTGCTGCTCCAGCAGTGTCTCTCACGTCCTGTCTTGTGTTCAAGGCTGCTGAGAGGCAAGAAGTCCCCGTCCCCGACAATGGCTCATGACACGTTCATTCAGCCTGTCTGTGCCCCTCAGCTGGTTTCTCTATCCTCACCCCACCCCCCCTTCACCCTTTAGATCGCAGCTCAAGCTTCACCTTTTGCAGCTATGAAATGAGTCACCTCTGCTGGGGGCTCCCACAGCACCTCCCTCCCACCACCACCATTTGCTGCACCTTTATGGTCAGATTTCCTGTTGTCCCCCAGCCTGTCCACCTCCCTGCACCCAGAGCTTGTCAGTTCTTTGAAGGTATGTGCTGGGAAACAAGCTGCTGGAAAACAAGCTGCACTTAAATTTCTATGAGCTTAAAATATTATATTCATACTTGCTTGCTTAAAACACACATGCTTGCTTTGTTTTAATGTTTTACGCAGTAGATGACCTATAGCACGTATTATGCTAAAGAAAATCTGGAAGGAGCCATCCTGAGATTGACCATAAGGGCACGAAGGAGGGCATGTGTTTCCTTAGGGTGAACAATGGACGGTCCTGGAAAGCCAGGTCAGCCATTAACAGAACTTTGTTCTGGCATGAAAGCATGGGGTTTGACCCAGGGGAAATATTTGCTATCTGGAGATGTCCCAGAGGCAATCACAGGGTAGACTCATAAATCTTATATATCCCGAGGAGGGTGATTGTTCCTGGAGGGGATAGGCTGGGAATTAACCAATCACTTAGCAAGCAAAACTTAGTGCTTATCGCTTGGAATATCTAAAGCCTCACCTCTTTGATCGCAGTTTTTTCTGAGCTGTATACTCCTAATAAATATGATGTTGACCAGGCTTTCTGCGCTCTCGATCCACGAGATCTTGAGTCCCCTGGTCCCATCTTTGCTCTTTACTTTGTCTCTTTGTTTCTCAAATCTTGCATCGCCCGTCCTCAGACAAGTCCCAAGCTGTGCTGGACGCAACAAGTGGCGCCCGAACAGGGACTTGAACTGAGGACGGCATTTCTGCAAAGTGGAAGTACAGTGCTGCAAGACCCCGAGAGGAGGGAGAGGCCTCGAAAACCCACTGCTAGTAAGGACTGTCTTGGGAAAATTTTCAGGGTTATAGTGGGAAATCTAGCAATCTCTGGACAATATAAACCATGTGTTTGTCTGTTGAGGCAGCTCCTCGTGGCAGGAGGAGCCCGGACTAGGGAAGGCCAGATACTAGAACTGTTAACGTTAATTGATAAACATTGTACCTGGTCTCCAGCATTAGGCACTTTAAGTTTACAAGACTGGGAAAGAGCAGGAGCAGAACTAAAGAAATTACATGCAAAAGGATTCAGATTCTGGTCACTGTTTCGCCAACATGGAGTCTCATAAAATCGGTTCTGGAGCCATTGCAGACAACTGAAGAATTTGATAGTTCTAGTTCTGATGATGACCAAGAGACCCCTGATTATGCCCTACCTGATGGAAAGGGACAGCCATTAGCAGCCATGGCCATGCCTCAGGAGCCCGCTATGCCGTCAGCCCCCCAAAAATGGAGGAGGATATATGGCCACCTCCTCCTACCTTTTCATTGCCAAAACAAACAACTCGCCCTCAGACTCTTATGAAAGACACCATACTTGTTAAAACTAGTTCTCTCCCCACAATACAGCAAGGAATTCTTGAAGCAAAACAACAGGGCGACTTAGAGGCACTTAATGTGACTCTACCTGTCGTAGTGAGAGAACATTTGGCTCCTGGAGTGGATCCAAATAACCCAAATGGCATTTATAAGGCTACTCATGAACCGTTCCACTTTAAAATGAAAAAAGAACTAAAACAAGCGGTTCAGAATTAGGGGGTGAATTCCCCTTTTACTGCGGGGCTCCTACAAAGTATGGCTGAGGGATCACGGCTTGTTCCTACTGGTCAGCAAACTTTGGCCAGGACTGTTTTGGCTCCTTCTGGATTTTTACAGTTCAGAACCTGGTGGCTTGACCATGCTGAAACTACGGCAATGGATAACCAAGCTCGGAATATTCCGGTATCTTTTGACCCGCTAGTGGGTCTCAGTGCCTGGGCACGAGTCCAAGATCAGCTTCCGATGGACGATCAGGCCATAGAGCAAGTGAGGCATGCTGTTTGAGGGCTTGGGAAAAAATCGAATCCAATGGACAGGTGGCTACATCATTTTAAAAAATAATACAGGGACCAAAGGAACCCTATCCTGAATTTATTGCGTGATTCCAAGAATCTATTAAAAGACAAGTAAAAATATTGAGGCTGCAGATATCACTCTCCAGCTACTTGCATATAAAAATGCCAATCCTGACTGTAAGAAGGCGATTGGGCCCTTTAAAAGGCAAGGCTTCCTTAAATGTTTATATTAAATTATGCCAAGGAGTAGGTACTGAGTCATTTAAAGCTAATATGATGGCTCAGGCTACGGCAAATTTAAAATTAAATAAAGGGTTTATGGGAAAATGCTTTAATTGTGGCCTCCCCGGGCATAAGAAGCAATGTCAAAAGCCAGTTAAAAGGAAGCCAATGAATAATGTTAAGCAAAAACAAGAAAGGCCAAGATTATACTGTATAGCACAGGGAGATATACACAAGATCTTATGGTAGCTCACAGAGAAAAAAATGTGACAATGAATATATATATGTTCATGTATAACTGAAAAATTGTGCTCTACATTGGAATTTGACACAACATTGTAACATGATTATAAATCAATAAAAAATGTTAAAAAAACAAACAAACAAGAAAGGCCACCTGGCCTTCGTCCTAAATGTGTAAAGGGTGATCACTGGGCCAATCAGTGTAGATCTGCTTTTCATAAGGATGGCACTCCCTGCAGGGAAACTCCTTGAGGGGCCAGCTCCTAGCCTCTCAGAACAAGGGAGCAGATCCAGCCCAAGGGGCCATTCAGACTCAAACAACCAACAACACCCCTTACCACGCAGTGTCATGGAATTATCCACCGCAGCACGGGGCAGTGCAGCCTTAGATCTGCCTGCTAAATAGTCTATGATAATATTGCCAGGGGAAATGCCAGCCTTAATTAATACAGGGATATACGGGCCCTTGCCAGAAAAAAACTGTGGGATTGATATTAGGAAAATCTGGCCTTACTGCTCAAGGAATTCGGGTACATACTGGAATTATAGATGGTGATTATACAGGAGAAATTACGGTAATGTTATCTCCTGGTAAACCATGGAAAATAAATACAGGAGATCACATAGCACAGATTTTATTATTGCCTTATTTTCCAGTAAGGGCAAGAAAAGGTTTCAGCGGAGAAAAGGGAATCAGCAGTTCAGGAACAGCCGGAGTTTTTGTTACAGAAAAAATATTAGAGTCCCAACCAGTATGTAATGTTAGAATTACGGGAAAATTATTTAAAGGATTAATAGATACAGGTGCAAATATTTCCATCGTTAGTTGTCAGCACTGGCCCCCAAATTGGCCAACCCAGGATTCTGATGTTGATGTTATCGGTTTAGGAAGAGCTCAAGGCTTAAAGAAAAGCACTCAAATATGGAAGTGTCAGGGACGCAATGGACACACTGCATGTGTTCAGCCCTGTGTTGCCGATCTGCCCATTAACTCACGGGGAAGGGACTTGTTACAGCGATGACAAGCAGAAATATATATCCCTGGGCCTGGTCAGTATAGTGAACAAAGTAAGAATATGATGGTTCAGCAAGGGTGTGAACAAGGCTTGGGGCCAGGAAAGGGAAGTCGAGGCATCATGCAGCCTGTGGAGCCTCAGGAAAATGATGGAAGACTGCATCTAGGGCTCCACCCTTTATCATGATGGCCACTGTTGGTAAAACTGAGAATCCTCCCAAACCTTTAAAATTAAAATGGGTTACAATAAGACCAGTTTGGGTTGAACAGTGGCCTTTAAAAATTGAAAAATTAGAAGCTATCAAAGAGCTTATCCAAAAATAATTAGATAAAGGGCATATAGAAGAGTCCAATAGCCCCTGAAATTCCCCAATTTTTCCCATAAAAAAGAAATCTGGACAATAGAGGCTGCTTACAGATTTAAGAGCTATTAAGACAGTAATTCAGCCTATGGGCGCTTTACAACCAGGACTTCTGTCCCCTACAATAATTCCAAAGAATTGGCTGTTAATTATTATTGATTTAAAGGATTTTTTAATCTATTCCCCTACATGAGGCAGATAGAAAATATTGCCTTTTCAGTACCTTCTGTAAATAATAAAGAGCCTATGAAATGTTATCATTTGAAGGTTTTGCTTCAAGAAATGCTAAGTAGCCCAACAATACGTCAAGCCTTTGTGGGAAAGACTATAGAACCTGCCAGACAAAAATTTCCAACTTGCTATATTATTCACTACATGGATAACATTTTGTTGGCGGCTCCCAATCGGGAACGTCTCAGCAAGGCGTATTCGCACCTAGAGTTATGCCTGGAGAGGGCAGGCCTAAAAATAGCCCCTGAAAAGGTACAAACCATTTCCCCATTTAAGTACTTGAAAACTATAGTAAACAAAACAACAATGAGGCCACAGAGGGTAGAAGTAAGAAGAGATAAAAGTACTAATTTAAATAATTTATAAAAATTATTGGGAACTATAAATTGGCTATGACCAAAAATAGGAATTCCCACATATGCCTTATCTAACTTGTTTGCCTTGTAGAGAGGGGATTCAGATGTAAAAAGCCCTAAAAAATTGACTATGGAAGCTAAAAAGGAGTTACAATTAGTAGAAAATAGAATAGCTTCTTCAGTTTTGTCTCATGTTAACCCCGTATTATCTGTCTGCTTAATAATTATTCATTCGAAACATTCTGTCACGGGATTACTCACTCAAGAGGATGCAATATTAGAACGGTTATTTTTGCCCAATTCAACGGTAAAATCCTTATCCCCTTATGTAGAAATGACTGCAACACTAATAGAAAAGAACAAAAAACGTTCCGCCGAGTTGTCTGACTATGATCCTTCTCATATATTAATTGATCTAACAAAAAAGGAGATTCAGACTTGCCTACGAAAAGCCATCAGCTGGCAAACAGCATCAGCAGACTTTGTAGGTGTTATATAGATAATCATTACCCCAAAACCCAGTGTTACAATTCATTAAAAGGATTCAGTGGGTTCGCAATAAAATTACTCAAAAGGAGCCTGTTCTGTGTGCACCTATTATATTTACTGATGACACAACTCATGGGTATGCAAAATATACGGATATAAAACAAAAAAAATTGAAACTCCCGGACTGTCGGCCCAACAGGCCAAATGAGTAGCTGTAATAACAGCTCTGAGAGATATAGCTGAAGATACTAACGTTTTGTCTGATTCAGTTTATGTAGTACAAGTTACTCAGGAGATGAAAACAGCCTTGATTAACACAGATTTACAAACTTTATTATATCAATTATTTAATGATTTACAGGAAGTAATTTGCCAAAAAAAATTCCAAATTTTTTATAACCCATATTAGAACTCATACTGGCCTACCTGGGCCATTAGCAAAAGGAAATGATTTAACAGATAAATTATTGCTACCTGCATTTAAGAAAGCACAACATTTTTATGATTTGACTCGTGTCAATTCTAAAGGATTGAAAAACCGTTTTCACACGACCTGGGAGCAAGCTAAAAATATTGTTAAAACATGCCCCAGTTGTCAAGCACTAACTTCTCAAAATCGATCTTCTGCGGGAGTAAATCCCAGAGGACTAACTGTAAATAATATATGGCAAATGGATGTTACGCATACTCCCTCTTTTGGCAAATTATCTTTTGTTCACATTTCAGTTGATACTTAATCCCGTTTTCTTTGGGCCACTGCACAAACAGGTGAAACCTCACGTCATGTACAACAACATTTATATTTCCTGTTTTGTAGTTATGGGCCTTCCTAATACCATTAAAACTGATAATGGCCCTGCTTATACTAGTATATCTATGAAAAAAATTATTGAAACTAGAAGAATTCAACACCTAACGGAAATACCTTATAATCCACAAGGTCAAGATATGGTGGAAAGAGCAAATTTATATCTAAAACAAGTTTTAGAAAAACAAAAAGGGGAAACAGAATGGGATGCATATACCAAACTGAATAGAGCCTTATTTACCATTAATTTTTTTAAATTTAAATGATGCTAACTTGACACCAGCAGAGAAACATCATGAGAAACTTAAGGAACAAAAGGAAACACAGTTCCAACCATTAATATGGTGGCAAGATATCCCTTCCAATACTTGGGCTCCGGGGAAGTTGATAACATGGGGTCGAGGGTATGCTTGTGTCTCTCCAGGAGAAGGCCTTGCCCCTGTTTGGGTACCCAGCTGACGGATCAAGCCAGAACATGAACGGAGACAAGAGGAAGTATTACACCAATCTGGAGCCCCCAGTGATGCAGATGGAAGGGCTGACTCTGAAGAGCACGCGACTGATAACTCCAACACAAGAAACAAAAAGGGCTGCCCTCCCCACATGGGGTCAGATTAAGGCTTTATGCCAGGAAGCAGAAAGGGTGGTGAAGAGTCAAGGCAGGCTTGTTACCACATCTAATTTGGTGGCAGCTACTTTTGCATTGCTTACTGTCGCCATGAGCGTGACACCTTCAGCAGCTGGAGAACACCATACACATTGGGCTTATGTACCAAACTCCCCTTTGCTACGACCTGTAGTTTGGGGAGAACCCTCTATTCCTATTTATGTTAATGACTCTTCCTGGGTCCCAGGACCGGAAGATGGCAGGCTGCCTCTCCACCCATCTGAAGAAGGAGGGAAATACAACATGACTATGGGTTTTAAAGATAGACATACCTGTATTGGAGCTGCCCCAGGCTGTGTAAAGTTAGGAATCCAGGCCTGGTTGTCCACGATCCCTAAGCATGCTAACTCTAGTAAAAAAACAGCTCCATTTATAGTCTAGATTAAGTTTTAAATGTGAAAGAAAAAATTCAACCAAATTAGATCCTCCTAATAGTCCGGTGTGCACTATGGATAAGGTTCAGTTTTCATCAAAGGAGATTATTCATTGGGATCACTGCAGGGGAATTAATTATGTGACTTTACTCAATGATTCCCATGCAATTGTAGTGGACTCGTCCCCCAAGGGGTACCCAGCCCAAAATTGTTCACATGCATCTTCCTTTTGTGATCCTAATAAGATCTTGAAATGGAGTATAAATGATAATATTCATAAAATAAAATCTCAATAATTTGGTGAGGAGGAGGAATGAGGCCCCCTTTTCCTCAGACTTTAGAAGGAGTTCCTCAAGAGAATAATTGAAAGATAGCATTGTGCTTTAAAAAATTTTAAATTTGGAAGGGATCATATGTTCGTGATAATATTTATACCCTTAGTTTTCAGACTTTTAGTAATAGAACTTACTTCGTCCAGGCTTGCTTAAGAGATCTCTTTGTGTTTTTTAGAGGAACAGTAGTCATAAATTATACCTCTCATGAATTAATTGGATCTGGGAAATTATATACATGTTTAAATTGAAACTTGTATGCTCCAATTATTCTTATTACATTCTTAGGAGAAGATTAGGAGTCTGGATTCCAGTGAGACAAAATAGACCCTGGGAAAACTCTTCAGACATGCACGTTCTATTAACTGCTTTGAATACCGTCCTTAAAAGAGCAAAAAGATGCATAGGCCTGTTGATAGCTGCCATCATGGGTCTGATAGCTGTGGCAACCACAGCATTGCATCAAAAGGTCCAGACTACTCATTTTGTACAAAAATGGCGTGAAAACCAGGCACATAATGATGAAGAAATAAATAAAAGGCTGGTGGACCTAGAGAGTGCTGTTTTAAATTTGGGTGAAGAAATTCAAAATTTGAGGCTTCAATTACGTTTGATATGTGACTGGAATATCACCACTTTCTGTGTCACACCCTATCGCTATAATCATACTGATGCTCCTTGGCCCATGATATTGTGCCATTTATGGGGCCACAATGATAATTTAACACTAGACATTCATCAGCTGCAGGCTAAGGTAATAGGAGTGCAACATGCCGCCTTAAAGTCACTTCCTGAAACGGAAACTATGAAAGGCATTGCTGATGGTCTAGAGGCCCTTAACCCATTAAACTAGATAAAAGGATGGGGACCAGGGATTTTAAGCTTTCTGGTGTTAATGAATATTTGTTTGATTGCATTATGTTTAGTCTTCCTATGCGTCCAGCAAGGATTCAATTGAAGGCTGAATGAACATGCTGTTTTCTCCACGATGCTTCGCTTAGAAAAACAAAAAGGGGGAAATGCTGGGAAACAAGCTGCTGGGAAACAAGCCACTGGAAAACAAGCCGCACCTAAATTTCCATGAGCTTAAAATATTTTATTCATACTTGCTTGCTTAAAACACACATGCTTGCTTTGTTTTAATGTTTTACGCAGTAGATGACCTACAGCACGTATTATGCTGAAGAAAATCTGGGGTGAGCTATCCTGAGATTGACCGTAAGGGCACGAAGGAGGGCTTGTGTTTCCTTAGGGTAAACAATGGATGGTCCTGGAAAGCCAGGTCAGCCATTAACAGAACTTTGTTCTGGCATGAAAGCATGGGGTTTGACCCAGGGGAAATATTTGCTATCTGGAGATGTCCCAGAGGCAATCACAGGGTAGACTCATAAATCTTATATATCCCGAGGAGGGTGATTGTTCCTGGAGGGGATAGGCTGGGAATTAATCAATCACTTAGCAAGCAGAACTTAGTGCTTATCGCTTGAAATATCTAAAGCCCCACCTCTTTGATCGCAGTTTTTTCTGAGCTGTATACTCCTAATAAATATGATGTTGACCAGGCTTTCGGCGCTCTTGATCCATGAGATCTTGAGTCCCCTGGTCCCACCTTTGCTCTTTACTTTGTCTCTATTTCTCAAGTCTTGCGTCGCCCATCCTCAGACACAGTCCCAAGCTACCCTGGATGCAACAGGTATGGACATGAATAAGCCTTAATCTATTTCCAGCCTCTAGGTACTGCCTGGTTTAGAGCAAGAAGTCAAAAAAAATAATGTTGAATTAATGAAAAATAAGTCTGTGTTGAAGAAACACTTCTGTGAAGTTGTTTGCATTTTAACAAAGGACAAAGCCTCAAGCCTCAGGAATGAGGCTCCAAGGGTAGAATTTCAGACACCAGTAAACTGGGGACAGATGCATTCTCTGTTGTTTAGCGCCTGGAGGAGGACGTGGCTGTCTCAGCAGGTGGAATTTTCCATTCATGGCTTTCCAGGGCAAAAACAGTCACATGGTCTTCAGAAAAACACAAGTGTGTCATGGAAACAAATGTGTTTCCCCTGACTTGCTGGTGGGAGGAAACTTCTCTTTAGTCTTGTCAGGTTTCCTTGCGCCGGTTCCGGTTGACAGAATGTTCTTTCCTCCCATCCTTCCCTCCCTGCCGTGTGGCGTTGCCCTGCTGACCTTTCCTCCAACCCAGCTTTCGGACTCCACAGCCACCGAACCCCGCCGATCAGCACAGCTCTGGCGACGGAGAGCCCAAAGTTTGTTGGGAGTTTGAAGAAGCTTTGTTTTGCAGCTCTGACATTTCCACGTCAATCTCACTGACTAGGCTGCTTCTCCTAAGCTGACTTGAGGCCCCTCCTGATCACTCAGTCCCTCTCAGTTCTTCTGGCCAAGCCCTTTTCGTGCCACAGTTCCGTGCACTGACAGCCTCTTTGACCTCCAGCTCAACCCAGCCTCCACTCTGCCCCAGAGTGGTCCTCAGCAGCACAAAACCGTGGGTCCCTCCTGCCGGAAACCCTCCGCAGGCTCTGTGATGACCTTGGATCACGATCCAAATTCTTTGGCCCTGCATGAGCCACACAGAGGCAGGGACATTAGCCAGGTACTTACCAGGCAAAGACCTGCACCTGCTTTTGCACCCACCCTTCGATCTACCTGGATGCCCTTCCCTCCTGTTGGCCTGGTGGGCTCTTACTCCTCAAGACCCAATGCCAGCACTTCCTTCTCTGTGAAGTCCTCCCCACTGAGCCTGTTTCTGTCTCCACCCATGGTCCTTAATTACTGATCCCCGGGTCTGTCTCCCTAACTAAACCATGAGCACCTCTAGGTCAGAAGCCAAGTTTGATTTCCCATGTCCCCAGCCACAGCATATTATTGTCTGGCAGCAGAAGAGAAGTCAGTGTGTGTTTGCGGAATGAATGAATGAATGAACGGACTTACTACTGTTAAGATAATGACAACAATTTCCAGAGCATATGCTACAGTGTTACATTAGGCAACTTGCCGGCACTTATCCACCATAGCTTCACATCCCCTTCTGAGTTCCCTGTGATTATTAGGTCCGTTTTAGAGAGGAAACACACTGGACTCACAAATGTCAAGGATCCAGTTCAAGGTCACACCATGAGGGAATGAAGAGGCTAGAACTTGAACCCAGGGATCATCATTAACTGAGGATTTACTATGTACCAGGCACTGTCCTATGATCTAGGGACAGAGCGGGGACCAGAACTGGCAAGTCTCTGCCTCCTGGAGCTCCCATTGTAAGGGGTGGGGAGGGGACAAACAGTAAACAAAGATATATCTAAATAATGTCAGGGCTGATGAGTGCCATACAGAAAAATAAAGCAAGGTCGGGGGCAGAGAGTGATAGACTGGGATGGGAGATACTTTAGAGGACATCTGAACAGCAGCCTGAAAGAAGCCAAGGGACAAGCTTGGTTACAGCAGAGGGAAGCATGTTCCCAGCAGAGGGAACAGCAAGTGCAAAGGCCCTGAGGCTGGAATGAGCTTAGGCTGTTTGAGCAGCGGCAGCAGCAGGTAAGTGCGGCTGGAGCTTGGTGAGTGGGGGAGTCAGAGGGGACAAGTTCAGAGGGACAAGTTCATTTGGGGCAAATGGGGAAGAGGCTTGTGCCCATCTGAGTGAGCCTGGAAGCTGTGGAGGGCCGGGAGTGGAGGGGATGCGATGTGCTTTACCTGTTTAAGGCTTCCCTCTGGCCTTTGGGAGAAGCTTGGTCATGGAGGTGGGCACTTGTGGAAGCTGCAGGCTGATGAAGAGCCTAGACTTAGTGGTTTCTGCTCACAGGCCCCGCCCCACTCCTCCAGGTCTGGGGACCTGCTCGATTCAGCTCCAGGATCCAGCCCTGCTCCTGAGTTCATCCTGTAGCCAGGCCTCTATACCCTCCCATCCTAAGTCTGTGTCTCCCACCGTCTCGCTGTCCAGTCTGAGCTCTCCTTTCCTGTCACAGGTCACAAGTGCCCCAGGCTGCCCCAACACCTGGCTTTCTGGAAACTCGTATCTGCCTATTGGCCTGAGAACCCCCATGTCTGGCAGCCAGATCTATTCCCAGCCTCTACCCCATCTTCTGTCCTAGCCAGGTGGGGGTGGGCTGGTCCCTAAGCAGCCTATGAGGGGTGGAAAGAATCAGAGTGACCCTGTTTAAATCCTAGTGCTGTTACATACATGCTGTGTGATGTTAGGCAAGTGTCTAAACCTCTCTGGGCAGCAGTTTCCTTAACTGTAACTGAGTGATAATAATACCTCCTCCAAGAAGTGTCTTGAAGATGCAATACAACAGGTAAGGACACCCGCCCAGCAGCTCCTGGCCGCAGCAGACCTCACAGTCATTTCTGTTTCAATTCTCCCCACTTCCTTCCTTGAGTATAAGGAGAGGCTCCTTTCCCAAGGTCATACAAGACATCAAGGGATCCAGGTCTCTCACTGTCTCCAGGGACAGTGTTCTGGCAACAACATACCGTCCTGTGCCTCAGTTTCCTTATCCATAAAATGGAGATAATAATTGTGTCCATCTCAAGTTGCCAGTGTGGGGACCAACTGAGTGGATCTGTACAGAACGCATAAGATGGTGCCTGGAATCCTGTCACCATCTGTGAGCTGTGGCTCTCGTGTGGCCCTGCTCCCCTCGTCCTCCCCTCCATCCCCCCTCAGTCCCTGAATATCCCGGAGAGCTTAATGGTTCAGTGACTGACACTTTCCATCACTCTACGCATTAAGGTCAATACCCAGGTTTTGCACGTAGGGAGACTAAGGTGGGAGATGTCAAGCCCAAGGTCATATATGCAGTAGGTGGCAGAAGTGGGACTGGATGTTCTGCTCACGGACTACTTAGAGGCAGGTGATGCCAGGATCTGAGAATTGGGATTACTGTAATTATCATTGCTGTCACCTCTGTGTAGACATGATAGAAGATCCGGCCAAGAGATGGCAGGAGAAGAGAAGTTCAAAGTCAGGGTGGGGGGGCTTGAGGCGGCTGCTCCCCAGGAGCGGAGAGGGATGTCCCCAGGCAGTGTCTCACCCCTCGCCGTGATGCTCCTCCTCTTTGCCAGTTTATTAAGCAGCTTGTCTCCAATCTCAGGCTCCACGCCTGGGGCAGCCTCTGTCACTCTGAGCCTCTGCTGAGTTGGGGGAAAGTCCCAGATTCCAGCATCAGAATCATTGCATACCAAGCATGAAATGAAGGGGCCAGGAAGGACCCTCACCCATACCCTCTCTTACAGTTCTCACAACGGCCCCATGAGTGTGGCAGTGCGAGGACAGCCCCATTGTACAGATGAAGAGATTGAGGCCCAGAGAGCTTGGGCTGCCTGACTCAAGTCCTGTAGAAAAGGGAGTCTCCCTGAGGACGGAACTGAGGCTCAGGGAGGGACAGCAGATCACCCGAGGCCACACAGCATTACTTCCTGCCCAGTCCTACTCCCACCTCATCCAGTGGGGGCTGAGCCTCTGTCCCCATGATCCTCAGGTCAGGGCTGGCTGTAGGCAAGGTGATGCTGAGTTTACAGGGGATCTTTTAAAATGATAAATCAGATCATTTTGCCCCCTGACTAAAGGTCTATGGCGGGTAAGGGGACTCTACCTTCAGTGATGAATTAGTCTCATTGACCTCACGGCCAATCAGATGCCAGCACCAGGGGCAGCTGCTGCCACAGTGTGACCCCCAGGTCTCGGGAAGAGGCTGATTCACACATGCTGCCGGGGGTCTCAGCACCTCTAGTCTTCACAAATCTGCTGTGGGATACACAGTGGTGCCCCACTTTACACAGGAGCAAGCTGAGGCTCCCAGGGGTGAAGAGATGTACCCAGGCTCCTACACCCTGCAAATAAAGGATCCACCCCTGGGGCCATTGACCTCAAAGCCCCCAGTCAGCAGCTCTGAGGTCTCATTTTGAGAAGGCAGCAAGATTGATGCACGTGTCTGCAGCCGGGTCCCGCTGTTCCCAGCTCTCTGACCCAAGCGGCAGGGCCAGCAAATGTTTTATTACTTAAATTAAATCCAATAATTATTACCCCTTTGGCTGGACATTGAGAAATTGTCTCAGCCACCAAGGTGCAAGGTGAAAGAGGATTTGCTGGAGAAGAGGAGAAAAGATCCACGTGACAGTGGCTGGGGTGGACAGGGATGAGGAGAAAGACTTGTGGCTAAGGAGGCCGGCCAGGGGTTCGGGACAGTGGGCTCCCAGCCCAGCAGTCCCATCGCCAACCCCCATGAACCTTTCCCGGCCTGGCTCCCTCCTGGGTAAAATGGCTCTGGCCATGCACAACCTTAGGGTGGCTCCACTCCTGGAATTTTTAGTGACGCTGACTCTGCTGGACCCCCTCTCGCCTCCTCTGTCCTCCCAGCCTTTGCTCAGCTGGTGGCTCTGCTGGGAGCCTCATCCCCTCCAGTGGCCTGCATACCCCTGCTCATCCTCCTGACCCCAGCTGAGACACCACTTCCTCCAAGAAAGCCCCCTGTCCATCCCGCTCTGCCCACTGCCGGTGCCCTCTACCCGGAGTGTTCAATCTGTCCTGCTCAGAGCTGTCCCCACTCTCTAGGACAGAGCCTGGCCCTAGTAAGCAGTTAAAAATGGGTGATATTTATTTATTCACCAAGTCTGTATTGAGCACCAGCTGTATGCCAGGCCCTATGTGGGTGCTGGTAGAGAAGGGGGAGCAGGACCTCTGGAGCCTCAGGAAACACATTCTTCCTTCTTAACCCCCAGGCTGTCTTGGCTTCGGGGTGTGACCTCCGCACACACCCCCACCCCACATCCCCTGGGCCCCATCACCCTTTCCCCACAGTTCTGGCTGTGCGGCCCCTCGTCTGTAGGACCTCTGGAGACGGCCTGTCCCATGCAGGGGGTGGTCAGGGTTGAGGTGCCTGGATGCCGGATCTGGAGCTCAGAGGGGCAGCCAGGGCCTGGACAGAGGGACAGGAGCCGGCTGTTGATAGTGGGGGCGGGGCCATGCAAAACAGACCAGAGTTTAACACACACAGGGTTTCCACAAACTGGACTCCAGCGGTGCAAGGCTGTGACCTTGGAGGAGCTTCCTGCTCCCGGGGGAGCCCCACCTTGCCCTTCCGGTCATCGCTTCCCTGCTGCACTTTCAGATGCCCTTCTTCTCCAAGATGCTCTGGGCTCCCTACTTCCTGCCCAGAATGTCTTTCCTTCCTCCTGCCCCCCAGCCTAGGTCCCCCCCAAACTGCACATTGCCTCCCCCTCCTCTGCTCCCGGGGTGAGAGGAAAGAACACGGTGGGGGTGGGAGAGGAGAGCCAGGCAGGTGGAGTGTGCACCCTGCTCCTCACTGCCGGGCTGTGTGACCTTGAACAAGTCTCTTCCCCTCTCTGAGTCTATTTCCTCCCCTGTGTGATGAGGGAGGTGACGCCCACTTACCAGACTGTAAACATTAAGACTGTCCTGCTTAGGATGGTCTCATTCATTACCTGGGTGCCTACAATATATCTGGTACTATATGAACTCCTACGAGGCAAGTACTGTTCTTTGTCTGAGTTTCATCATTAATTCAGTGCATATATATCACACGCTTCTTCCTGACAAGCAGGCTCCACCCCAGCCCTCTGGAAGCTCTCCGTGTCTGCCTCCCCACAGAACAGGATAACCTGACTACGACCAGGACCCCGCAGGCCAGGTCTCCCCAAGGAATTGAATTTGAAGAGACAGTCCGGCAGCCGAAAATAATCTGAAGAGCAATTTCAATTTTTACTCCCATCTCTCAAGGAAAACCAAGGGAACGCAGTTTATGTCTCTGTATCCCATCCCCAACCCTCTGACATCCCCATTTCTCACCTGGGAGAGCTGCAGAGCCTGTCGCCAAGCCAGACCTCCCAGCCATCCCCGGTCCCACGCTGGCCCGACTTCCCCCTCTGCCTCCTCTGTTCACCAGCTCTGTACTCCCCGCCCCTCCCCCATCCACATACCCCACCCCTCCCCCATCCGCATTAGAGTGATTAACTTATCCTCCTGGATCCTCTCCGCTTTCACTTCTGATTCTGCATCTCCCACGACTCTGGAACCATCCCACGAAGATAATGTTCTCCTTGAAGGGCGGGAGGAGGGGAGAAGTGAAGTGGGCTGAGGTAACATTCTCTGGGGGGCAGAGTGGAGGGGGTGGGTTGGATATGCGCATGATCACCAGCCTGGCCCTGCCACGGCAGGTTCTTGGTCAAGGACAAGATCGAGGTCCCTCTGGCACCAAGATGCAGTGAATCTATGGATTTTGAAATGTAGAACTTGGTGTTCCATCAAGGGACCAGGGATGGGGAGCTAGAAGCATCTGTCATGCTGTGGATCAGGAGGGGGAGCTGGGACTTGGAGAAGCTAGAAAAGTGGGAGGGGTCTCCCCTGCCCAGGCCACTCTGTTCAAGGCCTATGCTGGACCCTAAAGCTCGGGGTGGAGACAGGAGTGGCTAAGACCTCACTTCACTGAGAGGCCCACCGACCCCAGCCTCTGACTCTGACCTTGGCACATGCCCTTGGCATCCTGCTGATTTCTGAAGAGGCCCTAGTCTGAGAGACAGAAATGGGGATGCATTTGCTGGCTTTATGACTTTGTGGGGCTCTCTGAGCCTCTATGTCATCCCCTGATTGTGAGGGATAAGTGAGACAGTGTGGGAAGAGGACGGAGCCCGTACACCCAGCTACAGGGCTCCTGCCACCCCTACTGCAGCGCCCTGCTCTTCCCCAGCGCATGTCACTGAATGCTGGCACCCGGCTGGTCCGGCAGGCAGAGCAGGGAGCTGGCTGGGGTCAGGACTCTCCCACCTTGGCTCACTGGTGACAGTGCTTACTGTCTGACCTCAGCTTCATCCCCTCTGACCCCAGGACCTAGTGTGTTGTTCACACACAGAAGATGCTCTAGGCTGTCCTGGACATTGGAGGGACCCCAGACAGGTCATCATTGGATGCTTATATATCCTCTGAAAATCTAAAAAATTATAAAACATTAAATCGAAGATTGCTATCCTGCTACCTTGAGGAACAGGATTGTGTAACTACCTAGGAGCCAGATTTGATTTTAAGCTTCAAACGCTTCGAAGTTCCTCACTAGGATGTAACCATAGCTGCCGAGAGAATCAGTCCTCGGTCCTGGGCCCCTCTGTCTTCCCATCCCAGATCCACCCAGCACCCAGATCGAGGAGAGGCCTCATACACACATGTGGATACATCCAAACACCTGCCACAACCTCTGCTGGCAGCTGTCCCTCGGGCTCAGGGACTCACACGGGCGCCCAGCCCACGCTCGGGAGCATGAACTCTGGAAGTGGTCTCTGGGCCCCTTGAGCAGAAAAATTGTGGGGTTCTGGGTACCTGAACCGTGGTTTGGAATGATGGGACTCAGAGACTGGATGGGCACAGCTTTCTAGCTGTGCAGATTTCTCATCCTGGGGGACGAGGGCAGAAGGAGGGGACCCAGAGTGGGGCCTGTAAAGTGCAGGGCCGAGGGCAGGGGCCTCTTGCCCAGATCTGAGGGTGGTGTGAAGTCCAGCCCCGTTCCCCATGCCAGGCCATCTGCCCAAGAGGCTGGAGTAAGACGTTAGGGAGAGCGAGACCCTGTGCCCAGGTCACAGACAAAGGCTCAGAGACAGTACTAAACTTAGGGCCTGAAGCCCCAAGGACAGGATGACAGACTCCTCCTGGTTGCCCCTGACTTCCCTGGAATGCCCTCTGTCTTGGACAATTCGAGACAGCCGGTCACCAGGCTGAGGACAGAGTTGGCCAGAAAAGGCGTCTAGGCTTAAGCAGTCAGAGTCAGGGAGGAACATCATGCCTTACCTGTGCAGGTGAGCAGGTCCAGGTGGACCCGTCTACCTGACTACCCTATGAGGCCCGGGCAGACCCAGCTTCCTTGAGTATCACAGCTTGAAACAGAAGCTTGGGCCTCATTGAGGAGCAGGTACTTACAAATTTACAGTTCGTGCATTCAAAGCAAAACAACTCAGCCCGCCCTGCAGTGACCCCATGGCTTACCCATTCACACTCACTGCAGATAAGTAGATTTTGAAGAGCTGTGTCTTCTCAGGAGTGTGTGACTTCGGCATTCATCTCCCTTAATGGATCTTCTGTGGGAATATACAAGAGATCCTTGCCTTTAAAAGAGAAGAAAGAAGAGAAGGTTATTAGCTAGTAGAGAGGAAACTCTGATTTTAACATAATGTAACTTAAAAGGAAGAGGTGCCTTTTGCCAGACAGCCCTCCATGAGCCTCTTACCACGATCCATTCATAAAAGCAGAAGGAAGGCACGCAGGGACACAGGTGTCCAGGCATTAACCAGGTGGAGGAGACGAGCGGGCTCACCGAGGTTTTTGAGGTAAATGGAGAGTTTTCATCAGCACAGAGAATCCATTTCCATAGACTGAGTTCGGGCCAGACCCACCTGTCAAAGCTGGACCGAGAGACAGGAGACTGGGGAGGGCAGGAGAGGGACAGCCACGACCTGCCATGGTCATTCTGGAAAAACACCTGGAGCAGATGGCCCCTGTGGGAACAGCGCCCCTCCTGTGGGTCCGGGGCTTCACCGTCTAAAAGGCACCTGCAGAGCCCCCAGCTCGGGGAGACACCGGCTGCCTTGGATGGAGGGTGACTTTGGTGTGGTGCTGGTGTCTCCCCGTGACGAGGGAGGATCATCTCACTGACGAGGGAGGATCATCTCACTGAGTCTTCACCTGGACTTGAAGGGAGGCGCTATCATTACCCCCATTTTGCAGATGAGGAAACTGATGCTCAGAGAAGGGGAGGGGCTTGCCCAGGGTCTCACAGCCAGGAGGCAGGGGAGCCGGACACAAGTCCCAGAAGCGTGAGGGTGGAGCCATGTCCCTGGCTGGGGTGTCCTGGGGGCTGGGTGGGAGTGGAGGGAGCCTGTCTGTCAGGGACTGTCTACCTGCTAGGCTCTGAGCTGGGGCTGCTGCGTATTTCAGGGTCTGTTACTCTGCCCTGCAGTCCTGGGGGTGTTATTAACCCCACTCCCCTGCCCAGAGCATCAAGAGGCCCAGACAAGCGTGTGTGCAGCAGGGCGCAATCCTGACATTCCGCACCCGAGAGCTTGTCCCCTGCGGGGAGAGTGGTCCCCGAGATGCAGCGCCCACCTGGCACCCCACATCTCCTCCCTCCCGTGACCAGCCCAGCCCTGGGCACCTCCTCTGGGGCTGCTGCCCAGCCCTCCTCCTCTGCCTCACAGCCGCCTGCTGACCCCGCCATGTCACTCACTGCCTGGTCTGAGAGGGACCCTGCTTCCGGGAGAGGGAGAGGGGCTGCACATCCCTTCCAGGCAGCCTGAGCCTTTAACAGGGGCCTCCCGGGGAGGGCACACCCAGCGGGAGTGTCCAAACACCACCCCTTAAGAATGAGACCTGGGCTTCGTGTTCTCAGAGGTGTGATGCTCTGGTTGGGACGGAGCTGGTGGAGAAAGAGTCCTTCTCTGGGCTGGGGGTCCCTGACTTGCTGTGTGAGCTGGGACAGGCCTCGCCTTTCTCTTGACTTGGGTGTGTCTGCCTTGAAGGTTATGGGGCTGGGTTATTTGCAGGAAGCCTCCCAGCCCCAGTTCCCAATGAGTCCCTGACCTCTGACAAGAGGTTGACATTTCTGCAATCCAGGGACGGCCATGACTCCAGGAAGGTCAGGGGGCCCACAACTGCCTGAGGGGACTGACATCCGGCTCCCCCGCCCTTGAGCTGCCAGCACTGAGTCCCATCCCCTCAAAGCGGCAGCAGATCCCAGCCCCACTTCACGGTCATACCCCTGAGTCTTCATCTAAACCCATCAGCCCCACCACCTCTTCTTCCTGAAGCTCCAGATGGGCTCACAGCCTCCCTTGAACCTGAGCCTGGCCCGGCCTCCCAGCTCCAGCACCCATCCTGTCACTGGCTGTGACTCCGCTCTTCCTCTGCACTCCGACCTAGGCCCCAAGAGCCCACACAGCAGCCGTCGCCCCAGCCCAGGCACAGGCAGCCCAGGAAGACCCAGCTGTTGTCACTGTAGACTGCACGACAAAGGCAGCGAACAGCGGAGCTCTTCCTGGAAGGCCTGGCGTCTGCAGGGGGTTTGCTCCCTGCCACTCCTCTCCCCCTACCCCGCCGTCAGGGGCCAGGACACCTGCACGTGGATCCTTCATTCCCTGTGAACATAAGCCCCGGTCCCAGGCAGACGTGTTCAGGCTTTGGCTGCATTTAAATTGCTCTTCCACAGTCAGTTCCTCCCTTCCTTTGCGGAAGCTCCTGGCTCTCTCTCTAATGCCTCCTTTTGTGTTGCTGCAAATTGTTTTCGCTTCCAGCAAAGTAGGTCTCGGGCTTTGCATAACGTCCAAACTCTTGGGCCCTGGAGGAAGACGTTCCATCTGCTTTCCCTCCCTCTCGGCCAGGCACCAAGTCCTCACTGTCTGAGCCACAAAGGAATGACACCTTGGAGGTTACACAAAGGTCTCTCCCTATGGCCATAAATGCCACTGCCCACGAGGTCTGTGAACCAGCGCAGTGGGCTCCTCTCCCCGCATTCACAGATGAACACGTGCTCCACGTTGACCCGGGAAGGAGCCATGTGATTCCCATGGTAATGACACGGATGGTAACTCGTGATCATGGAGCCCCTCCTGTGCGCTGGGCGCTGAGCCGGGTTCTTTCCAGGCACCGCCTCTCAGTTCTCCCCGGAAGTCTAGAAGTGGGGTGCTACAACTGTCCCCATTCCTCAGATGGAGACACTGAGGCTTAGAGAAGTAGTAAACTCACCCTGGCTAACGCGGCCTGTAAGCAGCAGGGAACGTCACACCCTTGTCTAGGCGGGTTGATGCCTCAGCCCCAACGCGTACCAGGGGTCCCCCCACCCCAGCAAGTCTTGCCATGGCTCCGAGGACACTGTCCTTTTCTCTCTGATGACACCAATCCCTGTGAGTGCCACTGAAGAGCCTTCCAGTGCGCAGGGTGCACGTGCCCCTGTGTGTTCCAACAATACCCTCCCCGTGGACCTAGCTAATCCTGGTCCCCAAGGACTCCGAATCCAGCCTGGCAGGACAGCCTTTGGGTTCAGTGACGGACGCACGTGCAAGTACACCCGATTACACCCTCCACCTGTGCTCCCTCCCAGCCCGGGGGGGCTGATGGCGAAGTGCTCATTCACAGACAGGGCCCCGAGTGCCCACGCCTCCATCGGGGGGGATCGCGGGCACCAGAAAACCCTCTCCTTCCTCCCCTTGATCTCATTTGCCTGTTCACACACCCCCTCACGCCCACCACCCAGCCAGGGGAGCCGGCTGTCCTCAGCGACAGAGGAGGCAAACAGACAGAGATGGTCGTTCTGGCTTCATCAGCTCCCGCGTGGGGTGTCGCGGTGGGAATTGCGTGCGCCCAGCGCTTCATCACCTCGGTTACTGTCTTATCTTTATTCGCTCTGGCAAATTAAATTAGCACTGTCTTCCCGGTCTCGTTCTCCTGGAGGGATTAAACCGCAGCAGCAGCAAAGAGAACTGGCCGTGGTGGGTGTGTTTGATACATCTTCCAGCTCGGCTCCCTGCATCCGAAAGGCCCACTGCCCTGGCAAGTGCTGGAATGTGGTTTGGGGCACTCAAGATTGGACATTCGCCTCTTCTCTTTGTGTTTAGTCTCAGAAGAGGAGGGGAGTCAGCCACTCTCCCTCCAATTCTGCTTCCTCAGCTGCAGGTGCGCTAGGGAGACGGAGGCCCAATTATCCCCATTTCACAGAGGTGGATGTCGAGGCTTCAAGAGGTCAGATGGCACCACAGTCATACAGCCAGCGAGGGGCATATGCGCTGGGCTGCCTGCCTCCCACATTAGGGGTCCCTGGGCTGCGTCTTGCCCACCATGGGTGCCCAGCAGAGGCTTGCTGGGGGGTCGTGCCCACCTCCAGTCCTTGTGGCCCAGAAACCAGCAGAGAGAACCAAGCGACCCTGAGGCCTGGGCTGGGGGAGCAAATGCTGGGCAGGTCTCTGTCCTTCCATCTGGTCCATCAGTGAGTCTAATTCAAGGTGAAGACGGGAGTGGAAAGCTCAACGCAGATGATCCCATGATACCAATTTGTTGTTAGAGCTCAGGGCAGGAGGAGAGTACGTCTGGGCAGCTGGACCTGGGAGGGTTAAGGTCTCCATTCCGGCTGACATTTCAGGCCCCTGTGAACCAAGTCAGGAGGTGGTGGAGGAAAGGGGAGTGCGGGCTGGGAAGGAGAAGGGGTGAGCTTCGAGCATCTGGTGCTCCGGGTGTCGCTGGTTCCCGCCTCCCTCCAGTACCCTCCCCTCCAGCTTTTTCCCCTGGCCTCTCCCCATCACTCTCTCTCTCTCTGTGAGTGAATTAATCTCTCCCTATCTCTTTTTCTGTCTTGCTATCTGTGTCCTTTTTTCTTCTGTGCCCCCACACTCATTTTTTCTCTCCACCTGTCTGAATTGTATCTCTCCCCTCCATCTCTGTCTGGATGTGTGCGCTGGGGCCGTGGTTGGGGGTGTGTGTGAGTACATTTCTCATTCTCTTTATGCCTGTGTCACGCTCTCATTTTTAAACCCGCTCCCAAAGGCTCTCTCTCTTCCTCTCTGTGTGTGTTTGCATGCAGTCTGTATCTTTCTCTTTTTGTGTGTTTTCTACCTTTACCTCCCTCTAGGTGTCTCTGTTTCTTCCTTCCTTCCTCCCTTCTTTTTTTCCTTCCTCCCTCCCTCTCTCTTTCTTTCTTTCTCTCTCGCTTTTCTTTCCTTCTTTGCTTCCTTCTTTCCTTCTTTCTTTCTTTTTTTCTTTTCTTTCTTTTTCTTTCTTCCTTTCTTTCTCTCTCCCCCCCCCCCCCGCACTCCTTCCCTCCCTCCCTTCCTCCTTTCTCTGTGTAAATCTCTTTCCTTTATCTCTCCCCACTCCTTTCTCTGCACTGGTTCCCTCTCTCCCTCTCCCTCCCTCATCTCTCTTTGTACTTGCTCCCTCTTTCCAAGTGTCTCTGTCTGTTTGTCTCTCTCTGCCCGTGTCTCTCTTTCTTTCAAGGGAGGATCAATTACAATTTGGGGCAGGCAGGCCACCCTCAGCTGATCCTTAGGGAAGGGACACTTTGCAAACCCAAGTGGGGCTCCTGAATCACCTTGTCCAGGTGTAGCAGGAAGAACACAAGTCTGATCTTCTCCACTTCCTATGTGACCTTGGGCAAGTCATTCAGCCTCTCTGACTCTCAGTTCCCTCACTGGTAAAATGGGGCTGCTGTGGAACTGGAGGCCATCACACAGTGTTGGGGGCGCAACAGATAGAGGAGGAGTCAAGACTTAAAGGCTGCCCCCCTGTGGTCTCAGGCCCATAGGTGGACAGAGGAGATGCTGGTGGTGATGAAGGAGCCACGGAGGCTTCCTGGAGGTGGTGCTGAGACAGGCTGTGGGGCACAGACAGCGGGCGCTGTTGGGGGGAGGGCAGCAGGAGGTTGATGCTGGTGTCCTCCTGGCCTGGCTCTGGGCCTCTTCCTCCCCCTACCCTCCAGTACTCCCAGACCCCTCCCCAGGGAAGGCCACCCCTGGGGGCTTCATGCAGGTGGAGACACAGGGACCAGGCCTCAGGGCTGGCAGAGTGACCAAACCCCTTGGATCCAACCTGTCAGGAGGGAATCAGTCCTGGTGCTGGGAAGCAGGGCTGGGGTCGCCATCCTGCCCCCACCCAGCATGTAGGGCTGGGACAGATGGCACCACCTCTCAGACAGACATGCTCACTCACTTCTCAGGTGTTTACTGAGCCCTGATGTGTGCAGGGCTGGTGATGCAGCAGGAGAGCTCCATTAAGAGGGGAGACAGAGGCAATTCAACGCCCACAGGGCACGTGGGTGACTGCACACGGTGACAAAGGAACACAGGTTGTGATGAGGTCATAGAACCGGATGGGCGGGAAAGAGCTGACCTGCCAGAAGGGTGGGCGAGAGCCTCCAAGCCTGGAGGACAGCCTCTGTGAAAACTGATGGTGTGAATTTACTCTGATTGGAGATTCAAGAGAAGGAAGGCCTGGGACGGCTATGCAAGTGGGGCGAGGGCAGAAGGCGTGCCTAACCTAGAGGGCGCAGGGCAGGGCCAAAAGGACTTCAGTGAACTAGGTCTGACTTTCTGGAGGAGGAGGCACTCAAGCTGAGTCTTGCCGTTGGGGTGGGATATGGAGATGTGGAGATAAGCACAAGGGCACACTCAGCCCCAGGGACAGTCTGAGCAAAGGCCTGGCACTGGGGCACCTCTGTCAGGGATCCTGAAGACGAGCTTGGTTCGCCTGGCGCACTGGTCACCAGAAGGGAAGTGGTGGAAACCGCGGCGGCAGCGCAGGCGGTGGCTGGTGGGGACAAGAGGCAGAGCCTTGAGTGCCGGGTTACGACCTCGCAGTGGGGGCCCCTGAAGGTCTTGTAGTGGAGGAGGTGAGCAGTGAGCCAGATGGATGGGGACAGGCAGGGGACGGGGGAGGCAAGGACAGAGATGAGCGGGAGCCTGCACCAGGGTGAAGGGGTGAACGTGGGGGGGTGGGCAGGGACTACAACTACTACTATTACTGCTACTGCTGCTAACATCAGACACCGGTATTAAGCGCTTACAAAGTATCCGACACTAAGGCTACAGTTTCCTATTTAATCCTCACAACCTTCCATGGGATTGGTACAATGGTCACCCATTTTACAGACATGTAACTGAGGCTCAAAGATACCAAGGAAAGCAATGGACACCATGATGCACCCCCAGACTCTGCTCCAGGAATGGGCGCCTGCCCCCAGCTGCTGGCAGGGCTGTGGGAAGTGGCCCTGGGCTGGGATCCCCGTGGAGGGCTGCCAAGTTGAAGGAACTGCCCAGCCTAAGGTCTCACTCACTCACTGCGGCAGCATGTGCCCAGGGGGTGACCAACCCTCAGCTGGCCTGCAGCTCCCCAGGCCACCTGCCTGAAGTGGGATTTGGTAGGACATTGCTTGGTCAGGAAATTGATGCCAAATTTGCCCAGCAGAGCCGGGGCTCTCAGGGAGGAGCAGACAAGGAAGCCCTGCTTCCTGGACACCAGGGCACTGCCCAGGAGGAGAGGCTTCGGACCAGCTCCTCATTCTTCAGAGGGCCGGGGGGTGTGGTTATTGGGCCACAGCCTGTCAGAGCTGGGGAAGCAGGGACCAGAGGCTGAGCGTCTACTGTTGGGCAGGCATCTTCCACCACTGACGGTTCAGTCCTCTGCAAGGTAAGAAGCAACAAGCCTCCACTTCTCAGGGCTCAGAGAGGTGAAGACCTAGCCCATGGACAAGGCAGGTGTGGCAGGGCTGGGGCCTGAGCTGGTGTTCTGTCCCCAACACCCTGGCTTGAAGGGACCCTGATAACAGAGCATCTGGGACTCAGCCATCAGCAGACCCTGATTTAGACCAGGCTCCAGCTCTTATAGACTGTGTGACTTTGATCAGGTTGCTTAACCTCTCTGAACCTGTGAACTGCGGATATCAAGCTGCATCTCTCTGGGTGGTTGTGAGAATTAGATGAGCCACGTTCTTACACAGCAGGCACTCCAGGGGTACCCGGATCCCTGCAAGGCCCCTGCCGGCCTCTGGGGCTCTCGGCTCCCTGCCCAGGGCCCTACCGCCCAGAGGCCTTTTCAGGGCACAATGTGATTCCAGGTCTGACATCAGCAGCAGTGTGTCTTTGCTTTTGAAAAGCTCCATTTGGATGTGGGGGTTGTGGGTGCTGAGGAGCCTGGGGAACATAGCGAAGGCTGAGCTGACCCAGGGCCCCCTCAGTGTAGCTGAGATCCAGAGGGGCCAGTGCAGGGCAGGGCCTGAAAACCTGGGCTCTCCTTCCTGTTCCCTCTCTCCTGGCTCCTGCCTTTTCTGGGTCTCAGCTTCCCTCATCTGTATGATGGGAGCGGGGGTGTTTGGACCAGATGATTTTAATTCTCCTCCTCCTCCTCCTGCAGTGGCCAGAAATCTATCTATTCTGTGTCTCTGTTTTCCCTTGTTGATTCACTTTCTGTCTCCCTCTGAGTTTCAGAATCTCTTTCTCTGATCTGTGTGTGTGTGTGTGTGTGTGTCTCCCTCTTACACACACACACACACACACACACACACACACACGCCCCCACCAGCCTCTGGCACTGCCCCAGCTCCTCCCCGCTGTCTCAGAGGTGCGCCTGTGTCTGGGCAGCAGCTCCAGCGGGCCGGGCTCCATGTGTCTGTCCAGGGCTGGCCCAGGGACAGAGGAAACGAGCAGCAGCCCCTCAGTTGGAGGAAGAGGAGCAGAGAGCCACCCCGGACCTGGGAGGGGAGCTCAGGCTTGTGGGCATTTAATCTTGAATGTTCTGTGGCTCCTTCCACAGCCTCCTTCCTCCAGGTTTGTCCCCAGCAAGCGCCTTTACCAGATCCTTGCCCACAGGTCCAGAAGTGGGGGGTCTGGCGGGTAGGGTGAGCAGGGGAGGTTCTTGGCAGGGGCTTTGCCCACTCCTGACACCCTTCTGCTTCTCCGCCTGCCCCGGGACTTTCCCTGGAGAGGACCGTCAGGCCCTCTGGGTCTAAAACTTCCCACTATTAGAACAAGGACAGTGGTGGTCCCCCCTTCTTGGTTGGGGACGATAGATGAGGGTCCCCACATTGCACCAAGCACAGGCCGGCCGGGACTGGTGGCTGCTGTAAAGGAAGGAGCAGGGCCCAGCACGGCGCCTGGAACATAGCGGGGACGCAGTACATAGCGTGGTGAACCGATGGATGCACCTCTAATCACATTCCGATATTCGCTGGACCATTTAAAACACTGTCATGCCTCCGTAATAATCTACAGTTCAGTGCAGCACAATCTCGGCTGCATCTGAACCCTCCTGGCTAGGCCATGCGGCAGAGGGCTGAGGAGACAGAGGGAGGGGGAAGGAGGAATACAGTCAGCTTTGTCCAGAGCTCCAGGCCCCTGCTGGATGCCAGGAGGGAGGTCCCTGAGAGGTCGAGTCTGTCTTGGTCCAGCCATGCGATTCTGAGAACTCAGTCTGTCTTCTCCCTGAGGCCTCTGGCCCATCCACCGCCACCTTTCCTGGTCCCCCAGCCCTGAGACAGAGCCTGCACCCTGGACAGGCACTCCCAGCCTCTCCTCCACGCAGCCTGGCCAGCCTTCTCTTCTCTGCCTTGGCCATACCTGCCCCTGAACCTACCAGTCTCTGCCTGTGCCCACCTCTCTGGTCTCACCCATCTGTCAGGGCCCACCTTGATCTCCCACCTCCTCCAGGAAGCCCCCTGCTCCGTTAGTCTCATCCACATATACGCCTTCACAGTCAGAGAGGTCAGGGGTGGGGATTCTGAGAGGTCGGTCCAACGGGCAGGTAGAGTCTTCCAGACCATGTTCACCAGGTTCAAGTGCAGGCTTTCC
This sequence comes from Camelus bactrianus, assembly GCF_048773025.1. NCBI lineage: Eukaryota > Metazoa > Chordata > Mammalia > Artiodactyla > Camelidae > Camelus > Camelus bactrianus. The sequence continues at coordinate 58,394,085 of NC_133551.1, forward strand.
CCGTCCCCACTGTGTGCTCTGCAGCGGGATCTCCTCCTCGCTGGGCCTGTTTTCTCATCAGCAGAGCAGGGACGATGGTGGGCCGTCCCTGGGCTGCCAGGAGGGTTCAGTGAAATCAGACAAGGCAACCTACCAGCACACAGTAGGCCCTCAGTCTGGTTTGTCCACCTACTTCCAACTCAGTCTGGATGAGGAAACAGCAGTCAGAAAGGAATTCCCATGAAGAGAGAGTCTGTCTTCTGTGATTCTTTCATCACAACTCTACTGCCTCCAGAGCAAGCTGGACCTACTGGGTGCAGGGCCCTGGGAAAGCTTCACTCTAGATTAGAGCGCACAGTAGGAGCTCACAAAGGCCCACTGTTACCCCTACACTAGAATAATAACACGTACCAGCCCTGTATTGAGTACTGGGTTAACTATTTCTCTGGCTTGCCCAGTTACTTAACCTCTCTGAGCCTCAGTTTCCCCATGTGTGCATTGAGATCATGACACTCGCCTCATGACACTGCTCAGAGCAGGGGAGGAGACTGTGGTTTGCATGTGACAAGCCCTGGACCCATAGTAGGTCCCACTGGCAGCTTTGTTCCTTCCGTGGCTCTGCCTGCCCCTCTGCCAAGCTCGGAGCAGGGCTTTTCCCCGCCTGCTGGGCCCCTCCGCCCTCGGCACTGAGATGGCATACCCTGCCCAGCGTGCTCTGGGCCCAGCTCAGACGGAGCTTCCTCCATGAAACCCGCCTGGACCCCAAACAGGTGAGCTCTCGCCTGGCTCTTAAATACCGTCCAGACCCTCCTTCAGCCTGAATCTGCCTCCAGGAATGACCATGATGACAACTGTCAAAATCATAAGGAAAATAACAGGTCACCTGTGCAGAACGGTCACTGTGGGGCACCACGATCTGTGCCCACCTGTCCCCTCTCGTTCGGTCCTCACCATATACAACTATCACGCTCTCTGTTTCAGAACTGATGAGATCCAGGCTCAGAGAGGTTGTCGCTGCTGCCTAAGGTCACACAGCTGGGAGGTGGCTCAGCAAGGGGTAGAAGGAGGTGGCCTGCTCCCCTCCCTCCCATCCCTGCTCTGGGAGCTCCTGGAGAACAGAGCCCATGGCCTCCCACTTCTGGTCAGCACCAGTGCCAGTGAGGCCGCTGAGGCCCAGTGCAGGGCCTGGGGGATGGAAGACGGTGGACTCCACGGAGCGGGCTTGAGGAGACCAGATTCTGGCCAGATCCAGCTCCACTTCTCTGGGTGACTCTGGGCAGGCTGCCTTCCCTCTCTAGGCCTCAGTTTCCCCATCTGTAAAATGGAGACATCAGAGTCCAAGATAAGTTCATTAGTTTTCTAGGTTGAATTCCATGATTTCTGACCCTCATGCTGGCAGATGGTACCCAGGTGCTCCCCCTACCCCTGGCCTAATTCTCCTAAGCTTCTAACAGCAAGTCAATGAGCCTAGTTCCCTGCTTCTAGCACATTCTGCCCCGACCCTCAGGTGGTGTGTTCTATGCCTCTGGGACCCTCAGTCTGGGGCTGGCTTACCCCTGGGGGTCTGCACTGCACCAGCAGGTACATGAAACTACGGAAGAAGCAGCTGCCCTTTTTTTTTTTTTTTGGTCTCAGGTGGCAAGAAATGTAAATCTTACTTTTGGATTAGAATCAAGACAGAAATTACATGGAGTGGATTGCAAAAGTCACATGAATTTTGAAGGTAAACACAAAACTTCAAGGGTTCTTCCCCAGGAAAAGTTAAGAAGCACGAGAGGAGAAAAGCTCTTTGGAAGCACAGGGATCTGGGCTCATCCCCATTTCTGTCCCTTAGCAGCAGTGCAAGATTGGGCGACTTGAGTTGCCTCCGTGGGCCTTAGTTTCTTCATCTGTTAAATGGGCAGAGTTGTTCTGGATGAAAAGGAACTGGGGCCCAGCTTCCCTTGGCGTGTAGACTTAGACATCATCTCTCCCGTAAGTATCTTGTTTCATTATTCAAATACCTTGGATTAAAAGAGGAGAGGAGAATTTATTTCTGGAGGCAGGTGTCTGGGGATAAAGGGGTAAGTGATGATGAGGGGGAGATGACTGCATCACGCTCTTTCCCTTCCTGGCCTCGGGGCTACTGCCTATTGGAGCAGGGAGAGACCCGAGCCCTCAGCAGAGGCACAACTCCTGGAGACACCAGCACTGCTGCAGAGGTGGGAGGCCCCACTGCAGGGTGAGCAGCCCATGAGAAGGGCAGGTGGATGCTGAGGGCAGAGGGAGCCCTGAGAACACGCCCCACCCACTGCAGGTGCTCAGAGATCACTGGGGAGACCCAAGAAGGAAGTGAGGTTCTATGGTCCTCTGGTGGGTGGAGGGCTGTTGCCTGACGTTAATGTGGCCCCTTTATTTCTTGCTGGTGGGGAAGTCTAAGGCATCCTGGTTGCCAGGAGAATAACCTGCCCTGCCCGGAGCAGCAGGTTCCGAGGGGTGGGGTGTGCTGAGGATGCTCGCAGGTGCTTCTAGGAGAAGGACTCTGCTGTGAAATTTGCATGGGTGACTGCATTTGTGTTTTGTTTTTGCTTTTGTTTTTTCTCTATAACGACCTCAAAATCTCAGGGGCTGATAGCAGCAAACATTTATTTCTCATTCATGAGTCTGTGGGCTGCTTGGGGCAGGGGTTCTGTTTCAGGTCTTGGGTGAGCTCCGGGGGTGCTCCTCGGGCTGCTCCTGGAGCCAGGGGACCCCTGTTCTTCTCAGGGACCATGGCTGAAATGCAAGGAGGGTGAGCTCATGACCAAGTTATGCCTTTTAAGGCCTCAGTTCAGGACTAGCAATTGTCACTTCTGCTATGTTTCATTGGCCAACATGAGTTCATGGCCACACCCAGCATCAGAGGGACTGGGAACTGTGCTTTGCCCGAGCCAGGGTCAAGCGGCAGAAGGAGGAAGGGAGGTATCGGGAGCAATCCCAGCTGCCGCCTCAATGCTACAGACTCAGGTGCCTCGTGCAGAACCAAGGAGCACCCAGGCCTCCCGTGTCTCCGGTGGGGTCCCCAGGTCCTCCCGACACTTTGCCCTCAGTATTAGGTAAACTGGCTTGAGCCCCAGGCCGGCCGCTGTGGGATGTTGGGTCTCCCAGGGCTCAGGGCCCTGTGATCCTGCGCCCTCTGGTTTCCTGATTCTGCTCGATGGGACCGCTCTCCTCCCTGCGCTGTTCCCCCTCCACCCCACACTACACTGAGCTCAGAGCCCAGGCGGGAGTTCTCCAAACCCTCCCTCCCGCCTGGCGAAACAACAAGCCATCGATTTTGGGTTTCTATTTCCGATACGACAAAACACTGTGGAAGATGTATGATTGTTATTCTTACAGTGGTTGTTTTGCCTCAAACGTGATGAAATTCTTTCCCCCACCTGTCTGGGTGATCCAAAGAGAGCGCTGCAAAGATTCATCTCCCGCCTGCCCTCCTGCTGGAGGTGCCCCCGGGGCAGCGTGCTGTGTTTTCTTCCATCCTGCTGCACGGATTAGCACATGAAAGGTGCACTTGGCCCAGGAAGCGATCTTTCCTGGAACATCTAATACCTATCCTCTGACAGGGGCTGGTGTGCGGAAAAGCCCTTTAGGATTCAGGGTGCTTGGGAGGATTAAATAAAGGAAATTGTGTCAGGGCCCCTGTGCACTGATAGGAAGCGAGTTGGTGTTCGTTCTCCTTTCTTTAGAGGACACCCCACCTTAGATGACCCTGTAATGACTGTCCAGGCCAGGACATTTCAGAGAGCAAGGGGACACGGCTATGAATCATGTCCAGACAGCAGGCATAAAGTGGGACTGTCCCAGGCCAGGTGGGACTTGTGTCTGCTCTATCCCACCATCCCACCCTGGACTTTATCATGGACTCTGTTTCCTCCAGTGTCTCCCTCCCACCTCCAGGAGGATGGGGCCGGACAGGTAGGAAGGCCCCAGGCCCACCTGCAGTGCACAAGGCTGCCTTTTGGCCCTGGAGGGTGAGGCCCCCCGGTGGGCAGGGGCAGTGGAAACCAGCCGGGACTCAGATTCTGACAGACCATCCAGCCTTACGCCTCTCCAGGTAAGTCTGCATTCAGGGCTGGACCCCAGGCATACACCTTCTGGGCTCCAGCCTGCCACCCCTCCACCATGGGCTGATCCTGAAAGCTATCTTTTTTGGCCCTTTGTTTCAGAACTAGAAAAGCCCCAGGGAGAGGTCTGTGCCCCAAGGTGCGCCATCAGCAGAGCCTCCGGCCCTGCCCCCATGCCCAGCCGCTGGCTCCTCCAAGCCTCTGCAGACAGGGAGCCTGATTTCCTTGGATGAGCTGGGATGAGGGTGGGCAGCCCTCAGTTAGGCCTCGGTTGGATCGTGGCTCTGCCCCTGTGTGACTTAGCACAGGTCACCCCACCTCCCTGAGCCTCAGTTCCCTCATCTGCGGAGTGAGTACAATTGCATTTTTCTCCTGGGATTGTTATGAGAATCTAGTGGGTCCCCTGAACCCAGAGTCTCATTTATCTCCCACGAGGTCAATCCCACCAGTCTCTGAGCAAATATTTACACTCACATGCATGCACACACTGCACACATACATGCACACACACGCACACACCAGGCATGTACGCACACACCCACAGAATGCACCTAGAACACATCCCCTCTTCTCCTTGGTTCCCAAACCCTTCCCAATCCTTCCCAAATCCTTCAAGGGCCCAGCTCAGATGCTCCTTCTCCAGGATGTCTCTTCAAGACTAGCTAGAGCATTGGCTTTTCTGGATGATACCACCCCCAGCCCATTTGGGGTGGGGGGGCTGACACCTCCTCTTTCTGTGCTCCCGAGGCTTGAATGGGCCTCCATGACCCACGTGTCACCTTATCCATTCATTAGTTATATTTATGTATTATAACTTATCCAGGTGTACAAGAAATAGGGAATAAGCCCTTACAACGGGCCAGTGCTTTACTAGGTCACGGGAGGCCAACGTGAACGAGATTCGATTCCTACCCTCAGCAGCTCTGGGACTAGAAGGAGAGACATCAGTTTCTCCGTGGTGGTGGATCCTGGGCTGTAACAGAAAGTTGGTCTCACAGCACCTGGAGGCCTCCCCTCACTGGCATTGTTTCCAGCAACTTCCAGGCTGGAGTCCTAGGGAGGTGGTGGAGGCAAGTCCATCTCTTTCTTTCCCTGCGAGCGCGAATCAGGACTCACCCACCTGCTTCTCTGGGGGATGATTACCTGTCAAGGTTCATTTGAGCCCCTGGCCTCCCGGAGACTCTCCCACCCGCCGCAGGACGTCTGGATGGCCGCCGAGGAGCTGCTCCCCGGGGGTTAGGGGAGTGAAATGACTTCTCCCCCACCTCCTTGCTTCATGTAGCAGGTGGGCACTGTGACATCTCAGGCCTGCCAGACCTGATAACGGAACTGTCATGGTCGGACTGGTCATGGGAGGTGAGCAGCGAAGATTCCAGGAAATTGCGGAGTCTGTCTGCCACACAGGCCATCTCAAATTAGATTGGCTCGCTGAGCGATTTCAGATCCTGTAAATTGCATCTGGAGGTCTTCTTCCCCTGACCTGCAGCAGGCCCGTCACTGTGCTGCTCTGCCTCCAACTCCTACAGCTTTCCCTAAGCCCATCACTATTAGAAACAGTAGGTCTGGGCTTGAACCCCTGGGTGGTAACTGACCAGCATGTGACTGACTGCCCCTGATGGTGGTGTGGGAAAATGGGGGTAATTGTTTTAATTGGGTCTATTTCTGCCATAAGAAATAGACATTCACACTGGCTTAAGTTTAAAGCTCGGAAATTTATAGGCTCATGTAACAGAGAAGTTCAAGGGGATTCAGGCACAGCTGGATCCAGGTACTTAAATGAAGTTGTCAGGCATCCATTACACCCCATCTCTTGGCTCTGCTTTCCTCTGAGTGGGCCTCCTCTTGAAGGCCCCCAGGAGCTTCAGCAGAAAAAAAGCACTTTGTAGACTCATGTGTCCACTCCCGAACCAACTACTGTGGCCTGGTTCCTATGCTGGCCATGACTCTGCACGTTTGCGTGTGCTGTTCCTTCTACCTAGAGCACCTCTTTCTCTTTTCTCTTTTGATGTGCATCTCTGAGTCACCAAAACTGAATTCAGCCCCTCTCCTCATGGATGCTCGCCCCACCCCACTCCCCAGTCTGCTTCAGGCATCCCCGCTCTGAGTCTGCATTGCATTTAGTCTCCATGTGTATCATATGATCATCATGGGTTTCTGTGCTGAATTTCATTTCACTGTGAATATAATGAAATTTGAAATAGTGGCCCAGTGTTGCCCACTACCAGCCCGTCAGCACTAAGCACAGACTCTGGTACACAGTTGGTGCTCAATAAGTGTTTGCTGAAGGAAGGAATGGTGAGTGGTGAGCGGGGAAGTTCTGGTGCATGTTCGGAAGGCAGAGGATTAAACTGGGCAGTGGTGGGGGGATGGGGCTGACATAAGACACATCCCACCAGAATGGTGTGGTCATCCCTGCCCCTCCCTCCCTCTGCGTGCTTAGGATCTGCTCCAGGAATCTGAGATGGCCTCACCTCGCTCAGCCTTGAATTCTCAGTTACCCACCTGCCATCCACACTTAAGTAGTCAATGAGATGTTGGCCTCAAAACTGGGCTGTAATTTCTTTTTGAATCTGGGAGGGGAAAACAGATCAGCTCACTCTTCACAATGAAGAGAGCTCTGGCAAGGACAAAATCTCTTCCAGGCACATGTGGTACCGACCAGGGTTCTTGGCCTCCTTAATCAACAGAAATTGGTAAGAGGCCAGATGAGAAATTCAGGCAAGGCTTTACTGGGACATGGGCTGCAGCACGAGGGAGCGAAAACAAGTAAGTGGTTCTTCACTCCTTGGGGAGGGGTGCGAGCTGGGCCCTTAAATGGGACGAGGGTCGGGGCAGGCCCCGGGGTGGGGCTGGAGAGGTGGCTTAGGCGGTCTGCCCACCTCTCCGTGGTGCTGTGTGCCAGGATCATGCACAGTAAGTGTCCTGCTTTTGCTCCCAACACCTCAGAAGTGGTAGGCAGCTGGGCTTTTGGTCTTTTTGTATCTTGTTGTTCATAATTTGCCCCAATCGCCCATGCACACAGTTATTTCTAGTCCCTTATAGTTTCTTTGCTTCTGTTGTTCCGTCCCGGTGCAAGCACAACAGCCCAGGGTTCTAGGTCCCAGGTCCCAAGTCCCAGCCTGTCTCACTTGGAGGAGCTCACGTTTTCGCTGAGCAGCCCTAGAGAATGGGTGGCCAGGGCCCTGCTTCCTCGACCTGCTCCTTGCTTACGGCTGTGTGATCTTAGGCTGGGCATGGCCCCCTCTGGAGATCAGTTTACCCTCCTGACAAATAGGGGTGGCAACCTGCTGTATTCGTTCCCATGAGCTGCTGTACCAAAGTGCCACAAACTGAGCAACTTTAAACAACTGAAACTTATTGTCTCACAGTTCTGAAAACTAGAGGTCCCAAATCAAGGTGTCAGCAGAGCCGTGCTCCCTCCGAAGCCCCTGGGGAGGAGTCATCCTTGCTCTTCCAGCTTCCGGAGCCCTGGGCCTTCCTTGGCTTGTAGACTCATCACTCTGGTTCTGCCTCCACCTTTACGAGGTGTCTCCCTGTGCATCTCTGTGTCCTAATTCTCCTCTTCTTGCAAGGACATGGGACCTGTTGGATTACGGCTCATCCTAATGACCTCATCTTAATCTGATTATATCTGCAAAGCCCCCATTTCCAAGTAAGTCTCATTCACAGGTACTGGGGTTAGGGATTCACTCTGTCTCTTTGAGGGACACAATTAACTCCATAACACCACTTAACTGGATTTTTGAAGTAATTAGGAAATGAAAGTGGGAGCATCTCAGGAGCGTGGGCCATTGTTAAGATGAAGAGCCTGGACTGCCTACTGTTCGGGGTCCCTGCTGGGCCCATGGCTCTGTGCCTTTTGAGTCCCTTGTTCCTCAGCCTCCTGGGAAGGTGGTCCTGGTCACTCAGACACGTTAACACCCCTCGGGTGAGGAGATGTGATGAACTGGCCGCGTCTCCTGGTTTGCCTGCTGTCACATTTAATGCAGGCTCCAAGCCTGGCCACTCAGTCACTGTCATGGAACATTCCAGAGCCAGCACCTGGCTCCTTCTCACTAATGAGGCTCTTCTCAGAGACACAGCCCTCACCTCAGTCAGGTTTCTCTTTGCCCATCTTGTCATATCCGGGAGAAAGGTGGTGTTTGAGTTGTGTGTCAGCCAGAGGAAAAGTGAAGCCTTGCTGAGGTGACGTCCTCCGGGGGCTTTCTTGCTGGTGTGGCTCTTTCTGAGGGAATCTTAACCGTGGTCATCCTGTGGTAACTTCCCCCTCCACGTGGCTGGGTGTGGCATGACCTGCAGTAGCTTCCTGACTCATCGATTTAAGAAATGCCTTGAAGAATTCCTTGAGAGATGAAGTCAAGTCAACCTATGAGATGAAAACTATAAGCAGTTTACTATGTGGGTAATTTTGTGCAAAAAACTTTGCATAATCCTCCATGGAGTTTGTACTCAAGACAGGAGACACCCAATATCCCTGTGTTTCCCAGCATCCCTTGCCGTGAGGTTGTCATCATGTGACTTTTTCTGGCCAGTGTACTGAGAGCAGAAGTAACACACTCATTTCTGGTCTGAGGCAGTTAAGAGTGGGCATTATGCCTCCATTCCTCTCTTCCTCTGCTGTGGTGACCACAGGGCTCCAGATGGAGACACAGACCTTATCTACCTTGTCCATTTCTGGTCCCAGTACATAGAAAAATAGGAGGCACATAGAAGGTATTCAATGAATATAGGATGCTTGAGCAGATGAATGAATGCACGAAATGATGAAGTTTCTACATACATTTCCAGTGTTTCTTCATCAAGCAACTGAAAGAAAAGCCTTCATCCAGGTGTAGCGTGAAGACATTTTCTGACTTCCTCTGTCTTGCCTGGTTCAAGTTCGCCAACGCTTTCCTGGAGAGCCCCACCATCCTTGCTCACACTCTTGTGTCTCCTGACTTTGCTTCTTTAGGACAAAAGCCTTTTTCACATTTTCAGAGAATCCTCCTCCAGTGAGCTTTCACAAAGGCAAAGTTTTTTAATTCCAATGAGGTTCAACCTAATCATTTTTTCTTTTTATGATTCATATGTTTGGTGTCAAGTCTAAGAACTTTTTGCTTAGCCTCAGGTTATGAAGATTTCCTCCTATATTTTCTTCTTAAAGTTTCCTGTTTTGCATTTACGTATATGATCCTTTTTGAGTTCTGTATAAGTGCGTCAAGGTTAATTTTGTTGTTTATGGATGTGCAATTGCTGCAGCTCTGTTTGTTGAGTAGGCTAGACTTCCTCCATTGAATTGCTTTTGCATTTTGTCAAAAACCATCTGAGCGTATTTGTGTGGGTTTGTTTCAGGGTTCTTTCTTTTGTTCCATTCATCTATGTGTCTATCCTTCTACCAAAACCTCAGAGTCTTGATTACTGTAACTATATACTATCCCTTAACATCACATACAGTGATTCCTCCCATTTTCTTCCCTGTCAAGACTATTTTAGCTGTCCTAGTGTCTCTGTTTTTCCATATGAATTTTAGAATAAGCTTGTCTATGTTTATTAAAAAAAACTCACTGGGGTTTTAATAAGAATTGTGTTAAACCTTTGTATCAGTTTGGTGAGAATTCACATATTTACTAGGTTGGGCATTCAAGTCCATGAGCATAGTCTGTTTCTCCATTTGTTTATTTAGGTCTTTTACACTTTCTTTTATGTGTAATTTATAATTTTCAGCATACAGATTCTGTACATGTTTTGTTAAGTGTATAGCTAAATGTTGCATTTTCTTTGATACAATTGTAAATAGTACTGTGTTTTTAATTTTGGTGTCCGTGTGTTTTGTTAACTTATAGAAATATAATTGGTTTTTGTGCATTGATTTTGTATCCCCAAACCTGAACACACTTAGTTCTGGAAGATATTTTGCAGATTCCTTGAAATTTTCTACACAGATAACCCATTGTCTGCAAACAGGATCATTTTATATCTTCTTTTCCAAACGATATGCCTTTTATTTCTTTTTCTTACCTTATTGCAGTGGCTATGAATTCCAATACTACATTAAATAAGAGAGATAAGAGCAGATATCCTTGCCTTGTTTCTAATCTTGGGCAGAAAACATTCAGAATTTCACCTCTAAGTAAGTTAGATGTAGGTTTTGTATAGATGTTCTTTATTTTCTTGAAGATAGTGCATAAAATTGGTACTTGTTCTTTTTTAAAAATTTCGTAGAACTCTCCAGTGAAATCTCTTGGGCCTGAAGAATTCTTTTTCAGGATTTTTTTTTAATTATGAATTTAATTTTTTGATGGCTATAGAGTTATCCAGATTATTTACTTCCTCTTGCTTTAGCTCTGGTAGTTTAGAGTTTTTAAGGAATTGATCCAATTCTTCTATCTTATGAGTATGAACTTGTTTATCTGGTGCCTCATGGTTCCCATTGGTCACTGCTGGTCTCTCCCCCTATTGGTGCCTGCCACCCACCCACCTGGTGTCTCTGGGTCAGGGAGGAGAGTCTTGGTCCTCAGGAACAGACAGGCTTGACATGAGATTTGGACTCACTGGGATGTTGAGAATCTCTGAAAATCTCTGATGTAAGAGAAGCTGCCATGCGGATGCTCCACCGTCAGTGTTGATCCACTTCTCTCTCCTTTCCTTCTTCTGAATGATTTGAAGGGCTCAGCTCTTCTGACACTCAGATCAGGTCCCCAGAGGCTTCAGAGCACTTTTTTTGAACTATCAGCATGACCCTTCTATTACTCCTGCTGAAGAACAGTGTAGTGGCTGACAGAGTGGTCTCCAGGACCTGTGCACCCAGGTTCAAATCCCAGTTCCACCGCTTAATGGCTGTGTGGCCTTTGGTGATTTACCTAACCTCCCTGGCCTCCGTGTCCACACCTGCTAACAGAGAAGATGGTGACCCCTTCCTCCTAGGCTTCTTGTTGAATGAGTTCACATAGGCAAGGTGTTTAGGACCATGCCTAGTGCACAGCAGATGTTCTGTAAATATTAGGGAGAAGCAATGCTATGCTCACCTCAGGAACCTGTCGGACTCTTTGGTCTGACTTCATGGTCCATCATCTGGCTCCTGCAGACTCTTCAACTGCATTCCTTTTTACTTTCACAAATTACTCTTGACCCTGCAGCTGCCCTCTGGTTCCTGAAACACCTGGTCTCACTGTCACCTCTGACTTGACTGGTTTCTCCCATGTCCCCTTGAAGACTGAGTTCAAAGAGCCAGCTTCCCAGGAAGCCCCCCCTCCCCAGCTCGCCCCCTCCCCTCACATGACTTATGTGTCCCCATTCTGTGCTCCCAGAGCCTTTATTCACATCCCTGTCACGGTGATAGAATTAACACACTCAGTACTATTTATTGAGCATCTACTTTGTGCTGGGCTCTGTGCTGGGGCTGGAGTTACAGTGGTGAGGACGGGTGTCATGGTTCTTTGAGGAGTGGATGTTCTAGAAAGAGAGATCTCAGGTCAGCTGCTTTGTCAGTGGTGACCTAAGCTCTCAGCCCTTAGGATAATAATAATGGGGCTTTAGGGGACCTTATAGAAGTGTCTGCGTTCCTGATTCTGACCCACTAGAAGATCCAGGGCATGGTGGATGGAGTAGGGGCCTCCTGTTTATCATGGATAAAGCCATTGCTGGAGGATGGGGTTCAGGCCTGTGAGCATGTAGACCCTAACTGTGAACCCCAGAATTAGACAGCGGTGACTTCCCCTTATCAGAGGCAACACTGGACTCCCACAGGGTTCCCCGAGGTCAGGGTGATGGGGGTCATTGTTCTAAAACCTCCGGCAATGGGAGAGCAGGGCAGACAGCAAGCTCCCTGAGGGCAATCAGGCTCCCAAAAAGAGAGAGGATGGGGCCTGGTGAGCTGGTCCTGCTTCTCCTCAAAGTCCCCCAGCTCTGTGGGACAGGGGAAGCCAGGGTGTCTGGGGGATATCCCTTCCCGAGGAAACCTCCTCCCAGCTCTAAATAACAAAAAAATAGCATGGCCTTTCCCTGGCTTTGCTCTGTGCTAAGCAGCTTGGCAGGGCGGTCATCATCTTAGGGAGGAGGAAATGGGAGAAGAGAGGCTTAGAAAAATCAACTCACTCTTCTAAACCCCTGGGAAGTGGGAATCGGGCAATGGACCCAGGTGTGACCCACAAGCCCGTGCTCTTTACCACACCCTACAGGGACCACGCCGGGCCCTGGACCCTGCTGGCCTTGCCTCTGACCGCCTGGGGCAGCTCACTTGATGCCCAGAAGCTCTGACATCAGAAAGTGCTCTTCCTTTGAATTCCAGCCTGCCTGCTGGAAGATTCTACCAACTGGTCCTTGTTTTGCCCTCTGGAGCTGGACAGTGAGTTTAATCTTGGCTACAGGAGAATAAATTTAATAAACTCCATTAAACTGTGTAATCTCATAGACAGGGTGCAGAATTTCTGTGCTTCAGACCTTTTTTTCCCATAATTACTAGCACCGTGGAAATTGCAAGGATTAGAGACTCGACTGGAGACGGGGACAGATTGTGTCACCAAGAAAGTACAAATGAACCGAAACTCCTGCACAATAAGGCAGGCTAGGATTTGCATTAAATTAAGAGGCAGGTCCAGGCCCATTAACTCCATGGGGACCAACAGTGACCTTCTAGGGTTTGTTTAGGAAATGGGGAAGGTGGAGTGGGGGAGGGGGGCGGAATGGTTATTTGGTGGCAGCTCGTCCTTAACAAAATGAGTTGTTAAAAAGTCAGAGATCTAGGCTGGTCCCATTTTCCAGGAGGGACAACTTTCCTTTACCACAGCCAGCCCTCCCCTGACCTCCCACCCCAAGGGAGCTGGGGACCTGCCTCAGGACACGCAGCTGGTCCACGGGACACCTGGGACTAGAACATGGCTTCTGATACCCCATCCAGTGACTGTCCCAACGCATCTATGAAGCCTGGTTCCCCTCAACTTTGGTGATGAAACCAAAGTGACCACCAGCCGGTCATCAGGTGATCAAGAAACACCCACGCTGGTGAAGGAACCACCTCTCTTCAGTAGAATCCAATCGTTAAACATCTGCTCTGTGCCATGTGCTGGGTCAGGGGTTTTCTCATGGCATCCCCTTGTGTGATACCAATCACCTCTACTTTATAGATGGGAAAACAGGCTCAGGGTGACAAAATGGGGAGGGGATGAGGCACCAGTGACATCAGCACAAACTGGGATGATGGAGGGGAAGGGGACCTTCTCCCTCCTTCCCCGTCCAGGTCCACCTCTGCCACCACCGTCCTAACCACCCACACCCCACGATGGAGGAGACGTTGTTAATCAGGTTCACTATCAGGGTCTGAGTCACGGAGTGAGCATGGTTGCTGGCCTCAGGGACACGCATCCCCTCCCCCACAACCTTCTCTTGCACTTCCTGTCCCTGCCTGTGATGCATTATGAGTGGAGAGGGACCGTCACTGGGGCAGGGGTGGGAGCCCTCTAGTCAAGATGCAGAGCAGAGGGTAACATTCTAACGAGAAACTGGCCTCTTTGGTGGAAGTGGCGAAAAGTACTGTCAACGATGCCACCACGACGGCCTTGCTGTGAGGAGAACTTAGAAGCAGTACTCAGAGCCCATGACCTTGGCAGGTGGGCAACTGTCCCTGCGCTCCCTTCTCTCCTGGCTGGAGGGGCTGGGGGTCGCCAAGGCAAAGCGAACCTGCTAGGGCCCCTCCCGCTGGTGGGCAACCCCCCAGCACCCCCTCGTCTCCTCTCCTCTCCAGGTCGGGGCTCTGGACGCACAGAGCTCAGCCTGAACCCGGAGGAGCCGTGGGGAGGGAACGGCGGCTCCGCTTTGCTTTCCCTTCTGCTGCCTCAGCCACCTTATCCTCGTCTGCACATCAGGCCAGCGCCCCGGGCTCCTAATTTCAAAGGCCTTTTGAATTTTCTAGGTCATAGTTTTGTTGCTTTTGGCCAAAGTCTACTTCAAAATTTACAGAGCGAAGAGTAGGCACAACACGATCTGTGGAGTAAGTTACGGGGCTCAGGATGGAGCGCGTGGGGCTGACTCAGGCCTCTGTCTGGACCCACGTCCACTGGCTCTTCCCCGCAGACACGTGGCATCGGGTGGGCCGTGCTTTCTGTCTCCCAGGTGAGCACGCAGAGCCCGCCTGAGGGTCTCCTGGTGGCCCCGGGGCCCGGGCAGAGCGGGAGGTGCTGCCTGTGGGCGGGGGGCTCGGGGTGCACTGTCTGCTTCGCCCGGCGTGGCCGCGTGCGTTGTGGCCGGAACGAGACCCCTCCGGGCCTCAGGGTCCCCATCCAGAACGTGGGGGAGTAACACACCCCGTGTGGCTGGGGTGAGGGTTCCGTGAGGGGATGCAGATGAGGTCCATGTGCCTGGTGCACATCAATTTCCAGGGACCTGGAACTCAGGGGTTCTGGAATCTTCCATCAGCCCCTGATCTCCTGGTGATGGAAAGTTAGGAAGCAAATACTGGCAGTAATTTTGTCTCTCACTGAACCATGAACCTGGAGCCTGAGGTGAGGTCCAGGAACTGTGCTGGGAGAAAGCGGAGCCGCTGGCTCTGGCCCTGACTGACCCGGGCTCCCTCGGGTCTGTGGGGATGTGGGCCCAGTGGTCGGGTCGAGGCCTGGCGTGGACAGAGGGGATTGTGGATGCGGCGGTGAAGCCCTGCTGGGTGGGCGGAGCCACAAACACCGAGGGCTTCCAGATTTCTCCCCGGGGCCCCCAGACTCTAAAGCTGAGGCCTGAGGCCAGGGGCTCCCAGCCCAGCCCCTCAGTCTCACTGGGGAGCCTGTGTGAGCAAGTTAGCGAGGCCCTCCCCTCACAGGACCCCCCAGAGGCTACACCCATCTGTGCCCTCAGCCCAGGGCTGGGTCCAGGAAGAGGAACTGAGTAGGTGAGATCTGAGACGAGGGTGGAGACTGGACAAGTCACCCCAGTTCTGAGTCTCACCTGACACCCCTTAGAAGGGTAGTGGCGGTTCAGGCTGCTGTAAGGCTGGCGTGGGGGCAGCGTGGGGAGGGGTCAGCTGGGCCTGGCATCGACAGGGAGGGCCCAGGAAAAGGTGGGAAAGGAGTGAACTAACCGGGACGGTGGTTCCCAGAGGTTGGAGCCTGGCAGACTCACCAGGGAGGGGGTTAAATGCAGATTCCCTGGCCCCACCCCATCCCAGAGGTTCTGAGTCCTGGGTCTGGGGAGGTCCTGGGAATCTGCATGTTAACAAGCCCCTCCCCCACTCAGGAGGCTGCCAACCACACTCTGGGGGCCCTGAAGTGGCTTCTTGGAGTTTGGACTGGAATTGGAGGACATTGAGTGGGTCAGGGATTCGGCAGGTGACGAGTGAAGGTGGCAGGGCAGAGGTGACCCAGGGCAAATCACTGTCCCTCTGAACCTCAGTTTCCTGATCTGAGAAATCATGGGTAATGCTAACCCTCCCTAAGTGTGTTGAGGGGGAACATTTGGATTAAATGAATGTAGACCAGTCACCGTTAGACCCACCCCAGGGTCGGTACTGGATAAATGGTAGCTTTTCCTTGCCCTCTGTAAATGTCCTCCCTGTTCCCTGGGCACAGCCCCCTGCCCTGCAGCCCACCCCAGGGACAACACGGCATTGCCTAGCTCTGGCACCTCTGAAACCCTCCAGGATGGGAGCAAGTAGGGCCAAGTGCCAGCCAGTCCCTCCTGTATAGGCGGTATCTTGGAAAATACACCCCATTTCTGGTGACCCAAATGAGAAGCATATTGCTTGGGAAGTGCTGTTCAAACAGAATCACCCAAACCTTTTATCATCAGAGCCAACGTCTCATGGTGGACATCTGGCGAAGGTGTCAATTGCCATAATTAATTAGACCTTCCCCAGATTCCTGGCACCACAGTCTGTCAGCAGGAGCCACCTGCCTCTGCAGCAAGGATGGGGGATGGGGAGGGATTGACCCTGTGCCTGGGTTCACCCCCCACCTGTGAGAGCTCAGGGTGCTCTGTAGCTCCTGGCAACCTCGGGGGCAGGGGGAGCTCCACCCAGGGGAGGCAGTGCTCACCCCACTCCCTCCTTGATGGCTTCTGAGACCTTAGAACAGGGAGTGAATGGGAAGCACTTGTGCATTCAGACAATAAAAATCAAAGTGTGACAGTAAAAGTGATAATGATCTCACAGCTCTTGTGTGCTGAGCACCTACTACGGGTCCACTTCTCTGGCCTCTGCTGCACCCCGTGTTTAGAGCAGTGCCGGGCTCATCAAAGGATGAATGGATGGGAGGACAGGTGGATGGATGAGTGAGTGAATTAACCAAAAATTATGAAATAAAGGAACTGGGATATGAATTCACGTCTCCTCTCTACTGACTTTGCCAGACAACAGCTCTTCTGCAGGAATCTTCTGCAATCTTGGTCGCTTCACAGGCGTCAGATACAGGGTGCAGCTGGGGCCTGGGGACCAGCTGCTCAATCCAAGGAGTCCCCTGATGTGTCAGAGAGAGTCTGCAGATAACTCCACTGTCTTTACAAAATAACACCCTGGCCCTTCTGTTAATAATGTCATGCTGAGTGGCTCTGAAGAGCAGGAAGGAGCAAGTACTTTACATGCCCTAGGAAGACAGGCTAGACAGACCAGATTCAGGCGCCTGGATGACGAGGCTGCCAGTTTGGAGCAGAAACCAGAGCAAGAGAAGGTTCTGCAGTGCTTTAAGACTGCAGTGCAAGCCACTGGGCTGTGAGGGACTCTGACCCAGCAGATCTAATTGTGCTGGAAGTGTCTGTGGCCAAGAGGGTGAGGTATGGAGCCTCTGGGAGGCACAGACGGTGGGATTTTGGAGCCGGTCTCTGCTCTTTTCTGCAGTGGACTGCACTCCTTTTGAGAAATGGCTCCTGGCTGTCTCCTGGGCTTTGGTAGAAACTTAACATCTAACCAGGGGATATCAGGTGACCCCATAGCCTGAGCTTCTGATCACGACGTTGGTATTTTCTAGCCATAAGATTGGGAGCACATCATCTATCAAATGGAAGAGGTGTATAAGATGCTCTCAGGCATGTCTGGAAGGTGCAAGAAAATTCCATGGGCAGGCGGCTCAGGCTCTTTCAAAGCCAACTCCTGCTGCATTGCTTCCTCACCTCAGCCCCTGCAGACGGCCTCCTGGGGCGTTCCTTATGGCCAGCTGACTGAAGAAGAGAGAACTTGACCTTGATTTATAGGTGTGTCTGCACAGTATGCTGGTACCACCCAAAAATACACAGCTGCCTCATGCAGGGGTGACCTGAAGGACAGTGGTGGACAGAGATCCTCCTAGGGGGCAGAATTTTGAGAAGCACATTTGGAAATCCGCCATGTCTAGAGTAAGAGAAGAGCCGTAGATTCACATACATGGCCAGTGGTTTGGCAGATGGTCAGGGTCTTGGAAGAAACAGGATTGAAGACCAGGGATGAGGAAATCTGGGGGAGAGGTTTGTGCCTGGACCTCTCAGATGGTGACAGTTGGTGAAGATGTCTGTGTCCCGTGCACACGTCTACCAAAGGGAAGCCACTGTGGATGAGATCCCAGATAATCAGGTGGAGAAAATGACACTTTCCACACGGCCTCTTTCCCCACGGCCACATCAGTGCTTGCTCAGGGGGCACGTGAACCGAGTGGCCGTGGTGTTGGGGCTGGAGGCTGTGCATGGGCTCATTAGCTGCGGATGCTTCCCATCAAAGCAGCCCCGGCTAAGGCTGCTGATGGTACCGAACGTGGGTCTGACTGCTCGCCGCTCAAAAAATCAATACTCAGGAGAGACAGATGTTGGTGGAAAGGAAAGTTGCTTTTAATCAGAATGCCAGCAATCCGGGGAGATGGTGGACTTTGTGTCTGCAAAAACAAAAACAAAACAAAAACAACCCTGAAGATTCCTCTCGGCCATGGAAGTTTGAAAGGGAAAGGGGGAAGGAATTTCAGCTTATCACTGAGATGGGAGGGTCAGAGTATTCCCCACCCCCACTGCATGCAGGCTTGTTGACTTCTCAGTGATCATTTCTTTAGATGCTCTCTTGTTCACAAAGTTTGTTCACAAGGTGACTGAAGGGGAAGCTAGGGGAGGAGATCTGGTCATCTATTAATTCCTTATTCTTCATGCCTTCTTCTTTGATGTATGGAGAAAACCAACAGGTTAGGCAAGATATTGTGTGATCAAAAGATTTGATAAGTGTGCTTGGGCCAGAGATGAGTAGAGTGTGGGCGTGCCTGATTTAAAAGTTAGTTACAATGTAGCTCTGCTAAAGTGACAAGGAAAAAGGGGTTTCCTGCTGAGGGTAGTTTCCTGCAAAGAGCTGCTTACAAATCCTCCCCTGTCGGATATCATTCCATTTGTATGGGATTATGGGCGAAGGTCTGCCTTCTGTAACTGTTTCATGCTGAGAAAGGGGGTTGAAGTCTTAGAGTGAAATAGAGGAATATGGGGTTGAAGCATCTCTTTGCTGACAGTTTTAGTTCCTTGCTTACATATATGGGCAGAACAAGCTACAATTATTTTGATGTGCACAAAGATATAGATTATTATGAGCAATAGTGTTAATCCCATTCTCTTAAGGTCAGTTCTTGGAACTGTGCTAGCCGCGATTCATTCTGCTCAAGACGGAGCAGCGTCTGCCATGGCTGCAGTCTGGTCATCGTGCAGTTAGCTTTCTCCCTCCGGTGGCACTACAGTGTCTGTAAAACACAGAAATGTGCATCAGACAGTGAGTCTGTGAGTCTATTGTCTGCATCATCAACTGCTGGAGCCTGCGCTTTTGTGACCCTGAGAGGCCAGCTTGTCTACAAACACGAGGCAGGGGACACAGAGGGGCTTTTGCATTTGTGGGGAGCCCACAGGGTTCTGCTTGGTTCCACTGATGAGAACTTAATCCACCAACAACAGAGACCAACACAGAGGCCTCAACATGGCACCCCTTCCCAGCAGGACCTGTCAGCCGCCTGGTGCAGGTTGCCTACACTGGACCTCTTCATCATGGAGGGGGCAGAGTCATCCTCATTGGAATAGACACATGTTCTGGATACGGACTTACCTTCATTGCCCATGATTCCTCTTCCAGCATCATCATCCATGAACCCCTAGAATGCCTCATCCACCATCACGGCGCTCCCCGCAGCACTGCTTCTGATCAGGGAGCTCCCATCAAGCACGGGAAGCACATGGCCATCGGCTTGTGTCTTACCCCACACCCGGAAGTGGCTGAACTAGCTGAAAGGTGGAGTCAGTCAGGAGACAGGACCCTGAGAAGGCGGGGTTCTCTCTTACAGGATGCAGAGTGTTTTGAAGCCAAGGTCATTATCTGGTGCTGGTCCGGGCAGCCAGGATACGTGAGTTCAGGAGACAAGAGGTGGAGGTGGAAGTGGCTTCTGTTACTATTACATCTAATAAGTCAGAGTTTGTTCCCATCTTGGCAACTTCGCATTCTGCTGGCTTGGAGAGCTTACTTCCTTAGGGAATAAGGCTTCCACCAGGGGATGCAACACTGGCCTCCCTAGTGCCCAGGTCCTGCAGGGCACATGGATGTTTTAGCAACAGGCAGCCCGTGACACATGTGGCTTCTCTAGCACTCACTCACTCGCTGCTGCACAAGCTTCCCTGGAACCCCGCTCCAGCAGCATGGGGGTGGGGCGGGGGGTGGAGGGGGTGGGGCCGGGGGGCAGGTGGGGGTGGCAGCTGCTCCTGGGCTCCACCCTGTAGTGCACCGTAGTCAGCAGCACCCAGTGGCCAGAGGTTTCCCCCAGCAACCTACAAGGTGATTTCAGAGCAGATGCAGCCAGAGAGTCATCTGCCTAGAAACAGCTTTCTTTGGCATCCTAAAAAGTAGATTTCTGGCAAGTTCTGGAGGGCAAATTCTAGCAAGTTCTACCTGTGTGGCATTACAGGGACTTCTCTGCCCCTCAGCAAGCCACACTTATGCCCTCTCCTTCAGAGTCTGGACCTCAGCCCCGGGGGCTCTTCCTAGAGATAGTGGCTGGCCCTTATGTTTATTTGCATTTCCAAATTCTATAGCTTTCTTTCCGATTCTTACTAGCTAATCCCTTGTTACTCTGCTCCACAGTTGCATTTAAAATGCTTTGTGTTAAACTTTCCTGTTCACATTCCTGTGTGGTTTTTGTCTCCCGGAGGGCCCCTCACTGATGCCCTCAGGCTGGTGGACAGGCAGCGCACCTTACAGGGTAGCCAGACGGCAGGGGAAAGCAGGGACTTTGAAATCCAGCAACTGGTGTTCCAACTGCCCACAGAGCTGGGGAGGAGAAAGAATGCAGTTTGAACCAGAAGACTGGTGGTGGGTCCCAGCTTCACCACCAAACAGCTGCGTGGCCCTGAGCCTGTCACCTCCCCCAGGATCCCTCCTTCATTAGTAAACAGGAGCCCACTCCCTGGCTGCTTTGAAGGTGAAGGAAGGCGAGGGATGCTGTGGAGCTTTGAACCAGGGCTCAGGGCTCAGGGCTCAGGGCTCCAGCGGGGGAGGGGCTCACTGTGACTCTCCCCTGAGCACACCGCCACCCATCTGCCAGCAGCCCTCTCTCCTCTGCAGGGCTTAATCATGGGACAGCCAGCCAGGCAGTTCTGGAATCTCGAGACTTGGGCTAATAATTCCTTCTGGGGCAGCCGGTCTCAGCAGCGCCAGATGTGGGCAAATGGGGTGGGAGAGGCAGTGCCAGCAGGAGCCAGGAGTCAGGTCTGCCCGCCAGGGGGCAGGGCAGGGGCACAGTTCCTCTGGGAGACTCGGTTTCCCTGAGAGTTCTCACTTTACCCCTCTCTCACAAGTCTTTGTTGAACCCCTGTCACATGATGGGCACCTGCGGTCTTGTGGGGAGTGAAACAGACACGGCATGGACGTCCTGGAGGTCAGAAACAAGCCAAAAGGACAGACATGGATTTTTAAAAATTATTTTTAAAGTATAGTCAGTTTACAATGTTGTGTCAATTTCTGGTGTACAGCATCATAGTTCAGCCGTACGTATACATACATATATTCGTTTTCATATTCTTTTTCATTATAGGTTATACAAGATATTGAATATAATCTCTGTGCTGTACAGTATAAACTTGTTTATCTATTTTATATACAGTAGCTAATATCTGCAAATCTGGAACTGCCAGACTGATAACCATTCACAACAGAATTGCCCATGGGGACAGTGCAGTGGGGTATTGGAGGCGCTGCAGTGGGAGTGAACTTGGATGAACCCTTTCCCTGTCTGCACCTCAGTTTCCTCATCTGTAGAATGAGGCCCACCATGCATCCACCCCAAGGGGAGGGTGTGAGGGTGAAATGCAGTCTTACCTGTAAAGCGCTCAGCAGGTGCCTGGCACACAGTAGGTGCCCAGCACTGGTTATTATTATGATTATCGTTTTCAATTTCTTCCTCAGAAGCACTTACATCGGTGGGAACTAATCACCACTGATTTGCTGGGTGACCTGGGCAAGCCGCTCTCCTCTCTGTCCTGTTTCCCCAGCTGAGCGTGGAGCGGGGGGGAGGGGGGCCTCAGACACAGGGTCGGGCTCCATGTCGATGGCGGGGCCCAGGGCTTTGCCCCCAGCCCAGGGCTCCCACAGGAGGATGAGGTCACAGCAGCCACTGACCAGAGGTCACCGGGCTGAGCAGGAGGGGCGGGGGTGGGGAGTGTTCCTGTCTTCTCTGGAAGTTCTCATTGTCTGAGGGCTGAAACCGGCTCAGGGACCACATCCCCCTCCTTGTCCTTCCAGCTACCCTGCCGCTGCAGCCTCTTTTCAACCCACGGACTGCCAGGCTCTGGCTATGCCGGCTGCATCCTCAGCCTGGCCGCAGGGAGTGATTCCAGATGAAAGGCTCAGGGCAGGCTGGAGAGGCCCTTGGAACATTCAGGTGATCCCCCGTTTCACAGAGGAGGAAACTGAGGACAGGGTCTGGCTCTGCTCACCATGGTGTCCTAGCTCCATGCAGGAAGCATGGCACATAGTAGGTACTCAATAAAAATATGTAGGATAAGTTGGTGAATTAATGAATCACAGAGAGGAGACCTGCCCCGCTGCCGAGGGACAGAGCTGGGCTGGGAACTGAGACTTTCCCCCTGACCCCTCAGGCATCACCAGTACTCTGACATCGGCACTGCACCTGACAGTGTGCAAATCCTTTAGGGTCATTGCATTGTTTTTATTCTTCATTTTGTCTCAACTCTCAGAACAAGCATCACTGAGCCCATTTTACACATGAGGAAAGGGAGGCTCGGAGAGAGGAAGGAACTGACCCACTCGGGGCAGCTGTGGGCTGGGAAGGAGCCTCTGAGAGGTGCACCCTCGAGCCCAGGGAGACCTTGGGGCCAGCTGCCTCCCGATTCCCACCCACAGGACAGGGAGAGGGTGGGGCTGGTTCCTGCAGGAGTCCCTGCTGCTTTCCAGGCTGCTGCACAGAAGCGGGCTCTGACTCTTGCAGGAGGCCTCCCTTAATCCCCAGCTCCAGCCTTTTCTCCTCACTGCCCACGCTGCCTGCTGTGTGTGTGTGTGTGTGTGTGTGTGTGTGTTTGTGTGAGCGCGAGCGCGCGCGCGCGCCGTGTGCACGAGTGTGTGTATCCAGAGAGATGCAGCAGCAGGCATCTGGCCACAAGAGCTGCCACACTGGAGGGAGGCAGTTCTCGGAAGTGTGGGAAGGACATTTAGCAGGGGGTGGAGTAGGGGCTTCATGCGCCTGCATGCAGGGGCAGAAACCCATTCCTTGAAACAGGGTTGAGTCCTCAGGCCTCCTGTGAGAGACTGAGGGGAGGCAACGGGAGGAGCAGGAACTCGGAGAGAGGGAGGACAAGAAGACACACACCCCCACACACATACACAGGAGTAAGCCGCAGGGAGCGCTGACTGGCTGCCTCCTCCAGGAAGCCCCTCCTGACCTCACCTTGGGCTGGGCTCCTGTAGCCTTCACTCTGCCTCTCCCTTCCGACACTGTCTGGAGCTCACCTGGAGTTCCCAGCTGGCTGCCTGGCTGTGACTGGGTCTGCTCCCCTGTCTGGAGGCGAGGCAGTATGGGATGTCCACCTCTCTCACAGTGGATGGGATTTTGAGCGAGCACCAATGAAGGGGTCGTCTGTTCACAGAGCAGGAGGCAGAGGCTCAGAGAGTCTGAGTGACCTGCCCAAGGTCACACAATGTCAAGAGCAGAATCAGGATTCAACCCAGGCTGGACTGACCCTGAGGTCTGGGCTCTGATATATTCATAGTAACATCCATTGAATTGAACCACTAAATTAACCACCTTCAAAAAGGAAAGGGCTTCCTCCCTAGGTGGCTGGGAAGGGGCCATCCAGAAACAGGTGGGCTTCTTAGAACCCCAACGTATCAATCCTGTCTTCGGTGCCAGAGAACTCCTACTAGTCTCTTAGAGTCCCGCTAGCATGTCCACTTCATCACTTCAGCTCCAGAGCCCAGCTCAGCCTGGCACATGGCGGGCACGTGAGGGGTTTGTTATTCTTTCACTCACTCATTCATTCATTCATTCCAAAGTCTGCAGTGAACACCCACTGCATTCGGACCACATTCTAAAGGCTGCAGCATCAAGCCAATCAGATGAAGTCCTTCTCTTGAGAATTCTCTTAAACAAGCCCACAAATTAGAGTGTAATTATAACCCATGTTAAGTGCTCTGAAGGAGAGGAAATAGATTTGAGAGAGAATCTTAGGAGGGAGAAACTCATTTAGAATGGGGGACAGTGATCGGATGAGGTTCTCTGAGGAGGGAGGCTTAAACAGAAAATCTTGAAGCATGAGAAGGAATCCATCCAGCCAGAAAAGGGGGTCAGGGGCTGCTGGGAGCCAGTCACCCTGGTCCTCGGGACAGTGAAGGGCGGGGACCTGATCTGAGAGCAGAGGGAAGCGCTGAAGTGTCTCCAACCAGGAAATGATGGGGCGATATTTACATTGTGGGAGGGTGACTCTTCAGATGGACGGGGAGTGGGTGGAGGCAGGCGTGGAAGTGGGGAGACCAGTGGGGAGGCCGTGGGATTCACACAAGCGGGAAGACTGGGCTGAGGTTGGGGTTGGGAGGTGGAGAAGGGGGAGACACGTCAAATGCAGTTGTTTGCTGGATTGATATGAGGGGCCACGGGAGGATGGGGGGATGATGGTTATGGGTGAGGGGATGGCAAGCTACTCCCATCCCTCCAGGACCCCTGTCAGCCCAGGTTCTGGAATCATGGGGGCCCCACCCTCTTGTCTGCAGGATCCCTGGCCCCATATGCCACCTGGAAAATGCCAATACTCCCCACATTGTATCCTCTCTTGGCCATGGAGTGCTCACCACTGGAGGGGGTGGATGGGGGTCAGGAAGGTGGGAGGATGAGGGGCTGGCATCCCTGACTCTGCCCTGATGGGGAGGTGACATTGGGCAAGACTCTTCTCCCAGAGCCCCCACAGGAGAATGGCCAGTTGCCAGAGGGCAAAGGGGTCTGGGTCAGGTGACCCCAGGGAGGCTCCAAGCCTGCTTCCAGGGAGGCCCCCAGAGCATCCCCTCCCAGTGGGGCCTCGGCGAGGTGCGAAGGGTTAATGCCCGAGATGCTCTGATGGTGCTGCTGGGGCCTGTCTGCCCCTCCTCACCTGTGATTAATTCAGTTTGGTAAAGCAGCATTTATTCTGGAAATTTAATCGTCATTTCTGATGGTAAAGGAATTGAAAAATAAATTGAAAGTGTCAGACGATGCGTTAGGGTGGGTAATGGAGTGAAGCGGAGGCCGCCCACCTGGCCTCCCCATTGGGCAATTTATGGGCCCAAGAAATTAGCCAAGTTTCTCTTTCCACAATTGCAGGATCAAGAACCAAGGGTGATGGGAAGAGAGGGGTGGGGGGAAAAGGATGGGGAGGCGAGAGACAGGAGACAGCCTAGCCTGCAGGTGGGGGCAGCATTAGTGTCACCCAGCCCAGATCAGAGAGGGACAGGGGCCTATCCTGGATAACACAGGATGCTGGGGGCACAGTGAGGCTGGGGTCCAGGCTCCCTCCTCCCACCACCAGGCCAGGAGAGGATAATGATGGGGGTCTGGCCTCTTGGAGAGAGGTGCTCTCGGTGGCTCTGAACTAGGGTCCACTCATCTTTGGAGGGTGGCCTCCACCTCCCCACAGCTGCCCCTCTGCCTCGGGATGGGGGATGCCCACCTACGAGAGGGCCCACCTCACGGATGGTCTCTGTCAGGACAGCGTGAGCTCATGTCTGTGTGAGTTTACAGGGACCGGGTCTCCCCAGCCCTCCCAGAGGGCTCCTGACCAGGGAGGGCCAGGACTCCCCCGGCTGACTGCAGGTTTCTAAAGGCAGGACTATTTTCTCCAGCTAACTAGTGTCTCCTTAGAACACACCCTGACACCTCCAGGAGACTGAGGACTCCTTGGGCTGGCCCGTGGACGAGCTCCTCAACCCTCCCTACGTGTTGGCTGCAACCCAGGGTGGGCACAGTCTGTGGAAATCCCAGTAGTCAGGTCAGCCATGTCCCGGCCTGGGAGCTTCCAGGTGAGGAAAGAACGTTGCAAGGGCACATCTGTGCCAGGAGGACCAGGACCCAAGGGATTCCGAGAAGACAGGCTCCCACAGTGTCCTCCCACCTGGGAGGACAAGGTGGGGACAGGGCCAGTCCCCAACCCTGTCTAAACCCCGTCTCCCGCAACAACCTAAGACAAGGAGAGCCCAGCACCGGAGGCAGGAGCTCTGGGTTCCAGCCCAGCTCACTCATTCACTCATTCACTCATTCATTCATTCACCAAGTGTTTCTGGAGCACGTGCTCTGTGCGTGGCACCATGCAGGGCACTGGGGATGCAGCCACACAGAACAGACAAGGTCCTTGCCCCACGGAGCTTGCATCCCCATGACGGGGGGACTGTTAATAAATACACCAGTGAACAAACAAGCAAGAACGTTTCCTAAAGTATTAAATGCCATGATGGAAATAAAGCAGGATGACGTGGTGCAGAGTGCCTGGGGTGGGGGTCCTTTCTCCAGCGGGTCTGGGGAGGCTTTAAGACTTCAGGCTGAGATCCACAGATCTCAGGGTGTCCCAGACGTCGAGGATGGTGAATACGAAGACCTCGGCCCCATCTAGGAGTCCTCTGAAGGCTGGGGTGGCCAAGCAGTGGTACCTGAGGGACTGCGGGGCAGGATGCGGCTGTGGGAGTGGCTGGAGACAGCTGTCATTTCATGTACAACCCCGTGGCTATGGTGAGGACTCTGAAGTTTGTTCTGGGAGCACCAGAAGCCCCTGAAGGGTTTAAGCAGGAGAGTGACACAGCCATGTATGTTTTTATAAGGTCGTACTTGCTGCTGTGGGTAGAGGAGGGCGGAGGGACAGGAAGGAGCAGGAGCATCCTGCAGCCCGTGAACCACTCCTGGAGGATGGGTAGGTCTCTGTGGAGGGCCACGTACCAGAGGCCCAACAGCGGGGCCCTGCTGCCTGAAACTCAGGGCCTGAGTCCTCACCAGCCACCATCATGCCTTGTCACCCATGTGGTCACCACGCTGTCCCCTACCCTGCCACTCTTGGGTGGACGGATACTAACTAACCCTCCCTGGGCCTCACCCCGCACTGCCCTGAGTGCATGGTGCATTGCACTTCCTTCTCCCAGCTAACAGTCTTGTGCTGGAGGAACAGTCATTGTGTAATTCACCGGGGAGGAAAAAAGGCTCGGAGAAGGAAATAAACAACCAGGAAGCGGGGGCCCTGTGGGACCTCCAGGGCCCTGGCCACCGCTCCTAGGGGCAGATCTGTACGTGTACCCCGCCACCCCTTCCCCAGTATCCTCACTCTGTCACCTGTCATCCGTCCCCACCTCCTGTGTCCTGCCCCCAATGAGAGGCTGCCTGCCTCCTGCTCCCCTTCGCCCCGACCCCTGCACGTGCACACACACCACTGTCACACACAAACTCATGCAGCCTCATGTGTTCCTCCCCCCAGGTAAGTGTCTGCATCCACATTTGCCCCACAGCCTCCTTCTGGGAGGAAGGTCCCCATGGGTAACTCTTGTTTCCGGGTGTGCTATGAAATTCACCATCAGATTTAAAGCTGAGAGAAGAGAGGGCAAGGAGGAGCCAAATCTCATTTTAATTATCTGTGACAGGTCCCAATTTTTCAGGTGATAATTATAATAATTAAAAATTCTGTTATCAGTTCTGGTGGGGGAAGTCACTGCCTGTGCAGCCGGCTTCGGGGCCACGAGCAGGCAGGGTGTTCTGATAACAAGACACAGTTCCCAACCTCCCCTCTCCAACCCTGGGACCTGACGTCCTGCATTAGGATGTGACCTCTCTGTGTGTCACCCATGCACTCTGTGTCACCTCAGCTCTTGGCCACTTGTAGACCTTCTGAAGCCACCCAGCAACCCACAATGATGGAAGCTGGTCTCCACTGCCCACCTCCATGTCCTCAGTGGCCTGGCACACAGGAGGCTCCCAAGAAATGTCTAAGGACTGCAGGGATGTGTAAATAATCAGGACAAATCCATGAGGTAGGCATTCTCATTCTCATTTAACAAGCGGGGAGCCTGAGGCTCAGAGAGGTGAAGGGACTTGCCCAAAGTCACACAGCTGGTGGGGACAGGGATGAGGAAAGGGAGGGTCAGTGGTGGGGCTTGGGGAGAAGCATGGATCCTGAGGAGAGACAGAGATGGCCAGAGCTGTCATGCATTTAGGCAATAAATGACATGTTTTACAAGTGTCCAGCCATTCCTGGGGAGAATCAAGCCAGCACATGTGAGGCCCCAGTGATGGCAGCCTTGGGGGAGAAAGGAGGGAGTAGAGAGGAGAGAGGGAGCAGCCTCATTTGCCTAAAGACCCCACCTTGTCCAATCAGCTGGGCTCTCAGGAGCAGGGCCGGGCCAATCAGAAGGAGGCTGGGAGCAGAGGCAGGTGGAGCAGAGCCAGACCCCACCTGGGTTAGTGGCCAAGCCCTGCAGGATGTTCAGGATGGACCCTCCCCACTGGGTTTTCCCTCCTTAACATCCTTGAGTTCTCCCAACAGCCCCACATCCAGGGCAGGAATAATCACCTCCACTTTGCAAATGAGACAACTGAGGCCCAGAGAGGCCATGTGACTTGTCAAGGTCACACAGCCAGTAAGCAGCACCAGAACAGACCCAGGCCCTGACTCCCAGCCCAGGGCACTGAGTCCTGCCCCTCTGGCTTCCTCCTGCTGCCCTGGCCCGGGGCCCTGCCGGGCACCCCTACCCTGGGCCTGTCCTCTGCGACCGACCACCAGCCCCTCTTCCCAACAAACACCCCACCCAGGGCTCAACTCAGAGCTGCTACCTGCTCCCAAGCCACTTCTCCATCCTTGAGCCCCAGACATTTTGCTCCAGCTTCCCCCATACACCCTGACACCAGGGTCAGGGACCCATAGAATGTCTGGGCAGGGGCCCTAAGAGGGCCTTGTGCCCCCCTGGGAGCTCAGGGGGAGCAGTGGTCCCTCAGCACCACTCTGTGCCCCTCCCCTCCATGGAGCCCCACAGGGCCTGACTTGGGGTGCTGCTCTTCCCCTAGCATCCGTCCCCCTGCTTCCTGCCTCACTTATCCCCCAGCAGATTCTGCAAATCAGGGCTAAGGTTTGATTTACAAACTTCCTGGGGAAGGAGGGCGGCGTCTGCACCTGCAGTGACTGAGAGGCCCGGTGATTTACTCTGCCGGGAAATGCTTGCTTCTCCAGAGGGATCATCTTGGCCCCTCCTGGTTGAAGACAGATTTACTGAGGCTTCTTTTTCCCAGGGAGCTTCTTGGTGGTTTTGGGTGGGGGACAAAAGAGATGGACCCCCATGTTGTGAAGAGCAAACCTAGACAGTGTGGTTGGAAAAAAGATGGACTTGGGGGTGACCCAGGAGCTGGGTTTCAATTCCTGCCCTATCATGGCCAAGCTATGTGACCTTGGGAGGTTCAGTTAATCTCTCTGGGCCTTGATTTCTTCATCTGCAAAATGGATTTAATCACACAATGGAATTGGTGACAACTTCTGACCCCCAGGGTGATGAGGCTTAGATGAGGTATAAAGACCCGACACATAGTAGGTGCTCAGGAAAGTTGAATTCTCCCCTCTAGCCCATTTGAGGTCCCCCTTTCCCTGCCAGATCCTCCTCTGGGTAGCCTTACCCAAGCTTTCCTCTAAGTGACCCCTGCACCTGTCTCTGTCCTCGGGGAGAGCAGACCCTGTCAGTCTCACAGGTTCCACATCCCTGTAGCTCAGGAGAGAGAAGAATGAGGTCCCATAAGCAGGATGGGTCCAGCTTCCAGGACACCAGGTAAAGATGGTTCACACGCCTGGGGGGTTGTCAGCAGTGTGGCTGCTTCCCTGCTAATGAGTTAACACATCCTGTCTGGAAAGGGCCCTTGGCAGAGTAAGGAGTAAGGGGCCTCTGGAACCCAAATTTCTGCTGTGACCCAAGGGGTCAGCAGAATTCTTTAACTTGTCCGATGTCTAATAAGACGAGGAGGGACAGGTGAGGGCACTGGCCTTGTTAGCTCAGATGACCCAGGTCTGGGGCCTGGCCACCACGGGGATGTGAATGAGAGGTGTAGTGTCTTGGTTGAGGGAGTCCTGCCAGCTCCAGTTTCTCCTGAAGGCATCTCCAGCACCCTAAAATCTGATCAGAAACTAAAAAAACAAAACAAAAAAAACCCCATCCTACTCCATTCTCAAAGTGCAATGCAAGGCAGAGGGGCTCTGTAGTAATACCCGTCAGACCCCAGAGGACCACCAAGACCTGTGGCTGTCCCTTGAGAAATCCCGGCAGCCCCTCTGTCCCCCCAGACTCAATCTTCTCACCTGTGAAGTGGGAGTGGTTCCAGGAGGGGTGGAGTTGGGTCAGGTGTGGACTTGGGAGCCCAACTGATGGATTCAATACCTACCTGGCTTGTAACCAGGATTGAGGAAGTGACCTAATCTTTCTGTGCTTCAGTTTTTCTCATCTGTAAAATGGGGTAATAATAGTACTTCCTTCATAGAATCATTGCGAGGATTGAAGGAATTCATACAGGTTAATTGCTAAACTCAGTGCCCAACACACAGCAGGTACTCAGGAGATGGCGGCTGCTGTTTTTATGTCACTGCCCGAACCACTACTATTAGATCCCAAAGATAGAGGAAATGCACAATGGACAGAGGGTACCAGGAAGGCAGAAATGCTTCTCAGTGATTCTCCCTGTCTTTGTATTCACAGTAGCACACATACAATAAAGTGGAGCTTCATTATTGCCAATTAGTCCATCTACAGACAGTGCTGGATACACAGGTAAATTCCGGGGCCGCTGGGATGAGCATCCCCAGGAGTTCTGGAAGCCCAGGTTGGGAACCTTGGCCATAGCTCCAGTCAAAGCCAGCGGGGACTCCTGACACTCACAGTTATGGTGGAAGCACAGTAACAGCCCAGCCTCATACCTGCTCTCCTGCTCCAGCCGGAGCCAGAGACAGAGCCAGAGCCAGAGCCAGAACCAGGGCAGCCTGGGACCTTCCCACTTCCCCAGATGGGGTCCTCCACTCACCCCTCCAACCCCAGGCACTCAGATGCATGGTTCTCTTTCTTCTCAGTGAATACATAATCGCCTCTTAGGATGGGCTGAGATGACTGCTGTAATAAAACTGCTCCATTACATCCCTCTACCAGGAGCCGTTTAATGAACACATGCTGGGGCTCTGTGGCTTTTTTGAACTAAATGCAAAGGAAATACATTCCACCGTATTGTTTAATTAGCTTTGGAGGGTGGAGCGGGCTGGGAAGAGAGGGTGATATTGAGGGATAGAGGCAGAGAAAGAGGAGAGGATGAGGGAGATGGGTTAGCAGAGGAGCAGAGAGGATGTGGAGGGGAGACAGTAGGGGAGAGGGTGAGGGAAGGATGGAAGGAGTGAGCGAGGAACAGGGGAAGAGGAGAAATGGGGCCTTTTTTAATGTACCTGACTCTCCTAAGCCCACTTGAAGGGAGGGCGGGGTTGGGCAGCCTCATTCTTCCCATTGGAAAAGTAAGAACACCCGGTCCTGCTCTGTGCATCCTCGGTGCTGAGGATACCTTGGTGGATAAGGCGGACAGCATCCTGCCTCTGTGGGGTTCACAGTAGAGTGCAGAAGGCAGGCCTTGAACAACTATTCCACTCAGATTTGTGCATATGAGTGTTTCAGTGTGTGCACACGTGCGACTTTGCATATGCGTAGGAGTGTGTGTGTGCATGAATGTGTGTGGATTGACATGTGAGACTGCAGGAGTGCAGGCATGTGAATGTGGGTATGAGCAGATGTGTTTGTGTGAGGGCATGTACATGTACACAGTGTGCATTTGCTGTGTGGGAGTACACCTGCGTGTGTGTATCAGTATGTGAGGATATTATGTGAGTGCATGCTCGTGCAAACATATGCGTGTGAATGCACGGATGAGTGTGGGTGAATGAGTATATGAGAATTTTTATTTGATCCCCTGTGTGTGCAGATGTGGGTGTGAGCCTGTGTATGATTGTGTGTGTTTCTGTGAGTGCAAAAAACAGATGTGTATCTGAGTGTGTGTGAGTGCACGTGAACATGTGACATTGTGTAACTGTGTGAGTGTGTGCATGTGAGGGTGTTTATGTGAACGTGTGGATGAATTTATGAGCATGTGTTAGTGTGTGTTTATATAAGTGTACACGTGCATGTGTGTATAAAGTCATGATTACCCATGTGACTATGTTTAGAGAAAGAGTAGTAGTCCAGTGGTTTAAGGAAAAGTGTGGGCTGAAATGGGACTACTGGACTGGGAAATCAGCTCTGTTACATCCTGGCTGTGTGCCCTTGGGCAAGTTGATTAACCTCTCTGGATTTCCATTTTCTCATCTATAAAATTGAAATCAAGAAATACCTGCCTTCTAGGGAGGGTTACATTCACTAATATATCTAAAGCACTTAGTATATATTTAGACTTAGTACTTAGCTAGCTCTGCATTTTAGCTGTGAGACTGATAAAAGCCAAAAAGCAAGGGAAAAGGATTGGTGAGTCCTGACATATCAGGGGTCAGGGGAATCTTCTCTGAAAGAAGTACCTCTCATCCCAAGACCAAGAATAAGTCAAGATGAATTTGTGGCTTCTACTCAGTCCCTATCCTGCATCCATCCCTCTCCTTTCATAAGACCACTTCAATTTCCATTTGAATGCAACTCCCTGATCACTCTTATTCCATCCAGGTGGGCTGACCCATCCTGACTCCTGCCACCCAGGCCTGGCCATTCAGTGAACTTCACCCTCTGGTTATAGTAATTATTTCAGGAGTGGGCAGATGACTCAATCCAGGCCAGTGAGAATCATACCAGAGACCATCCTAAAACTATAGGGAATGAGGGGTGAGTTGCCAGTGTGACAGAAGCCTGGCACTAGTAGCATCCCTTCCCCACCTAGAGGGAAGAGAGTGACTGAGTGCTGCCAATACAGAGGAGATGAGAAGACTGTGTTCTGAAATGATAACATTTGAATTCCTGGATCCAGCTATGCCTGAAGCTATTGACTCCTGAATTTTTCATGTGAATAAACCAGTGGATCCTCCTTTTAATTTCATTTGTTTAAACTGGTTTTGGTTGTTTTTGTCACTTTAGTTGTAAGACTCTGAATGATATTGCACATTCCTGGAGAAGGGCACAGATGTAGGAAGGCTCTGGGGAGGGAAAGACTGTGGTCCAGTCAAGAAGCTACAACAGTGCCAGCACTGAAGCAACAGAAAAGGTGGTGGGTGCCTGTGTGTCAGGGCTCAGAGGAGCCAAAAGCCTCAGCATATTGGGCAAGTGGGTCTGCATAGTGTAAGAGCTAGAAGGCTTGACATGCTCAATGCATTCATTTTGACCGCTCTTTAGAGTTGTGGTCCTCTCCCAGCCTGCCCCCAGTGTCTTCCTCACTTCTCATTTAACCCCCATGCCTGACTCAGTCCATCCCTAAGTCCTGAATCCAGAACAGATAGGGTTTATAGGGGCCATAAATGCCACCTAGTCCCATATCTTTTTTATTTTATTATTTTGCTTTATGACTTTATTTTACCAAGTGATATATTAATATGTTCTCTTGGTAAAAAGATACTATCTAATAATGTTGAAAAAGCAAATAGCTTCATTTTTCAGGATGGGAATGGAGGCCAAGTAGGTTATACAGCTCACCTAAAGTCATATAACAAGTTTATCAAACATCCGGGGTCATGGAAGCCTTCTGAATCCTTTCCATCTTATGTAAGAAAAAACTAACATTTTAGCACTTACCATGTGCCAGCCACTATGTCAAGCTCCTTACTTTCCTTATTTCTATTCAGTCCTCATTGCAATGCTCTGAGGCAGCTACCATTAATTTTCCTAATTTGACAGACAAGGCAGCCATGGCACAGAGGTTAAGGAAGTTGTTGACTTCCCCATGGTCACACAGCTTATGTGCTGCAGCCAAGATTTGAACTCAGGCAATCTGGTTCCAGAGTCCATGCCCTCACTTCTGGCAATAATGTAGCATTTGGAAGAGTAAATTTTTTAAAATAATCAGATCATTCTACCGAAAAGACAGAGAGAAATGAGTGGTCCCAGGATGCTGAAGAGGAAGGCCCTTTAGCTGCACCAGAACTCTCCGTGGTGCTGAAAATCAATTGTCTGCTACACTAGCTAGTCTGGGATGTTGCTTTCCCCCCATCCATTTCCTAGGCTGAGTTTCCCAGCCCAGCTCCTCATAACTTAGTCCATTGATAATCTTATCTCCATCCCACCTGAGAAAACCTGATTGAGGCTGCAAGTTATGAAACTACTACAACTCTCCATCTACACACATACACACACATGCATCTTGGAGTAACCTCTCTTTACAGAATCTTGCTTCTCTTTAGGAAAGGGTTAGTTAGACTAGAATACAAGGAAGACTTACTGAGTCCAAAAGTACCTTTTGTAATCATCAGACCCAACCTTTCTGTCTTTTTTGTTTGTTGCATTTTAACTTGCATATGATGCAAATGCACAAATCTTAAGACTACATTTACTAGATTGTAAAAATAACCACAGACTCTTTCCTCCCTCTATCCACACTCTTGTGATGCAGCATTTCAGATTCCCCCAACAAGAATGAAAATCTATTTCTTCATCTCTTCAGTCTTCATTGGACAAGGGACTTGCTTTGGCCAGTGGGAACACGAGCAAGCAGTAAGCAAACAGAAGCTGAAAACTGCCTCCATATAGGGGCGTTTCTTCTCTTGCTGCACTTGAAGATGTGGGAATGAGCCTAAGCTAGCATGCTGGAGGGTGAGAGCACAGATGGAGGAGAATGGAGGAGCCTCCGCTGATAGCTTGCTACCTACTAGATGTGTGAGTAAAGCCATCCTAAATCATTCAGCTGCAATCCACAATACTAACCAACCACAGATTCATGAGACTCAGCATCAGAGAGAAGCTGAGCTAGCCTTGACCTGATCAATTGCACAGACTACCAAAAGAATTGTGAGCTAAATAAATATTTGTTATTTACCTCCAAATTTGTAGATTGCTTCATAGCAAAAGCTGGTAGTGATATCTCTACAAATTTTTACAAATGTGTACACCTATGTAACCACCACCCAGATCAAAATGTAGCACATTTATAGGACCCAAGAAAGTTTCTTTCTCCCCCTTTTCTAGTTAACTTCCCAACCCTGAAAGATAACCCTTATTCTGACTTTCTGTACTATAAATTGGTTCATATTAATGGAATCATAAAGTGTTTTTTGTCTGATTTTTTTGGTGACCATAACTGGGATATGCATACATGTTTTGTGTGCATTAGTAGTTTGTTCATTTTTTTTTTAAAAAAAAATGCTGTGTAGCTTCACTGTTGTTAGTCTACCACAATTTATTTATCATTTTCTCATAGATTTTGGGTTGTTCCCTTTATTGACTGTTATCAATAAAGCTTTTATGCACACTTACATGTGAGTGATTTGTAGCTATATGCACTAAGTTCCCTTGGATACATTTTGTTATGAGTTGAATTATGTTCCTCCTCCCCCAAATTTGTGTGTTGAAGCCCTAACACCCAGCACCTCAGAATGTGATTGCATTTGGAGACAGGATCTTTAAAGACATAATTAGGTTGAACTGAGTTCACAAGGGTGGGCTGTAAGCCAACATGACTTGTGTCTTTGTAAGAAGGGGAGAGTAGGACAGACAAACGTTGGGGAAAGACCATGTGAAGACACCAGGAGAAGACGTCCACTTATAAGCCAAGGAGAGAGAGGCTTCAGAAGAAATCAACCCTGTTGGATCTTGATCTCAGGCTTTTAGCCTCCGAAACTGTGAGAAAATAAATTTCTATGGTTCAAGCCACCCAGCCTGGCAGCTCCGGCAAAGGAATATGGCCCTTAATGTATGTTACAACCAACTGAGTGCTGGGTGCTGGGCTAAGAGCTTTATACGTTCCACAGGATTTTCACAAAACCCCATGAGATCCCACTAAGATTTCCATTTACAGATGAGAAAACTGAGGCTCCAAGAGGTTTAATAAGTTGCCAGGGTTGTATAGTCAGAGTTATTAGACTTCTGCGTGATTAACTTGTTACAGCTCAACACTAACCACACAATCCTTTGTGTGATTGTGCAAAGTTGGTCCCATCATTACATGGTAAGCCCCACAAGGGTGGGGACTAGATCCATATTGTACATGTGGTACCCTAGTGCCCATCACAGCAATTGCCGTGACAGCTGACTTGAATTCCTGGGGTCTCAACCCCTCTCACCTCTCGCCACCTCCTGTGATTCCAGGGCTCTGTGATGGAGGGTGGGGAAGGGGGCTGCCAGGCAGGCTGCCCGCCTCTCTGCAGACAATTTGGGGGAGACAGTTTCCAGAAAAAGCAGCTGTGATTAACTCAAATGAACTGTAAAATTGTTTTTGGTTTAAAGGCTTTGCTTACTGAGGTATCGAGTGGTGGGAGGGGAGGGTGTGAGAAAGAGGGCCCAGCAGCCAGCAGGGGCGGCCACCTCCCACTCTTTGGGCAGCAGACTCTGGCCAAGTGTCCTACCCTAGGTTCTGGGCATCAGAAACAGCTGAGGCCCAGGGTGACCGCAGGGAGCTCACAGCCTAGACCTGATGAGGAGATGGGGAAACTGACAATTTTAGAACAATTGGACAAATGCTTGTAGAGGGGAAACAAGAGAGTACAGAGGAGGGGACCTTAATCTGGGACGGGGTGGGTGTGGTGGGGACAGCTGACATCATACAAATGACCTGGGTACAAATCCCAGCTCCACCACTTCCTAACCTAGTGACCTTGGCCAGGTGCTTTGTGTCTCTAAACCTCAGTTTCCTCTTCTGTAAAATGGGAATAATAATGATTCCCCACAGGGTAGTTGTTGCATTATATGAGATAATCATGCCATGCCCATGGCCTGGAGCATACACACAAGTTCAATACACACCAGCTGTGAGTGTTGCTCACTGAGCAAAGCTGTGAAGAAAGCTGGTGTCAGGCTGGGGGAGGCCTGGAAAGGGTGTTCCTAGAAGACGAACCAGCACATGCAAAGGCCTGCACGCAGCTAGGTCTGTGGGGTCAGAATCGGAGTGGAGGGTGGTGAGAGATGGGGCTGGGAAGTTTGGAGTTGCCAGCTTATAAGAGCCTTGCATTCCATGTGGATTGTTGGTATTTTAGTCCTCAGAGCAGTGGGAGCCATGGAAGGTCTTTAAGAGGCAGCATGGCGTGTTCACTTAAGCTGTAGATCATGCACTGGAGTGGGGAGGGGTGCTGGGTGCAGGGCAGCAGGGCAGCTGTACAGCATCTGGGGAGAGAAGATGGTGCCCTGGACTAGGTGGGGACAGTGTGGACAGGAGACATAAGAAGGGAGAGACAGCGGGGAAGGCAGGGCAGAGATAATGCCTAGGTGGGGCTGCAAGGAGGCAGCAGCCGAGGATGGCCCAGCTTTCCAGCTCCAGCAATGGAAGGGGCGGGGATGCTAAGCCACGTCCAGGACCCTGGAAGGAGCAGTGTCTAGGGCCAGCGACTCTCTGCCATGGGCCCCTGCAGGTGGCAGTGCCCATCTGGGCTGTAGGAGGACTGGGCTGACCAGATCCTTCAGCCACCCTCTGCCCTAGTATGGCTGGCCCTGGTCCAGAACTGCCTGGACCCCATTCCTCCAGCCAGAGCCTCCCTGACCCCAGCAGCTGGTGTGGCCCAGCCTGGCCTGCAGGCCACCCTCTGTGGGAGCTCAGCCACGTGACCCCACACCTCAACCCCAGCTGCTGTGATAGATGATCTTGAGCAAGTCTGGCGGTGCCTCTTTCCTTCTTGTCACACCTCTCAGTAATGCAGGGAGAGCCCCCGTCACCTCCTGGCAGAGAGAAGGGGTGCAGGAGGGTGAACCCCCAGTACAGTCAGGACTTGAACCTGGGGCCACAGAGACTCAAACTAGGAGAGGTGGGGACAGGGGCAGACAGACACTGAAAGGGACTCAGTGACAGAGCCAGCGACAAAGAGAGAGGAGCAGAGGGAGGCGAGGCTTGAGCGAGGCCTGGAGCAAGGGCCTCCCGGCCCCCTCCACCAGGCCGGACTTACTGGGGGGCAGGGAGTCACCGGGCCTCAAGCAGCACCCCCTTCTCTGTAGTTCATATTCTCGGAGAAAAGAAATCACTTTCCATCCAATTAATCTAATTAGACATAATCAAGTTGTGGTGATCTGTGCAGCAGGGTGAGTGATTAGGAAAAATTACCTCCCTGCAAAGAGTTTAGATTTAATTTTTGTTTCATAATCTAAAGACCAAATAGAAATAACTGAGTTCCTTTACTGCCCCTGGCCAAGAACTGGAAAATCTCTGGGGTGGGGGGTGTCAGCTCAGACAGAGGGTCAAACTTCAGCCAGGATGGGCTGGGAGTGGGGCGGGGCATGATGGACCTGCTGAGCTGGGCACCCACACCATCCACCCTCACCCTCAAGGACAGCCACGGTCCCACCTCAGGCCCCTCTCACACAGCAGGTCACACTGGGACAAATGGACTTCCACATGTGAGCCCTGAGACTTAGACACACAACTTAAGACCATCACATACACCCAGAGGCGCGCGCGCACACACACACACACACGGGCAGGGGCCCTGGTAAGTCCTAGGTTAGTCCCAGCTCTGCCACTAGTGTGCGACCACTGGGCTCCTTTCCAGAGCCCTGGTTTCCCATCTGTAGCAGGTGAGCCGTAGGCTTCCTTGCTTGAGTCTCTCGCAACTGTGATAGCTCGGGATTTGATATTGTCTGTCTGTCTGTCTGTCTCTCTCTCCTCTCTCTCTCTCTCTCCTCTCTCTCTCAGCCTCTTCTTTCAAATGGAAGCTGACTGAGGCTATGAAGCCTGGGAGGAGGTGCCCAGGGGTTGGTAAGGTGCCACTCATCACTAGGTGAGGCCTCCAACAGCAAAGCTGGGACTCACCCCCGCCACTCCGCACGGCCCCCAAGCCCTGGTCCAGGACACGAAAGCATCACTGCCCACCGTGCAGACACACATCTGTGACACACAGAAGACACCCCCTTCTCATGTTGGGACACGTCATTACCAGTTCCCAGGGTGGGAGTTCCCACGTGGCGCCAGTCCCGGGCCAGGACCAGTAGTGCCACCTGCTCCTTGAACATTTCTCTGAGGATCAACTGGAGAGGGAGCAGCCCGGGAAGGCAAGAGAAAAGAGTGCCTGGAGCCAGAAGCCTGAAGATGATTCATTTATGTCCCGAGGCTTCTCAGCTGGAGCGGGGCCCTGGGGACAGTTTGGGGTTAGGGATGGGCAGAGTCCACGGGTGGAGGCACAGCCTGGAGTAAACAGAGCTGGTGAACATTTCACTGAGGAGTGACAGGGCCCTGGGTGTCACTGAGGGGTGATGTAACGGTCCTGCCTTGCTGCCCCCTGTCCCTCCCCCCTCTCTGCACAGATGTGGCCACCTGAGCCCCATTTGTGTGACCCACTTGTGTGGCTGCAGGCCATGAGACCAGTCCTGAGCCAGTCGAGGGGGTTTAAGGAGTTCTGGGGTCAGGTAAGGTGAATTTGGAATCTGGCCTGGTTTTGAATCCCCGCCACTGGCTCGCTGAGGGAACTGAGCACACTCCACACTCATCCCCATCTCTAGACCTTGGGTTCCTCATCTTTCAACAGGATGAGGGGCTGGTAGGGACCCCACATGGGCTCCCACTGGGCACGGGGGTAGGGACATCCGCAGGAGCTCAGTGGATACTTGTTCCCATCCCCTCCGTGGCCCCCACATTGCCTGGCTCCAGGTCAGTACCCAGCAAATATTGATTAACCTGGTGAGATAATGAAATGAGCTGATTTCAGTGTCTGGGCCTCATGGCACCAAAATCTAAACCTGTGCTGGGAAATTGAACAACCAGAGAGCCAGCTGGGAGGGGGCATCGGGGGTTTGGCTGTTAGACATCAAGGAGGACTTCCTGGAGGAGGCAGGCCTTGGGCCAGGTGGGACTTGGATAGGGGAGGGAAGGCATGCTAGGAAGGGGAGACTGCAGGTGCAGAGGCAAGAGGTGGGATGGGGAGGGTCAAGATGAGACCTCTCTCTCCTGTGTGCTCCTGCCAATGGTGTGATGGGTAAGAGTTTGGGTTTGGAATCAGACAGACCTAGATATAACTTGCTTTTGGGGTGATGTTGGACAAGTCCCTCCAGCACTTGGGGCCTCAGAGTTGTCAGCTGTGAAGTGGGGGTGACAATACCCCTCCTCATGGGGTTGTTGGGAGACTGGCATGGGGTGTTGTGTTGTGCGTGTGCACACGTGTAGAGGGTCCTGGCGCAGTGCTGGGCTCCCAGGGGGCTCTCAGTCACAGGAGCTTTTCCCCTCTGTCAGCTCATCCAAGTCACCTACTGTCCCCAGAGGTGGCCTCCCTACCTGATCACATGTGGCCCCAGTGGGGAGCAGGCTTCA
The DNA here is from genome assembly GCF_048773025.1 of Camelus bactrianus. NCBI lineage: Eukaryota > Metazoa > Chordata > Mammalia > Artiodactyla > Camelidae > Camelus > Camelus bactrianus. Next base: position 58,433,941 of record NC_133551.1, read on the forward strand.
GTGCAGGGACCCAGGGGACCAAGGACACATCACACCTCTCAGGGAAGACCACCAGACTCTACTTGCCATGAAACACAGACCCTAGAACCTCAGAGCTGGGAGGCCCCTCCGCCGGCTCCTCTGCCCTGTAAGAACCCAGCACAGAGAGGTTAAGGGAGTGGCTCAAAGTCACTCAGCCCCCAATGTGCTATCCCCTCTCCCCCACAGTGCTCTGCTCTCTAACCAGCCTGGGGAGGGGCCTCTGCCTACAAACACCTCAGCTGAGTGACTCAGGTATCAAGGATTCCTCTTCTCCCTTCATCCTCCCTCAGCCCTCACACCCACTGGCTCACTGGGGTGAGAAGAGCCTGGAAAGGGGACCCAGGGGCTCCCAGGGAGTCAAGGCCAGTGATCTGTAGACCAGTCTGACTGAGGCCTGGGCCTGTGCTGGGAAGGGGAGGGTTAAGCCTTGAGTGAATTTTCCTGGTTAGTGTTTAAGTTGCAGTTTCTAAAGGCCATCAGGAGCTCCATAAAGCAAACATTTTCTCTCTTAATGACACTGCAGCAGATTAAGGAGGGGCCCATCTCCCAGAGCGCGTGAAAGAGAGGCCATCCATTACCCCGCACGGTCTGGCCCGGCAGCTGGAATCACTTTCCCAGAGACATGCCCGAGTGAGGGAGGGATTCTTGCAGCCTTGCTGTCAGCAAACCTGGCCAGGGCTCTGGGGCCGTGGGTGGATGCCCAGATACCAGGCTGAGAGGACACTCACACAGGCTGGGTTTAGTCAGCATGAGAAAGATCTCGTGGTCCCAGTGGACCACAAACTGACGGTCATTCACTTCTACAGGCTATCTTACCCTTAAAGTTGGCTCAGATGGGAATCTGTGTCTGCTTTGGATTCACAGCAAGGGAGTCTTGTGAAGACCCAGCAGTGATAACCCTACATGAGACTAATCCCAAATCTTTCCTGCTCAGTTTGGGCTTGCAGTTCAAAGGCAAGTGGTAGCCAGAATAGGCACTTGACTTGTGGTTAGAAGATGTGGGTTCAATTCTGCCTCTGTGACCTTAAGTTACTTTCCTAACAATGACCACAAACATCACTGAGAATTTACTGTATGCCCAGCTCGTACCAGACCCTTTCCATCTGCCCTTTGCTTTCATCCTCTCTGAAAGGTAGGTGTCTATCCTCTTTTTATATACAAGAGGACTGAGGCTCAAAAGACAGGTCAAGCTCATCCAGCAGCAGAGCTGAGATTCCAACCCAGATATGTCTGCTTGTGTTCCTTTCACTGTACATGCCCTCTGAGCCTCAGTTTCTTTGTCTGTAAAATGGGAATGACAGTACACACTCTGTACGGCTCACAGAGTAGGTGGATAGCACCCGTGAAGTGGAGGATGGGAAATGTGCCGTGCGTACAGGGGAGGTGCTAGACACATGTGTGCGCACGGGTGAGCACACACACACACAAACACACACACGATTGTCCACCAGGGGACACCAATCAGTTCCTATCCAGAGATGAGAAGTTACAGAAGAAGCTTTTTGAGAATGAGCTTTATTTCTTTATCTATCCAGTTTTGATGACGTTAAAATCTAAAAGGCCCTGATACCCAGATTGTGAATGTATAAATTCACAGTATATTTAAAAAAAAATCCTAAAGTGCTCATATCTTTGAGGCAGCAATTCTGCCATCAAGAAACTTAATCAGGGTTGAGCACACAAGCTCACATACAGGGACGTTCACTACCAAGTTTCTGATAGCAGCCAATGTCTAGAAACAGATTGTCCAATAGAGGAATAGTTATGTGAGATACTGTATGGCCATGTGATGGAATATTACACAGCCAACAAAAGTCATGGTTGTGAAGCACATTGCATGACCTGGGGATGAGAGAGCAGAGCCAACACCTGCATGTACCATGTGATCCCCAAGAAGGCATCTCTCTGAGTAAGGTGATGGGTAGTTTCTATTTCTGCTGCTTATTTTCCTGCATGGAATCTACCTATTTTTAAAACAAATGAATAACATGAACTCCACATCCCCCTACTTCCGAAGGAGGACTGCAGAGGATAATTTAAGCTTTCCTCTGTGCCTTGAGCCATCATCACCACCCTTGACACCTTCTAACTCTAGGGTGTCCCCCGAGACCTCACCCTGCACTTAGGGCCCAGCCTGCTCTCTCCTGGAGTTCTCTCATCAACATTCCAGTGTTTTCCAGGCTCCTGGGCCCCACATATTTCTTCTTGCTGGCATCAGTGTTTCTGTCCCCACTAGCATCCCAATGTCCCGTCTCTAACCTGCCATGGGTGGCGAATCACATCAGCAGGCATGTTAGAACCACGTCTTCAATAGTCCCTGAGTGAGGACACAAAGGGAGTGCCTCTGTTTAAAAATACAAAAAGCTTGTGCTTTCAGACACAGCTCATGTAACTTGCATTTTGGTAATTCTAGGATTTTTTGAATTTTCTTGTTGCATTCCAGATAGTTGAAGCTGCCAAATGCTTGGTTCCTGGATAAGTGAGGGGTAGCTGAATATGGATACGCAGCTGTACTGCATTTTTACATATTTGCTTATTCAATCAGCCAATATTTATTTGGAGCCCTACTCTGTGCCAGGAACAATTCTAGATCCTGGAGACGTAGCAGTGGAAAGGATAGGCCTTGGGGGAAGACAAAAGATAAGTAAACAGATGAAATTTTGTGTTTCAGAGAGGGATGGTAACAATAAAGGAACTAAAACAAAGTAATACGGCAGGAAAAGACCAGCGTGAGTTAAAGGCAGTCAGGTTCCAGAAAGGCTGTCTCCTGCATGGGCATCATTAGCCTGCGCTGTGGCAGGCTCCATGCCGGGATGGGGAGCCAGGTGCAGTCACACCGGCACAGGATCCGGGTGCAGCACAGCTGGGTCCACTCCCTCTCAGTGAAGCCACCCTGGCAGAGAGAAAGCCTTCCTTTCTCTGGTGTTTCAACAAAAACCCCATAGCTGATGCTCATTTGCTCTGATTGGTCCATCGTGGGTCACATGAGCTCCCCTAAACTAATCACTGGCCTGGGGCTGCAGCTTGCTATTGGCTAGGCTTGGTCACGTTGCCCACTCTAGAAGCCACAGAAAGAGGTAGCTTCCTTTGGGCCATTTGCTCTGAGGGGACGGGAGGGTGGCTCCCAATAGAAAATTGGTGCACTGTGACAGAAGACTTACTCAAGATCACAGATGCATCATTTTTCTGTTTCTTTCTGATCATCATAATTTCCCTTCATCCAATCATTCCACTAGCATACAGAGTGCAAATACTTCTCCCACTTAAAAGAGACCAAAACCTCCTTGAACCCTTCATTCTTCCCCATTCATTCCCTTTGCTCTCCAACTCTCTTTAACTTGACTGAGTTCAAGAATGGGTTTCCACACTCTGTCCTGTAAGCAGCTCTTATGGTTCCCAGTGATCCCCTTGCTGGATCCAGCGGACTAGTCTCAGTCCTCATCGTGCACACGTGATCATTCCTGCCTCCTTGCTGCCCAGGACGCCATATCCTTTCAGTTCTCTTCCCACCTTTCTGGCCTCGACTCCTGTCTCTTCTGCAGATTCCTCTCCTTCTCCCAGTCTCTAAATGTTGGGAGAGGGGTTAAGGATGGGTTTTAAAATGATCCACAAAATTTCAGCAGTCTGAACACTCATAACCGTCTCCTCCTGCTGTCAGCTTGATGCCTTTGCTCTGGCCACACTGTACTTCTTACTGTTCCTCCAACAGCCAGGCATGTTCCTGCCTCAGGGCCTTTGCACTTGCTGTTCCTTCTGACCAAATATTCTTCCCCAAATATCTGTGTGATTCACCCATTTCAGTCTTTTTTCACAATGTCACCTTTCCTGACCTTACTATTTAAAACAGTGGACTCTTCCCTACCCAAAATATTAAAAAAAGTTTTCTTTGGTTCCTTTTGAGCTTTTCAGCTGACCTCATGGTCTGCTACAATCAGCAACTCGATGACTGGTAAATTTTTCTCTCCTGGCAACTTTATCCTGTTGTGGCATATTTTATTAAACATTTTGTCAGGAAGTCCACTTCTATACCTCTTTTTGAACTATATTTAATGTTTTTAAAGATAATATATTTATAGAAACAAAAGAAAGATAAAAAGAAACATTCTTTAAAAACATCACTGCAGTCCCCTCATTCCTGGACTCCATCTACCTGTCCATACTTTTTATCCTCCATTGCTCTTATCACCATCTTTCCACACTGTGTATTTTCTAGCACCTGCCCCTCCACTGAATATAAGAGCAGAGATGTTCTCTCTCTGTTCATTGCTGACTTCCAGCGCCTAGGACAGCGCTCAGTACATAGTAGGTGCTCAGTAATATTAGTTGAATGAATGTATGAATGCCCCCAATAGTTATCTTCCTTTATAAGGAGCTAGAAACACAGAGCTGAGGAGGACTCAGCCCTATAAGCAGGCCTGATTCCAAAAGTGGTGGCCTGAGGATGGAAGAGGCCGGGTGTAAAGACCAGAAGATGGTAAGAGCCTGACATTGCGGGGAGAGGCCCAAAGGAGAGAGATGGGAGCAGCACTGCATTCTGGTGCAAGGCTTGGTCTGTAGGCAGCAGCACCTGGGTAACCTTATGGAGGGAGAAGGGAGGGAAGGGACTCCCATGTGGGGAGCACCTGCCGTGTGCCGCCACCACTCACTTTTCCAGCTGAGTGAATAAAGGCTCAGAGAGAGAAAGCAACATAAGGGTCAGACAGCCTCTTGGTTCTACCCTCACAGTCACTTGCTTTCACTTTGTCTTGATTCAGATAGGTTTAAGATGGCTATCAAATTTCTATATTAAGCTTATGAAGTTGATCCTAGAAGGTAGCTTTGTTTTGAACCAATGATAAACTCTAGACAAAATGCTTTTAAAAATGCAAGGACCACTTTTTGAAGGAAATAAGGAGCCATGAAAACTTGGCAGAAACTGGAGAGGCTATGACACTTACTATCGGCAAAGCATGCTGGGCTAGATCCACGGTAAGATTTTTTTCCCCCTGAGGGTACTCAACCTTCCATAAAAGAAAGTTGAGTGGGAGAAGATATTTAAAATGATACGTCTGACAGAGTTATTATCCAAAATATATGAAGAATGCATATAATTTAAAAACAAAGAAACAATCAGATTTAGAAATGGGCAGAGAATCTGAATAGACATTTTTTCCAAAGAAGACATACAGATGGCCAACAGGTATATGAAAAACTGTTCAACATCACTAACTATCAGGCAAATGTAAATTTAACCCACAATGAGTTATCACTTCACACCTGTTAGAATGGCCATTATCAAAAAGATAAGAAACAATAACTATTGAGGATGTGGGGAAAAGGGAACCGTCATTCAGTAATTGGTGAATTGGTGCAGCCACTATGGAAAACGTATGGAGATTCTTCAAAAAGTTAAGAATAGAACTACCCATATGACCCAGAAATTCCCCTTCTGGGTATTTTTCTTAAGAATATGACACTAAGTCAAACTGATATATGCACCCATATGTTTACTGCAGTTTTATTTACAATCACCAAAATATGTTAACAATCTAAGTGTCCATCACTGGATGAATGGATAAAGAAGATGTGGTATATACACAACAGAATACTACTTACTTAGCCGTTAAAAAGAATAAAGTCCTGCCATTTGTGAAAACATGGATAGACTCTGAAGGTATTATGCTAAGTGAAATGAGCCAGATGGAGAAAAACAAATACCATATGAGTTCACTCATAGGTGGAGTCTAAAATGGCAAAATGAATGAACAAACAAAATAAAATAAAAACAAACTCAGAGATGAGATTAATGATTATCAGAGGGGAAAGGGTTTGGGTTTGGGTGAAATGGTGGTGGATGGTGCTCGATTTGTGGTGGAGATCACCTTGTGGTGTATACAGAAGTCAAATTATAATGCTGTAGGATCGCAACTTATATAATAAAAATATTGAATTAATAAATTGTGGAGAAGATGCAAATCTCTTGTGCAGAAGAATTCCATGTAATGTATGTAGTACCCTCCAACCTCAAGGAGGTGGAGCATAACACTGTGCCCCTCCTTAAGTGTGGGCTTTTCATAGCGACTTCGTTCCCAAGAGTACAGCATGGAAAGGGCAGGGGGACTAACTTTATAGCTGAGAAACCTGATCAACACTACCTCAGACAGGTGATGAAGGCCAATGGGAACAATTGCAAGTCATGTTGATAGCTGTACCCTCAATATGATGAGTGGGATCTTACCTCTGTGGTCTTTCTCCTACAAATCCATACCCCTCAATCCAACCATGAGAAAAACATCAAATTCTAATAGAAGGCCATCCAAAAATATACTTGATCAGTACTCCTCAAAATTGCCAAGTTCATCAAAAACAAGGGAAGTCAGAGAAACTGTCACAGCCAAGAGGAGTCTAAGGAGACATGACAGCTAAATGTAATGGGATCCTGGAACAGAAAAGAACATCAGGTAAAAACTAAGGAAATTTGAATAGGCTCTGGACTTTAGTTAGTGATTATGCATCAATATTAGCTCATTATTATAATAAGTGTTCTAGACTAATATAAAATGTTAGCCATAGGGAAAGCTGTGTGTGTGAAAAATATTGAAAACAAACGGACTCAGCAAGCTGTGAGATGGATGAAAGAATGGAAGAGAAAATCAAACATTTGAGAAAATATTAAAAAAACAATTTCAAAAGTTGATAAAAATAACCCTTGAGATCAGGAAGCTCAGTGAATCCCAAGTAGGATAGTTGCACAGTCGTAGTTAGTCATAGTCAAACTGCTGCAATTCCAAGATTAGGAAAAGATCACGAAGATAGTCAGAGGAGAGAAAACATATTAATACTGAGGAACAAGAATAATAACAAAAATTGATTTTATTTCAGATAAATGGAGGCCTCAAGAGAATTTAACATCTTTAAAGTTCTGGAAGGAAAAAAAACCTTTTAATCTAGCATTTTTTTTTTTTATCCAGCAAAAACTAAGAAAAAACATAAGATGAATTCAAGACATATTCAGATAAATGAAAGATGATAATATTTGTTGTTAGCAGAGCCACACAGCAAAATATCCTAAATGAAGTTCTTTAGTCTAAAGGGAAATAATATCAGATGAAATTTCAGATCTACTCAAAATAGGGAAAAGCACTGGAAATGGTAAATATGAAAACATATTTCTCTTCAGTTCTGTAAGTTAGTAAATGGTTTAAAGAATAAATAATAGCAATGGATTGTGGAGTTTACAACATAGGGAGAAATAAAATATATGACAATAATAGCCAATGAATTAGAGTGAGTGTAAATGGAATTGCATTGTCATAAGGTTCTCATATAAACAAAGGAGGATAGTATTAAATCAGACTGAGGGAAGTTAAGGATGCAAACCGACCCACTGAACTGGCAGGTGTGAGTGAAACTTCGGTGAGTCCCAGGGGAAAAGAATGTATGGTAGTCATCAGAGCAAATACTACGAATAACACAAGGAAGCATAATTAAAACACCCAATAAAGGAGATAAATAAGAATATCAAAAATACTCAGTTAACCCAAAAGACAGGAAAGGAGAAACAGAGAATCTAAGAACAAAAGGGCCTAACACAAAACAAACAAAAAAGGTAATAAAGTCAACACAGTCACAATACTTGAAATAAAAGTCAGAGATTCTCAGATTAGTTTAAAAAGCAAGACCCAACTATGTGAGGAATACAAAACACACAGTCTAAATGTGAAGACACTGACAGGTTGATAGCCAAACAGATGGAAAAAGATATGTTAAGCACAAGAAAGCTTGTGTGGCTATAATAGCATCGAAGAAGGTAGACAACCGGCCATATAAGAGACAAAGAAGATCCATATCCAAAGATTTCAATTTGTCAAGAAGAAATGCACTGTGGACTGAACTGTGTTCTCCCCCAAATATATCTGTTGAAACCCTAGCCCCTGATGTGACTACATTGGAGATAGGGCCTGAAGGGAGGTAATTAAAGTTAAATGAGTTCTAAAGAGTGGGGCCCTAATTCAATAGGATTAGTGTCTTGTAAGAAGAGGCACCAGAGAGTTCATTCTCTCTCTCCACCACGTGAGGACATAGTAAGGAGAGGGTGATCTGCAAGCAAGGGAGATGGCCCTCACCAGGAACCAAATTCTCTGGCACCTTGATCTAGGACGTCCCAGTTTTCTGTTGTCTAAGCCATTCTGTATTTTGTCATAGCAATTTGAACTGACTAAGACAATATGAAAAAAATGAAAGAATATATAAATTCTCAGTATCAGGAGTGGTAGAGGAGATATCACTACAGATTACACAGACATCAAAATGGTAATAAGGAAATAGTATGAATAACTTTATGCCAATAAATTCAAGAACTTAGACAAACTCAAAAAATGTCTTGAGATATATAACTTACCAAGAGTAACAGAAGAAGTCATAGAAATGCTGAATAGCCCTGTATCTACTATTTAACTTGAATTCATAATTAAAACCCTTTTCCACAAAGAAAGCTCCTGGCCCAATGGTCAAGTCTATCATGACACAAATAATACTAATTGTCCACAAATTCTTTCAGATAATAGAAGAGGATGGGACATTTCCTAAATTCATATGGAGACCAGCATAACCCCACCATCAAATTCCAATGAGGACATTAAAAGAAAGAAAATTAACTCAAGCACATGAATGCAAAGCCACTAAAAAATATTAACACATAAAACCCAGAAATACATATTTTTATATCAAGGAACAAGTAGAATTTATTACAAGAATGCAAGATTGGCTAAACATCTGAAAATTTGTCAAAGTAATTCACCACATTAGCATAACAAAGGAGAAAAGCCATATGATCATCTCAATAAATGCCAAGAAACTAAAAAAGTCAACACCCATTCATAATAAAGACTCTCAGCAACTAGAAATAGAAGGAAATTTCCTTAATCTTATAAAGAGCCTCTATGCAAGATATACAGCTGACATCATGTAGTGAGGTGTAGTAGGAAAGACTGAATGCATTCTCCTTATCAGGAACAAGTCACAATGTATATTATTATCACTTCAGTGCAACATTGTATTGGAGATTCTGGTTAGTAATAAGGCAAGAAAAAAAAAATAAAAACCTTGAAGTTTGGAAAGGATGAATTAAAACTCTTATTTGTAGATGATACAGATGTTTTATAGAAAATCCTAAGGAAGCAACAAAAGAAACTACTAGTGAATTTAACAAATAGCAGGATGGAACTATAAGTAAAACCATAAAACTATAAGTGAATTTAAGTTGCAGGTATGAAAGTATTGAAATCAATTGTTTTCTCCATGTCAGAGGCTGGCAAACTGTGGCCTGGGACCCAAATCTGGCCTGCCACCTGTTTTTTTTAATTCTTTAGCCTATGAGCTAAGAATACTTTAAAATTTAAAAAAAATAGTTGAAAATCATCTAAAAAATAAAAATATTTTGTGACATGTAAAATTATACAAAATCAAATTTCAGTGTTCTTAAATAAATTTGTGTTGAAACACAGCCAAAGCTCATTTGTTTACATTATTGTCAATGGCTGCTAACATGGTACTATGGCAGAGTTAGGTAGTTGTGACAGAGAGTGTATGGTCTGTAAAGCCTAAAATACTTACTCCCTGGCCCTTTACAGAAAGAGTTTGTTGAATCTTGCTCTATACTCAAACCAAACATTTGTTTAAGAAGTTAAAATACAATACTGTTTGATTCAATAACATCAAACACACAATGTTTAAGGGTTTTTTTTTTTTTTTAATGTGCAAGACCTCTATACTGAAAGCTAGAAATTATTTCACAGGGAAATGAAGGAAGACAAATAAACAGAAAGATATATCCTGTTCATGGATCAGAAAATAATATTGTTAAGATGTCAGTTACCCTCAAGTTGAAATTTAGATTTAACACACACACACACACACACACACAATCAGGTTTGTTCGTTTTGTGTGTGTGTGTGTGTGTTTGGTAGAAATTAACAAGCTATTTCTAAAATCATGCACAAATACATTAAAACTAGACTAGCCAAAATAATCGTTAAAAAGAATTTGAAGGACAAATAATATCTGATTGCAAAACTATGCAGCTACAATAATCAAGACAAAGCAAGAATAGAAATGGATCAATGAAATAGAATAGAGACCTAAAATAAACCCACACTCATATATGTTGTCTAAGTCTAAGAGATATTTCAGTGGGAGAAAGGACTGTCTTTTCAACAAATGGTGCTATAACAACTGTATCTATATGGAAAAGTGATTACCCTAGACCCTTAACTTACACCTCATATAGAGATGAATTTGAGATGAAATACAGGTGTAAACGTAAAAACTGAAAAAAAAAATAGGAGAAAAATCTTAGGAAAATATTTTTGTGATCTTGGATGTAGACTAAAATTTCTTAAGACACACACAAAAATACTATTTGTAATAGCCATAAAAATGGTAAATTGAAATTCATTAGCATAAGACCCTTTGGTTTTCAAAATATATCATTATGAATTAAAAAAATGCAAACCGCAGATTAGTAAAAATCATCACAATACCTATGTCTGACAAAGGACTTATACTCAGAATATGTCAAGAACTTACATAAATCAATCATGAAAAGGAAAACTCAATAAAAGATGGACAAAATACTTAAACATACACTTCACATTAGAGGAGATACTGGTGGACAAAATACACATGAAAAATGCTCAGCATTATCAGTTATTGGGGATCTTCATGATGGGTAAACTTTAAAGGGCTGACAGTATCAAGTATTGCTGAGAAATGTGAAACAAACTGAAATGATACACATTTCTGGAGGGAATGCAAAACAATACTGTCACTAGAATGAACAGGGCTTATCAGTTTGTTAAAATGTAAAATATACATCCACTCTACATCCTTAAATACCCAGAAGTAATGTATAAGCATTTTAGTAGCAACTTTATTCATAATAGCCCCGAACTGGAATTAACTCAGTTGTTGAACAATAGGCTAATGGATAAACAAAATGTGGTATATCCACATAATGGACTAACACTGAGCAATAAACAAGAATAACCTGCTGATCAACACCAATGTAGATTAATCTCAAAAACATGTTCAGCGAAAGACCCTAGATAATTTCTGTGGGACTCCTTTATAGGAAATTCTAGAGCATGCAAAGTTAATCTACATAGCAGAAATGGGCTGGGAGGGGATTGATTGGAATTGAACACAAGAGATATTAATGGGGTATCTTAATGGGATGTTGGTTAGATGCATGTACGCAAAATTTCTGTATACACACACACACACAAACACACACACACACACACACACACAAATTAGGGGAAGGGGCACCATTCACTTGCTGATCAATGTAGCTTGTGTCCACTTCTCTCTCCTCCTGCCCATCCCATTCCCACCCTCCCTGAGTATCTCTCAGATTCTCCACTCCATCCATCCCGCAGCTACTGCTCTGGAGTGATCAGTGCTCTCTGAATTTGGTTTCCTCCAAAAGTGCAGGTGGTTTTGTGGGAGGTGGTCCCAGGAGGCACAGTGAGGAGGGGGCAGGGGCAGGAGAGAGAAAAGCTTTAAAGGCTGAATCAGAGAGCAGGGGGAGCAGTCATTGTATTGGGAACCGCCCAACACGTGTGCAGGGGAGAGCAGAGCTGGCCCAGGGGACACAAGGTGGAGTAGCCAGAGTTTCTGCCACAGCTGTCATCCCGCACTTGGGGGACTACCTTAGCTTCCTCCCATTTCTCCACTATCTGTCTTTCCCCTCCCAAACATGCCCCGTTCCCCTCCCATCCATCCCCCAGGACAATTAGAGGGCCTTTCAACTTGTAACTCCTGCCTGAATCTCTTCAACTACTCTTTTTGGCTTTTGGGAAAAGAACCAAAATCCTTACCCCTGCCTCAGGGATTGGACCTGGTCATGCCCCATGCTCACCTGCCCAGCAGCCAACAGGGAGACTTTCAGCTCCACAGACACCCAGGAATTACACCCTGGTGTATTCAGTAAACCAGACAGCACTGCCCTCCTCCCTCCCTCTCCCAGTCCCCTGGGACTCCTGGCTGGGCACTGGTGCATTTCCAGAGCTCCAGGGCACTGAGGCTCCCAGCTGGGACTAACACCTTCCAAAGAAATGACCTGATGCTGTTTACCCAGCTGTGCTGTTATTACCGGCTCAGTTAACTGTTAACCGCCAAACCCTATCTCAGCTCTAACCAGCAAAGCAAACTCGACTTCATGCTAATGCATAATTTGCTGCAAATTAAACTTAATGGGACTAGAATAATTATGTTGACTTTTTAAAGTACTTAAACATAAACACATGATTAGATATTTTAGAACATAAACTTTTCCCATTATTTTCCAAGGGAGACAGAGAGAGGAAGCTGAGGCAGGAGATTCAGAGGGATGATGCTGAAAGAGGTGGGCAGGAGGCCTCAGAAACCCATTTGAGGATGTGTTCAGACCCTTTGTTGGGAGTGGTCAGCCTTCTATGAGGGCAACTTCACAATACATACCCAAAGTCTTAAAAATGTCCATACCCTTTGACCTGGTGAGACCAGAAATGTCATAAGGAAGTAATCAGAGATGGAAACAAAGACCAATGTGCAGGACCAGTCATCCCAGCATCCTTTGTAATGGCCAAATTTAGATGGAAACCATCCAACTGCTTCCCAGTGGGGAATTAGCTACATCAGCTATGGAATAAGAGCCCACGTACTGGACTATTCTGTGGCTGTTAGAAATGAGACCTTCCAAAATTAATTCATGTTGGGAAAATGCTTATACAAATAAAGGCAGGAAACAAAAACAGCATATAAAACTGGACGTAAAGTAAACTCCGAATTTTGCTAATATAAGCAAAAGAAAAAAAAAAAAAAAGAAACAAACAAACCACACCCAGAAGAATGCATGCAAAAATACCCACCAATGTTATCTCTGAGTGGGAGATTAAAAATGATTTTTATTTTTAAAAATTTTTATGTCTGAAAATTCTCTGCAAGGAGCATCTATTTCTAAAATATTACTTTTAACTTGTTTTAAAACGGAGGTAGGTGTGCACGGGTCCCTACAGCCCACTTTCCACAAGGAGACTTCCTAGGTTTGGCTCTGGGGCTAAGGTTCTAATCTTGGAACCTCTAAGTCCTTATTTAAATCTGTAAATTGCTGGGTGGGACCTAGGCTACCAGGCTGTCACTCAGAATCTTGTTTCCTCTTCTTTAGCAGCAGAATACCAGTGCTGCTGGGAGTGGATAGGTGTCCTGCTTATAAGCTATATTTACTAGTTCCCAACCTTCCCCTTTCAGATGGGGATGGCCAACGGAATATGAACAGAGGTGTTAGGTGTGACTTCTAAGAAAGCTGTTTGATGGGAGCTTAGCATCTAGAGAAACCCTCTTTGCTCCTTTGTCCTCTCCCTTCCTTTGTTTTTCTGTATGGAATGCTACAGTAATTTCTGGAGCTCCAGCAGCCATTGTATGGCCAATAGGTAACATTTGGTATGAGGTCATGCACTGGAAAGCAAAGACAAAGAAGACAAAGAAGGAGACTGGGACATTGATAAAATACATGGGGTTAACAAAGCATACTGGGAATTCCTACGTCCCAAATTCTCTTAAACATAGAGAAAGATAATAACCTTCAATTTGTTTAAGCCACTATTATTCCGATCTTTGTTACCAGAAACTGAATGCAATTCCTAAAAGATACACTGGGGGACAGTCAAGGATGGTAGAGATACGGCAAGACTCTAGCTAGTCCGTAGAAATCTCAATGAAATTGTTAAGAAGATAGCAACTTTGCTTAGAGCAAGGGACAACAGGCTAGGGCTAAGATGAACTGAGCAATGAAATCTGTAAATAGAAATAATACTTATAGAATACTACCTACTAGGATCAAGCTGGCCTAGGTTACCAGACTGAGTGCCTGTAAATGCGGATCAACCTCACTTAGTAAGAACAGGTTTTTATTGTCAGGATAATGAGGCCAAGAGGGTTTGTGCTGATTACTTGTGAGAACATTGAATCAATAGATAAAGTATAGTGAAGTAGAGAGTTAAACTGGAAGTCGAGAGACCTGGACTTTTCTTGTGACCTTAAGAAAGTCATCCTCCCTTTCTGGAGTGTTTCTTATCTTTTAATGGGAAGGGATGGTTGGACCAGAGCATCTAAGGTGTTTCATGACTCCAAGAATCTCAGGATCTCTGACCATAATCTGGGCTGGATGATTATAACATGGAAGAGTGGGATATGTCAACAGAAGTGAGAGTCTTTGCCCCTCCCTATACAGACCCCGACCCCCACTCACCTTCAGCCTCCTCTCTGGTTCCCAGAGCTGCTCAGAATGTGAAAGGCACAGGGTCAAGAACAAATTGGGTCAGGGCTCCCTGGACAAGAAGCTGAGCCTGATGGTGCTCCTACTGCTCCTTCTGGGCTAATGAATTCCCAGGGAGGATGTCAATAAAAAGTGTGATAATGTCAATAGACAGACATTGTCCTGCCTGACGGTGATAAGCCACCTTCTAGAGCCTTTTCTTATCAAATTTTAGAATTGGAAGATACCTCAGTGGTCTCTTGGTCCATCCCCTTCCTTGATGCTTCTTTAACAACCACCACCAAGCCACACGATAGCACCATCATCACTGACAACATCATCGCCTTCATCACCAAAACAATCATCATTACCACCCCCATCATCACCATCACCATCATTTCCATCATCATCATCACTGTCATCATCATCAGTATCGTCACTATCATTGCTATCACTGATATTTACTGAGCACCTCTTTAATGACAGGCACAGTACCAGGTACTTTATGTACCTGATTGCACTAGTATTTCATGGCAATCCAATTAGGTTGGAATTTAGAGATGAGGAAACCAAGCTCAGAAAGGTGAAGTACCTAAGATAACACAGATAATAAGCAGAGGATGGAGGATTTGGATTCATATCTATCTCATCTCTGTCCCTTGTACCTTGCAGCCCTGAGCACTGATCTCTGCTATGCACCTCCAGTGGCAGAGAGGTCACTGTCCTGTCCCCAACTGGAAGGATCCTCCATCTTGAGTCAGCATCTGTTATCAAAGGGAAGTCAGCTGGATAAAGAAGATGTGGTGTGTGTGTGTGTATGTATATATATATATATATATATATGTGTATATATATATATATATATATATATATATATATATATATATATATATATATATATATACACATATATATATATATATATACATACAATGGAATATTACCCAGCTATAAAAAAGAATGAAATAATGCCATTTGCAGCAACATGGATGGACCTAGAGATTATCATGTTAAGTGAGGTAAGCCACACAAAGACAAATATCATACGATACCACTTATATGTGGAATCTTAAAAAAATGATACAAATTCTATTCACAGATCAAAAACAGACTCAGACATAGAAAACAAATTATGATTACCAAAGGGGAAAGGGTGGGGGAAGGAGTTTGGGATTGACAGATATACACATTACTATATATAAAGTAGATAAACAACAAGGACCTACTATATAACACTGGGGACTATATTCAGTTTCTTATAATAACATGTAATGAAAGGATCTGAAAAGAAAATATGTATATGCATGTGTATAACTGAATCTAACATTGTAAATCAACTACACTTCAGTGGAAAAAAAAAAAAAAAGTGAAGTCGGCTTTCCTGTGACCTCACCCATTGGTCCTGGTTCTGACTTTCTGGGCTCTGCAGAAAGAGTCCGACCTCTGGTTCATGTGACAACCCTTCCAATGTCTGAGGACAGCTTTCATGCCAACTTTCACCTCTTCTTTTTAGGATAAAGACCTGATTCCTTCAATACCTCCTAGGTGGGTGACCCCCTTCTCGCCCTCCTGTGTCCCCACCCCACCTCGGTCTACCTGGACTCATGTGGCCCCTTCTCCCTGGTCACCCCTCCTCCACTCTTGCTGCCTATTCTTCTTCTCCACCCAGAAGGCAAAGTGATCTTTTTAGGATAGTCAGATCAGGTCACTCTCATATTCAAAAACCATGCAATGAATTTCTTCAACTTTTAAAATAAAATCCAAAGTCTACCATCGCCTAAAGACCCTAAATCATCTTCCTCCTGCTGACCCCTCACACCTCACCTCTTACCCACTGCTGCTTTGCTCTGGTCACATGAGCCTTTCTGCTGTTCCTTGAGGACATCATGCTCATTCCTGCCTCAGGCCCTTTGCACCTGCTGCTCTTTATGACCAGAACATTCTTTTGACCGTTATTGGCAAGTTTCACTCCTTCATTTATTCAGGTCTCTGTTCAACTGCCATCTCCTCAGAGAAGTCTTCTCCGACTACCCTCTCTAATACAGCCCTCTCATCCCTAGTCCCTTTCTAGTCCCTATTTTTTTCATAGAACGTATCACTTCCAGAGATATACTTATTTAATAACTTTCTTCCCTACTGGAATGCAAATTCAATGAGAGCAAGGATGCTGTCAATTTTCTTCACCCTTCTGTCTTCAGGGTCTAGAAGAGGGCTCAGAACATAATAGGGTCCTTATTAAACCGTAGAATGAATGAATGAATGAACAAAAGAATGAATCCATGTGATCTGGTTCCCATGCCCTTTTCAGCCCGGAGGCCTTGCTTTTAGATAAGGTTCAGCTTATCCATGACCATCTACATTTGTTGCTCAGAATGGCAGCAGCATCTGAGCCTCCCAGCTGAACAGGACTCTCACCTCCCTTTTGCTAGACTTCATACCTCTATTAACACGGTCTAAAAGACAGAAGATGTGTGCATAAGAATGTTTGCTTTGGAATCAGAGACTGAAGTGCACATTTCATCTCTGCCATTTATTCTGCATCATTCAGCTTTTCTAAGCTTCAATTTCCTCTTGTGTAAAATGGTGTTAATAATACCAACCTTGCAAGCTTCTTGTGAAGATAGAGATAATGTGAGTACATAGCGTAGAATAAGCATTCAGTAAATGTTCAGCAGCAAAGCTCATTTTATCTATTGATAAAATTATTTTCATTATTACCGATATTATTATTGCTGCTCTTATTAAGCTACCAGGTTTGGGGCCCCTCCATCTCATCAGAAGAGCCTTGGTTGGGACTGGACTGGACTGGGGGTGGGGGAGGACTGAAGGGACAGGTGACATGAGACATGCCACCTCATGGGTTCACACTGAGCTCCCTGTCAGTTCTGTGCTGGAGCCATTGATTTGTTTTCCTCATCTCAGCTCAGAACTTCACACTGCATGCTAAACTCACATTTACATAAGGAATCCCTCCCTGTGAGTCTCCCTCAGCGGCTCTAGCCTGTGGGATTTTCTCCCTACTCTGGTTCGGCCATCCAAAGAGCTTTCTCTTCCTCCAAGAAACTGTCATCTGAAATCTGAAGTGGAGTTGTCGCTAATAATGCTGAGAGTCCCTGTCTCCCCCCGGGCCCCCCACCCCCACCATGTGGACTGCGGCCCACCCAGGGCTGCTGGTAGGAACTGTAGCTGACATTCTGTAGAGGCTCTCCCAGAGCCTGAAGAGAGCCCAGCCCAGAGGACTCGTCAGTCAGGATTGTGGGCTGGTGGGAGGTGGTGGCATCAATGAGAGGAGCTGGGGGCGGTCGACAGAGCAGAGAATGCAAGTCTGGCCAAGGATGAGCCCCCATCATCCCAGTCTGTGCCACCAGCACCACGCAGACCTGGGCCAAATTCCAGCTCTGCCATTTACAACCAGCTGATGACTTAGGAAGGGTCCCCTCCCCTCTCTGAGACTCAGTCTCCTCATCTGTCCGATGGAGATGGTGCCTCCCACCCGAGATGATCCTGTGGACGATGAAGGAGACAGTGCATATGGATGTTCTGTGGAGGGGCTGGCAAAGTCACCATCTTCAAGGCAGGTGATGTTACAGGTGAGGTCCAGGGGCACTTGAAGTCACACTGCCCGGTGGAACAGTGGGTAAGAATGTAGGCTATGGAGTAGACCTGGGTTCAAATCCTGGCTCTGCTACCTCTGGCTGTGTGATAGGCAAACAACTCACCCTCTCTGAGCCTCCGTTTCCCACTCTGTGCTATCATCTCCTGTCAGAGTGTTGCTGAGAGCATCACTTACGGTACCAACATGCTGGTCCTGGTGGAGGCTCCATCACTGTCAGCTGCCCCTTTCACCCCCTTCCCAGTGAGGGTCCCACCTGGGAACACATCTCTGATGGGGCAACCTGGGCTGGGAAGCCCGAGGGCAGAGGAGGCAGTGGGGACATGCCCAGGTGCACACGTGTGCATGGAGCCCCAGGGGTGTCCACCCTCCTGACGGACAGGTGGCTGCTTCGGGTGCCCACTGGGGCTGACTAGCAGACAGACGTCCCCAGGCCTGGTCACAGACATTAAACTCTGCGATGCTGGACAGGGATTTGCTCCTGGGCAAGAAGGACATGCTGACTTGGTGGAAAAAGTGCTGGGCAGCCCTCCCCCTCTTTCCAGTTTTGTGCACCTTCTCTACAGAGGTCATGGTCCCCATCACCCTGCCCCAAGCCACCCAGAACGTAGGCGGCCCAGGACTCACTCAGCACCGCCAGGATGACCTGCACACTCAGCGGTTTCCTACGTGGGGACAGATCTGCACTAGGCTCTCTGCACTCTCGCCTAGCTCGTGTCTGTGACGCATGCCTCAGCCGTCATGAGAGGCTTAGAGATCAGCCAGATGGTGAAGGAGTAGCCTGCGGCCTGGCCGGGGGGTTCAGACTGTTGAATAAATTCTTACTTCAGCTTAAGTGATATAGGCTCCTTAGATAGTTTAGAACAGATCATATCCTCCAGCCGAAGGAGACGAGAGGCAGAGATTCAGCCAGTGTGAATAGAATCAGAACATCACAGAGCCGGAAGATCCGCACTAACCAATTTCATACTTGGAAATTAACACTCATAAACAGGAAATGTCTCGCCCAAGGCCACACAGAAGTCTGTGACAGAGCCAGGAGTGACTGGCGTCCCTATTACCCAGCCACACCTCCTCTGGCTCCAACCCCTGAGGAAGACTGGGGCGGGAATGCGCTGGGCTCAGGCCACTGGACGACCATCCCCTGCAGAGGCATGTCCCATCTCTGCCTCGTGTTTGTAAATGGAGCTGCTTCAACCCACCTGGCACCTCGTGAGGCACTTAATCGCTATCTCATCTGATCCTAAAACGTTGCCCCCATTTTATAGATGGCAAACTGAGGCCCAGAGAGGGCAGCTGACTTGCCCAGGGTATTGCAGCTGTTGGGGATCTGTCTGTCTGACACCAAAGCCTGAGCCTCCCCACTGCCCCGAGAAAAGCTCAACCCAGATCCAGGCCTAAGAGGGGTGAGAGGCAGCTCTGGTCCTCAGAGGTCTCAGAATCAAGCCCCCTGTCCAAGTACGTGCATCTGGGAAGGTCTGGGGACTGCTGGGTGTCCTCTCTGTCCTCCCTGACTTGGCTGGTGGGGTGATCTGTTCCCCAGTAGCATCAGAGCATCAGAGCCAGTGCTCCCTCTTAGGTGTTACCCTTGGCCTGAGTGGGGATCTGGGTGGTGGAGTTCAGGCAGAGCTGTCTCCAGGATCAGGCCCAGCAGAGCCTGTGGTAGATTCAGGGCTTTGGGCTGAGGAAGCCCAGAATAAAGGGAGGGGGCTAGGATTTAAGACCTAATGTCAGGATCCAGGGGAGCTTGTCCTGAGGTGACTGAATGGGAGCCTTACTAGGACCCCGCCCTACCCTGGCCATGGTTTGGGGGTTCAGGAGCCATTTAGAAACTCCTCTTCCAGCCCCCAGCCCAGGAGGCTTTGCCTCCTTCACTTTGTTGCAAGCAGAGCAGGCTGCTGGCCTGGCTCTTTGGAGAGGCAGGTGGAAGAACATAGTGGTTCCCCAAAGATGAAGACCTCCAACTGCTATATCCAAGGGGCTTCCTCGTAGGAACTGGAGGTGGGGGGAGGGGGGAGCAGCCCTAGCCACTGAAGAGAGAGGAGAGGAGGTTACAGTGTTACAGTAGAGGTGAGATGGGCCCATCCATCACTGAAACTCAGTCTGGTGGGGTGTGTGTGTGTAAGAGAGAGACAGAGAGACAGAGAGAGAGAGAACGTATGAATGGGGGTGCATTCTCCCCTTGGGGCATCTGGGTCTGCTGGGAGTTGGGGGTCCTGGAGAGGTGGCATGGGGTACTGGGAAGACCATTGGACTGAAACTTAGGACATCTGTGGCCTCTCTCCCAGCCCACCTGTAGCCTCAGTGTGCCCACCTGCCTGGTGGGGGGCTAAGAGGATGCTCTGAGGGTCCTTTAAGTCTCTGAGCTGAGGAAGGTCCTTTGAGTCTCTGAGCTGGGGAGGGTCACGCTGGAGCTCCCTAACCCATGGTGGGAATGGGCCAGCGGATGGAGAAGCCACTGGGGCAGCCCTGCCCCACCCTGGGGTCCTTGATCCTGATCCCAGCCACGTGGGTCCTTGGCCCAGGAGCCAGGAGGCCCTGATTCTCAGATTACAATGAGATGACCACAATGAGGGGCCAGCTGCAGTCTGTTTGGAGTGATAAATTCTGCGGGGAGCTCCACCCCTGCCTGGGATAGGGAGTGGATTCAATGCCCGTCAGTGATCATGAGGTGCAGTGGGGGAAGGTCTCAGACACGTCTGTCTTCCAAGTTGGAAAGGACTAGAAAGATTCCTTTACTTACTCAAAAATATCGATTGGGTTGTTTCTAGGTTTCTGTCATTACAAACGAAGCTGCTGTGAACACTCTTGTTCCAGTCCCCAGTGCACACGTACGGGAGATTCTCTGGAGCGTGTTGTCTGGGTAGAACTGCTGAATCAGAAAGCACGTGCGTGTTCGACTTCACAAGACGGCACCAAATTGGTTTTCAAAGAGCGTGTGTTACTTCTGGTCCCTGCAGTGGTCCGGAGAGTTCCCACTGTTCTCCATCTAGACGGCAACTCCATTTCTGCCCAACCAGCAGGTGCAAGATGGCATCAACAATGTTCTATAATTTGCATTTCTTTGATTACTAATGAAATACTGCACATTTTCAAATGATCATTAGCTGTTCAGGTTTCTCCTTGAAATACCTATTCATGTTTTTTTTACCTAATTGTCTATTGGATTTTTTTTTCTTTCTTAGTATTTATACACTTAGGTTAGAATCATGTATTGCTTATAATGTAGCATATTAAAAATATGCTGTGGCATATTTTTCCAGTTTATTTACAGTGACATTGGATGAACAGAAATCCCTTATTTAAGCTGATTCAAATTTATCCATCATTTCCTTTATGTTAGGTACTTTTTTGTATTTTGGTAAATACCACCTTTTCTACCCAAAGTAATAAAAAATACTGTATATTTTCTTTTGAAAGCATAGAAATGAAAAACAAAAATTCAGGACAGTGGTTCCCTCTTTCAGGGTATGGGGGATGCAGTGGTGAGGGGACGTGGGAGGCTTCCACGTTCTTGATAATGTTCTAAATCTCAAACTGTGATTCACTGTGTTTACTGTGCACCGATGGTTCATAACATACATAGCTAGATGGACAGGTAGATAGAAAATGTGTAATACAGATTCCATCGTACATACAGGAAATTACATCATAAAAAGACAAGATTTAATGAAGTAAGATATGAAAAGCTTCTGGCACAGAGCCCACTGCATACAAATAATGCCAGCTAGGGGTGCCCACGCTCTTCCTGGAGTCAGGCACGGCACCACGGGATTGACATGCTCGATCTCACCAAGTTTTCACAGCAACCCTGTGATATCTACCCCATTTTATAGAGGAGGAAGCAGACATTCAAAGAGGGTAGGCGACTTGCTCTGGGTCACACAGCTAAAGGGATCTGAAAGGCAAGTCCAGGTTCGTGTGACTCCAGATCAGTCCTTCTAGCCACTGATCCTGCCTGTCACAGCATGAGGCAGCTCTGATCTCCTCTGTTCGTACAGTATCACTCCCTCCTACCCCCAGCCCCACCCACAGACTCTGGGCATCACCCTCACCCTCACCCTCACTGTGGCCCAGGACAGAGCCAGAGACCCAGGGAGGTAAGAAGAAGCCTCTGTGGCTGTGACCTTGACCATGAACATAAGAGAAGGTGGAGCAGGGAGGGAGGTGAGGAGGGAGAAGAGAGGGGGCAAGGGAATTAGGAGGATACAGAGAAAGAGGCGGGGGCGGAGGAGGAGAGAACAAAGGAACAATGACAAGGAGAGGGAGAGAGACGGGGAGGGGACAGAGGTGGGGAGGGACAGGTCAGACACCAGCAAGCCTCAGGGAGACAGACAGAGGACGGCTAGTCAGGCTGACTGAACAGTGGTGCCACAAATGGACAGTGGCCGAGAAGGAGGTCTCCAGCGGTGTACCACAGGGCTCTGCTCCCGCCCAGCCTCCCGTCTACTTGGAAGAAGAACCAACCACAAACACCACTCACCCAGATCCACAAAGACAGGACCAGGAGGGACACCTGCACGGCGGCCTCCACCTGACCGCAGGGTGAGATCAAGCAGATGCGGTGTAATAAGGACGCTCTAAAAAGTTCTGCATTTAGGTTCAAAACTAACTGAGAAGTCGAGGGGGAGGGAGAGCTGCCTTGTCAGCATTTCCTGTAAAAGCCGAGCTGGAGGCTCCACGTGAGTTGACGGGCATGTGGTTGCTGGAAAAGCCAGTGTGACTGTGGGTGACATCGATGCAAGTCTAAGGCCCGGGGAGGAGGTGAGAGACCACTGTCCCCTGGGCTGGCCTGGGCCACCTGAGCCTGCTGTGCAAGGAGGGAACAAGCACAGGGGCAGGGGAATGTTCTGGAAGGTTTGCAGAGGCAGAGAGCACGAGGCAGAACACAGAGCAGCATCAGCAGGCTGTGGAGTCAGACCGGGGCCTGGGCTGTAACCCCAGCTCTGCATGTCCCGTGACCTCTGACAAGTTTCTTCATCCCCCTGAGCCTCAGTGTCCTCATCAGTAAAATGGGGTGATCACCGTGCCTCTTCTCAGGGTTGTTGTGAGGGTTCTGTGGGAAGGACTGAGCCCAGAGGAGGCACCCAGGAAACGGTGGGTCTGAGGAGCTGGGCCCCTGCTGGAGAAGGGCTGGCCGGGCCCTGGGAGCTGCCTGCCCTGAGGGGAGGGCTGCCGGGGGTCTGCGCCTCACACGCACACACATGCACACAGCTGTGGACCCCAGCACGGGAGCTGGTGAGGGCTTCCTGGACATGGACTGCAGTCTGACGTCAGGAGGTCCTGACCAGCAGGAGTGGCTCAAGAACACAAGGGGCTGCCTCCAGGGACAAGAGGACAGGAGGCTCAGGAAGGTTAAGTGACTTGCCTGGGGTGACTGAGCAGAGTCTGAACCTGACTCTGATCACAAAGTTAGCGCCTGTGACCTTCATGCAGGAGGATGACACTGTCCACCTGGCAGAGCAGGCAGGGCATCTGGATGACCTCCACGCTGGCCCCTGGTCATTTCTGACAATCCCCCTGGGTATTCTTCTTCCACCAACGGCTTGAAACAGGGGAAACCTCTCTCTCCTAGTAACTTCACCTGTCAGTTACATTCAAATGCTGTGAACAGAATGCATCGATTTTTTTGTATATATATACTTTTATTGAAGTATAGTCAGTTGACAATGTTGTGCCAATTTCTGGTCTACAGCATAGTCTCAGTCATACATGAACATACATATATTCGTTTTCATGTTCTTTTTCACCATAAGTTGCTACAAGATATTGAATACAGTTCCCTGTGCTATACGGTATGAACTTGTTTTTTATCTATTTTATATATATATATAATATATATATATAATATATATATATATATAATATATATATTTGTTAGTATCTGCAAATCTCAAACTCCCTGTTTATCCCTTCCCACTCCCTTCCCCACTGGTAACCATAAGTTTGTTTTCTATGTTTGTGAGTCTCTTTCTGTTTGTAAATAAGTTTGTATTTTTTTTTCTTCAGGTTCCACATATAAGTGATATCATATGGTATTTTTCTGGCTTACTTCAGTTTGAATGATGATCTCCAGGTCCATCCATGTTGCTGCAAATGGCATTATTTTATTCTTTTGTATGGCTGAGTAGTATTTAATTGTATAAATATACCACAACTTTTTTATCCACTCATCTGTTGATGGACATTTAGGTTGTTTCCATGTCTTAGCTACTGTAAATATTGCTACTATGAACATTGGGGTGCATGTGTCTTTTTGAATTAAGGTTCCCTCTGGATATATGCCCAGGAATGGGATTGCTGGATCATATGGAAGTCTATTTTTAGTTTTTTGAGGAATCTCCATATTGTTTTCCCTAATGGCTGCACCAAACTGCATTCCCAGCAACAGAGTAGGAGGGGTCCTTTTTCTCCACACCCTCTCTTGTATTTATCATTTGTGGATTTTTGAGTGATGGCCATTCTGAGTAGTGTGAGGTGATACCTCATTGTAGTTTTGATTTGCATTTCTCCAATAATTAACAATATTGAGCATTTTTCAATGTGCCTATTGGCCATTTGTATGTCTCCATTGGAGAACTGCTTGTTTAGGTTTTCGGTCCATTTTTGGATTGGGTTGTTTTATTTTTTTCTTAATAAGTTGTATGAGCTGTTTCTATATTTTGGAGATTAAGCCCTTGTCAGTCTCATCTTTTGTAAATATTTTCTCCCATTCAGTAGGTTGTCTTTTTGTTTTGTTTATGGTTTCCTTTGCTGTGCAAAACCTTATAAGTTTAATTAGGTCCCATTTGTTAATTTTTGCTTTTATTCTATCGCCTGGGTAGACTGCCGTAGGAGACCATTGCTAAGATTTATGTCAGAGAATGTTTTGCCTGTGTTTTCTTCTAAGAGGTTTATATTGACATGTCTTACATTTAAGTCTTTAAGCCATTTTGAGTTTATTTTTGTGTATGGTATGAGGGAGTATTCTAACTTCATTGATTTTCATGCTGCTATCCCGTTTTCCCAACACCCTTTGCTGAAGAGACTGTCTTTACTCCATTGCATGTTCTTGCCTCCTTTGTCAAAGATTGATTGACCAAAAATTTGTCGGTTTATTTCTGGGCTCTCTATTCTGTTCCATTGATCCGTATGTCTGTTTTTGTACCAGTACCATGCTGTCTTGATATCTGTAGCTATGTAGTTTTGTCTGAAGTCTGCAAGGGTTATTCCCCCAGCTTCATTCTTTTTCTTCAGTATTGCTTTGCCAATTCTGGGTCTTTTGTGATTCCATATAAATTTTAGGATCATTTGTTCTAGTTCTGTGAAAAATATCCTGGGTAATTTGATAGAGATTGCATTAAATCTGCAGATTGCTTTGGGTAGTATGGCCATTTTAACAATATTAATTCTTCCAATCCAAGAACATGGTATATCTTTCCATTTCTTTAAGTCATTTTAAATTTCCTTAGTCAATGTTTTGTAGTTCTCTGTGTATAAGTCTTTCACTTCCTTGGTCAGATTTATTCCTAAGTATTGTTTTTTTTTTTTTTTTGGATGCAATCACAAAAACTGCCAGAGCAGATAAAAGAATTCGGCAAGGTAGCAGGATACAAGATTAACACACAGAAATCAGTTGCATTTCTTTACACTAACAATGAAATATCAGAAAAGGAAAGTAAAGAAACAATTCCTTTAAAAATTGCATCCAGAATGCATCTTGATCTGGTTAATCTGGACTCTCACAGCCACCCCATGAGGTGGGCAGGATGATCATGATCCCATTAATCCCATTATGCAGATTGGGAAACAGAAAGGTGGAGGGAAAGGGGTGGTGGAATTAGGGACTGTCGTGGGCACCAGGGCAACATGCTTTTCTCCTGGTGTGCCGCCTGGAACTTTACGGCTTTCTCCTCTTGCCTACCACAAGAGGGCTCTCACCCCTGACCTGTGTGTGCTTCACTGGGGAAAAGAGGGCTCCGTGGAGGATCTCAGCCACAGCAGGAACAAGTCAACTCTCCTGGCGTCAATGTCCTCAAGTGGAAGATAAGGGTAATTACGCCCACTCCAGAAGGTTCCATGAGGGTCAAATGGCTACACGCATGTGAAGTCCAGGCACGATGCTGGGCCACAGGGGCCCTCAACAAACAGCCTTTCCCATAACCAAGAGGGACAGTAAGACCCTCTAATGTCCCCTGGGATTGGGGCATGGGTGTGTGCTGGATGGTGTGTGCATACTCACATCCCTTGCCCACCCCTCCTCTGCACATATGTACAAGTCATGAGTGACTTGTCCGCTGGGTTCCTGGGGCTCCTTCCACTTGAAGAAGAGCCATCCCCCAGCGGACTGAAGGTCAAGGACTGGGCCATGATCCTGACCAGGCACTGCCAGGGAAAGGCAGCCTGGGGCAGTGGGAAAGCAGGCTTTGGAAACAGACACCGGGGTTCAAATTCTAGCCTTGCCGTTTCCTAGATGGTATGATTGGACAACTCACCCTCTCTGAGCCTTGGCTCCCTTGTCTGTGAAGTGGGGATGATATGAACCCTCCCTCACGGGGAGGGGGTGCAGAGCATCAAAAGGGGGTGAGGTGTCCTCAGTGTCCACCATATAGCAGGTGTTCAGTGAGTCCCAATTCAGTTCCTCTCCAGCTAGAGTGGAGGCTGGAGAAGAACTAGGGAGATGGGAGGAAGGGTCATGAAGGAGGTGGCACTGCCCAGCAGGGCATCCACCCTGGGGACAGGACAGGAGGAAAAGACAGGCCCTGCCTCCTCCCCCACCAGGAGTGCATCAGAGCTGCTGCAGAAGAGCAGACTCAGAGGGCATCTATGCAGTCCCCCTCGCTCTAGAAGCCTTTGAAATGAGGGCCCAGAGAGGGGGAGTGGTTTCCCCATGTCATATGGCAAAGGAGTGGCAGATCCAAGACTAGAACTCAGCCCGAGCTGGGTCTCAATCTCATTGGCCTATTCCTCGTGGCCAGAAACCTGTCTCCTCCACACCATCAACTCTGCCTTCACTGATCCCATGGCTCCTGGGGTGAGGGGAGCAGGGGTCAGCTTCTGTGGGGTCATGGATACACTCCTGTAAAGGTTGATCTTTTCCCTAGAGGACCCTAATTCCATCTCATTGTGGAAGGAGTGGATCTGAGGGTAAGAAAGATGGAGTTGTGTGACTTTGGGCAAGTACCCTGACCTCTCTGTGCCTCTGTTCTTTGTCTGTAAAATGGGATAATAACGGTCCCTCCCTGGTAGGGATGTTGTAAGCCCCCAACCTGTCCTGCAGCTGTCTGACCTTGAGGAAGTCATTCCCCTCTCTGCGCCTTCAGCCACAGCCTAAAACGGGGAGTTAACAGCACAGATGCACAGGTGGTGAAGATCAAATGGGATTGTCAGTGATTAAAAAAGAAAAAATGCCCAGGACGTCTGTGTACTGATTGGAATACACGGAACTCAGCAGAAAGCGCAGTGCAGATGGTTATTATTGCGGGGGCTTTGCTGCTCCCCCTCCCCACCCGTCCAGTCTCTCCTCAGGGGTCTCCCAGCCCCTCTAGTTGCCTGCTAATGAGCCAGAGGCTTCAGTAATGAGGCTGCTTCACCATTTAATGCGCTGGAACAGCCTGGAACAGCCTTGGAGAGAGAGGGGTCGGGGCGGGAGAGGAGGGGGGAGGGGGAGACTGGCTCGCCCACTGAATCCCCTCCAGTCTGCAGTGGTCAATAAGAGGAGGAGAGGGGCTCCCTGCTGCCCTTTGGGCAGGAGTCCCCAGCAGGAAGGTGGACACGGAAGTCGGAATCCCCTTCCGAGTGTGGAACAACTCACCTGCGAAATCAGTTAGCCTTGGAAAGTGGAAGAGTCTGATTCCTGAGTTGACCATGTGCCAGGCCTTTACTGACAAGCCCAGTGGGTCTGTGTGCCTGGGATAATGAGGGCCAAGCTCTGTGCTCCTAGGGCTGCCCGTCTTCCCCTATCCTCTTCCAGGGGCCATGCAGTCTCAGGGATAGGCAGAGATCCTGGCCATGGGGCAACATCCAGCTTGGAGCTGGGCCAGGCCTGTCCTGAGTGCAGAGGGATGAGATGGGACCCAATAGAAGGGGCTGGAGTGTGCATATTCCCATAATTCAGTCCCCTTGGTGCTGATTGGGTCTTCCATGAGTCCATCACTGTGCAAGAAGCATGCGAGATTCTGATTGGCCGGGCCTGTGACTCAACCCACGTCTCTATGGTGGTGGGTGGAGTAACTTCTGCAGAACATCAAGACTGGCATGGGTGAGCAGTGACTCCCCAAATAAAATGAAGACGGCTGTTACAGGTCCAGATGCTGGGTCCAGATGCTGGATGGGGAGAACCATTGGATGTCCACCATGGGAGGAGTCAAAGATGGGAGTAGTGGAATTTTGGCCCCATCCAAACGCCCATTACTAAGTCAGCACATCTGTCCTCCAGCTGCTATGGGTGTTGGCAGCAAACAGCTCACAGCCTGACCATTTTCAGAGCAGTGCCCTCTGCTGAAACGGGGTGACCGCTGACTAGTGGAAATGCTTAGAATGTTACACTCCCGCTGGGGGGACTTGCAACTAATGACCCTCTGACACAGGTACAAAAGACCCGGCTCGTTGCCCGCAGGGCACAGCCATGTGGTCCCCTACACGCTTCAGGGCTCCCCGTGTCTCAGGCTGAGGCCAGACCCAGACCGGAGCTGAGACCACAGCCTTGCCCGGCTCCACTCCCTCCCCCTCTTCCCTCTCCCGACACTTCCCTCCGAGAGACGGCGTCCTCCATAGGTCACCTGCCCACAGGCCCCCATCTTACTCTGCTTCTAGGGAACCTGACCTCCATGGGGTCCCTGCCGGGCACAGCCTCACCCACACAGCGACTTTCTATGGACCACGTTCTTCCCTGTGAGGGGCTGAGTGTAAAAGGACCATCTTTTCAGACTCTGAGGAAGGCAGAGCCCAGCATTTTGGGGGCTTTCAAATGCAAACTCCTGCTGCTAATTCATCCCGACTCTCCCCACGTCTGCTCCAGATCCTCATGCAATCCACCCTCTCTGTGTAATCCCCGTGTTCTGTTGGATCTCGGTTTGATTAACAGGAGGTTATAAACAAGTCCCAGAAAAAAGGGAAACCAGCATCTCCTCAGGGCGGCCACTGTCTATTGGCAGATGGCAAATTGCTCTGCAACCAATATTTTTTGGTTTTTTATTTATGTATAGACAAACAGGACTAAATTAACTGAAATTTGTCTTTTCGTCCTCAGGTCTTGGATGACGGTGGGAGTCTCTGGCCCCGCAATGAATTGGTTACCAGGTTTTCAATAAGAGATTTGTCTCTGCAATCACAGTCATTAATGGATTTACAAGGGAGGGAAGATGGGATGGTCCAGAGTCCCAGTAAGAGGATTGTTTTGCATTTCTCCTCTTTTAATTACATGATTGTCTACTGGACCATGCTCTGTGAAAAATGGAGGAAAAGTCCCAATTGCCCAAGCTGTTCCAGATATGGATACAGTTAATATGGGAGGGGAGGGGAACTGTTCAGGGGCTTCCCGCTGGCTCGCCCAGTCTTCAGAGCTGCCTGGTGGCCGAGACTCTCGGCCACCCCACTGGAGCCTGGCTGGTGTCAGGTGTGTTGGCCAGGGGAGGGGCCTCTCTGTTCCTGGGAACGCAGTCTCTGGGTGTTTGGGTCAGAGCAGCCTTAGTCCTCTATTGAGCTGTTCTTTCTTGGACACCTACCATGTGCTGGGAGTTTTACATGGATTTTCTAAGTTAAACTTCACAGTACTCATTTCACAGACCCATTTTATAGATGTGGGAACTAAGGCAGACAGATGTGTGCAGGGACTGGGTGATCTGCAGAGAGGGCAGCGTTTGGCCATTTTATAGGTATTAAAAGAGGCTCAGACACATGAAGGATTTGCCCAAAGTTCCTGAGTCAGGGCTGGAATTGGAAGCCAGGTCTGTGGCCTCTAAGGTTCTTTTCCTTCTCCACCCACTCTTGCCATCTGGTGAATATGACTCAGTTTCCCAATCTGTGAAATGGGCTCTGGAGACCAAGTAAGATGAGTTTGAAGGTCAGCTTGGACTTTTGTGTGCTATGTATTCTAAAGAAGGTAGGAGAACCTGGCATGGCAGGCATGGAGGGGAACGTCGAGGACCAGGAAGGAGGGGTCTCTGGTCCCTGGCACTGGGAGGAGGGTGCAAACATGATTAGAGATGGCAGGGTTCACGGGCAGACAGAATCACCCTGCCAAAGAGTCTGGAGGGGGTGGTGACTCCCTCCTCGAGCTGGGCTACCCTCCTGACTCTCACTCAGGAATGTCTGTATGAAGGTCCCTGGGTACCATCTCTGCCCTCCCTGGCCCCGAGCTGTCAGAGGGAGTGCTGTTGAGGGTGGGCTGGGGCTGAGCGGGTGGGCACACCCCAAGGAAGGATCTTCTCTTCTCTGCTCTCTCTAGCCCCTGTTTGCAGGAGCAGCCTGGGCAGGGCGGGCAGTGGGGGTGGGGAGCTCAAGCAGGGTGTCTGAGAGGCCCTAAAGTGTCCCTCAGGTACCCCAGAGAGAACATGGACATCATAACTGAGTCCCAGTGGTGTCCCCGACATGCTGTGTGACTTCAGACACATGACTTCCCCCCTGGGTCTCAAGTGTGCTCACCCAGGAAATGGGGAGAACAGTTCCCACCTCGCTGAGGCGTGGAGGTGGAAACAAGACCGGGTGTAAGTGCCGAGCCCAGGGCGAGGTTGCCCGAGAGCTCAAGAGGCATCTTCATGGCGTTTGGGTCCAGGAGCCGCATCTCAGTCACAGGTCTCCCACCAGCGCTTCAAGGAGGAGCCGCATCTCCTCCACATCAAGAACGGTCCTTTCCTCCCTCATCGAAAACCTGGTAACAGGTCAGGAAGTGTCCCCTCCCATCTCCCCCTCAGTTTCCAGGGCCTGAAGTGGCTCTTTTCTGTCTGTCCCCACCCTGTGTGAGGTGTGAGTGGCTGCCCTACTCAGTGGCAGGTGTGTGGTCTAGAGACCATGTGAAGGTGGTGAGGGCAGGTGTCTGGGAGGAGGCACCGGCACCTCAGGCCGGGCTGGAGTGCTCGGGATGGGGGGTACTCGGGAGAGATGGGGTCCTGATTATCGCTGAGTCACTGCGTGATCAAGCCGGGTTTGTCTGTCCACGGAGCTGGGCTGGGCGCCTGGCTTGACGCTGGGTGCTGGGTTTGCAGACTTTGGGAAGGTGCAGGTTGGAGAAGACACTGGAAGTCATCCAGCTGCTCCGTAGCCAGGGGTCCCCTAGTGGGGGCTCTGCTGCCCCAACCTCCCCACGGGGAGTCTCAGGCCCCCTCCCAGTCTAAGTCTTCAAATGAATGGGGACCCTGGAACCTGCATTTCAAGGGCTGGGTGGTCACCCTGCCTCTGTCCAGGCTTGGGTGGGAGACTGGCTCTGCCTGGCACGGGAGACGCTGGGTGAGTCCCTCCCCTTCTCTCAGGCTCCTCGTCCCTCTGTGAGGGGTTAGCGCTTCCTGCTTCCCCGGCTGCTTCTACTGAAGGCTTAGGGAGATGCTGCGGCAGCATCATCTAGACACTTTGCAGGCACACAGTAGGCACTTTGTCAGTGTGACCATCCGAAACTCCAGCACCAGCATGTGCTAAGTAACTCAACAGTCGTGATCGCTGACATACTGAGTGCCTCCCCTGCTGAGCATTACATCCCTCATGACTTCGGGACACGGGCCCCAGTTTGGTCCATTTTGCACAAGAGACCAGTGAGGCTCAGAGAGCAGAAGAGGCTTGCAGAGTAAGAAGAAAGGCTGGGCCCCTAAGACAGGCCTGTTTGTCCAGCACGGCCCGCGTGCCTTTGCTCTGTTAGATGGAAAGCCAGTGTCCAGGCGCTGCCTGTGTCTGTGCGGTTGCCATAGCAGCCACCTCAGCCCCAGGGAGGGGAGGTGGAAAGTAGGGCAGAGCAGTAATGAGGAAGCACATTCTGATCTTGTCCCCTGATGGGATCTGGCTTCACAAGGCTTCTTCCCACATCAGAGGCAGCCCAGTGTCTGGGCCCTGGATCAAAGGCCAGCCGTCTCTGAGCTCCAACACTGGGCCTGGCTCAGGCCTCAGAAGGTCCCCCTCGATCCTCCCACAGTGAGTCATGCTGTCGCGGACACCAGCCCCCGCCTGTTTCCTGTGGGTGTCACTTGCTGTGTGGATTGGGAATGAAGAGAGGTCCTAAGAAGGCTGATGCCCAGACAGCTTCTGCAGGGCTGCCTGAGACCCCACCTTGGGGCCCACGTGGCTTCCTTTCAAGTGGCAGGTCAAGGAGGACAAGAGGCTTTTCAGTTGGCAAACCCAGGTTTGGCTGTTTGAGTCCACATGGGGTTCTGGTCCCTGGCTCCACGCCTTTGATGGTCAAGTGGCAATTACAATGTCCTCGTCTAAGTGTGGGGGCAAAGACCCCCGAGGTGTTGCTCGTGAGGACGCAGAACGAGGCAGAGCTGTCACAAGTCCTGCCTCCCCCTCATGCTGTGTGACCTTGGGCACATGTTCAACCTCTCTGAGCTTCTATTTCTTCATCGTATGATGATGAAACAAGAGGACAAGTCTTTGCTCAAACCTCGTCTTCTCAAGGAGGCTTCCCTGGCCACTGAACCCTGACCCTTCTCTTCCCTCCCCCCAACATTCTATATAATTTAAACCTGAATTAATTATTAATTAAATTAATAACTGATTAATGCATTATGTTTACTGTTTATTATCTGACTGCCCCACTGGACTGTCAGCCCCTCTAGCACGAGAGCAGGGATGTTTGTTTTGTTTTTCTGTACCCCAAGTACTAGAACATTCCCCCGCACACAGTGGACAAATGCTTGTTAAGTGAATATGTGTCCCCCAGGCAGGGCTGTTTTCCCTCTGGCTCCCTCTCCCTCTAATGACCTAATAGCCCAAACCTAATTATCTCCCCAAAGCCCCATCTCTAAATACCATTACAGTGGGGGTTAGGGCTTTAGCATAAGAATTTGGGGGGGGGGCACATTTTAGTCCATAGCAAAGAATAGCACAATTTCAATGTTAAACATTCAAAAACTATAAGATCGAATAAAGACTAAAAGTGCCCTGCCCCTTCCTTTAGTCACAAACTACTTCCCAGATGAAAGACTGGAAAATCAGCATCTTTGTCATGGTTTTGCTGTCTTGTGTTCTCCATGATAAGCCCTTTGGCTACGTTAGCTCACTTAATCCTCACATCAACCCCATGGGGGTAGACTCCAGTGTTATTCTTGTTTTAAGGATGGGTAAACTGAGGCTCAGAGCCGTGGAGTGAACCACACAATACTCCACTGGTAACTCTCAGTAAGACTGAGAAACCCAGGTCTGTGGGTTTCAAAGCCCTACTCTTTCCACTCCGGCTTATGTTTTTCTATGCGGATTCTAGATTTTCTTTCTTTTACAAGATCAGAATACGTGGTACACCCTAATTGGTAATTTGCTTTTCGTTTGAGAATATCTCCCCATGTAAATCTTCTCTGTCTTTCACTGGCTGCCTGGTGTTCTGCTGTAACAGGCGCCATCACTTACTTTAGTCAGTTCCCTATAGATGTAGTTTTTGTATTTAGGTGGCTTTTTTTTTTTTTTTTTTTTTTTTTTGCGTTTACAAACAACATTGCCTGGCATTTAATTTTCTCTCATTCATTTAAAACTACTTGTAATTATCCAAAAGCTTAATGCAGTCCCTCATATTACTGTATATTCAACCAGGTCACATAAAGAAAAAGTAGCTCTGTGCTCTGCCCTCCTCCAAAGCTCACGCCACCCTGTAGTAACCACCGACATGGGTGTGGTAAGGAGCCCTCACAGACATTTGTCTATGTGTTTATATGCCACATATGCACAAGTATGCATAGTTAATTTTAAATAATGAAAAGGTATCTTATTATATGTATTTGTGCATCTAGCTTTTTAATCCTTTACCACTAGCATAGACATCTTTCTATGTCAGTACATAGAGAGGGACCTCACCGGTTTTAATGAAGTAATTTATCTCAAACGGTTGGCTATTTCTCTTTTCTCCCTTCTCTCTCCCCCTTGCTTTCCCCATCCTCTTTTCCCCTATAATGGCTATTTAGGTTGTTTCCATTTTGTCCTCCACATAAACATCCTTATACTGCAATGAGCATCTTTGTGCATGCTTTACTGTGTTCACATGCAATTTTTGTCTCTAGTATCAAAAACTAGACATGGAATTGCTGGGTTGAGGGTTTGCCAGGCCAGGTCTTGTCTGAGACCACAGGAGGCTGGGGAAGATCTGGGGTGTGGCTGTCAGGTGGCTGTTTGCCGTTGGCAGCATGAGACGATGGGCAGGGTCTGTCTTTCCCCTAGTAGCCTGCGGTCTTCTGTCATGTTCTTGGACAGCTCCTGGGGGCATTGCCAGGGCCTGTGCTGTGGGCTTGTTTTTATACGTGAGGTAGCGTAGATATAGGACAGGATGCTCCCTATCTGCTGTTTGGTTCCCTCCCTAGAATTTTCTCCTGGAATACTTGGGGGAAGCTCCCTGTTGCTTTTGGGATCATGGGCTGGTGACAGCTTGGGGCTACCTTTCTGCCTCATGGGGCGTGCTCTGGGTGCAGTGGGAGAAATGGAGGCCACTTTGCAGAAAGAGGCAGAGACATACAGAGATGAAAGACGGTATAGAGGAGGGTTGGACAGCACGAGACCCTGACTCTGGCTGTTCTTTCTTCAGTCCCCAGAGCTTCTGAGCCTCTTCTCCAGCCCCCAGGCAAACCATCCCCCTCCAGAGCCTCAGCTGCTGGACGGGGCTCTTTCGCTGTAGCCGGGAGTCTTGACAGACAGTGGGAGCAGGCTCATGAAGCCGTGAGGTCTCTGGATGGGCAAAGAGTGGGTCCCCTTGGCTCACACAAGGGTCTCCTCTGAGCTGATCCGACTTCCTGAATTCAGGGTCTCCTCCTCTGTCCCACCCTTCAGTCTGCACACTCTGTCCTCTAAAGCACAGGTCTGGCTTTGTCACACCCTTGTGTTCCTTGCTCTTAGGGTCAAAGTCATACTCTTTGGCTTGGTGTGTGAAGCCCTGGAAGGGCTGGCTTTTGAGCATCTCTTTCCTTACTCTCTATGCCTGCACACCTTGCACTCCGGCTGGACCAACTTCTATATGTTCCACTGCAGTCATTCTCTCTCTCCTCTGAACCTCAGGACATGCTGTCTCCTCAGCTTCAATGCCTTTTTCCCTCTTTTCTACCTTGCCCCTACTCCCGATTTCTGGATGACTCATCATTCAGATTTGGAATTAAGCACCGCTTCCTCTGAGAAGCTGCCTTGTTCCCTCTGCGCTCAGCATCATACACAGCATAGCACCATCCAGTTGTGTGATGATCGATCTGGACCCTCCAGGAGGCTGGGGCCCTAGGAAGACAAGCTTTGTGTTCACCATGCACATCACTGTGCCTAATGCACCTGGCACAGGTGCAGCTCGCCCTGTGGTTACTCAGTGAATGAGCCAGGTTAATGGCTCACATTGAGTGAAACACCACAACCATGGAAACAAAGACACACCTGGGACGAAACCTGATGCCAAACTGACTATAGCCTATAGTTCATTTTCGTCCAATGTCATCTCGGTCATTATTACCCATTTCTCTTGGGAAAAAGATAATGAGTGTGACAGTGTTTGGCAAATGCATTATGCAAATATTAATCTTTAATGGAACATTGGGCCAGTGAGACTCAATGTGCACAAATTGTTCTGCCAAATCTGATCGTGTTCCTTTAAGATGAAAATGCAAACATCTCAGGCATAGGGCAGGGGAGAAGCAGAAACAAACTCTTAATGAAATGCTACAATATGCCAAGCTTCTATCAGGTAGATCCAAATATTAAGTTTCTACATAAAGAACTTTACAATTTTTGTTAGATTTGTTATTGACCTCAGAAACTTTATAAACTTTTTCTTCTATTTGTAAATGGCATCTTTTCTCTGTGTATTGATTTTGAATCCAGCAAACATGTTAAATTCTCTTATCTTCCATGGGCTCTTTTGGGTTTTCTAAAGAGGCAAACACAGCATATGCAAATATGACAGTTTTTCCTTTTTCTTTCCAATCTTTATACTTTTCATTTCCTTTTGTTGTTAAGTGCTCTAGAAAAGACCTCCTGTGTTGCATAGTAATGATCTTGGCTGCCATCCTGATCTTAGTTTTAAAGGGAAAGCTTTCAGCATTTCACCACAAAATACAATGTTTGCTGTAGGCTTTTTTGGATGGAAACTCTTCTGTTCCTTTCATTCCTCGTTTGCTCAGAGTTTTATCATGAATGGATGCCCGCATTTATCAAATGCTCTTTCTGCATCTATTTAGATGATCATACGTTTTTAAAAGCTTTCCTATTGTGATGAATTACATTAATTTATCAACTAACACTAAACTAACATCACATTCTTCGGAAAAGCCAAACTTGGTCACAATATATTATCTAATTTATTCATTGCTGGAATGTTCTTGCTAAGTTTTTAAAAGGTTTTTTGCATGTATATTTCTGAGGGAGTATGCTCCATGATTTCCCATTGTTGGTCTGACTTTGGATTCAAGGTTTTGTTAGTCTCATAAATGAAAGTATTAGCATAAGACTGGAATGATTTCTGTCTTAAATGTTGGGGAGAACTCACTTATAAAACCATGTGGATAAAGGGTTTTATTTGTGGAAAGATTTCTACTATTAATTCAATTTAATGGTTACAAAATTATGGAGAATTAAAAAAATTCACTCTGGGTCAGTTTTGGCAGTTATACTTTTTCTAGGAATATAT
This sequence comes from Camelus bactrianus, assembly GCF_048773025.1. Classification (NCBI taxonomy): domain Eukaryota; kingdom Metazoa; phylum Chordata; class Mammalia; order Artiodactyla; family Camelidae; genus Camelus; species Camelus bactrianus. Next base: position 58,470,616 of record NC_133551.1, read on the forward strand.
TCTTATTTATCTAAAATTTCAAATTTATTATGAGTTGTTCATACAAATTTCTATGCATTATTTCTATAATTTCTGTGGTGATTTTCCTTTCCTGTTGCTTATATAGTTTTTCTGTGCTCTCATTCTCTATTTTTGTTTAACTTTGCCAGAGTTTTCTCTGTTTCTAAATTTTTTTTTCAGAGAGCAGATTTTTGGCTCTGTTGATCCTCTCTGCTATATGTGGAACTTAACCTCTCTTCACTTTGGTTTCCTCATGTGACAATCTCTGGGAGATACAGTCACCTAGGTCAACATACCTGGAGAAATTCTAAATGAGAAGGTCTTGAGGTTGGTTGGAGGTTGGAGGCTGGCTGTGGCTGTCCACCAGGGCAGGGGTGGACGAGGGGCTGGGAAGGGCAGCTGTGCTCTCGGGTGGCGAGTGGAGGGAGGGAAGTTTTCAGTGGGTCACGTTCTTATGGGCTGAATGTTTGTGTTCTCCTCCTCTCCAAACTCATGTGTTGATGCCTGCTTCCCAGGGTGATGTGTTAGGAGGTGGGGCCTTTGGGAGGTGATTAGGTGGTGAGAGTGAGACTCGTGAATGGAATTTGTGTCTTTCTAAAAGAGATCCAGAGAGATCTCTTGTCCCTTTTGCCATGTGAGCTCACAGCCAGAAGATGACTGTCTGTGAACCTGGAAGTGGGCTCTCATCAGATACCAAATCTGCTGGCACCTTGACGTTGAACTTCCCAGCCTCCTGAACTATGAGGAGTAAGCTTCTGTTGTTTATAAGCCACCCAGTCTATGATACTTTTGTTACAGCATCCCCAGGTAGACGAAGACACATGTGGAGGTCACAGACTTTCACTGAGCCTTGAACAATCTCATTGGGGCCCTTCATGGGGGTGGGGGGAGGGTATCCCATCAGTGGGGTGGACTGAACAAGGAGGACCTTTGGGGTTGGGGTGGGGCACAAAAGATCAGCCAAAGAGAGCATGCTCTTTGTCAGGGAACTTTGTAGGTCCAGTGAACACATCTGCTTATGCCACAGAAGAGAGCTGGCATGTGCATGCCCGTCCGTGACTAGGACCGCCACAGCTGGGGAAGGACCATGGACAGCACCAAGTGAAAAAGGCCTCCCATTTTCCTTGAAGGCTTCTCTTTATCTGCTAGGATCCTGGAGGCGAAGGAGTAAGAGAGAGCAGAACATGCACCCCACCTCCTTCACTCGTTTCCAGCTGGAGTCGCTGAACCCTGGTGAGTCCTGAGCTGGGGAGGAGGGCCCGACTGGACCTTTCAACGCTGACAAGTGGGCAGGCCTTAATTCCACAAGATGCTGTTAACAGCTGAAGGTGAGTGCAAGGTTAAAGTAACTATGACGCCCCCTGGGGGTGAGTCAGGGGCTCAGGCAGAGCTTATCTGAAGACAGGACTGGGGGAATTGACGCCATTCCTGTTTGTGCCCCATCAGATTCTGTCCATTTAGTGAACTGGTATCATATTTGTGTATTTTTGAGGAAAAAAAAAAAAGAAACCTGAGGAATCCCTTTCTAGAAGCTTTAGTCTCTAGGGTTATTTATAATAGCAAAAATTTGAGAGCAACCCAGTCATCCCAACACAAGGAGCTTGGTTAACCAAACATCACTTGGGGGAATGTTTCACTGTGAACAAAACAGCTGTGACATACGTTATGAGGTTGAACTCATGACAACATGGTGATTGCTTAAACCCATAATGTTAAGTTAAAAGACAAAACCATAACCAAGAATACATTAGGATACTTAATTACACATAAAGATCAATAATAATTACATCTAAAAAGCCAAAAAGAAAGAGTACAGGAAGCAGTGAAATGGAAATGTCAAAAATAGTTGGAGTGTTGAGAATATTCTTTTTTTGTTTTTTAGTTTTAACTATTTTTATCTTTTTATTGTTTAGAACAGTTTTAGATTTACTGAAAAATTGAGAAGATGTTATAGAGACTCAAATATCCTGTACCCATTTCCCCCTACCATTAGCATCTTATATCACTTTGGGGTATTTGTTATAATTAATAAACCAATATTTATACAGTATTATCAACTATTGTTTACTTTATTCACATTTCCTTCCTTAGTTTTTACCTAATGTCCTTATTCTGATCCAGAATCCCATACAGGATGCCAAACTACGTTTAGTCATCATGCCCCCTTAGACTTAGCGGTGACATTTTCTCAGACTTTCCTGTTTTGATGACCTTGACAGTTTTGAGGAGTCCTGGTCAAATATATTTTTGGATGCCCCTTTATTGGAACTTGCCTGATGTTTTCCTCGTGATTAGACTGGGGTTATGCATTTGTGGAAGACAAACCCTCATTTTTCAGCATGTCTTACCAAGTTACATGTTGTCAACGAGATTCATCACTGTTGATGTTGACCTCGATCGCCTGGCTAAGGTGACCTTTGCCAGGCTTCACTGTGAAGTTACTCCCCCCCCTCACATTTCCACACTGTACTCTTTGTAAGGAACTCATTGTGTGCAGCCCACACTTGTGTAGGAGCTATGCCAGCCCTCCAGGGGGGCAGAATATCTACGTAAGTTATTTGGAATTCTTCATGGGAGATTTGACTGTTCTCCCCTCTTTATTAACTTACTCAGTCGTGTATATCAGCCTGGACTCATGGATATGTGCTGCATTCTTTGGGTTCTATTCCAGTACTACTTTATGTATTTTGTTGTTCAAATTGTTCCGACTTTGGCCATTGGGAGCTCTTTTAGTTGGCTCCTGTGTCTCTCGGTCATACCTCCACCAATGTGGTTTTTTGTTGTTATTGTACTAGTTTTGAGGGCTCTTTGTTACTTTCTGGTCCTACCACTTGCTCCAGGGTCATTTCGTATATTTCCTGCCCTAGTCTTAGAATCAGCCATTTCTTTAAGGAACCCTGGTTTCTTTCATTGGAGAATGAAATGAGAAACCAAGATCTGGCCATTAATTGTACTTGTTGTGACTAGGGTGTTATTTCTTTTAGGCCCTCTCAACTAACAGAGCAAGAGGATAGATGCATGTATACTAAGTGATTTACATACACCTGTCCATACATATTTCTATACACAGCTGTCAGTATTGATATTAAGCTACACTGAGTTCATGCTGATGTCTCCAACTCTAATCCACAACCTTATGAATCATTCCAGCTTCCTCCACTTGCTTATATACAAAATCCCACTCCAACAGCAAGAAATTTGACTCCCATGGTTCCCCATCCATTTACTTAGTTGTTTGATTCCAGTGTTTACATGCATAGCAGTATCAGAATTGTCAATCAGTCCCCCTGTGGGAACCTTTACCCACTAGAGCACAGTTCTTATGTGCAGTTCCTCTTATCTTTAGTCTTACAGACTCCACTCATTTCCAAAGCTACTTAGCTCATCACTTTGCCCCTCTGCTCTCTTTACTAAAGTTGTTTCCTACATTTGAAATACAGCTAGAACCTCTTGTCATACTCTGCTTTCCCTCCTGGGGTCCCTTGACCACCTACATGGTGTCTTAAAGATTTGCATACACTAAGACTTACTCATTGTGCTGTAAAATTTATGAGTTCTGATAAGTGCACAGTGTCATGTATCCACCATTACAATATCATATGGGATAGTTTCAACACCCTAAAATATCCCCTGCCCTTCATCTGTCCAACCTGTGCAACCGTTATATGGTCTTCTTACTGTCTTAATAGTTTTGTCTTTTCTAGAATATCATATAATTAGAATCACATTATATAGCCTTTTCAGACTGGCTTCTTCCACTTAGCAATATGCATTGAAGTCTCATCTGTCTCTTTTTATGGCTTGACAGCTCATTTCTTTTTATTACTGAATAATATTCCATTATATGGAGGTTCTATATTTTGTTTACTCATGCGTCTATTTAAGGACACCTTGATTGTTTCTGGGTTTTGGTGATTGTGAATAAAGCTGCTATAAATAATTACGTGCAGATTTTTGTGTGAAAATAAATTTTCAGATCATTTAGGTGAATACCTTGGAGTGTGATTGCTGGATCATAAAGTTAAGACCATGTTTAGCTTTATAAGAAACTGCCAAACTGTCTTCCAAGGTGGCTGTGCCATTTTGTATTTCCACCAGCAATGAGTGAGCGTTCTTGTTGCTCTGCATCCTTGCTAGCATTCGGTATGGTCAGCTTTTTGGATGTTAGCTCTTCTAGTAGGTGTGTCTCACTCTTTAGCTAATTCTCACTCAACCTCCAGTTCCTCAGAATCACCATGCTGTGTTTCTACTGGTTTATGGCTCAAGCTGCTTCTGAGGAGAGTTTAATAAATGGGCTATTTACAAAGGTGAGGTCAGGGCACAGGGACACCACAAGGTCAGGCTGATGGTCCAACTGCACTCACCGTGAGCAGGGCGTGAGCAAGGCATGAGCTCCACCATTCCCCAACCTCTGTTAAGCTCCTGCTTTGGTAGACCATGGTGGCATTTTGAGTTCCCATGAATTAGTGTCAGTTCAGATTCAGTGTCTAGTCCCCTAAGTGAATTCCTTTCCCAGTGCACATTTATTCTAATAAACGGCTGCAAGTCCCTTTGGAGAAGGCTTGGGGGAAGATTGATGGCATGTGTCTGCACTGATGGTACAGAGCCCTTCTGTAAAGGCACCGAGCATCTGTGCACCTGTATCTGTGGCTGATTTAGGTCCTGAAACTGAGTGAGGGGGTCATGACTTTTCACTGCGGTGGATAAAGTTAGGTTTATGGCTACTAGAAGTAGAATTTCGTTTTTCCAGGATTTTTGTTTATTTGTTTTTCGGTTAGACCAGGGACTACTCCAGTAGACTGCTCATCTATTTCTTTTCTAGGGAAGAAAGATCACTTTCCATGATCGCTTAGCCACCACCAGGGATCCCTGCAGGAGCGTGCGTTCTGATGACCCAAACCTCCCTACTATCCTTTTCAGTAGTTGCTTCCACCTTGATTTTTGGCCTCTGTTCCCCTAGTATCCCATCATTCCCACTGAAGCTCATGAGCTCATCTGAATAGCAGCATTCACCCAAGGTTAGAGAGCAACTACAGGGAATGGATGCACACTCCCATCACTAATCAATTTCTCAGTGCCCTTGTTCCTTCTGTGTGTTCTGACTCAAAATAGTTGGGGGTGGGTGTGCAGGTTGCACATGACAGGGCATGTCCAATATTCTTTATAAGCCTTCAGATCCCCCCTTCCATACCATCCCTGGCATCCCTCCACGTCAAAGCTCTGGCATCACAAATGCAGACCATCACCAAACACGACGTCCAGCTGACCAAGTAAGCTGCTGAGCTGCCTCCACTTGCACGAGCTCACAAAGTAAATCCGGTATCTTTAGTAAGTGCGTCCATATTGATGAACTGAGCCCAATCTTGTCTCCTTGGTCTACTCCCTGTAGAACCCACTCCTCCTACGTGTTCTCCAAGTCTGCTGCAATTTATGTTAGCAAAGTCTTGCTTTTTCTATGTGAGCTATTTATTCCTGGGTCATAGTCTGTACTGTTGGTTTGGAGCATGCTGAGATTTGATCATAGCTATGGGTCTAATGGCAACAGGGGATGGTTGTCATGGATCTTGAGGTAAGTGGGTATCCCATTTAAAGACATGGGATAAGTTTATCACAGGGTTTTCAAGCAGAGAAGAGCTAGTGTCTTCAGGCACTAGAGGGAAAGCCATAGTTCACTGTCAAGGAATGCTCAGAGTGACTCAGGAGTCAAGATTTTGGTTTCATTTAGGTCCAACCAGATGCTCCCATTCCAAGTTCAGGATCCCATTCTTTCCCAAGAGAAGCAACTTCTCAAGGACCTAACTTGCACATGAGAAATTTGGCAAGACTGTAGATTCAATGGATGTTGGAATTCAGCAACCTGCATAACTAATTTTATATTGGGTTTCGGGGCACCATCAACACTGTGGCTGCAAGAGAGACAAGATTGATTTAGGGCTCTCATACCCGAGAGTTAAAGGATAGAGCTTGTAATGTTAATTCTGCAGGTTCCAGTGCCCCGAGGAGGACCCACCACTGTTATACCACTGCTGTAACAGTCAAGTGTTGTTGTCACTTGGGCTCCCACAGTGCCTGCTTCAGTGGGTACTCCATCACAATCAACCACGGATGATGTCTTGATTAATCGCAATGCCACTAACCAATCCATTACTCACGGATTTCTAGCATCCCCTTTCCCACTGGCAAGGAGCTCAGCACTGTGTTCAAACCCAAGGGCACATCCAGACTCATGCCAAGATTCTCAGCCTTGTGGGCCTATCACCTGGGATCACACTTAGTACCAATTCTTCATCAGCCAGAGTCCAGGCAGGAGACAGAAACCTCACTGAATTTGGACGGGGAAGGTTTCATAAAGTAATTATTAGCAATAACTAAGGAATGTTATCAGATGGGAAACAGAACTCTAAAAAAATGCAGGGATAGCAGGTGTAAACAGCAATCACTACATCTAGGACTCCATGCAAGGAAGGAACAGATGTAGGAGAGCCCCACCCCCGCTTTACTACTACCACCGAGGTCTGGACCTAGTCAGAGAGAGCCCGCGGGAGCCCGCTGGATGGCGGGGGTGTTTCCTGGGGAGGTGTGCCAGTGGGGCTTCCTAGCGTGAAGATAAAGCTGTCCACAGGGAATCTCCCCCAGGACCATGCTGGCAGCTGCTGACCACTGGACACCCTGCAGTGCTGGCTTTTGCACCCTCAGGAACAGTCAGAGAAGAGCACGCCAGAACCAGGAGGAAAAGCCCCCTTTCTCCTCCTGGGTTCCCCATCAGCAATCACTGAGAAAGCTCAGCATCACACCAGCTGGCGAGGGAGACATGTTCCAGCATCACGTGCAGGTCATGAAGGATTTGGAACTGAAAGGGAATACATTGATAAATGATACACTTAGGTACTTTATACCATTGTGGGACCTTGGGCAAGTCATTCCCTTCTCTGAGTCTCAGTTTCCTCATCTCGAAAGAGAAAGAGCCTCCTCCTTCCTGCAGGGTTGCTGTGAGGACTGAGATAAGCATGTCCAAGGCCCTGTACACAGTTGGTGCTTAATAAGAAGGGAACGCAAGTTGCCAATCAGCCCCACTTCACGTTCTGGGGTCTGGTCTCTGGACCTCTCCTCCAATGGTGGTCTTCCCTGCTCCTGTCAGGGTGCTCCCTGGGCTCTGGAGTCTTGAACCAGGAGCCGAAGAGAGAAAGGCAGCAGAGCACAGTCAGAGGGCCAGGAAACCTGGGTCCCGCTCCTCTTTCCTCTTTGTCATCTGCTCTGAATCCTTGGGCAAGTTACCTACTCTCTCTGAGCCTCAGTTTCCTCCTTCATCACCTGCAAGATCCCTCTCCTAGCCAACCTCATAACAATTGACCCTGTCATTAGTCAATTATCCTGGGAACAGCCCTGACCTGCCTCCCAAGAGAGCTGGAATCCAGCCCACCTCTGTCATGAGCCCGCTGTGTGTCCCTGGGCAGCTGTCTCTCCCTCTTAGGGCCTTGGGTTCCCTGTCTGTCCAATGAGGGGCTTATACTCAGTGGTCTCCCAAGCGTCACCCCACCCCCATGCTCTCTGGCTCTGATTCCCTGATTCTCATTGGCTCATCTCAGCAAACAAACGCCACCCAGCGGTATCATCTCACTGCGGGGGAAGTCACTGCAGGCATAGCAGCATTGAAAAGCTGGGCACATCCACAGTCCATGGTTAATTACTCCAGCTTCTGTTTACCACCTCCCCAATTCCCCAAGCAAACATCTCCATTACTGAGAGTAATTTACTGGCACCAGCTTCCACTGTGAGGAGTGGAAGCTTCGAGACATGCCCCCTCTCCAGCCCCCGAACCTGGGGTGAGTGTTTTAGGATGTTGGAGCTCCCAGAGCTGGGCCCTTCCAATCACACACCCCAGCCTCTTCTGGGAATCTGCAGACTGCCACCTGAGTGTTAGAGCGTTAGCTTGGGAGCCCGGTGGACCTGGGTTTGGTCCAGCTCTGCCCCTTACTCCTTACTTGGCCTCAGGCACATGCCCCAGCACACAGGAGAGCGCTGCATCTTCTGCCCACACCGCCCGCAGCACCACACAGCTCTCCCAGCCACAGGGAAGAGGGGCTGGAAGTGAGCTCCACTTCCGGCCTCCCCACCTGGAGGAGATGCTGCGGTAAGCCCTCTGGCTTTGGAAAGCGATGGAACTTTGAAGCAAATTCCTGGGCTACTTCAGGACCTGGATGTTCCCTAGAGCAGGTGCTTGGTGAGAGCTTGCTGAGGGAAGAGATGGGCCTGAGGTGAAACTCTGGGACCAGGCAACTGCCACCTGGTTTGGGGATTTTCTCTGGGCCTGGCCTCGGTGGGTCCCACAGCTCCCTTGACCCTGGATAGAACCTGGTCTGGGGAGATGGAGCCTCGGCCAGCCCAGCACGAGCCCAGAAGAGGCCTTTGATTCATGAACCTCTGGATTTAGGTGGATTTAGCAACTGGATTTCCAATTGATTTGCGGGGGAGGGAAGATGGATTTACAGTTCCTAAAACAGGCTTGTAGCCTTGCTGCAGATCTGCGCCAGGCAGCAGGCAGGAAGATATTGATGTGACCTGGGACCCTGGGAGGGAAAGATAATGCCGTTCAGAAAAATCCATCCGTGTGGGGTTCCTCATGGGACCCTTGAAGATGCGCTTCCTTCTTCTGATGCATGTGCACAGCTCTGCAGATGCAAAGGGGAGAGGATGGAGAGGAAGGGGTCCTTTTCCCTCTCTGTCCCACTCTCGGAGGCTTTGCAAAGGGGTTGAAGTCTGCAAAGTTCCCAGCAAAGTTCAGAACCTGGGGTCTCCAGAGCCCTGGGGGCTGGCTGCCCATCATGCCCTCCTGCTGGTCCCAACAGGCCTACTATCCCTGCAGGCCCCTCCCCTTGGCTAGGGCCTGTCAGTCACGCTGCAGCCTCAGAACAAGGAAGGGAGGAGGGAACTGTCCTCACTGTAGATTTGGGAACAGGGAGTCCTAAGTTTTAATTTTGGGGGATTCTTCTGCTTACTGGCTGTGGGACCTTGAGGAACTTCCATGCACACCCTGGGCCTCAGTTTCCTCGCCTGTGAAATGGGAGATGTGCCATCATCCCTCCGAGGATGGCTGTGGGATGAGATGAGATGAGGCTTATAAGGAACAGCACAGCCCTCGACACATGGTGAATGGGATATGGGTCCAGATGCTAGGGAACCAAGTTAAGGAGCTGACTCTGACAGCCATCGTCTATGTGACCCTGGGACACGTGACTTAACCTCTGTGAGCCTCAGTTTGCTCATCTGTAAAATGGGGAGGATGATAAAGAGCTCAGACGTGATGGAGGGACTTTAATACAGGCCGTGCACTAGTCTACGTGCTTTACCTGTACAGACCTTAAAACAATCCTAAAAAGCACTGTTAACCCCAGTTAATAGGTGAGGAAACTGAGGCTGACATGGTAACAGCAAAGTGATACGTGAACCCAGGTCTTTCTGACTCCAGAGTCCAAGTTCTTACCTGTGAGAAAGTGCCATCCCACATTCTTATGAAAAACTAGCACATGGTTCAGGACATACAGCTGTGTAGGCTGAGGTCAGAGTTGGAGTGACTGGGGCCTGGAGTAATCAGGGGAGACTTCCTGGAGAGGGTAGACTACACTTTGAGGGTGGAGAGGTGGGCAAGACTGACTGGCCTCCAGTCCAGAGAAGGTGTTGGGGAGACTGAGCTGAGAGAGCACAGCGAGGGTGGGGACTGGCAGAGGATCCAGCCCCAGCGCTCACTCAGGACACAGGTGAGGCCCTTAGGAATCACTTATATGGTTAGAAAATGCTCAGATCTGCCTCTGATGCTCCCTGAGTATCATGTGTCATCACATTAGCTGGTTTCTGTCTTTGTTAAGAAGTTGCATGTTTCCCCATAAATCAGTGCCATTGTTTTGTCAATCCGGTGCCTCTGACCCTATAACCAGAGAACTGTGGCTTTTTTCCTCTGCATTTACTCAGTTCTACTGATGCTCTTCTTCGCTATTCAGCTAGTAATTCTTTCCACGAGTGTCCATTGATTTCCATATTGAAAGATTTCTTGATGCCCTTTCTAATGAGAATCCTGTTTCACGTGTCCTCACATCAGAGTGAGAGCACTTAGACTTACTTTACTGTAAAAACGGTGCCAATAGCTCACTGGGGACGGCTGTACACCTTTCTCCTGGAGATGCTTATTTTATCTTTTTTAGATTGTCTTTTTGCCTGGTAGTAAAATTTATTGCTGATAGCCAGACGTGATGTGTCAGGTCAAAGGAACTCCAGTAAACTGGCATTTAATGGGAGGCGTTACGTTTATCTGGCTAGGAGTTGGGCTCCATTTACATTTGCCATAGTTGCAGTATTAGAGGCTAAAATTTCCTCCAGTCTCCTTGTTTTTGTCTCCAAGAGGCTCCCTAAATAGGATCTGAGGCTTGCTGGCCTTTTACCTCTGTTTTCATACAAGAGCCCTACTGGGGCAGCGGTGGGGCAGTGGTGGGGTGGCAGGAGGGGAAGCATTCTGCAGCCCTGTGATTAGGTCTCAGTCTTCCAGTGCCTCTGAGTTGATTATTTCCTTTCCCCCAGGTTGTTAGGCTCTGGTAACATAGTTTCCCTTGAAGCAGCCTTGTTAAGGAGAAAAGAGTGCTCAGCGCATATTTCAAAATGGCTATTTTTCCTCCCTGCGCTGGAAGCAAGAGGGGATTTTTCTCCTGTCTTCACATTGAGAACCTTACGGGGCTCCTGGAGGTAAAAGTCACAAAAATGTGGAGGTTCTCCTTAAGCCTTGGCTGCCTTGGAGTTTTTAACCCCTACGCTAGTCTACAGTGAGCCCCCAGCAGTTCATTATGTATAAAGTGCTCCTACAGTTGCTGGCTCCAGTTAAGGGCTTCAGTCCTCAGTAAACTGTAATTCTAGGGATCTGCTTCTTTCCAGGTTTCTGGGCACCTGTTTGTCTGTGACCTCAATCTTCTCACGGATCTAAGAAGATGGTTGTTGATTTTCAGTTTGTTCAGCCTTTATTTTTTTAATTGTGAAAATGAAAATGATAAGCTCTTTACAGCATGCAGATCTCACATGTGTTTTGTTACGTCTATAACTAAACATTTCATTTCCTTTTGGAGACTGTAAATGTCATTGTGTTTTAAATTTCAGATTCTGCATGTTCACTGTTAGTATATATAAATACAGTTAACCTTTGTGGGTTGATCTATTATCCTGTGATCTGGCTGAACTCAGTTCTAGGAAGGTCTTTGTTTTTGTTTGTTTTAGTAGATTCCTTGTGAAGAGACTCATATCATCTCCAAATAGAAACAGTTTCTTTTTTCCTTTCTTTCAAATCTGTGTGCCTCATATTTATTTTTCTTGCCTTATTGCAGTGGCTATATCATCCAGTAGTAGTAGCATGAATGATGAGAATGGATATCCTGCCTTGTTCCTGATCTAGGGGCAAGCAAAGCATTTAGCCTTTCGCCATAAAGTGTGATGTTAGCTGTGGCATGTTTGTAGTTGCTCTTTATCAAGTTTATTCAGGAATTTCCCTTCTATTTCCATTCTTTGAAGAATTTTTACCATGAATGAGTATTTGAATAATGCCAAATGCTTTCTCTGTCAATTGATATGATTATTTGATTTTTTTCTTTAGCCTGTTAACATTATGTATTATATTGATAGCTTTTTGAATGTTGAACCAGACTTACAAATCTGTAATAAATTTTGCTTGGTCATGTAATTATTTGTATGCACTTTTGGATTTGGTTTGCTAATATATAAATTTGAGGATTTGGGGGTCTAAGTTCATGAGAGATATTGGTCTGCTCTTTTTCTTTTTTTCTACTATCTTTGGTTTGGTAACAGGCTATATTGGATTCATATAGTGCATTGGAAAGGGTTCCTTCCTCTTCTGTTTTCTAAAAGAGATTGTATAGAATTGGTATTAATTCTTTGAAATTTGAAGAATTCTCCAATAAAATCATAAGAGCCTGGTGATTTCTTTAGGAGGAGCTTTTAATTATTGTATGTTTCTTTAAAGGTAATAGAGCTATTCTGATTATCTATTTATCTTGATTGAGTTTGGTAGTTTGGGGTTTTCAAGGAATTGGTCCATAGCTTCTAAGTTGTCAAAATTACGAGGGTAAAGTTATTAATAATTCCCTTAAATCTTTAAAATGCTGTAGATCTGTAGTGATTGCCTCTATTTCATTCCTGGAACTAGCATATTGTCTCATCTCTCTTTGCATTTTTTTCAGTCTTGCTAAAGGTTTATCAATTTCATTAATTTTTTGAAGAGCAGTTTTGTATTTCATTGATTTTTTCTATTGTTTTCCTATTTTCAAGTTCATCAGTTTCTGCTTTTATCTTTATAATTCTCTTCCTTCTGCTTGCTTTGAGTTTATTTTGCTGTTCTTTTTCTCATTTCTTCAGGTGACAGCTTAGATTCTTGGTTTGAGAACTTTCCTTATTTCAGATGTAAGCATTTAGTGCTATAAACTTTCCTCTCAGCACTGATTTAGCTGCATCCCATGTATTTTGATATGTTGTGTTTTTGTTTTCATTTATTCTCTCTATTTTTTAAATTGCCATTGAGACTTCCTCTTTGGCCTATAGATCATTAAGAGGTATGCTGTTTAATTTCCATGTGTTTAGAGATTTTCCTGTTGTCTTTCTGTTATTGACTTCCAATTTGATTCCAGTATAGTCAGAGAACACACCCTATATTCTTTCAATTTTTAAAAATGTATTGAGTTTTGTTTTATCTTGACCCATCTGGTTAAGATATAGTCTGTTTTGGTGAACGCTTCTTGGATACTTCAAGACTGTATTTTGATGTTGTTGTGTGGTGTGTTCTGTGTAGGTCAGTCACGTCCTGCTGGTTGATTGTATCATTTAGATCCTCCACAGCTTTGCTCTTTAATAACATTTCTTTTATTGTTTATAACTTCTACTTCTTTGCTGAGATTTTCTATTTTTTCATTTGTTTCAAGAGAATTTATAATTGATTTTTTGTTTTGTGTTTGTTTTGTTTTAATGGAAGTACTGGGGATTGAACCCAGGACCTCATGCATGCTAAACATGAACTCTACCACAGAGCTCTACCCACCCTACTCCCCAGTAATTGATTTTTGAAACGTTTTAAGTTGGCTGCTTTAAAATTTATGTCAGACAATTCCAGCATCTGATTCATCTTGGTGTTTAGCATCAGCTGAGTCTTTGCTCATTTAATTTGTAATTGTCTTGGTTCTTGGTATGGTGGATAATTTTCTATTATATCCTAAACATTTTGTCTGCTCCATTAGAAGAGTCTAAGCCCTATTTAAATCTTTTATTTTAGCAGGCAGCCACCCTGTTTGGGTTTGGCACATGGGTTCCTGTCCTACAATTGTGGGCTATGGTGCCAGTGGCAGTTTAGTTATCAGAGCCATTGTGGTCTGCTTGGTTTATCTGATGCTGCCTTGATTCTCACTGGCTCCTTCTGCTGCTGCCTGATGGGGTGTCAGGGGCTTCCCTAGGCCATTTGTGAGGGGCTGGACTGTGGTGGAGTCCTTCTGCTGGTCCTTTCTGGCTGCCCTGGGGTCTCTGTTAGGGGAGTAGAGTCTTGGGCTCATCAGCATGCAGAGGCTTCCTGGACCGGTATATTTGTGACTGAGTCCCCCTGGTTCTGCTCACCCAGTCCAACCCTAGGAATGAACATTACACTCTCAGCTATTTCAAATAATTCAGTGATATTTGCAACAGATACCACCCCTCCATTTTTGAGAACGTATCAGCATGTGCTAACCTCCATGGCTCAGGGAGGGACTGATGCAGGGGTGTCAAAGGACATGGTACTTGGCAGCAAGAAGCAGGGATTGTACATGCTGACATCTGAGCATGTCTAATTCGCCACTGTAAGATGCCTGGCTGTGCAAGTGTCAATAGGGTGGGTTTAATTACTTTAGTTACTTAACCTCTCTCGACCTCAATTAAGGGCTTTGGAGCTACTCTTACAGGCAAATCCCTGCTCAGCTACTCATTAGTTGCTGGTATAGTCACATACCTTAGTGCTTCTGGGTCTCTGTTTCCTCGTCTGTGCAACAGGAGTGAGGGAAGTCCCACCTCCCAGACTCTTTAACATGATGCTGATGTAAAATGCTGAGTGCAGCAAGGGGCACCTGGTTGACCCCACTCAATAACCATCAGCAGTTATTGCCATGATCTGGTGAGTCCAGGCTAATGGATATGTCTGTTTTAACAGTAATAATGAGACAATAACGATGCTTTTATTAGTACTAATAATGTTGTGTTTAGAAAACAGACTCAATCAAACCAGCCTGGATCTGAATTCTGACACCGGCACTTACTCACTGGGTGGGATATGGGGCAAGCTACTTAACTTCTCTAAGCCTCAATTTCCTCATCTATAAAGTGAGGACACTGAAAATACCTAATTCATAGATCAGTCATGCAAAGGGCCGAGCATGGTGCTTAGAATGTGGTAAGTGCTCAATAATTGTTGGCTACAGTTTGTCAGGAAGGCAGAGATCTTTGTGTCTTGTTCATGGCTGTATCCCTGTGTCCCCAGTGCCTGGAACAGTGGTGCTCTGTCCTGACATGTTGGGGCTGCAGCCAGGCTGCCAGCCCGTCTGGTCCAAGGCTGCATCTGGTTCACGACTGTATCTCCAGAGCCTGCCTGGGAGTCTCACTCCTGCTCTGGGCATCTGAGGAGGCTTCATCACTGGCGCCAGAGTTTAAAAGGAGTCTGAGTCACCTCCCACTCTGCGTTATTACTGAGATTGAGATTACTGGTCCCCCCCTCTGTCTCTGTCTGTCTGCCTGTCTCTCTCTCACACACACACACACACACACACACAAACACACACACACACACACACACACACACACACACACACACACACACACACTAGCAGCAGCAGATGGACATTCCACTAACAGTCCTTCCCAAGCGCCTTGCATCCCTCATGATTTTATCGCCTTGAGGATGAGCAGAATCAGTGTCCAGGAATCTGGAGGATCTCCTTCCACCAAAGTCCTTCTTCTTTGATACCTGAGATGCATAGTGTCCATCTGTTAGAATGTGGAAATTGCTGCCCTGGGGTACCAGGCACTTGCTCCTTCCCCCTCCTCAGCCAATCACTGTGCAGTGAGAGGGGATTTCAGGGTCCTTCCTGGGTGCAGTTTTGATGGGGGAAGGACAGAGAGCACAGGGCTGGGATGCTGGGGGAGATAGATAGTGCCAGAAGGGACAAGAGAAGGTGCTAACATCCACCTCTGTCCACCTGCCCTCAGCGTGTTGTTCTGATTATTGGGTACCTTTGGTTCAGGTTTATCAGTGAGTCCTACTGGGGTGTATGAGTCAGCTAAGCCTGCCATGACAGAACACCAGACTCAGGGGCTTAGACAACAGAAATTTACTTTATTGCAGTTCTGGAGGTTGGAAGTCCAAGATCAAGGTGCTGGCGGGGCCATTTCCCTTGAGGCCTCTCTCCCTGTGTTGCAGATGGCCGCCTTCTCTCTGGGTCCTCACATGGCCTCTTCTCTGTGTGTGTGCATCCGTGGTGTCTCTTCTTCTTATAAGGATTCCAATCATACTGGATTTGGGCCCCACCCTTATGACCTCATGTAACCTTAATTACCTCCCTAAAGGTCCTATCTCTAAGTATAGCTAAACTGGGGATTAAGGCTACAACATGTGGATTGAACATGGAGAGGGGCACAATTCAGCCCGTGACAGGGGTCACAACCTCCAAGGAATGTCTATGGGGTCCCCTGAGCCCCACAAAGGATCCGGTGTGATTCTTTCTTGCTTTAACATCTCCCCCCACCTCTGACTGCCTCTGAAGTTGTCTGGTCCAGGCCTCTCATTTCACCCTTGGAGAATGAGGCTCAGAGAAAGGCAGTGATCTACCCCAGGTCACACAGCAAGTAGGGAGCAGCTCCAGCACAGCTGAGCCTCCTGATCTGGCCTGGGATTTTCCCTGATGCCAGTGGTCAGGACTGCAGGGATGGTTGGCAGCTGGCACTGGGATCTGTGGCCTTGGGGACCTTGTGTCAGGGCTGAGGGGGCCTTGGTACCAAGTGACTGCTTTTGTCTCAAGTCTGGTTTTTATTTCTCTCTTAATGATTCCAATTTCAGGGTTTTTTTTTTTTTTTTTGTGTGTCTGTGTTTTTATTCTCTTGTCTTTCATTGCGCTTTCTCTCTGGGTAATCTGAAGCTTGCAGGCAGCTAAGTATGATGTGTACATTCCAATGAAATGCAATAAACTATAATTGAACACATTTCTTTCATGTCTGAGCAGTGGATTTAATCTCCCTGGCACATCCTATTTTCTCTTTGCTTCCTCTGTCTTTTCTCTTGAGTATTTTTCTCCTCTTTCCAGAATCTCTGGGATTTGAACAGCCCTGTGGCTTCTGCTCATTGGAGAGACACGTTACAGCCTGAGTCTTCACGATCGACAGGTGATGATGCCGGAACAGCGAAGAGGGAACTGCCAGCATCCGCGTTGGCCTGGGAGGGCCGCCAGCCCCAGACGGGGAGGGGAGAGGGGTCTCTGTCAATGATTAGTGTGGAGCGTGTCCATGGGCAGGACTGAGGGGTCTCCCGTGGACACACCTGTCACTTAGGCAGGGGTCTCCCTGGGCAGACACACTCATCCCTGCACACGCACTGGGAAAAGGCAGGTTCCTCTTTGTTGCTCTGGAACTGAGGCTGGATGTCTGTGGTCATGACTCTCAGCCAAAGCAGCATCATGGGTCCTCAGTGAGTGGAGGGATCGGCAGGGATGCCCTGGATGTGACCGTGAGTTGTGAACTCAGCTCAGGAGGAGAGTGCGAGACATCAGGTGGAGCTGAGCAGGACCTTGCTGTGTGACCTTGGGTGAGTGACCCAACCCCCAAGCCTCAGTTTCCCTGTCTGTAATACAGGCATACATCAGTGCACTCTACAAAGGGTTGTAGGCAGGATTAAATGAAATGGTGCTTGTAAAATGTAAGCACGGTGCCTGGTACCTGTGAGTCCTGAATAGAGGCTAGAAATATTCATCCATCCATTCATTCATTCACTTTTTCATTCATTTATCCGTCCGGCCCACTTTGAGAGCTACTATGCACTGGGCTGTGTGCTGGGCATCAGGGAGAGGGAATAAAACCTCCCATTGCCTCCAGTAGCTCACAGTCCAGTGGTGAGACTGCAACACACTCTGAGAGAGGGACAGAAGCTGGGTTTTCTGAGTACAAAGGAGGGACAAACACCAAAGAGGATCAGAGAAGGCCTCCTGGGGGAGGTGACACTTGAGGTTTGGGGGGAAGGTTATGGTCACCAAGGCTACGCCTCTTTGGTCTTTCCCATCCACACCTTCCCATCTCATCTCTTGTCTGCCCTTCTCGCCCCCTTGGCCATTTCAGATCCTGAATATCAGCTCAGATCTAGATAGAGATTCCTTGGTCCCACCCTTCTGGAATAAGAGGAGAGGAGGCCCAGAGAAGGAGTGGGATTTCCCAAGGCCACACAGCCAAATCAGGCAGAGCTGGAAGTGGCTCCCAGAGCAGTGTTCCCTCCGTGTGGTGCTGCCCTCTGCCCTTCTCTGGACATCACAGCCTGGGGCTGGGGCCTCTGCTCTCCAGGCCCTGCCTTGCAGACCTTGGGCGAAGGGCTTCATCACCCTCTGAGTCAATAGTTAAAGAGACACTGTGGTTAAGGTGTAATTTTTTCAGATGGTTCAAAGAGAAGTCGATAAATGGGTCTTGTCTTCTCCCAGGAGATTTTTAGGTTTCCTTTTTTTAAAATTAGTTTTTCATATTTTATGACTGTTTCTCTAACACAGAGACTCCCCCTCTCTCGTAGCAGCTGGAGTCATCGGGGAGAACCGCTCCTGTGATGCTGCGGGCACCTCTCGGCGTGTGGCCCTGGGCTGGCAGCACCCTGCAGGGCCGGTGCCTGGAGGCAGCTGCAGCTCAGGGCTCCTTGCCTTGCGCCCGCCTTCTGGTGCCCTGGGATTCTTGCCGCCCAGTCTGGGAGGTGGGGAGCTCCCTGTCGCTAGAGGGGTCTCCAGAGCTGGACAACACCTGGCAGAGTATTGAGGCATCAAATGCTGGACTGAGGCTGTGGTTGGGACTCCATCTCTGCGCATCTCCCCCACCCCATCCTTCTTTTGACCCCAACACCAAAGTGGAAATGGAGGAGGGGTAGGGGAAAGGAGGAAGAGGAACTGAGAGTTACCGTGGGGGAGGGTAGCACTGGGTCTGGCGCTTCAGGGTCCGAATCACCACCTCCATCTCCAGCTCCTCCCCCATCCCCTCCCAGAGCTTAGGCTGTGTTTTCCTCATTTCACTGATGAGGAAACTGAGGCTCACAGAGGTTAAATGAGGCAGTAAGCAGTGGCGTTGGGATCTGCCTGGTTCTTTCCCCAAAGCCCGACTGTCCCCTAGAGAATAAAGGCTGCTCTGAAGTGAGCGCTCACCTCCACCTCGTGCCAGGCTCTGAGTCAAACTCTTCCCTCTCCAGACCTCAGGTAAACTCGACAAGAGTCTACTCAGTGGAGACTGTTCTCTCCACTTTTCAGGTGAGGAATGGGAAGCTCAGAGAGGTTAAGTTACTTGCCTGAGAACACACAGCTGGTGAGCCCTGGAGCTGAGATGTAATCCCAGGTCTGTCACCTATAGTCTGCGCCTGTAATCACTACCCCTCCCCGCAAAGTTCTTCTTGAGGTCCGACCTAGTTCCTCCACCCTGACCTTCAGACCAGCTACTGAAGGTCATGACCCCAGGATGCATTCCTGTATAAGACAGTTTATAAAATTCTCAAGGTCAAGGAGTCCTTGCTTTCCTTACATCTCTTATCTCCCTTAAGAATCGCTGCAAGCATGCATGAATGAACGTGTGCCCAGTCGCTCTGCAGACAGGCAGGAGGTGATCAGGCAGGTGGGGTGTGGGCAGGCTACTACGATGGGGGTCTACTTGTGGCAGATGAGGGCTTCCCCTTCTGTGGGTGGCCATCTAGCTGAGACCCCGTGGGCCCCTGGAAGAGGAATTCAGTCATCCAGTAGTTAATGCATCCCGGGGTCATGACCTTCAGTAGCTGGCCTGTAACTTAGCCTCTCCGAGCTTCCCTTTGGGCCTCAAAAGCTACTCAGGTTTCCAGAGACCCCTGAGAGAGGCAACCATCCCTGGGGGTCTCCCCCTGAGGCCTCTGTGAGCTGGTGCTCCCTCCGTGGGGACTGGGGGCAGGGTCCCAGGAGCAAGCTGTGGGTCCTGGGGGTGGGGTGCGGGGAGAGTGGAGGTAGCTGGGTTGGGGCAGGAGGGATAGAGGCAGTGACAATACTAACCGTAACTACCGCATACTGATCGTTTACCGTGTCCTGGGAGGGGGAACCTTGTCCTAAGTTCCTCACGCGTCTTAAGTTGGTTCACTTGGCAGAGCGGGAGCTCGTGCTGTGACTATCTGTACTGTTGAGATGAGGAACCTGAGGTGCGGGGAGGTTACGTGCAGAGCCGGAACTTTAACCCAGAGTCTGGCTCTTAATGAAGATGCACCGAAGGAGTCCGGCTGGCTTGGCGCAGCCCTTGGTCGTGCCGGCCCTCCCCGTGTAAGGGTGTAAGCTGACACCACCTCTGAGTAACTGACAGGAGGAGGCCCAGGTCACTCGGAGGGGACGGAGCTGTTCAAGGGTGTAATCTTAGTCAGGGAGGCATTAAAATTGATCTTGGTGCAGCTCATACCAGTCTATGTGCCAGGTACATAAATCACTTGTTTACAGGGGCTGTGTGTGGCCCACGTGGTGCCCTCTGTCTTGGGGAGAGCCTGAAGCTGTATTTACTGGGGAAAGGGTGGTAAGTGTATAGACAGCGCCCACTCCCCGACCCCCGTGTCTAGGTGGTTGGTCCAGAACAGGCGGAGGCAGCAGTTCACTGTTCAGCCCCGAAGTCAGCCTCCTGCTCAGGGACAGCCAGGTGGGTGTGCCAGACCCTAGGCAGCCCTGCTGGGAAAGAAAATCCAGCCTATGTGACACCCGAGCTGGTAAAGCCAAGATCGCGAGGCATCGGAGTCACAGAGGTTTGGGGTTCAGTCTTACACGGCCCCTCGCTGGCTGTGCGGCTTGTTGCCACTTCCTGTGAGTCTGTTTTCTTATTTATCAAGGAAGACTGAGCAAGAGCTCTCCTGGATTGCTGAGCGCGGGTCCCAGAAACGACGCCCAGCAGTGTGGGGTGAGTGCGACATCTACGCACCCACTGCGGGAGAAGGGGTGGTGGGGGCGGAGGGAGCCCGGCAGGGAGGAGGGGAGGGACTCACCTTCTTAGACCCTTCGGTGTCGGGAAGTGGGCACTGTGAAGACACGCTGTCATTTAATCCTGTTCACTTGCAGGCTGATACTGTCATTGGCCCTACTTTACATGTGACTCTGAGCTCAGCCAGGTTAAGCCCAAAGTCCCAGAGCTGGTATCTGGTGGCAACCAGAAGAGGGACTCAAAGTCACCATCTTTCTTGAGTCTACGTGGATGGTTCCTGGTTCCTCCTGTGACGTCCCCCTCTGCACCACTGAGTGTTTATCCACACAGTCATTACCTGGTATGGTAATCTATGGCATAGCGAGTTAGCCCTAATGAGGATCAATAACTGACCTGGAGCAGAGTTTGTCAAGCGCAGCTCTGGTTTCCTCCTCAGCTTTCCTCTGGAACCTGGCGGTGCCTCAGCAGAAGGGGACCAGGACTCCCTCCCAGCCCCTCAGAGGCCTGCTCTGGTGACCAGTGCGGCCTGGCCCTCCCCAAGTCCCTCCTGACCCCGCCCCACGCCGGTTGTGGCCTCAGCTCTGGTCCTGTGAGTCCCCTGGGCCCTCGGGCTCCCAGACACCCCCTTCACCCTCCACTTCTTTCCCCACCTCCCCTCCCCCGGCCTCTGCCATGTTTACTCTTGGTCTCCTCCCAGTGGACACGTAGAAGCCCCCTGGGGTCCCCCTGCCTCCAGCCTCTCCTCTTCCAGTTCCTGCCCCTCACTGGGTCATCTCGGGGAGAGGGGACCTTGCGGGCAGAGAGACCTGTGCCTTTCCTTGAGTTGCCTCTCAGCAGCCGTGTGAACTAGAGTAAGAGTTTTTTTTGTTTGTTTTTTCCCCCTAATCCTTTTGAGCTTTGGTTTCCTTGTCTGTCAAGTGAGTGTCCTAATCCCCACCTCACTTCACAGGTGCTGCTAGAAAAGCCACTGAGAAATGGGTTAACGCGCTTGACGGGGGCCTGATGCGCAGCGTACGCTCAGTCAACGGTGTTTGGAGTGTGTGTTGTTTCTCTTTCCCCAGGAGATTACTGGTACCCCAGTATTTAATGCTATTTGGTACCTTCAAAAGTCCAGACTGGAGCCTGGCATGCTAATCCTTCTAGAGAGGTCTTTACAGCTTCATTTTCCTTAATCCCACCTGCCTCCCTGACTCCCTGAGCTGCAGGCTGTGCGGGACACTCACTCTAGCTGTCTCCTCTGAATGGTGTCATCTCCCTCGCTAACCCTGGACCTGCACCCTTGACCATGAGCCGGGGGCCGGATCCTGCTTTCCTTCTGGTCCCAGGTCCAATCACACCCCCTCCAGGAAGCCTTCCAGGATGTCCCAGCCAAGAGACCTTCTCCTCCCCTTGAAGCCTGTGCCCCCAGCATAGACATTCCCTGTGTTTAGGCAGCATTCTCTTTCCTAGCCAGGTGTGGGCCTGACGTCAACCTTCCCCAGAGCCACGGCTCCATCCAGGTGGACAGTGAGGTCCCCATAGCCTCCAGACGAAGCTCAGGGCTGTGGTTCTGAGTATACTACACTGGGCCAGTCCTGCGCAGGCTCAGTGCCCACCCTTCTCCTCTCTGCCCTGCTCCTCTACCATGCCCTGAGCTCCTCATATGCGCTCCCATGGATGTAACATATGCTTGGGGTCCAGTATCTATGATTCCTGCAGTCTATGCTTCTCAGGGTCTCTGGGTCTAAAACATGCCCCTTCTGGGGTTTGCACACCCCCTGATGCTCTGATTGTGGGAATTTGCGAGTCTGGGCTGCTCTAGTTCTGTGACTCAGGGAACCTGAGAGGGTGGGATGCTGAAGTCTACCCCCCATTTCTAAAGTATACCCTTTGGTGAGTCTGACATCCTGAGACTGAGTGTTGGCGACCAACTTGGCACCAGTCTGAGTCTGGACAGCCTGGGACACAGAATGGGCTTGGCGCTAGCCCCAGCACTCAGCAGTCGTGTGCACCTCAATGCTCTGGGCCTTGGTCTCCTCACTGATAACAGCAGGTGTCTGTGGCTCCACCAACAGCATTCATGAGAAGCCTGCTCCATGTCCTGGTTGCCGTGGGGGGCAATGGGGAGGGGGTAGCAGGGTCATGGGTGTGAGGTCCTGCACCCAGGATGCTAGCAGTGGTCCCTGCTCCAGAGCACAGCCTTGGGCTTAGCCAGGGCTCTAGGTGGGGCCAGGGAACAATTCCTCCCCTCTAGCTGGTACTTAGGTCTAGATCAACACCGTCCAATAGAAATATCACAGGGGTGATGCATGTAGTTGTATATTTCGGAGTAGTCATGTTAAAGTTAAGAAACAGGTGAAATTTAAAAATGTATTTTATTTAACCCAATATATCATTTCAGCCTGTAATCAATGTTAAAATATTAATAGCGAGACATTATACTTTCTTCTATACTAAACCCTAAAATCTGCGTGTCTGACACTAATAGTGCATCTTAGTTCAGACCAGCCTCGTTTCAAGTGCTCAGCAGGGGCGCGAGGCTGGGGCTGCCGCACTGGACAGCCCAGGGCTCGTGGCTCTGCCAAGGCTCCCCGGCTCCGTGGGCACCAGAGGGGCCGGTTTTCACTGACTGCAGAGGCGGGGCTGTGTGGGGTTCTCGTGTTTGTTTACCTGCACAGCACAGCGGTTATGAGCACACACTCTGGAGTGACTGGGGCTTTGGTTCAGCTCTCTTCTCCATCAGGTGACTTTGGACAAGTGACTTCACGGGGTGTTGGGAAGATTAGCGAGATAATGCATGTGGAGCGCTTGGTGTGTACTGTGTGTACCAGGAAGCGGCGGCTGCTCTTATAATTGGTTCCGTGACTCTGCCACCTCCCTGGGTTTGGACTCAGCCCGGTAGCTGTGGCATCTGCACCTCCCAGACTCTTGACGTTGTCCTGTCAGCCAAACTGCTGGCCAGCAGCCCCCCCGGGGCTTGGAGGTGGTCTCGCTGCCTGGCAGGAGCTGGCATCACAGGCGTGCAGAGCACAGAGGCTGCCTGGGCTGAGCAGACCGGCTCGTAGCCCCAGCCTGGCTCTAACTACTGCAGGAACTGATGGGAACACAGACTCCGCAGGCCTCTGCCTCTTGGCCTAGAAGATAGGAGGATAGGACTGATTGACCTTTGAAAGCCACTTCCAGAGCGAGAAGCTGGTGCACACGACAGCATTTATAGAGCACGTGGACGGCATCTGCAGAGAGCAGCCGTAGACCAAGCGAGCAGCGTAAAATGTCGTTGAGTCTTTACTCTGCTTTGGGTGACCAGCAACCACGTGTGAGCCTGGTTTCCTCCTCCGTAAAAGAGGCAGCAGTAATAACGGTGCTCATTGGATGCAACCATTCCCAGGATGCCTCTGGGTGCCACCCGTCTGTCCACCTAGGATTATCTCCAAAGCCCCAACTCTCCTCTTGCCCCCATCTGGCCTCCCCCAGGACCACTGCCAGCTGAAGACCTACTGTGTGCTCTTACATCTGTGGGCTCATTGTACCTGCAGCTTCGCCCTGGAGGTGAATCTCATCAGATCTGTCGTTTGCACCGATGAGGAACCGGAGGTTCAGAGTGGAGAGGGGGTGAGTGACCAACGCCAACCTGACTTGGTTGAGCGCTTGCGGGTTGTTGTGGGGACCAAGTGAGATAACACAGGAAATGTGTCTGCTTGAAATATGATGACTGTGAAAAGAAAGGCCACTGGCCAGTGTAATAAAGGGAAACTGAGGCTCAGAGCACAGGAGTGGCTGCCCCTAGAGGTCAGACCTCCCCATTGCTGGCTTCCCCTGGGTGACCCTGAGGGCAGGAGGGCAGACTCAGGAGCACCCAGCCACCTCCACCTCTGTCCCGCCTGCCCATCGACTCCCTTCCCCATCATGGGCAATTTTCCAGGGGAAAAAAAAAATGACTTCCCAGTTTTGCCACAAACTCACCTCTGCTGAGTTAAGCAGTTAACAGAGCTCTCACAGTGGAATGTGTTTTGTTTAATACCTTGATCTCTCTTGTCTGCTAGAAAAATGAATTCTGTCAAATCTCTCGAAGCCAACTGTCAAATTAAGGCATTGGGGGGTGGTGGGAAGACAGATCTCTTACTCTGACAGCAAAATTCATTTGATTTGATCCCTTAATCCAGTCTCCCTACAAAACCTGGAGCTGAAATTTTGCAAGCTCTTTGCCCTGAACAGTTTCTTTCTGCTCCTCCTTAATGCCTCCTCTCCCGGGGTCCACTCCCCTTTCACCTTTAAAAATAACAACCAAGAACTGCAGCTGGGGTAATGATAACCATTGGGTTTCTGACGGCAATTTTTTAGAGAGAAAATGACAGTGCACAAAACTATCTCTCAGGGTCTATTTGGGGAGAGAGAGAGGTGCTGGCTGTGGAAGGCTCAAGGAGCCCCAGGAAAGACAGGAGCACATGGGATGGTTGGGGTTCTGGACCTGAGGTCCCCGCCAGCAGGATGCAGAGGCAGGGGGACGTATGGGAGGAAGATGCAGCCTTATTTCCCCTGACAAATCTTTTCCTCTAATCTCTGCTCTCCACCCTGCACCTCTTTCCTCCCTCAACTGTATCCACATACTAGAACCCAATCCTACCCTTGGGCTCAGCACTTGGCAGTTTACAAAGCATTTTCACATTTACTACGACTCTTTATTTACTCATTTTAATGATCGTTTGTTTATTAACTGTTCTCTCACTCATCACTTCCATCCTTCATGTTATTTATGCTGTGATAACTGGGAATCACCACGGGTCATAATCTTCGTGACACTTGGGAGCTACAAAGACCTGCAAGATGGAACCTTCCCCTCCAGGATTTTAGGATCTGAGGGGGGCGACAGGTATGGACAAATGATTATGACCTTGTGTGCAGAAGAGTATGGCATGTGAGTGCTGGGCATAGAGAAGGCATTTCTATTCGTTAACATGTGCAGGGCAGCATGTATCAGAAATGTCAAAAACAGAAGCCCAAACAACTGAAATGTGAAATGTTCTCACACAGCCAGATGTCTGAAGGGAGGTGGCTGCAGCCTCATCAGATGTTTAGAGATGTCAATAAAGACCCAGGCTCGTCCCTTCTCTCCTCTTTGCTATCCTTGGTTATGGTGGCTTTTTGTCATTAGCTTGTCGCCTCATGGTTGCAGGATGGCTGCTGCAGCTCCAAACATCACGTCTTATACTGCAGCATTCATCCTGAGAAGGGAGAGGAGTGAGGAAAAACAATTCCCAGAAGCAGTCCCTCCATTAGCAGTTTTACCCCTCACACATCAATGGCCAGATCTGGGTCACATACCCACTCCCAAAATAATGTCTGGAAAAGACTTGGCTTCACCTCTGGGCTGGGGAGACCCATCAGGTCTGGGCCTATTACTGCAGAACAAGCCCAGGGTTCTGTGAGTGAAGGAAGGAGGGGTGGGCTGCTGGGCAGGCAGCCACGAGTGTCCACCACCTTCTCATCAGTGCTTGTGACTGAGTATCCTGGGCCGGGTGGGGTCTCTCTGCCCCCAAGCCTGAGCCCTGGGGGCAGAAAGCCCTGCTCTGAGCCTCTGTCCCTTGCAGGCTGTGTGATCTGGGAAGTACATGACCTCCCCGAGGCACAGCCCCCTCCCCTAGGAGAGGGGACATAACAGCACCTGCCATGTAGGGCGCTTGTGAAAGTGATGTGGGGTCGTGCGTGCAGGCGCCTGGCCCAAGGGGGTGTTAGCAGCTGGTGGCCATTGCAGCGATTAGCCCCATCTGTAAAATGGGCCCGTGTGCCTCCTCTGTCACAACCCTGGGGTGACAACAGCGGGAGCATCAGTTCACACAGGTGAACACTTTCTGCGGGTGCTGGGTGCCCTTCACCTGCTCTCACTCCCTGAATCCTCACAGCCACCCCGTGAGGAGGGAGCTGTGCTCACTCCCACTTTACAGTTGAGGAAACTGAGGTTCAGGGGTGACCCCCAGTCAAGTGAGGGCAGACGGGGCTCCGGATCCTCAGGTTCCAGCCACTGTGCTCTGACCCCCTGCAGGGCCCTGGGTGGAGCCACAGGCAGATGCTCAAGTAACCACTCCCCACCGACTGTCACCTGTCCAGGCTGGTGGCTGGGGCTGACCTCTCTCCTGACTCCACTCTCTTTCCCTTCCAGAGCTCCAGGACCCCAGGACCTGCCTGTGGTGCAGGGAGATTTGCCGCTGTCCCTGCTGCCCTTCATCCTCTGATAAACAGTGTAATCAATGGTGTCATTTCTTTGGTCCTGAACTGGCAACTTCCATTTGGGGAGGAAATAATATACACTTTATATCCTTAACACAGAACATAGCATATGATAATGATGGATAATACACTCCATATTTATAGTTTTATTGAATTATGCAAAAACCACTTTGAATAATTATACACCTACAGCACATCACATTTAATAGCTGCACATGGGGCTCCTGGCCAGCACCATGATGCAAGCTTGGGCACCAAGTGTGAAATGAAATGGCAGCCCAGCCCTGCAGCACGGGGATTTGGCTGTCCCCTCTGCCATGCCTCCACTCAGACCTGCACCTATCTCCACTATTTCCAGTCTTCCTGGTCTTCCCAGCTCCCCAGAGAACTGGCCATGGGGGTGGGTGCAGGAGAGGGATGGGGGAGTTGACTTCCTCATTTTACAGATGGGGAAACTGAGGCCCATTCACTCACCCATCTCTCACCCAACAGTCTCCTGAGTGCCTGCTTTGTGCCCACCTCTGTTCTAGGCTGGGGATGAGCCCCGTGGAAAGACCCAAAGCAGGTGGGGAGAGAGCATTTCTAATCTTCCAGAATGACAACATTTATTCTTCCACTTTGCTTTGATTCATCCTCTGATTCTAATATTCAGTGAGCACAGCCTCTGGGACTGTGAAACGCCCCACCTGGGGAACAGGCCGCCCCCCACCCTCAACCTGAGCCTCCCCCAGGCTCTGAGTCATCCCTTCCCCCTCTCAAATCCCGTCCAGACCATCCCAGGCCTCTCCCTCCTCTGGGGCCCACCCCAGACTCTGGGTTTCTGGCTGTCACAAAATGTGGTCAGCTGTGACAATGACAATTAGAACAATTGTGCCAGGTGAGAAACTCCCACTAGATTTAGAACCCACAGTGAGTCACACCTCCAGACTCAAGGTGGCCACCAGTCTCTGCCCAGAAGGCAGCATGGCCACAGTGACCAAGTGACACTGCCCCTCTTGAGCAGTGCTGCCCACGGCACCTGGGCCCCTGCAGGGAGCCCACCCAGGCCCTGTGGGTTCCAGTATCTCCCCTTCCCTACTCTGCACCCCCTGCTCTCTCCCCTCCTGCTCGCGGGACCACATCTCACCGCTGATCTCTGGGGCCCTCCTGGGGGTGCTGCTGCATCTGATCCCAGACCCTGACGGAGGAGGCGCCGTCCCTGTGAGCGGTCCTGAGCTCCAGACCCTGGTCAGAGCACAGGCTTTGGCCAAACCTGGTTTCCAGTCTGGGTTCTGCCACTTCCTGGCTGTGAGACTTAGGGAAAGTTGTTTAACTTCTCTGAGCTCAGTGCCCACACATGTGTGTTGAAGATAAAAACATCTGCCTTATGTGGTGGGGACCAGACTTAGACGTGGTAACATGTGTGACGCGCTCAGTGATGGATTCTGTTATTATTACTCTTAACTTGTATCAAGCTCCTGGCACAGGGTCTGGGCACAGTCCAGGCAGACACTCAGTAGAGCAGGAAGAGCAGGGACTGGGGAGCAGACTGCACAGGTTCAAGGCCCAGCTCTGCCATTTGTGAGTTGTGTGATCTTGGATGAGTTTCTAAGCCTCTCTGTGCTACAGGATCTTCATCTGTAAAATGGGGGCATAGCAGCAGTGCCTCCTTCATGGGATTGTTGAAATGATTCCTAAACTAACGCAGGTGAAGTGCTGAGCACAGGGCCTGGCACAGAGTTAGCTTTTATTATCCCAGGTCCTGAGGGAGTGATGGCGTTGAGGGGCCTGGAAAAATCCCCCTTCCTGCCACCACTGCACTCTGAGATGAGAGAATGAGGTCCAGACACACTAAATTAAATGAGAACAAGACAGTATATGACCGTGCTAAATTATTCAGGGCGGACAATTAGAGAACAAAACCATGTGTAATAAAGGGCTAATTGGGCGGGACAGACGCTCAGCCCACCAGGAGCTGGAGCTGCAGCCCGGGACTGGGATGGCCGCGCCGGCACTCTGGGTAATAACACTGACCTTTCCCCTTCATATAAGTGACGCTTACTTACTACGGCATTTGGAAAGTGCGACCATTAATATCAAAGAGTGTGTAAATCACTGACAGCTCACCTCCCAAAGGCAGTAGCTTTTACTCTCCTCATTCTTTTTCCTACTTACATAGAAGTACCCGTGCGTGACTGGGTCCACGCTGGTGTGACTGTCAGGGTATGTTAGGGTATAGGACAAAAACCAACAACCTTACCAACAACAGGTTACAACGGGCTCCTGCAAGGGGATGCTGAGTGAAACAGTATGAAGTTTTCAGAGCCAGTCGTGTTAATACTGATGGATAGATCTCCCCAGCTTCTTTTGGCATGACTTTCACGTGACCCCACATGTGGGGTCTTCTCCCGCTCTCCAGTTTCTCACTCTGGTCCATCACCATCACGCCTGGACCTGCACAGCGGCCTCCTGCCTGGTCCCTGCCTCTGCCCTGGCCCCTCTCCCGTCACTCACCCCACAGAGCCGGGTGACCCTCTGGGACTCAGGGTGGACCCGTCTCTGCTCTGCCCCACGCCCCATGGCTCCTGCCTCACTGGGGCACAGTCCACGCTGTGGGTGGCCCAGGGCCGTGCGTGTCCCCCATCCCGCAGCCCCTCCCCCTCACTGGCTCCCCTCCAGCCCTGCATCCTTCCTGGACCAGGAGCCCTGGGCCTGCTCCTCCTCACCGCCTGGCCTCGCCCTTCCCTCCAGGCAGAGCCTCTTCCCGTGTCTGCCCGGCTCCCTCCCTCCCCTCTTTCAGGTCTTTGCCCCGGTGTCACTTGCTCTGAAAGGCCTTCCCTGACCCCTGTTTACAACTGTGACCCCAGCACCCGCCTCCACCTCCCCTGCTTCCTTGTCCTCCTGGCTCTTTCCCCGACCTCCCCACCGCGGTCCACCCTTAACGCCAGGGTCTCCTCTCCTGGAACCTGGGCTTCTCCCTGGGGCCGAGGCAGGGCCCGCCCCCGGGGCTCTCGGTGGACACTTGCTGCAGAGCTGAGTGCCCGGAGCGCTGGCTCCGCTCCCGTGTCAGACGCTGTCCTAAAGGCCACACTGTCCCGTCACCTGTCACAGCAGCCCCGGGGCGCAGCTGCTGGCGACACCCCTGTTCTCACAGGAGGTTGCAGGCGTGGCCTGGCTGGGAACCCCCCCCTGGCTTCACACAGCTGCCGAGGTCGGGGCCAGGGCTGGGCTCTGAGCTCCGGACACGGCTCCCATGCAGGTGTGATGCCGCTCCGGGACGTTCCAGAAAGAGCACGGGTGTTGAGTAGTGTGTGAGGTGACCCCAGCACGCCACTGCCGGCGCTGAGGGTCTTGCTAATGTCCTGAAGAGAAACGGATCCTCTGCGTCCTTATCCCAGGATGCAGCCACTGCTCCCTAGGGAAACCCGAAGCAGCATTCCTGCAGGAGCACAGGCAGCTGGAGCGATGGTGCTACTGTTGGGGGAGCTCATCCAGGTGAGCCTTCGTGCGAGCTGGGAAGAGGCGCCCCCTGCTGGTCCATTTATGAGAAGGAAGACTCCTTTCTCTTGGCAGATGTGAGTGGGGCACAGGCTGCATTTATAACAACTTTGTCTTTAAGACACACCTCTTGCCCAGCTCCATCCAACTGCCCCCCTGATCCCCAAGACCCTCCCACTCGTCAGTGCACCCAAACCTGCATGGACCACCTGCCCCTAAAGTGTCCCTCTCACCAGAGGTGCAGCCTCCACCTGGTGACTCTGACCGCCTGGCAGGTGAGTGGCCTCCATGTCTTTCTCTGCTTCACCCCACTCAGTCCAAACTCCTTTCTCCTTCCCTGGTTCAGATCCTGACCCGGCAGGAGCCCCCTAAGTTCCATGAAACTCATTTCTTTTTTGCCTAAACTACACTGTTTTTCTGTTACTTGCAAAAAGTCCTGACTCAGACACCAAGGAAACCTGTTTATTTAAAAATCTGATTTAAAATAAGCACTCTTTCCAACAGTGAATGTCTCTCTTTTTCTCTGTTTCTTCTTCTCTCTGAGAGTCCACATCAAGCAACAGGAACATGGCTTTTAAAAACCTATGTGGAAATTAAACCCACAATCTGGGCAGGCACTTCTTTGACAAGTGATAATTAACTGCTGACAATATAATTTCAGCTTGGCCGCAAATATGTTTTTCATGAAGAAGTAATCAAAGAGATCCTTGCGTTGGGGAGTCCAGTCTCATCTGTGCAACTCAGCCCCTCTGCCGTCGGCTGCAGAGCTGGTGTGGAGGGTCCACTGCTCCCTGCCAGGGGGGATTTGGACCCCAGAGGTGATATTGGTATTTCACATCCCTGGGATTTCTGGGCCCCATGGACTCCAGGGCAATTCTCAGAAGGCATTTCAGCCAGCCCCTCTCTCACTAACAGACCGTCCTCTCCTCTGGGTGTCCCCAGCCCCAAAGGTGCCTGGAACCAGAACAGGGACTTGGCACCAGCTGCAGCTTCAGGGAGGGAGGGGGCATTCTCGCCTGTGCAGCCCCTGCCAGGCCTGGGGTCCCCCAGGGGTCCTGCCCATCTCCCATCTGACAGAGGTAGAAACTGAGGCTCAGAAAGCTGGAGTCACTTCTTCAAGCCCATGCCGCTTGATCAGAGGCCAGATGGGGATGTGAACTCTGACCTGTCTGACCCCCCAAGTCTGTGCCCCCCTCACCCTACACCCAACTCCCCATCTCTAGTGAACTCAGCTGCTCTATGCTTCAGTTTCCTCATCTGTAAAGTGGGGAGAATGGTAGTACTCTCCTTAGGTGGTCTTTTAGGATGAAATAAACTGATATATACACCACACACATACGTGCACACAAATACACAGCACCTAGCTTAGTGCCTGGCACATAGTCAGCCCCCAGCCTGTGATAGCTAGAATGCTTAGTAATTATTATCAGTATTAATATTTGCTATAGGCTGAATGTGTTTCCCAAAATTCATATATTGAAACTGCACCACATCCTCAATGTGTTGGTAACAGGAGTTAATCGTGAGGGTGGAGCTCTCAGGAGAGGGTTTAGTGACTTTGTAAAGGAGACCCCAGAGTGCCCCCAGCCCCATCCACCACGTGAGGACTGAGAACCAGACACGCAGTCTGTCCGCATCTTGTTCTTAAACTTCTCAGGCTCCAGAATGGTGAGAAATGAATGTCTGTCATTTATAAGCCACACAGTCTATGCCATTCTGTTATAGCAGTCCCCAAGACTAAGACAATATTAATAATAGTAATATCAACAACATGCTGATATTATGAGGCAAACTTCTGTCCTGCAACCCCTGGCTCTGCCCCCTTTAGTCACCTCTAATAATCTCGAGCAGGGTACACAAAATTAAAACCACGATTAGACATACACTTTAGGGAAAATGCAGAGCACCAAGAAAAGAGAAAAATCTGTAAAAAGTAGCTGGGGAGAAGACAGATGCTTCCCAGGGAATGAGAACAGGCAGCAGAGTCTCCCCAGCAATAGCAGAGGACAGAAAGCCACGGGATAAAATGTTTTTAGTGCCCAATGAAACAAGCAAAGTAAAATTCTAGACCCAGCCTAAATTATCACTCAGAATGGAATGAGGAAGAAATACATTTTCAGGCAATTAGACACTTGCAAGCCCTTTTAAAAGAACTGATTTAAAAAATCACTCAGGAAGGAGGCCATTGAGCCTAGAAAGAAAGAGAGGAGCAAGCCAGCAATAGGGAGCAGAAAAAAAAAAGGGTAAATTTGGGGCGGATCATAGTAAGTCAGTGTAGCCCCCTTGGCCATCCTGATCACAACCAGCGCGGGGACACCGAGGAGGCGGGACCACGGTCCAGAACGCACAACACTGAAGTGGAAAGGATGTCAGAGGAAACATATTCTGGGTCTTTGTGCTGCTCAGAGCGAGGGGAGGGATATCGATCTACTTTAGACTGTGTTCAGTCAAGTGTGCTTATTATGATTTTTAAGGCCAAACAAATTAAAAAAGAGAATGGAATATGGAATTTCCAAACCAGTAGATGGGAAAGAGGAAATAAACAGAATCTGGTCAATATGAATGGGGAGGGGGAAGGAAATGAGCCAAACAGAGAGAGAGAGAGAAAGAAGAAAGAGAGAGAGAGAAAGAAAGAAAGAGAAAGAAAGAAAGAAAGAAAGAAAGAAAGAAAGAAAGAAAGAAAGAAAGAAAGAAAGAAAGAAAGAAAGAAAGAAAGAAAGGGAAAGAAAGAAAGAAAGAAAGAAAGAAAGAACGAAAGAAAGAAAGAAAGAAAGAAAGAAAGGAAGGAAGAAAGAAAGAAAGGAAGAAAGAAAGAAAGAAAGGGAAAGAAAAGAAAGGGAAAGAAAGAAAGAAAGAAAAGAAAGAAAGAAAAGAAAGAAAGAAAAGAAAAGAAAGAAAGAAAAGAAAAGAAAGAAAGAAAAGAAAAGAAAGAAAAGAAAAGAAAGAAAAGAAAAGAAAGAAAAGAAAGAAGGCAGGCAGGCAGGCAGGCAGGCAGGCAAAAGGAAACAGAAAAATCCTTGCAATTAAAAGCACAAAGTATAAGGTAGAATCCGGATTCTGCTTTTCACATCTGTGTCTGCTTTGGGCAAGTGACTTAATGACATCACCTCCCTGACCTTGATTCCTTCATTTGAAAACTGGAGACCACAGCACGTTTGTTACTGATTATAACAGCAAGTTCATCTAAGCGCTGCCAGGAGAATTAAAAATGCAGGGAGCCTCCTAGAAGAGGGAGCTGCTGTCACCGGGATCACAGTCCCTCTGTGCCAGGCACTTCCTCTGTGTCCTCAGCACCATCTCAGTTCCCCTTGCAGCAGCTCCGCAGGCAGGCACCACCACCATCACTTTGCTGATGAGGAAACAGGCCCAGTGGCAAGAGGCTTGCTGAGGTCCCACAGCTGGGGAATGGCTGAGCCTGGACACAAACTCAGGTCCTCTGACCTGAAGCCACTTGCTGACTCTGGGACTGTGCAGCTGATGTCACCTCCCTGGGCCTCAGTTTCCTACTCTGTGCATTGTGGGCGTGCAAGGCAGTCGTGAGGCTGAGCGGGGACAAAGCCTGTGAACCATCGGCACATTCCCAGCACGAGTGACAGGTCAGTAAGTGTTGTGACTGCCTGCACTGTGCAGACAAAGGACCTGGAGCAGAGACAGGCCCAGAGCCCAGGCAAGACCCCCTATACAAGCTGACTTGGAGGATCAAGCCCCCGGCTGGAGTGATGGAGTGGGAGGGGCCTGAGTGCCTGGTTCCACAGACTTAAACCAGCGCTGGCCTGGGTGATGAGTGAGTGAGTAAATGAATGAATGAAGGGCCCTCGGTTCTCCTCCATGCACCTGTCATTCCCATAAGTGTTCTTAGCACCCAGGAGCCTCCCCAGCCAAAAGCAGTTCTGAGAAGCCTCAGGGCAGCAGGACAGGGCAGGCCCTTCTTTAGGGCAAACGAGGCTGCCTGACATCCCGCTTTATTTCTCTCCTCCGCACTGATCACCACCTGTCACCTGTCATGTCTTCACCCCTCTGATCTGGGTTGCCAGCCCAACACCAGCTCCATGGAGCAGGGACTTTGTTTACTGCTGAGTCTCACATAGCAAGTGCTTAGGAAGTGACATCACTTGACCTTGAAGTGACATCCCCGAGCCTCAGTTTCCCTATCTGCCTGATGGGAGGATGATGCCCCTTTGCAGCTGTTGTGGGGACGCAGTGAGACTGTCTGTCCTGTCCTGAGTGCCAGCCACACGGGCAGGGGCGAGGGGCTGCCCTTCGCCTCTTTGCAACCAGGGACCTTGTGTAAGAAATGGGTTTTATGGACATCACGGTGTGAGCCTCTTCCTTTTCCTTTTTCCCTTTGATGATAAAGCTTTCTGCTGTCAAGGCTTTATCAGAAGAATAAGAGATTATCAAACTGGCTAAGCAGCCCATCAAAGAAATTCCTAAAGGGACAAAGAGGTAGGGAGCGTCTCTCCCAAGAACCCCTCTGCTTTATCTTCCTTCTTCATTTAGTCAATAACACTTACTACCATTTTTTGATGCTTGAAATATCCCAGAAACTGCCATTTTTCTCACATTCCTCCATTTAAAGCAGTAGTTCTCAAGTCTGGGGTTGATTTCTGCCCCTCAGGGAAAGTTTGGCAAAGTTTAGAGATTATTTTGGTTGTGCCAACTTAGTGGGAGTGGGGTGGGGACGTGTGTTCCTGACTTGTGGCCAGAAGAGGCCACATCTGCTGCTGAAATTCTACAGTGTACAGGAAAGGCCCCCAGAAAAAGAACGATCTGGCTACAAATGTTGAAAGTCCTGGAGTGGAGAAAACCGGATTGGAATCCATCCAGCAACCTTGTGAGAGTGATCATCTCCCACCTGAGAAATGAGGAGACGGGGTTCTGGAACATAAAGTGAAGCCCGCACAAGGATGTGGCTGAGGTTAAATGAAGTTATAAGAATGAGTCTCTGATCTAAAGGATTAGAGTATTTATAGGAAGAGGAGCCAGAGTGCTCGCCCCCAGAGGCAAACACAGAGGAAAGGCCACGTGAGGGCACAGCGACCAGGTGGCCTCCTGTAAGCCCGGAGGACGGCCCTCGCCTGAAGTCCACCATGCTGGCACCTCGATCTTGGACTTCCAGCCTCCAGAGCTGTGAGAAAATAAATTTCTGTGGTCTAAACCACTCAGTCAGTGGTGTTTTGAGCTGCATAATCTCCCCTAACAGGAGTCAGTGCATCATGTGAAAAGGACGCTTTAAATGCCCGTGTTTAATTGGTTAGAAGGAAATTTGATCTCATTTCATGGGAGTCACTGCTGCCTGTTTCTCCTTTAATTTTTATAGCTTCTTCCTTGGTCTCCAAGGGCAATTTGTGATGATCGAGAACAGTTTGAGAAATGTAGCAAAGACAGGAGGAGTCCCAGCTGCCTGCCCAGCCGCCTGTGAGGTGGCCTGGAGGTGTCCTTGGCTTCCTGGAAAGGTGAGCAGGGACCCCATGACCCAGTTCCTGGGGCACCTGCCAGGGCTGCCCCGGCGAGGCCAGACCTGCTGCAGGAGAGCAGAGAGCGTGGATGAGTCCGGCCAGAACGGCCTCGCAGGCAGAGCTCATGGAGGTGACCTGCCAGGATGGTCACTTGGTCTCTATGCTCAACACCTTTGGCTGAGATGGGAGACAAGTAAGTCCTGGAACTGATGAAGGTCCTATAGATGATGGACCCAAGGTGACTTGTTGTCATGGATTCCCTGGGCCCACCAGGGTCACCCCCAGGGTCCTGAACCCTTAGACGAGGGCACTGATCAACTCGGCTTCACAGAACTCCCTTCTGTGCTCTCCTCACTGGCTTGTCATTGTTAGCAGGTTGGATGCAGTCCACCTTCCTCCCCATGGAGTTCAGGCTCTTGTGATCCGCTTGGCCTCCCTCTTAGGCTAGTCTGTCCCCCTGCCATGGCCAGTTCCATCAGGGCTGATTGGGGAGGGGGTTGGCTGTCACCCAAATGGTCAGGAGGGTCAGACGCAGACAAGAGTATAAGGGACCACCCAGCACACCTGCAGGCGGGACTTGTCAGATGGAGTTTCCAGCACCTTAGAGAGAGAGGAGGCAGTTTGAGTGAGCTGGACTATTTAGCAAAGCAGACTTCTGGAAGCAGGAAGACGTTCCAGAGTCACAGGTGCAAATACACAGCGTTCAGTCCACATGATGGACAGCAGGGACGGCATCGAAGTCATTGTCAGGGGCCTGGGATCTCCATCCAGCTCCTCCAGGCACTCACGGGGAACTCAGCAGGTCTCCGCCCCCATCCCTGTGCGGGGTCAGACCCACATGCTGACCTCTCATCACTGCCAGGTCAGGGTCAGGGTCAGTGTGGGGACCTGGAGATACATTAACTCTCTCACACTGTCGTCAGAGTGGAGCCCCACGGCCCCGCATCACAGCCCGTTGATACTCTGCACAGTCGCACCAGTTTCCAGACATTCAGGCCCACCAGGTGTTGGGGGCAGTGCCCAGGGAGCAGAGGAGGGGCCAAGACAGGCAGACACCAGTGGAGTCGTGGAAATGAGTGACACTCGGGAGAACGTCAGTGACGGGGCCATTGTGAGAAGCTCCGTGAGCACGTGCTGAGTGGCTGCCTGCTGATCAAACCTCGTTGTTCTGAAAGGGACTGAAGCGGCTTCTCAGACCCACACTGCACAACAAGATGCATGTGTTCCTCCACCAGCCTCCACTGAGCACCTACTGTGTGCAGACACTGTGCTGGGACCTGATCGCACACTGAGGATGGGATCAGCTCCACCCTCAGGCTGGTGGGGGAGACACAGAGACCCCGTTACCTGGTGATGAGGATGTAGCTGAGCTGTGGGGACACACTTGGTGGTGACTAACTCTGACGCTGAGCTGGGTCTACAGTGAGAGCTCCCGGGTGACCTGAGGAGTTTGGGAATTTGAGACCATCTTCACTTCACAGGGGAGGAGCCCAGATGGGGGAGTAACTTGCCTGATGTCCTGGATCCAGGTTTTCCCAAACCTGAGCTCTGTCCCCAGCATCACCTGGCCGCGGGGTCTCATAGGACAATCATGGCGATGGCGCCAAACCCCTAACTCATTCCCAGGCCGCACAGCACACTTTCCCACGCCGGCAGTAATTACACCTCCCAGAGGTTAATCTGCAAGGAGACAGTGAAAATGTGTTATTTAAATAGCAATTATTAAAATCATGCTGGGGGTTTGCTGCATAATAGGTAATTATCTGTGACCTAATTGGGAAAACAATGCAGTCAATTCCGTTTAGCTCTTCCCTCTGAACCCAGAGCTAATCCCTCCAAGCAGAGCGCCTTCTGCTGAATAAGGTTCTTTTTGAATCTAAAATGAGGGCACCTTAGGCAGTTCTGTGGCCAAGATCTGCCAAGGCCTTGGCCTCCTGCCTGGTTGGAGACACTGCCCTTGGACTTCGGGGGTTTGCTACTCCCGGGCACACACGTGTTCAGGAGCCCACTCACACACGTTCGCCTCTTGAGCTTTTGCTCATTCATTTCTGGTTGCTTGCAGCCCTCTCTTCACAGACATTTAGGTGTTAATTTATTCTGCCCCCATCCCTGTTTTTCCAGATTTTTTTTTAACAGAAGTACTGGGGATTGAACCCAGGACCTCATGCTTATTAAGTATGCGTTCTACCACTGAGCGATACATGCTCCCCTCTCTGGCCTTTCACCCCTTGTTTTGTTCATTCCTTCCTTCATTCTTTCTTTGTCCATCTGTGCACCCAGCTCCTTGCACAGTCACCAGAGAGTTCTTTGTTCTTTCCTCCTTTATTTCCCAGTTCATTCATTCACTCATTCCTGACTGTGCCCATCCATTCAGCACCTTGTGGATGCATTTACTCATCATTTCCTTGTTCATTTGTTCATGAGTTTATGCATTTGTTTGTTCTTTCATTCATTCAACACTCATGTACTATCTGTTGGCACAGGGTCCTCCCCTGGGCTTTAGCGCAAGCTTTCCACCCTGCAGTCCTGCCCCAGTCCAGCCCCGGCCCCAGTCTTCATTTCTGGAGATACATCCTCAGACCCCGCTGGGTGATGTCTGGCCTGGCCACCTTTCCCACCCTGCGGGTGGATGGGGCTTAGTTCTGCTGGAGAAACTCTGGGACCCAAGAGTGATCCCACCCGAGGGCTGAGGGAACTGGGGCTCCTTGTTGAGGGCTGTTGCCAAGGGAGTTAATTCCCTGCCCCCTCTGGCCTGCACCGAAGGAGATTGAAATGGGCTTAGAAGGCTCGAGAGGGTCTTCAGGCAATGGAATATAGGAGCTGGGCTTTAGAATTCAGGCAGGCACCGGAAGAGTAGAGCCACGGTCTATGGCTGGGCCATTGATGGTGTTTACAGTAATCATAAAATGAGGGTAAGAAGGCAGACCTTAAAGACAGTGACTTGTAAACAGACGGAATTTTATGGTGACACTGAGCTTCCAAGCCTGGATGACTCAGAAGGTTGTAGAATAAATCTTGTTCACTGGGGACAAAGGTGAGGGGCAGCCTGGGGTGGAAAGATGATGAGCTAGGTTTTGTCCATGTTGCGTTTCAGGGCATTGAGTTTGAAATGATGAGAGGCGGTGACTGAGAGAAGTTCAGAGAATAGGTTGAAAGGGCCCTGAGGTTAAGCAGGAAGATCTGGGGTGAGTCTCACCTCTGTGGCTCTCTCTGGGGCTGAGGTCAGCAGAACCCACCTCTCACCGCATCCTTCTCTGCTCGATGTGTAAGCAAGAGGCCGTCTGAACCATCAGTTGTCAATGACGTGTTCTGGTTTGAAATTGGTTTGAGGCTCCTAAAATAGCCAAGCTGAACTTCACTGCCTTGCTGAGCTGCTTCAGAGCCCACTGAGCACCTAGTGTGTAGACGGCAATGAGTTTGGGATGATGAGATCAGGCTGAAATGGGACAAGGGAGGAAGGATCTAGAAGAGACAAATGTAGAAGTTGACCCCGAGGTGGTGCGTGCCCCAACCCCATTCCTCCCCGGTATGGGGACCAGGGTCCACCTTCTTTAGGCAAGTGTGGGTCCCTCTCCCGGGGCCCCTGCTCTCGGGGCTGGAGGGATGTGGCAGCAATTTCCCTGGCATCTGACTGCTCAGGCGTCACCTTGACACCCTGTCAGCTGGGGGACCCCTGCTGAGACCTAGAGGAGAGTGAGAAACTCACTGGGCTCTCAGCCCCCAGCAGCTTTCTCTAACCAAGTTTCACCGGGTAGGACTCATAGAGGGTGGTCCCATGGGACAATGTCCTTTTCTCAATTGGTCCTCCAGGGAAGGGGGCAGGGCCTCTGTGACTGGCCCCTAGGAGAGAGATGCCAGCTTTCCATAAACCCACACTGCAGTCACTCTCATTGTCAGCATTTGGGGACCTTCAGAAAGGTGCAGACCGGCTTCAGGGTCCTTTCCTGTTTTCAGGACTTCAGAGCCCAGGCACCTGCAGAACATGTGATCTGAAGACCACATACCTACAACCCAGGTCTGGCTGGTGCCCTCGGGCTTGTCCTGTCACCTCTTTGAGTCTCTGGTTCCTCATTTATGAATTGATATCCACCTCCTAGGATTATGGGGAGGATTAAAATCGACAACGAGTATAAGGATATTTAGCTTACTTGGACCTCTTATTTATAGCCGAGTCATTATCTCCCCAGGAAAGATAGGACGGTATTTTCCTGCACTTTTGTTCCTTAAATAATCCCAAACCCTCCAGGATTACATTTCCCTCCACTGCCCCCAACATTTATTGCCCTTCAGTTGTAACTAATTTAAAATTTAGGAGGGACCTTAGAGAAGGACTAGTCCAATTGGGGAAACTGAGGCATGGGGGCAGACAGTGGGTTCCAGGTGACCCAGCCAGCTGTGGCAGAGACTGGCCCCCACCAGGAGGCTCAGCTCAGTGGCTCTGCCTCACGGGTGTCTGCCTCTCAGCTCCCTGGAGTTGCCTACAAGCTTGCCTTGGATTCTTTGCCAGTTTCTCTCACCAAGATCAAAAACTGACAGCCATGAAACCCAGCTTTCCACAGCTGGAGGCTAATTTGCCTTGGGGCCGCTTTTTTGTTTGTTTGTTTGTTTTCTTCTTAGAATTACCTCCTCTGCTTAAAAGGCACATTAAAAAAAAAACCTAAAGTGGCTGTCAGTTTCACACCAAAAGCAAACACGTGACCCGGCCCCTGTGTGAATGCAGCATCACATCTAGTTAAAAGATCCATCAAATGAATGTATTACAGGAAGAAAAGGTTTGATTTGGGAAATTTCAAGCTACCAAACACATATTTTTGCCTTCCAACCTTTTAAATATATAATTTTTAACTGAGAAAAAGAAAGTCGTTTTCAAAGGTTACCTTCCCCTTAAAAATATCCGAATGTGTGTAATTTAAGCTTGTGTTGAATGTGTGAAGTGTGAGCGTTTTATCACTTATATAACTTGCCCTCTTCTCTTGCTCCAACACAGGAGATTTTCTCCCTGCACAGCATCAGAGGCAATTTCTCTTTGTAGCCTGAGGTTCTGACCTTTCCATCCCTTTGGAGGGACTGAGTTCAGGTGAGCGCTGGCTGGCAGCTGTGAGATTCCATTTCGGATTTCTTAGGAGCTTCCAGTACCGATCATCATGGCTTGGTCTCCTGAGGGTCTACTGTGTGCCAGGTGCTGTGCTGGTGTTTTTTAAATTCATTTCCTCGAAGTCTCATGCTCTCATCTAGATTCAACCTACCATCATCACCCACAGCCTGGATTATTCTGCCCAACCATCTCCCTGATTCCAAACTTGCCTCCTATGGTCTCTTCTCCACTGAGCAGCAGGAGAACCTTTAACAATGCCAAGCAACCACCTCGCTCCTCTGCTCACACCCTCCATGGCTCCCATCTTTCTGGGATAAAGTAAGAGTCCTTCCCTGGCTCCCAAGACCCCTGTGACCATCCACCC
Source organism: Camelus bactrianus (assembly GCF_048773025.1). NCBI lineage: Eukaryota > Metazoa > Chordata > Mammalia > Artiodactyla > Camelidae > Camelus > Camelus bactrianus. The sequence continues at coordinate 58,511,417 of NC_133551.1, forward strand.
TCACTTTGCCCCAACCACACGGGTCTCCTTGCTGACCCTCGGGTGTACTGGACACACTTCTGCCTCCCATCTCTGCACTGTGGTCCCCAAAGCCTGGGGCACTCGCCCCAGGTCCCCTCATGGCTCACAGCCTTACCTCCTTCTGTTCTGTGCTCATGTGAGTCCTTCCCAGAAAGGCCCTTCCTGACCCACATGAAACTACACCTCAGCCTCCTGGCACTTCTCCCCTCTCCTCCAGCCTAGTTTAATCTCCTGATCACTTACCACTGCCTGTTCACCTTGTTTATTGAATACTTTCATCAAAAGGTGAGCTCCATATGGTAGTGACTTTGGTCTTTCTGTTCATGGCTAAATACTGAGCTGCTAGAACACTGACTAAGACATACATACTTATTGTATGAAGGAATAAAAGATTTGCACTTGATGTGCATGGAATCAAGAGCATACAGACAAGAACCAAGAAAACAGATAAAGAATATAATATTTCTAATAGTGGTAGGTGTGGTGCTATGAAGAAAATAAAGCAGGACTGGCTAACTGCTTTAGGTTGGGATCCAGGAAAGCCTCCTGGAGGAGGTGACATTTAAGCTGAGACCTGGATCTCACAGACCAGACAACAGGCTTTGGGTGGGATGACTTGCCTGAGACCTTGCAGGTGGTGATCCTAGTGGAGCAGGTTTGGAGGTCACAGGAAATGTGTATCCAGGCTCCTGGGGACCTCTCCTGAATCCCCCAAATGGACAGAGCCCTCAGTCCTGGAGTGCCCTGTGCTGACCTCACCCTAGCCTTTTGCCCACTGAGTTGTGGTCATTACTCCATCTAGTTCCCTTCCCCATGGGAACTGAGAGTGTCATTCAGTGGGATCAACAGGGCCTCGTGCATCCCACATCCTCAGGGCCAACCACAGGGCCTGGCACACAGTGGGTGTCTCTGCAGGTGGGTTTTGAATGAATCTCAGGTGAAGCAGGTGAGGGTGTGTTGCAGGATGTAAGCTTCATGGACGATTAAGCTGTGAGAGTCCTAGAGAAAACTGAGATCATTTTATCAAAATAGAGGACTTGAGACCCAGGGTAGGGTATGGTCTTGAGGTCACTCTGTGAAATAAATCATATAAATGATACAAAAATAAGACTCTGCATTTGAAGTTAACACATTTCCTCAACCTGAAAAGCCATGTGCATACTCTTAAAATGGAAGAGTCAGATCAGCTTCCAATTCATGACTTTTTCTGGGAACCTATCAAAGAGCTGAGGTCAGGGAGCAAACAAGCTGCCCCAAATCTGAAAAGACAGGCGCTGCAGGGAGAAAGGAGATGGAGTCACCCCCTTGCCTGGGGTAGGTGCAACCAGTCACAGGTAAGAAGTGTTGAGCTAGAATAATTAAGAAGTTGGTAAAGACTGAATGAGGCTGACTGGACAGTTTGAAGCCCACAGAACTTCGGGAGTCTGCACCAACTTGCTGGCTCTCTCTGGGGATGCTCACAGAAAGGGTCAGATAGAGTCCTAAGCAAATGCCCATTGTGGCTTGGACAAGAATGGGTTGGAAAAAATTCTGCCCAGATCTTTCTCTTCGGTCTTTCCTATGAAACAAAAAACTTAATCTAAGTGGAAAATTGGGTAAGAACAGCTGCCCTTAAGGGGGAGGGGCAGGAATACTCACTGGGCCCAGAACTACCTGGGGGGAGGGGCAGGGAAATAAAAAGGCCTCACCCTGAAAAGCAAGGAAACAGGGTCTAAGACTGAGGCTTAATCAGAACAACAGGAAATACACCCCCAGATTTCCCTACTGCCAAGATAACAAGCTTGCTTGACTAGTAAGACCTGAAAAATAAGGCAGATGAGCAGAAGCAGAGAAGAATGCTTAAAGAAACTCTCTCTGGGGCCCAAAGCAAAGGGAAGGCCTAAAACACAGGTTCAAATAGACATGGCTCTGGAAAACCATTCTCTACCCTAAACACAAAGTTGCAAGGCAGGAATTTGCAGCCTGTGGTGCACTGAGGGTAACCATGGCAACAGCAAATCTCTAACCCAGTCCAGCTCCTCCCTGGGTTAACTCAAATCCCATCACTAAAGGCCTAGCAGAAGGAAAAGTGTGCCCATTTTCAGGCATAAAAATAATTTTTCTCAGTCTCTTCTGTCTAAGCCAAGAAGTTCAGCTTTAAATAAAAAAATCATAAGGGATGTAAGATACAAAGTAATCATTGGAACCAGATGACACTGATGATAGGACTGACAGGGAATTTTAAATAGCTGTGATTAATAAACGTATTAATCGTAATAAGGACAATAGGCAAGATCAGATGGGTAATTTCAGCAAAAACTGTAGGAAAAAATCAAATGGAAGTGCTTGAAATAAAAAATACAGTAGCATAAATGAAGCATGCCTCCCATAGGCTCCTTGGCAGACTTGGAACAGCTAAGGAAAGCATCAAGGAACATGAAGACAGGTCAGTAGAAATTACCCAACAGAAACACAAAGGGGAAAAAGAGTAGGAGGAAAAAACCAGAATATAATACCTAAGAGCATGGGACAGAATCAAACAGCCTAATATATATGTAATTGGAATTGCAGGAGGAAAAGAGAGAATGAGGCAGAAAAAGTATTTCAAGAAATAATCACCAAGAATTTCCTCAAACTAATGATAGACAAACCCCCCAGGTATCCAAGAAGTTCAGAGACCATTAAGCAGAATAAATGACACTCCGCTCCGCCTCCCCACACACACAACCTTAGGCATATATTATTTAAACAATTGGAGAAAAATTTGCAATCAGAACATCTTGAAGGTAGAGAAAAGAAAAAATATGCAGAGAGAAACAGAGAAAAGAATTACAGCAGACTTCTAATCAGAACCCATGCAAACCAGAAGATAATACAGTAACATTTTTGAAGTATTGAAAAGGAAAAAACACCCTGTCAATCCAGAATTCTGTACCAGAATAAATATGTTTCAAAAATAAAGGAGAAAGAAAAACTTTATCAAACAAAAATTGACAAAATCCATTGTCAGATCTACTCTAAAAGAAATGCTAGAGAAAGTTCTTCAAACAGAAAGAACATGATATCAAATAAAATCTTGGATCTATACAGATAAAGAGTGCTCGCAATGTAATAAGTAAAAGTAAAATAAAATGATTTTTCCTTATTTTTAATTGCTCTTAAAGGTTAAATGACTCTTTAAAGCCAAAATATGTTTATAGAATTTTTAAAAATATAACGTCTGACCATAATAACACAAAGGATGTAAGGGAGAAATAAAACAATACTGTTAAAGTTCCTTATACTATACATGAAGAGGTGTCACATTATTTGAAGGTAGACTAATTAAGGATGTACATTGTAAATCCTAAGGAAACCACTAAAATATAATATATAAATATGTAATGTGCATACTAAGCTAACAGATGAGCTAAAATGGAATACTAAATGATTAACTCAAGAGAAAGCATAAAAAGAGGTAAAAAAGGACAGGTGGAATAAACATAACGCTCATCTGATGAATGAAAAAAGTCAGATGGAACAACTATAAAAAAAAACCTTTCCATCTGGAACATTCTCTGAATCTCAGGGCTGCTTTCTTGACTTGGAAGATTTTCCAGAGTTTCACGTGGCCCTTGATATAGAAACTCTTAATAAAATCTCTTTAATTAGTTTGGTGTTGATCAACATAGCCTTACTTGGGTTTTTCTTTTATTAAATTGCTGCTACTGGAACAGAAAGGTAAAATGCTTAGAAGGCAATAATATATTAGGAGGTCCTCATACTCATGATCGATTTGGCCCTTCTCCCTATAAGGGCCACATTTTGGGCTGTGGAGTTCATATATATTGCCACATCTTCTTCCTCAAACTGGACATCCTAGAACCAAGATTTAGATTTGCAGTTCAGAGAGGGGAAGTAATCCAAGATCACATAGCAGATTCACTTCTAGTCACTTCTCACTTTAACTCTCCTGGGATTTATTAACCTATAAAGGTGGGGTGGACCTGCTAAAGTAGGTGATCTTTGAGGTTTCTCTGTCCTGTATGAGTTTACTAGTCCTTGAGTCATAAAAGCACATAAACTAGGTGCAGGGTCAGAGGCTGTGTGGTTACTGTCCAAGGTGCTGAAGACCCAGGGGCAGGACCTACCCCAATGTATTTAAGGCCAAGGGGAAGAGGATATAATTGGCTTTGGAAAATACCTCCCTCCCTGCCAGAATCAATCTTCCTGCCATCCTCTCTAGTGCCCCACCTTGTTCCTCCTAAAGTCTTGGAAATCACAGACGGCAGGCACCTTGGGGGACAGGACGGCAGCACAAAGATGTACAGGACTCTCTAAGTGACAGCTGGAGGTCTGATGAACTTGGTCCTTCCTGTTGAGGTCCTGAGGCCATATCCCCCCTAGGTCAGAGGTGGTGCAGCATCAAAGATACCAAAACTAAGTTGCCTCCTTTTAGTTATGACGTCTCCATTTGAAGAATACGGGGATAAATAATTAGGATGGCTTTCCAGTGTGGTGAAGAGAACTGGCAGATTTACTCACTTAATAGGTGCTGGACAAATTAGACAAAAAGCATCACTTAAGGGCCAGGGTGGTGTTATTACACCAGATCCCATTAGGTGAGTGTCAGGACCCTAATGTAGCAGGTATAGCCAGTAAGATGAAACACCAGGAATGGGGGTGGGGGGGGGAATCTGAGACAGGAAGGCAGGAGAATTCCAGAGTTAGGATCCAGTTTGGAATCAGACAGAGTCATATAACAGACTGAAATCAATTAGGGAAAATAGATTTGAGGAGAGTAGAAGGTAAAATTCCAGATGTTCCTAGTGATACCGCTTCTTCCAACTTTCAGTTCAGTTTAACACACTGTTCCTGAGTGTCCTCTGTGCTGCCCGCTTATATATGTGATTCCATTTAATTATTTTACAAATCCTAAATACAACTAAGGATTTGAAACCTCAGAGGTATAGAGACTTACCCATAATCTCTCAGGTGGTGTAGTAGGCAGAACTCTAAGATAACCCCCAATGACCCATATTTTTATATAATTATTTCTCCTTGTGTGTGGGCAGGTTGTGTAACTTGCTTTACCAACAGAATATAGTAAAGGTGAAGGGATTTTTCAAATATAGTTTAAGTCCCTAATCATATGACTTTATTTCAGGGGAGGTTTAACTGTGTGGGCCAGGCCTAATCAGGTGAGTGCCTTCAAAGAAGGCATATAGGTCAGATGCTGATGCAGTAGAGGCTCCCTGTATTCATTGCTGGCTTTAAAGAAGTAAGCTGACATGCATTTTACAGCCACAAGGAATTAATCCTGCCAACAACTGGAAGGCACTTTGGAGCAGATCCTTCTCTAGTTGAGCCTACAAATGAAAACAAAGCCTGGAGGACACCTTGATTTCAGCCTTGTGAGACCCTGAGCAGAAAATCTGGCCAAGCTGTGCTCAGTCTTTTGACCTAAGAGGGTTAGTAAGTAGGTATTGTTTTAAGCTCCTAAGTTTGTTGTATTTTGTTAGGCAGCAATGGAAAACTAATTCAACTGGAAAGTGGTAGAATGAGATGTGAAATCTGCCCTGTCTTCCTGTAAAGCCTACAGTCCATTGCAGACACCTCCACCATCAACCCCACAGACATACCATTGTTTCCAGTCAGGGCTGGACTTGTCCTCAGAGGGAATTTTGGCCAGGCAGGAGTGAAAAGAGAGACAAGCACCTCTGACTGTCAGACAGAGGCAGGTACTGAGGTGGCATGTCCTGGCAGCTCATTCCAGAGAAGAAGGAAAGGCAGTGACTATAAGAATAGCTGGCAGTGACTCTAAGTGCCCATGGAGAGAGTGATGTGGGAGAAGCTACTGGTTAAATCGTCAAAGAAAATTGGCTCTTGGATCATCTTTGGCCCTGGGGCCGGGGTCAGGAACACTGGCTCCCTGGCTAGATGTGTCTGGGATATTGAGCATCTTTCCCTCTTAAGATCATGTGATTCTGTGAATAACAATAAGAGCTACCATCTGTTGAGCATTTCCTTCAGTCATTCAACAAACATTTAACAAGTGTCTACCAGGTGCAGGATGCTGGTGCTGTAAGAGTAGACCACAGAAAGCTGTTGAATGACAGGGGTAGACCAGTTTGACTCCCAGTTACGTGGACACATATTTGTGGACTCACCACCATACAAGGGCTTCTTTTTTGTGCTCCGGATTCTCAGGCTCCTCAGTTTTAGACATTCTTTTGTCCCCTCAGCACACACTCCTCCTTGGCTTTCTCATATCCTTGGATCTTGGAGTCTGGGTGGGGAGAGAAACAAACAAGCAAGTGGAGGACAAATCACAGAACCAAATGAGGATTCTCTGCCTGCGTCTTCCCCTAGGAAAGGGGCAGCTTAACATGACTTAATCTAAGCACACCCGGTATCTGTTGAAGAACAAGTTGGTTAGATTCATTTTCTCAACCAACTATTTCAAGGCTAGCATTAATCTATTCATCAGTTTAGTTCATCAGGAGAAAACATGCTTCTTCAGGAGTTTTCTAACTGAAAATAATGCCTCATTAAATTAAACATATTAACCTGAGAACAGTATTGATGTCAGCCAGACTAATGAATGTCATTATGGGAATGCACAGTAGTCCTCAGAGAGACCCCACCAGCCATTAGGAACTCTCCACAAATGCGCTCAATTATTGTAGGATGTGGAATCATCAAAGAGAGAGGGTGGGAGAGGAGAAAAAAGACAGAAGGAAAGGGGATGATCCTGATACCATGGCTGTCTCTGGGAATACTGCCCTGATTAATTCTGATATCTTTGATGCTTAAGAAAGGGCATGTGGCCATCTTCATGTGATGTGATTCACTGTTGATTCCAAGAGGAGAGAAGCTGTTTTTTGGCCTCCAAAATGTAAGGAGAGGTTAGATTTAGGTATCAGAATCCCTGGATTCTAGTCCTTGTTCTGCCACACAGTAGGACTGGGAATAATTCTCAGGTTTTCTCCATGCAACAGTGAACTAGTTTTTTCAAATCTTTATTGAGTCAAATACTGTGCTAAGCACTTTCTCATATGTTAGTTTATGGATTCCTCATAGAAACTCAATTAGACAGAAATTTTTTGCTCCAGAATTATGGAAGAGAAAAACCAAGGCTCAGAGAAATGATCTAACTTGCTTTGCTAGATCTTTGGGACAGGCAGAGGCAGGCAATGAGGTCTTTCCCTGGGGAGACCATCACAGGAGAACTGCATCCACTTTTGCATGACAATGTAGAAGGGAGACTGAAAACCTGAGCTTGATCAGAGCAGCATGATGCAGAATGCCTAAGGATGAAGGGCTGTTGAACCTTGGGAGGGAAAACCTTAAACAGACAAAAGACATATTTCCAAATACAAAAAGGGCTGCCATGTGGAAGACCAACTACATGCCCTCAATGTGGGCTGAAGGAAGAGATTTTCAACAGTCAGAGCTGTCCAGAGATGGAATGGGCTACCTCAAGAGGCAATAAGCTTCCCATCCTTACAGGTGCTCAAGTAATAATTAGATACTGTTTGTCAGAGGGCATATTATCAGTGCCCTCTCTGCTTCCAGAAAGGTCTCTAATGGATGAGAATCTCCTGCCCTGCCTCCAGGCCCACAGAGGAGTGGAGAGTCGAGATGGCAGTTTAGTTTCTTCCCTCCCTACTGCCCAAGCACCTGGGAAATGACTGATGTTCACCTTGAAGGGGGCGGTGGAACAGGCAGGCTGTTCACCAGCATAGTTATGGCCTTTAGGGATTAGATACACCTTCCGGGGTGAGATTTCAGAAGCTGACTTGTGGGATGATGAGTTCTCAATCATTGTCTTTTGACTTCACAATGAACCTGAACTGCAGTTCTGAAGACTTCAAAACCCAGGTGTGAATTCTGTGCCAGTGCCCCCTGCAGAGCAGCCCAGCCAGAGTTCTCATCTTCTGCTGGTCTGAGTCTAAAGCCCTCTCCTCTAACAATAGGCTGCTGAGCACTTGGTAATGGTCAGATTTCCTGGAATTGATCTTCTCATATAGGACATACTTGGGAGAAATAAAATAACCATCAAAGAAACTTAAATGAATTACACTTTCACCAGGAGAAAAACAGCAATCCACCTGAAGCAGGAACTACAAGGAAAATAAGAGTCTGTTGTGTACAGAGACCAGGAGGGTGAGGAGAGGGACCCCATGTCTCTGAATTCATTGCATCTTGGATCACTTTCTCTGTTGTATGAGGCTGTACATCCCTACTCTGTTTCGCACCCCAGCTGCCCCCACAGGGAAGGGGGGTGTCTGAGTCACTCTCCTACCCTCTCTGGGGGGTGATTGCTTTGTCTTAGAGAGGAGGAGGGGTCTCAATCTTTCCTCAACCTTTTCCCTCCACCCTGCCATCTTCTGTCTCCTCTCTCACAGCCCCATCAGCTGAGGAATGAGCCTCAGAGACACTGAGCAAAACAGGAGTGGAGCTTTTACCAAAGTGGGAGGCAGACAGGGGCTCCTGGGTAGCAGGAAAGGGCCATAGTGATGGAATGAATGACCAGGTTGCAGAACGAGGAGTAGATCCGGATGGCTTCAGCTGGCAACCAGGCCCAGGGTTCCCTTCTGACAGTGGGCTACACAGTGAATTCCAGAGCCTGGCAGGAGCTGGATGCAGGCTTCTCAAATACCTCCTGCTCTGGGTGGAGCTGACACAGGCCTGAGCCTGGCCCAGAGAGAGAAGAGCCCCAATTGTGGAACTTTCCCCAGGGGCTGGTTAGTTAAATCCACATAAACTCAATCTCACTTCAGGGAAGAGAGGTGTGGCTGTGCCAGTTTTCAGAGAAGGCAGCGGGAGGTGACCTCTGGAATGAGTGTAGAGGAGGAGGAGTGGCGGGGGAGGGGAGGCCGACACTCCAGGGCTTCTGGGACTTGGCCTTGCCTGCCCTGGGGTCTCATGCAGGTGTGGTGCTGATCCAGGAAGGCTGGGTGGCAGAGGCTGTTGGAGCTCTCTTGTCCAGGCACTTAGTTAAGAAACATGTATTGAGGTCCTACTATGAGCTGAGTGCCAGGGAAACACGACCCCGACCTCGCTGAGCTTAAAAGAAATTGAATGTATAAAATTTCTAGTGTATAGATGGGAAAACTGAGTTCCAAAGAAGGTAAATATTATTCATTACTTACAGGTTAGGGAACTGGCATTCAGAGGGGCTGGATAAGTCTAGTAAGTGGCAAAGCCAGATGCAAAGTGAAGTGATCTGCCCTGGGCCTGCACACCTGCCCTGAGCTCTGCTGTCACACGGGCAGCTGTGCACCCTACGGCCCACCCATGAGCTGCTCTAGGGAAACATTCAGTGAAATGAGGTTCTCCCTGGCCTCTTCCTTAGGGGTGGGCTGGGACAGCCCAGGCTGTGCTCAGTTTTCTGGGGCTGGCCTTATAGGTGGGGCCACAAAGCCAGGGCCAGGGGACAATTCTACTCAGAGATCCAGAGCAGGGCATGGTGCTTAAGCTGGAGGACTATTTCCAGGTACAGTCCAGGAGGAAGTGGGGCCTGGACACCCGAGCAGTGGGGAGACCAAATCCCTGATTAAGGCAGAGGGGCTGGAGATGGACCATCAAAGGGAGACAGGACCCAGGTTAGGCCTGGCAGCTCCAGGCAACATCCCAGGAGGGCCTCCCAAGAGATGCCCCATAGCCCGCAGTGTCCCCTGCTGCTCATCTCTGTAGGCCTGGCAGAGCCCAGAATGAGCTGGAGCTGGCTGCATCTCAAGGACCACCTTGCTTGTGGATCACCATGGCCTTGACCCCAACATTCTCTAGCTGTTGTTGCCATCTTATCACCTCTGTGACACCAGCCCAACGACAGGCACAATCTTCTGATGACCAAGTGTCTTATACAAAATCTTACTATGATGAAAGAGTGAAGTCCTCTCATACATATTGGCTGGAAGTTTCTGGGAAGCTTTCCAGGAGGAGGTGAGCCTTGGGTCCACCCTTGATTTCAGGCTTGGAGAAGAAGATGGTGAAGAAAGGATGTTCCAGACCATGGTGTGTCACATGCAAAATCTAAAATCTGTGCAGAAGGGAGGGAGGAGACTACTCTCAAAAGGCCAAACTGTGGGATGGTCCAGGGTAGGATGTGAGAGTCCAGTCTGAGTGAAATATTCAGAAAGCTATTAACTTAGGCTCAAGGAGGAGGAGAAATCAGCATTTATTGAGCACATTTTCTGTTGCATATATATGTCCTCAATTAGCCATTTCACCTTCAAAATTCTCCTGAAGGGCACTGGGGTCGGCTGGTTGCATTTCTCCTTTCTGCAACAGGGCTAAGTTTGGTTTGGGGGTACCCTCTTCCTCACTCTCAATCCATAAGTGAAGCCGCACCCATAGCTCAGGGGTGAGCCCTGAGACCTAAGCTTAAAGCAGTCCATGTGGCATGTTCCTCTGGTCTTGATAATTGGCACAGGGATGTGACTCAGCCAGAGCCAATTAGATGCAATGAGAACTTTGCTGAGGTTTCTGAAAAGGAACTCTTGCAGTTCTTTGCCACCAACTTGAACCCGGAACTTTCTTGTCTAGAGTTGTTGCCAGTACTTCACACGTAACCTAAGAATGAGGCCTTGGTGACACCTCTGGGGGACCCCATTAAGCCATGACGGGGATCATTCTTATCCCTGAACGTTTCCTTATGAGCAATGACTTCCTTTTTTGCTGACCATAGTTTGGATTGAGATTTCTGACAGCTGCAATAGAAAAGAACCGTAACTGTTACACAAATCCATGCAAGAAACTCAAGTAGAAAGAAGGGTTATGATAAGGAGACCCAGTATTCCTTTGCACATCTTCTTTTTCACCTCTTCAAACTGGCTTCTCTGCTCGACTCACCACAGCCACACAAAATCGTAGCCTCTATCTCTGAGCTGCAATATTACCCAGGATGAGTTTTCAGTTACTTGATTTTGTCCATCCTACACTAAAAATTCTCAAGAAGAAAATCAGATTTGCCATGCGAGTGAGGTGTCCGCACCTGTCCTATTAATAAGCAATAGGGGCGGGGCTTAGCAGGATTTTGGGCAGAGCAAGTGGTGATGTGCAGGAAGAATAACTATCATTTCTAAGCAAATTTGAATCACAGTTCCTGTTTTCCAAATGAGGAAACTAACGCTCAAAGTAACCTGACTTGCCCAAGATCACACAGTTGGTAAATTACAAAATCCCCAGATTCACATCTTGTTTTGCTGCACTCCACACTCCATGGTATTTCCACGCTTCCAGCCCCACAAGTTTTTCATTGGCTTCCTTCCATTTCCTCCTCCCATTTGCCCAATTCCTGCCCACTGACCAGGGTAAAAAGTACGAAAGCAGACTCGCCTGAGAAGAGAGGTGACAACCAGGCCTGCCACGAGGAGTGGATGCCTTTCTTGACCACCTGAGCACTGAGGGCATCTGTCGTTTCCCACCAGAAGCAGGCACGGCTTCTTTTCCAGAGACAGACCTGGCCATCTGGAGGCTCCAATCCCACACTTAATTATTCAGCACAAATAAGAGCTGACTTAACGTCTCATGGCCACATTGCTTTTTACCCAAATAGCTACCTGATTGTGAACACATTTGCCTGAGTCCAGCAGTCCCACTGCTGAGATCTTCATCAGAAGCCTTTCAACCCCCAGAAATCAGTTCTGATAACAAGCCCTCTTGTGATTGTTGCAAAATCCAAAGTGGGGGAGGCCCCCTGCAGACACAGTGCTCCAGTGACTGTGGTTAAACAAGGACCTCTAGGGAGCAAGGCTGGGGCATTTGTTGGCCACGTGGTCCTGGCCTCCTGTTACAGGAGATGATCAATGACATTTGCTCAGCAGGATTCATGGGATGATTCCAGGTAAACAGTGGCCAAAAAGGGTTTAGAAAGGGGACTGAAGTGCGGGCTGTAACTGGAGGTTGCTGAAAGCCACATCTCCACAGACGGGGGTGGTGGGAGGGAGTGGGTGTATGTGCATCCCCTTCAGGATGTCTCAGTGTCAAGTGGGCGACCTTGGGGTGACCTGTCAGGTCCTCAGTTTCCCCACCTGGGAAACAGAGCTCATGAACCCTCCTTCACAAGCAGTAGTGAAGGTCACAGGGGAGGGGTTGGGGAAAGCTCTCAGCATGATGCCTGGTACACAGTAGGTGCTCAGATAAGAAAGTGACCATTGACTTGAGTTGGGTCCAAAGATGACTTGCTGAGCTGGATAGAGGGGGTGATGGGGAACCCTGGCTTCCAGCCCTCGCCTTTCCCATCCATTATCATCTGAGGAGGCTTTGGGTACCACTGGGCTGCAGGAGGGTGGGTCTACATCAGGTAGACTGGATGTGGAGCAGTGAGGATCTGGACAAGTTCTCCCATCAAGATAGGCAGGAAGGCCCAGCCAGAGGGGATGGAAAACAAGACTCAGCATTTAGAAAGAATAGGGGCAGGTGAGAAATGGCCGGAAATGTGAGTCCAGGCCTCCCAGCAACAGAACAGATGGAGAGATCTCTACCCACCGTGGAGGCAGGCAGTAGGTGGGGAGGAGAGTTCCTGGCTAGGGCTGAAGAAGGAGAAGATCTGAGAAAAGAAGCAGTGCCTGAGCTCAGAGCTCAGCTCAGAACAAGGCCCCAGACCCTGGGCTGTTCTCAGGGCCCATCAGATCCCCATGACACTTGTTGTAGTAGCTGCTATGAAGGAAGAGTGGAGAGGACTTGGGAATAACTGGGGATGCTCAGTGTGGTGAGGTCTCAGAGACACTTCCAGGCATGCTGTGAAGGCGCTGCCTAGGACTATAGACAATCACAAGGGAGAGAAGGAGAAAGAGATGGTGGGGTCTGGGCAGGACAGAGCTGACCCTTGGGGAACACCATGGTAGAGGTGAAGTCAGGATACTGGATTCTGGGCCCGACTCTGCTCTAGATCATTGTGTGAGCCAGAACAAGTCACTTGCCTTTTCTCAGCTTGCATATGCACATCTGTAAAATGAGAGGCATTAGCCATGGGGTCTGTAAGACTCCTCTCAGCTCAGAGGGTCATGCCTTGACAGTTTTGGGTTCTGTGTGATATCTCCATCCTATCTCCCTATTCCAATTTTCTGCCTTAAGTCTGACCAGTGGTTCCCCAGCTCAAATCCACCTTCTGCCAGCGGAAAGCAAGTCAGCACCATCAAAGAGCCTTAAATGAATTACACTGAGTCAGCAGCCCTCACGGTTGCTGCATAATGTGGGTCTGGCAATGACAGGACTGCTCAGTTCATTAGAGTCCAGGGTAATGTGCTCTTGCCCTTGGAGATGCCATTATGGGCTGGTTTCTGCAGTTTCTTCTTTGGGAGGGAAGAAAATGGAAAGAAGGGTAAGCAGGAGATGAACCTGGCTCTCAGCCTTGGGGGAGAGACTGACAGCAAAGTTTTGTACTGAAATCTTAGCTTGGAGACTTAGATGCTGGAGGGGAGGCAGCCATTAAGCTGCGTGTTTCTGTGTCAGGAATCTCAGAGCAACCTGGCTTGAGCTCAGAAGAGTTTTACAGGGAAAATCTCAGAGCAACCTGGCTTGAGCTCAGAAGAGTTTTACTGGGTTATACAAACAGAGAAGCTCAGAGACAGGGTAGCCTTCAGGGGCACCTTGACCCAGGGGCAAAAATGATACCATCAGGACCTGTTTCTTCTTTCTTCATCTTTTAGCATCTCTCTCCCATGCAAGACCACTGTCAGGTCCCTCTTCATGGTGGCAGGGTGTTTTCTATCCAGACTGAAGTCCCATAAAGAAGAGAGGAATTCCTCACAGCTGATCAAAAGTCCTGGGTCACTGGTTCTAAGAGACACACCTCAATCCCTGTACCCTCAGAAAGCACAGAAGGTTAGAATGTGCGGACTGGCTTAGGCTAATCAGGGTCCATCCCATGAGTGAGGTTAACCCCACTCAAGCCACAGGGACTGGAAGTGGGGATGGGGTGCAGCTTTATCAGTAAAAAACCCATAGATGCTCTCTAATGAGTTTGGGGTAGAGGGAAAGAAAGCATATTAACAGAAACAAAATAAAGAGAGAAGAAAAACTCAAATAGTTATTTCTTATGGCTGATCTCATCTCATTTTCCCAATGGTCCGATGATACCAGAGCTACTATTATCCTAGATACAGAATCCTAGGCTTGTAGAGTTAGAAGAATCTTTGAAATCCTCTGTCCAACCCCCTTATTTTCACAGGCAATGCAACAGAGACCCAGAGGGCTTAAGTGACTATCTCAAGGTCACACAACTCAGGGGAAGATGTCAGAGTAGGAAGAATCAGAGACTCACCTCCTCACCTAGGTAAACATTGTACTGACAGAATCTGCCTAATGCTACTATTTTGGAAGCTTGCAATCTTTTAGAAGGCTTGCAACTTCCCCCAGGACAAGTCTTGGCCAGTAAATCATTGTTGATTGTTAATTTTGGTTAATTTCAGCTCTTAGCTTAGTACATCTATCCATCCACCACTCCCCAGCCCAACATCAGGCAGCAGTGCAAAGTTCTTGAAGCAGCTTGGACATAGCTTGTGGGAGCCAGAGTGAGCAACAGTACTCTGTCCTCCAAATATCAAGATCTGTGCTCTGATCATTAGTTGCTGCTTTTGACTGTGGAGGTACAGACATGGAGGTGAGTAATCATTGTTGCAACTCTTACCATCATTGTTGCAAGCCCCTCCTGCTACAGATGAAATGACTTCCAAGGGACTTAAAGGACTAGTGCATTTGCCCCTTAATTCTTCTCTTTTTCCTTCTTTAAGAGCCAGATATTTAAGGATGAGGACATTCAAAAGCAGTGCAAAATATGGAAATTTAGAAAGTCGTTGTACATACCCAGGGAAAGATGCAAGTTTAGACAAAGCTTGAAAAGACCTTAAGTTTACATCTCAGGCTGATCCCTGGCACAGAGACAGCCTACAAAAATCAATCAAACCAGCAAATGCTGCAGAAGTTAAGGAGAGGGGAGCAGTGCAGAATCTGATTTCTATAGTTACCATACTATAAGATCCAAATGTCTAGTTTTCAACAGCAATAAAAATCACAAAGCATACCAAGAAACAGTAAAGTATGGCCCATTCAAAGGAGAAAAATTAACAGAAGTTATTCTTGAGAAAGACCAGATGGCAGATTTACAAGACAAAGACTTTTAAACAACTGTCTTAGAGATAGGCAAATAACTAAAGGCAAATGTGGGGACTGTCAAGAAAACTGTGTGACAGAATGGAAATATCAATAAAGAAGTAGAAAACATAAAAATAAATCAAAAAGAAATTCTGGAGCTGAAAAGTATAGTAACTGAAATGAAAATTTCACTGGAGGGATTCCAAAGCAAATTTGAACAGGTGTAAGAAAGAATCAGTGAATATGAAGACAGGAAAATGGGAATTATCAAGTCTGAGGAACAGAAAGAAAAAGATTTTGAAAAAGTGAACAGAGCCTCAGGGATCTGTGAGGCACCATCAAATGAACCAGCATAACACTATGGGAGTATGATTGTAACTTTGGTTTGTAACTTTACTTTTTGTTTGTGCATAATTTAAGAAATTAATGCATTAAAATCATTAATTTATGTTTTTGGACACACAATATATAAAGATATAATTCTGTACCATTAGTAACTGAGAGGGAATGGGATAAAACTGTAAGGAGCAGAGTTTTTGTATGTTTTTGAAGTTAGCTGATATAAATTCAAATTAGAGTGTTATAAATTTAGGATGGTAACTGTAGTCCCCATAGTAACCATAAAGAAAATTACTATAGAATATACACAAAAGGAAATGAGAAGAATTAAAATATTTTGCTACAAAAAAATCAATTATACACAAAAGAAGACTGCAAAGCAGGAAATGAGGAACAATAAGGATAAGACATAAAGAATATAAATAGCAAGAATTAAGTTCCTTCTTATCAGTAATTACTTTAAATGTAAATACATTAAATTTTTCGTCAAAATATAGAGATTAATAGAATAGATTAAAATACGTGAGCCACTATATACTATCTACAGGAGACATCTCAGATCCAAAGACGAAAATAGGTTGAAAGTGGAAGAATATATTCCAAGGAAATAGTAAACCAGAAAAGAGCATCACGGTTATACTAGTAGCAGACTTTAAGTCAAAACAGACTTTAAATCAGGTTACATATCTCATTAGTGGGAGACCAGGTCTTCCTAGAGAGAATTTGTCCCAGCAGGTGTCCACCTGCTCAGAGATGCTTCTGAATTACAGGGAACTCCCTGCAAGGTGAACCTCACTCTCGCTCAGTCCAGGCAGAGAAACCAGTGTGCCTCAGGCCCTGGGCCAATCCTGCCCTGGACAAATGGAAAAGGGGGTCATTGCCTCCCTGACCCCTTCCACCCTCTCCTCTGAGTGGGCAGGCGCTGTTTCAGTCAATGACTCCAACTTGGGCTTGGCTGGAGACTCCTTTTTGAGGACCCTATGGCTCTTCACACCCCTAGCTGCAGAGCTGACCCCAACTTCTGCCATCCAGCCCTGCCTGCTCGCTTGTCTGTAAATGCATACAAGTTAACGCAGAGAGTACAAGAGATGGTGAAGCTCTTCATGGTCATCTAGCCAAAACCCTGCGTTTTATAAGGAGGAGACTGAGGCCCAAGAGAGGAAGGGCGTTCTAAGGCAGGTAGAGTGATCCAGCTGGAAGGGCTACTGGATCCCAATCTCTCTCCCACTGCCCCACTGGCCTTGCTGACTACATGAGCCCTGAGCTGTCATCCTCCTGGCTCTTGGCTGGGACGATCAACCATCCTGAAGTCAATACTTACACACTGACAGCCCCTCCCTCTTGAACAATGTCACCCTTTGCAAGGTGTATCCACTCTCCTATATTAGCACAGAACAATAGAAAACCAGGCAGTGGTTAGGGCTTGTCCAGTATTAGCTGACGACCAGAGATCAGGACCAGCTCCCAAGTTCACTGTGTCTCAGGACAGAAACTTTCAAAGAGTTTATTACATTTTATCCTCCTTTGATCCCTGCGAGGCTGGCATTCCTGGGACTGTCGCCTAAGTTATAGGTGAGGAAATGAGACTGGAGGAGACCCAGGCCTCTGGGCTCCCTCACACAGTTGGTCAGTGGTGAAGAGGGGGTGGGCCAGGCTTCCTTGAGTCCAGTGTGGTGCCCTGTCACCCTGCACACTCCCACTCCTGAGAGGTAGGAATGTCTCCCTGAGAACAATGGGGACTGGACCAACAGGGGCGTACACATCAGAGGTCACTCTTGTCACCCAACAAGGCCTGTGGCAGGGCCCGGTGAAGGCCCAGCAGTTCCAAGATGCCATTGGCCCAGCCTTCTCCTCTACCTTCCCCCCATGACCTTGGCCCTGAGGTCACAGTGTGGCTGCTCCAGTCGGACCTCGGGCCCCTTTCAGGCTGGGTAGCCAGTGGCCCACAGGAAGCCCATTAGTACCAGCCCTTCTGGGGGATTTCCCAGCATGCTCCACAGCAACCATTGCTCCCGTCTCATTGGTGGGAATGGTGTCATGTGACCACCTGCAGAGGGGCGAGAAACGTAGTGTTTTTAAGTAGGGGAAATCCTTGTTTCAGACAAATGGGTTGTATTAGTAGGAAAGAAGAGGAAGGTGACTATCAGTGGGCAGCCTGCAGTCTTCCCCAACGTTTACAGTATCATTTTCATATATTACCTGCTTGGATCCGCACAAGCACATTTGTTGTGATCAGGCAGTGAGAGGCTGAGCCACTTGCCAGAGACCCAACAGGATGGTTTGAGGAACCAGGCTAGAATCCCCACTCCTTGTCCTGAAGCACCCACCCAACAGCTCCCCAGATCTGCACTCCTGCCCACACCCGTCCACCCCATTTGCTCTCTCCTCTCTCTCTGTCTAGTCTTCTGCCTCTCCAGCTCCCCAGACCAGCCCAGGTCACTGCATTCCTGCAGCCTAGAGGTGAGAGCACAGTGGTTGTGACTTACGTTTCTGATACATAGTGTTTTCAGGCTGATCTACTTTAAGCAAGTCTGCTATGAAAGTCCAAACTCAAATCAACCCCCTAGTGTTACACTCACTCTCTCATATCCTGCTGGTGGGATGTTCACTGGGGTAACCTTGGCAGAGGACAGTTGAGCAGTGGTCTATCAAAATTCAAAATGCACATAACCCTTTGTCTCGGCAATTTAACTTCTAGGAGTCAATCATTATGAAATAGTCAAGTGTGTGTATTTATGTATGCAAATATGTCCACATTATTTGTAAAAACATAATAGCAAAAATTTGAGATAATCTAATGTTCATTAATACATAAATGAAAGCATCTTTCTACTACTGAATATTAAGCAACCATTAAAAAATGAGTGTGGTCCCTATGCACTAGCTCAGGAGGCTATCCATCATGTATTTTTGAATAAAAAACACTTTGATGAAAAATATGAACACTTCGCTGCTACTTTGCATAAAAATTGTATGTGCACAAGTAAATATCTTGAAGGATGAACATTTGTTCTGGAAGACCGTGTGGAATCCTTTATGGATCTGAGACCTTCTGACAACATGAAGTACCTAAGGTCATTGACCACAGGATTACTTTCTCTCTCACCTGCTCAGGGACATCGCCCAGCATCCCTTTCCTCTCTCATGAATGTTATTTCTCCATGGGATCATTCCCATCAATGTACAACACTGCAATATTTTTCCAATTTCAAAACAACATTAAAAACAAAACTAACCTTTTTCTGCTACCATTGCTTCCTTTTATAGTAAAATGTCTCAAGAATCATCATACTTGTTATTTCCAATGTCTCTTCTCCTGTTTTCTTTTCTCTCTGCTCAGTCCGGATGTCACTCCCTGACACTCCAGCACACCTGTCTTGTCAAGGTTACCAATGATTTCAGTATTGGGTTAACGGTCAACTTCCAATGACACTTTACCTATGGGCATTACCATAGTTGCTCACTTCTCTCTGAAATCCTCTCCTGGTTTTCTTCCTACCTTTGTGGCTGCTCCTCTTCAGTCTCCTTTGGCTCTTCAACCCATAAACTTTGTATTGTCCCTGAGCTTTGTTCCTCATTCTCTTTTCCTTGTCCTCTCTCACTCCCTTGGGAACCTCCCTAGACTCACCTCACCTTTACATGCAGTTCATATGCTGATGGCTCCTAAGTTTACTCTCAACCAGATCTCTCCCTGTACTCCAGACTTGTACATCCACCATGATTCGGCAGCTCCACCTGGGTTACCAACAATCATCTGAAAATTCACATGTCCCAAACTGAAATCCCAGTCTCACATCCCCTCACTTTCCAACCTGCTACTCTCAGAGTCTCCCTCATTTCAGTTAAGGCAGCTCCATCCTCCCAGTTTTCAGGCCAGAAACCTGGAGTCACACTGGACCCCTCTCATTCTCTCAAACCCCATGTCACATCCATCAGCAAACCAGCTGGCTCTCTTTCAGAGCATTTCTGGAACTCAACCACTTTTCATCATCTCCACAGCTACCTCCTTGTCACCCTCTCCATCCCAGTCACTGTCCACATTCTCCTGGATTGTTACAGCCGCCTCCTAACCCCACTCCCTGTTTCTTTCCTTTTCCTCTAAGAGTCTATTCCTTGCAGAGCAGTGGAGTGATCTTTTTATATTTGTCAGATAATGTCTCTCTTCTGCTCAGAAACTTCCAATGCTCTCATTGGCCAGAGAAAAATCCAGAGCCCTTATGATAAACCACTGACCCTACATTTACTGAGCACCCCCATCCCAACTACCTCACTGACCTCACTCCCACCACTCTCCCCTTGGTCCCTCCACTTCCTGCTTGTCCTTGAACGTTCCAGGTCTGCTTGTGCTCAGGGGCTTGTACTTGCTGCTCCTCTGCCCGGGGTCTTCTTCCCAACATTCTCAGGGCTCAGTCCTCAGTCTAGAATGACCAAACCATGGACCATGGGTATGGCTCTTGTACAAAGTTCTGTAGCTCCTGAGAGTCTGCCCCAGAGGAAAGTCTATGTACCTACTTAGAGTAAAGAGAAGATGGATGGTAGCCAGATCCTTTCTAGAAGTTACTCTTTCTAGAAATCGTGTTTTCCCCCTTTTAATGTTTTAATTAAGAAATGAAAAGTTTTTAATGGTGTCTTGAATGCGGTAAGAGAGTTGTGACTGGATATCACCAATGTCAAGAGAAGGATTAGAATCCAGCCCTCCCAGAAGGGTCTTCATCTAGCAGACAGAGCCTCCACTGAAGGGGAGATTAGCCTCCCCACAGGTAACCACAAGATACAGTGCCCTGCATCAGCGTGGGGTCCCAGACCACTCATAAAAGTGACAGCCCCTGCCTTTATGGATGAGGACAGCAGAAATGGGGCCCTGCATTGCCCAAAGAACAGGGGGGCAGAGAAACCCTCTGGGCAGACCCTGTGTGTCCTGAAATTTCCTACTTGTAGTGATTAAAAAAATTGATCAAAGTCATATCTGAGGCTGAGCAGGGAGCCATCCCTCATCTAAGCAATTCCTAAGATACCTCCACATTTTAATAGTGAGTGTCTTAGATGAAAGGAAGTAGAGAGAGAATCAGGGAAAGCTTAACATTTTACATTTTTCTTCTTTGCTGTTGAGTTTTTTTTCCCAGCAAATATATATTGCCTTAATAATGTGTGTGTGATTTATATACATGTGTGTGTATTAACGTGTGCTTGTCTGTGAGTATGTGTGTGTGTGTGTGTGTCCCAGCCTCAGGAGTGAAGGCTATTTACAAGAGAAAGGGATTCTGCGCTTTACAAAAGGATTTGCTGAAGGCATCTTTGAAGTGCTCTGCTCTCCAGGGACCTACAGAGAAGAATTTTGATTTATAAACATTTTCTTTTCATGCTCTGATGCAACCCTTAAATGTGTGTCCAATTTCTGTTTCAAGTTCCATCCAATTTAACCAGCAATTCTCCAAGTTATAGCTATGTGACAGGCACAGTGCTTGGCACAGTGGTGGAAGAAAGATGAAGAGGACCCATGTTCAAAGGAAACTGACACTATCAACTCTCATGGAAGAGACTGAAAGAACTTCTCAGAAGCTGTTGGTATGGGTGATTTAGCAAGACACGCTGCACTGTCCATATATCCAGCCAGGAGCTCAGAGATGGAGAGGCATTTCAGGTCTCCCAGGGTGACGGAGCATCCTAAGGCTCTAATGCAGTCAGAGAGGGTGGAGATTACGGTGATGGGGGAACAGCCAATCAGCTTCCCCATTACCACCTTCACTGTGCAGAACCCACAAATGGAGCCCTGCAATATGATGAGTGACAGTTTCTGAAACTCTGATAAAAAGAAGTTAGAGGCAACTTGTGACAACACATCCCAGTTAGACCAAGAGTAGGCAGGGAAGGAGCAACTATGCCTTTTTGAATGCTCCATCCCCCTAGCCAGCCCTGTGGTTGACCTCACTCATAGGTCCCCTTCACACCGTCGATACATAACCTGCCTGTGCCCCTGATCCTGAGCAAGGGGGCAATCTGAAACCCTCAGACAGGAATGCAGTTATATTGAATTTTTATTTTATTGTTCCTACTTGAGATGAGGCTCCCTACTGATAAAATCTTTTTAAACAAGGATATATTTCTTTTGAAACCAGAAACCAAACCATGACAAACACAGAAGAAAAATGAAGATAATAGCACCCACCTCGTTGGGTTGTTGTGAGGATTAAATGAGACCATGCGATGCTCTTGGCACAGTGCCTGGCACATGAGGCGTGGTCAGACAGTGGAGATGCTGTGACCTCATTACTTTTGTGGCTGTGTGGTTGTGGATGTTGCTGTTGGACATCAAGGATTTTTGTAGTATGACATCCGTACCTTGGCTGAGTCATCAGTAAAGTCAGAACAACAAGCTCTTCCCAGCCTGAAAGCAGGATGACCTCTTAATGCCATTCCCACTTTCTGTAATCTCTGTTGTTACGGCTCTGCTGGGCTGGCAGCCTTCGATGTTGATGGTACAGGAGGACAGGAGGATGAGCTGGAGTGCCCCATCCCTTTCTCTGTGATTCAGTACCTTCATTTGTTCATGCATTCAGGAAACACTTATTAGCCTTCTCCTTATTCCCATTCAACTGATGAGGAAACTGAGGCTTGCAACCCATATCATACCTGCAGCCTTAATCCCTCTCTGTGCAGGCAGTGGGCTCTCTGTTTGCCTTGACTGTGATATCAGGAGGTCCCAGATTTATGTGGGAAACCAGGATTCCTTGGTCTTGGACGTTTAGAAACAACTGGCTCACTTGAATGGCTCAATTTTGTTTCTGGATCATTGCCAGAAAATCTATATGTGATTGTGCCACCCAGTGGGGTGCTTACCTTGCCTCTCAAGAAGTGGAAGAGAAGATCAATAATCTTGACAAAATCTAAATAAAAGTGTCTCAAATAAACTGGAAGGGAAGGGATGTGTAAGTGGCTCTAGAGGAGGTCATAAATCTGAGGCTGATGAATTACCTGGGCAGGTGCCTCTGCCACTGGCTTCCCGGCTCAGGACAGGAGTGGTGTAATTACATCTCTGGTGGTGGTTAACTAAAGTGAGCTAGTCCATTTATTTCATGTATTACTACTGAATTTCAGGACAGAGTTTGCTAAATCCTCCCTCCACTTCCTTACCTAAATATTAGATTTATTTGGTGAGGGCCAGAGTGTGCCCTGCAGTAAGAAGGACTCAGTCTCTGAGTCTGCCTTCCCAGAGGATTCTCTTGTGGGTGTGATGGGTGGTGGCAGACAGCCAGCTCTTCATCACGATCATCCCCATTAGTGGTACCGTAAGTTTCCCTTCTTTCTCCTTCCCCTGCCCTGGATGGATGTGCCCCACTCAAGGCAGCGGGAATAAGCTGAGGCTTGATATGATTGAGGACTTTGGGAAGGATTATCTTGCACTAGACAGGGGATGGGAAGGGAAAAGGGCAGCTGGCCAGCAAGGCCATTTTCTTATGTCCAGCTTTAACCTCCTCTTCCCTGCATGTCCTATTGCAGTCTGGTTCCCAACAGGAACTGGCTGCAATCAACAAAGCCACAGATCCCAGGGTGTCCACAGATCCCCTGGCACTGCAGGGTCCAAGTTGCATATAAACATTAAATGACTTTTCTTCCAGGCATAGACTTCCCTGAGCCATTTCAGCATCCCTGAAAAACAGACAGGTGCCTGGTTCTGGGTACTACTGAAAATCACATACTAAGACCCAACATAATGGTGGCTTATGCAAGGCAGAATTCTATTACTCCTGAACATAACAGCTCTAGCATTGGCTATTGAGGACTCTCGAGGTGTCTTCACAGTCTTGGGGACCCAGACTGCTTCCATTTTTTTGCTTGTCACTCCTAAGTTGTTGGCTCTATCAATTTTGTAAAATATTGCACAATTCCATGTGCACATTCCCTCTAGTAGGAAGGGAGAGCAAGAGGACATGGAAAGTACAGCCTCTCCCTTTAAGGAGGTGACCTGGAGGAAAAGAAATGTCGCATTCAGGACGAAGCTGCTCCATGTCAGAGATGCTAGGAGGAAACAAATATGCTGAGCTCTTTATCTGTAATAAGTTTTGATATAAAAATAGCATGATTCATGAGAGAATATTTACTTCTGCGTAAATATCCCACGAGGTCATCGTGCACATAAGTTCCCAAATATCAGTGTTAGTTAGTAAGGTTAATAATCTTGAATTTAGGTTATAATCTACTTTTTTTTTCTGAAAAACAAAAGCAAATTCTGAGGGAATTCTCAATAATATTCTGTGGATGGAAACAATGTGTAAATTTTTAAAATCAAAATATCTTTTTAAAAAAGGATGCAACCTGGGAATTGCACGTGAATATTCACATGCTATTGGTAGAAATTAGTCACATGGCTGCACCTTGTTGCAGGGGAGGCTGAGAAATGTATTTTTTAAAAATTTTTGCAGCTGAAACTTGAGGTTCTATAACTAAAGAAGAAATAGAGAATATATGGGGGTGGGGTGAGTGGGGAAGGCTGGCTGGCCATATCAGGGATATGTGTAAGAGGAATGTTTTTGGAAACTGGGGTAGAGCTAGAGTAGGGAGGGGAAAGGGATGGGCTCATTCTATCTTTTCTAACTTTCCTGCCTTCCTGGAGTCTTGTTTATCCTCCTTTGATCTTTCTCAACCTAAACTCTGGTATGTGGCTCTTTTCTTATCCTAATTTGGATCTTCTAAACTATCTCCTAGGTCAACTAATAGCTCTATGATTCACTAAACTAAGTGAAAGCACATAAAAATGTAGAAAATTTAGTTACTGAAACCTACTCTGTGCCAGACATGATTCCAGGTGTTGAGGATACAGCAGAGAGTGAAAACAGATGGGATTCCTTCCCTCTTGGAATGCAGATTACAGCAGGAGAAAACCAAGCAAATATAAATCAAATTGCAGCTATGATTTCTACTTATGGCCAAGATGGAATAATAGGAGCTGGATTTATCTTTCTGCCCCAAACAATTTAAAAATTGGATAGAATATATAAAATAACAATTTTTCAGGCATTAGGCATTAAGCAAAGAAGACATAGTTATCTCTGAAAGATGGGAAATAAAAACGCTAGCCCCATAAATATTTCAGGGTAAAAATTTTTTTATTTCTTGTTTGCTTTTGAAATATAGTCTTGAGGGTTTAGAATTTTAAGCTAAGAGGGCTTTTTCCCCCTTAACATTTTAAGATGTTTCTCCACTGTTTTCTCACTTGAATTGTTTCCGAGGAGAAACCTGCTGTCATCCTTATTTTTATTCCTCTGTACATAATCTGTCTTTATTTTTCATCTGGCTACTTTTAAGGATTTCTCTCTTTTTTTTCTTTCTCTCTCTCTTTTTAAAAATTACTTGTCTTTATGAAGTGTAGTCAGCTAAAATGTGTCAATTTCTGGTGTACATAAGACTTTCTCTATCATTAGCTTTGAGCACTTTGATTACGATGTGACTTGGTGTAGGTATTTTTAATTTTTTATTTTTTTGGTACGTATGTGCATGTTTCTGGGATTTGTAGAGCTTCTTAGACTTGTGAGTTTATACTTTTCATCAACTTTGGAAAATTTTGCCCATTGTTTTTTTCAATTTTTTTTCCCTGTCCTGAAAGAATTAATCACCAGGAGATTCACACCACAAGAAATGTTAAACAAAGCCTTTAAGTCAGAAAAGAAATATTACTGGAGGGAAATATGAATCTCACAAAGGAAAGAAGCACACTGGAAGTAGTGGTTATACAGGGTAATATAAAATAGTTTCTGTTGTTATTTAAATCTCTCAAAAAATCATTTACCATTTGAAGACTGATAACAACAATGTAGAGTTATGTTTATAACATACATAAAAGTAAAATGTATGACCACAATAGCAAAAAGGCCAAGAGGAGAGACAAGGAAGCATGCAATTACAGAGTTTTTATATTATATGTGAAGTGTTATAAACTATCACTTGAAAGTACATGGTGATAAGTTAAGTATATATAGTATAAATCCCAAAGCATTCACTAAAACATGTTATACGTAATAAACCAACAAAAATACATAATGAATTAAAAATACTCAATTATTCAAAAAGGAAGGAGAAAAAGTGAACAAAGAACAGATGTGACAAATAGAAAACAAAGAGCAACGTCATGTATAAAAATTAACTGTATTAACAATCATGTTAAATGTAAATGGTTTAAACACCCACATTAAATGTGGAGATTGTCAGATTAGATAAAAAAAACCAAGACTGAACTACATGCTACTCACAGGAGAATATTCCACTTTATTAAGACACAAAAAAATTAAAAGTAAAAGAATGTCAAGTTAAGAATAATCAATAAAAAGCTGGAGTGACTCTATATTAGTGTCAAAGTAAATGTCAGAGCAAAGAATACTACCAAGGATAAAAAGAGTCATTTCATAGTGGTAAAGGGGTCAATTCATCAAGAGAAAATAAGAGTTCTAAACACTTATGCACCTGAAAGCAGAGTTTCAAAATAATGAAGCAAAAATAGATAGAACTGCAAAGAGAAATAGGCAAATACATAATTACAGAGGCAGATTTCAATATCGCTCTCAGAGTAATTGATAGAATAAGTAGACAGAATGTAAATAAGAATATAGAAGTTTTTACAACACTATCAAACAATGTGGTCTCATTGACATTTATAAAACTCTCTACTCAATAATGACAGGATACATATTATTTTCCACTACACATGGAACATTTACTAAGATAGATTACATAATCCAAGTCTCAATAATTTAAAAGAATCCTAATTGTACAAAGTATATTGTCTGTTCATAATTTAAAAAAATAGAGCTCAGTAGCAGAAAGACACTTGGAAAATCTCCCCAATATTTGGAAACTAAGTAATACACCTCCGAACCACTCATGTTTAAAGGCTGAATCAAAGGAGAAATAAAAAATATTTTGAATTGAATGAAAATGAAAACATATATCAAAATTTATGACATGCCACTAAAGCAGTACTTAGGGAGGAATTCATAGCACTAAACACCTATATTATAAACTGAGAAAGATCCAAAATCAATGACAGCAACTTTCACCTCAAGAAGTTGGAAGAACAAATTAAGCCCAAAATACACAGAAGAAAGGAGATGATAAAAAAAATCAGATCAGAAATTAACAAAATAGAAAACATAAAAACAATAGAGAAATGAAAATAAAATCTGATTATTTGAGAAGATCAATAAGATAATAAATATGTATTTGGAGCGATTCAAAAAAAAGAGGGAAGATATAAATCACCAGTATCATGAATGAGAGAAGGGACATCACCACCAATTCTACAGACATTTGAAGAATAATATATAAGGAAATAATATGAACAACTTTATGTAAATGAACTTGAAAACTTAAAAAGATAAATTCATTTAAAGAAACAAATTACCAAAGATAACACAAGAGGAAATTGATGGCCAACATAGTTCTATGTCCATTAAAGAAACCGAATGATTGAACTTGCAGTTATAAACCTCCCACTAAGAAATGTCAAGACCTGGGTGGCTTATCTGTAGAATTCCACCAAATATTTAAGGATGAAATAATACCAGCTCTACACAAAATCTTCCATACAACTGAAGAGAAGGGACTACTTTCTAACTCATTCTATGAGCCTAGCATTACCCTGATATTAAAACTATGCAAAGACATTATGAGAAAAGAAAAAACTACAGACCAGTACTCCTCATGAACATAGGTGTAAGGCTTTTAAACAAAATTTTAGTAAATAGAATCCAAATATATAAGACAAAAAGTATGTTATGGTCAAGTGTGGGTTTCTTTTTTCTCCTTTTTAGAATGCAAGGCTTCACATTAAAAAAATCAATCAGTGTTGTTCATGATATTGAAGAACAACATGATCATTGCAATAGATGCAGTAAAACCATTTCACAAAATCCAAGATTCACTCGTGATAAATTAGGAATGGAAAGTGAACCTCTATCTTGATAAAGAGCATTTACAAAATATCTACCATTAGCACCACACTTAATGATGAAAGACTGAAGGCTTTTCCCTTTGAGATAAGGAACAAGGTAAGGACTCATTGTCACTATTCCTATTCAATAGTGTAGTGGAGGTTCTAGCCAACGCAACTGAGCAGGAAAAAGAAATGAAAGGCATCCACATTATAAAGAAAGAAGTAAATCTGTCATTATTCACAGATGACATGATCATCTATGTTAGACATTCTATGACATCTATTAAAAAAACTAACTGAAAAGTGAATTTTTAAGCAAGATACAAAGTTAATATACAAAAATCAATTACATTTCTATATACTGGCAATGAAAAATTGGAAATTAAAATTAAAAAATCAATATCATTTACAACAGCAGAAAAATATAAGATCATTAGGGATAAATCTGACAAAAGGTGTGCAGAACCTGTACACCGAAAATTATAAAGCATTTCTGAAAGAAATTTAAAACAACCTAGATAGATGGAAAGATACACTGTGTTCATGGGTTGGAAGACCTATTATTGTTAAGATATTGATTCTCCTTAAGTTGACCTATAGATTCTACATAATTCTAATAATCCCAGTAGTGTTTTTCAGAAATTGACAAGTTGATTTTAAAATGTATTTGAAAATGCAGAGTAGTCAAAACAGCATTAAAAAAGATCAAAGTTGGAACACTAACATTACACGACTTCAAGACTTAGAATAAAGCTCCAATAATGAAGGCAGCATTGTGTTGTGGTATTGGTATCAAGATAGACAAATAGATCAATGGAAGATCAGATGGAGAGTGTGGGGCGAGTGAGTAAGTGTGTGTGAAATACTTAGAACTGTGCCCAGTACACGGTAAACTCTACTATTCATAGCACTCATATAATTTACTTAAGTCCCCAACTAGAGTGCCAGCACTGACCTAATGTGCCTTTTGCACTAATTTCAGGACCTAAACAGGACTATCTTCATGATCAGGAGTGGTAGTGTTGCGATGCTGGTGAAGAAAAAAAAAAAAGAATTTCTATTTAACCTCTGTCCTAAACATAAACTGAGCCTCATACCCACCTCTCCTTCCTCCTGACCTTAAATAGGTTAGTAGAAATTCAGGTCTAATCACAGGGAGAATATTATTACCCTGATACCAAAAGACATCACAAGAAAACAAAACTACATATATGTTTATATCATGCCTAGGTTCTTAACCTGCATAACCTGAGATAAAAAAAAAGTGTGTTGTTTTAAGCTGCTAAGTTTTAGGATACAGGAAGTGTGTGCAGAGGCCCAACCTTGTCTGCTTCCTTCCTGAGGGAGGGAAGAGTTCACTGGGCAAAAAATGCCAGCCCAGGTGCACCAACGAGAAGGCCATCATCATCAATATTCCTCTTCCTTGCACCCACCTCTTATTCAACCAGTGCAAAGCCAAGAGGCCAGGGGGAGATTCATATGCATCTGACATGCGCCGTACTCTCCGGCCCCACTACCCTGGCCCTCACTGGCTCCTACTCGGGTACCACATCTCTCCCAGCCTGCTCTCGTACTGCCAACTGCTTTTTCTCAGGCATAGCTCTGACCATGCCAGCTCCCCACTTAGCAACACTCAAGAGCTCTTCACTTCCTCCTGAAGGAAGCCACAAAGCTTAGCAGGTGAGATTGCCCATGACCCACTGATAAAGGTGCAGGAGGATGGAGCGGTGCAGTAAACTCTGGATCCAGGCTGTGGCCACCTAGATCTTGGCTCTGCCACCTACTGGGTTAGTCACCTAACCTCTCTGAACCTCAGTTTCCTCTTCTATAAAATGAGAATTATAATAGTATCTACATCATAGTGTTGTTGCGGAGATGAATGAGTTAGTGCATGTAAAATATTGAGAAAGGTGCCTGGTATGTGGTAAGTTCTCAGTAATGTGCACATTCTTGTGATCCCTTAGATTGAATGTTTGAGGGGCATTTGTCTGAATAGCACATTTTTCTTGCTGGGATCAGGCCCTCCTCCCACCTGTGCCTGCCCTACCCTTGACTGACCCACTCAGATGGTTTGCTCTTGCTGTCCCCTCTGCCTGGATGCTGTGTCCCCTAAACTCTTGGTCCACCCAAATGCTGCACTTCCCTCAATGCACCAGCACCCACAGGTCTTGGAGGCAGAGCACAGAGGAAGGAAATGGACTCTGGAGCTAGAGAGGTGTGGTTTCATCCCTGCTCCCCCTCTCACTTGCCATTTGATCTTAGACGTGTTATTCCACTGCTCCAAGTCTCAGTTCCTTCATGCTGCACATGCAGACAGTAACACCCACCCTACAGGCTTCTTAAGAGCATTGAATGTGATAGTTCACGAGAAGGGCTTGGTGCACAGTGGGTGCCTAATCATTGCTGACTGACACAATCGATGCTGGGCTGACATGAGCCAGCCCCACCCCCAGCACTTCACCTCCAGAAGGGCAGGCAAGATCCCTCGGGAAACCTTATCCACCAGTTTGCTCTGGGAAAGAGAACTGGAAACATTTCTGATTCTAAAGAGTAAATGTCAGAGGCTTGGAAAGGAATCTGAGGTTCTGAAAATAATCACTGGGTATGGAAAAAAGATGAGGGAGGGAAAGGAGGGGTTGGGGTGGTGGATCAGGGTAAGAGACGGGATGAAGAGAGAGGGAGGGCGGCAGAGAGGGAGGGGGAGAGAGGGGGGAGGGAGACGCAGGCTCTGTGGGGACTGCAGGATCCCTCTTCTTCTTGGGATGAAAGACTCAGGCAGCCCCTGAGCATTCTCAGGGGGCAGAGGAACCTGCCCTCCCCTGAGACTTGGGCCTGCTGAGCAGAGCCTGGGCAGGGAGACACCTTCAGAGCTCCAGGAACTCTCCATGCTGTGAACCTCCCTGGTCCTCCTTGCATCCTGGCTGGTCCCAGGGGCCCACCCATGGCAGCTCCTTGAAGTCCTTCCTCAGTACCAGTGTTTCCCACTGTTTCTCCAACCTGGCCCTCGTGACCTGGCTCCCAGGCCCCTTTCCACCCTGTTCCCTTCTCTGGATCCCCAGTGTCAGTGAGAATTGCCAGTTCCCTGTACAGCCTGGGAGCAGAAGCCCTCCTTACTCTGGGCCTGGTCCCTCTCCCCTGAAACTGAGGCTGACGCTTGCCTGTCCCTGGGGTCTAGGTCCCTGGTGGGGCAGGGGCCCAGGGCCAACCTTTGCCCCCAGAGGTATCAGAAGACACT
This sequence comes from Camelus bactrianus, assembly GCF_048773025.1. NCBI lineage: Eukaryota > Metazoa > Chordata > Mammalia > Artiodactyla > Camelidae > Camelus > Camelus bactrianus. Next base: position 58,541,998 of record NC_133551.1, read on the forward strand.
TGGGCATCAGGAGCCAGTGGAGGACGGCCCAGCTGTACATCAGCCAGAGGTTCGGATCACAGCTGGGCAGACAGTGGGCTCAGTGGGAAGGGGCCACACAGAACTGGGAGGGCTGACTGCCCACATCATCCATGCATGTCGGTGATCATGCCTGAAGGATGCTCACCAACCAGAACCAGTGACAGTGACCTTGGAGGGGCTGAGGAAGTATAGGGGAAACCCATTTATGGCCCAGAGGCCAAGCATAACGCAGACAGATCTGTGTCATGATGGGGGTGAGAGTGGGTATGTATTCTAGAGGCACTGAAGTGAGATGTCTACAGGTCAGAGGCATGTGGGTTTGAGACCTGGCTCTGCCACTAACTGGCTATGGGACTCTGGGTTGGTTACTACCTCCCTGAGCCTCGGTTTTCTCCTCTCTACAGTGGGGGTCTTGTTGGGAATTTCTGTTGCTGGGTAACCACCAAGATTAAACATTTATATTTGTGTGCATGTATATGTATGTGTGTATGTGTATGTATATATGTGTGTGTATGTATATATATCAGTGTGTATGTATGTGTATCTGTGTGTATGTTTCTGTGTATATATGTATACATATTTATATACATACATGTAATAATACATATGTGTGTACATATATATTTGTGTGTATCCGTGTATGCATATGTGTACATGTATGTGTATGTGTGTATGTATATGTGGCATGTGTGTATATGTGTGTGTGTGTGTATGTGTGCATGTGGGAGGGCAGCACGCTTAGAGCTCCCTGGGAAGTATGGTGGACACGGTGCAGGGCGTGCCCGCTCTCACTTTGCTGAAAGTGCGGCATTACTTACTGCTTCTATGATGATCCCCCTTTGATCCTAACTGACTGGCCCAAAGGTGGACCCCTCGTCATCTTCACAGCAACATTTCACCTTAGACACACCAAAAGGCCATGTGTCATTTGGACGAATTTTCACCTGTATGCAAAATGACAAGTCATGAGAAAATCTGTTGGGAGAAGTAGAGAAAGGGTGCATATGACTCCTTGGAGAGAAGAGGAGGAGAGAGATGCTGTCTTGATTCCTTTGGCTTCCCATGCCTGGTACCCATGACGTCCAGTGGCATGCTGTTTCCATGATAGGCAGCAGCAAACATTATTAAATACTCCTTCATTGGAGCGGGATCTTGATACCAAAAGGGTCTTAACAAGGGTGGTAGCAGTGAGAAGGGAGAGACTAACTTCACCAGAAAGAGTGGGGTGGTAACGTCACAAGAGCTGTGACATTTGAGGGTGGGTTTTGAAGGGAGACTCACCAACAGCTGCCCATGAATCAGTGTAGATTGAGACCAAGCTATTCTGTCCTTAGAAGGATCCTTGTCACTGGATTTAGGGCCCACCCTGATCCAGGCTAATCTCATCTCAAGATCCTTATCTTAATTACATCAATGGAGACCTTTATTCTGAGGTACCAAGTAGATATGTCATTCGGGAATCCACTGCCAGGTTCCTCACTGCGCTCCAGTTCTGCCTGGCCTTAGGCAAGTCAGTCACTTTCCCTCCCTGGGTCTCAGTTTTTCCCTAGGTCATCTCTAACCCTGCTTACATCTAGAATGTTCCAACAGAGTGGAGGTCCCAGGAAATGATTCAGACCAAACTGTCTTTATTCAACAATGATGTTCCTGCTCTGTGCTGGGCACAAGTGCTGTCCCAGGAGATGGATGAGCTCCAGCCTCAGACCCCAGCCTCTAAGAACAGGGCTGGAGAGAAAGTAAACTTGGGGGGAGGCGACTGCAGCAGACCAGAGTGGGTGTTCCCTAGGGTTTGGGTCTGCTTCATTCATACCACAACAGGGCCTGGCCCTGAGCAGGGACTGGATCATTCTTTCTTGATATATTTTGCAGCTGGTAAGAGCTATGAGGAGACATGCCCTGGATATTTGTCTCCAGAGCACAGAAGAGGAGCAGCTGGCTTTGTCTTGGAGGGTCCAGATGGCTTCCCATTGGAGAGGATGTTCAAGCCAAGGCCTGAAGATTGAGTGACAGTGAACCGGGGGGTAGGTGGTGGGGGTCTAGGGTGCTGCTCCAGGTGCTCAAGGCAGGGGTAAGAGAGAGCTTTGTCTCCTCTAGGACAGACAAGTAGTACATAAAGGACAGTGTAGGAGGTCACACAACTTGCCTATGTCTTGCAGGTCCTGTACCTCATAACAGGTAGAGCCCAGGTGACCCCCTAGAAGTCCGACTCCAGAGCTGTTCTCATGACATCTCTCCACTCTGCCACTTGACACCATTATTGACAGATCACAGTTACTAGAGTATGTCTTACTATCCCCATTTTAAGATGAAAATGAGATATATTGATTTCCTATTCCTACTGTAACCAATTATCACAAATTTGATAGTTTAAAACAGCACAGTTATTTTTACAATTCTGGAAAGTGGAAGTCTGGGATCAGTCTCACTGAGCTAAAGTCAAGGTGTCTGTAGAGCTGGTCCTTTCTGGAAGCTCTGAGGGATAATCTGTTTCCTTGCCTTTTCCAGCTTCTAGAGGCTGCCTGCATTCCTTGGCTCATGGCCCCTTCCTTGATCTTCAAAGACTGCATCAAAGACTGTTCAGATTTTCTCTGACCTTGACCTCTGCTTATATCGTCATAGGTCCTTCTCTACCCTTATGTCCATTGTCTTCCCTGACTCTGACCCTCCTGTTTCCCTCTTATAAGCCCATTGTGCTTATATTAGACCCACGTGGATAATCCAGAATAATTTCCCCATTTCAAGATCCTTAGCTTAATTATACCTGCAAAGTCCTGTTTGCCATATGAGGTAACATAGTCACAGGTTCTAGAGATTAGGACATGGACAAACATCTTTGGGGGCCATCACTGAGTCTACTACATGAGGCTTCGAGATGGTTGAGATATGTGTCCCAAGATTCATACCTATGATTAGTAAACAGGGCACTTAGTGCTAACCATTGTTCCCCAGTGTCTCCTTCCTTCACTGCAGGGATATCCTGAGCTTCCCAGCAAATTGCAGTTCAGTTTCACACTCAGAGGGCAGATCTGTGAGTTGAATCTCGCAGGGCAGTTGGCCTAATGGGCAGGTGTGACAGACATTGCAACAACCGTTGTATTTGAAGAAAATGATCCTGCAAAGCCAGCACTGGATGATGAGGTGCCACTCCTGTGTGACATCCCCTGTGGGCCATCCTCCCTTTCCAAGCCCCACAGGGACAAACTAAGCTGCAGAAGGACCAAGTGGATTCTCTGTGGATCTGGCCTCCACTGGGAGCAGCCTTAAGGGTAGTGAAGGAAGAGAAAAAAATTCCAAGACTTTACTCTGCAGGGGCCAGAGCAGTGGATGCTCATGTTGTACAGCTTTCAAAGTGCTCACTTGTGTTTGTGCCCCACTGGACTCTCAACACCTCCCTGGGAAGTGGGTGAGATGTGGATGCTGCTTTCCCCTGGAAGATGTGGCTGTAGCATGATTGCTCACCATTCCCCAGCTACACTGCATCTCCACAGGACTGCTTGAGAGCCTCCCATGGACATGACAGGGGGTATTGTGTAACTGGTTAAGGAGGAAAGATTTGGGATGCAGGGGCAAGGGCCTTGGGGAGGCCTCTCTGAACTGTCTCAGGAACACAGACCAAAGGGAGAGAAATAAAGAGAAACACCCAGCAGGTGCCACATGGAGAGTATAGCTCACCTGCCAAGGTGCCATAGACATCCCTGCCCAGCAGCCCTTGGTAGGGCCTGGGCCTCCTTCTAATCTGTGCACCTAGAGTGGAACAAGTCCTGGAAACAAGTAGGGGTCTGTAATGACCAAGGATTGAGTGAATGAATAGATGTACAGATGAATGAATGGATGGATGCATAGAAAGATGGATGAATGAATGGAGGGATGGATGAATGGATGGATAGACAGATGGATGGATAAATGGATGATGAATGGATGGATGGATGAACAGATAGATGGGTGGATGAATGAATAGATGGTTGGATGGATGAATGAATGGATCAATGAGTGAATGGATGAATGGATGGGTGGATGGATGGATGGATGGATGGATGGACAAGCAGAGCAAGAAAGGGAGTGCAATATGGCACTTAGAGCCAGGGCTGGAGAGCCTCTGCAACCAGGCCTGGGTTTGAATCTTGGCTCTGCCAGTCATTAGCTATATCCAGTTACTTAGCCTCCTCTGAGCCTCAGTTTCCTCAACTGTTAAATGGAAATGATAATAAAAGCATCTATCTCATAGGGCTGTTGTGAGAATCCCAGGAGACAATGGGTGAAGGTGCTTAGATCTAGACCTGGTGATCAATAAATCCTAGTTATTCTTAGGACGAGGGTAGTTTCTAGATTTCTGGAGTTCTTAAATATAGCAATTGATAACCTGCAGCAGAAAAGATGTCCCTCCCACTATCTAGCTTAAAGTCTTCACGCTACAGCTTGATCCTCATGCTTCTCCCTCACCAGCCACATTTCTCATCTCAGACCTTCTGAGTGGGCAAGTTCAGAACCGATTGAATGTGCAGCCAGATTACACTGATCAGTCAGTGCATTTGCAGCCCTGAAGTGACTCCTGCCTCAAATCAATGATGGTTACAAAGTTGAGAGGGAGAACTATGATTTATTTTTTTTTCTTCCATGTCATATCCTTTCTGGAATAACCAACCATCTCTCTTGCAAGCAAATGCCTCACCTCCTGCCTGCTGGCTCCTCAGGTCCTGGGAGGCTGGTGGGATCTGCTTTTAGTGGATCCCAGTGTCTGTCTTCATTTCCACACCTGGATGGAGCCCTAGGAGAGGCGTTCATCCTGCTCCAAGCAGCCCTAAGAGGTGTGGTTTCAGAGGGGTTGAGTGACTTATCCAAGAATGAACAGCCAGGAAGGGGCAGAGCCTCAATTTGAGCCTGAAACTCTGCACACAGCAGCAGACACCTGTTGAATTCTGTTACGGCTCTAAATGCTTGTATTCACTATGGTGACTGGTCATCTCCATTTACAGATGTTGAAACTGAGGCTCAGAGCGGTAGAATAAATGACCCCCAGTCACCCAGCAATAAATGGATGTGCTGGTATTCAAAGTCAGGCAGTCTGGTTCTGGAACTCCTGCTCTAAATGCCTAAGCTTCCACTGCCTGGCAAGTCCATGCTCTGCCTGCTCCCACACACCATCCTGTGTTGTCCATCCCACCTACCTCCATCTGATGCTCAAATTGCCTCTCAGGAGCCTGTGCCTGACCCATCCCCAGTGGGTGTTCACCACTGTCCAGGACAGCTTTTCCTCCATAAGCTTGTCACTCACTCAGCGCAGTGCAGTGACTCACTGAAGCCATCCAGCTTAGAAATCTCCATGGTGGGACCTGAACCCAGGTCTACTGGCTCTAAAACAGATTGGTTCTCCTCTCCCAGAGCCATGAGAATGATGTCCCTCGAAACAATGAGAAAACCTGCCTAGAAGGTAGAGAAGCCAGGTGAGATGCTGAGATGAGGGAGGCAGGCAGTGAGTGTCACAGGCTACTGTTAGCCTGAAAAATGGGAAGAGTTTGAGACAGGGCCGTGTCCTGATCAGTGGATGGACTCAGAAGTCAGAGGGATGGACGGGCTGGCAGGTGCCCAGGCAAAAGTGAGAAGGTGAGATGGAGGAGCCATGGAAAGACAGCACAGCCAGATGGATGAGGGGGAAGGGGAGAGGAGAGAGGAGGAGGAACTGACCAGGGAAGGATGAGCGTAGTCATTGGGACTTTGGTATCAGGCAGACCTTGGACTTGAAACTCAGCTCTGCCGCTTTTCATAGACTCTGCATTTGTTTAACCTGTCTGGGCTGCAGTCTCCTGTCTGTGAAGAGAAAAATCACACTTCCTAAGGTTGTTGTCAAACCACTCTCATGAAGTTTTTTGTATCTTTTTACACACATTTTTATTCTTTTACCAGAAATAATATATAATATTCAGTGCTTTAATTGATATGCCATATTGTAAGCCTTATTTTACATCTATTTTAACCCAAAATTAGTTGTTAAAGATATATCCATAATAATGAATGAATGGATGGATGGATGAGATAATTATAGAACAAAGCCTATCGTGGAAAGCTTTCTTCAATCACTGGGGACAGGTTCAGGCACAGGCCAGGTCATCTTCTCATGGCTCCTCCATCCCCCGGGGCCTTCTCAGCTCTGCCTGGGGACCTGCCAGCCTCTCCCTCCCTCTGGCCTCTCGGGGTCTGTTTAGCCATCAGATGCAGTGCTTCCAGAAAACCTCTCCAGTTCTCAGGCTCACAGATGCCAGGAGGGGGGAAGTGGATGCTTCACCAAGGGTAACTAAGCAGAACAATAACCGTGCAGCCTGGCAATTCCGCCACAGGTTGAGGATGGACATGCAGTCACACCCTGACTACTCCTCACCATGCTGCCAAAAATTAATCTTGCCTTTAAAGAGCTCCATTTCCCCAGCAGAGCCACTTTATTAGAGAAGACCCTTCTCCGCAAAGATAGAATGAGGGGACCAATAAAACTCCCCTGGTTTCAGCATTGCTTTGGAAATCGATGTGCTGTGATTGCAAATCCAGCATCTGTCGGCAGCCACCTAATTTTAGCTGCATCTTTGCAGGCTTCTCACCAGGATCATCTGCCCCTTTGGATGGGCAGAGCGGTTCCCCGAGGATCATTGATCTTTTGACTAACATGTCCTAATGAAATACAAATCTGTCATCACTTAAAAAGCCATCTGTCATGGCAGCATAGAAGAAATGCTACCAGGAGAACAATAATCATGATTTCATTTTAAGACCCGGCCTTCCTCCCACTTTTCCTGCCAGAAAAAAAAAAAAAATCAATAACTTTTACTGTTTCATTTTGTCACAGAGCAATAGGGGGAAAGCCATCAATAAGGTGTTAAAGATATTTCCAATTATGTGTGAACTCCCTGTTATAAGGGAGTTAGTACCTATGTGCACAAGGGAAGTTATCCGAAGCTTATTCTGTGTTTCTGTCCTGGGGCACTCTGCCTGGGTAAATGGCTAAGAAGGTGAGGGGGTGCAGGGTTCGCAGAGGGCCTGGGGCCCCCGAATATGCAAGCACCACCCTTACAGAGCATCAGGCCGTTCCTGGGTGGAATGGTCAGAATAAGTAAAGCTGATTATTGTCCTGCAGCCCAGAGCCCAGGCAGTGGGAATTTCCAGGAAAGGGAGGAGGGAAGGACCACTGCTTGCAGGGCGAGAGTGGGCGATGCTTGCTTTCCCGGCAGGACTGAGTCATCAAGTCTGACCCTCTGAGTGTCCAGCTGTCTCATCCTTAAGTGGGGCCTTTGAGACACAAGGAAAAACAGACTTGACCCAATATCACTCAGCAAGTTAATAGCAGAGAGGAAAGATGACGTTCCCACTGGTCAGCCCCATAGGGAAAGATGGCCCTATCGGGGATATAAATCTCTCCAGCCTGAATTTCACATGCCATAAAGTCTAGACCTAGGTTGGAGGATACTTTAGGTATATTTTTAAAAATCAGTTTTATTGGGCTGATGTAGATGTAACAAAAATTCAGCAATTTTAACTATACAGTTCGATGAGTTTTGACATATGTACATAGTTTCTAAAGTACCTCCACAATCACAATGTTCACATTTCTATTAACCCCCAAATTCCCTCCTGTCCTTTGGCAGGCAGTACCTTCACATAACCCATCACCTTGGTCAATTGATCCTCTCTCTGTCAGCATGGTTTTTCCTTTTCTAAAATTTTATGAAAATGAAATCATTGAGTATTCAGTCTTTTGTGTCTTTTTAAAAAATTCAGCATAATGACATTAAAATTCATCTATGATGTTGTATATATCAGTTGTGCATATCTTTTTTGGAGTAGTATTCCATTGTATGGATATTCCACATTTTGTTTATCTATTCATCAGTTGATGAACATTCTTTCCCGTTTTTGGGGTATTATGAATAATGGGACTATAAATACTCTCATACAAGTCTTTGTGTGGATATTTCTATTATATTCTCTCGGTAAATATCTTGCAGTGGAATAAGTAGACAATATAGTAAGTGCATATTTAACTTTTTAAGACATTGCCAAACTAATTTCTAAAGCGATACCATTCTGTATTCCCATCAGCAATGTATCAGAATTCCAGAGGTTCAACATCCCTGTCAGCATTTAGTATTGCCAGGCTTCTTAATTTTAGCCATCCTAGTGGGTATATGGTGCTGTTTCATTGTGGTTTTATTTGCATTTCCCCAATAACAATGATGTTGAGTATCTTTTCAAGGGCTTTTTTGCTGTTATATATTTTCTTTCATGAATCAGCTATTTGGATCTTCTACCTATTTTATTATTGTCTTGTTAGTGCACTTTATATATTCTGGATGCATGTGAATTTTAAAATCAGATTGTCCATCTCAGCAAAGTGTCAGTTGAGATTTTGACTGGGATCACATTGCATCTGTAGTTCTATTATGGGATAATTTACATCTTCAAATATTGAGTTTTCAGTTCCATGAACATGGGCTATTCTCCATTTATTTGGGCTTTTTTGAATTTTTGTCAGCAATTTAAAAAATAATTTCACATATTTTGCTAAATCTATCTCTTCATGTTACATTATATAATGGTATATAGTATATATTATGTTTTTAATGCTTTTATAAATGGTTTTTTAAACAATCTTAGCCTTTTAAATAGAATTTTTAGATCGTCCATTTAAGGTCATAATAAATATGTCTGAATTTAAATCCACCATATTGCTATTCATTTTTGTTTATTCCATCTGTCCATTGTTCCCTTATCCTATTTATGCTGCATTTTCTTGAATTAATTGAATTTTTAATAAGTTCATTTTTAATCTCCTTTATTGGTTTATTAGCTATATTACTTTTATTTATTTGTATTTTCACTGGTTGCTCGATCATTTATAATGTACAACTTTAATGTATCAGTCTATCTGCTAATAATACTATACTAGTATAAGAACCACAATTTACTATCCAAGCCTTCTCCTGGAAATTACAAACCTTAAATAATCTCCAGAATTCTAAAACATCTACCATCTACCTGACAGATTCTGCCAGTTCAATTATTATCTAGGTGGGGGAAGAATTCTTGGTGTTTCCTACTCTGCCATCCTCCTGTGACTTACTGACCATTATTTCTCAAAATATTTTTTTCTGTCCCTGTCTCTCCCCCATATCCTCTCTTTCTGGAACTTCAGTTACAGATATGTAAGGTCATCTGACATTATTCCACATGTTACTGATATTTTATTCATTCTTTCATTCTTCAGGATTTTTTCTCTCTGCTTTATTTCAGATAATTTCTTTTGTTATGTCTCCAATTTCACCGACATTTTCTGTTTCAGGATCTAATCTGCTGTTAATCCTATCACCTGTAATTTTTTTTTTTCCTTTCTGAAATTGTATTTTTAAGCTATATATGTTTTATTTGAGTTTTTATAACTTAGCCTGCTTTTACTATCTTTTGCTTTCTTAAACATACAGAGTATATTTACAATAGCTGTTTTAACAGCCTTATTTACTATTTCAGTGTATCTCTCATTTTAGGATTCCTTCCTATTGGTATTTTTGTTTATTTGTTTTGGTTTTTGGTGGTTATAGGTCATATTTTCTTGCTTCTTTGAAGGTCCTGTAATTTTTTGTTAGGCGTTGGACATTGTTACTGTATGTTGTTGGTTGCTAGATTTGTCATATTTTTTTCAATAGTATCAGATTTTCTTCAGGGAAGCAGTTAAATTATTTTGAATCAGATGGATACATTTGAGACTTGTTTTTAAGTTTATTAGGGCAGATACAGAACAGAGTTTATTTTAGGGTTAATTAATACTACTTCTAATCCAATAGCCTTCTGAGGATTCTACCTGATGTTTTATTTATATTGAGGTCTTTCCACTCTAGCAGACAAGAAGAAAAACTACCCATCCCTGTGTGAGCTTCAAGAATTTCTCTGTATTCCCTATTCTGGCAGTTCTTTCCCTGGCTCTGGGTACTTTCCTGTCACACATACCCAGATCATTACTCAGATAGATTCTTGACAGATCCCTCTGCATGTCTTTGGAAGTCCCTCTCTGTGCAGATCCCTCCCTCCCTCCTCTGTGCAGCTTGGGAAAACAGAAAATAGTCTGTTGTCCCAATTATAGCCATGATGGCCCTCTCAAACTCTGGTCTCTTTCTCCTCAGATCATGAAATCTGCCTGGCTCTGTTTGAATTCTCACTCTGTTCTTTGCAGGCTGGAAGCCACCTCCAGGGAGTAAGCCAGGATAGTCATAGGACTCAATTTATTTGTTTCCTTTCTCCCTGTGATCACACTTTTGTGCAGCCAGTTATCTATTGACAGTTGTTTGACATGCTTTGTTCACTTTTTAGCTGCGTAAGGTGGGAGGTTCAGTTCCATTCCTGTTCCTTCATCATGGCTGGAAGCAAAAATCTCACTTATATAATTTTCCTATGGTTTTTATGTATATTTTTATGTCATTATCATTAAGTTCATTTTTTTTCAAAACTGAATCTGACATAGAACCCCCAAATCTACAACTGACAGCCATAGAGCTTCTCAGAGTGAGTGTAAGGGAGCTCTGAGGCTGCCGGCATGCACACTTCCCTCACCCTCACTCTGACACCACTCTCCTGCAACCAAGGTACCTCAAAAGAGGTGTGTCAGTGAACACCTCTGGTTTCCAAGATACACTTAGCCCCTTTTTTAGCCTAATATTCAAGGGCCTTTGCTGCATGTCCCTTCTGACCACCCCCACCTCATCTCCTGTCCCTCCCCTTTACTCTCTTCAACCCCTTCACCGTCACCTGCCCTCCACTTGACGCTCCAGCCCCGCGGAGCTTCTTGCTGTTCCCTTATGCACCTCCGTGCCTTTGCTTATGCTGTTCCTTCTACCTAGACTGCCTACACACACCCTGCGCCCACCTTCAGCCTTTCTGTAATAGGAAAGAATAAATCTGACTCCATATTGGATCTGTTCTTTTGACTTTAACCCTGTGCTCTGTTTCCTGTGCTGAGTCATGTTGATTCTGCACCTTTTTGTAAAAGGTTGTTGCCTATAGCCTGAAATATTCAAGACAGCCCATTTTCAAGGCTCTGACCTTTAAGGGTATAACCCTTTCCCATTCATATAAAGATAAAATTTGCAGAACAGAAAATAACATTTGTGTTGTTGGAGGTTTGCCGGAACATCATGACCTGACCGACCTGACCTACGTGGACACCTGCAAGAACAAAGGATTCCAACACCAAGAAGTTTGTAACAACCAACCACACCCCCTCCCCTTTTTAGCACAAAAGGAGCCTGAATTCTGACTTGGGAGAAGATGGTTCTCCAGGACGTTAGTTTGCCATCTTCTCAGTCTGCCAACTTTCCAAATAAAGTCATTACTCCTTGCCCCAACACCTCATCTCTCGATTTATTGGCCTGTTGTGCAGTGAGCAGAATGCATTTGGACTCCGTAACATTTCCACAATGCTCAGCATCACATCTCACATGGGGCCAGTCTGTGAAGTAAGCACATACCACTAAAATTGGCAGTGTTGGGCAAAATTGCCTGCATTCTTTAAATCACTCTTTATTTCCTTTTTAAAAATCTTACTTTGTTGAACACATATAGCTGAAGTTATGGAAGTATCCTTTGTCTACACTGATTGCTAAGCTCTTCAGTGTCTCATTCAATTATTAAACTATAAAACTATTTGTGGCTTTAACACAAACCTGACACACAGTAGTTTGTCAATAAATATCTTCAGAATAAATGAAGAAAGAGGGACAGGAGTTCAGGAGGGAGGCATCATCTGATCAGACAAAGCAGGCAAGAATAAGCATGACTAGATGGGGAACAGGGTAAAGTACGGAGCGGATTTAAGAGGGAGGGAGATGACAGGCACAGGAGAAACGGCCTAGATTAGCGTCTGAATCTCTGTATTCAGATTCTGACTCTGCCAGTTTTTGTGTGACTTTGGGCAAATCACTTAGGTTCTCCAGGCCTCTGTTTTCCATAAAATAGGGGTCAAAATATCTACTTCACAGGGCTCTTATGGAGTTGAAACAAAGTATGCATTAGGTCCTACAACATGAAATGATTGATATTTGACTATTTTTGACCTATAAACGTTACAGAAGCCGAAGCCCTGTAGTAACAAAGATCCCAGGAGGCCCCACCCCTCCCCAGCCCAGATGGGCCCCTCTAGCCAGGAGGTGCATCTTTGAATATGTAAGGCTTGTGGCTGATCTGCATCGGAAGCAAAAAACGTCTGCTGTCCCTGCTTTCAACTGTCCCCTGCTGGCCTGTTCAGAGCCTGGTGTCCTCTCAGGTGACACCAAAGAGCCTGTGGCCTGGGAAGCTCAGAGATTTGTTAGATGTTGCCACAAGGCAGCTGTGGCTAGCACTGCAGATCAAGACTTCGGGTATTTCAAGTTCTTTATTTTTTCAGACAATCAAAGGCTTTTAACTGACTATTTGCTTCGTACCAGGTGAGTGTGGGAACCGGATTTCTGGAAGGCAGGCCTTGGCAAGGGCCCGGGGGGGGGGGGGGGGGGACATGCGACTCTTTCTCCGTGTCTGGAGCTCCCAGGGCGCCTTTGAGGGGGTGGGGATGGGGAACAGGAGGACAGGTGCCTGGAGGGAGGAGGGGGATGAGGTGTAGCTGCCTAGTGGTTCTGTTTACTCCCACTCGCTGCAGGTTAGCTTTAAATGGGATAAAATCATCCTTTAATCCCCTTTATCTCTGTTCAGTACTTCTAGAAAAGAGCTACTTGACATTTTAGGTGAAAAAATATTAAGAGTGAAAGGCTTATGATATTCAGTGGAAACTGCAGGGTGGAGAAACCGGAGAGTATTTACAGTATGTGCCTCCTTAATGTCTTGAATATGGAACCAGGCGAGGTGAGAGGAGGGTGCTGATGCCAACTCCTGTGGGGATGTGCGGCAGGGTCCCCACGGCATGTTCCTGTTCTGGGGGTAGGCAGGTAGTGGTGGGGGCTTGGCCCTTGTGTCCTCCTCACACCCGCCTCCCCTGACTGGCAGTGAGGCTAGCACGTCCCTCACCTCCCCTCCCTCCCCTCCCTCCCCTCCCCTCCCCTCCCTTACCTTACCTTCCTCACCTCACTTTACCTCCCCTCCCCTCCCTCCGCTCCCTCACCTCCTTCACCTCACTTCACTTTCCTTACCTCACCTCCCTCAACTTAGGAGGCAGCCTTGACTGCCTTTTCAGCCCCTGCTGCCTTTTGGTCCTCTTGCCATCCTTGCCCTGCCTGCAAAACAGGCCCCTTCAAACTGAATAATGCACCCCCTCCTTCCCCTTTATTCCCAGTGGGGCATCAGTCCCCACCAGGCAGAGGGGGGCAGTCACAGGCCAGATGCTGGGCTGAGGCAGCAGGTGCTGAGCAAGGTGAGCAAGGTGCTTTGTACCTGCCGGGGCTGCTCCCCTGGGACAGGGCAGAGGCTGCCTGACCAGCTTCCTGCCTGAGGAGGCGCCCCCATCCCCCCACCCCCCTGAGGCACTGGGGCCCTGGAGAAGTGTCTTCAGCCTGACCCAGAGAGAGGGAGAATGCTTGGGGTCTTGAACCCTCTGATTCAGCAAGAAGCAAGTCGTGCCCATGATGTCGTTGTCATGTACATGGTCCACAGGACATGTGCCAGGCTCTTTAAACACGTGGCATCCTGTGGACCTTGGTCATTCCCCAAGGGGCATTTCCTGGAGGTGGACTTATGAAACCAAGCACTCCAGATGCATGTGCCAGGCTGTCCCACCATGACTCTGTGTGACCGTGGGCCAAGGATGCCATCTCTCTGACAATACGGGGAAACATCTAGGAAAACAGAAACCAGGGTCTCACCATCAGAGAAAGGAGTGAGCAACAGGAGGAAGGGAAAGCTAGAAGCAGCCCTGTTTACAAAACCCAGTTTACGTCTCTGGAAAGTAGAGGTGGCCGTAGCACTCGCCTCCTGGGGTTGCTGTGTCCACACACAAAAACCACTCAATCGTTCATCATTATTACCACTTTATTGTTATTACTATGGCCCCCTGCAGTGTGAACGCACTTCCTGAGTGGCAGAGCCCAAGGCCCCTCTGACTGTGACCTTCCTCTCCTACCACTAGGACCCCATGTAAGCCTCTTCCTCCTGCTTTTGTATCATCACTGAGGTCAGCCCTGGGGCTATGAATTTATGCCACTGCTAATCTTGCCAACGCTTTCAAATGGTTCAGCGAAACATCGTTCGCGGATGCATGAAAGATAAAATTCATGCCTGATTCATGATAAGTTCTGAGTTACTGGGTTCTACTGCTCTTCCCATACCTATTTGCTCATTTAATAATGATACAAGTATTATAAACTATGCTGGGGGTTGCGGATAACTGACATTCATTAATTCATTCATCCAATGAACACTTACTAAGTGCCTACCACAAGCAGGGAACAAATGACCCCAGTGAGGTCAGGGGCGTCCACACTGGGAAACTGAGGGTGAGGTGGGGGCTCATGTCAGGGAGGGCGTGGCCAATGGAGGCTGTGATGGAAGGCTGATTTCAAACAGGGGGAAATGAGGACCAGGTTCTCACTTTTGGAAAAAGGAACTAGAGATATGGAAACAAGAAGACCAGACTCATCCCTGCTTACAAAATTCTGCAGTGCAGAATCAGGGGAAATTACTCAAATAATTGACTTTGTCAAAGAGGCCCCTGGGCTAAAAGTCAGAGACAAGCTGTGGGAAACACTACCTTGCTTGGCCTGTCCGCCATGCCGACTCCGGACTGCTCTCTCCCCTGGCTGCTTCCGGGCCCCATGCAGCCCCTGAGGTGCAGCCTCCCGGTTTCTCACCGAGGGCTCTCCCAGTCCACAGAATTCTCCTCCTGTCCGGCGGGTACCACGGGGCCCTTGCACCTCACCTGGCCTCCTCATGTCTCTCCAGGAAACCCTGAGGCCTCCACCCTGGTGTCCTGAGGACCCTCCTCCTGTTACGGAGTCCAGGGTTGTACTGCTCGCCGTGCAAGTGACTTGTTCCCTTTTGTGGAGTTGTCCAAAGGATTTTTTTTTTTTAATTGAAGTACAGTCAGTTACAGTGTGTCAATTTCTGGTGAACAGCATAATGTTTTAGTGATACATATACATACATATGTTCATTTTCATATTCTTTTTCATTATAGCTTACCATAAGATATCAAATACAGTTCCCTGTGCTATACAGAAGAACCTTGTTGTTCATCTATTTTATATAGAGTAGTTAAAAATCGCAAATATTTTCCAATTTTCAAATGACATAAGCATCTCCCCCTACGTATAGCTGCCTTCCTAGCACTACTTTCTGTGTCATCTATCTTTCCTCTCTTATTTGCAACTCCCTTCTGCCCCCTATGGGGTTCCCGCACACATCCCTGTCTGTTTCTGGTTCCTCCACTGGCCTCCTCACCATGCACCACACCAATGCCGCAAAGTCTGAAAGGAGAGCTTTATCATAAATCTTGGTGTTGGGGAGAGTGAGTGGTCCTTGTTCTTCGAAATTATTTCCCATATGAGCTTTTGAATCAGCCTATAATGTTTCACCTGAAGCTCTGTTGGGATTTTAATAATTATAATTACGTTGCCTTCATAGATTAGCTTGGGGAGTAATTGACATCTTCAGACTATTGGTCCTTCCTATCTATAAGCATGCTCTATCTCTCCCTTTATTCAGCTTTTTCTTTTATGTCTTTCAATAAAGTTCTGTAATTTTCTCCTTAAAGGTCTTGCATGTAATTTACTAGATTTATTTCTTGGTACCTTCCGTCGTTTATTGGAACTTCGGGGTGAGGTGTGACTCCTGCTGGAACTCAGTCACTTACGAACGGCAGGATCCTAGTTAAGTCCCTTAAATGGTGCAATTCTCAGCTTCCTCATAAATAAATATACCTCCATCGTAGAATAGGCGTGTAGAGCAAATGAAACAAAGAATGTGCCGCCCTTAGAACATCGTAAATATCCAATAAATGTTAGCTCGTCCTGGAGTCGGTATATATTTGGAGGTGTATTTGTGAATTTGTGTACTTGTACCTACGTGACTGTGCTTAGAATATGGTCCCCAGGCAGAAACAGATGTGACAGCTGCTGACCTATAAGTAATTGGCAGACAACGCCTTCCTCCCTCCCAAGTAAAGAGCGTTCAAGAAGGCACTTTTAAAACACATGGTAAAACTAGAACATCTATTGAATCCCAAAGCAGGGCTAATTAAATTACACTACAAAATTATTCTAGTTAACTTACCAGAAAATCAACTAAAAAAGAAAATTATTGTAAAGATTTTTTTTCTGTTCAAAATTTAGTATGACTTATTACCGTAATTTTTCTTCTAGACTTTTTCAGAGCAAAAATGCGTAACTAGCTTCATTTCTTTAAAAGTTTTATTTTTATAAAACAGTGCATGTTTTATCAGACACACTCAAACATTAGGGAAAAGTACAAAGAAGTAGAAATTTCTCCCAATTATACCAGTGAAGTAGAACCATGGTTAACATCTTGGTCAATCTCTTTTTTATTTCTCTTGATACCAATAAATGGGCTTCTGGATCTGTGCCCACTTTTTGTTTTTCCTCTACAAGGTATTGTGGGTATATTTCCACTTTAATAGTTGCAAAATTACATCATTTTGTATCATTGCATTATATTCCATTTTATAGATTTGCACTAATTTAACAAATCAATTCCCTCTTTACCGCTCTTTGATCTTATGAAATTAGCCACACTCCGATTAACCACTGCGGCACACCTCTTTTTTTTTTTTGTGAGTTTGTGTGACCGCCTCCATCAATGCATTCCTTGGGAGTGAGATGATCAGGGTAAAATGTGTGCTCATTTTACATTTTGACACGTGCTGCCAAACTGCCTTCCTGTAAAGGTTGAATCAATCAGCACTGCTATCGCTGGTGCGTGAGGTGCCCGTTTTCCAATAAGCTATGTGGGTTTGTCAGCTTTCTTAATCTTCATCTGCTGAGTGGAAAACAAACCGCTCTTCGTATATGCATTTCTTTCATCAGTAGAGAAGTTAGACATCTTTTCATCTGTTTATTGGCTATTTGAATCTTCCTTTATGGATTGCCTCTCTGGGTAGTGAGCACGTTCATCTGGTTGTTTTATAAGCTCTTTGTGTCTTAACATTGTGTATAACATTGGGTAACCTCCCCTTGACTTTGGGCTTGGCCGTGGCACTTGCTTTGGTCAAGAGGATGTTAACAGATGTGATGCAGGCAGAGGTTTTAAAAGTGTGTGCCTGGCCTTGACCTCTTGTGTTCCCGTTGACCCCAAGAAAAGATGATGTCCTGTCTGACCCGCTGGTTGCAGAGGAATGAGAGACTCATGGAGCCAACCTGGACCAAACCCACAGCCTGGAGCCAAGCCTAGCCCAGCCCAACCAAGATCGGCAGAGCCATAGCTGTCAAGCCACAGACATGGGTAAAAATAAATGATTATTGTTTTAAGCCACTGAGTTTGGGTTGGTTTGTCGTGCAGCAGTATTATCGGATGGATGACTGACATATCCTGTCATTCTCTTGCTGTGTGATCTTGTACCTGTCACGTTCTTCTTTGGGTTTCAGTTTCGTTAAAGGTGGCACGAAAGAGTTGATCACTGAGTGATTTCTCAGCTCTCTTCCAATACTAAGACTCTGGATTGCAAAACAGGGTTTGGGGGTGAGAGGGGAGGAGAGTGTTCTAGAATAAAATCCCAATGCACTGGTGCAAAGAAGGCTATGCAGGAAAGGCGATGTGAGGGGACAGGTTTATCTCACTGGAGCAGGTGGTCTGAGCAGGCAGGTAGGGGTGGCTTGGCTGTCGGGGGCTGATGCAGGAATGTTTGGGTCTGGGCTGCCGGAGCTGCACCTGTCCGTCCTCCACTGCTTCTGAACCTCTGATGGATTAGCTTCTGACCCACCGTGCTGCTGAAACTGACTTCTCAATTATGACTCTCATCAACAAATCCTCACTTTGGCCCACAGACTCCCAGAACGTGATGCCTCCTTCCAACCCTCTTTCCTAGCTTCTGTGACTCCTGGTCTTCGGGCCCTCGCATCTCCATCTGCCCACTTGGTTTCTGTCTTCTTCCCTGAGTCTACTCTGAAGGTGCCCCTCAAGCTTCCTTCCTCAGCTTCTTCTTCTCAGCCTAGTAATGAGTGGAATTCAGGGATCTGGACCCCAAGTGAGGAACCTGGGTACATAGGTCAGGGTTCCAGGCAAAGCAGGCACAGGGCATGAGAAACAAGATCTTAATACTGCTGAAAAGCAAGTGACAGCTTGGCATGAACACTAAGGACCCAGCGCTGGACTGAAGGAACTATTATGTGTTATAGCTCCACATCTACTCGCAGCTCCAGCGTGATCATTCCTACCTCATATATTCTGTACTCATGGCTGCAATAGATGGTCTGAGCAGGGGTGGCCAAAACCCTCAGGCCACCTTAAAGCAGAGGCGGGCAGTCTCCATCTCTCCTCTGTTCAGCACAGGATGGTCCTCAAATGCTCTTTTTTCAGTAGACTTATTCTTTCCTTTCCCTCTGGCATGAGTCCCCTCTCACTGCTGGCCTCTCCCACTGTCCTGTGAATTCTTAGTACATCCTGGACTGCAGCCTATGGGGTGATGGATGCTCCACTATTCATCTTGCAAGTAACCTTTGCCTTGGATTGTGATTTTGCTTAAAGAGTGTTCTTGCTGCTCTTCTAAGTCCCACCTGCCTGGGTTTGGAAATCATCCCTAGACAAGTCTTTGCACAGTCTTGTCCTCTCCAGACCCCTTGTAAAGAATCCTCATGATAAGACACCCAGGATTTATCATCGCTGGTACTTTCCTTACAGATGTGATGGAGTCAGCATGTTCAAGGAGAAGGAGAATGAACTTGGAAGCAGACACACCTGGTTTTTGAGTTCTGGCTCTGTTATTTGCTGGTCACGAACAACTCATTCCCAACTCACTGATGACACACATGCACACACAACAATGCCCAGTGTCTAACACGTGACTCAGTGAATCATAGCCTACCCTCCAGAGGAACTTTTTTTAAGCATTTATTTTGTTTCTCTTGTTTTCATCACATCATCTGCTTTCTTGCCTGTAGCTGGCACAAAGGTAGCTGGGACTCTGAACTCCTGTAACAAAGCAGGTGCCCAGGAAATGTAGCCAGTTGTAGTGTAACATAATGGGGTTCTTTGAAGAATGTGTGAGTGTGTGTTCTGTTCTTCGCGACATTAGGCATGTACCAGACTTCCTTTCTCTGTCCCCCATGTCCCTCACCCTCATTGTATCTGTTATTATGACTTTGCTCTCTTCCACTTTGACTTGAGTGATTTCTTGAAGCTGATTCTCCATTTCCCTGATAGAATCTCCAGTTATGATCTATCATCTTTGTGGTTGGTTTTTACATGACATTCATTTCTGCAATGTTTTCATTTGTTTCATGTCGCTCCTAAGAGGTAGACCAGATCATTTTTCTTCTCTTATTGTACAACTTCCATGGATAATTTTTCTTTGAATCTCATTCTTCTTTTCAGTTGTGTTTTGTACTTTGTCATCCTGTCCCCTGGATCTTGGGTAATTCCTCTTAGGAGGCAAGTTCTTCCATCTTTTACTCAGGTTCTTGTTTCCTCTTGTTTGTAGGAAGGTACTTCCAGTGCATGGGTCTTGTGTTTCTCCTTGCTGGTCATTCCTCACCTTGAATGAGGTAGTTATTTGGTGGTGGGTGGGGGGTGCAGGTGGGGCAGTGAACTGGGTAGTCCTTAAATTCTATTTGGGTTCATGATCTCAGACATCTTCAGAGCAAAGATATTATATCCTTTGCCCTGGGAGAGCTATCTCCCTCCATTTTCAGGGTCAGCAGTTTGGTGTACTCTTGGCAAAGCTCGTTAGGTCTCTGTAAGCTGTGGCCCAGGTATCTCTGCCTCTTCCTCCTTCAGGCCTCTTTCCCTTGGGCTGTCATAGTCAGGGGGCTGGGGGTGGAGAATCTCAGTGGCTTGACAGCTTGGTGCCTCCTCAGGTCATCACCCCTGCCATGCTGAGTTAGAGAACCCAGTCCCTTGTGGCCTGCCCATAAACTCATCTGTCCTCTCTCCAATCATCAGGTCACTGTGCACCTTAGATTTCACCTCTCCAGCCCAGTAAACAAGTCCATCCTGACCACAGATTGGATCAAAAGCCTTACAGTTCTCCCTGACTCCTCATCCCCTACACCCAGACTACCAGCCAACTCTGTTGGGTCCTCTCTCAGCCAACAACAGATTGCGAGTCTGACCGCCCTCACCATCTGTGCTGGGCCACCATCATTTCTCACCTGCATCATTACAATATCCTCCCACCTGTGCTTCCCCCTTCCCCTTGTGCTCCTCTGGACCCAGGAGGCAGACTGGGCCCACGAAACTGTGAGGTCCACGTGCTGCTGTGTCTCTTCATTGCACTCAGCATAAAATCCAAAGTTCTTCAGTGGCCAGTGAGGCCCTCCTGGTCTGCATGCCCCACTTACCTCTGAAACCATCCTCCACTGCTGTCCGTTTGTTTGCTCTGCCCCTGCCCTGTTGTTCCATTTGCCTGGAATGTACTTCCCCGTATCTGCCTGGCCAGCTTCCTCACCTCCTTCAGGTCTTCATCCAATGTCACTGTCAGTTTGCACTGTATTAGCTCGCTAAGACTGCAGATCAGTACCATAGACAAGGTGGCCTAAACAACAGAAACATACTGTCTCACAGTTCCAGAGGCCAGACATCCAAGGTCAAGGTGTTGACAGGGTTGGTTCCTTCTGAGGGCTGTGAGGGAGATGACTGCCTCGCTCTCTTTCCTGGTGGTTTTCTGGCAATATTTGGTGTTCTTTGGACTGTAGACCCATCACCCTCATCTCTACCTACATCTTCACATATTATTGTCTGTGTGTGTCTGTATCAAAATTTCCCCTTTGTATAAGGACACCAGTCACATTGGATTAAGGACCATTCTAATGACCTCATCTTAACTTAATTACCTATGTAAGGACTCATCTTTTAAAAAGGTCACATTCTGAGTACTGAGGGTTAGGACTTCAACATGAATGTGAACTTTGCGGGGGGACACAATTTAACCCGTAACAGTCACATTCTCAATGAGGCATAGACATTGGGAAATTTCCTCCCAATTTAAAACTGCAAGACTGCCCCCGCCCCCTGCATCCTCAACCCTCCAACCCTGGGTTCTACTTATATCACGGAAGATGGGAGTTTTTCCCTCCAAGATTTCATTCCTTTTTTTTTTTTTTTTTTGCCTTTTTCAGTGAGTTTCCATCTTAACTGAGACTAAAACAAATGTTACCCATGGTGCTCAGGACCTTGTTCCCCACTGAGAGCCCCTTCCATCTCTGATCCTGTGCCAGCTCCATCCCTGTGCTCCATGCCCGGTCCAGGTGGCTGGGCTTCAGGTACCAGGCGGCCCAGGCTGAGGGGCCCAGTGGGGAAAACAGTGGCTCCGAAACTGGCAGAGACCACGCATGGGCTATGATGACTCAAGCTCGGCCCCAGTGCAGTGACCCTGTCCTCCCCTCAGTCAAGTTCACGGAGCTCTTTTCCCTCCTTAATGTAACAGATTGGCCTAATGAAAATGTCTTTGCTCTCTGGCTCTGGAGTGAGAGGTGGAGGCTCTTCACAGCCAGCGAAACCATTTCCAAATCCTCTGGACTTCACCTGTCAGTCTGCAGCTGGCAGAGTGACGACAGACTGCTGGGCGTTACCATTGAGACCCCTGGTCCCTGTGCACCGGCGGCACCTTCCCTCCCTCGTGGGCAGAGTGAGGTCTCTTCCCCCTCCCCCTACCCCCCCTTCCAGTCCCCAGTGAACCCATCAGGAGACCAACCTGTGCTCATCTGCTCAGCACCTCATCACATGTCCCGGGTCAGAATGATGTCCTTGTTGGCCCCTCCATCTGTTCTCGCTGTGGTGGGGGGTGAGGCTCCAGGTCTGGGCGCGGGGCTGTGGTGGTGGGGAAAAGCGATCCGCCTAGGCCTCAGTCCCCAGAGAACATGGGGAGAAAGAGAGAAATCAGGCAACAGATCTGATCTGGCCCGTCCTTGAGGCCTCTCTTCCCCTTCCCCAGGTCAACACATCCCAAACAATCTCAGAACCTTTCTGGCTCCACCACTGCTTCCTCGGAGCCTACACTCAGCCCAACAACAGGTTCCCCCCTCTCCCCCCCGCCACCCCAACAGTCTGCTATTCTCCGCTCAGCAGCCCCACTGGTTAGACCATTTCCCTCCTCCTCGAGGACCCTCCAGACAAAGGCAGATTTACCAGAGGCTAAAGAAACTTAAACTTCAGGGACCCTTACTCTCCAAACCTCTCCCAAGACCCTGGTTGGGCCCTAAGTGATGTGGTTAATACATTGTCAGTTCTGAGATTAATCAGGATTAATTAAACTGCAAGGAAAACTTGCTAAGCCCTGAAATCTTACTGCTCAGATATCAAAGGAAATTGACAGGAGCTTTCCCAAATTTGACAACAGTCCTGAACATTTGCAGGACATGATCCTTGATGGATTGTGAAAGGGAAAAAAACCTTCAACCTTATCGATGTAGAAAATTGTGATGATCAGACTCTGTGGCAGGAAAATCTGATTGAATTTTCTATTCTCTCCACGGAAGTTGCTATTACAAAATCATTGTCTTAGGAAGATGTGAACAGCGAGAAGGCAGCCCAAGCGATTCAGGGGAGACAGAAAGCTGTAAGCGAGTGTCAGGATGCTAGGTAATAGAGTGAGATTTTCCTCAATTCTCTGATGTTTCTTGGTAGTTGCTTGCTTTTTGAAGTCTACAATTTACTGGAATTTTTTTCTCATTCTAAATAAATATTAAATTGCCTATCTAATTTTGACTCTGAACTCTGTGTCTTTTTCTTAAAGAGAATGCCCCAAATGGTATAATTTTCAGAACCATGACAACTGGATCTGCTACTTTCCAGGTCTTCCTACTGCACTTGAAATAAAGCAACCTCCCCCACAGCGGAGTCTGTAAGTCCTCACCCATCCGCCTTGCCCTCTGACCCTCACAGCCACCCCTCCCCTCCCAATGCTGATATTGCATTTGCTGTATCTCCTGCCTGGAACCTCTTCCCTGAATTTCCCTCTGTGGTCATTCAAGGCTTAGTGCAAGGCCACCTCCTCTGAGAAGGCCTCCAGGATAATCCTACCCCTTCCCACCCTGCCCTAAGGCCTCCCCTGGTCACTGCCACCCCCTTTACTTAGTTTATTTATCTGAAAGTATCTTGTTCTCTCTTCAGTGCCCGTCCCCTTCCCCAATTCTGGAAGTAGGAACCCCAGGAGGGGCTCAGAAAGGTCTCTTCAGCATCTACAACAGAGCCTAACACACAGTTAACACTGTGACTGGATAGACCATTGTTGGAATTGACATCTCCTTTCTGGATGGTGCATTGACAGTACACCTTAAAAGTTTTCAAGTGTTCAAACCCATTAATCTCACTTATAGAAATTAATCTTAAAGGCATCATCAGGGAGGGACCCAGAAAGGAAAGTTAGCTGAGTGGTTAAGACCGTGGGTTCATAGTCAATTAGATCTGAGCTTTCGTCTTGGCTCCACCAATTAAATAGCTGCTGTGTGACCCTGAGCAATTTCCATCGTCTCTGAGCCCTGGTTTCCTCATCTGTAAATTGGGATTGTAATAGCATCTCCTGGAGATGGAAGCAGAGGGCTCACATGAGGTCGGCATGAAAAGTGCTCAGCACAGAGCCAGGCATACGAAAAACACCCAACATACGTCAAATTTTACTGTGTTCCTGAACGTTCACTCCAGTGTTGTTTGTAACGGGACAGAATCTGAAAGAGCTTAAATATGTAACCGTAGGGGATTGTCTAGGTAAGTTATGCCACATCTTTAAATTATTGTACATCTATGAAAAGCCCGTTTTCAAAGAACATTTACTCATGCGAGTAAAAGCTCGCAAAATGAGATTATGTGAAAAGGCAGGATTCAAAACCAAATAAAGTGTGATGATACTGCTTTTCTACAAATGCACACCTGTGTTTGAGTGTGCAAATGGCTGTGTGTCCTGCAAGGAAATGCAGAAAAATCCTAAGAGGCCATCTGTGGTAATGGAATTACGGTAATCTTAATTTCTCGTTCATTTGTACTACAATTGTTAAAGAATTACTTTTAAAATCAGTGGAGGAGTAATGTTGTTTTTAAAGGGTACCTAGTATGTTCAGCCATCTCACAGTATGACCTGCCCAAAGCAATCATTTGTGGGTGGTAGATGATAGATTAAACCACTGGTCCCTGCTCTTCACCCTTCCCTATATCCATGCACTTGACCTGCATATGACTGTGCAGAGCAGATGGAGTGAACCTCAGGGCCTCTTGACATTAGGTGTGGTCCGTGACTTCTTTTAGCCAATGGAATGTGGGAAAAAGTGATAGTTGCAAGCTCCGTGTTGAGGCCTTAAGAAGCTTTGCACGTTCCCACGTGCCTTCTTGTGCCTCTGCCATTGCTGTGAGAATGAAGCAGACCTGCATGTAAAATCTGTATCTTAGAACTGCCAGGCAACCTGCAAATGTGTGAAGAATACATGCTTATTTTTATGCATCACTCAGATTTTGTGGTTGTTTGTTATGCAGCGATAGTCAGCTGATGTGGTGTGATTGAAGTGTTTCACCTGTACTCAAATCCACCAAGAGGATGTCTTTGTCATTCAGGAATGACATAACTGGATCACAATGATAAGAAAGCTGTAATCTCAAACATTTTCAGATCAACAACTGATTCTCAGGGATCCCAAAGGCAAAAGAAATCTTGACATTCCCCCGGTGATCTCAGCTCATTTTCAGACCCATTAGTGTCTAAGATTTAGAGTCACAAGTGGTGAGAAACTCTGTGTCTTTAGACATCATCAAGTTTTAGGGACAACAAGATGTTAACCCTTATTTTAAGAATACTTTTTCCTCTTATGAAAATTATGTATGTTCATTACAGATAATGCAGACAGGCAAAAAGAAAAAGAGAAAAACTATCCATAACTACCACCAAAAATCAACTCTGTCAAATACTGGATATATGCACATACATGTTTATGTATGTTTATAATATTCTTGCAAAAAAGTGGAGTATGCTGTGCATTCCTTTCTATAATCTTCTGTTTACATTTACTGTGTCATCAAAGTCTTCCCATGCCATTTTACATCTTCTGCATAATTTTTTTGAACTGTGGAATTGTTGCTGAGTTTTCTATTTGAATGGATGTACCATAAATAACTTTACCTAACTCCTGTGGTCATGTATGTGAATTCTATCCAGTTTTTAGTTTTTATAAGCAGCTCTCTATGTGACAAGCTCTCCGTGGGTATCTCTGATTGTCTCTAAGGGTCAAGTTCCTAGAGGTGGATTGCTGCTATGCATATTTATGAAGCACACCATCTCTGAGCATCATTGTTCTCACCTGTTTGACTGGAGGGATTTAAAATCGGTGACGTGCATGATCGTCTTTCCTCTCGCAGATTTCGTGTTGTGCTGGAACAGCCCTGGTAAGGAGGTACCCTTTGAACTAACATCATCTAAAATATTGTAGCTTGGCTGTATTAGATCTTCCCAGCAGAGAAGCAGGACCTGGAGAGAAAAGGGACAGGCAGTTATGAGGGTGTCAAGATCTCACTCAAATAACCCTCTGTGATCAGTCCTCTTAGTTCAGACTTACTGACAGATAAAGAAACTGACCGCAAGGGGGCCCTGAGGCCAACTCTGTATCTGGACCAAGTTCACAGCCAAGAGCCCTGGAGCTGTGGCTCTTTGCCCCCCACTCATGATTCCTTCAGGCAGCAGAGACAACATGTTGACCACCCGTAGCCTCCCTTCCCCTGCTCAGGTGGACCTTGTCTCAGGTCCCCACGGCCAGTCCCATGACTCTCACACTCCGTGTGACATGTAGAAGGAAGATCCTGAGGCCCTGTGCACACCTGGGATCCTGGCCTCACTCCACTGCTAACCTGCCGGGTCTCCTGGGACATGGTTTCACCTCTCCAGGTGTGGCAGAGACTGTCTAGCTGTTCACCTAATCTGTTCCTTCTTCTTCCTGGGCACACAGCAAGTCCACATCTCACAGCCTCCTCTGCAGGTAGGTGGGGCCCTGTGACCCCTGGACCTGGCCTGTCAGACTCCAGCCTGCATGCTCTCCACCCCTCTGCTCACCTGGTGGGCATCAGGGGTCAGTAGGATCCTGGAGTGTCTGGTCCTCTGGAACCTTAAGCTGTGCATTGTGGGATGAGGATCCAGAAGACCTGAGTTTGAGACCCAGCTTATTCCTGGCTCTGGAAAAATGGAGATAATAATCCCAAGGTCATGGTCCTATTGAAAGGGCAGATAGGTGACCTGTGCACCCATTGCCTTCCAGACAATAGAATGTCAGCAGGAGTGGTAGGTGTCTCATCTACTTCAGGCCTTTGAGAACCTCCCATGAGCTCCCTACCTTTTTTGCCAGCTGGATCCTGGCAGAGGACCACCTGCCCTCTGTTCCTGCCCACATGGCAGCTTGCTTCATCAAAATGTGCAAACCAAGAAAGCAATAGAGAGTGTAGGCTAGCAAGACAGCTTCCCCCAGGGAGCCATCCCAGACCCCGCGTCCTGCCATCCTGTGGCGCCCACCACTCAAGGACACCTGTTCAGGGTTTACGTACAACTTCTGTTGTATTGGGGCCATTATAGATTCTGGGGTTGGTTTGTTAGAGCAGCCTGTGTTATTCTGAGTGATACTCAGAATTCACTGAGCCTCTATTTTGTGCGGGACCCTGGTTAAGTTTCCTACGGGTCCCCGATGCCCGCCAGGTGAGCAGAGAGGTGGAGAGCGTGCGGGCTGGAGTCTGACCAGCCAGGTCCAGGCCTCCGCAGTGGGGGCCTCAGGTCAAGGCTTGGCTGACCTGCCTCTCAGTTTCCTCGTCTGTCCACTGGGGCTGCAGTGAGAGGATCCACCACATGGGGTCGTTTGGGGGAGAAATGAGGTCCTGAATACAGGGCACTCGGCACTGAGCGGGGTTCTCAGCATCTGAGGATCTCATCCTTCCCTGAACAGGCCCCCTCCCAGCCTGACCCTCCCCTGGAGCCTCCAGCCTCTGTTGCCTTTCCTGACTCATCTTTAAGTACAGGTTTTCCTCACATCCGCTGGAGCACTCCGAAGCTCTGCTTTACTGGGGGAGAGGGGAAGACTTCCGCCGCACGGCATAGTTCTCAGGAAGCTCAGGTACCTCTCTATTATTTATCAGGCAGACTTTCTCCATCAAAGGGCCTGAAATTCTGGAAAACCTTTCCCTCTGTCACCTGCTAGGAGAGTCACAGGGTCTTACCAGTTTAATGAGCCCAGGAGAGAAATGAGGGTCTGTTGCTCCCCAAGGGAAGCCTGGCTGGGTTGATCTAAATAGATGGGGGAGGAAGTTGACCTGGTTCGAGTCTGTTGTTTGGGGCTGGCCTGCCAGGCTTGTCCCCAGGGGGCTGGTCGAGGAGCGGCAGGAGGTCTGGCTGTAGCTGGCACTTCTTTTGGGCCGCAGAGCTGAGTGGAGAGGATGTTTGGAGGAGGGTGGAAGTCCCCGCCCTTGGCCTGTCCGTCTGTGTGACGTCCCCACTCGAGGGAGCCTTGGTGACTGAGGCCTGGGTGTCTCCCACCAGCCCTGGTCTCTGTGACCTTTCTCCGACCCATCCTCCCAGGACTCAGTGGTCCAGTCAGCACACAGCTCTGCATTTGTGCAGAGAATTCTGAGCACAAAGCCCTCCCACCTGTGGATGGTTGGAGTGAGGACAGGAAGCCAAAAACGGGTGCAGCCAAATGGAGCGTCTGAATTTTCATTCAACTAAAGGTAACTGGCTTTGCTGCATGTAGCATTTTAGAGCTGGAAGAGGCCTTAGAAATTGCAGGCCTAACACCTTTGAAGACTGACTTGCTTTCTGCTTAAACAGTAGGTCTCCTTACCTTGGAGAGAGTCCTGTGACTTTAGCTCTGCTTGAGGCCGATGTTCCCGGCCTCCCATGGAAACCCCTCCACCACGACGCTGATTTTTCTGCCATGTGTGCTTGTCCAGCTCTCAGCCTTTCTGTCCATGGCTCTAATCTGGAAAGCCCTCACTGTCCCTGCCTGGTGAAAGGCTCAGCTTGGACCAGTGAATATAGTCACCCGGCTGAGGTCTTCTCTGGTCCCACCAAGTGGAGCTGACGGCTCTGTCAGCAGCGGTCCTGAAGATGCCAACTCACCTCTCAGAGCCTTGGCCCAGGAGGCCCCTTACCCAGTGGGTCGTTTGCTCTGACAGGTGCATCAGTGTCTGATCCTCTTCATCTTTCAGGTCTCAGCTCAAAGGTCCCCTTCTCAGAGAGGCCGTCCTTGTCCTCAGTCAAGGCTGTCACTGTCCCTCCTCCACCACAGAGCCAGACTCTACAGCGTAACCCTGCTTACCTTCTCCCCAGCACCTCTCCCCCTGGGATGCTCGGGTTGATGGCTGTTTACCTGTTCCTGCCTGCCTCCCCACTCCAGATGTCAGCTCCCGGGGGCAGGGACCTTATCTGTTCGCTTCTGCACCCCAACTCCTGAGCTGACCAGCACATAGTAGGGCCTCAAGAAGCCTAGTGGCATGACTGAACCTGACATTGGGCCTTTATCTGACCTCCCAGTTTCTCTCCTTGAGGACAGACCTGTGTCCTGAGTGTCCACAGCTCCCGATCAGCGCGACCCCCGCCCCCTCACCTCCGATTCTCCCGCGCAGCACGAGGTGCTCAGGGCCCATGGGCGTGACTTCTCCGGCCTCGCCCCGTCGTGTTTCATGGCTCCTCTCTGGGCTCCTAATAACGGCCACATTTAGAGGGTTTGGAGCAGGAGCATTAAGGCCAGTCAAGTGGATAAATCACATCTTTCCAAATGGGCCAAACATGGATTCGCACAATAGCCTGTGACAAACGCATCTTCAGGGGACGATCTGGCAGGAAACATCCCCTCTTGCCAAAGGGTGCCTCGGCCCTGGGAGAAATAATGAGGGCGTTTTTAGGATTCTAATGATGCTCGCTGCTGACAGGCTACAGAGCTGGAGCTGCCGCCTGCCCCACGCGCATGTGTGCACCCCGCGTGTCTATTCCTGGGTCTCCCAGGTAAGCGTCCTGCTCCCAGGGGTACCTGACGCATCCTGTGTCTGTCCCTGTGGTTCCTGCCTCCCTCCTGCCGACCTCAGTGGGAAGAGGGCCTCCCTGGGAGCCCAGGGCCCAGACACAGCAGGGCCCTTACTCAGCGGTGGGTCTCTTCTCCCGCCTCCTGCTGTAAGAGCTCAGCAGGGAGGTTTTGGGGTCTCCTGAGGCCAGAGGTGCAGTGGTTAGCGCTCGGGCTATGAGGCTCTTGCTCCATAAAGAAATGAGGGCCCCACGCTGTCCAAGCCGAAAAAGGCCTTGGTGACCCAGTGCTTTCACTGTCCAGATGGGGTTGGAGGCAGATATGGGAATGTTGAAGGCAGAATGACCCCGAGGCTGGGACTGTCTGTGCCGAGCTGTCTGTGGTGGGGACGGAGCTCACCCCCGTGGGCTCCCTGCTGAGGGCCAGCACAGCACAGCGCCTGACCTCCACGGGGGTCACCTCACTCAGGGCTCACACCAGCCCTGTGATGCAGGTGGTAGCCCATTTCCCAGATGGAGGAAAGTAAGGCTCACAGAGGTTAAGCAACTTGCCCAGCATCCTGCAGCTAATCCTCCCACACAAAACTGGCCAATCAAGAAAAGACCCCCGAACTTCCTGGCTTTGATACCAGGAAGTGCTCCCCAACTCCATTCACCTCCTGACCCCAGGGCTAGAGGGAGGGGCACACAGGTCAGGACCAGGGACCTGAGCTGCACCACTCGTGAGGAAGTGCGCATCACTGCGCAGCTGCGGACCCTCCCCACTCTACCTGCCTGTGCGGGTGCTGAAACAATTAGAGAGAAAGGTGAGGGTTCTAGCTGCTATTTCAGTGCCTTAATTTGGTGCCTTGTAGAGATACAGGATGCTCAGAATTGCAGGACTTTATTGGTTTCCTAAGTTCCCTGCTCAAGGCAGTTCTTGCCCAGGATTCAGAGTGGCTCCCAGCTCCCACTCATGCCCCCACCCCATTCCTCCCATTGGAATTCAAAGAAAACCCAAACTCTTGTCTTGAATTGGTCAGCCTCTCAGCCAGAAACAGAGGTAACTGAAGAGTTTGATGGAGGAACGTTCACTGAGGTATGAGCTGGAGACAGGAAATCAACAGAGGGTGGAGAGGCACCTCGGGGCGAGCAACACTGGGGAGCTGTGTGCATCTTGGTCCTGATGGGGCCAAAGGAGGGGCAGTTACCAGACTCCAGAGAGAGCTGCAGCTGCGGGAGAGGAGCTGCCCAGTGGAGCTGGGGCTGCAGGAGGGAGATGCAGCCACTGCCAACCAAGGCTCAGCCTGGGGAGCTGGGAATGGACACCTGACCTCTCTCCTCCTGCCCCCGGTCTCCTCTGCTGCCTCCAGGACCCAACAGAAACCAGGGGTCCAGGAGGGCATAGGGCCCTGTCAGGGCTGCCCCTGCTGGTCAGTCTCCTGGGCACAGAACAGGGGAGACGGGTGAGAGTGGGTCTGGGAGCCCATGGAGATGGCAGCATATTTAATCCTCCCCTCGTCCTGCGAGCAGGGAATCTAGACCCATTTTATAGACCAGGAGAGCGCGACTCTGGGAAATAAGGGTTCACAGCAGGGCAGTGGGTCTCAGCCCGCCTGGTCTGCTCCAGATCCTTCACCTCATCCCCCGATTCCCTCCTGGAAGAACCACTGAGAATTTCAACTACAGGAAATGGGAGAGTGGTTCATAACAGCACTGCCACCAACAACAAGGGTGAAGCAGCTGCTTATGTATTTCCCACCCGTGAATGAAAAACATGGCCAGCCATATCAGTAAACAAGGGATGCTGCGGCCATCAAGTCATCAGCCGCTACAGCCACCCCCGACAGTGAGCGGAGGGAACTCAGGATGCAGACAAGCAGGCAGCCCAGCCTCTGCTGCCACCCCCAGCGGTGCCCCCTGAGGGAACTCAGGATGTGGAAGAACAGGATGCCAGCCCTAGACAGCTATGTGCATGTCAAAGCAATGATTTCAATGAGCCCAGACTTTCGCACCTTCCCATACACAGAAAAGCACTAAAGTCCTTAACTTGAGATGTCTGGCTTTCTTTAATTAACAGTAATATTTTAACGTTCCGACTACCTGGTCTTTGTTGCAAAAACTCCTCTATATCCTGGCTCCTCCCTTGCCTGGGCGAAACAGTCTCTTAGAGCCATCTGAGAAACTGCCTCTGGGCTTCAGTCCTCAAAGTCTGTTGGATAAAACAAAACTCTCAACTTCTAGGTCATGCATTTTATTTCAGTCGACAAACCCAAAGTGAACTTGCAGGAGTGCACAGGTCACTCAGGGTCTGACTGGAAGCCAAGCCTCTGTCTGCTCCGCTGGTGGCTGGGTGCAGGGAGCACCCCGGGAGGAAGAACCCCAGGCTCCTCAGAGCCTGCCAGGCAGGCAGGGGCCCCTGCAACTCCCAGGAAAGAAGGGGCCTCTGAGAAACGCAGAGAAGGGCCCACCTTGCAGAACCCACGTGGCCCTGGCTCCTGGGCCCCGCGTTCCAGGGAGCTGCCCGGCGCCGACCCCTTGCCTTAGAGAGATTCTGCTGTAGCTGCTCCCGGGGCCCCATGGACTCAGGGGTGCAGCTGAGTGCTAGTGTTGTTGGAAAGACTCACATAAGAGTTCTCATCCATGAATGTCTCTGAGGGTCCCTGGAGGTTCTCTGATGGGGGACTGAGCTTGGGCTGGAGAGGACTAAGCCGCCTGAGGCCCAGACACAGGGATTTCTGTCCATCCCACTGCTGGGTGCCCTCAGAGGACCCCTCTCTGGTGAGCCCTGAGAGGCCCCTCACCAGGTCCCCTCTTGGAGTCAGGCCCAAGTTAGGTTCGAGGGAGGGGAGAGAACAGTAAGCAGCATGGTCCCTGCCTGGGGGGACTGAACAGAGATGTCACAGTGCTGCCGGGGGTGGGGCTTTACTTTGACTCTAGACTTAGTGACTCCCCCACTGTGAAAGCTGCCCCTGAGGCCTGGGGTGTCTTCACGCTCTCTTCACAGTGTTCACTATGATGGTCACTCCAACAGCCTAGACCTGGGGAAGAGGGGCAGGCGGGCTGCGGGCTGTGATCTCAAGGCCATTTGGGCAGAGAATTTCGGGATCTCAGAACGAGGTCTCAAAGGGGCCCACAGTCTCCCTTCCCTGGGCTGTTCAGGGTCCTTACCCTCTGGGCAGAGCTTGGAGAAGGAGGGGGGTCCTCCAAAGCACAGGGGCCCCTCCTGACCTGGTTGAAGGGTGGTTCTGCCCTAAATGTTTGCGCCTCCCTTCCCTAATCTCTGCACTATGCTTGCAGGCCTAAAGAAGCCCACCCCTGTGGGACCCCCCTGGCCAGGGCTGCCCCTCCTCCACCTTCCCCTCCCTCAGCTCAGCCCCACCAAGTGAGTCCACCTCCGGCGCCCAGCCCCGGCCGGCCCGCCCCAACCGCCCGTCCACACCTCTCTGCTCAGCCAGAGTGCGGCTGCTGGAACTTGATCAAATCCTCTAAAGATGAGTTTTCCCAGCGTGTCAACCCTTCATCTCTCAAGACGCTATTCCCTGAGCATTTTCTAGCAGAGAAAAGAGAAGGTTAAAAAAAAAAAGAGGAAAAAAGAAAAACACTTAACGTTTCCTGAGATAAACAGCGAGTGTCTGAGAGGCTGATGTGTTAAAAGCACATCTTTGTCTGTTGTCTCCTCTGCGAAGCCTGATAGTTCAGGCTTCTCTCATTTTTCGTGAAGTGTCTCCATGCAGAGAGGGGGCTCCATGCCCCACCTGATCCCCATCCTGGAATACAGGTCGCAGGACCAGGCCCACCCTTCTGTCCGCAGGCACAGGGACTCCACCCAGACCAAACCTGTAACGTCTTCCAGGTTCTCCTTGATCCGGAGTTGGCTGATTTTGTAGAGATGTTCTCTCTGGTTGTAGAAGGAGCAGGGAGAGCAGCTTAAACAATGGTGAAGAATGGACCGTCTCACCCCAAGGCAGTCCCTCAGACACCAGCTGGCCAGAATTCTCGGAGACCCCTCTTCCTTGCCCTGAGCATCTTTCTAGTATCACAGGGCGTGGTCACCTGGCTCATGCCAGGTCGTCAGGCAGAAAGCCTCGGTGAGCACAGGAGGCCAGAGGTCGTGGGAGGTGCGGAGGAAGAGTTGGGATCTGGGGCTCTTGACCTAATACTGAGCCCTCATTGCATGATCAGGGGCGGGGGGGGGGGGGCACCTCCTGCCCTGAAATGCATAGCAGCAGAACTTGGGCCAGTCGTGGGGGCCGTGGGGGCCGTGGTGGAAAGGACGCAACATAGAGTGGTTAAGGGCCAGGCTCTTCATTCAGATTCTAGCTGAACCACATCCTGGACAAGGCGCTTCCTCCCCGGGCCTCGGTTTCCTTGTCACAGACCGGGATAACCACGTGACGATGAGATGAGATGATGCCTAGAAAAGGGCAACACTGTGCCTGAGGTGGAGCAGGCACTCATACACGTCAGCCCCCATCCTCTAGGATTTGTATCAGTATCCATCCAGCTGGGAGACACAAAGGGCTCTCCGGGTCCTGACCGAGATTCCAGGGAGTGTGGATCCCCCAGCCCTGCCACCTCCATGTCTGTCAGCCCATCCTTGTCAGTGGCAGCCTCAGAGCCAGGCACCTCGACGAGCACCTCTTGCAGGCAGAGGAGCGTGCAAGATGAATGCAGGTGAGCTGGGGCCCAGCTCACGGGGGGTCACACTGAGCAGATGCGTTTCAGTGACAGCCCATGCAGTCGTCGCTGCAGAGTCCGCACAAGCTGCGCAGGGCTTGAGGTGGCACCACACCTCCTGCCAGGGGACCTGGGATGACTTCTGATTAACAGTCTCATCCTCCACAATGCTTGGAGGCGCAGATGGGAACTGGGAGCCTCTGTTCTTACTGGCCTGAATTCCATGAGTGACAAATCCTCCAAGCTCACCCAGCAATTTGCAGGTGGGGACACTGGGAGTCACAGGGTCAAGGTGGCCCCTGGCTCAGAGAGAGCCAGCCATAGTACTGTGGGTTTCTACTCCCAGGCCAGGGCTCCTGCATTGCCCTCCTCTACAGGGAGCGACTCAAAGCTGTCTTCCCCCCATACCACACCCCCAGCCCCACACCCACCCCCACCAGGGAAAGATTCTCCTAAAGGACCCATGTGACAGTTCCTTAAAGCCTCATTGTCTTCCGGGCCTTCCAGTCCCTTCCACTGAGCACCTCCCTTCGGTCCACCCCAGGGCCTACGCCTCTGCAAAGCCCTTTTGGAGGTGGCTATGTAGGCATTCTGATGTCTCTTTCACTTTAAAAATGGCAGCAGGGAAAGGAGAAACCTGCCAATATCCACTTCCTAAACTACTCCCGCCTGACACAGTCATAGCATATCTATGTGCGCTTGCCCGGGAAGCTCCCCATGTGAGTGACAGGAGTGCGGCTGACAGAGGTGATCTGCACTTAGATTATTCGCAAGTCTCCTCTCCATTGTGAGCCGTGGAACTCAGAGTGAATCGTAGGTGATGGAGAGAAAGGTGTGGTTTAAAGTTGAGTAATTCTTTCAAGTTTTACATTTTCCTGTTCCTTGGATGTAGTTTAGGTCTAAGCTGGATCCTCTGCTTGAGCAGTTCACAGAAGGCTGCAATCCAGTTGTCGGCTGAGACTGGGATGTTATTCGAAGGCTCAGCTGGGGAAGGCTCTGATGTTCCCAAGCTCATGCGGTCATTAGTAGGACTGTTTCTTGAAGGCTGATGGACCCCTCAGGTCTGGCTGCTGGTGGCTTGTTGTCAGTTCCTTGCCAAGAGGGCATTTCCTATACCAGCTTGCTTCGCCAAAGCATGCCAGCCAAGAAGGCAATAGAAAGATCTGACCAGCAAGATGAAAACCACAATTCTTTGTAACCAGATCACAGAAGTAACATCCCATCACCTTTGCTGTATTCTATTGTTGGAAACAACACATAGGTCCTGCCCAGCCTGCCATCCCAAGAGGCAGGGATCATTAGATCATCCTAGAAGGGTCCCCACCAGGGGGTAATTTGCTAAAGCTTTTAAGACAGTGGCCCCTTGGTTCCCCACTGCATCCCATTTGACCTCTCCCTCATCCCTGCCCTTCATCACATTCATTCATTTACTCCATCATTTATTCAGCAAGTGTTTGCTAACACCTGCTCTGTGCCAGCCCTGGGATGGGCATTTGGAATGAGATGTCTCAGCCCCAAGTAGCTCCCAGTCTGGTGCAGGGAGGTAGGAATTCATAAGAATGCCATCCCCCAGGCCACTCGGCCCTCTCTATCCACTGTGCACGACACACAGCACCCTCAGCAGGATGCAAAAGTACATGACATCCTAATCTCTACACTGTCCCTCATCCCTCTGCTAGGCAGCTCCTCCTCTTCAGAGACAAGGCATTTGGAGGCCTCCCTCCTCTTTCTCCCTACTCCCATCAAAACTTTTTTTAAGAACTACAGAAGAAAACCTGTTTATCCTGGGTCTTTGGTGCTGGGAACACAGGCAGATGGCACCAGAATTAGCAGCTCAGCAGACAAAGAAGGTTCCAAACACCATCAGCTCAGAACAGCCAGCACTTCTCCCCACCCAGCCAAGAGTGGGGTGCAGTGCTGAGAGCCCTAGCCAGAAGCCCAGAGAGAGGACTCGGGGGACAGGGACTCAGGAAGAAGATAGAAGTGACAAGATTCATCCATTGCCACCACAGAAGGGCAGAGACAGATGCTTCCCACCAATTCACTCTCTTCTTCCACAGTACAGGGCTGGAGCTGAGGGCAGCTGCCCAGCCTGGAACGACATTTCTCAGCCCTCCCCATGCATCCAGATCCGGGTGGGGACAGATGGCACTTCTGGCCAAAGGAATGTGGGTGGAAATTATGTGGACTCCTCTGGGCTGAGCTGGTTAATCACCTGGTGACCTTCCCCTCAGCCCCCCTTCCCTGGTGATCCCAGAGGCCACTTGTATAGATGATGTCATCACAGATAGAAGGAGCCTGGACCCCTGCATCACTGCTTGGAGGAGGAGCCTTCCTGGAGGGGATCCTCAGACCAGCATTATCCACTTGGACTTCATGTGGGAGAGGAATCAGCTCTTCCAGGGTGAAGCCACCAGGATTTGAGGCTTATTTGTTACAACACCTCACCCGTCCTTACTGATACAATCCAGTCCCACTCCTCACCCAATCCTTCATCCAGCAGGTACTCAACAGGCTCCTCTTGGTGCCAAGCTGTGATGCACAGGCCCCTGACCTCAGGGAGCTCTTAAGTGTACTTGGGGAAATAGCCAAACAAAATGAGTAAGTGATAACAACAAGAAAAGACTGTGAAGGGAGGAAACACTGAGATAACACATCAAACGACAGATATGGGGAGGTGGTGGGGGACCCTGGGAGGGGGACTGGGAAGTGCCTGAGGGAGGGGGGAGCTCCTGGGTGGGAGGAGCTTCTTGCAGAGAGAACAACAGGTGCAGCCCCACCCTGCTGGCCCTGTGCCCCCAGCTTTATGCAAAAGAGTTCCCTCCCTTCTCGCAACAACCCTGGGGGGAGGTGGTGCTCTTATTGCCCTGTTTTACAGGAAAGGGATTTATGGCCCCAGAGAGGTGGATTGAAGGAGGCAAGTTACACAGCCGATATGCACGTTTGTTGTAGTTTTGTTCTCTTTTACAAGGAGTTGTGCCTGTGAGAGCTGAAGTCATCCTGGCCAAGCTGGGCTCTCTGGGGAAAGGCAGGCTTCCTGCTGGCCTTTGACACCTGTCTCTCCCCGACCTGCAGGGCCAGGGCTTGTCGCACTTAACTTGTGCCCACACACCACCTTGGACACTTATTCAAGTGTGGAGTCAGGCTCATTACAGGTCTGGGGTGTGGCCCCAAATTTCAACAACTCCCCATTGATGCCGTCGCTGCTGGTGGCCACTGTGAGCACCAAGGGTTTAGAGCAGAGAGCAGCTGAGATTTGGACCCAGGTGGTCTGACCTCACAGACCAGCACTCAAATCCCAGGCCAAGCATTTGAACTACACAAGTCCAGAGAGGGGCAATCAAGGTGACTTCCTGGAAGAAGAGGGGCCTGATCTCAGAGCTGAGCTCAAGGTCAGGGAGGGTGTTGGAGAAGCAGCAAGAAAGGGAGGGTGAGAGTCTGGTCATTTAGTCCCTTTCAAGGTAGCAGACTGATGTTCAGAGTGACCTGTCCAAGGTCACACACTTGGGTAGATCAGATACCCAAACCAGGCTCGGGTCAGGCCCTCTGTTCCTTTCCAATAGGTTGAGCGGCTAGGATTCTCTCTGACCCATGGAATCTGGGTGTATATGGCACAGCATGAAACAGATTTCACGAGAAATGTTTTATTCCATAAAATTCTTCCATGGGCAAAGTCTGAAATGCTCTCAGATCCACCAGGAGCAGAGCAATTTGTTCCTGATCAAGCAAAATGTCATAGGTCACCGAAGGAACATTTTCAATGTTTGAGGCTTTCTGCTTCCCTCCTCTGTCACATCTTATGAGTTTCCAAGCTTCTCCTCTGCCTCTTGTCCTCATCTGTGCCTTTGCAGAAAGCTGCCCCACTTCTCACCCTCCCTTACTTTTCCTCCTTCCCTTCTTTCTTCCACGTGGTTATTCTGACCATGCTCTGTGCACCACACTGTTCTAGGCTTCAAGGAAACAACAGTGGGTGAGATGCAGACAGCCCTGCCTTGCCCTGGGGCTCCCAACCTGGATAACAGAGGAGGCAATTGAGTGGACCCCTGCCCGCCCTCTGGGGACTTGCCCTTTCACAGAATCTTCGGGGTGGAGAGTGGCATGTATGTCAGAAATGGCAATCCAGAGATACCCCCAGGGTGCAGACGAAGCACAAGGTGGGAGGGGGTGACTAACCCTGGGTATCAGGGAGGGCTTCCTGGAGGAGGAGACACTTGACCTGCATGTTAGTATGAATGGGTGTGACTAGAAGGCAGTGCCAGGGCGGAGCATGTCATGAGGACCCTCTCCAAGGTTGCGGTTATTGAATGAATGAATGAATGAATGAATATAATCAAGACCCTCCTTTGGCAGCAGAGTTGGGTCTGGTACCTCCAGGCCCTGTCAGAGCAGGATGAGCTGTGACACTTACACAGGGAAGGAGAGGGACACAGGCTTGGTGACTCTCAGTCCCCTAAGGCCTGGCTCTACCCTCCATCCTTTCACCAAACCTCTTTAATTGACTTGAGGTGATTGCCTTTCTCTTGCTTTTATCCCAATAGGGAGGTCTTTTTTTTTTTTTCTTCTCCTGATAAGAGATTCAGCTGATTATCACGATTGCCCAGACATTTCTTTTTTTCCCTCTTCTTGGATGTTTGTTTGTTTGTTTATACTGAAGTGCAGTTTACAAGATTGTGTCAATTTCTAGTGTACAGCTTAATGTTTCAGTCATACATAAACATATATATTCTTTTTCATTATAGGTTACTACAAGATATTGAATGTAGTTGTCTGTGCTAATAGTAAGACCTTTTTGTTTATCTATTTTATATATATTAGTATTTGCAAATCTCGAACTCCCATTTTATCCCTTCCCACCCCCTTCCCTTTCTGATAACCATGAGTTTGTTTTCTATGTCTGTGAATCTGTTTCTGTTTTGTAAATAAGTTCATTAGTGTCTCTCTCTATTTTATTTTTTGATTCCACATAGAAGTGATATCATATGGTATTTTTCTTTCTCTTTCTGGCTTCACTTAGAATGACGATCTCCAGGTCCAACCATGTTACTGCAAATGGCATGATTTTATTCTTTTTTATGGCTGAGTAGTATTCCGTTATATAAATATACCACAATTTCTTTATTCAGTCATCTGTTGATGGACATTTAGGTTGCTTCCATGTCTTGGCTATTGTACATAGTGCTTCTATGAACATTGGGCTGCATGTATCTTTTCGAATTAGAGTTCTCTCCAGATATATGCCCTGGAGTGGGATTGCTGGATCTTGTGGCAAGTTTATTTTTAGTTTTTTGAGGAGTCTCCATGTTGTTTTCCATAATGGTTGCACCAAACTACATTCCCACCAACAGTGTAGGAGGGTTCCCTTTTCTCCACACCCTCTCTAGCATTTATCACTTGTGGACTCTTGAATGATGGCCGTTCTGACTAGTGTGAGGTGATACTTTATTATAGTTTTGATTTCTATTTCTCTGATAATTAGCGATACTGAGCATTTTTTCATGTGTCTGTTGATCATTTGTATGTCTTCATTGGAGAACTGCTTGTTTAGGTCTTCTGCCCATTTTTGGATTGGGTTGTTTGGGGTTTTTTTGTTTTTAAGTTATATGAGCTGTTTATATATTCTAGAAGCTAAGCCCTTGTCAGTCTCATCTTTTGCAAATATTTTCTCCCATTTCATAGGTTGTCTTTTTGTTTTGTTTATGGTTTCCTTTTCTGTACAAAAGCTTATAAGTTTAATTAGGTCTCATTTGTTTATTTTTGCTTTTATTTCTATTGTCTGGGTAGACTGCCCTAGGGGAACATTGCTAAGATTTATGTCAGATAATGTTTTGCCTATGTTTTCTTCTAGGAGATTTATGGTGTTCTGTCTTATGTTTAAGTCTTTAAGCCATTTTGAGTTTATTTTTGTGTCTGGTGTGAGGGAGTATCCTAACTTCACTTTTTACATGCAGCTGGCCAGCTTTTCCCAGCACCACTTGCCGAAGAGACTGTCTTTTCTCCATTGTATGTTCTTGCCTCTTTTGTTGAAGATTAATTGATGGTAAGTCTGTGGGTTTATTTCTGGGATCTCTATGCTGTTCCATTGATCCATATGTCTGTTTTTGTACCAATACTATGATGTTTTGATTTCTGTAGCTCTGTAGTATTGCCTGAAGTCTGGGAGGGTTATTCCTCCAGCTTCATTCTTTTTCTTCACCATTGCTTTGGTAATTCTGGGTCTTTTATGATTCCATATAAATTTTAGGATTACTTGTTCTAGTTCTGTAGAAAATGTCCTGGGTAATTTGACAGGGATCACATTAAATTTGTAGATTACTTTGGGTAGTATGGCCATTTTAACAATTTAATTCTTCCAATCCAAGAACATGGGATCTTTCCATTTCTTTAAATCATCTTTAATTTCCTTAGTCAGTGTTTCGTAGTTCTCTGTGTATGTCTTTCACTTCCTTGGTTAGGTTTATTCTTAGTTTTTTCCCCCCATGCAATTTTAAAACGAATAGTTTCTTTACTTGGACAGACATTTCTGACAGGAGCACCTCCCCCTCCCCACTCCCGACCCCCAAAAGCTTGCGTTTCCCATCTCCTCTTTGGGAAGCCATCCTTCTCCTTCCCAGTGAGGTGAGTGCTCCGCCTTCAGATCAAACTATCCCCACACCTCCCTCCCTCACAACTAACCTTCCTGTGGCCTGAGGGCCAATCTGGAAGCAGATCTGATTACATCAAGCATGTGTCCTGCCCTTTGCCCTCCACTTACAACACTCCACTGGTTCCCTGCTGGTGGGATGAAGACCCAAATCCTAAAAGTGACATTTGAGGTTCTCCCGCAGTCCTGTTCCTGTCCCCACTCCAGGCTCCACCCACTTCCTGCCTTCCAACCACACAGGTCTTCTTCCTGGTTGCCAAGAGCCCTCTTGCTAAGCTCTTTGCACATGCTGTTGCCTGGTCTGAAAGCTCTTCCTCAGCCCCAAGCTCACCTGATAACTGGTTTATTTTTCAGATCATAGGTGGAGGCTTGTCTCTGGGAAAACCTTTAAATCCCCCTTTATTCACTCTCACAGGACCACAAGCCTCTCCTTTAGAGTGCCTGTAATTTTACACTTTCTTGTGCAATTCTAGATTTGTCTCTGTCTCCCTTTCTAGACTGTGAGCTCCGCAGGACAGGGACCA
The DNA here is from genome assembly GCF_048773025.1 of Camelus bactrianus. Taxonomy (NCBI): domain Eukaryota; kingdom Metazoa; phylum Chordata; class Mammalia; order Artiodactyla; family Camelidae; genus Camelus; species Camelus bactrianus. Next base: position 58,582,934 of record NC_133551.1, read on the forward strand.
TGATGGTTTTGCTTACCTTTGATTCTCCTAACACAGTGGCTGTCACACAGTAGGTGTTCAACAAATGTGTTAAATAAACAAGTGAATCTTATTGCTGCAGGTCTCAGAGTCCCCCAAGGGTGGGGAATATGTCTTTCTCACAGGGCAGGCAGAAGAGTTGTCAAGGGCACATGTTTAAGGAGGCGCTCTGTTATCCCCAAATGCCTTGTGCAAACTAGAGAAGCGTAGACAAGAGGGAAAAATGGGTTTGAGATTTAAAAGAATTGTTGACTCAGCTTCCCGGCCTATGTCTGGAAAGCTCACCTGTGCAGAGAATGGATGCATCTTCCACTAATGCAGGCATCTGGCTCCCAAAATAGTCCCCAGAATACCCTGTGGCAGCTGAACTGATGTATATTTTTATACCTGCATAATGTTGTTTTACTTCTGCAGGCTCATTACAGGGAAACGGGCTTCAGAAGCAGAACAGGGAGGGGAAGGGATTATTTCCCCGATTGTGGGCATAGTTGGGGGATTCTTACCTTTGCAGGATGTGCTCAATAGGGAATTAGCAAGGGAAATTGCAAAGTCCGTAGTCAATGCAGTTCTTAGACTGATGAGATACTTTGTGGGAATTGCGTCTGGTGGGGCTGATGGAACACGGTCTAACGGCCTCATCAGAGTGCTTGTGAGACCATTGTCCTCTCGGCACAGACGGACAAGGACACTGCCACCCTTGCTCCCATTCAGGGGCACCTGGGACAGAAATCAGGTGAACAGAATGTTCGCAGGAACTCGTACTCTGCCCTGCCCGCCGCACCCCTACCTGGGAGCCGCCTCTAGCCTGGCCTGGGATGCAGCTCCACCTGCTCTGGGGAGAGATTCCCAGATACATGCTCAAGGAAGATCTTTTTTTTTTTTTGACATTCATTATTGTTATCATTTTTTTCCACTTAAATATAGTTGATTTACAATGTGTTAGTTTTCAGATGTACAGCATACATATATATATGTATGTGTGTGTGTATATATATGTGTGTGTATATATATATATATATTCTTTTTCAGATTCTTTTCCATTATAGGTTATTACAAGACACTGAATATAGTTTCCTGTGCTATATAGTCGGTCCTTCTTGTTTATCTATTTTTTTAAATTTTTTTCTCTTTTTTAAATTAATGCATAGTCAGTTTACAATGTTGTGTCAATTTCTGGTATAGCTTAATGTTTCAGTCATACGTACAAATACATGTATTTGCTTGAGGAGGATCTTGAAACTCCTCGTGGAGAATTCCAGACTCAGAGGCGTAAAGACCTGGGAGCAGCAAACTGCGGGCTGCTCTCTGGGCAGGTTGCTTCACCTCACTTCATCTCCGTAAGGTCCCAATGAGCAGACACCGCTGGCAAACCTGACTGTTCATCGTGACTTTCAGTCCTTGAAGGGATGGTTGCAGTTAGGTGGTCTACAGCTGGGGGGGGGGGGGAAGGGGGGGTGAGGCTGAGGGAAGCAGAGTGGGAGAAATGGCCAGGTTCATTTATTTTTTCTCTCACTTACAAATATTTAGTTAGCATCTAGTGTGCACCGGGCACTCTGTTCCCTGGTGGGAGCCACGGAACAGGGTTGGGTTGTGGGTGACAGAAACACATCACAACTAGTGATGACAGAATGAAATGCATCAGCTTCTGATACTGTAATGTGTAGGGGGGACTGCTGGCTTCAGGTCTGCCTTGATCCAGGGGCTCAAGCAGTCCACCTGGTCTGTGCAGGCAGCAGTCTGGCACTTAGTGGACAGCAGGGAGCCAAGCAGACCAGAGCCCCTGCCTGCAGGGGGCTCACGTTGTCCCTGCCCTGTCCGTCCCTCTTTTCCTCTTTCACTCCATCCTTCGGTGACTTGTTCATTTTTATACAGGCTCCTTTTACCAGATGCCACCCGTAACTGCAGTCTGACATCTGACTGGTTCAGCAATCTTAAAGGAAAAGAAAGACCTATTTTTGCTATTTTCAGTCCAAGTCCAAAGGCAAACTCTGATTGGATTAACCTGCATCATGTGCCCATCTCTGAGCCAATCACTAAGTCCAGGGGAATGGAAGTCACTGATTGGCCAGTGTTGAGTCACATGTTCACCCTATCGCCATGGTGGGCTCCATGATGCCCAAATACCCAGACAGTGTGGATGGTGGGTGAGGAGCATGGTTTCTAAAGGAAAATGAGAAGAACATTGGTGGGAAGTGGATTCTGAGCAGGATTATAAACAATCTCAAAATACGAGGTGAACCTAAATCCTGCCTCTTGCTTGGCCTCTGGGCTGGGATGACCAAACTCACCTGGGCTAATGTGGGTCACCTGAAGGAACCTCCACACTCAAGAGACAGTGCACCTGCAACCTAGCCCTCCTTCCGGATTCCAACCACCTGGGTCAGGTGACCACACTTGCCTTGGGTCCACCCCTACAGGTCTGGCCTCCTTCTAAGGGGGTGTAGGTGGGCAGAGCTGCAATGGCACTGGCTGTGTGTAGAGTACACACTGAGCCAACCTGCCTCCCTGGCTGTGTGACTCTGAGTGAGTGCACCAACCTCTCTGAGCCTGTGTCCTCATCTCTAAAGTGGGAATGATTAACCAACCTTGTAGCAAGGGTGGGTTGTTGAGGGTTAGTGACAATACCTATGAATCACCTGGCCTTGGGCTCATTACACAGTAGGTACTAAAGGAGTAGAGTGTATACAGGAGGTGCTCATGGAATGACAGACATTGATATGACCTCTAGTCTGGCACTTTGCAGGTGGGGTGGTGTGTGTTGCTGGCTGTCTGCCTCCCGTATCTGCCTGTGGCCTCCTCAAGCACAGAACATGACCGAGCTTCTCTCCATGTCCAGAGATGTGCACATGGCCCAGTGCTCTTTGGTGACATCTGCTGAGTCATTGGAAACTAATGTCCCAAAGGATGGAAGGAAGGGGAGGGCACTTTGTGCTCATTCTCCAGCAGCCGCCGGGCCTTGAATCTCTCTCAAATGTCTGTTCTCAGACACACATCTCTACAGGACATAAATTTCTTGGCAGCAGAGGGGTTATTTAAAGTCTCCATTAAAACAGCTGGACCCTGATAGAAACAGAGCAATTGTCACTGCTGGGGCCTGAGAGGTGCCTGAGCAGGGCAGGGACCCACAGGCAGAATTAATTCTAGGCCTTTCAGAGATGCCTTCTTTATAACTGTATTCAGGGCAGAAAGATGCCAACTGAGATGACCTCAGTGGCATGAAGGGACAGCCTCGTGCTCCAGCAGTGGGGTCCTTGTGAATGACACTTCTGTCTTAGGGGTGTGGGCAGCCCTTTTTCCTTTAATCTCGCTCTTAGAGGTTTGCCAAGAGCTGAGCTGGGAAGTGCAGGGATGTGAAGAGATGCTGTTTCAGCAAGAGCAAAAATAGACATCACTGGCAATCACTGGGTTAATCAGCCCAGCCACATGGACACCTACTGGTGCTGGGCCCTGGGCTGCTTCTTCACAGAGCACCGAGAAGAAGGCTGGCACGTAGGAGGCTCATGACAATTCTTAGCTGTTATTATGATGGTGGTGGTGGTGGTGGTGACACTCCCTCCCTGACTCCCATGTCCTCTCCTGTCATCAGGCATCAGCCCCCTCCCGCTGGTCCATCTCCCCCAAGGCTCTGTCATCCAGGAGGGGCTTCCCTCCTTCTCACTGGCTCAGTTTATCCTAAAACCCGCATCTGAGGGGAGGGTACCTACGTTTGCATTTGGCTCAGGGCTCCCTCCTGCTCAGCTCATGCTGGGAACCAACGCTCCCTGTGGCCAGGCCAGTGCGGACCCACATGAGGCTGTGTCTTTTGGATTCTGATCATGGTGGTCCCCGTTCATAATCAGGCCAACGTTTGTTCCCCTTTCTCACCTCCCGAGGAGGGACCGTCATGCTAGAATGAATGTCCTTTTCCCACGAAGATCTGAACAAGAGTTTCCCACACAGAATCATAGATTGTTGGGCCAGCAGAGGTGGGAGGAACTAGGAGATCATTCAGTCCAACCCATCCTCGGACAGTTGGGGAAACTGAGGCCCAGAGTGGGGACGTGACCTGCCCAGGGTCACTGATAGAACAGGGACACGGACCCGCTCTTCTGACCCATGGGTGATGCTCCATCATCTCTGCCTTGGCCACGTGGATCCCAGGCCTGGGGCTGGTGGGGCTGGAACCCCAAGCCTGGCACAGACAGGAGAGGGCAAGTCTGGGCAGGAGGCGTGGACCTGGGTGGAGGGGGCGAAATTAAGCCCATGTAATAAACCCTCATGCTGGGGCCCTTGGGCTCCGGAGGGAACAGTGGTGAGGGTCTCCCAGTCCTGACTGAGCCGGTGCACAGACCTGAACCTGCTGACATGGCAGCCTGGGATGAAAGCATCACAGGCTCTCAGTGAAATGAGAAAAATCAGGTCAAGGTCATTTGTCGGTATAAGGTTGCCAACTGTTCTTTATAGAAAAGCCTTTTTTTTTTCTTTTATGATGAAATACTGCCATTCTTTTGGTTGAACTTTTCTTTTTTTGATGAAAGGACTGTGAGAGTAGATCTCAGTTGCTGCTTTGGAACTTTCTTTGCAACTACACGAGAGTTTCCACAGCTGCAGGACTCTCCTAGCATTTCACCCGCTGATGTGTTTTGTTTATAATGTTCTTCAACCTAAAAATAAGTCTTTGTTCTTGAGATCAGTTACTGCCATCCAGAGCTTGTGTTCCACAGAACCCAATTTGGGGAAGCTGGCATTTCAAAAGCAGCATGGATTGTCGATGAATTTCCCCAGAATAGGCTGGGTTTCCCTGGAAGTCTGTGATCAGTGCTAGGAGGTGTGAGTGGGTATCTGCTCCATCCCACAGTGGATGGAGGGGGCCCTAAATTAGGAAGCCCACCAAAGTGTGGATTCTTGCCACGGACTGTGAAAGAATTCGCAAAGCATAGGCAGAGGGACAGAGCGAACATCCGCTTTATTTCTCAGAAGGGAAAATGGAAGGAAAGTGCTTGAGCAGGGAGAAGGGAAGAAAAACACTTGAGTGGGGCAAAGGCACTTGAGTGGGGAGCTGTCAGCCAAGATGAGCGGCAGGGGCAGCTCCGGCCCAGGTCGGGCACGTGGGTTTCAGTGAAAGGCGTCCACCATCTCCTCCTTCCCGGTCTGATGGAGCCAATCAGTCCTTGTTTGAGTTCTTCAGTCCTTATATGGACTTTTCCGGTTGTTGTCATGGCAACCATCAATTGTCATGGTGCTGGTGGGTGTGTCACTTCGCATGCTAATACATTACAATGAGTGTATAATGAGGTTCAAGGTCCACTGGAAGGCAAATCCTCCACCGTCTTGGACTGGGTTCTAACCAGTTCTTGTTTCTTCTCAGCAGCTGCCTCTTGAGAATTAGATAAGAGTAATTGGTTTCTATTTGAGGGAGGGGCAGGGGTATGATCCTGGGGGCAACAGCCTTGATAACAAAAAGGAAAGTAGCATTTAACCAGAATACCTGCAATCTGGTGGACTCAGCATCCCCCACAAAAAAGCATCTCCAAAATTTCTGTTCACCCAGGAAAATTTGAAACAGACCTGAAGGCATAATCTCAGTTCATAGTTGAGCTAGGTGGTTGGAGTCGTAGCCATCCCCCAGTGCCGGCAGGCTCACCCTAACCCGCTGCTTGAGCCTGCTCGTCTATGACTCAGGGGGGCCTGGGAGACTTCACCTTTCCTATAACAAGAGGGGGTAGGGTTGGGGGTCCACAGGGTCCTGCTCCCTTTCACCACTGTCATGTTCGGGCATAACTCATCCAGCGAGAGGCACGGGGATGGAGCCCCGCTCCCTCATCCCGCTATGACATTGAAATCCCTGAGGGACATTCCAACACCAATGGAGAAAATCATGGTCTGAGAGAATCTTGGGCTTGTCGCTTCACTCTTTAGAAGTTAGATGTTATCAGTCTCTCAGGAATGTTTCTTGTGTGTTACTGCATGGCACGTCACGGGAACAGGATCTGGTTACTGGGATCATCGAAAGGCGTGAATCTCACTGGTGTGTCTGGATCCCCGTCCGTGTAGAGATAGTGAGGGGCCTCTGAGGCCTGGGTTTTGTGGCAGGTTTACTGATTATGTCATTGACAGGGAGGTTGGGCCTGACCGGGGCCTTCGAGGCCCGGCGTGGCGGTGGCCCCTCTCTGACTGCATCCTGAGTGCCATCCCCCTTGCTCTCCACCCTCCAGTCACCCAGGTCTCCCCATGGTTTCTCACACAAGCCAGGCTCCGTCTCCTCTCCAGGCCTGTGCACAAGCCAGTAACTCTGTCTCTTTTTTTCTTCTCTGTCTCCCCTCACAATTTATCTAGGAAAACCTTATCTTTTGTATCTCCACTGAAAAGCCACTTCCATCCTTTGTCTCCTGTCCCCAGATGGGACAGGAGCCCTTCCATTAAATAATCCAGTCTGGGCTTGTTTGAAGTCTGTCTTCTTCCTCGATCCTAGACTACTAATTTCCCAAAGACAGAAACTGTTGCTGGTTCGTTCACTGTGTGAGCCCAGAGCCTGGTACATAGTAGATGTTCAACTAATTCTGTGTTGAATAAACAAAGAGCAGAGTGAGTAAGTGTATGAGTTACCTTTATTCATTCTGTCATTAATCTCTGGAGATGCACACCCCTGTATAGAGTCAACCTCCGAAGAATGCGTCCCCAGGCATGGGACCCTCTGCCTGCCCTCCTGTGTCCCCTCTGCCCCCTCGAGCCTTGTGGATGACATTGCAGCCCATCCTGGCCTGGCCTCAGCCATCACAGCCTCAGGACAAGGTGCTGGGTGGGTTCCCTCTTGTGGCAGAAGCATGGGCTCCTCCTCCCTGCGCCTCTGGGGCTTCCTCCACTGGGGACCTGGTCATTCATCCCCTGCTTCTCCCCACCTCCCACAGTGCCCATCGACAGAGAAAGGGGCCCTGCCCTGGATACACTTGGTGCAAATCACTTGGGGGGACGGCCAGGAGGCAACATGTGTGCTTACATTAACTGAGCATTTAGTATGCGTCAGGCACTATTCTAAAACCACTAAAGGATTTTAAATAATTTAATCCTCTCAACAACTTTATGTGGTCTGTCTGGATGATGATTTTCCCTCTTTGTAAGTGGAGAGCCTGAGGCACAGAGTGGTTAAGGAACTTGACCTGGGCTTCGGGGCCAGGCTTCTGACCCTGCATTTCAGGGCTGCTACGTGCTGCTTGGAACGGAGTCACCAGAGTCTGGGACAGATGACTTTTCTCTTGGGGAAAGAAAAGCTATTTCTGGGCCTTTTGGAATGCGTAGAGGCAGGACTCAGGACCTACAATTTAGCAGCAGCAGCAGTTCTTAGCATCACCCTGAAGTCAGGAGCCCCTGGAATCAGGAGGTTTGAGGGAAATAGGGTATCTGAGGGGCAGAGAGGGATCCAAGTAGTCTGAGGGCTTAACATCAGAGCAACAAACAGGTTTGAGGCCAAAGAGAGGCTGGCACGGGAGATTTCCGGAACCTGGGGGCAGGGCTGTCTGTCTCCCTCCTGTGCTGTGATTCCCCACACTGTGCCCTCACCTTCTGCAGTGTCCGCGCAGTTAACGGCCTCTTCTTAGCAGTCCTTCAGGAAATGGAGGAGGCTGGCAGGTTTCCCAGGCTTGGGCGAAGTGGGGCAGAGAAAAGCCGGTGGCTGCAAGAGGCCAGGCAGGCAGAAGAGGGTGTGGAGGACCAAGGACTTGATCTGGACCTCAGAACAAGTGGTGCCAAGAATCCTCGGGGCCACAAGGATGGGACTGGACATGCCTGGCTTGGGGTCCTGGCGGGGACAAGTTATTTGCATATTCAAGGAAAGGATGCTCTGGGAAGCACAGGCCGTGGGACATGGGAGTTATGCTCTGCATGTGCACAGCCTTCTTCCTCCCCCTCTCCTCCCACCATCGCTCCCTCGGCAGTCTCGTCTGGAGGAGCAGAAATTGACTCTCAGCAGTCGCAGCTCTTTCCATCCATCTCCACTGAGATATTTGCCCGGTGAATGAAAACACTTGTTTTCATCAAAAACTTGGGAGCTTAAGTTGATGCTTCCATTTATCTCCCTTCTAGTGCCTCGCAGAGCCCCAAGGGGGCTGAGCTTAGCAGCTGGAAGAACCCAGCCCTTTAGGGGGCGATCTTGGATCAGAAAAATGACGCTGCGCGAGGGATCTAATCTCCCTCCCACCTGCCATGCCTGTCCCAGACCGCGACCATGATTTGCAGGAGGACACGCCCAGACTCAGGGTCATCTGGGGCAGGAAGATGGATTTGATGAGGCTTTCCTTGTTAATTTTTGGCAATTCCTTCATTTTTATGGAAGGGGTGGATCAGACTCTGACATGTTCTATCAGCGCTGGCCTTCTTGGCCAAGCTCTTATCAATCATGATTGTTGTGGCCAAAGAGGGAGTAATGTGTTTAAGAGTTTCACTCAGGACAAGCCACAGACTATGAGAAAGTATTTGCTGAACACGTATCTGATAAAGACCTGTATCCAAAACATATCTCAAACGCAATACTAACAAAACAAAGTATCCAATTTAGAAGGATCTTCTTTGAGCAGGTAGTATTGCAAAGAAGAGATGGGACAGACAGTGAGCACATGAGAAGATCTTGACGTGGTTAGCTATTAGAGAAATGAAAAATGAAATCACAGTGAGATCCCACTTCATCCCCACTGAGACAGAAAAATAACTGACAATACCAAGTGCTGAAGAGGTTGAGGAGCAACTGGAACTCACCTGCACGGCTGGTGGGATGCAGAAGAATGTAGACACTTTGGAAAACAGTTGGGCAGTTTCTTATAAAGTTGAACATATGACTTCACTTACATGTGGAATCTAAAAAAACCCAAAACAAATGAACAAATATAACAAAACAGAAACAGTTATAGATGCAGAGAACAGACAGGTGTTTTGAGGACAAGAAATTGAGGGAGGAAAGAAGTAGGTGAGGGAGATTAAGAGTTACAAACTTCCAGTTACAAAATAAATGTCATGGGTATGAAATATACAGTGTGGGGAATATATTTAATAACTATGTAATATCTTTGTGCAGTGACGTGTAACTAGACTTCTCATGGTGATCTGTTTGAAATGTACAGAAACATGAATCGCTATGACGTGTAACAGAAAGACATTTTGTTGCAGGTCAATTATACTTTAGAAACAAACAAACAAACCAACTTCTAGAAAAAGAGATCAGATTTATGGTTACCAGAGGCAGAGGATGAGAACTGGATGATGGCAGACAAAAGGTAGAAACTTGCAGTTATAAAATAAACAAATATTGGAGATGCAATGTACCACATGATAAGTGTAATTAACAATGCTGCATGTTATATACAAAAAGTTGTAAAGAGAGTAAATCTGGAGTTCTCATCACAAGGAAAATTTTCTTCTATTTCCTTAATTTTGTATCTACATGAGATGATGGATGTTCATTGAACTTCTTGTGATAATCACTTCATGATGAATGTAAATTAAATCATCAGGCTGTGCACCTTAAATTTGTACAGTGCTATGCGTCCATTGTATCTCAGTAAAACTGGAAGGGAAAAAAAAAGAGGTCCCAGAGAGCTCCTTCCCCTTTCCACCAGATGAGGACACAGCAATGAGAAGCCGGCATCTGTGAACCAGACACCAATCTGGGGGCCTCTTGATCTTGGAGTTTCCAGTCTCTAGAACTGTGGGAAATAAACGTTCATTGTTTAAACCACCCATCTATGGTGCTTTTGTTTAGCAGCCTGAATGGATTAAGATAGGTATCTTTATTATCTTGATTGTGGTGGTGATTTCATGGGTATATACATAAGTCAAGCTCCTCAAACTTTAAATATGCACAGTTCATTGCATATCAATTGTACTGCAATAAATGGTTTAAAAAAAATTTAAAGGTCACTCCCTTGCAGTGTCTTGAGAACTTTGAAAGATGAATGTGCAATGCTCCGTGGCTGAGTGCGTTGTCTGGCCCCAATTCCTCATTCCCTCTCTGCATCAGCACCCTCTGCCGTGTAACTTTGCAGTGCCCTTCCACTGGGGATGGGCACCTGTCCCATCCCTTGACAGAAAGCATATGGCTCCCCCATATGACTTGCTTTTGGCAGTGGCATGTCAGCAGATGCAAAAGCCACTGTGACACAGATTTAGGCTGTGCAATGAGGCTGCCTCTTGCGTCTCAATCACTGCCGCGAGAACACGCCTGGACTGACCTTCTAGAAGATGAGAGATGCATGGAGCAGAGCCAAGGCGCTCTGGACACCTCGATCAAGGTCAGCCTACACTGATCAGCCCACAACCTTGGAACACCCCCCCTGCCATGGATATGAGTGAGTCCAGCCAAGACTAGCAGAGCTGCCCAGACAACCCACAGCAGATCCCAGGGAAGTAAGCAAAAATGTGCTCTGATGTGAGCCAGTGAGGTTCTAGGATTTGCGTTAGGCAGTCTGACTGCAGCAGTGGATGACTGATTCAAGCCTTAAAGGAAGAAACAGTCTGGGGTTATCTGGGAAAGCTTCCTGGAGGAGATAGAGCAAGAGGGGTTTAATGGTAAACATGAACTGGCCAGAAGAACGACAAGGGGAGACCTAAAGAGCAGAAATGTGTGAAAGTCTGTTGGCCTGGCAGAACTCAGTGCAGGGAATTGGGACAATAACTCAGTGAGGCTGGAGCCAAGGGTGGTATGAGACACGAAATGAGATGGAGGGAGGGGTCAGCCTACAGCAGGAAGGGCTTGAATGCCAGGCTCAGGCATTTGTAGGGAATAGGGAGCCATGGCAGGTCTTCAGTGAGATTATGATTTGAAAACAATCACGTAGCTAAGGTGGTGGGCAGATTAGAGCCAGCAAGATGGGAAGCTGGGGCCACTGTGCAGATGAGCAGGCAAGCAAGGGTGGCCTGAACTTTGGCCGGGATGGAGACCCCCGGAGAGCCATTTAAGGGACAGTGATCGCAGGGGGTGGCTAGTGCTTCCTGTACAGAGTTTTTCCCCGTCCCAGACTCACCTATGTTGCGCCACAGAACCCTTTGCCCAGGTCAAATTCACCTCTCCCTGTGGGCAATTAAGTTAAATTTTCCATCAATTTGTAATGGTTTGCTGATGGATAAGCACTGGGCAATAGCTTTTAAGGCTCCGGGGCAGGGGATGAAAGGAAGAGCTTCACGTGATGCTTGCAAGGTGACTGTATCGATAAGATCCCTCGTTTACCTCCTCTGTTATTGTGAGTTAATTACACGGTACCAAAATGCATCCTTTGATAATCAACCCACATTTAATTAACATTATGGATTGATTAAATGGGAATAATGTGCTTATGTGACATAAGGGAGGAGCGTTTGCAGGAAAGTGCAATTGGCATCGATGAGAGAAGTGGGGACTTTTACAGCTTCAGCTTTCGAACGGCTTCTCTGTTAACTACCCCCAGATGAATTTTGCAGCCTGGAGAGGGGTTAAAAATTACCGGATGGCTACTTCTAGCTCTGTTGATGGCTTACGGCAGTTTGCAAAACCCGTCTGTGTTGCAGTTTGCCCTTCTTTAAGATGGGGTGGTAATGTCTCCAGCACAAGCTAGTCTTTTGCTCTAAGAATGTACTGCCCAGACCTGAAGGGAAGTGGTCTCCTGGTCTGTCCTCACTACAGCCTGAAGCCTCTGCAGAAAAAGGGCCCTTCTCCATCCTTTGGGCAAAAACAGGGACTCTTGTCCCTCTTCTGGGCTTGTGTAGCCCATGGCCAGTCTGCCTCGCAGTGAGAGCGGGAACAATGCTGATGTCAAAACCCCCTCCCTGGAAGACTTAGGTCTTCGACACACAGAGCATCTCCAAAGAATCATCATCTTCTAATATTTATTCTGAGGACCAGAGCATATGGGGCTAAAAATGCAGAATCAGTTTACTGAGTCTAAGCCACAAAAAGCTGAAACCCCACTGTACAATCCCAGGTGCATTACGGGGCTGAATGAGGGACCCAGGAAGAGGGAAAACCTACTCCAGCTGATGGGAAGTCTTGGGGTTTTTCTCCGGTGGCAAAGGGTCACTCATGAGAATCTTAGCATCTTAGGATCCTGAAATCATCAAAACCTAGAATTTTATGTTACTGAATCTTAGAATCCTGACTTTCATAGAATTTTAAACTATTAACCTTAAACAGATATCAGAATCACAGGATTTTAGGATTTCAGGGACTTCAATCAGCATCTTGCCTAGACATCCAGCTAACATCCAAGACTTCCAGACAGAGCAGGCAGCAAGTGCAAAGGTCCTGAGGCAGAAACATGCTTGGTGAGTTTGAGGAACAGGAAGACCCTGTAAGACTTTGGGCACCTCAGGGATAAGGACACTCCACCCAGGGGTAAACAACTCAAAGGCAGGTGCTGGGCACTCAGTGAATGCTTAATAAAAGTCTGAGTGTGTTCAGTTCAGGGCCCCACAGAGCCGGAGGGACCCTGATACTGGGCTTATAGGGAGAGAGAGCCAAGGTGTGAGGGGACTGATGAGAAGCCAGACCAGGGATGGAGGGGCAGGTAAAGGTCCTGGGTGTTCTCCTTGGAGAAGAGAGAAGAGAAGGGACTGTCAGGGGGAAGGAGTGGGCTGCACGAGGAGCCCCCCAGGTGGGGCCCCAGATCACAGGGAGGTGGCTGTGGCCAAGTGGACAGGAGGATGTCAGATAGGCCAGAACTCAAGTGCAGGCTCTGCCAGGGCCCCCTGTGTAAACTTGGGCCACAGAGCCTCAAAGAGAGGAAAGAACGGCTTGATGAGGGGGCCTCTGGGGTGCTCAGGACTCGCTTCTGTAACTTGTAAACAAACTCATTGGCACTGGTCGGGTATCCTAGGACAGCTTTTAAAGGACAGTGCTTACCTGAATGGGAGGGGGGGCGGAGATATGCTGAGGGTGAGTGGGGAGCCAGGTATGAAGGGGCCAAAAGAGGTGAGTGGAAGGTCACACAGGGGTGTGTGCAGGTCTTTGCAGGATTCAGAGAATACGAACAAATGTCCACTGCTGGCTGAGCACCTACTGTGTGCCAAGAGTTTCACTGCCTTGTTCATTCACAGCTTTTCATTGAGCACCTACTATGGGTCTGACCCCTTGCTAAGTGAATCAACAGATGTGGCCCCACCTCCACAGGGCTCACGTTCAAGTGAAGAAGATGGGGCAAAAAACCCCTCAGACAAACAACTAAGTTAAACGGCGACACAGCGAGGTACGTGCCATGGAGAGCACTAACAGAACTTTGCCTCCTCACTCAAGTCTAACACTCCTAACTCAAGACACTCAAGTGTCCTGTATTTACAAGAAGGTCCTCATATGAGCCCATTTTACAGCCAGGAAAACTGAGGCCCAGAGGGGTGGGTAACTTGCTTGGGCCATGTGCCTGGAAAGTGACAGGACCAGGATCTAAGCATGTGGCCAGAACACACAACGAGCTGTGGCTTGTCCTCCCCACCTCTCCCTGTCCCTGAACAGGGGACTCTCAGTGGGAGAAGGGGGCGCACTTGCACCATGGGGACCACAGAGCCAGCGCTTCCCTGTGCAGGAGGGGCTGTTGGGTCAGAAGGACCTGAGTCCCAGTTCTGCCTCCTTCGCTTTCTTGCTCTGTGGCTCTGAATGTGTTTACTGATTTCCCTGCATCTCAGTTTCCTCCTCTGTGGAATGATAACATGAACCTTAAATGGTCGTTGTGAGGATCGAATGAGAAAAAGATATAAAATCCCCAATGTAGGGTTGTGCACACAGTATTAAAAATGTTTCCAGGCACATAGTAGGTGTTTAAAATCTTGTTCCACTTATTTGCAGAAAAGCTTATTTTTCCTCTCTCTCATTGATTTCAGAAATTTTTTTCTTAACCACACATGCAAGCGCTAGGAAGAACACACTGCCCAGAAGCCGGCAGAGGGCAAGGCTTTAACCTCCTACTGTGTGGGCTCAGCCTGGCTACTGGGCTTCTTTGAACCTCGGTCTCCTCATCCATAAAACTGAAGCATGATGCTGCCTTGGAAGGCTGTTGTGAGGGTTAGAGGTGGTGGTGTTAAGTTGAGGGCCTGGTGTGGAGCTGGCGTAGAGTGGGCACTAAATGCTCCATGCTGCTTCACTTGGAGAAAGGATGTCTGTTCTCTCTTTGATTTTTTCTGTCTTCTAAACATGCAGTGTGACAGGAAGGGCAGGGAGGCCAGAAGCCGGAGCAAGCTGCCCCGGCCTCACTGTGCACCTTGGGTGAGTTACTGCACCTCCCTGCCCCCTCTCTTCTTATCAATAAGACAGAGAAAATCACACTTACTCCTAAACTAGAACCATCAGCAGGACCTAGTGAACCACACAAGAGACCCCAGAAAAGAAGGCAGAATGAAGAATTCTCGGTCAAGCTGTGTGAGCGGCCAGATTGACACGCAGAGAAATACAGGCACCCTTTAGGGATGCACTGAAGGCTGGAACACTTCGTTCCTGAACATGTTTATGTAAAATTAATTGGATCACCTGTTCTCTGCATCATTTAATTGCAAAACCAATTAAGTTTATTTTGAATGCTCAGCTTGTGGCCCAGGGAAGGGAAGGCAGAACTCGGGTTGGCAGAAAGCCACCAAGACTCTGCCCTTTGTGGTGGCCATGGTGGCCCCTCAGCGTCCTGGCAGCCCCCACCTGCTGGCTGGGGAGACCCCATGGGATGCTGGGGCAGCCAGAGAGGTGGCCAAGACTCTTGGAGCAGACAGGCCTGTGGGAATCCAGGGGTGGCAGCCTCCTAGCTTGTGAGCTGAGGGGCGTGGGTCAGACGTTCCCCCGTGGTGGCCAGAGTGGCTCAGCATCGATGCCCCTCCCCTCAAGCACCTTTCAGCATCTGCCTGTCTTTTTCCTCCATGATGACATGCCTGCTGTGTTTACTGCTGTGTGTCTGGGGCCTCGAAGAGAGCCTGGCACACAGTAGGTGCTCAACAGGAATGAGTGAATCATTGAATGGACAAATGAATTTCAACACAGTGAACGCAGGGATTTTCACAGCATCAAAGCTGTCCCTGGAGGGATGGGCAGACTCGGGAGGGAGGGTGTCTTAGGGCTCTTAGAGGGAGGAGACCTAGGCATTGGCTGGGGAGCCGATTTGCTCTGAAAACCCTTGGCCTGGCTCCACATGTCTGATCTGCCCAGACATTCTGGATTCTTCTCTCAGGCCAAGGCAGTGATTTGGTGTCAAACATGAGTTCAGCTCAGTTTTCTTAACTAGCTTGGGAACAGCTTACTTCTTTGTGACTCAGTTTTCTCCTTTGTAGGTGAGACTAGTACAGTTTCCCTTCAGTATCCAAGAGGAATTGGTTCCAGGACACCCCCTTCCAGCACACACCAAAATCCACGGATGCTCAGGTTTTTATATAAAATAGTATATTATTTGCACATAATCTATGCACACCCTCCTGTATATCTTAAATCATCTCTAGATTACTTATAATACTTAATACAATGTGAATGCTATGTGAATAGTTGTAAATACAATGTCAATGCTATGTAAATAGTTGCTGGTGTATGGCAAATTCAAGTTTTGCTTTTTTGGAACCTTCTGGAATTAAAAAAAAAAATTTTCGATCGGCACATGGTTGGTTGAATCTGGGGATGCGGAACCTGCCGGATACGGAGGGCTGACTGTAATTTCTGAGTCACTAGGGCTGTGGAGAACGGGGAGAAAATACAACCTGTAAGGGAAAAATGCACACGCAGCATCAGCTGACATTCCCCCTGCTTCCAGAGTCTGTGAACACACGTGGTCCGGGCTGACAGCCACAAGAAGGGGGTCTGGCTGCACCAGATCCTGCTGGGTGAGAGGCCTGGGCAGCTGGTCTCTAGGAGGCAACATCAGCACAGCCTGAATGAAAGCTTCCAGGTCTGAGCACCCCCAGGAGGGAGGTGTGAGCAACAGAGGGGTGGCAGCGAGGGGTGGCAGCGAGTGATGTGTGGACCGATCCATTTCCCTATTCCTTCTTCCCAGCAGCTTCACTCCTCTGCTCTGCTCAGGGCCGCTGCACCACATTTGGGAGAACATCTCAATCCATCAACACCAGCAACCAATGAGAGACTCACACATTCGGTGGAGGGAGGGTAATGCAGAGATGGCCTCTAGTGATTCCCCTCAGGTGTGTGGATATGCACATGGAGAGCCCGCCTGCCCGCCTGCTGCTGAGTTCCTGCGAGGCCTGGGTTTGGCACAGGAGATGCAGGGAGCTTGAGGTGGTCTGGTGAGGGTGGGAGTGTCTGGCAGAAATCAATGCTCAGGGAAATAATTCAATAAATCATCATGAATCAGGGAAGGAACTGCAGCTTCTGCATCCAAGGAACTCTTGGGTGATGATTCCCAGATCCTCCTGTCCTGGTGTTTGTCTTTCTCTGAAGATGATGGATGCAAAAACAGTTCTCATGAGCCTCCTGGGGGTTACCAGGCAGCTCCCAATACCTGTCCCTACCGGGCTCCAACTGCTATGGCCTGCAAGGGAGACACCTGGATAAACTCAGACTCTACAGAGATGCACTTGGCAGAGAGGAGTCAGTGGGACTGCCCACAAGAGGGCCTAGGTAGATGGGGTCGCAGGAGAGCTCTGTGCATTATCCACACACAGCCCCAGAGCATCCTGGAAAGTGCTGAGGCTCCGGGCATGATACTCCAAGCCTGAGGCTGGCCTTCCCCAGCCCCATCAGCAGTTCACTGTAGAAGGAGGAGTCTCGGGGGTAAAGTCTGTGCACCTGGTCCAAGCACCATCACCACTTCTCCTGAGCAGGTCCGTGAGTCATTGTGCAAATGGGGGTGATAACGACACCAACTTCTGAAGGAAGGAGGGATCCGTAACTACCAGAGCCTCCCTCTGTAAAGCTCTTGGGACCCCTTTCACAGCCTCCTCACACCCTGCCTCCAGCCTGGCAGCTACAGACAATAGTAGAGTATAGCCGGGGGGGGTTGGAGGCTTCCAGACTCCCGCTCAAGTCCTGTCTCAGCTGTGTGACCTTTGGCAAGTTATTTAACCTTCCTCTGCCTCATTTTCTTCATCTGCAAAATGAGGACTATAAGGGTTCCCACAACACAGGATGGCTATGAGGTTTAAATAAGCTAATGGAAGCAAACAAGGGGCATAGCAAGTGCTCAATAAATAGCAGCTTTCACCCTTACTGCTGTCAACACCACCACCACCATCATCATCATAATCATCACCATCACCCTCAACAGCACCACCATCATCATCATCCTCCTCCTCCTCACCATCATCAACACCACCATTGTCATCATCACATCATCACCCACCACCACCATCATCAACGCTGCCATCACCACCACCCTAAACAGCACCACCATCATCATCATAATCATCACCATCATCACCACCATCATCATCAACACCATTATCATTCATTATCATCATCCTCACCATCGACAACACCACCATAATCAATATCATCACATCATCATCACCCACCACCACCACCATCATCAACGGTGTCATCACCACCACCCTCAACAGCACCACCATTATCACCATCATCATCATCCCCATCGTCAACACCACCATTATCGTCATCATCACCTTCTCTCTGCACATACTGAATTATTATGCAGTTGGGACACGCTCTATATTAAATTCTCTTTCTTACCATTCTTTCATCAGCATTTTCCTACATCCCTGAGAATTCCTCAAAAGCATGATGTTAATAGCTTCGCAATTGTACCTCATTTAAATGCACCATAATTTACCTCACCACCCTCGCCTGCCAGACACTTGGAGGATTTTAGGCTTTTCTCTTAATGCACATCAGGCTGTGATGAACATTCTGGGCCCCGTGTACTGAGTCCCTGATCGTGTCCTCGGGACAGATTCCTGCTGCAGAATCATGACATCCGGAGCAGCTGTGTCTCTCAGGCTCAGGGTCTTGATCACCCAATCCCCTTCCTAAAAGCTGTCCTGATGGATGCCCCCCACCCAGCAATCCACAAGGGTGCCCATCTCAGCACCCACAGCCCTGGTCTGTGGTGCCTCCCTCCCAGCTACATTCACGGGTGTTTGGGAGCCTCACAACAAGGATGGAAGCAGCCTGTGGCGGGCAGCTGGGGCAGGGAGTCAGAGGAGCTGGTCCTGCCCCATCTGCTCTCACCTGCCAGGTGCATGGCCCCGCCCCTCTCCTCTGGGTCTCCATTTACCTATCTGATGAAATAGCCCCCAGGGGGTCTCCTTCCCCCCGGCCCATCCAGTGTTCAGAACAGAGCCTGATGTCTGTTTGGTGTCCAGTGACAAGTTTTTGAAGCCATGGGATAGGACATCCTCTCCTCAGGGTCCCCCTTGGAGTCCATGCGGTCTCCCGAGGTGACACTCCTGCTTGCTGGCTCTCCCCGGCAGGGCACAGTGTCAGGGCTTTGTGTGCTCTCCCTTGGTTCTGGAGACCCTGGTGGGGTGATGATGCCTCTTGACATGGCATCACATACAAGCCCATCCCCACGGACCCCCAGGAGACCCTCAACATCCAAAGGTATGGGGGACCTGGTGGGGAATCTCAGGCCACAGGGGAGGCTGGGAAAGGGGAGAAAGAGAAGGTCGGGGGGCAGTGGTCAGCAGAGGAAGCACAGAGTCCTTAGTGGATGGGGCCAGTACCACTTACGTGGGTGAGGACAGCCTGGGGCAGAGAATTAAGTGTTTTAGAGGCAGGAAATAGGGTTACAGTGTCCCATCAGAGTCACTGTGAAGCTGGTGGGGCAACTCGAGCTGGGAGCCTGGGACCTCCCCCCTGCAGAGACACTCCCTCAGTTCTCCCACCTTGGGGGCCTCTGCACCGCTCTCCTCTTGCCTGCTCCTGTCTCCTCTGTGAGAGCCCCGTGGTGACAGGGCAGGCACTGGCCTGTGTCCCAGGTGCAGGGCAGGCACACAGTGGGGGCCTTGGTGAATGAATGGGAGCAGGAATGACTTAATTTAACTTTAGGAGAGTGGTGAAGGATTTTTCTAGGATAGGAAACCCCAAGGAGGAGCGGGCTCGGGGTCAGTGAAGAGCTCAGAGGCTCCTGGGCCAGACTGGCAGAAGCGAGACTGCCGCAGCCTTCTCTTCCCCCTCCACCCTGACGGCCTCCGGTTCTGGCCTCACACCTTGCCTTGCTCTGCCCCTCCGGGAAGTGGGGCAGATCTTCTCATCAGGGCACTAATCCCACTCATGAGGGCTCCATCCTCATGACTTACTGAACTCCCAATGGCCCCACCTCCAAACATCATCACATTGGGGATTAGATTTCACCATATACATTTAGGGAGGAGGGAACATTCAGTCCGTATCAATGACCATTGTCATCACACAGATGCAAAGCTCAGAGAGGTGCAGGTCTCCCAAGAGACAAAGCCCTTGTCTGTGAGTGAGATGCCTGCCATTTTCTAGCATCACTTATTAGTGGAGATATGTTCTTGGTCCCCATCCTGGTCTCAAAGTCCTCCTCCTTCCCTTCTCATTTCTAATCATTCACTGAGCCTCTGCAGTAGACACTGGACTGGGCTGGGGCAGCTGGCGTGGGTGGAGGAGGAGCCATCTGCAGCCAGGGAGGTGGGCTGCACTGAGGAGGGAAGAGGGGACAAAAGAGGCCTCCAGATGCAGAAGTGGAAATGGAATCCATCACAAACCCTCCCACTGGGCTGCCTCTAATGTGCCGTCACAGCCAACCCTGTCTCCTTGACCCCCTCCAGTGATCGGCTCTGCAAACACTCACCTTGAGAATTCACCCGAGTGGGTGCACGTTCTAGACCCTCTGATCTGCAGTGGGACCCGTGCAAGCACTACCCCTCTGGGGGCTCAGTTTCTCCATCTGCACAGTAGGAAGTTGGGGCAGCTCAGGGGTTCTGATCCTTGGCTGTGCACTAGAATGTCCTGGGGTGGGACGGAGAATTTAAAAATACGGACACCTGGATCTCATGCCCAGAGACTGACTCTGTCAGCCTGAGGCTATGTGCCATCCTGGTTACGAGCCAGGGATCTGGAGTCAGACAGACTAGGGTTTGGCTCCTCAGTCTGCCTCTCACTAGCTGTGTGGCTGTGGGCAAGTACCCACACCTCTCTGAGCTTCAAATCTGTACAATGAGGATGGTCACTATTATGGACTGAATGTTTGTGTCCTCCCCAAATTTTAATGTTGAAATCTAACCCTGAATGGGAGGTGGGGCCACTGGGAGGTAATTAGGTCATGAAGGGGGAGCCCTCGTGAATAGGATTAGTGCCCTCAGAGGAAGACCAGAGAGTTAGCTCTCTCTCTCCTCCATGTAAGGATACAAGAAGGCAGCCATCTGTGACCTGGAAGAGGGCTCTCACAAGAGCCTGATCCTGCTGGCACCCTGACCTTGGACTTCAGCCTCCAGAACTGTGAGAAAAGAGTGTCTGATGTTCCTAAGCC
This sequence comes from Camelus bactrianus, assembly GCF_048773025.1. Classification (NCBI taxonomy): domain Eukaryota; kingdom Metazoa; phylum Chordata; class Mammalia; order Artiodactyla; family Camelidae; genus Camelus; species Camelus bactrianus. The sequence goes on from NC_133551.1 coordinate 58,603,312, forward strand.
ACCTAGTCTATGATTCTTTGTCATAGCAGCCTGAATGGACTAAAAGAGTCATGGGACCTGGTACCCAGGTTGTGCGAGGAGACACTGGGGCAAAGAGTCCAAAGTGCTCACCCAGAGCTGGGCACACAGTGAGGGCCGGACAGTGTCAGCGACTGGCACTGGGTCTCTGGTCATGTGGACTCAGCGGCGCCTCCAGCCCCATCTCCCGGCCCCGCCCTCCCACTCGAGGCTCTGCCGCATCCCCTCCCCGGGGGCCCGCAGCCGCTCTGCCTGTTCTTCCCTCCTGATCAATCTCCCTTTTCCGCTCCCACTTAACAAACGGCTTCACTTAAAAAGCCATCTGGGAGGATGGATGGCACAAGGCACACTTTGCAGAAGTTGTTTTCAGAGAAAGAGCTGAGAAAATAAAGGCACAGCACGCGATTCCAATCTTATTAGGACCAGTGTCTCAGCCCCTCGGAGCAGAATTGGATTTGTGCGCTGCGACTCTCCTGCTCCGCTTCCCTCCACCCCTCCAACCACACTGCCTTCCCAACGCTCCGGGCTCCGTCTCCATCTGTCTTTGAGACGTCCTGCTCCCGACATCTCTGGCTAATTACCTCTCTCAGGATAACCCCCTTCTCTTTCACCAGGGAGGGGCTGCAGCTGGGGCTTTCCTGACCCGAGACTGCCCATCCTGTGTGACAGCCGTCCCACCTCGGGTAGCTGCTCCCTCTCCCAACAGGGGTCCCGGGTGAAGGTTTATATTTTTCTGCAAGGTCTCCCAGGGCTGATTTAGGGACAAGGGGTGGATGCCCTGTGAAGGTGAGATATGTCCACAATTGGGATGGATGCATGAGCTCCCCGTCATTGGAGGTGTGCACAGAGGACACGTGAGCACTCAGCAGGGAGGCCTCGTGGGAGGCAAACTAGCCAATAGGCTGAGAGCATGGGCTTTAGGCGCCAAGAGATCTTGGCCGAGTTCAGACCCCATTGAATACAAGATGTCTGACCTTTGACAATGACTCACACTTACTGAGCCTGGGTTTCTTCATCTGAAAAGTCAGGCAAAATATGTTTCCACTTCCCAGGGTTGTTATGGAGACAAAAGGATGTACTGCATGCAAAGTGCTGAACATGGAGTGCGTACCACCGTTACCAGGAGGGGGAACTGGGCAGGGTTTTGACATTCAAGCTATTTAAGATTCAAAATTTCTCTGAATTAAAAAACCCTAAGTCTCTGAGATTCTATGGTTCAATTGCCCTAAGATGATAGGGCTTTATAAGATCCTAAGGCTTTAAGACAGTGTGGTGGTGTTATTTCTCTCGTCTAAGGCTCCTAGGAATCTGAGGCTGTGTGGTTCCCAGATTCACTCTCCACCCCCAACAGCAGTGCCTGTCCAAGCTCTCCTCCCTCTTCCGGTCTTCCATCCCTCTTCCCTCTTCCAGTCTTCCATCCTGACTCCCACCAGCCCTACGACATCTCTTCCTTCACACTTGCCCCAACCCAGCCATCTCTCCTGCACCTTTACCCCAGATACACCAGGTCCCTCAGTGCCAGCTCTATGTCCCAGGCTTCCCACCTCCACACCTGTTACCCACCCACCACCCCCTCTTCCAACCTCCACCCCACCTTCCAGGCCACAGTCAAAAGTCAGACTTGGTGGAGATCAACATTCTGCTCATCAGTGTGTCCAGAGCCCTTTGTCCAAACCACTGTCACAGCAGGTGTCTCAGTGAATTCTGACTGCTGTGGGGAGGGGACTTCTTTCCTCACCTTGTGCTAGACCCTCCTCAGGTGCCCCTCCAAGAGCCCTCCACAATCTCCCAGATTGCTTCCTTCCCCTCCCACCCTCTTCTCACCTCTTCCGTCTCTTCTCGATCTTACATGTTGGGTACCAGCTCTAGAATGAATTGTGCCTCCGCCAGATTCATATGTTGAAGCCTTAACCCCCAAAGTGGTGGTCTTAGGAGGTGGGGCCTCTGGGAGGTGATTAGGTTTCGATGAGGTCATGAGGTGGAGCCCCCATGGTGGGCTTATTGTCCTTATAATAAGATGCCAGAGAGCCAGAGCTCTCTCCCCTCTGCATGAGGACAAATGAGAAGTCGTCTGCAGCCTGGGAGAGGGCTCTCCCCAGAACCCCACCATGCTGGTACCCTGATTGCAGACTTGCAGCCCCCAGAACTGTGAGGAAATTCATTTCTGGTTTCTGTCCCCCAAGTCGGTGGTGTTTTGTTACGGCAGCTCGAGCAGGCTAAGACAGATTTTTGTACTGAGAAGTGGTGCTACTGTAACAAATAGCCCCAACTGTGGGTAGGGTTTAGAAGAGTTTTGAGGGGTCTATTAGAAATATGGACGTTAAGGGAGATTTCTGTGAGGTCTCATAAGGAGAGAGGAGCATGTTACTGGAAACTGGAGCAAAAGCAAAATGGAGGAGAGGAAGAACTGGGCTGAAGTGCGTTCTGGTGTTTGGTGGACGGTAGAGCTTGCAAGTCATGAAATCACGAATGCAGCTGAGGAGGTTTCTAAGCAAAGTGTTGAAGGAGCCGCTTGGTTTCTCCTGATTGCTTACAGCTCAATGAGAAAGGAGAGAGATGAACTGAAGAGGGAACTGTGAAGCAAAAAGGAGCTGGCACTTGAAGACTGGGAGAGTCCTCAGCCTACCCACACTGCAGAAAAAGGAGAGACTTGTTCTGAAGAGAACACTAAGCGTGCAGCTGAACAGTCATTTAGCCATTTGCTAAGGAGCTCATGGGTGTGACTCACAGACATAATCAGCCCTCTCTACGGAAGCCTGGCGTAGAGGTGGGACCACACTGGTGGAGACACTGACAGCTGCAGTAAAGCGGACAGAGAAGGTGAGATTCTTGGATTCTACAGAACTGGACCATAGAGCTACTCAGCTGTGAACCTAGGCTGTCTTTCAAGAGCAAGGACCCTGAAGGCGATTCAGGGATCATCAGGGCTGCGGCTCCCAGCGCAGCCAGAGCACGTGGGCCCAGGAGGCAAGGCTGTTTCCACCTAGGTTTGAAAGGGTGGGATGGGGTTCTCCCAGAGAGCCTAGGACACCATGATGCCCTGCCCAGCAAAGGGGTGGGGCCGCCCTGCTGAGCCATTGGGGTGACACTGCCACCCACTGGGCCTGAAGGGCAGGGCATTGGACCAAAGAGGATTATTCTAGAGCATTCAGAGCTCATGACATCTGCCTGGCTAGCTTTTGGACTGGTTGAGGTCTGTCACCCCGTCTCCTCTCCTCTTTCCACCCTGTGGAATGGGGGTGTCTAGCCCATACCTGTCTCGTCACCGTATTTGGAAGCACCAGTCTCTTCTCACAGGATCGCAGCTGGAGAGGAATTTTGCCTTGGGATGAATCATACCTCGAGTCTCAGCCACATGCGATTTAGGTGATATTTTGATGAGACTTTAGACTTTAGAGTTGATGCTGGAAGAAGTTAAGAGTTTGGGGGCTGCTGCAATGGAATGAATGTATTTTGCACTCAAGAGTAACATGAATTTGGGAGGCTGTGTGTGGAATGCTACGGACTGAAATGTGCCCCCTCCCCAAATTCATACGCTCCAATCTCTAACCCCTAGTATGATGGTATTTGGAGATGGGGCCTTTGGGAGGTAATTAGGGTTAGATGAGATCATGAGGTTGGGGCCTTTGGGATGGAATCAGTGCCCTTCTAAGAAGAGACCCCAGAGCTTTCTCTCTCCTCTCTACCTTACAATGACACAGCAAGTAGGCAGAGACCTGCAAGCCAGGAAGAGGGCTCTCATCAGAACCCCATGCTGGCACCCCGAACTCAGGCTTCCCAGGCTCCAGAACTGAGAAAGTTGATTTCTGTCCCAGCTCCACTCAGGCCTTGGTCATCTCTGGCCAGACATCTCCCCAACACCTGCCTGGTCCCTCAGCCCCATCACCACAACTTCATTCCACCCTGTGTTCCTGAGATGAGAGCGGGGGAGCCCTGCCCAGGCCCCGTGCTTTGGGGACCCTGTCCTTGCCTCTTCCAGCTGCGTCTCTCTCTTTGGAGACTAAGAGGACAAGAGACAAGCTCTGGTACTTCAACCCTGGAACTCCCTTCCTGATTGACCCCAATCTGCTTCCAGGGCCTATGTGGTCTGCTCCCCCGAGGGTGACCCACACGGCCAGCACGCACACTCTTAGACCCCAAGGTGCTGCTGTTGGTGGAGAGGTGCGGACAGAGCTGGGCCTGCAGGCTGGGTGTCCGCACACGTCCTTGAGACGGTGGAGCAGCTTAGCTGAGGGAAGGAAGGGAAGGGGCCAGCCCAGGCCAGGTCAGGGGTCAGGGGTCAGAGGCCCAGCTGTATGTTTCCCACATTCCAAAGGAGAGCTCTGGAATTTGTCAAGATAGGAAGAAAAATTTACTTTGACAGATTGTTAGTTGCTTTATAACTTTAAGATATTTAATCCACCTGACGCCTCATTGTGAGCCTCACTGGTTCTCGACACTCCAGCTCCGGACAGTGATTGTCCCAAATACAGGCTGGTCACATTGACCCCCTGCCCAGTGCTCTTTGTGTCTCCCACTGGCCTTGGGATGGCGTCTTCCTCTGGTGGCGGCCCCAGCCATGTGGGAAGAGGTTCCAAGGACTGGGACTTCTTGTGCCATGAAGACCAACAGGACAGGTGCTCTGTGTCTACGGTGACAGACCTGGAGCCCATCTGCCTGGGAGGAAGCAGGAGATGGCCGAGGCCCCAGAAGCCCTGGCTAGGGTTCGGGGAGAGGCATCTGCAGGAAGTTGGTGCTGATGCGGCGGGGTTGGGGGGAGACTGTGAGGGCCGTGCACCCTCAGGACCTCAGCTCTCCCACCCAGGAAAGGCGCAGGCAGAGCCCAAGGCCTCCAGGGGCCTTTTCAAGCCCACAGTCCCAGGTGTCCCCCCACCCCCACCCCCGCAGCCTCAGGTTGCAGCCCCAGCAGCCACGGGGTCTCTGAGCCCAAAGGCACTGAGCTCAGCCTTTGCTCTTCTCACCTCTGCTGGCAGGACTGGGAGTTGGGGGTGGGGGGGGGGCAGATGAAGCTGTTCCAGAAGGAGCCTGGGTGACCTGTTCTGGGGTTCCGAGGTGGGAAAGGGTCCCTTCTACCTGCGCAGTGGGAATGGTGAGGGAACTGAGACCCTGCCTGGCTCAGCGGCCCTGCTCTGGAGGCTCTGTCTCAGGGCCTGCCTTCCCCAGCCACCTGTTTCCATGGCAACCAGAGCCCTCAGGCTGGAGCTGAGCCCCACCCCACCTCACCTTGCCCCTGGGGAGGGAATGTGACCTTGTCATAGGCTAGCCAGGGGGAGGACATCACAGCTGGGCCTGGGTGGATGTCACCAGGCTATGAAACCCAACATCAAGTGATGGGGGGGAGGTGACTAGAATCCAGGTATCCTGTCTCCGCTTGTTTTTGATACAATCAGGGAGGCTTTAGGACAGGGAGGCTGATGGTTCTTTTTTCTCTCAGCCTGTGAAGCTGGATGTTCTGTCCTCTTCCTAGTTGTCAGAGCAGGGCTCTGGGCAGGGCCAGCATCTGGTCTGTGCACAGGGGGTGCCCTGGAGGCTGGAGGGGCAGATGGAGCCCGGGGTGGGCCTCCCACTGGGAGTCTTGGCACCTGGGGTGGCAGATAGCGAAGACCTGGTCCTCCCTGGGCTCACCCCACTTCCGTCCTGGGCTGACCCTGCCCTGGTTCCAGCCCGCTGCATCCTACTGATCCCTCGAGGGGGCAGTGGGTCCCTGACAGGGTCCCAGGTAGAGCTTAGGAAGCAGGTAGGAAGCAGAAGACATGGGTTCGAATCCCAGGCTTTGCACAAGCCTCTTCCCTTCCCTCCAGCCTCAGTTTTCTCATCTGTAGAGTGGGGATGATGAGGCCAACCTCACAGGGTGGCCATGAGGCCTTGGTGGGTACAGGATAGCTCAGGGCACAGGAACAGCATCATGGGGGACAGGACAGGGGCACAGTCAAGGCACAGGCTCTGGGGCCAGACCCTGGGTCCCACCCTGGCCTCACCTCTCAGTAGCTGAGGGGCTTCTGACCCCTGGTGCTATTCCTCCCTGCTGTGTGACCTCGAGCAGGTCACTCCCCATCTCTGTTCCTTTTATCTGTGAACAAGATCAGTGATTTTTACCCACATCCTGGGGATGTGAAGACACAGGCAAGTAGAGTTCTGGGCTATGTTGTGTCTGAGCCCTGAAGGGGAGCCCTCCCCCAGAGCACACTCAAGACTGGGACAGTGATGGGAAGAGGAGGGTGTGGTTTAGGGAAGTCACAGGGTCAAACGCACATTATGGAGACATCAGAAAATGCCCTGTGGAGTCCAGCCTCCCCACCGCCCACCCCATACCCTATCTGAGAGCCAAGCAGACACGAGACCCCTCTCCTGGGCCTGAGCCAGGGGTCCTGACCTGCTTTCAGTTCTTTGCAGAGAGAAACTCCGCCTTTGGGCACCAGGCCTGGGAGACACGGCCCCTGCAGTGACTAAGGAGGAGAGTCAATGCATCTCAGGAGCAGCTGCCGCTGGTGGGGCCCCCACAATGCACCGGGCCTGTGCTAGGAGCTGCCCAGCATAACCCTCGGCATCTCAGCATCTCCGTGTGCATATGAGGGCCCAGGGCTTAGAGAGGCCGAAGCTTCTCTTCAAGATGCACAGGAAGGGGCAGAGACAGGAAACACCTCATGTCTGCCCCAAAGCTCAGCCCTTGAGGACGAGCCTGTGCGCCCTGCTCCCAGTGTTGGCCTGGCTCAGGCCCTGTCCTCCCCGATGCTGGCTTGGGCTAGGAACGTGCCCCCGCCTCTGGGCTGCCTGTCCCCGTGTGGACAGGCCCTTGTGGCCAGGCCAGCTCTCTGACGAGCTATGGCAGGACATCTATATTGAGGGCTGTTGACACAGGCAACTTTTAGCCTCAGAGCAGAGCCTCTCTGAAAGCTGAGAAAACACTTGATGGAAAATAAAAAAGACTGCAGCTTTGGGACCTGAAAAGTCAGCAGCAAGGGAGGTTGGGTCTTATATCTGGCAGGAGGATGGGGCAGAGTAGGGAGAGGGAACAGGGCCAGTCTTTCCATTGACGGGTGTTAGGGGCTGGGGAAAAGGGGCCCTCAAACTAGGTGGGATTTGAAAACTGCCTGGGAGGTCCTTCCTGGACCCCAAGGCCTTGAAGTTAGCAGTAATGGGGCAAGGCCACCAGCAGGGCTGTGGGACTCACACACTCTGAGCAGCAGACCTCTTCTGTTCCCACCTTTACTCACAACCAGCGACACTTCTGATGTCCCATCCCTCTGCGGAGATGCCCTTGGCTCTGCCCTTCATCATTCACTCTTCCCCTGCCTCTCCTTGCCCCAGTTCAGTCAGTGTCCTGCTCTATCCAAGGGGCGTGCTGTGTGCGCCTGGATGCCTGATGGCCCCTCTGGCTCAACCGGTCTGACTCTGAGCTCCTCCATCCCCTCCAGTTTGCTCTGCCCTCCTAGTCAGGCCCCAGCAACAGAGATTGAGCATTTGCCCTGCACACCCCAGTTCCCCACTCCCCCAGCCGAGCAGGTACTGAGATCTCCTGGAGTCTTCATGTCCCATCCCCTCTGGCCTCTCCACTGCCGCTGCCCGGGTCCAGACCCGTCAGCTCACACTTGAGGGCAGCACATCCTCCTCTTGCCTCCCGGCCTCTAATCTCCTTCAGTGTGGACAGAAGCTCTTCCGAATTAAGACCCTGTCACTTCCCTCCTTCAATGCCTTGGATAATTCCTCTCCAGTCTGAGGATAATACCAATATTACACCAATAATACCAATGCTCTTTGGTATGCCTTCTAAGGCCGGTCATTCAGTCATTCAACAACTACTTATTTGTGGGGAGGGTGTAGCTCAGTGGTCGGGTGTGTGCTCAGCGTGCTTGAAGACCAGCCAGGAAGAACCTTCCCTCTCAACCCGGCAGGGCCTCTGGGATGGGTAACTTTGTGTGTCAACTTGTCTGGGCTCAGGGATGCCCAGGAAGCAGGTAAAACATCACTTCTGGGTGTCTGGGAGGAGACTAGGAGTGGACTGAGAGGAGTAACTCACCCTCAGCGATGTGGGTGGGCACCATCCAATAATGCACTGAGGGCTCCAACAGAATAAACAGGCAGAGGAAGGGAAAACCCCACCTCTGCTGGAGCTGGGACTGCTCCACCCGGGCTGCTGGCTCTCGGGCCTTTGGACTCAAACCTGGACTCCATCAGCCTCTGGTTTTCAGGTTTGGGCTGGAACTACACCACCGGCTTTCCTGGGCCTCCAGCTTGCAGACAGCAGCTCTTGGGACTTAGCCTCCATCACTGGGTGAACCGATCCCTCATAATAAATCTCTCTCTCTCTAGATCTTATTGGTTCTCTCTGGAGAACCCTGATGAATGCAGCCTCTTTGTTCTGACCCCACTTCTGCCACCATCCTTACCTTACAGCCACCCCTCACCACCCCCATCTCCACTTTCTCTCACTCCTCTGTGACCTGTGCTGTTCCTTCTTCAGAGATGCTTTTCCATGCACTCCTCCACACTTCTCATTCTACAGGCTTTCCCTGAAGCTCCTCCAGCCTCACCCACATGGGGCCACAGCTTTCCCTGTGTCTTCAGATCTCCCTCTCTCAGACGGGCTTTGGAATATCCTAGTCATTGCTGTTCCTCAAGCATGCCTGGCACAATCCTACCACGGGGCCTTTGCACTTGCTATATCCTATTCTAGAAGCCTCAGACATTTGCCTGACTCATATCCTCACTTCCTTAGGTCCCTGCTCAAATGTCACCTCCTCAGAGAGCTCCCCCAGGCCCTCCACCCCTCTCCATCCCTTCTACTGCTCTGACAGAAGGTCACAGACTCTCTCATTGGTTTATCATCTGTCTCCCCACCAGACAGTGGCTCCAAGGGGAGGTGATTTATTTTGTCTGCTATGTTCACAGCTGTATCCTCAGTGTCTAGAATGGTGCCTGCATGCAGGGACTGATATATCTGTGGAATGAAAAATGAATAAATGAATGGTGTTGATCACACAGTGCTGGAAAAGCCTGTTTTTGCCCTGGACCCTTCTCGTTCGTCCAGCCACTCCATGGGCTCAGCTAGGACAAGGTCTCAGCCTGGCCGCCTCTGTACTCCAGTATTGGCATGGGTCCAAGCACATTATAACACCTGCAAGTGTTTCCACCCTAGTGAGGGAGTTGATGGGTGGATAGACAGGGTGTCACTGAGAGCCCAGGGTTTAAAAATAAACCTGCTCTCAGCCCTCCCCTGTGTCATCTGTAACTTCCCATCAAAGCCCTGGGCAGAGCAGATTCCAGTCACTCGAGGGGGATATTCAGGCTCAAGAAATAGAAAGCTTATAAATAAATACTTAAAAATAAAAAAAGCTTATAGAGAAATCAAATGAACCCAATGGACAGAGGCCCCTTCTTGCTGGGGAATGCAGACACAGTACAGGTGTGAGGAGTGAGGGATGGAGACCGGGAGATTTGTGTCTCCGCTGAGCGGTACCTGGAGCTGCGGAGGGCAGGGGCCTGGGAAGACGGAGGATTGCGGCTGAGTCTGGGCCTCCCCTCCTCCTGCCCGGAGGGTATGACAAAACCCCATCCCGGCCAGTGGCCAGAGCCTAGGCCTTGTCCTGCCATCGGAGGGGGGGGGGAGGAGGAGGAGGAAAACCCCCCCGGTGACCTCCCTCCAGCCAGGGCCCCACCACAGCCTCCCTGGGGGCCTCTCAGGGCAGCCATGGGCTCTTCCTGTGGTGTGGTCCTAGCCCGCAATTAGGGGTGGTCCTGTGGGGAGGAGGGGAGTGGTCTCCTTGCTCCTCTTGGTCTCCTCTCTCCACTCCTCCTCTCCCCCTGGAGGCACACAGGGCTCTCCCTTGATGGAGTCCTCACTGTCTCCCGTGGTGCTCTCCCCTGCGCTCCTCCGGGACCCCCCCGCCTCCCACCCCTTTCTCTGTGAGGCAACTCAGGAACCACATACCCTACATGCCACACCGACCTCACCACCCCACCCTTTGCCCCCACCTTCTCCTTGTCCACCTTCTCACTCAGGAAACGGCAGCTCCATCCACCCAGCTCCTCAGCCAGAAACCTGGGTGTCTTCATGACAAATCCCTCACCACAACACCCACTGTCTCCAAGATGCGGTGTTTCACCCTTCAAAACACCCCCAGGACCTGCTCCCTGTTGTTCATTCCCTCAGCACCACTCTGGTCCAAGCCTCCATCGACTCCTGCCTGGAACACCTTCTTCACCTCCTTTCCCACCCCCCTGTTCCTGCCTCCAAGAGGGAGCTGGAAGATGGTTTTAAATCCCAAAACTAATTGGGCCCCTCCCTTATTTAAAACCATTCAGTGCTGCTCAGGGAACCTTGAGTCATCCCAGCCCTGCTGGCCAAGGCAGTGCTCCCACAGTCCCTCCAGCGCTCCCTCCCGCCCCAGGGCTTCTGCACATGCTGTTTCTTCTCTGTAGATCGCTCTGCCCCCACTCTTCAGGTAACCAGTTCCTTCAAGTCTCAACTTAAATATCAGCCCCTAAGACCCCCATCTGAGTTAGTCCGCCTTGTTATCCTCCCATCTGGCCTCCTGTACATGGCATGCTTGGCCCCATCCCGAGGTGTAGTTGTCAGTGTGACTTTTCCTCGAAGGGCCACGTTCCCCTCCTGACGGTGAGCCCCAGGAGCTCAGGCGCCTTGTCCCGTGTGTTTCTTTGTCATCTCTGTACCCAACATGTGCCTGTCACACAGCAAGAGCTCAGCAAACAAACTGGATGAATAAGTGGAACCCTAAGAATGGAAAGAGAATAAGGAATAAATAGCCTGTGTCCTTAAAAGAAAAGGAACAACTCAAAGTGCTGTTAAGTGTTGTGTGGGGGAGAAGGTGGACTTGTTTATTTTATTTTATTTTTTGTAACTCACACTGCTTAATCAGAGCTGGTAATTACAGCTCTTGTTTCTGGTTTGTGCCTCCTCGACTCGGCCCCGAGGGCAGGAACCATTTCATATTTAAGCAGTGTTAGCTCCGTGATGCTCTCAGGGGAGCGGGAGCACGTGCTAGAGTGTGGAGTGTAATTCTCAGTGATGCTAATTAGATCAGTAAAGCAGCCTGGGCTTGGGGCAGGGCTGCTGGGGATGGAGGGAAAGGGTGTCTGTTTAAGAAGCCAGAGAGCCAGCCCTGCCTGCTGTACCGTCCCGCCACATTTCCCAAGCGCTGGCCCCAGGGGAAATGAGGCCCCACCTCTGCCAGACCTCCCCTGGGAGACAGGACAGCAGCTGGTGTCTGGGGCGAAGGGGGTTTCTGTAACCCTCCCTCCATGTCCATCTCCTGGGGCTTCCTGGATCCTCTCCGAGGTGGTGAATGGTACAGGAGGGACTGCGGTGAGCAGGCTGGGGTTTCTAAACAATTTCTCCTCCCACCTGCTAGAGATGGGATGGGATCCTTGAACACTCTTCTGATCACATGTGCTCATTTCTACCAGTATTCTCCACCCTTATCATCTACATACCAGACAGTTTCCATACAAGATCAAAAACCCTGATGGAAAGCTCCTCAGGCTGTGTCATCGGACCCAGTTTGAGATGAGAAAACCGAGGCTTATGGAGACCAGGCCCCAGCCAAGTGAGATGGTGAGTGGGGGAGAGTACTTAACAGGAGAGGGCAATACACCATCGTGGTTAGAACACCAGCCTTAGCAGCTAACAGATCTAGGCTTGAGTCTTGGCTCTACTGTTTACCGCTGGTACATTTTCTTAGCATCTCTGGACATCAGTTTCCTTCCCTGTCCCACTCCCTTTGAGTCTCCCTAACAATGCCACCTGTTGGTGGTTAGACACTGTGTCTGTTTCACAGATGCAGAAACCAAGGCTCGGGGAGGGGAGAGCTTTGTCCATGTTTGTGCAGTGAAGACGTGGTGCGGGGACCTGGCTTGGGTCTGTCTGGCGCTGTCCCCGACTCTGTCATCCTGCCCACGCTACGCCAGCTCAGTCTCAGGGAGGACTTTGCCACCTGGGGCTCCCTGGGATAGGAGGATTTGCTCGGGGACAAAGCACACCCTCTTGTCAAGAGAGAGGGTCAGGTGGTCTGCACACGTGACCCTGAGTTGTGTCCTGCTGAACCCGGCCCAGCAGGGGTGGCGGCTCTACAGAGTGAGGGGGTCTGGTCGTGGCCGTGCAGGAGCTGAGCATCTCCTCCCCTCAAGGAGGCCACGTCGTGTAGGGGTGAATCACCAGGTTCTAGAACCCAGCTGCCCATATTGGAAATCTGGCTCTGCCATGTTCCAGCTCTATGACCTCAGGTCAGTGACTTAACTTCTAAGACTTTGTAGCCTCATCTGTCAAATGGGCATAATACCAGATAGCATTTACATCACAGGGTCATGGCATGTTGCACGTGGGGAACACTCAGTGCAACACCACTGACTACGATATTGGCCTAGCTTGGTTCTACATCCCTTATGGAGCGTGGATCCATTCCCCGTCCCCTTGGCCCCAATCTCAGTCCACACAGTGAGTTGTAAAGGAGGCAGCTCTGGGCTGGAGTCAGAGCTCCGAGTTCCCACCATGGTTTCACTGAATCTTGCTGTGTGACCTTGGGCACGTTCCTCCCTCTCTGGTCCTGATTCTCCACCTCGCCAGGAAGAGACTGGGCTAGACTAGACAGATGACCATGGGGCTCCCTGCCACCTCAAAGACCTGGATATTCTGCCATCGGTCTGTACCCCAACCCGCAGAGCTCTGGGCTCTGGGAAAATGAAAGTGGCAGAAAAATCCATCCAAAGGAGAACAGAGAGGGAAGGGCGTCCCTTTCACTGCAGCCACTGCTCTTTACCATTTCTTAAGCCCTTCCTCTGCACTGGGGCTGGACTCCACAGCATTTCCCCAGAACTTTACAGGCATTGCTTCACACAATTATTATCCCCATTTTACGTGCAGGGAAAGTGAGGCCTTGGGCCCAAGGTCACCTCCTCCAGGAAGTGTTGTTAGTTCTAAAGCCCGTGCTCTGGCCTCCTCACCATGGGCACGGTGCTAAGACAGAACCATGCGATTATCATTTCATGTAATTCCCAGGCGATCCCACTAGTACGTGCCAGCATCCTCAGCCTCGTTTCACTGATGAGAGAACTGGGCTCAGAGAGGCCACGCCGGGACACAGCCAGTAAGGAGGGTGGCCGGACCCATCACGATACCCCAGCGGCCACTATCCACCACCCACTCCCCGGCTTCTCTGATCATCCCCTCTCCGTCTCCCACTCTCGGCGCTCTTCTGTCGCCTCCGTGGCTGATTCATCTCAGTCCACTCTGCTGAGTTTTCCTCCGTCTCATCTCCCCTTGGACCAGCCAGCATGGGTCCCTCATGATTGGTGCTCCTCAAAGATCTCTTCTCATTTTCATCACTGTCTACGTTCTCTCGGGACAGCCTCGTCCATACGTGTGGCCTCGGCCGTCACTGCCAGCGCCCAGGATCTCAAACCTCCATCTCCGGGGTGGTAGATAGAGGTATGGGGCCAGCAATGTCACTCCTAACTGCGAGGCCTTGCACAGGCTGCTTTGCCTCCCTGAGTCTCGGTTTTCTCACCTATAAAAGGGGGAAGCCACCTTTCTCACTTACAGGTCCTCTGTGATCGAATAAGGTCACAGACGTGGCTCTGACCAGTCAAAGCCCTACACACAGTAGAGGGTCCCCACACACAGTAGGTGTTCCCCACACACAGTAGGTGGTCCCCACACACAGTAGGGGGTCCCCACACACTATCTCTTCTTCTCATGAGATTCCCCTGAGCCAACAGTCTTTACTGAACCTCCACCCAATTCCTCACTGGGTCCCCCAGAGGAAGGAAGGTGGCTCTTTGAGGGGGGGTGGTCAGGGGAGACCTTCCTGAGGAGGTGACATTTGATCAGAAATGTGGATGAAGTCAGGAAGTAAAGCTCATGAATATCTATGGGAAGAGCCTTAATCGCTAGTGCAAAGGCCCTGGGGTGGGCGTGTGTTTGGAATGTTCCAGGGATGTCAAGAAGCCGGTGTGGCTGGGATGAAGCAAGCAACGAGAGCGTCAGGTGAAAACCTGTCTGCTCTTCCCGCAGGTTGGCTCTGCCGAAGGCACCTTCCTTCCTTCCCTCCCTCCTTAGCCTCCTCCTCCTCCTTCTTCTCTGTCTTTCTCCTTTCCTTCCTCTTTTCCGCCCTCCCTTCCTTCTTTCTTTCAACAAACAGTAACTAATTTTTCTCTGCGTACGCCCCTGGGCTTGAGGGCACAGCACGGAGAAATGTCAGGATGTGATAGCCAACCTGAGCGGTATCACAGATAAACGATGACCCCAGCATCACATCACTCACTCGCTGTGTGACACCGCGCAGGGGCCCAAGGAGATGCCGGGTTCTGCCCGGACGGGGAGTGGAGTGAGAGGGGAGCGTTTTCTCCATCAGACTCTCTCTTCTGGGCAAAGTGCCAGGGCCTAAGAGCTCTTAAGGGCCTGTGAGAATGGTTAAGGCCCAGGAAAACAATTGATTTGGCTTCAAAATCAAAGAAAGGAAAGCTGCAAAGTTGCAATTGATAAATGTTGAATCAAAGGTCTACAAAGCATAACATTTTCAAGTGCTCACTTCTCACTCCAACTCGGCTCCTGCAAAGTTACATATAATTTGTATTTAGTGAGGGATGTGGGGGCAGTTTAAGATATTTGAGCTGATGGGGGAAGGAGCTTCTAAAAGTGAGAGCATCTGGGGCCGGGAAGGTCTTAGAAGAGCCATGCGTGTCTGTCGGGGGGTGGGGGGTGCAGGGACAGCGGAGACTTCACAGAGGAGGGGCGTGTATCTGGAAGGGCGAGGAGCCTTTAACCAGCAGAGAGAGGGCCTTCCTGGGCCGGGGCAGCAGCACGGCAGAGCCCGGTGTGCCTGAGGAACAGGGACCGTTCACTGCACCTGCAGCAGGAAGTGGGGTGGGGGCAGGGAGGAGGGGGGCTGGCGCACACGTGTTCTTTCACCCCTGGAGCTTCTGCATCCTTGTACCTTCTTCCCCATCATTAAAACCCAACTCTGCCTTCATCCTCACGGAGGCGGGGCCAGCACGGAGGCTCTGCGCTGGGCTGGGTCTTCCTAGCAACCCCTCAGGCCTAGTCCTATGAACCCCATTTCTGTTCATGGGGCCTTCTCCTTGGTTTAGTCATGGGGAAGCGCAGATACGGAGAATAAAGGAGAGAAAAAATAACCCAGAAACACAATGCAGACCCCAAACTCCCTTCATTTCTGGAAATAAGCCCATTTTCTCTTCAGCCCAGTGTTTCAGTGGAAACCTCCCTCGTGTTCCTTTAGAGGAAAGTCATGCTGTTGTCAGCTCATTTGGGGATGACACCCATTCTCTGCCCAGCCACAGAAAGCCTCTAGGCTGCTGATGGGAGCCTGAAAACCTCTGTCTTCCCAAGGCTTTTAGGGGGAAAACCTGGGGATTCCGTGGCTGGATGTTCCACACAGCAGGGTCCCAACGGTACAGACCTGCCAGTACCACAACCAGCCACCAGGGGCAGCGGTCAGGCCCTCGTTCCTCTTTCCAGGAAGTGCCAGAGCTTGCTGGGGTGGGGGTGGAAGTGAGGCAAACTTGGAAGGGGGTTGGGGGGTACCACTAGGGGAGGAGCCACCTCCGCCTGCCCCTCCAGCTCACCTGCCCCCCACTGAGGCAAGAGCCCATCATCAGTACATCCTGGCTTTCCGGTAAATCCTGTCTTCCCCTGGTTCTTTGGATTTTCCTCCAAAATGCAAATTCTCTCTGACCTCTGAGGGAAAGCAGAATCTCAGAGGCCTTAGGGTGGGAGCTGGGGGTGGAGTGGGCAGGGGATGCTGTGAGTGTAGAGAAAGCGGATCCTGGAGACAGGATGCTCTGCTGCGTCATTGCTGAGCAACATTAGACAGGTTATTTAACCTCTCTGGGCCACTTTCCAACCTTGCCTACTTCATGGGCTGTCATAAAAGTGAACTCAGTCATTATATGTAGGGTTTGAGATAGCGCCAGACAGACAGCAAGCCCACAGTAGGTGTTAGTGACTATGAGAATGATAGTAAGAGTAATTATTATTATTTGTGTTGTCATTATAGTTTACACTGTGTCAGTAGTGCCTGCAGATGCAGGGCAAGCAGGAGGCCCTCAAAGGGTCTGGCCAGGTCAGGGCCCTCCCCCTAGGAAGACCCCCCGCTTTCCCCTCTCAGCACAGAACTCCTCTCCTCCCAAATTTTCTGGCCTCCATGCCTTTGGACATGCTGTTCCCTATGCCTGGAATGCTCTTCCGTCATCTTTCCCTGGCAAACTCTTACTCTACCTGGATGAATCAGCTCAGACGCCACCTCCTCTGTGAAGCCAGCTCAGAGCTCCCCTCCCTCACCCCTTCCAGAAGCCCCCTAGGTTGCCAGCACCTTCTCTGTGCTCCCATAATAATCGACACTTTCCAGGTCATACCTCCAGTCACCCAGGACTAGCACCGTCCCTTATGTTCCAGGGCAGGGACTTCCTCCGCTGTATTTCCGTCTCTTCTGGTCCCAGAACTCCACTTGGCACAGTGTAGGCGTCCATGAGTGATTACTGAACAAACAAATAAACAAGTACACTGTGCCAGGTTCTCCTGGGTCCTGAGTGACTCACCCCAACTCCCCCTGTCTGAGCCTCAGTTTCCTCATCTGTAATATGGGTGTGATAGCCCCTATGGGGCCCTCCCTCCCAGGAGAGCAAAGAACGCTGGCATCCTGAGGCTAAGGGCTGTGAAAGGGAAGGAATTCTGCTATTAGTCTCATCAGTTCTGCCATCTGGTCTTCGGAGAGAAAATCTTGCCTGGTAATTAGGGTTGTTAGGGGAGACAGAGACAGGGCTCGTCGTACTGATGCCAGCATCGACCCAGAGCAGCCAGACCCGAGACTGCGGGCGGCAGAGGCGGGCACTGGGACAGGGCCACGTGGGCGGGAACCTCCGCCTCATCTCCCGGAGGCAGCGGAAGACCAGCTTCTTCTTCCTCCTGGGGTGGGAGACCTCGTGGCGGTCCCGGTTCTGGCCTGAAGGTGGCGCTGCAGGCTCTCTCAAGTGCACTGAGCCCAGCGCCTGGAGGTGGGGAGGGGCTGGAGAGAACCGAGCCGAGGGGATGGGGAGAGATGGAGGGGTATGAGGAGGACGGGGAAGAGAGGCGGCGGAGGAAGGAGGAAAGGGAGAGAGCGAGGAGAAAGGGGACTATAAAGGACTGGAGGAGAGGACAGGGAGAGACAAGCAGGGAGACTAGAGCAGAGAGAAGAGAAAATGCTAGGGCGGGAAGGGGGAGCTGGAGGGGGAGAAAGAGGGTTCTTCCCATCCATGGGCTTGAAGGAGCTCGATCCTCTTGGAATCCTGCCTCCCCCAAAGTCTGCAGAGAGGTCACTTCCTCCCTTACTCCCTCCCCAATTCCTGCGTGTCTCCCAGGGCTCTCAGGGTGAAGACCAGCCTGCATAGTCCAGCTGACCCCTGCCCTCTCTACCTTCCCACCCCCACTCCACCCTCACACCCCAGGCCCTGGCCACGCAGCACTGCCTGCCACTTCCAAGGGTCCCAACTGTCTGTCTCTGTCAGACCTTTGCAGGTGCTGGGCTGCTGCTGCCAGTAATAACCTTCTCCCCTGTTTACCCCTCTTGCTGGCTCCCCAACTTCTCCTCTGGGTCACAGACGCCACCTCCTCCAAGAAGTCCTCTCTGACCCCCTGTCCTGGGTCAGGATCCTCGCCTGGGCTCCCCGTCCCACCCCGATCTCCCTGCATCTCAGCACTGACCACTCTGGGTTGTGACGGATTCACCTGTTTCCCCAGCCAGACTGGGAGCTCCCTGAGGGCAGGGACACGGCCTCGGGCCCTTCAGCGTCCCCATCATGGCCAGTCCAGTGGCTGAACAGGCACAGGTGGGCAATAGAACCTGCCTGTGGGATGAATGAATGATCTGATGAGGGGCTGAGTGTGGGAGAAAAGGAAGAGAGGCGTGGAGTAGGAGGAAGAAAACAAAGCAGGAACGAGATGAGTTAGAAGAGAGAGAGCGCTGAGGAGGGCACCACAGCTCCGGGCGTGAAGGATGCCTGGCCCCCGGGGTCTCAGCACTGCTTGGCGGGGATCTCCCTCCTGAGGTCAGCTGGCCGCCTGGTTCTAGACCCTTCTGACCATCGGCAGTTCTTTCTTATTGTTGGGGTGCAGGTAACAGAACCTGTTCAGCTGCAGGGGAAAGGGTCTCTCAGGCGCCCAAGACAAAGCAAGCAGCCAGAACGACCAAGGGACCTGCACCCGGACCAGGGCCCAGGCACCGGCCGGAAGGCGGCTCCCTCTCCCCTTCTCTCCATGGGACTTTTGTTCTCTATCCTCCTCAGTATCCAACACACTTGAACTTTATTCGCCATCAGCTCAAACAACCAGCAGACTCAACTAGCCTCTTTGAGTCTCCACCTCAAATTTATAGGAGAGGTTCTGCTCAGCTGGGGTAGGTGTCCACCCCGATCCAGTCCCCGTGGGGTTGGGGGGCGAACAGGTCAGGGTCACGGAGCACAAACAGGGTTCTGGGGGGCAGAGCAGTGCACACTGGGAAACGTGGGCGGGTAACGCCCACCCCCGGCATCCTCACCACATCCTCCCTCTGGTGTCATAGGTGCAGAACCTGCTTTTTGCCAGACACTCTGAGGCATTGATTCACATCTTGGTTAAACGTCACCCGGCCAGCTCTTGTTTTCCCATTTCACAGACCTGGGAGCTGTGGTTCACTTGGGTTCACTACCCTTGCTCTTTCCACCCCCCAAGCTCCCAGATTATGTTCGTTCCTCGGCCACCATCTTGTTAGGTTTCTTTGGTCCAGCCCTCTGTCTTCTCGGGGCCTCAGTTTCCCCCTCTGTCAAGTGGGGAAGACAGAGGGAGCCATGAGGCCCTTCTTAGCCCTGACACTTGGGGGGTCTTTTTGTTCCACTTGGAGGCAGCCAGCGGCCTTGGAAAAACTCATGATCCTTGCCCTTCCCTCCCCGTGATTCGTTTGTTGTTCGGGACTCTTGGAGTAGCCCTGGGTAAATATTAATAATGCAGAGTTGCCTTCATGTCTGAGAAAGGGGATGAATCATTTCCTGCTTCCCCCGGGCTCAGGATTGTAGCTGAAAGTACTCTGGATTTTTGGAGCAGCTGAAAAGGGACCTGGCTTGATGGGGTCTCATAGCTGGGGTTGAGCCATGACATAGCTGCTCCCCGGCTGCCTCGGGGCCTGAACCCTGCCGCCCCAGAGGCATGTCTGTACCAGAAGGCTCAGCGTCTCCGCCTGGTCCTGCCACATCCTTGCTGTGTGGCTCACTCTGCCTCTCCTGGATGTGTCTACCCAGTGGGGATGGAGGAGGCGGGTGTGCAGAGAGCCTGGTTCTCACAACACTGAGCCCTCCTGGGGCTCACCTGCCCTGGGCCTGCACTGGTCACATGTGGATGCACCTTTGTGTCCCCACCCCATGTACACTCCTCAAGGGCCGGGCCCCCAGGTTCCAGTCAGCACTCTCAGAGCTGGCCCAGTCCTGGTGCTTTTGAGAGCATCCATCCAGCTCATAGCAATCCCCTTCCCAGCCCTCTTCACCTACAAGGCGTTTCCAAGAATCCACATTTGCACTGTTCGACCTGCCTTTGACTAGATGGGTGAGAGCAGGGTGGACAAGCAGCAAACTGATCCAAGTTGGATCAGATTCTCTCCACCAGAAATCTGGGTGGGGACTGAAGGAATCGGGTTCCATCGGGGCTGTTCTCTTAAAGGGCAATGTTTGTGTTTAGGAGCCCTGGGGAACATCTCCTGTCTCAATGGAACAGAAAGAAGAAGGTCCTGCCCCATCCCCTGGGCCTGTCTCCTCCCAAGGTTGTGTGTCTCCGCATCCTTGGGTTCTACGATACATCCCATAATAGCCCTCTTGTCTGCTTAAGCCAGCGTAAGCCTACTGCATGCCACCAGAGTCCCGCTGATCCAGGCACATCCTGCGTGTGCCGGGTGGTGCTTGGCCATTTGACCCCATTCTGTCACTTGGTCCTCTTCTCCATCCGCCAGGTGGGCATTTCCAGCCTCCCACTTGGCAGGAAGCTGATTAGAGAGAGAGCTCAGACCCACCAGTCTAGAGTCACCAGAGCGGAGTCTGATTTTCTCAAGTCTCTTCCCACCAGACCTTATAGGATAATAACGGGTTGGGAGCCAGGGCCCCGGATGGACTTACTGGGACCACTCCTTCCAGAACCCACCAGCTCAGGTGCCAGCAGAGCGCTCACCTGACTAGTGGGGAGCTGGGGGCTCCGTGAGTCCCCGGGACAGCCCTGCAGTGACCAGTTCTGGAGCTGGGAGCCGGGCGAGCCGGGAGTCGGGGACACTCTGCCATCACTGTCTGAACGGGACGGGGCTCTTGCAGTTGGCTCTGTGCTCTGAGTTGTTTGAATGGCCCGGGATAACTGAAATCGCAACATCATCCATTAGTCTCAGGCCACAGAGGACTGCCTGGCGGCCGCAGCCCCTGCCCTGTGCAGTGACCTAGCCTCCTGTTTCTGTCTCCCAGTTGGGCCAGTGGGTTACTTCCAGGGCCAGGACGCCCACTCAGACCTGACACCCCCTCTCCCTTGATTCTCATGCACTGAGAGTAATTGGCCACCTACTGCTGCCCCCAGGGGAGGTGACCCCAGCGCTTGAAGAGAGAGCTATGTATAACAAGGGACACAGGGGGCAGGGCTCCCCATAGCCTGGCCTGCTGACATCGTTAGACTGTGGGCAGCATCCGTCTCCTCATGTCTGAAGGCTCCCCTCAAAGTCAAGGACAGAAGCAACAGAGAACCCTGGAGGCCACCATCCCCAGCCCCTTCATTAAACTGCTGAGGGAACAATGCTCCAGAGACGATAGGGACCAGCCCGGGGTCACACAATGACGATATGTCCTAGACAGTGTGTCATTAAGTGAATAGAGATTCCATAGAAACCACAGGCCAGACACGATGTGGTGCCCTGGGATTCCAGGCTAATCAGGCAGACACGGTTTCCGTCCCGATGGAATTCACAGTCCAAGAGGGGAGAGAAGCCGCTAATTCTCTGTGAACCGTGGAGTGTGTACCACTGGGGCTGAGTCAGGGAGGATTACCCGAGAGAGAGGGAGAGACATGGACAGAGAGAGAGAAAGAGAGAAGGATGGGCAGCAGGAGTGAGCTAGGATATGCTGGTGTGTGCACACACCTGGGGCACAGGTGTTCCAGGCACAAGGATGTGGGGTGAGTGGTGTTTGGGGGCCTGCAGCAGAGTGGCGGAGCTGGGTTAGGAGGGACAGGGCGGCAGTAGCCAGAGCACACAGGGCAGTGGGAGGAGCCTGACTCACTCAGGACTGTGACTCCAACTCCAGGCCCCGCCCCTTCTGGGTATGGCTACTTCCTCAGGTGGGTCCTCCCTACACCTAAGAAAGCCAGCACAGGTTAGACACTCAGGCAAGGAGAAAATAAGGAGAGAAATAAATGAGGTAGTGTGTGAGCAGTGGTTTGCCATTTGCCACTTGCCATTTGCAAAGCTCTCTTCACCCCGATTCCTTCACTTGGTCCTGAACACTGTCCCCACTGTGCAGATGAAGAAACTGAGGCTTAGTTCAGGGGCCAGTCTAAGACCTCCTAACTAGTGAGGGGAGAAAACAGATTTGAGTCTAATCCTGTCTAATTCCCAAACTGCATTCTTCCTATCCTTTGCCAGACAGTCAGGCAGGATTTTAAGTAGGGTTCACTAGGGAATGTTTCTCCCAGGTCATGAGTTTTGATCTGATTTTGGAAAGCAGCAGGGAACAGGAATCGGATGGCGGGGGAAGTGGGGGAGAGGAGAGTCCAGGGGTAGAACCTGGGGTGGAGGAGGCTCTGCAGATGCAGCTTATCAGCGAGAACTACAATAGCTGCATTTTCTTGAGCACCCACTATGTGCCCGGACTTTGCTGGCACTTGAGATGTGTCATCGTGCTTACTCCATAGATGGCCTGTGACATGGGCACTGCAGCTGGCCAGTGTTGGAGCGGGATCAGACCAGAGTTATCAGAACAGAACCCAAGGGCCCATTGCCACACCCCAGATGGAGCTTCTGCTGCCAAAATGTCTCCCTGGCTGTGTGACCCCTGACAAGTTGCTTACCTTCTCTGTGCCTCTATTTCTTCATCTGTAAAACATGGATGGTAATACCTAGGAAACACAAGAAGATATTTTTGTTCATCAGAGCTCTTCTTAGGAAGAGTGTAAAAGACTCTGAAAAGAGAAATCCGTGTAGTAACAAAAGCCAACACCCTGAGGGTACAGAGCCAGCAGGTGCCAGAGAGAGCGAAAACAGTCTGCAGGAGACAGGGACGCCTGCATTTTCTGGAGAAGGGGATTGTGGGGAAAGGGGAGAACATGCAGGGAGGCAGTGAGTCTGTGCCTCTCCCCTCTCCCCACAAATTTGCAATAAATCTAATAAATTCAGAAATGCTTGGTGTGGGTGGACATTTTAGAAACCAAAAATGGAGCTGAGCTTTGCAATCGAAATAATCCACAATGAAAGAGACCAGCTAGATTCCAACCGCAGAAGGGGTCCTGGGGCTTGGGACCCCCAGTGGCCACAGGCTGCCCCGGGCTTAAGCCAGTTACGTGTGATTCTTCCAGGGACAAGGTCACCCTAGCTGGCACCTGGTGACCCTGACCTTGATAGTCATATCCACCTTCTTGTCCTCTGTCTAACCCCACTAATGTCAGGTTCCTGCTTCCTCTGTGAGCCTCCCTGGAGCCCATCCTCTGCTGCCAAGCATCTCCATTCTCAC
This sequence comes from Camelus bactrianus, assembly GCF_048773025.1. Taxonomy (NCBI): domain Eukaryota; kingdom Metazoa; phylum Chordata; class Mammalia; order Artiodactyla; family Camelidae; genus Camelus; species Camelus bactrianus. Next base: position 58,626,058 of record NC_133551.1, read on the forward strand.
TCCCTCTATGCTGTCATCTTCATCAAGTTTACAAAGCGAGCTCTCACCTCCCACGTGAAAAGCGAAGCAAAGCAAAGCTAACGAAGCAAAGCAAAGAGACAAGAAGTCCTCCTTTAACCCCAGCTCCTCCCCCTCCCCCTTGAGCAAGTTGCACAACGCTCTTCACCTCCTGCCCTGGCACCTTTCAGGCCTCACCTACGACTGCTTTCTGACTTGTCAGGGTCACCAATAATCTCCACGTTGCCACATCTTATGACTGCTTCTCTGCTGGAGATGGGTCACACAAGGAACTGTGCTCCGTCCTTCTGGGAATGCTGCGACTCCTTAACCCTGCCTGCTTCCCTCCCATCTGCCTGGCTAGCCTATCTCAGCCTCCTTTGCCAACCCCTCCCCTCCTGACCTTCAGGGCTCAGGCCAGGCTTTCCCTGGTTGGGAGACGTGCTCTTTCCGGTGCGAGGCTCGTCACTCGCAGCGGGTATTTTTAACAGCTTCCCTGAGATGTAATTGACATATGATAAACTAAACATATTAAAAGTGACATATTTAAAGATATAATTAAAGGGATAATTTGATAAGTTTTGACATACGTATACATTCATGAAACCATCACTGCAATCAAGATGAGGAAAATACCCATCATCCCCCAGGTTTTCCTTGGGCTCCTTTGTCATCTGCCCTGAAAGCCCCTTCCCTCTCCCCAGGCAGTCTCTGGTCTGCTTTCTGTCACTATAGATCAGCTTACATTTTCTAGCATACGTCAGTGGAATCAAACAGGATGCATGCTTTTCTGCTGGGTTTCTTTCATTTAGCAGAATTCTTTTCATATTCGTTCATTCATTCATTCATTCATTCATTTGTGTGTGTGTGTGTGTGTGTCAAGAGTGTATTCATTTTTATGATGCAGTACGACTCTATTGCAGGGATAAACAATGTGTCCATTTTCCTGTTGATGGGCTCTTGAACTGTTTCTACTTTGGAGATATGACAAATAAAGCTGTTAAGAACATTCTGGTAGAAATCTTTATATAGACATATGTTTTCACTTCTCTTGAGTAAATACCTACGAGGGGAATGACTAGGTCTTATGATATGTGTTTTACTTAATAACAAACTGCCTTTTTTCCAAAGTGACTGTAACTTGACATTTCCACCAGAAGTGTATGAAAGTTCCATTTCCTCCACATCTTCACCAGCATTTGGTATGGTCAATCTTTCTATTTTTTGGTGAGAAGTGTTGGTTTCACTGTGGTCTTAATTTTCATTTCTCTAAGCACTAATGATACTGAGCATTTTTAAGTACTCACTTGCCATCTGTATACATTCTTTGGTGAAGCGTCTATTCAAATCTTTGACCATGTCTTTGAGTTGTTTATTTTCTTATTATTAAATTACCAAAACTCTTGAACTATTCTGCATACAACTCCTTTATTATACTTGCAAATATTTTTCTCCCAGTCTCTGGCTTGTCTTTTCATTCTCTTAACCGTTTTTCTTAGAAGAGCAGAAGCTTTAAATTTTTATTAAGTTCAATTTATCAATTTGTTCTTTTATGGATTTGGGGTTTTGGTGTCCAATCTGAGAAATCTTTGCCTAATTCCAGGTTACAAAGATTTTCATCTGTGATTTCCTCTAAAAGTATAAAGTTCTAGGTTTTACATTTAGATTTATAATGCATTTGAAATTAAGTTTTGTATATGGATAAAATTTTGAAATTTTGCCTGTAGACTTCCAATTGCTCCAGCACCGTTTGTTGAAAATACTATCTATTCTTTCCTTGATATATGCCTGCCATTCCACTTTTGTCAAAAATCAGGTGTCCATAAATGTGTGACTTTGCTTCTAGACTCTCTTCTGTTCCATTGACCTTTTTGTCCATCTTGATGTAAATATCATACTACCTTTATTATTATAGCTTTATAATAAATCTTGAAATCATGTAATGTTAGTCCCCCATCTTTGCCCTTTTTCTTTAAACTCGTTTTGTCTATTCTAGGTCTTCCGAATTTCCATATGAATTTGAGTAACCGATTATAAACCTTTACAAAAGAAGATGCTGTTGATTGGGATTCAATTTAATCTAAAAACCAACATGGAGAGAATTAACATCTTAACATTATCGAGTCTTCTGAGCCATGAATGTAGTATAACTCTTTATTTCTTTAGTCTTCTCTAATTTCCCTCAGCAATGTTTTATAGTTTTCAGGATATAGTCTTACACATCTTCTGCCAGATCTATTCCTAAGTACCTTTTATTTTTGATGCTGTTATGACTGATACTGTTCCATTAATTTCAATTTTGACTGTTCATCACTAGTATACAGAAATACAACGGATTTTTGTACCTCCTACAACTTTATTAAACATATTCACTATTTCTAATAGCTTTTTTTGTGGATTCCATCAGATTTTCTATGCAGGTGATCACGTCACCTGCAAAAAGGCAATTTTACTTATTTGTTATCAACCTGGGTGCTTTTTATTTCTTTTTCTTGTATGATTGCCCTGGCTGGAACTTCCAGTGCAATGTTGAGTACAGGTGGTGAGAATGGACATCCTTGTCTTTTGTCTTGATCTTACTGGGAAAGCATTCAGTCTTTTCCCGTAATGTACGATGTCAGATGTCACAGACACCCTTCATCAGGCTGAAGAAGATCTCTTCTACTCCTGGTTTGCTGAGACTTTTCATCAGAAATTTATGTTGGATTTTGTCAAATGCTTTTTTGCATCTGTTGACTTGCTCATATAGTCTTTCCTTTTTAATTTGTTAGTATAATGGATTTTTTTTATTGGTTTTTGAATGTGAAACCAATCTTACATTTGTGGGATAACCCCCACTGGGACATGATGTATTAACTTTTTCATATACCATTGGATTTTATTTGCTAAAACAATATTTGGGATTTTTACATCTATGTTCTTAAGGATTATTGGTCTATAGTTTTCCATTCTTGTAATATCTTTGCCAGGTTTTGGTATCAGGATAATGCTGGCCTCATATAACAAGCTGAGGGGGGTATTATTTCTGTAGAATTAAAATTATTTCCTCTTTAAATGTTTGATAGAATTTACCAGAGGACCTATCTGGTCCTGGAGTTTTCTTCATGGGAAGGTTTTATAAGTTCAAATCTAATTTATTGAAGAAATATAGGAATATTCACGTTATCTATGCCTTGAGTGAGCTTTGGTAGCTTGAGTCTTTCAAAGAATTTGACCATTTCGTCTAAGCTGTCAAATATATTGTCATAATGTTGTTATGAATATTTCCTTACTATCCTTTCAATATCTGTAGAATATATAGTGATGCTACTTCTCTCATTAATGATATTAGTAATTTGTGTCCTCTCTTTTTCCAACTGCCCACTTTGACTATGCATTTTTTTTTATTGATCTCAAAGCATCTGCTTTCAGTTTCATGATTTTCTCTTTTTCTGTTTTCAAGTCACCAATAGCAGCTGTCATCTTTCTTATCTCCTTTTTTTCTGCTTACTTTGGATTTAATTCTCTATTCTTTTTCTAGTTTCTTAAGGTGGGATCTGATGCCATTGATATGAGACCCCTTTTCTTTTCTAATATAGGTATTTAGTGCTATGCATTTTCCCCTAATTACTGCTTTAGTCACATTCCATAAATTTTGATGTCATGTTTTCATTTTCATTTAGGTCAAAATAACTTTTGGGGGCCTTTCAGCTCCCATAGTCCCTGAGCCACTGTGGTCCCTAAGTGGAGCTGAGAGTCACTGGCCATGAGAGAGTGACCCATCACTCACCTTCTAGTCAGTGAGTCTGCAGACCTCATTTTCCTACCCATCACATCCATCACATGAGTGACTCCTGATGGTCCTTCCAGCTCCACTGGCCTCTGATTAGACTCAATTTAATCCCCTCATTTCCTGAATGAAAACCAATCCCTCCTTCACCCTAAAGCTCGGTACCTCACAATGCAGTCAGGGCCAAGAGGTGTCTAGAACCCCTGCTCCTGGCGCCCAGTGAATGGCCTTTTAATGCCCCAAATTACAGTTTACACAATACAGTTATTGATCAGTTCTCTGGTTCATGGCTAAGCTCCTCATATACAGTATCTCATTTAATCTTTGTAACAGCCCTGTGGAGTAGGTAGACTTCCTGTGGCCATTACATAAATGCCCTGATCAAGGCTCAGAGTCATGGTCTCCTGCTCCAGGTTCCACCCAGAGGAGGTGGAAAAATGTGGGTTCAAATCTGTCTGACCCAAGGCCTGCCCTCCCCCCCATCCCCTGGGCAGTTCACCTCTCCTCCCGCTTTCCATGACTCAGGGCATGTGGGCACAGTCTGGGGGATTTTGTTGCAGAGGAACAGAAGAGACAGATCAGGAGGAGAGGGAGCAAGCTGGCTGGAGGCGGGAGACAGCAGAAGGGAGAGCCTCTCTAATTATGAGAAAGTCTCTTGACCTTTTCATGTTTGCTCGGCTAAGTCAAAAGGGGTTGAACTTTGGTGCATTGTCTTTAAGCATAAATGCAGATTAATGAGGAAAATCTGCTTTGCTAAGCTTGGAAAACATGGAGATCAAATTGAACACGGTACTAAGTCTGATAATGCCAACTCACAGGGCCAGAGACAGAACCAGAGCATGAGCCCTGTGTACGCTCCCAGTCGTGTCCTCAGATCCTGCTGAGGAGCAGAGGCCTCGTTACATTAAAAGTGAACCCCAGGAAAGGGACCTGGGGGACACGGACAGGAGTCTTCAAGCCCACCCTCCTGTCTAAAGACCAGACAACTCATGACCTTGTACATCTCAGCAAAGTTTACGATACAGGTTTCCAGGGGCTGATCCTCTTGGGTCCTTTGGGCCCCTCAGAGACAGAGCAGAGCGGAACTCAGGTGGCTAACACGCAGGCAGCTGAGACTCAAAAGGGCAGAGTGGGGAACGGAGCAGGGGACTCCATCTCAGCTATGCAACCACGCAACTTCCCGTTTAAATCCCACCAGCTAGGAAACCTTGGCTGAGGCATCTCCTGTCTCTGAGCTTCAGTTTCCACACCTGTATAATGGGGCTTACCTCTCCTGCCGTGAAGGGTGATGGCGAGGATTAAGTGAGATCATGCATGTAAAGGGCTTGGCTTCTGGTTCATCTCTTCAATTATTCAATAAACATTTTTGGAGGCCAGTCACAGACTGAACCCTAGGGAAACATCAGGCAGAAAGCAAAAGTGGAAGGCTACCGGCTATGGAATCACTGATATCCATGAATGTGGCTAAAGCTTGGTAAAATCACCTAGGAGCTAGTAGGTCAGCAGCCTGAAAACTGGGTGAGCAGGGTGTGAGCCTGACTCTGTCCCTGCCATGCTGTGTGCAACCTCAGGGATTTCACTTAGCCTCTCTGAGCTTCAGATTCCTTACCTGTGGAAAGGATGAGGGTCACAGCCTGAGAGGTCTGGGTGTCTGAGGGTGGATACTGTTGTGTCCTTCAGAGTCTATGGTTCTAGAAGCTTCAGTACCATGGTTCTATCAAGGCAGTTGGGGGCTATCAGAGGGCAGGAGCAGTGATGAGAATTCTGCCTAGAATGGACCCCACATCACCTCTTCCACTGGAGGTTCCCCTGCAGGAAAGGAGCTGGATTCCATGAGATAGAAAACCAGATGCATTTTTACAGAACTTGAAAGACCATCTGGATTCAAATCTAGGCTGTGTGACTTTAGGCAGGTCACTTTCCCTCTCTGAGCCTCAGTTTCCTCATCTGTAATATGGGAATAATTATACTCTATAGAGCTGATGAAATGTGTAAAATTCAGACTCTGATCCACCCAAGGCCTTGGTTATGCATCTGTGTCCTTCCTTGAGACACCTACGAGGGCCAGCTGTATCTCTATCCTTTAAGATCCCATCCTCAGGGACCCAGGGCAGCCTGGGGTTGTAGAGACCTTCCCAGGGAACTTTCTAATGTCTCACAGTGTGAAGAAACCTTCTCTTGACAACCTCTGTTATCATACCCTGTTGATAATTCTCACAGCCCAAGGGGCTCTGCCTGTCGCTGGGCCCTCAAACAGTGGTCACATGGACACCTGCTCTGAGCTCCAGATGCTGGGTGCTTTGCTGGTCAGTGATGCCCCCAGCAGCTCTGCAAGGTTGGCCTGGCCCTCAAATTACAGATGGGAGACTGGGGACCAGAGAGGATGACGAGCGCCAGGGTTGGGGCCACTCCTATCTGGGCTAAGAGCCAGTGTCCTCCCCATACCCACCGTCATCCCACCCACTGCCTCTGGGCTCTGTCCCCATGTGGATCACTGGTGTCACTGAGCACTGGCTCCGGGCACCAGTGGAAGTGCACTCTGTGGGCTGACCCTTCAGCCCTCCCTGCACCCCCTGGGTAGGGCCAGAAGGATCTAGAGATGAGGGGGTCACCCTCACTGACCACCAGGTGCCACCTCGGCCACCTCACTGTGGTGCACGCGCTCCTAACCCTGAGCTTCAGTATCGCACCTGCTACATCTTCTGCCTGGGGCACCTCTACCTGCACTGTCTACCACACTGTCTCCACTGGGAAAAGTGCACTCTTGGTTCAAGGGCCAAATTAAGGACCACCTGCCCTGGGAAATCTTCCCTGATCTCCCCTCCAGGAGCTCCCATCCGGAGGGGAGTCCCTCTGTGAAAACATTCATCTCCTTCATTCTTAGGGTGCGTCCACATGTCCTTCTCCAGACGGAGATCCCCAGATTGTGGTCCACAGTGGCATCAGCCAGCCCTTAAGGAGCACCTGGATATTTAATAGAAACTTCACTGCCCGGGGATTGGTGCTGACTGGATACCCCTCACCTCAACAGTCTCTGGGAGCTTTCAGTTGAATCCCTTGACTCTGTGAAGGGGGAACATAAACCCCAAGCTGCCTCATAGCCAGGTGAGGTGGGGACAACTCATCTCCCAAGATCCCTTCTAATGAAAACCATATGAAAATTCCTTCTGCAAAGGCCCCTCGATGACCTGACCCCCTGCTGCTCTCTGTCCCCTCTGCCTGCCTATTTTCTTCACAGCCCTTCACCACCCGATGCTACATATTCAGATGTTTATTTGCTTGTTTTCTTTTCCCTGCGCTAGAATGTCAGGTCCACCGGGGCAGGGAACTCGGTTTATCCTGCCCACCACGGATGCCCTTGGCCAGCAGAGTGCCTGCACACAGTCGGTACTCAAGCATGGTGATGTGCTTGTTGAATGAAGGAGCGGGTAATGAATGGGTAAGTAATGCCAGGGGTTCTGGAGTCAAGCCAATCTGAGTTCAAGCCCCAGCTCTGTGCCCAAGCTCCCAAGGGTCCCTGCACAGCGGGGCATCTCCTCTGGGAGTCTTTGCCTTCTCACATCTGTCGTGGAGACATGGTGGCACTAGCATGAGACGAGGCTTCCGGAGAACTGAGCACAGCCCCCGGTGCAGAGTGGGCTCTCGGCAAACATTCCGCCTCTAGCCAGCTGTCCTCACAGGCTTTGAGCTGGGGGGCTCGGGGCAGGCGGCTTCCCTCGAGACTCCGTTTCCTTGTATGTAAAATGGAAATGATAACACCTCTCCTGGAAGGTGGCTGTGAAGACTTGGGAGGGGATGACGATAGTCAAACTGACAGCCAGCTTCCTTCATGCTTTGCCTTAGCATCATGCAATTAGTGTATTTCATCTTTATTTCAACCCTGGGATGTAGGGGCTCATAGTATCTGTTTTACGCGTGAGAAACGGAGGCGCGTGGCAGGGAAGTAACTGGCCCTGGGTCACCAGAGAATAAGTGGTGTGCCCAGTGCACTGCAGGCACCCAGTAGGCCCTCAGGTGTGTGAGTGCCTGCCCTTCTTATCTCAGCCCTCCATCGGCAGATCCGCCAGGCCAATCTCTTAGCTGCTTTGTGCAGCCCTCCCTCCCTTGAGGCAGGTGATCTTTTTTCTCCAGTGTTAACACTTCAGTCATTCCCTTGTTTTTGAAAAGAGGTGGACACTTTGGCCAAAGAGGGGGTGCAGAAGGAGGAGACAAAAGAGCAGAAATTGAAGGTGATGGGAAAAGTGGGAATAATGTTTGGATCAATAACAGAGAAGCAGGAGGAGATCAAGCAGTGTGTTTTTCTGTATGTGTTTATTTATTGGAACACAAATGGATTTTCAGTCTGGGCGATACTTCTGGCAGAGTGAAATCAGGATGTGACTTCATGCCCATGACTGCACAACTGTGGGGAAGGAGGTGGGGAAGAGCTGCAGAGGATGCTCAGCCCCCATCAGTCCCCACAGGCCCCACTGAGCACACCCGGCATCCCCCGGGGCAGGGCCAGGGGCTCTGCAGGAAATGAACGCTGACTAAGCATCTGATGAGCCCTGGGAGGTGGGCAGACAACAGAGAACAAGAGAGGCCAGCCGTCCTATGAAGCACATCTGGGGGAAAGCGGAGGTGGCTACAGCAGAAGCTAGAGCTAGAATTGGTTCACTGACAGCCGCCACACTCACGCTATTATGCAAATGTCCCTGGGGTTGCTGGTCTCCTGGGGTAACTTGTTCCACTGTCACTAACACGAGAGAGTCACAAAGCAAGGAGGTCTGCACCCGCCTTCATCTCCCGGACCCGTGTGTGTAGTTAGGGAAGAGCTTCGTCCAAATGAGCGTCTCGCTGGGTAGGAAGCCGGGCAGCTCCAAGGCCCACAGCGTACAGGTGACCACTCCAGGGGCCAGGGCCGCCTTCCGGGGAAGGTGGGAGCAGGGGCAGTGAGAGAAGGTGGGGGGAGCGAGGGTGGGAGTGGTGCTAAGGAGAGAAGGCCAGGGGGACCCTGATCTTATTCCGGGAGCCGATCAGGACAGGCCGTGTGTGGGTGAGAAAAGAGACAGACAGCGAAGACGCTTCCCTGACCGCCCAGATTCCACATACGCATGCGCAGTACGCACACATACACACGTATGCGTGTGCACACCCGGGGACACGTATGCACACACGTACACCCTCGTGCACATGTTCACACACTTAAGCACACACAGAGACACAGATGCATCACATTTCTCTTTCTCCTGGGACGTGTCACACCCCAAGTCCACTTTTGCTTGCGTGACTGTTAGATTAGCCCGTTTCCCACTGCGGGACTGCGAGCTGCTTTGGGGAAGCAGGGATCGCTGCGGTGGGGGTCGCTCACCATCACCTTCTCAGCAGCAGGTGCAGTGCCCAGCCCAGAGCAGTTGCTCACTGAACAGGCATTTGTTAAATGAACCAATGAAAGAAGGGAGCAAACCGAGAGACAGGCGGCAAGGAGCGGACTTGGTCTGGGCGGTCAGCAGCGCGCTGCGCAGATGCACGTGGCTGGGGAATTTCTCAGTGACTTCCAGGAGGAGCCCTTCATCTCACTGCTGGAGATCAAAGACTCTTCTTGACACTTAAGCATCTCATTTGTTCTGCTTTTTAAACAAAAATCAGCACAGGATTTGGGCCCTGGAACTCGGAGAGTGGGGGCTGGGAAGAGTCGTCGCCACACTGACGGATGAACGCACTGGTTCTAGTTTTCTCAGTGCCTCTCCTCACCATCGCCCCTCCGGCTTAGATGGGGTGCCTCCATAGTCAGCAGGGTTTCCAGTGAGCCAAATAACAATGGGCATTTATGAGTGCTTATTGTATGCGCAAGGCCTCATCCAGCACCCCGCATATACTGACCTGTTTAACCTTCACATCAGCCCTTTCAAGGAAGCCCTATCCCTGTTCCAGATGGGGTCCTGCAGCACAGAGAGATACGGCCACTTCCCCAGTGCGTCACAGCTGCTGAGTGGAGGGTGGCCACGCCTTGGCCCCAGAGTGACTCCAGCCTGGTTTAAACACCTTGCCATCTGAGAGACACTGGGTCTCGCTCCAAGACTTGGATCTGGAAGTGGGGTGACAGGAGTGCCCCCTGAAGGACTGTTGTAAAGCCTAAAGGAGACAATGAGGGCATTCAGCAGGTGCTCAATAAATGGTCCCCTTTTGCACCCAGGCCTCATGGCGAACCATGAGGATGACTGAGACCAGCCTGAGCCAGAGGGAACCTGAATATAGCTCTGCAAGGGGCTTGGATCATTGACTTCAAAAAGTCCCATTCTTCAGATGAGGAAACTGAGGCCCTAAGAGGGAAGTGAGTGGTCTAGATAGCTGGGGTTGGGGTCATGCCTTCTCATTCATGGACCAATGTTCTTTCCTCACCCGTGGCTGTGGTGCAAACATTGCTTCTAAATTTAAGATAATAATAATTAATAAAAATAAAGGGATAAGTGAGAAAGTAGCTCCCAGCTGACCTGCGGGACTAGGGCTGGTGTTCACCAGCTTGTCCTGAGATGAAGGCTGAGGTCAGGGCCTCCTGGTGGCCTTTCTACAGCGGAGCTGGGAGCGTGGCTCCCGCCTCAGGGCCCTTTAGCGGCTTCTCACAGCCAAGCACGTGCCTCCCCTTGGCCTATCGGGCCCTTCCCGCATCATCTCCTGCCACGCCCACCCCTGAAGAGCCACACCCTTCTCTGAACCCGCTTCCCTCTCCCTCAGGATTAGGTCAGTTCACTGAACATGTATTTCTGGAGCCCAGCCTCTCAGATGACCAATGCTCCAAAAACTTCCGTGCAGAAGGATTAATACACCACATAGTAATTGGCCAAAAACTGTTGACAGGTCCTTTTGTGTATGTGACGTGCTATGGGTTTGTCCATCTAGTCAACAGCTATTCAGTGAGCGACTACTACATTCCGGGCCAGTGTAGCATGGGGGGCAGGAGTGAAGCGGCTGCAATCTAGGGGCGAGAAAAGTCCGTTTCCCTGCCAAGGCTGGGACGGTGGTGGCAAGAGGCAGCAGAAACAGCCAAGGGAGGGAAGGAAGATCGTGCTGGGACTGTCGGCCACTCTCCGGGGACCTGGGCTAACCCAGCAGAGCTGTCTGCTGCCTCACTGTCCCTCTGTCCCCAGCACTGCCAGAGCATCACGCTGGCCTTAGACACGGCCCTGCATTCACCCCGAGAACCCTCCGCCTCTGCTTACCAGACCCAGCCTCAGGACCCTCACCCAACCCAGAAAGGAGAAAGCCCCACTTTGAGCCCTCCCAGCTCAGCAGTTGTGGCGGGAGAGATGGGGAGCCCGACTTCTGCCCCCCAAGAGGAGGATAGACTCATTAATATGAGTGGGACCTCTGGCTCTGATCGTAGGATTTTACATCCTGCTTCTCCCACCAAAGAGCAACTATTACTTTAAACAAATAAACATAGACATGGCTCAAGCAAGCCAGAAAAATCAATAAGTAATAAAAGTTAACATATGAGCAAATACATAATTTCCATCACAGATCCTGAGAGGGTGTCCAAAAATCGGTCCAGTGATGCACCAGGGAGCTGTGAATCCTGGTAAGGGCAGGGCCTTGAGTGGTGGTGGGGTGGGGACAAGCTCAAAGAATCCACCCACATCATCCCTGACCCAGCATTTCCCTGAAATCTGCCACATCAGCAGGAGGAGCTGGAGGAAGAGCCCACGTGTCCTTGAGCAAGTCATGCTATGTGTCCGTTCATCTACCAAACAACTATTTACTGAGCACCTACTGTGTACCAGGGCAGCGCAGCACAGCGGAGCCATGACCCATCTCTGCCACGGCTCTGTGTCCGAGGGCACGTTACTTAACCTCTCTGTACCTGGAGTTTTCTCACCCGTGGAGTTTGATAACAACAGCATACGTCTCGCAGTGCTGTGGTGAGGGTTGTGGTAGACAGTCCATGCGAAGAGAGTTCAGCGATTTCTGGAACATGTAACTTCTCGATAAATGTTAGCAATGTTAGTGTTGTATCAGTCCCAATGAATCAGACATTGTCCCTGCCTCATGGAGCATACCTACAAGACAGGGTATGTTAACTCCTTGTAATGATGAAGACACCGTGGTTCACAAGCTGAGTGATGCACCAAATCTCACAGAGCTAGTCCCTGACAGGACAGAATGGGTCTGGATCCATAACTACTGCGTTTGGCTGCACGTAACAGAGAATCCCGAAACAGTAGCTTGAACAAGTGCAGGTTTAGTTTCTCACCTGAAGCGAGGCCCAGAGGTCAGCAGCTGGTGTTGGCCGCTGTGGGAGCACAAAGGAAGCCCCAGTCAGAGTGGAGCAGTCAGGACAGGCCCACTGGGAGGGGATATTCCTGTGGAGACCTGAAGGCCCAGAGGGAGGCAGTCAGTGAAGGAGGAGAAGAGAGGAGAGTTTGTGCAAAGGCCCAGGGGAGAGCACATGATGGAGACGTGTTAGCAGGACGGCAAATGGGTCCATGTGGTCCAGGCAGGTGGGGGCGAGTGGGGGTTGACCAAAGATTGAAAAGAAGAGGGAAGTGGTGGGGGCTGCACCCTGAGGGATCCCCGCATGGAGGTATTTGACCTTGACCCTGAGTATAGGGGGAGCCCTAGGGGACAGGAGGCCCTGAGAGAGTCTGCAGAATGTGCATTTTAGAAAGATGATAATGCTGCTGTTGGGATGGGGGGCTGGGGGAGGGAGAGGGGTAAGAGAGGAAGAGGGGTAGGCTGAGGGAGTAGGGGGAAGATGAGGGGAGGCGATGGGGAGGGTGGGGTGGGGGGAGGTGGGGCCTGGACCAGTTAGGATGCGTTTGTGCATCACGATTCCCTAGATGAAAGTAACAGGGCTTGAACACAGGCCTCACCTGGGAGAGCACTGGGAGAGGTGGAGGAGAGGGGCTTGATCACTCAGATGGGGGTGAAGAGGGGCTGCTGGGTCTTGATGATCAGCTCTGCAGTCTGGATGGCACCTCGAACCAGGAGCAACACAGGAGACACATTTAGAGCCCTGTTACCTAATGCTGCTGGTCTAGAACGGCCCTGCCTGCTTCTTACTGGTCTCAGCGTGGCTTTTCCATTCCGTTCAGTCAGCAGTGCCCTAATGTGGGAGCCACTGTAAAGCCTCCCCAGGTCCTCCGCCCCGGTCCTCCCAGGGGCCTCGGGAGATCCCAGGCTGCAGTGCCATCCCACAGTTTCAGACCGAGATGCGGATCAGACCTCATCTCCAGCCTCCTCTTGGAGTCAGGTCACAAGCAGGCTAAAGCCCTTTGGCTTTCCGTCCCCTCCAGAGGAAGGAAACTTCCCAGGCCCACTGCCAGGAGGCTTCCCGAGAGCCTCCTGGGGACAGGGTCCTCTGGGAGGGGTGGGGGCACAGGCCTGATTCCAAGCACGTTTCTGGGTCCTTAGACCCAAGACCCTGCTCTCCTCTCCACCCACTGATGACAGTCTTCCAAGCCTTCCTTTTGGCCGTAAGCTTTGAGGCAGGGGCTTTCTCAGGGGCTGCGTCCCACTCCTGATGTGCTCTTCCTTCTCCTTGATGCACAGAGAAGCTGACTCTCGGAGCCCAGGCCCTTGGGATGTTCAGAGAGGGGACACGGGTGACAATTCCGGGGGGAGGGAGTGTGGCCCGGGGAAATCCCAGTCACTAACTGTTAACATTTTCACCCTATTCCTCTAGTTTTTGTAACACAGCCTCCGAATCTTCTTATCATAGTTTGATAACTATTCGAAAAGCTACCTGATGATGCAACCCTGGGAGAAAAACAACTGACATTTCCAGGGCTCTGACCTGAGCACATCACGTTCATTACCTTGTCTCAGGCTCACCACACCCCTGGGAGGGAGGCGCTGCTGCTGTCCCTGGTGTATGGAAAATGAAACTGAGGTCCGAAGAGGTTCAGTCACCTGCCCAACGTCATAACCCTCACTCCCTCCCCACAGCTGCTGAAAACGCCCTTCCTTATTATTATACAAGGGGCAGCTGACACCCAGAGAGGGCAAGCAACTTGCTCAAGTTCACACAGCACATTAGTGGCTGAGTCAGGCCTCCCAATTCTCCCCCAGGTTCTCTCTACCTTCAGGCCCCTCTGGCTACTTTCTTCTTGGGCACTGGCAGGGAAGTGACCCAGAGGATGGAGAAGACTGGATACAGGGAGGTCCGGGTAGCTCTGGAGGGTGCCGTGAGGATGCCCATGGCTGCCCAGGGACCCTGGGGTCCCTCCTTCCTCCCACCCCCACACTGCAGAGACATACAGGCTTTGAAAATGAAAGCCAGCTTGAAGTAAACAGATTAGTAGTAGTTTTGTGCTTGTACCTTATTAATTAAGTGTCCTAAATACATTGAAACCTGGGCATTTAATTTAGATTTATAGGGATAATTTAAATTTATAAGACCAGCTATTATGCATTAAGTACAGAAAATGCCAATTGATTTTCACAGGCGGTATTTATTGAAGTGTTAAAAAAGAAAACTACGTAAAATGTAATTACCCTTGTGGTGAGTGTAAGCGCCGGCAGGGAGTTTAGGGTGATGACGGGGGTGGGGAGGTCTGCCTCACTTCAGGAGCTGTTCTCTTCTTTTCTGGTTGGTAATTTCATCCTCCCCTTGTTAGTCATTGAAATAGAAGTCAGCATCACACGCATAAAATACGCACATTATGCATCACGATGCAAGATGCTGCCCAGGCTGCTTCTACACCAGCTTCACGGCTGATGGGTGGTGCGGGGTGAGGTGGCGTGGTGGACGCCAGGGTGAGAGTCAGGAGCCCCAGGTCCTCATCACAGCAGGCATCACCCACCCTGTACCTTGGGGCGCTCACCTCACCTCTGTGCACCTGTCTCCAGGGCTCAGAATCAGAAGGGGCGAGGGCTGGTGGTCTGGATGCCCCAAGCAGCTCTGATGTCTGATGAACTTGAAGATTTGGTCCCACAGCTGCATGGAGCTTTGGATGCTGTGTCCAAATACCCCCATCTCTGTCTCTCTCTGTCTCCTGGCATACCCTGCAGTCTTGGAAGCTTTACTTTCATGATTCCGAGGGGACCACATCTGCAAGGTGGCAGATGGGCCCGGTGATTGGCCAGCCACCCTCCGGTGGTCAGGCCAAACCATAGGGTGCTGTGCTAAAGCAGTGAGGAAGGTGGCCCCACGCAATACAGGTACCACGGCCCCTGAGGGCTGGGCCAGGGTTGGTCGTGCAAAAGCCACACCAGGAGCTTTAAACAGACAGTGTTAATAAAAGGGACCCATCATAAAAGCATTGGAAGGGCTGACAGAGCCAAAGGGAAGTGAAGATAAAACCCAGAGCTTAGCTCCTGCCAGGGATTCTAGAGCTGGAGACACACGGGGAGGGGAGGTGAAGCCAAGGTCCAGGGCACTGGCTGTGATGCTGGTGGAGATGCTGGGGCCACCGCTCACCTCCACTGCCAGACCCACCAAGGTCCACTGGAGCCCACGCCCGCCCACTGCTGTGGCTGACAGAGCCCGTGACCGCTGCCTGGACCACCACGGGCCACTCCCTGCTCAGCGAATGCTACTCGGTGAGCATCTCTGGGAACCCTGCCTCCCACGTAATAAGCATTAAGCTAAAATGCCTTTGTTTAGCTCCCAGGAAACATCCTGACGAGGCCCACCTAGGAATAACTGCAGGAAAGAAAAAATTAACAAATGCCCTCTTAAGGCTGACAGGAAACAAGAAATGTATGACTTTACTCCCTCCTTTCTTAGTTTAAAAGAAGCCTGAATTCTAACCCAGTCAAGATGGGTCTTTGGGACACTAGTCCACCATCGTCTCAGTCTACTGGTTTTCCAAATAAAGTGGCTATTCCTTGCCCCACCACCTCATCTCTCAATTTATTGGCCTGTTGTGTGGTGAGTAGTATGAACTTGACTCAGTACCACATCCCCCACTAGCACCTTTCAATGTCCAAGCAGGCAAAGAGGTCTGGGAAATGGAGTTAGCCCGGCTCCAGCATCACACGGTGGTGTTCATGGAGGCTGGGCTTTGGTGCTGATCAAGACTGAAACTCAGCTCTGTGCCCCTGAGCAAGTCATCTAATCTCTCAGAACCTTACTTCACCCACAGGTAAAATGGGCATAATGCCGCCCACCCCACAGGGTCGGCGTATGAGGGCTGAGTAAGTCCATGCAGGTGTCTGGGTGAGAACCTGGCATGGGGAGGCCCTCACACCACAGGGACTGACATTAGCATAGCAGACTCACCCCAGTTTACTCCTTGACCTTGAGCAAGTGCCTGGGCCTCCCTGGGCTCTGCTTTCTTATTTATTAAATGAATGGGGCTGGACTACAAGCTCCTCCCAGCCCCATGAGCTGCATGGCCATGAATCACTCCTTAAATGAGATGGACAGACCGGGACTGGCAGGAGGGATGGGGAGGGCAGACTTGGGGAGGCGCTGGTGGAGCTGGAATGTTCTCAGCTGTGTGCTTCACTGGAGAATTTGCTCACAAGTCAGACGGCTCACACACTTCAGCTGCCTTAACACTCCCTGTGTCTCCCTGCTAGTGTTGCCCTCCGGCAACACCAACCTGGTCTCTACTATCTCTTTGATGAGCTCACTCTCAGCACTGCTGAGTCAACAAGAAATTGCCAGGAGCAGCGTTTTCCTGCACCCTGTGGTCCAGAAGGAAAAGGAGCCTCCAATTAAATCCTTCATGAAGATTAAACTTGTAAGCACCGGGGCCTGTGAGGGCGCTGGGTGTCTGAGCTTTGAGGATCTCCCTGTTTGGACAGGAATTATGCATTTAGACCTGCTGGAACTCAGGTTCGGGAGTGCTGGAGATGCTGCAGGAGCCCGGGGCCATGGGAAGTGCTGTGGCTTTGTTGCTAAGAGCATTGGTGTCCAACAGAGAAGGGTTCGGAACCCTGCTCTGCCATCTGAGAACTTATGCCAATTAACTTAACTTCTCTAAGACTCAGTTTCTTCTTTCAAAGAAGGGGAATAGGAATAGGTACTGTAAGCGGCAGATGTGCTGCTTTGGCCCAACCAGCATCCCTTCCCCTCTCTAATTTCAGCATTCTCATTTCATCACTTCCGCCACCTTCCTTCAAGAAACTAAGCCTCTGCACTCCCCAGACCCTGATATTCTGCAGGGTTATCAGTCAGTGACCTACCCCACCTGGCTCCTTAGAGACAGATACGAGCCTAGACTGAACCAATCATAGCACTCCATTCCCCCGGGAAATAGTGATTGGTCCAAAGAAGCATGTGACCAAAATCAGGCCTATCAGAATCCTGGAGGGCTTTATACAGGGCAGTCCTTCCAGAGACACTAGGGGGATGACGTAAGCTTGGAGCTGCCAGTGGTTATGACTCTGCTCCCTGCTCCTGTCTCCCACCTCACGAATAAGTCCATAGCAAAGAGAAAGGTGCTACAGCAGGAGTCACTGGGTGTCCTACCGTGGTGATTATCACCTCAGTCGAGATGCCGGGGGAGTGTCTGCCTTCTCCCTCATGGCTGAGAGCTCCTCAGGGCAGGTGCAAGGTCTGATGGGTCCAGCACTTACACCTTCCTCAGCGCCTGCAGAGAAAGTGCTCAGGAAATGTCAGATGAATGGCGGAGGGCGTGAGTGCAGGAGTGCGTGACCGCGTGTGTGCTGACCCAAGTCTTCTCCTTCTTCGTGTCCAGCATTGTGCTCCAGCCCCTCTTCCTTGGTGCCTCCTTAAACACCCCTGTGACCAGAGTTACCTGAGCATTTCTGTCCTCCTCCAACATCCTCCTCTGGACTGGGAGTTCTGCATTGATTCATATTTCAAATTTATTCATATATCATACCACAAATATTTATTGAGTGCTTCTTATGAAGCATCTGGGGGCACTGTTCTGGGCACTAGGAATATAAAAATGAACAAGACAGACTCAGTTCTGCCCTCGTGGCATTTACATTCTAGTCGGGGAGACTGATGAAAAACAAAGAGCTGTGCCCTATAATGTCAGGTTCTGAAGCGTGCTCTGTAAAGCGCCATGCTGGGGGTGGGGCGAAGGAGGTGGCAGGTCCGGGGGAGCTGGTGAGTGAGGGAGTCCCCATCGTGGTCATCACCTGCTCAACACTATCACTGCCTGCTCCCTGCACAAGCCTTGGGCTCAGTGATGCTTGAAGGATGAGTGAAGTAAGAAGGTAAGGAGTGAAGTGTAGGCAGGTAGGCCAGTTGCTCTCCAAGACTTGGCCATGGGGAGCACAGCTCCAAGGGAAGTGGAGGCAGGGACAGGGGAGCTGGGGAGACAGCAGAAGCCCGACTTCTACAGCTGGGACCCAGGTAGGGCAGCGCCCTGGTACTGAGTGTGGAAGCAGGAGGCCAGTCTGTGTCGCAGGCAGAGCCCAGGAAGTATCCCAGCTGGCAGCCAGGGGTGGCTCAGAATCCCTGGGGGCAGCTTTCTCAGGAACTGGCCTGGCCTCTGCCCCTGCCCCTTGGAAGCTCAAGAATTTCAGACACAGAGTTGACTCAAGAGGGAGCAGGAAGAAACACCCCAAACTTTCTCTCCTCCCATTGCGCATCTGCTGGCAGGGCTCCCCATTGGCTGAACCCAATAGAAGCCAGCTGGCAAGAGGCCCTGATATGGTCCACATGGGTCAGCCTCACTGGTGCAGAGCTGGACAGAGGGGCCTGGAAGATGACAGGCGTGTGGGAAAGACCCAGCCAGAGAGGTTCAGAAGAGTATTCCCCACAAAGCTCATGCTGTTACTTCAGAGGGCTCTTTAGAGTCTTTTAGTGTCATTATATTTTAGTATCAATGGAATTTTTCATGAAGGATGTGAATTATTTGTTTTATTAAGCTATTTTAAAGGCAAATCAGATGACTTCATGCTCAGGGGCAGAAACAAGGTGACCCTGATGACGTCATGAACCCCCGTCCCCGGAAATTGGGTCTCAAGGTCACACTTGAGGCTCGGCAGGCACAAAGAGACAGCGGTGGAAAAATAGGGTCCAGGAGCCTAGAGATCCGAGTTCAGGTTCTGC
Source organism: Camelus bactrianus (assembly GCF_048773025.1). Classification (NCBI taxonomy): domain Eukaryota; kingdom Metazoa; phylum Chordata; class Mammalia; order Artiodactyla; family Camelidae; genus Camelus; species Camelus bactrianus. Next base: position 58,644,783 of record NC_133551.1, read on the forward strand.
CTCAGCTCCTCCCTGCAGGCTGAGCTCAGGCAAGTCCCTCCCCTTCTGGGCCTCAGTTTCCCCGACCTGCACCAGGGACCCCTAAGGGGCTTCCCAGCTCCCGAGGGCCAGGAGCCCTCTGAGAAGGAAGAAGTCACCCGCCTTGCAGGAGCTTGGTGTTCTTTGATTATGGGAGATGGATGACTCTGAACCAGTTTATATGGAGGGAAATAATCCAGACAAATGTCTCCTGGAAAACACCTGGGAGCATTTCCAAAACGATTAAAATGCAATGATGAGCGCTCGTCATTAACGTCGGTTGGGACGTGAGAGAACACCAGGGCCAGGTGTCGCACAGCAGTTTGGGAGGGGGAGGGAAGGGTCCTTATCTGGGAGCAGCAGCGAGGAGGCTGGCAGCTGGAAGCAGGGAAGAAAGGCTAGGCTGGTGACTGGGTCTCAATCCCAGATGTGCCTCTACTGCAGAGTGTGACTTTGAACAAGCACTTATGCCTCTCAGGGCTGCAGTGTCCCCAGCTAGAAAAGGAAGACATGGAACAGATCGTCTCTGTGGCCCTGTTCAGCGCTACATCCACGTTGATCGGGTGACCTGCCAGGAGGTGAAGGGCTGGAAAACGTATGTTGTCAGGGTCTTTAGGGCTAGGGGCACGTTCCTTGTGAAGTTATGAGCACAGCTCCACAGGCTGAATTGAAGGCTGGCCCTACTCCTTATGGGCTCTATCACTCCCAATAAGCCCCTTTTCCTTTTCTGTGCCTTGGTTTACTTCCCTGAAGATAGGGGATCATAGCAGTGATGGTTTGGAATTTAAACCTACCATCTCCTTATTTGTTTTCTATTTGTTCTTTCTTTGTGAATCTTCTCCCTTTGCCTTCTTTTGGACTGACTATCATTTATGATTCTACTTTGTCTTCTGTGTTAGCCTGTTGGCTATTTAACTCTGTTTTGTTACTTGAGTGGCTGCTTTAGGGTTTATAGTATAGATCGTGAACACAGTTTCATGACGTAGTATTTCGCGTATAGTTTAAGAACCTTATAGAGGTAAGGCTCCTCTCTTACAGCTGTGCTATGGTTGTCATGCATTTTACCTGTACCTATATTATAAACCCCACACCAACTGATTATTTTTATTTAAAGGGTCAATATTCTTACATGTATGTGTGAATCAATAGCTGGTTTGTTTAAATAGCTGAGTAGTATTCCACTGAATGGATGCTCACCTGTTGAAAGACATCTTGGTATTTTCCAGGTTGGAGCTATTATGAATATAGCAGCTGTAAATATTTGTGACCAGGTTTTTGTGTGAACATAATTTTTCAATTCACTCATGTACATATCTAGGAAGGGGATTTCTGGGTCATACAGAAAATGTTATCTGTATGATGATAACTTCCATTAGAGTTGGCCAATTTTGCTAAAATTTGACACAGAATGGAAGGATATCAACCTACACTTTCATACTGAATTTGATTTGTGATTTCACCATGTCTCTGTGAAACCAAATATTATCTATGCAAATTTTCAGGTAGCCACATATTTTGATGTGTAACTACATCTCTTAGTGAGTGAATGAATGATTAAGAATGGTGGCTATGGAAATGGAATTGGAGGAATCAATGTAAATAAGAGCTGAAATAGAAGTCTAAGGCTTGATGCGTCTGCTGAGGTAAGAATTGTAAAAGCAGGAGAGGGAAGAGTCCAAGATGTCCACGGTGGTACCATCTATGTGGTTACCTGACCAGAACTCTTTATTTCTTCACATGGATTTGAGTTACTGGCTCCTGTTCTTTTATTTCAGCCTGAAGGACTCCTTTTAGTTTTCCTTGTATGGCATATCTGCTGGGGACAAAGTCTCTTAATTTGTGTTTATCTGGGAATATGAAGTTTCTCCTTCATTTCTGAAAGATAGTTTTTCTGGGTATAAAATTCTCAGTTAACATACTTTCCTTCAGCACTTTGTGTGTGTTCATGCCATTGTCTTCCAGCATCAATAGTTTTTGATGAAAAGTAAGCTTGATGAAAACCCCTTGTGTATGATGTTTTGTTTCCCTTTTTGTCTTCAAGATTCTCTCTTCGTCTTTGCGTTGAGAGTTTGACTATGCCATATCTAGGTGTAGATGTCTTTGAACTTAACCTACTTGGAATTTGTTGAGCTTCTGTGGTGTGTAGATTGATGGTTTTCATCAAATTTAGGAAGTTCGGGTTATTACTTCTTTAAAAAATTTCCCCCTTATCTTTTTTATTTCTTCTCTCTTTCTGTGACTCCCATTATCTAAATATTGGTGTGTTTGATGGTGTCCCACAGATCTCTGATTATTTATGGTCATCTCAGTTGATGTACCTTTAAGTTCACCAATTCTTTCTTTTGTCAACTCAAATCTGTTGTGTATGAGCCATAGTTTTTTTTTTCTGGGTCTTAAAATTTATTGTTGAAAACTGGATATTTTAAACAGTATAATGTGACAACTTTGGAAATCAGAATCTGTCCTTCTCAGGGTTTGTTGTGCTGATGTTTGTTTTAGTAACTGTGTGTGTGTGTGTGTGTGTGTGTAAGTCTATTCTTTGTCATGTGTGGTCACTGAAGTCTCTGCTCAGACAACTTGATGGTCAGCTAATGATTGGATGTAGACTTAGAACTAGTGAGTTTCTCTGTCTTTCCTAGAGGGCTCTGTGTGAGGATTGGGGCATGACTTCAATCCTAAACCAGACTACAACTCTGCCTTAGCCTTCACAAGCCCCAGGTCAGGTCAGCCAAAGGTGAGCACTTAGGCCCTTCTCAGGTCTTTCCTGAGCATGTACACAGCCCTACTCATGCTCATGGCATCCTAGATTCCTGGGAATATTTTGGAGCTTTTCAAAGCCTGTGGGGACATCCCATTGCCCAGTTTTGTCTTTTAAACTTTTGGTTAGTCTATTGCTTACTCCAACTGTTGGCCTCTATCTCAGGCATTCATGAAATTAAACTATTGCCAGTAATTTTTTTTGGACAAATACCCCCCACCCCTCCAAAAGCAAAAGGTTTTTTGCACTTGACAATCTCTGACTCAAGTAAAATAAAGGTAGCCTTATAAGTGGGGTCTTCTAGGAAACTGCCAGACAAGTTAAATAATGATAATTTTCTGTAAATGTGACTTTGAAGATGATCCAACCTTGTTCTGCCCCCTTTCATGGTTGTTAGTCTGTTCTTCCCACCATGATTCTGGCGTGTTGGATTTCAAGGTTACCATGGTGCTGGAGAGAGGGGGGCTGGGACTATAGCAAGATAAAATGCCAGAAAGCTCACTGTTCTTACTGAGAGTCAACCTATCTTTTTTTTTTTTTTTTTTCAATAAATGCACCTGCGATTTCTGCAAGCGTGGTTTGGTTAATTTTCACAGTTCTGAAAAAGTTGATTCTGAGAGTGTTTGTCATGTTACCCATTATTTTATGAAAGAGAGAATTTTCAGTGGTCCTTGCTATGCTAATTTCACTAATGCCACTGATTTACATTGCTTTAATTAGAAATTTGCTGTCATTCTTACCTTTGTTTCTCACATTCTTATTTTTGTTCCTCAGTGCATAATATGTAATTTTTTTTCTTTCTTGCTGTTTTTCACATTTTCTCTTTTTCACAGGTTTTGATCAATTTGATTGTGAAGTGCCTTGTCATACTTTTCTTCATGTTTCTTGTGCTTATAGTTTATTAAGCTTCTAGGATCTCTGGGTTAATAATTTTTGTCAAATTTGGGAAATTTTCAGCTGTAATTTCTCCAGTTTTTTTTCTGTCTTTCCACCTTTCTTAGCCTTCCATATCACCAGTTACATATATTTTAGGCTCTTAAAGCATTTCCCACAGAGTGTTCTATTCATCTTTTTAAGCTATTTTTTTTTCTTTTGGGTTTCATTTTGGATCATTTCTATTGCTGTGTCTTCAAGCTCACTGATCTTTTCCTCTGCAATGTATAACCTGCCATCAATCCCATCAACTGCATTTTTAAAAAAGCCTTACATTTTTACTTTTCATATCTTGGCATTCTATTTGAATCTTTTATTTTACACCTCCCATGTTTCTACATATTATGCTAAATCTTTCCTGTAGTTTTTTGAAATACAGTTGTAATAATTGTTCTGATGTTCTTGCCTGCTAATTCTGACATCTGTCAGTTTAGGTTGCTTGATTTTTCTCCTCATTACAGATCATATTGTCCTGCCTCTGCATTCCTGATAATTTGGGGTGGAAAGTGGGGGTATCAGACATTGTGAAGTTGACCTTGTCACATGCTGGATATTTTTGTTTTTTAGGAAATATTCATGAGCTTTGTTCTGCGATGTAGTTAAATTATTTAAAAACATTTATATCCCTTTGGTTGTTGCTTTGAAGACTTGTTAGGCTGGCCAGAGCAGCATTTAATCCAGGGCTAATTTCTCCCAATACTGAGGTACAATCCTTCTGAGTATTCTACTTGGTTCCTCATGAATTATGAAGTTTTCCAAGCTGGCTGGTTGGAACAGATATTATTCCCAGTCCTATGTGAGCATCAGGGATCATTTCCTATTCTAGTGTTTTTAGATGGTTTTTGCCCCGCACGCATGTGCTGATCATTTCTCAGCGGAAGCCTAGAGGAGTATGCTTCACAGATCTCTGGGACTTTCTCTGTGCAGCACTCCTCTCTCCAGTCCTCTGTCTTGGGAGGTCTCCCCAGACCCTCAGCTCCATCTCCTCAACACAAGAGCCCTCCAGGCTCCATCAGGATTCCCCTCCCCTGCAACATCTCTTGGAAACCCTCTCAAGACTATAAGCTCGGAAACCACAGGACTCACTTCATTTGTTTCCCATCTCTCAAGAATTATGGTCTTTCATTGCATGATGTCAAATGTTTTGCAAACCATTGTTTTATATATTTTGTGTGGTTTTTCAGTTGTGTCAGGCAGGAGAAGAATTCACTTCCTGTTACTCCCTCTTGCATAGAAGCAAACATCTAGGGAAAAGTGCACTTTCTCCACGCACTTGAGCTCTGAATCTTCCAAGCAAGGTAGATATTATTATTATTATTCCCACTTTGCAGATGTGGAAACTGAGGCTCAGCAAGTTTAAGTGACACTAAGTTTCACAGCCAGTGTGTTTTAATTCTGAGTCACAAACCCAAGTCTATCTAAACCCTGAATCGTCCTAACTGTGAATTTCCCTTCCCCCCTCACTCATGCCTCTACTCAAAGATAACACATGGCCAGTTACTTAAGGAACTATGTGTTTGATGGAGTGCTGTGCAGAGATTTTGGACAAGCACTGAACAGTTCAGGCTTTTTTGACTGCCTTCTCCCAGCACAGAGACCAGAGGGCCAAAGCAACCTGTCCACGTGTCTGAAACACTGCTTCTCAGTCCCTCTGTGAGAGGACCTTGCCCTGACACATCATGATGAGAGAGGAAAAGTATAAGTGAGAGTGAGTGAGAAGTGGGTTTGCACACGCTGACATTTCAGGGGCAGGATGAATGCTGAAAGGAGGTTTTTTGTGTGTGTGTGAAAAGAGAATGTCTATTAACTAGATCTTTAAGAGTGATTCTTGTTCTCACCCCAGCAGAGACAGGAGGGCACACACAGGCATGGGGCCCACAGAGCACAGGGGCTTCTGCAATAAATGTGGGCAAGCAGACCCCATGGGGGCAGCGAGAATAATTGAGCCCAGGCGACACGTGTGAGCACAGAAGAAACACTTGCTTCTGGGAGCTCACTGACCTCACTCAGGGGAAGCTCTGGAGACCCCATGGGCCATGTCTCCACTAATAAGTGGCCCAAGCAAATAAGCCCAGCGCAGAGGCTGGACTTGGACAGGAACCAGGCAGCAACCTCCCTCTCCTCTTCCATAACAGGGGTTCAGCACTGGTCTTCCATGGGGTGGGGAGAATTCTATTTGCCGGCAACTAGGTGGCGACTTTTTGCCCTTTAGGTGTAAAGGATGGGGAGTAGGGAATCTGGGGCCACCTCTCTGCCCACCCTCTGCCCTGAAAGACCCTCATCTCTGGGTGGCCTGACATGCCTGAAACCCCAACTCCTCCTTTATGGGTCCATTCATGAAACGTTGCTAATCCTGACTCCTCACAGGGACTGTCTAGGCTCCTGGGAAAAGGATGGTCTTTGTCTTTGTCTGGCCTTTGTCTTTTAGGGACCCTAGATCAACATAGGAGCAATCAGAGACAACCGCCCCCGGTGTGGCGAGGGTGTCCAAGCACCAGCCAACATCGGGGGGCACTTGCTGGGGGCAGCATTTCCTGTCACCCTCTCAGCAGCTCAGGTGTGTCAGAGGATCCCTTATCCTCCTCTGTAATGTGAGGCTGTTACCTTTATCTGTATGGTTAGGCTCTTAACCGTGTCTGTGCGTGAGACTGCCATGTACATGAGAATGGGTTCATGGATGACTTGGCCAACACAAAAGAAAAGAAACAGACTGCCTTGGACTAAGGGATATACATGGTCCCTTCTGGCCCTGACTGTCCCTTGATCTTTGAGTCTGGACTTTCTAGGAGTGCACAGAGTGGGATCTGGGGATGCTAAGAAGTGAGGCTACTGGGGAAGACTATGGGGGATGCCCACTGTCAGAGGCAGAAGCTGCAAGAATATATTAAGTCTTTAGCCCCTATGTGGGTCCTCATCCAACTTCTGATAGGGCTCCCTGGCCCCTAGATCCTGATGCACACTCACCTTGCCTCCATGCTTCAGACTCACAGATGTCATTTGCGGTCTTTGAATAGTCAGTGATTCTTTATCCTCAGGGCTTTCCCATAGGCTGTTCCCTTTGCCAAAAATGTGCTTTATCTTTCAGGACACTTTCAGTTTCAGGGACACAAATCTGATTCCAACAGATTTAAACAAAAGAGCAAAAATGAGGCATCTCCTGGCTCATTCATCTCAAAAGTCCAAGGGTTGATGGCTTCAAGCACAGCTGAATCCAGTGGCTCAAATGATATCCTTTTATAATCTCATCTTTTCATCTCTCCCCTCCTCCCCGCCCACCCTCATCCTCTCCCCCTACCCACAACGTCTCTCCTTCTGCCTCTCTTTAAAGTCACCTCCTTCTCCCCCATCCCCAGCTAATTAAATGACACTGTGCTCTGGGTTTCATTTGCATTTGGCTCAGGGGCCATGGAGGGCCTGCAGCCTCGTGTTCATTAAACAGTTCTGTGTAGAAGGATGTAATGAAGCAATTTTATTACAACCATCGCCTTGGCTCATCCTGGGAGGCAATTGTGAATTCATTTGGAAGGAAGAGGGCCACAAAGCTCAGCCGCCAGTGCCTGGGGTTGGAGGGGTGAGTCGGGGAGGGCTTCCTTCTGTCAGGGTCAGGAAGTGGCCTGAGCTGCCTGGGGACCAGAGCTCTGGCTGGAAGGGGTAGGGTCGGAAGGGAAGAGGGACGGGCCCAGGTGGCCCCTGGTACTGCAGATTATACATATTTGCAGTTGAGGAAATAACAAACACGCTATGCAGTTAAAACTCCACTTGTTTGTGCGGGTCTGGCCTGCCGGTCTCTATTTTCCAGACAATTCCTGCTTGACAGACAAGAGGACCCAGCGCCTAGTGGGAGGGGCCAGTCGTGAGCCCTCTCCCTGGGTGCAAGGCTGCACTTGGCTGTCAGAATCCAAGCTCCATGAAAACATGGGGCCGCCCAGGGACGGGTGGCCCCACAAGCCTCCACGGGATGCCCACATGGCTGTGAGGGTAGGGCCTGCCCTGGGCCGAGAGAGGCCTCTTTGAGCTTTGTCAGTGCTACTGAACAGAATTTGGGTCCACTCACCCGTGCACTGTAAAGTCCGTCTGCTGACACCGGGCTGTGCTGAAGGGAGCTGCAGCGCTTAGCGCAGGCGCCAGGCAAGGAGTCCGGGCAGCTAGTGCTCAAAAGGCCTGAACTCCCTGATGGCTTCCGGGGAAAGGTTTTTAAAGACAGGGTGAGGGAGAGGGTTGCAAGGTTCACGATCAGCTTGTGGACATTCTTCTGATTGGCTGGGGGGGAGGGCATTGGGAGTCAACATCATCAACCTGCTGTTTCCAACCTGTCTTGTGTCTCCATGCTTGTGGGCAGCATCCAGTGCACTTCTTCCCCACAGTGGGGGTGCGGTGTCTGCAGAACAGCTCAAGGGACGTAGCTCAGAATATTGTCTGCAGCCCTTGAGGAGGAACTATAGGCCCTTGACTTTTCTTTGACGGCTAAACTGTTATTATTTTGTCTTGCTTGACTGTTTCCCTTTGTTCCTGCATTTTCTCACTTCTCTGATTAAATGTACTCTTTGGAACTCCAGGAAGCCTAGGAGACTAATATTTTTCTACAGGCAAGAGGCAGGCGGAGGACAAGGGGGGATCTGTTCTCGGAAGGTTCCATAGGGTCCTGCTCAGTTACATCAGTAGGTATGAACCTGAGATGGCTCTGGGTCCTCTGAGTCACAGGTTTGGGGAAGATGTCCTTGTGCGTGTGTGTGTGTGTGTGTGTGTGTGTGTGTGTTTGTGTGTGAAAGAGAGACAGAGAGACAGAGAGACAGAGAGAGACAGAGATAGTGGTAGTGGGTCAGGATTTGGAGCAGAAGGAGGGCAGGGCAGACCCCAGAGGAAACCGTAAGACCTTGAACAGACCACAGGGGATGCAAAGGCTTGTGCTGGTCTGCAGGGGCCATTAAGGTAAGGCCTGCACAGTGACCATGGCAACAGCAAACAACCGGGGAGTTGCTACCCTTGCTAAGGCTTTCCGTGAGTCCGGCTCTGTTCTAAGCACTTTATATGAATTATCTCATTTAATCCTCACAACCACCTTGTGAAGGAGGAATTATTATTACCCCATTTTTCAGATGGAAATCCAGATGCATTGAGGCTAATATGTCAAGGTCACAGAGCTGGTATGTAGCCAAGAAAAGCTCAGAATCCTTGAAGCCTGGCTTCCAAATGCACATGTTTCTAAAAGTTGGTTCATGGAAATTTAACAGGGTTGCATGTGTTTGTTGATGACCTACTATGTGTTGGGCACCGTGCTGAGGCCTTACTCCCAGTACTTAACTCATACAATCAAGTGAGAGGGATCGCCACCCCCACTTCACAGGTGAGAAAATCAAGGCTCAGGAGACAGACGGGCTGCTGGGAATTGCCAGGGCCAGCCTGGAACCTGGTGGTCCTTCTGGGTCCTGGGGGTCCAGACTCCAGGGCCCCCTCCTCCAGACACTGGACCCTGCTGGCTGCCATGGTGCAGGGGCTGCTCTCAGACCCAGAGTCTCCAAGGGGAAGCTGTACAAACCTTCCAGAGGCCGTGAATTCAAGCTGGGGTCTCTGGGTCCAGTGTGGCAGTTTCTTACTCCCTCCCCTGGGGGTCTCCCAAATCTAGATGGACCCAGGTCACCTGAACTAACTAGGCCTGTTCCTCTTCACTTTATTTAGAATCCAGACAGATTAAAGAATTCTGCTGACCCCTTGGGTCACAGCAGAACTCTGGGCCCCAGTGGGCCCTCACTCTGCCAAGGGCCCTTTCCAGACAGGATGAGTTAACTCATTAGCAGGGAAGCGGCCGCACTGCTGACAACACCCGGGCGTGTGAACCATCTGTGCCTGGTGTCCTGGCAGCTGGGCCCGTCCTGCCCATGAGACCCCATCCTTTCTTTCCTGAGCCACAGGGATGTGGAATCTGTGAGACTGACAGGGTCTGCTTTCCCCGAGGACAGAGGCAGATATAGGAGGGCACTTAGAGGAAATCTGGAGGGAGTTCCGGAGGAGGTGATGTGACAGGGAAAGGGGGACCTCAAATGGGCTAGAGGGGAGAATTCAAATTCCCCGAGCACCTACTATGTGTCAGACCTTTATACACACCCTCTTGTCTAAGCCTCATCAACCTGGGAGTCAGATATTGTCACCAACTCCATTGTGTGATCAAACCCATTTTGCAGATGAAGAAATTGAGGCCCAGAGAGATTAAAGGACCTGACCAAGATCACACAGCTTGGTCATGGGCAGAGATTGAAAACCAGGCCCCTGGTGACCCCTAAGTCCATCTTCTTCCTCCCAACCACACTGTCTAGGTTTGCTCTTCACCTCATGGGGGTCCCCATGGCTCCTCCACCTCTGTTGCCCCCAAAAAGCCACCAGGAGGCTCCTGTAAATCTGTCTTCAACCAGGAGGAGCTGAGATGATCTCTCTGGAAAAGAAATATTTCCCAGCAGAGTAAATCACCGGGCCTCTTAGTCACTGCAGGTGCAGACGCCGCCCTCCTTCCCCAGGAAGTTTGTAAATCAAACCTTAGCCCTGATTTGCAGAATCTGCTGGGGGATAAGTGAGGCAGGAAGCAGGGGGACGGATGCTGGGGGAAGAGCAGCACCCCAAGTCAGGCCCTGCGGGGCTCCATGGAGGGGAGGGGCACAGAGTGGTACTGAGGGACCACTGCTCCCACCTGAGCCCCCCCAGGGTGCACCAGACACTCTTGGGGCCTCTGCCAGCCCTGACATTCTGTGAGTCCCTGACCCTGGTGTCTGGGTGTCTGGGCGTAGCTGGAGCAAGAGGTCTGGGGCTCAGGGATGGAGGCTGGAGAGGGGGCTTTGGAGTGGGCTGAAGCTCTGAGCTAAGCCTTGGGTAGGGTATTTGGTGGGGAAGAGGGGCTGGTGGTCACAGAGGACAGGCCCAGGGTGGGATGCCCAGCAGGGCCCTGGGCCAGGGCATCAGGAGGAAGCCAGAGCGGCAGGACCAGCACCCTGGGCTGGGAGTCAGGGCCTGGGTCAGTTCTGGTGCTGCTGACTGGCTGTGTGACCTTGAGAAGTCACATGGCCTCTCTGGGCCTCAGCTGCCTCAACTGCAAAGTGGAGGTATTATTCCTGCCCTGGATGTGGGGCTGTTGGGAGGACTCAAGGGGATTAAAGAGGGAAAATCCAGTGGGGATGATCCATCCTGAACAGCCTGCAGGGCTTGGCTGCTAACCTGGGTGGAGTCTGCCTTGCTCCACCTCTGCCTCTGCTCCCAGTCTCCTTGTGAATGGCCAGGCCCTAGTGTCCCCGCCCCTGAGAGCCCAGCTGATTGGACAAGATGGGGTCTTTAGGCAAATGAGGCTGTTCCCTCCCTCTCTCCCTCCCTCCTCCCCGCTTTTCCCACAAGGCCACCATCATGGGGCCTCACACATGCTGGCTTGATTTCCCCCAGGGATGGCTGGAGCCTTGTAAAATGCATGATTTATTGTCTAAATGCAGAGAGCTCTGGCCATCTCTCCCCAAGATCCATGATGCTCCCCCAGCCCCACCACCGACATGTCCCTTTCTAATGCCTGTCCCCCTCACCAGCTGTGTGACTTTGGGCAAGTTGCTTCACCTCTCTGAGCTTTAGGCACCTCCCCTGTTAAATGCAGATGAGAATCCCTACCTCATGGATTTGTCCTGATTATTTGCACATCCTTGTCATCCTTAAGCAAACATTTCCTGGGAGCCTCCTGTGGGCCAGGCCCTGGTGTGGACACTGAGGACACGGAGGTGGGCAGTGGAGACCAGGTCTCTGCTCTCTCGAGCTTCCATTGTGGTGGGTTGTTGGGTGGATGTAGCGAGGACCTGGCTGGGAAAGTGTTGGCAAGTGGCCAAGAGCCGAGGCAATGCGGAGCACACGGGTGACACACCCAGAGTCAGGGGGTGGGTCTTCCGCAGAGCCCAGGCCCAGAGGGCTGCAGAGCAAACACGTGACACCCCCTTGTCGTGGGACCCACCCTAAGATCCTACTTGTTTTCAGTCCCCTCAACCCAATGAAGTCACCTCCTTCTCTGAGGACATTCAGCTCCATAAGAAGCATCACTTCACAGGTGCAGGAAGAGCCCTGTTTGGTTCCTTTTGTCACCTTGGGCCAGGCAGGAGCTCTTAGGTTGTCCTTTGACTCCCTTCTCCAAGCTTCCCATCCACTCCCCCAACCCCGGCTCCCCCATCATTCCCAGCCCCAAAGCTTCCTGCAGATTTACTGGGAACTGGGGGAGAAAGGGAGTTATTTGGATCTTGTTTTACAGCCCCCATTAGCTCCCTCCCTTCCTGTCCTTCCTTCTAGGAATTCCCTCTCCACCACTGATAACGAATTTTAAACTATTATAATTATTATCTGAAAAATTGGGGCCTGCCTCAGATAATTAAAATGAGATTCTGCTCTACTTTACCTGTCTCTTGCCTCACCTCTGAATGTGATGGGGAATTTCATAGCACACCTGGCACAGCTGTGAGAGGAGGCCCCCAGGGGAGCATCATGTGGGAAGGTAATTGTGGATGGAGAGCATCTGGAGACTGCAGCCCACGTGTGTGCAGAGTGCACGAGTGTGTGTGAGTGTGCAAGTGTGTGCTTGTGGGCAAGGACAGGGTGACCGGGCAGACAGCATCTTGGCAGGGGCAGGGCACAGAAGTGGGACTGGATGACAGATGATGGTGAGAGGGTACCTGGGGGTATGGGTGATGGGGAGCAGGTGTAGGTCTGTCCTGGGGGTAACAGCTAGAGGTCCCTGGAGGCCTGGTCCCCCCACTTCCTTGTTGTTTATTTCCCCTCTCCAAGCCTCCTCTCTCTCCTGCAAAATGGACATAGTGACCATTCCTTCATTGGTTGATGTATTTATTAACAGTCTCCTCAACAAAGATGCAAGCTCCGTGGAGCAGGGACCATGTCTGTTTTGTGCCCTGCTGCATCCCCAGTGTCCTACATGGTGCCAGGCACATAGTAGGCACTCAAGAGACACTAGGTGAATGAATGAATGAATGAATGAATAGATGGGTGAATGCATGGATGGATGATGAATGGGTGGATAAGCCCAACTCTCTCTGTTCCACAGTTATTAGCAGGGACTTCAAGAGGTTCAGGGGCTGGTCTTGGCCCTGCCTGGTCCTTCCCAGGCTGGAAGACACAACAGGGTGCCTGTCGTCATGATCTCTGGGCCCCTGGCACAGACATTCCTCTGTATCCAAGGGGTTTGAAGGTCACCTTCCTGCTCTTTCCTGCTTCTGGCCCAGCTCCTTGTCTTCCTCTCACGGTCCTCCTGGACTGCACAGAGCTGGCTTGACCCATGGGATTTCCACAGGCTCCACCCACCCCAGACCCCAGTCTTACAAAAATGAGGGAGGATGGCCAATGGGGGAGGCTTGTTCAGAAAGCATCCACTGTGGAGGGGACACAGATGTGCCCTTAGAAGCTCCAAGTAAGACAGCCTTCAAAGCTCCTGAACTCCCCAGTATGATATGGGAGACACTGTCTTGCCCTTAAGAACCCCTAGTCTGGACAGAAAAACAGACTGGCCTTTATAAACCACCAGTCTGATGGGAGAAACAGTCCTACCTTGAAAACATCTAGTCTAAAGGAGGAGTCCCGGTCCTCACTGAGGTCACAGACCCTCTAAGAGAGCCCGGGAACAGCTGAGGGAACCCGGTCCCTGCAAACTCAGGTGACATGAGCTCACACTGTCCTGACAGAGACCATGGGTGAGGTGGCTCCTCTCAGATGGGAGCCCTCATCCTTGAACTCTGAGTAGGAGACAGAAGGGCAGACAGAAGGGCAGCGTGAGGAAGGCAGGGGCTCCCCTCCAGAGGCACGGGTCCTTTCTCCATCTCTTGCCCTGGGAGGTGGAAGGCCTGGATCCCAGTCTCCGCTGCCAGAGACTTCCTGTGTCATCATGGACTAGTCCCTGTCCCTCTCTGGGCCCGTGTCGTCCTTGGCTGAGGGGTGGAGCTAGATGACTTGTAATGCCACCCCCTCCCCTCCCAAACTGCATCTCCTCCCTTCTCTCCTTGCCTGTGCCTCCCCCACACTCAGGGATGTACCAGTAAATGCAGTAAGTATTTCACAACTGGCTCTCCAGGAATAAAAGCCCTGACTTGTGGTGTTGGCCAGTCCCTGCGGTGTGAATACTCTGACCACGGTCAATTTCAAGCTACCAATGAGATGTCACTGAACGGGATGTTTGGAAAAGACACAGCGTAACACACAATTATACAGTGATTCTGTACAATAGATGCAACTAACCTCAACAGAATATACAATAGAACAATATTACAAAGTAATTAGGGATTTACCGGTTTTGAGTGTTTATTAACTTTGGTTTTAATATAATCTATTTCATTGTAAGGCAATACAGTTTAATTGTTAATCGTGTCTGTGTTTAACAACTGGCTGATGAAATTCCTGGCAATCTAACCGTCACTTCCGTGAGCTGGCTTGAGCCACTGACCCCACTCCTCCAGCCCCATCACCCCTGCTTCTAGATCCTACAATTATGCAAACAAAATTTTGCCTAATTTCATGGGCTTGGGAAAGAGTCCAATGCAGAGGCCCTGGAGGTCCGGCGGTCCCCACCTCACTTGATCACCCCTCCTAATGCAGTACTTGGCACCTTCAGTTTACTTTTCAATGCCTTTGTCATGAGAAATGATGATGATATCCCCTTACCAACTGAATCTATCACGGAGTGGGTGGGCGGGGAGCTTCCCTGGGGCTTTATATGAGCATCAGCAGCAGTTACTCCTTCAGCCCTCACCGAGGCCACCACAGGAGGGACACCGGGCTCTGCAGGCCTCCCTGGAAGACCCTGTTTGGAACTTCACTGGTGGTCACCTGATCCAGACCACTTGGCCCTCCTGCAGCCTCACTCTTGCTGTGGGAGGGGGGCGGATCTGAGAGGAGCTCTTTTCTCACCTGGCCTCATCCTTTCAGTCCTCCCAAATCGGCCTCTTAGGCTGCCTCTTTCAGGAAGCCCACCCTGATTAACACCTGAGCCTGCATCTCTGTCTTCAGCTTTTCTCCAGTGCTCTTGGGCTATGTCGCCAGGCCCCTAATCCTGCCTCCACCAACCCAGCAGTGGCTCCAGATGAGTGGCTTCCCCTCCCCAAGCCTCAGTTCCTTCATCTGACAAGTGGACCTGACCATCCCTGCCTGACACACCTCACAGGGTCTGAGTGAAGAACAAATGAAGGGCGGTTGGGTGGGAACCACTCTGAGACACCGGGAACCGTCTGAGGACCGTGGCTGCCGTGAGCACTCATGTGGCTGATGGTCTTGCTCTGGCTGCTGGTCCTGGGGGCAGATGTGCCCTGTGGTCAAGGCTGTGTGAGCCTCGGGTGGGTCTGATGTGTGTCCCAGCTGTGGCACGTGAGCTGTGAGGCCTTGGGTGACTCATGTTCCACACCTCTGGGGTCCTCACGGGTGCAGTGAGGAGAGCCTTTGACACCTCTCAAGGGAGGTGCGGGGGGATGGGAGAAAATAGAAGGATGCAGCAGGGGTGGGGTTTAGGGTCCCAGGGTGAGTCCTGTGGCAGTTGTCCAGCATGGCATTGACAGAGCTGTGTGTGGCATGGTGCCTGTACAGTCAATGCCATCTCTCCCCTGTTCCCACAGTGGCCTCTCCCAGGTCCACCCTTCCTCCCCCACCCATGGCTGGGCATCACTGCCCACCCCCAGACTTCCTCTCAGCTTCTCTTCCCCGGCTAACATCTTCCTGTTTTGTTTTTTTTTTTTTTTGCAGAGCTCCCCCTCAATCTCCTTCACCTTTTGTCAAAACACCAGCTTTGATTTCTGACAGGCAGGATGCAATCTGGGGGGTGAGTGACAGCCACCAAATGCTGTCAGGGTGCGGTGGAGGCGGGAGCCAAGTTGTGAGGGTGTTGGAGGAGCAGGAGCACACGTGGGTCCAGGAACAAGAAGGGGTCATTTGACGGGGCCATGTCTTCCCAGCCAACCGGGAACAGGGCCCTGGGCAGTCATCAGGGGGCCTCAGAGAGGCAAGTCCTCAGGTGATGGGTTATGTGACTGCCCCGCAGTCTCACAACACATTGGTCCCCCAAATCTAATGTGGCCGTGATCCCAGTACCAGGGCCCATTTATTGAGCACTTACAGTGTGCCTTTACACACACATCCTCTAGTCATCCTGTCCCGACCCTCTGAGGGTCTACCAAGGACCAAGGTGCTAAAAAGTGAAGGGTCTCCTGAATGGGGAGGAGGCGCTGGGAGCACAAGAGAGACCATGACCCTGTGTCCCCCGTCCCGGGGCTAGTCCCATGTCCTGTGTATGTTCATAGATGTGTGCTTGGAATATCAGTGAGGAATACCAATGAAGAACTCCTATGAGGAATAAACACCCCAGCTTCTGCACTCAGGTGTTTTCAGCATGGGTCCCTCAGAGGATCCCTGGAAAAACTGAGCCCCAGTTACTCACTTCCTCACATTCAGGTGTAGGTCCTGTGAGCCTGGGGATGAGCAGGACTGGCTGTGGGCAGCAGAGCTAGAGCTCTGGGGAAACACAGCAGAGAGTATCCCGGGGGTGGCTGGAGGAAAGGCCAGGCAGCCAGCCAGCCAGCGTGCCCTAGAAGTTAGTCTGAAGGCACTAGTGGAGGTGGAAGTGGGCTGAGTCACTGGGGGCGGCTGAGTGTGCCCAGGGACATGGAGCAGAGGGGCTGGAGCTGCAGGGGCTGCCCAAGGACTGAGACCAACCTGGAGGATGTGTTGGTAAGAAAGCACAGCCTTTCCCCAGGCCTGTGAGGGGCTTCAAAGGGCAGAGAGCGCCCATCTGGGCACTGGACACTGACAGTTGTGTAAAAGAGCAGTTTTCTTTCTACACTTTGGCAACGAGGAAGCCCAAGGGCAGATCTGTGGCTGACGTCTATCAATGGCACAGGAATGAATGGCATGCATCTCTGTGCCCTGAATTTCCATTATGATCTTTTTTTTCTTTGTCTATATATCTTTCCTCCCACTTTCAGTTGTTTATATTCTACGTTTGCCTTCTGTATACTTTTTGGAAGCTGCCTCACTCCTTAGACAAAGTGGGGCATAAATAAACAGAACATAAAAACCTCATAAGTATGCAACTGTTAATACTTTTCTTTCTACCTTAATTAAAGAATAAGGATTTTTCTTTAAAAAACGGCAAATATGCATTGGAAAAATTAATTCAAGAAATAAGAGACAAAACAAAAAAGAAGCTTAAATAAATAGTTCTGTTACCCAGAAATGTCTGTGATAAACATTTGGTGGACAAATTCCAGGCGTGTCTCCATGAAACATACACAGGATACGACAGAAGAGATAGACTGACAGGGGAAAAAATACGATATTAATAGGATCATATGTTTCCTCGAATTTAAGAGAAGAAATGGAAATTGTGGTAAAATTGAAGAAATTATGAACTTCAGATAAATTTTGCTTCATAAAAGATCTATTTTTCTACAGTGAAGAAGGAAAAAAAAAAGGAAAAACATTGAGATGTTGCCATGATTTTAAAATAACTGCTGATTAAACTTTTATACCATATATGATACCTCCCTGGTAAGAAAGATGAGGAAATTAGCACACCTTTCATTCCACAACCTCCTGGTTTTGTCATATTGTGTCAAGATTATACTCATTCGTGCTGTTTTGAAACAACATGGCTGTGACTGTTTAGATCAAGGCTTTGTTCTGCAGGTGTATAGATTTAATACTCATCTGAGCACCAATCCTCTCCTTCTCTAGACCCCCACCGCACTCACACTCTTGGCCTTGCCTTGCCTGAGTTCTTTATTTTTTAAATGTGTTTGTTAACGGTGTTTATTCAAGATAGGCTCATAAAGGTTCTTTTCTGAGTTCCCATATACTTGAGATAGAGTATCTGTTGCCTTATGATCTGGAAAAATCCACTTGGCAGGGTATAAAATCATATAGTTATAATTTCTTGCCCTCAGACCCTGGTAGATGCTGTTCCTCTGTCTTTTGGTGCTGCCATGGAGAAGTTTGCGCCAAACTGATTTCTCCCCATCACTGTGAGTTGGCCAATGAGACTGTTTTTGAATCTCAGTTGTTTCATTCAGATATGTTTTGTTGCTCACATATTTTTATTATTAATTTTTTTTTCTGAAAGATGTTCATTTTTGATCTGCAGATTCAGGGTTTGTTTTGTTTTGTTTTTTAACTTCTTGCATCGGATTGTGTTCTTGCATTATTCTTAGATTATGTTGTGCCGTTTACCTCATTGTGTGCCCATATATTTGACAATCTTTGTCTTGCAAACACCCTTTTCTTCCTAATTTTTGAAAAAAAGTTCTTTTCTAATTAAATCTAGCTTGTTCACAAAATTTCTTACAGTATTGTAATCAAACTTATTCTATTTTTCACTGTTTCTAAGGCAGATTTCATCACTCCTCTTTCTTTTCCTCCATTCCTTTTCATACCTATGCAAGACAACTTGATTGAATTTTATGCTGCTATTTTATAAGGTCTTACTTCAATCCGTTTGAATTTTTAAAAAGAAATATCATATTGTCTGTCATTTCCTGATCCTACCAAAAACATTTTTTCTGTTGTCTTCCCATATTTCTTTGAGGAATTCCTCTTGTGGTGTATTTTCCTCGTCAGATTTTGTTTATGTTCCTTTTCTCCCTTTTTGCAGCATTTGTGCACAGTTCTCATGTTGGTTTCTTCTTAACTCATTTTTGGATGGGGCCAAGCTCTTTATGGGAGGGTAGCATGGGAAAAGGTGGAAAAAATGGCCTTGGAGAGGCTAAGCTTCTATTTGGGTTTATTGTCTTAGGATCTCTTTTCACATCAGTTATTTCTTTTGCTGTATGAGTACAGCTCGGTGTTTGACATCTCAGTGATCCGTGTGACCCCTTCAAAGCTGTTTATGTCACAGTCCCTGGGGCTGGATGGCTCCTCACCTTCCCTTTCCCCTTCTTGCTTCTGGCAACTCCCTAGGGCCAGGAGGTAGCACATGATGGTGGCTTCTCCTTCAGATCAACTTCCCTGCTGACCTGCAGCACCCAACTCCTAGAGACTTCCATTCCCTGGAGGCCTGTCTGGGTCTCAAGAGTTTTGGGGTAAACCACTCAGTTGAGCATACTTTATCTTAATGAAACTGGCTGCTACTTAAGTCTAAGGATGCTCATGCAGGTTTTCGGTTTCTTTATTCATCCTGATAGATTTTACAATACTTGGCAGATAGGTTTCAGATTTTGTGGCTGGAGTTGTAGCCAATTTCTGGTATCATTCATAATGAAGATACACCCCCTTTATTTTTTATTTTTGTTTTTGTTATTGTTTTAGGTTGGTTTTGAGAGAAGGGAGTGAAATATGTGTCTGCTCCACCCTGTTCACCTAGGTACCAAGTGTTTTCCTCTTCCATTTTCTCTTTCAATACCATTGCCAACCCAAGGAAGTGGCAAGGTGGTGTCCCCTTGGAGCTGAGTAGAGAACTGGGGGACTCAGAGCCTGAGAGTAGAATAGCACTGAACAGCCATCATAGGCAAGAGCAGGTAGCACTCACAGGTACCTCATCCCCCTCCAGGAACACATCCTGACATGTGACCCAGGACTCTCCCATACACTGGCTTTAGGTACATGCAAGGCTTCTGCACTCCCATGGCAGACATCACTAATCCATCACAGCACTCTTTCTTCCCGATCCTGAACTCAATCCCAAAGTCCTTTTCAAGGCAACATACCAAGAAAACCCAACCAACTAGCATGGCTTGTAAAATGAAATTTTTGTCTACCCAGGATTAGAGATTTTCCCTCTAAACTGAGTAATTATGGAGTCAGAGAGCCCTGGCTTTGAATTCCAGTTCTCTGAAAGCCTAGCAGGGCAGACATGGGCAGGCAAGTCTGCAACTCTGAATCTCAGCTTCCTCATGTGTTAAATAAGGATCATTTTAACTTGGTTGGGGATTACATGAGATAACATTGGTAAAGTTACTGTCCAAGCACATGGCACATAACAGATGTTCAATAGTAGTTTTAGAAAGAAATGAAAAAAAAATGTTCTTCTCCTGTTTCAACTTATGAACATGGAGGAAGAGAGGCAGATTTCATCCCACATGTAAGCCCTAGCATTGAGCAGGATTGTGAGGTTGGGTCCAGACTCAGCACACAGCTGCTGTAATTGATTAACAATGTCTGCATGTACATGTGATGAGGAGTTGAGATTTGTGAGCTTCAATGTATCACCTGGGAAGTGAAGGAGAGGTTGGGAAGTTCAGGCCCTGCTCTATCACCCATATCCCACTGTTTCTTGTGGGCTACACAGATGCATGAAGGGAAAGCTTTGTTTTTACCGTCATGGTGCTCCCTGCTGCTCTGTTCATAGCCTGGTAATTTTCATGATCAAAGCTGAGAGAGAACCAAGACAAAGTGATGCAGTGAGAAGGTCACTGGGAGGTGTCAGAAAGCCTATATTCTAGTTCCAGGTTCCCATGGACCAGCTGCTTGTCTTTGAGCAAGCCTCCTCCTACTGGGGGTGGAGAGTAGAGGGCAACAGGTGATGGGAGTGGATAAGTGTTATCCAACCTGGAAAATGAAACTGGCCTCAATGATCTTTAAGAATTCTTCCAGGACTGGCAGTTAATACATTTGGGATTTTCTGATTTTTATTTGTCAAATTGCAAATTTTTATATGTATTTTACATTTTAATTGAGGTAAAATATATATATAACATAAAATGGAAGGACCTGGAGATCGTCATTGTAAGTGATGTAAGCCAGAAAGAGAAAGAAATATACCATATGATATCACTCATATGTGGAATCTAAAAAAAAGAAAAAAGAAGACACCAATGAACTCATCCATAAAACAGAAAACAGACTTGCAGACATAGTAAACAATCTTATGGTTACTGAGGGAAAGGGGGTGAGAAGGGATAAATTTGGGAGTTTGAGATTTGCAAATATTAACTATTATATATAAAAATAGATAAAAAACAAATTTCTTCTGTATAGCATGAAGAACTATATTCAATTTCTTATAATTATCTTTAATAAAAAAAGAATATGAAAAAGAATATATGTATATATATGTATGACTGGGACATTATGCTGTACACCAGAAATTGACATACTGTAATTGACTATACTTCAATTTTAAAAAATGAAAAAATAAAACAAAATTTACCACTTTAACCATTTTTAAGTGTAAGGTCAATGGCTCTAAATATATTCACATCACTACCATCTATCTCCAGAGCTTCATCATTCCACACTGAAACTCTACCCATTGAACAATAACTCCATATTTTCCCCTCCCTCCAGTAACCATTATTCCACTTTCTGTTTCTTTGAATCTGACAATTCTAGGTACTTCATAAAAGTGGAATCAAAAAATATTTGTCCTTTGGTGTCTGGCTTATTTCATTCAGCATAATGTCTTCACGGTTCATTCAGGTTGTAGCATATATCAGAATTTCACTACTTTTTAAGGCTGAATAATATTTCATTGTATGTATACACCACATTTAGTTTATCCATTCATCTGTCGATGAACATTTGAGCTATCTCCATCTTTTGGCTATTGTGAATAATGCTGTTATGAATCTTGGTATAAAAATATCTTTTCAGTACTTTGAGGTGTATATCCAGAAGTGGAATTGCTGGATTATATTCTATGTTTAATTTTTTCAAAGGACCACTGTACTGTTTTACACAGCAGATGCACCATTTCACATTCCCACCTGCAATGTCCAAGGGCTCCACCCTCACTAACACTTGTTACTCTCTATTGCTTTGATTATAGGCATCCTAATGAGTGTGGAGTGGTACCTTATGTGGTTTTGACTTGCATTCCCCTAATTTGTATTGTTTGTGAGCATCTTTTCATATGCTTTTTGGAAATTTTGTGTATCTTTTCTGGATAAATGTCTATTCAAGTCCTTTGCCCATTTTTGAGTTTTTTTTTTTTTTTCATTGAGCTTCAGGAGTTCTTTTTATAATCTGGATATTGATCCCTTATCAGATACATAATTTGTACATATTTTCCCATTCTGTGGGTTGCCTTATTACTTGGTTGATAATATCCTCTTATGCTCAAAAGTTTTAAACATTTTTCTTGATGAACTCTATTTATTTTTTTTCTTTTGTTGTTTGTGCTTTTACTGTCATATCAAAGAAATCATTGCTAAATCCAACATCATGAAGTTTTCAACTATGTTTTCTTCTAAAATTTTTATAGTTTTAGCTCTTACATTTATGTTGTTAATCCAACTTAGGTTAAATTTTGTATATATTGTAAGATAAGTGTCCCTCTTGCATTCTTTTGTATGTGGATATCTAGTTTTCCCAATACCATTAGTTAAAAAGATTGTTTATTCCTATTGAATGCTCTTAAAACTCTTGTTGAAAACCACTTACCACGTATCTGAGGCTTTATTTCTGGGCTCTGTGCTCTGCTTAATTGGTATATATGTTTGTCTTTATGCCAGTACCACACTGTTTTGATTACTGTAGCTTTGTAAACATTTTGAAATCAGAAAGTGTAGGACCTCCAACTTTGTTCTTTTTCAAGATATTTTTGACTATTCAGGATCCCTTGAGATTCTATGTTAATTTCTAATAAAATGGATGTTTAGGGTAGCTTTTCTATTTCTGAAAATAAATCATTGGAATTACATTGAATCTGTAGATTGCTTTGAGTAGCACTGACAACTTAATATTAATATTAAGTTTATAATATTGTCTTCAAATCCAAAAACATGAAATGTGTTCCCACTTATTTGCATCTTCTTTTATTTCTTTCAGCAATGTTTTGTAGTTTCTAGTGTACAAGTCCTTCACTTTATTGGTTAATCTGATTAGGTTATAAATGGTTCGGTTGTAAATGGAATTGTTCTCTTAATTTCCTTTTCAGATTGCTCATTTTTTGTGTATAGAAATGCAGCTGATTCCATCTGTTGATTGTGTATCCTGTAACTTTATTGAATTTGTTTATTAGTTATAACAAGTGTGTGTGTGTGTGTGTGTGTGTGTGTGTGCATGCACGTGTGTGTGTATATGATATTTAGGGTCCTCTACATATAAGATCATGTCATCTGTGAACAGAGTTAATATTACTTTTTTCTTTCTAATTTGAATGTACTTTCTTTCTTTTTCTTGCCTGATTGCTCCAACTAGAACTTTCAGTATGATGTTGAATAGAAGTGGTAAAAGTGGGTATCTTTTTCATTTCCCTGATCTTAGGTCTTAGTGGAAAAGCTTTTTCAGTATTTCACCGCTGAGTATGGTGTTAGTAATGAACTTGTTTTTTAAAGAAAGACCTCATGTCCCTGATTCTGAGTTTCCTAAACAAAACCTAGGAGGTCTTTGTTGGTCCCCATGAATTTAACAGCCCTGGACCTGCCTCCTAATTTAATGCAAATCCCAGCTGGCCTTATTGTGTAGGAATTTCAGTTCATTTGTACTTTCTTGGAGATACAATCCATCCTCATTTCCAGCCAAGGCTCTAATCTCTGCAATTTTCATGGTTCTAGTAATTATGGAAAAAAATCCAAAAGACAGGACATTTGCATCCTGTCTATGAGACTACACACCTTGCTGGAGTTTATTAAATTTATTTTGCAATGTCTGAGAAACTTAGACTCACTCTGCATGGCTCCAGAGGAAAAAACAAGAATCAGTTGCTAGAATCTTCCAGGAGGAAGGTAGGAATTCAAGGGAAGAAGCACTTAGCGACTGTCAGAGGAGGTCAGCACCCAGTGAGCCATCCCAAGAGGTCAAGGACAAGACCAGCAGGGTCCAGTGCCTGGTGTGGTCATTGAAGGGGGCAGTTGAGAGAAAGGACTATGGATCATACCTGGGTTCACTTTGCAGCTTCCCACTTTCCAGGGGTTCAGGCAAGTAAATTGATTTTTTTAAGCCTCTGGAGACAACCATGCCAAGCACAGAGCAATGCTTGGAGGTCATGCTGCTATTTCATTATAAAGAGTTGGGAAGGGGCTTCCTCCCACTCCTGGTTTCTTGCTTGGGCTACATGTCCATCAGTGGCTGGCTGTGGCCCTGCTCTGTACGTTCTTCAGTCAGGAAGCCAGGCTGACGAAGTAGCCACTGTCTGGAAAGTTTCCTCTCACTGTGGAAGAAGGAAAAATAACTCTGAGGTGTGGGAGGAGAGAGGGGAGAGTGTCTCATGTTGGCATTTAAGTGTCCGGGCCAGAACTGAAACATGCTGCTTTCACTCACAATGAGTGAGTCACAGCCAGTTACCTAATAAGCCCCGCCTAACCAGGAGGACCAGAAAGGGCAAGTCTTGAACTATTTGGTGAACAGAACCAAGGACTCTCACATTGAGTACTCTTGTCTGTGGATGATGAAACCTTTCAGTGGGAACCTGGAGGAGAGCATGTTTGAGAGGAAAAGTTAAAAATAATAACAAAGATTTTCTACTCTAGGAGCTAGCAGGACAGCATGAGGAGCTCCAAAGACCCATTTTTCTGTGAAACTGGTCAAAAGATGCTAAACAAAACAAAAGAAAACAAAACAAAACAAAACAATTGAAGCACTTAAAGCCTTTAGAAACAAAGCAAATGAAGAAGCATTTATTCAATAAATGCAGTAAATGTTAATAGGCCTTATCAGCCATTAAAAGCTGATAAGACCTACAGTGTCTGTAAAGTTTAAGCCAAGATTCGTGTCCTTACCACCCCTTCCCTGCACTGCATGATGGAAAGTGTGCTCAAGATTGATACAGCTGAGAATACAAGGCTCCCTCTCCCTGAAGCTTCCAGCCAGAGACCCATCTTCCCAAGATAGGCAAGACATCAGAATTTCTAACCCCACCCCCAGGCACCTGTTGTCAAGGCTAAGTTCAGGGCAAGTGTGCTGAGAGGTGGAGGCTCCCTTCTGCCCACCCCCCACTCATGGGTGCTACCTTGAGTGCAGCATCACTGAGAATAATGAGACCCTCATTGTCCTTGCCCTGCATCATGGGGTGAGAGTTTCTGGCTGAGAGAGGCAAGCCCCTAAGACCTGGAGCTGCTATTGCCCCATCTATACTAAACACTCAGATACTGAAATGGGGCTGTCACTCAGAGAGAAGTATGTCATTGTCCCCAACCCAGAAACAGAGCTGAGGCTGTGAGATGACTTTGCTCATAGGGAGAAGCTAGGTATAGAATATAGAACACAAGTTACCCCTACCCCAAATGAACTGACTTTATTTGAAACAGAATATGGAGAAGTTCAAGTCTAAGAGAATTACCAAAATTAGTAGAAGTTGTGGTAAAAGGCAACTGAGAAGAGACTGATAGACTCATTGGAGATACAGATTAAACTGGAGGCCAGCCAGCTATTTTCCCAGAGAGAACTAGGGAAACACAGGTGGGAAGAGCCCTCCTGGGATCAGAATAAATCTCAGATAATGACCCCTGGAACTATCCCGTCAAAGGAGCCCAAATTTGATTACATTTGTCTGCTAAGCAATTTATGCTCCAGAGCATTGTTAAAAACAACAGAGCAATTAGCCAGCAGTTAGCAGGACTTAACTAGGGTATGGTCATCCCAGCACGACTGTGGGCATACCCACTTCTATTCAACATTGTACTGGAGGTTCTAGCCAGGATAATTAGGCAAGAAAAAGAAATGAAAGGCAATCATGTTGGAAAGGAAGAAGTTAAACTATTTTTAATAGCAGATAACATGATTTTGTGTATGATAAGTCCTAAGTCATCCACTAAATTTACTAGAACAATAAAAAATTAAATCTACTAAAAATCTATTAGAACAACTAAGTTCAGCAAGATTGCAGGATACAAAATCAATATATAAAAATTAATTGTATTTCTGTACACTGGCAATGAACAATCCAAAAGGAATTAAGAAAACAATTACATTTTCAATAGCATCAAAGGAATAAAGTATTCAGGAATAGATTTGATGAAAGAAGTGCAAAACATATTCTGAAAACTACAAAACATGATTGAAACAAATTACAGGTAATCTAAATAAATGGGAAAACATTCCATGTCCATGGATTGAAAGACTCAGTATTGTTAAGATGGCAATACTCCCTAAATTGATCTGCAGATTCAATACAATCCCTATTAGCATCTCAGATGACTTCTTTGTAGAAATTGACAAGCTGGTACCAAAATACATGTGGCATTGCAACTGACCTGGAACAGCCAAAACAATTTTTGAAAAGAGAAACAAAGTAGTATAACTCATATTGTTTATTTCAAAACTTACTAGAATGAAACAGTAATAAAGGCAACATGGAACTGGCTTAAGGACAGACATATCATCAATGAAATATAATTGAGTGTCCAAAAATAAGCCCATGGTTCTGTGGTCAATTGATTTTCAACAAAGGTGCCGAGACAAATCAATGGGAAAAGAACAGTCTTTTCAACAAATGGTGCTGCAACAACTGGATAGCCACGTGCAAAGGAATAAAGTTGGACCTTTCTTTACATTATATGCAAAAATAACTCAAAATGGTTCAGGCATAAATGTAAGAGATGGACCTAACAAAACTCTTAAAAGAGAGCATAGGAATATATCTGCATGACCTCGAATTTGGCAACAAATTCCAAGATGAGATATCTAAAGCATGAGTAAATAACAACAGCAACAAAAAGCAAATTGGACTTTATCAAAATTAAAAAAAAATTGTTCTTCAGAGGCCACTGTCAAAGAAATGAAAAGGC
Source organism: Camelus bactrianus (assembly GCF_048773025.1). Classification (NCBI taxonomy): domain Eukaryota; kingdom Metazoa; phylum Chordata; class Mammalia; order Artiodactyla; family Camelidae; genus Camelus; species Camelus bactrianus. The sequence goes on from NC_133551.1 coordinate 58,671,144, forward strand.
ATGCCAAAGATTGGAAAAATGTGTAAGGAAAGATAGACTATGTTTTTAAAACTCTTACAACTCAGCCACAAGAAAGCCAAACACTCCAATTAAAAATGGACAAATAATTTGAATATATATTTCTGCAACAAATGGCCAATAGGCACATGAAAAAATGCTCCATATCATTAGCTATCAGGTAAGTGCAAATCAAAACCACTTCATACCTACTAGAATAAAAGTCAAATAATACCAAGCGTTATGTGGAAAAATTGGAACCCTTATACATTGCTCGTGGGAATGGAGAAAGTGTAGTCATTTGGAAAATAGTCTGGCACTGCCTCAAAATGTTAGACATAGAGTTATCATATGACCCATCAATTCCACTCCTCAGTATATACCTAAGAGAAATAAAAGTGCATGTCCACACAAAACTTGAGACACAATGTTTATAGCAGTATTATTCATACTAGCCAAAAAATGGAAACAACCCAAATATCTATCAACTGATAGATGGATTTAAAAAATGTAGTTTATCCATAGAGTGGAATATTACTGGATCATAAAAAAGAATAAGTAATGATACATGTTATAACATGAATAAACTTAGAAAACATTAAGCTAAGTGAAAGAAGCCAGTCACAAAAGGCCATGTATTATATAATTTCATTAAATGAAATGTCCAGAAGATTGAAATCTACAGAAACATAAATTAGATGAGTGATTGCTTAGGGCTTGGGGGGATGGGGTAATAAAAGGGTAATAGCTAAAGTGCATGGGGTTTGTTTATGAGGTGATAAAAGTGTTCTAAAATTGAATGTTGTCATGGTTTTACATGCCTGTGCTATACTAAATACCATTGAATTGTACACTTTAAATGGGTGATTTTTATAATATGTGAATTATATTTCAACAAAACTCTTATAAAATATTAATAGTAATAATAGTTGCATTTAAGTTAAGACTTCTGAGATGGCAGAGTAAGGACCTCTAAAAATTCTGCTCCTCCTTAAAATCAACAAGAACAATGGTAAGTGGTCAACGTCAATTTTTTCAGAGACTCAGGTAATTAACTAAAGTTTTGCAACAATCCAAGGAACATCTCTTCAAGAAAATCCCCTGAATCTCACTTTTAAAAGAAAGCTTTGTAGTATCTAACTTGCCCTGCTCCCAGCTTTATCTCCCTAACTCAGCAATAGACTTGAAAAGATGCAGCCTAGCAACCATAGTGGCTGTGAAAGCCAGCAGCATAGCAGCCCCTGGAGGAGCAGAGTAGCTTCGGTGCTCCTCTAAAAGGCTGAGAGAAATGTCACCATTTTACCTGTCTGGGAGATCACTGGATAAGCTATTCACAGAACTTATTATTATTTGACGTGACTTAGAGCTTGCTCACTGGGGAAAGTCCTATCCCTAGAGTGTTTGTCAAAAACAATCAGTGGCAATTGTTTAATAGTCCAGCTGCCTGAGATAATGATACCAGTTGAGACAACCAAGATGCTGGCCAAAAAGAAAAAAAAAAAGAAAAGAAAAATGTTTAAAAGAAGGATCTGGGGAATTAAATATCCATGGATAGAGGGCTTTGAAAAATTCCTATATGTTCTTGGGGATCTAGAAATCCTTGTGCATATGCAGGGCTGAGCCTATACTCAGGAAAAACCTGTGAAGTCCCTAATCTCTCACTTCTGCTGACATTGAGACCCTGTGAAAACAGTTAATTATGGGGCTAGGAAGAATTGTAAACTTCTAGAGGATTGAGTATACGCCCAACAAACACACAGGCACCTTTGGCAAAGCATAAGTGACATATTGGCCCAAGGGACTTAAGGAAATCTCTTATCTAATTATTTGCTGACCACTAAGTTATCTGAGCAGAGACTTCAATGGCCATACATAACAGGAAATACAGATTTTATTGAATTATTTCAGGAAATTCACCAGGCAAAGAAGCAGCAGCATGAACAAAAGCAACAACAACAAAACCAGCAAAAACAACAAACTGTAAGGAAGGAAATGGGAATCTGTTTGTTGAGCTGCTCCATTAGATTATTTTAAGTGTCCATTTTTCAACAGAAAATTACAAGACACGCAAAAGAAACAAAAATGTATGGCCCATACACAAGAAAAAAAGCAATCAATAGAAATTTTGCTTGAAGAAGTCCAGAGGAAGTCCTCGGACTTACTAGACAAAAACTTTAAATTAGCTATTATAAATATATTCAAATAACTAAAGGAAACCATGTCTGAAGAATATGTATACAGGTGATGTCTCACTGTGTAGTGAATACCAATAGAGGCAGAAACAGTTTTAAAGAATCAAATAGAAATTCTGAAGTTGAAAACTACAATAACTATTGAAATAAAAATTCACTAGTGACTCAAGATTTGAGTTGGCAGAAAAAAATCAGTGACATTAAAGAGAAGTCAATTGTGTTATCTAGCCTAGTCTAGAAACAGATAGAAAAGAGAATAAAGAAAGAAAAAAAAAACAGAGCCTCAGAGACCTATGGGACACTACCAAGCATACAAATAATGGACTCCCAGAAGAAGAGAGAGAGAAAGAGTATTTGCAGAAGCAATGGCTGAAAATTCCCCAAATTTGATGGAAAACATTAATCTACGTATTCAGGAAGCTGATCAAACGCCAAGTAGGATAAAGTCAGAGATACACACTATACACAATAGTCAAGTTATCAAAAAGCCAGACAAAGAGAGTATCCTGAAAGCACCAAGAGAAAAATGTCTCATCACATATGAGGAATTGATGGACAAGTTAAGAAATTACCAGATATGCAAAAAAAAAAAAAAAAAGGAAAAGAAAAACCAGGAAAATCTGTCAGTACAAGAGCTGTCCTGCAAGGAATACCGAACACAGTGCTTCGGGCTGAGATGAAAGGACATTGGATAACAACTTTAATCCACATGAAGAAATAAAGAGCACAGGTCCAGTTATCTATCTAGGTAAATATAAAAGGCAGTATAAACGCAATTTTTGTAATTATTTTCCTCTCATACCTGATTTAACAAACAAGTGCAGAAAGCAATAATTATAAATCTGTGCTGATGGACTTATAATTTATAAAAATAATTTGCATCACAATAATAGCACAGGGGGAGGTAATAGGACTTTATTGGAGCAAAGGTTTTTTATACATTTGAAATTAAATTGGTATTAATTTGAACTAGATTGTCCTAAATTAATGTTAATGATAATCCCTGAGGCACCCACTTAGAAAATAATTTTAAAAGACAGTAAAAGAAACAACAAGGAAATTAAAATGACATCTGGGGGAGGGTAATACCTCAGTGGTAGAGCATGGGTTTAGCACACTGAGGTCCTGGGTTCAATCCTCAGTACTTCCATTAAAAAATTTTTTTAAATTAAAAATAAAATAAAATGACATCACTGGCAGAGCTAGGATTTGATCCTGAGTCAGTGTGACTCTGGGCACGCCTGCTGTGTTACAGGCAATCCTGGCAATCACTGTCACCCTCACACTCACATGCATCCCATGAGGTGGGTGGCATGGGGACCAAGGTCTCCGTTAGACGAATGGGAAGACGGAGACAAGGGAATGTGAGGACATATCCATGGTACTGTGCTTGTTAGTGCCAGGGCTTGCTCCAAAACACAGGGCTCTAGATAATTTTGAAACTTGTGAAATAAATTCAGAGCTGTGATCATGGCACACTTCATCCCTGATGCTAATTCTTTAGAGGGCTTGAGAACCACCTGGGAGAGGAGGGTGGACATGTCTGTTCAAAATGCTGATCCCCAGGCCCCCGTGATTCTGACTCAGTGGGTACCCAATGGGGCTGGGGAATCTGTAATTCAAACAGGCACCGCCACTCACTCGTGCCCTCCTCTCCCCAGTCCCAGGTGATTCTGACGAGCTTGCCTGCGGAGCACACGTGCAGAGATCCTGGTTTGGGGGTATTCCAGGCCCTGCTCTATGCACCTCATGTTCACTTCAGCCCAGCTTCTCAGCACACAGATTCTGGATCCCGCCGACCTGCATTGCAATTCAGGCTACAACACTTAATTAATTCAGGTTACAGCACTCAGAATAGTGTCTGGCTTAGAGTACGCGTTTGATCGCATAAGCTCTCTTTGTTATTATTTCTTACTTAGTAATTGCAAGAATCCTGAACCATAGCTATCCTCAGCCCCATTTCACTGGTAAGGAAAGGTAGGCACAGAGAGGTAAGGGAATTTGTTTGAGGACACACAGCTAGCGAGTTGTAGAGCTGAGGCTCAAACTTCACTCCATGTGACCATAATGGCAGTGGCCCTAACCACTAGGATGCCCTGCCCTCATGGCACATGCTTCAGACGCTGCCCTTTACGCCAGCAGCTGCGCAGTAGGACCACACAGGGCTCTCGGGAGAGGTCACCCCGGCTGCTGGGCTTAGCTCCTGCCCCTTGAAGATGGGAGTAGAGCTGCTGGGGGCTGGGGGGAAAGGGTCTGACCTCACCATGCCCTCATGGACCCATGTCAGATCATTGTGAAGACTTAGACAACGCTCACCAGAAAACAGGTGTCCTGCCAGGGGAGTCTAGGTTCAATTTGTTGATACTCATCCTAAGGGAGTTCAAACTGGCATCTCCCATGTTGGATGAGATGGTGACAAGGTTGGGAAGGAGGTTTCAGTGGCAGAGTGTGTGCTTAGCATGCACAAGGTCCGGGGTTCAATATCCAGCACCTCCAGTAGTACCTCTATTTAAAAAGTAATAAATAAGTAAATAAATAAATAAATAAATAAATAAATAAATAAATAAATCTAATTATCTCTGCTCCCCTGCCCCTGCAAAAAGGTGACAGGTGACAGTGCAACCTCAGGATGACAGGCCTGGGTTCAAGCTCAGCTTTCATGTGTTTGAGACCGGGCAGGCCTCAGCTTCCTCATCCGTTAAATCGGTATAAATGCAGAGCCCACTTCAGTGGGCTGTCACTGCCGGATAATACATCCTGCTTGTGTTACATATGTGCTGGTGCACGATGCATGGGCTTGACAACAGTTAGCAGCCAGAGAGAGCTGGCAATCATTCTCTACACACAGGTTTCTTCCTCGTCTTTGCACTGAAAACTTATATGAAGCCTAGAGTCACCCTAGCCCTCCCTGTCCGCAAAGTCCAACCTCTGGAAACGTGTTAAACTTCAAGGAGAGATGTGGGAGACAGGCCAGGGCCAGGTCCCAACTTGAAGTCCTTGGAGGCTTCGCCAGCCACCTGGAACCCCTGGGCCTGATCCAAACCCAGCTCCCTTCCGGGCCAGGGAAGGTGCACCTGCTCTGATAGGCGGGGCACTTACTGCAAGGTTCCCCTGCTGGTGTGTGACTTCAGGGGACGTTTGCCAAATGCCACTGGAGAAGACAATGTTGGAGAGATAGCAGCCTGTCTCAGTCTGGGAAGAAAACTGAGGGTGCTGAGGTGAGTCAACCTGGGGCTGGGATCTCTGTCTTCTGCCTCGAGACTATGTGTGGCTTTAGGCAACTTCTTCTCCTCCCCAAGCTTTGGATTCGTAATCTGTCAGCCTCATCACCAACTGCTTACAGAGTTGTTGAGAATATCATGGAAAAAGAGTGTGGGACAGGAGTATAGCCAAGAGGTCATTTATGGCAACAATGAGCATTTATTAAGTGCCAGGTGAAGCCCTTTTCAGTCACTGTCTCATCACACCCCTTGGAGTAGGCACTATCATGACCTCCACTAATAGATGAGGCAACAGGCTCAGAGAGGTTTAGTATCTTAGCCAAGGTCACACAGCTGGTCAGAGGAGAAACTGGCCTTGAACCTAGGACAATGGAACCCCACCCCAGACCCTTGCCCTAAGCAGGGCCTCTCAGGGAGTGCAGTGTCTTTCCTCCCTCAGCACGGCCTGGGCATTTGCACCCTAAGACCTTCCCCACCCTCCCCCTTCCATTCCCCAAAGCTGCACACTGTGTGTGAGCTCATCCTTAAGTGTAGAAGTGGGTTCTGCATCACAGGGGGCTGGACCAGAAGCAGCTTGCAGACTCCGTGACCCTGAGAAGGAAAGTCACTGAGCCTCTAAATGCGGGCAGCATGAGTTATTAAAGGTGATAAGTTAAAAGTTGGGAGGTTTATCCCCACAGGGCTTGGCGATCCCTTGTCCCTACTCTCTGCTGTTGCCTCCTTGACCCTCCCTGGTCAGTGACAGGGAAGCTCAGAGATTGACTGTACTCAGTAAAGTGAGTGGCCAGTGTAAGGGGAAGTTCAGTTGGGTCGCCCTCCCGGAGGCTGGAGATAGCCCTGGCTGTGCCCAGGGAAGTCAGAGGTCAGCTCTTCACCATGTTCATCCTCAGATGGAGTCACCCACATCAGCGCTGGTCACCAGTGCATCCAAAGGCAGGGACTGGCTCCATCCCCCTGCCTGGCCAGTGCCCCAGGACCTCCCTGTCTTTCTTCATGGACTACAGTTGTCTTAAAAATCAAAGAGGAAGAGCTGATTTCAGATTCATCATAGAGAGGGGAGGCAGAGGGGCTGGGAGCCAGTCTGGTCTGGTGTGAAGCCAGGTTTTGAACCTGTGACCCCATGTGTGTCATTCTGATCTCTGAGCTTCAGTTTTCTTGGCTGTCCAAATGGGCCAAGACTCCCAACCCCCGGGCTGCGCTGACCATGTTTGTGCACTTCGGCTCTTAACATTGTGTGGTTGGTGACTTGCTCCTGTGGGTGGCCATTTGCTGCCCTTTCTGGGAGTTCCCAAAGTCAAAGCCAAGTGGGGCTCTGTTTCTTGTGCCCTGAGCCCTGCAGTGGGAGGGTTTCATCCCCTAAAAGCTATGAGATGGGAACCACCATCAACATTTCAATGGTAAGGATTTTAGCCTCAGAGGGATGGAGGAGTTTTTTGAAAATGAAGATTCCCAGGCCACAGTCCCAGAGAGATACATCCTGTGGTCCAGGAATCTGTATTTTAACACATCTCACAGATGAATTGCACTCAGTCTGGCAACCTCTGGGGTGGAGGGTCCTCCAATCAGAGGGCTATGAGATGCCTCAGAAACCAACCCAAGTTAAAAAAATAAAAAGGTCCCTCCCCTCCAGCTGACCTGCTCTCCTTTCTCTACATCCTCCATGCTGCTGGGTTGGGAGCTGACCTGTGCCCCAGCATCATGTGTGAAGGCAGCCCTTATTTAAATTCTAGACGCATATCAGCTTTGGCCCACAACGGAAACACAGAAAGGAGCTCCTGTAGCTGGGAAAGCGTCACTGGACCTTCTGGGATAAGGAGGCCAGTGTCCAGCTCCCATTTCCCAAACCACATCCCAGAGGGTGTGCTTGCTTGGCATTTTTCATGGTCATGGACCTTTAAGGCACCAAAAGCAGAGGTCCAAAACGTGCTAAATACCCCAATTATAGCCAGTTCTCCATTTGCCACTGTTGTTTAATTCCGCTGGGAGGACAAGATTGGAAAAACAGTGCAGATTTAATTTGTCAGGATGAATAAAGATAAAACAAATAAGACAGTAACTGAGGGTAATGAAACTCCAGGAGGACATAGTCCACATTCCCTGAAACCTGGGCCTCCTTCCATCATGACAGCCTTCCCCATGTTTGGAGATGATTAAGCCCAATCAGGTTATTGTCTTTTCTGTTGCCAGAGTGAGGCTGGCTTCCCCAGCTGGGCAGTGGGAGGGCACTGGAACTGGTTTGGACTGGTTCATGAGAGTCCATGGAGAGCCAAACGTTAAACAGTCAGGAACTTTGTGACCCAGTGTTAAACCATCCGTAGCTGGGATTGCTCGGTGGGAATATTTACGGCACAGAAATGAGCAAATCAAGACTTTCTTTTTCTTTCTTTCTTTCTTTTTTTTGGAGGGGGATGCTGGGACCCCACTCTGTTAGAGTCTTTGTAAATGGGCAAATCAGATTACGAGGATGAAGAGGCAAAGCTCATGTCTCTCTGGGACCTATAGGACCCCTGTTGGTTGGGAGAGACCTGAAGAATATATTCATTACTAAGTGTTTCACCAACAGCACCCCTGGACTTGGAATGGGTCTCCTAGAAGAGGGTTTACTGAAGACGGGTTCACCGCTGAGCCTGGTAACAAGCATCCCTGCCAGGCTAGATCCAGGATACCTGGGGACCAGGATCAGCTGTGTGCAGGGGGAGGGCGTCACCGGTGTACACAAGGCCATGTACATCCATGAATATGTGAAGGCCTTTTGTCAATGTGCACAGGGATGTGTGTTCATTCACGCAATGAAGAGTGTGTTTGTAGTGCCCACAGGGGGGTCCTCTTTGGTGTAGGCGCGTCCATGTGACCCGTAGTGTGGAGCACTCGAAGTTGCTCCAAATTGGTTTTACATGTAAGGAGCTTGGATGTCCCTCCTGGATCCCAACAAGTGAAAAACTGATCAAATTGAAAAATCAACACCTTCCTTGCAAGGGGAGGACATAAGGCACACCACTGCCCCCAAGATTGGAGAGACAGGGGAATACAAGGAGTCATGGCTTACCGGAGGAGAGACTCACTCACAAGTGGAAACCACCTCTGGAACCAGCACAAGGTAAGAAACTGTGAACAGTAATTAAAGAGTTGCTGGAGGCTGTGTCGATAAACCTGAGTTAAAAACTCCAGGGGACCCAATCATACGGCAGCCCTGCAATACTGTAAGATTTACCTGCAGGAGCTTGACCAGGCTCCTGCAGTAAATATCAGAGAAAAATATCCTCATGCTTCCAGCAGGGGAAAGGGAAAATGAACCATCTTGAAATACCCAGAGCACCCTCTTCTTCTTAACAAGGCCTGCCCTCTGGGGAAACTAGTTAACAAGATCCTAACCTGCAGGAGTATTATGAGAGCCTAACTTACCTGGGGAATGGAAATTCTGTCTAGCCATCCTGCCCCTCTTGCCATTCTGTCCCACCTAAGAGGGGAGAAAAAGCTAAGAAACGCTAGTGAAATTGATAGTCCAAAGGCACAGATTCACTAAGAAACTAATCATAGGACTGAAAAGCAGTACTCCCAGCCTCTACCAATTCACACAACCCATCACCGTATCACTAAAGGCCTTTCATCAGCAGTTTCTTTCATTTAAAACATCATGCTTGGCTATCAAGAAAAAGTTACAAGGCCTATCAAAAGGTAAAAAAAAAAAACAAAAAACAAAAAACCCTCAAAACCCCACAATTTGAAGAGACAGAGCACATATCAGAAACATACATGGCAGGGATGTTGAAATTATCAGCCTGGGAATTTAAAAGAATTGTGACTAATCTGCCAAAGTCTCTAAAGGATAAAGCAGGCAGCATACAAGAACAGATGGGCAATGTGAGCAGAGACGGAAATCCTGAGACCGAACCAAAAAGAATGGCTAAAGATAAAAAACACTGTAACCGAAATGTAGAATGTCTTTGATGGGCTTATTAGCAGACTGGATGGATACAGATGAAGAAAGCATCTCTAAGCCAGAGGATCTATTGATGGAATCCTCTAAAGCCAAGAAGGAACTAGAACAAAGACTCAAAGAAAAAAACAACCCAGAATATCCAAGGACCGTGGGACAACTACAAAAGGTGTCACATACATATACTGGGAGTATCAGAAGGGGAAGAAAGAGAGAAAGGAGCAGAGGGAGTATCTAAAACAATAATGACTAAGGATTTCTCCAAATTAATGTTAGACACCAAACCACAGACTCAGGAAGCTCAGGGAACATCAGGTGGATAAAAGAACCCCCACTCCCCAAAATACTATACCTTCCCATGTCATCTTCTAACTACAGAAAATCAAAGATAAACAAAAAATCCTGAAAGAAGCTAGGAAGTGGGGGTGGGGAAACCACTTTACCTATAGAGGAGTCAAGGTAAGAATTTATCTGACTTCTTCTCAGAAACCAGGCAAGCAAGAAGACACTGGAGTCAAATACATAAAGCGCTGAGAGAGAGAAAAAAACACCAACCCAGAATTCTATACCCTGCAAAATTATCCTTCACAAGTGAGGAAATAAAGACTTTCTCAGATGAACAAAAATTGGGAGAATGAGTTGCCACTAAACCTGCCTTGCAAGAAATGTAAGAAGATGTTCTTTGGAGAGAGGGAAAATAATATGGGTCATAAACTCATATCTACATAAAGAAAGGAAAAGCCTCAAGGGACAAGTGAAGGTAGGATAAAAACTTTAATTTTCCTTACTTTTAATTGATCTAACAGATAGAAATTTGTTCATATGATAATAGCAATGATGTATTAGATTGCGCACATTTATGTATGTATCTTATGTGTACAGTTGTCCTTTGTGGTGTCTTCAGGGGGTCAATTCTAGGATCCATCATGGATACTAAAGTCCGTGGATGCTCTAGTCCCATAGCTGGCCCTCCATATCCTCTACAGTTCTGCATCTGCAAATTCAACCAATCACGATCATGTAGCATGGCAGTATTTATTTTAAAAAGTCCACATATAAGTGGGTCTGCACAGTTCAAACAAATTTGTGTTGTTCAGGGGTCAACTAAATATATATGTATGTATAATTGTTCGTGTATGCCTCTATGTAAGCGAAATGAATAACAGCAATTGTACAAGGGACAGGAGAAAGGAATCAGGGTTGTTTTGTAATTACAAGGTACTTGTGCTACCCTTAAAGTGGTATAGTGTCATTTGAAAGTAGACTTGGACTAGTTGCAAGTGTATATTGCAAACTCTAGGGAAACCACTTAGAAAAGTACAAACAGAAGCAGAGCTGACATGTGAAGAAAGGACAGAAATGGAATCATGTAAAATGTTCAATTAAAAACACAAAAGGCAGAGAGAGTCCTTACTGATTTTTTCCAACTATACGACATTCTGACAAAAACTATAGAGACAATAAAAAGATCAGTAGTTGCCAGTGTTTGAGGCAGGTTTAGAGATGAGAAGGCAGAGCACAGAGGATTTTTAGAGCAATGAAAAACACTCTATTATGGTATTATAATGATGGCTATTACCCATTTGTCCAAATACACAGAAGGTACAGGACCAAGAGTGAACTCTAGGGCAAACTATGCACCTTGGGTGATCATGGTGTCAATGTAGGTCCATTCTTGGTAACAAATGTACCATTCTGGCAAGTGATGTGGATATTGGTGGAGGCTGTGCATGTGTGCAGGTGTGGGCTCTAACAGAAATCTCTGTACCTCCCTCCTAAGTTTTTCATAAGCCTAAAACTGCTCTTAAGAAAACAAAGTCTTGGGGAGGGTATACCTTAGTGGTAGAGCACGAGCTCAGCAGGCACGAGGTCCCAGGTTCAATCCCCAGTACCTCCATTAAAATAAATAACTAAACCTAATTACCCACCCACCCCCAAAAAAGAAAACAAAATCTTAAAAAAAAAAAACAACAAATTTATTATCTTCTTATTATCCGTTCTGAAGATCGGAAGTCTAAGATGGGCCAGTAGAACTCGACTCCTTCTGGAGGGTCTCACACACACACACACACACACACACACACACACACACACACACACGTGATCCAGGAGTCAGAGAAACTGAAGGGAGATCTGGGGGCGATGGACAGGGACTGCAGGTTCAACTCGCTTCCAGCTGATGATCAGCAGCAACGTGTTTGCACTGCAGCGTGGCTGCTGCCCCTGCTCTGCCGCCAGCTCGCAGGAGGGAACCTCCTTTGTGCCCTTCCTAACAGGAAATGCGGGTAGAAGGGAATTCTGGGAATGAAGCTGTGCCCAGGGTGGCATGATAGAAAGCCATCACGCACCTCCTAGGGTTGTTGGAGGAAACAGACAGTGTCTGAGAAAAGCTCATCTCAGAGAATTCCCCAGTGATGTCTGCGCTCACTCACCTTATTATGGGGTCACATCAAGGCTGTCACATGACCTCACCCATCAGCTCATATGAGGAGTGTGTTTGTGGTGAGACACATTGATGATCATGGAGAGACAACTGTCTCTCACAGAAAACAGATGATTCCATCCTCCCTTGGAGTTCAGGACAACAGGGAAAGTCTCAGGTTAGAAGAGGCTGAAGGAGGGTGGAGAACCATCCTTCAGGGCTGGCGAGTATGAACTTCCTGCAAAGTTAGACCTACTCTGCTGGGATCCAAGCAATGTGCAGAAATATGAAGGATACAAAGGGAGCGGGAACCCACAGGCCACACCCATAGGCCATAGAAATGAGGGGCTGGAAGCTGAAAAATAGATGGGTGAGACCGGCCTGTGAGGAGCCATTGAAATGCAGCCATGGCAGGAACAGATCTGGGTTTCTATTCATGTGAAATGAATGATCCCTGATTCAGACATGTTGCCAGACTGAGAACTCGAGGGCTGAAACTTAAGTGTAGGCTCTGTTTTTAAAACTTTCTTTGTTGTGGAGTCTAAATGGGAGACAATGGGATTTTTCTATCAGGTCTCGTGTCAGAGCTGGATTTAGGGCTGGGGGGTGGTATGTTCTTGTCCAAGTTGGGCAGGGAGAGGTCGTTGTCTTGGAATGAGGAGAAGGTGGAGCTGAGTCACCACCAAAGGTGGGAAGAGTTGGAGCTGGAAGGACTTACAGTATCAGGTTGGAGGAAGTGAAATGGGAGGTTGGACTGGAGGCTGAGATGCTTCAGGGAGGGGCCAATGGATCCAAGAAGGGTGGGGGAGGGCATCAGAGGATAATACTGTAAGTGGGAGGGCAGGTACATAGTGCCACCTGTATAAGCGGACTGTGTGGTGGCAGTTCTGGGAGCTCAAAGGCACAGGAGCCTGGATCCAAGGGCTCCCTGACCTCCAGGTCCACTGCTATAATGAATTACCATAGACTGAATGGCTTGTAAACAACATTTATTCTCGCAGTTCTGCAGGTAGGGAAGTGCAAGATCAAGGCACTAGCAAATCCGGTGTCTGGCGAGGACCCACTCCTGGTTCAGAGAAGATCCTTCTGGCCAAAAAACTCACAATGCAGAAGGGGTGAGGGAGGTCTCTGGGTGCCTTCTATAAGGGCACTAATCCCATTCATAGGGCCCCACCCTAAGCACCTCCCAAAGGCCCCACCTCCTAATACCATCACCAGGGGTGCTAGGTTTCAGCATACGAATTTGAGGGGACACATTTAGTCTCTAGGAGGGATCATAGCACCTCCAGGACTGCAGTGGGGAGTAATACAACCTGAAATGTGCAACAGGCTCAGCCCAGAGCCTGGCATACGGGAGGCTCCTGATAGAGCTCCCTCTCCACCCACCCCCAGTCAGGATGCTGCAGTCATGCTTCTGGGACTTGTGTCCAGCTCCCCTGCCTCCTGGCTGCAAGACCCTGGGCAAGCCCCTCCCCCTCTCTAACCCTTAGTTTCCTCATCTGCAAAATGGGGATAATGACAGTGCCTCCCTTCAAGTCAAGATGAGGACTCAGTGAGATAATCCTCCCTTCTCATGGGCTGGCACTGGGACTGCACAGAAGTCACCCTCCATCCAAGGCAGCTGGTGTCTCCCTGAGCTGGGGGCTCTGCAGGGGCCTTTTGGATGGTGAAGCCCTGGACCCACAGGAGCCATGCTGTTCCCACAGGGGCCATCTGCTCCAGGTGTTTTTCCAGAATCCACGGGGGATCGTGGCTGTCTCTCTCCTGCCCTCCGGCCATCTCCTGTCTCTAGGACCAGCTTTGACAGGGTGGGTCTGGTCTGAACTCAGTCTATGGAAATGGATTCTTTGTGTTCATGAAACTGTCCATTTACCTCAAGTGTCCCACTGAGATCCTTATCTCCTCCACCTGGTTAATGACCAGAGCGCAGCGTTGTTGGGGGCAACTGCGAACAATTCAGCCTACTCACATCACCCCCCAGCCCCGCCGCCTTCCTCACCAGCAATTTGGTAAAATGTGGCCAATTATTGAAGACACTTCATGTATAAAGCAGAATTTCCATAGTATGAGCTATTTCTTTTTTTTTTTACCCTTCCTTTTGTTTTCTTTTAAATGACAGTATCTCTTGCTCATTATTCTGTCTCATGAAAGATCTCGAAAAAGCGATGATTCTAGGAAATTCATGAACTCCTGGAAAGTCACTGCTCCTAAAAATGTACTCATTTACAGCGTGAAATGTGGCTCTGTGTGTATGTAAACCCAGGCCACTTCATGGGGCCGTGGAGGTGGGGCTTCAATTTGCTTTGCTGTCAAACTGTCTGTAATTACCTGCTTTTCATTGTTGCTCATGGCCTCAGTTTCAAGTTGAGAAATCAGAGAAAGTGATGGCAGTGAATGTGAGTCTCTCAATCTTGCCTCGGCTGTATGATTCAGCCAGGTAAGGTCCCTCTCACCTCTATACCTCCCTTGAGCCCGGGCCTCTTCTCTGGCCAGCTCCACTTTGGGGCTCCAGGCCCTAACTTTACACCTTTGCCCGTGGCCTTGGCATGGGGTCTGTGAGCCTCCCACTCCCAAGTGTCTTGCTACAGCATCTTGGTTCCTTTCCACTGCAGAACCAGGCAGACAGCCCAGCAGGTGGAGTAGGGCTGGATTTCACACCATTCCTCAGGCCTGTGCAAGAGGAGGCCATGCCGTGGGTCCCCCACCGTAGAGGACCCTGCTCTGCCCATGCCCGCCCGATGGCACAAGGAATCTCTGGTGCCAAAGAGGTGATGCGTCTACCTGGGGGCCGGCTGGCACCTCCACCATTATATACAACTGTTTGGTAACTGGGGCCCCAGAAACCCCACCCAAATGGTACAAAGCTCACATCCTGACCCATGGGTGCCTCTTCCCCCTGCCTGTCCTCCTGAGGATGGACAACTGTGGGTGAGCACCCAGGCCTGAGGGGTGCCGAGGGGCAGCTGTTCACGGGGATTGTAGAAGGAATTTGAACATGTGGTCCACACACAGGAGGCCCTCGTGGTGTGAGACGGACCCGGGGAGAGGAAGAGAAGGGGGTGGGCCTGGGAAGAGCCAAGGCACATCTGGGCTGGAACCCTGACGGGCCTGAGAATTTTCCAATCAATTCTGGTCTCCTAGGTTGTTTATAAAGCTATCTTTGTCAGGGTTGAAGGATAGGATATATTTTGTTCACAAATTTGTTAGTTTAATGTTTTCTTTTTTTAAATTTTTTAATTGAGGTGTAATTGACCTATAACATTACATTATTTCAGGTGTACAACATAATGATTCAGTATTTGTATATATTGTGAAATGATCACCACAATAAGCCTAATTAACCACCCATCACCATACAGTTACAAAAAAATGTTTTTCTTGTGATGAGAATTTTCAGGATTTATCATTTTAAATATTTAGGAATGTGGGCCTCCATCTGTGCCTTTGCCCTGGGCCCCTCAGATGTCAGGGATGGCCTGAAGCACCTACTGTGTGCAGATAACATGCTTGGCTCTGGGGTCAGCAGGGGAGAAGCCCACCTCCTGCGGGTAATGTCGGCCACCTCCTCCATCCCTTATGAGTGGAAGAGTCAGGGCCACACTGTCTGGTCTGGTCCAGGGGAAGGCAGAGCCCGCAGGGCCACCCAGTGCCAAGCTCAGCCATCCATGGGGATGTTTCATTGCACCATGTGAAGGGGACAAGCTCTTCCAGGGCGCATTCAAAGCTGTTCCAGAGAAAAGCAGGGCCCTGTAATGGGCTGTGTCTGAAGAAGGTGGCAGGTGCTTGTAGCTGGGTTTACAGGGCTCCATCCTCATCCCTCACTGTCTCATCTGCTCCTTACAGCCAGCCTGCAAGAGGGCATGATCATCCTTCCCATTTGCAGGAGAAGGCACCTGTCCCAGGTCACATGGTCAGTGTAGGCGCCCCCATCTTCTGACTGTCAGACCAGGGCCCTTTCAGATATCAGCAGAGTGTCAAGACAAGTGCCCAGTGCAGGGCCGGAGGCTGGGGGTGACAAAGGATGGGGTGAATGGGGCTAGGTCAAGGTCTTGGTCACCCCAGATTCCCTGTCAAGTGGCACAGAGCCCGGCTCAGAGAGGGCATCACCTGATGTGTGTGGTAGGGGAGGTGAGGACCCAGCCGTGGGCCAGGGGTGTAGAAGGCTTACCTGTGGGTGACTCTGCCTGACCCCTCCACCTTCCCCACTTCTATCAGCCTGGGCTTCCCCACTCTGTTGCCTCTGCCTCCCAGCATTCAGGGCCTCCTCTCAGTCTCCCAGAATGCACCAGGTTCTCACCCACCGCAGGGCTTTTACACATGCCCTTCTCTCTGCCTAGATCACCCTCCTGGCCCCCCTGGCTCTTCCTCCCCTTCCCTAAGCACATTAAGTCCATATTATTGTGTCTCTTTCAAAGCACCAAAGCCGTCCCCCCTGGCATCTGTAGCTTTTAGCCTGGCATCTATGAGTTCATTTTCTGCCCTTCCTTATCATTCTTTGTGATACAGTTGTCTTATGTATTACATTTACATACACTATAAATGCCACAATGCATTAGGATACATTTTTGCTTTAAAGATTCTAATGTATTTTAAGAAAGTAAAATGAAAAAAAGTCTTTTATACTTACACATTTCTCATTTCTGCTGTTCAATATTTTCTTGAATATTTAAATTTCCATCTGGCACCACTTTCCTTCAGCTTAAAGAACTTTCTTTGGTATTTCTTATAGTTCAGTTCTGCCGGTAATAAATTCCTTTAGTTTCCTTTGGTCTGCAAATGTCTCTATTTTACTTTTGCTCATGAATGATATTTGTGCTGGATATAGAATTGTCGATTGGCCACACTTTAAAGATGTAATCCCATTGTCCCATGACCTCCATTGCTTCTCTTTAGAAATCAGCAGTCAGTCAAATTGTTGTTTCTCTCTATGCAATGTGTCATTTTCCTTTAACTGCTTTCAAGTTTTTCTCAATTTTGGGTTTCATTAATTTGACTATGATACACCTAGGTGTAATTTTCTTTGACTTCGTTCTGCATAAGGTTTGCTAAGCTTCATAAATCTATAAATATTTGTCTTTCACCAAATGTGAGGAATTTCCAACCGATATTTAATCAAATCGTTTCTTCTGCCTCTCAAACACAAGCACACACCCACATCCTTCTAGGGCTGCAGTTCCATGTATGTTAGATTTTACTTTTGCTATTATTCTACAGATCCTTGAGACTCTTTTCTGAAAAATTTTATTTCTGTATCCCTTAGACTGGAAATTTCTATTGCTGGATCTTCAGCTTCTTGCTTCTTTCTTCTGTCTTCAATTTTCTATTAACCCATCTACTGTTTTATACTATTATATTTGTTTAGTTCTACAATTTCCACTAGGCTCATTTTTATAGTTTTATTTCACTCCTGGGATTTTTAAAATCTTTTCATTCATTATTTTGATCATGATTTTTCTGTGCCATCTTGAGATTAATTATAATACCAGCTTTAAAATATGTGTCTGATAATTCTAACATCTGGATCCTCCTGAGATTGTTCTCCACTGACTGCCCTTTTCCTGATTTTAGTTTGTATTTTTGTATTTCTAGTAATTTTGGATTTTTATCTTGGACATTATTAAAGCTATTTGGTAGACATTTTGGACTTCTCCAGAAGAGGGCAGCTGGTGTCTGCTGGCTCTGGGGGCAGATGCAGCCAGGGCATATGGGAGGTCTTTACTTAGTTTGGGGGCCTGTCCAGCAGCAGCTGCTCCCAGTAGGGCTCCCAGGTCCCACTACTTCCCAACTGCAGTGTGCTCCCAACATAGCAGCCAAGGAATCTTCTCAGAATACGTAACTGGCCTTCCTCTGGCCCTCCTACACCACTCTATGGCTTCCCTTTTCTAAGGATGAAGAACAGACCCACTATGTTAGCCTGAAAGGACAACTTTCCTGGGATGGCATCTAACAGCTCCCCCTCCAACTTGTCAGATCATTCATTGGTCATCTTCATCCCCTGTGAGTAACACTCTTCTTCCTGCCACAGGCCTTTTCACAGGCAATTTCTCCTGCTTGTGGTGCTCGCTTGACCCCTACTTTCCCCCAGTAGACCCCTCACCCTTTAATCCCAGCTCACTCATCTTCCCCTCAGGGATGTCCTCTCTGACCTTCTGGGATAAGGTCAAACCCCCTATCTATATGCCTTCATAGCACTCCACCCCTCCCTTTTATATTATTTATTACAGCTGGAAATTGACATTAATCTATGATATTCTTTAGTGTTTGTTTGCCAAACTAGACTGCCAACTCCACGAGGTCAGAGACCATGGTGGTCTTGGCTTACACTGTAGTCCCTGGGGCCTGGCACAAAGTAAGAGCTTCATAAAAACTTGCCCCAAGGTTGTGTGGTTACGAGCTTGGCCTTGGCAAACACACTGCAGATCTCAGTACTAGAACTCACTTCCCTTTAGGAATATGATTTTGACCTTTGAGCATGATCCAAATCTCTTAAGCCATCTTTCCCACAGGGTGGAGAAAGCCTGCTTGAATACGAGGTCAGCACAAAGGAAAGTAGGGATTGGGGACTGGAGGGATAAGATAGAGCCCCAGATCCAGCCACCAGTGAATTGGGTTCTGCCCCTATATTTTCCGGTTCCATGGGCCAATGAATATTAATCTCCTTTACCTTAAAACTTGTAATGTTATTTTTACAGGAAGAAATGGATGAGTTCATTACTTAAAGTTTCCAAGGTAACCAAAAGAAGAACTAAAAATATAATGTTGGCAGAAGGGGAGATGGGCTGGTAGAATGAGCTAAAGCCTCACTCATCCTAGCAGGAAGCCAGGAGATGGTGGTACAAACATATTATTTAGCTTTATGAGGAAACTGGTAAGAGAAACAGCTAAACAATTTAAAACTGATTACCTCTGACAAGCAAAACTAAAGGTGAGAAGTTCAAGGGGCCCCTAGTCTTCGTTATCTGTCATTCTGTACTATTTTTTTCCAACCATATGCTTGAAGCACTCTGCAAAGTGAAATGCACAAAAATAAGCTCGGCATACAATGTACCTGCAGTTCCTTAAGCTGACTTGGCTGAAAGAGCCCATTCATTTTTTGTTGTTTCATAAAAATAAGCTCTCACACTTATATCTAAGACAGGTAAACATTAAAAGTTTATTTTGTTGACGTGATTGTGTAATTAAGGTTTAAAATTAGAACCTGGGATAACTTTCTCTCTAGTGTTTAAAGGAACATGACTTGGACAGAGGTGGACTCAAGTCATCAGAACCAGCCCAGGGAGGCTTTTCTTGCAGGAACCAGGTTGGGCAGCAGGAGGTGGGCTTGGCCGATGCAGGGATTGCCCAAGACATCCATTGCCTGAGGGCTCCTCCCATGTCCCACATAGAGGTCCATCAGTGCCCAAGCCTGGGCAGCCTGAAACCTGCTGGTGAGAGTCCTAGAGGTGGAGGAGGCAGCAATGGTGGGCGAGATAGGTGGCCAAATCCCTCGTTGCCCTGGGAAGTCTGTTCCCAGCAGCCTCTGGCAGGGTTCAGCCTCCTCCATCTTCCCTCCCCACTCCCTCCACACTGACCTTGGGGCAGCAACTCACGATGGAGTAGACATCCTGGGGCAACAGCAGGTAGTGAGAAGGAAGTGGGGACCACAGTCTTGGAGTAGATGATGGGCTGCACTCTTCCCTGCTTGTCCTCATTGCTTTCCTGGCTCAGAATAATCTTCCAAGTTCACCTTCCTTCTGACCTCCCCTCCCAAGCCAGACCCTCCACGAGTCTGACCTTTCTTTCTTCCTCTAGGGAGATAAAAAGATGAAGCTGAGGAACTCCCCTGGGCCCCCTCAACTCTGAGTTTCTGTGACTCTAGAATGGGCCATCCATGAGGATAGAGATGCTCAGCCTGTATCCCAGCTCAGCACCTGGCACAATAAGGACATTCGGGAAATATGTATTGAATGAAGTAGTGAAATCTCATATTCCCTAATTCTAAGTGTCTAGGGCTGTGATTCTAGGATTGCATGGCTCTATGGTTCTAGAATTCTAAGTCGCTATTACATTTGACCAAGGATCTCAACCCTGAATGCCAACAGGGGCCAGTCAGGGAACGTGTGTGAGTGGAACATTCAGGTGCAGGAGCAAATTCGCAGCTCCTCAAGCCCAGTGGAGCTCGTGCAGGCCCCACAGATCAGCACAGCTAGGCCTCTGCATGTAGCCTTGCTGACAGCTGGCCACCCTTGCTGGTAACCTGTCCATTGTTTGGGCATCTCAGCTCTGAAGCTTCTCCACTTCTCCACTCTGGGCCTTGCTTCCCTTCTGGAGTTAGGTTCTGCCCCTTTATTGGAACTGTCTTAGGCAGAACCTTTTATAGTGAGGGGAAGAGCACAGAGTTTGAGCAAAAGGTATAACCATCTATTAACCTATGTAACTGAAAATACAAAAGTGTGGAACTGGCTTCAGGGATGGGTGGAGGCAGGAGCTCAAACCATCTCATCTCCCTGGGTATTGACTTCCTTCCTCTCTTTTCTTTGCTCTGCTTCCCTCTGTGTTGACCCCTTCTCAGGCAGGATTTTCTCCTTATTTTGAGGAAGACACAGCCACCCCAGGCCTCCATGGTCCTTATAGCTTGTGATCATAGTGAAAGAAGGCCCATCTCCCTCCAAGTGTTCCCATGTAGAATCTCAGGGAAGACTCTGATTGGCTGAAGCTGGGTCATGTGCCCGAAGTGGGCAGGGCCAGCTACACCACACAGAATTGTTTCCTCTTCACAAAGAGGATTCTGTCACCTGGGCCTGTGGGGCTAGAGGTTGGAGTGCTGGGAATTCAAATGCTCAGATGTTGTCTACATGATATGGGAGAAACAAGGGTGTCCCTGGTGTGGCTGCATCTCCCCACCAAGTCACAGAAGGTGAGAGCAAGACCCCTGAGCTATGGCCCAGCTCTACTCTGTCCAAGCGCAGTGAGCAGACAGGGGCAGCCATCAAAGGGCTGGGAGACACCTGGCAGGGAAGCAGGAAAACCCAGATCTGCTTCATCAGTTCCTGGGACTCTCTGCATGGTGGTGGAAGGGAAGGAGGGACTGGAGGTCAGGACTGGAGGGACTGGAGGCCAGGACTGGACAGCCTGCCACAGTTTCCAGGGCCCCTGGAAGAGGTAAACACCCGAGGCCTTCTCCAGGGCTCCAGACCTCGGCTAGGCTGCCTCGTGGGCTGCAGATAGAATGAATAAACAATAGGATGGTGGATGCTTTGAATAACCTAGGGTTGAGGATGAAGATCTTTATCACAGTCAACCAATCAGACAGCCTTCTGTTATTGCAGATGGCAAGTCACAAGAGGAACCAATCAGCAGCTGCCTTCCATCAGCTGGACCAATCAGCGCTCAGCCCATCACATACTGAGCAATGATAAGTGTGCCTGTTAAGAGACAGATGGGTAGAACAGGTGGTGGTCCAGGTTCTCCATTACTTCCAGGGGTTTCCTCACCTCTCCCCACCGGGGAACAGCCTCCTGACAAGCTCAGGACAAAACGACCTCCCGTGGGTTCCCCTAGCTCAAGGCACCCAGATGGGGCCCTGCCTGGCATCTCAGTGGCACTTTGATATATACTTGAGTCAGCAAGCTCGTCAGAGGTGTCAAAATGTTATGATCGGAAAAGAGAAGCGATGAGTGGAATCAGGTGGAGTTAAATATTTGTCAAACTTCCGCGTATGTCACCACAGAGACATCCCGACCTTCTCCACAGGGTCACCAGTGGGTCACATGTGGGTGGGGAAAAGGAGCCTGTCCCTCCGTGTGGGACTCATTCAGGTGATCTGGGGGCATTTAACAGTTTTTTATTTTAACAGCTTTATTGGACTAAAACTGTTGTACACGAATCTGCATGTATTGAAAGTATACAGTACAGCTTGAAGAGTTTTTGCAAATGTCTACACCCAAGAAACCATCACCACAGACAAGATAATGAACATATCTACCTATTTATCTCCCCAAATTTCCTTGTGCCCCTTTGTCAGCCTCCCACTCCGCCCTCCAGCAGCCACCAAACTGCTTTCTGTCATGATAGGCTAATGTGCATTTTCTAGAATCACATGTAGAATCCTAGAGTCACCCAGCATCATAATTTGGAAATCTATCCATGTTGGCGTGTGTGTGTGTATGTCAATAGTTTGTTCTTTTATGGCTGATAAAAGATAGATACAGCGTAGATACACTTGAATTTGTTTATCCATTCACCTGTTGGCAGACATGTGGAGTTATTACAAATAAAGGTGTAATGAACATTTGTGTACCCAACTTTGTATGAGCAAATGCTCTTTTCTCTCAGGTAAACACTTAGGAAGGAAATGGCTGGATAACATGGCAGGTGTATGTCTGACTTTTAAGAAACTATCAAAATGCTTTCCAAAGTGAACAGTTTTACATCCCACCAGCAGTGTGTGAGAGAGCCTGTCCCTCCATATCCTTGCCGGAACTTGGAATTGTCAGACCCCATGGTTCTAACTACTTTAGTGGGCTGACAGCTGTAATTTGTATTTCCCTAATGACCATTAGGGACGTGGAGAGTCTTTTCATGAACTTATTTGCTGCTCATATATCTCTTTAAATAAAATGTCTCTTCAACTCTTTTGCCCATTTTTGTAAGTTGAGATGTTTGCCTTTATATCATCAAGTTTTAAGAGTTCCTTGTATGTTCCAGATAAAACTCTTTTACAAGATACGCGTTTTAGGTGCATTTTCTCAGCCTATAGTCCACCTTTTCATTTTTGAAAGTGTCTTTTGCAGGGTAACATTTTTAATTTTCTTGAAGTCTAACTAATTGATTTTTTTCTTTTACAATTTGTGGCTTAATAAAGACCTTCAAATTTGTTCATTCATTCATTCACTCATTCATCAGATATTTACTTAGTGCCCACAATGTGCTAGACGCAAAGAATATAACAGGATGATCCCGCTCCCCTGCTGTCCAGGAGAGACACAGACATGAATAGATAATCAAACAAATGAATATATCTTTTGAATATGGGTAGGAAGGGAAAGAATGGGGCAACGTGAGGGAACAGAACAAGGGCCGTATTTGAGGGGGAACCGGGAAGGCCTCACTTAAGAAACTCAGTTTAAGCTGAGTCCAGGAGAGGTGAAAGGAAGGGGAAGAGGTGTCCTGGTGGCAGGAACTGCCCGTGCAAATGACCTGAGGCAGGAAGGGGCTTGGGGCATCCCGGGAACAGAGGCCACCAGTGTGGTTAGAACGAGGCTGGAAATTGACAAGGACCAGGTCAGGCAGGACAACACAGGAGGTGCCAAGATCTAGTGGTTTATCCCAGGGCAGTAGAGGCCATGGGAGAGGTTTAAGCAGGTGGGAGCATGGAGGGAGGGGGAGATGCTTAGATGAGGCTGGAGATTTGGGTAAGGCTCTGGCTCAGTCCTTCTCAGCTGTGTGGCCTTTGGTGAGCCCCTGAACCCCTTCTGAGCTTCATCTCCTTCCTCAGGAAACAGGACTGGGACTCGTCACTCCTTAGGGATCCCCTGAGGGCCTGACACACTCTTGTGTGTGGCTCAGTCCTCCGTGCTGTCATCCGTGTCATCACGAGTCCATCTCCCCCCCGGGGAGGGGGCATCACAACATCCCTGGGAGGCAGAAGGGCCGGGGTGTCACTTCCACTTTCCAGATGAGAGAACCGAGGTCCAGGGGGGAACGTGACTCGGCCAAGTGTGGCGGTTGGTGGTTGGCATTTGGCGGGCAGCGCCTAGGACACAGAGGCTGAGGATGGTGGGTGGTCAGAGCTGGGGCTCTCTGGAGCCCCATGGACATGGGTTCAAATCCCATCTCCTCGTCACCTGCCCTGGTCAGGTGACCCAACCTCTCCGGGCTTCAGTGGCCTCTTCTGTATAATGGGGCTGTCCTTTCACTGTCTCCCTCATGGGGTCTCTGCGAGAGCTGTAGGAGGTGGTGCAGGTGAGAGGCGCCTCCATTTCATAAATGGTGACTGTGGTGCTGGAATCTGGGACTTTCCCCAGCCTGGCAGAGGCTCAGAGTGACCGAGGCCGCCTCATGTGTGGAGCCCAGGACTGAGGAAAAGCTCCCTAGTAAACTGGCAAAAAGGAAGAGCACCAGGGCGAAGGACCAGACACTGACAGCTCGCAGCTCAATAATGAATTGCTCTCCCAGCTCCGGGGCGGGGTTTGGGAGGAGGAGCCGCCCTGTGCCTCCCCCGCTTCGTACTTCTCTCAGGGGGACCAGCTGCCATTTCTCCACCAAGACAACAATACTGACAATTACTGACAACCCTAAATCATCACCAACTGCCTGGGGGGATCCGACCCTCCACCAAGAAGGGAGGACCTTAGGGGAGGAGTCTGCAGGTAGCACCTCCTCTCCCTCTTCTCTGTGACCGTGGGCTCGTCCTTCCCTGCCCCGGGCCCCAGTTTCCCCATGTGCAAAGTGTGGTGTTGAGCTTGATTCTTACAGGGATGGAAAGTGTCACTCACTCTGAGCCATTAAGCTCTCCAGGACGGTCAGGGACTGAGGGGGAGTGGAGGGGAGGACAAAGGGAGCAGGGCCACAGGAGAGCCACAGCTCACAGATGATTCCAGGGTGAAAGGCCCCACCCTAAGTGCTCCATACGGATCCACTCAGTGGCTCCTCACACTGGCAACCTGAGGCAGACACGATTATTTTCCCTATTTTGTGGATGAGGAAACTGAGGCACAGTGTGGTATACTGTGGCCAGAACACTGTCCATAGAGACAGTGATGGACCTGGACCACTTGATGTCCTCTGTGACCTTAGGGAAGGTGCTTCACCTCCTCATCTTCAAGGAAGGAGATGAAGAGACTGAAAACAGAAATGACCGTGAGGCCTGCTGCTGCCAGGAGCTGCTGGGCTGGTGTCCTTACAT
The DNA here is from genome assembly GCF_048773025.1 of Camelus bactrianus. NCBI lineage: Eukaryota > Metazoa > Chordata > Mammalia > Artiodactyla > Camelidae > Camelus > Camelus bactrianus. Next base: position 58,695,799 of record NC_133551.1, read on the forward strand.
GTGGTGTTACATCTCCAGGACAACCCCTGGAGGAGATATTGTTATCTCCCTGTCACAGGCAAAGTAACTGCTGCCCGGAGAGGTTGAGATATTTGGCCTAATGTCACACAGCAAGTTTACAATAGTCAGGATTCAAACCCAGGTCCCTCTAATTCTCTCCACCTCTCACAGGCTGCTTTGGAGGCTGGTTCACCCAACCTGCTGGAATAAGGCTGAGCTGGGGGTAGGGCAGATCTGGCTGCCAGCCACCAAGTGCTCTTAGGCCAGTAGGCAAAGGAGACCCATGAAAAGGGAGTCAGGGCAACCTTAGGCTCCCTGTGGGCCATGGCCAGAGGGTTCAGCTCAGTACTGGGCAATGAGAGGGCAGGGGAGGCTCAGAGACTCAGGGGGAAGGCAGCTCAGGGAAAGGGTGGACACAGGGGTTGCCCGCAGGATGGGCTCAGGGATGGGGACCCTACTGGGAAGTGAGAATGTGAGACTAGGGAGGATGCTGAGCAGGGCCAGCAAGCAAAGGGTCCTAGTACCTGGGGTTGTGTAGCCCAGAGCACCAGTCTCCCAGCCAGCCTCCAGCATCCGTTTGGCCTCACCTGCTTTGATGATGGTCCTCCCAGAGGCTAGAGGTGACCTTTGAACTCCCTTAGCTCCCAGCCCTCCATGGCTCCCTGTTAACATTCAGAGGAAAAGCTGGAGCTCCAGGTATAGCCCACAAGCTCCCCACCATGTGCCAATCTACCCCCAGACCACCCTGTGTATGACCTGGTCTCCCTCTGACTTGTCCCCTCACTGCGCTCCAGCCACACTGACCCCCTGCTGTTTCTCAAAAAAGCTAATCCTGCTCTGGCCTCAGGGCCTTTGCACTTGCTCTTCCCTCTGCCAGGAACATGCTTCCTTCTGCTGTAACCAAGGTTCTTTCCTTCATTCAGATCTCTGCTCAGATGTCCCCTAAAGTATCACCCATCCCAACCTGTCACTCTCTGCCCTCGACCCTACTTTATTTTTCCTTATGGCATTTATAGGCCCTGACGTTATTTACATATGTCTTTGTTTACTGTTTATCCCCTCCCCACCTTATACACTACAACAGGAGCTCCATGAGGGCAAGGACTTGGACTATTCTGTTCCCTGTTGTATCTTCAGACCACAGGACAGTGCCCAACACATAGTAGGTCCTCAGTAAATGAAGAAATTAGAGCCAGACATCCCTGAGTTCAAATCCTGGCTTCTTCACTCTCTTGCAGTGTGACTCTGGACTGGATCCTTGACTGCTCTGAGCCCAGTGTGTCTCATCTGTAAAATGGACTGAATAATCAAGTACCAGCTCACAGAGGGGTTGTAGAGTTGTCAGAATTGACCCAGGCTGGGGGCCAACTGTGGGGCCTGGCACATTATAACATACATTCCAGAAGTGAGATCTGTAGTTTCTGTTGCTGTTGTTATGAGCACTAAGGAAGGGGTTTGGATGCAGTGGTTTTATTTATTTCTTGATCCATTCCCTCCATCAGCCCATATCAGCACATCTGCTTTGTGATGCTGAGAACACAGTTGGGTCTAGGGAGGATCACAGTTTAGTAGAGGGAAGACCAGGGGATTGGTAGTGAGGGGCCGTGTATGGAGACAGACCCAGGCTCATTGGTGGAGACATAGGGTTAGCTTTGCAGTAAGAATCACAGAGAAGGGCAGGTGGGGCTGGGTCGTGAGGAATGTGTAAGAGCCTGCCAGGCCGACAAGGAGGGAAAGGCATCCAGGCAGAGGGAAAGGTAAGTGCAAAAGCAGGGGCGGGTGCTTGCCCGGTGTGTCTGCCTCTGCATGGCTGGTGCAGGGCCACAGAGTCTGGACCATGGCTCAAGGACGTGATGGAGCCTGAGAAGGGTTTCCAGCAGGAGGGACCCAGTCAGCTTTGTGCTGTGAAGGACCAGTCTGGGACAGAGTGGAGAGTGGGCTGGAAGGGATGAGCTTGCAGGCAGAGAGACTGTCAGTGCATAGAGCTGGGGCATGAATGGGGCGCGGCCAGAGGACCAAGGAGGGGTCAATGGTGAGGACCAGCCCCAGGTCAGCTCAGGAGAAGCAGCCAGGCCAGTGGGCTTCACATGGAAGTGTCTGAGCTGCAGAAAGTTTCTCCTTCAACTCCCAGATGACATCAAGCCTTCCCACCCGACCAGGGCTAGGAAGGCAGGTGGCTGTGAGGTCAGGGAGCTGAGATGACCCTACAGTCAGCCAGGGCATCACCCTCCCAACCCACAGGGAAGTCAGGGAGAAGTGCTTTGCTGACTGAAGCCACCGCACAGAAACCTGACAAGAGTAGAGCAGTTTCCTCTTTCAGAAAGCCAAAGGGAGGCACATTTGTTTCCATGACACATTCCGATTATTCAAGAGACAATGTGATTGTTTTCCTAATTTCATTCTGGAAAGCAATGAATGGACGACTCCGCTTGCTGTGACAGCCTCTTCCTCCCTCAGGCACTAAACAATAGAAGAAGCTTCCAGGCCCGGCTCGCTGATGCCTGAAATTCCACCGCTGGAGCGTTACTTCTTTGGCTTGCAGTTTTGGCCTTTGTAAAAATGCAAATGCATACACAGCGACGAGATACTCAACAAAAATAACTCTGCTCATTCATTCAACAAATATTTACTGAGCGCCTTCTCTAAACCAGGCAGTGGCTAGAGGCTGGAAATAGAGAAATTAATTAAGACTGAGTTCATACTTTCAAGGAACTCAAAAGATCTGTGTGTGTGTTTGTGTGTGTGTGTGTCTACTGGGGGAGAACAGACACAGAAACCCAACCATAACCGTGTTGCAAGGGATGTGATGGTGGTGGGTACGAGATGTCATGGGAACCCACAACAGGCATGAGCTAGTTATGTGTTGCTGAATGTCATGCTTGGGATCTAATATGTCATGAAAGAAGAGACTCCAGCTGGGGGCACAGCCAAGGTGAAGGAATGGTGTCATGAGCCAGTGTGGTGGGGGACAGGGGACTCCACGCCTCTCTGCAGCTTTGGGCACCAGGCAGGACATGGGAGATGGGGCTGGAGCAGCAGGGACGGCTTCTCATCAACTGGATGTTACTACCTGGCTCAGGTGACAGAGTCTGTCACAGTCTTTGCTGCCTCGCCAGCTTCCATCTCCCCTTCCTACTTTAACCTCCCAAGGTCAAGGCCATGTGTGAGGCTCATGTAAACTGGCTGCTGTTCCTCTGTTCATCCCAAGAGCCATGTGGAGACCTCAGCCCCGTGCTAGAGCAGCTGGAGGAGACTGAGCATCCAGGCCGCATGGTGGAGACATCAGCTCACACAGATCTTCTAGTACAGCTGCAATTAGACTGCAGGGCAAAAAGAATCATCCCCAAGCCATTTACTTTCCAGCTGCACCTGACCTGGGCAGTCAGTCTCTGGGACTTTCTCCTCAGTCTGCTTACTGGTGTATGTGTGTGTTGGGGGCAGGGGAGAGAACAATGGTAATTGGCCCCTGCCAGAGAACAGACTCAAAGGGGGAAGTGAATCAATGGGAGTCAGCCCAGAGCCACTGCTCGGCTTTGCTTGGTGGTGTGGACCGCACCTCACTCGTCAATTTATTCATTAGTGTTTTTAATCCTGAGGTTTGCAGTTGCTATTTGGGGAAGTGGATAACAAACAAGGAATTGCACAAAAGTAATATATGTTGTATTCTATTATAAATTATAATACAGGCCATGAAGGGGGGCAGGATGAGGAGTCAATTGTAAATGATTAAAAGAAGTGTGGCAGAGATGGCTGAGGATGGGGGGCGGGGTGGGGAGAGGTGACTGGTACTTATCTTGGCAGATGTCTTAATCCTCTCAATAACCCAGTATGTCAATAATATACACATGTTGGTTAAAAGGCAGAGATTGTCAGACTGGATGGCAAAGACCCAACTACATGCCATCTACACCAGGAATACACTTCAAATATAAAGGCATACAGTTTAAAAGTAAAAGGTTGGAAAAAGATATACCCTGTAAGCATTAATCAGAAGAAAGCTAAAGTACCTATCCTAGTATCGAAGTATACTTCAGAAAAAATACTATTACTGTGGGTAAAGCAGATAATTTCATATTGACAAAGGAGTCAAATCATTGGAGGACATACCGTCCTAAATGTTTATGAAACTAACTGAATTTCAAAATATGTGAAACAAAAACTGATGGAAAAACAAGTGAGATTCATCTATTTAAAATTACAGTAAAAGATTTCAATTTCCGTCTTTCAAAACTGATAGCAAAGTACAGTAAAAATCAGTAAGGATTTAGAAGATCTGAACAATATAATCAATCAACTTGACATAATTGACAATTACAGAATACTCCAAACAGCAGCAGAATACACATGCTTTTCAAATGGTCGTGGATCATTTGCCAAGACAGATCATAGTCTAGACCATAAAAAATGTCTCAATGAATTTAAAAGGATTCAAGCAATACAAGTATGTTCTCTGACTACAATATAGAATTGAATTAAAAATTAATAGCTGTGAAAGATCTCTGGAAAATCACCAATTATTTGGAAATGAAATAACATTTCTGAATAGCCCAAGGTCAAAGAAAAAATTAAACGGGAATTACAAAGCATTTTGAACTGAACGAAAATTAGAAGCCACGTATCAAAATTTGTGAGATACCACTAAATCAGTACTTAGGATCTTTGTTGTAGCACTAATGGCCTATAATAGAGAAAAGGAAAGACCTCAAGTCAATAATCTCAGATTCGATCTTATGAATTAGGGGGGAAGAAAGATCAAATGAAACCCAGAGTAAACAGAAGAAAGGAAATGATTAAGATCAGAGTAGAAATCAATGAAATAAATAACAGAAAAATAAAAGAGGAAACAAATCAAACAATAGCTGGTTCTTTGAAGAGAATAGAAAAACTGATAAAACTCTAGCCAGACTGTGTGGGAGAAAAAAAAAAAGACACAAATTACAAACATTAGAAATGAGAGAGGTAACATCAGCGCAGATTCTGCAGATATTAAAACGATAATAAGGGAATATTATGAACGACTTTATGCCAATAAATTTAACAGCTTAGAAGAAATGGATGAATTACTTGAAAGATATAAACCACCAAACTCATTCAAGAAGAAATACATGACATGAATAGCTGTAAATCTATGAAACACATTATGAAGTTAAAAATCTTTCCTAAAAGAAAACTCCAGGTCCAGACGGCTTCACTGTTGAATTCTTACTAATCATTTAAGGAAGAAATACGACCAATTCTATACAAAGATTTCCCCCCAAATGGAAGTGAATGACTACTCATTCCCAACTCATTCTTTGTGGTCAGCATTTCTTTCACACCAAAACCTGATGAAGACTTAACAAGAAAACTACAACAAATATTCATTATGAAATTAAATGTAAAATTTCTAAACAAAATTGTAATAGGTAAAATCCAGCAATATACAAAGAGGATAATGCATTATGACCAAATGGAACTTATGTCAGGAATGAAGAGTTGGCTTAACATCTGAAAATCAATGTAATTCATCGTATTAAGACAATAAATTACAATGAAAATGCAAAAAAACAAAAAACCCAAACAAACAAAAGAAAAACTATATGGTTGTCTTAAATGATAGAGAAAAAAGCATTTGACAAAATCCAACATTCATTCTTGATAAAAATTCTCTGTGAGCTAGGAGTAGAAGTGACCTTCCTCAACCTAATAATGGGCATCTAAAAAACCCTATAATAACACATTTTTGTGGTGAAAGACATTGTTTTACTCCTAAAACGGGGCATAAGGTTTATGCTTGCTCTTACCACTTCTATTCAATATTGTACTAGAAATTTTGATCAGTGCAATCAGAAAAGAAAAAACTACAGTCACACAGTAAAAAAAGAAATAAAACTATATATATTCACGTATAACATGATTTCTTATGTAGAAAATCTGATGGAATTTGTAATACAAAAAAATTAGAACTAATAAGTGAGTTTAGCAAGGTTGCAGGATATATGATCAATATGCAAATAACATGTGTAATTCTAAATGCTGGCAACAAATGATCATAAATAAAAATTAGAAAAATAATATAGCATGAAAATATGAGATTGTTAAGGATCTGATAAAAGATGTGCAATTCCTATACACTGAAAACACTATAAGTTTCTCTCTAATTGTTCTGTAGATTCAATACAATCCCAATTAGAAACCCAGCAATCTTTTCTATAAATATTCACAAACTGATACTAATATCCTTGTATACATGTAAAAGACCTAGAATACTCAAAACAACTTTTAGAAAGAACAACAAAGTTGGAGAACTAACCGTATCTGATTTCAAGGCCTATTATAAAGTTATAATAATCAAGACAGTGTGATATTGGTATAAAGAATGACATATAGATCGATTGAACAGAATAGAGTCCAGAAATAGACTCACACATAAACCGATGCCTGATTTTTGACAATTCCGTTGAAAAGTAATAGTCTTTCTAACAAATGGTTGTGGGACAATTGGATATCCATATGCAATAAAATAAAATAAAATAAAATAAATCCCTCTGATCCATACTAAATGTAAAGCCTTAAACTATAAAGCTTCAGAAGAAAGCATAGGAAAAAAAATTATCATTTTGGCTTGGGCAAAGATTTCTCAGATATAACATCAAAAGCACAGCTCATAAAGAACAAACTGATAAGTCAGACTTCATCAAAATAAAAAATTCTTCTCTTTGAAAGACACGTTTAAAGAGAATGAAAAGATAAGCCACAGACTGGAGGAAAATATTTGCAAATCATATGTGCACTAAAAGACATGTATCCATAATATATCACGAACTGAAACCGCAATGTAAGAAAACAAATAACCCAGATTTTAGACAGGGAAAAAATTTGAACAAATACCTCACTGAAACAGATAGCAAATAAGCACAAGAACATAGGCCCAACAACAGTAGTCTTTAGGAAAATACATATTAAAACCACAGTGAAATATTGAAACTCACGGGTGTTTCACTGTTAGGGTGGATAAGATTAAAAAGACAGATCATACCTTGCATTAAGCATTTTACATGTAACCCTCCAGCAATCCACCAAGGAAGAGTCTTTTTTTATCCTCTTTTAACAAGTGAGCAAGTCCTACTCCTTGCAATGCAAGACCTAGGAAGGCCTCAGGGTATCAACCAACTCAATCCCTACCCTGATCCACTTCCACTACCACCTCTATTTTTATTGATAAGGAGCCTAAGGGTCCCTAAGTTGAAGTGGCTACCCAAACTCACAATTAGTGACTTTATTGAGTTCCTATGGTTTATCTCTACCTGGAGCTAACAATTTATGGAATTGAGAGAGCTGGATCCCATTATGAAATGCTCCACCTGTTTATTTACTTGGTGTGAGATGAAGGTTGTACATACATATGTACATCTGTGTGTGTGTGGTCATGTGTGAATGTGGGAATACATGTCTTCATGTGGGTAATCACATCAATGTGCCTCTATTGGATGTTCTGGTGTATGTATATGTATACTTATATATCTACTACCTTCTCTTAAATTTCACAGAAACTGCTCTGGGTCTTTTTTTCAAAAGGTTTTTGAGCTTATGGGTGGCAAATTTGACTTACTCTACTTTTCAGCAGACCAGCTCAACCCTCCCATCTTCAGGTGGAGGGTGGATTGAGCTGTTTTTGCCCCTTTCCTCATTGGTGTAGCCACTGAAGAATGAAATCATGGTCCTTAGAAAGAAGAGTTGGCTGTCATTTTTGCAGACAAAGCTGTGAGTTTGGATGGCTTAAAGATCATCATCTAAGTGAGATGTGACTTCAGAGGGATGAAGAAGTATCCTTCTTCTCCAAAGACACAAAGCTAAAAAATAGATACATAAGTGCTACCAACCTAAAATACAGACCTGAAGTTCTCTTCTCCACCACCTCTCTGCCTGACTAACACCTACTCACATCGGATTAAACTTCATTCTCCCCAAGAAGACTTCTCTGATCCACATGTTCCCTTTCCAGTTTCCATGATCCCTTGTGCCTGTTCCAAGCCATCACATCTTACAATACTGGACAGGAAGAGGTAGAAAGAAGATTGATGGGTAAGGGTCATGAGAGAACTTGCCATATCTTGTTTGGGGTAGGTAACCGATATCTGTATGGGTTTGTCAAAAGTCACTGATCTTATTTAAAATATGTCTTTTTAATTGTCTGTAAGTTATAATGTAAAAACTTATAGTCTAATGAAATTGACTAAAAATATTTACTCCTCTGTCCTCAGTAGTACTCAGTTCCTCTATTCTCCATTCATCCCTCACAGGGTGGGGACAGAATAGGGAATTTATGATGAGAACTCACTTGTTGAAATGCTAATCGTGTTTCAGTACCACGGACAGAGGCCACCCCAATGAGGAAGGGGTGGAGGGTGTCCACATTGTTACAGGCCCAGGAAGACATGTGGGAAGTCCAGATCATGTTAGGTCATCTGGTCCAACTCACTGCATCTACTCAACGTGTTATCTAGACGACTACATATTTACAAATGTCCAGAGAATGTCATCAAGCCATAGTGGGGAAAGCAACGAGGGAAGTTCAGAAAAATACAGGGCTAGTCCCCAGCTCCCACCACTTGCTCATGCCATGACCTTGGGCAAATCATCTACCTCACCTGGTCTCCAGTTTTTGTTTCTTTTTTTTTTTTAGCTTTATAATGAGGGGCTGCTCCTTATGATTTCTAAGGGCACTTCTAGTAATGACCCCCATGATATAATCCTGGCTTCTAGCTTTGCAAATTGCAATTCCTGGTTATATATCATATGTCATCATCATTGAAGGGAACCTCCCCTCATCCTGGATGTCCACACCCCTCTTCCCTGAGCCATTCTGGTACCCAGTCTTGTTAGGCAACGGAAGTCATGAACCGTCATGGACAAAGACTCAAAGATAGCCCATTTTGACAAGTGAATGGAATTTTGGTGTCAGGCAGAACTGAGATTGGGTCTGGGCTGCACTCCTCACCCTTTGTGGGATTTTAGAAACATCACTTCATTTTCGGAGCCTGACATGATATTGAGTATTTGCCTGACTCAGGCTGAGCAGGTGAATTCTCCTCTCCCATCGTTCTAATATTTGCACCCATTGTTTTGCAATTGTATACATGACAATGGTTCACTCATAATTCTCTACTTAAGTCTCTTCTTGATTGATCTACTACATGAAATTTGCCTTCGATTTCTTATTACAATACTCATTATAGCCACCATTAGAACATGGATTCATAGCTGTTCTTCCCACTAATATAATAGCCATTGGACTGATATGAATAATTCTTGCTGTCATTAACATAATCAAAAGTTGTTTACTGCACTCTTTCACTTGCATGGTCTGGATCTCTGTGCCTGTCCAGGTTTCACTTGGTTTGGGTCAACCCATGTGCTCCTCTCCAAAAACACAGCCCTTTCTCCTCCAGTTGCCACAGTCAGTGGGATAAGCTCTGCATCCCTTCCTGAAAGAACACATCACTTTGTAGATTTGCAAGTGCTGCTGCTGCTGCTCTTGCTGCCCCTGCCAGAAATGACCTGAGCCAGGTATGGTGCTAAGGATTTTGCCAGAATCATCCCTATGAGAGAGGTGACACTCTCATTTCCCATTGTATAGATGTGGAAACTGAGGTTCAGAAAGGTTGAGTGAGTTTCCCTCAATCACTTAACTGATGAGTGATGGAGCCAGCATTTGATTTCAGATGTTTCTGATCCTAGAGCACATTATTTTAGCATTTTGTACCACAGAAAGGAGCCTGTTCTGTCCCCACCCTGCCCCACCTCCTCTTTATTCCTTCCCACCTCCTGCTCTTTGCCCACAGCCCAGAATGGACAAGTCTCCCTTGGATAGACATCCTGAAATCTTTGATTCCATCTCATTTGTTGTGACAGGGAAGCTCTCCCCCTTTCTATAAGGAGCATTCCAGGGACCCCAAGGCACTGCAGCCCAGCCTGAGACCCTTCCTCTGGTTCTAGACTTACCTGCCTGAGACCTAACACATTGGTTTCCCCTTTGCTTCTGCCAGCAGCTTTGCTGTATTCTTGAATCCACACCAAGCATCAGTTTGCTGCAGATATCTGAGGTATGGCATTCTGTCAGGGTTTATCCCACACAACTGGGCTAAGGAGTTTCTGGAGCTCACATAAACCTCAAGCATTTGGGGAAATAGAACATTATACCCACTTGAAAGACAGGAAACTGAGGCCAGAGTGGAAGATTCTTGGAAGTGAAAGAAACAGAAATCATCAACCTCCTTATGCAGATGAGAAAACAGACCAAGAAGGGAAGTGACTTGGCAAGGTGGCCAGCACCAGAGCTCAGGGCCCCAGGATTCTCAGGCCCCCATCAGGAACACAGCCTATGAGTAGGTCCGGGGTTTTGTTTGTCCATTCACTTGCCTATTAAGTATGATTTTCACTTAGCCTGCTCTTCAGAGAAACCACGGTTGGGACAGGAGTTGTCTGGATTCAGGCTCAGAGTCCCAGGCCTGTCATTGATTCTGTGTGTGTGGTCTCAAGTTTTCTCATCTGGAGAACTTTCTTTGGCTGGACCAGGGTGCTGAGTTTGAGTCCTCTGGGTATTCTGGATGTGCTTAGAGGCTCTTGCCAACCCGCCCCCTCCAAAGGACATCAAAGCCAGCTGTGGCTTTTGCAACTCAGCTGATCTCAGCTTGGCAGCAGCCTTTTCAGCTCCGCAACAATGATTTAATTCTCCCTACTGGAAACCCTGACCCATGCGTGAGGGCTCAATAAATTGATGTGTCGAAATTACCATTTCCTGAGGCATCTCTCATCAGCTGTGAACAGGCAGTTGTTTGAATGCTTTTGAATGAGCCCTGGAGTCCAGCTGGGACAAGTCTCTCTCTCCAGAGTGACATTTTCTGGGAGGTGGCATTGAATTATATCATGTTATAAGAACATCTTACTCTGTTCTTTAACCTTATTTAACTAGAGTGAGAACTTCCCGCTGAGTCTGAGGACTTCTCCTAGTAGGAGGGTTTCCCGATTTTTCGGACCCAATTGTGTTACAGACAGTGGAATGGGACGCCGTAGTGAAGGTCTCAGCGGGTGGTGGGCTGCATAGTCATCAGACCTTTGGGTATGGTGGAGAAGCCTGGGTTTGGCAGGGCCGGGCATGCTGGCATAGATCTCTGTAGTACACACCCAGCTCAGATGCCCTGGAAACACAATTGTATGTTCATTCATTCATATACTCACTAACGTTCACACTCACTCAAGAAATACATATCTACCATCTCTTTGTGGGGTGAGAGGGACATGCCCTTGGTCTTGCACAGGAGAGAGGCTCTGTCATGAGATGTGCATTAATAGACATCAGGGCACTTACTGCCCCTGGGGAGGTGGAGGGAGGTTGACATCTGCCTTAGAGTGGGAGCCCCGAAGCAGACACAGGACAAGCACTTGGATTCTGATGGTTGATTTAGGAGGTAATTTCAGAGTGCATAAGTAAAAATACAAAGAATGAAGCAGAGAAGGGAGTGAAGCCAACAGAAGGAACATCCATGAGTGGGTACCTCTAGTCCACTGGGGCTCGGTCCCTCTGGGGACCTCTGAGGAACCACGTCAAGACACCTAGGGACCATCCTCTTGGCTACAGGGTAGGCTGGGGTCTTTATCCACTGACTCTCCTCCCCACCGTGCGAGGGGCACTCCTGGGATATGCTAAGTCCCCTGCATCTGGACGTTGTGGCACTGGAGAAAGCCCACAGGCAAAGAAGATGGGAGTAGCCACTTGAGGAAGAGGCCATCAGTGTGCTGGGCGCTGCCCACTGCTGCAGGACGACTCGGGATGGGCCAAGGAGCCACGGGCTTAGGTGGCAGCAGCAGGTGCTGCAGCATTGTTGAAGAGGTGACATCCGATGGGACCTTGGAGAAGGAGTAGGTGTTTTCAGCGTGTGTGAGGCATGGCTCACCAGGGCACCTGGAACAGTGCGGGACGGGGCAAGAGGTAGCATACTGTTTAAATACACTTGCTGCTGATGGGAAGGAGAGGAGCAGCTGGAGGGCCAGGAGAGCTCAAGAGGATCTGTTTTCAGGCCAAGGAGGGGAGAGGTTTGGGCAGGATATGCATAGGGAAGGTTTGGGCCACTGAGGCGGAAGGTCTAAAGGAAAGAAAGAGAGGGGTGGGGAAGCAGGACATGGGAGAGCCAGGGCTCTTGTGGACACCTCTGCTGGGGGTGAGGCTGTTTAGAGAGGACCACAGAGATGGCCTTCCTCTGGACCAGGGCACCTCTGCCCTTGAGATGGGTGAGAACAAGCAGATAAGGTAAAAGGGGGTGTGTTCCTCCACCTCTGTTTCCCCAGTGTTGGAGGAGGCAATGACCGGCAGCAGGTGAGGGGTCAGGGGTCTGGGATGGTGTTGGGTAAGGGGAGGGGGAGCAGAGCAGGAGGAACAGAAAACAGTGCCCCTGGACCAGCTCCCTCTTCTCTTCCTCTTCCCCCTCCAGAGAGAGGGGGCAGGAGGAGGTGGGTTTAGATGCATTGTACTTTTCATGAAAAGGCTTTCTCAGCTCCTGGGATCCCGCCAGCGTGGGCCACCGCCACCTCACGCACATTCATGACACTGATTCATCTGGCAGTGCATTCTGCAGCCCTACTGTGTGCCAGTCCTCAACAATGTGTGGTTTTCTTAGGTTCCACGCTCATCCGGTGGGTGGAGAAAGCAGACGATGGATCACGGTGACCAGGGCTGGGGCTTGGCGGGGAAGGGATCCCACAAAGAGAGCATCCCCTGACTACAGACAGGAGAGCTCTGGTTTCCTGTCTCCTCTCCATCCCTTAGGCCACAGGGAGAAGGGAGGGCGAGGCTGGAACGGTTAGGGGGCCTACTCTCTGCCTCCCACTTTAGCTTTACTCCTGGGCTAGTTCTTCCCCTCTCTGGGCCTCCATTAATCAGGAAGATAATAAGATCAGTCTTCCCAGGCTTACAGGGTCCTCACAGTGTCCCGGGAAGTATTGGATACTAGTGGGTGGAGGGATATTTGGAAGCGGAGTAGAGAAGCTCAGATGTTCGTGGTTATTTATCGTGATTTCTCCGCCTCCGTTTCTTCATCTGCCATTGAGAAAGCCTGGAACCCGCACACTCGGGCTCCTGCCAAACCATCACTTTGCAAATCACCACGGAAGGAGCTGTTTGAACCGAAAGCAGAGGTTTTCAGTGCCTCTTTCTGGCCAGCCCTCAGAAAAACCCTTATCTTTGCACAGAAACCAGATGGCTCTCATCATAGATCTGAAAAAGGAGGAGCTGATGACAGAGGCTGGGATGAGAGGAGTCAGAGGGAGCTCAGAGGACGGAGATGGGAGGGAGCATCAGAAGAGACCATGCGACAGACAGGGCAGGGTGGGAGGATGGCTCTGCGGGAAAGAAGCTGGAGCAGTGGGGGTCTCTGACTTCCGGGGATCAGACACAAGCTGAGGCTCTGAGGGGGGGACCCTGCCCCCAGCTCCCTGCCCCCAGCTCTCTTCAAACAGAAAATGCAGTTGGAGAATAAGCGCAGCCCAAAGTGCAGCGATCACTTCCAAATGGGCAGAAAACATCATTTCTGGGAGGCTCCCCCTTCCCACCCCAGGAGAGAGCTTCTTAGAGCTTAGATGTGCTTCCTTGTCCTTGAGAAAAACATCTAGACTCCTGGCTTCAGCTGACTCAGCCACCCCCACCAAGTGAGAACTCAGCAGACAAGGAAACACCCAGCAGTGCTCTCTGCAGACCTACTGTGTGCCAGCCCTGTGCCTGGGGAGGCAGCTGATGATGGAGCTCAGTGGTGGGAGTGGGTGGGGGAGGGGGACTGAGCTTGGCTAGCATGGAGGTGGGGATGGCAGCCTGGTTCAGGGTCCAGAGAGGGTTCAAGTGGCTGATGTGGTCACTTAGACTGGCTGGTGCTGCTGTGCATTTTCCAGGAGCCCTGGCTCAGCAATCCTACAGCGAGTCTGCACCCTGTATATAGCAAGGAGTTAAGCCCAGCCAGCCCTGCAGCTTGTCACATAGCCATCCGGCCAAGCCCTGTCTAGAGCAGCTGGCCTCCAGCCAGATTATGAGACATGAATGAGAGTACATTGTTGTTTAAACACTGAGTTTGGGGTAGTTTGTTACACAGCAATGGCTGACTGATACAAGTGCCTAACATATATCAGGCATTGTGTTTAGCACAGGGGACAAGAAGGGGACAAGATTCACACAGTTCCGGCCCTCTTGGGGCTCATAGTCTGTTGGGGAGGCAGTCAATGAGTAAACCACCAATGAATAAGCCGTGAAACCTAAGATGAGGGAAATATACTGGGAAATGCCCCAGGGAGTGACGAGGAGGCCAACTTTGGGTGGTCAGGGAAATCCCCTGGAGGAGAGGACGTGTGTGCTGAGACCTGCCTGGTGAGAAGAAGCCAGGTGAAAAGCTGAGAAGAGCATTAGTGGTAGAAGCAACAGCAGGTGCCAAGGTCATGTGTCACAGGGACTCACGGCTGGAAACAAACAGACAAATGACCATAAGAACAACAACAGTGAAAGCCAGTGTTTACCAAGCATGGGCTAGGGGGCTGTTTTAAGCCCTTTACTAAAATGATCTTACTTAATTTTGACAACGTACCAAAGAAGAAGTAGGAGTGTTGGTTTGGAATTCCTTGGGTTGAGAATTACAGAGATCCAACTCAGACTGGCTTCACCAAATGGGAAATTGAGAGTCTCATAAAAGTGGGAAAATGAGAACAAATAGCTTTAGGCAGAACTTCAGGAACTTCAGTTAGGTCAGTGGAATCTCTCCTCTCTGCCTCTCTCTCTCTCTCTCTCCCCCTCTTGGCCTCTGCTCATTTGACTTCTTTTTCTGTGGGGGCCTCTCTCTCCCTTTGTGGCTGAACCTCTTCTAGAGGGAGCAGAGAGAAGAGATGTGAGAATCATAACCATCGACAGCTCCAAGCTCACGTCGTCCCACGGGTGACTCTGGAGGGAAGAAAGCACACTCTCTCTCTGTGTCCACATACCTAATCCCAGAAAGGAATCAGACCAGTCACCTGCTTACTCCTTGGACCTGTCATGTGATTGGTCCAGCCTGGGCTTCTTGTTCCATCTAAGTAGACAGAGTAAAGGGTGTGACTGGTAATCTTACCAGGATGGTGTGGTCTAGGCAGCAGTGATGAGAACTGCTCTAAATGCAGGGGGGAGGGGGACCAGTTATCAGAAGAAGAGAGGAAATCGGAGTAGACAGAAAAAGTAGATTTTATTATTCCAACTTAACAAACAAGGAAGCTGAGTCTCAGAGGATAAATGATGTTAGTCAGCAGGTGGCAAAGCAGAACCTCAAATCCATTTCTGCCTGACTCAGAAAGCCCCCAAATCTTAACCATCAGGCTCTTAACCTCTCAATCAGCCCCTAACCCTAAGCCCCAGTAGGACTCAGCTCATAATTCCAACCAGACAGGAAGACTCTCAAAGCTCAGGTGCACAAGTCCCCGGAAGGCTCGAGAGTTTACAAACCTAAGCTTCATGATGGCTTTAATGTGAGGCTGCTTCGCTTTCCTTTCCCCAGGGTGTGAACACGCTGTACCAGGCTGTCTCTCGTTGTCTGAGCAGCACTGAGAGTGAGCGAATCAAAGCGGGTAGAGACCACGGTTGTTATTGCCAGCGGCAACATTAGCCATGAGTTAGAAGATGCGTTAAGGGCACTTAAGTATGATGTGTTAGTCATCTGAACGCGCTCTTTGGCAAAGCACGCAGCCCCAAACAGACAGACACAACAGGAGCCCCTCTTCCCGCCCCTTGGTTCTTCCCCGGGCTGCTTCCCAGCAGCTACATCCTCTCTCTACCTCTCCTTCCAGGCCCAACCTGTTAAATTTCATTGATTTAAGGGGTGATTCATCGCCACACAGCTCATCAAACCTGGAAGGATCTTAGGGAGTCTCTGGTCCAACTTTGTTCACTTAACCACTGAGAAAACAGAGCCCTGGAGAGGCTGGGCACTGGTTCAAGTTCAGTGAATCAAGGTTGGGGTGTATTATATACCAGGCATGTCCACATAGCTTATTTCATCTCCATATGACAGCCCTGTGAAGTAAATGCTACTATCTCCCAGTTTACTCATGGGAAAACTGACTCTCGGAGAGGTTAAGTGCTTGCTCGCGGTCACACAGCTTGTAAGTAACAGAGTTGGTTTTCAAATTTATTTTTGTTATAAAAGTGCAAGCTGTGACCCCCTGCACCCATCATGTGTCTATTTGGAGTTTCTCTTCTCTCCATCCCTGCTCTCCTGTGTCCTCTGGACCTCTGCTACCTCTGAATGCCAGGTTCCCTTGTCACCTGGATTGCAGTTACCTTTCGTCAAAGGGAGGCTCTGGGGGAAAACTGGAAGGTGCACGGAGAGGGGTGCCTGGGGTGCTCTTTCTTTTTTCCTGGCTGACTCAAAAGGAAGCATTTCCTGCTTCTCTGGTGCTGCTTTTCATGTGCACTGGCTTCTTCCCTTGCTGGGGGGCTCTGGCAGCTGTGGGGTCAGTGATTGTGACAGCAGCAGCAGCGGTGGCACACGACACCCTAGAGCCAGCAGGAGGAGTGATCCTGAGTTCTGCTAACAGCGCCTCGCTCCTAGGGTGGTAGTGGATTCCTGAAGTCGGTAGCGGCTTCCTGAAGTCGGTAGCGGCTTCCTGAAGTTGCTGACCCCTTGTCATTTCACGGTCAACTTCCACTTCTGTAGCTCTTTTAACATAGTTGTAGGCACTCCCCTCAGCCAGATCTCCTAAGTTTGAAATTTCTCTGTGGTTTCCCTAAGTGAACCCTGAAGTTTCCGGCACTTGTGCCCAGGAGTGAATTGCAAGGAAAAAATCATCAAGAAGGGGACTTGTGGGGAAAAAAAAAAAACTAAAAATGGAGCCACTATATGATCCAGCAATCCCACTCCTGGGCATATATCCAGAGAAAACTCTAATATATAAGAAGATACATGCACCCCAGTGTTCATAGCAGCACTATCTACAATAGTCAAGAGAGGGAAGCAACTTAAATGTCCATCAACAGAGGACTGAATAAAGAAGATGTGGTACATATACACAATGGAATATTACTCAGCCATAAAAAGGAATGAAAATGCCATTTGCAGCAACATGGGTGGACTTAGAGATTATCATAATAAGTGATGTAAGTCAGACAGAGAAAGACAAATATCATATGATATTAAAAAAAGAAAAAGAATAGGACTTGGGTGTTGGCCATCTGGTGAGAGGAGATGCCCTTAGTACCAGGGAAAAGTGGGATCCTGGGACTCCCTAGATGCAGTGACATCAAAATTGCTTAAATTATCAAAATTTATCAAAATTCTTTCAATTAGGTGGTTGCGTGGGATGCAATGTCAATTGAAGGCAAAACTTCAGGTTGACCCAGTGGCTGTTTAATTTAACCATTACGGAAGTGTCAATGACTATTTGCAAGGATCGTGGGGTGCAGTGATTACTTATGACTGATGTCCGTGCTGAAGAGTTTACAGAAGAGAAACTCCCAACTTTAAACTATCAGCTCAAAGCATGGTCACAAACTTGGGGACCTCCTCTGATGGCTCTGCAGGTATCTCTTAATCTTTGGTCACTGCAGGACAGATACAGCGGAAAATCAGACCCCGAATTCACTCACGTCAGTTCCAGAATTACAATATGTGTTGAAGTCACCGTGTTGCCAGTGCTCACATGTGAAGGCATTTTCTGGGAAAGAGAGAGACCCTGAGAATCAGCAGGAGAGCTCAGGCGAATCTGAGCGTCTCACTCCTCCACTCTCTCTGAGACTCCTTTGTCATCAAAAGCAGGCTTCCCTCCGCTGCCTGAGGAAACAAACCTTCAATTCTCGAACATTCTATGAGAATAAAAACACAGATGTGCTGATTCCAATCACAACCCCATTTGGCTGGCCTGATGGGCCTGTGCAGAAAGCAGTCATATCTTAGAAAATAATCATAAATTACCACAAAATGAATCAGGGAGTGAATCCACTGGCAGCAGCTCTACTTCTGGCATCATGGAAAAAAAACACTGTTTCAGACACTGAAGACTGTGGTTTCCAGGGGTTTGGGGAGGGGGAGGGAGGGAGGGATGAGTGGATGGAGCACAAGGGATTTTTAGAGCGATGAGATTATTCTGTATGACACTATAGCGGTGGCCACATGTCATTATGCATGTGTCAAAGCCCATAGAATGTACAACATCAAGCGTGAACCCTAATGTAAACTATGGAATTTGGTTGATAATAATGCACCTATGCTGGTTCATTGATTGTACCTCTTACCCAAATCTCCTTGTCACCAGTACCTCCACCTTGTGATTTCCTTAATCTCCAGGTCACATTTTAGACCCAGCCCGTGAGTCAAGGGAAACATTTGCCCCTGGCCATCTCTCCACTCAAGCCAAGTGAGCAAACAGAAGTGCTGCTTGAAGTTCTCTTCCCTGACAGAACATCCCTTCATTTCTGCCTTTCAGGGACGCTCCCCAGTGGGATATGCTGCTGCGTTCCCATTTCCATTTCCACTGGGGCCAGCACGTCATGAATAACTATGTGTAAGCCAAGCCCAGGTGTTTTCTGCTTCAGTCCCCTCATCTTGGGGAGCCTCCCATGAGACCCTTCACGTGAGTTGGGGGAAAGCAATGCAGCAGAAGCGTGCGTAGTAGGATGAGTGTCCTGCTTGCGTAACTTACCTGTGCCCTTGAACCTTTCTTGAGCCTAAACTTGCACCGACTACTTTCACTTTTACCAGTCTTCTGACTTGCTCATCAATTTTGTCAGAAAGGTGGAACCCTCCTAAATGAGATGCATAGAGCCCACGTGCCCCTTACACCGTGGGAGGATGCAGAGAGAAGACAGCCTGCTGTGAACCAGGAAGTGGTCCTCGGCAGGCACAGAACCTGCCAGTGCCTTGATCTCGGACTTCTCTCCTTCCACAACTGTAATAAATAAATTTCTGTTGATCACAAGCCACCCCATTTATGGTCATTTTGTTACAGAAGCCCAAAAAGATTAAGAGGCCATTTATGTGTGCTCATTCTTTTTGTCCGCTATTTTGTATTAGAACTGTTTATAAGGATTTAGATAATTGTAGTTTTGTTCAATGAACTGAATATCCAGGTGAGACTGTGATAAAATTGAAAGAATTCTCATCATTCAGAGTTGAAGAAAGTGGCTGATGGAACTTAGTGTCTTCCCTCCCTGGGAAAGATTAAAGGATATGTTCACTTACAAGAGGGTTAACCACACCAGGTGGAAACATAGGCTGTACCAGTTATTCATGGCAGCTGTTGTTACTCATAAATATGAGTGGAGGGGTGAGCATGCATGCTGAGTGGTCTAGGGGTGACAGTACCTCTGTTTGCTGTCAGCATCAGTCCCAGTCTCCCCTCCTCTACTCTGTGTTGTAGGGATGGAAATTACATTACCCAGCAACCTTTGCTAGCAGCCCTCCTGTTACATCCGGCCAATGGGAGGCATCAATGGCGAGGGGCTGACGGGAGGAGGAGGGAAGCCATTGTTCTTCCACTCTTTCTGGTCCTTCTTTGCAGCAGAGGGTGACTATGGGCTCAGCAGATGTGTTCCAGCTGATCCATAGTAAATTAATTCATTCACCCAACAGATACAGAATTGAATAGAATACAGTTTCTGCCCTTAAGGAGCTCACAATTTAGAGAAGGCTTAGAAAACTATGGTCCTCGAGACAGATCAGGCCTGCCACAGCTTATAAGGGCTGCAAGTTAAGAGTAATTTTTAAATATGTAAATTATTAGTCAGAAAAAAAATCAACAGAAAAAGATTTTGTAACCCATGAAAACTGTATGAAATTTATGTTTTAGAGTTCATAAATAGAGGGTTTTTTTTTTTTTTTGGAACCCAGCCAGGCTGGCAGAGATGAGAAGTTGCTACAGAGACAATATGGCTTAAAGCCTGAAATATTTACTGTCTGGCCCTTTACAGAAAACATTTGCCAATTCCTGACCCAGAGGATGAGACAGAGGGAAGCAGGGATGTGAGGCGAGAGCCCTAGGGGCGTGAACTGAGCCCTGCTGGAGGGTAGAGGAAAGGGAGACCGATTCTGGCAGGAAGAGCTTCCAGGCAGAGGAAACAGCTCCTACAAAAGCCTAGAGCTGTGAACCCCCATGGTTTGTCTGGGATGGTTTGTAGATTACTGTGGGATGAGAGGTAAGGCAGAGAGGGGAGGAGGCTGGAAGGGTCAGAGCCAGACTGGGAAGGGCCTTCAGCACCCAAAGGCAGGGGTGAGACTCATGCTGGGGTGGCAGAGAGACATTGCAGGCTGTGGGGTCAGGGTCTTTGGGGAAGGTCACTCTGGGCACAGAATGAAGGGGTTACATGGGGGTGTGACAAGTAGCAGGAGACCAGTTAGGAAGGCAGCTGAGGGCACGAGGAAGAGCTTGAGTTGTCCATCTCTAATCTGCCTCTTTCTAGCTGTGTGACCTGGGACAAGCGCCTAACCTCTCTGAGTCTTCCTCATCAGTCTGGCTAGGATCACAATACCCTCCTGTGAGAGCTGTCGGGAGGATTAGATGAGCTGATTTATTAAGGCATTTGGTTCTCAGTGCCTTTGGAGAGTGGCTGCAGCCATTCCTGTTAAGGTCACAGAAACAGCCTGTTGGGCCGACCTCTCACCCCAGCTCCCAGGTGTCCCCTGAGGCCCCACCTGCTGGGCTGCTCAAGTCCATGAGTCCTGAGAAATGGACAGAGCAGGAGAGGTGGTTCCCAGACACCAAAGAAGGAAGGGTCGGGGCTGGTTTGCATGACTGTCCTGGGCCCCAGGAGAGACCCTGGGGAGGAAAGTTGCTGGTAGAGGTAAAACTTACACCCTCAGGCAGCAGAGCTGGCCAGAGACCCCAGCTTTCTCCACCTTTCACTATCAGGCTCTGGGACCTTGCGAGGGTTCTCCAACGTGGACGGCCACCAAAGCCTCTTTTCCTGGCACCTTCCAGGCATCCTTCAGAGCTCCCCAATCCAGCTCCTGGGAGCCAGGTGTCTTGTCTCACCAATGGGACCATGAATGCCCCAGCCCACAGCCTGGCTTTTATGGCTCTCTTTTCTTTTCCCCCCAAGCTGCCCAGTGGCCTGGGCCTGACCCATGTAGAGGGAGGCCTGTCTGGCACAGTGCCCAGCAGGCCACCTGGCCACACAGTGTGGTCCTTCAGGTCCATAAAAGCCATGGTTCCAGGGCTGGGCGTGTAGGAAAGAGACACTGAAGTAGTCACTGCCATGGCCTCCAACAGCTGGTGGGAACTGAGTGACCAACCTCCATCTGAAGGTGAGACCACCTTTCCAAACTTCAGAGCTGGAAAGGACATTAAGCCACCCAGCACCAGCCCACCCAGTTCATGGATCTACCCAAAGAAGTCAGTGTCCCAGCCAGGACCAGATCCCTGGGCTCAGGACTCTCCCTCTGGTGCTCCACCCATCATACTCCCTGCCCCCCATTTGTTATTTGCCCCCAGCTTGGTGTCGACACAGCCCCAGACGGCATCTTCCATCACAGGCAGGTATGTGTCTCAGTCATGGTGTGATGTCTGGCTCTTATTTAAATGAACAGCGTGGGGAGGACAAAATTACGACCCAGGAGAGATGAGAATGCCTTGTGAGCCGAGGTGTTTCCGCCCCACTCCTAGACTCCCCTGTCAGCTCTGAAGTCAAATTCAAGGACAATTAGATTTTACATATTTTCCTTTTTATACTTCAATAAATATTGCCCATGAAAACCAATTGGCATTTTCTGTACTTAATGCATAATAACTAGTCTTATAAATCTAAATGATCCCGATAAATCTAAATTAAAGGCCTAGGTTTAAATGGATCGAGGACACGTAATTAATAAAGTGCTAGTGCATCACCGTCACTAATCTGTTTACTTCAAGCTGAACTTTCATTTTCAAAGGGATTTTTCTTTGCCTGTGTGGGGACGGGAGGAGGGAGGGAGCCCAGGGGACCCCAGGCTGTTTCTGGGCTTCGGTGGCCATTGCTTGTCTCCTCTGTTAGGACAGCCTGCTGGGGTCTCCGGGTGGCCACCTGGGGATGAGAAGTGGCTGGATCGTACTCCGGCTCCCGGCCCCCAGGCTGGACCACTTTATAGACGAATGCGGCTCTAGCGAAGGGGAGTCCAGGTGGCCTCGCTGTCCCCCCAGGCTGGAGGTTAGTCATTACATCTTCGCACCCACATTGAATGATAGCCAAATCTTCTCATGTCAACCTCCCCTTTTTTTTTTTTTTTTTTTTTTTTCTCCAGACACAGCCCCTCCTTCCATCGCAGCTGTTCCCACGACAGTCCGGGGAAACACTGTGTCTGGTCTGAATTAATGCAACAGCCCCTGCCTTTCTGGGTCCTGGCGCCATCCCTCCGGCTCCAGCCCATGCTCCACGCAGCAGCAGCAGCAGCAGCAGCATCCTGATCTTTCTAAAATTCATATCCCGCAGCATCTCCCCAAGGCATCCTGTCCCCCAGAGCTCCCCATTGCATTCAAGGTCAAGGCCAAACTCCTCCAGTGGCTCCTGAGGTCCCTCAGGGTCCAGCCCCTGCTGCGTCTCCCATCTTCTGATTACTAAAAGGAAGCATTTGTACTCCCAGCCGTGGGGCGGGAAAGGAGCACTTGTTCACAAATGAGAAGATGCGGTTCCAGTCTCTTCTCCGCAGTGAGCTGTCCTCCCAGTTTGGGGACTCTGTCTTCTTTTCTGCAATGGGGACTTTGAGCTCAGCGATGCAGAGGTGCATCTCACTCTAGTACTAAGGCTCCTACCTGGTGTCAAGGAGACCTCGTTATTTCCATGCACCACCATGAGGTCAGTGCTTGAAGGAGGATGGGCCCCACCATCTATTGAGTACCTGCTGTTTGCCAGGGCCAGACCTAAGTGCTTACCAAATGCCTTCTCCTCCATCAGTTTCCAGGAGAGTCCTGCCAGCACAGGTCCCTGCTACCCCATTTCCAGATGAGGGATGTGAGGCTTGGACAGAAACCCAGAGTCACAAGGCTGATGTTTAAACCAGGTTGGAGTCACTCTAGAGCCCAAGCTTCACCCACATTCACCAACTATGAGGCTTTGGGCAGTGGCCGCACCTCTGGGCCTCAGCTTCCCCATCTGTAAAATGGGGATGCTACAATTGCACTTTCTTCCCTGGAAAGGCTGTTGTAAAGATTCAGACGGGTGAATAAGTGTGAGATCCAGGGCCTAGAGCTGGGCACACATCAAGTGCTCAACGAATGCTACCTACACTCATGCTCAGCTTGATTCGTGCAGCAGAGAGCGAAGCTGGGAGGATGAGTTCTCCTGGCTCCTCCCTGCTTGCTAACGACCCCTTCCATGTTCCAAACCCAGTGTTATTTGCTTTCACTAACGTGGAACACACTCAAGAAGCTTAAGCACAGATAGTGTCTGATTTCGGCAAGTGAGATGAGGACCTTTCTCCCTGGAGCCACTCTGAGAAATGTCTCAGCTGGTGAGTTTGCACAATTCACCCCTAAACCTGTTGTGGGCCCCAGTGTTGACCTGCCTTGAGAAAGACCTCTCCTTGTTACCCAGCGCTCACTCTGTTCTCTGTTTGGTCCTTCGTTTAACACACACCTGCTTTGCGCTGGGCATTGTGAGATGACAGGTAAGGGAAAAGTAAGCCTGCATCCTGAATTCAATCTCTAGTCATGCAAATGCACATTGAGAACGTGACATTTCAGAGAAGCGGGGCCGTGATGTTCTGGAGGGTAAAAGGTGTGTGTGATGGAATTCAGGCCAGTAGGTCAGGTCCAGTCCTTTCCCACCTGCTCTCCCTCTTTGCAGGAGGGAGCAGACCCTGGCAGGCAGGTGAGAGGGAGAACGAGAAGGTGGTTGATTTAGGAAAGACCTTGTCCCCAATGGAGAGGGGATGGGCTGATGGTCTAGAAATGCCCTGAATCTGTCACTATAGTCCCTCCTGCTCCACTCTCTACCTGGATCCTTCCGAAAGCCCTGGAGGATACCTGCTGATGAGGGTGGCTCTCTCTTCCTTGGGCCATCAGTAGCCTCCTGCCTCCCCGGGGCAGGCTTGGCAAAAAGCCTGCAGACCTGGGAGGGAAGGCTGGGCTTCTGCCCCACAGGGATAGGAGATGTGGGTAAGTGCTCAGCCATTCTATGCTGAGATGAGGCCAGCAGGATGTGGTTCCCTCATTCTTGTCACTGGGGGGCCCAGGTTGTTAGGAAGTTCTAATTAACATCCCTGAGAATTAAACTCTACACCCCAACACGAGTTCACTCCCCTGAGAGCATTCTGGCTCAAATACTGATTAAATATGAAACGGTTCCATCTTCTGAGCAGAAGTCAGGGAGGCACCAGCCAGAGATGGAAGCTGTAATTACCAGCTGATTATGCAGTGTGAGTTATTAAAAGATAAAATAAAATGAAAACCAACATCCTTCAAATAAAAACAATTAACAATACTCACAGCTATTTGTGCTCTATTTAAAGGGACATAGGCTTCTTATTCCCCACTCCTTTCCCATTTTTATAGACCCAGTGTTCATCCAGGACATTCTCTAAGCACTTGTAGATACTGGGGGCAGGGATGAGAAATAAACAAGTCAGGCCAGGTGCTGGCCTCTTGGGGCTCACAGTCCAGAGGAGTACGTGGCCTTTCAGGGAAAAGTCTTGATAGGTATACAACTACACCTTGGGATGGGGCCAAGCATGCCATGTACAGGAGGCAATGTGGGAGGATAATGAGAGTGACTAACTCAGAAGAGGTCTTAGGAGCTGATATTTAAGTTGACCTTCAAAGGAGCTGGTTACCTTAAGAGGGGGTGGTGCAGAGTGATCTATGGAGTGAGAACAACATGTGCAAAGGCCCTGAGGTGGGAAGGAGTGTTGGAGGGACTGAGGAATGGCACTGGGCCAGAGTGCAAGGAGGAGGAGGAGGAAGCAGCAGCCAGACCCTGTGGGACTCAATGCCTTGGCCGGCAGAGCTGGGATGACTCAAGCTTCCCTGAGCAGCACTGAATGGTTTTAAGTAAGGGAAGGACTTGATCAGTTTTGAGATTTAAGACCATCCTCTGGCTCCCTCATGGAGGCAGGAGCAGAGGGCCCAGTGAGGAGGTGAAGGGGCTGTCCAGGCAGAAGTCAGTGTGTTGCCAGTGAAAGTAACTGGTGTTCCAGGTTCTTGTCCCATCCCAGAAAGAATTCAGAGACAAGACGTAGTAGTTAAAAGAGTAAAGTGAGAATTTATTAAAGGATAGATAGTACGCTCTCAATGGGAGAGCAGGCAGGCTCAGGTGAGCAGCTGCCCTGAGTTCCTTTGGCAAGTTAGTTACATAGGGTGTAAAAATGAATGGGCGGAATATTCATCAGGGAGGGAAGGGTTTGGGGTCATATTCCCTGATTATCATCCCAACTCCACCTTCCCGAAGGGAGGAGGGATTTTTGTCCTTATTTAGTCTGGATCGGAAGTGTCATGACATCAGTGCTTGGTGGGTACTTCTGATCTGCAAGGCTCATTTTATTGAAATGAAGGCATAATAAGCAAAAGGTAACATTCGGACACTGGCGATTTCTGCCTTTTCTCACCTTTCTTTGTTGGCCTCCAGGCCGCTCATCACCCCAAAAGATGTGACCACTCATCAGCCCAAAGTTTCCTGCTTTTCTTTTTCTACCCAGGAACCCCTGGTGCTTACATGATGTAGGGTTTCCTGCATTTGGCCTGTGCCCCTCCTTTTTGCCCAATTCCTGCCATTTGGTCTGCGTCCCCCTGTCTCTGCTCATATCTAGCTATCTGCCTGCTCTAACAAGTGGAGGCTTGGACCAGAGCGGTGCCAAGGGACTGGACAGCAGGGGGTGGGTCCCAGGGGGGGTTTTGGAGGGTAAAACGCCCCACCTCGGGGGTGGGGGGTGAGTGTGGCGGGGAGGGCTTTGTTGTGAAGATACCCAGGTTTCTGGCTGAGGAGCTGGGTGGAGGGAGCTGCCACTTCCTGAGTGAGAAGATGGAGAGGCTGGGGGTGAGGCCCATGTGGCGTGTGGGGTGTGTGGCTCCCGAGATGCATTGCGGAGAAAGGGGCAGAAGGCAGCGGAGCATCCCTGCGGGTGAGGGCCCAGGGGAGAGCCCTGCCGGAGATGCCCTGAGGAGAGAGGGCAGAGCAGGGGAGAAAGGGCCAGGACAGAGAGAGGAGACCATCATTCCTCCTCCTCCATCACCCCCAGCTATAGACTCCCTTGGGTGGGAAGACACCCCTGACCTGGAGGCAGGGCCCATTTGTAGAGTGTAGTGGGCACAGTGGGAGGCAGGGGCTGTGGCCCCAGTGTCTCCCCTTCTGTTCTGCTGGCCTCAGCTCCCAGAGAGAGTGCAGGCCTGGTACCCACGTGTGCGGGGTCACGAACGCCTCCTTGCCCTTGCCCCCAGTTTGGGGGTCCGTATAAGGAGCACTGAGGGGCTACGAGGATCCCTAAGCCTCCGATGATTCCACAGACGACCCTCTGCTGCCGCCCACCTGCTCACTCTGCCGCACGGCTTCTCAGGATGCCTTCCTCCTGCTCCGGTCCCCTCAGCCTCTGAGGCCGTCACACCACAAATGGCTCTTACTTCCCACTGGTCCATCTTTCTCATTACAGCAAAGTACCTGCAGCAGCGTCAGAGACCAGGGCTTGTCTTTACATTTACCTTCTTAAAACAGCTTCACAGTTTATAAACACTCCAGCCCTGACCCTCCCTCATGTCCCAGTGTGAGAGAAGCACAGATTCTCCCATAAACTATAGACCATCGGGGGATGCTGGTGAGGTCTGGGCACATCTAGTCCACCAGTTCCCACCCCGGAGGCGCCCTGGAGTCACCTGGGGAGATCCTAGAACTGACCAGTGCCCCCACCAGGCTTTGATTAGTCTTGAGTGACAGAGGGACCACCTAAGAGGACTGAAACGCTGAGACACAAATGGGATCTACCGGCACCATTGCCCAGTCCCAGGAACGCCTGGATCCCTCTTCACAGCTCACGCTCCTCTCCATCGTTCTCCTCTCTTGGGTCCTCACGGAGGGAGCTGAACCCAAGGGAGCAACTGGTGGAAATCAAGGAGCAATCCCGCAGTGGCTTGATGCTATGTCAGCTTGGTTAATTAGGGACCACATTTCCCCGATTCTCTTCCCGGCATGGTTCCAAGTCAGCACTGGTCACAGGAGACTCTACCTGCAGTTCAGAGGCGGGAGAGGGGTGGCAACTGCGCTTGAATCTCTGCGGGCTCAATGCATGGGTGTGGGCCCCCCCAAATGCGCAATTCCTCCAGCTCCCCCTCAACCCCCTCTTGCGTCATCCAGAGTCCTGGACCCAGTGCATTCGGGGCTCTGAGGTGGGAGGCGCCAGCTTCTCTGCACCTTGTCCAGCAGCAGTGAGGTAGGAGCAGATGGAGCTTCCAAGGTGTGGTTTGTGGCTCTGTTCCATACTTGAAGGGTCTGTTTGTCCTCAAACCCATCCACAGTCAGCTTTCCTCCCTGACTTCCCATCCAGCTGACACAGAGCAGCTTCAGTCTCGACACTAGACAGAAAGGCAGCAAACGGCCTTTAAACGCTGCTCTGCCAGCCCCACCACTGCAGGGGGGCTGGCCTCTCTGAAAACAAAAACCAACCAAAAATAAACAGAGCTCACCTTTTTCTCTAGCACTAGAGCATTTCTGCTTCTGATTGGATCTTGACTGATACAAATCTTCTCCCTAATGACACAAAAACCTGATGTGCCTCCCCCGCCCCCCAAATTTGGGAGCCTCTGGTGGAAGGGGGACTGGAGGTCCATGCTCCGGCCTCCTGTGCATCAGTGGCCCACTTGCTCTTGGATTTGCCCCTTCCCTTTTCCTGCTCTGCCTCTCAGGGAGTGCCACTGCCCAGGCCCCGAGCCGCCTGCGCCCCTGAGCTGTGGGGCTGTAGATGCAGGTGAAAGAGCGGAGGCGAGCGACGCCAGGGCGCTTTGCTCGGCCTCTCTCTGCGTCCAGGGCCTCGGCAGCAGCCGCCGCCTCCCCACTGTGATTCCGGCTCCCATCTTACGGCCCCTCGCCCCGTGGTTCCAGGGCTCCGCAGGTGGGCCCCACCTCGGCTCTCCTGCCATCGATAGCCCCAGCTTCCGGGCTCTGGGAAGGCACCCCCGCCCCTCTGACCTCTCAGTCCTAGGGTGCCAGCTGCTTCTGGTTATTGCTGTGTTCGGTCTCCTCATCTCCCGCCTGGCTCCCTCTACCACCATGTCACCAGTCTCCTGCACTGAATTCTTATCCGCATCCTTACAGGGGACCCTCTTGTCCCCACCCACCCCTTGTCCCCAAATCTGCCTCGGGAGACCCCTCAGAAGACAAAGCTTCACCTGGGACCCCTGTCGGGAGAGGGAGCAGCTACCTGAGGTGGGGCAGAGATCACACAGGACGGGGAGCTTCGGGTCAGAAGAGCCACAGCTGCAGCCCCTCCCTGGTGAAAGGGAGAGGAGGGTGGTTTATTCTGAGGGAGGGAATCAGCTGGAGACTTTGGGAGCCGGACCTCTCAAAGACAGATGGAGATGCAGCCCAGAACACCGGGCGCTGGGGGTGAGGGACGGAGGATGGCACAAAAACAGTTTCCAGCAGTCAGTCGCGGGGCCTGATAAGATTGGAATCGTAAGTGCTGTGCCTTTAATTTCTTGGCTCTTCTCCCTGAAAACTTATTCTGCAAAGTGTGCCTTGCACCATCCATCCTCCCAGATGGCTTTTTAAGTGACGCTGTTTGTTAAGTGGGAGAAGATAAAGGAGGGTTGGGAGGAGAGGGTGGAGTCCCTGCAGCCCCCAGACCCCAAGGGAGGAGACGCAGCAGAACACGCGGCTGACTGGGAAGTGGGCTTTCCGGGCTGGAGCCCCCCAGGCTCAGCCAGGCCCACAGTGGGCCAGAGTCCCCATTATAACTGTTGAGGTTTTTTGAGTCTCTTTGTCCCGATCTGGGTACTTTTAAGTATATTCACCCTCCAAATCCTTACAACAAACTTAAGACCCACCAATTTATTGATGGAGAAACTGAGGCCCGGAAGAGGCAGGAATTTGAACAAGGTCACATGACGAGCCAGCGGATGAGGAAACTCCTGCTGTCCGTGAGCGTGTGACGGATTCCATCCCTACCTCTGCATTTGTGGTCCCTTGTTTCCTTCCCCTCTCTTTCTCCCTCATTGAAACTGCCCAGCCCCTCCTGTCCAGCTGGACCTTAAGAGCCTGCAGGAATCATTTTCTCTGCCAGTGGGCGACAGACTGCACCAGATGGGCCCTCGGTCACTGATGCTCCTGCAGCTGGAGCTCTGAGAGGCACCTCTTCCCACCTCAACAGCCCACCAGGTAGGCTGCGTACTTCCACTGCCTCCCGGGGAGGTTTGGGAAGCAGCACCTCCGTGGTTCCCAGGGGCCTCCCCTCCTGAAGGGAAACTCAGGAGAGGAAGGTTTATGGTGCAAAGCACAGCTCCTGTACTTGACCTCGAGGCATAAATGATGCTCACCGCTCTCTGCCTCTGTGCTTTTTGAAGTCCCCTCCCTCCCAGCTGTCACCTGGTTCCTGGTAGGATGGCAAACTTTACTCGTGGGGGTGGGAGATTACTGATTCCTGGCTAATTCTTCTCCAGCTAGGGGGACCTTTCACAGTTACAGTGGGGTTACCAGGGGTCCTCTGGGCTCCTCATGTCCTTCCCCTGCCTTACCTTCCCCTGCTGGTCAAAGACAATTGCCCTGGCTGCTATAGTGATTCTTCTTTTTGCCTGCTGGCTCCAGATGGCCCTGGCAGCAGCCGTAACTCACAGTTCAAGGGGATCCTTGTTGTGTGTCCTGGCAAGAGCGTGCCTCTTTGGGAACCAGGGCCTCCATAATTGCAGAGTCCAGAGTAACAGTGCCAGAAACAAATATTGTCTGTTCGGTGGATGTGAGCTGTTCTCCATCCTCTTCCCTAACAGGGATGGAAGGGAGCACATCCTCTAAATCCAGGCACCATACCATCCACTGGAGGCCTCTTTCATCTGTTCTAGTCCCGCATGTCACCTCCAGTCGGCCGGGCCACCTGGTTGAGCCTGGAGTAGTCTGAGGTCATTTCCCCGTGTCCATCTGTTTCTGCAGGGGTCACATGTGCAGAACCAATGGAGACATGATAGGGACACTATGCCTGCTTGATTTTTAATGATGGTACCCAACTTCACCATCCTCCACCCCCAGCCCAGATGTGGTATCGTTTTTATCAATAATCTTGACTAGGGTGGGAGACAGTTTCAAAGACTTGTATTTGGCCTTCTTCACTATAAGAGCTCTTACCCCACAGTCTAGGGAGATCCAAACGTGCGGTTATCTCAACTGTCAATCAATTCCAATTATCCACTCTGGGTCTGGGGAAAGGGCCACTGGGTGGACCCACAGACCCAGTGGGCTCACTGTGAGCCAGACTTTAGCCAGAACACCACTTAAAGCCTGGTTCCCATGGGCCCCCACTCTAGCAAGCGGGTCAGGGAGACACTGAGTCTCCTGGTACCAGTGTCAACTCAGCCCTTATGCCTAACAGCCCTTAAACTGGCGATTTCCCACCCCCAGTTTACAGTTGCCTAATTATTTAGCTGCTGTCCCTTTGGGGAACCATCATGGTATATAGTTGCCATGATGTTGAAGGATCATTCTCTCTGGGGACCTGACCACTTCCTCCATCAGTGGAGTCCAGATCTGATATTGATTATTATGTTTAATCGAGTGACCGCTGTAAGCTACCTCCTCCATCCTTGTCTTCTTTTTACACTTTTTATTTCATGACAATTATAGATTCACATGAAGATGCAGAAATGGTCCTGTGAGGTTCCATGGAAACTTTTAGCTTCCCTCAATGGTTACACCTTCACAACCAGAGCGCGGTATCAAAATCAGGAAACTGACATGGGTGAAACCTGCATGTACAGCTCTATGCCATTTTATCACAAATGTAGGCTTTTGAGCCCACACTACAGCTGAGATCAGAACCACTCCATCAAGGCCAAGATCCCTCCTGCTACGCCTCTAGTCACAGCCACCCTCCTCCCTTCCTCTTAGTATTCCAAATCCCTGGCAACTACTAATCTGTTCTCTAATTCTACAGTTTTGTCATTTTAAGAATGTTATGTAAGTGGAATCATATCACTTTGGGGATTGGCTTATTTTTTTGGTCACTGGACACAACACCTTTGAAACCTACCCAAGGTATCACAAATATCTATCAATTGTTTGTTCCTTACATCACTGAGCAGTGTTGCACTGTATGGCTGTCCATTCTGGTCTGATATTGGCTATCAGCAGCCTGTTGACCTCTCTCTCCACACCTTCCCACAGATCCAGCCCCCTTGCAGCCCCTCTGACCTTAATGGTCACTTTGGTAATTGCTGCCTCCTTGCTTCCAGGCCATACATGCCACCGGCCGGCCTCCTCATCCCCAGACTAGAGCAGAGCCACTGCTGGAAGCGGGTTCCCCTCCCCAGCATTCCTGATGACTTTGGTGAAAGGTGCATCTTCCACCATGAGACACACTCCGTGAGTGTGCCAGTCTGCCTGCTCCGCTCAGTTTCTTTGTTCCTTTCTCCACCACCCACCTAAGCAGCTTAGGAGTCTTCCCATTGTTGAGAATTGGCCATCAGTTTTTCAATGCCATCCCTTGGGGTCGGTACTAGGTTATTAAATCCCGTCCCTCCAAGTGTCCCCAAGTCAAGGAATTCTGTTCACTCAGCTGTGTGTTCTGGCCCCCTTGGTCAGCATACTCCCATCCCCTCCCCCTGGCTCCTGGGAGCACACATTGGAGCATTCTTCCCAGTTTTTGGTGGGTGGTTTCCTTCCTCCTTTACCAGGCCCAGCGACAAGGCCTTGGGATTGAAACCCTACAGCCTGGCAGCCCGGAGGAGGCAGCTCAGTTTCCGGGCAGGGGAGGGGCAGCTGTTACCTGAGGGGTGAGGCCTGAGCAGCACCTGTCTGGCTGTTCTTTGGGAAGGGTGGGCTGTCCCCGCAAGCCCTGAGGGTTTCCTGAGGGTTGCAGGGTCCTTATCCTCAAGATGTCCTTGACCCGTGTTTCAGAGTTCCAGGCTTTGCCAACCAAGTCCCCAGCTTCTGTCTAACAGACCCGCCTTGGCCGAGAAGTGTTGAAACATCTCTAAAACTCTCTGGCTCAGACAATCAGATCTTCTGCTGCAGGAGATAAAGGCCCCTTTGTGAGCAGTGGCAGGCAGGCTCCTTGGCTCTCAGGCTGAGCCCTTGAGGAGTTGTGAGGAGCCCCCAGGCTCCCCTCCCCGTTCTGCCTGTGTGAAGGCAACTTACCAGCTCAGTTCTCAACAGAATGCAAATGACTGAGCTGCCTTGGCTGATGGTAGAGGAAGCGCCCGGCCAGTTCTGCTGCCTTTGCCTATTGCCTTTGCCCCTAATGTCCCGCTCCACACACACACATACACACACACACCTTCTGAACGCTGGCGTCCTCACACCAGTCACAGAGTGCTCCTCCCTGGGCCATTTCCCAGGGAACCACAGATAAAACCTTTAGCAATCAAGGCACCACTTTATGCCAAACACTGTCTGTGCCCAACTTTCCCTCCAGGATGGTGTCGTCTGCCCTGAGTGAGGTTGTGAACTAGACCCAAAGCCCTTCTGACCTGCTTCTGCCCTTCCTTGGACCAGTGCCGTGTGTTAGTCTGAATCTTGCAAGAGGCATACGTGGAGGTGGGATTACACATGCAAGAGATAAACTGTGGCGAAGCCCTGTGAGGGGCCCGTGCGGAGGGCGGCGGGCACTGACACAGCCAGAAGACCGCAGTGTCTGGTCCTCGTGAAGGAGAGAGAGGCAAAGGGAGGCTGGTGGAGAGCCTCAGACTGTGGGGAGCAGCTGCAGAAAGTCCTCGCTTCATGGGGAGAGCAGTGTGAGCTCACCTTCATTTACCCAGCACCATTCTGGGCCGGCCCCTGTGAACCGCTCTTAGGGCTCCTTGTAAGATGGGTATGTTCACCTTCATTTTACAGAAGAAGAAACTGATGTTCAGAGAGGTCACCAGTTCTCACAGGGTGGTGATCCGGGGCTGCAAGCCACTGGACCAAAGGCCATGCCCTGCCCATGGTGCCCATGGCCCTGGGAGACAGCTTGGACAGAGGCTCAGGTAGGTGAGCTGTCTGTAGCTCAGTGTGACCAGAGCTCAGGGTCGGGGTCTGGGAGCTGTGGGAGAGGCCAGCTGGGGCCAGACCGTGATGGTCTTGGAATGCCAGGCCATGGAGGTAGAGTCGGTCACGGAGGCCAGAGTCATGATGGGAGAATCTGGGCATGGCTGGTCTGTAAGCAGGCTTTGTTTGGCTCACTCAGGGTTTCTAAAAACCTTGATTTAATTATTAATGCTTAAAAGCTGCCAGATTTTACCTCATTCCTGGCTTCCTAGGGAAAATTGGAAGCTGTCACCTCTTTTGTCCCTATTTCCTGCAGCAGGAGGCTGCAACCAGGTGGCTGCCACCAAGTCAGACAGGACAGGTGCTGTCCAGTTTGTAAACACATGCAGGGGGCCGATCACACACTCACGTCCCACTGTAGCTGCTGTGAATGGTCAAGATAAGTGAGGCTTGGCTGCAGTGAGCACCCCAAATCTCACTGGTTTCATACTACAAATGCTCCATGGATCCAGCGGGCTCTCCAGGTCCAGCAAGCTCTCCAGGGCAGCCGTCTTCCACGCAGAGGCTCACGCCACGCAGGCTGCCACCGCAACATGGCTCCGATGTCAGAACACAGGACTTGGTGATGATGCCCAAGTCAGGGAGAGAGAGAGATGGACCGTCTCTCTGGCAACAAAATTCTCCAGCCTGGGATAGCCTCACATCTCCTGCTTACAACCCACTGAAGAGAGCGTCACACGAGCCCAAATAATGGCAAGGGGCATTAAGACAGGTTCCTTTTTTCCAGTAGGAGTGGAAACCCACGTGTGGGTGAGCAGAAGTCTCTGCCGCATGCCTGCAGGCTTTAGGGTTGTGACTGGATAGAGGAGGCTGCATCTCAAACTCACTCCCACGGTGCTTCCATCAGCAGGTAGCATCGTAACCTAGACCTGCGGCACTTCGGCTAATCCTTCCAGTAACCCTATCAGGGAGGCATTGCTATCCCAACTTTCCCGGGGGAAACTAATGCACAGAGAGATTGAATAGCTTTGAAACCCAGTGGTTTCAGCTGCCCGCCACAGGCTGCTTCTGTCCTTGTTGTGAGGCTTCCAAACACCCGGGAATGTAGCTGGGAAGCAGGTACCACAGACCAGGCCTGTGGGTGCTGAAATGGTCACACTCATGGGCTCATGAGGGGCATCCAGCAGGACAACTTTCAGGAAGGGGATTGGGTGATCAAAACCCCAAGGCTGAGAGATATGACTGCTCTGGATGTCATGATTCCGCAACAGCTCTCCGTCCTGAGGATGCGATCAGGGACTCAGCACACAGGGCCCAGAACATTCATCACAGCCTGATGTGCCTAAGAGAAAAGCCTGAAATCCTCCAAGTGCCTGGCAGGCGAGGGTGGTGAGGTAAATTATGGTGCATCTAAATGAGGTACAATTGCAAAGCTATTAACATCATGCTTTTGAGGAATTCTCAGTGATGTGGGAAAATGCTGATGATGTATAGTGAGTTTATAGAAAAAAACCTGAATAGCTGAATCAATTGTAACCACCCCAATTACATAAAATTCAATATGTGAGGAGTGAAAGATAAGAAGGATGGGGCAGAGGGAGGGAAGGAGAAAAAGGAGAAGGAGCAGAGGGACGAGGAGGAAGACTGGGAGGAAGAAGAGAAACGGGGAAGAGGAAGATGATGGAGAAGACAGGGAGGAGTTGCCTCCTTGTGGTCCAGCACTGGCCGAGTACCATGTGTGCCGTGCACTTTGCTTCCCAGCATCCCTGCATCGGCAGTGCTATTTGCTTCATTTTACTAAAAGAGAGGACCAAGAGGCTAAGTGATATGTCCAATGTCATGAAACTAAGACCCTGAGCCTGGATTTGAACCCACGTCTGGCTGACTCAAGTCCCACATATGTACTCACCTAGCGGAGCTAAGGCAGGGCTGAGGCACATTTAGTCTCAAGGCTCAGTGTTACTTGGCTGGTTATGAAGGAGAGCCAAGTTTTACAGAGGGTGTGGCAAATCACGCCATCTCTCTGAAGTTGGTGTCATCATCAATCCCATTTTACAGATTTCTTGGTTGAGGCAGTGTCTTGGTGTTTAAGGTAAATAGTGGAGGTGGAGTTTGGACCCAGGTCTGTAAACTCGGTACCTTGTGCTCTTACCTCTAATGTGAGCTCCTGGGAAGGGCCTGGGTAGGGGAGCAGGCATGGACAGGTCACAGCCCCCCTGGAGAATTCCTTGCCATGGCCTCAGGGGATTCCGCACACCTCCCTCCCCTGTTGGTGGGCCCCTTGAAGTGTGCCCTCGACTCACCCTCCTGGGTCTGCCCCATTGCGGGTCCTCGGAGTTCATCCACGCGTGTCCCTAGAGCTGGAGCTGCTTAGCTCGCAGTGGAGCGCCCAGAGGCTGCCTGGTAACCCCGCCTGCAGCTTCTTTGACTGCTTCTGTACCTGACTTCTGAGAACAGCGAACACCAGTTCCTCGAGGACTCCTCGAATGCAGAGTCTTCTCCGATTCACCCCACCTCCCCTCTCAGGCCACCAGCACCTCTCCCTGCCCAGCTAGAGGCCCTCAGGTGGGTCTTCCTGTGTCTGCTCGCTGACTCCTCTCATCTGCTGCTGGAGCTGACAGAGTGCGATGCTCTGATCTGAAATACGTTGCAGCAGTTCGAGCAAGTGAATGAGGCTTCTGGGAAGGAGGAAGGAATGGGACACCTGAACCACTCCACACTTCCCCTCCCCCTCTGCCTTCTACTCCCTGCTTTTGTGTGACTTGGGCAAGAGGCTTTAATGAGAGTCATGCTGCACTTCTGGTCCCTGGAGCCTGGCTGCCCAGGCTTTTTCCCACCAGAATTTCTGATGCAGCCCATACCACGTGCTTTCATGGGGACACAGGAGGGTGCTGGGAGAATTTAATTAACTCCCTATTATGTGCTTGTGTGTGCATGTCATCCTTTACAAAGCACTTTTCTCCTGTTCCTTCTCCATAGTCCCATTTTACAGATGACACCGCTGAGGCAATAAGGCCAGCTGTTTGCTACTAGAGTTTCCAGCTAGTTAGTGGTGGCAGGTGGACTTGAACTTCAGTTTGACTGCTAGAAAATCACTGCCTCCTCAGAGACATCAAGGAGTCCAGAATCTCTGAGCAAATGAGGAGGAGTAGGGCTGTGGGTGCGGAGGCTGGAGGTCCTAAGGACAATCGTATTCCCCCAGGTCGGTGCCTGAGTCTCATCCATCTAATCTCCTTCAGCTGATCTCCCGGCTTCCTTCAAAATGCCCCCCATCACAGAGCAAAGCCTCCACCAAGAGCAGCTTGACTACAGAGTCCTTCCTTCCCATACGCTGAAATTCCTTCCTTCACCCCTTCATTCATCCGTCATGCATATTGATGCCTATTACGTGCCCGGGTCCAGGCCCGGGAAGACTGCAGCAAATGAAGCTGGTACGCCTCAATGGAGCTGAATTGGTTCAAAGATACACACACAGTCAGATGAGGAAAGAGCCAGGGGTCCTGGGGGAGAGGGATCTGATATTGGGCCACTTCTGGCCACTGCTGGGGACTGTCCACTCCTTTGGCTGACCCGTGGCTGTTCAGGACGATGCTCCAGCCCAGGCTCACCCCACCTGCTCTTGTCTGCCCAGCCCCAAGCTCTCTAAATCTCAGAGAGTCTTTTCAACCTATGGATGTTGTGATGCAGTGTGCTCCCGGCTCCCTCCACTGCCACGTGCCTTGGCTTCCCACTGAGGCCACCATAAAAGGCAGAATTTGCAAAGCCAATCTGAGCTCCACCTCCCCTCCCCTTCACCAAAAAGCTAATTGGTTTTGCAATTAAAACATACAGAGAACAGGCGATGCAATCAATTTTACAAAAACTTGTTTAGTAATGAAGTGTTTACTTCCAAACGGGGAACCTTCTCCGCATATCAATCCAGGCTTCTCACACAGCTTGAACACAATCCTCTCCTGCCTGACTTTGCAGGCCCTCTCAATGTGTTTTACACATTGGATCCCGGAAGGACTTCGAGGCATCATTTAAATCCGGTCCCTTGATTCTCCCTGAGTGGCAAGTATAATTTTCTCTGTCTCACAGAAGAGGAGACAGAGGGTCAGGGAAGTGCAGTGTGACTGGCCCAAGCTGCATTGTAGGCACCTCAGGCTTCTGGCCTCACTGCTCTTCCTGTCCCACCACGCATGTTTAGAAGCCAAAAAATCTGAGTCAAAGAGAGAACAGAGTTCCCTTCTCCAAATGAAGCAGTCTGCTATGTGTATCACTCACTCTTTGCAAGCTCCACACCAGGCTGTCAATTTACATCACCACATCCAATCCTCACAGCAGCCTTCCAAGGACGTGTCATGATCCACTTTTAAAGATGAGGAGACCGAGGGTCAGAGAAGTTAAGTAGTCTGGCTGAGTCCACACAGCACAGGCTCCCTGGCCATCCTTCTGGGGCAGGTACGTTGCAAATATGGGGCGGGGGGCTTGTATATATTTGTGGGAAGAGTATAGGCTTTGGCAGCCAGCCAGCCAGCTGGCATCCATCCATCCATCCATCCATTCAAATCATTCATTAGTTGGGTCATTCATTAATCAGATTTTGATTGAGCTGTGTGCCAGGCTCTGTGCTAGGAATTCAGTAAAAAGCAAAGCAGACCAGACCCACCCCAACTGGGCTCACAGACTGGAAAGTGAGGGGAGATAAACTTGATAATAGTATCATGAAATGAAACGGAAAATAGCACATGTGGCAGGGCTGACAAGACAATGCAGATGGAGGGAGATGTGAGGGCCTGTGATGAGAGCACCTTCCTGGAGGAGGTGACACTGGAGCAAGATGTGAGACCTGGAGGCCACTTGTGGAACAAGTTTGCCTGTGGGCTGGGACTCTGAGCAAGCTGATGATTACAGTCCTGGAAATCCCAAGATTCTGTGATATGACTGAGGTGGGAAGCCCCATAAAAAAGATCAGCAGGACCCCTAGGCAGGGCCACTACACTCCTCCCAGCACCATCCGGTTCCCTGGCCCAGAGGCTCTATCTCACTGTTTGCCTCTGAAACGGCATCCTCCTAGGAAAGTGGAACTTACCCCTAAAATTCTATTGGTTCCCTGAGCTCAGGCTTGATTGATTATTTTCTTCACTCCTGATTGGTCCATTTCCCTAATTTTTGATTGGTCCATTTGTAGTACTTCATTTGCATGGTGCTCACTCCTCATTGGTTATTTCTCTCCCTCCTGATTGGTCCATTTCTACAAAGCTTGTTCCTAATTAGTCAACTTTTGTTATACCTTATTTGCATATGATGTTACAAAGTGTAAACTGGCAGCCTATAAAAGCCTGTGTAAACCTATAAACTGGGTCCAGAGCTTGGAGTGTTAACTCCTCTGGGCCTGCTGGTGTAATAAATCTGAGTTCTCCAACTCTTCGAGTGCTTCTTGGTCTCTTGCGCAGATCCAGGTTGCTGTCACAACTGAGCTGTAACACTGAGTTGTAACACATTTTTTCTGCAACATGACAAGTTCAGATTCTATGACTTTGGCCCAGTGTTTTGTGGTTTTAAGAGTCTATTAAAGTAAAAACTTTAAGACTTGATAACCTAAGATCCTGGGATTCTGACTCAAGCTTTTATATTTAAGTTTCTATGAAGTAAAGACCTGGGAATTGAAGACTCCGGGATTCGAGGGCTGTCGGTCAGGTCCTGAGAGGCTGGGATTCCAGCGTGGTAGCCCTTGCTGCCTGAGAAGCTCCTGCCAGGGTGTCTCCTCCACTGACTATGAGCTTCCCCCTGGTTCACAAGGTGGATGTATACGTAGCTCTTTGTGGCGTGGAGAATGCAATTTATTCTGCAGTTTCGGAGTCAGCCGGTTGCTTATCTGCATGTTCCAGTTTCCAGAATATAAATATTAGAAGACAAGTCTGTGGAGATCTTTCTGTGTGTACACGAGTTAATTCCTCCAGCTGGGGACTTGTCCAGACACGGATTTTAACACAGGGTGTCACTCCCACACTCACCGCAAGACAGGGCTGGTGACTGGGGTTGCAGCGAGCCCAGCAGAGGGACCAGGGCCCCTGTCTCCCGAGGAAGGGACCCGAGAGGGGCCTCTGTGCAGGTGGGACTTGGGGGAGGGAGAGGAGCCCCAGCGGGTCTGGGCCCTGTGCGCTTGGATGGGGCCATTCTCTGCAAGCATCTGGGGTCTCTGCGTGAAGCCCTGGGTCTGGGCTTACCTCGGGCTGGTGCTAGAGGAGCCCCCGAGCAGGGCGGGAGGAGCAGGGCAGCCCCCACCACGGGGTCTGACGCTGCGCTGGGCCCCAGGTGGGCTCCGAGTTCAGACAGCTGGGGCAGATCTCACCAGCTCAGCTGTGTGACCTCTTCAACCCCGTTGGGATTCAGTTTCCTCAAAGGGATCCATGGTCGTAACCTCCCTGTCTGCCTGTTTGGTGGTTCTGAGAGTTAGAGGAGACCACCAGGCATGGTTCTAGGGTTAGAGGAGACCACTAATGAGCATCAACCCCGCAAACGTTCTCATACACCTGCTGGGGCCGGGCTCTGTGAAGCGCTTTATCCAGGTTCCATCCTCACCCCTTCCCAAGGAGGGGCACTGTCATTCCCACGCTTCACAGAGGAGGAAACGGAGGCACAGGGAGGGTAAGTAAATTGCCCAGTGTCAGGCAGGTTGGCTCCAAAAACCTGTGAACACATTTAAAATCGTGTAAGTTTTTCCAGCAACCCTCCTAGCTGGGTGCCCAGCCCTGGCGCCCTCACATACTCTCACAGGATCTGTCCGGGCCGGGTTCAAGCCGCTGTCCTCGCTCACCTGCACCAAGGCCCCAGCTTCATGTCTTGCTGGCTTCAACCCACCCTTGTCCCCCAGTGGCAAACTGGCCAGAAATCTGCCCTGGCCCCCTGGCTCCCTAAAAAGCTTTGGCCTGGCCTTCAAGGCCCTTCATGATTCATCCAGCCCTTCTGTTCCATCTTCCATCTTTTACACACCTCCCCTCGGATCAGGCCATCCGGCATCATTCCTAGCACTTCCCTGAACTGTGTTCTTCCAGGGCACTGGGCCTTTACGCATGCTGGTTCTCGTTCCATCTCGTCTGCTCCTTTGGCCAGTTCTCACCCAGGTGAGGCAACGCGCTGCCCTGGGTCTTCCCTTTCTCCCTGCCACCCCAGATCACTCTGGGACTTGAGCTGCTCCCATATCAGCAGCCCCCAAGGAGTCAGGAACAGAGAGAGGCCCAGGCATTTGGCAAGGGCAGAGGCCAGGCTGCCTTGCTGCAGAAAGAAAGCTCATCCTGGGCCTGCACCCTGTCCAGACCCTTCCACTAATGGTTACGGGATGGCTTGGAGGCAGAGGACAGTCCCTCAGACCTGCAACCTCCCTGGTGGCCCCTGTCCTTCACTCACAGAGACACAGAGACCAGGAAAGGCTGTGTCCTGGCCAAGGAAACACAGTCAGATGGAAGAGGGAAGAGCCAGGCAGGGCTGAGGAGAGAGAGGTGGACAAGAGCAAGGTGGCAGGGAGACAGAGGGGCTGGGCCCCGGATGCGGGGGTCCTCGTCCATCCTCCCTGGAGCAGTGTACTCCTCGGAGATGTGGGTGACCACAGGCACAGGCCTGGCTGAGACTCACCAAGCTCAGGCCCCATTTCTGCCCTTCCCTTGCTGAACGACCGTGGGTAAGTCACTCAGCCTCTCTGCGCCTCAGTTTCCTCATCTGCTACATGGGAATCATGACTGTGCCAGCCTTGTAGGACCACAATGTGGATTAAGACAGGAACGCAGAGAAGGGGCAAGGCCTGGGCCTGACACTTGTGTTAGCTCCATCTCTGAATGTCCACTTTCTTGGGGTGACTGGGTTGGAGGGCACATGCAACCACGTCACAGCCTCACAGTGTCATGTTTGTGTCACTCTGTCAACCCATCCCAGCCCTGGATGGGCCTGAGCTCACCTGGCAACTGAGCAAAACCGTTCCAGGCTCACTGAGGCCCTGGGGGAGAGGAATGGAAGTGTCATCTTCCACTTCCAGGTTTCTGACAGCATCAGTGTTTCCACTCGCTGGGTGAGCATCTCAGTGGGGCTGGGTGGATACAGAACAGGGACCAGGGAGAACTGATCCCTGCTCCTCCCAACAAGGCTGCTGAGGGAGGGAGGAGGGGGGCGGAGCAGAGGAGCTTGTGGATACACCAAGCCTAACTCCCATGTTCCCAGACCCCAGGCTTCCTGCCTCTAACGAGGGAGGGCCTAACCTTTAATGTGCCAATGACAGAATCCCAGCCCGGAACCTCTGAGCTGTGAGTGGTCCATCCTCCAAACATCTTGGCTCCTAAGTTCAACTCTTGCTTTGATCCTTCAAACCCTCTTGTTCCTGTCTGGCCGCCTGCAGCCACTGGTCTTTTCTCTGCCCCGACATGAATCAAACCTCAGAACGCTGTCTCCAGGACCCTCCAGTTCCTATAGAGCCATATTGAGGAGGCTGCCAACTTTCTGGAAGGTTAGGGCAAAGTGGAGGAGCTTGTAATAAGTGTGGTAAGAGAGGGGCAGCTTGCCAAGAAAGGAACTAGCAAGGGACTGCGGCCAGTGAGTGGGGCCAGGTGGGGTCTCAGAGAAGTTGATTTGAAGGAGAGGTCTGGAGGGTGAGTGAGATTTAGCTAAAGTGCGCGGGTGGTGAGAGCAGGAAAGAACATCAGATGGAGGCCTGGAGGGGACGGAGCATGATGGGAAAGGGAACAGTATGCAGACTCGAGAGTCTGCAGGGTGGTGACCAAGGGGGACGAGGCCAGGATGAAGCCAGAGAGATGGGCCACAGCCAGGCAGGGCCATGGAGGCCCCAGCCAGGGTCTGCATCCCAAGGACAGAGGTGGCTATGGAAGGGAGATCGTCAAAGACCAGGTGACCCTAGTCTGGGAGAAGTTTGGGACAATTCTTGCAGGAAATAATGGGGGTGGGCCCAGCCTCCTGGCAATGACGCAATCAGTAAACCTGCCAAGAGGCCCAGGTCCCCCCACTGTCCCCCATGGAGACAGGGGCTCCAGACACACAAGAAAGAGTCACACTTTCCAAAAGTTCCATCAACTAGCCCCTGCTCCCAAGACCTGTCTTGCCACATATGCAAGAGAAGTAGTCTTCATGCAACAGACAATCTGAATTATTTGGGGCAACTCCTCAAGCCCTGGATCTCCTGGGATGTGGCTTTGCTGCTGGCGTTGGTAAGCACAGCAGAGATTCCATGTCACGACTGCTTGGCCACGTAGAGATCGGGAGAGCAGGACCCCAGCATCACGGGCACCGGCAGGACGGCTTATTATCCAAGGGGCAGTGGAACAGAGCAAGCACAGCCCCACCTCCTGACCCCGTGCCCAGCCGTGCTGCGGACGTCCTCTGTTTAATCACACCGACATTTAGACGCCTTGACTTTTAAACAGTTCCCAAACTGAATTCAGGGGAACACTAGTTCTGGGTGATAATAATCGGGGCTCCAAGAACAAAGGCTTATTATGTTGTCAAATAAGTTTGATGAACATTATCAATCACACATATTTGTGGGCTGAATGCCCGGTGAAGTCCTGAAGTTGGCGAAGACATTTCAAAAAAAGCAACCAAGATGTACTCAAAATCCTTTCATAAAAGAACAGTTGCTCCTCTTCTCAAAAAAGTGAAAATAACACAATTTCACGGTAAAAGACAGGCCTTTCCAAAAAGAACAGTTGGCTTTTGCTGACAGATGACCTTGACCTGGTTTTTCTCATTTCACTGATAGCTTGTGACGCTTTCATCCCAGGCTGCCATGTCGGCAGCAGGTTCAGGTCTGTGCAGCGGCTCAGTCAGGGCTGGGAGACCCTCAGCCACTGTTCGCTCTGGAGCCCAAGGGGCCCAGGGTGAGGGTTTACTCCGTGAGCTTAATTTCACCCTCTCCACCCGGGTCCACGCCTCCTGCCCAGAC
Source organism: Camelus bactrianus (assembly GCF_048773025.1). Taxonomy (NCBI): domain Eukaryota; kingdom Metazoa; phylum Chordata; class Mammalia; order Artiodactyla; family Camelidae; genus Camelus; species Camelus bactrianus. The sequence continues at coordinate 58,738,824 of NC_133551.1, forward strand.
TTGCCCTCCCCTGTCTGTGCCAGGCTTGGGGTTCCAGCCCCACCAGCCCCAGGCCTGGGATCCACGTGGCCAAGGCAGAGCTGATGGAGAATCACCCATGGGTCAGGAGAGTGGGTCCCGGTCCCTGTTCTATCAGTGACCCTGGGCAGGTCACGTCCCCACTCTGGGCCTCAGTTTCCCCAACTGTCCGAGGATGGGTTTGATTGAATGATCTGGTTCCTGCCCCCTCTGCTGACCCAACAGTCTACCATTCCGTGCGGGAAACTCTCGCTCAGATCTTCGTGGGAAAAGGACATTCATTCTAGCATGACGGTCCCTCCTCGGGAGGTGAGAAAGGGGAACAAACGTTGGCCTGATATGAACGGGGACCACAACGACCGGAATCCAAAAGACACAGCCTCGTGCGGGTCCGTGCTGGCCTGGCCGCAGGGAGCATTTGTTCCCAGTGTGAGCTGAGCAGGAGGGAGCCCTGAGCCAAAAGCAGGTGTTTTCCTCTGAGATGCAGGTTTTAGGATTAACTGAGCCGGTGAGAAGGAGGGAGGCCCCTTCTGGATGACAGAGCCTTTGAGGAAATGGACCAGCGGGAGGGGGCTGATGATGCCTGATGACAGGAGAGGACATGGGAGTCGGGGAGGGAGTGTCACCACCACCACCACCATCATCATCAAAATAACAGCTAAAAATTGTCATGAGCCCACTATGTGCCGGCTTCCTCAGTGCTGTTAAGCAGCGAGCCCAGGGCCCGGCACACAGCAGGTGTCCATGTGGCTGGGCTGATTAACCCAGGGATTGCCAGTGTCTATTTTCGATCCTTTTGAAACCGTGTCTCGTAGTTCTAGTTTCTGGTTTCTGGTTTCTCAGACCAATTGTTGGGATACTGCTAAGAGTGAGATTGAAAGAGAAAGGGCGCAGCTCTCTAGAATTAGAACATGTTAATTTGTGAAGACAGACTTACTCTATGATCCAGCAGCTCCGCTCCTGGGCATATATCCAGAGGGAACTGTGATTCAAAAAGATACATGCACCCCGATGTTCAGAGAAGCACCACTTACAATACAACGCATGGAAGCAGCCTAAATGTCCATCAACAGATGATTAGATGAAGAAATGTCAGTATGTATACACACACAATGGACTACTACTCAGCCATAAAAAAAGAATAAAATAATGCCATTTGCAGCAACATGGATGGACCTGGAGATCGTCATTCTAAGTGAAATAAGCCAGAAAGAGAAAGGAAAATACTATATGATGTCATTTACATGTGGAATCTAAAAAAAAAAAAAAAGACATAAATGAACTTATTTACACGACAGAAACAGATTCACAGACATAGAAACGAAGGTACTATTACATGAGGGGGGAAGAGGGTGGGGGCAGAAGATACTAATTACTATGCATAAAATACATAAACAACAAGGTCCTACTGTACAGCACAGGGAACTACATTCAATGCCTTGCAATGGCCTATGATGAAAAAATATGAAAAGGAATATATATGTGTATATATGTATAAATGAATCACTATGCTGTATACCAGAAATTAAAACATTGTAAATCAACTATACTTCAATTAAAAAAGAGAGTGTTAGTTTGATCCAGGAAATAGAGTCCCCACCCTCCAGAATCTTATCACCCCATGAAGGAGGCTGACCTAGAAACAAAGAACAGCACACAATTGTCCCTGTTCTTTCTGCCCCCATCTTACATGAAGGAGATGGAGTCCCAAAGATGTCAAGTGATTTGCCCAAGGTCACAGAGCTCAGATAGCAGAACAGGTCCAAACCCCAGCCTCCTGCCACAAAGGCCCATGCTTCTTCCCCCACTCCACCCTGCCCTGCAAGCACAGGAGAGGAGTTAGGAAAGAGGCCAGCATGGGATGGAGGCATCTGGGAAGGCTTCCTGGAGGAGGAGGAGGAGCCCAAGCTGGACCTTGAAGGAAAACCTGGAGGAGAAGAGCATACAGGGAGGAAGAGTAGCCCTCAGTTTGCTGCTCCCAGATCTTTAGGTCTCTGTGTCTGGAATTCTCCATGAGGAGTTTCAAGGTCTTCCTTGAGCAGGTACCTGGGAACCTTTCCCCAGAGCAGGTGGAGCTGCATCCCGGGCCAGGTTGGAGGCGGCTCACAGGTAGGGGGGCAGCGGGCAGGCGGAGCAGGAGCTCCTGCGAACATTCTGTTCACCTGATTTCTGTCCCAGGTGCTCCTGAATGGGAGGGAGGGTGGCAGTGTCCTTGCCCATCTGCGCTGAGAGGACAACGGTCTCACAAGTGCTCTGATGAGGTCGTTAAAACCATATTCCATCAGCCAAACAGCCCCACTAGACACAGTTTCCACAAGTGTCTCATCAGCCTGAGAACTTCACTGCCTTCGGTCTTTTGAAGGTAAAAATGCCCCCCATTACGTCCATAATCATTTCTCCCCCAGTTTCTGCCTCCAAAGCTCGTGTTGACAGCCCATTTCCCCCAATGAGCCCACAGAAGCAAAACACCGCCCCACCACATGAAAACGCACATCGGCTCAGCTGCTCTGCTGACATCCCCCGCGTGCAGGTGGGGCTGGGGAAGCCTGCATGTTTTGGGAGCCCGGTGTCTGCGTGGGGCTGGGAAGACATCAGTTCTCTGCCCAGATAGCTTTCCAGACTAGACCCTGGCCACTGAGTCAGCGATTCCTTTAAATCTAAAATCCCCTCTCCCTCTCTTCCTTTGACAGATGTTTATTGATGCCAGTTACGTGCAGACACTGCGGTGGGTGCCAGGCTCCGTGGACGTCTGAGGCAGATTCCAGCCCTTGGTGCACAGCCTGTCTTGATACCAGTGCCAACAGAGGGCGAGCCAGGGTGACAATATTCATTTATTTATGCAACACATTTGTCGAGCACCTGCTAGGTGACAGCCAGTGTATTAGGGAAACTGACAGTAAGCAAATTACCATGGTCCCTGGCCCCTGGAGGTCACAGTCTAGACAGGGAGACAGACATTAATCTAGAATCACACAATTAAAGGTATCATGATATGGGCTGTAAAGACAAGGCTCTTGGGGGCTGAGAGCACAGGGTTGGGGGTCAAGGGAGAACCAAGAATGCTTTCCTAAGGGCAAAATGCCTGAGCTGGGGTCTGAAGGAAGTACAGGAATTATCTGTCACAAGAACAGCATATGCAAAGGCACTGTGGCTGGAGGGCTCTTGGTGACCAAGAAAAACTCTAAGACCTACCTGGTTGAACAATAGGAATTGCGGGCAGCCTGGAGAAGGGGGCACAGGCCAGACCATGTGTGGCCTCAAATTCCACCTTAAGGGTTTTAATCTTCATCCCAAGAACAGTGGAGGCATTTGGAGTGTTTTAAGTGGTGGTGCCAAAAAGGAGAGTTTGGGTTGGATTCATTCATCCATCTAACAAATATGACCTTGGAATGAGTCCCTGGACACATTCTGCCCTGGCATCTGTCCACTTTCTTCCCATAGTCTCACCAATCTGATCCCTTAACACTCAGCTCGGGTGTCTCCTCCAGGAAGCCTCCCTGGTCACCAGGATGAGTTGCCTCTCCTTTGTGCTTCCACGGCACCCAGCAAGCATCCCTGATGACTATGAGCCAGGCCCGCCACACCCCCTCCCCGGAAGAAAGACTCAAGAGGGATAGGAGAGGGGTGTCAAGTCTTAATCTCCTTCCAGTCATTCTCCTTTCAGACCAGAAGCTCCAGGGGGGGCGGGCAGGGCTCTGTCCATCTCGCACACTGAGGACCTGCAGAACACACAGCAGGATGGACAGTACTGGCAGGAAGGAAGGAAGGGAGGGAGGGAGGAAGGGAGAGGGTAGGGTGGCAGACTCAAGGTTCTTGCTTCATAAGCACAGAGTGAGACGGAAGGCAGAGGAGAAAATTGGAATTTAATAGGTTGTGAGAAGTGAGGAAAGCAGAAAAGATGAAATATTTAAAATGGTCACACTGTGACCTGTAACATTTTGCTTAATCAAGTACAAATTGCTCTGTGCCTCAGGTGGACGTGAGAAGCGGGCGGAGTTTGCATCTCAGAAGAGCTTTCTGGAGTGAAACTTTTTTATAAGGGTCATTTCACACTAAAGCTGGGTACATTCGCGGGGTCAGGGCAGAAGAAATTCCAGCCCTTCAGCCGGAAAAGAGCAGAGGCCCGGACACGAGGCTGGGTTTGGGTGTCTGGTCCAACCACACCGAGGCAGTGGGTTTGGGCAGAGGCCCCAGGAAGGAGAGGGACCCCTGCCGGCACCCCTCCCAGTCCTCTGCACAGGGCCGTGATGTCCTGGGACCCCTCCCAGGCCCACCTTGCCTTAAAAGATGAGAGCTGGGCCAGGGCTGTCTAGGAGGTCCCGGGAGCTGCCTCCAGGCCGTTTCCCCGGCATAGCACACCCAAGGCCAACCTGAGGCTCCCTTGCTGGGGTGTCCTGGTGGACTGGGGCCCTCCACACCTGGATCAGTCTTGGCTGCCCTGACCGCCAGCTATCAGCTTCCTATAAAGCAGTAATATTTCATTCATTCATCAAATATTAATTGGGTGTCTGGAGTGTGCCAGGCAGTGTCCTAGCTGCAGGGACAGCATAGTGGGGACAGAAGGGGTCCTTGCTTCCACGGCATTTCTCTAATTGGCAATTGTCCTCTATCCTTGGCTTGGAGGGGGATCAGGGTAATGGATGTGGGGCCCAGGACTCAGGGCCTGTGCACTGTTAGAGCTCTGGAACCCTCTGTGGGATGAAGGTCAACAACAGAGTGACAGGCCCAGGGCTCCTGGGATTCCGAGGTGCTGACTCACCTCCTCTCCCTCACCAGCCCAAGGGTTGGTGCTGCTCCAAGGAGGAAACCAAGGCTCAGAGAGGTCAAGTGCATTGCCCAAGGGCACACAGCTAGCCCTGCCCAAGGGCCAGGTCACATCCTGGCCTTGTGCTCTTCCCATGACCCTGGGTTATGTTTCTGTCATCAAAGCCATCTTCTGCAGCCATTGGGGTCAGATCCCTGGGCATCAGAGGGGTCTCCCAGGCCATTCCCCAGTTACCTGGCCCTCAGATGAGCCAGGCCACCAAGCTCGTCTTCCTCCACGCCCCCCTCCCTGCCCCATGAGGGTGTGCTGATCCTGGCTGGGAGCCTTCCTGACGGTGTGACTTGGCCCTTCACTCCACCTCTCTGGGGCCAATGTCCCTCCCTTGTAAAATGATACCGACAGTCCCCAGCACCCGGAGGTTGCTGTGAGGAAGGAGTGAAGCAATTTGTGTAAATCTGGGAGCAGGTGGCCAGCAGGGTGCAGGCTGCACCTGCTCCTCTCTCTGCAGGAAGCACCTCCCACCAGGCCTTTCCCCCCACCCCTCATCCACTTCCCAGCCTCCCCCCAGGACCCCCACCACCACAGCTTCCCCATGTCTGGCAGTTGATGTCTTATCACTGTTTCCTTCACAACAATTTTCAGGCTAAGTGACAATTTTATTTATTTGATCTGTTTTTGAGCTGCTTTCTCAACTGCTCCTGAGACCTCCTGCCAGTCTTGTTCAAGGTTGTGTCCTGGTGCTCGGTACAGAGCCTGGCACCGAGAGGAGCCTGATTCGTACCTGCTGGATGAAGGGCTGGATGAGGAGTGGGACTGGGTTGTATCAGTCAAAATGAATGAAGTAACAAATAGCCCCAACTCCCAGTGGGCTCAGTTAATAAGAGGTGGTTCCTCTTCTGCGCAAAGTCCAAGCAGAGGAGCCTGGTTGGGATTCTCTCTGGGCAGAGGCATCTCCCAGCAGTGATGGAGGATCCAGTCTCCACCCACCTGGGAGGCCAGCATGGCCTCGCCTGGCCTCTGAGCTCTTGAAAGGGAGGCATGGGAAGAGGAGGCTCCCTGACCTCCCAGTCTCACTGGGCTCCAGGACTCCTTCTCTGAGTTTGCCACAAGGGCTGACCCGTCCACAGCTAGCTGTGCTGAGGGTTCCACACTTAGAGCAGCTCAGCCTGGATTAGGATCCTGGCTCTGCCCTTCTGTGGCCTTAGAAAGCCCCCGGGATCTGGCTTCTGGCCACTGAGCTATCGTGATTTCTCTTGCTGGTTCCTCTACCTGGAACATTCTTTCTTTTCCTCTTTCTTTGCCCAGCTTCAATCCTCCTCCTGTGATCTCAGCTTGGAACCTCCTCTGGGAAAACTTCTCAGACTCTCCCCGACCCCAGTTTGTGCTAGTCTGCCCTGGTCCCTGAGCCCCACTGGCAGGAATCGTCCCCTAGCGTCCTCATTCATTTGCACATCAGTCTCCCGCCTTTGGCTTCCCCAGGGCAGGATTGACTCTACCTGAGTCACAACTACGTCCCCAGTGCCAGTCAGTGTCCAGTGCACAGGGATGCCCTATCAAGAGGGAAGGAACAAAAGAATGAGCCAAGGGAGTTCTCCCAGCCTCAGTGTCCTCATCTGAAAAATGGGCTTAATATCTCTGCTCACAGAGTGGCTTCAAGGATCTGATGCTATCAGGGGAATGAGGTAGGTTGTTCACAAAGATGTCTGCAGTTATTCTCCACGCTGTCCCGTATTCTGATCCCCTGCAATGTGACTTTCCATGTGACCTGATGTCTCCCTCCCATTGCAATGTGGAGCCTTTTTTCCTATCCCTTAAATCCAGCCCAGTCTTATGACCTGCTCTGGCCAAGAGAATGTACAAAAGCAGCATCATGCCACTTCAACACAGACCTCAAGAGACTGTGTGCTTCTCCCTCTCCCCACAGGAGCCCATGGCCTCCATGTGAGGAAGGCCATGTCCAGCCACGTGGATCAGAGCCACATCAGTCCATCAGCATCCGCAGAAGCTCCAAGCTCAGGACTCAGCCCCCCGAAACCAGCAAACCTACCCCATGCTGACTGCCTGCTGTCTGCACACACACCAGCTAGGTGGTCCCGGGCCAGCCAGGCTCAGCTGGTCCCCAGACGCGAGGGCAAAATCAGTGCTTCTCGTGTGAAGGCCCTAGACCTTGAGGAGGTGTCCCCATAAAAGCTCAGTGGTCGAATGGGTGCAATGGCTAAATGTGGCTGCCTTTCAGCATGTGTCCCTGCTTTCGCTCTTTCCCGTAAGAGGCAATGAGAAAAATCAATCACAAGGGTTCCAGCGCATTGCCCGTAATAGAAAGGGAGTGGAGTTCTGATTTTGGTCCGTGTGGAACCGCCACCTCAGGATGGATGAGGCTGGGAGATTGCCTTGCAATCCGAACACCAGGGAGTCAGAGGAGGTGGGCATGAAGCCCCCCTCTGTGCAAAGCCACTTCGAGAGGATAAAGGAAGCCTGACTTATCAGCCGAATTCACGATGTTGGCAGCAGGCGAAGATGCATTCTTAACAATTCAGCCTTGCAGACTCTCACCATTGATCTCAATAAACGCCAGGGTGACTCTTTTTCTCTCCCGGTTCTCTTACTGTGAAATGCTCAGGGAGTAGTGCAGTGAGAAGATGAAGGGTTGACATGCAGGAAAAACTCACATTCAGATGTTTTGATAAAGTGCTGTCAGCTGCACTTCATGCTGAGCTGAGCAGACTGCTGGGGCTGAGCTGAGCGAGGTGGGAATGGGGGGGTGGGGTGGCTCTGAAAGCCCTGGGGTGTAACAGTCCAGAAAGGGAAGGGGACAAATATTGAAGGCAGCCACCCTTAGCCCCAGTGTCAGGGGCCCCTGCCCCCAGTCCCTTTGGTGGAAAGCCCTGCTCCAGCAGCGCTCCGGCTAAGTACCACCCCACAGCTCCCCAGCCACGTACGGAGTCCCCCGGGCCCAGGAGGTGTGCCCCCGCTCCAAAGCCCATCCCTCACCTCCTGTATCCTGCTCTGCCCCCCAGGATCTGGGAGTTCCCACCTCAAATGCCCAAAGCCACTTTCAATCCTATGCAGGCCTCTCCCCGTCTCTCTCTTCCATGAGCAGACCACACTGCCTACGTGAGCATTCCTAGGCCCACGGCGGTGGCCAAGGGGCCAGCTGTTGTGAGACGGTGGGAGGGATGGATGGTTCTTGGATTTGCAGGCCATGACATCCCATGCAACTCAGGCCCCACTGATTGAGGACAGAGCTGGGGGTGGACAGAGGAAGGGGCCGGGGGCGACAGTGAGGTCCCCATACATACTCTGACTCTAAGTGATGGGTGGAGCCTGCCCTTTCCCACCCTCCCTGACAGCGTCCTTCTGCACTCTGGGTGGGCGGCATGACTCCCCCTCTCCTTGTAGATGGAAAGAGTGGGGCTCAATAGGGCACCAGCCTGAGATCACACTCAGCCGGCTAAGGGCAGAGCCAGGGTTAGAATCCCCTCAGTCTACACCCAGACCTAGTGCATGGTGGTGGGCGGTTCAGCACAAAGGTCTGGAATATGAATGTGCCCCAGCCTGCATGGCAGGTGTGAACCCTGTCTCTTCCCCTGGCTGGAGGTGACCTCACACAATTACCCTCTTGGCGTCTCGGTCTCCTCAACTGTAATTTGGCTAACGATTCAGGTTCCCCGCCTGCCTTAGTGAGCTCAGCTGTTATAACAAAATGTCATGGACTCGGCAGCTCAGACTACAGACATTTATTTCTCAAAGTTCTGGAGGCTGGAAGTCCAAGGTCAAGGTGCTTCTTGGTGAGGCCCACTCCCTGGCCACCATCTGGCTGTGTCCATACATGACCTCTTCTTTGTGTGAACAAGGAAAGAGGTCTCTTGTCTCTCTTCTTCTTATTATAAGGGCACTAATCCCATCATGGGGGGCTCCACCCTCATGACCTCACCTGAACCTGATTGCCTCCCTAAGGCCCCATCACTTTGAGGGTTAGGATTTCAACATATGATTTTGGGGGAGACACAAACATTCAGTCCAAAACACAATCCCTTACCCCAAATTCCCAAATCCCTAAAGTTCCCAAAAGAGAAAATGTTTTTTTTTTCTCTCTTAAATTTTGTGTCAAAACTAATTTGATGGCAAAACCTGACTAAAACTAAGGTGCAGCTATGTTTGCTATATTTAAGCCGCTAGACACTGAGGGCAGTTCTCCGATTTGATCACCGGGGTCTGCCCCAGGTCAGGTAGGGATTACGGGCTCACAGGGGCTGCCTCGGAGGTTGTTCAAAAGCTTACAAGACAAATGGCACAGTTTTTGTAACAAATAAATTGGAAGAAAAAAATGAAGAGCACACGAAGGGGAAACTATTGATTAAAAGAGACATAAAGGGCTTATCAACCGGTCACCCCGTGTCAACTGTATTTGAGTCCTGAGTCAAATAGACAAACTATAAAACGAAGATAAAAGCAAACCATCTTGAGACATTTGTCTGGCTAATTGATGGAATTAAGGATTTATTGTGCATTTGGGTAGGTATAATAATGGTATATTGGTTATAGTAAAAAAAATAAAAATAAATCAGACATGCGTAGCATAATAGCTTTGTGTCCCTAGTACTAGAAATGAATTAAAGCTACCACCTCCTCTGTCAATCTTCTGCCGGCAGGGACTATGACTTTGTTTCTCTTTCCATTTGTGACAAACAGGGTGCCTGGTTCTGAGTGAGAACTCAGTGAGTGTTTGCTCAGTGGTGGTTCATTGAGAACCAGTGACTCCCACAGGAGACACTCAACACAGTGGGAGACTGGGGTCTGGAATCTGGTGACCAAACTCTGACAGCTCAGTGCCCTCCAGCCAGGGGTGGCCTCACCCTCATAGAACCTAGTGGCTTCAGGAGCTGTGAGAGACCCACTGGTGACAATCAACAGTTGATGCATTAAAAAAGGTACTCTAAACAGCATTGTCTAAGGACTTCCTGGGTGTAGAAAGGGCATAACTGGTCACAATAGTTGGCAGCTCCTCCCATCAACAGGTGGAGTCTATACCCCCTGACCTGGATTATGGGCTGGCCTTGCTGCTTGCCTTGGTCCGGAGAATGCAGCAGAACTGGCATCCTGCAGGTATGAAAGTGACAAGATGCCTGTAAGCAAAGTCTAGAAAAACTGGCCAGCAAATCGTTAGGAGAGATGGGAAAGACACAGAGGAAACTCCAGCGGCAGGTCTGAAAATGATGATCCTGGTTATGCCGTCACAGAACGACTGACAGGAACTTAGGAGACGGCAGGTGAACCCTCAGACCTTGGCAAAGTGGTCGCCAGGCCGAATGGTGACAGCATCCCTTGGCATCTCATCTGTGACAAAGCACTAGGAGGCAGACAGGGGCTGAAGAAAGACCGTTCCGTCTGCAGGTCAAAGTTCAAGAAAATAGAATTGCCAGACTTTGCTGGATGGGAAAATCAGTTTTTCATCCTCAGTTTCCCCAATCTGTAAACGATTTTCAGTGAAACAAGGCCTGTTGCCATAGACTAAATCTAGGCTGAGGCTATAAGATCTTTTAAGACCAAAGACTTAAAGCAGCCACTCAGAGATCCTCTTAGCTAGAGAAAAGATGTTCTAAGATCCTCAGGGATACGATCCCACAGCAGCGGGACGCCTTCGTAGGGAGAGGCATGTCTTGAAAACAATCTTACATGGGCCTCTTGGCAGATGGAGTGGAGTGTAATCGGATGTGTAGAAAACCCCCCAAAAAGACAGAGTGTGTTGTACCAGCAAAAGGGAATCTGAATTGGACCAAAGGGCCTGGGCCCCTGCGGCTCCAGAGGTGGGAAGTGGGCTGAAAAGGCACTTGGCTGTGAACACAGGCCCCTTCCTTCCTTCCTTCCTTCCTTCCTTCCTTCCTTCCTTCCTACCTTTCTTCCTTCCTTCCTTCCTTCCTACCTTCCTTCCTTCCTTCCTTCCTTCCTTTCTTTCTTTCTTCCCTTTCTTTCTTTTCTTTTCTTTCTTTCTTTCTTTCTTTCTTTCTTTCTTTCTTTCTTTCTTTCTTTCTTTCTTTCTTTCTTTCTTTCTTTCTTTTCTTTTCTTTCTTTTCTTTCCTTCTTTCCTTCTTTCTTTCCTTCTTTCTTTCTTTCTTTCCTTCTTTCTTTCTCTCTTTCTTTCTCTCTTTCTTTCTCTCTTTCTTTCTTGTCTCTTTCAGACCCGTGTGGAGGGCTGACTTTCAATAGATCGCAGTGAGGGAGCTGCTCTGCTACACACAAAACCCCGACCCAGAAGCAGGTCCTCTACGAATGGTTTAGCACCAGGTTCCCCACGAACGAATGTGCGGTGTGTGACAGGCAAGGGGGTGGCAGCCTTTCCAGCTGAGCCCCGTGTCCCAGGACAAAGGGGTCTCCACACCAGACCCTGGTCCTAAAGCGTGGCGGGGATGGCAGGGGACCAGCTATCCGAGGCCATTCGAGGCCAACCTAGGCTTCCGAGGCCAACCAAGGCTACCACGGCACCGCCATATCGTTCTGCCTGGGCAGCATTCTGACTTACAGGTGTTCAGTCATAATTCCACAGATGGCAGCTTCCCCGAACACAGGCTGCTTCTTACTGAAAAGGAAGACCCAGAGGGTGGAGGCAGGAGCATGGCGGGGAGTCAGAACCTTGGAGAACAACATCCTAGGAAGCCACTCCCAGGGGCAGACGGGGCCCAGCTGAGGACCATCCCTGGTTCTGCAGAACTGGACAGTATTTGCACACTAGGATGTCAGGATGTCAGTGCCTGCCACTCAGCTCTTTCCATCTTTTCATGAGAGGATTTATTACAGTTATCTTAACTGTACCTCAGTTTTATAATAGGTGTACAGAGAGGGGAGATGGTGAAATAACTTGTCACTTTAGCTTCTGGGTCTTTTGATCAAAACAGCCGTCCTCAGGGAGCCTCAGCCACATATTGATTATGAGATCCAGGGTGTCTTGACTTAGGCTATAATTGGATGAGATTTGGAGGGTCCTGGGAAGCAGAGACTATTTCCCACCTCTTCCCACCCACAGAGGAAGTTCATTACTGCACCCCCTCCGCCAGCGTGAATGACTTTCACATCATTCTCCTTCCCAGCCTCTTATCTGACGGAATGACTGGTGTCAACTCATTTTATCCTCAGGGCATCCCGGGACAGTGGGGATCATTATCGTTCCCATTTCACAGATGAGGAAGTTGAAGGTCAAGAAATGGAGTTAGTTCCCCAAGGCCATGCAGTTGGGAAATAACTGTCAGGCCAAGATCCATGCCCAGCCAAGCTGCCCTCCCTCCTCCACCCGCCCCGCCCCCGCCCCAGCACTTCCAGACCCCACTACCCTGAATGGGTCCCACACAGGCAGAGATATGGCTCCCCTCTGCCCTGGCTCCAGGTAGCCAGACGCCCCAGCTCACAGTTCTGGAACAGGGAGTGGAGCTGTCCCCTCCACTAGGGAGCTGGCCAAGGCTGCCATTTTCCAGGCCGACCCTGATGCTGGAGTTTGAAGGCTGCCAAGTGCCCAAGGCTCCCGATATGTCCTTCCTCTTGTCCCCACAGGTCGGTTCTCACCCCTATTAGGAACAAATACATGAGAGATGGAGCTTCCATTATGAAGACTCGATAAAATGAGGTCAGCACCCGCCCATTCTTACATCGCTCTTCTCAGCCCCTCCTAGGGACAGACTCCCTCCACATTCCTCTTTCTTAGGTCCCCAGGGGAGGCCACCCTCAGGCCCATGTCCCTGGGAGCCCCATGCTCTGAGCCAGGGATGGAAAAGGGGCAAAGACGAAGGGTCTCCGTGCCCCCGTCTCAAAGCAGACTAGGTGGCCCCCGTACAGGGGTGGGCTCTGTGCTTTAGTAACTTCTCATAAAGCCAAACAGTCTGTCATAGAAACTTTGCCGTCCTCTCTAATTTCTCTGATGCTCGATTTAAATGCAGCCATTTCCCAAAGGCCTCTGGGTATTTAGAGAAACGACACAACAATATGGCTCCGGACTGGTGTGCATGTGGAACTGTGCTCTCCCTGGGGGCTGAGTGTGTTGCACATGTTTATTTGCAAACCAGAGAGGATCTCAGCTGTATGCGGGAGAGGAGGCTGCCATCCAAGGAAACACTAGGGCAATAGGAAATGTGACTTTAGTGCCTGCTGTGAGCCAGGATGGAAACGTTTCACGTACATTTGCTCATTTCACTCTCAGCCACCGCATGTGCTCCATGGAACAGAAGAGGAAGCTGAGGCCAGCGGTAGCTGAGTGGTTTGCCCAAGGTCACAAAGCTCTGCAAGGTTGGGCTCTTAACTCACTGCCTTGAGATCAGAGAGTCATTCAACAAACATTAAAAAGGCAGCTGCATATGCTCTTGGCACTGAGGATGTTGCAGAGAATAGTCAGGACACTGTCCCTGCCCTGGGGAGGGAGGGGTGATTAATGCTGTAACCGGGACAGAGATGTAAACAGCAAATGTCAGAGATGTGAGCCATGATGACAGGAAAACAAGATCAAGTGACAGGAAGCGATGATGGGGTGGAGCATAGGGACACAATTGCATAGGTAGTTAGATGGCCCCTGGGAGGAGGTGACACTTGTGCGGAGACCTCAATGCCATGAGAGTGTTAGGAGGAAGAGCACCCATGCCAAGGAACTAGGAAGTGCAAAGGTCCCGAGGCAGGAGTGAGGTCAGTGTATTTGAGAAACTGAACAAAGGTCATTGTGGTGGAAAAAGAGTGAGTGAGGGGCAGAGGGCAGAAGATGAGATCCGAGGGGCAGGCGGGGCAGATCTGGTTGGGCCCTGGGGGCCACATGTGCTGCTGTCCTCTGTGTGCCCTCCAGACTCCCTGCTCTGTGCCAGGGAGACTGACCTGCAGGGGCAGCATTGACAGGGCCCTGTGTTTCCCAGCCTCCAGTGTGTTGGGTCCTGGAGGCACCAGAGGAGACCAAGGACAGGAGAGAGGTCAGGTGTTCATTCCCCAGCTCGTCCTGTTGGCCACCCTTGGCAGTGGCTGCATCTCTCTCCCATGGCCTCAGCTCCACCCGGCAGCCCCTCTCCCCTGGCTGCATCTCTCTGTGGGAGTCTCTAACAGCCCCCTCTTTTGGTCCCTTCTGGGCTGGGATGGACACAGCTCCCCGCTCTTGCTTGCCCCCAGGTGCCTCACTTCCCCCTGGTTTCCTGTCTCCTGCCCACACTTCAGTGATTGTCCATCCATCAAACTCCCTTCCATCGCTCCCTCTTATGGACAGTCTGTTCCTGCCAGCACCTTTGCTGTTACTCTGTGACAAGCAGTTTGGATTTTACTCTAAGATACTAGAAGTGTCAAGTGTGGACAGGATTTAATTTCTGATTCAGCATTTTGCTACGATCTCCGTGCCTGCCGTAGGGCAGGGTGGCAGTGAGGCAGGAGTGGATGGGGGACACCTTGAGGGTCACTGCAGGATCCAGGAGAGTCTGATGGGGTTTGGTCTGAGGTGGAAGTAGTGGAGACAGCACCCAGGTCAGGCAGGACAACAGTGCCAGGTCCTGAAGCCCCAGACAAGGGGGACTGGAGGCGGAGGCAGGGACAGGATTACAGGAGGCCAGTCACAGAGGGAGGGCTGCACTGGACAGAGTTTTCCAGGGTTTAGGAAGGAAGGACAGCATGGGGACAAGTGGGAGTCAAGAGCCCCTCATGGTGGCCTATACTGGGGACATCAGGAAGCCACAGTCCCACAGCAACCCCACCCCAAAGCCTGCAGCTCTATGAGGAGACATTAAAGCACTGAAAGAACTCCATAGTCCTCACTCTTTCCATCTTCCCAGTTGCTTTGTTGCCCCTTCCCCACTGGTGTGCCCCTCTGTCACCTCTTAATGAGGGGGCCAGACACCCAGGCCTGTCTGCCTCTGCAGGTCCTGCTGTCTCCTCTGAGCTGCGACCAGGCAGGTGCTGGGTGACATGGGGCGGTGAGCGGTGGAGATCCCACAGTTATTACAGAGACCTTGGTCCTGGAGAAGGGACATGTCGGCAGGAGGGAGGCAGGAACCCCGCAACGACAGACACTGGACCAGCCAGGTTCCCCTGGGAGCAGAACGCTCACCTGGGAGACCCAGGAATAGACACGCGGGGCGCACACGTGCGCGCTGGGCAGGCGGCAGCTCCAGCTCCGCAGCCTGTCAGCAGCGAGCATCATTAGAATCCTAAAAAAGCCCTCATTATTTCTCCCAGGGCCGAGATGCCCTTTAGCAAGAGGGGATGTTTCCTGCCAGATCGTCCCCTGAAGATGCATTTGTCACAGGCTATTGTGTAAATCCATGTTTGGCCCACTTGAAAAGATGTGATTTATCCACTTGACTGGCCTTAACGCTCCTGCTCCAGACCCTCTAAATGTGGCCGTTATTAGGAGCTGAGAGGGGAGCCATGAAACACGCCAGAGTGAGGCCGGAAAGGGCTCAGAGCCCCTCGTGCTGCGCAGGAGAATTGGAGGGGAGGGGGCGGGGGTCACGCTGACTGGGAGCTGTGGACACTCAGGGCATGGGTCTGTCTTTAAGAAGAGAACCTGGGAGATTGCATAAAGACCCAATGTCGGTTCACTTACGTCATTAGTCTTTTTGGCCCTACTATGTGCCAGCCAGCCCAGGGGTGGGGGTGTAGCAGTGAACAGACAAGGTCCCTGCCCCTGGAAGCTGATGTCTGGAGTGGGGAGACAGGAAGGAACAGGTAAACAGTCATCGATCCAAGCATCCCAGGTGGGAGAAGCGCTGGGGAGAAAGCAAACATAAACAGAGTGATGTTAAAGCATCTGGCTCTGGGATGGGGGGTGGATGACAGCCTTGGACTGTGGGGACAAGGACTGCCTCTCTGAGAAGCAGACCTTTGAGCCGAGACCTGAAGGATGAAGAGGAACAGATATTTAAGTATCAGAGGGAATAACTTGCCAGGAAGGAAAATGGGCCTGGGGCCAGGAGCAGAGACAAATATGGAGAGAGGGGCAGGAAGGGGTGGGAAGAGGGAACTGCCCCAGGCTAGACTGTAATGCCCTCTGTCCTCCCCTTCCCCTGACCCTCCTCCTCATCTCTCAGGGCTCAGCTGAAATGCCCCTTCCCCCGGGAGGCCTTCCCTGACTGGTGTTTCCATGTGGGGGAGTATAATTCACACTCTTGACTCTTGACCTTTTCTGCAACATTCAAGGTGAATGTCTGGTTCAGCTTTGCTTTCTGCTGGACACTAATACTCACGTGGGGAGACGGGGCCTGTCTCCAGCACAGCAGCTGCCCCAGCACCCAGCACAGTCCTGGCCCACATGGGCACTTGGGAAATGTTTGTTGAATGAATAAATGAATCCATCTGGTCCAACACGATTTTCTCCTGCCCACTCCTAAATCCTCCTTTATTAATTATGGTTCTTATGAGGTTGCAGGCTGTTGTAATACCATCGTTCTGAGATGCTGAACTATTGGTATGTCCTTGCAGTGGGCAGGCTTTTAGAGTGTCCCCAGCGATCCCCAGCACATGAGTAAGCTTTGAAGCAAAACAGATGCCTTGATTGTGGCCATGTGAGGATCTCGAGCCAGAGGCCTCCAGCTCAGCGGTGCCCAGACCCCTGACCCACAGAAACTAGGAAATAATTAATATGTGTTGTTTTAAGCTGCTATGTTTTGAGGTCGCATGTTACCCAGCAATAGATAACTAATATACAATCATTCACTTGCTTAAAATCCCCTTATGGCTCCTCATTATCTTTAAGATAATTTTCAAAATCTCTTTAAGTAGGATCGTCAACAGCTCAAAGTCACAGTCTTGTCCTAATTTTACATGTATCTTCTACATGTAGCACAGAATCCGTATTACAATAGCTGTATATTATTTGTTTGTGGGTTGAAGGAAAGACAAGAGGAAAACTGAAATTTATGTTTTTAAAAACTCCATTATGTGTAGCCTTGCTATTTGGGTGGGACTGACCCTCCTGAGAATCTGAAGAGGGGCATGATTGGTCTAAGCCACTCAGGAATCACATTCATCTTGCCACAGCAACTGGTTCAGGGGTATTTAAATCAGTTCAAACCCTAACATTTTTGCTGAGGATTAAGGGACCATGATGTGCTCTGTCTTTTTGAATGGTTAGTGTGAGGACATGAAACTGAAACATGATATAGCCATCCTGGGGCCAAAATCAACATATGAAGGTGGTTACAGTAGAGAACACTGTAAAAAACAAACAAAAAAACACCTGGCACCATGATCAAACCATTCCTGAAGCCCATATCTGTAACTTTTTAGTTCTGTGAGCCAGTTAACTCCCTCTATTGTTTTAGAAAGTTTGTGTTACATTTTCTGTTACTAGAAACTGAAAAGATCCCACTTGATATAAGTTTGTTTTCAAAATCATCTTCCTCTTGTTCCCTATTCAGCTCAGCTGCTCAGTGAGTCAGTTACTCGATGCTTCTATGTGCTAGGCCCTCCTACTTACCCTCCTACAGACAGTTATCCTAAAACACAAAAATGAAAAACAGATAGTCCCCAATTTTTACCAAAGGACTCACCATATCTGGGTGAAAGTATAGTGAACAAGTGACGGGGTTAAGACTCCACATTTTCTGACAGAGGTATTTGAACCATGAAAGACAGAGCAATTAGTACTTCCTGGTGGGATCAGGGAAGGCTTCAGGGAAGAGGTGACACCACACCTACTCTTCAGTGAAGGCTGAGAATTTCAAGAGGTGGGAAAGAAAACAGGTATTGCAGACATGGAAGACACAGGCACAAAGGCCCTCATACATTGGGACAATTTATACTGTGGTTAGGGCTGAGGGTCCAAGCAGGGCAGAGGTCAGAGTTAAGGCTGGAAGTGCTCTGGGTCAGCAGATCAGTATGTGACAGACCTCAAGTGTCTGCTAAGGAGATCAGGAGTTATCCAAACAGAAGGGGGCCCCAACAGAAGTGTTTGGACAGTCACAAGTTATGGTCTTTGAAAGACTAGACCTTATTAAGTCAAAAGTCCCTTATGGCTCTAAAAATGCTATGAGCCAGCAAAGCCAGCAGGCTGTTGAATTTAATTGGTGAAAGTTAACAGACTTGTTTGAATTGAAGTTACACAAATAGGTTCATGACATCTTGGGGGGAAGTCGGGGGCAGGTCACAGAGACCAGAGCTGGTGGGGGAGACCTGAGCCTGAGTCACCAAGGCTCCCTCACATGGAGTCCCCACACAGAAGACACAGGATAATCCTTCTGGAACGTTTCCTTCTCAGCTCTCCTCACCCACCATCTGCACCAGCAGCACCCAGACCACCCACTGCTTCTGCTGGGAATTCCCACTTAAAACCGTCAGGAGCAGCCCCCAAGGCCAACCCCACAAATGAAACCAAACTTCTTCCCTGCTCTTCTAGGTGGTTCACAGTCAGGTCTCCCCTCTGGGAGGCAGTGATGTTCATCTCATCAAACGGGTAGAAACCCACGCAGCAGTTCAGAGGGACTCTCTGAAGAAAAATATCATGCCAATGAAACATCAAAGGCAGTTTGGCTTCTTGGCTAATAATGAATAATGGTGATGGTGCCCCAATTCCTCCAGCAAAGCAAAGCTTTGAAGGTCTCTAGCAAAGATGAAGAAAATGGGTGTAGTCAGGAAAAGCACCTCAAACGACCCCATGTGGTGGAGTCTCTCACTGCAGCCCCATTGGACAGATGAGGAAACTGAGGCACAGGAAGCCAAACCCTGACCTGAGGACTCCATTCAGGAAGTCTGGACCCTGGCCTGTCAGACTCCAGCTTGCACCTCTCTGCTCACCTGGTGGGCATCAGGGGCCCACAGGATCCTGGAGTGTTAGGGCCTCTGGAACCTGAAACTGTTCCAGCTGTGGGGTCAGAATCTGGAAGACCTTAGTTTCAATTCTGGCTCATTCCCTGCTCTGAAAATGAAAATAGTAGTTCCAAGGTCATGGTCCAGTGATGTAGGGTTGAAGGGCAAGTGTGCATCGTATGTGGAGCCCAGGGTCCTGTACAGAGCAGATTCTCAGCAAATGCCGATTCCCCTCTTCCCTTCTTCCATTTAGATGAGGAAAGAAAGCCCTGAGTATTACTGAAGATGATGTTACCTGCTCTAAAAACCAGGCTCTAATGTAGAAGGGTCTGACATGATCAGAGTTGACTTCCCTCCCGTGGAAAGTTGAGAACCGATCTCACCAACAGGTGGGTGTCTCCCCTGGGAGCAATCCTGGACCCGGGCCCCTTCCATCCTGTGGTTCTGCATCCCCCACACCTGGCTGCCAAGGGCAATCTTCCTCCTCACCTGCAGCAGGCTGGCGGACTGCGAGAAGCTCACAGGAGTTTCTCAAGGGCCACATGTAGAAGCGGCAGCTGTCTCTTCTGCTGACATTCTGTTGTCTGGAAGGCAGTCACAGGGCCCCACTACCTGCAGAAGAGGCTGTGAGATGTAGCCTTGCCATGTGCCCCGGAAGAAGAAGAAACAGATTTGGTGAACAGTCTCTGCCACACCTGGAGAGGTGAAACCATGACCCAGGAGACCTGGCAGGTTAGCAGCGGAACCCTCCTTAGAGCCCAGGCTCCTCCCAGGGATGCACAGGGCCCCTGGCTCTTCCCTCTACATGTCACACACAGTGTGGCAGAGTCACAGGACTGGCCACAGGGACCTGAGGTTAGGGCCACCTGAGCAGGGGAAGGGAGGCTACAGGTGGTCAACACATTGTCTCTGTTGCCTGCAGGAATCATGAGTAGGGGGCAGAGAGGCACAGCTCCAGGGCTCTTGGCTGTGAACTTGGTCCAGATGCAGAGCTGACCTCAGGGCCCCTTTGGAATCCCTTTACTCAGGGACTTAAAATTCTTGCCTTCACAACCCCATTGACCCATCTTTCTGAGGGCTGAGTGCATGATCCTTAATCCATCTCTTTGGTCTTCCCACACGCTGACAACTTCACGCCTTGCCTTTTGCATCTCTCCTTCCTCTCAGGCTCCTCTGCTGGGCAGATCTGATAGGACCAAGCTATGGTACTTTGGATGATGTTGGTTCAAGGGGTACCTTCTTCCCATGGGTGTTGGACACAACAGGAAGCCTGGGAGGGGAAAGATAATCACACAGTTCACCAATTTCAAATCCCTCCCATCAGACGGATGAGGAAATGGCACTCAGAGACGGGACACTTCATAAATCCATATAACCCCTACCCAGAAATCCACCTCTAGGAATTTAACCCTTAGAAAAAAAGATAAACAGAGAGATCTAATATATGGAATGTTGCTTACAATAGCTAAAAACTGGATATAATTTACACATGTTACCATAGAAGTTAGGTAAAGTTATATATGGTACATCCATTCAATGGAAATCTAGGCAAGAATTCAGCAATTCAGAATGATTCTGCAGAAGATATTAAGTGACTAGGGAAGATGTTAATGACATAGTAGATGTAAATAAAAGATTATCAAACAATGTACAGTAGGATCCCCTTTTTGTGGGAAAAATACAAACATACAAAGTCATGCACGTATGTACATGCACCACTGTTGGATAGAGGCTAGATTTTGGTAATGGGATTAAGGTGATTTTTCCTTTCTTTTTTTCACTTCTTTTCTTTTTGTATTGCCTACAGAGAACATGTATAATTTTTTCTAAAAAAAAATGTATTCTTAAATTGAGAGGTTTGGAGGTTTTCATTTTGGCAATCCCAGAACTGACCATACATAAGAACAGGGAAATTCTGTCCTGTGACTTTAGGTCTTAGAAACCAAGAGTGTCTGAAATGGAGCCAAGGTCGCTAGGGTGATGGTCAGGATTCTTTTGCCTTGAAGGTCCTTGGGAATTGTACTTTTGAATTTTTATAAGTGCTCCTGATTTCAGCTTTCTAATTTATAATTCTAATCAAGTTTTGCCTTCCTAATTAGATGTACTCAATGTTCACAGCAGCACTATTTTCAATAGCCAAGACATGAAAGCAACCTAAATGGCCATCGAAAGATAAATGAATAAAAAAGTGTGAAATACATATATGTATACAATGGAATATTACTTAGCCATAAAAAGAATGAAATAATGCCATTTGTAGCAACATGGATGAACCTGGAGATTGTCATACTAAGTGAAGTAAGACAGAAAGAGAAAGAAAAATACTATATGATATCACTTATATGTAGAATCTAAAAAAAAAAAAGATACAAAGGAACTTACCTACAAAACAAAAACAGACTCACAGACATAGAAAACAAACATATGATTACCATGGGAGGAAAGGGCTAGGGGGTGGAGGGACAAAGTGGGAGTTCAGGATTTACAGATACTAACTACTATACATAAAATAGATTTTAAAAAGGTCCTATTGTATAACACAGGAAACTCCATTCAATATTTTGTAATAGCCTATAATAAAAAAGAATATGAAAGGGAATATATCTATATAATTTAATCACTATGCTATACAACAGAAATTAACACATTGTAAACCTACTACACTTCAATTTAAAAAAAAGACTTGAGTATGTGCAAAACAATTCAGCAGCAATGTATTAGTCTGCAAGAGCTTTGTAACAAACATTCACACAGTCTGTGACATGCTACAACAAATATATGTTTTTCACACATCTACAGGCTGATAGCTCTAACCTGCACATTGGATGCAGGTCTCCTTTATGTGTCACTCACCCTTCTGGGACCAGTGGGCTGGACAGGACATCTTTCCATGGCAACGGCAGAGGTACAAGGGGGCACACAAGAACATGTGATGCCTCTTTTGGCCTAGTCTCGGACCTGACAAGTGTCACTTCCACCCACAGTCTACTGACCAAAAAAAGGCACAGGCTGAGCCCAATGTCAAGAGGCTGAGGCTCACTCTGCCTTCTGCGGGAGGAGCCAGAGTCACACGGCCAGGCGCACAGGTACAAGGAGGGCAAAGTATTTGGGGCCAGTTCCTTAATCAGCACCGCACATCCACAAGTGGTCGCTGAGGTCAGATCATGAAAGAGATGCTGAACTTTGAAAATAACACTATTCCTCCACTGACTATAAAAGAAATAACATACTTATAGTGAAAAAGCATGAAGGGGAAAATTATGATCACTATAATTCCACTGCCTCAGATGGTCCCTGGTAGGATTTTGCAGCATTTCCTTGCAGCATGCACATCAAATTCTATGCTCAAAGAAAAGCATATTTTATATATAACAAAAGGAGGAGCATGCTTTATTTGGTTTTGTACACTATCTTTTTCACTTAATCTCCTTTCGCAAGCTTTTTCTTGCTTGATTAAGTATTATTTTTAAAACAGGCTGAACCATATTTTAAATTTAGATGGTAAATTATCTAGACGTACACTCTTCAATGTGACAGCCTCAGCCACAGATGGTGACTGAGCATCTGAATTGTGGCTGGCCAACATTGAAATGGGTGTGAGTGGAAAACGTACACAGGATTTTGAAGACTTGGTACCAAAATAAAGAGTGTAAGATATCTCACTAAATATCTCACTAATAATTTTTTTCCTGATTACATGTTGAAATACTATTTGGGATTGATTGGGTTAAACAAAATATGGTATTAAAATTAATGTACCTAATTTCTTGTTCTCTTTTTTCACATGCCTACTAGAAAATGCAAAATGAAGTGCATGAGTACATTTGTGGTTTGCACTGCGTGACGTTTCAATCGGCTGGCAGTGATCTAGGTGGTCCTCCGTGGTTAGATAGTTAAGCACTTTCAAAGTTTATTACATTCTAACCACCAGCATAATGAGCATCATGAAGCACAGTCAGAGTCGATGTTTATTGAGTGTTTTTTGCCTGCTTGGCTTTGTGCTAAGTATCTTTCAAGCATGACAATGTGTGAGCCACCCCTTACCCACCCCCCCCCACCACATCCCTCTCCAGGCAGTACTATTACTGTCCCCATTTACAGAAAAGGAACTCAGGGCTCAGAGATGACAAGAACTTGCTCAGGGTCACCTAGCAGCTAATTAATTGGTGAAGCCAAGACCAATTAGGATCTGATTGATTCTTATGGTGTTTACCAGAAGCTAACTTCCGCTTCTGTGCCTCTTTCTGATAATGCCTTGGGACTAATTTCTAGGAGTGGGAATCGTGGACTGAGGGTTTGCACATTTTCAGGGTCTTGTGGAGGCATATTACCAATACTCCTTCCAGGATGAAGTTGTCAATTCAAACTAGAAACAGCAGTCTATTAGGTCCACAAATAGCCTTGGAGTGTTTACTGTGCGCCGGGCACTGCTCTGTGCGCCCAAGGCCACCACTGACAAGACAGACATGCCCCCACCCTCCTGGGGCTATATGGCCCTGCTCCCAGGATGGGGGAAGGGGACAGGGACCAAAAAGGGACATTATGCTTTGAGATAGGTAGACGTGAGCACTGTGAATTGAACGAGGTGGGCAGAGCAGTGACTGGGACAGGGCAGGACAAGCAGGGGCTCCACTTTGTGTAGGATTACCCCCCAGGGCTTCTCAGAGGAGATGGCCTTGAACTGAGCCCTAAATGACCAGAAGGGGAAATCTGGGGAGAGGTTCTAGGCAGAAGACACAGCCAATGCAGAGTCACCATGGTAGGACTCAGCACTTTGAGGAACAGGGAGAAGGCAGGTGTGTCTGCCCCCTGGCGAGTGCAGGGGAGGGACTGTGAGGGGGACAGAGTGGGCAGGGTGGGATTGAATGGGGAGGCCTTGCAGACTGTGCAGAGGGCATTAAGTTTTATTCCAAGTGCGGCAGGAAGGCCTGGAAGGCAGCGGATCCACATTTGGTGGGACCTGAAATATACATTTTGGGACTTTCTTGTTAGGAGAGCCAAGAATTAGGACTCGGATTTAGCTGCATAACTTAATATTTATTTCAAAGGAGAAAAGAAATCACAATAAACTACAGATTTTAAAAAGCTGAAAAGGACCCCCAAAATTACAGACTCGAGGAAAATGACAGGATGTTTTTGAATTAGCATCCTGAAACATCTCCAGAGTCCTTTTTCCCTTCCATTTTTGGACCGCATCTCCTCAGATTACATCTTTTACAACAATAATTTGTGGTATCATTTTCTGTAGGGAGGGTGGAGAGATAATCTAGCCTTTCCCCTAACAGAGCTTGATGGAAATTGTTACTGTTTTTACTAATATTGATGTTGTCTGAACATTTTACTTTCATCACCACAATTCCTTATTGACGAGTTGTCTTGTAAATTTTTAGGATTGTTGTCAAACTCAGGAAAACCTCTATCAAGTTGTTTCATACAGGAGCTGTGAGATTTCAGGGTCTTTTAAAGCTTCTTGAGCAACTATGAACCCCAATTAATCCTCGAATGATGATGGTTCTTAACCACATTGCTGCCCCCACCTCGGGACGTTGCAAGAAGGAGCCCAGGCCATGGAAGGCTATGAAGCTAAGTCCACGTGTAAACCCACCTCTAACTGGAGGGGGTTCAGCGGGAGAGGAAAGGGTCTAACCACCTGGATGCTGTGTAGAGAATGGACTTCGGGTAACAGCGGAGGCAGCTGGACCACAGCCAGGTGGTCCAGGAGACAGATGGTGATGCATGGACCAGGCTGATGGCCATGCAGATGGGAGAAGTAGACAGATTTCAGGAACGTCTTGTATGTGCTGATCTGGCGGGGGGGGCCCTCAGGGATGACCCAAGTGTATCAGAGTGTCTGCCACACCACAGCCCAGACTAGACTGGTTGCTTGATTCTCATCTTTCTTCCTTGTATTTTGGGATCCAGAGCCTTGCCTGCCCTCATCTCCTCATTTTCTACAGGACCCATCACATGTAACTGGAATCAGATCTTCACCCCGCAGAAAAGAATGAGAGTCAATGATGGAGTCACAGACCCTGTGACATCATTCAGAATCAGTGGATTTAATGAAGTGCCCACATTGGTAGCAAGCTGGATCCCCCAATAAGCTTGAATGAAAATTCAAGAAGAGGGCCAGGCCTGGCTGGCTACGGAGAGGATGAGCTCATTCTTCCAGGAGGGAGGGGGGCCGGGGCTGCCCCGCAGAGCAAGAGGGACGAACAAGCCCACAGCCGTCGGCCAGGGCTCACAGCAGCCGCGGACTGGCAGCTGGAGCCCTAACTGACTTGGAAACGGGCCTGCTGGTGGCAGAGAAACTCCATCTCCTGCTGCGCCAGCGAATAACACGGGTCCATTAGGCTGATCGGTCTCACCATCTGTAGGAGGAACAAAAAGTTTGCAAAGTAGACCAAGTGGACGTGCTGACATCTTAGAGCCGGGACTAAAGTTGGAGGTGGCAGCTTCTGGGGGCCGCTGCCAGCTTTGAGGCTGCCACCCGTCCCTCCTGGGCCGCTCAGGCAGGAGTACCTGGCACCTGCGCCCAGCTGCAGGCCCTGTGACAAGAGGGGCTCTGGGCTGCGGACAATTGTCCAGAGATCTCCGGACAAGTGACTTCAGTGTGGTTAATGATGGCGAGTGGAAACTCACTGCAAAAGCAATTTTAAAAAATGAAAAAGTGGGAAAAGATAATCCCCCCTTCCATCAAGCAAGGAGATGTTACAGCACCAACCCCCTCGCTCCGCCGAGAGCCTGAAATGCTGCGAAGTGGCTCTGACGGTGGACTCCGAGGACAGGCTCTGACCCTGAGCAGGGCCTGCCTGGGTGTCTCTGCATTCACTCAGCCCCTCGTCCATCCCACAAATATTTGCTGAGGGCCTGCTGAGTGTCAGGCCTGGCTCTAGGCCCTCCTGATGTTGCAGTAGACAATATAATTTTCCTGTCTTCTTGGAGCTTATGTTCTAAAGAAGGAGGGACAGATCACAAACAAGTAGAATAAAGGAATAAATTATGCACCAGGGAAAAAGAAAAAGTAAGGCCAAGTCAAGGGGGTTGAAGATACACAGGGTGAGGGCAAGATGCAGTGTGAAATAATGCAGCCAAGGGCGGCCTGATACAAAGGTGACATCCAGGGAAGATTTTTAAAGGAAAGGAAGTTAGCCGTGAAGATGGGGGAGTGCCTGCCAGGCTGGTGGAACCAAGGCCATGATGTGGACATTCCTGAAGCATCAGGGAAGAGCAGGGAGGCCACCTGGATGAGGGGGATGGAGCCGGGGGTGGGGGGAGCCAGAGAGGAGCGCAGAGATGCACTGATGGTCAGAGTGCTCAGGGCTTCGTTGGTCCGAGTGAGATGGGAGTCCATGCCGGGCTGTGATGCAGAGGAATGACATGAGGTCACAGGGTTTTGGCGTAGAGGGAGTGATGCAGGAGAAATAAAGTGGGGTGAGAGGAGGGCCATGTCCTGGGTCTTTGCTGAGTCCTTGGTACATGGCCTGCCAAGTGTGGATCCTTGGCTTCATGCAGGAAAGAATTCACAGTTGAGTAAAGGTGGATTTATTTAAAGAGACACAGACTGCATAGAGTGCAGGCTGTTTCAGAGGGCAAGAGTGGCTGTGAGGTGTGGGGTTGGGTGTTTAAAGTAAAAATAGTTACATACGCCACAGACAATGCCGGCCGTCTCACTCAGAAGGCAGGGAGGGGACTATGGAGCACGGCTCGGGGCATCTTCAGAGAAGAAGCAGTGAATGGAATGTAGACACAGAAACAGAGTGAAGTGGGAGGAGGAGGGGGACCAGGAAGCACGGGGTCTTGGGTGACCAGGAAGAGACTGGGAGGGGAGCCAGGTCAGAAGCTGAGGACCTAGGCAGGCACCTGTGGATGAGGCTTTTTCATGGACAGATCAACAGTGAGGTGGTCTGGGAGCCAGTCTGCAAAGCAGTAGGAAGTGGGTGAGGGATTAACAAGTCCAGATTCCTGGGGAGCCCAGGCCCCAGGGCTCTTGCACCTGCCCCCAGACACACACCCTCCACTACACATCTCAGACCCCCACTCCGAGCGGACCCGCCTGCTCCCTCTCCCTTCCCCACCAGCCTTTTTCCTACCTCAGCGTTGCACTTTCCCTCGGCATACCTTAATCATGGTTTTACTTTTCAAGGCATTAAGGAGGTTTGACTGTGAGTTCATTGAAATTTCTCCATCCTCAGTTTACACTGGCTATTACAGGGCTCATCTTTTCCGGATTGATTTCCTCCTAAAATGTCAAGGTGCCCTGTTTTTAGAAATACTGCGTGGAGATAGAGATTAGGGCATCATTTTATCCTCTTTAAAGGTAATTTGGAGCAAATGGGAGTAAACAGACCCACCTGGAGTTGATCATCTCACCTCCTTTCTTCCTTCCACTCCTCCTTCCCAAGCCCTCAGAGTTGGCCCTCAGAGTTCCTCAAGTTGGGGCATTCAGTCTGCAGGGTCTGCCTTCCAGAAATCTTGTGAGCAAGTCTAGGATGGCAGGAGGAGGTGGGCGTGGCCTGGAATGCTTGCTTCTCCTGCCAGATCCAGGGCTAGAACCTTGGAGGGGTCATCTAATGCCCCCGCATCACTGTCCAGGCAAGAAACTGAGGCCACAGAGGGACTTGCACGAGCTCTGTTCTGCTCACCGGAACAGTGCTGCTGCGTTCCTCCTCTTCAGCAGCTCCTGGGAGCCTTTCCAGGAATCTGAAATCTAGAAACAGACTTGTGATCTTCATTTTGCCTGTCTTCAGTTCTGGGACATCCATTTTAAACTTTTCAAAGCCAGATGCTTCTTCCAATTGCACTAGACATTTAATTTCATTTTCCCCTTTTGTTGTCTTCCCCCCTCAAAAGCTATTATTAAATTGACAGTGTGTCTTCTGATAGATGACATCGTAGACTAAAGCCAATAGGTTAATGACGAAAAATACTTTTAGTGTTAAAAAACTGTTATTTGAGTTGGTTTCTGGATTTCCAGCACTTTGCTAAATGCTGAACTTGCTTTTTCACAATTAATCCTACCCACATCCCTGTGTGGTGGGTACCAGCATCACCCGATCTCACAGCGAGTCTCAGAGAAGTCAGTTACTTGCCCAAGGCTAGACAGTAGGTGGTGGAACTGCCATTGTATTTAAACCCAGGCCAAGTGGTCCCAGAGCCCCGCTCTGGACACAATACATCAGCCTGTGAATTTACGTTACATTTACCACATCACCATTCACTCATTCACTAATCCTGGCTGGACACTGGTGTCTCCAAGCTGACCATCTAGTGAGGAACATCAGTGTCCACGTTCTGCCACCAACTTGCTATGTAACCTCAGAACAAGTCACCTTTTCCCCTCTAGGGGTCAGAGCCTTATCTGTAAAATGAAAGGCTGGACCTTCAGAGACTTCCCAACCCAAGATGTGAAGTCCAGCTGCCCGAAGAAGCACCTGTCCCCAAAGGGGCTGGTGCTTTTCTCCCCCCGGGTGTCCTGGAAAGAGCCCCGTCCAGGGACAGCCTGTGAGATAACTTTCCTCCTCCCACCCGCTGTGCTGTGCCATGGAGGCTGTTGCTGTTCGAGGACAGTGTTTCCTTCTCTGGGACCCCGGTTCTCCCCTGTCACCTCCTTAGCCACTTGCACCGGGCACTGGGCTGAGTACCTGGGGACAGGAGCCCTGAATCATTCTCCCACGAATTCCCCCTTCTGCAAATAAATAGAGGCCGGGGCCCTCATGCTGGGGAGCTTACACATAACTGAAAATATCTGTAACACTCTGTTGATGGCTTTCCCCGCCCATTGCTCTATGACAAAGCCGAGACAGTAAAAGGCATCAATTTTCCAGGCATGAGCTGTGAGCCTGAGATCAAGGTTGGGAAAGCGAAGGGGGGACACAGTGTGAGAGCAGTTTTACAATGAAATGATGGTTATTGTTCTCCTGGTAGCGCTCCTCCTGTGCCACCATAGTGGACAGCTCTCCGAGTAACAGCACATTTGTATTTCATTAGGACACTTAAGTCAAAAGATCAATGATGCTCAAGGAACCGCTCTGCCTGTGCACAGGGGTGGATGAGCCTGGTGAGAAGCCTGCGAAAAACCAGCTAAAATTAGGCAGCTGCCGGTTGACGCTGAATTCGCAATCACAGTGCATCGATTTCCAGAGTGATGCTGAAAACGATGACTCTAATTGGTCTCCTTGTTTTGTCTTTTTGAAGAGGGGCCTTTTGTAATGAAGTGGTGCTTCCTGGAGTGAAGTGCTTCCCCCTCTGGGGAAATGGCGCTGGTGTTTGAAGGCAGGCTTGGAGTTTGCCCAGGGGCAGTGTCGGGGTGGCTGGCCCCCGCAGAGCCCAGGAGAGCCTGCTTTGCAATTAATCAGCCGTGTGACCTTGAGCACATTATCTCACCTCTGGGAGCCTCGATTTCCTCACCTGGGATCAGTAACAGAAGTAAGGTTATTTCTGTTTTACACAGATAAAATTAAATGACATAAAGCTTGTAAGTTCTTATGGGATGCTTGGCACATAGTAAGTAATCAATATGTTTTTGAGTTTTTCTTATTAATAAACCACAGAAACCTAGAGTGAAACAGAGTATAATGCCAGCCTTTCTCTTAACAGAGGAGGAAACTGTGAGGTTCAGTGGCTTGACCAAGGTCAAAGAGCTCAGGTCAAGGCCATCCCCATGAGGCCAGGAGGGTCTGTGGGGCCTCAGCCAGGATCCATATCGAAAAATGCCCGTGGTGGGACCAGAATTTGGCTGGACATTTGGACACTTGCGTCCTAGGCTCAAGTCTGCCAAGAATTTGCTGTGTGATCTTGGTGAAGCCAAATGTTTTAATGTCCAGCCCAGCCCCCTGGGTACTGTCTTCAGCGTTGCCAGGGCACTAGACCACGAGCTTGGTGGCGCCTGTGCGATTCACTCCGCAACAACTCAGAGCGACTTCCCTTGGTGGTATCACACATCGAGCCCTGCAGGAAGGGAAGACCCAGACAACCTCCTCCCTCTCCGGCCCTGGGTTTCTCCTACCAGGGGCGGGGGAGGGGGGTGGCCTAAGAGTCGCAGGTTGTCTGCCAGAGAAAGGTCCCCAGGTAACTGGGTGAAGGTTGGGTGGAGCTAGTGGTGGGATCTGGAACACAAGAGAGTGGGTTCAGAATACAAAATGAGCAGTGGGTCCCTGGTGATGGGGAGGTGGGGCAGAGGGGAAAGTGCATAGTGGGTCCATTAGAGCACACATTCCTATCCCATTTCATACAACAGATAACTGGGCACAGACAGGTCAGGTGTCCTGCCCACGTACAGAGCAACACTCCAGAGCCAGAGTCAGAAGCGGTCTCCCAGCCAGCGTCCTCCTTGCCACGGCTGCCTTTGCAGTGACAAATATCAAAACACAGAGCGGGGACATGTATGCAGGCACATAGTAGGTACTTGTATGACCTTCAGGATGTAGATGTATGAGATGGCTTGGGCTGACTTTATGCACCCCAAAGTCTCTGAGAGAGAGAATTCCTGGGATGGGGTGCTTCTGCTCCTGCTCTCCCTGGTCTGGGAAGAGGCGGGGGCCTGTGGTCTATTTCCACTGTCAAAATTGCTGCGCGGGGAGCCGGTGGGCAGCCAACCAGCAGCACCCGAGGAGTCGGGTAGCCTGATGAGGCGAGGCAGGAATGATAGCGCTGCGGCATCGCGGGTAGCCTCTCAGCACCTGTCACTCAACGTCAGACATGGGAATTCCTGGAGGAAACAGCACAGGGCAAGGCGATGTCAGCACCATTCTTACACACACACGTAGACACACACACACACACACACACACACACACACACACACACACACACAGTGCCCGGCCCCAGCCTCCTCCAGGTTCCAGTGGGCTTGATGGGTAGGAGCTGAGATGCACCCTTGGGCAGAAGCTCGTGTTCTTGTCTTTCTGCTCCACCCAAACAGTTCTCCACTGGTCCTCTGTTGTTCCCTCCCCTTCAACCTCCCACTCCCCAACCTCATCACCTGAAATGATGGTCATCACCCCATCTGGTGTGTTTTCTACATTATTAGTGAAATTCTTTGCTATGATTGGAGAATTACCCATGGAAACCTGCCAGGCATGTTTTTTCCCAGCGTCCTTTGCAGCTTGGGTCAGGTCATGTGATGAGGCCCCTCCAGTCAGATCCCCCATCTCACAGTCTTCACTTCGGGTGGGAAGCCCACTAGGAAGTGGTTCTCCTTGCTGAGTCTGTTCTGGTGATGGTAACAACGGAGATTAGAACACGCCCCCTATCATCCATGGGAAGAGAGACAGCCGTGGTCCAGCTGCAGACTGAGGCGTCAGGTGGTGATGGTGAGGCCGTTACAAGCTATGGGTCCAGGGCTCCGAGGAGGAGGCTGAGATGCTGTCACCAGGGGAATGACTTGGGGCATTGATCCCGTTGCCACAGCCCCCAAGCCTGACTCTCCATCTCTCTCAGTGATTCTATAAATACCCCTCCAACTAATTAATAAACTCCTTTTCTGCTTAAATCATTCAGAACCAGTTTCTGTTGCTTATAATAACCACCCTGATTGATATGTTACCACTCTGCTGTTCAAATACTCCCAACTCCTTAACATCAAGTTAAAATGCCGCCTCCTCCCAGAAGCCTTCCCTGATCCCCAGAGCTAGAAGTGATTGCCCTCTACCTGACTTGCTGGTAGTCTTATCTTATGTCATGATAGCCCCTCCAAGGCAGTAGCCCAACATGGACATTACCTACAACCCACAGAAAATGATGCTTAAGAGCACGGATTCAGGAACTGCCGTCTGGGTCTAAGTCCCTGCTTTGACACTAATTAGCTGTATGACCTTGGGCAAGTTACTAAATCTCTCTGGTCTCATCTGTAAAATGGAGCGATACCAGCACACCCCTCACAGGACTGAAGATGATCACATCTGCCCATGGAAAGCCCTGGGGACAATGCCTGGCCTGTCACAAACACCACACATTTGTGTCTGTCCCCTCCATTCACCTCCTCACCACCATCACCTATGGTCCCCACGTGGGTAAAGTGCTCCTCACAGCGTGTAGCTCAGCCCTGGCAGAGTGGCCCTTCAGGGACCTGCCTGTCATCCCTGCTGGTGGCTCCCAGAGCACTTGACCAGTGTTACCAGGTTTTCCACAGCTCCTGAGCCCTCTGCCCATCATCAATGCCGTGCTCTTTATGTACCCCCAGTCCTCTTGGCTCCCCTGAGGTCACTCGTGTCCACCCACTTCCTACCGTCTCCACCTTGGCTACCCTGCTCTCATCTGCACCGGAACCATCACAGAGGCCTCCTAACTGATCTCTTTGCTGCCAGAGTCTCCCTCCCTCTTTCACCTGCACCAGGTACCCTCCCAGAATGCGGGGCCCTGAGCACATGCTCCTCATGAAATAAGACGCTGAGTCCCTGGGGCCCACAGGTTGAAATGCAAACTCTGCACTCAGCACCCCAGGCCCCTCCTGCTCTGACTCCTGTCCGCTCCTGGCCTCCCGTGCTGCCAACACCACGGCATCCTGAGTGCTCCCAGTTCCCTGACTGCATGGCACTCTCTCCCCTGCACCTTGGCCTCTGCAGGCCAGCCCCTTGCTCTCAGCATCCTGCCCTTCTCTGTCTGGTGAATCCAGAACTCAGCCCAGAGGTGACCCCTGCAGAGCCAACTCCAGCCTCCCCTCTGCAACCCCATCAAATGTGCCCCACAAAACCTCTGCCTGTGACAGTCCGTGGACCCTCCAGTGTGAACCCCTGAAGGCAGGGCCAGCCTTTCTCCTCTGGGTCCCTCAGGTCTTCTCATCCTGGGGTCAGCAGAGCAAGACCTCTTAGGACCCCAACCCTGCATCAGGTGAGAACCCTTGACGTCATCACAAACCCAACATGCGTAAGTCCAAGCTCATGTGTTCCCTGCCCCTGAAACCTGGCTCCTCCCCACTTCTTTCTCCCCATGAATGACACCTCCCTCCACCCACCCAGTTACCCAGCCAGGAGCCCAGGCAGCATCCTCAATACCCCCTCTCCTCCCGCATCCCACTCACATCCAGCCCTGTCATTTACCCCAATGACTCTGCATCCATCCACCCGTCCCTATCTTCCCAGCAGGACCCTCTTTACAGGCTCCCTGGGACCCCACTCTCCCCTTCAGGCTGATCTGCTTATGATTCACACTCAGCCCTCTGACTAAGACTCTAAGATCCCTGAGGACAAGAACGGCATCTGACTTTTGCCACTGAATTCTCAGTTCCCTGAGCAGGGCCTGGCACATAGCAAGAGCTCACTGAACACCTGCTCGCTGGATACATAAATAAGAGCGAGTGTTGAATAAGCACCTACTGTGTGCCAGGCATTGTGCCAAGCACTTAATTCAGTCCTCCCAATGTCCCAACATGATCCCTGTTGTAGAGATGACAAAACCGAGGTTCAGGGAGGTAAGGAACTGGCCCAGAGTCTCACAGCTGGTCAGTGACAGAGCCAGGACTCAAGCACAGGTACCTCTGACCCGGCTTGAGTGCCTCTAAAACACAGGCCCCCCACTCACCCCCGTCATGACACCAACCAGTCTGTGTTGTGCTTGTCTCTTAGGCACCTGCCTTCCCCATTAAACTGTGAGCCCCTGACGGTGGACACCCTGTTTATATTCCTGTGTGCCCCCAGCTCAGGGCCTGACAGCCTGACAACTGAATAAAGGAGATAAGACAAGAGACACAGTCCAGAGTCCTGGCTTATTGATACTTGTCAGCTCAGGATCCCGACAGCACCAGAGATGCTGCTGCATTCTGGGCTGAAGGAGAAATCAGGGAAGGCAGGGCGCCCCCATGTGCCCGCGGCCCCTTCAATCAACCCAGGCCACTACTGGTGAGTCACTACTGGTGTTACCAGCACTGCCGCCCAGCCATCGGTCCTCAGATGCTGATACTCAGTGGCACCTGTGTCAGTTGAGGTACAGGAGAAGTCACAGAGGGCTTTCCTGAGGATGAGGGGAAGAGGAGAAGACACACAGGATAAGTAGGCACCAGCTGGGTAAGCAGAGCATTTCAGGCAGAGAGGGAACATGTGCAAAGGTCCTGGGGAAGCAGAAGCAGGACAAGGACAGAGAGCTGGAAAACAGCCAGGGGGCTGGAGCTCAGAGTGTGAGGGGAAGAGGGAGGCAGAAGGCTTACAAGCCACAGCCAGGCTGGTTGCATTTACCCAAGAGGAGTCAGGAGCCATGGGAGGGCCTCAAGCAGGGCATGTGTGGTCAGATCTGCCCTTCAAATTGATCCTGTGTGAAACGGGTCTCCCCAAATCTTCTCCTGCTTCCAGGCGGGATCTCCTCCACATACCTGGGAACACAGCAAGGCACGAGGCTGCCGGGGGCTGCCAGAGTATGGCATTCTGGGGTGTGCATGGGGGTGACAATATGCAAATAAACAGAGATGAGCTATATCAAGGGTGAGAGGGATGGAGAGGGGCTGCCATGCTAGATGCAGGGGTCAGGAAGGGCAGGCGGGCTGAGCAGAAATTCAGATGAAGCCTGGAGCGAGCCTGGTCACCTAGGATGAATGGACTCAGAGGTGTTGAGTCAGAGAAGTGAAGACTCAGTATGAGGGCAGGAGCCAAGAAGGCACTTCAAGGGGCTGCCACCTGCAGGCCCAGGGGCTGTTCCAGAACCACAAAGAGGACTCTGATTGGAGATCTGTGATTTTTCAGGGTTTCTAACTCAGCCAGACACCATCCACAGGCAGCCCTGCCGGGTTCACAGCATCCAGGTTTTATGAGAGATTTGAAGAAGGTGCCTCGTCATCCCCACATTCTGCTCAGTGACACTGGAGTCCCTCATCAGGGGCAGGTCCTCTGCCCTGTCCCCAAAGAATGCCCAGTTATGACATAAGCCCCCTCCCCAGGGTCTCAAGGAGGCACCTTGTGTCACAGCCCCGCCCCCATCTCACACTCTGCCCCCTCACCCCAGCCCTCCACCTCCCCCTCCTCTCCCTCCCTGCTTCCCTCCTTCCCTTCTGCGCCGGGGGTTTATTTTCAGAAACTCAGAATCCTTCCCAAGCCTCTGACATTTACTCTTTGGAATTCGAATATTTTCTAGTTCTCTTTCTCAGAGCAAGCGCTGGCTGAGATTCCCCAGGGATCTTGCCTGCCCTTCCGGAGGTGACGTGTTAGAGCAGAACCAGCTTATGTTAGTCCAGCACCGACCATGTCAACCAGCAATAGTTAGGCACCCACTGTGCACCAAGCCCTTCTCGTGAACTATCACATTCAATGCTCTGAAGAAGCCTGTAGGGTGGGGTTACCGTCGGCACGCGCAGCATGAAGGAACTGAGGCTTGGAGCAGTGAATAACAAGTCTAAGGTCACATGGCAAGTGAGAGGTGGAGCGGGATAAAACCACACCTCTCTGGCTCCATTTCCTTCCTCTGTGTTTTGCCTCCAAGGCCCACAGGTGCTGGTGCGTTGAGGGATGTGCAGCATTTGGGGTGGGCCAAGAGTTTAGGGACACAGCATCCAGGCAGAGGGGACAGCAAGAATGAAGGCACAGAGGCAGGAATATGCCAGGCGTGTTAGAGGGGCTGGTCGCTGAGGCTGGGGAAGGGAGTTTAGGTCCAGGAGTCGGGGAGGATGAGGACCCGTTGCAGAGGCAGACTGGGCCTGTGTGGTTGCAAGTGACAGAAAGTCCAGCTCTTGCTGGCTGAGCTTAAAAGGAAAGGCACTGGCTCATCTGAGGGGTCAGCCCAAGTGAGAGGTGAGCGAGAGGGAGAGGATGGCCTGATCTCAAAGGAAAAGTGCTGACCAGACTAAAAGAAAAAAAAATCAGGAGAGTCAGTGCAGACGGAGAGCTGACACGCGTCCGACACTACTGCAAGCCTTCTCCTCACAACCCCCCCAGGGGTCAGACATTCTGATTTCCAGTTTATAGGTGAGGAGAGTGAGGTTCCGAGAGGCTAAGCAACATGCCCAGGGGCACACAGCTGGCAGCTGGCAGAGATCTGATTTGAATCTCGACTCTAGAGTTTAGGTCTTAACCACGGCACTGCCCCCTGCCCCAGCGTGGCTGTCACGAGCCTGATCATGGCGGCCTGGCCTGGGAAGCTCAGCAGGTCCCTCCAGTAAGAAATGAGAAGACAACAAATGTAGCAGGGGTGCCACTGTCAGAGCTGTGCTTTAGAAACACACCCAGAGGCCGTGTGGGGGCAGGTCTGGGGGAGGGGCCAGTGTCCACACAGCAGTGGCAAGGAGGGGGCACCGTGTGATATGCTCACTAAAATTCCCTCAGCCACGTGGCCTGTGCTGGTGGGACAAGAGGGGGGGGTCCCTGGTTGTCTGACAGCCTAGCTCTGAAGATGCCTCTGGGTTTGCAGCATTTTCTGGTCCATCTTCCTCACTTCTGGCAGGAGGAGGCAGCCAGGGCCCGGCCCTGCACACTCTGCCCACCCTCAGCCTCCGGGACCTGGCTCCCCCTGCAGGGAGGGCAGCCCAGTGGGCTCACACCAGTGGGTTCAGAGCAGCGGAGATGCCCACAGCCCCGCCCTAGAGGCCCAGCTGACCCGTGTCCTCCTTCCAAAGAGGAACAGGGGAGGGTATGGGAAAGGCCTGGGATCCCCTGTGTGACTGACAGGTGTCAGGGACAGAGCCCACCTCTGCCTCCTCTGGGCTCAGACCAGGAAGGACAGCTGGGCCAGGACGGGGCCGGGGCGGGGCCGGGGCCCGGTGGGTGTAGCTACTCTACGCAGGGAGTCAACAATGGGCTAATGGATCTTGCCAGAAAAGGGAACCAGGCATGCAAGGCATCCATCTCCACCAGCTTGTCAGGGAGGAGCAGGACCCGCCTCCAGGGAGGACACAGGAGATTATTTCCAGGGCCAGTTTGGAGTGCAGGGGTTCAGGCCCACTCTCAAGCTTCCTTTTTGCTGTCCCCCAAAATTCTGTTCCCAGGAACCCCTGGAGGTGCCCTGACCCTCAAAGGCCGACAAGGGCCATGGGCCAACAACTCGGCTTTCCTCAGTCTCATGGAGCCTGAGCCGTGGCTGCAGGATTCAGCCGCCTTTTCCCATCATGCCTTGCCTCAGATCAAACCCCCAAAAGGCTCCCACTGCCTCTAACACTGCCAGCCAGCAGGTGGCGCCCCTCCACGCGGTGATTCAGGGCCCAGGCTCCTTCCAGCTCATGGCTCAGCTCTGACCCTCTCCAAGGCCCCGTTTCCCTGCTTCCAAAGGGGAAATAAAGAGTGGAGA
The DNA here is from genome assembly GCF_048773025.1 of Camelus bactrianus. NCBI lineage: Eukaryota > Metazoa > Chordata > Mammalia > Artiodactyla > Camelidae > Camelus > Camelus bactrianus. The sequence continues at coordinate 58,775,560 of NC_133551.1, forward strand.
AGGCACATCTACATTTTGACCTGGAAGTGACACCTGCCTCAATGCACTGGTGAGAACTGGTCACGTGGCTCCCCCTACATGCAGGGGGTCTGAGAAACGTAATCTTGTCTGAGCAGCCCCTTCCCAGCCGCATCTCTGCACAGCCCCTCACACTCCTCACTACCTTGTCATCATCGTCATTGTCCCCACATTCTCATGAACACCACAGCTGTACTTGCCACTGTCATCCCCTCATCACATCATTGTGGGATCCTGAAGGAGGGTTGGGGGTGGGTAAGAGTCCAGGCAGGTGTGGGTTCAAATTCCAGCTCTGCCCCTTGGCTGTGTGGACTGGGCAAGTCCCATCACCCCTGGACCTTAGCTTCTGCATCTGTAAATGAGGGTCCCAATGCCCATCTCACGGGGCTGCCATGAGGCTTGATGCAGCACCTCCGGTGGTCAGCATCAGCCTGGCCCTCGGTGACCCTTCACTTGGTGGGAGTGGCTATCGTGGGGGACACTGGCCTGCTGGGGGGAGGGGGAAGGAGCAGGAGGGCCATGAGGAAGGGCGTCAGCTCAAAACATGGCCTTTCCAGAGGGCCTTTTGTGTTATGGATTTTGAAATTTGATTTAAAGCAAGAGGAAAGACTCCATTGAAAGGGGAATACGTTACGACAGGTAAATGCAGGGAGAGAACCGAAACTGTGCATTCTTTAAAGATATATTCTGTATCTCTCCCAAAAGGACATCACCTAATAAAAACAGCCCTGATGCTAATTGGGACGATGGAGATGAGAGAGCCCGGAGCTCCCAGGCGGAAAGATGCCAAGAGTAATTGCAGCTGATTCCGGGAAGCATCGTGCTGGAACAGCCGAGAGGGAGGACACTTCTGATGTTGAAAGCAGACTCTCTGTTCCCTGGGCTGCAAGTTTGGGTTTGAATCCTGACCCTGGGACTTACTGTGTGACTTTCAGCAAGTCATTTAACCTCTCTGTGCCTATGGGCTGTGGACCTGAGCAGGGTCCTGTCTTGCCGCTGCTTCCTTGATTCCATTACTCGGATCCTTGGCCCAGATCCCAACCCTGGTGGCCTAAACCACCTTCAGCAGATCAAGCCTTTGATCCCCAGTGGTCCAGGCTAGGGTCCTGGTCCCTGTCTCAGCTATTCTTTCTGGCCAAACCTGGCCAGTAAATATCTACCTCACCCTGGACCTGTAAACCAGGTCATGGGACAGATGAGGTGGACTGAGGTCACGTGCAAACCCCCAACGGGCTGCAGCTCCCCTTCCCCCCTACCAGGGAAGGGGATGTGAGGCAGAAGGTGGGGGTGCTGAGTACGTGCTCCGCTCCTGGGAGACCCCTTCACAGACCTTCCAGAGCTGGAAGGGGTTTGGAAGACGCTCTAGGGACACAATACTTCTGACTCTACTTCCCAAAAGAATTGATTTTCCTTGTTTTTGAAGTCAAGGCTCATAAGGCCAAATTGAATCCAGAGAAGTTTTTACATGTGGTTCTGAGACAAGAGGCTATTGGGATGACCTCCATCCTCCACAAACACATAGCAGAGGCCCTGGAAAGGTCTTCAACCACCAGCCCATCGGCTGTCCCATCTCCATGCAGAGGGTTAGATATGAGGTCTTCACTGCAGCCCATGCCCTACTCTGGTTTTTCTCCCCTGCTCCACAGGTGCCCTGAATCTGCCGACAACCTCCCAAATTCAAGCACTCAGGGAATATACGGCTTAGAAGCCAAATCCCCACACAATCCAGACACATCTCCACAGGGCTCAGCTCTTTCTATATTTAGAGGAAAGTCTAAGGAGAGCTGCCTGATTGTGGAGACCATACTCCCCTGCTCACATCCCTTAAAATCTTCTTGTGTCCCTACTACAGCAATGGAACTTTCCAACATGGCAATATCTTAGAAATGCAGGACAGTAAGTGGGAAGGAGGCCAGGTCTCCAACACATTAGCTCAGGACACTCACACTAAGATTATTCCATGAGAAATAAATGTTCTTCTCTTCTGCATAAGCCACTGTTGTCTAGTTCTCATTTCCTGTATCTTAACAATACATCAATCAAGGCAACTAACAGCTTTTCATAGCAGTTGAAGTCTCTGAAGTAAGCCTATGCAAGCAGCCTGTGTATCAGTCACCGATACCATGTAACAAACTAGTCCACCGTTCAGTGACTTAAAACAACAAACTTTTATTTAGTTCACAGTTCTAGGGTTCAAAAATTTGGGCTGGGTAGTACTTCTGGCTGAGTTTCTTTCTGTCTCTGTGGTCAGTGGCAGATCAGCTAAATAACTCTACTTCTGCAGGATGGCTGGATGCTGGCTGGCCACAGGCTGGGATAACTGGGTGCTGTGGTCTCTCAGCCTCCAGTGGGCTAGCCTGGGCTTATTCTCAGAGTGGAGGCAGGGTTCTGAGAGAGGGTAAACATGCACAAGGGCACATGGTCTCTGGCATGTCACTCTTTCCATGCATTCTGTTGGCCAGAGCAAGTCAAGGGGTTGGGGAGAGACTCTATCTCTTGATGGGAAGAGCTGTAAAGAATACAGATATAAGGAAGGGGGAGAATTGGGCCATTTTACAATTGTTCTGGAAGAGATTGATGTTTGATTCAGAGTTTAGGACCCTGAAAGGCTAGGGGCTCAGAAACATTTGCTTAGGAAATGGTCTCATGTCTCGTTCCTACTGATGCTCTGGGCTGCAGCAGCAAATGTCAAAGGCTGTGAAGACAAGCTAAAGTGGGTCATAGTGAGAAGGCTTTGCCAGCCACTGACCTGTTTTCAGTCTCTCTGGGCAGAGAATTCCAGAATCCCAGCCTTGGAAAGAACATTGGAGGTCACCCAGTCCCTCCCCAGACCTCTACTCCACCAGGAGCTTGAGACGCTCATACAACTTCCTGACACTGGTTGGCCTGCCGCCTGCTTGGCTTCTCCCTTTATAGGAAATGCTCTCTGTCCTCTGAGGCAGCCCTGTCCACTGGGCATCTCTAGTGGCCCAGAGGCAGGTTTGGGTGGTGCCAGCTCCCACAACTCCCCGGCTGAGGAACCCGATGTCAATTACTTCATGCCTCTGAGACTCAATGCCCCTGTTTCTAAAATAGGGAGGATAATACTGGCATCTCTCATGTGAACTCAACATTTCAAGCAACCTCTGACCAGTCCGGACAGGTTTTCACCTTCCACGTTCTAGGTATCAGACTTTAATAAATTCTGTTTGTTAAGAGTTTGCAATGAAAGCATCATACCATTGACTTGTGCTCAATTTGCATCCACCAGAACCTCTTAGCCTGGTTAATTATGACTCATTCTCTACATCCCAGCTTCAGCATCACTTCCTTTGAGAGACCTTCCATGATCTTACCTAATCCCCTGTCATATATTCTCAGAGTTCCCCAGGCAGTTCTTCTCATGACATCCTTTACATTTTGCCACTATTGCTTCTCCAGTGTGGTCTTCCTCACTGCGTCCATGAGCGCAGAATCCTTGTTTTCTTACCTTGGTCTCCCCCAGGGACTTGCACAGAGCTGGACCTGTAACGGGTACTCAGTATAAAATTACACTCTGACTACCACCACCAGGCCTAGTGGAGTCATCAAATAAATCCAACATTTAGAAAAGGGGGAGGCGGGATTTAGCAGACACTTCCCTGAAATTCAATGGTAATAAAGGAGAAAAATGGACCGGCTCACTCCAGATAACCACCGTGAGAGAAGTAATTACACTGCTCTTGTCCTGAGCTAGGATGCCGGTGGCCCAGGTAATTCATCAGCCTCAGATTAATGGATCCCCTCAAGAGCATCTACACATGTCCTCATCCAGGTTTCTCAGGACACTTCTATTTAGATTTCATCAGGACTGTTTTTCTCTGTCACCCCTGAGTGGGGAGGTGGGCTACCATACCAGGTGACACAATTGAATATTGATTTGCTGGCACTGACCCAACAGAAAAACAGTCCACTCAGGGGAACCAGTTGTTTGCAGGGCCTTGGTTTCCCTTGCAACTCACTGAGTTCCTGTTATCACATTAGGTAAACAGAGATCCCAGCTGTGTGCTTATTGGAACTAAAGCATGACCATGTAGAAAGCACTGTAAGCTTTGGTCCTCTCATCTGTAAAATGGGAATAACAGAAGCGGGATGATGGAAACTGTCACTTTTTTAATATTTACATATTTCTAATATTTGAATTCTTTAAAACAAGCATATATTTTCCTTTATGATGAGAAAATCAAATGGAACTATAAACAAATAAAATTAAGAGATACAAATAAACAAAATTAGATAGCTCACTGGTTTGCAGTGAGGATTAGAGGAGATGGTACAATGCCTACAGCACAGGGCCAGGCACAGGCTAGGTGAGCAATGCCTGGAGCTGCCAGGCTATTCCAATTATTATGGCTGATAATAGTTTTGGCCATTAGAAATCAAGGTTCTTGTTATGAGTGTTGGCTGTGTGACTTTGGGCAAGTGCTTCAACCTCTCTGGCCTTGGCGAATTCATCTCTAAAATTAGAACAGCAGAAAACTTCCTAAGCCTAATAAAGGCAATAATAATGGGAAGATCCACCAATAACTGTAGGTTCTGGCCAGCAGAAGTCCCACTGAGACGAAATGAATTACTCGAGACTCTGTGGGAAAAGTCAAGAGAGCGAGAGGGAGTCGGGAGCCAACTCCAGGAGCCTCTCAAATGCTCCCACATTTATTGTGTACAATCAAAGGAGAAATCACCGACAGTTGTGTGATGGAATTGAGGAATTTAGGGAAATACAGGGTGGGATCAAGATTGCAGAAATCACAACGAGTACAAAGGCTTTGTTATCTTTAGGGAAGTCATGGGGAGAGGGCAACAAGATACATTCTTATAGATATGTCAAAGCAGACCACCAGACCGGCAAGGTCCTTGCTTTGGTCGTAGAAAACTATCTACCAGCAGCCATACCCAGCGTTTATAGCCGAGGGCCTGGGTCGTTGCTTTGCAACGAGCAGAGTGCTATCTAAAACCTCAACGACGCAAGCAAGGCATTGTCTCTGCCTTTTTACGGCAAGGAGACCAGAGTGCGGATGCACAGGCGTCTGCTAGCAAAGCAGTTACTAAGCACATTTGTTCTTCTTTAAGGAGACAAGCGGCTGGGGTCTGTTACAATTTGTTAACCCAATCACAGGCTCCCACAAATACCCTAATTAGTGGTAAAGACTGAATGTGTCTTCCCTAACATTAAGAACAAGATGAGGTTGTCCACTCTGGCCACTTCTATTCAACATTGTCCTGGGGGGTTTAGCCAGGGCAATTAAGCAAGAGAAAGAAGTAAAAGGCATCCATATCGGAAAGAGAGAAGTAAAATTATTTCCTTTCACAGATAACATGATCTCAAATACAGAGAATCCTAAGGAATTCACAGAAGAAAAAAAAACTACTAGAACTCATAAATGAGTTCAGCAAGATTGCAGGATAGAAATAAACAAAAATCAGTTATATTTCTATACACTAGCAATGAAGAATCTAAAAATAAAATTAAGTAACAATTCTACTTACATTTGCACCAAAACCAATCAAATATCTACGAATAAAAGTATGGTCAATTGGTCTCAGCAAGGATGCCATGATAATTCAATGGAGAAAGAATATTCACCTTAACAAATGATACTGGTACAACTGGATAAACACACGAATGAAGTTGGACACCCACCTCACACCAGGCACAAAATTTAATCCCAAATGTACCATAGACCAAATGTAAGAGTTAAAAATTATAAAACTCTAAGAGGAAAACATGGAAGTAAATCTTTGTGGCATTGGATGATACCAAAAACACAAATAACAAAAGAAAAAATAAATACATTGACTTGATCAAAATTAAAAATTTTTATGCTTCAAAGGACATCACCAAGAAAGTGAAAAGACAGCCTACACAGTGGGAAAAGATATTTGCAGGGCATGTATCTGATAAGAGACTGGTTTCAGAATATATAAAGAACACTTGCAAGTCAGAATAAAAAGACAAGTAAGCCATTTTTTTAAAGGACAGAGGATTTGAATAGACATTTCTTCAGAGAAGATCTATAAATTGCCAATAATCACATGAAAAGATGCTCAGCATCATTTGCATTAAGGACACGCAAGTCAAAGCTACAATGACACGCCTCTTCACAGCCAATAGGATGGCTGTAATCAAAAAGATGGATAATAACAAGTGTTGACAAGGATGTAGATAAATTGGAATCCTCACACATTGCTAGTGGGAACATAAAATGGCACAGCTGTTTTGAAAAATAACTCGACAGTTCCTCGAAGGGTTAAACACTGAGTAACATATGACACATCAACTCCACTCCTTGGGTGTGTGCTCAAGAGAAATGAAAACCTATATCCACACAGAGGCATGTACACAAAAGCTCATAGAAGTGTTATTTGTAACAGTAAAAATTTGGAAACAACTTAAGTATCCATCAACTGATGAATGGGTAAACAAAATAGAGTGTATTCATAGGATGGAATATTAGTCAACAGTAAAAAGAAATGAAGCAGTGACACATGCTGCAACATGAATTATCTCTGAAAACTATGTGAGATAAAGCAGTCACAAAAGACCACATGCTGCATGGTTCTTGCCTTACTGAATATGTCCGCCCAAATTCATATGTTGAAGCCTAGTCCCCAAGATGATGGCATTTGGGGATGGAGCCTTTGGGAGGTAATTAGGTCATAAGGGTGGAGCCCTCGGGAAAGGGATTAGTGCTCTTATAAAAAGAGATATGAGGGAGATGGTTTTTCCCTCTGCCATATGAGGACACAGCAAGCAGATGACTGACTGAAAAACCAGGAAGAGAGAGCTCCTGCCAGTACCCAACATGTTAGCACTCTGATCAGGGACTTCCCGGCCTCCAGGACGATGAAAAAAACATTTCTGTTGTGCAAGCCATTCAGGCTATGGTATTTGTTATAACAGCCCGAGCTGACTAAGGCAGTTCCACTAATAAGAAATGTGTGGAATAGGCCAATACAGGGGGACATAAAGCATATTGGTGGCTTCCAGGGGCTGAGGAAGAGGAACTGGGAGTGCCTGCTAATAGGTACAAGGTTTCTTTTTGGGGTGATGAAAATATTCTTAAATTAAATAGTAATGGTGGCTGCACAACTCTATGAATATACTAAAAGCCACTGATGTGTACCCACTGAAAGAGAGAGCTCTGGTTTGTCATACATCTCAATAAAGCTATTTTCTAAAGAATCCAAGTGACACTGCTTTCTTGCCTAGAGGCAGGGAGATAGACTTCAAAACCCTTTCTTGACATTTCCAGTCCTCAAAATCTCTGTTTTGTGAGTCACTGCAGGGTTGGTGACCTTTGATGTTAATGCTTCAAGAGGATGGGAGGTGACGGCAGGTGCCCCTTTGCTTCTTCATGGTCTGATGCCTTCACTCCCTCAACATTCATTCATTCATTCATTCAGGCACCCAGGAGCATTTATTTAGCACTTTATAAACTATGGCCCCATCCTCCAGGAGCTCCTGGGTGAAAAACACCCAGGAGCAGGTGAGTCTGGTGCAGGGGGAGGTGCTGGCTGTAAGGACATGTGGGGACTGGGGAGCTCGGAGCAGGGCTTGTCTGAATCTGCAGGGTGGCAGGGGTCAGACAAGCTTCGCCGAAAAGGGCACTGAACTGAGAAGGGGGAGTGAAAGTTTGTCAGGTGGACATGACGGGAAGGGCACTCCAGAGGGAATGAATGGCATGTACAGAAGCTCAGAGGCTCGGAAGCACTTGACCTGTTCAAGGAAGAGCACGTGGCTTGGGATGGCTGGAGGATAGGGTGTGTGTTTAAGGGATGGAGCAGAAGTGAGGGATGAGGCTGGAGAGGCCAGTGCCTGGGGGTCCGTTTCCCCATGAAACATCTATGGGACTTCTTTCCTTATGTGAATCACAATACCGGCTTAGGCAACGCCCCCTCTGTTCCTTCCGCCAGGAGCCCAGGTCCCTGCTCTGCAGGGGAAATTCTACGGCTCTTCCAAGGCTCTGCCTTTGTGAATCCCTGACCCCTTCCTCCTCCCAAACATCAGGTACGGTAAGCCACCCTCCTCATCGTTCCCATCACCCTGATACACTTCCGATTCATTGCCCAAAGGTAAGCACTGTGTCTTAGTCCTTTTTTATTTGCACAATCTACCACAGGGTCTGGCCCGTCCCTGACAGTCATCCGCGTTTTGATTGAATGGATAATTTCCACCTGAAATGTGTGGCATGATGGGCAGAACACAGCTCAGGGGCATGAGCACTGATTAGGGAGTCTGCCTGCTCCATGCTGTGTGATTCTAAGCAAGTCACTTCACCTCTCTGTCTCCATTTTCCTTCTCTGACAAACAAGTATAACGTCAGTTACTGCTTCACGAGGTTAAATGACAAGAAATATGTGAGTGCCAGGTACCATGCCAGGTATACAGAAATCACTCAATAGTGGCTTGCCATTGTTAGCATGAACAGTATTTAGCTCCAGCCTGAGCCCCTGTCAGGCCCTCCATGATGAGGCAAGGTGACCCCGGGTGTTACACAAAGCAGGTATGTGGACACTGAGGGTCCTGTCTCGGCTCCGCCTTCCCCACCGGGAGAGGGCTGCATGCCCAGCTGTAAGCTCAGCCCTGCCTCAGAGAATCTGAGAGGCTATAGCCCAGGACTCAGCCTCAAGCCCAGCACCTGGGGTCTGGTGGGCATTTGATGCAGGTGGGTCACTGATGTCAGCTGGAACCACATCCTCTGTCTTGCTGGCCCAACCAATGCTGACTTGGGCCTCAGCCTCTGTCCTTTTCTGTGCTCCACCCCTCTCTGCTGGGGTCCCCAGGGCTCGGCTCCATGCTCCACCACTGAGCTCCAGCCTCAGGTTTGGGCCTCGCCACCAAGGTTCCTGTGATGTTGATCCTTTCTCGGCACACCTGCGTCTCCCCTGAATCCCACCTCCCCGGAGCCCCCAGGACTGAGCTGCCACAGGCTGGCATCTGGGCCTTGGCCCCACCCTGAGCCTCCCCTCCCGAGCCCACCCCACCCCCGCCCCATTCCCTTGCTGGCCAGAGTCCAGGCCTGCCCCACCTGCCTGCAGAGAAGGGAGAATGACATGCAGAAGGGGGGTTGGGTCCCCAGGGTGAGACATGCCAGCATCAGGGCCTTTCTGATCCCTGGCTCTGTACTGTCTCAGAACAAAGGTGTTTCCAGGAAGAAAACAATTGGAAGAAATTCCTGAGACAGGCCTGAGTGATGGCCCCAAACTTCAGAAAATTGGAATAAAACATAACCATATGTGTGTGCGCTACACAGATGGCTAAATGAGAAGATAAGAAGTGATGGGGGAGTTCTCCGCCTCCACCTTCCTGTCTCCCCCAGCTCTCGCGGGGAGCAGCCCAGTGACGGCCCACTGCTTCTAGGATGAGACGCAACTCCAGCCTAGCCTGATCCCTCCTGCTCCAGCATCAACTACGCCACCACCTCTCTGCCCGCAACTCTTTCTACTCTAGTCACACATGCTTCTTGGAGAACTGTCTGTGCTCCCTCCCACCTCAGGGCCTTTGCACATGCTGTTTCCTCTGCTCAGTTTCTCTTTTTGCTCAGTTAGGACAACTAGCAGTTTCCCAAGTAGGGGGAGGGTGACCCTGAAAGTAGGGTGAATTACAGGGTCTATGCCTGGTTGATGGGGAACCAGGATTGTGAAAGGGCACTGCTCACTCCCAGCTGGACCTCGCTGGGTATAACTAGGACTTGCTTTAACAAGCTTCCTTGAATTTTTTTTAAATCATAGTTTCAGAGACCATCTTGTCCATACAGAACCTAAAAAATGTGTTCATAACACATCCTTTTTGTGTAATATGGAGTTATGGTGAGGGATGTAGAGGAACTTGTCCCTCCCCTCTGCCCTACAGCTCCCCCTCGGCCTGCAGTCCAGCCCCTCTGGATACCCCACGAGTCCGTGAGACTGGACGTGCCACTGTCATCTGGTTTCTGGGCAGATTTGGGAAGTCAGCAGGGTCTTGCTCAATTGCCCCCGGCTCAGCTTCTGAGAAGTTCTTCTTTCAAAGCCTCCTCGGTGGGAGAGAGGATGGTGCCAGGTTCCCTCGGAACAGATGTCGCCTTCCTCACTTGTGTCCCCCACCCCCACCCAGGGCCAAGCACAGTGCTGGTGCTTAGTAGGAGCTTAGAAAAATCCCTGCTGAATTGGCCCAAACTTGAAACAGAAATTGAACAAGCTTTGAAGGGTGCATCAGAGCACAGAAAGAAACTGTTTGTAAATCAAAGTCCTTTTCTTGCCCCTGGAGAGCACAGTGCTCCAAGGAGGACTTTGACAAATCCTTTGGTAAAGTGCAGAATCTCTTTCAACAGTAAATAATCCTGACTCAGGAAGCTTCATCCCCCTCCACACACATACACACACACACACTCTCACACACACTTCTTTCTCTCTCTCATATGTATGTGTATAAGTAGATGATCATTATTCATGGATTCCACATTTGAAAATTTGTCTGCTCATTAAAATTTATTTGTAACCCCCAAATCAATACTCAAGGTTATTTTTGCCATCACCCATGGACTTGTGCAAAGCAGGGGACAATCTGAGTCACCTTCCGCCAGTGGAGTCAACAAGGCGATGGTCCGCATCCTGTTTCAGCTCCCGTACTGTAAGTGTCTTTTTCCCTATTTAGTGCCACATGTTTGCATTTTTGTGCTTTTTGTTGGTGAAAAACAACAAAATGTTTTGCTGTTTTAAATGGCCTCCAAGGGTCTAGTGTTGTCTAGTGTTCTTAAGTGCAAGAAGGCTGTGATGTGCCTTGGGGACAAAATATGTGCTAGAGGAGCTTCGTTGAGGCATGGGTTCTGGTGCCGTGGGCCGTGAACTCAGTGTTAATGAATCCACAATGTACATTAATTAAGTTGTATTTAAACAGAAATACCCATAAATCAAGGTTCTGTATCACTCGATTTACTTTTGTAGAAACTTGCCATACTCTTTTCCAGAGAGGATGTATCATTTCCCATTCCCACCGTCAGCGTATGGCATAATCCATTTCTCCACCTCCTCCCAAGCATTTGCCGTGATTACTAATTTTCACTGTAGCCATTCCGATAGGAGTGTAGTGATATTTCATTGTGGTTTTAATTCCCATTTCCCTAATGGCTGATGATGTGGAACATCTTTTTGTGTGCTTATGTTCCATGTATATGTCCTCTTCACTGAAGTGTCTCTTCACATGATGGAAATAAACTAAGACCTCCTTGATAAAAGCAAAGGCTGTTTATTCTGAGCTCACCATAGAAGGGGAGTTAGCCACCATCACTTGCACTGGCAGAGACTCAAAGTCAGGCAGAGGAGTGGGAAAACTTTATACTGAAAAAAAGGAAGGCTTCAGGGATGTCCTGTTTGGAGGCTCTTGGCATGAGGTTGGGGCTGCAGCCAGGCTGATTATAAGCAGAGAATCTCATGTGGTTGGTTAGGGGAGGCATATTTCACTTTCTTTAGTTGGTCCTGAATTGGAAGCAGAAAAAAAATAGAGGAAGCATCCCAGCTTCACAGGGGTAAATTTTTCATTCTAAGAATAAAAGACAGTTTTTCCACTCTATATTACCATGTCTGATCCAGATGGCCAACAGGCACATAATAAGATGCTTAATATTGCTAATTATCAGAGAAATGCAAATCAAAACTGCAGTGAAGTATCATCTCACACTGGTCAGAATGGCCATTATTAAAAAGTCCTCAAATAATAAATGCTGGAGAGAATGTGGAGAAAAGGGAATCCTCCTACACTGTTGGTGGGAATGTAAATTGGTGCAGCCACTATGGAAAACAGTACAGAGGTTCCTTAAAAAACCTAAAATAGGCTTACCCTATGATCCAGCAATCCTATTCCTGAGCACAAAGCTGGAGAAAAAGATACATGCTCGCCAGTGTTTATAGCAGCAGTATTTACAATAGCCAAGACATGGAAGCAACCTTTATGTCCATCAACAGATGACTGGATAAAGAAGATGTGGTATATATACAATGCAATATTACTCGGCCATAAAAAAGAATGAAAAATGCCATGTGCAGCAGCATGGATGGACCTAGAGATAATCATGCTAAGTGAAGTAAGTCAGAGAAAGACAAATATATGATATCACATATGTGGAATCTAGAAAGAAAGATACAAATTTTGTTTATAAACCAAAAACAAACACGGACATAGAAAACAAACTATGATTACCAAAGGGGAAAGGGTTGGGGAGGGATAAACTAGGAATTTGGATTAACAGATACAGATTACTATATATAAAATGGATAAACAAGCAGAATGTACTGTATAGCACAGGGAACTATATAACTATATTCAATTTCTTGTAATAACATAATGGGAAAGAATCTGAAAAAAACACACAGATATGTATGCATGTGTATAAACAAATTGTTTTGCTGTGACCTGAAACTAACATTGTACATCAACTACACTTCAATAAAAAATAACATTAAAAGAAAATAAATAAATAACCATGTCTGCATGTAATAATTTGAGCCATGCCCATCCGAGAAGAAGGCCAATGTGCTGGGGTAAAAGATGGGAGTTTGAAGATGCTGGTGAAGCCCTGAATTAACCAACATCAAAGATTCTGGTCCTTTGGGGTCATGTATTACAGAAGTCATTGTTCAGCCTTCTGGATTGTCACTAGAGATAATAATTCGGTTTCTCGCAAGTCTGGTGGCTTCCTGGACTATTTATTGTAGGTAAGAGTTTGGCCTTTTGGGTAGGTTGCTGCAGGTTGTGGGTCAAAATTCTGTTTCTCTATATGGCCTGCCCATGGTCCGTTTGTATATTCAGTCTCTCAGTGTCCTTTGTCCATTTTTCAATCGGCTTTAATTGCATGGAATTTTTCACTTAGCCTTAGATCTCAAAGGTTTCCTCCTATGTCTCTTTCTAAAACTTTTATAGTGTCAAGTTTTACATTTAAGTCTGTGAACTATTTGGAGTTAATTTTGAGGTTTAGGTAGAGTTTAGTTCATGGATGCCTAGAGCTCCAGCATAATTTATTGAAAGGGCTAGTCATCCTCCACTGAATCACTTCTGTGCCTTTTTTAAGAATCAGTTGGGCATATATGCATGGGTCTCTTTCTGGTTCTCTATTCTGTTCCGTTGATATTTGTCTCTATCTGTCCACCAATACCACACCATCGTGATCATTGTTGATATGTAGAAAGCCTTAATGGCAGGTAGAGTGATTCTTCCTGCTTTGTTTGTGTGTGTGCATTTTCATGTGTTTTTATCAAGACTCTTTTTTTAAATTGAAATACAGTCAGTTTACAATGTTGTGTCAACTTCTGGTGTACAACATAATGTCTCAGTCATACACATACATACGTTCATTTTCATATCCTTTTCCATTATAGGTTACTATAAGATATTGAATATAGTTCCCTGTGCTCTACAGTATAAACTTGTTGTTTATCTAGCTTATATATAGTAGTTAGTATCTGCAAATCTGGAACTCCCAGTTTATCCCTTCCCACCCTCTTTCGTCCCTGGTAGCCATGAGTTCGTTTTCTATGTCTGTGAGTCTGTTTCCATTTTGTAAATAAGTTCATTTGTGTCTTTTTTTTTTTTTTTTAGATTCCACATGCAAATGATATCATATGGTATTTTTCTTTCTCTTTCTGGCCTACTTCTATTCTTTTTTTAAAAAAAGTTTTACCTGTTCTATGCCCTATGACTTTTTATATAAAGTTTAGAATATGCTTGTATATGTCTACAAAAAAACTTTCTTGGGATTTTGATAGGAAATGCATTAAACCTATAGATCAATGTGGGGATAACTGTCATCTTTACTATGTTGAATCTCCCAGTCTGAATATCATGTGTCTTTCCTTTTATTTCGGTCTTCTTAGATTTCTGTCATCCGCACTGTGTAATTGTCAGGATACAGATTATGGACATGTTTCGTTGCACTGATACCTGAGAATTCAATTTGCCTTTGGGCAATTGCAAGTTGTATTGTGTTTTTAATTTTGCTTTCCACATTTTTGTTGCTAGTATAGAGAAATGTGACTGTTTTTCTGTGATCTTGTATACTGTGACCTTGCTGAACTCACTTACTAGTTACAGAAGTTTTTTTTTTTTAATAGACTTCAATTTTTAGAGAAGTTTTAGATTCACAGCAAAATTGAGCAGAAGGTATACAGATTTTCCGTATACACCCTGCCCCCACGGGTGTGTAGTCTCCCCATTATCAACATCCCTTCTAGGGGCATACCTTTGTTACAAATGATGGACCTACACTGAGACATCGTTATCACCCAGAGTCCCGAGTTTACATTAGTATTTACTCCTGGTCTTATACATTCTATGAGTTTGGACAAATGTGTAATGGCATGTATCCACCATCACGGAATCACTGCTCTCAAAATCTTCAGTTCTCCAATCATTCATCCGTCCCTCCCCTCTAAAACCTGAAAACTCCTGATCTTTTTACTGTCTCCACACTCTTACCTTTCCAGAATGTCATAGAGTTGGATTCATATAGTATGTAGTGTTTTACACTGACTTCTTTCACACAGTGATATGCATTTAAGTTTCCTCCATGTCTTTTCATGGTTTGACAGCTCATTTCTTTTTAGTGTTGAATAATAATGCCACAATTTATTTATACATTTACTTATGGAAGAACAAACTTTTAATATGAGAAGTGAAAGAGGGGATCACAAGCTTAAGTGTAAAATACAAAACTATAAAACTCCTAGAAAATACCATAAGTGAAAATCCAGATGATCTGTGGTTTGGTGATGACTCTTTAGATCCAACACCAAAGACAAAATTCATGAAAGAAAGAACTAATAAGCTGAGCTTCATTAAAATTAAAAATCTCTGCTCTGCAAAAGACACTGTCTCTTTTTTCTCTGCCACCCTGGCTAAAGGATTATTGATGTTATTAATCTTTTCGAAGAACCATCTTTTGGTTTTATTGATTTCTCTATTGATTTCCTATTTTTAATTTCTTGATTTCTGCTCTAATTTGAATTATTTTTTTTCTGTTTACTTTGGGCTTAATTTGCATTTTTTTCTAGTTTCCTAAAGTGGAAACTTGGGTGACTGATTTTTAGGTCTTTCTTCTTTTCTAACATATACATTTATTGCTATAAATGTCCCTCTAAGCTTTCACAGTAGCCAACTAATTTTGATAAGTTCTATTTTCATTTTCATTTAGTTCAAAATATTGTTTAATTTCTCAAGTTTTCTTTTTTGACTTATGTGTTATTTAGGAGCGTTTTGTTTAATTTTCAAGTATTATGGGATTTTCCGGCTACCTTTCTGGTATCGGTTTCTAGTTTAATTCCCTTGTGGTCTAAGAGTAGTTATCGTACGGTTTCTATTCTTTTACGTGTATTAAGGTGTTTTATGACCCAGAATGTTGTCTATCTTGGTGAATGTTCCATGTGAGTTTAAGAAAACTCTACATTCTGCTGTTGGTTGAAGCAGTTCATAGATATGCATTATACCCAGTTGACTGATGGTGTAGTTGAATTAAATTATTTTATACCAGTTGCACATGTCCATTTTGATAGAGGAGTGTTAAAGTCTCCAGCTATAATAATGGACTCATCTACTTTGTACAGTTGTATCTTTTTCATGTAATTTGATCCTCTGTTGTGACATGTATATACATTAAGGATTGTTATGTCTTGTTGGAGAACTGACCCCTTTATATTATGCAACTTCTGTCTTTATCCCTGATGACATTCCTTGGTCTGAAGTCTGCTCTATCTGAAATTAACATAGCTACTCCTGCTTCCTTTTGATTAATGCCTGCATGGTATATCACTCTTCATCCCTTTATTTTAATCTGTTTCTTTATGTTTAAAATTGACTTATTATAGACAACAGATATCAAATTAATTTAAAAATAGGAAAAGAGTAGAGAAAACCAATGAAACAAAAAACTGGTACTTTGAAAAAAATTAATAAAGTTATTAAACATCTATAAAGACTGACAAAGATAAATAGAGAGAGGACACAAGTAATTTTGGAAATGAAATAGGGGATATTGTTACATATCTGACAGCCACTAAAATTATAGTATGGTATTATATGAACAGCTTCATGCACATAAATTTACAATTAGAAGAAATTAACCAATTTTGTGAAAGCCACAAACTATCAAAACTCAACTAGGATGAAACAGACAATCTGAATAATCCTATAACCAGTAAAGAAATTGAATTCATAATTTAAAATCTTCCCCAAAGGGGACAGATGGTTTCGCTTGAGAATTCCACCAAATATTTAAAGAATTAACATCAATTTTACAGAATCACTTTGAGAAAATAGGAGAGAAGGGGGAACTTCCCAAATAACTTTATGAGGCCAGTGTTACCCTAATCCCAAAAATCACACAAATATAGTACAAAAATGAAAATTATAGACCAATGCTATTCATGAGTTTAGATGCACAAATTCTCAACAAAGTGTCAGAAAATTGAATCATATAATGTATAACAATAGTTATAACCTTTAACTACATTGGATATATCCTAAATATGAAAGGCTGGTTCAGTATTCAATACCAATCAATGTAATCCACCATATCACCAGGCTAAAGAAGAAAAATTATAGGATCATATAAATTCAAGGAGTAAAAACACTTGATAAAGCCAATGCCTATTCATGACAAAAACATTTAGCACACTAGGAATGGAGGGAAACTTCTTCAATGTAAAAAAGCATATACCAAACAACAACAAAAACGATGAACCCTACAGCTAACATTGTATCTCACAGTGAAAGAAAGACCAAATACCTTCACCTTAAGACTGGGAACAAGACAAGGATATGCATTCTCATTTTATTCAACATAGTATAGGAAGGTCTAGCCAGCGCAATAAGGCAAGAAAAATAAAGGCATACAGACAGAAAAGAAGGAATAAAACTGTCCCTACTTATGGATGACATGATTGTCTACATAGAAAACACCAAGAAATCTAAAACATCAAAAATCACAAACAAGCAGAAACAAACAAAAAACAAAACAAAACAAAACAACAAATTTGTAGAGTTTTCCAGTTTCCAGTCCAGCATGGAAGAAGCTGGAAGTCTCCACTCTGTTCTCACTGACACAGGGCAAGGAGAGTGGAGTGGTAAATAACCCTGCATTACAGCACCACCTCATTCTGCCTTGTTGATGCCGTAGTAGGGGTGGAAGCTCAGCTCCTCACTGAGCCCCATGGATACCAGAAGAGGTAGAGGAGACCAGAGGAACTGATTAAGTCAGCCTTACATTTCCTCATTCAATCCTGTTGCTGCCCAATACATGTTCATCTCTCCAGTGCTCCCTGCTGAGACCAGAGTTGGGTGGCTGGTGAGTGGAGTGCTGACTAACCCTGCTTCATAGTACCTCATTCAATTATATTGATGTTGGGTAGAGGTGGAAGTTCTGCTCACCCTGGACCCTGCTGATACCACCAGAGTGGGAATCAGAGCACCACCATCTACTTTTCAGGTGTGTGGGGAGAGTAGAAGATCATCTCCCTGTTTGCCCTGTCAATGTCATAAGAATGTGGGTGGTTTTCCCATTGGTGTTGGGATAGAATAGGGCAGTCTGGCCCCCAAATTTTCTGGTATGTTAGACAACCCTGACTCCTGTTATTTACATAGGGAGAAACAGGCTTTTCTTGGACTTCATTTTTTTCTGTGCCTGTTGATTGTTTCCGGTTGGAGACTTCTACAAAACTCTATCTAGGGTATATGGGGCACAATAAGAGAATGCAAAGAACACATCACCATGTTATTCCTAAAATCTTAAGGTCCTGGGCAGCCTGCTTTCTTCTTTCCATCTTCCAGAGTGTTCCTTTGAGTTTTTGTTGCATTGTGTCCAAATTGAAATGAGGTTACTCCATCTTGGCCAGAACATAATCTTTAGACAGAGGGAATTTTAGACAAGCATTTGTGATTATTTCATGCCCTCTTTTCTCTATTCTGACATGTAGTCTTTCTACTAGAAGGCCACTCAGAATCCTGTAAGACTTTGCCTAAGAACAGTATACATTACTTGCATCAGTTTCAAAACATGTCTGCAAATTCTTTGCCACTCCTCCAACAGAGGGATGAAGTCTATGTCACTTCATCTCAAATCTTGGGTAAGCTTAGTGACTGGTCAATCAAGAGCACAAAAATGACACTATGTGACTTCCATGCTAGGTCATAGAAGATAATAAAGCTTTTTCCTGGTTCTTGGCAACACATGCTGGAGTCTTGAATATTCTGACTACACTGAAGGCTTTATCATGAGGAAATTCAAACTCATCCACCCAAAGAGACCACATAGAGCAGCTTTGAGACTATAAGAGAGTAAGAAAAAAGATGCCTGACCAGTCTCCAGATGTTACCATTCCACCCCCTTTCCAGCTCTACCCACAGTCTGATTGCAACTGCATGAAGATGAAACAGGGAGAGAGTAGGTAGGTATAAGGCCAACAAGGTGGTTGGGGTCAGAGGCTCAGTTCATGTAGGGCTAGGTAACTCACTGGCCTCTTCCATGACTCAGATGGGGTCACTGAAAAGTTCTGAGTAGATGATGGACTTGATCTGATAAGTTTACTAGGATCACACAGGGTCTTCTGTGAGGAGCTGAGGAGCTGACTCAGAGGAAAAAGGAAGAAGCAGGGAGAGCAGTTAGGAAGCTACTGCAATAATTCAAGACAGAGGTGATGCGACTGGGATGAGGGAGCAGGGAGGTAGCTATGGAGATGACAAGAAGCGGTCAAGTTCTGCAGTTGTTTCAAAAGAGCCCGCAAGTTTGCCAGAAGATTGACATGAGAAGACCAGAGGTCCAGCATGACTCCAGGTTTCTGGCCTTAGCAACTGGAAGGATAGAGTGGCCTTAACTGAGATAAGGAAAACAGTGTTAGCAGCAGGTTGGGAAGGGAGGCAAGTGGAAAAGAGGATTTCAGTTGGGATGTGTAAAGAACGTTAGATACCTGTTGGACCCCCAGGTGAAGGTGTTGAGTAGGATGTATAAGGCTGGCATTCAGAAAGAGGTCCTGAATGTAAGGCTGAGATGTAAAGTTAGGAGCCATCAGCCATCATGAACGGCTTGCAGTGGATATGAGTCTGGTGGGGCCTCCAAGAGAATGAGGGAGGATAAGGAGAAGAGGACCAAGGATGGAGCCCAGGGAGAGCACAAGTTTATAGGTCGAGGAGACAAGGAATCAACAAGGGAGATGGACAGACAGGGAGGGAGGAGGAAAATCAGGAGAGGGTGGGAGCAGAGGGGTGAGAGGGTCTCAAAGAAGAGGGAGTGATGGGCTGAGTATGATGGCAACTGAAAACTGATCACTAGATGTGACAGTGTAGAGGTCACTGGTCACTTTCAGAAGAGCAATTTCAGATGGAGGGATAGGGATGAAATCCTGATATGAGTGTGTTAAGAGAAAATTGGAAGAGAGAAGTAGGAGATGATGAGTATAGATGATGCTTTCAAAGGTCTGACTGTAAAGATAAAGCAAAGAAATGTGTTTGTAGCAGGAGAGGTGGTTTTTCTTTTTAATTTTATTGTGTGTTGTATTCTTTGTGGTTGTAGAAATAAATACTGGCATGTTTATGCACTGATGGGAGTGATCTAGTAGAGAGGGGAACTTTGATAATGCAGAGGGGAAAGGAGAGTTGCTGGGGTGATGTTCTTAAGCAGACGAGAAAGGATGAGATCTAGTGCACAAATGGCTTTGTTAAGGGACATGTGAGTCTCAGACTCCAATGAATTTTCCCAAGGGTCTCCCAACAAAGGTGCACATCCTTCCACATAAATGTCTGTGCCAAACCAAGATGGATAGAATATTTTTGCACCGTGCTGCTTATATTTTTCAAGACATTTGCTTTCTTTATTCAAAACTATGTTGGAGAGATGCTCCCATGTTAGTATACAGAGACCAAACTCAATCTTTTTAATGACTTCTTAGTATTCAGTAGCATGGATGCATCATTATTTATTTAACCAATCTCCTGTTGATGGACATTTAGGTTGTCTCCAGTGTTTTATTAGCTAGTGCAAATAATGCTGGAGATAACCTCCTTGCATAAATGCATATCCTTGAGCTTTTCAGAATCACTAACTTCCAGAAGTAAAATTATTGGACCAAAAGATAAGTGCATTTTGAATTGTGATTGATTCAGCTCAAGTGTCCTCCACAAAGACTATGGCAGAGAGCATCCTCTAGTGATGTAGGAGTGTGACAGGTCAATAGCAGGTTTGTTTAAAGGGTGGTCAACTTTAAAGTGTCACCAGAACCATAGGTGATAAACTGCCGACTCCTCCTCTCCAGGCTGCAGGAATGTGCTGACCCAGGCTGGTCTGGGGAGCTGGGGAGGCAGAGAATTGGGACAGTGAGAGAGGAGAGCTCGGATGAAGCAGGGCAAGAGTGCAGATATGGGGAGCTGTTGGGTGGGTGCTCCAGGGCAGTGAGCCAGGCTCTACCATGGTTCCTCAAACCACTCCTCTGGGGTTCCTGGCAAGTGGCTCAGCCTCTCACTGTCCGATCACAACTAACATGCTTCTGCGGATCCAGAGGGGTAGCAGATGTGAAAATTAGATTGTAAATATTGAAACAAAGACTGCAGGCTGCTGCTAATAGTCACCTTCCTCTTTTTCCTTACTAACACAACCCCTATTTGGTCGCGGACAAAAACAATTTCCCCTACTTAAAAGCATTACATTTCCTGCCCCTCTGCAGTCAGTCATGTGACACGGCTCCAGCCAATGAGATGGGAGCAGAGGTTGCTGCAGGGAATTCTGGGAAGTTCCCTGGAAAGGCAGGGGCAACTTGCCTCCCTGTGGACCGCCCACTGCCCAGCCTGAAAGGGGCCCTGAGGCCTGGGTCATGAAGCCATGCTGTGACCTCAGGGAAGTCTGCATGGGCTGAGGACACCAAGGGGAGATAGAAGAAGAGGTTGGGCTGATGGCATCTTGGAGCTTCTGGGCTTTCACTGGCCCTACCAGATGCCTCGTTGGGTGAGAAAAATAACCCTTGACTTGTCTCTGCCTGTTGGCCAGGCTCCCGTTACTCTCAGGAGGGCCACTCCTGGATTTTTCCACTAAAGCCTCGTGAGAACTTTCTGTAGTCAGGTCACCTCTCTGGGTCTCTCTTTGTTCATATGTTAAAGTGAGGGAATGGAACAAAGCGTTTTTAAAAATACATTTTTTTTTTTTTATTTTAGAAGCGTTTCTATTCACAGAAAAGTTACAAAAAGAATACAGGAAGTGCCCTGGTAACCCCTCACCCAGTTCCCTGATGTTAACATCTTAGATACCTAGGGTTCATTGGTTAAAACTAGGAAACCAATACTGACATATCACTACTAAGTAAACTCAACTTTATTCTATTTTCACTAGTTTTTTTTCCCTTAATACCCTTGTTGCATAATCCCTGTTGCATAATCCTGCCCAGACTACCACATGATATTGAGCCCTTGTATCTCCTTACCCGCTCTGGTCTGTGGCAGCTTCTCCGCCTTTCCTGTTCTACGTGACCTTGACAGTCTGGCGGAGCGCTGGTCAGCCATTCTGTAGGATGCGCCTCAGTTGGAGTTTGCCTGACTAGACGGGGGAAGAACTGCACAGAGGGGAAGTGCCCACCTCATCCTTCATATCTGGAGGCACATGCTACCCACATGGCTTATCACTGCTACGTTCACCTCCATCACGTGCTGAAGGTGATGTGCGCCAAGTGTCTCCAGCGTAAACTCACTCCCCACTCACCCAGCCCTGCCCTTCCCACGTTCTGGTTTTTGCAAGCAAATCACCACGTGTGGCCCAAATTCAAGGGTTAGGGAGTTAAGCTCTACTTCCTGGAGGAGGGAGTATAAATTATTTGGAATTCTTCTGTAAGGAAAATTTGTCTCTCCTTCCCTGTTTATGTATTTACTCATTTACTTATTTATATCAGTATGAACTCATGGATATTTATTTTACACTTTGGGTTATGGTCCAGTATTGTATTATTTATTTTGTTATTCAAATCGTATCCTCTTTGGGGACTCTTTCGGGTTCCTGTGTCCCTTTGCCATCATTCTGTTTTTTGAGCACCGCCTTGCTTTCTGGCACTACAAGACGCTCCAGGCTCATCCTGTACACTCCCTTCTTCAGTCCTAGAATCAGCCATTCCACTAAGGATCTGCAGTTTCTTTCACTGGAGAATAGTATTAGGAACCAAGATCTGGGCATTAGACCAAGGGATTGTGAAGGTACTCTCAGCTCTAAAGCTACTGAATTCTAGACTTAGGATCAAAGTGGTTCCAAAGTCATTTGATTATAGGGAGGCTGAAATGAGATCTACCATGATCCATAAATATTCATGGGGTGTTTTTCCTCTTCCCTTTGGCTTCTGATTATGCTTTTTTTTTTTCATGCCTCCCCACCCAAATTCAGAAGATGTCTGTGGGCTTTTGCCACCCAGCACTGTGTACTCTTTTACTAGTAAAGTAATATCTGGAATTTTGTGTAAAACCCCCAAGCCCTGCTCTCAGCCCATATGGCTTGGGTAGGGTTATCTGCACCCCTAGCTCAAGGAATAGGCACTGACTGGCTTAATCCAGTCTGCACGGTCCATCCCTTTGGCCTTCGAGATGGGTGCAGGGGTGGGCCTGTGACCTTTGGGACCAATGGGCACTGGGCCCAGAAGTTTTGATCAATTATTGAAGAGAGAAGCTCTCTCTTCTCTGCAGGACTCAAGTTGGGCTGGGAACCATCTGGCAACCAGGAAGATGGGACCAGGAGTGCCTTTGCATGAAGAAGAAATTTTAAAACATGGAGAGAGAAAATGTATTGCCTGATGACATCATTTGAGCACCTGAATCAAGCTACACCTGAAGGCCACTCTACCCTGAGATAGTCTATAGCATGAACCAATAAATCCCTTTTTTACTGAAATACATCAACACCAGCAGAGCCTACTGGCTGCCCCATTTCTCTGTGCCCCCAGGAGTGTGAGTCACGTTCTTCTCCTGCTGCCCCTTTTCTCCAGCTTTCTTCTCTCTTACAGAGGAAGCTGGAGAAAGGGCATCTCCAAGGACAAGGACACATCAGCTCCAGACTCTGATGAGCCAAGTGGCCCTGTCACTGCCAGACACGGCCCCACACAGTGACCTGGACATCTGCCAAGTCAGCTCTGTGGGTTCTGGGTCCTACTTACCATCCTCCGGATAAGCCACTGGTCAGGATTGGGGCTGGAGGAGCATCATACAGAATCAGGGAGCCCAGACCTGAGCTGGGGGAATTTTAAAGGTCCCCTCATTCTCCAGATGTGCTCAGAAAAGGTGAGTAACTTGCCTCAAGTCACACAGTGACTTGGAAACAAAACCCAGATCTCCTGACTCTGAGTCCAGCTGCTTTCTCTACTCTGCATTTTGTTCCCTGCCAAATTAGATCTGTTTCTTCCCCAGCACCCTCCTTTCTCCCTGCCTCCCCTATGATACTCATAAAAGATGGTTCTAAGCAGTGACCACCCCTCCCCACAGTATGCTGTGAAATGTCCACTCCATACTGATCGCCCAGGTACCCATTAATTTTCAATTCTTCCTCCTATATGTGACCCATCACTGCCCAACTCTTGTCCCAGTTAGAACCCTTGCTGGACATTCACCCTGCATCCTACTGGCCTCCCAGCCTCATTACCCACTTCCTGGCCTTGGGGAAATGTGGCTTATTCCCTGAATCTGGGAGAATCGGGGACAAACAAGGCTCCTTTAGCATCTGGGGCTTTGCAGCTCTATACTGGATGTCCCAAAGCGGGTTCCTGGGTCCAGAGAGGTTCTCTGAGCAGAGAATTCCTTGTCACACGTGCTTGGGCAAAGCTGCAAACCATCTGGTTCTCAGAGTCTTTAATGCAGCTGGTAACCAAGGAGACTGAGCCCTGAATCTGCCTGGCTGCTGTCCCTCCACCCTCAGCAGGCAACGTAACCTCCGTGTGCCCTGGGTTCCTCCTCTGTAAATTGGGGCAATAGCAGAACCCACAGCGCAGGGTTGTTGTGAGGATGGAATGAGTTCATTTATGTGTGGGGCGTGTCTGACGGAGGAGGCACCTGTGACACCTTCCGCTTGCCCCACCTTTACCTCCATCATCATCACCACCCTCGGGGAGGGATGATGGGCTCCTGTCTCGATCCTGAGACCAAATCCCCACCTCGGACCCTTGCCTGGTACCAGGGCCCCCATGACTTGGGTCACAGCCTTGCTTCTGTGGGCCCCATCCTCCCCTCTCACCCCCGACTCAGCTTCCCCAGAAACAGACCCTGTGACTAGGATCTGAGGGTGAGTGGTTATTTTGGAGGGGGTCCAGGTAAGCCTCAGGAGGACTGAGGAAGTGAGACAGGGGAGCAAGGAAGCTGTAAGAGGTGCATTATTGAGCAGGTGACCACTGCGGGCAGCAGGGCCTCAGTCCCTGGGGAGGCCACCCTAGGGGGTGGTGCAGAACATGCCTCAGAGCTGCTCCACTGGAGAAGCAAGAAGCCGGAGGGTTTACCTCCAGCTCGAATCTTCGCTGACCAAGGGCTGGTCCTGGGCATCAATGCCCCCATGTTCCCAGGTCCCCATGACAGATGGAGATGCTCCTGTCTGCAAGGTGCACCTGCACAGTTCCCACTGCTGGGACAACTGGCCTGGCCTATCTGGCAGTCTCTTATTTGTCACCAGAATGTTGGGTTCTGTCTCCCATCACCGGTCACATTCCTGCCTACCTTGATGGGAAAGCACATTGTCCAGATCCTTGCTGTTTCACGCCTGGTCCATCTCAATACCTACCTACCCTCCTGCTGCCGAGCAGTGTCCAGAGCCTCCGCAGATGATCCCCCACATAGCTCAGCAAGTCGTCTGGGCCCCGTCTCAAGTCAATGGCCACTTACTTCCCCAGGCACCTCCTGTGTGCCAGGCCCTGTGCTGAGAACTTCCTGTGACATCTGCCTTTTGAAGGAGGATTCATCAGCTGTGACTTCTGGGTGGGGAAACTGAGGATCTGAGAGGTGAAGCCACAGCCCCAAGGTCACCCACATGTCCCTAAGGAACCTTGAAGGGGACCCACATACATCCCGTCCTCCCATGGCCCCTGTCTGCAGCGATGTGGTTTTCAGTAATCTCCAGGTACAGACTGTGCCGCAGTCCCCTTCTCAATCCATCCTGGCCATTGTTGACCTGGAAGGAGCCCGGAGCTCCCGCTAAACCAGTGTTAGAGATGGTTCCCAGAGCCCAAGGCTGGGGCCCAGCGGCAGAAAGAGACCCTGTGTGAAATCCAGCCCTGCTCCCCAATTGTGAGTTACTTACCTGACAATAAGTTCATTATGTCTAAAGTGCATCTGGCATCCGCAGAGGCTCTGCAGTGCTTACAAGGTGGTATGTTATTCAAACTAATTTATGGAGGCTAAAAGCTTTGGAAGAACTCAATGGCAAGACTGCTGGGCCCACATGAAAGAACTTGCCAGAGCTCACAGGTTGGGTGTGAACCAGGACCTGGGGCCGACTCCAGCCCCCTGCCCCTGACCACCGCCCTCACTGCCCCTCCACTCCTGGGTGTCCAGAGTGCAGCTTTTAGGGCTCATGTCCTCAACCACCATGTGAGAGTGGGGACTGATTACATCATTGTGCCTTGTCTACAGATGAGGAAACAGGCCCAGAGACGGGAGGCAACTTACCCAGAGTCACACAGCAGGGAAGTAGGGATCTCTGTGTGCCTGACTCTTCCTCTAGGGCTCCCTCCTCTGCTCCTCCACTCCCAGTCATCCTCCAGGAAAGTGCAGATATGAGAGCAGGGACCCCTCCTGCCCGCGAGCAACTGCCTGGCATCCAGGAACGGCTAATTCTTAGCATTTTCTGCCCCAACAGCCAGACCTTTCCCAGGTCTACACACTTCTCCTTTCTCCCCTTCCTCAGAGCCCAGAGCTGTCACTTTCTTCATGTGCCAGCTTTAATCACTACCTTCAAGGAGCGCATCCGGGAGGTAAACACAGAAGGCCTGCCTCTGACGACTGAAGGGCTCATGCTTTCCTTGGATGCACGCGGAAGCCCCACTGCAGCCCCTGCAGTAACACAGCAGTAACTTCTGCCAGGGCTGATCAGTCCCCCGGCACGGCGCATCCCCGTCCCTGCAGGTGCTGGGACCAGGTGGCTCCTCCCAGTGGTTAGTGCACTGGCTTGGGAGACACAACTGTGCTTGGCATCTGCCCTGCCACTCGCTAGATGAAAGGCTTAAGTCCAGTCACCTGACCTCTGAACCCCCCATCCTCACCTACAAAGTGAGAATGATACCTTCTTCAAGAACTGGGACACTGGGTTCAGCCAGAGCAGCCTGGTGGTGCCCCTTCCATGTTCGCACGGCCAGTCTGATTCCAGCAACCCCAGGAGGGGCTGAAGCAGCCAAGGAAAGTCACCTAATTGGGGAGGAAGCTGGTGAGCATTGAAGGAGGAAGGGAGTGGGCTCAGAAAACCTCAGAGTGGGCTGGTTTGTGGGTACTTGGATGTGGGGCACGTCCCTGGGGAACCTCCCTTTTTCTTCTGTTTTCTGGTACTAGAGAAGGTCCTCCTCCACAGGCAAAGGGCTGTGGGACACAAGCAGTGGGGCAGGTGCCCAACCAAGACATCTTGACTCGTCCAGGGCCAGGTGGTCCTCCACGGCCCCTAGAGAGTCAGACATGAGGGTTCCCGCCTGCCAGCTCCCTCGGAAGGTAAAGGGAGTGAGCCTGTCTCTTGAGGGTCTGCCTGGGCTTCCTCACCTCGTGTAGAGAAAATGAACTTGGAATGGGAGGCACCCAGAATCACTGTACAGATGAGGAAACTAGGTCTTGGAGAGGTCAGATAATTTTCCCAGGATCCTACGGGTGAGCCCGGAGGAGCTGGGATGCAAACCCAGGTCTCAGTGGCTGCAGGGCCAAGGCCTGGGAGACAGAGCCTGGACCCTGGCCAATGCTTGTGCCCTCCTGGATCCAGGGAGCTTGGACAGCGCCCAGGCTGCTCCCTCCCCTGGACTGCAGGAGCAGCTCTGTCATTTCCCAAAGCCCCTGCCTGTTCTCATGGAACACAACCCCAAGCCTCTGCATCTGAGCAAACTGTGTCCCTGTGGTTCATGACAGCCTCCTGAGAGGCCTGGGACACGCCTGTGCTCCACTAGGTGCCTTTGGGACCCAGTGTTGGGATTCCGGTCAATCTCATTAGCAGGTCTCTCACATTGCTTCAGAGCCCTCAGGTCCTCCAGGCTCCCCAGGAGAGCAAGGAACAGCTAAGCCAAGCCCCCCAGAGCTGCTGCCACTGCTTGATCAAAGGACACAAAATGCCCAAATCCACCAACAAGGCAGCCGCCCAGAAGGCTGAGGCCGGGCTGAGCAGAGCTGGAGGCCAATGACCAATAGCATAGAAGCCCCAGCCGAGCCCTCTCTCCACCCGCAGGGAGGGCGGGGCCGACAAGGCGGTGGCCATGCAGATTCCGTGGCCTGGTGTCAGCAGGAGGACAGTTGTCTCCAAACCCCACACTCCCTCGACTGACATCAACCCAACCCCTGCCAGAGACAACCCTCTTGCATCTTCCTACACTTAGAAAAGCACTAAAGTCATTAGCTGAGATACCTGTCCATGCCTCGTGACTGGCAGTGACCTACCGAGGTGTGCACTTGAATACATGTATCCAAAATCACCTCTCCCCCATCTCTTCAGAGCAGTTCCTCAGAGCTTTCCGCGAGGCTGTCTCCTGGGCCACAGTCCTCAGTCAGTCCCCAGATAAAACTGAAACTCACAGCTCTCACGCTGTGTGTTTTGATTTCAGTCGACAAGTGTAATTCATTTAAGGCTCTCTGCTGGTTATTTCATGTCTCCAAAGCATGCTTTTCACAGAAAGATCAACTCCAAGAAAACATCTAGGGTCTGTGGAAATAAAATTGATTTGCAAGCGAAAAGTGGCCAATTGCTAAAGGAAAGGCTTTTGACTAAGACCAAGAAGTGAGGAAACTGACTGTTCTGCTGGGAACCCTGGGGGCCAGGGGTTGGGGGACCTACACAGGGGCTTTATGAGTGTTGATATTTTATTTTTCCCAAGTGGCTGAAATTAAACTTCATTTCTGAGGCCAGAGAAGGCGACTAAGGGAGACTCTTCGGAGAGCAAATCAACCCCACACGGTGGATGGAAGGGTCCCTCACAGGTCACCCCCAGAGGGATCTCTGTTCCTCCCTTGCAGTAACAGGAGACAGCCTCTGGCTCCCGCAGCACCCCCTTCTGTGGTTGGTTTAGGCATCGGGCATCCTCATGCAAGGGGCAGTGGGGATTAAGGAAACCGGAAATACCACCTCAGCGCCACAGTCCATCAGGAAAGGGGAGCAGGTGGGGATCTGAACCTGCAGAGACCATTTTCAGAGGCCATGGGATGGGGAGTGAGAGGAAGGAGGGACGCTCCCCTAATTTTAGAACATCTGAAAAAAGGGGGTAATTTCCAAAGATTCTGAGTGCCTGAAAGGGGCAAAGCCCCAGGGCCTCATCAGACCCCAGAACCTCCTCTATAAGATTTAGACATTGACACTGACCATGGAAATAAGATGAGCTCCCAGCCACTGGCAGCTGCTTACGTGCCTGCCCTGCGCTCAGTGCTGGCCACGTAGTACTTCATTTAAACCATGTAATAACACAGTAACACAATAAAGTGGAGAAGCGAATTATTATCCTCACTTTCCAGAGGAGGAAACTGACACAGAAAGGTGAAGTCATCCTCTCTGAAACACACAAAAGCTGTCATATGAGCCAAACTTTGGTGGTCCTCATATCATGCTTCTCTACAAGTAGGTGTCTAACTCCTGCTTGCACATCCCCCAAGGATGGGGGGCTCACCACCTTTGAAAGAGCCAGGTCTGGACAACTTCAGTGGTTGGAAAGCCCTTCAGGCCCCATTGAGGCCGGTGACTCCCTCTTCCCCCTGGCAGCCCTCCCTGTCTTGGAAGACAACGCTCTTGTCTCTACAGGGTTTTTGTCTCCAGGATGGACAGCTGCCTTTCCTTCTGCATTACTCGTCACACACCCTGCACGGAGCTTGCTCCTGTGAATGGGCTTGAGTTTCAGTTCTTCAAGGAAGAATTTTGGGGGGAGAATGGTGCAAAACATGCCACTGCAGGAATGATTGCGGGGTGGGGATTAAACGCCTTCTTGCACCACTGAACACCTGAAGTACCCCAGCCTGCAATGAAGCTGCAGCCAAGATGCCCGGCCAGAGATGCACGGAGCCCACCTGTGAGAGAGCAGGTGCCCTCGGTGAGGGGCCCTCACATCCCTCCCTGCACAGCTGGGCGCGCTCTACCAGCTCTGGGTCAGAGGAGCCCCCGCAGGTCAGCGCCAGGCCCCTCGGGCTCGCGCTAACTCATGTGGCAGGGCCTGCCTCTCCACAGGCAGGACCAGGAAAAGTCCTCGGGACTTTGCGTCTCCTGCCCATGAGGCCCAGCCTGCCTGGGAGCCACACCAATCGGGGAGGGACAGGGGCTGGCAGAAGGTGTTTTCCAGATGTCTGTGGTTTGCAGGGGCAACAAACACTGTCCGGCTGGACCTGCCGATGTGAGATGCCTCGCGGCCAGTAAGGAGGTCATGGCCCTTGCGGGGGTCAGGCAGCCCCGGCTGTGAATCCCGGCTCTTTTGAGCTGTGTGACCCTGGCCAGGCACCCAGCATCTCTGGGCCTGTTTCTTCACCTGACATGTGAGACTAATAATCACTGCCTTTCAGAGACAGTTTTATTTTTAGAATCAAATAATCCTCTCCGTCTGCCCATCATTTCATAAAACAGTGAGAAAGGAAATACAGCAGGTCAGCTAAGGGATTGGAGAGTTAGAAATACACATTTCTACCTTTTTGGGGGGGGGGGTAATTAGGTTTATTTACTTATTTATTCTTAGAGGAGGTACTGGGGATTGAACCCGAAACCTCATGCATGCTAAGTATGAGCTCTACCACTTAAGCTATACCCTCCCCTCCTTACATTTCTATTTTTCCTCCCCCTGTTAGCCTCACCTTGGACCAGGCGTCTAGCCGACCTGGCCCTGCATACAGAACCCTCCTCTGCCCAGGCACCTCTTCCGCGCTCTCTCCCAGGCTTTCACTGTGTCATTCCCCGTGCCTCTGCCTCGGTCTCCAGATGCCTCCCACTCCGCTCTGTCCCCACCTTTGGGACTGGACTCTCACCCATGCCCTGGGCTCTCACCCATGCCCTGGGCTCCTCTCGCCCACTCAGATGTGAACTGCCCAGTTTGGAAGACCATGGTGAGGTCATTGCTGCATTGAAACCAGGGACGTCCCAGGCCCTCAGGGAAGCTGTGTGGGTTGCGGGGGGTGGGCTGGACTCAGGAAGGACATCTCTGCTCCTCTGCCTGCCACCTGCCTGGCCCTTCACCAAGGGCCAAATCCAGTTGGATGGACCAGGAGTTTCAGCTCATCGCAGGCAGACTGGTGTTTCTGTACACCCACTGTGTGCTGGGAAGCTTAGTTCACTCAGAGCTCTAACTTGGCCCCAGGAGGTTCACCGCGGGTGTGCTCCTGAGCCTCATTGAAACCAGGGTCTCTCCTAAGCCCTGGGATTCGCTCTGCACCTCAGCGCACCTTGATCATGGTGGAGAGAGCGCTGCTCCACACAGCTATAGTTGAGGAGTTGCAGGTCCTGGAGGATGGAGTCGTGAGACTTTGAAGACAGACCACCAGGAAGGAGAGGCCGGGTGGGGCTGAGAGAGGACGCCTCCACTAGGGTCAGCCAGCCTGGGTCTCAGCCTCAGCTCTCTGGTGACCTTGGGCAAGTCTGCCCTTGCAGCCTCAGTTCGCTGGGATTCTGAGAGGGTTGCACGAGCACAGTGCATATGAAAGTGTCCAGTGCAGGGTTCCGCTCAGTAGAGGTGGGCTGGGACCCAACCTCGTCCGCTGTGATGTGGAAAAGACCTGGGACCAGGGCCCAGTGTTCTGATGCCCGAACTCTGACCCTCCTGCCCTCCCTCCTGTTGTAGAGGCTAAGCCCAGCATCCCTCCCTTTGGACCCAACGAGTCACATCACACACGGTTCCTTCCTTGGCCGTGAGCCTTTCACCACATTCAGAGATGCTGGGATTCATTATGTCTCTGCTCCCAGGGATGACGGAAGCCCCACATCAGCTCCTTTCCTGTCTCCCTCCCTCCCTTGAGATTCCACGTCCATGGGACAACAGCTGAGTGCTATTTGCGGAGAGTTCCTAATGGCGGGTCATCTCCCTCGAGGACTGCTGTGCATTCCCTATAATGACATTCATTAGTCTGTCCGACATCGGTACTGTTCTCAGGTTAATATGTTTAACTTAATGAGGCATTATTTTCAGTTAGAAAACTCCTGAAGAAGCGTGTTTTCTCCTGATGAACAAAGCTGATGAGTAGATTAATCCTAGGCTTGGACAAGCTGACCAAGAAAATGAATCTAACCAGCTTCTGGGCTGTGCTTACATTAATTTGCATAAAACGGCACATTTCTTAGGGGAAGAAATAGGAAGAAGGCCCCCGCCCTCACCGCTGGGTTCTGTGATCTGCCCTCCATGTGCCTGTCGTTTCTCTCCCCCTACCCTCAGCCTCATCTCCAAGGAGGAAAGAAAAAAACAAGGACTAGGGTGTGATGGGAGGGAAGGGGTCCAGCCTACAACTGAGCAGCAGGAGGGGCCAGAGCGTGAAAGGGGAGCTCTCACGTGGTGACGGAGACGGCTGCCACAGGGGACAGCACTGGAGTCTGGCTGTCCCATCTCTGTCTCTGCTGGCTTGTCCCGGCCACCTAGTGGGCTCTCAATAGGCATTTGTTGGACGAAAGCAGTAGATGTTCAACGTAGGTGGTGCCTACTGTCATTCAAGGAGGCATATGACCGCTAGAGGGAGGGGGTGCCCAGTGAGCCAGTGTTCCTGACTCCTGGTCCAAGGGCCAAGGATGGCTCAAAGGCTAATTTCCTTTGATGCCTTGACCCATCTCTCTCCCCAGGGGCACTGAGAGCCACTGCTGGCCACGAGGTGCCAGCCCGTACGCACTTTCCTTCCTCCCGGGAATAGGCTGCCCTGCCAGGCCAATCCACTGCCTGGCTCACTCACCCAGAGAACAGAGAGGGGCTCAGCACCCTCTCTGCACCCATCCTGCTGGCTCAGTGGCCAAAATTCACTCTGGGAGTAAGACCGGGCCTTTCCCATAGGCAGGGGTGGGGTGGGATTTGCAGGCAGGCAGAGCTGTGGAATCAGAGACCAGTTGGGCTGCTTGGCCATCATCCAGGCAGGAGACGATGGTGGGAGGCTAAGTAAGCCCCTACTTTGCAGGGTTGCAATGAATGTTTGTCCAAAGCACCCCACGCAGGGCCTGGCACACAGTGGGTCCTCAGGACACGATAGCTATTAGAAACAGTGTGCAGTGGAGCTGAGATACTGGAAATGGAACCTCTCACCCGCCTGGCCTTGTGTTCCTCGGCCCAGTGGCAGGTGTGTCCTGTCTCTCCAAGGAGATGGAAATGGCAAACTCTCAGGCTGCAAAGAAAATTGTCTGGGAATGAGTTGCAGAGGGCAGCGTCTTTGAAGTGATAGAGAAAGACCGGAGGGCAGATGAGAAAAGTGACAAGCACTAACCTTTCACACGTTCCCCATGTGCTCACACAACACACACCCAGAGCGTTCTGAAGGGGAGGGTAACCTTTAAAGGCTACGTCCTCTTTCTCAATTTAAGTGAAGTAAGTTTAGGCACCAAAGTCCCTACATGGTGACTGAATTCTCCCAGATCAAACCGTGTCCTCCTATAACATATTTCCCAGACGGGACTTGAACTGGATGGAGCCACATCACAAGCAAGCTCTGTTCACATGGGTGGGCGGTCACACCCATTTCTCTCAGAGTGAGGCTGACCTCCATCAGCACACGTGGCTTTTAAGTGTGTGTGTTTGTGGGGAGGGGTTTCTAGAAAGCAAAGACAGCCCCAGGGCGAATCAGCCTCGGGCTTCTCAAAGGCAGTGGTTTCTGTTTGTTGGGTTTGTTCTCAGTCAATATTTCTGGCAGAGAATTCAAAAGTGAGGTCAGATAGTGCCTCAATCTGAGCAGGGGCCTGGGTGGGGCTGGACTCCGGGGTAGGGGTTGGGACCACCCCCTCATTGCTTGTTGGGTGATCTACCACCTTTTGCTTCCCCTCTCTGGCCTCAGTTTCCCCAGTGTGTAAAATGGATCCAAGGGGCCAGTTGGTGTCGAAGGATGCTTTGGAGTTGAACCCGACAGTGAGTACAAATGAAGCCGGACGGAGGCTGGAAAATAGCAGGGAGTGTAGAGGAGGCGGGGAGGGTGACCTTGATGAGATGCCACTGTTTAAAGTCCTGCCTTCATCACTTCATCCAGGGCCAACTTCCAGCCACCAGCCCCTGCCTTTCTTTGCCTGGGGGAATTTAACCCCCCCAGCCGTCTCTGATGCCCTGTGCGGCAGATCTTGCCTATCCCAGCACGAATACCCCAGCCCTGGGAAGACCCCTCAACCAATGGCAAGGTAGCTGGTGGACAAATACCCAGCCTGCTGTTCTGGTGGAGGCTGTGCGCGCCTGTGCTCCACACTGCCTCCTGGTTTCCCATCCACCTGAACGGATAACACAGCCTTTATTGGAGAGCTTCCTCTCAGTGTCTCACAGCCCCTCCGCCCACAAGTGTTTCCCTGACCTCCCAACTTAATCGCAGTCATTGAAGCCTTCAGTTCTGCCTCCAGGGCGCACAAAATAACTGGGAGAGCGAGAGGGCACAGGTAGACTCTGGGGTGTTTGCTCGTCCCACAGGTGCTTTCAGCTCCCAGGCACTCTTTGAGCTGTACACTTACAACGTGCGTACATTCCTGGGTGTGCTTTACATTATACCACATAAAAAAGGAGGGGGCCATTTTTTACTGAGACGCTCTGAATACGCTGGAGAGTTGGGAGCGGCAGGATCCTGGACAGACACCCAGCACACAGAGTACACCAGGGAAGACAGGAATTTTGTCAATCGATGTGTGGATGAATTAATTAATGAGAAAATACATGAACAGCTGAGTAAAGTAATGAACCAAAGAACCACTGAATAAATGCATGGAAAAGGTGATGAATGAATGAGCACATTCAGGAGTGAGTGAATGAATGAACCAATGAAGGAAGGGATGAAAGAAGAAATCCCTGACGACTGAGTAAGGAGCTGGGTGCACAAATGGACAATGGAAGGAAGAATAGGTGAATGAAAGACACGCATGGAAATAGAATGAACGAACCAAGGAGTGAATAAACGAGTGAATGAGCAGTTAAGGAATGAGTGAAACAAGACAAGGAAGCAACCTAAATGTCCATCAACAGATAACTGGATAAACAAGTTGTGGTATATATATCTATGATGGAATACTACTAAGCCATAAAAAAAGAATGAAATAACACCACTTGCAGCAACATGGATGGACCTAGAGATTATCACATTAAGTGAAGTAAGCTAGACAAAGGCAAATATCACATGATATCTCTAGTATATGGAATCTTAAAAAATGATACAAATGAACTTATTTACAAAACAAAAACAGACTCACAGACACAGAAAACAAACATGGTTACCAAAGGGGAAAGGGGAAAGAGATAAATTTGGAATTGGGGATTAACAGATACTGCTAAATATAAAATAGATAAACAACAAGGACCTACTCTATAGCACAAGGAACTATATTCAATACTTTATAATAACCTATAATAAAAAAGAATATGAACAAGAATATATATGTATAACTGAATCACTGTGCTGTACACCAGAAACTAACACAACATTGTCAATCAACTATACTTTGATAAAAAATAAAATAAAATAGATAAACGGGAAAAAAAGAAATGAGTGAATGACCAATAAATGAATGAGAAAAACCTGAAGTGAATGAATGAATGAGTAGATGAAAAAGTATAAAAAACAACAAGCAAATAAATAATTGTATCAAGGCATAAGTGCATAAAGGGTTCAATGTGTTCTGGTGAACATGATGGGTAGAGTAATTTGTACAGCAGGAAACTCAAATCTGAGAACATGTCTCCACTCAGACACCTGGGGCGAAGGTCTCAAAAAATCCACATGTTCATCCCAGAAAAGTTTCCAAAAATGACTTTGTCTGGGTTTAATAAAAAAAAAATCCAAATATCAAATATCAGTGATGCAATGGAATGTGCCGCTCCCCTGGATTAACGCTGGGTTCAGAGGGAAGAGCTAAACGGAATTGACTGCATTGTTTTCCCAATTAGGTCACAGATAATTACCTATTATGCAGCAAACCCCCAGCATGATTTTAATAATTGCTATTTAAATAACACATTTTCACTGTTTCCTTGCAAACTAACCTCTGGGAGTTGTAATTACTGCCGGCGTGGGAAAGTGTGCTGTGTGGCCTAGGAATGAGTTAGGGGGTTGGCGCCATCGCTGTGATCGTCCCATGAGACCCCGCAGCCAGGTGCTGCTGGGGACAGAGCTCAGGTTTGGGAAAACCTGGATCCAGGACATGCAAGTTACTCCCCCTTCTGGGCTCCTCCCCTGTGAAGTGAAGATGGTCTCAAATTTCCAAACTCCTCAGGTCACTCGGGAGCTCTCACTGTAGACCCATCTCAGGGTCAGAGTTAGTCACCCGCCAAGTGTGTCCCCACAGCTCAGCTACATCCTCATCACGGGGTAACGGGGTCTCTGTGTCTCCCCCACCAGCCTGAGGGTGGAGCTGATCTCATCCTCAGTGTGCGATCAGGTCCTGGTGCAGTGTCTGCACACAGTAGGTGCTCAGTAGACGCTGGTGGAGGAACACATGCATCTTGTCGTGCAGTGTGGGTCTGAGAAGCCGCTTCAGTCCCTTTCAGAACAACAAGGTTTGATCAGCAGGCGGCCACTCAGCACGTGCTCATGGAGCTTCTCTCGGTGGCCCCGTCACTGATGCTCTTCCAGGTGTCATTCGTTGCCACAACTCCACAGGTGTCGGCCATCTCAGCCCCCAACATCTGGTGGGCCCAAAAGCCTGGAAACTGGTGCGACTGCGCAGAGTATCAACGGGCTGTGATGCGGGGCCGCAGTGCCCTGATGACAGTGCATGAGGGTTAATGCATCTCCGGGTCCCCACACTGACCCTGACCCTGACCTGGCAGTGATGAGAGGTCAGCATGTAGGTCTGACCCCGCACAGGGATGGGGCGGAGACCTGCTGAGTTCCCCATGAGTGCCTGGAGGAGCTGGATGGAGAACCCAGGCCCCTGACAATGACCTCGATGCCGTCCCTGCTGTCCATCGTGTGAACTGAACGCTGTGTATTTGCACCTGTGACTCTGGAACGTCTTCCTGCTTCCAGAATTCTGCTTTGCTAAATAGTCCAGCTCACTCAAACTGCCTCCTCTCTCTCTAAGGTGCTGGAAACTCCATCTGACAAGTCCCGCCTGCAGGTGTGCTGGGTGGTCCCTTATCCCCTTGTCTGCGTCTGACCCTCCTGACCATTTGGGTGACAGCCAACCCCCTCCGCAATCATATAGAACTGGCCGTGGTGGGGGACAGGGGGAGATGACCAGCCTAAGAGGGAGGCCGAGCCGATCACAAGGGTCTGAACTCCATGGGGCGGAGTGCAGAATCCATCCAGCCCGTAAACAATGACAAGCCAGTGGGGAGAGCACAGAAGGGAAGCCGAGCTGAGCAGTGCCCTCCTCCAGGGGTTCAGGACCCTGGAGTTGACCCTGGTGGGCCCAGAGAATCCATGACAACAAGTTACCTTGGGTCCATCACCTGTAGGACCTTCACCAGTTCAAGGACCTACTTGTCTCCCATCTCAGTAAATGGTATTAGGCACAGAGACCAAGTGACCATCCTGGTGACCAAGTCACCTCCATGAGCTCTGCCTGCGAGGCCGTTCTGGCCGGACTCGTCCACGCTCTCTGCTCTCCTGCAGCAGGTCTGGCCTCGCTGAGGCAGCCCTGGCAGGTGCCCCAGGAACTGGATCATGGGGTCCCTGCTCACCCTTCCAAGGAGCCAAGGACACCTCCAGGCCACCTCACAGGTGGCTGGGCAGGCAGCTGGGACTCCTCTTGTCTTTGCTACGTTTCTCAAACTGTTCTCGATCATCACAAATTGCCCTTGGAAACCGAGGAAGAAACTATAAAAATTAAAGGAGAAACAGGCAGCAGTGACTCCCATGAAATAAGATCAAATTTCCTTCTACCCAATTAAACACGGGCATTTAAAACGTCCTTGTCATGTGCTGCACTGACTCTTGTTAGGGGAGATTATTTGATAATGAAAGGACTAGGGGCTTCTAGGTGTTTAGGGGCAAAGAACCCAGGGCTTTAGAGTCAGACAGATCCAGGTTTGAGTCTCAGCTCAGCCACGTCCTCGGGCAGTTTCACCTCACCTTCCAAACCCCGTCTCCTCGTTTGTCAAGTGGGAGATGGTGCCTCTCTCTCAGGTATAAATTAAAGAACACAGATACGACAGCGCAGCACCTGGGACACTGCAGATGCTCAACCATGGCTGCTGCTGTTACTGACTCGGTGAAGAAGGAAGATAAAGCAGAGGTCATCTTAGGAGAGACGCTCCCTGCCTCTTTGTCCCTTTGGAAAATTCCTTGATGGGCTGCTTAGCCAGTTTGATAATCTCTTATTCTTCTGATAAAATAAAGCTTGACAGCAGAAAGATGTATCATCAAAGGGAAAAGGGAAAAGGAAGAGGCTCACACCGCGATGTCCATAAAACCCACTTCTTACACAAGGTCCCTGGTTACAAAGAGGCGAAGGGCAGCCCCTCGCCCCTGCCTGTGTGGCCGGCACCGAGGACAGAACCAGCAGTCTTACTGCGTCCCCACAACAGCTGCAAAGGGGCGTCATCCTCCCATCGTGCAGATGGGGAAACTGAGGCTCAGAAGGTAATGTCATTTCAAGGTCAAATGATGTCACTTTCCTAAGCACCCTAAGCACCTGTCACATGAGACCCAGCTGTGAACAAAGTCCTGCTCCATGGAGCTGGCGTTGTGCTGGGGAACCCAGATCATAGGGGTGAAGACGTGACAGGTGACAGGTGGTGATCAGTGCAAAGGAAAGAAATAAAGCGGTCTCGTTTGTCCTAATGCAAGGCCTGCCCAGTCCTGCTGCCTTGAGGCTTCTCAGCTGCTTTCTGCTGGGGAGGCTCCTGGGTGCTAAGAACGCTCTTATGGGAATGATGGGTGTGTGGAGGAGGACGGAGGGCCCTTCATTCATTCATTCACTCGCTCACTCATCACCCAGGCTGGCGCTCGTATAAGCCCTCAGAACCAGGCACTCAGGCTCCCTTCCGGGGTTCCCACTTCAGCCAGGGGCCTGATCCTCCAAGTCAGCCCAGACTAGGGGATCTTGCCGGCTTTGGGCCTGTGTCGGCCCCGGGTCTCTTGTCTGCATAATGCAGGCAGTCACAGCATTTACTGACCTGTCACCCATGCTGGAAATGTGCTGACAGTTCACGGGCTTTGTCTCCATCCAGCCTCATAAACTCCCTGCACACCCACAATGTGCAGATTAGGAAACTGATGCCCAGGAAAGTGATGTCAGCTGCACAGTCCCAGAGTCAGCAAGTGGCTTCGGTCAGAGGACCGCGTTTGTATCCAGGCTCAGCCATTCCCCAGCTGTGGGACCTCAGCAAGCCTCTCGCCACTGGGCCTGTTTCCTCATCAGCAGAGTGATGGTGGTGGTACCTGCCTTGTGGGGCTGTTGAAGGGGAACTGAGATGGTGCTGGGGACACAGAGGAAGTGCCTGGCACAGAGGGACTGTGATCCCGGTGACAGCAGCTCCCTCTCCTAGGAGGCTCCCTGAATTAATCCCCCTGGCAGCGCTTGGATGAACTTGCTGTTACAATCAGTAACAAACGTGCTGTCGTCTCCAGTTTGCAGATGAGGAAACTGAGACTCAGCAGAGTGACGTCATTAGCTAAAGTCACAAGACAATGACTAGGCAGGGTCAGATTCCTTCATCTTTCCAGATTCCTTCATCCACCTTGGTTTCTCCTTTGCTTCTTTCTTTGTTTCATTTGTGTGTGTGTGTGTGTGTGACTCATTTTCTTCTGTCCATAATATCAATCAAATATTCTTCACTACCATTCTGCTTCTATTGTTTTTGAAAGCCTGCACCCTGTTCCTCTCCCTTTATTAATTAACTTAAAATGAACTGTGTACTTCTGTAGACTTAACACAGCTGAAAGCTAATCAGCATCTCGCTCCTCCCCCTGAACAACCCCAAGGTCATCAGCCTAATCGCCTTCACCCTCATCTTTCATCTTAATGTTGGTTTCATCTAATCCTATTTTCCATCTTCTTTCTCCTCTTTTCCTGACTTAGTTCTATTATGCCTGCTGGGTTTCCCCTTCTTTCATATAGGCAATGAGTGATCAGACTTATCCCAAGGACCCAAATGTTTCTACATGCTTTTCCTGCGTTCATCCCATTTCATCCTTCCTTTTAGGTTCAATGTCCTTCTTTCTGAAGTGACCTTTTATCCATTCTTTTAGCAAGACCTCATAAACTCAGTTTTTCATCTGAAAATATCTTTTTTCCCCTCCCTCAATTTTGAGTGATGGTTTAGCTAGAACTAGAATTCACTGCGGGTGGTTAGTTACTCCTCTTGGCACAGAGCAGAGACTTCCAGTGTTTTCTGGTCTCTATTGCTGCTGTGGAGTAGTCGGCTGCCTTTCTCAAATGATTTGTTCTTTCTCTGGTTGTGTTGTTTTTTTTTAATATAAACTTATTTTTAATTATACTCAGGGGTCCCTCATGCTCCCTTCCATTCACTCCCACTCCAGCCACTCTAACCACTGCTAACGTTATAGATCAGTTGTGCCTGTTTTAGAACTTTTAAATAAATGGAATATGTTCTCATTTGTGTCTGTTTTTTTTTTTCTTCTCAATATTATGTTTGTAGTTGTAGCTTATCAGTTCCCATTGATATAGATACAGATATAGGTGTAGGAAGGTCAAAAAGTAGATCTAGGTCTAGATAGAAATACAAATGCTTTCAAGGCCTTCTTAGGACACATGGGGCTTCTTGAATCTGAACATCAGCCTTCCATAAATTCTGGATAATTCTGAGTTCTTATTGATTTGATTATTTCCTCTTTCATTCCTTCTTTCCCTATATTCTAGAACCCCTGTTTCATAGATAATGGATCATCTTATCCTAATCAAGTGTCTATTAATCTCATTTTCATGCTTTCCACCTATTTACTTTTCTGATCTATATTCTGGAGAGTTGCCTTTGTCTACACTCCTGTTTATTTATTCTCTTCCCAGCTTTGCCTAATGCGCTATTCTAGTCATTCACTGAGTTTTTATTTCAAAGGTGTGTATGTTTCATTTTTAGGGAAATGGTTTATTTTCCAATATGCTTGTTTCTTTTTTTTTTTTTCATAATATCTGGTTCCATTTTTATAGTTTCTTAAAGATTTAAGTTTTTAAGAGTGGTTTTAGGTTCACAGCAAAATTGTGAGGAAGGTACAGATATTTCCCACATCCCCTCTGCCCACTCCCCGACTTACATAGCCTCCTTTGTTAGCAGTGCCCTCCCTGCCCCGAGTGGTACATTTGTTAGAGTTGGTGAATGTACATTGACAAGTAAAAATCATCTGAACCATAGCTTACATTAGGGTTCACTCTTAGAGTTGTACATCCTATGGGTTTGGATAAGTCTACAATGACACTATTCACCATTATAATAGCATACAAATATTTTCATTGCCCTGAAAATCCTCTGTGCTGCACCCATTCACCACTCCCTCAGAATGATTTTGATTCTTTTATTTTATACACATTTACCTTCAGAGCTTCCCTTGGACTCATTTTTATCATCTGAGGTTCTTCAGAGTCTTTTTCTATGCTTGTTTGTCTGCCTCTCAGGCATGATCTCCATTCTTCATTTGCTTTGGAATTTTGGTTTTTGAGCTCCTCTTCAATGGGGTCATGTCTGTGGGAATCCTGTGTCGCCTGAGCAGAGGGTGTGGCCCACTGAACTATTCTGGATTGGCTTCCCCAGATGCCGCAGAGGTATCACCAGCCTGGGACCCGTTACGGATCAGTGCCTTGGCTTCTCTGCTCAGAAATCAAACTTATGAGGTAAGTAAAAACCATCAGCCCAAGGGAGGTGCAGGTTTGTTTACAAATTCCCAAGAGAACTCTTTGTTGTTAATGCTCTATCCAGAGACAGACAGGCTTCCCTGCGATCTCCTAGTTCCTCCAAACAGAATTTTTTTTTTCTAATACACTCTTTCACTGAGGATACAGCTCTTTAAGTCTCAGCTCTACATGGGGACCGTATATCAAAATCCTGGGCTCCCATGGGCCCCATTTGTCCTGTGAGAATGTGAAGTCCAAGCCCTCAAGCTACCAAGACACCCAGTCTCACTCCTGCACCCAGCAGGGCGGCTACAACCCCACTCAGCACCCTGGCTGTCAGCTCCTCTCCACTCCCTGGGGATGTCCTTGTCCTTCTTGCTATACTTGGCCAAATGTTTCTAGGGTTTGGAGGGAAGTTTTTCAAGAGCAGGAGTCAGAAGCCAGTCTCTGAGATGGATCTGTCCCCTGCCCCACCCACCACGGGCCTGTCTGGCCTCAGTGAGTCTGAGGGTCCCCCGGGCATCAGGGTCAGGGGTCCAGGAGGCAGGTGGACTGTGAATCAGGGCTCAGCATATGGGCTGAGTGTG
Source organism: Camelus bactrianus (assembly GCF_048773025.1). Classification (NCBI taxonomy): domain Eukaryota; kingdom Metazoa; phylum Chordata; class Mammalia; order Artiodactyla; family Camelidae; genus Camelus; species Camelus bactrianus. The sequence goes on from NC_133551.1 coordinate 58,817,228, forward strand.
GACACAGCTTTGGAGGATGGCAGAGGTGCTTGGTAACATCTTTGGGACCATGCCAGTGTCCATAAGGCTGTGTTTATGTGTTCGTTCCTTTGCCCACGTGCCTGAGCTTGCATGGGCAGCACAGGGAACCTCTGTGACTGAGGCATGGATCAGTGACAGATAGGAGTGCAAACTTGCAGGGTGCCACACCCTGATGCCTCTAGGGAAGGAACAATCTGGATCTTATGAGCCCAAAGTGGGAAGGAGGTAGCCCGGGGCTATATCAACATCTAGGTCTCCATATGAGCTCAGGTGCTTTCTCAGTGTGTGACTTTAGGTAAGTCAGTTCTCTTCCCTGAGCCTCAACTGGAAAAACAGAGATATTACAGGCCACCTAGCAGGGTGCCTTGATGACGATGATAACATGGGCAGGTGCATGGGGCTCAGTACACAGTGATGCCTTAGGAAATGGATCAGGAGCCTCTGTGCTGTGCTCAGTCAGGGCAGACAGACCTGAGTTCAAGGTGTCGTCAGGAAGGAGGTGAGCTGGGACTCAGAACATTCATTTCCCCAGGTGAGAAGTGATGGAAGTCTTTCTAGACAGAGGAACCAGTATGTGCAAAGGCCGGTGATGGTGGAATGTTCTAGGCTGGTGAGTGGTTCTGTGTAGTTGGTGGTAGGGGGAGAATGGAAGGGACTGTAAGTTCTAGGGACATCTAAGAAGACCTAGGGGATGGAAATGGGGACCAAAATGTTCCAATGGGTCATGGTTGGCCAGAGCTGAGCATGGGTCAGAGAAGTGGGGCTTTGTGACAGCCGTCAGCAGACAATGGACATGCCCATCCTCAGAGAATTTGGACCTCTGAAACCCAGGAAGTGATTCCTAACCTTACACTCAGCATCATGGGTCCCTTTCAGTGGCCCTTATAGATGGATGCTGGAGGTCCGGACAGAGTCCTCAAAGGGATGCAGCTCTGATTAAAGGGGCAGAGCTAACCGGCCCATGGGTTGAAGGAAAGAAATTTGCCTAGTATATCAGCATGCTGTTGATATTATCATATTGTTTATATACAATTAATCGATAATAAGATAATAATATAAATTATATAATTTATATATAATTACATACATTATAAAATTATATAAATAATTTATATAATTTGTTGATAATAATATCAGTATTTTGTTGGTTAGCAATATTGTTAATAATAATTAATAAATATTACAGCTATGTTGAGGGCTTACTATGTGCCAGGCACTATTCTAAGTGCTGTGTGTATGTGTACGTGTACGTGTATGTGCGTGTGTGTGCGTATGTGCGAGTGTGTGTGTATATATCAGGTTATTTCATCCTCAGAAGACCTCCTAAGGAGAGCACTACTATTGTCCCCATTTTACAGATGAGGAAACTGAAGCACGGAGCAGTTGAGTTCAATAGAGATGTGGAGTTTGGTGTCGGGTGCTGGTAGCACAGACTTAGTGGTCAGTAGGTCAGAGTTCACATCCCCATCTGGCCCCTGACCAAGCTGTGTGGCCTTGAGCAAGTGACTCCAGCTTTCTGAGCCTCAGTTTCCTTCTCTGTCAGATGTAGGATGGGCAGGACCCCTGGGGGACCCCAGGCCTGGCAGGGGCTGCAGAGATGAGAGTGCCCCCTCCCTCCCTGAAGGTATCTCTGGTTCCAGGCACCTTTGGGGTTGGGGACACTCAGAGGAGAGGACGGTTCCCTTAGTGAGAGATGCGCTGGCTGAGCCACCTTCTGAGAATTGCCCTGGAGTTCATGGGGCCCAGAAATCCCAGGGATGTGAAATGCCAATGTCACCTCTGGGGTCCAAATCCCCCCTGACAGGGAGCAGTGGATCCTCCACACCAGCTCTGCAGCCATCGGCAGAGGGGCTGAGCTGCACAGATAAGACCGGACTCCCCAGTGCAAGGATCTCTGTGATTACTTCTTATTATATTGTCAGCAGTTAATTATCACTTGTTAAACAAGCGTGTGCCCAGATTGCTGGCTTAATTTCCACAAAGGTTTGCAAAAACTTCCTTTCTGTTATTTACGAGGGCTCTCCAAGAGAGAGACACTCACTGTTAGAGATGGAGCCTTTTTAAATGCAGATTTAAAAAAATAAACAGGTTTCCTTGGCTTTGAGTCAGGACTCCTTGTACGAGGAACTGAAACACTCTGTCTAGTTTAAGCAGAGGAAAAAGAGGGAGGAGGAGGGAACTGGCTCCTCGGGGTCCTGCAGAGCTTAATGAACTTGGATCTGACTCAGACCAGGAACAAGGACCCCGACAAGACCTATCCACCCCCTTCTCTTCCGGGTTTCATCTTGGCTTCTCTGCTTGTCTATCTTGCTTCCTTCTGAAGCCAGGTTTTCTCAGCCTCTCACTCACCTGCAGACATGGCCCTCCTGCCTCCCTTGCACAACACATACCCTTGCATATGAGCTCAGCAAAGGTGATGGCCAGACCTGGCTTCCAGGGGCCCTGGACAAATCCTTAACCTCGCGGATCCATGTCTGTCTCCCAGGCAAGCCCTGCCTTGCATTTACTCTGTGTCAAAGGTACACAAGGAAGTGTAGCTGCGGCTGCTGTTGCTGGGGTGTGGTTATTATGAGAATCACAGCAGCAGCAGCAGCAGCAACGACAATAAAAATACTGTCCTCTGAGCAGAGTGGGAGCCCTGGGAACTGGAGAGACAGGGATGGATGACTGGTGTCACTGGTCAGGCCCTCGCTGTGCGGCCGAGGGACCCGGAGCAGGTGCCGTGGGACGTCAGCCCTGAGCCACGAGCCCCGACTTCCTGAATTGTAAGAAGGGGTTATTGAAGGGATAAACTAAGATAACAGTGACCAGCACACAAGAGTCGCTCAATAAATGCTGGTTTGCTTTCCAACACAGCATCTGTACCATGGCAGGGTTTGGTAAATGTCCAAAAACTGGAGGGAAGACGGAGAACACACAAATAATATTTGGAGTGACTAAATCAGGCACTTAGTTTAAAGGATTCAGCTTAGCATCTAGAACACACTACATCCACAATAAACACGACACATTCTGATTGTTAACCTCAAGTTTCAGTGTGAAGCATTGGGTTGAGGAGGGCAGAGACTGGGGAACATGAGGCAGGAGAGAAGGAGCTGGTCCCCTAGGAGAGGCGGGGTGGCCCCATACTTGGGCCCCTCCCCACCAGGCCACCTCTCCCTCCATCTCCAGCTGTAACTGGAGCTCTAGTCTCTCATTGTGCTTTGCAAGGTGAAAAGTGGTTTCTTTGGTTCCAGTGAACAGAGCTGTGCTGTCAGCTTTGCTGGCTTTCTCTCCTATCTTTCCCTGGAAGAGCTTCATGAAAATGATGTTGAAAAAAAAATGATGTCTGTAGTTAAACGAAAAGAAGAATAAGAGAAAAAAAGCATCATGAGGAGGAGGGGGAAACGAGGAAAGAAAGGAGGAGGAAGTGCCTGAGGGTGATTACAGGGAGGTGCTGTGAGCCATCCTTTAGCCAAATTACTTTTTAGCAAACAATCAGCTCCCTTCACTTCATAATGAGCCATCTTCTTTGTCTTCTATGATATGAGAGGTTTTTTTTTTTTCTTCTTATTCTTTTCCTACCCAGCCCTGGGCCCTAGGTGCCCTAGACCCCTGCCCTGGAAAATGGGATTGATCCCAGCAAAAACTCCAAGACCATTCAGTGTAAAACCAGAGGCACTCAGAGTAACCTTCCAGCTGGGCTGTGAGCAGAGACACAACTTAGCCATGCAGGGAGTGGGGCCAGATTTGCCCAAAATGTAGTGGGGAGGAGGGGGAGGGGACATCGAGGTCAGAATGACTCTCCCTCAGCCAGGAGAGTGTCTGTGAGGGATGTTCCTTATGGCTCCCGTGGCCTGGACAGGTTAGGAAGGTGCATGGCCACTTCACCAGCGCAGGCAGGGCCTTGTCTGCAGAGGGCTGTGGCTTCTGGTTCCATCCTGGTGGTTCTGGCAGACAGGAGCAAGCAGCTCCTGTCCACATCCTTCAGCACCTGCGGGGTCTGTCCCACACTGGCCCATGTCCCCTGTCTCGTAATTCCCTCCCTCCACCCAAGGGGCCTCCTGCCTCCCAGTGCCCAGAACAGGCCAGTTCCCTAATATGTTTAAGCACCTGCTCTGTACCAAGTATAGATGGGGTGCTGGGGTGTGGGGTGACTAAGGCAGACACAGTCTGTGACCCCTGGAGTTTCCAATCAAGTAAGATTCGTGGACATCAAAGCAATAACTACGTAAAGAATCAGGCATCACAGGACAAGGGCCGCAGGGGGCCTGCCCTGTCAGGGGAGGTCAGGTGGGCTTCCTGGAGGAAGCAGTACTCCAGTGCTGAGACCTGATGGACTCATAGGTAAGATCTCTAGAGGGTTCTCCAGGCAGAGGGAACAATATGTGCAGAGGCTCAGAGGTTCAAGTGGCAGAAGAAAGGCCTGTGTGACGGGACCATCATGAATGGGGGGAATGTGGCAGGTGCTGAGGCTGCAGAGATGGGCAGAGCCAGACTGCCGGGGCTTCAAGGCCAGGTGGGGACTCTGGGACAAGTGCCCCAGGAAGCCAGTGCAGAGTATTGAATCATGCTTTTAACGCTCCCTCTAGCGGCCGTGGGGAGAATGGGTGGTTGAAGGGTAGAGACCAGAAGCAGCAGGACAAGGATGGAGGCTACTGCAGGGGGCAGGTGAGCAGTGACGGGGGGCCTGGCCTGCGTGCGGCAGAGACGCAGTGGGTAGGGCAGGAATATTGATAGGATATTGGCATCAATGATATCAGTGATACTTGAGAGGTAGTCATGTTGGGAGACAAAATGTTTACAATGCAGCCCTTGCCCCATCTGCCCAAGAGCAACTGATTCCTTCTCATAACTGGACCGCCAGGGGACGCCCCTTCCCAGCTCACACGAAGGCTCACCTGGATGAGCTCCCCCCACAAGAGCACCATCCCTCCAGCTGCCTGTGCTCCTGCAAGGATGCTGCTTCGGGTTTCCCCAGGGAGCAGTGGCTGCATCCTGGGATAAGGACGCAGAGGTCTGTGGTCCCTGGTGGCTGGTGATGAGGAAGCCATGGAGGTGGATGAGCTGACCTGGAAGGGGAAGACGGGGGCAGAGTTCTGTCAGGGCTCATCCTGGTCTCCAGGTGTCCGTGCAACCCCAAAATGGAGCAGCTCAGAGCTCAGAACAGGAAGAAGCGATGCAGATGGAATTTCACCGAGGATCCTTTCACTCTTCAGCACATTAGCAAGACCCTCAGCGCCGGCAGTGGCGTGCTGGGGTCACCTCACACACTACTCAACACCCGTGCTCTTTCTGGAACGTCCCGGAGCGGCATCACACCTGCATGGGAGCCGTGTCCGGAGCTCAGAGCCCAGCCCCGGCCCCGACCTCGGCAGCTGTGTGAAGCCAGGGGGGGGTTCCCCGCCAGGCCACGCCTGCAACCTCCTGTGAGAACAGGGGTGTCGCCAGCAGCTGCGCCCCGGGGCTGCTGTGACAGGTGACGGGACAGTGTGGCCTTTAGGACAGCGTCTGACACGGGAGCGGAGCCAGCGCTCCGGGCACTCAGCTCTGCAGCAAGTGTCCACCGAGAGCCCCGGGGGCGGGCCCTGCCTCGGCCCCAGGGAGAAGCCCAGGTTCCAGGAGAGGAGACCCTGGCGTTAAGGGTGGACCGCGGTGGGGAGGTCGGGGAAAGAGCCAGGAGGACAAGGAAGCAGGGGAGGTGGTGGCGGGTGCTGGGGTCACAGTTGTAAACAGGGGTCAGGGAAGGCCTGTCAGAGCAAGTGACACTGGGGCAAAGACTGGAAAGAGGGGAGGGAGGGAGCTGGGCAGACACGGGAAGAGGCTCTGCCTGGAGAGAAGGGCGAGGCCAGGCGGTGAGGAGGAGCAGGCGCAGGGCTCCTGGTCCAGGAAGGATGCAGGGCTGGAGGGGAGCCAGTGACGGGGAGGGGCTGCGGGATGGGGGACACGCACGGCCCTGGGCCACCCACAGCGTGGACTGTGCCCCAGTGAGGCAGGAGCCATGGGGCGTGGGGCAGAGCAGAGACGGGTCCACCCTGAGTCCCAGAGGGTCACCCGGCTCTGTGGGGTGAGTGACGGGAGAGGGGCCAGGGCAGAGGCAGGGACCAGGCAGGAGGCCGCTGTGCAGGTCCAGGCATGATGGTGATGGACCAGGGTGAGAAACTGGAGAGCGGGAGAAGACCCCAGATGTGGGGTCAAGTGAGAGTCAAGCCAAAAGAAGCTGGGGAGGTCTATCCATCAGTATTAAGTATTATTAGTTTTTTGAACTTCACACTATTTTACCGAGCATCTCCTCCCGGGAGAAAGATTCAAGAATGAATTCCATAGCAATGTTATTTATGAAAGTTAAATGACTGGAATTGTCCAAAAGTTTAAATGGGAGTTTAGTTAAATAAAGTATGGGACATTAATTAAATGAACTACAGTTGACCCTTGAGTGGGACTAGGGTTCATCCATGAGTAACTTACAGTCAGGCCCTTAACATCCTCAGTTCCTCCACATTAGCAGATCCAACCAGCCATGGGCCGTGGAGAACTGCAGTATTTACTACTGAAAATTATCCACGTGTACAGGGACCTGCACAGTTCGAACCTGTGTTGTTCAAGGGTCAGCCGTATTTTCAAAAATACATAAGGAAACAGAAAACTGGTCAGACCGGAGCATCAGGTAAGAAAGCTAGACCTCTGCATGCAGCCTGTGGAGGCTACATATGGCTGGGGTTCCTCAACACCCGTCCTCCTCCGGGCCCCCCGCAGGGGAAGAGCACATCCCGCCGCCTTCACATCAGGGCTGGGAGACCTGCTTTAGTCAAAGAAACATGAATGGCAGTGGGGAGAGTTGCTTCCGGGTGGGAGCATTCACACCCAGGGTTCAAATTCCTGTCCCTTCTCCCTCCCGCTAGTGGCCATCAGAGGTACATGTGGGGATACCAATGTCCTAAGACAATGGTGCTTCCATCAGCCCAAGTCCCTGAGCAAAGCCCTCCCCACGGACACACCAGACATGTAACATGAGCTTGGCTGTCCCAGGAGAAGAAGGAGGTTATCTCATCCCACCCCAGCTTATCCTGATATTCTGCCTTGTGAGCCCCAAGTGTTCAAGTGTTGCCTTGAAATCTCTGACATTGGCAGGACCTCAAAGGCCCACAGGGGTACCCCTCTTCCTGCCAGAGATGCCCCCCAACCCCCAGCAGAAAATCACCTCATCCAGCTAGTTTCCCTATTAGCTGGAGCACCTGTGCTCCCCCAGGTCCTCACAAAATGGGCTTCAGCCGCCTGCCAGTGTGGAATCATTCAGTCAAACCCACAGCATCCTCTGTGGGAACCAGGAGACGCCTCATCCTCTTGTTGCTACAAAGCCTGCCTCCCCCCGCCCCTGCTGCAAGCCTCGCGTGGCCCCGCATGGCGGGCAGCATCCTCCTCCCCCCGGCTGTGGGCAACTGTGACTGATAAACCGCTGCCACCCTCATCTGTCCAGGGACAGGTGTTGTGTGTTTAGCCGTTTCATTGTACTCAGGGTAAAAGATCCCCCCTCACCCAGGTGGGGAATAGGAAGTAATCAGAGCACAGTCGCACCAACGGGAAACCAATTGTGAAAGTATGTATTTGTATATAAATAGAAAAAGAATGAGGAGAAGCATCAGCTATTATCTTTGGAGGCGAGAAGCCAGTGGTTTACACACATTTGGCTCGTTCTCAGTGTTTTCCAATAAGTGCTCGTTACTTAGATTCAGAGACAACTCAGTGTTACTACCGAGAGAGCCGGGCCCCGGCAGCCATCCTGTCCCCGGCTGCGTCTCCGGCTCCCGGTGCTCTGAGCGTCTGTCCCGCCCCGTTAGCCCTTTATCACAGATGGTTTTGTTCTCTAGTTGTCCGCCCTGCATAATTTAGCGCAATCATATACTGTCTTGTTCTCAAACGTTTAGCTTAGTGTGTCTTGGCCTCAGTCTCTCATCTCTGAGTGCAGTGGTGACAGGAAGGGGGATCTTTCCAGGCATCTCAACACCTCACTCCCTCGGGGCCTGGAATAATAAAAGCTAACTCTGTGCCAGGCCTGTGCTCAGCACTTCACGTGCATTAGTTCAGGAATCATTTCAACAGTCCTATGAAGGAGGCACTGCTGCGATGCCCTGATTTTACAGATGAAGATCCTGTAGCACAGAGAGGCTTAGAAACTCATCCAAGATCACACAGCTCAGAAGTGCCAGAGCTGGGCCTTGAACCCGAGCAGTCTGCTCCCCAGTCCCTGCTCTTCCTGCTCTGTTGAGTGTCTGCCTGGACTGTGCCCGGACCCTGTGCTGGGTGCTTGGTACCGAAGTCCAGACGGGGGCGCCTGTCCCTGCAGGGGCCCAGCTGCTGCACGGCAGCACTGCTCTAGAGGGACAGCATCACTGTGTGACTGTGGCCAGCGCTGTCCGCTGGGTGGAGACCATCAGGCACAGCCGCCGCCTCAGGCTGGCGGCCGCCTCAGCTCCAGAAACTCACTGTCAGTCCTAAATCCTGTGGAAGTTTATGGCCCAGCATAATTGTTCTAATTGCCGTTGTCATGGCTAATAACATTATGTGACAGCCATAAACTCAGAAAATCTGAAGTGGGCCCTGGAGAAGGGAGCCACTGACGATGGTTTGGATGAGATTCAAAGGGAAGCAGGAGGGCTTCGGTTCAGGGGACTGGCTGTGTGTTCTGGAGACGGAGTGTCTTTTCCTAGATTCACCCAAAGCCACACTCACAGGAGATTAGAATCAGAGAGCGTTAAGCAAAACTGGATGATGAAAGGTTAAAATCATTGGGGATGATCAATGCAGAGCTTAAGATAAATGGCACAATCCTAAATGCAAGGGATGCGGAACAGGACAGTCGGGGGTAAGAGGGGGACGTCTCTGCACCCTCAGAATGTGAGCATCGCGGGACCTTAGAAACAGCACGGCAGCCCTCCAGGGCACAGAGAGGTACAAGTGGTGTGAGCTGGGGGCCCAGGGGCCTGGATTTAGTCTCAGCTCAGCTGTTTATGAGCTCTAGGGCCACTCACTTACCGGGTCCGAAAAGCAGGGAGGCCGGAGGCTTCCTTTATGGAGTCAGTGAATCTGAAATGGTGTGATGGGTGAACAGTGTTGAGCACAATGCCTGCACCTTGTTGTAACTGATAGATGTGGATGCAGATATAGATGGATGATGGGTGATAGATACAGATAGATGATGGTTGGATGGATGGATGGATAGATAGATAGATAGATAGATAGATAGATAGATAGATAGATAGATAGGCAGATGTATTATCAGGGCTAGAAGGACTCTTCTGAAATCTTCAGACCTCTGTCTGCCCGTTGGAGTCACCTGAGGCCTCTAGAGCAACCCCATGGCAGATGCCCACTAGCAGGGCTGGTCAGGTTGGTCCCCGCAGCATCCCCGGCACCCAGGACAGAGCTTGGCTCAGAGTCAGTGCTCTCCGTTTCACCAGCTGTGACATCAGGGCAGGGGTAGTGCCAACCTCAGGGAGGAGGGTGAATCTGGGGCGAGCTGACAGGAGCCGGGCACAGAGTGGCTGTGAGTGAACCTTCTGATACCTACTGATCCATGTTCCATCCACAGTCCAGCCAGGAATTCCACAGGGGAAGGAAGGGAGGGGATGGCGGGGTGTAGTGAGGTGAGGCCCCATCCTGGGTGCCCTGAGTGCTGGCTTTCATCACCTCAGCTCTCACTCCTGCCTGGTGCAGCCATATCTCCCACCCTCACTCCTGACCTGGCGCCCCAGGCCCACCAGTCTGCCCCCCCTCCCCCTCCCCCAGCCTCTCCTTCCTCACATAGCTTGTCTGTCTCAGTCCTCCAGGTCCCTGAGCCCCTCCTTCCCCAAGGCCCTCTCTCTCTCTTTTCTCTGCCCATGTGGAATGGCCTCTCCTCACGTTCCCCACCCCTGAGTCCCCAGTTCACCCTCCAGACTCCCCTCCAGCCATTAACCACGCAAAGCCATCCGCGCACCTGGGCAGGTCCTGAATGTTCCCTTCAGAGTCATGATCCCATTTGTAGTTTTGATGTGATGATGGGAAACTTTGGTCACAGGTCCAGCACAGGAGCTTCCAAGCCCCAGGGCCCCGCACAGCCTGGCTCAGGGTGGGACTCCAGAACCGTGGGCTGGTGAATGAAGCAATGAATGAAGGTGGGTAGAGTTGAAGATTCAGGGCCGCCTGGGGCACACAGGCTCGTGGGCCAGAGGGGACACTGCACCTGGGGACCGAGGAGGGAGGTGTTCTGACGGGGTGGCAACAGGGCAGACCAGGGTCATGGTCTGGAGTGATCAGGATGCAGGTGGAGGCTGGACACAGCCCGCCCTCCTGTGGGGCTGCCCCACCCAGAGCCCTTGGGCACCTGGTTGTGGGCCCTAGGCAGCCGGAGGCCTGAATATCTGTGGACCCTGGGGGTAAGAGTACCCTGAGTGGCACAGGGCAGAAATCAGGAGTCCCCCAAGGCCCCATCTAAGGGCAGTTTGGGACAGATTATGGGTCTTTGAACCCAAAGTGCTGGGTTCAAATTCTGACTGTGAGCCTCCTTGATGTGGGAGTTTACCTAAGTCCCTGTCCCTCTGTGAGCTGTACTTTCCTCCTGCATCAGTAGAGCCACTGACCCGACCCTGCACTCTGCAGAAGGTCAAGGTAAAGGTCAAGAAAGCCAGACCTACTTTGTGCTTCTTAAAGGACAGAGTGTCACCCAGTGCCCCAAAACAGCGCACACCTGCAGCCCTCCGAGCCTTTGCCACGCTGTGCCCTCCCTGGGCAGACCCTTCTCCATCCTCCTGTCCGCGAGCACTGCTCTTCTCTCCCGTCTGAGGTTAATGTCTCCATCTCTGTCACTGCCTTCCCCTCCCCAGGGCCTCTTAGCTGCAGTGCATGCTCGCTATTCAAGCAAATGGTTTTATTACGCACCCAATGCCTGTCAGGCCTTCAGCACAGGGATGCTCTGATCCCTTCCCAGCTCCATCACTTCCAAACCATGGAGACGTGGGGCCTGTCCCTCGGTGTCCTCATCTGTGAAACAGCATGACGCTAGCAGCACCCACCCCACGGCGGGGCTGACGTCTGCAGCCCAGTGACTGCCCCGTCAGTACAGCACGAGGACTCCGTGTATGGACGATCCCCAGGACACTTCGGCTGCAAACAAAGACAGACGCTCAGACTGCAGCAGAGGAGGAGTGTGTTGGCTCAACTCTCGGGGCGATGCGGGATTGCCGGACAAGAGGTTACTAGCTCTACACCTCCTTCTCCTCCCTCCCTGTGTCCCTCCCTTCTCTCTTTCCAGCTCTGACTCTATGATTCTCTCCAAAACTCTGTCTCATTTCTCTCTTCTAAAGAGCAATGGGGTTAAGTGGATGGGAAATGAGGAGGGCACAGACATCTCTTGCTCTATTGACCCCAAAACGAATAGACAGCAGCCTCTGTTGGAGCCTAAGTGTAGAATCCCGGGAAGAATTCTGACTGTCTGGCCTTGACCCCCAGGGTGCCCACCCTCACCGATCCCTGAGGCCCAGGATGCGAACACCACGGGGAGTGGCTCCCAGGAGAAGCAGCTGGAGTCAGGGGGCCAGCTCACAAAAGGATGGGGACCCAGGGCAGGAAGGGACAACAGACCCCACCATAGGTGGCCCTGCTCCTTCCAGCTCACTGTCCAGTAGGGGAGTCCACATGCCACCGGAAGACATGGTGAATCCCAGCTCCCCAGAGGGGGAAACAGAGGCTCCGGGAGCTGAAGAAGGAAGTGCCCGCGTGAGGACTGAGCCCAGGTCGGTTGGGGTCCACCCTGTGCTGCCTCTGCTTCTCTCTGCTCCTGGGACATCGCCCCCACCCCAGTCAGCACCCTGACCACTAGGGACTGTCATTTACCTAAGCCCCTGGGTCTCCACGGGGCCTAGAGGACAGGGACCTACCCTTGCTCCTCTCTGCTCTCCCCACTCTCAGCAAGGGGGTCCACCCTTGCTGAACCTTTGCTGAACCTGAGAGTGGGCAGAGGGACGTCCTCCCCAAGTGGGCTTGGCCCCCCTGCCTGCCAAGCCTGTGCACATTTTATCTCCCGGGTACCAGCACGGCTCCGCCCTCACTTCCTTCAGTGTTACCTGCTCAACAAGGTCCTCACAGACACCCCGCAGCCCTCCCATCACTCTCTCCCGCTGCCCACTTCAGGTCCCTGCACGTGGCCCATCACCACCGGGCACTGTCATCTGTCTCCCCTACTAGGACACCAGCTCAATCCCCGTGCCTTGAACAGAGCCTGGCACCTTGTAAGTTGTTGGGTGAGAGGGTGAATGGGTGAAGCCTCATTTCCCCGTCTGGAAAAGAGAAGTCACTCTCTGTGGTCTTCAGGGTCTCTCTTACATCCATCCCCCATAAGGTCTATCTCTGGGAAGCTGGGAGGACCAGGAAGACAGGAAACGGTGGGGATGGATGGGTGCAGGTCTGAGTGGGGGACCCGGCAGGGGTGACAGCCAAGCCCTCCCCCTAACAGGGCTGGGCTGAACATTTCATTTCACACTTGGTGCCCAAGCTTGCGTCATGGTGCTGGCCAGGAGCCCTGTGTGCAGTTTTTAAATGTGATGTGCTGTAGGTGTATAATTGTCAGAGTGGTTTTGCATATTTTGATAAATCTATAAATATGATGGCTAATTATCCATCATTAGCATATGCTTATGTTCTGCATAAGTGTCTATTGTTTCCCACAGAATGCAAGTTGCCAATTCATGACCAAGACACAGTGACACCAGCCTGATGGTCATGTGTCCCCACCACCCAGGTCACAGAACATGTCCATTCATCGTCCTGGGGAGAAGGGCAGTGGGAACGGTGGGCAAATCTCCCTGCACCACAGGCAGGTCCTGGGGTCCTGGAGCTCCAGGAGGGACAGAGTGTGGGGTCAGGGTAAGGTCTGCCCCAGCCACCAGCCTGGACAGGTTACCTGGGCACCTGTCTGTGGCTCCACCCAGGGACCTGCAGGGGTTCAGAGCACAGTGGCTGGAACCTGAGGATCCTGGAGCCCCGTCTGCCCTCACTTGACCTGGGGTCACCACCAACCCTCAGTTTCCTCAGCTGTAAAGTGGGGGTGAGCACAGCTCCCTCTTCATGGGGTGGCTGTGAGGATTCAGGGAGTGAGAGCAGGTGAAGGGTGCCCAGCACTGGCAGGAAGTGTTCACCTGTGTGAACTGATGCTCCCACTGTCGTCACCCTGGGGCTGTGACAGAGGAGGCACATGGGCCCATTTTACAGACAAGGCTAATCTCTGCAACAGCCACCAGCTGCTAACAGTCCCTTGGGCCCAGCGCCTGCACGCATAGCCCCATGTCACCTTCACAAGCGCCCTATGTGGCAGGTGCTGTTACGTCCCCTCTCCCAGGGGAGGAGGCTGTGCCTCTGGTGGGTCACGTATTTCCCTGATCACACAGCCCGAAGGGGACAGAGGCTCAGAGCAGGACTTTCTGCCCCCAGGGCTCAGGCTTGGCCACCAGCCCAGACCCCATACGACCTGGGACAGTCACAAGCACTGATGAGAAGGTGGTGGACACTCGTGGCTGCCTGCCCAGCAGCCCACCCCTCCTTCTTTCATTCACAGAACCCTGGGTTTGTTCTGCAGTAATAGGCTCAGACCTGGTGGGCCTCCCCAGCCCAAAGGTGAAGCCAAGCCTTTTCCAGACATTGTTTTGGGAGTGGGTATGTGACCCAGATCTGGCCATTAAGATGTGAAGGAAAATCTGCTGGTAGAGGGGCTGCTTCTGGGAAATATTTTTTTGGCCTCCTTCCACTCTCTTCTTCTCAACTTGAATGCTGTAGTATAAGACATGATGTTTGGAGCAGTGGCAGCCGTCTTGCAACCATGAGGCAATAAGCTAAGGAAAAAGGCCAATATGATCAAGTTTGATAAACAGAAAAGAGGGAGAGACCTTGGGGTTTTGGCATCACTGAGCATCTGGCCAACCCCAGAACCACCTCCCTCCAGACATCTTTTTATGCTCGATCATTACATCAATTGCTTGAGCCGTTGTTGTTGCATATTCTGTCACTCCATACCCAGTACATTGTAACTGATGGAAGCTCATGTCTCTCCTGATCCTCAACACAGAGAGTCAGACCTACACCTCTACACCTCTGTACCTCTGTCTCCCATATCAGGCCTTGGTAAGTGTTGTATCTTATTGCATCTGACCCCCACACAGGTCACAGCCCTACAGTGAACCCCGATTGCCATGAGCTGAATAACATGGATGGATGAGGGAAGGAGTAAATCAATGACTAAATGAACATAACGGATGTAAAAGTGCTTTGCAAATACAAGATAAGATTCTGGAAGTTTCACGGAGATGGGGGTTGGAAGAAGGTGCAGGGTGGAGAGCAGGGATTAGAGAAAAAGATTCTTCAGGGACAGGAGGCTGCATCTTCTTCCCAGATGTCCTCCTGCCTCTGCATCCTGCTCCCACTGACATCAGGACTGAAACCCCACCTACCCCGTGTGCAGTCAGCACCCTGGGCTGCTGGAGACTGACTGCCAGCGCCTCTCTCTCTCCCCAAACAGACCCAGAGAGACAGACTTGATGCTCTGTCATTTTCCCCCTAAAACTTGTTTCAAGAATCCAAATGGTTATCATTGCTTCAGCAGCAATTCTCTGCTGTGTTATTTTGTAAGAGATGGAGGACGGAGCCCCGGGAGAGGAGGCGGCAGGAGAAGTGAGGAAAATCGTTTAGGGTGAACAGGCTGGAAAATTTCAGCTCCAGGTTTTGCAGGGAAACTGGATTAAAGAATCAAATCAAATGCATTTTGCCATCAGAGTAAGAGATCTGTCTCCCCCCAAATGCCTTACTTTGACAGTTGGCTTCAAGAGATTTGAGAGAATTTATTTATCCAGCAAATAAATCAGGTCTGACTGAAATAAGACTCATTCCATCACAAGAACTCTGTTAACCGCTTAACATAATTGTGGGTTACCCAGAGAGGGTTTTTTTTTGGCAAAAGTGATGAGTCTTTTTTGTTGTTGTTCTTTTTCCCACCGAAGCCTCGTGTTTCTGGTGCCTGGAAAAGTCCGGGGAGGTAGGAATCAGCAAGTCCATGGCGGGAGAAGGTGTGGAAGCCGGAGACCCAGCCCAGCACAGCCCTCGTCCTCCTGTTCCCCTCAGTCAGAAAGAGCACCAGGATGGGGAATAGCAAAGGCATCTTTCCTCCTCTGAAAACATCATTAAAAGAGGTTACCAGTGAGGGAGGGTATAGCACGTGCCTAGCATGCACAAGGTCCTGGGTTCAATCCCCAGTATCTCCATTAAAAATAAATTTTAAAAAATTAATTACATCCTCCCCCACCCCACCCCCAAAAAAAGACATTACCAGAGTGAAACATATAGAAGATCCAGCAACAGCCAACTGCCTCCGTTTCCTCATTTTTAAAAACAATAAACTTGATGACGATCATTCCCTAGAGAGCTGCGGTTTCCTTGAGACACAGATGCAAGTCTTCTGTGCAGCCTGGCACACAGTAGGGCCTCAAGAAGTAGCTGCCCCCACCTCCTGACCCACCCACCTCGCAGACCTCTGGGAAGGGCCCCAGGGCCGAGTCCTAAGCCACAGTTTGCAGGAAGTCCTCTAGAATATTGTCCACGTCAGCTTCCCTCCCCAAACTAAACACTGTCACTTCTCTGTGTCTTCGGAAATGACAGAAATGACACATCGTGTCCCCATCTCTAAAAACAGCATGTTTGCAAATGTCAGATCCCTTGCCTCCCCGCAAGGGTGTGCATGGGCACAAGGGTGTGTTCGTGTGTGTCATGTGTGTGCATGTGCTTGCGTGTGTGAGGGGCTCCGTGGGAGAGGACCCTATACCTAACATCCTTAAAGGCCACCAGGGTGATCTCCTACTGCTGTCTCTAAAATAGGGACCTGGGGACCAGGGCAGGGAAGACAAGGCCCCCACTAACAGCCTCCAACAGGTGTCCTAGGTCCTGTCCATTCTGCCTCAGTGTGGCAGGAATGCACTTTTTCATAAATCTCGGGATCATCTGGTGAACCCCACAGTTGATAGCACATCGCAGATCTGCTGACAAAAGCATTCATTTGTACAATGTCAATATTTGAGTTATAGCCCAGGGTTTGTGACTGTTGTAGCATTTCTTCATTTCTCATTCTTCTGGGAGCCTCGAAGCAGGGAAGAGGCTCACTTTACAGACGTTGATTGGGATCCGCTCTGTGAGGTCTGGGCAGCAGGACTGACAGCAATGAGCCAGGCCCCCAGGAATCTCACAGCCCAGGTGGGAGGCAGACACACAGAAATAAACACCCTCACCAAGCACGGTCAGTGCTCCAGGCTCCAGGTACGCATGGGGTCCTGAGCCCAGAGCAAGATATATGATAGAGCTGAGGAGACCCTGGTGGCTTCCTGGAGGAGGTGGCATCCCAAATGAGTCCTGAAAGGTGAGTAGGAGTTGTCCAGGCAGAGAGGAGGCGGGAGGCCTCTCCAGGCAAAAGGAGCAGCTTTTGCAAAGCCTTGGATGGGAGACAGAGGGAGGGAGTTTGGGGAAGTGGATGAAGTTCAGTCGCTGAAGCAGCAAGGGAGCTGGATAGAGGAGGGTCAGGGAGGGCACCCGGGCAGGGCACAGGCTACTGGAGGACGCAGGGACCAGGGTCATGTCCAGAGGTGTGGGGACCACAGGGCCAGATCTGATGGAGCCAAATGAGGAAATCAGTTTGCCTATGCAAGATTTGAGGATTAAATCACTGCTCTGTTTCTCACTAGCTGTGTGACATCAAGCAAGTTGCTTGACCTCTCTGAGCCTGAGTTCCCCATCTGTAAAATAAAGGTTAGGATATTATTAACCTCATAGGGTTGTGAGGATCAAATGAGATGATGCATGCAGAGTGCTGACACTTAGTAGGTACTCAGTACACAGTACCCTGGGCTAGGAGAGGTTACCTCTACCCCAGAAAAGGGCCAAGGGGCTAGGGTTCCCTGTGGTCTCTCCATCCTCCCTCCTCCCTCCCATCAGCTGAGGGGTGCTGGCAAGATGTGGGGGGAAACCTTCTAGAAGGAGACATCATAAAGCATGAAGCTCAGGGACCTGCTCTGGGACCCCCGGGGATTCTTTGTCTACTCTGTCTACTGGATGGCTTCCAGAAGCTTCTAGACTATTTAAGTTGTGTGTGATTTACATAAATCTAAATATTAAGGCAATAGACTTAACGTCAGGCACCCATCAAGAGGATATAGAACGATCAGATGCAGTCAGCCAAGGTTAGGATAAAATGTGACCCTCAGACGGGGGCCGGGGCCCAGCCTGGTCTGTGGGGGGCTCTGTTTGAGAGAGGAGATTCTATTCCTGGCTCCTCCTCCCTTCACCTCTTGTGTGACCTCAGCAGGGTCACTTCACCTCCCTGACCCACGGGGTCCTCACCTGAGAAGCTGGGAGTTGAAAATATCCTCTCAGGAGATGGGAGTTAAATGACACAAGACAGGACAGAGCCAAGTGCTGGGTCACCCATGGGCAGGGCTCCATGAATCAGACCCTTTGGTGAGGACGGCAGCAGAGCTCAGATTCAGCCCTGCCCCTCGAATTTCTCGCCGTGGGCAGGAAGGACCCCCATCACCCAGAGAAAGACAGAGGGGCCTCCCCAAAGGTCCCACGGACCAAGGCCAGACCAGCACGATCAGGTGAAGAAAGCGGGGCTGAAGATGTAGGAAAATCCAACATACAAACCTACACACATTCAGTGTTCCCAGACCTCCCTGCCAGCCCACCTCCCACCTGCCTGCACACCTCCTCCTGGCATCTGGCTCCAGGCCTGTGGAGTTAAATGAGACACAGCATGGGAAGAGCTTAGCTGAGAGCCAGACGCAAGGTCAGTGCTCAGTGCAGAGCAGCCTTTACTCTGTTGGAAACAGATAGGGGTTTGGGAAAGAGGCAGAGGACCTGAGTTCAAATCCAGTCTTCAGTCCTTCCTTGCTTAACCTCTCTGGGCCTGTTTCCTCATATGTGAAATGGGGAAAACATAACTTCACTCTTGGCATGGAATGGGGGTGGGGGAGGAACCGGAGATGGAGGGAACCAATCAGACCTGAAGACCCAAGGCCAGCTCCGCCCTTCCACATGATAACTGCTGGTCCCCTCCTCTTCCTCCTCCTCCTCCTCCTCCTTTCTCTCCTCCTTTTCTCGTCCTCCTCCATCTCCACTTTGGTGTTGGGGTCAAATGAAGGACGGGGCTGCGAAGACATGCAGAGATGGAGTCCCAGTCACAGCCTCGGTCCAGTGTTACATGCCTCAGTTCCCTGCCAAGTGTTGTCCAGGCTCTGGGGAACCCCCTAGTGATGGGGAGCCCCCCACTCCTGGACTAGGTGGCAAGAATCCCAGGGCACCAGAGGACATGAGGCAGGGAGCCCTGAGCTACCCCTGCCTCCAGACACCGGCCTTGCAGGGTGCAGCCGGCCCAGGGCCACATCCTGAGAGGTGCCCCCAGCACCGCAGGAGTGACTTTTCCCCAGTAACCCTAGCTGCTATGGGAGAGAGGATCTGTGTATAAGACAGACAGTCATAAAAATAAAAGAAAAAAAGAAAAAGAAACTCTAAAATCTCCTGGGAGAAAACAGTTTGTCAACTTCTCTTTGAGTCATTTGAAAAAAATTAAGCTGTAAACACAGTGGCTCTTTAAATATTAATTCAGGGAGTGAAGGAGCCCTGAGCCCATGGCCTGCAAGGCAGGGCCTGGCAGGCAGGGACCTCAGCCCCCTGCTGTGATGTCCCAAGAAGGGCAGAGGGCAGCACCGCGTGGAGAGAACCCTCTGCTCTGGGAGCTGCCTCCAGCTCTGCCTGCTTTTGCTGTGTGGCCTTGGGAAATCCCACTCCTTCTCTGGGCCACCTCTCTTCCTTGTCCCTTAGGGGTGCATCCCTTAGGTACAGGGGAGGTTATGGAAAAGATACTGTGAAAAAAGACAAGAAGAGACTTCTTACACTTGGAAGGTAAGAAAGAAAAAAACCAAGGAGGGGCAGCCCTGGTCACCATGACCCTCCCCTTAAACCTGACTCCCGGGGCCTGGCTGCACTGGAGCCTCCATCCTCCTCCGGGAACCCTGGCAGTGTCCCCGACCCTCTCGCTCCCTCTGGGTTTTTCCATTCACCTCAGCTCTCCACCCAGCTTCAGCGACCAGTGACCACCACTCGGGCCCTGGATTCACCCCCACCTCCCACCGCAGGGTCTTTGCACACACTATTCCCTCCGCCTGGGGACTTCCTCCCTGCCTCCCCCTTCTTACTCCTCAGATCTCGGTGCAGGTGTCCCCTCCTCCACCTTCCTGACAAAGTCAAACCCCGGCACAGGCTTCCCGAGCCCTGGGAAACTTGTCCTGGGCACGCTGGTCACAGGGCAGGTTCCAGGTCGTTTGGGGGCATCTGTGCCCCCACTGGGTGTGAGCTCCAGGCCACAGAGTGCCATTGTTCTGTTCACCTCTGTCGCCCCCAGAACAAGGCTTGGCACATCGTAGGTGCTCAGTGAGCACCGCGGGAGGAGGGCACGGAGGGAGAAGCGCTGGCGGAGTCACTCTGCTGCGAGAAGGCGCCTCAGAAACAGAAAACAGTGACACAGGGCAGGAAGAGGGAGGGCGGGGGACCTGGGGCTCTGTCTCCAGCTAGGAGCCCCTGAGGCCGCATCAGGGGACAGAGGATGAGAGTCGCTCTGGGAAGCTCCGGGGGGAGGCCCGAGAGGCGGGAGGGACAGGATGGACACTTGGTCTCCCCAGAGGAATACTGTCTCCCGCTCAAGGCTCCTGTCTTGAGAGGATCCACCGCTCTGACCATGTCCCTCCCCGACTCCCAAACCACCCATGGCTCCCAGCACAGGCCTGGTCAACCCACGTCCCTGCCTCACCTCCTCCATTTGACCCCACAGACCCTGGGCTTCAGGCCCACAGACTGTCCCCTGGTCCCTAATCCACCACACTCTTCAGCTCAAGTGTCACCTCCTCCAGGAGGCCTTCTCTGATTCCCTTTGGTGTTTGTCCCTCCTCTCTTCCCAGATAACCCAGCTTCTGTCCCTCTCACAGAGCTTGTTGCCATCTCATCCCCGGGCCGTGAGCTGCTGGAGGTGACAAGAGGTTTTATTCCCTCTCCCTGATGCCTGGCACATGGCCCGGCACATGGTAGCTCTCAAAGTGGGCTGGATGGATGAGAGACTGAATGAATGAATGAGTGAATGGATGGATAAATATTTCTAGCCTCTATTTATTCAGGACCCACGTGTACCAGGCACCGTGCTTACATTTTACAGGCACCGTTTCATTTAATCCTCCCTGCAGCCCCTTGTAGAGTGCCTGATGTACACCCATATTGCAAATGGGGAAACTGAGGCTTGGGGGTTGGGTTCCCTCAGCGAGTTAGCTGAGGCAGTTGAACCCTTCCTGCTCAGCTCCACCTGATGTCTCTCGATCTCCTGAGCTGAGCCCATCTTTCTGGATCACATCCAGGGCGTCCCTGCAGATCCCTCCACTCACTGAGGACCCATGATGGCTGCTTTGGCTGAAAATCATGACCACAGACATCCAGCCTCAGTTCTAGAGCAACAAAGAAGAACCTGCCTTTTCCCAGAGCGTGTGCAGGGATGAGCGTGTCTGCCCAGGGAGACCCCTGCCTAAGTGACAGTTGTATCCATGGGAGACCCCTCAGTCCTGCCCACAGACACTCTCCACACTCATTATTAGCAGGGACCCTGCTTCTCTCCCCATCTGGGGCTGGCGGCCCTCCCAAGCCAACGCAGATGCTGGCAGTTCCCTCTCTGCTGCTCTGGCATCATCACCTATCGATCATGATGACTGAGTGTCTAATGTCAGGGTCATTTGTGTATCTCCAAGGAGCAGAGGCCACGGGCTGTTCAAATCCCAGAGATTCTGGGGAGGGGAGGGAAATACCCAAATGAAAAGCAGAGGGAGTGAAGAGGAAATAGGACGTGCCAGGGAGATTAATCCGCTGCTCAGACATGAAAGAAATACATTCAATTATGTTTTATTGCATTTCATTTGAATGTACGCATCGTAGTTCGCTGCCTGCAAGCCTCGGATTACCCAGAGAGAGAGCACAATGAAATTTGAGAAAATAAAAACACAGACAGAACAGGCTTCTGAAATTGGAACCAGTAAGACTGAGAAATAAAAGTCAGACTTGAGACAAAAGCAGCTACTTGGCACCAAGTCCCTCTCAGCACAGGCCCCAGGTCCCCATGGCATGCAGCCCAGAACCAGGAACCTTCAGCTAGATTGTTCTGATCCCCAGCATCAGGGAAAGACTCCTGACAGAGTCAAAAGACCCAGGCTACCACCTTGAACCTGCCCCAACATGCTGTGTGACTTTGGGCAGGTCACTGTCCCTCTCTGAGCCTCATTCCCCAGGGGAGAAATGAGATGCCTGAACCAGATGCCCTTAAAGAATATGGGGAGCAAGAAGAAATCCCACAGGACCGAGTACAGGTTAAAAATAACCCCAGAGACATCCTTGGGGGCTGTGATCTCCCCAGTAGAGCCCTTTGGTGACCCTGTGCCAAAAGGTATGTCAGGTCAGCCAGACTGGACACAGTGTGGGAGGGAGGGATGGGTCCCTGGTGCCTTCCACCTCCCTTACCTCACCTTCTGTCTCCCCCATGAGTCCCGCCCTGTGCTCTGTCTTTCCACCATCAAAACTGCTCCCAGAAAAGGCCTTGGAAATCCTGCAGGTACCTGGTCCCCCAGGACAGCATCATCCACTTGCTGAGAAATGGGTACTAAGATTCTCAGGCATCAGAGAGAGAGTACATTGGCAGAAGGGGAACATCCAGCTTCCCGGCCATTGATTCTTTCCACCTTCAAGGCCAGAAACCCATGGGGGATGCAAGGAACTCAGGAGGGGCAGTTAGTGTAACACCCAAATGCCGCTGCCATGGCTGGGGGGTAATGGGGCACCAGCACCTCAGTAACAGGGCACAGTAGGAAGCAGCTCAGCACTTTTCAAACCCTGGCAGCAGTCATGACTCTTCCTTAGCTGCCCAGAGCAAGAGGGAGGCTCCTAGCAAGCGCTGGAGACACAGTCATGAACCAGACACAGCCTTCGACCAGAAGGGCCATCAACCCGGCTGAGGCCCCACCATGCCCGGCATCAGTAAAAACACACTGACGTCCAATCATGTATTCATTCAGCCGATATTTAACTGAGCAGCTACTGTGTGCCAGGTTTGTCCTAGACACCAGCAACAGCCCAGACAGAACACAAACATCTCTTGTGGAGCTTGTATATAAAGCCCTCTGCAAAAGGCAAACAGTAGCTGACATTTATTGAGCCCCTGCTGTGTGCACAGCTCAGCACTTGGCATGGCCTGTTCCTGAGTTAGGCACTATCACTGTCTCAGGGGAGGGAGGGTGTGTGGTACCCAATTCCGGCCCCTCCCACCTGGGTGCGGCCCGCTATCCCAGCATCTCCAGGTGCTGGCAAAGGCCACACATAACTTTTTCGGAGAAGACTGATGGAGGTCCGACAGAAGCTGATCTTACAGGAACCCCAAGGCCCTGGGGGGTCACCCAGGGACTCTCTGCTGATCCTCCCCTTCCAGCCATCCCTGGGAAAGTATCATTCTTGCCATTTTACAGGTGAGGAAGCCAAGGCCTGATCACAAAACGGTTGGTAGCTGAGGCCTGACTTCACCTGGGGCTCCGTCTCCTGCCTGTTATTGCAGCTTTGTGACCCTGGGCGAGTTCGTCGCACCTGTTTCCCCACCTGTGGAGCAGAGGTGAGAGTAGTACGTCCCTCACAGAGCGAGCAGGAGAATTAGGAAACTCGGCATCGTCAGAGGCCAGCACAGGGCCCGGCTCACAGCAGACACCAGGCTCTCAGGTCACGCCGCCCAAGGCCAGGTTCCTCGCACTGCCCCCACCTTGGCAAGTGCAGGATGCCGCTTTCTTGCCTGGCACGCTCAGCGCGCCCTGAGACCCCCCATCTGCCCTGAGTGACGGCCTCGGGACATGGGAGGGGGCGGGGTCATCCCACGCCCCTCCCACCGCGCTGCGAAGTGAGCTCTCCCAATACTCACAATTAAATGTGGATACTTATTTGTCTACAACACATTATTTTACGACACATATTTACACATATTATGACACATTTATTATTTATTTACAATACATATTAGTTGAAGTGAAGGGGGAAAAAACCCCATTATGATTTAGACAGCCCCATTTCCTCTAAAGGAAAAAGACAGCAACATTAAAACATCATTTTTATTTTTAAGTCATGTCTGCTTTGCATTCTCTCAATTCTAACGGCAGTCAACTGCAGAGACGTGAGCTTCAACAGAGGGACGCGTGAGTCCGTGAAATGGCAACTCTGGATAGACATCAAGTCTAGCGTGCGTTTGCCGGGAGAGAGGGTGTGGGAAGAGGAAAGGAGGGCAAGGTTGCACCGGGGTTACCTGCTCTTTGCTCTGGGGGGGGCCTCGGCTCTTCACTTGTGGGTGCACTATGGGGCCACCCAACCCAGCATCTGAGAGCTCAGATTTTGCAGGAACCCAACAGGCCCGAGTTCCACTCCCAGTTCTGCCACATATCAGCTGGGGGAGCTTGGGCATGAAACCCAGCCTCAGTTTCCTCGTCTGTAAAATGGGCATTGTAACAGTGCCCAGCCCACAGGCTCTTTGGGAGAATTAAATGAGACAATGCCTACAAAGCCCTGAGCCAGGATCTGGCGTGGAGCCAATACTCCAAACACATTAGTAATAATTCTGCATGTCTTTAAAGATATTTTTTCATATTTTAATATTTCTAAGAAGTGGAATGTGTCTCACAGTTGAAAAGGACATTAAAGTGCTCACGTCTCTTTTACTAGACACTATTATAAAATTGATGATGGACCTCTAAATCCACAGAATCTGAGACCTGAGGACATATGATATGAATGGAGGACTGCATTCCAGTGAAGGGCCCAGGCACAGACTCGCTGGAACAAGTTGTCCATGTTGAACTCACTCTCACAAGGTAAACCCAGGTCTTGGGCCAGAGACTAATGGAGATTTGAGAATGTTTACTTTGCTTAGTCCTGGGAAAGGAAAGAATTGTCTGCCCTGCCCTCTTATGGCAGTAGAAAAATTCACGTGCCAGATTTTTGTGGCCAGCCAGGACGGAGGAACAGGGTCTGGGCTTACCTTCCTGCCGGAAATAACTGACCAACCAAGCAACCAAATAACATGTATGAAACAACAGTTTTCAGGACACTGAACTCCCAGCGATGAGAGACAGTGATCCCTGAGGGATGGGAATGAATGAGATGAGTCCATGGTTGCTCCAGTGAACATGAGTTTCAGGATGCAGGGAGGACACTCTAGGAGGAGCCAGTGGACATCAGCCAGTGGACACTCATCAGCTGAGGAGATGATGAGCTTTGAGTCCAAGGAGAACAAGAAAACTGAGGTTCTCAGTACAGAATATTGCAGCAGAGAGAGCTACACAGAGAGAGAACCCTGGGAATCTGCAGAGGGTCCTCCTGGAGTATCCAGCTGAGTACTAATCAGCACATATGTGTGAGGGGAATCATTGGGATTGAGGAAAGAATCCTTCAAGAGGACCGGAGGGAACAGTGCCTGGTGCTCACATAGGGCTGAGAACAGTGCTATTCCCATATCCTGACTCACGGAGCATTGGTAGAATACTCAGAAGAATCTTGTGTAAGTAGTGGGAGAAATTACCTTGGGCTGCATGATGCTCTAGTGTCACCTATCAGTGCTTAAAAGCCAGACTCAAAAGGAGCAAACTGTTTCCAGGCAATTTAAGTGGGTCCTGGAACAGAGCTCAAGAATATTTATAAGGACACAAAAAATATCAACCATCCTACATGGCAAAATTGAGAATGGTACCCAATTAAAGATTAGCAGGCACACAAAGTGGAAATATATGACCCATGATGAGGAGAAAGTCAATTAATTAAAACCAACCCTCAACTGACAGAGACATTAGAATTTGCAGACAAGGACATTAAAACTGTTATTATCACAGTATTCCATATGTTCAAAATGCTATGTAGAGACATGGAAAATTAAAAAAAGAGTCTAATTAAAATTCTAGTAATGACATTATAATGTCTGGTGAAAAATATACCAGATGGGATTAATAGATTAGAAATTGCAGAAGAAAATATTGATGAAGGCACAGCAAGAGAAACTATCCGAAACGAAACACAAAGAGAAAAAAGAATTTTGCAGAAATGAAAGAGCTTCCATGAGCTGTAGGACAACTTCAAGCAGGATGATATATATGTAATTCAAGTTCCTAAAAGAGAGAGAGAGAGAAAGGGAGTGGGAGCAGAAAAATATTTGAAGAAAATGGAGAATTTTTCTAAATTTGATGCCAACTCTAAACCCAGCTATCTAAGAATCTCAACGGAATCCAAACACAAGAAACAAGTAGAAAACTATACCAAGACACACCATAATCAAATTTCCTAAACCTAGTGGCAAAGAGAAGATGTTAAAAGCCAACAGAGAAAAAAGAAATCTTAAGTACAAAGGAACAAAGATAACAATGATAGCAGATTTCTCTTTGGAAACAATGAAAGCAAGAAGACAGTGAGGCCACATCCTTAAAGTACTGAAAGGAAAAAATCATCTGTGAAAAATATTTTTCAAAATGAAGGTGAAATAAAAACTTTCTCAGATATATGAAGAACTTCAATACTAGAAACATTAAAGATGGTCCTTCTGGCAGAAGGAAAATGATACCAGATGAAAATATGAATCTACACAAAGCAATAAAAAGTACCAGAAATATAAATTTTTCTTATTTAAATTTTGTTAAAAATAACTGACACACACACATGCACACACACATGGTAAAGCTATCATTTTTATATCCAGTGAAAAAAGTCTTTGAAAACACAACGTCATTTACAATAGCCCCAAGAAAAATGCGATACCAGGTATAAATCTAATAAAATATGTATGGTATCTGTATGCTGGAAACCACAAAATGCTTTTGAAAGAAATCAAAAAAAGACCTAAATAAATGAAAAGACATACCATATTCATGGTTCAGAGGACTCAATAGTGGAAAGAGGTCAATATATCCCAAAGCGATCTATTGACTTAATGCAATACCAATCAAAATTCAAACAGAAATCACTTGTTTAAGAAGAACTTAATTCTAAAATTTATCTGAAAGTGCTCTAGAACTGGAATAGATAAACAACGTTTGAAAGGAAGAACAAAGTTGGAGGAATCATACACCTTAATTTTAAGATTTACTATGAAGCTATAGTGATCAAAACAGTGGAGTCCTGGCAAAGAGACAGACATGTAAATCAATAAAACAGAATAGATAGTCCAGAAATAGACACACAAATACAACAATTTGATATTTGACAAAGATGCAAAAATTCAACAGAGAAAGGATGTGTTTTCAACAAACAGCACTATAACAATTGGTCATCCATAGGCACCCCCCAAAAAACAGAACTTTGACATAAACTTCATACTTTATACAAAATTAACTCAAAATAGATACAGATCATAGATAAATATAAAAAATAAACATAAAACTGCAACATTTTAAGGTAAAATATTCATGACCTGGATTTAGATGAAGAGTTCTTACAAATGAAATCAAAAGCATAAACCATATAATAAAAAAGGATGATACATTAGAGGTGATAAAAACATAAAACTTTTGTTCTGCCAAACATACCATCAAGACAATGAAGAGACAAGGTTACAGAATGGGAGAAAATATTTGCAAACAACATATTCAACAAAGGATTTGTATGTAGAAAATAAAAGGAACTCTCAAATCTCAAAATAAGAAAACAAACAACCCAATTAAAATAAAGGCACAGGTAGTGGCAGAGAGTTAGACATATATAGATCAATAGAATAAAGCAGAGAACCCAGAAACAGATCCACAAAAATATGCCAACTGATTTTTGACAATCAAAAAGCAATTCAATGGAGGAAACAGTTCTTTCAACAAGTGGTGCTGGAGCAGTTGAACATGCCAAAAACAAACTTCATCCTAAGCCTCACATTTTATATAAAAATTAACTCAACATGAATCACAGACTTAAATATAAAATGTAAAACTATAAGATTTTTAGAAAACAACATAGAAGAAAACTTTAGAGATCAAGGGTTAGGCAAGAAGTTCATAGACTTGAAACCAAAAACACAATCCATAGAAGGAAAAATTGATAAATTGGACTTTGTCAAAATTAAAAACTTTTGCTCATCAAACTACTTCATTAAAAAAATGAAAAGAAAAATTACAGAGCAGGAGCAAATATTTGCAAACAACATATCTAACAAAGGACTAGTGTCTAGAATATATAAAGAACTCTCAAAACTCAAAGGTAAGACAAACAGTCCAATTAGAAAAAGGGCAAAAGATGTAAAGAGATTTTACCAAAGAGCACAGACAGTGGCAAATAAGGACGTAGAAAGATGTTCAACATAGTTAGCCATTAGAAGTATACACATTAAAACCACCACGAGATACCACCACATTCCTAGTGGAATGGCTAAAATGAAATACCAATTGCTAGCAAGGAAACAGATCAATTAGAACTTTTGTACATTACAGGTGGGAATGTAAAATAGTACAGCCATGCTGGAAAATGGTTTGATTAGTACTTATACTATTAAACATATACTTATCATATGTCACAATTCTCCAGAGCAACAAAACTAATAGGATATATATAGATATATAGAAAGAAATTTATTATGGGGGTTACTACATGCAATTTTTGAGGCTGAGAAAGCCCACAATCTGCCATCTTTAAGCTGGAAGCCCAAGAAAAGCAGTAGTGTTGCTCCAGTCCAAAGTCAAAGACCTGAGAACCAGCAGATGGATGATGTAACGTCTAGTCTAAATCCAAAGGCTTGAACAAGGAGTGCCCACATCCAAGGGCAGGAGAAGGTGGATGTCCCAGCTCAAGCAGAGAGCATACTTGCCTTTCCTTCACCTTTTTGTTCCACTCAGGCCCCTGGTGGCTTGGGTGATACCCACCAGTACTGCTGAGGACCATCTACTCTGCTCAGTCTACTGAGTCAAATGTCCATCTTCTTGAGATGCCTTCACAGATACCTTCACCTACATTCAGAAATAATATTTTATCAGCTATCTGGACATCTGTCAAGTTGACATATAAAACTCATCATTACACTACATGACAGAGAAATCCCACACCTGGAAAAATAATACAGACTTATAATGAGACATTTCAATACTCATCTCACAATTATTGATAAAGTAAGGAGCTCAAAAATCAGTAAGTATATAGAACACTTGAACAGCATGATTAACCAACTTGGCCTAAAGTGGTATTATACCCAACAGCAGCAGAATGCACACTCTCCAAGGAGACATAGAACATTTTCTAACATAGACTGTAACTTAGGCCATGAAATAAGCTTCATAAGTATAAAAGGCTTCAAGACAAAAACTATATATATTATCTGATTTTCATGGCAATATATATCTGGAAAAGTTCCCAAATACTTGGAAATTAAATAACATACTTCTTTTTTTTAATTGAAGTATAGTTGATTTACACTATTGTGTTAGTTTCAGGTGTACAAGTGTACAGCAAAGTGATTCAGTTATACATATATTTTTTCATATTCTTTTTCAATTTAGGTTATTATAAGAAATTGAATAAATTTCCCTGTCCTATATCATAAATCTTTGTTGTTTATCTAACACACTTCTAAATAACCCATGGCTCAAAGAAGGAATCAAAAGGGAAATTGAAAGTATTGTAAAATGAGTGAAAATGAAAACACAACATATCAAAATGTGTGGGATGCTAGCGAGGGGGAATCTTACAGCACTAAATATCTATATATGAGAACAAGAAATATTTTAAATTAATGACTTCGGTTTCCACACTAAGAAACTAGAAGGAAAAAAGAGCAATTAAACCCAAACTCAGCAGGAAAAAAAAAAAAAAGATGTAATAAAGGACAGAAAAGATATCTACAAAATAGAAATCAGAAAACCAGTACAGGAAATTAATAAAACCCAAAACTGGTTCTTTAAGAAAATTAATAAAATTGATTAACCTCTAGACAGACAGTTCAGGGGAAGAAAGAGAGAGAGAAGACAAAAATTATTAACATCAGATTGAGAAATGTGTCATAATACAGATTCTTTATGCCAATAAATTGGACTATAAATGAAATGGGCAAATTCCTTGAAGGACACAAACTACCGAAGTCCAATCAAGAAGCAGCAGACATCTTAGATATTTTAAAAATTGAATTTCTAATAAAAAGCCTTCCCACTCCACACACACACACACACACACACACACACACACACACACACACACACACTCCAGTCTTAAATGATTTCACATGGAAACTTCTTGTTTAAAAAATAAATGATACCCATTTTATACAAACTCTTCCAGAAAACAGAAGAGGAGGGAATCCTTCCCAGCTCATTCTATAAGGTCAACATTGCCCTGATAACAAAACCTAACAAAGACATTACAAGAAAGGAAAGCCAGAGATTGATATCCTTCATGAACAGAGAGGGAAAATTTCATAACAAAAGTTTAACAAATCAAATCCAACAATATCAAAAAAATGAAAAGAATAATATATCGTGATCAAGCGCAGGATGCAAGAATAATTTAACATTTGAAAATCAATCAATGTAATTTACCATGTTAAGTAACTGAAAAAGAGAAACCATACAATCACCACAATAGATGCCAAAAATAAAATTGATAAAATCCAATATTAATTAATTATAAAAAAAAAGATCAGCAAACTAGGAACATAGAGAAACTTCCTCAACCTGATAAAGAGCATTTATGAAGCACCTACAGTTAACATCACTCTTAGCAGTGAAATACTATTAAGAGGAAGAACCAGACTGAAATGCCTGCTCTCACCTCTTCTGAACAAATGTGTTTTAGAGGTTCTGCCAGGGACAATAAGGCAAGAACAAGAAATTAAGACAAGGAACTGGAAAGGAAGAAGTAAAACTGTCTCTGTTCATAGGCGTGATTGCCTATGTAGAAAATCTAATGAAATCTACAATAAAAGTTACTAGAATAAATAAGTATGTTTAGAAATGTTGCAAAATAAAAGATCTTAATGCAAAAAATTATGTTTCTATATAGTAGCAAAGAAAATCAGAAATCAAAACTTTAAAACACTATTTACAATAGCATCAAAAATACGAAATACTTAGGGATAAATCTGACAAAAGATGTGCTGAATCCAAACTCTGAAAACTCCAAAATATTGCTGAGAGAAGATGAAGAGAACTTAAATGAATGGAGAGAAACTCCATATTCTTGGTTGGAAAATGTCAATTCTCCCCCAAATTGATGGATAGATTCAATGCAATAACAAGCAAAATCCTAACAGTTTTTTTTAATAGAAAATGGCAAATTAATATTGAAAATTATACAGAAATGCAAGGGGTTTAGAATGGCCAAAAAGAAGAAAAAAGTTGTAGGACTAATACTATCTGATTTCAACATTTATTGTAAGGCTAGAGTAATTAAAATAGTGTGGTGTCAATAAAGGAAGATAAGTTGATCAGTGGAACAGAAATCTAGATACAGACTCACATCTATATGGACAATTTATTTTTGACAAAAGTGCAAAAGCAATTCAGTAGAAAGAGGATAGTCTTTTCAACAATTGGATGTCCATGTGCAAAAAAGAAAAATCTGAATTTATATCTCACACCGTATACAAAATGTAGCTCAATATTTATTGTAGACCTAAATTCAAGACCCAAATTCAAAACCTCAGTCTATAAAGAGTTCTACAAAAAAATAGAGGAGAAAATATTTATGACCTTAGGTTAGGCGAGGATTTCTTAGATATGACATCAACAGTGCACCTTAAAGAAAGAGACTGACAGATTGGACTTCATCAACATTTAAAACTTCTGCTCTTCAAAAGAGAATAAAAAGATAAGCCACAAACTAGGAGAAAATAGCTGCAACTTATATTATATTAATAAAAGACTTGTATTCAAACTACATAAAAATTCTGAAAAATCAATAAGAAAAGTTAACCACTTATTAAAAAATGGCCAAAGATTTGATCAGAAATTTCACCCCAAAAAAGACAAACATGGATGGCAAATAAGCAAATGAAAAAATGTTCAATGTCACTCAACATCAGTGAAATGCAAATTAAAACCATAATGAGATACCACTACCCACCCATTAAAATGGCTAAAATGCAAAAGTCTCACCATACCAAGTGCTGGTGAGGATGTAGAGCAACTGCAATTTACTCACTGATGTCCTGTACTGCTTTGGAAAACAGTATGCTTGTGTCTTAAACACTTAAACATATACCTACCATATGATCCAGTCATCCACTCTTTAGTATTTGTCCCAGAGAAAGCATATATCCATACAACAGCTTGTGCACAAATGTTCATGGCAGTTTTCTTTGTAATTTGCCAAGACCTGGAAACAACTCAAAAGTCCATTAGCAGGTGAAGAAATAAACAAATTGTTGTATATCCATGCGGCGGGATACCATTCAGCATTACCAAGAAAGGAAGTCCTGATTCGTACAACAACGGAGATGAATCTCAAAATAACCATTATGAGTACAGACTCTGCATGATTCCGTTGCTGTGAAACTGTAAAAAATAAAATTGAATCTATAGCGCCAGCACGCAGATCAGCAGAGGGGGCAGTGGAGAGGGACGGGATGGTGGACGGGCCGAGGGGGCACAAGGAAAGTTAAGGATTTGGATTTGTTCCCTATCATGACTGTGGGGACGTTTTCATGGGTGTATAGCTGCGTCAAACTCATCAAATTGCACACTTCAAAAAGGGAAGTTTATTGCACATCATTATACCTCAATAAAAGCTGTTAAAATATGTTAATAAAAATGGAAGAGGGGAGTAACTCCAGCCATCAGCTACCTTCCATGGGTTGGTTTTGCTGTACTCTGCACCCCCCGCACTGCCCTGGCTTGGGGTTTCCTGGCTGGCACGTGGGCATCACTTGCTCCGCCTTGTAGATGGGCACACCCAGCCTACACCAGCTCTCCTTCTGGGAAAATCACTTCAAGTTCAACCAGTGTGATTATGGAGGAGGCGGGGCAGAGGGGACAGGCCAAGACAGTACCCCCCGCCACCACCGCACTGGGGACACGGGAGCCTCAGGAAGCAGGCTGGCAGTGGGTGACAAGTGTCCTCTTACTGCTCACTCATGCCTTACGATTTCATACAGGTTTGACATTTCTCCAGCTGAGCCAGCCTCCGGCTGCATGAAATCAGGCAGATGAAAGCCGGGCAAAGGGCACCGAGACCTTGGCTCCCTTTCATTTGGCTGCCGGCTTGCCAGGGCCCAGCTGGCAGGACCATTGGGACTGAGAGCGAGAAGAGAGGAAGAGGGAGAGAGAATTCCCTGAAATCCTGAAATCGGCCCCTTTGAGAGTCACGTGGTTCTGCTGCTGTCCTTTCACAGAAGGGGGACATCGGGGGCCCATCCAGCTGTGCAGAGGAGACCCCGGCCATGGGCAGTGGATTCTGCTCAACTCCCTGCACTGAACACCTACTGTGTGCCAGGCCAGGGTGGGCCCGGGGGACACCATCACGATGATGATAGTAAATCCCACACCTTCGTGCTCTCGGCGCCGGCTCTGAGCTCACGGCTCCACTCCAGTGGCACCCACCCAGGGGACATCTGGTAACGTCCAGAGACATTTCTGGTTTTCACACCTGGGGGCAGGTGGGGAGGGCTGCTGGCATCGTGGACAGAGGCCAAGGATGCTGTACCTATCCTACAATGAGGAGGGCAGTACATAGCACAGCCCCTCAACAGGGAACTATCTGATCCAAATGGTGATAGGGCCAAGGTTGAGGACCCCAGATCTGGATTCATTTCTCATTTCAGCCTCACAGCTGTCCTGTGAAGTAGGGTTATCCTTCCCATTTTACAGAAGAGGCAACTGAGACCCATGGAGGCTACGTAAGTCATCCATCGTGACACCTCTGCGGAAAGGCGGAAGCAGGGCTTGAACCAGGTCTGTCTGTGCCCAGAGTCTACACCCTGACCCCCTGCATGGGGCTGCACCCTTAGCATACCATACAGAATCCTCCAGGAGCCCGGGTCCCGAGTTCAAGTCTCCGTGGAGCCTGATGGAGCAATTGGTGAGTCATTAGACCTCTCCAAATCGGGAACACTTTACTTTGTAAACTGGGCCCTTCATCCACGGCCTGGATGAGCATGGGGTGTGTGAACAGCCTCCCGACTTGTGAAAATGTTGGGGAAACAGAAGGGATCTTACATTCACTCATTTACTTACCAAGTATCGTTGGGTGTCTGCTCTGTGCTTGAGCTTGCACTAGGCACTGGACGACCGGTGGATAAGACACAGAGTCCCTGCTCTTGGGGCATTCAGGTTCCGAGAGGAACCTGGAGTCAGGTGGCGCCTCAAGTCCCAGCTTTGCTCCTCACAAGCCGCCGGCCCCTGGGCACTTTCCACCCGCGGGTCTCCCCTCCCCTGTGGGATGTGAGAGCACCCTCACCTCCTCCCAGGCTGTGATTGGAGATCAGATGAGAAAACAGGTGTAAGGCTCTCGGCGCAGACTGGGCACTTAACAAGGGTGCAATGAAGATCGTTTTTATTATCAAGGATGATGATACCACTGCTTGAATAAAACATTAAGCTGGAGTCGTAACTTTCTTCTCTTTTGAGACTTCTGCCCCCTGTTAGCATCCATTCATTTATTCCCTTCTTCTTTCCCTCAGGGCCTTCGAGGGATGGGACAACCATACCCCGAGCCTTAGCCGACTGGACCAGGACTGGACACCTGCCCCAGGCCAGACCAGCCAGACCAGCCAGGCTTTGATTTGGCCTGAGAGACCCTGGCCAGTGCCTGCTGGTGGCTAGCACGGGAGACAGACTCTGGCCCCTGTGGCCCACGTGGACAGGAGAGAAAGAAGGCTGGGCTGCAGAGGGAGGACATAGAGTGGGGATGACAGGAAGGGGGTCTGGCCGTCTTTCCTCCCAGGCCCTGCTGCCCCCTCCCTCCCCACCAGGTCCCTGTGCTGCCTTCCCTCTCCTCCTCATTTGTGCAATCAGTTCCCAGCTCTGACTTAACCCAGCCCAAGTCTCCTGACCCTCCTGTTTCCCTAGAAACCACATCAGTGCCCTCCCCTCCCCACAGCTGCTCTGCATCCCTCTGGGCTGCACACCCATATTGTGTCTTCTCTGGGGCCTGAGCTGGACCCCGAGCTTCCCAAGGGCCTGGGTCCTGGCGGGTCCTCAGCCGGCTTCCTGAAGGAAGGAGTGAAAGCATGAGTGAAGGAGAGATGGAACCAGAGGGAGGAGCCGGCCCGAGGGGTGGACAGACTTGCATTTGATGCTGGCTCCGCTGCTCTGGCCTCCCTGCACATCTGCCTCCCACCGCCCGCAGCATGGGGAGGGGGGAGAACTGCAGGTGACCTGGGGAAGCTGCCCAGCATACGACAGCACCCAGTCAGGGCCATCTGAGGTGACATTGGTGGTCTTAACTGTTTCAAAACGTCTTTTTGCTTTCCTCAGAGATTGCCAATCTAGCCTCAGCTTCCTTCTTCTTCCTAAACATCTTGCAATGCCCCAGTCCTGGAGCCATCTCTTCTGGGGACAGGAAACAGGAGTGCCCCCACCATTGTCAGGCTGTAGAGGAAGAGGGCGGGTTTAGACATAGCTGCGTGGGTCCTTGGTTGGCTGTGAGCGTGGACCTAATCACCCAGAGCGGGAAGCGGCATCCCAGCCTGGAGCCCCTGGGATCTGCCCCCTTCCCCCAACTGACGGGAGGAAGCAGCAAGGTGGGAGAAGAGGGGGCATCTTCAGCATCTGCCCCAGGAGGTGCTCAGCCAATGGCTGGTTGACAGGTAGGGAAAGGGAGGGCCCCAGAGGAGAGGCTCAGCGCCCGCTGAGGGGGCAGGGGTGGCCTCAGCTCCCTGCCCGTGCGGGAACCTCACTACTTACAGCTCTGGGGATGAAGGTAACCCTCTTCTGGCTGCAGAGAGAGCACAGCCCTTTAATGTAATGGGTTGGGCTTTTTCAACATTTCTAGCAGCTCATCGACTTGAGAAAAATATTAACTATAAATTGTTAAAATTCTATGTATCTAAATCTGGCATTTTCTGATGCTCAGATTTCAGCCCCCACATCATGGACCTGCCCCCGGCCCTCCATCTAATCAGCCAGGCTCAGAGGCCCTGACTCTCTACTGTCAGCTCACAGACCGGCCCTGAGAGGTGACTGGACGGGGCCCCTTGCTCTCTGTCCTCTGACGCCGAAGGCTCTGAGCGCTCAGCTGGGAGGGAAGAGGGCTGGTGCAGAGAGTGGCTGGACCAGCTCCCAGTCTGGAGCCTTGGGCGGGTCGCTCCCCCTCCTTGGGCCTCGGCATCCTCATTTCCTCACCTCTGAAAAGGAGTTGACGGCTTCAGTGGGCGATGGGACAAAGTGAGAGATGGCAGCCCAGAGCAGTCACTCCTTTGTGCCCACAGCTCCACCCTGCAAAGACAGAGCAGCATGGAGAATCGTGTGGAATATTTTAGCTACAAGTGGTAGAAAAGCCAACCACTGAAATCAACCTAAGCAGAAAGGGAATATGTTTTGAACATGGTAACGGAAAAGTATGTGGGTGTCCAGACCCCGCTCTGCTCCTGCAGCCCCTCCCCCCGCCCCCCTGCCCTGTCCACCCAGCTTAGGGTCTTGGCACCCTCACTTGCCCAGCATCCACAGACCTTGTCACCACAACAACAGCATTAATAATAATAATAGAAACATTTAGTGAGTACCAACTATGTGCCAGCCCTGTGCTAAATGTTTTCAATGCATTATCTCATTTATCTCCTAGGGAGTAGAGATTCTGAGTTAATCTGCTGAAGACCCATTTAGTAAACAGTCAATTCATCAGATGACCAATTTACCAAAAATTCATTTGCCCAGTGATCTGTGAGATGCTCAGTGACAGGAGGTACATCAGCCCTGGTCTGGGCCTAGGAACCAGGCAGCGGTTTCACCAGAGAGGCAGAAACAGAGGCAGGGCAGTGGCTACGAAAACCAGGACATAAATCTGCAAAAAAAAGGACTTCCAGGGACCGCTGCTGAAAGGGAAGGAAGCCCATCCATTTGATGAATTGCTTTTCTGTGAATGGACTCCTGAGATGAGGAAACTGAGGCACAGAGAAGTCAGGTAACTGACCCAAGTTCACCCAGCAGGGGAGCAGGTGCTGGGAGTTAGATCCACTCTTGTGGCTATCAGGCTTCCTGCAGCAGGGGATAGCCCTTAGACACCCACACAAGTCACTCCCCCTCTCAGCGCCTCACCTTCCCATGTGTTTAAGAACAAGTTGGACTGGGTTGTCGCTAAGACCCTCTGAACTGCATTCTATGAAACTGAGACTCAGAGACAGCTAGCAACATGCCCAGGGCCACACAGCACATCAGCTGGATAGCAGTGACTGCCCCAGCCCAGATTCTTAAGCCAGACTTCCCAGGTTCACTCTGGCTCTGACGCTTACCAATTCCATGGTTTCGGGCAAGTCATTTACCTTCCTGTGCCTCAGTTTCCCCATCTGTTAAATAGGAATGGTAATGCAATGGACCTCAAATGGTTGCTATGAGGATTAAATGAGTTACTATGTGTGAACTGTTTAGAATAGAGCCCAGCTGGCTGACCTGAAGGAATCCAATTTTCCTGAGAACCTCCTATATGCTCTGGGCCACACCAGGCATTTTCTGTAAATGATGCTAATGTACCTGGTTGCCATAACAAATTCACTCATTTAATTGTCACAGCATCCCCAGGGGTTAGGTACTAGCAGCATCATATTTTATAGCTCAAGAAACTGAGGCTCAGAGTGGCACTATAACCTGAGTGCCAGCACCTGGTGGAGTCAGGATGTGAACCCAGACAGCCTGGCTCCAGGCCCTGCCCTCCTCACCAGACCCTGTGCTGCCTCTCCCAACATGAGTTCATTCAAGTCTTACAGCAGCCATGTGAGTTGTTAATCATCAGCCCCATCAGAGGCCACCAGGGCCCAGGCAGGTAATCACATCAGGCACTGTTTTAACTGCCTTACACGTTCGACTCCTTTCATCCTCACCGACATCCTATGAGGTAAGAACTAGAGTTACCCCCATTTTACAGGTTAAGAAAACGAGGCTCAAATGAGGTAAATGACTTGGCTCAAGTCCCACAGCTGACAGCATCCAGGGGAGTTGGGATCCAGGTCTGTCTGAATCCAACGTCCAGGTTCTGTCTCCCCCGTCTGCACTGTCCTCCCAGGGCACAGGGAGTCCTCATGCAGCGCAGTAACAGATACAGTAGTAACAGACAAGTACCCCTCCCTCTGCTGCTCTTCGCGACACAGCCATCGCACAGCCCGGCCACCCCTGCTGCTTCCCGGAAGAGGAAACTCCTGCCCTTTTCCAACCTGCCTCCTGTTCTAATCCTTGGTGATTTTTGATAGCCATGGAGGGGACCTGTCTGAGGCCCTGGACTCCCCTCCTCCCCTACCTCACCTGTCCTCCCTCAAGGTCTGCACCAACCCCCCTCCACACTCACTTCAGTCTCCACCTCCTAAAACCCCAACTCCACCAATCCATCCTTTCCACCAGGACCAGCAGGCCTTGACTCTTCCTCCTTTTCCATCATCCTCATCCCATCCTGCCCCCGTGCCCCTCCTCCGCAGGGGGAGCCCCTGAGCCGCGGCTGCAATCACTCCCTCACACATCCCTTAACTCCTCCCTCTCTCCTTCCCTTATTACCACCTGAGAAAAGCCCAGCTGTCTGTCCCCTCCACACCTGCACCTGGGCAGCTGAGCACACCTGGAGACATCCCTGCCGCACATCCATGGCCAGCAAGCACAGGTGAGCCTGCTACTGCCCAGAGCCACAGAATCTCCATGGACCAGTCAGGCTCCTGCTTTGAAACAAGAACTTCTCACGCTCTATCCTCTTCCCCAGCATCTCGTCACCCTTTTAATTTTCAGCCCATGTCCTTGCTTCTTACATCATGGAGAAAGTAGGAGCCCTCAGGGAGAATGTCCACATGCTCCCCACCAGTCTGCTCCAGTGTCCCATCCTCTGCCTCCCCTCCTGTTACACAGATGAATCTTCTCCACCTTGTCCACTTGGCAAACTCTTATTCACCCACCAAAACCCAGGTCAGAGATCTCCTTCTCTGCCAAGTCCTTTCTGCGCTCTCCCAATCCCTGAAAATAATCCTTCTCTCTCTGCAGCTTTTGACCCACAGAACTACCTCTACAGGGTCCATAATGGGAGACTATTTTCTTGTTCTTAAGTGTGTTTCCCCAGCCAGTCCACACAGCTGAACTTTCTGGCAAGAGGCCAGCACATACCCTGGGCAGGTCTGTGGGACCATGAGCACACTCGGAGGTGTGGTTGTTCCCCAGGGGTCATGGAAGTCGGGGTTTAGGGGAGAGGTCAAGAGCACGTGCTCCAGCCACTCCCCCATGTTTGGGTGACTGAATGGGACCCCTGTTTGTGTGTCTGTGTGGCCTCACTGCCAGGAGAGGCTGGCACTTGGCTCAGGACCCGGGAGACAGTGGGTGTCATGGACCTGGGAGGGGGCATTCTCTCTACTTCTGTGTAGAACCCTGTCACACTCAGGAAGTGTGAGGACCCAGCCACTTGGCACAGGCATGCCGACTGGGGCACGGTGGAGTCACCTGGAGTGGCTTCCCAAGGACAGATCAGGGACTTAGGGAAGGAGAGCAGAGCGGCCTCCTCCCGGTGACAGCAGCTGCGGGGTTAGTTTTGAGCTCCCAGACGGAGGTTTGCAAGAGACCGCACGCAGGTCCCTTGAAATCAGGAGGCACCGGAGCTGGCAAGACCAGGTCTGCCCGTTACATGCCGCATTCCCATCCACTGTCCAGTGAGACGGGACAGCCAGAGGCTGTGGCCATCTCGCCAGGAGTCCTCTTTCCCCCAAGGTCCCCCACGCCAGCCCCTTGCTCTCCAGATGCCAGCGCCTGCCCCAGTTAGGCTGGTCAACACAGAGTCGAGATCCCAAGTCCAGAAGAAAACCTGGCCCAGTGTGATCCTGAAGCCCTGGGTCTCCCCGCCTCGGCCGGAAGCGGTCCCACCCACGACCCCGGAGCTATTCATTAGCGCCTCCAGTGGGCATCGCGGTGGTCGGGGGCACAGGGCCGAGGACTGTCCATCCACAGAAACACGGCCACCCTCACTCTGCAGATTTGTACCCAGGACATGGAGGCTCACCAGCACGTTTTATTTTCTTTGAACAAATCAACTTTCCACCACAACATAAAGAGTAGAATGTGTTCAGATACCAGAGGTCTAGGAGCAAATAGCAATTCTCCAGGTTTTATTGGCCTCACCCTTGCTCACGCACTGTCCTGCTAGGGACCCCCCGCCTGGCTGTGTTCTCAAAGCCCCATGTGTCCCTCCCCCTAGCTGAATGGCAGTATTCTCTTTTCTTGTTTTGTCTCTTCCTCCCTCTCTCCTCCTTCTCTCTCCCTCCCACCCCCCATCGTCCCTTGCTGGTTATAATCTCTGAGAACAGGAAAACACAAATTCAGAATGCCATTGTCTTTTATTAATCAGGATTTATCTCCTTTATTGAAATGCTCTGAGGTGGAGTTTGCAAAAAAGACAATGA
This sequence comes from Camelus bactrianus, assembly GCF_048773025.1. Lineage (NCBI taxonomy): Eukaryota > Metazoa > Chordata > Mammalia > Artiodactyla > Camelidae > Camelus > Camelus bactrianus. The sequence continues at coordinate 58,856,868 of NC_133551.1, forward strand.
CGGTGCCGGTCATAATTAACATAACATCTTTCTCCCTGGAAAACAGGGGTTTTTCCAGGCTGTGAATTTCTTTCCAAAGAGCGGGAGATGATGGGAGGCCAGCCCAGGGACTAGCAGATACCTCACCAAGCAAAGCAGGAATTCAGAGAGAAGGAGGGTTACCAAGCTGAGAAATCAGGGGGTGAGCCTTGAGGAAGAATCAGGGAGACCCCACAATAGGGTCTGGAGCCAGTCTGCCCCTCCCGCCACTAGCAGGACAACTGGGTGCTCTGGGCCTCCGAGGGAGGGCCAGAAGGATCTGCCCAGTGGTGGGACAGGTGCCCTTGACAGGGGTGAGCTCCCTGTCCCCACAAAAGTCTAAGCTAATACTCACAGGACGGTGAAGAGAGGGCCTCCTGCATCACCAGCGGGAGCTGGACTGAGGTCTCTTCCTGTGCTAAGATCCTCGGTCCAGAATGTCTATTTCAGCTTCACATGTCTCTGCATCATTCTGTTGTTTCTGAGAGCCAAGCACACTGTGAATACGTTTGCTAGTCTCTCTGAACAAATCTTTAATTTGAAGATACTTGGGGCCTGGGGTTCTATAAATACATCTGTGATCCTATAATTCTAGGATTTCGTGAAAGGCATAAGACTCTCGGATTCTGTGATTCAAAGACTCCACTAGGGCAGCTCTGAGTCTATGAAAGTTGCTCTGATTCCAAGATCCTGTGTGTCACAGATGTCATGAAAGGAACTAAAAGATCTGAAAATCCTTCAGTGGGAGGGAAGGACCTTCTAAGACCCTCCCCTCTCACGTTTCAGCATCTGCAGGGGGGACACGGGGTCAGTGACCTGCAAGCTCCTCTCAGCACTAACACGTGGGGAACCTGGGAGTCCCTGACTCCACATTCCACCCCTCTCCCTACCTGCCAACACCTGGCCCACCCCAGCCGCACACATTACTCCCCTGGGATAGGTATTAATTACAAGGAGGATGGCGGGTGCAGCCTTGGACACCAGTGGAAATTTTCTGGTGTGAATCACTCAGAAAACAAAGCGAGAGGGAGTGAGAAGCAGGAGCCACTTTCCTTTCAGCACTGTCTGTGTTCCCTGATGCTCTCGCCCTGCTGCACAGAGCCCTTCTCCTATAGCCTCTCTGTGATCTGGGCACTCTCAGTGGGCTCTGAGCTCCGGCTGACCTGCTGGGTTCACTGTGGTTTCTCTGGAAAGGAATTCGATCCTGGGGACAGAAATGGGAGACGAGGCAGGGAGGGACAGAAATGGGAGACGAGGCAGGGAGGGACTGGAATTCCAGAACAGGTGTCCCAGGATGTCTCAGGGCCGCCCCCACCCACCCGCCCCAACCTTAGTAGGAAGGCAGGGTCCCAGGCACCTGTGGTAGAGAGGGAACCTGGAGCCCAGAGCCTGGCAGACGTGGCCGTGGAGGAGAGAAACAGGGGTGCTTGGGGTTAAATCCTCCCCAGCCCGGGTGCAGAGCCCTGCCTGTGAGGGAGAGGGAGTCACTCGGGGCCAAGCATCCACTATCCTGCTTCCTGTGGCCTTGGGCCCCATCGGCAAGAGCATCTCTGGTCAGATGTGAACAGAGGGGAGCCCGCACTTATCCCCGGCCGAGGCAGGACAGGCCTTCGGCTCAAGGACCAGACACCAGGCTGCTTCCCTGTAGGAAGATGCTGTGAGGCCAGAGCCATCAGGGACAGATCAGAATGCAAGCCTCATTACTGCTCTGGCTGGTTTTCCACCTCCCTTCTCTGGGGCTGAGGTGGCCGCTGTAGTAACAGGACAGACACAGGTGCTCCTGGACAGGCTGAGGGGAGAGAAACCAGGCCCCCCGGGGGGCTGAGGGCGGGGCTGGCCTGGGGGAGAAGGGGGTGGAGGGGAGGGATGGAGGCGGTTTGTGTTCGGAGCCCGCGCTCCTCACCAGGTCCTGTGATGGGCACTTCACACACCCTGTCTTATGCGATCCTCACAGCGTTGAACAGTGGAGCTGCGGCTTCTGTCTGGAGGCCTCCTGGCCCCTCACCCTGTGCTGGGCACTTACACACGGTCTCATTTCCATCTCCATGCCCCAGAGAAGTGGGATTTTTTTTCTCCCCATTTCCTAGATGAGCAAACTGAGACCCAGAGGGGCAGTCACACAGCCCATCGGGGTCACACAGGGACCCGCCTAGCTCTTGAGCTGTGGAGTCTGGATTCTGGAGGGTGCTTCTCGGGGAGAGCCAGTGGGAAGGCCCTGAGCAGCTCCCCTCACCTCCCATATTAATTGTATTTGTATCTGGAACAGATAGGGTGGTCGGTCTTTCTTCCCCCTGTTTTTCAAAGAGCGCTGGTCCAGGAGATAACCATGTAATTAAATGAGGAGAAAAGCAAAGCAATCCTCCTAGACGGACCTCACCATCTTCCATTCCTTGTAAATCTATTAATGGACTGTAATTGCAAAGATTAAACCCTTCCTGAAACCTGGTAACCAGTTCATCATGCGGCAAAAAGACTCCCAACGTCGTCCAAGAGCTCAAGAGGGAAAGAAAATCACGTTAATTAGCTCAGCTCGGTTTATCTACACAAAAATAAAAAAACTGTATATTGGTTGCATAGCAATGTGACATTTGCCAATAGACTCTGGCTGCCCTGGGGAGATGCTGGTTTTCCTTCTTCCTGAAGCTTGTTTATAACCTTCTGTTAATCAAACTGAAAGCTGAAAGAGATTTGGTAGTTGGGTCTCCTAAGGACCCGGAGCAGATGTGGGGAGAATGGAGATGAGTGAATGGCAGGGGTTGGGACGAGAGAGGGATCTTGAGATGCTGCCTGCTCCCTTCCTCTAGGCCTGAAAGGGTAAAACCAATCCCCTCAGGCAGGGAGGAAAGTGGGAGGGGGGAGCTGCGTCGTGCCATGCGGGCGTGGGGGTGAGGGGTGGGGTCTCCAAGTGCGCTGGTAGCAGCCAACACTCATCACAGGTGGAGGACTGACCCGGGGAAGGACATCTTTGCCCTTCCCTCACCAACTCTGATCCCACCCATCAGCGACACACACAGGGCCCCGCCCCCCCCCCCCCCCCAGTATCATTTTCCTTGGGAGCCACAGCTCAGCCTTCTCACTTCTCAGTGTTCAAGGAATCGCTGCCCTACCCAGATTCAGGAGTGAGCGGAGCCCCAGACCTGCATCTCCAGGCACAAGGATGGGTTCAGAGATGGGTGGGTTCAGAGATGGGTGGAGTCAGAGATGCTGATTTTCCTGCAAGCCATTTAAGATGCTGATTCTCCTGCAAGCCATTTCTCCTGTGTCCATTTGAGTGGTTTCCAATTTTTGGCTAATGCAAATAAAACTTCCACACACATCCTTGTAATAGCGTTTTGAGGACATATGTTTTCACTTCTCTAGGGAAAATAGCCAGGGGGGGAACACTAAGTCATAGATTAGTATGTTTAACTTTATAAGAAGCTGCTAAATTGTTTTCCAAAGCCGTGGAACCAGCCCACAATCCCACCAGCAGGGAGCAAGAGTTCAAGGGTCCCCACCCTCCCCAACCCTTAGTCTTATGAATTTTAGGCATTTCAATGAGAGTAAAGTATTGTTGTGGTTTTATTCTGCATTTCCCTGATAACCAGTAACACTGTCCATCGTTTCCTGTGCTTATTGGCCATAGTAAATCTACTGTGAAGTGCCCCTTGGAGGACTTTGACCATTTTTATTGTACTTTTCATAAGGAAGTCTTGTACATTTTTTTGGTTGAATTTCATTAAATGTGTTTTTAGGTTGTGTTATCATAGTGAATGCCATTTTTCTTTCACTTGCCAGTTTTTAGTTGCTAGTACGTAGAAATACGACTGATGTATATACAGCAAATATACACTTCCCATTTGGCACCCAAGCCTACAGTAAACGAGCACTTAATTTGAGCTCCCTGAGTCTACTTATGTTTGATGGTACAGAAGATGGCAGAGATGGAGGGAGAAGGAATGAAGCTTTCCTCCTCTGCAAATGAGGGCAATGCTAATAGTTTACATTACATAGCACTTCGTATATGTCAGGCGCTATATTTAATGTGTGTGTGTGTAAACATATACACACACGCATATTCACTCATTTAATCCTTAGATACACCCCATAAGGTGGGTGCTGTCATCACTCACTCCATTTTACAAGAGGAAACTGAGGCCCAGAGAGCTTACGTAACTCCATAAAGGTCAGTAAATGCAGAGCCAGATTGAAATCCTGGCCTTCTAGCCTGTGCTTCCAGCCGTGACGCTGTCCTGTCTCCAGTATGTCCTTGCAGATGACCTTGAAGGTTAATTGATATATGCCTGTAAAGGCTGAGTACAGTCTTGGCATACAGTCAGTGCTCGATACTTGCTGGCTTAGGATCGGGCACCACCCTGTACTCTTAAGAAACAGCAGTGACTGAGCCAGACACAGAGCCCTAAGGGGCTTCCAGTCCCATGGAGAGAACAGAGGAGTGAACGGTCACAGCACAGAGGAGAGGTGGACTAGAGAAACTTAAGGACTGTAGGAATCCAAGGAGGGGCAGGGAATAGAGGTGGAAACAGCATGTGCAAAGGCCCTGTGGTGAGGAGGCTGGCCTGGCCCCAGGTCCAGAGATGAGCAGGGGGATCCACCGTAGCAGGAGCTAAGTAGGGAAGCTGAAAGGGTTCACAGGGTAATTTGGGGAAGTTCCAGAACCAGACTGAGGAAGACAAGCTTGGCATCGGGGGGAGGACAATGCAAAGCATGCAGGATCAGGGCTGGGCTCAGGGTTAGCTCCCCACTCTGGCATTCCATGAGCATGGGGGCTTCTACAGTGACAGCTGCAGGGATGTGGGGAGAGCCCCCTCCACTCTCTTCCCAAGCCCCCTACACTGGGGGTGATGCTGTAGACAGACCCTGGAGCCATCAGGCTAGGGGGGTGTCAGGCGCCCCCACCTTCCCCGGGCCATCCCCTTCCTGTCTCCTACCCTGCCCTCTAAGGCTGTTCCAGCACATTAAATGATGAAGCTGCCTCATTTTGGAAGCTTCCAGCTCATTAACCAGTGAGGAGGGGATGAGTTAGGGATGAGTCCCAGGAGAGAGCCCTTGCCCGAGAGCCCTCCCCTGAGATTCCAGCTGGGAAGGGAAGGGAATGGATGTTCAGTGAGCAGCTCTGAGACCCCCATCCGTGCCTTCAGGAGGCCCAACAGATCTGCATCCTACTCACCGGAAAGGGAAGCGCCACGAGGCCTCCCTCACTGGGTCCCTTCAGCCCTTCTAGGCAGGACCGTGACATGCTGGCTCTAAGGCGGCAGACTCTGGGCCTGCTTGGGAACCGGGTTGTGGGAGCAAAGCCCAGGCCCTCGCGGGGTTCCCCTGCTGGCCACACGTGCCCCCTGTCAAGGGCCCCTTCTCCCAGGCAGGCAGCAGGGCCCACCAATGCCTCCCTGGGGATGGACATAGAAGTGGCCTGGGCAGGAGCCTGAAGCAGGCCTGTGGAGGGGAACCCACCGTGGTTGGACCACAGGGTGATGGGGGCCAGATGCTGGCTCTGGGCTCTATGTCTCTAACTCCCCGTTTCCTTTAGAGGGAGAGAGGGGTTGAGAGATCATGAAATCTGAGTAGGGGTTGGGGAGGGGGGCATTATCCCTGGCCCCAGGCTGAGGATGTGTTCCATGTGCGTGGTCCCCCAGGCAGACACTGAATAGATGCACAAGTCAGCCTCCTCCCTACGTCCCAGGAGGTAAAGACGTGAAACTAGGGGTAAGATGGCCTCTCCTTCCCCGACCCCCTGGATGCTGGGGAGGGCTGGAAGGGTAGGGAGGAGAGGGAAGCTGTTCCTGGCGGGCAGACAGTATAAGCAAAGGCTCAGATGTGGGAGTCTAGATGGCACAGTAAGGGGCTGGTGAGGAGACAGGCCTGGGTGAGAGACAGGACACGTGCTGAGGACAAAGGACTGAAGTCTGTGTGCACAAGGAGAACCGCCTGTCGTGTAGGACTCGGAAGGCTGAGGACTCATGTCCTAACAGGCAGATTGAGTGGTTCCTGTCACCTCTGACTCTTCGTCCCTCTTTGTCCTCTCCAACCTCCTGCAAGGACGGCACACAGACCCTGAAGACTGGCAGGTGTCCCGTGCTCAGAGGAGATGGGGCTGATCCGGGGCATCTGGGTAGGGAGAGATAAGAGTGTTTTCCGTCCTCATCCTCCTTCTGCGACCATCACTGTCATCATCTACAAGGGGTAAGTGAGGCTGGTGCCCGGGCCCACCTCCAGGTGGCTGTAGAGGCCTGGTGGGCGTAGAGGCACAGTGGCTGGGGACAAGCTGGCCATCTTCCTGGCGAGTGGGTGGGTGTGTTGAGGGATGGGGTCCTGCTGGCTTCTCCTCTGAGGGTCAGATCCAGCATGGGGGGGGGGGGCCTGTGGGTGAAGCCTGTCAGGGGAAGACAGGACTCTGCAAGCAGAGAGGCCTGGCTGGAGCCCGGGTCTGGTGACTGCCGGGTACCAGTGTCCAGGGAAGGGCGTTCAGTGGTGGGGCTACTCCAGTTGGAAAGGTGTTTACAAGGAATGCATTCCCTAGTGCCCTTTACAGTGAGCCGCGTGAATCCCAGTACATCTTGGAACCCGGAACTTAGAGTCATAGATTTCTGGAGCTTCATAAACCCAGGATTTGGGATTCTGAGACTCTCAGAATATAGAATTATAAAGGCTCAGATCCCAGAAAGTGAGAGCTCCCAGGTAGTTCAGGGCATCTAGTCTAGCAAATTATCTTCAAAATGTGGGAGGAGAATTATTTTAAACCATTACCTTGGAGCTCAAACTTGGAGCAGCTAAAGGCTGAGCCTCTGGCTGGAGCCTGGTGGGGGCTTCTGAGACCCTCTGCTCCTCCCCTCATCTCACTTCCCACCAGGCAGCCCCAGGACACTGTGGTCCAAGCCCCTTATTTGAGGGATGGAGATGCTGAGGCCCAGAGGGGGCTGGACCTGCCCAGGGCCACCCGGGGAGCCCGAGGCAGAGCCTGCTCTGCCTTCTCCCCACCTGGGCTCTGGCTTCTGTAGCCCTGGCTGCTGCCAGGCTGGGCACATGTGGGCGGGTTGGCTCTGGGTCTCTGGGCTGCCAGGAGCAGATAAGCAGGATCCAGGAGAAAGACAAAGAACTAACTGTGCCTGAGGCCAGGCACAGGCAGCAGAGGCCAGGGAGCCGGCCGCCGAGGGGTGCGGCGGGGGAAGGGGCCTGTCCCAGGCACTAGGCATTTCCCTGCCCTTCTCCCCAGACAGCTTCTCAAAATAAAACATTTAAAACCATAATTTGTTGAGTAATTGCTCTGTGCTGGGAGCTCTGCACATATCACCCTTCAGAACAGCAGTTATTGAGCACCTACTGTGTGCCACGCACTCGGGATCCATCAGAGAACTTTCCTATCTCAGATCCTGCCCCACGAAGCAGGTCTGAGTCCCTTTTCACAGATGAGGAAACTATAATTAAGCGACTTACCCATGTCACTCGGCTGATGAGTGGCAGGGCCTGGCTGAACCCAGGCCCAACTGCAAAGCCCATCCTCCTCACAGCCCAGCACGTGAAGGGCCTCCCCACGGCAGGCACACAGTAGGTGCTTCTAAGCAGCAAGGCTCTGTCCTCCCAACAGGGGGCCTGCCGGCAGGGGTCCTGGGAGTTGACTGTCAAGGCAGTGGTGGGAGGGGGTGGATAGAGAGGGCTGTAAGGGAGGGTGCAGATGTTGGAGAGTTGCAAGCGTTACCTGGTAATATTTGGCATCTACCCTCAAGGAGGCAGAATTGGCAAAGTGGAGGCAGGGGTAGAGGGAGGCTGCCATCCAACCCAGCAAAGAGCGCTGGTGCTCAGTCCTTCCCACAGAACCCTCACAACAACCCTGAGAAGAGGCACGGTGATCACCCCATTTTACTAATGAGGAAACTGAGGCTTAGGGAGGTGAAGGAACTTGTCAGGGGTCACAGGACGTGCAGAGCTGGGGTTACAGCCCAGGCCCCCGTCTGACTCCACAACGTGCTGACGCTGCTCTGTGTTCTGCCTCGTGCTCTCTGCCTCTGCAAACCTTTCAGAACATTCCCCTGCCCCTGTGCTTGTTCCCTCCTTGCACAGCAGGCTCAGGTGGCCCAGGCCAGCCCAGGGGACAGTGGTCTCTCACCTCCTCCCCTGGCCTTAGACTTGCATCGATGTCACCCACAGTCACACTGGCTTTTCCAGCAACCACACCCTCGTCAACTCACGTGGAGCCTCCAGCTCGGCTTTTACAGGAAATGCTGACAAGGCAGCTCTCCCTCCCCCTCGACTTCTCAGTTAGTTTTGAACCTAAATGCAGAACTTTTTAGAGCGGTCCTTACTACACTGCATCTGCTTGATCTCACCCTGAGGTCAGGTGGAGGCCGCCGTGCAGGTGTCCCTCCTGGTCCTGTCTTTGTGGATCTGGGTGGGTAGTGTTTGTGGTTCTTCTTCCAAGTAGACAGCAGGCTGGGTGGGAGCAGAGCCCTGTGGCACACCGCTGGAGACCTCCTTCTCGGCCACTGTCCATTCGTGGCACCACTGTTCAATCAGCCTGACTAGCCGTCCTCTGTCTGTCTCCCTGAGGCTTGCTGGTGTCTGACCTGTCCCTCCCCACCTCTGTCCCCTCCCCGTCTCTCTCCCTCTCCTTGTCATTGTTCCTTTGGTGTCTCCTCCTCCACCCCCGCCTCCTTCTCTGTATCCTCCTAATTCCCTTGCCCCCTCCTTTCTCCCTCCTCACCTCCCTCCCTGCTCCACCTTCTCTTATGTTCATGGTCAAGGTCACAGCCACAGAGGCTTCTTCTCACCTTCCCCGGAAGGGTCTTTGGCCACAGTGAGGGTGATGCCCCCAGCCTGTGGGTGCGGCTGGGGGTAGGGGGCCTGGGCTTGCTGAGCCGTTTCTCGTGCAGACTGGGAAGGTCTTACACACCTCCGCACACAGCAGCCTGATCCCCAGTGTGGATGCAGAGCCATCGTCTTAGCACAGGAAAGACATTATGGTCCTGGCAGGAGGGGCAGCCAGAGGGCATCCTGTGGCCCACCCCTCGCCCCCGGCCCCAGGCAGCTCTTGAGGCAGGACAGGATGAGTGGAGGTTGTCTGGGAGGATCCCTTCACTGGCCGCATCATCTCCACAGACGATCAGTGTCCCTGAGCCCACCTAATCTGGAAGTCCTCCCCCAGGTCTGCCCTAAGTCCTGCATGCTGTAGGGCAGAACAAGTGAACAGCTTGCTCATCTCGAGCCTTCCCTTGATCAGCCCCAGCTCTTCTCCAGTCAGCGCAGGTCCCAGTCATCTCCCCTTTGCCTGTTGCTCAACCTCTCAGCCACGGAGCTGTGGCCCCTCCCTCCCCAGCCCCTGTTCTCCTACCCACTTTCCTCCGAGTTCCCTGGGGTCACAAATTGCCATCCTCATCTATAAAGCTGGGCTGGAGGCCTGGCTGGTGTGGGGCGCTTGCCCAGGGTCCTCTCCAGAAGCTCTGCTTTCTCAGGAGAGACCGGGGCATCTTCCCTTCTCCCTCCGCTGCTTCTGGTGTCAGATGGACTGGTGGGAGTGAACATGAGATGGGCCCTGTGTGGGTTTCTGTTCCAGGTACCTTTATGCCTGGTGATGGGACCAGGCCTGGTGACCTCTGGGGGGAAGTGGGCATGGGGCTGAGCAAGGTGGGAGCTCAGCCCCTGGCTGTGGCCAGACCCCTGGTCACCAGGGAAGAGTGAGGCTGGCCTCATGCAGCCCATCCCCACGGCTGGAGAAAAATAATTCAGATTATAAGTCTCTGGAGCAGACACGGAGAAAGGAGGAGAGAGACGGGGACATTTTGAGGTGGGAGCTGGGCAGCCAAATTCCTCCTTTGGAGTGAAGTGGGGGTGACTATCTGCTATGACACCAAGACAAGCCCAGGGTGAACTTTGTCCCCGTTTCCTGGGTGGGGTCCCAGCCCGAAGTCATTGCTGCTCCATCCCTTGCCCACAGGAAATGTCTCTGAGGCAGGGACCCCGCCCAGTCCCGCCTGGGGGAGGCAGCGGCTCCCTGGATCTAGTGAGCAAAGGATGGAAGCAGAGCCCCCTCAGCATCCAGAGCTGCTTCTAGACTGGCTCCCGGCCTCAAGGCCCCCTGACTGCCCGGACTCCTCGTCTACCTCTGGGTTCTGTCCTGCCGCACTCAGCACCCACGTCTCCCACCAACTTCCCTCTGCAGGAAGCCAGTGAACATGACCAAGGCCACGGTCAACTACTGCCAGGAGAAGACTCACATGATGAGTGCCGTGGACCGGAGCTTCACGGACCAGAGCACCCTGCAGGAGGACGAGTGGCTGGGCCTCTCCTTCATGGATGCCCAAGGCTACAGCCCCCGGGGTGAGTGCCTGCCCCTTCCCTGTGGCCCCCAGGCACTCCTCCCCAAGAGCCAACAGCACAGAGCCCCACGTCAGATGGTTCTGTTACATCCAGAACCAGAAGTACTAAGCATCCTGCTGGGTACCAGCACTGGCCCTGGGAATACAGAGAAGACACAGCTGGTGAGCTGTACTGTGCACTGGAGGAGCCTGCAAGGGGTTGTACAAAGGTAAGAGAAACACAAGATCAAATGTAACAACTGTCAAAGAGGAGCTGCAAGGTGATGCTGTCTGAAAAGACGAGATCAGAGCAGGCTCACCATTTACTGAGGACCTGCTGTGTGAGAGGTGGGGGATCCAGGGGTTGAGAGGGAGTGATCTGGAGCCACCTAGACCTGGACTTGTCTCTCAGATCCCCTTAGCTGTGTGGCCCGGGGCAAATCGCTTACCCTCTCTGGGTGTCTGCTTCCTCCCCCGTAATATGAGGTAGATATCATAGGGCTTCTGTGAAAACGAAATGAGACGGCGTGTGTTAACCCCTTGGCACCGTGCCTGACTCCAGGAAGAGCGTGGGAATTGTGTGTTTGTGCTGGGCTCTGAGCTGAGAGCTTTTTATATACTACTTCACTAACTCTTTTCCTTTTATGATGTACTATTGTATTTACTTAAAAAATTCTATATAACAAATGTGTAAACTGTGAAGCATAATAATAAAATAAACTGCTGTGACCCAGAGCTTGGGAAGTAGAAAGTTTCCAAGAGAACTGAAGCCTCTGGGTGACCCTCCCCAAACACATCCTCCCCCATCCCCCGGAGCGGACCACCGTCTTGCATGTCGAGTTTATCCTGTTCCCCAGTTTTCTTTGTAGTTTGACCACGTATGTCTGAACCACCAAGCACATTATCAGTTAGTTGTGCTTCCGTGTGACCTTTATGAAAATGACCTCACAAGGTATGAGTTTTCCTGTGCCTTGATTCTTTTTTCACCCAATGTTGTTTCTAGACATGGCCACATAGATGGACGTGCATCTGTGGTTCATTCGTTTTACGGACGGTATTTCACCATCTGAATATATCACAATTATGTGTCCCTCCTCTCTCCGTGGATATGAGTCGTTTCCAGTTTTTGTTTGGCCTTTTGGTTGTTTTGTTTGTTCTTACAAATAAGGCTTCTGTGAACATTCTTGTCTGAGCCTCCCCATGCACCTGCACAGCCGAGTCTCTGGGGTGTATTCCAGAAGGGGGACTGCTGACTTGTGGGGGGTGTGTTTGTTCAACTTCACAAGGCAGTGCCAAATTGTTTTCAAAAATGACTGTGGTTATTTCCACTTCCAGCAGCTATGTGTCAGAATTCCCATTGCTGTAGATCCAGACCCCAAATTGTCAAGCTCCTACATTTTTGCCAGAACAGTAGGTGTAATATGGTGAGTCCGTGCTCAAATTTTTCATTTCCCTGATTAATAATGAAACTAAACATATTTTCAAATGATTATTGGCTTTTGGGTTTCTTCTGTGAAATGCCCGTTTGTGTCTTTTATCTAATTTTCTACTGTTTGTTTGTCACCATCCTAATGATTTTTAGGAGTCCTTTATCCATTTCAGATAATAGCCATTTATTGATTTCCATGCTGCAAATGTCTTCTCCTGCTTTGAGACTTGGCTTTTCACTCTATTTGTTGTCTTTGGATGAGCACAAAGTCTTTATTGGAATTTAGACATTTTTTTTGATCTTTTCTTTTTTTGCTTTGCACTTTCAGTGCTTTGTTAAAGAAATCCTTCCCTACCCCAGGTCATAAAAATAATCTCTATTTTCTTCTAAAATATTTCAAGCTTTGCATTTCACATTCAAATCTTTATCCATCTGGAATTGATTTTTGCAGTGCTCTGAGTTGGAGATTTGATTTTCTTTTCCCATATGGATCAACAATTGTTGCAGTATAGATCACCCTGGGTCTACAATGACAATTCTGTCATATATTGACCTTCCTTATGCGTGTGAGCCTGTCTGTGGACACTCTGATTTCTTCCAGCGTGCTAATGCTAATCAATGTATATTTATAAGTCTTGATATCTGGAATTGCAAGTCTCCTGCCTTGTTCCCCAGGTTGTTTCTTGGTTATTTTTTCCCCTTATTCTTTTCCGTATGAATTTTATAATCAGCTTTTCAAGTTCCCTGAAATACGCCAGGGAATTTTGATGGGAATTTTGATTCGAATTTTATTAAATCTGTGGGACTATTCAAGAAACTGTCATCTTTACAACATTGAGTCTTCTCATCTATGAATATGATATATCTCTCTACATTTAGGTCTTGAGTACCTTTCAATAATTTTCTCCAGAAATGTCTTGAACTTTTTTTGTTAGACATATTCTTGTGCCTCTTACATTTTTTATTGTTACTGTAAGTGGTATCCTTTAAACTAGGATTTCTGACTCTTGCTGGTAAATGGAGATACAAATGATGTTTCTATGTTAACCTTTTATCTATATAATTTTTTGAGTCTCTTATTAATTCTAATAATTTGTCTGTAGTTTCTTTTGGATTTTCTATGAGCAGAGTCAAAGAATCTTAGAATAATAAAATTTTATTTTTTTTCTTATCCATTAGACTTTCATCTCATTTTCTTGTCTTATTGCACTGGCTCTGGTTGAGAAATTGGAACCTCCAACTCAATATTGAGTGGAAGTGGTGATAGGAGCCATCTTGTCTTGTTTTCCTGATTTTAAAGGAAATTCTTCTACATTTCAATATGCTGTAGGCTTGTGATAGAAACATTTTATCAAGTCAAAAGTTTCCCTTCTCTTCTAGTTTGCTAAGAATTATTTTGTTGATGGGTATTAAATTTCCCAGAAGCATATATTGAGAATAATCTGTTAATATGGCAAAAATCATTTACAGATTTTTTTCTAATGTTAGTTGATCTTTAAATTCCTCAGGTAACTTAATCCAAACATGATGTGTGATTATTTTTTCAGTAATTTAATAGTGTTTATGACTTTTAAAGTTATGATCATGAGAAGTATATAAACTGTAATCTTTCTTTGTTTCTTGTAACACCTTTGTCTGATTATTCGTATCAAGAGTCTAGTGGTCTCATAAAATTTATTGGGAGCTGTCCCTTTTTCTCCAATTTCTGGAATTTGGGGATGATATATTCCCTGGAAGTTTGGTAGAAGTCATTGTAAAATAATCCAGGCCCAGCATTTTTCTTTTTGGAATGATTTTAAATTTCTAATATAATTTATTTAAATTAGCATAAAGCTATGCAGACATCTGTTTCTTTTTAGTCACTTTAAGTAAGTTATTCTTTTCTAAGAAGATATCCATTTAATCTAAGTTTCAAATGTATTAGCATACAATAACTCATTCTATTATGCTGTTATTTTTTTGATACCCCTATTAAATATTTCAAAAGCCCTTCACAATGGTTATTACCAACCCCTCATCTTACATGAGGGGATAAAAAAGCTCAGGGAAAGGGAATTACTTGCTGAGGCCATGTATCCAGAGAGTGACAGAGCCGGGATTTAGAACTAGATATTTCTAAGGGGCAAACACCTGCCATTCCTACTGCACCGTGTTAGGCTTTGAAGAATGAGTGAGATTTGGACAGAGATTTACGGGAAGGGAAGGCATTCACAGCTGAAAAATAGCCAATCTAAGATCATGCAAGTGGGCAAATGAGAAAGACATGGAAAGATCTGACTGGTATGGAGACTGGACTGTGTTTTCAGGTGGTGAGAAGGACCATGGGGAAGGAGGGTGGGGAGGGGCAGTCTCTGTGTGAGTCTTGCTGATGTGTTCAAAGAAACAGGAGACACAGGCTTTGCCGCCAGGAATCTCAGCATCTAGTTGGAAAGACATGACTGTCTTATGGGAGGCAGGATCGGGCTCACTGCAGGATGGGTGGGGTGAATACAAACCAGAGGACAATGGAATAACATATTTCAACTTCTGAAAGAGAAAAAAAACCTGTAAGCTGGAACTCTGTATGCAGCAAATTCCTCCCCCTAAATGTAGGCAAATTAAAGACTTTTCAAAGGAACAAAAGTTGGGAGAATTTAACACCAGCAGACCTAGACTATATTAAGTGTTAAAGAAAGTTCTTCATATTGAAAGAAAATGGTAACAAATGGAAAGCTGGATCTACACAAAGGAATGAATAGAGCCAGAAATTGTTAATCTGTGGATAAATACAAAATAGTGGGGAGTTCTGTTTCCATCTGAGATATAGAAACTTATTTATAAGAGAATGCCATTCCCATACTAAAATGAGCAAAAGTCAAATAATCCACAAAGTCATAACTTTTCCTCACTCTTAACATAGACCCAAGCTTACAAGACATGTTAGGCAGAATCCAAAGATGTCACCCTCAACCCCACCAAGATTCTAATCTCCTGGATATTCACCCAAACACCAATCTAGTTACTGCTGTGAAGAGACTTTGCAAATGGAATTGAAGTTACTAATCAGCTGACTTTAAAATAGAAAGATTATTCTGGATTATCCAGGTGAGCCCAAGCTAATCACATGGGCCCTTATAAGCAAAAGAGGAAGGCAGAGAGATTCAGCAGAAAAAGAAGAGGACAGGTTGAATGCATGAGGAACTTGACCCCTTGCTGCTGGAGGGGGCCACATGGAAACTAGAAGGACAAAGGCAGGCAGCCTTTAGGAGCAAAGACATGCCTCTCACGGACAGCTGACAAACTAACAGGGACCTCAGTCCTACAAACACAAAGAAATTAATCTGGTCAACTACTTGAAAGAACATGCAAGAGGACTCATCTCCAGAGCCTCCTGAAGGTGCCTCTACCCAAAGGTGACCCCAAGGTGCCAATTTTAGCCCTGATACTTTTATTTTGGTTGTTGAAACCCGGAGAAGAGAATAGCTGAGCCACAAAGTGCTGGACTTCTTACCTATAGAATTGTGAAATAATAAATGAGTGGTAATCACCAGATTTGTGGTAATTTGTACAACCAGAACAGAAAACTTAAAAAAAAAAAAAAAAAAAAAAGGTAAACAGGTAACTGGAATTCCAAAGGATGACCAGTCCCTTTGAGGAAGCAGGCACACATGAATTGTTTTATCTTTTGTAGAGCATGAATGAAGATGTTAGCCACCATAAAATCTGGAAGAAAGAAAACAGCTAATTTTTAATGAGTTTTTTAAAGGTTTGATATGGGCTAAAAAGACAGTTTAGAATACCTGGGAACCCCAGCCATGAGTGTACAGTAAGAAAAGCCCATCACTGGAGGAATTCGAAGTCTGTGGTGCACAGAAAATAGAGCACCAGCAAAATCCATCTGCACTCTTTCCTAGTTATGACTCAAACCACCACACTACTGTCTTAAAAAAAAAAATAAGTATGCTCATCTCTGGACATAAATACTATTTACCTCCATCTCTACTGTTATATACACAATGTCCAGCATTTGCTCAAAAACTGTAAGACAGAGATCTCCAAAAAATCAAGGAAAAGCAACCTATTGTCAAGAAGAAAGCAGTCATTTGATAGGATCAGATTTAGAGATGATCCAGAGGTTGGAATTTTTAAGCATAGATTTTTAAATATCTACATTAAAATAACTAGTTTAAAGATGTAGTGAGAAAGGTGGAAAATATACTTGAATAGATGAGAAATTTCAGCACCAAGAAGAAAATTATAAAGAAAAAAAGTTCAATCATGATGCGAGAAATCATTTTACAAAATATTATCAGAGATAGATGTACCAGCAGACTGCACAGCAGAGAAAAGAATCAATGAACTTGAAATAGATCAGTCATTAGAAATTGAGAAACAAAAATAAACTGAGAAACAAGGAGACAAAAAGTTGAAAATGCAGATCAGAGCACCCAAAAGCTGCAGTCTAACATACAAATAATTGGAGGGAGCCTCAGAAGAAGATAAAGAGATAGGAAAAGAAATACGTAAAGAGACTGTGGCCAATAAATTTTCCAAATTTAATAAAAGATGAGCCATAAATCTAAGAAAAAGTGCAAAGAACCTCATATAAGACACACACACACACCCCCAAAACACACAAGTATACATACATCACCTAGATACATCATGGTCAAGCTTCTGAAAACCAGAGATTAAAAAATTTTGGAAGCAACCAGAGAAAAAGAAAAATTACGTACAGAGGAACAAAGATAAGGACACAGCTGACTTCTTATCAGAAACTCTGTGGTCCCAATGGAAACGTACTGTTTTACATCTTTAAAGTAATATAAAGGAAAAAAAAAGCTTGTCAACTAATCATTCTACACCCAGAAGAATTATCTTTCAGGAGCAAAGATAAAATAGGAGTTTTCTCAGATTAACAAAACTAAGAGAATTTATTATGAACTTACCTGCACTATAAGAAATGTCAAAGGAAATTCTTCAGACAGAAGGATCATGGTACTTGATGGAAATTTAGGCCTACCTACATTAAAAAGAGCCCCAGAAATAGTGAAAAGTAGGGTCAAATAACTTTTTTGTCATTTTTTCATCTCTTTCAAAGATAATTGACTCTCTAAAGAGAAAATAATGACCCATACCAGGGATTTAGAATATATGTAATAAGCACAACCTATGACAAAATTAGCACAAGGAATGAGGGAAGAAATGATATGTTCTATTATAACACTCTTACGCTACAGGTTAAGAAGCATATTATATGAAGGTAGACTGTGGTAAGTTAAAGATGGATATTGTAAATGCTAGGGCAACCACTACGAAAATAAAAGAGGTATTTCTAATAAGCCAGTAGTAAAGATCAAATGGAATAATAAAAAAATCACTCAATTGATCCAAAAGAAGGCAGGAAAAAAGAAACGACAAAGAACAGATAAAACAAAAAGGAAACAAAAAGTGAGATGGCATGTTTAAATTTAACCATGTTAGTAATTCCACCAAATTTAAATGCTCTTATTCTGGAAAAGGCAAAACCAGGGGACTAGAAAACAGCTTAGTGGTTGAGGGGCTGAGGGTTAGGGAAGGGGCTGGCCACAGAAGAGCAGAAGGGAACTTTTTAGAGTGATAAATGTTTCAATATATTGATAATGGTGGTGGTTTCATGATTTTATGCATTTGCCAAAACTCATAAAACTGTAAAACAAAGAGGAGAATTTTTTGGTATACAAACTATGACTCAATAAATCTTTTTTTTAAAAGTGTAATTAGTCCAACACCCCTAATGAAAGAAAAGGATCTTCACGTTGTTAAGAAAAGTTAAAGAAGATCTAAATAAATAAAGAGATACCTCATGTTCATGAGTGGGAAAACTCGGTATATGATGATCCTCCCAGAATTTATCTATAGATTCAACACAATACCCATCAAACTCCCAGGGGGATTGTTTGATGAAATTGACAAACTGGTTCTAAAATTCATATGAAAAGGAAAGGACCCAGAGAGGCAAAACCATTTTGAAAGAGAATAAAGTTGAATTCTTACTACCCGATTTTAAGACTCAATATAAAGTTACAGCGAGTGATATAGTGAGGTGCTGATGTGATAGACATAGAGACCTATATCTAGCAATACTGTAATTAACATATACTTGCAAGCTGTTAGTAGAGTAGCTCTTAAATGCTTTCACCGCAAGAAAAAAAAAAAAAAAGACAATTAGGTGATGTAATGGAGGTGTTAGCTAACCCTACGGTGGTAATCATCTTACAATACATACGTAAGTTCACCAAATCAGTATGTTCTGTACCTTAAACTTACACAATTATATATAGCAATTACATCACAATAAAGCTAAAAAATTTAAAAAGAAGCTTCAAAATATAATAGACACAGAGATCAATGGAACAGCATACAGTTCAGAAATAGATCCACGCATAGATGGCCAATTGACTTTCAACAGAGGTATCAACATAATTCAAAGAGAAAGAATATTCTTTTCAACAAATAGTGTTGGAGCAACTGGATAGCCATCAAAAGAAAAAAAAAAAAAAGAACGTAAACCTCAACTTCTCTCACCGCACACACACAAATTAAATAAATCACAGACCTAAATAGAAGAGCTAAAACCGTAAGATTTCTGGAAGAAAATATAGGAAAAATCTTTGTAACCTTGAATCAGATAAATATTTCTTAGGACAAAAACATACAAACATTAAAAAGAAAAGAAATTGGACATCATCACAATTTTTAAATATTGGTTCTTTGAAGGACATACTCAAAGAAATGAAAATTCAAACCACAGACTAGAAACTGTTTCCAAATCAGGTATCTGATAAAATATATAGAACTCTTACATAATATATAAAAACTCATATACACATGTGTGTGTATATATAAACTCTTACAACTCAATAATAAGATAAACATCAATTAACAATGGGCAAAATTTCTGAATAGACACTTCACTGAAGAAGACAGACAGATGGCAAAAAAGCACCTGAAGGATCCTCAACATTATAAGTCACTGGGGACATGCAACTTATAACCACAATGAGGCTCAAGAATGGCCAAAATTAAGAAGATTACACTACCAAGGAGAGGATGCAGAGCCACCAGGAACCTCACACGTTGCTAGTGGGTGTGCAAAATGGGATAGTGCTTTGAGAAACAGTTTGGCAGTTTCTTACAGAGTTAAGCACACATTTTCTATACAACCCAGTAATTTCTGGACATTTACCAAGAAAAAAAAAAAAACATGTGTCTACACACAGACTTGTGCAGACTTGTGTGAATTTCATAACAGCTCTGCTCACAACAGTCGCAGACTGACGAATGAATAAACAAAATGTGGTGCAATCCACACAGCAGAATACCGCCCAGCCATGAAAAGGGATGAGCTGCTGATACACAGAACATCATATGTGAATCTCAAAAGCGTTATGCAAAGCATTCTATAAGCACAGGTCAGCCTCCACAATAAAGAGTTGTTTGGTCTAAGATAACGATATTGCTAATATTGAGAAATGCTGGTCTATTGGCCACAGTAGGGAGTTTTTATGTTTAATGTTGAGGACATTCTTTGCAGGTTTTGTGCAGGAAAGCGACATGATGACTTAAATGACCTTAAAGTAATCACTGTGGCCGCTCAGTAGAGCAGAGGCTATTGTGGGGAGAGGGAGTCAGGGAGACCAGATAGAGGACTTAGATAAGTCTGGGTGAGAGACGGTGGTGGTTTGGATGTGCATGGGGTAGAGGAAGGCATGAGAGGTGGTCACTCATACAAGAAGCTGTTGAAGAAGGAACCGGACACTCATCCTAAAAAGATTCTCAAGTAGACACAAGCGCCCTCCAACTTCAGAAGGGTTGTCATGTGGACCAGAAGTTGGTACCATTCCGGGGGCCCCAAAGTCCAGGAACATGGGTGCACCTGCCACCCTCTCTGCCACCCTCAATAAAAGGCCCTGCACATTCATACTTGGAGGACCCGTAGGCACTTTTTGCCTGGATGGCCCACTGTTGCCTATAGCAGCATAACCACTAAACGCTTCCTTTGTTCTTTGTGCCAGAGGACACACAAGCACCTCTTGTCCGTGTGGCTCACTGTCACCTATAGCAGTGAACCTATTAAACTTCCCTTTGTCCTTGCCTTCTTCTTGCCTTTGGTAGAATTCTTTTTATCCACCATGATGCTGACTCCTCCGTGGGTCCAACAAGTTCATCCTAAACATTATCTCATGGACACAATACAGCTCCCAAAGTTCCAGCAATCACAGCCCCATTCCAGACAAGAAGGAGAAGGGAGAGGGAGAACAGAGGCTCCTGCCAGCTGCGTAAGCTTTTCTTGAGAAAGCTTTCCTAGGAGCTGTACCCATGACTTCCTTTCACATTTTACTGCCACCACTTCCCTAGCCATCTGTAAGAGATTTGCCTTTTTCGCAGAGCACATGGACAGGGCCAACTGTGTTGGCATTCCATAACTAAGAGAGGAGGGGAGATGGGACATTAGGAGATGACGGACAGTCTGTGTCCCAACCAGAGCCAGGATGCTTAAACATGGAAGAAGCTGAGATCAGAGCTCTACCCCAGGGCTTAATCCAGGAAGTCCTCTCGTGGGATAAGGAGATGTAAGGATTCTTTCTTACTGACATCCATTTCAAAACATTAAAAACAGTATATTAGTAGTAGATGCTCATTACAGAAAATTTGGAAAGCATAAAAAAGAAAATTAAAATCCCCTGTAACCCCCCCACCAGAGATAACAACTGTTGGTATTTTTTCATGCATCTTTTATTAGTCTCATGTATAGTATATTAAAAAAAAGTCAGAATGTAGTTTATATTCAGTTTTATATGCTGCTGATTTCTCCAGCTCTATTGTAAGCATTTCCCAACATAAATTACTTTTGAAGGTTTCATTTTAAATGGCAACACAATATTGCATCATAATTATTTTTCATTCATAAGTGATTTAGCCAATCTGCCATTGTTAGGCATGTAAATGGCTTCCAGCATTTGGTCATTAAAAATGATGCTGGCTGACCAACTCTGCACATAGATCTTTGTCTCCACCTCTAATTATTTCCTTACGACCGATTTCTGGCTTCACCAGGTCAAAGGGTATGGGCATTTTTAAGGCTTTTGATACATACTGTGAAGTTGCCCTCATGGAAAGCTGACCTGGTTACCACTCCCTACGCAAGGTCTAAGAGTACCCTCAACAGGTTGCTCTGACTTCCCTGCCTCAGCCACCATTCTTGGCTCCCT
The DNA here is from genome assembly GCF_048773025.1 of Camelus bactrianus. Lineage (NCBI taxonomy): Eukaryota > Metazoa > Chordata > Mammalia > Artiodactyla > Camelidae > Camelus > Camelus bactrianus. The sequence continues at coordinate 58,877,837 of NC_133551.1, forward strand.
TGGGAAACAAAAGAAAATGGTTACATTCTGAAATAACTCAATTATGTTTTTATCTGAAGGTATTTTTAAAAGTCAACATAATTACTCCAGTCCCATTAAGCTTAATTTGTAGCAAATTATGCCTTTAGCACAAAGCTGGAGTTGCTTTGCTGGCTGGAGTGAAGATAGGGTTTGGCTGTTTATAACAAGAGAACAGCTGGGTAAACAGCTTCAGGTCCTTTCTCAGGAAGATGTTATTCCCAGGTGGGAGCCTCAGTACCTTGGAGCTCAGGAAATGCACCAGTGCCCCAGATGACCGAGGAGACTGAGTGTATTAGTTATCTGTTGCTGCATAACAAATTGCCTCAAGACTCTTAGTGGCTGAAAGCAACGAACATTCCTTATGTTTTCTGGGGGTCAGGAATCTGGGAGGGGTTCTGGCTCAGGGTCTCTCAGAAAGTTGCCAGCAAGTTGTGAGCAGCCTGCAGACAGAGGAGGGGAGGGGCTGCTTGAGCTCAGTCATATGGGTCTCTCCAAACAGCTGCATCTTGAAGTGGCAGCTGGCTTCCCCCAGAGCAGGTGATTCAAGAGTAAGCATCTGGGATGGCAGCCACAAGTCTTTTATAATCCAGTCTCAGAGATGTCATCCCATCACTGTTGACATATTACATTTGTTAGAATGAAGTCACTAAGTCCAGCCAGCACTCAAGAGAAATTAATACCAAGAGACCAGAATCATTGGGAGCCATCTTCAGGGATGCCTACCACCCTAGAAGAGGGACAGAGGGAAGGAGGAGGGGAAGTGGTTATCTTGTTTACGGGGCGGGCCAAGGTTCAAGTTTCAGCAAGCCTGAAGAGCTGAAAAACAGCTCTTATACAGGTCAGCTTAGGTTAAAGAAGATCAGAACAGCCAAGTCACACCACATCCAAGATGCCACACCCTCAAAGCCAAGAGTTGCAATTGAACTGTTGCAGGCAGAAGTTTAGTGTGGTCAGGTTCATCTTTTGAGGAGTCCATTCTTGGTGCCTTGGAGAGGTAGACTGGATGGGCACGAGTAGAGATCAGGGTGATGATGATGGCTGAAGCAGATGTTATTATATTCAAGTCTCCTCACCAGCTCTGTGCTCATTCACAGCCGTGGTGGGCAGTTCCTAGCAAACTGATTGCTCCCCATTCAGGCCCTGCTTCCCTCTGCTTCTCCACCTGGTTCTCCAGTGCCCTAGGGGCTTGGCCATTCATGGGCAGGGCAGCCCAGAAGTGCCAGGGATTTACCATCCCAAGGGCACCTCTCAACCAGGAAGGGATGGGACAGGGTGACTAAATAGATAATCAGTTTCTCTCTGAGGGACACGTCTGAGGCACATCCTAACACATCCTCAGAGGGTCCCCAGCAGAGCTGAGCCCACAATGTGACCTGCTCTCTGATTCAGGCTTTAGGGCTTTTCTTCCTCCTGCCCCTGCCCTCTCCTCACTGCGCCTCCTGGGACCGCCTCCCACATAAACCACCTGCAGTTTTGGAGGAAACCAAACTCAGAGAGCACTGATCACTCCAGGGCAGCAGACACAGACACACAGAGACCCCCAGTCACCCAGGCATAAGCGCACCACCACCTGGGCCCAGGCGGAAGCCCAGGCCCAAAACTATTGACACAAACACAGATATACACATTGATAAAAACTGGTGTCACAATAGAAACACAAAAACATACATGTCAGAAATAGACATAGAGCAGAAACACAGTCACACAGACACACAAATAGACAGCTGTTTATAGACACAGAAATGGATACTGAAAGAGACATGGCTCTGCAGCCGCAGAGAACACCAGAAACATACTCACCACAGGCCCGGGGAAGAAAGCATGGGCACAGAAAGACACACAAATGGATGAGGATGCTTGGACACACAAATGCATACACACGATCATGAACATTGAGACCCAGATAGGCCCAGGATCCCGTACTGCACATACAGGTACATGCGTGTCCACAGAATGGACCAGGTGTGGACACACAGGTGCATGCACACAGCTCTGCTGTGGTCGCGTTGATACCTGCAGGCATAAATTCATCCTCACACAGACATGCAGACTCCAGCACCGTTCTTCACCCCGACACAGATGCAGCCTCAGGCACTGGCAGCCCAGAGGGCTGGGCAGGGATCTGGGAGAGCAGAGGTAGCAATGGTGGGGTAGGGGGAGTCTCAGCCCAGTGGGTCTAGAATGGAGCAGGCAGCTGGCCGGCCCTACCCTGGCTTCTGAGTGGGGCTGACCTGAGGCTGAGGCTGAGTCTGGTCATCTCTGTTCTGGGACTCCCCTGGCTGCACCCAGAAAGCATGTGTGCTCTGGACTCTCAGGGGTAGACCTCTGCCATTCAGGTGGAAGTGACCACACTCACAGCCCCTCCCTCTGCCCAGTGGCCACACCCCTCAGCCCTGCCTCCGCAGCCAGCCCTCCCGCAGGGTCCAACCAGTCCTGAGCAAGCTGCGTGCAGGGTGAGTGGAGAGCTGGTGCAGTGTCCCCGCCTCCCTGACACTCTCCCTGCTGGTTGCTGGCTGATCCATCACCCTGGTTGGTTTCTCCACAAACCCTTATCCGTATCTGTTTGTCTTGTCTCTCCGTCCCCACCCCCGCCTGCCGACTTTGAGTGCAGGAGCCTGTGACCAGTGTCTAGAACTATGTTTGACACAGTGTAGGGGCTCAGAATTATTACCATTGGTTGAATGAGTGAACACACAGGTCTTTGTTACAGCTGTGTATTTATACGCAGCCGCACCTCACTTATCCAGAAGTTGGGCACCTGGCAGCTTCAGTTATCTGGAACCAACCAACAAATTCAAAACACCCTGAAGCTACCAAAATGCAAACCACAGGATTATGTTCTATAGCACAAATATAATAGTAGTAATTATTATTAATTATTGCAATTTGAATCAGAAGTGTTCCCTTCACATCCTCACTCAGAGAACAGAGACTCCTGTCACCAACACGCCTGGTGATCTGGTTCCCACCCGTACGGGGCAGGGCAGGACACTAGGAGGGGTGGGGGCACTGCTAGAAGCAGGAACCCTGACAATAGCAAGAAGAAACATGCAGAGCTTGGAAAACACTGAAAATCAGACTGGGGAACTGCAGGGGAGAGCAGGCTGGACCTGGGTACAGGGCAAAGCATCTCTAGGTATGTCCCGGGGTTAGAATATACAGGGGCGAGAGGGGGGCCCCAGGACATGGAGCAAACTTACCATACGCTCCACGGTCCATGTTTTACAATTGCAGGGACCAGGCTTGGAGGTGCATTTTATTGATTGCTTTTTATAACCTGCTTTGATTTAGTGCAGAAAAATAAACAGAGACACCTGTCTATTATGAAGATAAAGTGAGAGGTTGGATGGAAGCTTCTGGCACAAGTTGGACATACAGTAGGGGCTCAAGGAATGGGAGTTGTGGTCACTCTTAGGAAAGCCCCTTTTCCAAAGTCCTGGAGGCCAGACATGGACTCCTGTCGCCTACTCCGAAGTACAGCGCATGTTCTAAACCCTCGGGCCTTTGGACCACGCACTTGAGGAGGAGAAAGCTCATATAACTACATATGGGGCCATCTGTGCTGGGACCCCAGAGGTTGTCCCTGCTGAATATGAAAGGAGATAGCTTCCTTGACTAGGCCAACCTTCAACAAAATGCAGCCCAGTGAGGCTGATGGTTGTCACCCTGTGGCCCACTAGGACTGGACGTTTTTTTTCACATTGAACTGAGCCTCAGCCTATCGCAATGTCCTCCCAGCCTGGTACCTGGTACCTTGAACTCCTCCCAGATCCTGGGCCAAGGGGATGAGGCAGAATGTGCTTCTGGCAGGGAAGAGAGGACTCCTTCTCCGTCCAGATTTCTGGGAAAGTGATTCCAGCTGCCAGCCCAGATCGTGCGGGGTAATGGATGGCCTCTCTTTCACAAGCTCTGGGTGATGGGTCCCTCCTCAATCTGCTGCAGTGTCATTAAGAGAGAACACACTTGCTCCGTGGGGCTCCTGACAGCCTTTAAAAACTGCAACTTAAACCCCAACCAGGAAGGGCTGCTCAAGGCTTAACCCTTTCCTTCCCAGCACAGGCCCGGGCCTCGGCTAGATGGGTCTACCGATCACTGGGCTTAACTCCCTGGGAGACCCTGGGTCCCCTTTCCAGGCTCTTCTCAGCCCAGTGAGCCAGTGGGTGTGAGGGTGGAGGGAGGATGAAGGGAGAAGAGGAATCCTTGACACCTGAGTCACTCAGTTTAGGTGTCTGTAGACAGGGGCCCCTCCCCAGGCTGCTTAGCGAGCAGAGCACTGGCAGGGGAGGGGGATAGCACTTTGGGGGCTGAGTGACTTTGAGCCACTCCCTTAACCTCTCTGTGCTGGGTTCTTACAGGGCAGAGGAGCCAGCAGAGGGGCCTCCCAGCTCTGAGGTTCTAGGGTCTGTGTTTCATGGCAAGTAGAGTCTGGTGGTCTTCCCTGAGAGGTGTGATGTGTCCTTGTTCCCCTGGGTCCCTGCACTGAAGCCTGCTCTCCACTGGGACCACATGTGATCAGAGAGGGAGGCCACCTCTGGGGACAGCAAGTGACCTGGATGAGCAGACAGAAGGGAGAAAACCCTGTGACAGAGACCCCCCTGGGAGCCCAGCACTATGCCAGGACCCCCATCCATGCACGCGCACACACACACACACACACGACACCCCACACCAGCCTCACGGCAACCCTGTGAGGAGGGGGTGTTGTCACCTCCACTTCACAGCTGACAACGCTGAGGCCCCAAGTGCTGGAGGAACTTGTTCAATGTCACCCTAAAAGCAAGCTATGTACATATCTGTCTGATTCCAAACCCAGACTCTTATCTATCACACCACTAGCAGGAGCACACAGGAGAGAGAGGTCTCACCTTGACCCTCCCCATCCCACCTCCTGCTTCTGCACCTGCAGTCTCCCCCTCCTATCATGTATTTTCCTCCCCTATCCAAGTCTCCAGGAAGACTTCCTTGCCTCCTCCAGGAAGTCCTCCCTGATGTCTGACAGCCAAACCCCCGATGCCTCTGCCCAGCTGGATCTCTGGTTGTTCAATTTCCCAGCACAGGTTTAGATTTTGGTGCCATGAGGCCCAGACACAGACATCAGCTCATTTCATTATCTCACCAGATTAATTGATACTTACTGGGTGCTGACTTGGAGCCAGGCAACACGGAGCCCACATAGGAAACGGGAACAAGCATCTAGTGAGCTCCTGCAGATGCCCCCCACCCCTGTGCCCAGTGGGAGCCCATGTGGGGTCCCTACCAGCCCCTCATCCTGTTGGAAGATGAGGAACCCAAGGCCAAGAGATGGGGGTGGGTTGGGGTGTGCTCAGCTCCCACAGTGAGTCAGTGGCGGGGATTCAAAACCAGGCCAGACTTCAAATCCACTTCGCCCCCTTACCTGCCCCCAGAACTCCTTAAACCCCCTTGGCTGGCTCAGGACTGGTCCCATGGCCTGGAGCCTTCTGGTCACACAAGTGGGGTTCAGGCGGCCACAGCTGTGCAGAGAGAGGGGCAGGACAGGAGGCAGCAAGGCAGGACCCTTACATCACCCCTCAGTGACACCCAGGGCCATGTCCCTCCTCAGTGAAATGCTCTATTTAGTCAAGGCTGTGCCTCCACCCAGGGACTCTGTCCACACCCTACCCCCAAACTGTCCCCAGGGCCCCGCTCCAGCTGAGAAGCCTCGGGGCATAAATGAATCATCTTCAGGCTTCTGGCTCCAGGCGCTCTTTTCTCTTGCCTTCCCGGGCTGCTCCCTCTCCAGCTGATCCTCAGAGAAATGTTCAAGGAGCAGGTGGCACTGCTGGTCCTGGCCCGGGACAGGTGCCGGGTGAGAACTCCCACCCTGGGAACTGGTAACGATGTGACCCAGTGTGAGAGGGGGGTTTCTTCCGTGTGTCACAGACATGTGTCTGCACAGGGTGCAGTGATGCTTTCGTGCTCTGGACCGGGGCTCTGGGGCCGTGCAGGGTGGCAGGAGTGAGTCCTGGCTTTGCTGATGGAGGCCTTCCCTGGTGAGGAGTGGCATCTTACAAAGCCCCGGGCACCTCCTCCCAGGCTTCATATTCTCAGTCGGCCTCCATTTGAAAGAAGTGGGGAGAGGCTGAGAGAGAAAAATTCGAATTCCAAACTGCAACAGCCAGAAGGGGTCCCTAGATCAATTATAAGTCACTGCTACAGGTGGGGAAACTGAGGTCCAGAGAAAGTGCCAAAGGTCACACAGCCAGCTGGTGGCAGAACCAGGACTAACCCAGGGCTCCTGCCTGTCAGGGCAGCCCTGTGAGATTGTGTGTGTGTGTGTGTGTGTGTGTGTGTGTGTTTTAGGGTGAGTACACGATTGTCCTAAGCTGTATAGGACAGTCTCTGTGCAGGTGTAGTTTGACTGTCTGAGCCCGGGCCCCTTCTCAGGGAGCTCTCTGGTCCTGAGAGGAGGAGGGGCAGGATGAAGGCAGAAAACCCATTCTTCTTTATTTGGTCTTTAGATTATGGAATGAAAATTAAATCTAAACTCTTTGCAGGGAGGTAATTTTTCCTAATCACTCACCCTGCTGCACAGATCTCCACAACTTGATTATGTCTAATTAGATTAATTGGATGGAAAGTGATTTCTTTTCTCCGAGAATATGAACTACAGAGAAGGGGGTGCTGTTTGAGGCCCGATGACTCCCTGCCCCCCAAAAAGTCCGGCCTGGTGGAGGGGGCCGGGAGGCCCTTGCTCCAGGCCTCGCTCAAGCCTCGCCTCCCTCTGCTCCTCTCTCTTTGTCGCTGGCTCTGTCACTGAGTCCCTTTCAGTGTCTGTCTGCCCCTGTCCCCAACTATCTCCTGGTTTGGGTCTCAGTGGTCCCAGATTGGAGTCCTGAACATCCCGGGGGTTCACCCTCCTGCACCCATTCTCTGCCAGGAGGTGACGGGGGCTCTCCCTGCATTACCAAGAGATGTGACGAGGAGGAAAGAGACACCGCAGGACTTGCTCAAGATCACCTACCACAGCAGCTGGGGTTGAGGTGTGGCTGAGCTCCCACAGAGGGCGGCCTGCAGGCCAGGCTGGGCCACACCAGCTGCTGGGATCAGGGAGTTTTTGGCTGGAGGAATGGGGTCCAGGCAGTTCTGGACCAGGGCCAGCCATACTAGGGCAGAGGGTGGCTGAAGGGTCTGATCAGCCCAGTCCTCCTACAGCCCAGATGGGCACTGCCACCTGCAGGGGCCCATGGTAGAGAGTCCCTGGCTCCAGACACTGCTCCTTCCAGGGTCCTGGACGTGGCTCAGCATCCCCGCCCCTTCCGTTGCTGGAGCTGGAAAGCTGGGCCATCCTCGGCTGCTGCCTCCCTGCAGCCCCACCTAGGCATTCTTCCTGCCCTGCCTTCCCCGCTGTCTCTCCTCGCTTGTGTCCCCTGTCCACACTGTCCCCACGTAGTCCAGGGCACCATCTTCTCTCCCCAGATGCTGTACAGCTGCCCTGCTGCCCTGTTCCCAGCACCCCTCCCCACTCCAGTGCACGATCTACGGCTTAAATTAAAGCACCATGCCCCTTCTCAAAGACCTCTCACTGCTCTGAGGACTAAAATACCAACAATCCACGTAGAACGCAAGGCTCTTATAAACTGGCAACTCTGACCTCCCCAGCCCCATCTCTCACCACCCTCCACTCCCATTCTGACCCCACAGACCTAGCTGTGTGCAGGTCTTTGCATGTGCTGGTCTGTCTTCCAGGAACACCCTTTCCAGGCCTCCCCAAGCCTGACACCAGCTTTTTTCACAGCTTTGCTCAGTGGGCAATGCTAACATCTGGTGAGTATTGAACTAATGTGTATGTTCCAGGCTGTGAGTGTTGCATGATTATCTCATTTAATACAACTACCCTGTGGGGAATCATTATTATCCCCATTTTACAGAAAAAGAAACTGAACTTCAGAGACATGAGGCACCTGGCCAAAGTCACTAGGCTGGGAAGTGGTGGAGCTGGGATTTGAACCCAGGTCATTTGTCAACTATCCCCATCCCACCCACCCTCTCTCAGATTAGGGGTCTCTCCTGCACGCTCCAGTGTTTTCCCTATAAAAGTATTTGCCAGACTATTTCCCCATCACCCCATCAGGCCACCTGTCTCTGTTCCCTAGAGCCCAGCAGGGGTTAGCCATGTGGTAGACACTTGGCTAGAGTCTGCTGACTAAGGAAATCCAGTGGCAGCCCTGCTGGCTTCTGGGCCCCTCCCTCTCATAACTCTTACCCCCGCCTGCCACCAATATCCTGATTTTCAAGGCCTTTAAGCCAAAGAGAGTTTTACAGTTCATTTGAGTTAATCGCAGCTGCCCTTTCTGGAAACCCTCTTCCACAAATTGCCTGCAGAGAGGTGGGCATAGTGCTGGCAGCTCTCCCAACCCCAAGACCTCACTCCATCCTAGTGCCCTGGGCCTCCAGGAGGGGAAATAAGACTGGCCTGAAGAGTATGGTTACCCTAGGCTCAAAACTCCACTAGATCAGGAGGCTGTGGCCTTTCCAGCCTCCTGAGTCACATAGATGGGATCTCTGAGGCAGAGAGGACTGTTTGGTCCCTGAGCACAAGGTGGAAGCTTTGGGATGAGCTTGGCAAAGCCCCTGGTCACATCGTCAGCCTCACTTCCAGCCAGCCTCCCTGGGCTCCAGGCACTTTGGCTCCTTGCAGTGCCTCCCACACTCAGTTCCTTTTCCTCCTGCTAGCCCTTCTCCCCAAAATCCCCTTCCTCTACCTGTCACTTGTCTAATTCCAGCCCACACTTTAAGGCTCTGCTCAGGTATCACCTCCTCCTGGAAGCCTTTCCTCACCTCCAGGTGAGGTTAGGGGCTCCTTCTCAGGACCCCCACAACCTCTGGGCTTACCCAGCTCCTAGCACTTCCAGCTAGTCTTCCTTTGTTCTCCTCCCGACTCCCCAACTCCTTTAGCCTAGCAGCTCCTCAAGGGCAGAGATAGCACGAGACAGCACCAGATGCCCAGAGCCTGGGGCCAGGTCTCCCAGAGAGGGACATTAGCATGGGATCACACCTGTACTATCCCCAAGGTCACGGTGGTTGGTTGGGATCTGGAGAGATGGAGGAGCCCAAACCTGGCATGTGGAGCCATGTCCTGGCCTCCCAAATGACGACTTGCTCATCTCTCTCTCTTGCTGTATGTCCTTAACCACTCAGCTCCTTACACTATAAAAGGGATGGTGGAAGGGGAAACAATTCCAGGAAACCTAAACTTTGGCCAAGGAATTCAGAGATTCTGGGAGGTACTGGCGCCTGGCCATCTGCCCTGACTCATCTAGCATCTTAATGGATGTAGGTCACCATCAGAGCAAGTTGGACATTGCCCACACAGCCTCAGCAGTCCACTCCTCCCCACCATCGCTCCTGAGGTGACCTGACCACACTGGCAGTCTCACTGTCAAGGCCTAGATCAGCCCTCACCCACAGTGTGATGGCTCAGCCTCAACCTCTGGGGTTCCTCACCAATTTTTGACCCTAAGCTTTGTCCTTTCTTCAAGATATCCTGTATTCAGTAACAGTCATCTCCCCATTCCAGCCCTCCCTACACTCAAAAGGCATTCACTAAGCCCCTGCCCTTCTGTTTCTGACATTGCCAGGGATACTGTGGCAAACAAGGCAGGCAAAGTCCCTGGCTTCTTGTTGCTGGCATTTCACTGAAAGAGACAGACAACCAATAACAAGTGAAAAAAAAAATAGATAATTTAGAGCGTGATGGGTTCTCGGAAGGAAATGGGGCAGAAGCACGTGATGGAAGAGGACTTCCTCTATCCTTGGTCAGATGCCATCATTTCTCACCTGAGTTTTTCAATAGCCTCCTGGAGAGTCTCCTGGCCTCCAGGCTTGTCCCCATAAGTCCACATCTAAGCAAGTATGTCCCTTGCCTGTCTTATCTCCCCATGTTGTCTGTAGCTCCTTGTGGGGGAGGTCCTGTGTTTTCTCCTTTCTTACAGCTCAAGGATAAGAAGGTGTGGTTAGGAGAAAAGGCCAACAGAGATGTGGCCTCACAACTGTGCTGTTGATCCAGGAACAAGTTGGGGCAGCTCATGGGAAGAGGAGTAATCTGCTGTCACGTTATATAATGGAGGTGCCAGCAATGTAGCCAGAACCAAAGGGGGTCAAGTTCAAGGAGGACAAATGCTGAGATGAAGGATAGTTTCATAAGTCTGTGTTTCAGCACCATGGAGAGCTCTGCGGGCCAATGGATGGCTTTCCTCTTCAGCATTCTGGGGCTACCCATTTGCTTCTGTCTTTGGGTGGAATTAATCTGTCTGCTAAAGGAAACTGGAGTCAGGCTACATGTATTCATCTTCTGCACCTATCACTTACCAGTTGTTTGAACTGGGTCTCATTTCTTAATCTCTCTATGCTTTGGTTGCTGTGTCTGGCAAATGAAGATAAGAGTACCTACTTACAGGGTTATGATGAAGATTAAATGAAATGATGAGGATCAAAAACTTAGCATTGAGATTTGTACATGTTAAGTGCTTTAAAAGTTTATTATTATCATCCCCAAGAGATTTTCTTTGTAATGGGGAGGGACTATGCTTCAGAGGGAATTCATATCCCCTGGGGTCTAACAACCTTGTTGCGGGATTTTTCAAGGGGAGGGATTTTGAGCTATGTCTTAGTAAGCTCAGGCTGCTATAACAAATACAATAGACTGGGGGTCTTAAACAGTAGACACAGTTCTGGAGGCTAAGTCCAAGGTCAAGGCACTGATAGATCTGGTGAGATCTCTAGTGAGACCCTAGCTTGCAGACAGCTGTCTTCTCATAGCTCATTTATGTGGCAAGAGACCAGAGAGAAAAAAGAACTCTCCTCTCCCCTCTCTCTTCTTATAAGGGCATTAGTCCCACAATGATGGCTCCACCCTCATGTCCTAATTATTTCCCAAAGGTCACACCTCAAAATACCACCACAATGAGGATTAGGATTTCAACATATGAATTTGGTGATGAGGGTGGGGGTGGATGCCTGGGAGGACACAGACATCTTTCCATAGCAGGATATTTGATAGATTAAGAAATGCCAAGCTGATCCTGTTACCAGCTCTTTTTAATGAGCTGTCTTACTTTAAATGAAGTCATATAACCATTCCAGACTCCATTCTTCATGTGAAAATGAGACTTATTTAATCCATATGGTTAGAATTTTTTTCTTTTCCTTTCCTTCTCTTTTTTTCTCCTTGTTTCCTTCCTTCCTTTCTTCCTTTTCTTCTATAAGAATATAGTATTTATAGATCAGGTAACCAGAGCAAATTATACATTTTGTTCATTTCTTAATATCAGATAATCTAGTTATCTGGTTATCCATTCAGGCATATCACTCATTTCTATTGTATTAAATACCCATGTTGTGAATAGAGATAGAAATTGCATCAGGATTTAAAGACATTTCATTATCAGAAAAATAAAATAAAATAAATAAAACTTACCTCTCTGAAGTAGGGTTCCTTCTGGATATATGCCCAGGAGTGGGATTACTGGGTCATATGGTAAGTCTATTCCTAGTTTTTAGAGGAATCTCCATACTGTTTTCCACAGTAGCTGCACCAAACTGCATTCCCACCAGCAGTGTAGGAGGGTTCCCTTTTCTCCACAGCCTCTCCAGCATTTGTCATTTGTGGACCTTTGAATGATGGCCATTCTGGCTTGTGTGAGGTAATACCTCATTGTAGTTTTGATTTGCATTTCTATGATAACACCTGCACCTCAGTGTTCATAGCAGCACTATTTACAATAGCCCCCAAGACATGGAAACAACCTAAATGTCCATCAACAGATGACTGGATAAAGAAGATGTGGTATACTTATACAATGGAATACTATTCAGCCATAAAAAATGACAACATAATGCCATTTGCAGCAGCATGGATGTTCCTGGAGACTGTCATTCTAAGTGAAGCAAGCCAGAAAGAGAAAGAAAAATATCATATGAGACCTCTCATGTGTGGAATCTAAAAAAAAAAAAATTTAAATGAACATAAATACAAAACAGAAACAGACTCATAGATATAGAATACAATCTTGTGATTACAAAGGGGGCGGGGGTGGGAAGGGACAGACTGGGATTTCAAAATTTGTAGATACTGACAGGCATATGCAGAATAGATAAACAAGATTATACTGTATAGCACAGGAAATATATACAAGATCTTGTGGTAGCTCACAGCAAAAAAAAAGTGACAATGAATATATATATGTTCATGTATAATTGAAAAATTGTGCTCTACACTGGAATTTGACAGAACATTGTAAAATGACTATATCTCAATAAAAAATGTTAAAATAAAATAAAATAAAACTTACCTCTCACAAACAACAACAAAAGAATATATTCATATATTGCTTGGTCAATTAGAAACAAAATAATATAAATGGGTGTTATGGGTTGCATATTTTCGTCCCTCCAAAATTCATATGTTGAAACCCTAGCCCCCAGTGGTATAGTATTAGGGAGGTAGGACCTTTGGAGGTCATTAGGTTTAGGTGATGTCATAAGGGTGAAGCCCCCACAGTGGGATTAGTGTCCTCGTAAGAAGAGACAAGAGCTCACCCACAGCCAGGTGAGGGTACAGTCAGAAGGCAGCCATCTGTAAACTAGTAAGATGGCTCTCACCAGAACTCGATCACATGCTGACACCCTGATCTTGAACTTCCAGCTCCCAGAACTGTGCGAAGTAAATTTCTGTTGTCAAGCCACCCAATCTATAGCAGCTCAAGGTGACTAAGACAATTGGGATATTAGACTATGTGGCATTTAAAGGACTTTCTAGTCCTAACCAACCTTGGTTCTTTGATTCTGCCTTTCCAAGAGTGCACAAAGTATTAGGCTATGATGATAAGCAATGCCTTTGGGAAGGTCATGGGGACACCTATTGAAAGGAGTTGGATGTCTTTGTTTTGGGTACATCCAACCTCTTAATCCAACATTGGACCTCCCCCTCTTTTTCCGATTTGTGCTCAGTATTTTGGACCCCCTGAATCTTGATATACAGACAGTCATCACTTTCTACTTTCTCATCAATCTTCAGCCACATTGGTATTCTTTCATACACTCTGATTCTTCTCCTGGGCTTTATCATAAGCCCTTCCCTTTGGCAGGAATGTTCATTATCACATAGGACTACTTTCAGTTGTAAGAGATAGGAACCCAATATGATTTAAATAAAATAATATAGGCAGGAATGGGGATAGTTTTAACTGGCTCCTTCACCTCAAAAGTCCAATTCAGGTATGGCTGGATCCAGGACATTAAATGATATTGTCAGGACCTTCACTTCAATATCTTACCTGGATTTTTTTTTTTTTTTTTTTTTGTATTGCTTTCATTCTCAGGTGGGAGATGGCCACAGGTAGCTCCAAACATATCACACAAACTTATCCCACTTCTTTGCTGATATCCCACTTCTTTGCTCTGGTATTTTTTCTTACTGGCACAGCTTGGATCATCTGCCCATGAGTGTCCAGGAGCAAAATTCACGGTTAATGAGGCCTGGATGCTGTACCCACTCTGAAGCAAGAGCTTGGGGTCAGCCCCACTTACGTGAACTGAAAGTGAAGGGAGAAATTGTTTCCCAGAAGAAGATGAGGGTGTGTTAACTGTGGAAGAGGTAAAGGATGCTGGTCAGGCAAAAGAAAAAAAATAAATGCCCATGGCTTCTCTTCTCTGTTCGCTTGGCTGATTGCCATTCATACCTTTAGATTTCAGTTTATATGACATTTACTTAGGGAGGACCTCTCTGACTTACCGGTCTAAACCAGAACTCTTCAATATTTTTCTTTCCTATTTTAGTCTTAGTATATTAACAGCCAATATTAATTGAGCATGTACTATATGCCAGACACTATTCTGAGTATTTGACATATATGAACAAATTTAATTCTCATAACAACCCTAATAGGTAGTTATTTTATGATCTCAGTTTTCTAGATGAGGACCTGAGGACTAGTAAGGTTAACAAACTTGCTCAAAGTCTCACAGCCAGGACATTGCAGGGCCAGGGTTCAAACCCAGGCAGGGACTCTTCAGAGCCCACCCTCTAAGAAGGCTGTCCACATTCTTACAATAATTAAGCAACAATCATGCAATAATCGCACAGCATACTTGTACTTGCATGTATTATTGATGTGCTGATTTGCTCATCACCTGCCTCTGCCACCAGACTGTGAACCCCACAGAGGCAGGATGCGGTCTGTCCGGTCCGTTGTGGTATCCCTAACACCCACCATGATGCACAGAGCAGGACTTGGTGTTCTCACCTTTCCAATGGGAAGAATGAGGCTGCCCAACCCTGTTTTCCACACGAGGGGGCCCTGACTCTCCTCTTCCCCTCCTTCCTTGCTCACTTCTTCTGTCCTTCCCTCACCCTCTCCCCTCCTTCCTGCCCTCTCTCTTCCTATGCCCCTCCCTGACACCCTGTCTCTCTTACTATCCCCCATTTTTCTGCCTGTATCTCATACTATCTCCTCCTCCTCCCCCTCCCCTACTCCCACAGCTAATGAAATGATACCATAGAACATGTTTCATTTGCACTTGGCTCTGAAGCCTTAGTGCCGTTGGCTGCCTGTTCATTAATGGCTCTGTGTAGAGGAAGTAATGAACCTATTTTATTACAACCATCATCTCTACCCATCCTAGGAGGTGATTATGTATTCAACAAGAAGAAAGAGAACCACAAGCCTCAGCTACTAGTGCGTGGGGTTTGAGGATGTGAAGGGGGAGGAGAGCCTGGTTCTGACCCAGGGCGGGGTCTGAGCTCCATTTGTGGTGGGGGGAGGGAAGGCTAGTTTGGATGCCGTCATGACCCTTATTACTGCAGCCTCTCCACTACTGTGAATGTCGAAAACCCCACTGGCTTTGATCAGGGCCCCAAACTTCTGGGGGTGGTTATTGCAAAGGTGTCCCCAAGTTCATCTCTGTGCTGGGCACCATCTGTAGATGAAATAATTGGCTTGGCACACTAGGACCACTGTTTTATCATCTGTGTGTGCTATCGTGATTAAGATAACAGAAAAATTATTTGAAAATCATCACCAGAAAGCACTCCAGTGAACATTTGTCTGTTACGTCTTCCCTCACTGAATCACAGCTGAGCAGTGTGGACATAACAGCATCAGCCACACTGAGCCGGACCCTGGACTTGGTGGTTTACTTGGATTATCTCATTTAACCCACATTTTTACCCCCATTTAACAACAGCTGGATGAGTTAGGTATTGTTATCATCCCCATTTTATGTATGAGAAAACTGAGGCGCAGAAAAGTGGTATGTGCAAGGCCATGTACCCAGGATGCAATGGATTCAGAGTGAGAACCCAGGTCTGCCCACACAGACCCTTCACCACTGCTCTCTACCTCCTGCACTTTAAAAGGACAGCCTGGGTGGGGTCGGGGGAGGACATAGGTCAGTGGTAGAGCGCCTGCCTAGCATGCACGAGGTCCTGGGCTCAATCCCCAATACATAAATAAAATAAATAAATACATAAATAAAATATAAAACCTAATTACCTCCCCCGCAAATAAAAAGGGAAAAAATTCTTTTTTAATTAAAAGGACAGCTAGTATCATGTGAGTGCCACATTTTATTTTACTAATGCTTTAAAAATGGTCTTAAAATTCCAAGACCATAGTGGTAAGTGGTGGTTTTTGCAGAAGACTCACCTTCTTCTTCTCCAGGTTAAATTGAGTTGGGCTTTAAAAGCACCTGACTCCGGAGGATGGTCCTCTGGATGCTGCTGCCTGTAACAGTGCAGGGGCTGTTGCTGGATTTCCGAGCAGAATCAGGACCACATTTCAGGAGGCTGTGGAGCTCTCCTGGATCCTTGTGTTCGGTCTTGACTCTTTCCACTCACTGTCACCTAGGTTCTGAGCCCAGCCCCACCCCAGACCAGTCAGGCTCTGAGACATCTAAGAAGGCTAGAGCCCCTGCGTGTTCCTCCTTCCTTAGTAGAAATCAGACATGCTAAGAATTCTGCTGACCTCTTAGATGAAGCGGAACCTTGAACCCCAGAGAGCCCTTACTCTGCTTGTTCTAACAGCGAGATTTGTTAACTCATTAGCAGAGGAGCAGCCGCACTCTAAATAATGCCTGGACACATGAACCACCATCTGTGCCTGGTGTCCTGGGCACACGGCAGCCAGGCCAGTTGCCTCCTGCCAGCAGAGCCACGGAGGCAGGGACTATCCTGCCAGCCACAGTGGAGGCTGAATCTTCAAGAACAAGATACAAGACCCTAGGAGTAGGAGGGCTTGTGCAGAGAAGGGAATTTGGAGGAAATCCGGTGGGGTGAGGGAGTCCCCAAGGTGATCTGGTCAGGGAAGACTCAAATGGGCGAGAGCAGGGAGCTCAGATTAGCTGAGCACTTATCATATAATGAGCCCGTTTACGTGACTTCTCAACTAAGCCTGATCACTTTATGGGACAGATGCCACTGTTCCCATCTTGCAGATGAGGAAATCAAAGTTCAGAGAGATTAAGTGACCTGCCCAAGGTCACACAGCTTGGCCATGGTAGGCAGGGATTCAAACTCAAGCTCCTGGTGACCCCTAAGTCCATCTTCTTCCTCCCAACCACACTGTCTAGGTTTGCTCTTTACCACATAGGAGTCCCCGTGGCTCCTCTTCCTCTGTTGCCCCCCACCCCAAAGCCACCAGGTGGGTCCCTGGGAAAGGGAAGCCTCAATAAATCTCAGTCTTCAACCAGGAGGGGTCGAGACGATCGCTCTAGAGAAGCAAGCATTTCCCGGCAGAGTAAATCACCGGGCCTCTTAGTCACTGCAGGTGCAGACGCCGCCCTCCTTCCCCAGGAAGTTTGTAAATCAAACCTTAGTCCTGATTTGCAGAATCAGCTGGGGGATAAATGAAGCAGGAAGCAGGGGGAAGGATGCTGGGGGAAGAGCAATGCCCCAAGTCAGGCCCTGCGGGGCTCCCTGGAGGGGAGGGGCATAGAATGGTATTGAGGGACCACTGCTCCCACCTGAGCCCCCAGGGGTGCACCAGACACTTCTGGGGCCCTTGCCAACCCTGACATTCTGTGGGTCCCTGACCTTGTTGTCTGGGTATCTGGGTGCAGCTGGAGCAAAGTGTCTAGGGCTCAAAGCTGGAGACTGGAGAGGGGGCTTGGGACCAGGCAGCAGCTCTGAGCTGAGCCCTGGGTGGGGTGTTTGGTGGGAAGAGGGGCTGGTGGTCGGTCGCAGAGGACAGGCCCAGGGTAGGGGTGCCCAGCAGGGCCCCGGGCCAGGGCAGCAGGAGGAAGCCAGAGGGGCAGGACTCAGTGCCCTGGGCTGGGAGTCAGGGCCTGGGTCAGTTCTGGTGCTGCTGACTGGCTGTGCGACCTTGACAAGTCACATGGCCTCTCTGGGCCTCAGTTGCCTCATCTGCAAAGTGGAGGTGATTGATTATTTCTGCTCTGGATGCAGGGCTGTTGGGAAGACTGAGGGAAGGAAGTCAAGGAGGGAAAAGCCAAGGGGGTGGATCCATCCTAAACACAGAGGGTAGGGCCTGACCACTGACCTGGGCCGGCCCTGGCTCTTCTCTGCCTGCCTCAGCTCTCAGCCTCCTGGTGGTTGGATAGGCCCTGGTGTCCCTGCCCCTGAGAGCCCAGCTCATTGGAAGAAGTGGGTTATTTATGCAAATAAAGCTGCTCCCTCCCACCTCTCCCTTCTCCCACATGGCCACCATCACTGGGGCACAGCAAATGCTGCCTTGATTTTCCCCAGGAATGGCTGGAGTCTCATAAAACATGTGATTTATTGTCCAAAGGCACGACAGCTCTGGCTGTCTTTCCCCAGGATCCATGCTTGCTGTGCCCCCAGCCCTACCGCACCCTCCCCTTCCTAATCCCTGTGCCCCCGACATGTGTGACTTTGGGGAAGTCACTTCACCTCTCTGAGCCTCAGGCTTCTTCTCTGCTAAATGGGGATGAGAATGCCTGCCTCATGGATTCATCCTGATTATTTACACATTCTTGAAGTCCCAAACAAGCGCTAATATTTCTTAAGAGACTTCTGTGTGCCAGGCCCTGTCCTGGGTGCTGAGGGCATGAAAGCGGGCGCTGGAGATGAGGACCCTGCTCTCTCTGAGTCCCCTTAGGAGGGTTACTAGGTGGCTTCAGCAAGGACCTGGCTGGAAAGGTGTCAGTGAAGCTGCTGACAGCCATGACAATGCAAGTGGACAAGTGACTCACCCAGGGACACATGGAAGGTCAACAGCAGTACCCAAGCCAGGTGGCCCCAGAGCCTGCAGGTAAGTCCTCCCTGCAATGGTACCTACCGTGCAATTCATCTGATTTCCATCCCTGCAACCCAGCAAGGTCAACCCCTTCTCTGGGAACATCCAGCTCTCGTGCCAAGCATCAGGTCACAGGAGGTCCAGCCATGCGGGCTCCTCTTGTCCCCAGGGGCACAGCCAGGGGCTCTTAGCCCAGGCAGAGAAGGGTCACTCATCAGGTGTGTTCTCCTGGACCAGCAGCCCCTTGGCTCCCTGACCTGAGCTCCCTGTCTGCCCCCACCCTCTCCCATCACCAGAACTTCCTGTAGAATGACCTGGGACTGCAGCTGGGGGGTGAGAGGCTCTGAGCTGTATCAGACACTGTCTCCACATCAGACACTCGCCCTGCTCTTTGTCCAGAAGCTGGCAGTGAGTGCCTCCCCCTCACCATTCTGATAACAGACATTTTAATCATTACAATTATCACCTGAGAAATTGGGTTTCTGCTCTAGACAATTAAAATGAAATTCAGCTCTTCTTTGTCTCCCTCTCAGCCTTAAATCAGATGGGGAGTTCCATAGCACACCCGGAAACAAGCGTTAGAGGAGAACCCTGAGAGGGGAGAAAGGAGCCTGGGGGGAAGGGGAGACGTGGATGTGATGACATGTCTGGGATGAGGACCCTCGCACATGCATATGTGTGCAAATGTGCACAAGAGTGGGTATGCATGTGTGTGCCTGCACGTATAGGAGCAGGTAAGAATATGAACATGTGTGTATGTACATGTGTGTATAAGCAGGTGTGCATGTGGACGTGAGTGCACCTAAGGGTGTGCATGTGAGCACGCACTCTGTGCATGCGCAGTGACGGGGAGGAGTGGGGTGACAAGTTGCAGGCAACAGTACATCAGGGACGTGGGGTCAGGTGACAGATGATCTGAGGGTACCTCAAGGTGGGTGATGGGGTGCGGGTGCTAGTCTGTGTAGATGGGGCCCTGGAGGTTGGCAGGTCCCTCACTTCCCCCTCTCCAAGCCTCTTTTTTCTCAGGTCCACTGGGCACAGTGATGGTTTTGCCTAAATAGGACTGTTACTTGTGAGAATTAAGTGCAGTAAATTGTGCACTCCGTGCAGCACAGGGTGAGCACTCAGAGAGGGTTAGTTAGTATCCATCCACCCTAGGGTGGCAGGATGGGGGGACAATGTGATGACTGCACAGGTGACAGAGCATGGCCATGGGTGATGAGAACTCAGACCCTGAGGTCCAGATGCGGCAGGGCCCAGCTGTTAGGCCTTGGGCACCGGGCTTAGCAGGGGGCCCAGCTGCCCTCTGCAGAGACCCTCCTCCAGGAGGTGGGGGTGTGGGCTGCAGCCTGAACAGGTGGTCTCCGTTGGGCCCTGGTGGCACTACTGTGGAACCACGTGGGGTGAGAATTCGCTGTGGGGCCTCCACAAGGCTGCGCAGCCCAGGCACCTGAGTCGGTCTTGAGTTGGCCACGGGGCTGCCTTCTTTTGTGAGGGATAGATAGTGATGGAGGAGGCCATGGGGAGACCCTGCGGGCCCTTGTGGGCTAAGTGAGGAAGAACGTTCACAGCAGATCTGGGGTGGAAGGTAAAGGGAGGACTGGGACTCTGAGACCTGTCAAGCTCTCGCTCTGTGCACTCAGATCTAGCCTGGGGCCAGCCTGGTCTCCTCGCTATGGCCTCCAAAGTCCCACTTAAGACTGACCCCACAGCATCCCCCTCAGACCACACCGGGGTCCTCGAGTGAGCCTTTGAGCTCCTCTTCTTTCTCTAAAGGGCCAGGGCAACAGAGAGACTGTAAATATGGCAGGCAGCCCCTCCCTCTCACCCCCTCCCACCCCAAGCAGATTCCACTGCAGGACTTTCCAATGTGACCTTGAGTGTGTCCCTCCTCTCCTCTTAGCCTCTGTCCCCTCAACTGTCACATGAGGACAGGGAACCCCGCCCAGGGGGTCAGCAGGGTCTACACAGAGACCGTGCAGTGCAGTGGCTACACACGGGGCCCTGAGTTCAAATCTCAACTTCAGCACCCCCTGCATGACCTTGAGCTCCTTGCTTCGCCTCCCCACGTACTCATGTCCCCCAGGGGAGAACTGTGGTGAAGCCATCCTGATGTCGAGGTGTGATGAGGGTCGTGGTTAGCAGACACGGGACAGTTAGATCAGGACCCAGTGGTGGGTGGATGCTCCATGAAGGGGCTAGTGCACGTGATGATGGTGAAGATGTGCACTAAAGCTGCTGATGAGGGTGACGCTTGCAGAGCACGCACAGATGAGGGAGAGGACACTTGGGTGCTTTACTCAGGGCCCGGCTCATAGGATGAGTTCAGTGAAGATCACTGTCCCTGTCACTCCTCGGCCTCTTCCAGAGTTCTGCGCGTGACCCTGGCCCCTCCACAAGTCTCCCAAATCCAGTGGCTGGAGCCCTGCCTCCCTTCCCAGACATGACACTCTAAAAACGTGGAAACAAGGAGCAACTTTCAGACTAGTCTCCATTCAGCCCTGGCCTGACCAGATCCTACCATCTGAGCTGTAATTACCCTGAGGCTACGGGGTCCCTGGCCTCTACCTGTAGCTTCCATGAGCCCAGCGGCCCAGCAGCAGGTGTTCACATTAGAAGAAGTTGTAATATAATGACCAAGTCCAAATCTCCATTTTACCACCGTGGAAACTAAAGCACAAAGAGGGCAAGGGGATGAACCAAACTAGTGGCAGAGCTGGGTCTAGAACCCAGAAATTCTAATGCCCAGATCAGAATTCTTCAGGCCATCCTGAGAGGGAATTCAAAGGATTCATTTAAGAGTTCCCTGCTGTGTAGAAGAGAGGGTAGGGAAAGAAGTTTGTAGCTAAAACAAGAAAGCTCTAATTGCTGGGGAGAGGAGGTTGTTCTTTATTATGTTGGCAGCGGGGAGCCATGGATAGTTCTTGAGCAGGAGCATGGCATAGTCAGAGTGAGCTTTGGGGAGCTGTTTCTGAAAGAGTATGGGGAAGGGTTGGAGCTGGTGAGTCTGGAGGCAGGGAGACTAGTGAGGAGGCTGGAACAGTGACCCAGTGATGGACATGGTGATGCGGCATGTATTACAATTCTCCAGAGAAACAGAATCGCAGAATGTGCTGTTCACAGCAGCCTGGAACTTTTTGCAGAGCTTTCTATTGTTATGAGCTTCAAAATTTCAGCTTTTCCGATCACTCAATAAATGGGTGAGAGTAACATGCCCAAAATGAGGACTATATTGCCTCCAAAATCCAAAATGCCCACTAGGCATCCTGCCTCCTTTTTGGTTGTAGGAAGGATGAGATGCGATATCTTATCCTTCACCTTAGAAGGGATAACTCAACATGACCCATGTCCTTGGAGCCCTAGAAATTTCGCTGAAATGGAAGGCTCCTGAATTTTTCTCGGATTTCTTTCCCACCCCCTGGTGTATAGATGTCTTACCATTACATCCTGAGTAATTGCTACTTTTTGCTCATTAGGTCCAATCAGCATAATGTCACGAATGTAACAGATCAGTGTGAGATCTCATGGGAGGAGAAGATGACCAGATCCCTGAGAACTAAATGATGACATGAGAGGGCTGGAGAGTAAATACCCCCTGAGGTAGGACAGGGAAGGGGTATTGTTGGCTTTGCCAGCTTAAAGCAAACTGTTTCTGGTGATCCTTACTGACAGGGATGATTTTAAAAAAGCATTTGCCAGATCGATAGCTGCATTCCAGGTACCTGGGAATTTGTTAATTTGCTTGAGTAATGAAAAGACATCTGGTACAGCAGCTGCAATTGGAGTCACCACCTGATTAAGCTTATGATCATCCACTGTCACTCTCCAGAATCCATCTGTCTTCTGCGCAAGCCAAGTAGGTGAGTTGAAGGGGGACGTGGTGGGAATCACCACCCCTTGATGAGTCTGACGGCGGCACTCATCTCCGCCTCCCCTCTAGGAATGTGATGTTGCTTTTGGTTTACCATTTTTCTAGGTAGAGAAAATTCTAGTAGTTTCTGCTTAGCATTCCCCATCAATGGGGAGCCCCTATCAATGAGTTTGGCCTGATCCATCTTTACATTCCTTCCATCATTATCTCCCACCCTTACTATCCATTCCCACATATGTTCTCCAGATTTCTGTCTGGATAAATTGAAAAATTCAAGTAGTTCTTTTGGAGTGTAGCATCCCTCAGCATAAGTCACACTTCATACTTTGCTTTAGTGGCTTCTGGGACTTGAGTCTAGGTCTATGTCTAGAAGCAAAGAGGGATGGAGAGTACCCGAGAGAATCAGTATTGTCTTGCAAAGCAGCTGCCTCAGGGGAGAACATTGCAGCTTTCCCAAGGAATGCAGAGTTAACACCCTCAGATGGGGGTGCAGAGGCTGCTTCTACTGGCAAAGAAGATTCATCAGAATTTAAGGACTCAATATCCCCATCTTCATCAAGGTCTTCCCACATGTCCTCTTTCCAACTTTCAGGATCCCATTCCATCCCAGCCAATGCTCCCACTTTAGCACTAGGCACTCTATAAGGCTGGGAATTCCATCTGTCTTGTAGATCAACCACTTGCAAGAAGAGGTTCTGGGTTTGGTTTTCAGCAATCTCAGTCCTATGTCTACTGGAGATAAGGGTCTCTCTTAGGGCAGACGTAGAAGTCCTCAGATCATTTTTCCATTAAGTTGAGAATTCAAATTTCCGAGCTCATCCTTTTCTTTCCCTACTTTGTCCAGTGACAATAGAAGCAACAATCCAATCTCATTATATTCACCAGTTTGACAAAAATGTTTGAATGTGTAGTATACATGATCATTAGGACCCTTGCTTCTTATAAGTGTTTGATTAGGAGTATTCAGTATTGATATTTTGCATGTCTCTATTGCTGGATCATGCTATGGACTCTTAGAGCTCTTTTTACTACTGGAAATAGAGTCTTCAAATCTAATCAGATGTAGAGAGCCAATTCAAAAAACCCTAGAATTAATTCAGAAACTAATTCATCCTTAAGATCCTGTACCTCTAGAACCATTCTGTGTACCAATATTTATATTATTCAAGGTTCTCTAGAGGAGCAGAATTAATAGTATATAGGTTACAGATATAGATATAGATAAAATTATTATAAGGAATTGACTCACATGATTATGGAGACTGTCAAGTCCAAATCTGCAGTGTGGGCCAGCAGGCAGAGACCCAGGATAGCTGATGGTACTGATGAAATATGAAAGCAGGCTGCTGGAGAATTTCTCTTTGCTCAGGGAAGCTAGTCTTTTTGTTCTATTCGGGCCTTCAACTGATTGGATGAGGCCCACCCACATTATGGAGGGCCATCTACTTAGTCAAAGTTCACTGATTTAAATGTTGGTCTCATTGAAAAGCGTTCTTCAAGTTGGCACAAAAAAAATTAACTATCACAAGACCTGACCATAAAGTAGTGAACTAACATTCCTGAGCATATATTGAACCTTTACTGTGTACAAAGCACTGAACTCAGCAATTCAAATATTTTCCCTCATTTCACCCATATAACCCACTATGAGAAAAGTTCTATGAATGGCCCCTCTTTCATTTCCAGGAAACCAACCCTCAGAGACGTTGAGTTACTCATCCAAGATCACACAGCCTGTAAGTAGAAGACTCTAAACCTAGATCCAGTACTACTTGCTCCATAGCCCATTTCCCCAACCACCACATAGGACTGACATATTTGGGACCATGGCTGTAGAGATGGGGAGGAAGGACTGGTAAAGAGATCTGAGAATCTGACAGGAGAGGGAGACAGCTGAGTTGGCCAGGCCTTGGCATTGAGTATGAGAAGCGATTAGGATGGAGGTCAGTTTTGGAGGAACGATAGTGAGCTCATTCATGTTAAAGACAGAGAAAGTCCCTACTCTCCTCGGATCATCTAATCTGAAAAAAACAAAAACTTGGCTTTCTGTCAATTCCTGATGACTTCCAAATTTACATCTCCGACTCCAGACACCATTCATTCTGTCAGTCAGGCTAGGTTAGTTACGTTGTGGTAACAAACAGCCCCAAATCTCAGTGGCTTAAAATCACTAAGGCTTATTGTTTACGCGTGCCACCTGCCCTTTCCAGTCACCTGGGGCCCTGATGAACATTATTCTCATTCTAAGCTTGCAGCCATCAAGGCAGAGAGAAACAGTGAATGAGGAGAATTGTGCAGAGGCTGTTAAGTGTTCATTAGCTCTGGGTCTGAAGAGAGACATACAATTCTACACTCAGGGTCTCAAAATCTGAGGAGAGAAATAGGCCTATTTTCAGGAGTCCTCATACAGATGAGGAAACAGCCTGTATTTAGAAACATTCAGCTTGATGGAAGAATCTCAGTACTCACTAGTATCAGGGGTCCCCTGGGATGAGGCCCTGACAGATACTGAAGATAACCCAGGACTCTGAAAACTCACAGGCACAAACTCACATGGTCCTGAGAGAGATGATCAGCATCAGTGAGGCGGCTCCTTTCATAGGTGGGCATCATCACCAATATCTCTGGGCTTGAGACAAAGGGACAGAGTCAGGATAGGTGGCTGGGTCCTGGGACAGAGTTGCCAAGACCAAGAGCTTTCTTCCTCCCTCCTGTGTCACCACGAACAGGCCCCTGCCCCTCTCTGGGCCCATCACCTCATCTGTGACCCAGGACTTGAGCTGGATGATACCTAATGCTGCCTCCACCCCCACACTGGAATCTCTCTCCACCTACTCTTGCCCATAACCCCTTGTGCCTACCTCTCTCACCCCATCATCCCTGAATCTTAACGCAGCAATAATGGAGCCAGTAACCTGGTTAATTATGGGTCTGAAAATCACCCAATCAGCTGCGTGGGCGGCTCCTGCTTCCACTCCATCACCCACCCTAATGCATTGTCTGACACTTTCCATTTATTTTTCAATTTCTTTACCATCAAAAATGACAATTAAATTTCCAGTGTAAATACTGCTTTACCAAACTGAATTAATTATGAGTGAGAAGGCAGACTCCAGCAGCATGATCAGACCATCTCAGGCATTAACCCTTCTGTCCTCACTGGGGCCTCGCAGGGAGGGCAGGAGGCTCAGAGTTTCTCCCTGAGAGACACTGCTTGGAACCTCACTGTGGTCACTCACCTCTGGCCCCTTTGCCCTCTTGCGGCCTTCTCCTATCAGAGAGAGCCCAGGGGCAACAAACCCATTTCTCTTTGGTAGAGCTTTGAAGTTGGAAGAGACTTGCTCTTTTGCAGATGAAGAAACTGAAGCCCAGGGAGTGGAGAGTCTCACTCTTCATGGCCCATCAGAGAATTCATAGTACAAACAGATAAACTGAATTCAGGAAAATGCAGGGGTCTATAAAGAGAAACAGAACATGAGCATTTCTATATCTGAGGGTAGATGGAAGAATGTAAGCCTACAGGAATAAACAGATAAACGTTATAATTTTTTTTAAGTAAGCTTAGATTTTTTTCTTCTCAAACCCCAGGCACTCACAGGGAAGATCAGGGAGATTCCTGAAGAAGCACCCTTGTGGTTCTGGCAAAAGAAGGCGAAGTGTTGCCCACCGCGAAAACTCCATCCAGACCCATCTCCTTTAAGAACCATAAGCTTTAATCTGCAGAGCAAAGAGAAACAAAAACTGTTGCCTTAAGGCGCTGGTGGAAATCCATTGCAACTGAGGAAAGGAAACAGGATAAAAATAAGTACTAGCCCTGGGAAGGGGCAGGAATACATGATTATGATGTGCCCAGTATTTCAGCTGGAAGAGAGGCAGGAACACCTGTGAAGTCCACACCCAGAGACCCAGGGACACAGGACTTGCATAAGATTTAAAAATGAATCACATCATCAGAAATACACCTTTCCACACCCTCCCCCATACTGTCTAGCAAGTACTGGGTAAAAATAACAGTGGATTTTGTCTGGGAGAGCTTTAGAAGACAGGTTATCTCCTGGACACAGCATGAGGGAAAGACCCAAAGGCAGAGACAGGGGGAGCAGACATTGGAAACCAACCTCTAGAAAACCAACCAAAATACTGAACATAGGTATCACTAGAAGGATTTAAAGCCTGTAGTATATTGAAGGTAACCATAGCAACCACATACCTCAAACTCAGCCTGACTAGATTAACACATACTCCCACACTAAGGGTCTAGCAAAGGAAAGATGTGCATATCTCCAAGCATAAAAAATATTTACCTTAGTATCTGTCATCCTATAAAAGATGTCCAGCTTTCAGTAAAGTTATAAGGTATATGAAAAGGCAAGAAAAAAAAAGACACTAAGCAATTATCAAAACCAAACTTAAATATGACACAGATATTGGAACTATCAGACTGGGAATTTTAAATTACTGTGACTAATATATTAAAGGTTCTAATGAAAATGTTGACAACATGCAAAATCAAATTATTAATTTAAGCAGAGAAGGAAATGCTAAGAAAGAAACAAGTGGTAATATAAAAATATAAAAACCATAGTTACAGAGATGAGACATACCTTCCATGGGCTTATCACTAAACTTGAGATATCTGAGGAAAGAATCATTGAACTTATACATAAATCAATGAACTACCCAAACTGAAACAAAACAAAACCAAAAAGATGTGAAAAAACAGCAGTGCATCCAAGAGCTGTTTGACAATGTAAAATAGTATAATATACAAGTAATTGCAATCTCAGAAAGACAATAGAGAAAAGGGCGAAGAAATAATGTCAAGAATATTCTAAAATTTATGACAGACACCAACCTACAGTTTCAAGAAGCTCAGAGAACATCAAAGTCAATATCAAAAAACTTTCAGATAAATATATAAACAAAACAAAACTGAAAAATCTAGGCAAATAAATTCAAACTCAAATTGCTGAAAATTACAAACAAAATCCTAAAGAGAGCCAAAGAAATGAAATATGCACAGAGAAAGAGAGATAAGAATGTCAGCAGACTCCTTGCTAGAAAACATGCACACAAGAGGACAATGGAATAATAATAACTTTACAGTGCTGGAAAAATAAAATATAAAATGTGTCAACCAAATTCTACACCCAATGAAAACATCCTTGGAAATAATGAAGAAATAAATATGTTCTAATACAAACGAAAACTGAAAAAATTCATTGCTAGAAGATCTACTCTGATTAAGAATTATTAAAGAAAGTTCTTCATGCAAAAGGACTATTATAGTGCAAACTTAGAGCTGCAAAAGGAGTGTCAATGAAATAAGTGAAGATAAAATGAAATTAATTCTTTGTTATTTTTAATTGCTCTAAAATATGTCTAAAGAGAAATAGTAACAATGGGTCATGTGATTATAGCATATGTGAAATTGAAATATATAACAAAAATGGTACAAAGTGGAAATCAGAAATATACTGTTGTCAGGTAATTATACTACTCATAAAGTGGTATATTATTATATTAAGGTATACTCATTAATTAAATTGTAAATTATAAACATTACAGGAACCACTAAAAATGTTTTTTAAAAAAGGGAAATAGAAGAGATAAAAACAGAATCATAAAAAATGCTCAATCAAGAGAAGACTGAAAAAGGAAAAAAAAAAGAAACAAATAACAAAGGGAGCAACTAGAAAGCAGCTAACAAGATGACAGATTTCAAACCAGTCATATCAAATCACCATAAATGTAAATGGACCAAGCATACCAATTAGCAGGCAGAGGTTTTTCAGATTCAATTAAAAAGCAAGACTCAACTACAAGTTGTCTACTACAAACTCCCTCTAAATATAAAAATGTCAAGTGGTCAAAAGCAAAAGGATGGAGAAACATACACCTTGCAAACACTAAAATAAGGCAGGAGTGGCTGCATAAATATTAGATAAAATCTATTTCAGAACAAGAAATATCATCAGTCATAAAGAAGGACATTACAAAATTTTAAGTGGAACAGTTCTCCACAAAGGCATAGAAATCATAAATGTGCATGCTCCTAACAACAGAACTTCAAAATATTTAAGGAAAAAACCTGATACAACTGAAAGGAAAAAAATTTTTAAATCACAATTACAGCTGGAAATATCAACACTACTCTCTCTCTAATTGACAGATTGAATAGGCGGAAAATCTGTAAGGATATATGTGACTTGACCAGTATTCTCAACCTACCTGATCCAGCTGATCTTTGTAGACCCCTCCACCCAGCAACAGCAGGATGCACAATCTCACGTGCACATGGAACCTCCATCGATATACAGTATATTCTGGACCACAAAACAAACTTTAGCACATCTGAAAGAACAGTAACAATAATATAAATTATATTCTCAAATAATAATAGACAAGCTAGAAATCAGTCACAGGAACACATCTGGAAAATAACCAAATATTTGGAAATTAAATAATAAATAGATCAGAAAGGAAATTTTAAGGGAAATGGAAATGTTTTTTGAATGAAGAGAACATAAAAAATACAGCATATCAAAATTTGGGGGCTACAGCAGTATTTAGAGCAAAATTTCTAGCATTAAATGCATGTGTTTGTCTGCTCGTGCTGCCATAGCAGAAGACCGCAGACTTGGTGATATAAACAACAGAAATTTATCTTCTCACAGCTCTGGAGGCTAGGAGTTCAAGATCAAGATGTTAGCAGAGTTGGTTTCTGGGGAGCCCTTTCTTCCAGACTTGCAGTTAGCCACCTTCTTGCTGTGTCCTTACATGGCTTTTCCTCCGGACATGTACACACTTGTTGTCTATTCCTCTTCTTATAAGGACACCAGCTATTGGATAAAGGCCTTACCCTGTGACTTTATTTAACTTTAATTACCTCCTTGAAGATTCTATCTCCAAAAATAGTCCACTGGGAGTTAGAGCTTCAACATATGGATTTGAGGGGGAATGCAATTCAGTTCATAACAATGCATGCATTAGAAGAGATGAAGGGACTAAAATTAATATCATGGACTTACACTTTAAGAATCTAGAAAAAAGACAAGCAAATTAAACTCAAAACAAGCAGGAGGAAAGAAATAATAAAGACAGGGCAGAAACCAATAAAGATGAAGATGGAAAAACAATAGAGAAAAAAATTTTTAACTTGATTCTTACAAAGATCGATACAATTTCTATATCTAGCCAGTATCACCAAGAAAAAAGGGGAAAAAATAAGTTATCAAAATCAAGAATGAAAGGGGAGAAATTACTACTGACCCCACAGATTTTAAAAAGATAATTTTAATATACCACAAAAATTTTAAGAGAAATAGACAAATACACAATTACAGTTGTAAATTTTAAAATCCCTCACTCAATAATTAACAGAATAAGTAAATATAAAATAAGCAAGAATGTGGAAGATTTGAACAGCACTAACAACCAACATGACCTAAATGATATCTTTAGAACTTCACTCAACAGCAACAGAGCGCACATTATTTCAGATGTGTATTAAATATTTACCAAGAAATGCTATATTCTAGGCCATAGAAATGTCTTGGTAAATTTAAGATTCAAGTCATATAATATATGTTCCCTGACTACGATGGAATTCCATCAGTAATCAATAATAGAAAGATCTCTGGAAAATCTCAAAATATTTGGAAATCGAATGGCACACTTCTAAATAATCCACAAGCCAGAGAATAAATCAAAACAGAAATTAGAAAGTATTTTTTAACATGATGAAAATAACACATCACAATTTGTGGGAAGCCACTAAAGCAGTACTTAGAAGAAAATTCATCACAGAAAAATGACTATATGAGAAAAGAAGAAAGTTCTCAAATCAATGATCTCAGCATACACCTTAAATAGAAAAAGAAGAGCAAATGAAAGCCACATCATGCCAAAGAAAGAAGGTCACAAATATCAGAGCAGAAATCAGTGAAAATAGAAAGCAGAAAAATAATGGTGAAAATAAATGAAACCAAAAACTCGTTATTCAACAAGTTCAATAAAATAAGTAAACCTCTAGATAAACTGGTGAGGAATTAAAGAGAGAAGATACAATTTACCAATATCAGGAATAAGACAGAAAACATCACTACAGATTCTGTATATATTAAAAGGACAAAAAATAAATATTGCTAACTTAATGCCCATAAATTCAACAACTTTGATGAAATAGACAAATTCTGTAAAGCACATACAATTTACTTAAGAAGAAATAGGTAACATACATAGGTTTTATTTATTTATATTTATTTATTAAAGAAATTGAATTTGTAGTTAAAAACTTTCCCATTGTGAAAACTCCAGACCAAGATGACTTCGCTGATGAATTTTATGAAGTATATTCTATGAAACACTTATGGAAGAAATAATACCAATTCCATATAAGTGTCTCCAGAAAATTGAAGAGAGGGGAACAGTTCCTAATTTGTTCTATGAGGTCAGCATTGCCTGTATATCAAAATCAAAGATATTTCTTGGAAAGAACATTGCAGACTGATATCCCATGTGCACATAGACATAAAAATTCTAAATAAAATTTTAGCAATTAAAATAAAAAAGGATAATGCCTCATGCCCAAGTGAGGTTTGTCCCAGGACTGGAAGTTTGGCTTACCACTCAAAAATTAGTGTAATTCACCATGGTAACAAATTTAAAAATAAAAACCATAAGCAAAATTTAGTATATACGTATAATGGAATATTAGCAGCCTTAAAAAAGAAATGAAGTACTGATCCATGCTACAACATGGATGAACCTTGAAAACATGCTAACTGAAAAAAGCCAGTCACAACAGACCATATTATCTCATTCACATAAGTTGTCCAGAATAGGGAAACTACAGAAAGTAGATTAATTGTTTGCTTGGGGTTGGTGGAAATGATGGAGAATGGAAATGATATCTCAAGGGTGAGGTGGTGAAAATGTTCTAAAGTTGACTGTGGTGATGGCTGTGCACATCTGTGAATAGACTAAAACCACTGAATTGTGTTAAATAGGTAAATTGTATGGTATGCAAATTATATCTCAACAAACCTGTTTTTAAAAAATAGAGAAAACTATATAAGATATATAGGAACTCTCCATATTGTTTTTACTACTTTTCTGTAAATCTGAAACTACTCTAAAATTTAAGGTTTTTTTAATGAGCTGAAATTTTTGAAAAAAAGAGAATGAATTATTGATACATACTACAATATGGGAAAATGACATAATAATTATGCAGACTGAAAGAAACCAGACCAAAAAGAAGGCATTCTATATGGTTGCATTCACGTACAGTTTTATAGAATCTGCAGTAACAGCAAGCAGAGGAGTGGTTGCCTGGAGATAGTAGGAGAGGAGGTGGTGTGAGGGAGGGATTACAAAGACATAGGAGGAAATCTGGGGCAATGATGGTTATATTCATTATCTTGATTGTGGGGGTGATTTCATAGGTGTATAAACCTGTCAAAACTTACCAAACTATATGCTTTTATATGTGCAGTTTATCATAAACAATTATACCTCAATAAAAATATGTTTTTTAAAAAACTTATCAACTTGTACACTCTAACTATGAGTGGTTTATTATAAGTCAATTATACGTCAGTAAAGCTATTAAAAATCAGTGAATAAAAACCTACTTTGCCTTTGCAGTTTCCCTCTCCTCCCATCAGGTGTGGTGTACCGCCATCACCTTGGGGACGTGAGGATTGGGTTTTTATGGAGACTAACACCTTTAGTAATTTTCCATTAAGGCAGGTGTTCTCTGTGAGATGCATATATTTGCAGTCTTGCTGCGGCCCCTTTCCAAGTAAACTCTCCCTTCACCTGTCCCAAGGACTCTGTATGGCTGAGGGTGTAGCTGCCACTGACCACCATGGTCCCAGCCCTCTGCTGAGCCCATACAAATATTCATCACATTTTAACCACACAACAACCCTGAGAAATGACTCCCATTTTACAGACGATGAAACTAAGGACCAAAGAGGTGAAGGAGGACAGCTGAGATATAGAGCCAGGACAAGGTAGTGTCGGGAATCCAACCCTGATTCATGCAGGGGTGACTTTGAGAGGCCTGACACATCCTATAATCTCCATCACCCCCACCGTCTTATATAGACTCATTATCTACAGGAAAGCAGTATGCTTCCTATGACAAGAGCAAGCCCTGCCTTTTCCCCAGGTGTGTCCCCACGCAAAGCCCTTCTGTGTCAGAATTCTGGAGCCCCCTCAGTGTTCAATTTCAGGAGCACCCTGCTCCAAAGCCCAGACCCCTCTCCACGTTGTCTCGGGCTTGACCTTCACCGGTGAAGAGCTCAAGCCCTGGCTCACGGAGGCTTGCTCTAGTAACATCCCTGGATGATTTGGGAGCAGGGTTTCATCAGGAGTGAGTGGCCTATGTGCACTGAGGTGCTTCCTAGGTGCACTGAGGACCCAAGCTAAGAACCAAGGATTTGAAGGTGGTCCTTGGAGGCCATCTCTGAAGACGGTTGATTGCTCAATAAATCTAGAGCATATTCCAATCAAGATCTCTCTGAGCTGTTCTCTCTTTGGCCTCTTTAGGGCCACTTTGGGGAAACCAAGACGGCCCACCCTAGTCATCTTTTCTTAACAACCCAGAGAGCAGATTTGCAGTCCTGGCTCTTTTAATGGACTCCATCTCTGTCCCTTCACCACAGCCCAGTGAGCAGGGAACATGAGGACACAGATCACCAGGGTCCCAGTCCTCGAGATCTAGGAACAGGGTCAAAGTTGGGGTGGGGACAGGTTGGGAGGAGGGACATGGTTCGCACTTCCACTTTATTGTAAGACACAAGTTGAAAATGAGGCTAAGTGCAGTTCATCAGCTGTTGAACAATCTTAATTCTGTTCAACTGTGGTTTTTACCTTGACTGCACTTGAATGGTTATTTCAACTTCTGCTTTTTTGGAATTGGGAAAAGAAGAGATACCATCCCATTCTGATTGGATTCTAGCATCAGCAAAAACACTGGAGCAAAAATATCTGGTGGGAGCCGGCTGTTCCTGGGAGTTGTGTCAACTAGAGAAATTAAAAAGCATAATAATTCAGACTCGTGGTGGTTTATAATAACCTGTACACCCCCATCAGCTACCTCCTAGAACCCTCACCTCCACAGTCACTCTTCTGGGACTTTGTCCTGCTCCACTACCTCCTGGTTTTGTGACCCTGGGTAAGCCCCTTCCCTTCCCTGAGAGCCTCAGTTTCCTCATCTGCAAAATGGAGACAAAAATAGCACCTCCCTTCAGTCATAGTGAGGATTCAGTGAGGTAATCTTCGTAAAGTACTTGGCCCAGGGCTGGCCCAGAATATACCCTGGATTAGAGGCAGCAAGTGTCATCTGGAGATGGGGTCTCTGCAGGGACCTTTTTGATGGTGAAGCCCTGAACCTGAGTGTTGTTCATCCCCATACTAGCATTTGCTCTGAGTGTCCTTTCCAGAATCCCACATGGGAGTCCATGCCCACCCATCTCATGTCTCCCTGACATCTTGTATGTCCCTGTCCAGCTTTGATGAGGGGTCTGGCCTGAACTCAAGTCTATGGAGATTGATCCTCTGTGAATATGAAAACTGATGATTCACTCTGAGAATCGTAGATAATAGTTTTCTCTTCCACACAATGACAGGAGCGCAAACTTGTCAGGGTCCCAATTTGTGCCTCTGTGAACAACTCTAGGTGTACACACCCTTCTCCACTCTCTCCTCACCAGCCAGAGGCTCATCCCTGACAACTTGGAAAATGCAGCCAATCTTTTTAAGACATTATATAGAAAGCAGTTTTCACTGAACAATCTGTTACCTTTCTTCTTTTTTTCTTTAAGTGACAATATCTCTTGCGCACTCTTCTGTTTGGGGAAAGATCTACAAAGGATGATGAATCTATGAAATTCATGAACTCCTGGAAATTGTGGCTCTTAAAATCATACTCATTTGGAACATGAAATACTGCAGAGTGCAAGTGTATAAACTTGGGTAATTTCACAGTACAGGTTGAATTGTTTTGCTGTAGATCTGCCTATAAATACCTGCTCCTAACTGGAGCTCACGGCTTCTGTTTCGAGTTGTGATGTTCAGGGTAGCGATGCAGGTCTGGCTGAGTCTGTCATTCCTACCTCAGCCCTGTCAAGAATCCAGGAAAGGCCCTACCTGTATCCTCTCACCTATCTAGATGGACTTGGGAGGAGGCTAGCAGGGGCAATGCCAGAGGGGACTCTGTTTTGGATGCTCCTCCTTGAACCCATACCCCTTTTCTGGCCAATACCATCAGTGAGGCTCCATGGTCCAGCAATGGTCCTGTCTCTAGACCTCTGTCCATGGCCTTGGCATGGGGTCTATGTCTCTCTCTCTCTCCCTAATGTCTTGCTCCAGCCTCTTGGGTCCTTCCCACTGCAGAACCGGGCACATGGCCTGGCAGGTAGAACAGGACTGGATTTTATAATATCCTCAGACCTGGGGAAAACACCCCAGAGGTCCTCTCCATGACCAAGTGCACAGTCTGGTTCATAGGACCCTGGGAGGACAGGATTTTCCTAATATGACTATAGACCTCTGCTAAGGCCACAGAAGTTGAGAGTGGGGTCCCCTGTGCTGGTGACTCAGATCAAAGGGTTCAGGAGACAGGCTTCATGGAAAACTTTATCAAGTCAGCTCCCCTGGCTCTCCACTTGTTAGTGGGAAGAGGAACAAATTCTAGAGGGACTTGTGTCCAGATCTCACCTCCCATCACAATACCATTGGACACTGGAGGAGCCAAATATACTAGATGCTCCAAAGGGCTGTGGTCTCTGCTACACTGCCTTGTGGGCCACAGGCAGAATGAATAAACAGTAGATAGGAGGTTGCCTTACAATATGCTAGGACTGGGGAGACAGGTGTTTATCATACAAGTGAGTCACAGAAAGAACCAATCAGCAACTGCTTCCAGTTAGCTCAACCAATCAGATGAATTAATTTGTTTAACCAATCATGTGTTGAGCATTGCCATGAGCTCTTAGAGACAGCTGGGCTAGCATTGGTGGTGCCTCCAGATTCTCAATAATCTTGAGCCTCCAGGGGTCTCCCCATCTCCCTCACCTGACATCTTACCCATTATGCAAAGGACAAAATGGCCTTCCATGGGGTGGGAAACTTTCAAGGCATGCAGGGAGTAGGGGTTCCTGCCTGATATTTCACTAGCACGATGATATGCTTGCATCTTCAAGTCCCTGTTGATGTCAAATGTTATGATCTTCCTGCGAGAAGTGATGCATGGAATGAAGGGGAATTAAACATAGTCCTGAAATGGGATGAGGGTTCCTGAGAGTGTAGGCATGATGACAGCCTCCCTGTTGACTTTCCCACTTAACAGAGAACACAGGCAATTGAAGGAGTAGATGCCTGTCAGGCTCTCCTGGAAATGCTACCTCCCAGTTGCTGTGTCACTTGGGCCCTGAGGGACTCCTACTTTGTGCTTTCACGTATTCATTCATTCAGTATGTTTGCTTAAGTACTATTTTGTATTGGGAACTGTGAATAATCAGATGTTCTCTGCTCTCACTCAGTTTATATTCTAGGGGGTGGCAGAGATAATCAGACAGTCAAACAAGTTAAAGTACAAATTAAAACTAGGATGCATGCTGTTAAGGGAGTGAACAGGGCAATATGTAAGATTAAACAATGGGGTCTGAATTGGTCTGAAAGGCCTCACTGAGGAACTATTTGAAGTAAGACCAGAAGGGTCAGAAAAAGCTAGTAAAGCAAAAAGTAAGGGAAAGAACTTTCCTGGTGGCAGGTACTGCTTATGCAAATGTCCTGAGGCAGGAAGGAGCTTGGAGCATCCTGGTAACAAAGGCCACCAGGGTAGTTAGAATAAAGCTGGAAACTGACAAGGACCAGGTCAGGAGCAATCACATGGGCTGTGCCAAGGTCTAGTGGCTTATCCCAGGAAAGTCAGGGCCATGGGAGAGGTTTAAGCTGGAATGTGATACCAACAGCCTCAAATTTTTAAAGTTCTTTTGTCTGAACTGTGGAAAGGAGTGAGAAAGTGTTAGGAAGGGAAAAGAGTATTCCAGGAATAGGGAGCAGCTCACAGGCAGGTTGGGCCTGAAGGAGCAGAACGTGTTCCAGGAACTTCCAGGAGCAGGTGGGAGCATGGAGGGAGGGGGAGATGCTTAGACGAGGGTGAGGATTTGGGTGGGGCCAGATATCTGTCTTAGACAGGCAAGAGGCACGACAGGCAGAGGGGTAGGGGCTGAGGATTAAATGACCTTAGTGGGGTGAAAATGCTGGGAAGATCCATTTGGATATTCAATCACTCACTTACTCATTTATCCATTCATTAACACATGTACATGGCATTGGGACTTGAGCTAGCTTCTTGGCCACATTCAGGGCAGTGGTAAAACAGGAGTTGGTGGAGAGGGAGAAAAAAGGAAGTGGCATCTGAGTATAATCAGAGGTTAAACAGGAAGTTTTCAGAGGTGGGAGAATGTTCTGGAGAAAGATAATGACAAAAGCAGAAAAGGGATGATAGGAAAGAGCATTGCAGGTCTGAGATGTTACACATTTTTTGGTTGGAGGAGGCAAAAGGCATTAAATGCCCTGCTCATGACTGTGATCCTTAGTTCTTACATTTTCCAAAGAATGTTTATATTTATTATATTCAGCCTTTGGGGGTTTCAAAGAACATAAGCCAACTTTGGCTAATCTAAGCAAAAGTGAGGATTTGTTGAAGGAGTATTGGCTATCCAGGGGCTGAGATGCATGCCAGGAAAGGGCTGGCAAAGAATCAAGCCCAGAAAATGCTCTCTTCATCCATCTCACTGTTTCTCTCTGTGGGAAGATTTTTTTTTCTTGATTCCTCCCTACAGATAAATGCTCTCTATATTTCAGCCCACCTGGAGGAACATGGTTGCCATTAGCTTTCAAGATTGCAAAAGACAAGATGAGACTTATCTTTTTCACTTCTAACTCCAAAATCCCAGGAAGATTCTATTGGCCCAGCTTGGATCAGAACCCATGTCCAGAAAGTGGGTCCCTATTCATTCATAGGGCAGATACTAAAATGACCAAAAGGATGGATTGGAGAAAGGAAAAAGAGAAAGTTTCTGGAATTTGGTTGGAGGGGTAGTTAGCTTTGCTGGTGCTGTGTTTAATCTTCCACAGCCTGTTTCAAAGAGGATCAGAGAGGTTACATAACTTCCCTAAGATCAGAGAGCCAAGAAGTCATCAAATCAAGACTAAACCCAGACCTGAGAAAGTTTCAGAAATAAGGCATCTGTCATCTCTATCATCTGTTTCCCTTGACTATTTGGGTGATGCTAGACTTGGAGCAGGATTTAGTCTTTAGAAGAATCTTCCCAACTTAGCAATCCCAAAATACCAAGAAGGAATATGGAAGGAATGTGTCAGGGTAAGCTCTTCTTCCTGGTTTCTGGGGGTCCTTCTGCTCCCTCAGTGACCTAGTCACATGTAAGTAGGAAGGACAGGGTTACTGAGCCCCAAGAAGCAGGGTTTAGGTCTTCCACAGCCAAATCCTAGACCAGCTTTTCAGGGAAGAGAAGCAGTGGAAAGGTTTGTGTACTGTCTGAACATATGAGCTGTGTGATCTCAGGCAAATGACCCAACTTCTCTGAGTCTGTTTTTTCATTTGTTAAATGGGTTTAATCATGTATAACAATATATAAACACCATCTACTTTATCACCTAATACATAACTCAATATATTTGTTTCCTTTCTCTCATGACTAGACCCTTTGAGGCATCAGTTCTGACTTCTGCTCTTCCTTAGGAACACATTATTAAAGCCTCCACATTTGGTTCACAAAGGAATGAACTGGATCCATACTAAAGAAGAACTAACTGGAGAGTGGCAAAGGCTTCCATGGCAACAAGCATTTAACCAGTTGCCCTGGGAGCCCTCATTGATGTTCTTGGGGAGGGAGGCTGTAGCCAGAGACAGAGATAAGAGGCACACACCTATCATATGAGCCAGAGGACCCAAACAGCAACATTATTTTGAGTTGGAGCAGGGGGTGAAGGGGGAGAGTTTAAGGGAAGGGCAGAGATGGGAAGGACTTTAAGGTCAGCATTCATTTGTTGAAATAGACAGATCTAGATTCAGCACCACGGACAGAACCTGCCTTCATGAAAAAGCTTCTCAGAGAACCAGTACAAGGGAAGTCAGAAGGGGGACTTGGTAACTTTTCAGGTAATGACACCAAAGTAAACCCCTGGCCCCAAAGAATTTGCCTGGCCCAACTCACTGCATTGAAGCAGCACTTTCTCAAGACCACTACACACTTAACAAACATGCAGGAAAAGCCATAAGGCTGTTGTGGGGAAAGAACTGGGGAGGGGTCAGGAACCCAGGAGTCTGGTCCCTCTGTGAGACCGATGTTGTGTACACACACACATACACACACACACACACACACACACACACACACACACACACACACACACACACAATGGAATACGACTCAGCCATAAAAAAGAATAAAATAATGCCGTTTGCAGCAACACGGATGGATCTGGAGATTGTCATTCTAAGTGAAGTAAGCCGCAAAGAGATAGAAAAACACCACATGATATCACTTATACGTGGAATCTGAAAAAAAGGACACAAATTGACTTATCTACGAAACAGAAACAGACTCACAGACATAGTGAACAAACTTATGCTTACTAGGGGATAAAGGGTGTGGGAAGGAATAAATTGAGAATTTGAAAATTGCACCTCTTGGAGTGATGGAAATATTAGCTATCTTGATTGTGATAGTAGTTTCATTGTTGTCTACATCTATCAAAATTCATCAAATTGTACGTCTGAAACATGTGGTTTACTATACAAGAACAAGAACCATACCACAATAAAGGTGATAAGAATAAAATGAAACAAAATAAAATAAGTAAGGCTGCTATACCAGATGATCACTAAAGGCTTTTCTAGCCGGGACACTCCATAACCTAAGGATATCATAACCCATATGGAAATACGCTTTTTCATTTCTAGCCTTCTGGTGTTATAGACGTGTCCCGCTTATACTTCTTAGTTGGTCCATCAGACTGCAGAAAGGGTTCCGTCACCCCACTATCTATATCACTTGGTCCCCAGCTGCTCTGTCTTCCAATCTCCTGGACCTGGGAAGCCTAGGAAGATCTAAAATAAAGACATGGACTTGGCCAATTTAAATGAGTCAGAGCCTCAGCTTCAGACAGCTGGGTTGGAGTCTGGACTCCACTCATCAACTGTGGAATTTGGGGGAAGCTGTTTCTCCTGCTACACCTCATTCGATATCAACCCCAGTAAATGCCCAGGGTCGCTGCACACAATCAGTGCCCCATCACCCCCCTCCTGTCTCACCAATGTGTCACACCCATTGTTTATACATGTGACAGTCACTTGCTCATCATTGACATTTCTTCCTGATTGATCTATTAGAATGGAATTTACCTTTAGTTTCTTATTGTAACAATCACCAATAGCACATGAATTCATAACCACTCTCTAATATAATCCCTGTTGGGTAGAAGTAGAGAATTCCTGCTCTTATTAATGTGATAAAAAGTTGTTAGCTGCGCTCCCTCCCATGTATACCCTGGGTCTCTAGGCCTCTCCTGGTCTCTCTCCATCTGGGCAAATTCATCATTTCTCCCCAAAAAGATGTCATTTGTCTTCCAGGCTACATGGTCAGCAGGATGGATATTGTAGCCACTTCCCAAACATACATCACTTTGTCAATTTGCAGCAACTTCTACTTCGCTGCTGCCACTGCTGGCTGCTGAGTATTGAGAACTTAGCCTGGGCTAAGTGTGGTGTCCAGTGCCTTGCCAGCCTCATCCCTATGAAAGAGGTGCCAGCTCTGTTCCCAGTTTACAGACATGATAACTGAGGATCCAAGCTGAGGCACTTTCCCCTACTCACTCTGCCAGTGAGTAACGGAGCCAGCCTTTGATCTCAGATGTCTCCATACCTGAAGCCTACACTTTTAACATTTTGCACCAAAGAAAGAAGGCTGTCCTCTCCTCTCTCTCTTCCCCCTCCCCTTCCTCCTCTTTCTCTCTTTCCCTCCCCATTGTGATCTTTGCTCAAAGCCCAAAATTGCCAATGCCCTTAGACTAGGAGACTGAGATATGAAACTCCATCTCACAGGTAGAAACAGTGAAGGGGACCCGGCCTCAAAGACCCACCTGAGGGCACAGCCCACTTGAGGCCCCTTCTTAGTTTTAAAATTGCCCAACTAGACAGGAGTGACACATTTGCTTCTCATTTACTCTGTCTGGCAGCTCGTATGTGCCCCTCTCTCTACCCTCAAGCTACCTCTTTGCAGACGTGTGAGGGATGGGAAATGCTGTCCCAGGGTTTACCTTCATACTGTGCCAAGCAGCTTCTCCTGGACCTTACTGGATCCTCACAGCATCCTAGGAGGGAGAACATTATGCCCACTTGGAAGATGTGAAAACTGAGACTAAAGAGTATCATAGATTTTGGGAGCTGGAAGTCCCCTTAGGGATCATCTATCATGCCATTTTATAAATGAGGAAACTGAGACCCAGAGAGAGGAACAGCTTGCCCAACATCACACAGCAAGTGAAGGGCAGAACCAGCACCAGATCCCATGTTCCCTGATTGCTAGGCCAAAGTTGCTAACTTTATGAACCAGTCCAGGATGTTTTGTGGATTTCAGCATGATTCCCACCCCACCTGCCCTTCAGCGAAATCAGAGGGTGGAGTTATCCAGATTCAGATACAGATTCTGAACTCTGCCACCAATGTGAAGTGTGAACTTAAGTCACCCCATCCCTTCTGCAAGCTATGTTTCTCATTGTAAAATCATTATTTGTGGGACAAGCATGCTACATTTGAACACCCCAGGCATTCCGGATATGCTCAGAGTGTCCCTCCTCCCTTCCCCCACCACCCCAGTGAATAAAAGGCTAAATAAAAGCATTTCAGAAAACCTTGGCTTGGAGACAGTCACTTCAATTCCACAACAGCAATTTTAATTGCTCCTCCTAGAAACCTCCATGGATCCATTTCGGCCAAATAAACTGATTTGTTAAAATGATCGTTCCTCAATGCTATTCTCATTGGCTGCAAATAAATGGCTCTTCTGGATGAGCCCTGAAGTCCAGCTGGGACAATCCATCCTTCTAAAGTGATATTGGCTGGGAGGTGGCATTGACTTATGTCCGATTAAAATAGCACCTCACCGAGTTCCTCTAACTTTTACTTAACTGGAGTTGGAACCTCCCACTGGGAGGCTCAACATTCCATTTTCCTGGCAGGAGGGTGCCTCAGGCTGTCCCAAGCAGATTACATTGTGGAGGGAAGAATGGAGGGTGGGTGAAATGGATCTGAGGAAGAGGGCTCTGAGCTGGGCAGGGCCTGGGACAGTAGACCTTCTGCTGTTGGTGATGGCCAGCTTCGAGAGGATCAATGCATTGGTGTAACCTGCCTTCAGGGTCTGGCCAGGGCACTTAGACAGCTTTGAGGCTCATTTCTCATTTATTCACTCAATCATTCTCTTCCTCACTCTCTCAACAAACATTTAATAACCATCGATTTCCCAGGGCCCTGCGCTTGGAGGTAGGAATACAGATATGATAAGAACCTGCCTTTACTGAGATGCTTACAGTCTTGCACAGGACACGGAAATGCCTACTGGAAATCAGAGAGCAAGAGGAGAAAGCACCAAAGTCCTCGGAGGTCAGCTGCGGGTGCTGTCTATCTTAGAGTAGGTGCCCCCAAGATACGTCCTGAGAAAAGGACATGGGTTCTGGTTGTTTACTTGGGGGTAATCCCGGGGAGCACAGTGAGAGAATGCAAAGAATGATGCAGGGAAGGGGGGGTGAAGCCAACAAAGAGAGCATCCATGAGTGGGAACCTCTGTAGGCCACTGGGGCTCAGTCCCACTGGCGACTTCTGGGGAGCCACGTGGAGACAGCACAGGACTGTCCTGTTGGTACCTAATCTACTGACCCTCATCCCCTGTAGTGTGAGGGCCTCTCCTGGAATGTGTTAAGTCCCCTGCATGGGGACACTGTGCCTGCTCACTGATGAGCAAGCTTCCACGCCACTGCAGAAAGTGCACAGGCCGAGAAGAAGGGAGCAGTGGACCGTTGGCGTGCTGGGAGCTGACTTTGCTGCCGGACAAGCCGGGCTGGGCCAAGCGGAGCTGGGTGAGTTGGCAGCAGCGTCTGCTGCAGTGTTTTCAGAAGGAGCTAGGCCTGGACAAATCAGGAGACAGCAGCCTGCTGAAGTGGACCTGGGGAATGGCTTACCTAGGTGGTTGGAACGGAGAAGACAAAAATGGAAACAGAGACCCAAGGCAATTCCTTTAGATAATAGATGCTGAGAAGGCAAGAAGGCAGCCACGCCAGGAGCTGGCGGATGTGAGAAGGGTTTCCTTTCCGGCCAAGGATGAGAAAGGTTTGAGCAGCTTGTACACGTGGAATTTAAGAGGTGGGGGTGAGGAAGCTGAAGAAATGGGAAGAGCAGAGGTGGCCAAGAGCTTCTGAGGCGGTGGACAGAGGGGGCATCCCGTGGAAGGTATAGGGTCTGGTCTTCCCCCAGGCGAGGGCCCAGATCTGGGTGAGGATAGCCAGGTGAGGAGAGGGGAGGGAGTGCCCCATGGCCTCTCTGTCTCCAGTACTGAAGGGGCCTCAGGGACCTACAACCAGTGACAGGGCTGGGTTTGGAAGGCGATCTTGAGAAGAGCAAGGCCCTGGAATCATCCTGGAGAAGGAGGGAGAGGGAGCAAGCCACAGAAGGTCAGAGGAGGGACGGGTGATGCTGGTGACAGCTGAGGTTGGCACCTGTGCCCTGGCATGTAGTTTTTCAGCAGCTGCTCCATGCTTAGCACATATGTGGGAAAAGCAGCCGGTTCCATCCGTCCCTGGCTGGTTTGGTGGGGCAGGAGTGGGAAGGAGGACGCCAGCCCAGTGCAGACACAGCTGTCCTGGGGCAGGATTGTCCTGCACATAAACGACAAAGCCCAGGGCCAGGCACATAGTAAGTGCTCAATGAACACTGGCGCTCTTGTGATGACTCTTAACCACGCTTCTCTGTACTTGTGTTTCTCTGTCTCCTGCGTTAGTCTGTGAGCCCCTTAAGACCCAGAACCTGCCAATTCACATCGTCCTCTTAGACAGCACAGGCTGACAGACAGCAAATATCTACTGGGTGGATGCATAAAGGGAGAGTTGAGGGGTTGCCAGACGACACAGAGATTGTCTCTGAGGGCAGAAGATGGGCAGAGAGATGCCCAAAACCCTTATCCTCCACACCTACAGGCAGGTAGGGGCCACCCTGTGGTTGGCCAACAGGATTTGTCCCCCACACCTTTAGAACACCAGCCTGGAGCCCCCCGATGGGAGAAGAGAGCACAGCCACCCTTCTGACTTCAGACCACTTCCGCCTCTGCACTGGGCTGATTTACTCTGGTCACTTGTCAGTGTAGACCTGGCCCCCAGGGGCTTCACGACCACTCTGCTGTGTGGGCAGCGGGTTCGCAGGAGCAGGTGTTTCTCCTCTGCTCACCCACAGCTGTTCTGCACCTGGACTCCATAATTCCTGCCGCCCCTGCAGGGAGCCCCTGCCCACACGCCCTGCAGGAACCCCGAGCTCTGCAGGCCTCACACCTGCACATACCCAAACGTCTCTGCTGGAGGGATCTTGTTTTTCAAAAATCCCTTGGACATTCTAGAACCACAAAAAGCAGCTCATTTCAGTAGTCATAATGTCCTGACAAGTAAGTCGGTACATATCCCCCCTCTCTCTTGCTCTCTCTCTCTCTCTCTCCTTCCTCTCCCCCACCAACAATATGTCAGGACAATCTGTCCCCTAGCAGAGGGACCATCAAACAACATCGAGCAAAATTTCAACACATGTAACCAGACTGCCTGGCCTGGGTATGTAAGCAAGGGCCGTCAATAAAGCTGCATGTGGCCGAGCCTTGCCTGGTTCACTGCTTTTCCAAATGCTCTGCATTTGCTCTGCTGAAAACAAGGTCCCTTAACGACGGGCATTTCATCTTTGCAGGAGGACGTGGCTGCAGGGAGAGGGGTGCACAGGCAGGGCCACGGGAGGCTGTGCAGTGCCGTGGCCGGGCCGCTCGTGGGCCCTCACCGGGCAGAGCCTCTGTGTCCTCGTCAGCAGAGGGGACAGTGACAGCCCCTTCCTTGTTTGGAGGATTCAGAGAAACGTACCAGGATTATCAGCACAAGAAATGATGGTTCTGTGATATAGGCAGTGGCATCTTCTTG
Organism: Camelus bactrianus; assembly: GCF_048773025.1. Taxonomy (NCBI): domain Eukaryota; kingdom Metazoa; phylum Chordata; class Mammalia; order Artiodactyla; family Camelidae; genus Camelus; species Camelus bactrianus. The sequence continues at coordinate 58,922,225 of NC_133551.1, forward strand.
TTTGTTCTCAGGGCACCTGGGAGGTGAATGTCCTGAACTCGTTTGGCAAACGGGAGCTGGAGGGTCAGTGAGATTAGCTGCGGGGCCCGGGCACACTCCTTAGCAACAGGAGGCACTGGGACCCCAATGTGGTACATTCACCCCCAAAAGCGTGACAGAATGGCCTGGGCGCATCCACGGAGGGGACACGGGGACCCTGAGGCTGGCCAGCTGCTGGGGGCTTCTGAGCTGCCATGAAGTGAACTGGGCTGCTCTTCTCAGGAGGTGGGGCTTCCTGTCCTGAAGGAGGCTCCATCTCTGCCTCCACCCAGAGCCGCTGAGTGGCTGTGCCCTCCCCGAGACCTGCTGTGATGGGCATCCCCCTCCATGGCTCCAACTCTCATGGGGCTCCAGGAACATTGCACCCTCCCCTTGCCATCCTGCACGTGCTAATAGCCTCCCGGTGCTGCAGCTCTCGGGGTGCCTCACCTCCCTTAACCCCACTGTCACCTCCACCAGCAGTGCCTGCATTAACACCTCTTTATTTGAACCATCCAGGGTGAATTCAGTTTCCTGCCAGGGCTCTGACTGACACATCAGCCCTCTTTGCATAAATATCCATCACTGCAGTGTCTCCAAATGAGAGTTCTCAGAACTTCTTTCCACGTTAATAAATATTGATATTTACCATCACTTTTCACAATGTGTTGATTTGTATAAAGTTCTTAGAAGAGCCTGGGGTGTTGAGTAGCTCCTTCGGGACCACATGGACTAAGTATGGGAGACAGAGGTCTCCCCAGGGAAAATCAAGGTTCTGTTACATCAAAGATAAGAACGGATGCCACAATAGACGTCATTAGAGGAGAGGATAGCTGCATTGGGTTTTGAAGGATGGATAGGTGTTCTCTTGATGGGAGAAGTGTTTGGGCATTCTGAGGGAGAGGAATGATCCAAAGCAAGACAGCATGAATGAACTGAGTAAATGGTTCAGTATCACCTTCAGAACAAGCCCGTGAGGGAAGCTGAATTATTACCCACATGTGACAGAGCAAGACAGATTGGGAAGTCAGGGCCACAGCGTCCATTAGCCAATGGGAACCGAGCAGTCATCCCCACGCACGTGCGGGACCAGACCCACCAATAGTCAGAATCGGCAGGGAGTCCAGACCAGCAGCCCTGCACCTCCTGGTTCTGAGCGCTGGAGGCTGAAGTGCACGGGGCGAGGCGAGTGCCCCCAGGTCACAGGCCAGGCAGCTCCAGGCCTCGGACGAGAACCCACCCAGGGCTCCAGACTCCCATCCTGGGAGCTTCCACAGAGTCCGCCACCCAACACTGCTCTGGACACACCCGCGGCATCTCCATCACTCAGTGCACCTCCTCCTGGAGCCATGTCTGCGTCTGATTAAATAACCATGGGGGCAACAGCACTGTCCCGAAGAGAAGACCCCGCATGGGAGACGAGGACTACCACCCCCACGTTCCCTGTCAGTCCTTAACCTCCACGCCAGGGGAGTTAAAGTTTACAGAGGTTCCTTTTAATGCTCCAAGAACATTGTCTAACAAGAACCAATTGGCATTTTCTATACTTAACATGTAATTACTGGTCATATAAATCTAAATTGTCCCTATAAACCTATACCAAACGCCCAAGTTTCAGTGTATTTAGGACACTTGATTAATAAAGTATTAGCACAAAACCACCACTAATCTGTTTGCTTCAAGCTGACTTTCACTTTCTCTCCTTCCCCCCACCTCCCCACCCACAATGCCTAGCCCACCCTGCAGACAACAGCATTATGATCTTTGTAAAATACACATTCTACTGAACCTCCCCAGGGCTTCCTGTCCCCCAGGGATCCCACTGCACTCAGGGTCAAGGCCAAATCTCTTCATGTGGCTCCTGCGGTCCCTTAGGATCCAGCCCCACAGCCTCCTCCATATTCTCAACCCTTGGTCACCTCCCAACCAGCACGACCTGCCTCAACCACACAGACCTTCTTGGCATCCTGCTAACATAGCACGTACTCTCTCCTGGGCCTTTGCAGGAGCTGGTCCCTCTGCGCTGGGAGCCCCCTCTCCACTGACCACCTTCCCTGGGCCGCCAGGTCTCTGTAGTGATGTTCCCTCTCAAGGAGGCCTGGCCCTGCCTGCTCTAAGCTCCCACAGCCCCACATGCCCATTCTCATGGTAGAATAGACCCTCCAGAATGGAACTGCCCACTTCGCCATCTGCCTCCTCCATCTGACTGGGAGCAACCTGAGGGCAGAGGCACATCTCACTCACCTCTGTAGCCCCAGGGCCTGGTTTTAGGCCTGGCCCAGTCAGGGGCTTCTGTGTATGTTGACTAAGGGGTAGAGAACTTCCAGCTGGCAGAGTAGAGCGGGCAGTGTGTCATGGTAGCCAGACTGTGTTTCTGAACCCATTCATCACATGCCAGTACCCTCAACTGTCCAGGCTGTGGCCAGCAGTGACAGGGAGCCCCTGTAACCAGAGAGGGTGTTCCTGACTCACTGCCCAGGAGCGCTTTTGATTGGCCTTAACCAGCAATGGTGATCTCATCTCCTTGGCCAGAGATTAGTCTAAGACCTGCTATGTTCCACTCACTGAAAGAGAAGCAAATCCCTCTTAGATGAGGCTTCTAGGAAAGATTTCTTTTTCTAAATAAAAGGGACAGACTCAGTTGCTACAACTCTCTTACTTTTTGCCCAAACCCTTCTTTCTGCCTACTATCCAGACATGATGTCTGACTGGGGCTGTAGCAGCCATTTCATGACCATGAGGCTACCAACCCAAGGACAAGAAGCCACAAGTATCAAAGAAGGCAGAGCAGAAGAAACTGAATCCTGTGTGGCATCGTGAACCAGGGCTAGCTGTCACCCACATCTGGACCTCTTTTCAGGTGAGAAAAACAATCCTGCCTTTTTTAGGCCACTATTAGAGAAAGTCTCTGTTACTTGCAGTTAAACACAGTTATAACTGATACAGACAGACCTGGACTCAAGTCCTTTTTCTGACACTGACTAGCTAGGTGATCTAGGTTGAGACAGTTAACTTATCCAACCTTTGTAAGTTTCCCAGAATGCAATTTATTCATCTGGTAAAATGGAATTGACAGTCCCTGCCTCATAGGTATGCTCCATGAGAAGAGGGATCAACATTGTCTTGCTCAGTGCAGGGCCTGGTACAGTAGGAAAAACTGTTAAATGTATCAAGAGCTCACCAGGTGCAGACATCAATCTAAGCAGTCTGCATGAATTGTCTCCCTCAATTTTTATCACATTCCTATAAGTACTAGTATTAGCACCCCTTTTTTGGCAAACAAGAAAACTGAGACACAGAGAAGATGAGTCACTTGCCCTTGGACACACAGCTAGCAAATGGCAGAGATGGGATGTGAACCCAGGCAGTCAGATCCCAGAGCTCACACTCTTAACCACTGTGCTCTGCTGGCCTGGCATCTAGTAGGTACTCAATAAATGCCTGCTGAGCAGATGAATGAACACATGGAGAGCAGTGCTGGAGGACACAGGGGCTTCTGATCCAGCTCCTTCCATCAGTGCCTTGGCTTGTGAGGGGCCTCTGAGGAGAGCCTGGACCCACTGCCCACCCCACCACATCCCTACTCCACCCCCACCCCCACCCCCATCGATACACATCCCCACCCCCACCCCCATGCACACACATCCCCACTCCCCTGACACACCCCCAAGGCTACATCTCCCCCAGGCCCGCAGGCCCTTAGGTGGGTCATTGGCCCACCCCAGCGCTCAGACACCTCCTTGACTCCTGTGATTGAGACAGCACGATTGCTCTCATGTTCACTTTCATTACTTATTGATTTTCTCTGCCCTGTCTCAGCCATGTCCATTTTTATCTCCTTAGAGTAGTAGAAGCCATTCGGGGGAGAAGCAAGAGAGTATAGAATTCTACAGCCACAAACAAGGACCTTTATTAATGGGGCCGTTGCCCCTGACGGGGCGAGAGAAGGGGCCCACCCATCACTCTGGCCACCTGTGCTGGGCTGGGAGAGCCCAAGGCGGGGGCTGTCATCCAAGCTCCCACTGAGGGGCGGGGTGAGCTGGGCTTCCGGGAAGCCCCTGGTGAAGTCCTGGGTCTGGGTCTGGGTCTGGGGTGGGAGTGTCATCTGGGGTGACTGGAGGAGAAGGCCCTGGGGGTGACTGCAGGGGAATGTCCAAGGGGGAGGTCGAGGGGAGGTGGGGGTGGGAGCCTCAGCAGAGGTCAGACCAGGTCGGGGGTGACAGAAAAGGAAACAGGAAGTGAAGCCAGAGGCCAGATCCTGTTGGAAGCAGAGACTGAACTGTGCTCCCAGTGCCCAGGGCCTCGCTCACCCTCCCTCAGCCCCTGAGGATCGTGTCTCGGGCTCCACCAGGCAGGGTGCATTAGGCTGAACCCACAGTCTGAGTCCCCGTCCCCAGCACTCCCTCTGAGGTGAGGCTGTTGGGGGGGTCAACCTCTGCAGACCCCCAGAGGGAGGTCCTAGGGTAGCCCTTCCTGGAGGAGAGAGAGCACCGTGTTGAAGGTGGAGGCCTGGGCCCACCTCTGGGTCCACCATCTCTTACTACGGACCCTGGGCAAGTCCTCACCTCCCTAAGCTGGGTTTCCTCTTCTGCAAGGGGAGAATAATAGTACCTGCCTCTGGGGGTGCGGGGGAGGGCGGGTCACGGGGTCTTATCACAAAGTACCTCGTGGCACAACACCCAGTGCAACAGGGGCTCATTGCTGGAGCTCTGATGTTGACAGTGATGGTGACGACAATGACAACGATGCGATGATGATGGTGCTGATGAGGAGGAGGGGGATGGTGGTGGTGCTGGTGGTGATGGTGGTGGTAATAAACAGGTTGGTGAAGGGTGTGATGATGATGAGGATGTCAACAATGGTGATGATGTCAGCAATGGTGATGAGGATGGCAGTGATGCTACTGAAGGTGATGTTGGTGATGATAATGACAGTGGTGATCATGTTGGTGATGAGGATGATGGTGCTGATGATAATGATGATGGTAAAGATAGTGATGATGATGATGAGAACAATACCGGCGATAATGGTGGTGGTGGTGGTGATGGTGGTGGTGATGGTAATGGAAGAGAAAGATGCAGGCAGAAAACCAGGAGTGACGCCTGACCCTCTATCCCTAATTATCCATCCCCATAATGCCATGACCCCCTAACCTGGGTCTCAACTTCAATTCCCCATGCTCTTGTGTTGTTTTTGGATCATGACCTTCATGGACTATCATTTCTCCAACTGCAGGAACAGGGTCTATTTCATTCACAGCTGTATCCCCAGCACCCAGCTCGGTGCCTGGTGCATGACAGGTGCACATTTAGCATCTGTCCAACGGCTGGAGGAGAAGGCAGAGAAGCTGGAACCAGCCCCTCCTGGTCCCCATCCCTGCAGATCTACTCCTTCACAGCTCCTCACTCGACATCCACATTCCTGGGTCAGAAAGGACACCACGGGGGCTTGGAAATGAGGACAGGAGTCTCATTCTCAGGGTTTGGGCTTCTAGCTCCTTGCCTGCCTTCTTCATGTTCCAAATCAGACACCTCACGGTGATATTGACATTTACCGGTGAAGAGGCACTGTTTTCTCTGCTTCTCACAGTGCAAAGTAACCAGGAGGAGGTCAAGGCACTTTGATGGACTTCAAGACCCTTGAGGTTCCCTCCTGGGATGTCCAAAGTGAGCTCTCACTGGATGCCCTCTGGGAGTCCTCAGAGGCAGCAGACTGCGCCACCTCCAATATTCTGGGTGACGTGGGCTTGTTAGAAGGTGGCTACAGGGTGGCAGGGCTGGGAGCCAGTTCCAACCAGGGCTTGGTCCACTCCTGACCTCTCCAGGATGGTCTGCATCTAAGTGCCCCCATCCAGGGCCTCTGCCCTTGATTCCCAATCCAGGGTCAAACACCGCACGTGCCGAGGGTCAGTAACACTCAGATGAGTGGGGCCCTCGGTCTGTCTGCAGGGGCGCCTTTGTCCCCAGCCTGCAGCCATCTGGCAGCCATGAAGCTGACATTCCCAGTTGCAGGCAGAGAACAGGAGGGATTCTTGTTCTGCCAAATGCCAGAATGACCTAAGAGTTAACCTCCTCTGTTACAACAGATGCTTCTAAGTTAGGGTGAGAGGAAGATCACGGGTTGTGTGTTGTCCATCTCCCAACTAACGGAGGAGTGACGTCAACTAGCAATGGAGGCTTGAGGAACACAGGATCAGGGACAGGCAGGGGTCTCTCAATTCACTGATGAGGGAACTCAAGTCCAGAGTGGTTAAGTGACTTGCCTAGGGTCACACAGCACGCTGACAACAGAACCAGGACCGGAACTCAGCTCTCTTGACCCCGTGCCCTTTCCAGGACACAGCACTACCCCTGATATCACTTCCAGTGGAGGCAGGATGAGAGGGAGGGGGTCAGAGTGAGGCTCGCTTGGTGGGGGTGGCCAGTGGGAGGGGAGCAGAGAATGTCCAGGCACGTGCGCTCTGTGAGGGCAGGGCCTGGCCTCCTGGTTCTCTGCTGCATCCGCAGGACCTGGCACACAGCAGACACTCAGTAAATGTCTGCTCCCAGCACGAGGCCCAGGCTGTGTGCGCCCAGCTGCCGAAGCTGAGTGGAGCTGGCTGGGTGGATCGCGCACTGGGGTACATCCCCCACCCTTCCCACAGCCAGGCAGTCACATCCACAAAGCCCTGCGCTCACTCCACCACATCCCTCCTGACACCAGCGGTCTCGGCAAAGACTTAGAAATCCATCTGAGTCCCACTCAACAAATACATACAAGAAAACGTTGCTGCTTCCTCCTGTCTCTGTTACAGACCCAAGCACTGTTTTCACTTTGCTGCCATCTCCAGTCTCCAGCTGCCCACGTCTTCCCTCTGCCTCCTTCGGGACAGAAAGCCCCACCTCCTTTGCATAGTGAAGGGATGATCGAAGAGCCAAAAATTGGGAAAACCCACCTGCCTCTGAGGGGGCCAGAAGGGCCCAGAAGGATCCGCCCGGCTAAGCGGCAGCTGAGCTGGGCAGCCGGGTCCTCGCACCGCTGAGACCCTGTGCCTGCCAGGTGCCTGGTGCTCCACCCAGTCACGGTGACCTCATCCATCCTGAGTGCTGCACTCACCCACAGCCGTGGGTCCAGTTGAGCCCAGGACTTCCTCGGGCCATGTGTCTGCTGTCCACCCAGTGAGCAGGGCTGGGGCACCTGGAGATACAGTTTTTGCCCTGGAGATGCGGCTCCTGGTGGAGCTGAATCCCAGTGCAGGAGACAGACTCCAAGGCACCTCCCTGCCACCAGCTTTGTCCTGCTTGACTGTCCCGCTGCACTGCCTCCGGGCCATCATTGGCATCACCTCGCTGAGCCTTGTCCCCACCCCTGTGACCTGGGCTGCGGTCAGGACCCCAAAGGGGAAACAGCACAAAGGTCTCTGCAGACGTCAAGTCAGGGCTGGGGTCTGGGTCCTCAGGACTCTGCGGGGCCCCTGCTGGTCCCGCTCACTGTTCCCGTGTGGCAGGTGCCCCCACGGCCCCCGCCGCTGTCTGATCGGAGCCCTCTGCGGCCAGTGTGGAGGGCACGGAGGTGCCCACTCATTCTCAGGTTTCCTGGACATAGACGGGTAGGTCAACAGGCTTGCGTGCCCAGGTCCAGAACTAGCCCGGCTTGACTTGGCTGCCCACTCATTGTATGAACTTGACTGTGTTTGTCATCTCCCTGAGCCTCAGTTTCCCCATCTGTGAACTGGGCCTGTGGGAGTGCCTGCCTCCCAGGGCTCTTTGGAAAGCAATGTGCGGCCCAGTGCCTGGCACGTGGGGAGCCTCTGAGTGTTTCTTCTGCGTGTCAGGAGATGTCCAGCTGTTCTTCCTCCCATCCGAGCCCAGCTCCTCCCTCTCTGCAGCCCCCCTCCCTGGGACCACTGCCCCTGCCAAAGCACAGGACCCTCCATCTCTCTGAGCTGTTCCAACAGCCTCGGGACAGGTCATCTGTTTCAGCCTCCAAACTCCAGGCTGTCTTGAGTGGTGTTTTCTGATTTGCAGATGACATTATGTCGCTCCTGGCTTAATGGTTTTCCTGATGGCTCCTGTCACCATCACCTACCAAATACAGCCTGGAGCAGCAAGGACAGCTCCAGAATGTCCCTGTGAGAGAGGTGTGGGCCAGCAGCTGATGGCAGGGAAGTGAGAACTTCTCTTGCATTTCAGAGATCAGTGAAAGCAGTAAAGTTTTCTAAAGAGGTTTTATTTATTCTTCATGTAAAGAATTAGAAGACAGCGAATATCCACTCCAGTGATGACGACGATGATGATGATGATTTATATTTGGGGTGACTTTGGGAAGAACGTTTATTTGCTTATCCAGAAAGTATTTATTGAGCACTTACTATGTGCCAGGCACTGGTCTAACAGGCCAAGGGTGGCTAAAGGCTCCCAGGGCACCTGCCAGAGCTGCTGCTGCCGGACATCTAGCTGCTCCATGGTCCAGCCTGGTTACCTGTGCAGCCACATCCACCCCTCCTCCCACCTGGCACCATGTTCTGGCACCATGATCTCCCTGCATCTCTTCTCACATGGTTATCACAGCATCACTGCAGAATTAATAGAACTGCAAACCCTTCTTGAAAGAGATATAATATCACTACAACCCCACAACCCCTGCCATCAACTCAGCCTGGAGGCAGCTCGGGATTTAGGCTCCCCACTTTCCATAGATCCCTGACACACCCTGGGCCCCCAGGGCAGTGAAGTTTCTATTAAATAACCAAGTCCTTCATCATGGCTGATTGATACCTTTGCGTGGGTCACACTGTGGGGACCATGATCTGAAGGGGGAGAAAGACACACAGACATACCCTAAGGATGCGGGGGATAAATGCTTTCACGGAGGGATTCTGCCCCAGATGGGTATTCCTGGAGGAGAAAGCAGGGAAGATTTCCTAGAGCAGGTGGCCCTGGATTTGGCCCTTGAACCAAGAATATACTTTTCCCAGTGTAGACGACATGGGGTGAGTGGAGGTACCCCAGGCAGGGGACTCAGCAGGTGCGTTACTGAAGCTCAGGGTTAGGAGCGCGTGCATCACAGTGAGGCGGCCAAGGAGGCACCCAGGGGTCAGTGCGGGTGACACCTCATCTCTAGATCCTCATGGCCCAACCCAAGGGGTGCAGGGAAGACTGGAGGGGTCAGCCCACATAGCACACTTCCAGGGGTGCCCAGAGCCAGTGCTCGGTGACACCAGTGATCTACATGGCGACAGAGCCCAGAGGCAGCAAGAAGGATGTTGGTGGGTACAAGGACAGTGCAGTCTCTATGCCTTGACAGGCGCGGCCCTGACCCTGGCTCTAGTCACCCTCTCTGGACCCCAGTCTCCCATCTGTAAGTGGGGAGTCAAGCCCACCTTGCCGAGATGCTGGGGGCATGACTGACGAACAAGCAAAATGCTGGAGCTCAGAGCAGGCATCCACGTGACCATTGTAAAGGGCCTGACAGCAGGCAGAGTCCCTTGGGCTGTGAGGGGGTTGGAGAATTATCAACAGGGAGGTGATAATTGAAATCTCAGGAGCGAAAGAGTCTCCCGGGAGAGAGTGTGAGAGGAGAAGAGATGAAGGGGGAGTACCACTAAGGGGGGCCCTAAAATCCCTGGCTGGATCCTGCCTGTGGACTCCTCTGAAGTCAGAAAGAGAAACTGGACTGTGGCTGTGGCTACAGAGTGAGCAATTAGACACAGAGAAGAATTTTATCACCATGAAGGAAACAAAGAGTGTAGAGGCTAAGAGGGTGAGCTTGAAGCCCAATTCCCCCATTCACTCTCCATATGACACTGGGCAAGTGGCTTGTCCTAAGGCTCAGATTCCTCATATTTAAAAGGGGAACAACAGCTGTTGACAACCCATCTCACAGAGTTGCCATGAGGATTAAATGAAATAATCCATGTAAAGTGCTGTGCTGAGCACAAACCACTGAGTTAAGTCATAGTGATGGTGGTGATGGTGATGGAGGTGATGATGGTGGTGGTGATGGAGGTGATGATGGTGGTGGTGGAGGTGATGATGGTGGTGGTGATGGAGGTGATGATGGTGGTGGTGATGGAGGTGATGATGGTGGTGGTGGAGGTGATGATGGTGGTGGTGGTCAAGGTGATGATGGTGGTGGTGATGGAGGTGATGATGGTGGTGGTGATGGAGGTGATGATGGTGGTGGTGGTGGTGATGGAGGTGATGATGACGGTGGTGGTGGTGATGATGATGATGGAGGCAGATCCTGTGACCAGGCCCTCCCTGGCTCCCTCCTCTGTTTTGGCCAGAGATGCTCTCATGGTCCACCCTCCTATCCCTTCCCTGGACTTGATGCATAAATCTTCATCTCCATCACTGTGTCATATGTTTATTCAGTGAACGTTCTTAGCTGAAAACTGTGGGGGATTCAACTCATGAAATGTGAAAAAGGGGAACACAGATTTGTTGCTTAAATCCCAGAGACTAAAATTTGGGGGACATGGAGATGGAAGTTCCAGAGAGGCTGAGGAGAGCATGAATGTCAGTCTCCTTGACCCTGAAGGGAGAAACCACATGGGTGGTCTGCATAAGCCTTAGGCTGTCTCAGGCCATCGAGGGAGGTGGGAGTGTGGCAAGAAAGCCCTATTGAAGATGATGTCATGGTAGTGGCCAGTTTCTTACAGCTGCTCCCAAAGCTTCTGTCCCATAGAAGGCTGCAAACACAAATTGCAAGCCCATGGGGGCCAGATTCTGAGTTTTCACACATACATCAGACCCCACAAGGTGAGGGTTATTACCATGTTTCAGATGAGCAACCTGAGGTTCAGAAGTGGAGCGTGACTTTCTCACATTCATTCCAGGTCAGTCTGAAGCCACAGCCAGCACCGTCTCATGTGTAGCTCATTGATGGTACACAAACAAGGCTGGTTTGGGGGGTTTGTCTCATGAAATCTAGTCCTTTCCCTACAAGAGAACCATTAATGGAGGGACAGATGAGAAATTGGGTGTGGGGTTCTGTGTTGAGCAGAATTCACTGGAACTTGATTATTGTCACTTTGCTCCTCTGAGCAGCCTCAAAACATGGCAATATTGTACATCCAAGTTTCAAACCTCTGTGCATCAAAGACACAATTAACCTAGTGAAAAGGTGGTCCATGGAATGGGAAGAAATATTTGCAAGTTACATATCCAATAAGGGGTTAATCCAGAATATATAAAGAACTCCCACAACTCAACAACAACAACAACAGATTTTAAAGTGGGCAAAGAATTTGAATAGACATTTCTCCAAAGAAGATATACAAATGGCCAAGAAGAATTTGAAAAGATGCCGCACGTAACTAATCATCAGGGCAATGCAAATCAAAACCACAGTGAGAAGCCTATTAGGATGGCTACTATCAAGAAAAAAAAAGAATGAAAAAAGAAAGAAAATAACAAGTGTTGGTGAGGATGTGGAGAAACTGGAACTCTTACGCACTGGGAATGCAAAACGGTATAGTTGCTGTGGAAAACAGGAAGATGGTTCCTCAAAATAATTAAAAATTAAATTAACATAAGACCCAGCAATTCCACTTCTAGGTATATACCCAAAATAATTGAAAGCAAGGTCTTGAAGAGATAGTCACACCCCCGCATCCATAGCAGCATTCTTCACAACAGCCAAAAGGTAGAAGCAACCCAAGTGCCCACTGATGGATGAATAGATAAGCAAGATGTTGTCTACACATACACCCAATGGAATATTATTCAATGTGCTGCAGTATGAGTGAACCTTGAAGATACTATGCTAAGTGAAATAAGCTAGTCACAAAAGGGCCAATACTGTACGATCCTGCTTGTGTGTGGTACCTCTGGCTGCCAGGGCTTGTGCAGTGGGGGAAGAATAGGGAGTTATTGTTTAATGGTTATGGAGTTTCAATTTTGCAAGATTAACAGAGTTCTGGGGATGGATGGTTGTGATGGTTGCACAACAACGTGAATGTACTTAATGCCACTTTGAAAAGGTTAAGACGGTAACTTCTGTGTTATTTATATTTACCACAATTAATCATTAAAAAACAGTGACAGTAGATCCATGGTCCTAAAGCCTCTAGGGTCACAAGATGATGAGGGTTCTTGTAGAACTCAGACACCCCAGCCCTCCTAGGTTGTGGCTCTCATCCTTTACTTGAATAAGAAGACTGAAGCTCAGAGAGGTTGAGTGAGCTCCCTGAGGTTCCACAGTGAGTTAGAAACAGAATCAAGCCACTCAGTCACCCAGCCACTGTCCCAAGCTATTTCTAGAAGTCACCAGGAGTCACATTTACATTGACACTCATGACTCAGAGGTCTCCAAGCCAGTTGTCCCTGTTTGGCATATGAGGTCCCTTGCCCATAGTTGTCTGCACTCTCCCAGCATCCTCCACTGCAGCCGGCCCCTGACAACATGGGCCCCTCATTTCCTCCCCAGACCTTGTTTTACATCCTGGGGCCTCCTCCCCATCTGTCACATGCTGCACCTCCTTCAGCACACCTCTGTGTCCCCGTAGCTGCCTGTCACCCTCCTGTGGGGAGACAGGAGATGTGGGCTTCCAACCAAGACCCCACAGTGCTCTCAGCCAGCATCAGCAAACACAAACCAGCAAACCAGCAAACCAGCGAACACAAACCAGAGTACACAAACACGGGGGAGCGGCCTCAGCTGCCAGATTCCCAGGAGGAGGCTGCCATCTTGCACAAACACAGGGGAGCGGCCTCAGCTGCCAGATTCCCAGGAGGAGGCTGCCATCTTGCAAGCAATATTAACTCTTTCTCAGCCACCATCTTCCCATCACCAGGGCATCCCTCCCAGCACAGATAGCAGTGTCCACCTTGAGCTGACAATGAGAGCCTTTCCAAGTGTCTTCCTCTCTCCCCAGAATGTTGTGAAAGAGTGCTGACCTTGCAGTCAGGGTCTTGGCTCTACCGTTCCCAGCCTGTGAGACCCAGGCAACTGAGTGTCTTCTCTGAGCCTCAATTTTCTCATCTACAATATGGAGACAGAAGTAATGATTCCTCAGTGTGTGTATGAGATGAGAATAGAATTACGAAGTCAAAGCCCTTGGCCCCTAGGAAGATCTCTGTGAATGCTCACAGTAAATGTGCCTTCTCCCTTCTTCCTTTTCAGTGAACTGGAATGAGTGTAGGTTGACATCAGAAAGCCCTGAGCTTGCATCTTTTGTTCACCACTCACCAGCTGTGTGAGCCTGGACAAGTTGCTTAATTTCTCTGAACTTGTTTCCTCTTTTGTTACAAGAGACAACATTGAGTTGTTTCAATGAAGGTTCGATGAATAGGTGCTTGGCACACACCAACTGATCCCTCCCCCCTGCTATCTGCCCTGCACCGGAAAGCTGGGTCTACACCAAGTGAAATACCATGCTGCCCTCACTTAGCCTGTTCTTCTGGGCTTGCCCTCCTGGCCGCTCTGAGTGAATTTCACAGCAGAAAGGGCTGTTTTACAGAAATGGATTGTGATGCAGTTGGAAAACCATGATTCCAAGAACAAAGGTAGCAGCTGCCAAGGCAGGCACAGGTTTCAGAGGTATTATCGTGACAATTTCACAGGTGAAGAAATGGAAGCTCAGAGAGGTTAAGTGATTTGGCCACAGACACACAGTGAGAGAGAGGTTTTGGTGGCAGAAGCTCCATCTGGGGTGTGGGAGTTCAGTTCAGATAGCCCTGGTCCAGCGTTCTCCACCACTGACCAGCTGTCGTAGTGCCCACATCACAGGCCATCTATGAAGTAAATCAGATGACCCATCTCAGGTACCAGCAAAGTCCTGGCACACAGTAGGTGCTAAAGCAGATACAGCATCTGTGGTTCTCACTGATGAGCTGCACCTGCAGGGCCTCCCCACCCCAGGGTCAACACCTGGACTTTCCTATCTTCGTTCCAGTCTGTTACTTCTCTTCTTCCAAAACCGCTCAAAAGTTCCCTCCTTGAGGACGTACTCCCTGATCCCCCTCACCTGAATCTTCCCTGGCAGCCTGATGAGGATGGAGAGTGAGATTTGGAATAGGTCCTGGGCTCAAACCTCCTCTCCTTTCACCAGCAGTGGGTCCTGAGGCAGTGCCCTCAACAAGCCTGTTTCCTTGTCTGCACACTGGGGGCAGCTCTCTGTCATTTTCAGGCTTGTTATAAAGATCAAATGAAACAGCAAGGTCCCACTGCAGAGCACAGGGAACTATTTTCAACATCTAGTAATGGCCTAAAATGAAAAAGAATATGAAAAGGAATATACATATATATAAATGAATCACTACACCAGAAATTAACACCACATTGTAAATTGACTAAACTTCAATTAAAAAAAAAATCAAATGAAACAGCAGGTGTGCACACAGCTTTGCACAGGATGAACGTCAAGCCAGGGCTTGAAGACTGGCTTGCCACCTCCCTCTGTCTTCTTCGCTCTGTGTCCCCTCAGCAACCTGGAGTGTGAGTTATGTTTTCCTTCCACATTTCATGATCTGCTTCTACGCAGAAACTGCGGCACTAAGAACAGATCAGACAGCAGGGAATACGGAATGAACTTGCCATGCAGAAGCATCCAGGCTAGCCTGTGGGATGGAACCCGGATTCCAGTCCCCACTGAGAGTCAGAGGGGCAAAGAAGAGATATGTCAAAGCCAAGACATGAACCTAGGCCTTTTGGTACCAGGGTTCTTTGTGCTGGGAGGGGAGTCCAGGCAGCTTTGGGGTGATGGGATCTCAGGCATGGAGGCAGCAAGTGGGAGAGCTATTTCCTGGCGCTGCCTCCACCCCATCCACAAAACCCATCAAAGTTGCCTGAAAGAACCAACCTATTTTTAGTTTATTTTTAGTTAAGATTCTGAGCCCAGGAGGGAGGCAGGAAATGATTCATTCTTGTTCTCAGCCAATGTACACAAAGGCACATTATTAATATTTACTCAGGGGCTTCTCCAAGGACCCCAAACAGCAAATCATAGCAAGAAAAGGGAATGGAAGATGAGCTTTGCCAAGTTTGCTGGCTGCCTACAGATGGAGTGAAAAAGCCTGCTGAACATTTTGCGTGGCATGGCACCCACCAATGTCAGGGCTGGAAGGGACCTTGTGGCTCATTCTTTTCACCCCAGAGAGGGCAGGGAGCCCCCCCCACCGGTGACCCAGCTAGGTACTGATAGAGGAAGAAGCAGAATCTGGGGACTGGGAGAGATGGAAAGAGCACAGGGCTGTGAGTCTCAGGGCCCCCATCTGTAAAATGAGGAAACGAATACGCCTGGGTGGGTTTGCAGGAAGAGATTTGCCCACCACATCTGGCCAAGAGCACATACACTACAAGCGGCATCAGTGGTGAGGACAGGATGTCAAGGCCAGTCCCTGCCCCACTGTTCGTGTGCTTTGCAATGGCCTCAGGCCCCGCCCATTTCAGTAGAGAAGGGTCAGGCTCCCTAGGCTGGGCTGGGCTAATGAAGACCAGTTGGGAAAGTATCAGTTACTCGGCACAGGAAATGGTTCTTCTTCAGTTCCGTTCACAGCCTCCTTTCCCTGGGGCCAGACAGCAGGACTCTGAACCCCGGCCCCTCCCCAGTCTCAGATGCGCCTCTGCAGACACACCCTTCTCTGGCCCTCTCTATGTCACTGCCATGAGGAATGAAGTCCAGATGTCATTTTCTACGTGGCAGGCACCTGCTGACAGCTTCTGTCACTCGGCAACTGTAATTGCAACTCCCTCTCTCCCCCTTATGCCCTGTTCTGCACAGACTCCCTTCTACCTCTGCCAGGGAGTTTATTAAATAGTTTATTAAATCCCTCTACCTTTGTTTACAAACTGTCTCTTTTGGAGATGAAAAAATATTGAGAGCCAAAGATGAACTTCCTAACAGCCACACTGCCAGGATATGACTGAGCTGGGAGTTTGTGAGTATGTAACTCCAATGTTTCCTGGCCCCTTTGTGACTTCCCTGGAGCAAGTGAGGGGATGAGACAGAGGAGAGATGCAAATTAGTGAAAGCAGAGGGTCAGAGTAGGGATCCAGGCTGGTGTGGGAGCAAAAAGGAGTTTCAGAAGTAGATGGGGACATTGGGGTCACTAGGCTGTTTCCTTCATTCAACAGATGCTGATTAGACATATAACACCTGTAAAAGGCCCCTATGATTCACAGTCCCTGCCCTCATGGAACTCACGGTCCAGTAGGAAGAGACAGGTAAGTAAATACCAATTGTGTGCCGTGATGGCTCAGGCAAGGAGAATGTGGACCTGAATAGAAGAGATACTTAATCTGGCCTTGGCAATCAAGGAAGGCTTCCTGGAGGAGACAGTGACTAATGTGAAACCTGAAATAAGCAAGATGTATTTCCGGCTCCTTGCATCTTTGGAGAGAAGAGCTTTGCTGGTAATTAGAGCTGTTACAGGAGACAAAGACCAAAGCCAGTGATGATGCCAGCGTCCACCCAGAGCAGCCAGGTCTCCTAGAGCCAGATTTGAGTTGTATTGCCAGCTTCCACGTTGCTCTACGATGCCAGTGAGTAAAATTCTTAAGATTTTGGCCTCTCTTCTCATAAAAAGTGTCTGCGGGGGTGGGGAGGTGTTCATGGATACACATGTGCATACTTCGGGGATTGAAATGTGCATGGGTGTCACTTAGCCGAGGCTGTGTGAAGTCCTGGGTTGTGGGTAATGCTGAGAGTAGAGACAAGAAACCCCGCAGGGAGAGAAACAGAAAGGGACAGGGGCAGAGCCTGGCTCCCACGTCCTTCCTGAAGCCCCCTTGCTCTCCCTCCAGTTGGCGTCCAAACCACAGAGCAGGGTCTTTACACGAAGTTCTCCCTTCCCTGCAGCTGAGCAGATTCTGCTACTTGTGACTCAATGAGCCCTAATTCCAACCATGTAAAGAAATTTCCAGGTGTTCAGAGGGGTCCAGAGCCAGGCGGCCAGCTGACCTCAGGAGGGAGATCCCCGCCAGGCAGTGCTGAGACCCGGGGGGCCAGGGATCCTTCACGCCTGGGGCTGGGGTGCCCTCCTTAGCGCTCTCTCTCTTCTAACTCATCTCTTTCCTGCTTTGTTTTCTTCCTCCTACTCCATGCCTCTCTTCCTTTTCTCGCACACTCAGCCCCTCATCAGATCATTCATTCATCCCACAGGCAGGTTCTATTGCCCACCTGTGCCTGTTCAGCCCCTGGACTGGCCACGATGGGGATGCTGAGGGGCCCGAGGCCGTGTCCCTGCCCTCAGGGAGCTCCCAGTCTGGCTGGGGAAACAGGTGAATCAGTCACAACCCAGAGTGGTCAGTGCTGAGATGCAGGGAGATGTGGGGTGGGAGGGGGAGCCCAGGCAAGGATCCTGACCCAGGACAGGGGGTCAGAGAGGACCTCCAGGAGGAGGTGGTGTCCATGCTGAGACCCAGAGGAGAAGTGGGGGAGCCAGTAGGGGGGATAAACGGGGGAGAAGATTATTAATGGCAGCAGCAGCCCCACACCTGCAAAGGTCTGGCAGAGACAGACATTCAAGAATCTTGGAAGTGGCAGGCAGTGTTGCGTGGCCAGGGCCTGGGGTGTGAGGGCGGAGTGGGGGTGGGAAGGTAGAGAGGGCAGGGGTCCTCTGGGGTCAGATCACAGAGGATGGGGCTGGGCTGTGCAGGCTGTGCTTCACCCTGAGGGCACTGGGAGCCATGCAGGGATGGGGGACGGGGTAAGGGAGGACGGGACCCCTCTGCAGGCTTTGTGGTGCGGTTTCCTGGAGGATCAGGCTCCCCCAAGCCTCAGGTTGGGAAGAATCCTCCTTCTCCCCATCCAGCTCCCCCTTCCCGCCCTAGTGTTTTCTCTTCTCTCTCCTCTGACCTCCCTGCTTCTCTCTCTCTCTGTCCTGTTTTCCAGTCCTTTATATTCATCCTTCCTCTGCCACCCCTCCGCTCGGTTCTCTCCAGCCCCTCCCCACCTCCAGGCGCTGGGCTCAGTGCACTTGAGAGAGCCTGCAGCGCCACCTTCAGGCCAGATCTGGGACCGCCGCGGGGTCTCCTACTCCAGGAGGAAGACGCTGGTTTGTCTCTGCTTCTGGGAGATGAGGCGGAGGTGCCTGCCCACGTGGCCCTGTCCCAGTGCTCCCCTCTGCCTCCCACAGTCTCGGGTCTGGCTGCTGCGGGTCGGTGCTGGCATGAATACAGCCCCGCCTCTGTCTCCCCTAACAACCCTAATTACCAGGCAAGCACCTCTCTCCAAAGACCAGACTGCAGAACTGATGAGCTTAATAGCAGAATTCCTTCCCCTTCACAGGCCCTGCTCCGGAGTGCTGCCAGCCTCGATGCCAGCGTTCTTTGCTCTCCTGGGAGGGAGGGCCCCACAGGACCCAAATTACAGATAGGGAAACCAAAACTCAAACAGGGGAAGTGGGGGTGAGTCATTCAGGACCCAGGAGAACCTGGCACAGTGTACTTGTTTATTTGTTTGTTCAGTAATCACTCATGGACACCTACACTGCGCCAAGTGGAGTTCTGGGACCAGGGACACAGAAATGGAAATACAGCGGAGGAAGTCCCTGCCCTGGGGAACACAAGGGATGGCAACTGTCCTGGGTGACTGGAGGTATGACCTGGAAAGTGTGGATTACTGTGGGAGCCCAGAGAAGGTGCTGGCAACACAGGGGGCTTCCAGAAGGGGTGGGGGAGGGGAGCTCTGAGCTGGCTTCAGAGGGGAGGTGGCATCTGAGCTGATTCATCCAGATAGTGTAAGAGTTTGCCAGGGAAAGAGGATGAACGAGCCCTCCAGGCCAGGGAAACAGCATGTCCAAAGGCATGGAGGCCAGAAAATACAGGAGGAAAAACGTTCTGTGTAATTGAAAAGATAGGGGTTGGGGGGGGATTAGGTTGGAGGGAGGGGCCACACTAGGAAGGGCTTTGGGGACCTCTTTCAGTAGGCATTAGGAAGGCAAGTTATAATAGTACTAATGATTCGATTGATAGCCACAGCTGACACTGACCGAAGGCTCCCAGTCTGCCCGGCACATTCTGAACACTCTAGACATAAACATTTCTGTCTTTCACTACCCCTAGGTAGATATGATTATTGCCATTTCTACTTTGTAGAGAGAAGCAGGCATAGATAGATTGTCACTTGCCCCAGGTCATTCAGGGTGTAAGTGGCAGAACTGACCCCTTCATCCTGTCTCCAGAGCCTGTGCCCTCAACAAGGATGGTAGAAAGCGGGGTACAAGGAGGGAGTGGATCCCAGAGCTCATTAGGAGACGGACCATCTGGACTGAACAGCTGATTGGATGAGGAGGCGAGGATGCTGTCTCGGTCTTGGTCTGATGGTGTCGCTCAGACATCCACTCGTTCCAAGAACAAGTACCTACTTCACACCCTGCCCAGACTTGGTATCTGCCCTCAGAGAGCTGGCGTTTCAGTAGGGATGGATAAGCAAGGATCATAAACACAAGACGGAAGAACATGATTCACACAGTGGCCCACACTGTGAGGAAAACTGAACAGGAATAGGGATCTAGTGACGGGGGTGGGGCCTGAGGAGGAACACCTCCCTTAGGACCAACCTCCTGAGACATACCTTGTGTCCTTCCCCTGGAAGGACCTCCCCATCCCTCCCAGGCCCTGCAAGGGGGAAGTGTTCCCTGATGGCTCACTTCTAGAAAACGCCCTTAAAGATCCCTCACTGCTTTCTGGGTCACTTTCTTTTCCATGCATTGGCTTCCAGCTGTCCCCCTTGGGGACATCTCTGAGTAATGGGCCCAAAATAACAAAGGTTTTGGTTTCCCCTGCCCACCTCCAGGTCCAGGGGTGGAAAGGGACAACTCAGACCTTTGGAAACATAGCACTGACCTCTCTCTTTGAGAAGAAGGAAAAGAAATTCCCTATCACATGGTGTTTGGTTTTGAATAACCCCCTGTGTCACCTATAAAATATTAGACACAGAGAATCTTAGAGCAATGAAGCCTTAGATCCTTAGACTTAGCATCAAATTATAGACTCTAAGGCTCTTAGATTCATGGAATGTTAGAAATACAGCACCTTAGGTTCATGGCACCATTAAATTATGGATTTTTAGAATTAAAACACAAGATCTTAAGAATCTCTGAAGCCTAGGGTTTTAGAATTTGGAGTTGCAGGGAACTCGAATGTCACCTCCTGGCTCCGTCTTTCCAGCTGATGCCTTTGGGCATTAACTTCATCTCTCTGTACCTCAGTTTCCTTTTTGTCAAAAGGGAACAGTAACAGTTTGTACCTGATAGGGTTCCTGTGAGGAATCAACAGGCTGCTGTACGCAGAGCGCTTCCCCAGTGCCAGGCACTGGTACCCTGCGAGCTGTGCCAACACTCTCACAGCTAAGCTAGTTCACCTTCCCTTGTAACATAGGTCAGCCAGCCTCCCACCCCTCTGCCCACCCAGCTTCTGTGCAGGAGGCCATCCAGCCCAAACCAGATTCCTTCCTAATATGAGATCCTCACCTCCGCAGGGAGAATAAACCTTTCTCCTGCTGCAGAGTGATTCCTTTGATCACTCCCAAGCCTGCTGTCCCCCAGTATTTCCTGCCCCCTTTGTCCGCATGCTGCCCTCTAGTGCTGGAGAACCCTCCTCAAAGCCTTCATAGCCATGGGGTTGGCAGTGGGGAGGCCATTCTCCCAGATGGCCTGGTCTGGTGGAGATGGTGTAATTTATCTGGAACATCTAACTCCATCTAATTGTCTCCCCCATCTAACTCCATTGTTCTTCCTTTCTGGCTTTAATGATGGGAAAGAAGGTACAAGGATGCCGAAGCTCCAGGGGTGAAAGAACACGTGTGCGCCAGCCCCCCTCCTCCCTGCTCCCACCCCACTTCCTGCTGCAGGCGCAGTGAACCGTCCCTGTTCCTCAGGCACACCGGGCTCTGCCGTGCTGCTGCCCCTGCCCAGGAAGGCCCTCTCTCTGCTGGTTAAAGGCTCCTCGCCCTTCCAGATACACGCCCCTCCTCTGTGAAGTCTCCTGAGGCTGCTCTCCCCTACCCCCTACTCCTCCCCATCCATCCACCCCAGCCATTGTTCTTTTAAGACCCTTTCAGCCCCAGATCTTCTTATTTTAGGGAGTGCCTTCCTCCGTCAGGTCATACTGTGATCAGATCCCACATTAAATCCATGTATTGTAACTGTGGAAGAGCCAAGTGGAGCAGAAAGTGGCTCTGACAATGTTACATTTTGTAGACATTTAATTAAACATGTATCAGCTTTCTGTTGCATTGATGTTGCAGTTTTCTGTTTGTATTTAAATCCCATGACTTTTTTCAGGCCTTAAACATTTTCATAGATCCTTCAGAGCTCTGAGGCCCTGGCACTGTGAATGGAGTGGAGTGTCTATCGGAGGAACAGCCCCCTCCCATCCCACCTCCCCACCCAGGCAAAACCAGGCCCCCTGCAGACCCTGCACAGTACCATGTGAGCAGAAGCTTCCTTTCCCAGAGGACCAAGTGTTTTCCTCCCCATGGAGATGTTGCTAGAATGCTGTGCTCCTGAGGCCCCCCTGGGAGCCAGGAGTGGGGTGAGCATTAACCCGCCACCCTCATGCTGGTCTCTGCATCTCTCATCTGGAGCAGAGTCCTGGGGGCGGGGCTGGCACCGTCCCCTGCCCTCTGACCATCTTTCTCTCAGCGGAAATACCCTTTGTCTTGTCTCCCAGCAGTTCAGGATGATGTGGAGGAGTATGGGGAGCAGGCGGGGGCAACTCTGGTTGGTTTTCCACGCCCTCTGCAGGGGAATGAACGTTCCAGCAGCAGCTTGGCTAATTAGATCTGGATCTGAAAGTCCCAAGGGCACATTATGGTCACATTAGGATCTCTTCTGACCCCTAAGGGAGTGACATACCACACTGTCACATCTCCCCATCCCCTACCAGCTAATCTCCCCAAGCCTACCAGACCCTTCCTGACCACCTCACCTACATGACCCCCTTCCTTTTTCTGGGGGACCAACAGAGGAATCGACTGAAGGTTCAGTAAAGGACTCTCAGATCAAAGAAATCTCATGAGAAGAAAAGAGATGAATGAGCACATGCAGAGTGCCTGCTGGGCGTCATGGCTTTGACTGGTCAGGGCCACATCTGTGACCTTATTTGATCATCACAGCGCTCCTTTGGGAGAGGAAGTTATCATTTCCCCCTTTTTCACAGGTGGGGAAATTGAAGATCAGAGAAATGACTTGCCCTGTCCAAGGCCAAGCCTTGGACCAAGCGTAAGTGACAGAGCCAGCCTCATCCCTCCATCCGCTGCCCTGGAGGTGAGCCTCGGCATAGGAGGCGGTAGTTGGTGCCATGGTGTGGATAAGACTGTCTCAAGAGAGATGAAGGGGGACAAATCACTGCAGAAAAGCACAGTGATGAAAGCGGCTGTGCGATGAGGATGCGATGACAAACCAGCAAAGTGGTTTGCAAGTAAGCCATCAAAGAGGTGGGAGGTGAGCTGAGAAAGAGAAAGAATGACGTGGAGAGAGGGGAGTGGGACAGAGGATCAAGAAGCGGATGGCAGGCAGTGGTCAATAGCGACAGTGATTTTGTCGACGGCAGTCAAGGCGGCGCACTGTAGTCAGCAGCCATCAGCATGGGCGTTCGTAGTCAGTGATGGTCTGTGTTCCGCAGTGGTTGACAAAGGTGAATGATGATCTGTGGTGGTCCACAGTGGTCACCAGCAAGTGTGGTCCAGCCAGGGAAGCACTGAGAAGTGCCCCCCTTGGATGTAACCACTAAGAGATCCCTGGTGACCTTTGTGAGAGCAGCTGCAGGAAGCCATGTGGGTGGGGCAGAGCGTGTGGGCTGGGGGTGGGGGAGGGGAGGGAGCGGAGATTCTGGTGATAAGTAAGATGAGGATTGAACTAGCGGAGATGAAATTCATTTCGGGAGCAAGCGGACTCCGTCTTTCCTATTGTCACCTGCCAAGAAAGTGGGTGACTTGAGAAGAGCAGTGACAATGTGGGACAGTTGCTGGACGGTGGGGGAAGGAGAGAAAGGAGATGAGGAAGAAGTAAAAATGATGGTGGAGTTGCTGATGGGACACCCCACTCCACCCCTAATGTCATCAGTTGGTTTAATCAAGAGAGGCAGAGGAAACTGGTGGAAAGGGTTTGGAGTCAGGAGTCAAGGCAATGACATTCGAGTTTGGTTTCCTGCTTGCTGGCTGTGTGGCCTTGCTTATGCTCCCTGGATCTCATTTTGCTCACCTGTCAAATGGGACCCAAGGTGGCCACACTTCTGGCACACAGCTTATGAGAACTAGACAAGAAAACTGGTGGAGAGTTCTGATCTCACACAATACCCATGGCCAAGTGCCCAAGAACACAGGCTCTGGAATCAATGTCACTTTCTGGATGAGATGACCTTGGGCACGTGGCCTCAAAATGGGGACATTAACCGTGCCTACTTTGTGGCATTGTTTTGAATGAGGTGATGCCGGTAGAGTGGCTCACGCAGACCCAGCACAGAGGAAGCTCTCCACAGATGACAAAGAGCACCAGCCACAGTGAATAGGACACCCTTCTCCCTCTTCTGGGTGGATTTTCCTGCCTCCTTCATCTTCCCAGGGTCCAACGCCTCTGTGGGTGGGAGCTCAGACTGATCTCAGTGTACTGGGGTCTCAGAGGTGGCAGGGAGCCCAGAGATAAGCTCTCTATGGCAACTTTTTCGTGGGAAGGATGGAAAGTCAGGACCAGAGAAGGTTAAGCTTGTCTAAGATCACACAGAGTGATGGCAGAGCCAGGCTGTGGGCTTGGGGATACTTGACTCCATGAGCAAGGCCACATTGCCCACGGCTCCATGCGTGCACTGGGGTCAAAGACTTGGGAGCTCATCTACCCTCCAAAGGGGACCCCAGAAACCAAGCCAAACCAAAGTGAGAAGTGGCTATTGTGTACGGAGTGGCCACTGTTCATGAAGCCCTGGTCTGAGTATTTTCTATGTCAGCATTTGTTTTATCTTCTCCACACTTTGATGAAGCAAGTATCATTATTTTCTGTCTTTCTTTACAGATGAGCAGCTGAGGCTCAGAGAGGTGAAAGGACCAGCCAAGCAGCACACACGGGGTACACGGCAGAGCCAGGATTCCATCCCAAGCAGTTTGGTCCTAGAGCTCATGAAGCCACACTTGCAGCAGAGGGAGAAATAGGGAAGGAGATAGGAGGGGCTGGGGGGAAGTTCCACCCCGACCCCAATGTCTGGATGAGATCCAGGCCACATCTGGGACACAGCACAGCATAATACGTATTCATTTGTGTGGGTGATCTGACCCTCTGTGTTTGACATGAAGAGCGTGCTTCATCCCTGAGCAGATCCGTCTTTCCCAGGGAGTCTGGGGAGTGGGGGCAAATTGCTCCCCTAGACTGAGCTGGCACAGCATGGGCAGGACCAGCATTGGACAGATGCAGGCTGGGTCCCAGCACCACCAAGTCAGATCTGTGCAAATATGGACAAAGCCCTTCCCTTCCCTGAGCCTCACTTTCTGCATCTTTGAAGTGCAAATGGACACGATGTAACCACCAGCTTATGGCATTGTCCTGGGATTCAAAGGAACTAAGAGAGAAGAGGAAAATGGTGCTGAGATTTAAGGAATGTATGCGCAGCTCACATAGCTGGCGAGCTGCAAAGCCAGGACTCAGGCTTTGCTGCCCTCTGCTCCAGTCCTCCCTCTTCCACTGACCAGTGGTGGGGCCAGCGATTTTACCTCCTAAGCCTCAATTTTCTCATCTGAGGAACAGAGATAATGATAACCTCTTGCAGGTTTTCCTCCAAGGCTTGCAATCTTGGAGGAAATTGCCTTGTACCCAGTAACATCTTGACCCGATAGTTAAGATAACGATGATGATGATGACGATGGCGGTGATAACAGAGGTTGAATTGAGCAGAATTAACAGGGAGAAGAGAGTTGATTAAGGAAAAATCTGGTCCCCACTAGGAGAGGGATGGGCTGATTAGGGATGCCCCAACCTGCCCATCACCACTTGCCATGCAAAAGAGGCTCCAGGAAGCGTCTGAGGAGGATTCAAAAGGAGGGTGGCCCAGTACCATCTGAACATCAGCTGTTGACCCATCTACCACAGGAGATCTGTCAGTCATCGCGGGTGTGGGAGGGACACCTGGTTCTGCTCCTCCCCTGGGGCAGGGGCTGGAAAGATGCAAATGGGCAGGGGTCGGGTAGGTGTGGGCAGGGGGAAGGCAGGTGGGGTTCTGCCTCTCTGCTTGTTAGTGGCCCCACAGCAGTTCTGTCCTGAGCCCAGGCTCTTTTCCTGATCTAATTAGCCTCACTGAGAATTCAACTACACAGCCCCGAAGTGAGTGTGTTCCCCTGAGACCATCCAGGAACTAATATTGATTAAATACGAAATGATCTTCTTTTCAGGGCCAGAGCCGTGGAGGCACCAACCAGGGATGGGAGCTGTAATTACTAGTTCCGATTAAGCAGTGCAATTTTTTTTAATAGAATAGAATAGGACTAGGACTAGGACTAGGACTAGGACTAGGACTAGGACTAGGACTAGGACTAGGACTAAGACTAGGACTAGGACTAGAAATAGAAATAAAATGGAATGAGAGAGCACAGCATAGAATAGAAACCACCCTTTCCCATCTCACAAGTAAAAACAAGTAACAACATTCTGGGTTGTTTCAGCTCTATTTAAAGGAAAATGAGCCTTTTACACTTTTTACTCCTTTCTCATCCTTTTAGTTGTACTTCTTCATCCAAGTGATTTGCTGCGCACCTACTATGTGCTAGGTGTATACTGGGTGCAGGGGTGAGAAATAAACAATTCAGACCAGGTACCTGCTCTCCTGAGGTTCATAGCCAGGAAACGACACGCCCTTCAAGGAAATGTCCCAACTGATGTGCCGCTACACCCCGGGGTGCAGCCAAGCAAGCCATGCACGGGAGGCCACGTGGGAGGATAATGAGGGGGACTAACTCAGACAGGGATTTCAGGAGCTGATATTTAAGTTGTGACCAAAAGGGCCTTTGCTCCCATCATGATTTCTGCTAGAAATGCTCTTCCTCAAATATTGATGTGGCTCCCTCCTTCGTCCCTTCCAAGTCTTTGGGAAAATGTCAACTTCTCAGTGAGGTCTTCCTCAACCACCCTCTCTTTAACTGCTACCCCTGACCTTCCTATGCCCCCTTCCTGCTGGATCTGTCTCCTTTGCACTTGTCGCCAGACTACACGCAAGATGCATGTGATCCAGATGATGATGGTTCGTCTTCCCCGTAGAAGGTAGGCTTCCTGGGCTCAGAGAGGCTGGTGGTCTTGGCTGCTGCTGCTCTTCTCTGTTGCAGCCCCAGCTCCTGGCACAGGTGGGGCTCCGGACATGTCTACCGAGTGAATGAAGGAGTGTGAGATTCCTGCTCCGGGAACTTAGGGTGGGCGGTCCCTCAGGAGCGTGTGTTGGGGAGGTGGTTGGGAGACCAGCGTAGTGTGGACCAGTGGTAAGGGAGATGGCTACAAGGGGTTGGGAACAAATCTTGGTGCCCGATGGGCTGGTGGGGGGTGCGGGAACATGGGGTGGGGGGCCGAGGGTTAAAGTCCAAGCTCTCGATGCTGATGTCCAGCTAGGAGGCACAACAGCAGAGCAGTCTGCAGGGCACAGGGGGGTCTGGACTGAGGTGGACTGCAGCGGAGGGGCCTGTGCTCATCTGACTCCCACAGCAGGGCCCAGCGATAACCAACAGGGTGAGGCCCGAGCAGTAAGCAGGAGCCAGGGGGATAGGGACGACGCATTAGGCCTCACAGGCTGAGAAACACACGAGGATTCATTTTCCCATCCTAAAACCTCCCTGATTCGTATCAAAAACAAGAGGGGGCAGAGGACGCCTGGATTTGTAATCAGCCTGACACATCACCTGGTTGTGGACTCCACAGCCTGGTGACATCCTCCCTGCTTGGCTGCAGTGATCTCGTCCTCCCACCTGCTCGCCCAGGACTAGAGCACATTCCCTCCCCAGGGACAGGGGTGAGGTGGGGGGGTGGGGCTCAGCTCCAGCCTGAGGGCTCTGGTTGTCATGGAAACAGGTGGCTGGGGAAGGCAGGCCCTGAGACAGAGCCTCCAGAGCAGGGCCACGGAGCCCAGGCAGGGTCTCAGTTCCCTCATCATTCCCACTGCGCAGGTAGAAGGGACCCTTTCCCACCTCAGAACCCCGGAACAGGTCACCCAGGCTCCTTCTGGAACAGCTTCATCTGCCCCCTGACCCCCAGGTCCTGCCAGCAGAGATGAGAAGAGCAAAGGCTGAGCTCAGTGCCTTTGGGCTCACAGACCCCGTGGCTGCTGGGGCTGCAACCTGAGGCTGCGGGGGTGGGGGGGGACACTCAGGACTCTGGGCTTGAAAAGGCCGCTGGAGGCCTTGGGCTCTGCCTGCGCCTTTCCTAGGTGGGAGAGCTGAGGCCCTGAGGGTGCACGGCCCTCTCAGTCCCCCCACATCAGCACCAACTTCCTGCAGATGCTTCCCCCTGAATCCCAGCAAGGGCTTCTGGGGCCTCCGCCATCTTCCAGCAGGCAGGCTCTGGCTTGGCCACGTCAGTGTGGACCCAGGGCCTGCTGGCCTCTTAACTGCCATCCAAGGCTCAGCTGCCCATGGGGCACAGTAAGCCCCAAACCAGCCAACCTTGAGCCAGGCATGCTTCTGACACCCCGTCCCTGCAGTGGGGCCTGTGAGCTCCGAGTCTGCTACGCACCAAGCCTGAGAGCTAGTCTGGGGCAGGGGAACGGGCAGCATTTTGTGCAGGGTCTGGGGTTTTCACAACATGTGTTTTTGGTACCCAGACAGGAGATGATGATGGAAGGCAGGGAGGGCCCACAGCACAAGGAGTCCTATGAGCCTGGCTCAGGTTCCAAGGCCCGTGGGAGCCACGAAGGTTGTTAGGCAGAGATCAGGGTGACTGTCCTGTGTTTGGGAAGGTAACTATCTCATGGTTGGGATGTTGGTTGTACAGACCGCTCCCAACATGTGTGCATCCCCCAACAAGAGAACCAGTGAGGCCCACAGACCGAGGGACTAAATATCTAAAAGCCTTTTTTCCCTCTTTCGTTTTTTTTTTTTTTTAAATCTTAACCACTCTTTATTTTTATTTATTTATTTTTTAATGGAGGTACTGGGAATTGACCCCAGGACCACATGCATGCTAAGCATGCACTCTACCACTGAGCTATACCCTTCTCCCCATCTAAAAGTTACAAAGCAACTAACAAGGCATCCAACAAAATAAGTTTTTCCTCCTACCTCGGCAAATTCTCTGCCTTGGAATGTGGGGAGCAGAGACAGCTGCGCCCCTGACCCCTGTCCTGGCCTGGGCTGGCCCCTTCCCTTTCCTCCCTCAGCTAAGCTGCTCCACTGTCTCACAGTGTGCAGACACCCAGCCTGCAGGCCCAGCTCTGTCCGCACCTCTCCACCAACAGCTGCACATTGGGGTCTAAGAGTGTGCGTGCTGGCCGTGTGGGTCACCCTCGGGGGAGCAGACCACATAGGCCCTGGAAGCAGATTGGGGTCAATCAGGAAGGGAGTTCCAGGGTTGAAGTACCAGAGCTTGTCCCTTGTCCTCTTAGTCTCCGAAGAGAGAGGCACGGCTGGAGGAGGTGGTAGCAGGGCCCCCAAAGCATGAGGCCACAACACGGCTCCCTGCTCGCGTCTTGGGGACACGGATGGAGTGAAGGGGCAGCAGTGGGGCTGAGGGATCAGGCCGGAGTAGTCTGGAGGGGGATGTCTGGTCATAGATGACCAGGGCCTGAGATGGGGCAGTGACTGTGGACGGGGCCAGGGTGGGAGCAGAGTGTAGGGAGGCAGATTCCAGGAATTTGAAGGACTTAAAACTGGCGGGACTTGATGGTCCCTGGGCTGTAAGTGGAGTCAGTGATGCTGCCTTGATTCTGATTTGGGTGAGTGGGGGCTGCGGGGTCAACACGGAGATGGGAATGGTGGAGAGAACCGGATTTGAGGGGAAGACAGAGGGTTCGGTTTTAGACTTCTTGTGGGCCACCCAGAGGGCAGAGGCTGCGGGACCCCCCAGAGGCCTTCGACTTTGGCCTTGAAAGTGAGGGATGATTATAAAAGGCCAAGGTGGGGTTTGGTGGGGAGGGCAGGAAGGACAGGAGAGTGTGCTGGGGGCCAGGTCGGGTGGTGCAGGGCGCAATTCAGCAGCAGCACAGGAGCCTGGGGTGCCTGGAACAAAGGGTGGTGCTGTGGATAAGGCTGAAATTAGCAAAAGGGTCCCTAGAGAAGTAGCAATGGGCCAGTAGGGGATAAAGATGGAAGATTTGAAGTGGAAAGATGAACAGAGATAAATGCTCCTCCTGCAGACAGCCCACGACTGTGACAGCCTTGCTGATGGAGGGACAGGTTTAGAATGCGAATCTTCAAATCACCCAGCCTACATTCCTGAGGAGCCTTAGATGAGAAAAAGAACAAAATCGTAAATTTGAAAGACTTAGAATCCTAGGAAATCTTATAATCTTAGGATAATTGAATTATTGGATCTCAGCACCTTAGATTTCTAAAACTGCAGCAATTTGGAGTCTTCGATCACTCAGGGTGTCACAACCCAGCCTCCCCTCTTCCCGAAAAGCTAACATGTGCTCTGTGCTCAGTGCTTTGCACACATTACATCCTTTTGTCTCCATGACAACCCTGGGACGTGGGAACTTATTTTGCCTGATTTTCCAGATGAAGAAACCGAGGTGGTGAGTGTAAGTCATTGCTGAAGGTCAGATACCTGGCAATCAGTGTGACCAGGGCTTACTGCAGATCTCTTGGTTTCAAAAGCCCATGCTCTCAGCCTCTCTGCTAGTTTGCCTCCCTCAAGGCCTCTCTGCTGAGAGAGCTCACCTGAGCTCTGTGCACACCTCCAGTGACAGGGAGCTCATTACCCCTCCCTGGGCCACTCACCCATCCCAACTGTGGACACATCTTTCCTTCACAAGGCATCTACTTGTCCCCAAATTGGCCCTGGGAGACCCCTCAGAAAAAAACAAACCTTCACCCGGGACCCCTGTTGGGAGAGGGAGCAGCTACCCGAGGTGGGACTGCAATCACATAGGAAGGGGAGCCTTGGGTCAGGAAAGCCCCAGCTGCAGCCCCTCCCTGGTGAAAGAAAGAAGGGTTATCCTGAGAAAGGGAATCAGCCAGAGATGCTGGAGCAGGACCTCTCAGAGACAGGCGGAACCAGAGCCCAGAACACCAGGCGCTGGGGGTGAGGGACGGAGGATGGCACAAAAACACAGTTTCCAGCAGTCAGGCGCGGGGCCTGATAAGATTGGAATCATAAGTGCTGTGCCTTTAATTTCTTGGCTCTTCTCCCTGAAAACTTATTCTGCAAAGTGTGCCTTGCACCATCCATCCTCCCAGATGGCTTTTTAAGTGACGCTGTTTGTTAAGTGGGAGAAGAAGAAGGGGGGTGGGAGGAGCGGGTGGAGCACTAGCAGCCCCCAGGGCCGGAGACAAAGTGGAAACAGCAGCGAGTGGGAAGGCAGGGCGGGAAGAGCCCTTGTGGTCCGGGAAGGGGGCAGACAGGGCAGGCCTCCCAGGATGGGACCTCAGCACAGCTAAGTCACATGACCAGAGTCCCAGTGACAGTCACTGGCAGTGTCAGGGCTCCTCTGCGTGCCCAGCTCTGGGGGAACACTTTGGACTCTCTGGCCCAACTCATCCTCACACAACCTGTGTACCAGGTCCAGTGACCATCCTCACTCCACAGAGGAGGGGCTCAGAGAGGTGCAGGCCTCCACCCAAAGTCACACAGCTGGTGAGAGACAGGCTCCGGTTTGGAGCCCAGGATAGTGGGATTGCAGAGCTTCAGCTCTTAACCAGGATATCACACAGCCCTTCCCAGCCTGTCTGCAGGAAGAGCCTTAGGGATCAGCCCTACCATAGCACTAAGGCCCTCGGGGCCTCAGTTTCTCCATCTGTACAGTGAGGCTGTGGGTGTAACTCCTTGGTTCCCATCACAGGCTGATAGAGTCAGAATATCTGGGAATGCAGCCCACGTATCTAGGTTTTTTTCTAAACCCACTGCTGACAATACTAATTGCTGGAGAGGACACAGAGCAACAAGAACTCTCACTCATTGCTGGTGTGAATGCAAAATGGCACAGGCACTTTGGAAGACAGTTTGGCAGTTTCTTATAAAGATAAACTTAGTCTTCACAGACACTCCAGCAGCCACCACACTCCCAGGTATATACTCAACTGATCTGAAAATTTGTGAACACACAAAAACCTGCATGTGAATGCTTATAGCAGCTTTATTCATAATTGCCAAACACTGAAAGCAACCAAGACATCCTGCTATTGGTAAATGGATAAATACACTGTGATACATCAGACAATGGAATATTACTCAGTGATCAAAAGAAATGAGCAATCAAACTACACAAAGACATGGAGGAATCATCAGTGCCCATGGCTAAGGGGGACAAGACCATTTGAAAAGACTACATTTATCCAATATTCTGGAAAAGGAAAAATCATGGAGATAGTGAACAGATCAGTGGTTGCCAAGGGTTTAGGAAACACGGAGAATTAAAGAAATGAAGCACAGATGTTTTTTTCAGTAAAACTACTGTGTGTAATACTAGAATGGTGGGTCAATGATACCATGCATTTGTCCAAATCCATAGAAATTACAGTAGAAAGAATAAATGTGTGCAGAGTTTGAAAAATCACTTAGGAGGTCAGGGGATTCCAGGGTGGGATGCAGACTGTGACAGGAGGATCTGTCTCACTGAAGTATGAAATACCCTCCAAGAGGCAGATGGATATAGACATAAAGATTTACATACAAACACTTCCATGTTTATACCTACGTGCATATGCATGGGTTAGTGCACAGAGCTTCATTTCCTTGCTCGGCGAGCTGACAGAGCCTAGGGGCAATGGCATCCCAGGAGCAACAAGCACATCTGGTCCCCAGATCTCGGTTTCACATAACACTGTCTAATAAAAGGAGCCAAGGTTCCCGGAAGAAGAGGCTGATTCTAGGACTGGGGCAGGAGATATTCAAGATGAACTTGGCACATCTTTTTGTGCTGAAAACAAACAAATGAAAAGCTCAGAATCATGGGCAAAAATCAAAGGGATGCAAGAGCCAACCAAAAGAACTCTCAATGGCCAAAGCTGGAACAATCTGAGCAACAGAATACATGAGGTTATATTGGATTATAACCCAAAGGATAAAACAAATGATAAATATTCATAAGTTCATACTGAATGAATGAATGAAGACTTATACACATGTACATGCATACATACAAAAAGATCTCACAAGCAGAAGAATTTCAAATAATTTATGTAAAATCTGTGATGTCCTCTCTCCCATTCCTGGTATCAGTAACTTGTCTGCCCTTTTTGGTTTCCTGATCAGTGCGGCTAAAGGTTTATTCATTTCCTTGATGTTCTCAAAGAATCAGCATCGGTTTCATTGATTTTCTCTATTGCCTTTCTCCACTGATTTCTACTCATAGTTATTTCCTCTCTGTTACCAACACTGGATTTACTTTGGTCTTCTATTTCTAGTTTCTTAAAGTGGAAGCTGAGGGCACTGATTTGAGACATTTCTCCTTTCCTAACGCAGGCATGTAATACTATAAATTTCCTCTAAGGACTGCTTGAGCAGCGTCCCACAAATTTTGATATGTTGTGTTTTCATTTTCTTTCAGTGAAAAATGCTTCCTAATTCCCCCTTTGGCTGATTCTTTTACACATGGGTTATTTAGAAGAGTGCTATTTAGTTTCAAAATATTTGGAGATTTTTCAGAGATCTTTCTGTTACTGAAAGAACTCTCTCTGCTGACTCACTGATTTCTAATTTATTTCTATTGTGGTCAGAGAACATTCTCTGGACAGCTTGAACCCTTTCAATGTATTGAGACTTGTTTTATTACCCAGAATATGGTCTATCTTGGCCTGTTTAGATATACCCGTGGAAAGAATGTGCGCTCTGCTGTTGCAGGATGGAGTGTTCTGTAAATGTCACTTAATCAAGCTGGTTGATAGTGCTGACCAAGTCGTCTATATCCTTTATGATTTTCTGTCTACTTGCACTACCAGTTATTGACTAATGAGTGTTGAAATCCGTGACTACCATTGTGGGTTTGTCTGTTTCTCCTTGCAGTTGTGTCATTTATTTTTTGTTTTATGTATTTTGAAGCATTGTTATTAGGTACATAAACATTTAGGATTGTTAGGTCTCTTGATGAATTCACAATGTCATCTCCTCTATCTCTTATAATACCGTTTTCTTGGAAACCCACTTTGTCTGGTATTTCTACAGCCACTCCAGCTTTCTTTGCCAGTTACTGTGGATTTTACCTTCTTGGGTGCTGGGTATTTTTGTTTTGTTATAAATATTCATGAGCTTTATTCTGTAATGCTGCGAAGTTACTTGGAAACAGTGTGATTCTACAGGATCTCTTTTAGATGTCTTGGGTGGGACCTAGCAGCTCCCACTCTATGGCTAAAGTTTCCCCACACCAGAGGCAAGACCTTTCTGTGTACTCTCCAGAGACCTCTCTCTGAGCAGCTCTCTCCTCTCATGCACTGTGTCCTGCAAATTCCAGTCACTTTGATCTTCTGGAATCTCACCTCCACCTCCTTATCTCTAGGACCTCTCTGGGCTCCAAGTTCCTCCTCCTTGTCCCATGGCCAGGAAACTCTCCTGGGGCTGGAAACCAGGGCAACTGTAGGGCTCACTTCAACTGTTTCTCCTCTCTCCTTTTTCCCCAACTTCCAGGGTCTCATAAACCATTGTTTCATAATTTTGTGTGTCCCGGTCATTTCAGGTGGGAAGGTCACTCCCTCTTGCCTGGAAGAGGAAATCTTCACAGGTGGGGTTGAGAACCACTGAGTACACCAATCATGTCGTTGTTCAGATGGTGAAACTGAGGCTGTGAGGGGCAGTACTTACCCAAGGTCACGTAGCAGGTTGGAGGGGCTAGAACCTGCATCCCCCATGTGTGGGACCCTCATGAGAACCCTAAGGTGATTTCTTATGTAGACAATCACCAGAGAGTGATGAGGAAACAGGAATTGCCCTCAGCACACAGCTGTGACAACCTGGAGCAAGGGCTGGTGATGGAGTCTGTTTTCCCTCTGCACCTCTCGGTTCTCTGCATTTCCCTCCCTGTCTCCCTCCTTCCTCAGTGCAGCCCAGCCTGAGGCTGGATGTCCTTCACCTCTGGCAGCAGATGGTGAACCCACTACCCTGTGCAGCCTCCCAGCCCCAGGTTGGGCTGTGGTCCAACACATGATGACAGGACTGTAACAAGAAGGGAGAATGGAAACCTGAGAGGATGCTAATGCTCCCAGACAGGAAGCCAGGGAAAAGCCAAGCCAGTTGCCCTGGAGGCCAGTCCAGGGCCAGGCCCAGCATTATGCTTTCTCACATTCCAGTTATGAAAAAACTAGACCTAGATCCAGATTCATGAAATTAGTCCCTTTCCTTGTCTTTGCTTTCCACCCCTGGGTATCTGGTGGATTTGTCTGGTTCTATAGCAGCCTCTAGATGAGGGGGAAACAAGAACTTCTCAGAGGATGGCTAGGAAATGAGTTTTGGAGAGACGGTCATCATACCCTCTGGTGTGGGGCCGCGGCCAGAGGCTCTCAAGGCAGAGGGAGAATCCTGCTCCTGCCAACCTGGTCCAGGGCCTCTGAGCTCACTGTCCATCCCCTGAGCCCATTCCTCCCTGGGGTTTCCTATCCCTCAGAAGCCCTTGGAAACTCCCTCTCCTTCATCACTCCCTCAAAGTTGAATTAAGTCATTCCTGTCCCCATTCAATCACCAAATGTACCCAGGCCCACAAAATGTGCCGCCCTGCACCTGGGACCCAGCCGTGACCGAGGCAGCCCCGTCCCTGCCCTGTCACCGCGGAGCTCTAGTAGGGGAGACGGGACAGGTGAGTGCAGAGGTGATGAAGCACAGCTGTGCTGAGGGCCGTGCTTGGCGCCCGGAGCTGCAGAGCAAGCAGGGGAGGGGAGGGCCCGGGCGAGGGGACAGAGGTGCAGGGGCCCCCGGAGGTGGGCAGAGCTGGGGGTGCTCCTCTGCAGAGGGAGGCCCCGGGCTCCCAGCTCTGAGCTACCCCACCAGCTTCACAGTGAGTCCGCATCCTCCTGACTGATGCTCACCTGCCTGGATGCTGTGATCCCATGTCCCGTATCTAAAATACTCCAGTAGTTTGTAGCCCCAGGATGGCCCCGCCCATAAGCTGGGCTGGCCCCGCCCACAGCAAACTGTGCCCCTAAGGCCCCTGTGCTTCCTCCCGCTGACCACCACCCCCTGACCTTCTCCTTCCCCCCTTTCCCAGCCTCCCCTGTGACCTAAGAGCCCCCACCGAGTCCCCCACACCTTTGGATGTTGAGGGTCTTCTGGGGGTCCGTGGGGACCTGCCCGTATTTGACACCATGTCGAGAGGCTGCTGGCATCTCCCAGTCCCTTTGGGGACAGTGTCCTCCTGTGTAATCGGGCATCATCACCCTCACAGGGCCACCAGAGCCAGGGGAAGCTATGTGAAGCCCTGACAGGGGCCCTCCTGGGGAGGCCCAGCGAGCAGAAGGAGTGTCACCCTGTGAATCTGCAAGGACTCCGGCGGGAACCTTAAGGAAAGGACATCCTGTCCCATGAACCTCCATCCTCAGGCAGAGGGGCCCCTGTTCCCCATCCTCTGGTCCCAGACTCGGGCCCTCCTGGAACAGGGCTGTGTGACTGGGCTGTGGTCAGAGCCCAGGAGCATGTTCTGGAAGCCCAGGTAGAGGCCAAAAGTGGGGGGTGGGGTGGTCTGGGCTGACACAGCAGAGGGGTGTGGGCTTCGATCAAATCCATTTTCTCTCTGACGCTAGTTCTGGTGCTGCCTCTGGTCCTGGGTATGGCCAGGCCAGGAACTCTGTGGAAACTCTGGGGGACAGGGGCCACCAGAGGATCCCACAGCCCCTGGGCATCTGATCATGATGCTAAGAACCATAACCAGCCACCATGTGCCGGGCCCTGGGCCAAGCCCTCCCTGGGCATCATCTCTGGGATCTTCAACAGCCTCTGGAAGAAGACGCTGCCATTGATCCCAGTTTAGAGATGAGGAGACTGACGTGCAGAGAGGTACCATTCCCTGCCTTCCTCTCTGCATCCATCACACCTCTGGGATTGCCTGAAACCTCCAGATTGCTGGCTGGCATTCCCACACCCAGGCTGTAGCCTTTCTATCCCTGCTCAGAGGATTCCCCAGAAATGGCAACTGTCCCATTTAAAAAGTCTGTGGAGGTGAATGTCAGCACTGAAGGGGCACAGTGTCCTCCTGGACCAGCCTTGCCAGCCCCAGGCAGCTCAAGGATGCACAGAGGAAACTGCTGTGAAGACAGTGGAACACAGTGGGAATCTACCAGCCTGGACAGAGTGGCATTCCTGGGATCCTGCAGCCAGGCTGGAAACTGGCCCTAGTGAGGACCAAGGGGACCCCTCTTATGGGATGAGTAAGGGGAGGACAAAGTGTTTTCTGAATCTATTTCCAGGACAGGAACTTCTGGGTTCAGAACTCACTGTGTCAGTGAAATTTAATTCCGGACATTTTTGTCATAATGGCTGGGAAGGGAGGCTACCTCTTTCCTGTGAACTGGGGACTGTGAGAAGATCAGTCTGGAAATTTCAGGGCCCCCATAAGAAGAGGGGCACAAAGAAAGCAGAGCTTAGAGAGGAAGCCAGAGGGACCAGAGCCTGACACGTGCTTTAGGCCCGTGGGTCCAGCCACGCCCGCCCACCTGTGGACATGTGCATAGCGCCTTATATCAGTTCACAGTCCTGGGCCCATCTCTTCCCAGCGACAGGCAGCTGCGGCTTCTGCTCCACACTCAGCAGCAGTTTATCTTTGCTTGGGACCAGGGGTTGGGGAAGCCAGTGAGGAGAGATTTCCTCCCCCTTCCCCAGCAGAAAATGGCTTCGATTCCTGCCCCTCCCCCAGAGGCAGTAGGTGGTTCCCTGGGCCCTGGGGGTCAGAGGCGTTCCTTCCCCACTGAAGTGATACAAGGCTTGTGCTTCATGTGAGAGAAGGGTCTGGGAAGTGGGAGGGGCTTCACACCTGTGCGCCACTGGGAGGTGGCTCGCTCAGATCCTCATCCTGAGCCCAGTCCTTCTCCTGAGCACCGTGGGAAATCGCTGTGAATGAATGTGCCCTCCCAGGGGTGCTCAGCTGGCAGGACAGCCCACATTCAGCCTCTACGAACTCATTAAAATGTTAGCTGTTCGTTTCATACCTGATTTCACGGCATCCACCTCTCCCCAGGGTTCTGCCAAAGCTGCAGCGGTTTGCGTGTTCTGTCTCCCCTCGGTGAGTCTTGTCATTCTGTGGATTTCAGTTCACTGGGTGCCTTGCAGCCCTGGCTCCCTGATGGGCTCAAGGAGAGTTACAATTTTGTGGATTACCTGGCTTTTTCTCATATACTCTCTCATCTTTTCATATCCTAAACAGAAGCGGAAATCCACGAGCAGACCCAGTAAGTACACAGAACGCTAGGAAGCTTGAGCAAAGGTTGGAGTCCGCATAATGATGTGGCCAAAAGTTGTCCTTTATAAAGGTCACTTTGGCAGTTCAGTCTTCAACAAATATTTGTTGGGCACTAATTATGTGTTAGGCACTGCTCTAGGCGCTAGATAAATAGGAGGCAGGGCAACCAGCTGGGAAGCAATAGCAGCAAATTGACAAACAAAGGCCCAGAGAGGGCAATATAATGTACCCAGGTCACACAGCAAATAAGCACAGAGTTGGGCCTGCCCAGGGCCACCCTGTCACAGGCTGCCTTTCCTCCTGAGGTTTGCCGGAAATTCCTGAATACAATTTGATTATCACCCTGCTGGGGAACAGAGGCCACAGGCCCAGGCTCTGTGTCTCCAAAAGACAATGAAATATAATTTGGGGCCCGTGAAATTAGTAAAGACTAAATGGAAAGGGGAAAACCGATGCTGGTAAATGTGTGGTGAGACAGGCACTCGCAGGCACTGCTGGAAGCCTTTCTTGGAAGGCAATTAAGTAATAAAGATCTGGAGCCTTAGAAATGTCAGCACCCTGATGCAGTGATTCCACCTCCAGGAACTGGTCCTTAGGATGTGGTCAG
Source organism: Camelus bactrianus (assembly GCF_048773025.1). Taxonomy (NCBI): domain Eukaryota; kingdom Metazoa; phylum Chordata; class Mammalia; order Artiodactyla; family Camelidae; genus Camelus; species Camelus bactrianus. Next base: position 58,960,272 of record NC_133551.1, read on the forward strand.
GGATTTGGGCAAGGATTATGCCTAGAGATGCTTATGACAGTCTGACGATAAGAGTGAAAAACTCTGATGCCCTATTTATCCAGCCAGAAAGGATGACAAAGTGAATGATGATGCTTCTAGGTGAGGGATTTCCATGAAGCTATTAACATCTTGCTTTTGAAGAACTTATAATGATGTGGGAAAACATTCATGACACGATAAGAAAAAACAAAGCTTGATATACAGTAGGATCTCAATTACACAAAATATATTGTATATTAAAATCCACAATGCATGCCTATAGAAAGGGTAGGTAATAATATTGATAATAACAATCAAAAGAAAAGCTTTTTTTTAGGAGGAGAAATTAGGTTTTATTTTTTAATGGAGGTGCTTGGGATTGAACCCAGGACCTGGCACATGCCAAGCTCTGCCACTGAGCTATACTCTCCCTACCAAAAGCTTTTATTTGAGTACTTTCTCTATGCCAGGTAGTGTCCTAAAGGCTTTAATCCCAAAATGGACAGAGGTGGTAGAAAATGAGGCACAGATAAGATAAGTGACCTGTCCAATGTCACAAAGCTGAGTCCAAGCTGGGATGTCAACTCCGGTCTGGAATACCCCTGCTTCAACTGTATATTGTGGAGCTGAGGAGACGGCCACACGCCAGCTTGGACCACAACCCCACGGCCCCAAGCTCCTGTGCTGTGTCGGGAGACTCTGGAGGCCGTGCTGATTGCCCTGAGAAACTGAGGCCCAGAGCCCACCCTGACCACCCCCCATCACCTAGCTTGTCCAGGCCCCTGTTCTTTATCTGGCTGCATCTGCCCACCCCACAACCCTCAGTCTTCCAGGTTACTCAGTGGGTTTCCCCGAGGGGCTGTGCTGACAGCTGGGAGGTGTGTGGAGATGGACAGCCCTGTGAAGGCCTCCCCTCATTAGAGCTGCGTCCACATCCATCACCATCAGTGAAAGGCAAACTCCAGGACAGGAGGATCCAGGAACCATCACTCAAGGGATCCTGAAATAGGGAAGTGGGGATGCTTTCTTCCCTGATTTGTTGATAAATGTTTTCTTTAATGCGTCTGTTTCTGGTGCCCCTGCACTGCCTGGGCTGCCCACATCTCTCCCCGCCTAGCCTGGGCCTCTGAGGAAATATATGGCCTGTCTTGGTCTGTCTGCTCACTCACACGTGGAGAAGAATCTTATGAGGGCCCCCCTAGATTTTATCCTCCTCTTCCCGAATGTGTGGCTACTGTATTCACCTCTTGTTTTGATGGATCTAGATGTTCTGATCCGAAACGCAGTGCAGCAGCCTGAGCAGGGGAGTGAGGCTTCCTGGAAGGAGGAGCAGAGAATGGAATAGTTCTCCACCGCCCCCAGCTCATCCTGCCCCGCCCTGCCATCACCTCTGTTGGGGACTTGGATGGGTGGCCATAATGGGGACACTGGAGTCAGGCTACCCAGACCTCTATCCAGCAGGCCCCCCTTCTTGGAGCTCTCAGTCTGTACCATAGGCATAGATACAAGCAGAGAGATTTGTAATTAATTCTCTGTGTGTGTGTGTTTTCCTTTACAAAGCATTTTCCTATCCATTCTCCTTGCAAGGCCAGGGGGGTTATCAGCCCCATTTTATAGATGAGAAACCTGAGGTACAGAGGGACAGCTGTTTTCCATCCAATTAACTAGCTAATTAAGTAATGGATATTGGACTCCAACTTGAGGTTGACCGATACAAAAAGTCCCTGGTTTCTCCTGGTCATGAAATGGATCCTGGAGAAGCAGACATTGAGGTGGAGTTGGAGATGAGATGCTTATTCGGGATCAATAACTTTGAAAAGAAGGGAAGGAAGCAGGACTGCAGGGAAGGAAGTCAAACTGATGCAGGTCTGTTGATGCCTCGGCCATGTGGTCCAGGGCGGAGGAGTGAGTAGCTTGAGCGCATCTGTCAGGGTTGACGGGCACCAGGAAGAACTGGCCGGGAGCTTACGTCTCCCTCTGCCCCCAAGGGTAGGTCCCCGGGAAGGGAGCTCTCTGCAGTGGAGCAGACCCCAGAAGCTAGCAGAGCAAAGCCATCTGTTGATGGCATTCTCTGCAGCTGGACAGAAAGTCCTGCCTGATGGAGCATCTCCAGGTCCACTACAGGTGTGACTTACAAGTTGAAGTGTAAGAGAGCAAATAGATGCCTAACGTGAAGAGCACCACAGAGAGACAGGAAGGCTAAACCGTCAGGGCATCTGAGAGGGCCTCTCCTTGTCTGTCACAGTCCACCCCTTGTGCTACTCAGATCTGTTTTTGCATTCAGGAAATCCTTAGGGGAATCTTCTCAGACATTCCATTGGCCCACTCTTCTTGGGGGAAACCTAGAAGGACCAATGCAGCCCTCACCCCTGGACTGGGACTCAGAGCTGAAAATGATCCTCGTCATCTCCCTCCTCCTCTGTTGATTCCAGATTTCTCCGCCCCTCACTCCAATGGCTTGTGTGATAACAGGACCAGGCTCTCCTTCCCAAGGGGCCTGCGCTTCTGGCTACCAAGCTCATCTCAGGCAAGGATGCTCTACCTGCCTGTTTACAGTCACAGGTGTCAGGAGAGCATCAAAAATTGCCCAATCAGACCGTGTGGATTCTGCATATACTCCTCCCTGCCCCCTTACACTGCAGCAGCCCTGCCCTCTCTGATCAAGGGTAATTGACTCAGATCAATTACCCTTGTTAAGACAGTGATCCCTCTTCTTGCAGTCTAGTCCCTGGATACAAGGAGCCCAAAGCCCCCAGGCAGCCACTATAACAAACTAGAGACTCTCCCTGGGTTTCCTGGCACATGTGGGTCCTTTGGGGAGAAAGACGTCTAACCATGTGGAGACTAGCATTGCCTGGGTGGGACTCACCAAGCCCCCCCTGGTTTCCTGGGAGTGGTGGTTAGTGGGGCCACATTGGTTTCTACCTGGTATTTCCTAAACCCTTGTCATCTTCTCACTGGGGATGCATCCGCTTAAAAAGGGCTGTGATTCAGTGCAATACTGCATCCTGCAGGGCAGACCTCCATCCTCCAAGGGCCTTTCTTCCCAGTGGCACTTTAGCTGCGCCTGCCAGCCTCTGGGTGGACGATGTATGAGACAAATGGACCCCTTGGTCATAAGCCTGCTCCTGTTCTGTAAACCCTCGATGGTAGTGCTGGCTGAGGCCCCACAGGCAGGACAGGCAAACCAAACTCCACTGGGAAGATACATCTGTTCCTGTGAGAACAATCCACAGGTCTTTCCACATGTGAGGGGCTCAGTGTGGCCGACTCGCCAGTTGGTCTCATCAAGGAAGGGTGCCCTCTCGGGGACTCAGCAATGGTCTAGGCAGCTGGCAGTTTGGTTTCCAGAGTCAGCAGGTGCTAGACCAGCCTTGGGAGGTGGAGTCTGAACCTTCATCTCCATTGACAAACACTGGTTGGCCAGTGGCTGGTATTAACTGTGGGATCATTTTATTTGCTTAGTCCTTCAATATCTCTTCCTTAAAGGATGGGCAGTAACATGAGATACAAGGACTTATTGAGCATTTACTATGTACCAGGGGCTGAGCTAAGAGCGTTATATCTATGAGCTCATTTAATACCAGGTAGGAACTCTCACCATCCCCATTTCATAGTTGGGGAAACTGAGGCACAGAACAGGTCAAATAACTTGTCTGAGGTGACTCAGCTAGAGAGTGGAAGAGCCAGGGTTCAAGTGCAGGCAGGCACCTGGCTCCACAGCCAGGGCTCTGACCCACAGACTCACATGGCTCCTCTGAGCGCCCAGACAGATCCTGGTCCTGGTGACTCCCCTAGCAGTTGTCTCAGCCCAGTGCTCCTCAGTGGATGAAAACAGACACTGGGTGGGGGAAGGGGAGATGGCCTCAATCACCTGACCTCAATCATCTGCACACCCTCCCTTAGGTGGGCTCAGCCGGGTCCCACTGACCCAGAGGTAAGGTTGCCACTGATCCAACCTTATGGGGTACATCCTTTGCAGCTGGGGGTGCAGTGTAGCCTTGTGGGATATATTAATTGAGCATCTACCAAGTGCCAGCCCCTGAGCTGGGGATTCATGAATGAACAAAAGCAGGATCCCCTACCCTTCAGGGTTCACAGTGGGTGTGGGGATCAAGCTTAAAATGACACCTTCGATGGGTCTCACAGGCAAAAAAGAAGCCTTGAGGGCCTGTGGTGAGAGCTCTGAACCGGCAAGGAGGAGTCACAGAGGGCTTCTGGGAAGAGGTGTTGCTGGAGCGAGATCAGATGCCTCCAAAATACACTCGCGTTGCTCAGAACTACATTGTGGAAGGGACTGGAATGCCAGTTGAATGTCTGGGCAAGATGATGGTTAAGATTCCTGGAAATCCTAAAACCCTGTGATTCTGACCCAATATTTTAAAGTTTTAAGATTCTATTAACTGAATATTCTAAGACCTGGGAGTTTAAGATTCTGGGAGTCACGGGCTGTTGGTTCTAAGTTGCTGGGATTCTGGCAGGTGAGTCTTTGCTGCTGGAGGAACACCAGTCAGAACCTTCCGTGGGTGGGAAGCTGGCTCTCCTCCTCCGTGGGCACCCCCGCCAGGCCTGTAACACGGATGTATATGCAGCTCTTTGTGGCTTAGAGAATGTAAATTTATTCCGCAGTTCCAGCGTCAGGCACTCACCTTATCTGCATGTTCCAGTCGTCAGAATAAATATTAGGAGACAGGTCTGTGGAGATTTTCTGTGTGTACATGAGTTAAATCCTCCAGCCAGTGGTTAATCCAGGCAGGGATTTCAACAGAAATGCTTTTCTTATATTAATTAGAAGGCAGGGCTGCTAACTGGGCCTCTGTTACTATCTGAGGAGGGCCCCTGTCTCCCTAGGAACGGACTGAGAGGGGCCTTTGTGTGCTGAGGCCGCAGGCCGAGGCGGGACAAGGGAGGAAGAAGGGCAGCCTCAGCGGGTCTGGGCCCTGTGCCGGTGGATGGGGCTGTTTGTTCTTCGTGAGCCTCTGAGGATCTCTGTGTGAACCCCTGGGTCTGGGATCACTGGGGGTGGTGCTAGAGGAGCCTCCCCAGCGAGGGGTGGGGGTGGAGGTGGCAGGGCAGACTCCACCAAGGCCCAGAAACTGCACTGGGCCCCGGGTGGGCTCCGAAGTCAGACAAATGGGCCAGATCTTGACTTCCCCACCCATCAGCTCAGCCATGTGACCACTTCAACCCCCCGTGGGATTCCGTTTCTTCCAGGGGACCAATGGTCCTAAGCACCCCACCAGGTTGCTGGTTCTAAGAATTAGCAATAGAGCATCAATCCCAGCAAACATGTTCCTAACACCTGCTGGGTATCAGGCACTGCTGGAAATTCTTCACATACATTTAATCCTCACCCCAGCCCAGCTGGCATTATCCCCACTTCACAGATGAGAAAACTGAGGCCCAGAGAGATTAAGTAACCTGCACAACATCACATAGGTAAAAATGACAGAGGCAGAATTTACAATCAGGCAGTTGGCTCCAAAATCAGTGAACTTAAACACTATACTAAAATTTTTCCAACAACCCTCCTAGCTGGATGCCCAGGAATTAGCCAATTTCGCACTGCTGCCCTAAGATCTACCCTCATTCTTCTACTGCGCTTGATGCTCAGGTTACAGCCCGGAGACAGGGAAATGCAGCTGATGCCACCAGGCCTTTGCTCCTGCTGTGCCCTCTCCCTGGAACACCCTTCCCCCTGGCTTGTCCAGCAACATTCACTGAGTTTGGCCGCTGTTCTAAGACTCACATGCTGGGAGGGAAGAGCAACCCTGTGATGTTGGTATTCCTAACCCCATTTTAGAAAAATTCCCACTCAACAACAGTTTTTAAATTTCCAGTGGCCACAGGCACCAGTAGCAGGTAGCATTCTGGGAACCCTGACCCACTCCAGGCTGCCAAGATCACTTTGTGGAGTTCATGGAGGAACCATTCCTGTTTAGAGGCTGTAAAGTGCCCTCTCCCCTCAGGGATGTCAGTCACTCCTTTCTACAGCCATGAGGCCAGGAAGCACACCTCCTTCAGGTCCCAAACCCAAATCATCATCCTTTAGTCATGTTAATTAAATGTAAATTGATTACAAGAACATTACTTGAGATTTAAAGGAGACACACTTAAGAGAGTGATGGAGGAAGAAAATAACAGAACTCTACTGCTTTGACAAGTCTTTTCAGCGCTAACCTTACTGGGAAATGGAGGGCTAAAATAAAGTTTTGAAATGGGTGGTTACTGTCCCTCCCAACCCACTTTCCCCAGTTCTAGAACATAAACTCCATGTGGGTGGGAGGTTTTTTTTCCATTTTTTTCACTGTTGAATCCCAAGCACTTAGAACATTTTTCTGGCACACAGTAGTAGTATAGCAAAAATTATATAAATGAGAAATAAATAAATAAGATGCATTTAGGCACTGGGTAGTTAGTTTTTAAAAATAGCCAAGTGAGTTGAGAAAATCAATGAAACCAAAGCTGGTTCTTTGAAAAGATCAATAAAATCAATAAGCCTCTAGCCAGGCTAAGAAAAGAAAAGCGAGGTCACAAATTACTAATATCAAAAATGAGAGAGGGGACATCACTACAGAGCCTGTGGAAATTAAAAGGATAACAAAGGACTATTATAAACAGCTCCATGCCCACAAATTTGATAACCTCGATGAAACAGACCAATTCCTTGAAAGACACAATCTGCCAAAACTCACATAAGAAGAAATGGATGATCTGAATAGACCTATATCTATTAGAGAAATTGAATGAATAATTAATAACCTTCCAAAACAAAAAAAAAATGCCAGGCCCAGATGGGTTCTCTGGGCAATTCTGCCAAATGTTTAAGGAAGAAATTATGCCAACTCTGTTCAATCTCTTTCAGAAGCTAGAAGCAGAAGAACCTCTTTCTAACTCATCCTATGAGGCTGGCATTAGTCTAATACCAAAACCAGAAAAAGACATTACAAGACAACAAAACTACACAAAACTACAGTTACAGAACTATAGGCCAATATGTCTCATATACAGAGATGTAAAAATCCTCAACAAAATATATGCAAACCAAATTCAAAAAAAAAATAATTTCACCATGATCAAGTGGGATTTATTCCAGGTATGCAAGACTGGTTCAACACCCAAAACTCAGTAAACATAATCCATCACATCAACAGACTGAAAAAGAAAAATCACTGTATCATTAGATGCAGAAGAAGCCTTTGACAAAATCCAACACCCTTTCGTGATAAAAACTCTCAGTAAGCTAGAAATTGAGAGGGATTTTCTCAACTTGATAAAGACTACCTACCACAACCCCATGGCTAACGTCATACTTAATGGTAAGAAACTTGAAGGAGTCCCACTAAGAACCATATTAACACAATAACCTAGCAGGAATCATTTAAATTGTTTTTACTTCTTCACTTTGAAACTCACTGACTGCCCAGTTCTTATTGATTAGCAAACCTTTACAAGTTGATGGCCAAATGAATTTAATTGGTCAGAGTGAAGGGTTAGTTTGAACCAGTCCAAGGTTCTGTGGTCCAGCAGAGGTGAGCCCAGAATGGGGGGAAACTCTGTAAAGGAAGCACCAGCCACACGGACACCTGAGGGTCATCGTCCTTCAGTGGCTCTCAAGGGGTCTCCATCCAGGCTGGGGTTCAGGCTGCCATGCTTGCCCACCTGGCACATGGCCCCAGCGTCCCATTTTGCCAAGTCCAATCCCATCTCCCAGCCCCAGCTGATGGGCTGGAAGTGCCTAGCTCAGAGCCCAGTGGGAAAAGATGCTCAAGTCTTGGTCGTCCCCATCACAGGCTATCACTGCAGCAGAGTCCTCACCCTGGAGGGTCCACAGTCAGGGAGAGAGCTGGTCACAGAGACGAAGTACCGGGGGATGTCGGATCAGCACTCCCAAGCCCCTCTGCATTCCATCCCCACTCACATGCAGGAGCTGGCAAGGCAGGATCCTCCCCCTCATCCCCCAGCTCTGCCTGTACAGATGAGAAAACTGAGGCTCCAAGGCTGGTGCAGCCCAGGGATTGGAAGCATGGGCTCTGGGGTCCAAAAGACCTGTGTCAGCACCGCTTGCTCCTATGGGACTTGGGCAGGTGACTCAACCTCTTGGCACCTATTTCCTCATCTGCAAAGTGGGGATATTGGTGGTACTTACTTCATGAGGTTATTGTGTCGGATTAAACTATATAAATGTCCATGAAGTACTTGGCAGTGAGCCTCGCACATGGTATGTGGCTCAATAGTTAGTTAAAAGAATGATAACAATCGTAATTATTAATTTTTTTTTACTAAAGTGGCTTGGCCCTGCTTTAGATCCATGGCCTGGTAGTGCTGTAAACCTGCGGACTCCCAGGGTGGCTGCATCAGCCGTTTTTATTTGTCTGTTTTCCGCCCCTGTCATGGCTCTCAGGGATCTCAGACTGTGATTTCACAATCTCCAGGCTATTTTGTTTCATTTCTAAGAAAAGTGGTTGGTTTTGCATGATATTTACATGGTCCTGAGTGTGTGAGTCTCCATTCATTAGAAATCAGTTCTTTCTGCATCTCTTAAATTCCTTACCAAGGTCTCCCACACTCAAGCATTGGGACTAGATTGCTTAAAGAAATTATGATATGGATTTTTTTAACTATTAATAAATTGGTGATTTATCTGATTCAGGAGTTGATGATTTCATAAAGTTTGGGAGACCTCGCAATTAACACTGCTGCTTTCTATCATTCGTGTATTTAGCACTTACCCAGCTCTGCTCTTATGTGAGGCACACAGTGGAGAGTGGAACAGATGAGTTCCTGCCCCCAGTACTTTACATCTTCACTGGAAGGACAGGAAATGAGTGTAAAGATAAAGATGGAGGCGCATGCGCAAAGGCCAGGGATGAGAAGGAGCGTGACACTAAAGGGGGGCTGGAGGACCTGAAAAGAGAGGTGGGAGGCTGTAGAAAGGTGACCAACAGGGATATCACATGGCCAGACAAGTTCCCGTCCAGGTCCCATTCTTCATCTCAAGTACTGGACATCCACTGAAGGGAGATGCTCAAAGACTAGATGGCTCCAGTCTTGGAGTTGGGGTAATTCTTGTGGAAAACAAGGGAGGCAGTCCCGATCTCCCAGTAGTGACATGGTCACTCAGCTTGCCCTAAACCCAGACTCCAAAGCCAAGAGCAATGGCCCCATCATCTATCTCTCCAACAGGGGCTCCAGACACATTAGGGAGAGAGTGAGATTCACCCTCCTTATGCCACCGGCACCTGCTCTGGGAACCTACAATGTCGTATATGAGTGAGAAACACCCCTAAAAAAATAAAGGCAAACTAAGGCAGATTGACAAGGCAAACTGACAAGGTGGGCTTTGGAGGGATGTGGTGGTCCTGCAGGTGTTGGAATGTCCCTCAAGGATGTCGCTGTCCTGTCTGGATTAGGAGGGCAGGGCCTCAACTTCACTGTGCTTCTGCAGGATGATTTATGACCCCCAAATGGCACGGGGATGGAGCAGACGCATGCCGGCGCCTCCTGGCACTGTGTGTCGACTCTCAGGAAAGCCCAGCCAATTCCATGAAGTTCATTGCTAAATCACATGGATTTTTAAATGCAGTTTCCATATTGGGTCAAGAGAAACTCACTTGGGAGGTGTTAACAGTTGGCAACTTTATACCAGCAGACTACATTGACCTTTTTTTTCTAATTTTATGGATAGCCTGTGACGATTTCATCTCAGGCTTCCCTGACATCAGGTTCAAGTCTATGCACTGGTTGTAGTCAGTACCAGGGAAACTCTCACTCAGTTTCCCTGCAGATCCAAAGGGGCCCCCAAGTGAGGCCTCTGCTCCATGCGCTTAATGTCATCACCCTCTAGCCGAGTCCACGCCTCCTCTCCAGCCTTGCCCTTGTCTGTTCCAGGCTTGGGATTCCGGTCCCACCAGCCCCAGGCCTGGGATTCATGTGAAATAAGGCAGAGATGAGAGAGCATCACTCATGGGTCAGAAGAGTGAGTCCTGGTCCCTGTTCAGCCACTGACCTACAACGTGACCTTGACCAGGTCACATCCCCACTCTGGGCCTCAGTTTCCCAACCAGACCATGAGCAGATTTAACTGGATGTTCTAACTAGTTCATCTCCACTCTAACAGCCCAAGATTCTCTGATTCTGTGCTAGACAGTCTCAGAAATAAATGGCACAGGATCTATTGATGACAGTATCTATCTGTGAGGTGAGAAAGGAGGAAACGTTAGCCTAATCATGAACCATAATCAGAAACCAAAAGACTCATCCTTGTGCCAGTCACCACTGACCCAAGACAGGGATATTTTTGTTCTCCGGGTGATTAAATTCTGCTACGCAAGTAATGCTCTTTCTCTAAGATAAACTGAGTCAGTGAAAGCAAGGAAGCCCCCATTTGATGTAAGAGCCGTGGGGGAGATGGGTCAGCGACGAGGGGGCCTGGCCTTTGATGACAGAACAAGGGTGGGAGGAATGCGAGGGGGAGGGGGAGGAGACCATGTAAATAGCAGTAATAATAATACCAGCTCCTATGTGCCGTGCGCCAACGCTGTCTCAGTGCTCTTTGTAAAGGGGCCCAGGGAGCACACACGGTAGGTGTCTGTGCCGGTTGGATCGATTCATCCAGCAGCCACCAGTGAGGTCTATTTTTGATGCTGCTGAAAGGGCACCTCCTCTCATATGTGCCACGTGCAACTTGCTGTCACCCAGTCACAGCAGCACTCACAAACGCCCGCCCACCGTGAGCGCAAGGCTGTGGCTTCACACCGCCAAGGTCAGACAGTGTCTTCACATCCTGAACGTGGTATAACGCCGGCATCTCTGAAAAGCCTGGAATAGATCCCGCCAGCGCCTCCCTGGGGCGGGCAACTCTCAGGCCCCAGTGGTGACGCTGCTCTGTTTCCATCAAGGTCCTGCTGTTTTAAAGGGAACTTTAAATAACTTTTTCTGCTACCAAGAAATGTATGTTCCAAAGAGACAGGTATAGCTGTGAACAGATGAATGGGAGAGGTTCAAGGTCTTGAGGCTGTTGGACGTTGACCACGAAGTGCCCTCCCCTTCCTTCCACCCTTCAGGATGTCAGTTTCCAATGACTCAGCAGATGTCACCACAGAGTGCTGGGCCATGTGCAGGGCTCTTGGCACAGAGAGAAAATTCAGTCATGTTCTGTGTTTGAGGAGGTCACGGTCAGATGAGGGAGGCAGATCCACCAGCAGCACATACCATCCCAACAATAAAGCCCCAGTCTAGAGTGACTGCCATTCCATGAGCACCTCTTGTATACACTCTACTCGTGTAGTGCCTACCGTATGCTGGGCCCAAGGCTAGGCGATTCACAGGTATTGTCACTAACCCTCACAACAACCTTCCCTGCTATTTAGAGATGAGGCTCAGAGAGGGTGGGGAACTCACTCAGAGTCCCACAGCTAAGGAGGCAGGTTGAGTCAGTGTGTGCTCTGTGGACAGACAGCACCACTGGAGCTCTGCCTGGCCACGCCCCCCTCAGAAGGACGCCAGTTCTGCTGCAATGGACCAAAGGCAGATGTGGCCACCTGACCCTGGTGGTCAGAGTCCAGAGAGGATGCTATATTGCACTGTCACCTTCTGATTGTGGAAGTTCCTCAAGGTGACCCACATTAGCCCAGTTGAGGTTAGTTGTCCCAGCCCAGTGGCTCAGCAAGAGAGAATTAGATTTCCTTTGTGCATCGTCCTCCTTCTCTCTTACCCCATCCTTCCCTGCTCTTTGTCTCAGTGGCTTGGCTGGGGCTGAGCCCACACCTGGCTGGGAGGGTGAGCATGTGACTCAGGCCTGACCAATCAGCAATTCCCTTCCCCTGGCCATAGGGATTGGCTCAGAATTGGCACATGACCCAGTTGATCCAACCAGAAATAGACCTTGGATTTTTTTTCCTGAAAAATTTAGGAGCACCCAAATTGGTTGGTATGAACCAGGGTGGCTGGTGGTCATCTCGAGAAGGGACTGCCTGAGAGTGAAGCCAGTACAGACAGACGCAGCTCTGAAAGATGGAAAGGAAAGAAAAGAGAGCTAGACAGACAGACAGAGCGAGCGAGCGTGCGCACGCTCGTTCACGTGCATATGCATATCCTGATGGCGCTGACAGTGAGCCCGGGGAAGGCGGACAGTATTCCACCTGTAGTCCCAACACTGGGCACAGCCTGGCACAGAAAAGTTGTAACTATTGGAGCCCCCAGCTCAAGGCAGGCCTGGAGCCAGCAGCCCCCAGACCTCTCTGAGCAAATGCATTTTCTTTTCTGTTCCAGCCAGTTTGAGTTGAGTTTGATCATAACTCCATGAGTCCTAATCCCGCACCATAGCTGCTCACCCCCACACACCTGGAGAAACAGAGCCTGGAGCATAATAGATGCTAAGTAATATTTGCGCAGTGAACATAGACGTAAATGAACTTGACCGTTTCTCCTTCCTTGTCCCCCTTGGCTCTCTCCACTTCCCTGAGAGCTACCCCACCCTCTCCAGTGCACGGGCCCTAGCTGGGACCATCAGTTATGGATATAAAGGAGGCTTGATGAACACTCAGCTGCCTTCCCCAAGGCAGCATCTGCTCACTGCATCCTTGGAGAGCCCGGCTGGGCTCAGCGAAGTGGTCAGTGTTTCTGCGCCGGAGCAGCACCCGCAGGACATACTAGAAATGGGCTCAGAATTGCCAGACCGGGCACCAGGACCCTGTCCTCCTGGCCAGTGAATGCAGATAAAAGGATCATAAAAGTAACAATTGCACACATCCACACAGAGTTCATGTGGAGTTAATGTGCCCATTGGAGGAGGCCCAGCTGAAATCCTGGCTCTGCCACTCACCAGCCATGTGCCCTTGGGCAAACAATGTTCCTTCCCTGGCCCTGGGTTTCCTCATATGCAAAATGGCCCTGCTCGCTGGGCTGTTGTGAGGAGAGAGCAGGATAGGATTGAGCTCAGAGACTACTGCACAGTGAGTGCACAAAAGTAGCCGCTCCATTGTCATCAGCCCCACTCTGCTCTGCCTCCTGCATCTTGAGCTCCTTAGACAGGTTGACAGGAGGTTGTCTAGAGTTTCAGGAGGAGCAGAGACCCAGGGTCCCCCACGTGCTAGACGGGCACAGCTGCCTGAACGTATGTCACTCAGAAGGGCCGGGCGCTCTGCAGAGAACACTGAGGGGGTACCTGGGTACACAGTGGCCAGTATGACATCCCTGCCATTCCCAGCGGACACTGTGGTTTAACAGAAACTATACCTTAATTTCTATCACCACAGAATGCATGCATTCACGGATGCATGCATGAATGAATGAAGTCAAATGCATCATTTTACATAGAGGAGCTGGAGTCCCAAGGAAGTTAAATGAATTGCTTAGGGTCACTGAGCTCAGATGGCAGAGCAGGTCCAAACCCCAGCCTTCTGCCACTAAGGTCCGTCCTCCTTCCCTGACTTCATCCTTCCCCACAGAGAAGGGAGAGGAGTTAGGAAAGAGGCCAGAATGAGCTGGAGGCATCCAGGAGGGCTTCCTGGAGGAGGGGGAGCCCAAGCTGGGCCCTGAAGGACAAACTGGAGGAAAAGAGCATGCAGTGAGGGAGGAGCAGCCCGCAGTTTGCTGCTCCTAGGCCTTTAGGCCCCTGGGTCTGGAATTCTCCATGAGAAGTTTCAAGGTCTTCCTCAAACAGGGACCTGGGAACCTCTCCCCAGAGCAGGTGGAGCTGCATCCCAGGCCAGGCTGAAGGTGGCTCCCAAGTAGTGGGGCGGTGGGCAGGGCTGGGCAGGGCTGAGCAGGAGCTCCTGGGAACATTCTGTTCACCTGACTTCTGTCCCAGGGGCCCCTGAGTGGGAGGGAGGGTAGCAGTGTCCTTGCCCATCTGTGCTGAGAGGACAATGGTCTCACAAGCACTCTGATGAGGCTGTTAGACCACGTTCCAACAGCCAATCAGCCCCACCAGACACAGTGCCCACAAACGTCTCACAGCCCTAGAAGTGCGCTGCCTACAAGCCCTGTGGTTTCCTTTGCACATTCCCCTTGTGATCAGCACCCTGCGAAGGTAAAAGTCCCCCACTGTGTCCACAAGCGGGGAAATCACCCCGTTTCCCTCTGTGTTCCAAAGCCCGTGTTGACAGCCCACTTCCTGGTAATGAGCACACAGAAGCAAAACACCGCCCCACGGCACAAAAACACACATCAGAAGCTCTGCGGGGTATTCTCCGTGCGAGGCTGGGGCCAGCTGATCGGGAACTATTTTGGGAGCCAGATGCCTGAGCGGGTGGGAGACACAGCCATTCTCTGCACAGAGGGCTTTCCAGATCAGCCCCAACGCTGAGTCAGCCATTCTTTTCTAAATCTCAAATCCCTTCTGCCGCCTGCCTGCCTTTCTTTGACAAGCGGTTACCGATGCCAATGAGGTGAGGACTGTGAGGGGACACCTGACTGTGGGGAGACTTACTTCTGCCTCCTGGCGTCCACCTGTCTCAGGAGACTAGTGCACTAGCAGAGGGAGACCCTGCAGGGGACAGCAGTCACTGCAGCGTCAGTGCCGATCCCTGTGCTGCCCCTGTTCCCACCCCGGGTGCCAGGGGAGCCAGACTCTGCAGGTCAGGCGGGGTCACGTCTTCATGAGCCCAGAACAGCGCGGAACTTAGCCGAAGCTCACGAATCCTGGAGAGAAGGAAGAGGGGGCGTCAGAGAGGCCTTGATTCATGGGTATGGAGTAGACCTGTAGGCGGAGGAGAAAACTGGAAATTAGTAGGTTGTGAGAGTGAGGTAATCAGAAAAGCTTCCACATTCAAAATGGTCCCGCGGTGACCTGACATTTTACATAATCAGGGAGAAATGACCTTGCACCCGGGCAGATCTGAGAGTTTCTGGTGCAGAATATTTCTTATATCATTTATGTTTCGTGCTGAGCTGGACACATCCCAGGTTCCAGGAGTCAGAGAGCAACCCTAGCACCAGGCCCTGAGGAAGAGCAGCGGCCCCGATGTGGGGTGTGGGCACCACCCTCTCCTTACCTCACTGGCCATGTGAAGGCGGACATTGTCTGGTGGACAATCCTCCTGTGTTCCAAGCGTCGGGGGACCAGGGTGATGGATGTGGGGCCCAAGACTCAGGGCCTGTGCACTGTTGGAGTTTGGGGACCTCCTGTGGGATGAAGGTCAACAGCAGAGAGCCAGGCCCGGGGCTCCCGGGAGTCCGAGGTGCTGACTCACTTCCTCTCCCTCACTCCTCGCCTTGCGGTGTGTGTGTAGCTGGAAGATGTCGTTACAGGTGGGCAGCTGCCCCCGGCACCATCCCTGCACTGCGGAAGGAGTAAGGAACCAGCAGGCAGCAGCCTTCTCCGCCCCTCCGCAGGGGCGATACAAAACTCCCAATAAGTTTGTCCTCTTCCTGAGACCCCTGGGCCCCAAGTCCTCTCCCTGGGCCTCTGATTGGCATGGTGATGCCAGGATCAGAAGGGCGTGGAGGGAAGGTGCAATGACCCAGGGAACAACGGCTCACAGCACTGCTTCCCCAACTTGGCTGGGGTGGGGAGAAGTGCTGGCTGTTTCGAGCTGATGGTGTTTGGAACCTTCTGTATCTGCTGAGCTGCTAATTCCGGTGCCATCTGCCTGTGTTCCCAGCACCAAAGCCCAGGGATAAACAATTTTTCTTCCATAGTTCTTAAAGAAAGTTTCGGCGGGGGGTGGAGAGAGGGAGGAGGGAGACCTCTAAATGCCTTGTCTCTGCAGAGGAGGCGGCACTGCCCAGCGGAGGGATGTGGGAAGGACTGGAGTGTAGTTTACATGGCGCTCAGAGCCTCAGAAGAACCAGTTGAGGTTGCTGTGATTTGCCCCATTTTGCAGAGGAGGAACGTGAGGCCCAAAGAAACGAAAGAATTTGCTTAAGGTCCAACATCCATGAGAGCTGAGCAGAGCCGAGGGCGGCTCATCTTCCAGCATGCCTCTTCATCCATTAGTCCCTGAGGCTGGAAGCACTCTGCCCCTCAGTCCCTCCATGGAGGCCCTCCCTTCACTGCAGAATTCTGGGAGTCATAAAAACTCAGGATAGGAAAGGAGGCTCGGGGGAGTAGCGGGCCTTGCAGGCGGGGTCACACAGCAAGCTGAAGCTGGGCGATGGAGGGGAGTGGGAGGGATGCAGACTTGGAGGCACTGCGCTAGGAACAAACTGCGGTTGCATCAAGGGCTGGTTTGTGATCCCATGTGCCCTGAACCCCTCTGTGAAACAGCAGTAAAACCTCTCTCTTCTCCCCCATCATGGAATGCCAGACACATGGCGTGTGGTAACAGATGTTTGTTCCCCTTTCATTCAGATGTACGACCCGGGGTTTTCATCAGCACCTCCAAGAACACCCAGCCTCTCCTCTCGCCCCCACCACACAGTTTCCTTTCCAAGGCTCCATGCAAATGTCACTGGGATTTGGGTCAATAATAGTAACCAGGAAAGGATTTGGAATCTGCGTCCCAAACCTCAGTTGCCTTTCTGGGGGAGAATTGACTTGCAACAGGATGCCAGACGTGACACTAGTCACCTCACGATGCCTAAGCGCGCTTAATTCACGAACCAGGGTGAATAATGAACTCTCCTTTGTATTTTATTTAAAAATAAAAAACAAAGCCCAAAAGGTATAAAAGTTCTTAGTACTAAGCCAGAGACAAAGTATTAACAATAGCTAAGTTTTATTTTTAACAGACTTATTGAGGGATAACTGGCATATGATGAACTGCCCATCTTTAAGTGTACAATTTGGTAAGTTTTGACATAATGTGTACCAAACCATCACCACCATCAAAATGATGAAGACATTTTGTTCGTCATTTCCTCGGGCCCCTTGGTAATCCCGACCTACAACCCATGCTCACCCCTCTGTCCTCAGGCAACCACCCATCTGCCTTTTATCACTACAGATTGGTTTGCATTTTTTAGAATTTTTTTATAAATGGAATCGCACCATATGTAATCTTTTTGTCTGGCTTCTTTCACTCGGTATAATTATTTTTGGATTTATTCATGTCTCAATTCATCAGTATCAAGAGTTCATTCTTTTTTATTTATGACTAGTTTTCCCCTGCACAGGTAGAATTTTTTTGTCCATTGACGACTCTGTTAAAGAACTTTTAGGTTGTCTCCAGCTTGGAGCTATTGCAGACAAAACTGCCCTGAGCACTTGTGTGCCATTTCCCTCTGATTTCTTTCTTGGCAACGTCTCAGAGATTTGTCTGTGTTGTGTTTTAAATTTCATTCGGTTCAAGATATTTCGTAATTTCCCCTTGCATTTCTTCTTTGTACTACGGGTTATTCAGAAGTGTGTTACTTAGTTACCAAATATTTGGGTATCTTCCCGATATCTTTCTATTATTGATTTATAGTTTAATTCCATTGTGGCTGGAGGACATACACCATATGACTTGAACTCTTCACAAATGTTTTACATTTGTTTTACCTAGCCCAAAATGTTGTCTATCTTAATAAGTGTTCTGTGTGCCCTTGAAAAGAACATATATTTGGCTGTTGCTGGGTAGAATGTCCTATAAATGCCAATTAGGTTAAGTTTGTTGATGCTATTATTCAAGTCTTCTACAACTTTACTAATTTTCTGTCCTTTCGTTCTCTCACCTATGGGAAGAGGGGTATTTTGCAATCTCTATCCAATTGCAATTTGCTTATTTCTTCTTGAAGTTTCACAGGTTTTCCTTCATGTATTTTGAACCTTTGTTAGTACGTTTGTAAACATTAATGATTTTGATGTGATTCTTGATGAGCCGACACCTTGATCATTATGAAATGACCCTCTTTATCCTCGGCAACATGGTTTGCTCTGAAGTCTACTTCATCAGTTACTGATATCATCACTGCAGCTTTCTCTTGCTTAGTATTACGCAGTATATCATTTTCCACCCCTTACTTTTAACCTGTTTCTGTCTTTTTAATGTTTAAAATGTGTTTCTTATAGGCTGCTCAGGGCTGGGTCTTGCTTTTGTATCCAATATGACAATCTGTGCCTTTTAGCTGGATATATTTAATGTGGTTACTGGTGCCGTTGGGTTTTAGATGGACCATCTTGCTATTTATTTTCTATTTCTTCCATCTGTTCTTTGTTCGCTCTTCCCTCTTTTTCTGCCTTCTTTTGGATTAATTGGGTAGTTTTTATGAGTTCATTTTATCTCCTTTGTTGGCTTCTTAGTTACAACTCCTTGTTTTGTTATTTCAGTCTTTGCCTTAAGATTTACATGTACGTTTTTAACTAATCACAGCCCACTCTCAAATGCTATTATACTGCTTCACATTTAATGGGAGAACCTTACAGCAGCCTCTCCCAGTCTTTGGTTAAAGTTGGCCATGCATTCGCTTCTACATAACAAATAGCAAAGAATCAATTATCTTTGAAAGAGATTTAAATACGGAGAGAAAGCAATGTATTTTTTATTTGTTCACACAGTTTTCGTTCTCAGAGCTCTTTATCCCTGGATGTCTAGATCCACATTTCTACCTGTTGTCATTTTCCACCTGCCTGCCTTTAACATTTCTCAGAGTGCCTGTCATCAAGGGAAGAAGCTTTTCAGCATCTGTGTATCTGAAAACATCTTTAATTTGCCTTTATTTGTGAAGAATATCTTCGTTGTCTGTAGAATTCCAGGATGATCGTTTTGTGTTGTTTTGTTTCATTCCTTTTCAGTAACAAATGTTGCTCCACTGTCATCTGGTTTGCATTGTTTTTGATGAGAAATCTGCTGTTCTCGTTTTTCCTTCTTCTTCTGTAAGTAACGAGTCTTTTTCCTCTGGCCACTTTTAAGATTACTGGTTTTGACGAGTTTCATTGTGATATGCCTTGGTATAATTTCTTTCATGTTTCTTGTGCTTTGAAGTTTGTTGAACTTCTTGGATCTGTGGATTTAAAATAGTGACCAAATTTGGGGAAAATTGGACCATTATTCCTTCAAATGTATTTCTGGAGCCCTTCCATCAATTTCAGGGACTCTGATTACACATAGAACAGGCAGTTTGAAGTTGTCCCACTCCTCATGATGCTCTGTGCATCCTATCATATTAGTCTTTTTCTCTACGTGTGTTCTCTTTTGGATAATTAGTATCTCTATGTCAAGTTAGCCAATCTGTTTTTCTGCCGTGTCTAATTTGCCATTACAACCATCTAGCAAAGTTTTTAATCTCATGCATTGTTATTTTCATCTCTAGAAGTTCGATTTTGGTCTTTTATTTATCTTCCATGTTTCTATGTGTCATTTCTCATCTTTCTCCTATATTCCTGAACACATGAATTAAAGTTATAATCATTGGTTCTACTGTTCTTGTTTAATAATTATATCATTTGTGTCAGTTCTGTCAGTTTTGATTGATTGATTTTACACTCATTATGGGTCACATTTCCTTTGCTTGCCTGGAAATTTTTGATTGCATGCTAGTCATTATCAGCATTGCCTTTCAGGGTACTTAAAGTTTTTGTATTATTATAAATACTTTTAAACTTTGTTCTGGGACACAGTTAAGTAACATGGACATACATATTTCAAGTCTTGCTTTTAAGCTTTGTTAAACATGAACACAGCCGCATCTAGTCTAGGGCCAAGTTTCCCCCACTACTGAAGCAAGACCCTTCTGACCACTCCATCCAGTGCTCCATGACTGATTCGGTTTTCCACTCCAGTGGGAGTAGGAACTGTTTGAGTTTCACAATTGTTCCTTCAAGTCCCTTTGGCTGTATTCCCCCAGCCTCAGGTAGTTTCCACACACCAAGATTTGAGCAGACTCTATGCATATCTTTGGTGTCGTCTCTGGGCGCAATTCTCTTACCTCCTGTACTCTGCCCTGCAGACTCAAGCTGCCTCATTTTCCCAAATTCCAGCTCAGTTTCTTCAACTCAGAAAGATGACCTAATTCTGCTTAGATTCCCCTCTCTGACACCCGGCCTCGATCTCTCTTTAGGCAGGAAGATCTGGAAACTATAGGGCTATTTCCCATTTCTCAGAGATCACTACTATCCTTTGTTGCTTTGTGGCTAGTATCTTGGAAACTATTATTTCATACGTTTTGTCTGTTTTTTAGTTGTTCCAGGCAACAGTGGAGTGTGACCCCTGTTATTCCATCTTGGCTGGAAGCAGAATTCTTGGTAACTTACTGAGCAGGCCCTGTTCATAGCACTTTCCTTGCATTAACTCATTGTGTCCTCACAGCCACCTATGGTATAGGGACCATCATTGTCTCCATTTTACAGATGAGGAAACTGAGGGGCAAGAAATGGAGTTATTTCCCCAAGGTCACACAGCTGGCACGTTGTACAGCCAGGATTCTTACCTGGCCAGGCTGACCCAGAGCCTGCCCTCTCCACCCTACTCAGCACCTCCCGACTTTGGTGCCCCAGACAGGTCATGTATGGGGTCCATTTATCCAGGGGTCAGATAGATGGCTGGTAGTGCTCACTCAGGGAGCAGCATTGTCTCCTCCCCAGGGGAAATGCTGTCATTTTCCAGATGGGCCCTGACAATGGGAAGGGCAGCTGTGCTCTGGGATGTGGGTCCTCTCACAGCAGGCACTTAACAGACTAGTTGTCACCGCTGTAGTTATTTATATTATTCTTATCACCAGAGCAGGAGTCAGCATGCTGCTTCAGGATGTCGACACATACCAGCAAGTCAGGAACACATATGTCACTTAAGAGCACATAGGTGTCAGCTGCCAATCATCATTGGGGCGCCAGCTCTGGCGAACTTGACCGGGACACTTCTGACTCTCCCAGGCCCCATGTACCCATCAGCCCAGATGATGGTAGGGTCTTTCCAGCCTGCTCTAAGCCACCAAGGAGCGAGGCTGTAATCTTGTTGCCGAAGCAGCTCTGCTGCTCTCCCCTGTGAGTTTAATAAAGACACCTGGGGAGCAGTCATTAGATGGACTTTGGGGTCAGACCCCAAGTCCTTCTGAGCTTATGACATTGAGCCTCAGGTTTTTTAAATTTATAAACAGGGAGATGTAATAGCCACCTTAGAGGGCTATGGAGAAAGTTAAACCAGATCGTGGATGGGGCTGGGCTTAGCACGGTGCCTGGGACAGTTTGCTCTGGTCAGAACTGCTGCTATCATCACCTATTAGCCCAGTGACCTTGGATAAGTTATCTCACTTCTCTGAGCCTTGGTTTCCTGATCTGTAAAATGGGGGAAATGGTACAATTTTCCTCATAGTTAAATTGTAAGGGTGAAATGAAATCATCACACCTGCCTGACTCCTACATCGCTCACCTCCACCCCTTTTGTTTCACTGACCCCCAAGCATCCTTTCTTGGTGCCACCATCCTTGGGACCCCCATTCTCTGAGGCTCTGAGGAGAGGCACAGGGTCTCCATGTCCCTGTCTCAGAGCAGACTAGGTGGCCCCCGTCCTGGAGTTGATGTGATACTTTACTATCTTCTCATAAAATTAAACAGCCTGCCTTAGAAGCATGGGTGTCATTTCTAATTTCTTGGATGTTTCATTTAAATGCAACAATTACCAAAGGCCCCCAGGTTTTTAGAGAAACAACATAACAGTATGGTTCCTGCCTTGTGTGCATGTGGAATTATGCTCTCCCTGAATTCTTGTGAATGCTCCACATGGTTATTGGAAAGCCAGGTGGGCCTCAGCTATGAGAGATGGAGGAGACTCTGCCGCAACAGAACACCTGGATCAGCCTGAGTGGGTGGGGGGGTCAGAGGCAGGCATTCCACGAGACCCACAGAATGGCCTGGCAACAGCACACATTGAATGGTTCAGGGTCACACCCAGCACCTCATTGGTCTGGACAGTCCTACTGGCCAGGTTGGTGTACTCACTTAATCCTTACAACTCAATGAGGGGCAGTAATTTTTTTGTTACCATTTAACAGATGAGAAAACTGAGGCACAGAGAGACTGAGCAACTTGACCAAGCTCACACAGCTAAGAATGTGGTGGACCTGGCTTCAAACACATATCATATCACTGCAAAGCTGGTACTCTTACCCACTACCTTCTCCTGACTTATTATTAGACAGTCATTCAACAGGCATTCATTAATCACCTAGTGTATGCAGACACCTCCCTTGGTGCTGAGGATGTGGCAGGGAACAAGTCTCTCAGCGCTGATGTTCTAGCGGAACAAAGAAGCAAAGCAGCAAATGTGGAACAGCAATACGTGCTATGATGCAAATAAACAGGGCAAGGCGATAGGAGTGATGGCCAGGTAGGGAATGGGAACAAAGTTGATTGGGTGATTAGGTAGTCCCTGGAGGAGGTCATATTTGTGCTGAGACCTTAATGCCATGAGAGGACAAGGAAGAAGAGAGCTTCCCAGGGAGCAGGAAGAGCAGGTGCAAAGGCCCTGAGACAGGAGTGAGGTCAGTGTATTTGAGAAACAACAAGGTCAGTGTGGTGGAAACAGGGCAAGTGAGGGGCAGAGGACAGAAGATGAGGTCCAAGGGACAGGTGGGGCAGATCTGGTTGGGCTTTGGGAGCCACATGTGCTGCCATCCTCTTGGTGCCCTCCAGATTCACCCTCACCTGTCTCCCCTGCACTGTGCAGGGAGACTGACCTGCAGGGGTGGCATCTATAGGGCCCTGTGCCTCCTGGGCCCCTGGTTTCTGTTGGGTTCTGGAGGTGCCAGAGGGGGCCAGGGACAGGAGGAGAGAGGTCAGGTGTTCATTCCCCAGCTCCTCCCATTGACCATGGTTGGCAGTGGCTGCATTTCTCTCCCATGGCCCCGGTCCATCAGGCAGCCCCTCTTCTGTGGCTGCAGCTCTCTCTGGGGTCTGGCAACCACCCCCTCCTTGGGCCCCATCAGGACTAAGGTGGACACAGCTCCCCACTGTTGCTCTCCCCTAGGTGCCCACCTCTCCTGTTGGTTTCCTGTCTCCTGTCTGTACCTTGGTGAAGCATCCCTCCATCAAACTCCCTTCAATCCCACCCTCCTCCATTGGTCATTTGCTCCCTGCAAAGACCATAGTCGATTCTCTTTAACGAGTTCAGATTAAGTGTGAAGTGCAATGGGGAAGCCACTAGAGTTTAAGCAGGGGAGGGACTTATTCACCTCTAGAGAGACCCCCCTAGCAGCTGTGGAAATGGATGAGAAGAAGAGGGAGGATGGATGGGGGACACATTGGGGTTTAGGCAGGTTTGATGAGTTGGTCCAGGGTGGACACAGTAGAGACAGGACCCAAGCCAGACAGGACCTGTTGCTACAGCTTCTTGTACCCATGGCTCCTGAGTTCCTTGTCCAGGGTCCTGAAGTCCCCAGTGAAGGAGAACTGGAGGGTGTGGAACCAAGAACCCTGCTGAGTCTGGGGCAGGGTCGGGGGAGCTCAGTGTAGAAGGAAGTCCCCCCCCCCCCCCCCAGGGGCAGGCCTCTAGGATTTAAGAAGGAAGGACAGAGGTGGGGGCATGAGTGGGAGCCAGGAGCTGCTCTGGACCTTTGGGGAAGAGCTGCCTTGAGCAGGGATGTCAGGAAGCCCACACTGTCCTGCAGTTCTGTGCAGCCTGCATCTGGACATAGGACCATTAACACATTAAACCAGTAGCCATAATCTTTATCTTTTCTCTCCATGAATTGTTTCAGTCTCCCTATTAGAGGGGACAGCACAGGACAGGGCAGTGAGTACAACTAATCCTCCATCATCTCCTGATGAGCAGAACCCAGATGCATCTCAAACCCCAACAAATGTCCCTGGTCCTGCCCTGCATCTCTCCCTCTATGCTTTGGCCTGGGGGACAGGAAGTGGAAGGGCTAGGGCATCTCTGGTTGGTGCAAAAGCCAGGAAGTTCAGGTGTCTTTTCCCAATTGATCAGTTTTATATTTAGGAGGAATTAGCTGTGGGATGCTAGGCAAGTTGCTTAACTTCTGTAAGCCTTACTTTCCTCCATCTGGGAAATGGGCTAACACCTGAGTCACAGGGCTGGTGTGAGCCCTGAGTGAGGTGACCCCCGTGGAGGTCAGGCGCTGTGCTGTGCTGGCCCTCAGCAGGGAGCCCACGGGGGTGAGCCCCGTCCCCACCACAGACAGCTCGGCACAGACAGTCCCAGCCTCGGGGTCATTCTGCCTTCAACATTCCCATATCTGCCTCCAACCCCATCTGGACAGTGAAAGCACTGGGTCACCAAGGCCTTTTTCGGCTTGGACAGCGTGGGGCCCTCATTTCTTTATGGAGCAAGAGCCTCATAGCCCGAGCGCTAACCACTGCACCTCTGGCCTCAGGAGACCCCAAAACCTCCCTGCTGAGCTCTTACAGCAGGAGGCGGGAGAAGAGACCCACCGCTGAGTAAGGGCCCTGCTGTGTCTGGGCCCTGGGCTCCCAGGGAGGGCCTCTTCCCTCTGAGGTCGGCAGGAGGGAGGCAGGAACCACAGGGACAGACACTGGACCTGCCAGGTTCCCCTGGGAGCAGGACGCTTACCTGGGAGACCCAGGAATAGACACGCGGGGTGCACGCATGCGCGTGGGGCAGGCGGCAGCTCCAGCTCTGTAGCCTGTCAGCAGTGAGCATCATTAGAATCCTAAAAACGCCCTCATTATTTCTCCCAGGGCCGAGGCACCCTTTGGCAAGAGGGGATGCTTCCTGCCAGATCGTCCCCTGAAGATGCGTTTGTCACAGGCTATTGTGCAAATCCATGTTTGGCCCATTTGGAAAGATGTGATTTATCCACTTGACTGGCCTTAATGCTCCTGCTCCAAACCCTCTAAATGCGGCTGTTATTATGAGCCCAGAGAGGAGCCAAGAAACACGACGGGGCGAGGCCGGAGAAGTCACGCCCGTGGGCTCAGAGCCCCTCATGCTGCACAGGAGAATCAGGGAGGGGACGGGGGTCGCGCTGATCAGGAGCTGTGGACACTCAGGACACAGGTCTGTCCTCAAGGAGAGAACCTGGGAGGTCAGATAAAGGCCCAATGTCAGGTTCACTCATGCAACCAGGCTCCTTGAGGCCCTACTATGTGCCAGCCAGCTCAGGGGTGGGGGTGCAGCAGTGAACAGACAAGGTCCCTGCCCCCGGGAGCTGATGTCTGGAGTGGGGAGACAGGAAGGAACAGGTAAACAGCTATCAACCCGAGCGTCCCAGGGGGATAGGTGCTGGGGAGGAAGCAAGCAGGGTGACGCTGTAGAGTCTGGCCCTGGGGCGGGGGTTGGACAGCGCCCACTGGATGAACAGGTGTTTCTGAGAAGGGAATCTGAGCTGAGAATCAATGAGAGGATGGAGGACAGAGCGGTTAGCTCTGCTGCAGGGAGGGGAAGGCTCTAGGGAGGAGGAGACACTTGGTCTACCCTTGGCAGATGCTTAGAATGGCACCAGGTGGGAGAGAGGGAGAGAATCCGGACAGGGAGACAGGCGCAAAAGCCCAGGGTGGCGCAGGTTCACAACACGCTGAGGAAGTGTTTATTGTGGCCCAAAGTGGGGCTGGAAGTGTCCTGGGGGCTGCATGTGACAGACCTCAAACCTGTGTTAAAGAGATAGGATGCTGTCCTCAGGCAGGGGACTCTTCAGAAACGTTCAGGAGCGAGCAAGTCACACCCCTGAAGAGGACATGACTTCTAAGTCCCCTTCCAGCTCCCTTAAATCTCCATGAGCCAGACCTGCAGAGACCGTTGGCTTTAGTTGCGTGAACATTCCATGCTAAAAGACTTGTACTTGAATAGTCTCGAGTGCCTGGGGGTCACAGAGACCAGGGCTGGTGGGAGACACCCGAGCCTTAGTCACCAAGGCTCCCTCGAGTGGGGACGTCACACAGAGGGACAGGCCAAGGGCAGGGACTTCCACCCTCCTCCAAACATCCTCTGCACTCAGCTCTGCCGCCCACGGGAAGTGCCAGCTACACCCGGACCTCCTGCCGCTCCTCAACCAGCCCCCTCGGGAGCAGCCTGGCAGGCCAGCCCCAAACAACCAGCCCCGAACCAGGTCAACTTCCTTCCCCTTCTATTTCAGATCAACCCAGCCAGGCTTCCCTTGGGGAGCAACAGACTCTCATTTCTCTCCTGGGCTCACTAAATTTGTAAGACCCTGTGACTCTCCTGGCAGGTGACAGAGGGAAAAGTTTTCCAGAATTTCAGGCCCTTTGATGGAGAAAGTCTGCCTGGTAAATAATTGAGAGATACCTGAGCTTCCTGAGAACTATGCCACGCGGCAGAAGTCTTCCCCACTCCCCCAGTAAAGCAGAGCTTCGGAGCGCTCCAGCGGAGGTGAAGAAAAATCTTTACTTAAAGATGAGTCAGAAAAGGCAAGAGGACTGGGGTGGAGAGAGGCTGAAGATGCCAGGGGAGGTAGTGCAGGGAGGGGGCCTGCTTCAGGTAAGGATGTAACCAGGCAGTTAGAGATTACAGACCCAGATAGAAGACCCAATTACATGGGCATAACACAAGGTGAGAAGCCCAGCTCATCCTTTCTTCCAAATGGCCAGATGGATGGAGAGGCCACCATGGAAGATCACACCAGGCTTACAGCAGCCTAGAAGAAAGAGAGGCATTTCCCTGCACAGCATCCATTCATAAAACCCCAGAGAAGGACCCTAATTGGCCTGTCTTGAGCCATGCACCTACTCATGCACCAATCACAGTAGCCACCTGAGTGGGATTCTGTGATTGGTCACTTCTGGATCACATGCTCACTCCTATGTTGGGAGGGACGTCATTGCTGAGGGTCAGTCCAGAACCACAGAGAGTGGGGAAAGGGCAAACAATAAAGAACTGAAGGGCTGTTAGCAGAAGGATGAAGGGAGGGGTGGATGTTGCTGGGCACTTGGCCAGGTATTCAAATACCCTCATGATCTGGCCCCAGGCTACCTGTCCAGCTCCATTCAGACACACCCCTCCCGCACCCTGTACTCATCAGAATATTTGCAGGGTCCTGATGCCACATTCTCACCTTAGTGCCATGCCTTGCCCATGTGTTCCCTCTGCCTCAGATGGCTTCCCTTCCGCCACCTGCACAGCAAGCACCATCACTTCTGTAAGTTTCAGGTGTCACCTCCTCTGCTGAACCTTCGAGCCTACCTCCTGACGTGCTGTGCCCCATTTCCATCACACCCGGCAGCACTGATGATGCTTCTGATGAAGAGGATGGTGATGACGTGACTTTCTCATTGGTCTTCCTCTGTTCACACTCCGACTCCACTCGAGAACGGAGATTTAATCTTATTCTCCTCAATTTGCCACATGCCTTACACATGACCGAGTACATGGTAGCCATCAATGAATGTCTTTGGAATGAATCAATTAATGAGTTAATTGCAGACATTAGCAGGAACTGGTCTTTTGCGTGCCTAGGAAGGGTAGCTGCTTTCCATGTGCTGTGGTTTCAGGGATTTGGAGGAGATAGGCTTGTCCCAGATTATATTCCCAATAGACATCCCCAGGAAATCTCCTCTCTCTGACCTTGGTTCTCCCCGACCTTTAAGGCTGGTTCCAGTCCTGTGAGTCATGGAAAGAAACAGCCTTGGGAAACTCAGGGCCAAACTGGAGACCCCTGAATATCCAGGGCAGCCCTGGGAGACTGACTTCCTGGGCAGCAGAGGGCAAGGGGCCAAGATAAGAGAAGTTTCCAAGTGTATGAAGGACATCCTATTGAATTTACAGTTTTGCTAATCTTAGAATACTGTCAGATATTTCTAAAACACAAAAAAAGGAGTTCTGAGTCTTGAATTAACCTTTGCATTTTAATTGGGAAATTTAGCCCTGTCTTTGAAAGTACAATAAAATGTCACTGACACAAACTGGTCATAATTCTAGGCACCTTTGCATTATCTGAGGGAAAAAATATTTTGCTAAACCAATTGATAATATAAAGGGGACTGGAAGTGAGCATACATACCCCATTAAAATTAGCAAATTGTTTTCAAGCTTATTTGCAAATTCTTAGGTCTGGGAAGGACCTCAAAATTCTCTCCCTGGTCTCCTCTCTCTCATTACACTCATGTTATCTGTACCAAAGTGAGCTCTCAGAAACAGGTAACAGTTATAAAGGAACTACTGTGTGCTAGTTACTGGGCTGAACACTTTCAATCCTCACAATTCTATTTCTGCTTCTCGACCTCCTCTCCTGCTGCTCTCCCCTCCCTCATTCTGTCCAGCCACCCCGGCCTTTCCTCAGGGCCTAGAACATGCCCCGCTAGTGTGTGCCTCCAGCCATTTGCATGTGCTGTTCCTTCTCCCCAGAGCTCTCTGCCCCCTGGTCTCCACATGACTGGATCCTTCTCATTATTCAGTCCTGAGTCCAAATACCTTCTCCTTCTAGAAGCCCTCCCTGATCATCAAATCATGCATTTCCCTTCTCCTATCCCGCAGCATCAGGTCTGCTCTAGCTCACCACCTTCATTGCCGTCACCATGATCTGAAACCAACCTACTGGTTGATATCCTTGTTTATTACCTGCCTTCCCCTCCAGAACGTGAGCTCCTTGCAGGGTGGATCTCTTGTCTGTCTTTTTCATGGTTGTATTCCCAGTGCCCAGAACAGTGACTGGCACCAAGCTGGGACTTCGTAGCCGTGTGTTCAGTGAGAGGGTGAATGGATGACTGAATGATTTCCACGTCCCCAAACCCTAGCCTTGCTCCAGGTGCTTTCCAATAAATGCTTATTAAATTAACAAATGGAGGTCAGAAATAGAGTAGACCCAAATAACTCGGAATATATCATGATCTAGGCGTGAGCTTATCTTTCCTTTGTCAGCAAGTTTTCCTGAGTCACTTGAAAGGTTGTAAAAGGCATGCCTGTCCTATTTTTTAAAGTGCCTTGTTTTCTGGTCATTTCTATTCACAAATTCATCATTTAAAGAAGACTGCAATGAGCACATAAGACCTTGGGCTAATTTAACAGATGAAAAAACTGACACTCAGAAAGAGGGACGGGGGTTCAGCAAGGTGATAGGTGTGTCAGAAGAAGACCCAAGACAACAAGCCAGCTCTCTCCATCCTGTCCTGTCTGTGTCTAAAACACTCAGGAGGGGCTGTCGGTCAGGAAAATTGGCACAACTTTTCCGGAGGCACTCTAAGAATAGTAATAAAATAATAATAGTAGTAGCTAAAATTTCTTCAGTGTTTTCTACATGTTGGACAGTGGAAACACTTGAATTCTTCATAATAACCCTGGGGGGTGGGTATTGGGTATTGTAATTTTCCCCATTTGCCAGATAAGGAGACTGAGGCACAGAGAGAGGAAGTAATTTTCCCAGGGTCACCTAAAGAATAGACCATGGCTCCAAGTCTTGACCCAAGGCAGCCTGGCAACGTGCATCCGAAACATTAGGTTTGACAAATCCACCCCCAATCCTTCTTTTAAGGAAAAAAAATCACGGTCCAGGGGATGATGCATATTCAAAATCAGTGACCCTCTCTCGCTTGCTCCCTTTATGTGGACTTCAAATCTGCCCAGGAGGACAGGGGAGGTGCAAGCTTCACTGCCCATCACTGGGGGGGACCTGTGCCAGGAGGGCCAAACCCTTGCCCCCGACAGTGCCCCTCCCCGCAAGACAGGGACACATGGGGGAGGTGCTGGCACACTTCTTGCTGGAGGGGAGGGCCAGGCGTCTGTCCTAGCATCTCACTCACCTGGTCTCATTCATGGAAACTGAAGGTGAACCAAACACTGACTCACTGAGGTTTCCCCATCCTGCTGTCTCAGTGGAAAATTATCTCTCACTTTCTTTTTTCCCTTTTCCTAAAATGTCAAGTAGGTCTTTTCTAGACACACTGAATGGAAATAAAGAGGATTAGAGGATAATTTTATCCCCTTTAAATGTAACCTGGAGCGAATAGGAGTCAACAGAACCACTTGGCGGCTACACCTCGTTTCCTTCTCCCCTCCAGGCTCCTGCCCTCCACACCCCCTCCCCACTCCTCTAGGGAGCCCTAGGAGCCCCTGCCACCAGGAGGATTCATTCATCTACCGGGGCCCTTGCCACAGCTTGCCTTCTGGGAGTCGAGTTCCCACATTCATCTGGTGTGAGACAGGTTGCCAGTGAAAGAAAGGCTCTGACCTTCTGGAAGAGGAAAGGTGGGGGACTACCCTGGGGAGAAGGCAGGAGCCCCTCAAGCCTTGGCCTGGGTTGACTTTGCCAACATTCTTTTCTGTGAAGCCACAGTTCGCAATGAACCTAAGCCAGGAGGTCCCAATCTGCTGTTTCCGGGACTCCGCTCACCTGCAGTGAACTTTGCAGCCGGACGCCTCGTGGGAGGCAATCCTGCTGCCCTGGCCGAGAGGCAAAGCCAAGTGTGGGCGGGTGTGGAGGCCGTCTGAGCAGGCGAAACAGCGTAGGCAAAGGCACATAGCTGTGGAAGGAAGCAAGAAGGAGCTCCGAGGTGGACAGTGACGGATGAGCATGGGGTACGGGTGGGCGGAGTTAGCTGGAAAATTAGGGGCAGACCATGAGGCTGCAGACTCTGGCCAAGGACAGATCTGAAACACCAGGCTAAGGAGTTTGAAATCTATCCCTGAGGCCAGAGACTTTTGTGATGTGCTTCCTCTGAGGGGCTCAAGGGTTGGGCTGCCAGACTTAGCAAATACAAATGTAAGACGGACTCTCATAAAAAACAGAATGAAATTTTTTTTAGTATGAGTATGGCTCAGGCAATATTTGGCATATATTTATTCTAAAAAGAAAAAATCCGTTGTTTATCTGTCATTCAAATGTAACTCGGTGTGCTGTATTTTATCTGGCAACCCTACTCGGGGATGGAGGAGCGGAAGGGGAGGCCGGGAGTGGGTGGGCTCCACCCCCTCCCCTACTGCAATCTGAGAAGCTTTGCTGCGGTTGGTTTTAGACCTGGAGGAATCCATGTCAGTTCCCCTTTGAAAATGTGTCTGACTTTTAATAATAACATTATAATGTACGTCAAACCTCTGCATAAGTTACGTGTAACAGCCCCCTAGGCAGGTGTCTAGAAAAGGGGTCGGCAAACCTTTTCTGGAAAGGGCCAGACAGTAAGTATTTCAGGTGTGTGGTTCGTACAGCCTCTGATGCGGCTCTTCAACAATACAGGTGGACCGTGACCGCAGCCTTAGGCAGAACATGAACGAATGAGTGTGGCTGTGTTCCAATAAAACTTTATTCGCAAAAACAGACTAGAGGCCAGTGTGACCCGTGGGCTGTGGTTGTGCTGATCCCTGGTCTAGACCATTGGGCATCCTCAGGGCCAGATGAAGGAAACTGTATTCTTGCCCCCGTGATCCATAAAATCTAACTGGAGACATCAGCCTCTCTCCTCCTGCCAGTGACTTATAGGGAGACCGTGGAAGAGCCTGCCTTTCCCTCCTCGGGTCTCAGAGGGCCCATCTCTAAGATGAGGTCATCAGACCCTCAGGACCTTTCCCAAATCAGATTTGACAACCCGGTCCTGCCAGAGAACACGTCTCTGAAATGGCAGGTGCTTTTCTCCCTCCCTCCTTTCTGGAACTCCCTGCTGCCTGGGCATCAAGTTGCAAGATAAGACATTGGTTACTTATTCCATCCACTTTTGCCCTGAAGGACAGTGGTTTCTGATGTCCAGGAATTCTGGACCTCCTGGGAGCCCTCCACCCTTGCCACCTCCTTGGCCACTTAGCTGGGTGGGGTGCCCCAGAACGGGAGCACGGAATCAGCTTTCCACTTACTCCCCTCGTGCAAATAAATAGGTGCTAACCCACTGCAAGTTGCCAAGAGCCCTCATAACAGGGAGCTTTAACACCTTATGGATGGCTTTTCCCTCTATTGCTCTGTGACAAAGTTGAAACAGTGAAAGGCATAGATTTTCCATGTCTGAGCTGTCAGCCCAAGATCAAAACAGGGAAGAGGTGAGTGGGACACTGTACAGGAGGGCAGTTTTACCATGAAACTATGGCTATTCTCCTGGTAGCTTTTCTCCTGTGCTGCCATGGTGGACGGCTCTCTGAGTAACAGCAGATTTGTATTTCATTAGGACACTTTAGTCAAAAGATGAATGATGCTCTGGGAACTACTCTGCCAGTCCAAGGTGAGAGTTGGGTGAGAAGACTGCAAAAATCCAGCTAAAATTAGGCAGCTGCCAAAAGACGCTGGACTGTAGTCATAGCGCATCGATTTCCAGAGTGATGCTGAAGCTGAGTGACTTTCATTGGCTTCTGTGCTCTGTCTTTGTATAGCGGTGTCTTTCATAATGAAGTAATTCCTTCTCTGGGGAAATAGAGCTTTTTAAAGGCAGGCTTGGAGTTTGGCAGGGGGCGAGAGGGTAGTCAGTGGGTTGGGGCTGTACATGCTCCTTTAGCCCAGAGCTTAGTTGTCAGGCTCTGGGGCTCAATAAGGAAGGGCAAAGGGCCACAGGTGGCAAGAAAGTGCTCAGCTACTGACCAGCTGAGTGACTTCGAGCATCAACTTCCCTGGCCTCCATTTTCCTCATCTGTAAAATGGGTATCTCATCCAGTGGTATCATCCAATGATACCTCATTGGGGGCTGCTCTGAGGATTCAGTGATTGAGTCAGTGCAAAGTGATTGGCTGGGAGTCTGGCACAAAAGAAAGGCTCACTATCTGGAGGCGGTCACTGATGCTTCTACTAAGCCTCACACTGCACCCTGTGTTCTCCTCACCCACCTGGATGCAGCACCCAACGCCCCTCCCCACAAGGTTCTTGGGCTCACAGTGGCCTGTGGCACTGACTCTGTGCGCCAGCATCTCAGCCTCTTTGCCACATCTTCTTATTGTTTTGCAGGGCACCTTGGTTCAGGGAGAAGAGGACTACTTTGAGCCAGACAAACCTGGATTCAAATCCCAGCCTGGTCACTTCCAAGCTCTGTGATCACTCTCAATTCACCCAACTGTGACTCTCAGTCTCTTGGGATAACTATGTCCACAAGCCACTGGGACTGAATGGGAGGAAAATCAGCGTGGCCACCCTGCTGAAGCTGTCAGCCCCCTGGGGTATGCAAGGTGGGAGGGGTGTGAAGGGGTTTGATGGGGGCAGAGTCACTACCCTTAACTCCCCCTGGTGCCTGGGTAGTCATACATTCTGCCAAATATTTTCACATACCCCTCCCCTTCCAGGCCCATGATGGGACTGAACTTCCTGTCCCCTGCGGCTCACATGACTTGTTCTAGTCAATGAGTTGTGTGAATGGAAGTAATGCATGTCACGTCCTTACTGAGCATTTCATGGCTGGTACAAAACCCACCGGAGCTCTCTGCACCTCTGGCTTGATAGCTGCCTTGTCACCTGGAGTCCGTGAGTGGCCCTAATGAGCAGAGCCACCCCCACCCAACCCACAACAGACAGGTAGAATTAGCAACAAATTAATATTTGGGTTTTCATATGTGGAATCTAAAAAATGAAACAAACAGATGTATACAACAAAACAGAAACAGACTCACAGATGTAGGGAACAAACTAGGGGTTACCAGTGGGGAGAGGGAAGGTGGGAGGGGCGAGATAGGAGTAAGGGGTTAAGAGACACTATATACTATATATAAAATAAGCAAAAAGAATGTATTATACTGCACAGGGAAATATAACCATTATTTTATAATAACTTTAAATGGAGTATAATCTGTTAAAAAATTGAATTACTATGTTGTATACCTGAAATTATGTTGTAAATCAACTATACTTCTATTAAAAACTTAAATTAAATATAGAAATAAATAAATAAAGTGTCACTGATCTAAAAAAAAATTTGTTAAGCCACTGTGATTGGGAAACTTTGTTATTCAGCAGAGCCTCGCCTATGCTGACTGATACAGTGCTCAGTACAGGCAAGGCCTCAAACTAGGAGTCCTCCATAACTGGCTAATGAATTAAGTGCACAAGCTACATTTCCAATGCTGGTCCAATAGGCCAAGGATGGGAGCCGCGGTGACCGGAGGCCTTGGTCTAGTTCTCAAAAGGAAGAGACAGTGATGGTCAAGTCCCCACCCCACTGCGAAGACTGTCCAAGTCCTGGGGAAGATGTCCCTAAGTGACACAACGTGCCCAGGCTTGGCAAGTCAAAGCCAGAGCACTTTAACCACAGAGGCCCTAATCCAGGGCAGAAGAGTCACTCAGGCTGCAGCCAGCACGGAGGCTCAGCCCAGCTGCCCTCAAAACCACCTGAAGGTGACACAGAGACTTGGGATCCTGGTTTCTGGCCTCCAGAACCCAAGACAAGTGTGTCCTCCCTCCTCCGTTTCCCCCTCATGCAAGTCAGACTCAGGGAAGTCCATCTGCTCAGGAGTTCAGAACAAAGGCTCTGGATTCGGTTACTGTAGCCGGGCACTGCCCAGCTGCGTGACCTTGGACAAATCTCTGCCTCTCTGAGCTACGCTGATCTCAGTTGGAAATTAGAGATATTTGTAGGGGGCTTGTGTACGGCCACCACAGGGAAGCATTCAATACACGGGGGTCGCAGCTAAATAGATGCTGTCCTCTGGGCTCAGGGAGGCCAGGACCCAGGATGCAACAGTCCAGCTTCTAAAATTGTTATTTTGCTTATTTTTTTTTTCACGTATTAGAATGGTTTAACATGTAGAAAAGTTCAGAGAATAATAATGAGCCCCACAAAAGAGAGGCACCAAGGTGATAGAGTGCAGCCGTTAAAGCGCAGACACGGGGGGGGGGGGGGGACGGGAATGACGTCAGAACCTTGGTCGCGGGGGTGCTGTGAAGGTGACCTGGGAGCTGTCAGCGGGAGAGGAGGGTTCACAGGCTCACAGCGGGGGCACACAGACCTCGGTTTGGGAAAACTGCAGATGTTACATTTAACCTACTTTTACCAATGACCTGGAGGGTGACTATAAAGGCATGATGAGAAATGAGGGCAGGAAGACACGCAGCACCGTGCCTGGTGGGGGATTTGAAGCCAGAAAAGAGCAGCATCAGTGGACGGAGCCAAAGCCACCTGCAGCTGTCCCCGCTGGCTGTCCCAGGAGACCCATGGATACAGTCAGTGGGGCTCAGGGCAAGAGCTAGAACAAAAGAATGAAAGCAAGGGGCTGACAGGGGCCGGGTTCAGCCTAGTATGCAGAAGAACTTCCTGAAATCCTCCACAGGTTCTCTGACCGCTGAGCCCAAGCTTCCTGGCTTGGCGTTCAAGGCCCCACAGGATCGGGCTTCCTCTCCAGCCTCCTCGCCCAGCCAGCCCTTTGCCTCCAGCCCCAGAACCCCACCTGCGGTTCCCTCCCCTCCCAGCCTTCGCCTCTGCTGTTCAAGCCATGGCCAGCAACCAGAACTCACAGGTTCTCCAGGAACCAGCTTAGCAATCCCCTCCTCTCCAAGTTCACCTTCCTCGTCCCTGGAAGGGCTCCATCAATGCTCCGTGTTATTATTTTTAATCTGTTAGTCTCAGGCTCAGATTGAGGCTCTGCCCGCTTCCTGGCTGTGCGTTCACGTGTGAGTGACTCGACCTCTCCCCCCACCTTCTTACCTCTTGGGCTGCTTTGGGGAGAGTGAAGTCCACGTGTCAAGTTTCTTGTCCAGGGCTAGGAGACACCAGGGTCCACTGAAAGGGGACCTCCCCCCAGCCTCCCAGGACCAGAGGGACTGGCAGGGTGAGAGGCATTGATTTGCAAGAGAGATGGTTGGTTATTCCGGAAAAGACATGGGGGAAGAAAAAGAAATCACATCCCTCCCGCCTAAATTTGTAAGTGTTATTGATTGGAGGCAGAAGTCACCAGTGTTGCAGGTGTATTGATTGATGGGGCTGAGCCCTTCAGGGTGACCTGGGCTGCATACACAATCAGTTCTGCTCCTGCCCTCCCGGCGTACTGGTTACGGATTAAAGGAACCCAAACAGCATCAACAGTGCAGTCAGCCACCAGCCGGTGTGGGGGGGGGAAGCTGGGTGTCCAGGAGTGCAGGCAGCACTGAAGGAACAACAGTGTTCAGCTCAATGTACCCTGCCTACCCTTTTCCAAGAGGGATGGGGTGCAGGCACGGGAGGGAGCAGCAGTGAAGGAAATGAACAGAACTCCCTGCCCACGTGGAGCTTCCATTCCGTATGTTACCATGACTTGTTCACATGTCATGAGTGAATTTCCTCGCTCCAGAAGATCTATTCTTTGAGGTCAGGGAGCAGATCTGCTTCCTTGGGACACAGGCTTGCTCCTGGCACATGGTAGGTATCTATTTGTTTCACAAATAAAGCCTTTGAGCTCCCATTGACCAGGAACCTGGAATATTCACACTATAAATTTCAGAGTTGATGAAGGAAATACTGAGTCCCAGAGAGGGGAAGCAACTTTCCCAAAGCTGCACAGCAAGCTATCAGCCCATCCAGAACTGGAACCAGGGAGTGCTGACTCTACGTGCAGGGTCTCTTCCAGCTGCCGCTCGCATCCACTGGGCACGTCCGAGGCCGCAGAACAGTGATTTTATGAGAGTGTAAAGACGATATGTTTTCCCCTAAAAATAACTGAAAAATAAATGAATGAAGAAGACACCCAAATGTTTATGAATGTGCTAAAACTGCAATATCAGCGCATAAACGGCAGAAGTGGACAGAAGACGGCCCCGGCCCGCCAGCCAGCAACGGGCCGTTCTGTGGGCCCTTGATGGGACCAGTTCTACGGGCACCGGCTAGACCCAGTGGGAAGTCCCATGCACCAGGGCAGCCAGACCCCCCAGGACGCGAGTTTCAATTGCCTTCACTAGTCCAACTTCACAGCAGCAAGAGCAGAAGACAAAATCTACATTGTCTTGGAAATGTACCAACCTAACATCTTTCACGGAAAATCACAAACTACTTTTACTCTGAGGGGGAAAACTGGTCACTTCTCAGATTCGATGGGTTCTGACAAAGAAAATAAAATATAGTATAGAGCAAGAAGGAGAAAAAGTGTATCATTTATTGCAATCCTATTGTGTGTGACGTTCATTTTCTAAATTCACCCACAAACCATGTGGCACAGGTATTATTATTCCCAAAGCCCAGCTCTGCACCTGCTCCACAAATATCTGCTGATATCAAACTCCCACTGTTTAGCTGGACCTGTTCAATTCACTCAATGGCAGAACAGAGCCACTCTGCTCAGTGGCACCCATCAGCCGAGCATGACAGCGTCCGTTTCAGCAGCTACCTGCCTGCTCATGCCTGCTCAGCTTTGCATTCCAGCGTTTGAGCGCAGGCATTAAAGTCTCTCTCCCGCTCTCTCCCTCTCTCGCTCTCGCTCTCACACTTTCTCCTCCCTTCCTCTCCCCCTCCCTTCCCCCTTCCTCTCTCTTCTTCTCCTTCTCTCCTCTTCCTTCTTCCTCTTCTTCTTCTTCCTCCTCCTCCTCTTCCTCCTCTCTCCCTTTTTCTCTCTCTCCTCCTCCCAGTCTGGACATCTCATCTCTTCCTCTCACCCCAGCCCTCCACCTCCATGCCCTTCTTTCTCTTCTCTCTTCCCTCCTTCCCTTCTGCACCGGGTCCTTATTTTCAGGACCTCAAAATTCTTCCCAAGCCTCTGACATTTACTCTGTAGAATCAGAAAATTTTCCAGTTCTCTTTCCCAGAGCAAACTGGTGGATAAGGTTTCCCCAGCGAGCTTGCCTGTCCTGCAGGTGAAGTGCTGGGGGCGGGGCTGGCTTATGTCAGCCCAGCACTGATTGTGTCAACCAGCAATGATTAGGCACCCACTGTGCACCAAGCCCTTCTCTTGAGCTATCACATTCAATGCTCTTAAGTAGCCTGTGGAGTGGGTGTTACCGTCTACACTTACAGGATGAAGGAACCAAGACTTGGAGCAGTGAAATAACAAGTCTAAGAGGGAGGGAGAGAAGGGAGGAGGGAGAGGAAGAAGAGGAGGGGAAGGAAGATTAGGGGGAACAGATCACAAGAAAGAGCACGCGCTGAGGGCTCTCTGGGTCGGGCCCTGCCCTGCTCGAAGCATTTTACACACACAAATGCATTATCCTCATAACAATTGCACATGATACGTATTATTATTATCTCCAGTTTATAGATGAAGAAACTGAGGTGCTGCGAAGTTAAGTAACTCATTCAGAGTCATGGCCAAGCCAAGATTTTGACCAGGGAGCCCGGCTTCAAAGTTGGGGTCTTAACTACTGCCTTGCACAGCCCCCCTGCAGGACTGCAAGCAGGTCCAGTCAAGGTCAGCCTCACCTGCAAAGCTGAGTGGCTTCCTTCAGGAGGAGAGGAAGAGCCCCGGAATGTTCCTAAGCAGGGAGGGGACTGACATGGTCAGGACGGTACCTGAGCCCGTGGTGACTGTGTGACTGTAGGTCTGCGGGGCGGAGTAAACCGTGTTCCAGCAGGGCCACTGAGGATCTGATGCAGGCAGCATAGTGAGGATGGAGGGGGGGAGGGCCTGTGAGATGCTTATTAACCTCCCTTTGGCCATTTGCCTTTGTGCTGGTGAGCATGGGGAGGGGACTTGTTGATGCTACATGGCCTGGCTGTGAAGGTGCGCCTGGGTGGGCACCCTTTCACGGTGCTCCTTGCCCCCCAAAGGAAGCAGCCAGCACCAGGCTCTGCCTACCTCCCTGCTGCTGGGCCACAGGAACAGGCCTGGCTGCAGGGAGGGCATCCCTGCAATAGTTAGGTTTGTCTATTTATTTATTTACTTTTAATGGCGGTACTGGGATTGAACCCCGGACCTCTTGCGTGCTAAGCATGCGCTCTGCCACTGAGCTACACCCTCCCCCTGGGTGTATTCTGGACATTTAGCAGAAAAGCTGGTTGACTCCAGGGAAGATAGATGGAACCATTCTTCACAGGGCAACTGACTTTGTCAGAGAAGGAAATAGACATGTAAACCATCCATCATCTGTGCTCCACTCGGGGGATAGAGGAGAGCAGAGACCAAGGGCTGGGCCCTGGACAGGTGACTCTTTTCCACGGCCAGTGTGGAGAGCAGCAGTGGAGAGGCACCAGCACTCCTCTCCAGCATCATCCACCAGGGAACTCTGGGAGGCCCTGATTTGCAAGGACCAACAAGGACCGTCAGACCAATGAGATCCCTTTCCCCAGCTCTTAATGGCCAACTGAGCTGTGCTGCTGGCCCCAGCTGTTTTGTCTCCCCAGCCTTTGCCTTGACTCAAAACCCACCACCAAAGGAATAAAAAATAAACCCACCCCAGCACTCAAGATCTCCATCCCACTGTCCCAGGAGTCCCTACCAGTTGTCTGGGCTGCAGCCAAATCAGACAACCTACAGTTCATTTGTTTGTTTGTTTGTTTTTCCCTTCATTCATAACCATTATTTGAGTCTCTATTAGGTGCCAGGCTCTGTCTGCTGGGGTTAGGGGTGCAGAGATGACCAAGGCAGGTACGGCGGCTCCTGCCTCTGGAGGAGACAGATGTTGTAGAGTAAAAGCACCACTATAAACTCCCTGCCTCTGTGCCTTCGCTCCTGCTGTTCCCTTCGACTAATCCAGCCATCTGTTGATCTATCACTACTATCTGTCTGTAATTCTGGACACATGACTGTAATTGGGGAAACTGAGTCCAAAGCCAGAACTGAGACACTGTCCAAGTCCTGGGTCCCCATCTCAGCAACAGTCCCACCATCACCAGGCCTGAAGCCTACACACCATCCTTTATCCCTCCCCTGAAATCAATCACCATGGCCTATTGACTCTAAATCCTGAATTCCACTAAAAGCCACCCCTTTCCCCTCTGCCTCAGTTCTGCTCCCCACCTTCTCTCCCAGTGCCCTGGGCCAGCCTCCCTCCCGGTCTCACTGCCTCCCATCTCTCCTTTTCCAATCCAGCCTCACCCTGGGAACCAGAGGGCCCTTTCAAATGCAGACGCATCTGACCACATAGTTCTGCCCAAAAGCTTTCAATGGCCACCCAGCAGACTCAGTGTGCTTCCCAAAGCCCCATGCGTGACACCAAGTCTACCCAGGACCCAGCTCCCGTTCACCTCACTGCCCTGGGATTTCCTCCCTCCCATCACAGGATATACCCTGACCACACACACTACTGGAGGTCCTTAGCTCCCAGCTTCTCTCCCCTGGGCCTCTGCACGTGCTCTCCTCTGCCTGTCCGCCTTCCCACTGGTCACTTCTGCTTTTCCAAGGCCATGCACGGGCATCATGTCCTCTGGGTTAAATCTTGTCACATGTTCTCAGAGCCCTGACATTGACACTGCCAGCTAGCTGGCAGCTTTCCTCCACACGGTGACTAAGGGCCCAGGCTCCTTCCATCTCATGGCTCCGCCCTCCTCCACGGCCTCAGATTCCTGCTTCCAGCTGGCAGAAGGGGAGAGAGACAGTAGAGAAGACACACCTGCTTCTTCTTTGTTTTTTTCTCACAAATATTACATTTTAATATAAATCTCAGACTTGGTACTAGGCTAATTAAGACAAAGGTAGGCTATAGTAGTTTTTACAATGGCCTTGTTCTTAAGCATAAAAATGTCTAAGCTTTACCTAAAAGATAAACATTTTGTAATTAGTTCTCTGGAATTTTAAAATTGAAAACCTGATATAGATTCAGACTAGTGTTCTAAATCCATTCTAAAGACATGTTCTTTTTTTATTATAATAACAATAGCAATTATCATTATTACTACTATCTTGAGAATTTTTGTTAGGGACCAGAGCCAAGCATTGAGGTGCTTTTTATCAATCATATCTCTAATCATCACGACACATGTTGGATAAGTATCATTATGTCCAAACCAACACTGAGAATTGAACTAGTTCAAGATCATGTAACTAATGTGTCACTGTCTTGAGATTCAAACTATGACCTAATCCCAAAGCACACACTGTATTACTTCTGAAGACACACTTGCTTCTTAATAATCTTGACCAGAAGTGACACTCACATCACTTCTCCCAACCCACTGGTGAGAGCTGGTCACGTGGCCCCACCTAAGCGCAGGGAGGGCTGGGAAATGTAGTCCCAGTGGATCCTTTCCCAGCAACGTCCTCCACAGCTCCTCACACTCATCACCACCTTGTCATCATCACTGTATTAGTTTGCTAGGGCTGCTGCAACAAGACCCAACACACTGGACGGCTTAGAGCAGCAGAAACTTACTGGGTCACTGTTCTGGAGGCCGGAAGTCCGCATCCAGGCGTCAGCGGGGCCATGCTCCGTCTGAAGGCTTTGGAGAAGGCTCTGTTCCTGAGGCCTCTGGTACCCTCAAGCATTCCTTGGCTGATGACCATCTTCTCCCTGTGTCTCACAACAGCATCTACTTCTGTGCCTGTCTCTGTGTCCAAACTTCCCCTTTTTATAAGGACACCAGTCAGTTTGGATTAGGGCCCAACTTAATGATCTCATTTTCACTCATTTACCTCTGGAAATACCCAGTTTCAAAGGAAGGCTACATTCTGAGGTCCTGGGGGTAGTACTCACATGTATCTTTGGGGAGGAACACAATTTAACATACAGCAATCATCAGGTCCACTTCACCTGGGCCATTTTCACCACCATCATCCTCTACCTCCGGGGGCCTGCAGGAGGGCAGGGAAGGTGGTTAAGAGGCTTTGAGGCAGACAGAAATGGACTTAAGCCCTTCCTTCCAAGGGAGCAATGATCAGGAGGAGACCAGCCCACTGACGGGTGGGGAGGAGGAGCAGGAAGGTGCTGAGAATGGACGGCAGCTTGCAAAACAAGACCGCATTTCCAGCTGGTCTTGAACGTGGCAGATTTTGAAATGTGATGCACAGAAAGAAAACAGACTCAGTTGAAATGGAAATGCATTGTGATGGGTAAGAGGGAGAGAAAGGAAAACTGCACCTCTTTTCAAAACATGTTTTATGTCACACCTGAAAGGAGAGCTCCTAATAAAAGCAGCCTGATGCTCCTCGAGACGATGGGGATGAGAGCGCACCAGCTCCCGGCAGAAAGATGCCAACAGTAATTGCGACCACAGTAAACTTCAGCCTTGGGAACACAGCCCAGAGGAAAGGGTCTTGCACTGATGATGGGAGCCTGGAAGTGGCCGCGAGCCCCACCTGCTGAGTGACTCCTGGGAGGTCACTTAAGGACCCTGAGCCTCCCTCCCACCTCCAGCAGCCGCAATCACCCACTCCAGCAGCCGCAATGACCCTCCTGGGTCAGAAGGTAAAAGGCCCTGAGCAGGCCATGTACCATGCAGGGGGAAGAGGCACTGGGTCTGGCGACCTGGCAAGAACCCGGGAGGTGGTCAGATGGTCCCCTTGCACCGGCATTAGTTACAGGGTCACAGCATTCCTTCTGGAGCCACTGGCGAAGCCCCAGGGCCTAGTGCTCACCCCGACCTTGCCACCTGGCAGGCAGCTTTCCCCCAGGCGGAGATTTGGGACCCAGGGAGGAGGGTGGCCCCTTCCCGCCCCCTGGAGCTGACCATCCTTGTGCAGGATAGATGGTGGCAATTCCATGGGTCTTTCCATGGTGGATTGGGGGAGGGTGTGGATGGGGGTCTAATGGTTCTGCAGGAATCACCCTGGACCGTTTCTTCACATGGGGCAGCCCATCCACCCCTCACAGCAAACCACACTGTCCCCATTTTGCAGATGAGGAAACTGAGGCTAGGGGGACTTGCCCAAGTCACCCAGCTGGAGAGCTGTGGATCTGGGGCTCGAACCCAGGCCGCCGGGCTCCAGAGATGGTGCCTTGCTCAGCCTCACTCGAGAGCTCCTTATGAGTGGGCATCTCCCCTCCAGCCCCGGTGCTCCCTCGGGGCAGCAGCGATGCTGCATTCACCTCTGTGTCCCTGTTATGCTGGTTCCCACCCCCCAGGCCACGGAAACCTGGCGTCAGCCTACCCCGGGAAGCTCATTCACGCTGCAGGTTCCTGGGCCCCACCCACAGCTGCTGCATCAGCGTCTCTGGGCCTGGGGGCCCTGCATCTGCAGGATTTTTAAAAACTTCCCTGAGGAGTTATGTCCAAGGAGCAACGCCCTCAAGCCCTACGTGCCACTCTCTCTGTGTCTTTGGGCCTGGGGGGCGGGCACCGTGCTAAGTGCTTCACCTCTAGTGATTCAGCCAAAGGCCATTGCAACCCAACAAGCTCTCCACTATGATGTCCTCATTCCATGTCCCCGTAGAGCTTAACTCAGTGCCTGGCATACAGTCGGCACTCAAAACACACCTGTTGATGGACTCACTTTAGATACATGAACTTATTTAAGGTCCAACAGAAGTACAGCTGGATCTAGTTCCCATTTTACGGAAAGGGAGACTGAGGCTCAGGGCAGTTAAGTGATTGGAAGAGGCAGGGTCAGGATTCAGCAGGATCAGAGCTGGCTGGTTTGCAGGTCACTGGCCTCTCCCTTTCCCCCTGCACATGGAGCAGCAGCAAGGGCTGTGCAAACAAAGAGAGGGTTGATCCCGGGCCCCAGGGGCTTTGCTGAGGAGCCACCGGCTGCCAGCCAGGCAAGGAGTCCATTTGTATCCAGAGAGGCTATTTTAATGCCTTATGTGTGCTCAGAAGCTGTAACAGTGCTGTGTGCTTCTGTCATTGGTTCATCCCCAGAACACCCCCAACCCAGGCTGGATGCCCCTCCAGTGGGGTCTGAGTCCCTGCTATGGGTCTCCCTCCAGCCCTGACCTGGCTGTGCCTCCCACACTGCTGGGGAGTGACGCTGATCACTGCCCGGCACTGGGCACCTCACCTGAGCAGAAAGTCCCTTCCCTAGGGCTGAACTCGGCCTCCTGGTGGTTCCTCTTGAGGGTCCCAGCTCCACACCCAGGGACAACACAGAACCAGCAGGATCGCCCACCCAA
Source organism: Camelus bactrianus (assembly GCF_048773025.1). Lineage (NCBI taxonomy): Eukaryota > Metazoa > Chordata > Mammalia > Artiodactyla > Camelidae > Camelus > Camelus bactrianus. Next base: position 59,003,838 of record NC_133551.1, read on the forward strand.
CAGCCTTCACACAACATCAACCAGGACGACAGCTCCAGTAATACGAGCTGTTTACTAAGTCTTCACTGCCTACCAGGTGCCACACAAAGGGATCCACTTGGGTCATCTCAACAAGTCTCCTAACAACCTGTGGGGTAGAAGCTGTTATTATCCAACTGTGCACATGGGGAAACTGAGGCTCATCAAGGCAGAAAGGTTTGCCCAAGATCATGCAGCACGCAGGCTTGATACACAGTGGCTGGTGCTACCTTCTCCTCCCTGCCCCTCCCAGGATCCCGCTGATGCCTTGCCCGGGTCCCTTGATGAATTCTCCTAAAATCCTAGACTAGCCCTTGGGCTGTGGGATACACCAAAGCCAAAACCTAATCCCACCCTGCACTCTCATCACAGGCAGTAATGAATGTCATTGTGAGATAAGCCATTAGGAGTTGGGATTTTACTGACTTAGAGTCTGAGCTGCATTATAGACACAAAGGTCCTGATAATGCAAAGGACTGACACGACTGTTCAAAGAGATTATCAATGAAGTAGGCACAGAGCCAGGGGAAACAGAAACACCGTGTAATTCTGACCTCTCACACCATTGCCACCTGCTGTCCGCGTCCCTTTCACAGCTCTCAAAGCATGATTTGCCCTGGACAACCCCACCCTTTACAGATGAGGAAACCAGTGCTCCGAGAGGTGAAGTCACCTAAGATGACTCAGCTAGTGAGGGGCAGAGCCCAGAGGTGGACCCATGTTGTCTGCTGTCCAACAGGGAGCATTTCCCTGTTCGGTGGTCCTCGGCTGGACCAATATTGCCGAAAAATCTAACCGTTTGATTGTGTGGACTACAGGATGATGATGTCAGTTGAATTCACTCATCAGACAAGCCCCTGCTTCTCCCTTAAATAAGAGCAAATGGGAGGTGGAAACTGAGGCAGAAGCTTCTGGACAATAGTGCCAAGACTGTGGAGGCTCCTGCTTTAAGGGTCAGTCAGAACTATTACTATAACATCATTCATGGTCACCGACCACAGGCCATGGCACTGTTGGGATGGTCTAAACTTCCACCCAAGCCCCTAGGCAGCTACAAGGGCACCCCATCCCTCCACTCGAGAGAGCATGGGACACAAGGGAGGAGCAAGGGAGACAGAGTGTATGCCGGCTCCTGGGAGCGCCCCCACCCCCGGCCTTCCTGGAATGGGGTGAGCAGTTTCCCAAAAGAGAAAGCGCTTTGGCCCTTCATGCCCTGGAATGGTTGACCTTTCTCTTTTTATGCTGAGACTCAAAGGGCCACGTTTAATCTAGAGAAGTCTTTGCACTTGGTTATTAGACAAGAGTGAAGTCAGCAAGGGCTAATGCAGACTATTCCCCTCCGTGCACGTGGTCAGGGCAGCTGCCAAGAAAAGGGCGTTTGCAGCCAAGGTCTGCCTGGGGCTCCGGCCTCAACACCGGGGGTGTCAATTGGGGTCATCGCTGCAGCCAGTGCTCTGCTCTGGATTCTTTTTTGCTTTTGTTTTTTGTTTGTTTGTTTTTTTTTTATTGAAGTATAGTTAATTTACAAAGTTGTGTTAGTTTCTGGTGTACAGCATAGTGATTCAGTTATACATAGATATATTCCTTTTTACTAGACGTTATTACAAGATATTGAATACAGTTCCCTGCGCTATACAGGAGGACCTTATTGTTTATCTGTTCTGTGTATAGTAGTTTGTATCTGCTAATCCCAAACTCCTAATTTATCTCTCCCTCTCCCTTTCCCCTTTGGTAACCATAAGTTTGTTTTCTATGTCTGTGAGTCTGTTTCCATTTTGCAAATAAGTTCATCTGTGTCTTTTTTTAGATTCCACATATAAATATCATATGAGATTTGTCTATGTCTGATTTACTTCACTTAGTATAATAATCTCTAGGTCCATCCATGTTGCTGCAAATGGTATTATTTCATTCTTTTTTATGACAGAGTAATATTCCATTATATATATTACATCACATGTTCTTTATCCAATCACCTGTCGATGGATACTTGGGTTGCCTCCGTGTCATGTAAATAGTGCTGTTACGAACACTGGGGTGCATGTACCTTTTCGAGTTAGAGTTTTCTCCAGATATATGCCCAGGAGTGGGATTGTTGGATCATATGGTAAGTCTATTTTTAGTTTTTCAAGGAACCTCTATACTGTTCTCCATAAGGCTGCACCAATTTACATTCCCACCAACAGTGTAAGAGGGTTCCCTTTTCTCCACACCCTCTCCAGCATTTATCATTTGTGGACTTTTTAATGATGGCCATTCTGACTGGTGTGAGGTGATACTTCATTGTAGTTTTGATTTGCATTTCTCTGATAATTAGCAGTGCTGAGCAGCTTTTCATGTGCCCCTTGGCCATCGGTAGCCTGAATTCTTTCTTCCCACACAGACTGCTGTGAATCTGGCTCCGACATGCCCAAGTCTAGATGTGTGGGGCCCCAGTGAACACAGTTGGTTGAGGACAGCAAAGGAATTGCAGTGTCCTCAGCCCTCTCTAGAACTGGAGAAGGGTCTGGGAGACTGCCTGACTATAGGGCCCAAATTTCCCTGTTCCAGTGCTTCCAAAGCCTTCCTGCAACCCTGACTGGAGAAACAGAACTTCTCAACATGGTCTATAAGGCCCCACCCAGCTGGGGCCCAGGGTTGCTCTAGCCTCACTTCATCCCACTCCCCTCACTGCATCTACTCCAACCACACTTGCCTCCTGGTCATGCTAAACTGCCCACCCCTGGGCCTTTGCACATGCTGTTCTCTTCACCTGGAACATTTTTTTTTTCTTCCCTCTCACCTGAGAATCTCCCATTCATCACTTTCTCGAGACAGTCTTCCCTGACCACTTACTATAGCTGTAACTATACATGCAGGAGATGATTGATTTTTATACTGTGTGTTCCCACTGTAGTCTAAGCTCCAGGAGGGCAGAATCAGGAATCCTACCTGATTCTTCCCTCCTAGCACAGCATCTGTCACAGAATGAATACCCAGTAAATACTGAGTGAGTGAGTAAATGAACAGAGTTTCAACAGTGGTTACCATAGATGCATAAGGCTCTGTCAATGTAAACATTACCTAATTATCCAAATGTTCAAGGCGGGGTCTCGCTAGTTTGAGGGATCACAGAGCTAAGAGTTGGTCCAGAGAGCACTTTTGAGGGATCTAAGTTAAAGCAACAAAGGAACCACATATCAATGTCAAGGTTGAGAAAGATGGAGAGGAAAGCAGGTCTTGGGACGTGGGGGAGCGGGCAGAGAGAAAGTGGAGAGGACAGAATGGACCCAACTCTTTCCCCTCTCACTGCCAGCCCCACTCCAATTCCCAGAAACACCCCTCATCTACATGTCTGAGTGTGGTGGGTCTGCCAGTGTCTCCCCCCACAATAGATTCTCCCATCTTCCTTTAGTAATTGAACCTAAAATGTCGGTTTTGTCCACGGCTGCTCAGACTACATTTCCCGAGGCTGAGAAAACCTCTGTCTCGGTCCATTCCCACTGCCTTGTATTGGGCACAGCCAACCCACAGAGCGAGGGAAAGGGAAGGAAGGAAAATTTATGGTACAACTGACGGGGATGAAGGTTATGAATGGGTGGACGTCCGGCCACCCACCCATCACACCCACCGAGAGAAGCCTCAGGCTGGGGGACTCAGGGGCCGAGTCCTCACTGCAGGACTCACTCCGGCCCCCACCATCAGGCCTAGTGGAGCCATCAAATAAATCCAACATTTAGAAAAGCGGGGCAGGGGATTCAGCAGACACTTTCCTGAAATGCAATGGTAATAAAAGAGAGAAATGGGCCAGCTCAGTCCAGATACCCAGCACCAGAGAAGTAATTATCCCACTTTCTGGTCTTCGGCAAGGATGCCAGTGGCAGAAGCACCTGACCAGGTAATCCATCAGCCTCAGATTTATGGACTCCCTGGGAACCCAACGTATAAAGTCTCCTCTCCAGTTCACTTGAAACAACACTATTTAGATTTTGTCAAGATTATAGCTCTTCTCTGCCATCCCTGACTGAGGAGGCAGGCACCACAATGTGTGGCACAAACTGAATGTTGATTGGCCGGCACCAACCCTGAAGAAACATCTCTGCAAATGAGCCCATTGTTTCCAACTTCCCAAGACCTCCCCAGGGCCATGGTTTCCTCCTGTGAGTCCCTTGAGCTGCAGGTGTCACACTAGGCAGACAGAGAGCCCAGCTGCATGACCATAAGGAATAAGGCTGTGTTGTGTAGAAGATGCCACAAGCCTCTGTTTCCTCATCTGTGAAATGGGAATCACAGCATGGGATGATGAGGGCTCTCATTTTCTTTACTGTTTAAAAAATTATTTTCAAAATGAGACTATTTTTCTCATGCATGGAGAAACCTAAGCACAACAAGACATAAATAAAATGAGGGTAGGCATACACACCCCACTGACTGGCAGGGAGAGTTGAACTGAATGATACTCAGGATGCCCAAAGCACAGGGCTGCACACGGGCTGAGCGCACAGGGCCTGTGGCTGCCAGGCTGCTCCGATGACTGTGACTGATGCTGGTTGTGGCTGTTGGAAATCAAGGTTCTTGGCAGGGTGTTGACTGTGTCACACTGGACAGGAAGGACGACCTCTCTGATCCATCTCTCAAATAAGAAAGACACTGTTTTCCAGCCTAGAGGCAGGGGGATGGACTGCAGACCTTTTCATGCCATTTCCAGTCCCTGAAACCCCTGTTTGTGAGTCCCCATGGGGATGGTGACCTTTAATGTTAACTGTTCAGGAGGACGAGACATGGTTGCAGGGGTCTCTTCACTTCTCTGTGGTCCAGTGCCTTCACTCACTCACTCATCCACTCATTCATTTATTCATTCAGGCGCCTAGCAGCATTTGTTTAGCACTTTATAAGCCATGCCCTGGTCCTCGGGAAGCTTGTGGGTGAGAAGCACACAGAAGCAGACGAGTCTGGTGCAGTGGGAGGTGCCTGCAGGGACATGTGGGGGCTGGGGAGCTCTAAACAAGGTTTGCCTGAATCTGCCTGGGGAGGGCAGGCAAGTGTCACAGAAGAGGTGATATTGACTGAGAAGGGGCAGGGGGAGTTTGTTGGGCTGTCATGGTGGAAGAGCACTCCAGACAGAGGGAACAGCATGTGCAGAGGCTCAGAAGCACTTAGCCTGTTCAAGGAAGAACCCATGGTCTGGAATGGCTGGAGGATGTGGTGTGTGTTTAAGGGATGGAGCAGAGGTAAGAGATGAGGCTGGAGAGGCCAGTGCCTGGGGTCTCTTCTCTCTGTTTTCCCATGAATGATGCCTAGAGAACTTCTATCTATGTCTGAGTTCAAGTCCCAGCTCTTTGCTCTTTTTTTTTTAAATTAAAGTGTAGTTGATTTACAATGTTAGTTTCAGTTATATAGCAAAGTGATTCAATTATACATATATATACATATATTTTTTTCTTTTCAGATTCTTTTCCATTATATGTTATTACAAGAAATTGAATATAATTTCCTGTGTCCACTGTCTGTGGCTCCCATCTTTCTAAGCTCTCTTATCTGACAGGACAGCCTTATCATTTATCTGGAGCCTCCAGGACTAACTGTGCCCTGAGCTGCAACCAGCTGGTGTCTGAGCCTTGAGAAACACGGGCTTGCCTAAGGCAGCCTGAGGGGGCAGAACATGCCAACGTGAAGCCCTCCTGATTTCCTTCTTCTGCCGCGAGGAGAGAGAGAAGGAATTAACAGCCAGAAGTGGTGAAAATAAAACATGAGCATATGGCCATTCACAATAGCATCATAAATGAGAAAATACTTAGGAATAAATTTAATATCGGAAGGGCAAACCTTGTGCACTGAACACTATGAAACATCGCTGAGATCAATTAAAGAAGATCTAAATAAATGGAGAGATATTTCACATTCGTGGGCTAGAAGACTCCAAATTGTCAAGTTGGCAATTTTCCCCAAATTGATCTACATATTCAATGTAATCCCTATAAAAATCTCAGCAAGCTTCTTTTTATAGAAATTGACAAACTGACTCTGAAATTTATATGGAAATTCAAAAGACTGAGAATAGACCAAACAATTTTGAAAAAGAACAAAGTTGGAAGACCAGTAGCTACAATCTGACTTTAAAACACACTGTAAAGCCACAGTCATCCAGATAGTGTGGCATGGGTGCAAAGAAAGGCATATAGATCAAAGAAAAGAAATTGACAGTCCTAAAGTAAGCCATTCAATTTATGGTGAATTGATTTGCAACCAAGGTACAAAGACAATTCAATGTCTTATTGAATCATCACAGCACCTTTGTCCATTCATTCAAACAATCTTGTTGATGAATGGTGCTGGGACAGTTGGCTATTCATACGAACTTAAACCCTCACTTGATTCTATACACAACAGTTAATCCCAAATGGATCAAAGACTCAAACATAAGAGCTAAAATCATAAAAGTTCCAGAAAAAATAACAAGGGAATAAATCTCCGTGACCTTGAAGAATTCTTCCTTTTTGGAAGAGACCAAAAAGAAGATCTATTTTTTTTTAATTTCACTTTATCAAAATTAAAAACTTTTGTTTCAGAGGACACCATTAAGAAAATGAAAAGACCAAGCCACAGAGTGGGAAGAAATATTTGTAAATCGCATACTGATAAATGTTATATCCAAAGTATATCAGTATCACTTATAATTCAATAATAAGAAGACAAACAACCTAATTTAAAAATAGGCTAAAGACTTGGGTAGACACTTCACCAAAGAAAATTTGAGTGGCTAATTAGCTTATAAAAACATGCTCAACATGTTCAACTCATGAGATTACTCATTAGGTACAAGCAAACCCAGGCACAGACCTTACAGCAGTCACAAAAATTAGCTCAAAACTAATGTAAAATGTAAACTATAAAATTTCTAGAAGAAAACAGGAGAAAATCTAGGTTACCTTGGGTGTGGCTCTAAATTTATAGGTATAACAAAAGCATAATACATAGGAAAAAATTGAGAAGGTATAGTTAATTAAAATTAAAAACTTCTGCTGTGAGAAAGGCACTGTTAACAAGAATAAAAATATAAAGCAGAGTCTGGAAGAAAATATTTTCAAAACACATATCTGGTAAAATATTTGTCTCCAAAATATATAAATAACTCTTATAACTCAACAATAAGAAAACAAACAACCCAATTTTAAAAGTGGGCAAAAGTTCTGAACAGATACTCCACCAAAGAAAATATACAGATGGCAAGTAGGCATTTGAAAAGAGGCTCAACATCATATAGCAATAGGGAATTACAAATTAAAACAACAAAAATAACACCGTCTACCTACTAGAAAAGCTAAAATCAAAAAAAAAATATCTGATGATTCCTGGCAAGGACGTGGAGCGATAGGAGCTCTCGTTCACCACGATGGGGATGCAAAATGGTACAGCTACTTTAGAAGACAGTTCAGCAGTTGTTCACAAAGCTAAACATACTCTTACCATACAATCCAGTAGTCACACTCCTAGGTATTTGCCCAACTGATTTGAAAAGTTATGTCCACGCAAAACAAAACACTCGTGCAAATATTTACAGCAACTTTATTCATACTTGCCAAAAACTGTAAACAATCTTTGATAGGTAATATGGATAAACAAACTGTGATACAGCCATACAAAAGGATGTTATTCAATGATTAAAAGAAATGAGCTATCAAGCCATGCAAAAGCATGGATGAATTTTAAATGTCTATGGCTAAGTGAAAAAAGACTCTCTGACAAGGCTGCATACTCTATGTTCCACATTTATGACATCCTGGAAAAGACAAAACAATGAAGATGGTAAACAGACCTGTGTCTCCATCATACATGATTGCACATCTCAAAGACACCGCAAATATAATTTGTCAAAAGTAGAACACTCAGTCTTACCTTCCACACCTGGTGCTTTGTTGTCACCATCTCTGTGGATGGCACCTCATTCATTCAACCAGTTATTCAAGTAAGAAACCCAGGAGTCACCTTGAGACGTCCCTCCCCCATCACCTCCAACACCCAGCCTCTCACTAGGTCCTGATGATCCTAGTTCATAAGTGTCTCTCAAATCTTCCTACTTCACTGCTTTTCTGTGTCCACTTCCTCAAACCCAAATCCATCATCTCTTGTCTGCATGACAGTCCTGCATCCGCTCTGGCCACCCCCACTCCAATACATTCTGCTTTTATCAGCTATTCTGATGCTGGGAAGGCAATTCTGATGACGGCATCTCTCCACTTAGAGACACTTCAGTGGCACCCTGTTTCTCTTGAGTTAAAACAGAGCTCTTTTCTGGGGGAACTATATTCAATTTCTTGTCATGAGCCATAACAGAAAAGAAACTGAAAATATGTATGTATGTATATATGTATAACAGAATCACTTTGCTGTACACCTGAAACTAACATTGTAAATCAACTACACGTCAATAAAAAATAAGAATTAAAAAAAATAAATAAAAACAGAGTTCTTTGGTCTCTAAAGCTTCATAAGATTCAGGCCCTGCCCTTTCTTTTGGTCAACTCACAGCACAATCCCTCTCTCCACCCTAGGCTCTGGCCTTCAGTTTTTTTACCATGCCACACCCCCATCCCACCACAGTGCCTTTGCACATGCAGTTCCCTCCTCTATGATGGGTCATTCCTGACGGCCACACCACCATCCACCTCAGCCGCACGCAATGCTCGTGGAACCAAACCTACTCTCCTGCAGGAAAATAAATAACAGGAAACCTATCACTGGAACCCTAGCCCAGGGATTCACAGCCCCCAAACAGCAGAGGTATGAGCAGTGCCTAAAATAAGGAAGACAATTTGGGGCTAAAATAAAGGCAGGATCTGTGCCTGGTAGGGTTCCTGAGGACTCTAACTCACTCTTTACCTGCCTCCTCTGGCTGTACCGAGGAGTTGTTTTCATTAATACCTTTTTATGGTAGCTTCAAAGATTATTATGTCAATATGTTATCCAATGTTTGTAGGAAGAGGGCAGAGTAACGGTTCCCCCTGCCATCCCTCAGCTACCCTTCTGTCTATAGTTATGACTCTTCTGGCTGCCCACCCACCTGCCCCCGGCCTGAGAGATGTTGAAGACAAACACAGCTGAACTTTAGTTTAAGCAGCGAAAACAGAATTTATTCAATAATACTGACACTAAGGGAAAGAGCTGAGCCCCGTCCCCATCTGTGCAGAGGTGATCGGATGGTTTAAAGGGAGAATGATGGAGGAGGAGGGGAAATGGCAGGGGCTTGAGCAGAGTCCAGGAAGTGAAACATGACAAACACTGGGAAGGAAGTTTGGTCCATGTGAAATCCAATTGGGTTTGCTAAGCAGTGCTTAGCAAGTTGGGTTCCTGCCCTCCCCCAGAAGTTGGCAGACAGCAGTTGAATCTTCAGCTGTTGGCTGAAACAAACGCTAACTTCTTTTGGCAGCTTGGAGTGTTCTCAGGCAGGCCCTCTAAGAGCAGCGAGGGACATCCTAGGGGTGTCGCCTTGAGCTGTTAGAAACTATGTTAGTGTTTTGTTCCATTCTTTATGGGCTAAGTTTAAGCCTAGTGGAGAAGAAGGCTCAGAGGAGCCAAGCTAGAGTTTGATCTTTTGTCAGAAACCAGGGGCACGTCTTCATTCTGGGCTGCCAGTCCAATCTGCTTATGATGCTTAGGACTTTGTTAAATTTCCTGTGGCATCAGTTGCCCAGGTACGTTCTTTGTCAAAGCCTTCTCTGTGAGAGAGCAGACGGTGCCAGTTTCCTCTGGAACATGGATCTGAGGCATCTCTGTTCCTGCACAGTGCCAAGCACAGTGCCCAGCTCTTAGTAAGAACTTGGGAAAATACTGGTTGAATTGGACAGAACTTGAAACAGAAAGTGAATGTGTTTTTAAGGGTTGCACTGGAGCACAAAAGAAATGGGTTTATAAATCAAGAGCATTTTCTGTAGGCCCCTGGAGAGGGCAGCATTTCAAGGAAGGCTTTGGCAAATCTTTTTTGTAAAGTGTGGAATTGCTTTCCATTGTAAAAAGTTCTTATCTGCAAGGCTGTTTCACATATAGATCCTAGGGCGGAGAGGAGAGAAGGTTTCAGAGAGGAGTGAGCAACTGTTCCAAATATTGATAAGTCAAATGTCTTTGAAAGTTGACCGCTGGGTTTATCAAAGCATAGTTAATTGGTGAACTTGGCAAGAGCTGTTATGGTGGAGTGTGAGGGGATGAAATCCAGTGAAGGTGGAGGGAAAAGAAAACGGGAGGAGGGAAATTAGAGATAGCAGTAACGGTGACTCTTTGTTTTACTGTGAAGAGAAGCCAAGGTAGCAGAAGAGGTTTTGTGTTTTGTTTTTAATTGAAGTGTAGTTGATTTACACTATTGTGTCAGTTTCTGGTGTACAGCAAAGTGATTCAGTTATACATATATACATATTCTTTATCAGATTCTTTTCCACTGTGGTTTATTACAGGATACTGAGTATAGTTCCCTGTGCTATACAGTAGGACCTTACCATTTATCTTTTTTTTTATTGAATTATAGTCAATTAACATTATGTTACTATCTGGCATACAGCATAGTGATTCAGATAGATAAAGATAGATAGATAGATAGATAGATAGATAGATAGATAGATAAATAGATAGATAGATACTTTTTCATATTCTTTTTCATTATAGGCCATTACTGAAAATAGTTCCCTGTGCTATACAGTAGGACCTTGTTGTTTATTTGATACTTAGTAGTTAGGATTTATCCTTCTCCACCCTCATTCCCCCCTGGTAACCATGAGTTTGTTTTCTATGTCTGTGTGTCTGTTTCTGTTTTGTAATTCTCTCTGCCTTTTTTTTTAGATTTGGTGGGTAGGAAGTAATTAGACTTATTTATTTTCAGGGGAAGTACTGGGGATCAAACCCAGGACCTCGCGCATGCTAAGCATGTGCTCTACCACTTGAGCTACTTGAGCTATATATCCTCCCCTCTGTTTCTGTTTCGTAAATAAATTCATTTGTATCCTTTTTTTTTTTTAAGATTCCACACATAAGTGATATCATATGGTATTTTTCTTATCCTTTTTGGCTTACTTCATTTAGAATGACAATCTCCAGGTCCATCCATGTTGCTGCAAATGGCATTATTTCATTCTTTTATATGGCTGAGTAGTATTCCACTGTGTAAACATACAACATAGCAGAAGAGGTTTGATATCAACTTGTTTTATTTGGCAAAGTTACACAGTTAATGGTGTGTCTGTACACTATTTGGAATGATCTGGGAGAGATGGGAATTTTGATGATGTAGGCAAGAAGGGGACGGGATCTCAAGCACAAATGGCCTTGGATAAGGGACGTAGAGTTCATGTGGTCCAAGGGCCGCAATGCCTAGGGAGTTTTCCTGAGAGATCCCAATACAGGCACACACCCTTCTAGATACTTATCTGAATATAAACCAAAATTATTAGAATCTTTATCATGCTGTTCATATTTTTCAGCAACCTCCTTTCTTTATTCAAAAACACATCATGAAATTCTCCCAAGTTAGAGCATAGAGGCCAAATTCAATCAACTTAATGGCTGCTTATTATTCAATGGTATGAACGTGCCATAATTTAGGTAACCAACCTCCTACTGATGGGCATTTAGATTTCTCCAATCTTGCTATTACAAATGACATGATAGTGAAGATCCTTACATAGCTCTGTATTCTAGAGTATTTCAGAATGGTCGACTCCTAGAAGTTAAATTGATGAGACAAAGGGTATACGCATTTTGAATTTTAATAGATGCTATCCAAGTGTCCTCCACTAAGGTTACCCCAATGAACATCCCATCAGTAGGATATGAGAGAGTGAGTGTAACTCTAGAAGGTTGGTTTGTGTTTGGACTTTCCATAACAGAGCTGTTCAGCCTGAAAATACATATGTGTCAAAATCATAAGTAATAAACCACTGCCGTCTCATCTCCAGGCTGCAGGAATGTGCTGACCCCAACTGGTCTCAGGAGATGGAGAGGCAGAGAATTGGGACAGTGAGAGAGGAGAGAGCAGACAACTGGGTGGGTCTGGGGGGAGGGGAGGAGTTTCCTGGGGGAACTGCTGGGTGCTCCGGGGCAGGGAGCTGGGCTCTAGCTTCTCAAACCACTCCTGTTGGGTCCCTGGCAAGTAGACCAGGCTTTCATTGCCCAATCTCAACAAATGTGCTTGTGCAGATCCAAGGAGGTAGCAAATATAAAAATGATACTGTAAACTCTGGAGCAGAGACTGCAGGCTGCCCACTGATAGTCACCTTCGTCTTCTTTCTTACTAACGCAACCCCTATTTGGCCAGGGACAGCAATTTCCCCTACTTGAAAACATTACATTTCCCGCCCTTCTTCAGGGAGTCATGTGACACAGTCCCCACCAGTGAGACGGGACCCAGGTTGCTGCTGGGCATTCTGGGAAACCCCAGCCGGGCTTCCCTTGGGCCGCCAGCTGCTAGTCCTAAAGGGATTCCAGCAGCCTGGGTGGAGCCACCAGGCCATGACCTCAGGGCGGCCCACAGCCCTGAGGGTGCCAAGGAGAGACAGAGGGAGAGGCTGGATTGATGGCATCTTGAAGCTGCTTGGCCTTCATTACCCCTCACCCCTCCACCAAGACGTCTCATTGGGTGAGAAAAATAACCCTCAGATTTGTCTAGGCCTCTGTTGGTTAGGTTCCCATCGCTCTCGGGAAGGCCCTTCCTAACTATACAAATGGAAGCGTGCGGGGTGACAGGGCAGCAGACTGGACTCCAGGAAACCTGGCACACCCCCTTCACAACCGACCGGCTGTGTGAGCTGGCCTCCCTCATCTGTAACTAGGGCAACAGTCCAAGGGACGCTAGACTTGCAGGGATCAAAGGAGGATAAAGTGAAATAAACTCTTTGAAAGCTTCTGTCCTGAGACACAGTGGGGCTGGGAGCTGGTTCTGATCTCTGACTGGTCGGCGGTTTACCTTGGACAACCCTCAACCACTTTCTGACCCTCTGTTGTTTCATGTTTAAATAGGAGAGTGGATACACTTTGTAAAGGATGACACTGTTTAAGGGAGAGGGGTTGTCAGTGTGTAGGTACCGACTTCAGGATGGTTGACCGTCCCAGCCAGGGGCCATGAAGATGACAGCTCAGGACTCACGTAGTCAGCAAGGCCAGTGGGGCAGTGGGAGAGCATCAGGCTAGGAGCCAGGAGCCCTTCCACCTGGGCCGCTCTGCCTGCCTTGGAATGCCCCTCCACTCCTGGGCTGCAGTTTGCCCCCTATAAAATGCAGGGTTTTGACCATGAAGAGCCTCACCATGTCTCAGACACTTGGAGCTAATTTTTCTGCTTTCACAGACCTGCAGGGAGGCAGGGTCAGGTGGCAGAGACTGAGGGCAGCTACCCATCAGGAGCGTGAAGTGTGAGGAGCCCCAGATCCTCTGAGAGAGTCTCCAGCAGGATCCAGCTGGATGGATCTACTGAGACACCTGCCCATGCAGGGGAAGAGTGCAAGGGCAAAGAGGTGATGAGGGATCCCTTTTTCCACTCACCCAGGGCAGGGTGGACTCTGGCCCATGCAGGCTGTCCTGCTTGGTTTGGGCGAGAACAAGTCTGGCCTTTCAGATTTCACCGTAATTCAGCAGCAGCCCTGAGCAGATGGACACCCGCTGGGATGTCCGCTCTCTAGGAAGACCTGAGTCTTCTACTGATGAGCTGTGTGACCTTGAGACAATCACTTAACCTCTCTGGGTCTGTAGCCAGATTTCTAAATGTAAGGATGTCAAAACAGGTGCTTTTGAAGATGCTTCCAAAGTTAAAATATAAGATTCTGAATTTAGGGTAATAATAGTTACATTCTCATTAGACTATTCAGAAGATGAAATGACATCAACCAGTCTTGCTGGATGTTAGGCTTTTCTCCCCCTCTTCCACCTGATTTTGTACATTTGCTTTTCTTGCCCTCCATCCTGAGCTCCTGGGAGGGTATCTGTGGACTGTTACCACCCAGTACCCTGGCACTCTATTACTAGTAAAGCTGTAATTTCCTTCAGAATTCCCCACCCCCTACTCTCAGCCGATCCCAGGCTTAGGCTGGATCAACCCCTCTCCCAGATTGCAGGAGGGTCCCTGATTGGTCAGCCAATCACCACATTCCCCCTCACTGACCTTCCTGATTGGTTCAGGGAGAGGTGTGTGGCCCTTGGAGCCAATGGGATTCGGCTCTGGACTTTTGATTATTTGTGTGGGAAGCTCTCTCTTCCCTGCTAGACTCTGGTCTGGATGGAAAACTACCTGGTTTCCAAGAAGGAGTATCTGAGCATGGCCTTGCTTCGGGGAAAGATGCTGAAAGATGCAGAAGGTCCTGGTGGCATCGTTTGAGCCCCAGCAACGAGGTCTAAGGTCTAAGGGTCCTTTAGGCCCCTCCTCATCCCTGAGCTTGTCAGTGGCATAAAACCAATAAATCCTTTCTAATCTCAAGCCAGGTTGCACTGAGGTTTCTGTCACAAGAAAAGAAAGCCTAATGGCTGCCTCCCCTCCAGCATCTAAGTCTCGAAGCTGAGAGCAGCACAAAACATCACTGTGTCAGCCTCTCCCCCAGGGGTGTCAGTCCAGTTCATCTCCTGCTCCCCTCCCCTTCTCCCCATTTTCTTCCCTCCCACAGAGGAAGCTGCAGAAACCACCCCGTAATGGCATCTCCAAGGGCGAGGGTATATTATCCCCAGAATCTAATGAACCAAGCAGCCCTGCCACTGCCAGACCCGCATCAGGCAGTGACCGTGAGGGCTGCTGACTCAGCACTGTGGGTTCCTGGTGCTGGCTTGCCTTCTTCTGGCAGAAGGGAGTTTTGAGCTGGGAAGCCACTGGTCATATTTAAGGTGGGGGTTGGGGAGGAGCCATCACACAGAACCCTCTAGAGTCAAGGCTCTGGGAGGGGTCTTAGAAGTGACCTTGCTCTGCAGATGTACAGAGAGGCTGAGTGACTTGCCCCACTACCTCCTCTCGCTCTGCCATGGTATCCTCCCAGGATTAGACCCGTTTCCTCCCCAGGCCCTAAGCAGCCCCTGCATAGAACCCTCACTGTCTCCCAGAGTCAACACGACACTGAACACTCCCAGTTACGTACCAAGTCTTCTCAGTTCTTCTTCCATCAGCGGGTCCTGCGTGGGAGGATGCAGAGGGGATTGGATGGGCACTGCGGGGTCTGCTGCACCCTCACTCCTAGGGCCTGAGCTGAGCTCAGGGCTCAGGCACTGCTCCTCCTCTCAGATCTTATGGATGCTCTTCTTCCCCCGAGTCAGGATCCCCACCACCACCTGCTCCTGGCCCCGCTGGTGGGTGGAGCTCTGCCTGCCTGCAGGACACACCCCTGCCGTATTTTGTTGCTGGAGGGCCTGGGCTGACCTTGCTGGTCCTCTCACACCTGCCCCCAGTTTCTCTAAATGCTGAGTCTCGCTTGCAATCAGCTACAGCCAGGGCTGCCTCCAACGCTCTCTTGTCTATTTGAGCAAGAAAATCTATTGCCCACATCCCTGAGTCTCCATGTTTGATCCACCTCGATGCAGACCCACCTGCCCAGGGCCTCCTGAGACAATCAGCAGTGAGACAGATGAGGGCTAGAAGCCAGGGCTCCCCATCACTGCCTCCACCCAGTTCAGCACATTGTCTGGCACCCAATTCAAGGCAGCAGCCACTTGTCTGAGCAGCTGCCTTGTGCCAGTCACCATGCTGAGAGCTTCCCACAGCCCCTCTCCTGTGACCCTCACAATTTCCTGTGAAGGAGGGTTCATCAGCTTCACCTTCCAAATGCGGGAACTGAGGACCTGCCCCAAGGTCACCCACCTGATCCTAAGACACCTGAAGGAGGTGCACATACATCCCATACCCTCCCTCCCACCGCCCCTGGCTGCATGGATGTGGTTTTTAACCTCCAGGTACAACCCGCCCTGCAGTCCTCTTCCCAAATCCTTCTTGGCCATTGTTTACCTGGAACCATCCCATGAATCCTGCCAAGTAAATGTCAGAGATCATCCCTGGGAACTGGAGGCCAGGACCAGCATGTGGCCAGCAGACCCCCAGCCCTGCTCCCGAGAGGTCCTTGTTTAACCTAAGTCACCAGGGCACTGCATCTGCCCCACTTTGGACTTTGCAACAATGACAGGAGGGCTTGTTATCAAAACCGATTTGTGGGGGTTGAAACAAGGCTTCAGATGAAGATCTCAGCGGTGGGGCCACAGGACCCAGGCAAAAATGCAAGGCCATCAGCTGTTGGGTAAAGCACAATGGCTATCATGAAATTTTAATTAAACTCTTACTTGCATGAATAATTAAGCATGAGGGTCAAGTGCGCGGACTCCCTCGGGCCTGCTCTGGAAGGAAAGCTAGGACAACCTCGGCTTCAGATGCAGGGCTCGGGGGGAGTCTGCAAATGCCCAGGGACCCGGGGTCTTCTCCCGTGCTGGCCCCAGGAGCTGCCCCCATTCTGCCACATTTCCTGCTCTGCTTGGCCCCGCAGGAAGTGGCAGGTGAGAGAGACGGGAGGAAGAGACAGAAAAGCAACAGGGGTTGAGGGTTGTAGTCGGGGTTTCCACTGAACCTAAGGTATAAGTCATGATTCTGCAGCTTGCTAGCTGCACCATCTTTAACAACTCCCTCTTTTCAACTTCAATTTCCTTCTCTGAAAAATGAGGACTGTAACTCTTCATCTTTTTAGAAGCATTGATTATTTTCATCCCTCACTGCTCAGCCCACAGCCCTGAGAAGTTATTCTTCCCCCACCCACCATCACCAGCAGTCCTCAGCTTATTAACAGTATTGAGGTGGATACTGGTCCACATTGGACAAATTAGCAGATATTCTCTCCCAGGAATCTCAGTTTGGAACGTGGAGACAGTCACTGAGCTGTAGGACCCAGCTGGAAGAGCATTGTAGCAAGGGTATGTGGGGGCCACCAAAATGGTGCAGCCGTGGTGGGTCAGAGCGAGCAGAGAAGCCAATCTACAGCATGAAGGTAGAAGATGGGCAGAGGGAACCAGAGGTGGTCACCCTGCAGGTCCAGTCAGAGACCAAGGCAGACACCAAGAGACAGCGAGGGTCCCTGTCAGGTGACTCCCGGACCCCAGGACACCTGGCTGCACTTTCTACAGTTGGGGTCTGAGGAGACCCCTGTGTCCTTCCACTAAGCTGTCTGCCTAGTTGAGCTCATCTGTTTGGGTCTGTGAACCAGGTAGGGTTCTTCTGCGTTGCATACATCAGAAAGCTCAGCCCCGACTGGCTTAAGCAAAGGGGAATCCATTGATTCATGTCACGGCAACTTTCAGGGTTAGGGTTGGTTTCAGAGACAGTTCAGTGGGTTCCCCAGTGATGTCCCCAAGGCCTGGCTTCTCTCTGCTTCTCCTTCACGCATTGTCTCCTTTCATAGACGACACCTAAGATGGCGGCAACAACTGTAGACTGTGAACTTCCAGGTTCAAATTCAGTGGCAAAAAGCAAGAATCTCTTTTCCAGAAGCCCCATTGCATCTCATTGGTCCTACTGGGTCCTATGCACCCCCTGAGCCAACTACTAGGACTGAAAAAACCCACTGCACAGACTGGCGTAAACGTTGGCCCACCTCTGAGCTAGGAGGCCACCTCACCCCCAGACTGAGAGTGGGAAAGGGAGTGATCCACAGACGAAGCCATCTCAGCTGCTGCGGGAAGAGGGCGACGGGCGAGCAGCCTTGCTTGTGGATGCCCAAAGACAGGATGCCAAAGGGACGGGGAGGGGAAATGAGGTCCCTGGGAAATGCATCTGCGCAGTGCAGGTGCCCAGGAAATGCCGACTTCTTCCCTCCTTGCCCCTAAGTTAGTAGCTTTTCTGTACAGCTGTTGAGGCTGGGACTCCAACCCCTTCTCTTCGCCTTGCAGCAACCGAGCCTTTTGAGACCTGCAGGCCAGTCTCCTCGCTGTCTTTTGCCCTTGTTTGTGACCTTCTTCTGGCTGGACCACCCACCCCACACCCTTGTCTGGTCAGTGCCTGGATTGGAGCACAGATTACTGGTTACCAAGGGTTAGGACTGGAGGCAGGGATTGTGGCAGAGAGTAGGAGGGAGGCGGGTGTGATTCTCATGATGATGGAGCTGTGGGGGTGGCCACCCCAGCCTACACAGGGGACAAAATTGTACAGAACTAAATACACACACATATCCATGAGTGAGTACAAGTGAAAACTGGGGAAATCTGAATAAAATGGGTGGGTTGTATCAATGTAAGTCTCCTGGTTGTGATACTGTCTTGCAGTTTTACAAAATGTTACCATTTGTGGAAGCTGGGTAAAGGGTACACAGGATCTCTCTTAATCCTTTATTTTTTTTTTTTAATTAAACTAAATGTCAGTTCTCCCACAAGGATAATGAATGCCTCCCCAGCTGGGGGCTGTGGTAGGGTCCCCCTTGTCAGTGTCACCTGATGGTGTGGGCGGGGCTCCCGTTAGATCCAGTGGGGAAAGTGCCTACTCTTATGCCTTCTGTTGCCAGGTTGGGGCTGACTGAAAACCCGGGCTGGAGTCTCCTTCTTCTGCAGGAAGGGGAGTCTAAGACATGCTGCCACCGTGTTGTTCCTCCAGCCCTGGGGCCCCTAACCTGACTGCTTTCCTCTGTCCACTGCTCAGAAGGCTCTTTTGGTTGTCTCTTGTGTCATTTCCACAGTTGACAGTTCTACTTAGTGAAGAGGAACAGGGAAAGACCTCTGGATTATTTCTTATAACTTCATAGGGCTCTTCAATTATCCCCTCCCCTCCAAACTGGTTAATTTTAAAAATAAAATAAATATATGCCGGGAAAAACTAAATAAAACTAATACCACCAACTTCATTGGATCATTATGAAAATTAAGTAAATTAATATATAGCAAAGAACTTAGCTCATACCTTGCATACAGCGGGTGTCTGATGGAGAGTCATTTCTTCTCCAGTAACTCAGGAATATTGTATTCCTGAAGTCTCTTGGAGCTCAGAATATATTTTTTCATAAAACTCCATTATAGTCAGTTCTACTAACTGGATTAGTCAGTCCAAAAGCCCTAATGGCTTCTACAACTACTAACCACGTTAGCAATGCTACTTTGGGGAAATGCGGTCCAGACCCCAGACACCGGCAACACATCCTCCCTTCCCTGGGCCATTCGTAAGAAATGGGGAAAAAAATTATTTTGGTTCCCGAAGCAGAGTGAGCAAAGCAGAATAAGACCAGGCTCTACAGACATGGAGGTCGGAGTCAGGGTAGATGGAGACTCCCCACCTCAGATTCACCCCTTCAGACACCAGTGGTGCCACCCGTGATTGGTTGGGGCTTACTGTGTGTCGGGCTGTGGGTGTGCCATCCCAGTAATTCTCAGCAACTCTCCAAGGAAGGGACTGGTATTAACCTGTTTTATAGTTGAGGGAACTGACACTCTGAGAAGTTAAGGAACTTGCCCAAGGTCACAGCTTGGATCTAAATCCCAGACCTGTGGCCGGCTCCAACCCCCTGCCCCTGACCCCTACCCTCACTGCCCCTCCACTCCTGGGTATCCATTGATACCTTTTAGGGCTTATCTCCTCAACCATCCTGTGAGAGTGATTAAATCACTGTCCTGCATCTACAGATGAGAAAACTGAGGCCCAGAGAGGGGAGGCAACTTGCCCAAAGTCACACAGCAGGGAAGTAGTGATCTCTGTGTGCCTGACTTCTCCTCTAGGACTCGCTCACCTGCTCCCCACCACCCTCCCACAACCATCCTCAGAGAAAAGCACAAACTGAGGCCCCCATCTCCCCGGGGGTCAGGGGGAATCTTGGGCTCACGGAGAAGCACATCCATTTGCAGTATCTCCTGTCCTTGTGGCCAAGCCCCTCTTTCTAAGTCTGCACCACATCCTCCCTTCTCCCCCTCCCCTGAGCTCTGGGGCTGTTACTTTCTTAATGTGCCTGCCTTAATTATTACCTTCAAGGAGAGACTTGATCCAGGAGGTAAACACAGAAGACCTGCCTCTGCTGCCCCTTCAGTAACACACCATGAACCTCTGCCAGGGCTGAGCGGCCCCCTGACACGGTGCATCGTCGTCCGCACAGGTGCTGGGCCTACCTGCGTGGGGAGGAAGGAAGGAGCGTGTGGCACCACATTGTATAGAGCCAAGGGGTAAATCCAGGTCTCTGGGCATAACAGCCAAGAATGGGGTGGGTTGGGGCCGGCAGAATCAGCACACAGCCAGTAGCAGCTCCAGGCTGTGGGAGGAACGTACACTGTGGGCACCTTCAGCCCCTGTGACCCAGTCACACCCAGCCTGGCCAGACCCATCCAGGGGCACTGCTGGGTGCTCAGGCATCTCCAGGGGCCCTGCTCCTAAGAAGGCACTGCTCCGCTTACCCCCTCTGCTTGGCTGTGGGACTCAGCCTTCCTCGGCCTGGCTCTCAGCTTCCCCTCGGCCTCCACTGTGGAAGAACCCTCTTGCCCGAGTGCCACGCCCCGTCCTGGATGGGAGCCTTCCTCTGACCTGGCCCCGTGGGACACACCCCCAGGACCAGCCTCAGGATGGAGCCCAGCTAGCCTGTTCCCCACCCCTCCCTCTCCCAACTCTACACCCTGGAAAGGAGAGTTCAGTGTGGGGAGAGCTTCGGCTCCCCGCAGGCTCCCTCTAGGCAGCGCCCAGGGTGGACAATGAGGTGATCCCATCACCTCTACAGGCTCTGGGACCGCACCACTAGGGCACCTGGTCTGCCACTTACTGTCTGTGTCATTCAGGCAAGTTACTAGCCTCCCCGAATCCCAGCTCCCTCATTGTAAAATGAAGGAAATGCCTCCTTTTCTCTCTATGGACCCCAGTTTTTATTTTGTCACCTGCAGAAAAAGGCCCAAACCTGTCAGTGGCTTGAACCTGTCTGTGTTCTCAGCTGGTAGACGAGCTCCACGGGGCAGGGCTGAGCCCATCTTCTCACCATCGTGTCCCAGTGTCCAACACATAGTAGGCCCTCAGTAAACACTTGTCACATCAGCGCTCGAACAAGGTGACTTCTAGCCGCCCTGCCACTCAGCATGTGCTCCGTGGACCGGCAGCAGCAGCAGCACCTGGGAGCGTGTTAGAAGCGCAGCATCCCGGGACCCACCCAGTCCCCTGCATCCGAACTGCACCTGCACGACCCCTGCACCAGGGACGGAGACCCAGCACAGAAGCCCCAGCTGAGCCCTCTCTCCACTCTCGGGGAGAGCTGGGCTGAGGAGGGTGGTGTGCAGATCTGCATGGCCTTGTAGCAGCGGGAGGACCTTTATCACTGGGGGGCTGGGAGAGTGGAGTTTGCAGATTCAGAGCCCGGATGCTCCATGCACCAGAGGCTCTTAGTGATCATAGCAGATGCTGTGGGTGCCTCGCCCATGTCCCCTGGGCACTTGCCCTCATATACTAAGTAAGGCGACCCCCTGAAGACCCCTGTGACACTGTGCCTCCTTTTTCCTCTACTAGAGATCGTGCAATGACATTCATTCACAAAACAGTCCCACTATACGCCGAGAGCTATCCCAGGATTGGGGACACGGCTCTGAGAGGGACAGGAAAAGGCTGGTCCTCCTGGAGCTGACGTTCGGTGGGGGAACAGCGTTAACAGACACACACAGCTGTGTCCAGAGGCAGGTGGTGACATGTGCTAAGGGAACCCAAGGCAGGGTGAGGGGACAGAGGTGACAGCATGTGGATCAGAGGTTGGCACATCCTCACTGTGCAGAGTCCTGCCTGAATCTCCAGTACCCACACAGAGCCAGGCACAGTCTGCCCTCAGCAAATGCCTGCTGAGTGTCCAGAGGGACAGAGCCCCTCCCCACCTCCATTTCCCAGGCAAAGCCATCACCCGCTGGAGGGAGGAGAGTGACTCAGACACCCCCCTCCCTGTGGGGACAGAGCTGGGGCGGAGGCAGAGCAGGAAATGCCGCCTGACCAGCAGAGACACTGATCCAGGACTTATGTTTGCCTGTTGAATGCAAAATGCGGGCATTAGCGAGAAGACATGCGTTCACAGAGGCCCTCTCCTCACCCTTCCCATCTTGATGCCTGACAGCCCTTTATTCCCTTGCAGCGCATGTTTCAAGCACATTGTTTTTCTCCGTCTGAAAAAGTGTAATTCATTTAAGGCTCTCACGGTTATTTCGTGTCTCCGAAGCCTACTTTTCACGGGAAGATCAATTCCAAGAAAACACTTAGAGCCCACAGAAGTTAGGGCCATTAACAAGTGCTAAGTGGCCAGTCGCTCACAGAGGGGGCCTTTGACTAAGACAGAGAAGTGATAACTCTGCCCATGGAGCCCCGGGACAAGGTTCTGTGAGCCTTTTCTTTCTCCTCTGCCTGAAATTAAAGTTCATTTTGGAGATCAAAGAACATCAAAGGGCAGACAACCAGACAGTCAGGCGTTGTAGACTTAGGAGACCTCCCAGATCACTCCCTGGAAAGGGTCTCTGCTCTGTGAAGACTGTAAATATGTCAGCGATTTTGTGGATCCACGCGTTGGGGCAGTGGGAGCAGGGAACCTGAATGTGTCACCTCAGTGCGAGAGTTCACTGGGCAAAGGAAGGTCAGGTAGGAGATTGTGAATCAGCAGAGATCATTTCTGGAAGAAGAGAGAGGGCCAGGGGGAGGCGAGGAGGAGGGGCAGACCACTAACTGTCAGAGATGAATGACGGGGTTGGTTCCAAACACTCAGAGTGCTGAAAAGAGGTAACAGCCAACACCTCATCTGATGACAGATCCCTCAACAAAAATAAAATGTAATGATGTCAGCTTCCAGCCACTGGGACCTTAAATGTGCCTGACCCTTTTACCAGTGCTGTGTGTTACTTCAGTTTAGTCTTCTAATACTTTATTGAAGTATAATTGACATAAAATAACCTGCATGTATTTAAAAATATACAATTTGGTAAGTTTTGATATACATCCTTGAAACCATCACTGCAGTCATGACAACGAATGTACCCATCTTCCCCAAGATCTCTGTGTGCTCCTTTATAATCCCTCCCTCCTTGCCCTTCTCTGCCTTCCCCTGTCCCCATCCCTGGACCGCCATAGGTCTGCTTTCGGTCACTATCCATGAGTTGGCATTTTCTAGAATTTTATGTAAATGGAATCATACAGCAATGTGATCCTTTATGTCTGGCATCCGTGTAATTATTCTGAGACCCATCCACGTTGTTGCAGGCATCAACAGTTATTTTATAGCTGAGTAGTATCACATTCTATGAATATGCCAAATCCGTTCATCCATTGACCTACCAGTGGGCATCTGGGTTGTTCCTAGTTTGAGGCACTTATATTTAAAGTCGCTATGAACTTTCATGTTCCCGTTGGGTAAATAACTAGGAGTGGAAGAGCTAGACCATACGGTAGGTGTTTAACTTTGTAAGAAACTGCCGAACTGTCCTTTAAATTGATCGTACCATTTTACATTCCCACCAGCAATGTATGAGAGCTCCAGTTCTTCCATATCCTGAACAAAACCTGATAGGATCTGTCTTTTACATCTTAGCCCTTGTGATACTCCAGGTCTCTAGAGGATCTCACTGTGGTCCTCATTTGTGCTTTCCTAATCACCAATGATGTTTAGCATCTTTTCATGTCCTTATTTATTTGCCCTTCATGCGTCTTCTTTGGTGAAGTATTCAACTCTTTTGCCCCTTGTTTATTGATTGTTTGTTTTGAGAGTTCTTTATATACTCTAGATATAAATCTTTCATCAGATAAATGCTTTGCAAATATTTTCTCCCAGTCCATGGCTTGTATTTTAATTCTCTGAATATCTTTCAAAGAGTAGATGTTTTTAATTTTCATTGATTTCAATTTATCAATCTTCTCTTTTACAGATCATGCTTTTGGTGTCATATCTAAGAAAGTTTTTCCTAACCCAAGGTCACAAAGATTTTCTCCTCTGTTTTCTTCTAGAAGTTAATATTATCTTAGGATTTATATTTAGATCTGTAATCTTTTCTGAATTAAGCTTTCGTGTGATGTAAGGTATGAACTGAACTCACTTTTTTGCGTAGGGACATCCAATTGTGCCAGTACCATTTGTTGAAAAAATCATTTCTCTGCTGAATTTCCTTTGCATATTTGTCAAAATTGAGTTGTCCATATATCTATGGGTCTCTTTCTGGACCCTCTATCTTGTTCCATTGATCTTTTTGACTAATATGCCAGTATGACACTGTTTTGATTGCTTTAGCCTTATCAGTCTTGAAATTAGGTAATGTCAATTCTCCAAATATATCCTTTTCTGTTTTGACTATTCGAGGCCTTTTGCATTTCCATATGAATTTTAAACCAACTTGTAAATTTCTAAGAAAAATGTTGCCTATTGGGCTTTCAGCTGGATTAAGTTGACCCAAATAACTGACATTTACCAGGATTAGATCCTCTGACCTGTGAACAGTATATATCTCTCCATTTATTTGGATCTTCTTTAATTTCAGCAATTTTTTTTTTACTTCAGAGTATACAAGCCTTATAAATCTTTTGTCAGGTTTACCCCTTAGCTTTTAAAAATGTTTGATGCTGTTGTAAATGGTATTTTGTATTTCAGTCTCTAATTGTTCATTACTAGTAGACAGTTGATTTTTTTATATTGATCTTGTATCCTGCAACCTTGCTAAATTCACTTACTAATTATAATAATTTACAGATTCCTTCAGGTTTTCTATGTAGATGATTGTGTTCTGCACCTAACGTTTTACTTATTCCTTTCCCGTGTCAATGCATTTAATTTCTTTTTCATGCCTTATTTCACTGGCTAGACCCTTGAGTACAATGGTGAACAGAGAAGATGTTGAGGAGAAAGGACATCCTTCTCTTGTTTCTGATCTTAGGGGAAGAATATTCAGTTTTTCACCGTTAAGTGTGATATTAGCTGTTGGTTTTTATAAGTGCTTTTTATTAGTTTGCAAAAGTTCCCTTTTATTCCTAGTTTGCTGAGAGTTTTCATAAGGAATATAAATGGTAAATAATGAGCATTAAAACAAATGTGAAAAGTGATCGGAAGATGGCCATGATACTTCTTCTCTGTGTCTGTTTCCTGACCTTTGAAATACGACTTTACTTCCCTTCCCATCAAGAGGTGAGGTTTATCTCCCCAGCTCTGGAATCCGGGGCAGCCCTGTGACTTGCTTTGGCCCATACAGTATAGCAGAAGGCATACACCAGTTATCAGCTGTTTTAAAATAAACCCAAGGTTTTTAAAAAAATAAATAAATGAGGTATGGTGAGACACGCAGACACAGAAATGGTTGTCATTAAGGAAGAAACTTTATACCCACAGATCCCTAGACGTAAGAGGCACATCACACCACACAGGGCCACCAAAGGAAGTCCCAGGGTGGATCAGGAGGCAGAAGAAGGGGTGGTGGGGCACATGGCCCAGAGTCTTTATTAGGGATTTTGTGAGAAGGAATGGGTGAGGCAAGGTAGGTATGCTGAATAACCTTAAGATTAGACAGTTTGAATAATTTTAGAAGACTATGGGCTATTGGAGTGGTCCCTAGGTGTCTGGTAACTGGCTCTAGGATCATTTAAGACAGAAGAAATGTTGACTTGGTGTGTGAGAGTTTGATAAAGGAGATGGGTGGGAGTGCGAGCTCTGGACTGGTTGGTTTGTGTATCAAAGGCATCTTCATACTGGAGTCCTTTGCTACCTCTAGGAATTAGTTAGCACTAGGAGGAGAAGTCTCTCCAGGATAAAGGCCGTGATACCAGAGCATCAGGAATGCATAAGTAAGAATATATAGTCGGTACAATTAACTCCATTGTGCTCCGGCATTGTATTAAGGAACTTTTGTTGGTGATGGTGGTGGTGACTTTTAGAAAGTCGACATAAGTCGTCCTAAACAATAAGGAAAACATTTTATTATAAGAGTAGAAAGGAGGAATACAAGTTGAAGTGCAAGTTTCCATAGGTCAGCCTGTCCTAGGCTTTCCATTTATCTGGTATTAGCCAAGAAAATAGATCTGAAATTTTGGGAGCCTCTAACAGTATCTTGACTGAGTTGTAAAGGATGCTTAAAATATGATTCTGCCAATAATGACATGGCGTATTTCTCAGGTCAAGCTGGCCGGTCTGGCAGTCACGTTGTTGGATGGTATTGTGTGAAACCAAGAGCTTATGGTGTTCGTAGTGGGAGATGCCAAGTAGGAGGTCTTGACAGAAAGCTGGAGGTGGGTGGTAGGAGAAGGCACTGATGAGTGGGTGGTCCTCTCTCCAGGGGAGCGAGGGGTTGACTGATGGGAAGCAGGTGCCTCCTGGAGAAAGCAATAATCTTCATTCATTTTTAGAATGGTACAGACACTAGTAACCTCCATCAGATTTCCCTTCGGGCATGGGAGTGTAAGGGTGTACTTTTTGGCAGAGAGCATGGAGTAAACCAGAATCCATGGGCTAAGCAGATGGCAAGCTCAGAAGCACAAAAGAATTGCTAATATCAAAGGAAGAAAAGCAGAAATATCCTGTGTCCAACATATGCCTTAAGAGAGATGGTTTACGGGCAGTGCTGGGGTGGAGATTTCAGTGTCCAGGGTAGAGCTGACTCCACACAGGGGGAAAAGTCATCTCCAACAGCGAGGTCCTGAGCTGGGGCCACCTCACCCCCAGCGGTGATCTCCTGGGCCAGGGTGACGTCATCTGGGATGCGGAACTGCAGGGTCCCGTCCCAGCAGATACTCACTCGGTTTGATGTGGGTCTCAGCATTTACTGTTTTTAACTGAAACAATGGCTTACTTGGAAGGTTTGGGCCTCCAGATTGTAAACTAATGAAAGCACCCAGACCAGTAGTAATAAGATCCAGTCAAAGAAGGGTGTGCACCTGCACGTGACAGGGCTTTTGTTCTTATTTTTTGGTGGAAGTTTGCATGGTCCAAAGGGGTCCCATAACAGATAAGCATGTGCCTGGCCTGTGGAATCATCTATGGTAATGGGTCCCAGGAGAGTATGCACACTTCGTCTGGCCTTACGGGATGAGAGAAAGATCAAAAATGTGTAAAGATAGGTTAAGGCCTGGGCAAGATAGAGACTGATCTAGGGCTCCATTGTTGGATTAGAATTTGGAAAGCAAATGTTTCGGGAGACAATTATGCCTCTCCATCAAATCGGTTATCTGGGACCCATCAGGAACATGAAAGTTCTATTAAATGCCTTTTGCAAGAACTCGGTGCTGTGTACTTTGAAAAATAAAATACACGTTTCATTTTCTACAAGTAATGTCTGTAACCCCAAAGGAGGTACAGAGTGTTTATGGTGAGGCCTTGTACTCTGACCTTAGTATATGGAGAGACATGTGTGATTTTGATTTATACTCTGGGTGTCTGTGAGGCCCAAAGTTGTGATTTTTTGTTCTATTTTGTTTTGATTTGATTTTACCCTGGAGGGAACTATTTTGGGACAGTGGCCTAACAGTTTATCATAAATATGAAGATGAGGGCCACTGGTTGGCCAGGGCACACGGTGCTAAGATGAATGCCTAAAATTTGGCCGTGTGTGCTGTTTCTTGGGTCCCCTCCTTTATCAGGGTCATCCTCCTTTATCAGTTTCATCACCAACGGTGGTTAACGGTGCCATTCACATCATCTGTGAACTCCCATGCTGTTCACTCGGTTAATCCCAAGAAGAGTCCTAAGTAGCTGGAGAGTCTGGGGGAGGGGTGGCCTCCTCCAGCACATGGTATCTGGCAAGGGACTGAGCACAGAGGAAGCCACTCCCCCCCCACCTGACAGGTGGAACATGCCAGAGGGCCCAGGTTTTGCTCCATCCTGTCTCAAAGTCTCAAGGAGGCCTCGGTAGCCCTGCTGAGCCAATGGGGTTCTGTTTCCATGGCCCAAAGCATGATGTACATCTGGGTAAGGAGGGTCCCAGGCTCAGGGTCTGTGAGAGCCTTCATTGTCCAGAGAGTCCTGCATGAAGCCAGTTATTTGTCATTTTAACTATGTGTAGCATGGGGCTGAGAAGCATTGACTTGCATTAGGGGCCCTTGGACACCCAGGGCTGTCATAGGTGGTCCAGAGACTCCAGAGGCATGAGAGGAGGTTGCCAAAGTCTCTTTCATGAAAGAATGTGTCAGGGCCCGTGAGAGGAATGCTTAATTGATTAAAATTTGGAAGTAAGATTTGTAAATGAGGAATACGTTGCCACCAGAACCCAAAAAGGACTAAAAGATGCTGGACTTAAATATCCTTAATAAGCATCAAATGAATCTCCCTGGAGGAGGAAGTCATCAGTGTAATGACACCTGTGCTCCTGGAAAAAGGGGGATGCAGTGAAGATCTCGTCCGCAGAGACTGTGTGTGATGGCAAAGCTGTCCAGGGGCCCTGCAGGTGGTCCAGAAAAGATTTCTCTTTGGAAGTGAAGGCCAAACACAGTTGAGAGGCTGGAGAAGTAGGCACTGGACCGAACATAGAAGCCAAACCTGTAGAAGCAAAATATTTACTGGTGGTTGATTGGACAGAGTCAATAATTTTAATAATAGTGGATATTGGGTGTGGGGGCCCTAATGGATGGGACCACAGCATTGAAGTTGTAATAATCCCCCATAAGGTGCCCTTTATTTTTCCCAAGTTAAAAAAAAACAGGCAAAATTGGGCAAATAGAGGAGCAATGAGGATAATCACCCTTTATTAATTAAGTTGTATGTAACACGTTTTAATACTTGAAAGGTTCTGTATTCACTTACATGAGCATATTAACTATTCTAATTTGGGATGGTCTGTGGGATCCCATTTTTTTAAGCCAATTTGCAGGAGCCAAAGATTTACTTTTTGTTTGTTTGTTTCATTTTTCATATATATATATATATATATATACACACACACATATACGTATATATATATATATATAATTTTATTATTCATTGTGTTACAGTACCTATGCCCAGTATGGGGTATTTTAGGGCAATGGATACTATAGCTATGGGAAATTTGGACAAAACTACAATTAAAGTGAGATGTGTCTATTTCTCTCTATTTTATATTTAGTTACTCTCCTAAGATTCTAGTGGGGTGCAGTGTTTAAATTTAGTGAGCTCCCCAGGTATAATTGTAATTTGGGCTCCAGTATTGATTAAGTCCATGAAGTTTTGTCAATTGGTGCCTTTTAGCAAATGATCAAGTTAAGTTAGAACCTAGGGTGTAGAGACATAAAGCCAGTCAGGACCCTTTTATCTTTTTGTTATATAAGTTCTTTTAGTACACAAATTTTGTATATATATTTATCTATAATTATTATGTAGGAAAATTTTATATGAAACTTCAATGTGTAAATTGTGGATTTCCAAGTGGGTCAAAATATGGGCCTTTGTTTTAATTTACTCATATACATTGAGTCAGTTGGAAATCTAATACTCACGTACTAAAATTTTATATGATGCATATATGTAATTGATTTAGTTATTCTCCTCCCTCCTCCCCCATATCTAGGATTTGTTTTTCCTTTTTTTTTTTTTTTTTTTTTTTTTCTGTCTTAGGCTTTTAGCTACTTGGAACCACAGTTTGTAGTTTGTGTCTTTGGCTGATGGAAGCAAAAAAAGGGAAGGGAATAAGCCTGCTCACCTGCCTCTAGACCAGCCTCTCCCTTGGGTTGCCCCTGTCCACTGCATAATCTGTCCTTTTCTCTCCTTTTATTTCCGTCTTAAACAAAAAATCTTTTTTTTTCTTTAAATCTGGCTTATGTCTCTAGGTGGATAAATTATCGTCTCCCTGTCCGTCCCTGACCATTGTTTTCCTTTTTTCCTTTTGCCTGAGGATGTTTACCAGATGAACTCCAGGTGGTCCCCAGTGGCCTGTGCTGTGAGCGGTGGCCTCCCTTTCTAGGATGCCCCACTCAAGCTCAGAGGGGCTGAGGTTTACATCCAAGAGAGCACCTGTGCTCTCAGTTTTATTTTCCAAGCTTTTTCGTTCGAGTGTGGAACTCGTCGGAACTGACAAGCAGCAGCACTGCCGAGAGCCCTCGTACATTGAGTAGGTACTTTATAATTTTCTAATAAGTGAATCATATCCTCAGGGGTTTGAGGGGAGCCGGTACCCAATGTTCCTTTCCTTTTCCTTCTTTTATTCAACACTGAGCCACTTCTCTGGGGAGGGGACCTCCTATATCCCACCAGGTTGGGGCCAATCACAACAACAGCAAGCTGATGACAGCAGAGAAGCTTGCAGATGGAATCACAAGGTTTGCAGGGCATCACACTCTCTGGAGGAAGAGGACGAACTCACGCGGACCCCGCAACTGGCCCCACGACACATGGCAAAGGTTCAGGCGGATCACTCCCTGACTACTCAGTGGAACAAGCCCAAATGTGACTCTGCAAAGCTCAAAAAGAAAAGGGAGGGGGTTAATCCAGCGTTCCCAGGAGCATATAATGTCCTGGGCACTAGAGACGGTCATCGAAAGGACTCAGATGGCCCCACAGCTCGTCAGTGCCACCTGATCAGCAGGTCAGACTCATCCCATGGCACTAGGAGAGTGGTCACTTCTCATCCCATTCACAGGAAACTCTTCACCCAGAATTTGTTCCATTCAGCATAGAAAGTACCCCAGCATACAATTAAGTTGCAGCCACGACACTCAGCCACAAGGCTCAGAGCCCACCTTGTAAGAGAGCAGATGCCCAAAGTGAGAGGCGCTCACACCCCTCAGTGAACAGCTGGGCTCCTTCTATGAGGCAGGAACACCAGCTCCAGATAGGAGAAGTAATTACACAGTTGTAATTGAGGAATTACAGGGTCTTGAAGGATGCAGTCAGGAAGGCTTTCAAGACAGACCACCAGGAAGGAGAGGCCGGGTAGAGCTAGGAAAGGACGCCTCCACCACGGTCAGCCAGCCTGGGTCTCAGCCTCAGCTCTCCATCCACTCACTGGTGATTTTGAGCAAGTCCCTTAACTGCTCTGAACCTCAGTTTCCTCCTCTGTAATTCTGGGCCCAAACCACCTGTCTCCCTGGGATTCTGAGAGGTTTGCGTGAGCACAGTGAATGTGAAAGTGCCTAGCACAGCACTCAGCTCGGTAAAGATGGGCTGGAACCGATCCTCGTCCACTGTGATGTGGAAAAGACCTGACACCAGGACCCAGTGTTCTGACACCTGAACTCTGACCCTCCTGCCCTCCCTCCTGTTGTAGAGGCTAAGCCCAGCATCCCTCCCCTTGGACCCAACGAGTCACATCACACACGGTTCCTTCCTTGGCCATGAGCCTTTCACCACATTCAAAGATGCTGGGATTCATTATGTCTCTGCTCCCAGGGATGACGGAAGCCCCACATCAGCTCCTTTCCTGTCTCCCTCCCTCCCTTGAGATTCCACGTCCATGGGACAACAGCTAAGTGCTATTTGCGGAGAGTTCCTAATGGCGGGTCGGCTCCCTCGAGGACTGCTGTGCTTTCCCTATAATGACATTCATTAGTCTGTCTGACATCGGTACTGTTCTCAGGTTAATATGTTTAACTTAATGAGGCATTATTTTCAGTTGGAAAACTCCTGAAGAAGCACGTTTTCTCTGATGAACTAAACTGATGAATAGATTAATACAAGGCTTGAAAAGCCGACCAAGAAATTGAGTTTAACCAGCTCCTTTTTCTTCTTCGGGTATAAACTGAGTTTGAATTAATTTGAGTTAAACTTGTCATTTCTTAGAGGAAGGAACAGGAGGAAGATCCCCACCTGGCTCTGTGATTTGTCTTCCATGTGTCTGCTCTTTCCCTCCTCCAAACCTCAGCCCCAGCTGCAAGACCAAGGACCAGTATACGATAGGGTGCGGAGTATGGTGGGGAGTAATGTCTGAAACTGAGCAACAGGAGGGGCCAGAGTATGAACAGGGAGCTCTCATGTGGTGACAGAGGCAGTAACCACAGTGGACACAGCTGGAGTCTGGCTGGTCTGTCTCTGTCCTTGCCAGCTTTGTGGGGTTCACTGTGCCCAGCACCTATTGGACAGTTGGTAGACCTCTGTTGAATGATCTCAGTAGATGCTCGATAAATGGCTCTTACTTATTCAAGTAGTTACATGATCTCAAGAGAGAGGTGCTCAATGTCCCAGGTGCACCTGGTGGGTGAGTCAGTGCTCATGACTCCTGGTCTAAGGGCCATATATGACCCAAACACCAATTCCCTTTGATTAATTAACCAGTGGATATTCCCACATCACTCTCCGTGTGGGCATTTAGAGCCACTGCCAGCCATAAGATGCCAGCCAGTATGCACTACCCCTTCTCTCAAGAATGGGCTTCCAGGTCATCCTGATTCAATGCTGCATCTGTACAAAAGTTAGATGGCAGGAAGGGACTCAGCACCCTTGCTGTACCCACCCTGCCCACTCACTCTGGACAAGTCAGGGATTGGAGTGTTTGCTATAAAATGAATGAGGGTTTTACAGGCAGAGTTTATTTCAAATCTCACTTCTGCCCCTCCTCAACTGAGAAAGCTTGGGTGAGCCCCACCACCACTCTGAGGCTGTGTTTCCTTAGCTGTGAAATGGCAGTAATGCTACATTCTTTATTGGGTCACAAAAATGAGTTAAATGAAACCACACGTGTAAGCTAACTAACACAGTGAGCTCTCAGTGATTTTGAAGTTAAATTGGAAGAAGATGATGTCATCAGGCACATCCCAGGATTTTGCCTTCCAGCCCCCTCAAATCTGCCTTCCCTGCTGCTATTCTCCACAACCCAACAGATTCCAAGTTGTGAATCTGAGCCATGGGATCTCCCGCCCTTCCTGACCCATCTCTTCCACATTCCTGGTCTCCCACCCTGTTGGCTGTAGCTGCTCATACAGGGTCCTGACAGCCAGCCCATCTAAGGTCTTAGATAATAACCTGACCATAGTTTGTGGATGCACCCTTTACAGTATCCAAGGGTTCCTTTCCCCTCATCATATGGCAATATCAAGGCTGATGGAAAGAGCTAAGCTTCGCCATCTTTTTTGCTGGGCTACCCAAATCTAGGACAGACAGCCTCAATGCCCCACTAGTGAGAAAATAAAACCACCATACCATCCAACACTGCTGTCCTGTCTCCAAAGGCCCCTGTTATATGTGGTTTCCAAGACTTGGTTGGGGAGGGAACCAAGAGTCTGGCATATGGGGAAGCCACAAGATGGCACAAGTAATGATTCTATGGTGGATGGAGTGAGGCTCTGAAGCCGATTGTGCCCTTCTCCCCTTGGGGACCTGGTGGCAGGGACTGGCTATCACTCTCCATCAGGACCTTGGACAGCAGCCATGCCAACCTAGGTTCTAACCCCAGCTTCTGTATGTCTTTTATGACCCAAAGAATTGTAAATTAATATAGTGGAAAGGAATGTTGGACACTATTTTAATTTAACAATCTCTCTCTTCATTTTACAGGTGAAGAAATGCTAGGAGTGTTGAATTGAGTAGTGATGTAATTTGATTAATGGTCTAAAGTTTTTGATAAAATGGACTAAAAGCCCTGCGTGTCGGATCAAGTTTATGTCCTCTTGGGCAAAATAAATCCCCTCCATGAGCCACAGCACCCCTGAATCCTATGATTCTAGGATCTCTGCTTTGAGGTACAGTGCAGGTGATATTTCTGAGTTCCGTAGCCCTAATTCTGTCCCATATGGGGAAAGGCATCCAACAGGCTTATGGGTCTGCTGACTGACCACCATATTTTTGTACTCCAAGTATTTTATCCCTTCTGTTCTCCTATATAGAAGATTCTTGATGAATGGTTAATAAATGTAGCCATATTCATCAACATCAAACTAATTAAAAGATTTTTTAGAACATTTTTTATCAGAGATCTCATGAGACATTGAAATGGTGTTCAACAAGTCAAGAAAGCAACTCTCAGATTCAGAGAATGTTCTGGCTGGAAGCGCATTAGTAATTGTTCTAGCCAACATTCTGCATTTTATAGATGAGGAAACTGAGGCCCAGGGTCCATCTGTGAGTCAATGGCAGAGCTGGAACTGGAACCAAGATCAGCTCTTGGTCCTCAGCCAAGATTCATGTCCACTTCCCTCTGAAGATGTTGGAGAAAGCAACCCAAAATATTTCAGTCTTGTCCCCAGGCTGAAGACCCTAAAAATCAGCCCTGCCATGGTGATAGCTGATGATAGCAATGATACTGCCATAAATTGAGCATCACTATGTGTTGGCTGCTTTGCATTCATTATTCCACTGCCCCTTCACAGCAGCTCCATGATGTAATCCCCAGTGTTAGTGCCATTTTAAAGGTAAGGAAATTGAGGATAAAAGACACTTGACTAGTTGGTGTGGATATGAGATACATGCCAGTGCTCTTAATCACTATTTTCTCCATTTCTTGAAGGTCCCCTGTGCCAGCTCTAGCTTCGCATTATTCTATCTACCCCAAGACCTCACCCTACCTCTCCTAACCCCACATCTCTTCCCCAGTTCGTGGAGTCCCAGGCACAGCACCTTTTTGAACAATAAGCCAAACTTCCTACTACATCAATGCTACTAGAAGATTTGGTGGGAGATTTTTTATTTAACTTAAAAAAATTCAAATATGGAATAAAGTGAAAAGTAACATTACTTTTCTATTTTAAAGGTAAGTGAGAAGTCCTCAAAATGTTCTGTTCTGTAGTAGCTCATTTCTGTCGATGCATTCTGTCGAGAGCATTCACTACCCGCTGCCCTAAGGGGATTTTGTAGGAAAAGTTTCAGGAGCATTGCCCTTAATACTAACTGGCATCCTAAAGATCATCCAA
The DNA here is from genome assembly GCF_048773025.1 of Camelus bactrianus. Taxonomy (NCBI): domain Eukaryota; kingdom Metazoa; phylum Chordata; class Mammalia; order Artiodactyla; family Camelidae; genus Camelus; species Camelus bactrianus. The sequence goes on from NC_133551.1 coordinate 59,038,513, forward strand.
GCTCTCGCTAGTGCTAATCCCTAGAGGTCAACTGGATGGTAAAAGTTGTGACCCATGAGTGTACCTGGTGAGAGCTCCCCAGGCCACGAGAACCACAAATGCAGAGACGGGAGGTGGGAGTGTGCCTGGCACACCTGAGGTCAGCAAGGAGGGTCAGCCCCCTGTGGCTGGGGCAGAGGGAGGAAGAAGGATCAGTGTAGGGAAGGTGAGAGAAGTCACAGGGACCTTGGGTGCCAGGGAAAGACTCTGGCTTTAATCTGAGGAAGATGGGATCCACGGAGAGTGTGAACAGAGAAGGGACCTGGTTGCACTGGCACTTTTAAAGACTCTCTTCTTCTGCTCCATGGAGAAGAGATCATAGAAGGCAAAAGTAGAATCAGGGATAAGGTTGAGCAGCTCCTGGAATAATCTAGGCAGATGTGGCTGTGATCTGGGTGGGAGCTTAAATAAACATGTATTTTCCAGCATTACAGCAAGGGTCATGAATGAATACTAACCAAACAAGCACCCAGCACAGTGCATGGCACACCATAGGCCCTCAGGAGACGGTGACTATTGTGATCAGTAAATGAAAAGTGCTGGTAAATGTGAAATCAAACCTTGCAGCTGCCTGGGTTCATCTCTCTAAGTTCCGTAGCTCCAGCCAGTCTCTCGGAAGGAACTGAAGAAAAAAAAACCCACAGGCTGCAAAGAGAAATTGCCGATAACGCAGTGCAGCAAGGATTCCCTTGCCAAGGTCTTCCCATCACTAGAGAAAGGCTGAGATAAGTGATAAAACACTCACATTTCACACATTCAATGTGTGCTCAAGTGTCTTACATCTGGAGTGTTTTTAAGGGGAAGGTAACCTTTAAAAATAATTTGCTCTCTCCTGATTTAAAAATTAAATTAAAAAGTTTGAAAGCAACTTGAATTCTCCCAAATCAAACCCCTTCTTTTGTCATAAACTTCTTTGATGGCATTTTTAAACTAGATGTAATTACATCAATAGCTTGCTATGTTCCCAGAGGCAATAGATCAAGCATGCTTGCTTTAGAATAAAGCTGACAGCCAGTGTGGATCAGAAAATGTGGCTTTGGGTGGGGTCTAAAAAGAAAAATACGGCCCCAAGGCAAATTAGCCTCTAGCTTTTCAAAGATTGTTGGTTTTTGTTCTTACTGAGAGTAAGAAAATTCTCAGATGAGGCTGAATGTCTCCCTGGGGCATAGAGTGGGGGCCACACTGAGGAAGGACATTGATCCTGAGTGGAGCTGGGATGTAACCACAGCTGGCTGGGTGACCTTAAGCCCATTGCTCCATTTCTCCGGGCCTCAGTTTCCCCAATGCATAAAGCAAGAGGATTGGGCCAGTTGGTCTCTCACCATCCTTCTGAGTTTAAAAGTGTAATAAGTCAAAACAAAACTGAGATAAAAGAAGGTAAGATAGCAGGGAGTGGAAAGGAGAGGGGAAGAGGAGCCCTGAAGGGTGATGCGTACAGCCAACATGAAGGGGACACACCACCCCCTAGAGACAGAATGTGACGGCCAACCCTGGGATGGACGAGGGAGCAGGGCTTGCTTACTCTTCATCTCCATCGGCTCACCCGGTCCGCCCCCATAGTCCCAGGAGGCCAGCCTTTTTATCCCCATTTCATGATTCTGGTACCTGAGACGCAGACAGGTGGTAGAACTTGCCCAAGGTCGCACTCCTGAAGAGTCAGAGAAGGAAAACAGAAGGAAAAGTGGATTCCGCTGGCTGCAGCCCCCAGAGACTCTCCAGACAGAGGTGAGACTCCCCAGCTCTTCCAGCTCCAACTCCAGGGCCCTTGCTGTCATTCTCCGGATTCCTAACAGCCCACTGGACGTCTCCTGGATGCACTGTTGGCACCTCCACGTGTTCTAATCACCGAAATCAGTACTGTCATCTTCCAGCCACACAGCTGGACATGAATGCACTGGAACATGAGCCCAGTTCTGACTTATTTTAAAGTTTAGGTACTCTCTGTCCTGTGACCTCAACCCCGCCCCCCATGAAATCCGACGCCAAGTTCTATGAGTTCTCTCCATGAGAAGTTTCCTCTGTCCATTGCATCCTCTCAGATCTGACTACCCATCTTCGAGTCAGAGCAAGAAAAGCTGAGGCAATATTTGTGATGAATGAAAGAGCACACCCATGAGTGAGAGAATAAATGAACCCAAATGGTAAACTGTGATTGAGTGAAGAAATCACTGGTTGACTGAGTGAGGGACTGAGTACGTAAATGAACAAGGGAAGAAAGGCTGAATAAAAGCACAGTCAGTGGCAGGAGGAATGACTAGCAAGGAATAAATTAACACAGGATGAGCGTGTGAATAAATGAATGAAAAGAGCAGTAAATGAATGAAAAAATGAATGCAAGAGGTGACTGAGTGGATATAAAAACATAAAAAAGATAAGCAAATGAATAATTGTACAAAGGCGTAAATGGAATAGTGGTTTGATGTATTCTGGTTGGACATGAATGGGAAATAACTCTGAGGATGCATCTCCACTCAATTTAGACATAATAAGAACATGATGGCAAATATCACTGATGTCACTGGGTATGCCACTGGCTCCCTAGAATTAACTCCGGGTTCAGTGGGAAGTGCTAAATAGCACTGACTGCATTGTTTTCCCAATTATGTTCCAGATAATTACCTATTATGTAGCAACCTCCCAGCGTAATTTTAATAATTACTATTTAAATAACACATTTTCATTGTCTCCTTACAAACTAACCTCTGGGAGGTATAATTACTGTCAACGTGGGAAAGTTTGTGGCCTGGGAATGAGGAAGAGTTTTGGCTCCATCCCGGTGATTGTCCTGTGAGACCCTGAGGCCAGGTGCTGCTGGGGACAGAGCTCAGGTTTGGGAAAACCTGGATCAAGCAAGTTACTCCCCCATCTGGGCTCCTGCCCTGTGAAGTGAAGATGGTCTCAAATTTCCAAACTCCTCAGGTCACCCGGGAGCTCTCACTGTAGACCCAGCTCAGGGTCAGAGTTAGTCACCCACCAAGTGTGTCCACACAGCTCACCTACATCCTCATCACGGGGTAACCGGGTCTCTGATTTTCCCCACCAGCCTGAGGGTGGAGCTGATCTCATCCTCAGTGTGCGATCAGGTCCCGGCGCAGGGTCTGCATGTACTAAGTACTCAGCGGACACTGGTGGAGGAATGCATTCGTCTTGTTGTGCAGTGTGGGTCTGAGAAGCCACTTCAGTCCCTTTCAGAACAACGAGGTTTGATCTGCAGGCAACCACTCACCATATGCTCACGGAGCTTCTCACGGTGGCCTCGTCACTGACGCTCTCCCAGGTGTCACTCATTCCCACGACTCCACAGGTGTCTGCTTGTCTCGGCCTCTTCCCCCCAGGGCACTGCCCCCAATGCACGTGGGCCTGAAAGTCTGGAAACTGGTGCAATTGTGCAGAGTGAATATGGATGGGTTGTAATGCGGGGCTGCGGGGCTCTGCTCTGATGACAGTGCTAGAGGGTTAATATGTCTCCAGGTCCCCACACTGACCCTGACCCGGCAGTGATGAAAGGTCAGCTTGTGAGTCTGATCCCCACGAGGGACAGGGGATGGAAACTTGCCGAGTCCCTCCCCCACTGCTTGGAGGAGCTGGACAGAGAATCCAGATCCCTGACAATGACCTTAATGCAGTCCCTGCTGTCCATCATGTGGATTGAATGCTGTGTATCCAGTCTGGATCTGTGATTCTAGAATTTCTGCCTGCTTCCAGAGCTAGGGAGAGTTGGAGAAGGGCAGTCCAAGATGGAGACAGGGCTCCTCTTCTTAAGTTTGCTACATTCTTCAAATTGTCCTTGATCATGACAAATTGCTCATAGAGGAAGAAGTCACAAAAAGAAAAGAGAAATAGTGATACTGAGCATTTTTTCATGTGCCTGTTGGCCATTTGTATGTCTTCACTGGAGAATTGCTTGTTTAGGTCTTCTGCCCATTTTTGGATTGGTTTGCTCGGTTTTTGTGTGTGTGTGGTTTTGTTATTAAGTTGTATGAGTTGTTTATATATTCAGAAAATTAAGCCTTTGTCTTTCTCACCTTTTGCAAATATTTTCTCCCATTCTGTAGGTTGTCTTTTTGTTTGGTTTATGATTCCCTTTGCTGTGCAAAAGCTTATAAGTTTAATTAGGCCCCATTTGTTTATTTTTGCTTTTATTTCTATTGCTTGGGTGGCCTGCCCTAGGAGAACATTGCTAAGATTTATGTTAGAAAATGTTTTGGTTTTCTTCTAGGAGGTTTATAGGGTCTTGTCTTACATTTAAGTCTTTAAGCCATTTTGAGTTTATTTTTGTGTATGGAGTGAGGGAGTGTCCTAACTTCATTGATTTACATGCAGCTGGCCAGCTTTCCCAACACTATGTGCTAAAGACTGTCTTTTCTCCATTGTATATTCTTGCCTCCTTTGTCGAAGATTAATTGACTGTAAATGGGTAGGTTTATTTCTGGGCTCCCTATTCTGTTTCAGTGATGAGGTATCACCTCATACCAGTCAGAATGACCATCATTCAAAATTCCACAAACAATAAATGCTGGAGAGGATGCAGAGAAAAGGGAGCCCTCCTACACTGCTGGTGGGAATGTAGTTTGGTGCAGCCATTATGGAAAATAGTATGGAGATTCCTCAAAAAACTAAAAATTGACTTACCATGTGATCCAGCAGCCCCACTTCTGGGCATAAACCTGGAGGGAACTTTAATTCGAAAAGACACCTGCACCCCAATGTTCACAGCAGCACTAGGTACAATAGCCAAGACATGGAAACAACCTAAATGTCCATCAATGGATGATTGGATAAAGAAGTTGTGATATATTTATACAATAGAATACTACTCAGCCATAAAAAAGAGAATAAAATAATGCCATTTGCAGTGACATGGATGGATAGATGGACCTGGAGATTGTTATTCTACATGAAGTAAGCCAGAAAGAGAAAGAAAAATACTATATGATATCACTTATATGTGGAATCCAAAAAAAAAAAAAGACACAAATGATCTTACTTACAAAACAGAAACAGACTCACAGACTTATGATTACTGGGGGAACGGGGGTAGGAAGGGACAAATTAGGAGTTTGAGATTTACAGATACTAACTAATATATATAAAACAGATAAACAAGAAGTTTCTTCTGTCTAGCACAGGGAATTATATTCAGCATCTTGTAGTAACCTATAATGAAAAAGAATATGAAAAGGAATATATGTGTATGTGAATGACTGAAACATTATGCTGTACACCAGAAACTAACACAACATTGTAAATTGACTACACTTTCACAAAAAAAGAAAAAGAAAAAGAAAAAGAAATAGAAAAGAGAAACAGAGGTGGCTTCGTTTGAAACAAGATCAAGTTTCCTTCCACACAATCAGACGTCGGCATTTAAAATACCCTTTCATACATACAGTTAGGGTAGATTCTTCAGTAATTAAGTGACTATATCTTTGTGAATTACGGTTCCCTCCAGATATATGCCCAGGAGTGAGATTGCTGGGTCATATACGGTAAGTCTATTTTTAGTTTTTCTGAGGAATCTCCATACTGTTTTCCACAGTGGCTGCACCAAACTGCATTCCCACCAACAGTTTAGGGGGTTCCATTCTCTCCACACCCTCTCTAGCATTTATCGTTTGTGGACTTTCGAATGATGGCCATTCTGACTGGTGTGAGGTGATAACCTCATTGCAGTTTTGATTTGCATTTCTCTGATTTAGCAATACTAATATATATAAAATAGATAAACATGTTCATACTGTACAGCACAGGGAACTACATTTAATATCTTGTAGTAACTTACGGTGAAAAAGAATATGAAAATGAACATATGTATGTCCATATATGACTGAAGCATTATGCTGTACACCAGAAATTGACACAACATTGTAAACTGACTATACTTCGATAAGAATATATATATGCAAAAATATTAAGTGACTGAAGATTTCGGCTGTTTCAGTGGTATAGGAATCTCAGATTCTCAGCTCAAAGGAGTCTGCCCTTTACAGGCCAAGATATAATCTTCAACCTGTTCTCCAGGTCAAAAGGTCACATTCTAATGTCCTTTTAAGTGGAGATCAGGACGAAATCCCCAGGGGGATATAGAGATAATTAAAGTGGACGAGCCAACCAGTCCCACTGCAGGAAGAAATGAAGGTGGCATCAGGATATTTTTAATTGTCTAAATTAATTAGCAAATATCATCACTCATATGGATTGAGAGATTTCTATGTCCCAAGCACTGTTCTGTGTATTGACCTATTTAATTCTCACCAAAAGCTCGTAAGGTTAAGAATCACTATTATTCCCATTTTACACATGAGAAAACTGAGGGACAGAGGAGTTAAACTGATTACAATAAAAAGAGGGAGCTATGGTGAGGGGCGCAGACTTGAGAGTCAGGCAAGTCAGAGTTCACATCTCTCCCCGTTTTGCCCTTCATCACCTGTGTGGCCTTGAATAAGTGACTCCATGTCTCTGAGAGTCAGTTTCCTCCTCTGTGAAATGGGGAGGTTGGGTATGACACCTGCAGGACCTGGAGTGCGGTCGGGGCTGCAGGGATGAGAGGCCTGTCTCCTCTTCCAAAGCTGGAGTCAGTGCCAAGTCCCCACCAGCTGAACCTAGGCACATTCAAGGCTGGGCCTGCACAGAGAAGGATGCTGGTCCCTCAACAAGAGGTGGATGCTGGTCCCTCAACAAGAGGTGGATTGTCTAAGCCACCTTCTGGGGACTGCCCCCAGGTCTATGGGTCACAGAAGGTCCAGGGACACATAATCCCAGTGTCATTTCTGGGCTGAGCCCCAACCCAGCAAAGGGTAGTGGGCACCTAACATCTGTTCTGAACATCTTTTCAGCAGCAGAACTGAGTTCCCGCAGTCAAGCCCAGAGTCTGGGGTAAATACAGTGGAACAGCTGGATCGTGTGCTAGATGCAAGTTAAGTTTTTAACAAACCACCAGACTGTTTTCCATAGTCATTGTAACATTATATATTCCCAACAGCTATACCTAAGGGCGCAAGTCTTCCCCATCCTCACCAATACTTGTTATTTTCAGCCTTTTTAATTTTAGGCACGGTAGTGGGTGTGTAATGGCACCTCATTGTGGCTTCCATTTGCATTTCCTTGATGACTAACGATGTCGAGCATCTTTTCTTGTGCTTATTAGCCATTCATATATCTTCTTCTTTGATTACTTTTTAATGAAAAACACATTTGCATCCAAACCGAAATTATATTGTCAGCAGTTAATTATCACTTGTCAAACAAGTGTGTGCCCAGATTGTGAGTTTAATTTCCATATAGGTTTGCAAACACCTCCTTCCTCTTATTTGACGAGGTCTCTGGGAGAGAGAGACTTTCATTGTTGGAAATGGTGCTTTTTTTTAAAAGCAGTTTTAAAAATAAACAGGTTTCCTTGGTGTCTGAGTCAGGGCTCTTTGCAAGTAACAGAAAACCATTCAGCTTAAGCAAGAAGAAATTGTGTGTGGATGGAGTATTTTACCAGGCGTGGGGTGGGGAGAGTGTCTCACGGAAGAAGCCAGGAACTGGAGCCCCCGCTGGGACCCTAGACAGCTGCTCGCTGCCCAAGCCCCCTGGGGGTTCATCTCAGCTTCTCTCTGTGCACCTGTTCATTCTTCTCTCTACGCCGGTTTCCCTGCTCCTCTCCGCTCACTGCCAGAATGACCACCCTCCTCTCTTGAAACCACCAGTCCTCGGGTGAAGGGCCAGCAGAGACGGACCTGACAGGTGGGTCACCTCCTCCCTTGGCCACTGACCTGCCGGAGCCGTGAGAATCCCCAGCCTCTGGGATCTGTGCACATCACCAAAGTTGGCCTGTGTTGTATGTGTCGCATGTCATCACACAAGTAGAGCTCTTTCCACGGCAGAGGAGCCAGAGCGGGAGGTGTGCTCTGCCTGGCAGTGGTGGGGCTGGGGGCTTGAGGAAGGGGGCTCAAGGAGGAGGGCTCAGGGTAAGGGGCTCGTCGGCACTGGGAGCAGAATCCATTCCTGACTCTTGACAGGGTGAGGGCTGTAGTCAATCCACCCCCTTCATCATCTCCATCCAAAGAAGCGTTGCGGGGAGCACAGGGGGCGGGGAACAAGGGCTGAGATTCACAGTGCCCACTCCCCTCTGCCTTGTGGGCTCACCCACCCTTGCAGGCCAGGCTGCTACAGCGACCTCTGCCTCTGACCTTGGCCAAATGAACACGTGTCTGTGCGACATGACTGGGTAAGTGTGTGTGCATGGGGGTGTTGTGTATGTGTATCTGGGGGAAATGTGTGCATGTGTATGTGTATCTGTGTGTGTGTGTGTGTCTGTGTCTCTGTGTGTATCCATGTGTGCACTGAGCGTATCTGCACACCTGCCTGCACATACAGAGGTTCTGGGTAGAACCCACAGGGATCTAACTCTGGGGCCCTGGGACCCCCAGTCCAGTGCTCTCTCCACTGCCCACACTGGCCCCCATTACTGCAGAGTGTTGCACCCAACCCCACCTTCCCCACAGATCACCTTTCTCTTCATCTCCAGCTGTAATTGACATAAATGCGATTCTAATTTCTAATCATTTTGTGCAGTTTGCAAAATGGTTTCTTTGGTTCCTGCAAAAGGGGTTATCCTGTCAGTTCTGCTGTGTTTCTCCCTAGAGGATTTTTATGAAAATGATGTTGCAAAAAGTGTTGTCTTAGAGTTAAGCAAAAAGAAGGAAGAAAACAATAGAGCATCACGAGGGGGAGGGAGGGCGGAGAGAAGACGGGCGGCCAGAGAGCATGCAGTGATTACAGGGACATGGTGGGAGCCCGTTATTTCAGCAAATCATGTCTTAACCAAGGCGTAGTTCCATTCATGTACTAATAGACCAGCCTCACCATCTCCTGCCACTGGAGACTTTTCCCTTCTTTGTTTCCTGAGCAGCCCCGTGGCACTCAGCCCCCACAATCCTGCTCAGGAACGTGGAGCCCACGCCAGTGGAAAGCTCAGGGATGGTTTAGTGCAAAACCAGACATGTTTAGAAGAGTCTCCTATTCAGGCTGGGAGCAGATGCGGTGTGGGTCATGCAGGTGGGAGAGACTGAGGTCAGAGTGACCACCTGCATCCGACCCTGCGCCGCCCACTCCCCGGCTTGGCACTCCTGTTCCTGGACACTGGCGGTTCCCACACCACTTCTCCCAGGACAGGGAGTAGATAGACTTTCTTGCTTGTATTTTTATTTTCAGTTTAGCAGTTTCACATAGATAACTGTCACAACCTTCATCTTGACTTGATGCATCTGGGAACCTGGTACGAACCCCTTCCTCCACTGCTGGGAAGTGCCGGCTCCCTCCACATGTCCCTGAGATGCCACGACAACGCCACAGGTGAGCAGTGAGGCCGGTGAGAAAAGAGAGGCCTGGGGAGGATGGAGAGCTCGCCCAGCCCCGCCCATGCTCTACCTCTGCCCTGCCTCCTCCCGCCCTGGAACAGGGCTGTACTGATAACAGGTAACCTGGACAACCTCTGCATTGTCCCAGGCCCCTCACAGACTTGTTTCCTAAAGAGTGAGTAGGACGGAGAATCATACCCCATTCTGCCTGAGAGGCGAGTTGCCCAGCCTGCATCACAGCCAGTGCACAGGCAGTGATGTTCCTGACCCCAGGACAGAGACGTTCCTCCCTTTGCCAGCAGAGCTTCTGTGAGGGACGTTGCTGGTGGTTCCTAGGGCCAGGCCCAGTGAGGAAAGCATGTGGCCTGATTACTCACCACGTCCACTAACCAGTTCAGCCGTCTATGGAGAGTTGTGGCTTCTGGTTCCACCCTGGCGGTTCAGGCAGCTGTGAGCAGAGCAGGCAGACCCAGTCCCCATCCTTCAGCACCCGCGGGGCTTGTCCCACACTGGCCCAAGTCCCTTGTCCCCATCATTCCCTCTAACCTCCCTTGTGAGGATGTGCCGGGCAGACGGAACAACATGTGCTAAAGCTCAGAGGATTGGGTAGCAAAAGAAAGACCAATGTGACTGGACCATCTTGACTGAGGGGATCAGCAGCAGGTAGAGCCAGATTCCCCTGGACCTTGAAGGCAGCATCAGGAATTCAGGACTTGATCTTAAGTGAAGTATAATAAAGTAGTATGTTTAAAACTTCCTCTGGCTGCTTTGCACTCAGAGGTGATGGGGATGAGAGAACTCAGGGCCTGGGGTCACTGTCGGCTTGGACTGTGCCCGAGTGAGGCAGGAGCTGTGGGGCATCCAGAGCAGGGATGGCTCCGCCCTGAGTCTCAGTGGGTCACCCGATCTGCAGGGAGAGTGTCGGGAGCGGGGCCAGGGCCGGAGCAGGGACCAGGCAGGAGGCCACTGCACCAGGGCAGGTGTGACGGTGATGGACCAGGTTGAGAACCTGGAGAGCAGGAGAAGATCCCAGTCCTGGGGTTAAGTGACAGTCAAGCAAACAGAAATTATTCACTCCCTGTACATTAGGTATTGTCCGCTCTTAAAACTTCATACTATTTGATCCAACATCTCCTTCCTTATAGAAAGCTATTCTAACAACACAGAACTTTAGAGGAATATTCAGACATGAAAACATGAATTGCAGTAATATTTCTAATAGTAAAAAAATGAAACTATCCGTATTACATAAATAGGATGCTAGATAAATAAATTATGGAACATTCATCAAATGGATTATTTCCAAGAACATAGCATGGAAAATGGATGGAAAATGGATCAGACTGGAATGTCAGGTAAGGAAGACCCAAATCTATAGGTGCAGCTTGTGGAGGGCACAGCTGGGGCTCCCCAAGACCCAGTTCTCCTGAGCTGCCCCTTCTCCTCACAACTGGGAACAGCATGTCACCTTCATATCAGGGGTCCCCTTGAGACTTGCTTTGGTCAAGGAAACGTGAATAGAGGTGGGGAGTGTCCCTTCCAGTGCTTAAGGTTTGGAACTCAACTATCCCGTCTGATCTTCCATGTCACAGTTGGGACGCACACGGGGGAGATGCTGACATCCTGAGATGGTGGAGCCGCCATCAGTGAGAGTCCCCATTGGCAAGCAATGCCCTCCCCACTGACTGCAGTGGACATGTGACACGAGCGAGCATAGTCTTGTTTGTCTTGGAGGGTTTTTTGTTATTGCATCATATCCAAGCTTATCCTGACAGTCACATGAAAGTGACAACGTACATGGACAAACAAAAGAACAAAGAAAGGTACTGACAATTGAACAGCCACGATCTTTGGGAGGTGGGACATCAGAGGATTTATGCGATCTCATGTTTACCATTTTGCACTTTCCAATCGCCTCACCATAAGTAAGCATCACTTAAATTAGGGGGCAAGGTCAGTGTTATTACTGAGAGTGTCAGGCCCCGGCGCGGCCATCCCCGTCTCGGGCTGCGTCTCCGGCTCCCGGTGCTCTGAGCGTCTGTCCCGCCCCGTTAGCCTTTTATCACAGACCGTTTTATTTTCTAATTGTCCGCCCTGCATAATTTAACACGGTCATATACCGTTTTGTTCTCAAACATTTTATTTAGTGTCTCTTGGCCTCAGTCTCTCATCTCTGAGTGCAGAGGTGGCAGGAAGGGGAATCTTTAGAAGCCCCTCAACGCCTTCACTCCTTCAGAGCCTGGAAACATAAGAGTTAACTCTGTGTGCCACAGACTGTCACGGCCGCTGTGTCACACATGAGGATCCGAGGCACAGAGCGGCCCTGGGTCTCCCCAGAGTCCCACCTCCAAGTGCTGCCTAAAAGTGGCATATGAGTCCAGCAATCTGCCTCCAGCAGATGTACCTTCCTCATCAAACCCTCACAATGACCCTGTGTGGTCAGTATTCCTGTGCCCATTTTGCAGAGGGGACAACTGATGGGGCTCACACGCAGTGAGTGAGCGCTGGAGACTGATTCTGAACCCAGGTCTGTAGGATCGGAGGCCAGTTGCTTCTCACTGCTGAGAAGTGGTGAGAAGCCCAGGTGAGGTCAGCGCCCTCCAGGTGCAGGGGGAGCTGCCCACCTGGGCGGTCTTGGAGGCAAAGAGTTGACCAGCCTTGACATCAGAGCAATAGTAATAGAATCCGTCACTGAGCATGTCATATCCAAGTCTGGCCTCCACCCATAAGGCAGCTGCTTCTATTACCTTCAACTCACAGGTGAGGGAACTGGGCTCAGAGAGGTTAAGTAATTTTCCTGAGGTCCCACAGCAAGGAAATGGCTAGAAACCAGAGTTGGCCAGAGCCTGTTGTCTAACCAGAGAGCCATGCTGCCTCCCTCCACCACGCCTGGGGCTTGGGACTGTTAACTGGGACTGAACCTCCACTATTACGGTTTGGAATCATAATATAAAACCCTTTAGGAGAAGGTCTACATTGAGACACTGTCCTGAGAACAGGGAGGGGAAGGGTCTCAAGTGACTCGGGACAGTTCCAGAGGGGCAGGGGCTAAAGGGAAAAGCTTCAGAAAAGATCAGTATCCAGGTCTTCTTATCCTCCTGGCCATCTGCACGCCTATCTTCTATCTATGCAGGGCCGGAAGGACGCCTGCAAGCCCTCCCAGACCAGGGTCTCATCCCAGGACCATTAGAATCACCTGCTTTATTTTTTTTGATGTGTGAATCATATGTATATTTATTAGTTTTGTTTATCAAATATTCCTTTCCAGAGAGTGGATGATAAAATCTGCTATGAGGCAGACGGTGATACTAACTTAGCCACCTCTGAGTAGGCGTCTGAGTTTCCATTTCTCATCTACAATTTTTAATTGAAGTATAGTCAGTTTACAATGTTGTGTTAATTTCTGGTGTACAGCATAGTGTAGAATCACCTGCTTTAAAACAAGCCTGATGCCCGCACACCCTCACCCACCCATCCTACGGACGGGGAAACAGAGGCTCTGGGGGCTGAAGAAGGAAGTGCCCGCGTGAGGACTGAGCCCAGGTCGGTCGGGATCCACCCTGCGCTGCCTCTGCTTCTCTCTGCTCCTGGGACATCGCCCCCACCTCAGTCAGCACCCTGACCACCAGGGACTGTCATTTATCTAACCCCTGGGTCTCCACGGGGCCCTGAGGACAGGCACCACCCTTGCTCCTCTTTGTTCCCCCTACCCTCAGCAAGGGGGTCTGCCTGTGACCCAGAGACATAAACCTTTGCTGAACCTGAGAGTGGGAGGAGGGACGTCCTCCCCAGGTAGGCTCGGTCCCCCTGCTTGCCAAGCCTGTGCACGTTTTATCTCCTGGGTACCAGCACGGCTCCGCCCTCACTTCCTTCAGTGTTACCTGCTCAGCAAGGTGCTCCCAGATACCCCATGGGTCCCTCCCATCACTCTCTCCAGCTGCCCACTTTAGGTCCCTGCACGTGGCCCATTCACCTGGCACTGTCGTCTGTCCACCCCACTGGGACACCAGCTCAATCCTGGTGCCTAGAACAGAGCCTGGCACCTTGTAAGCTGTTGGATGAGAGAGTGAATGGTGAAGCCTCAGTTTCCCCACCTGGAAAAGAGAAGTCACTCTTTGTGTTCAGGGTCTCTCCCACGTCCATCCTCCACAAGGTCTATCTCTGGGAGCTAGGAGGATCAGGAAGACTGGAAATGGTGGGGGTGGGTGCAGGTCCAACTCGGGGGCTGGCAAGGATGACAGCCAAGGCCCATTCCAGGGCTGGGCTGAAAGTTCCGTTTCACACTTGGTGCCCAAGCTTGCGTCATGGTGCTGGCCAGGAGCCCCGTGTGCAGTTATTAAATGTGATGTGCTGTAGGTGTATAATTGTCAGAAGTGGTTTTGCATATTTTGATAAATCTATAAATATGGAGGCTAATTATCCATCATTAGCATATGCTTATGTTCTGCATAAGTGTCTATTGTTTCCCTAAGAAGGCAAGTTGCCAATTCACCACCAAGACACAGTGACAGTCATGTGTCCCCACCACCCAGGACACAGAATATGTTCATTCATCGTCCTGGGGAGGAGGGGCAGCAGGGACGGTGGGCAAATCTCCCTGCACCACAGGCAGGTCCTTGGGTCCTGGAGCTCCAGGAGGGACAGAGAGTGGGGTCAGGAGAGAGGTCAGCCTCAGCCACTAGCCTGGACAGGTGACAGTCAGCTGGGAGGGTTACCTGGACACCTGCCTGTGGCTCCACCCAGAGTCCTGCAGGGCGTCTGAGCACAGCGGCTGAACACTGATGATCCTGGAGCCTTATATGTCCTCATTCGACCTGGGGTCACCACCGACCCTCAGTTTCCTCAGGTGTAAAGTGGGGGCGAGCACAGCTCCCTCCTCACAGGGTGGCTGTGAGGATTCAGGGAGTGAGAGCAGGTGAAGGACGCCCAGCACCAGCAGGAAGTGTTCACCTGTGTGAACTGATGCTCCCACTGTCGTCACCCCGGGGCTGTGACAGAGGAGGCACATGGGCCCATTTTACAGATAGGGCTAATCACTGCAATGGCCATCAGCTGCTAACACCCCCTTGGGCCTGGCGCCTGCACGCACGATCCCACGTCACCTTCACAAGCGCCCTACGCGGCAGGTGCTGTTACATCCCCTCTCCCAGGGGAGGGGGCTGTGCCTCAGGGAAGTCGCGTACTTCCCTGATCACACAGCCCGAAGGGGACAGAGGCTCAGAGCAGGGCTTTCTGCCCCCAGGACTCAGGCTTGGCCACCAGCCCAGACCCCACACGGCCTGGGGCAAGCACTGATGAGAAGGTGGTGGACACTCATGGCTGACCGCCCAGCAGCCCACCCCTCCTTCTTTCACTCACAGAACCCTGGGCTTGTTCTGCAGTAATAGGCTCAGACCTGGTGGGCCTCCCCAGCCCAGGGGTGAAGCCACTCCTGGCACCCTACTCCCCTTCTACAGACATTGTTTTAGAGGTGGGAGTATGAGCCAGATATGGCCATTGAGATGCGAGGGAAAATGTGCTGGTAGAGGGACTGCTTCTGGGAAATATTTTTTCTGCCTCACTCTACTGTCTTCTTCTCAACTTGAATGTTGTAATGTGAGGCACAATGTTTGGAGCTGTGGCAGCCATCTTGCAACATTGAGGCAATAAGCTAAGGAAAAAGACCAATATGATCAAGGATGATAAATAGAAAGGAGGTCTTTCCAAACCTTGGTTTTCTGGCATCACTGAGTACCTGACCAACCCCAGAACTACCTCCCTCCAGACATCTTTTTGTGCTCCATCATTACATGTCTCAATAACTTGAGCCACTATTGTTGGATTTTCTGTTCCTTGATACCCAACACATCCCAATTGATGGAAGCAACTACGGTGAGCCCAGCTCACATCTCTCATAATAATCCTCAACACACAGAGTCATGGCTATTTGTTTACACCTCTGATTCCCATATCAGACCCTGGACAAAGATGGCCAAGGATGGTAAAAAGGAGAGAGAAGATGTCTGGGTCTTTGTTGATAACACTGAGCTTCTGACCAGCCCAGGAACCCCTCCAGACATCTGGCTATGCGAGATCATTTCACGTCTCAATGGCTTGAGCTACTGTCGTTGAATTTTTTACTGCTTGCTGCTCAACAAATCTGAACTGACAGCAGCACCCCACTATGTGCCAAGCACCCAGCTATTTGTTAACAGCTTCGTCTCCCTCACCAATCCTTGAACTCTTAAGAGGCAGAAGTTGTGTCTTGCTGATCTCTGTACCTCCCGTGCCCTGGGGATCAAACAGGGCATACAGTCAACCCAACCCCACATGTAGAGCAACATGAGAAAATGATGAGCAAATGCACAAATGAACGTATAACTAAATGAATGTGTGAATGGGTCTGCATAATGGATGTGAAAATGCTTTGTAAACTGTAAAGTGTTGAGCCCAAATGCAGGATTAAGATCTGGAAGGTCGACAGAGATGGAGGATGGGAGGGATGCAGGGTGCAGAGCAGGGACTGGAGAAAAAGGAGCAGCCCCTTTGCTCCAGCAGGAATGAGGCACCACTGTCCTCCCGGACGTCACCCTGCCTCTCCATCCTGCTGTCAGGTCCAAACCTCGCCTACTCCTTGCACAGTCAGTCCTCTGGGCTGCTGGAGCCTTTGACAGCCGGCGCCTCCTTCCCCAAGCCGGAGAGACAGGCTTTGTGCTTTGCCATTTTCCCCCTAAAAATTTTTTGTGAGAAACCAAAGGGTTATCATTACGCCAGATGCAATTCTTTTGCTGTGTTATTTTGTAACGGGGTTGTGGGGGGAGAGGAGGCGGCGGGAGAAGTGAGACAAAAACCATTTAGGGTGAACAGGCTTGAAAATTTCAGCTCCAGGTTTTGAAAGAAGACTGGATTAAAGGATCATTTCAAATGAATTTTGCCATCAGAGTAAGAGATCTGTCTCCCCCAAAATGCTTTAATTTGACAGTTGGCTTCAAGGCGGTTGGCAGAATTCGTTTTGTGAGGAGACAAGATCAAAGAATGAAGTAAAACACAGCCCGCCATGAGAACTCTGTTAACCACTTGACATCATTGTGTTTCATCCAGAGTTGGACTTTTGGCAAAACTGAGAAGTCATTGCCTTTTGACTGACGTCTGATATTTGTTTATGGTGTCTGGAAAAGCCCTGTGGGTGGGGAGAGTCTGCAGACAGGCAGGGGCTTCCCTGCTTTGCCCTCCTGCCCTCAGAGTCACCCCGGAGACGCCGGCCAGAGAGAGCCCTGAACAGTAATAGGCTCTGAGGCCCGACCTGTCCTCCACGTCAGAGCTTCCCCAGTGCCTGCAGCCTGTGACCCCCACCCCCACCGTCTCTGAGCCGGAGGCAGGATTTGGAGTTGGACCGATGACCCCTTCGCCCCGTCCTGACTGCCCAAAACAACCCCCTCTGTATATGCACTTTCAGCATCGCCCTGACAGCTGGTGGTTCCAAGTGGGGCCTGAGCCCTGCCCCCACCTCCCCACCGCGGCAACTCCAAGCCCATTAAACGGGCAATTTATGAGCCTGACACATAAATTTGTAAGAGCTGCACCAAGATCAATTTTAATGCTGCCTCAAAGATTATGCCCTTGAACGGCTCCTTCCCCTCGGAGAGATCTGAGCGCCCTCCCTTCATCAGTTACCCGGCAGCCCCCTTACTGTCAGCCCACCCTCCTCCTACCTGCCTTCGCCCTGCCTACATGCCCGCTCCACTCCCTACCAACACACAGTGAACGTATATTCATTCATTTATCAGTTATAATGGGACGGATCAAGATGAATAAAATAAAACTCTCTTGCCCTCTGGAGGCTGATAATCTGTTTCTTACTCTAATGGAGATGATCTGAAGGTCCGAGTGGAGGAAATGAGTTGAACCACAGGAAGAGCTTCTTGCAGGGAGGGGCGGTATGGCAGTTACAGGTGCAGACTTGGGGGATGACAGGCCTGGGACTGCGTCCCAACTCCGTGGCTCACCAGATTACAACTTAACCTCCCAAAGTGGAGAGAACAGTCTCCATCGTGTAGGCCCTTGTCAGGGTTAACAGACACCGGGCAGGGCAGAGTTTGGCTCAGAGCCTGGCACCAGGTGGAGGTGAGCGCTCTCTTCAGAGCATCCTTTATTCTTTTGGGGACAGTCAAGGAAAGAACCAGGCAACTCGCTGCTCAACTGCTTACTGCCTTACTTAACCTCTCTGAGCCTCAGTTTCTTCATCAGTGAAATAAGGCAAACACAGCCTAACCCCTGGGAGGGGATCAGAGGAGGAGCTGGAGATGGAGGGGGTGATTTGGACCCTGAGGCCACGTTGGGGGACAGAGGGTGAGAGTCCCTCTGGGAAGCCCTAGATGGAAGCCCGAGAGGCAGGAGGGGGACACTTGGTCTCCCTGGAGGAATATGGTCTCCCACTCAAGGCTCCCGTCTGTGGGAGGACCCGCCACTCTGACCATGTCCCTCCCCTACTCCCAAAACACCCATGGCTCCCAGCACTGGCCTGATCAACCCATCTCTCTGCCTCTCCTCCTTCCATTTGTCCCCACAGGCCCTGGGCTTCAGGCTCTCAGACCATCCCCTGGTCCCTATTCTACCAAGCTTTTCAGCTCACATCACCTCCTCCAGGAGGTTTTCTCTGATTCCCTTTTGTGTTTGTCCCTCCTTTCTTCCCAGAAGACCCAGTTTCTGTCCCTCTCACAGAGCTTGTTGCTATCTCACCACTGGACCGTGAGCTACTGGAGGTGACAAGAGACTTTATTCTCTCTTCCAGCACATAGTAGCTTTCAAAGTGGGCTGGACAGATGAATGAATGAATGAATGAGTGAGTGAATGGATGAGGGGATGGATGAATATTTCTAGACTCCATTTATTCAGGACCCACATGTGCCAGGAACCATGCTGACATTTCACAAGCACCATTTCATTTAAGCCTACCTGTGACCCCTTATAGAGTGCACTGATGTATGCCCATATTACAGATGGGGAAACTGAGGCTCAGGGGCTGAGCCACTCAGCCAAGGTCGCACAGCAAGTAAGCTGAGGCAGTAGACCCCTTCTTGTTCAGCTCCATCTGACGCCTCACGTTCTCCTCCTGAGCTGAGCCCACAACTCATGGTCACATCCAGGGCATCCCTGCCAATCCCTTCACTCACTGGGGACCCACGATGGCTGCTTTGGCTGAAAGGCATAATCACAGACATAGTTCTAGAGCAGCAAAGAAAAACCCCCCGAGAGTGTGTCTAAGAGAGTCTCTGCCTGCACAGGAAACCATCCCAATCCCACCCACAGTCCCCAGCTATCCCCAACAACAACGGAGACCCTTCCCACGCCCACTCAGATGCTGGCAGTTCCCTCTCCTCAGCCCCAGGATGACCTATGGGTCCTGGGAACACGGACTTTAAAGTCAGGATCTTGTATGTGTCTGCACTAAGCAGGGGCCACAGAGCCAGCTCCTTCAAATCCCAGAGATTCTGGGGAGGGGAGGGGTTATATCTCAGAGAAAAAGCAAAAAGGGTGCAGAGGAAACACAGACGTGTCAGAGAGATTAATCCGCTACTCAGACATGAAAGAAACATGTTCAATTATATTCCGTTGCATTTCATTGAAATGTACACGTCGTACTTAGCTGCCTGCAAGGCTCAGATTACCCAGAGAGAAAGCACAATGAAAGACAAGGGAATAAAAACACAGACCTAAAAAATGATCCTGAAATTGGAACCACTAAGAGAGAAACGAAAGCTGGAACTTGAGACAAAAGCTGCTGCTTGGCGCCGAGGCCCTCTGAGCACTGACACCAGGTCCCTGTGGCCACACCGTCCAGTGCCAGCTCAGATGTCCCGATCCCTGGCATCAGGGAAAGTTCCAGGCAGGAGTCAGGAGGCTCCACTTGCTGTGAGAAGCCTGAAGACTTCAGAGGTTGCAGAAGAGGTGAGGCAATGGGGAAAAGAGCAAAAAGAGATGACAATGGACCCAGCCCAGGGCACAAGGAGACCCCAGAGACCCCTCCTGCGAACTGTACACTCCTCCACAGGTCTGTTGATGAATCTGGGCCAAAGGGTGTCTCGCAATCAGGACAGCCCTCCTCCCTTTCAGTACGTTCTCTCCCTCAAAGAGAAAGTGTCTCTGAGGGAAGGGGCTTCCTGGAGCCTCCAGCTTCTTGGCCGCTGATTCCATTCTAGAATTCAGAAAACCATGGGCGGGGGCACCAGGCCGAGAAGCTGAGAAGAGACCCCTTGCTCTGTGTGTGTGTGTGTGCTTGTGTTCAGTTATGGGCTGGTCAGGCCGGGCTCTCCCAGACCAAACAACACTAACACCTGCAGCCCCAGATGGGCCAGCGGCTCTACCAGCCAAAAGTCCCTTAGAAAGTTTCTATGGTCTAAAAATGTGGGCCATCTCCTGCTCTGCAGCATCACTGAGACACTGGTTTCTCTCTCTTTCTCTCCGTCACACACACACACACACACACACACACACACAGTTCACGGTCCAAGCCAGGGGGCAGATTTCATCCTCTCTGCAGGAGTCCCTGACCAGCCCAGTCCAAGTTCAAATTCTGCAACTCCTTATTGCGTAGCTTCAGTCAAATTGCTCAACTTCTCTTATTCCAGTAACATAGGAATAACAGTCCGGCCTCAGGGTGGAGCGAGATGGCACAGGCAGCGCCTGGCTTGGAGGAATGTGTTGTTGCTGCTGAGATTCTGCACTGGCTCCTCAGCTTGAAAGCTCAGCTCAGGCAGCCCTCTGACAGGGTTGCAGCCTGCACAACTCTAGGGGGAGCCATTCACCTTATGGTACGTGTGTGAGCTGTGCAATGCACAGCCTGCACAACAGTATTCTTGGCCCTGGATTCCAGGGAGATTTTTCTGACTGGCCCAGCTTTGTCAGGGACCCATCCTCCTCTGTCATCCCCACCTCAACAGACTGTGAACTCTGTGAGGAAAGGGACCGTGTCCTGCCCACGCTTGTGTCCCCAGGACCAGCTCAGGGTCTGGTCCACGATGGGGCACACCAGCAGCCATTCTCAAAAGCAGCAGATGGCTGGGCAGGGATTAAGTTTGGGCTCCAGAACCCTTAACGGCTGTCCAAAGAGGTCAAGTAACTGAAGTAGTTACCCCTACTCTGTAGTGACGATGCAAAACCAGACGTGGTAACATGAACAGTTAGACTTGCTTTAATTGTGCCTTGCTTGGGCCAACAAGACATGAGAGGCTGCAGCGTCTGTCACTTCCAGGATGGAGCTTTAAGAGCCAGTGTACAGTCTGCACAGTGATTGCAGAAAACCCACGTGGAGGTGAAGCCCACATCAACCCAGAGTGACTGCAGTGAGCAGAGCTGGTAACCTGCCCCGGGAGTGTCAGCACAGAGGGGAGGACAGCCTCCCGCCTTGGGTATGTTCTGGCTATTAGTCATACAGCGTAGTCCGAAGGATGCCACGGCTGGAACCAGGTCACCCAAGAAGTGCACCCCCAGCCCCCAGGCCCCCATGGATGCCAGTCCCTGTGGGTCAGTCACTCCACACCACCCCAGTCGCATGGCTGGAGCATCCTGCCAGCATCCAGGAGTCCGGCTCCCTGGGCTCTGACTTACCCAGACCTGGGCCAGACATGCACATCCCATAACAACATGCAGACCACCTGAGAGCGTCTGGGCTCCCTGCTCCTCTCTGTTTACTCATCCCTGCAACAAAGAAGCCCCTGGACACGGAGTCTGTGCCAGACGCGTGCTGGGTGCTGGGAATATCCAGGAAGCAGGACCAATGCAGCCCCTGCCCTCCTGGAGCTTACACAGTCCGGGCGGGAGTCAGTTCCAGCGAACACCCAAGAAAAGAATTACAGACAGTGCTGAGTGGGACCAGGGGAACAACCAGGGGTAGGGAGAGGACGCTGGGGGAGGGGAACAAAGTCTACAGCTGGGGAGGGACGGTCATAGTTAAGCTGAGACCCAAAGATGAGAGGGACCAGCCAAGTGAAGGGAGGACAGGAAAAGGCACTCCAGGTAGAGGGAACTGTATATGCAAAGGTCCTGTGGCAGGAAAGGCCTTGGGAGGAAAAGCAGAGCAAGGGAAGGGAAAGGGTGGGCAGGGGTGAGCAGGGCCGAGCCACACAGGCCTGCTGATCATAGGGAGGAGCCTGCACTTGATCCTGGGGTCAAGGAGAAGCCACTGAAAGGGTCAGGAGGGGAGGAACACAACAAATTCATAGTCAGAAGAACATTCTCTGGGCCTGGGGCTTAGCACAGGGCTGGCATACAGCGGCACTCAGTGAATGCTTGCTGACATCACACGAGGGAAGTAGAGAGATGCTCTTCAGGGCACTACTGACTCTCCCTGGGGAGTCTACATGCTCTCTCTATCCAGTGGGGGGGTCCACTCGAGGACAGGGAGGGGCTGGTGTGTGAGGAGCGGCTGCCACTCGCCTGCCTGGAACCCAGGCTTCCCACATGTCACTACATGTGTCAACTCCCATGTCTTCAGGGAGGACCCCAGGAGGGGTCACAGATGTCCCCAGTGAGGCATTGATGTTTTTACAATAAAATAGGTTCAAAATGAAAACGTTCAAACCCTAATTTGAAGACACATGAAACAGGATTCTTCTTTAAAAGGGCATCAAGAAATAGTTCGATATGGAAATCAATGAATGCTCATGAAAAGAATTACTAGCTGAATAATGAGAAAGAATGAGTCAATGGAACTGAGTAAATTCAGAGGAAAAAAAGCCACAACTCTCTCTCCGGTTATAGGGTCGGAAACACTGAATTGATAAAACAATGAAACTGAATTATGAAGAAACATGCAACTTCTTAACAGAAGAGGCAGAAACCAGCTAATGTGATAACAAACCGTGCTGAGGAAACATCAGAGCCTGTGGCCAGGCCTGAGAATTTTCTAGCCACATAAATGTTTCCTGAAGCCCCACCTGCATCCTGAAGTGAGCCCTGGGACTGGACCCTCTCAACCTGGCCCCATCCTCTCTGAGCTATGTCTCCCCAGCCCCTTCTCTGGACCACAGGCTGGTCTGCCCTGCCCACCTCTCCACCCACAATGTGTAGCCCACCTCTTCCAGGAAGCCTCCCCTGATTACTCCAGACCTCTGTCTCTCCAACTCTGTGAACTCAGCCCATCTTCACCCTAAACATCAGGAGGTCACAGCGAATGTGAGATTGACAGATTACAGAACACAAAGGCAGATGGTAGGTTCAAGCTCTCTCTCCCACAGAAGGTGACTTGTTCTGGCATTTCTAAAGCACTTGAAAGTTGCCAGAGCCCATTCACAGCCTTCGTCTTAAAGGATCCTCAAAACCCTAAGTGGCAGGCAAAAATGAGTCTGGGACCAAAATCTCTAGGTTCCAATCCTGCCTCCACCACATCCTAGTTACTCTGTGCAAGTTATTTCCCATTTGAGCCTCAGCTTCATCACCTGTAAACTGGGGTTAACAGTGCTTTGTAGGCTTGTTATAAGGTCTGTACAGGTAAAGCATGTAGGACTGTGCCTGGCCTGTAAAAGTCCCTCCCTCATGTCTGAGCTCTTTATCATCCTCCCCATTTTACAGACGAGCAAACTGAGGCTCAGAGAGGCTAAGGTGCATACCCAGGGTCACATAGACCACGGCTGTCAGAGTCAGCTCTTTAACTTGGTTCCATAGCATCTGAACCCACATCCCATCCACCATGTGTTGAGAGTTGTGCCGCTCCCTGTACACCTCATCTCATCTTGTCCCACAGCCGTCCTCTTCATCTCCCATTTCACAGCCAAGGAAACTGAGGCCCAAGGTGTGCATGGAAGTCCCTCAAGGTCTCATAGCTAATGAGTGGAAGAATTCCCCAGAATTCAAATCCAGGGTTCCCTGTCCCCAAAACCACAGCTAAGGTGGTTTCCTCTTCCTTTCCTTGTTCTGAGGCTGCAGGGCGACCGACAGGCCCCAGCCAAGGAGAGGGGGCTGCAGAGACAGGGAGCCAGCAGGGACAGGGGGCCAGCAGGGAGGACAGGCTGGGCCACCAGTCCCCAGGGCGCCAGCAATCGGCAGAGTTCTGAACTTGGTGTGCCGGAAACTCTGCAGACTTCAATCCTTTGCAAAGCCAGAGGGCTTAAGGCAGAGCCAGCTCTCTGAGAGCCCGAAGGGAGGCAGCAGGTGAAGCTCACTTCCTGGGGCTGCCGCCTCCTGTTCCTCTCCTCTACGGCACTTGGAGAGCTGCGTGTCTGTGTCTCTAAGGGGACAGCGATAAACCCCGTGCAGATGGATTTGTCGTAACCTCATTATC
This sequence comes from Camelus bactrianus, assembly GCF_048773025.1. Taxonomy (NCBI): domain Eukaryota; kingdom Metazoa; phylum Chordata; class Mammalia; order Artiodactyla; family Camelidae; genus Camelus; species Camelus bactrianus. The sequence goes on from NC_133551.1 coordinate 59,062,153, forward strand.
TTTCCCTCCCCAGGGTCGGAGGTCACATCAATATCTTCCTGCCCGCTGCCTGGCGCAGATCAGCGGCGAGGCTGCAAGCCTGTTTTAGGAGCTGTAAATCCATCCTCCCTCCCCCTGGAAATCAACTGGAAACTCAATTGCTGAACTGACCCTCAGTGGAAAAGCTCTCAAACCACAGGCCTATTTGGGGCCTGGATGGGCCTCCCAAAGGACGCGCCCCGCGGAGTCACCATCCCGGAGTCAGACCCGGGTTCTATCCAGGGTCCAGAAAACAGCGGGGACCTCCTGGGGCCAGGCCCTGTCAGGGACACAGAGAGCAGGCGACAGTGGGGAACCTCAGCTGGACAGGCTCTGAGCTTAGCTCGCCCTCTCCTCCCACTCAGAGGCCCCTCCCTCTCCTTGATGTAGGGGAGAAGATCACCTCCGAGAGCCAGGCTGAGGATGGGGACCACGGCCTGGCTGCTTGGTCCAGCCTCAGTCTAGGAGGTGATGCTTTCTCACTGCCTTGAGTCACAAACCCAGGCTTTTCCTTAAGATCTGCTGGCCCTGAATGAAACCAAGGAGGTTCATCCCCCTAAGATGTTCTTGCTGTTTTCGGGGAAGAAAACTTTCAGGTGTAGGCAGAGAACTGTGTTCGCAAAAATGGGGGAAATTTGAGTCCTCCTGTGAGTACTGCTAAGCTTCGAATCTCCTCTTGGTTTCTAGAACAGAAGAGAACAGATCATGCATGTTTGCTGGGTGAATGGGTTGGTTGATTTGGGTGGGTCAGATCCAGATATGGCACCTAGAATTTGGGGATAACCTTTTACCAATATTCTGCATCACCGCTGGGGACAATAATAAAACAAGATTGCAAATTCTTTGATGTCTCCTCCCTACAACCCTTTGGTCAACAGTATATGGTGGAAGCAATAGGACATCCAGGGCAAGAGCCTACAAGCAGCCGTGGGAGAAGGCCAACCACGTCTAAGGCTGCCATACTGTGAGGAAGCCCAAGCCATGGAGAAAGGCTCTGGTCAACACCCTCGGCTGAGTCCAGCCTTCAAGCCATCTTGGCTCAACCATCAGGCATGTGAGTGAACGATTCTCCAGATGCTCTCAATACCCAGCTGTTGAGGTCACTCCCAGCCACCTGACTCTTTCCCATTGAAGCCCCAGACACTGTGGAATGGGGGTCAGACCATCCCACTGCACCTGGTCCAAATTCCTGACTCGTAGATGCTAGTTGTTGTTTCACAGAACTAGATACAAGGGGGGGGGGGGTATATAACAATGAATAACCAGGCACCAACCTAGGGTGCAAAACAGTATTCCAAGTGGTTTGACTCTAAGCCTCTAACTTAAAGTTCTCAGGAAGCTAATTTTCTTATCCTGGGAAAGACCACCAATGCTGAGTATCTCAGGGAGCTCTTGCTGTGTAACAAAGCACCCCAAACCTCAGAAACTTGAAACAATAGCAATTTACTGTTTGTTATAATCCAGTGGTTGGTTAGGTGATGTCTCTGCTCGTTCTACCTGGATTTCCCCCTGTGCTGCAAGCCATCTGTCCTGGAATATCCAGTCTGGCCTACCTCACTCGCTAGTCATTGGATGTTGGCCAATGGGCCTCAGCTCTCCACATGCCCGCTTATCCTCCAGCAGGCTAGACTGGCTTCCTTGTCTGGCAGTCTCAGGGCAGTGTTCCCAGAGTGCAAAATCAGAGGCTACTGGGCCCCGAGGCCTGCTCTCGGAAGGCAGGTAGCATCTCTTCCGCCAAGTTCTAGGGTAAAAGCCAGCCACAGGTCTGTGCAGATTCAAGGGGAGGGAAAGGAGATGCAACCTCTTGATGGAACAAATGACAAGGTCAAGCTGCAAAGGTGCACACACACGGGGCTGGAGGAACTACAGCCGTATTTTATAGCCTACCCCACTGAGGAAGCTCTATGTGAGCCAGTGGGAGAAGACTGTGTGTTCTGTGTGGAGAGAGGGACACAAGGGTGAGCCTAACATCCCCAGGGGTTTGTTCAGCCCCACAAAGTAAGCCCAGCTCACTGCTGCATCCCCAAAAGGAGAGATACATGATCTCTCTCTGTGGCCCCAGTGGTCACCCAGCCAGTCCTCCACCCCCTGTGTCAGAGAGCAGGAAGTGGGGGTCAGACACTTACCTCCCTGCTGTTAGGTCTGCATTTCCTTTTATTCCCAGCCCCACCGGTTCCTGCCACGGGTGGGTTTTCCTACATGCACAGAGACAGCCCTGCTGAGCACCTGGGGACATGTGGGTGGCCAGGGGGCCTGGAGGGGCTTTGACTGCCAGGCTGAGGGTGCTGAATGAGTCTACGTAATGGATATGAATGGAGCCGTTCCCAGGGGGTAACCCAGCAGGAAGGTTGTAGGGGGAGGAGATAAAAGCAAACAGAAGAGCTGCGGAGTGGTGTGAGGCTAGGGCAGGTTAAGAAAGAGGATGCCTTGAGTTCGTTTTCTATGTCTGTGTGTCTCTTTCTGTTTTATAATTCATTTGTCTCATTTTTTTAGATTCCACATATAAGTGATATCATCTGATATTTGTCTTTCTCTATCTGACTTACTTCACGTAGTATGATAATCTCCGGGTCCATTGCTGCAAATGGCATTATTTCATTCTTTTTTATGGCTGAGTAATATTCCATTGTGTATATATACCAAATCTTCTTTATCCAATCATCTGTCAATGGACATTTAGTTTGCTGTATACCAGAAACTAACACGACATTGTTAAAGACTGTACTTCAATTTAAAAAATTTAAAAGAAAACACGAAAAAGGGTGCCTAGGGCTTCACTGGAAGCTGCCCTCGGTGGGATGAGGGAGCCCCCTCCTCCACAGCCGCCACCCCAGGTATCTCCCACCAACACCCTGTGGAACGGGGATCCAAATCTTTCGTGCGTAGATCTTGGAGGTCTGCGAGCTGGGGACCAGGATTGGCCCTGCTTGGGCTAGGGACCAAATTTAGATAAATCCTAGCGGCCAGGGGAGGGAACAAGGGCACCCCCACTATCAGCATTTGGAAAGGAATAAGGGGCAGGTGACTTGAGAAGGAAGGAAAACAGGGAAGTTGCATTCCTCAGGAGGAAACAGATGAGGAGAGCAAGCTCACGGCAGAGGGATGTCCCGAGGTCACCCAGTGAAAAAGCAGCCGAGCTGGGACCCAAGCCCAGGGCCCCTGGGCTCCGGGGCCTCTGCTTTAACCACTGGGCCACAGAGCCTCAGGCTGCAGACTCAGGAGACCCTGCAGAGGCTGGAGGGGCCGTGGGGCCCCGGAGACCAGACAAAAGGGTCCTGAGTCCGGGGACTCGGAGAAGGCAGGCGCTCTGCCCTCGATGCCGTCAGCTCCCCTCTGAGGGCTCGGCTGTGTGAGCACATCCAGGGTGTAGTAGCTGAAATGGGGGCTTGCATCTCGAAGCTTCCACTCCACACAGTCAAAGCTGATGCCAGTAAATTACTCCAAATAATGGGGCTGTTTGCTCAGGAAATTGAGGAGGCAGTAAACAGTTGCCAAAGTAATTAAACACAAACGGTGAGTGTGCCAAGCTTCTCAACACCGCCAAGCTGCTCCCACAGTAGCCTTCCCTCTGCCGGGTGAGACGAAGCCACTGGGTTGTTTGTCTGTTGAGCTGAGCAACTGAGAGTCAATGAATCAAAGAAAATCCAGAGAGGATGGAGCAGGGTCGGGTGCCTTGGAAACCACTGAATATAAAACCTTTGGTTTACAGATAGAGAAACTGAGCCCCAGAGAGGAGAGTCATGCCCAAAAACAGCAGACTAGAGGCAGAAGTAGGTCAGGAGCATTCCCCACACACCTGGCTAAGTGCAGGGTCAAGGTCATGGGGATAGGATGGAATCTGTCAGATGATAATAAGGAAACTGAGGCTCAGAGAGGGTAGGTAACTTGCCCAAGGACTCACAGTAAATTAAACAGTGGAACTAGCTGTTGGAACCCAGGTCTGTCCAGACTCTTTTGATTGTGCTCTGCCTCCTGCCTCTCTTCAGCCTCTGGATCAGGACTTAAGAAGAGGGGTTGGGAGAGGCCAGGGAGAGCAGATTTCCAGAGGCAAGGAATAGCATTCCAGGCTGAGGGAAGAGCATGAGTGAAGGCACAGAGGTGGGACCCTGTTTGGTAGACATACAAGTTAGTTCTCTAGGTGGCAAGTAAAAGTGCCACTGGGACCCTGTTTGGTAGACATACCAGTTAGTTCTCTAGGTGGCAAGTAAAAGTGCCACTCACCCTACCTTGAACAGTCAAAGGAATATATTGGCTCATCTACCCAAGACTGCCAGAGGTAAGACTAAATTCTCCCATTTGTCCATCCAGATCCACCCCACCCTGCTCCCGCCCCAGGAGGATGCCCTGTGTGAACTGCTGTTCCTCCGGCTTCTCAACCTGCGGGAAGCACCAGAGGAAGGCTGGAGGCAGGGAGGCCAAGGTATTCATTGCTTCCCTCCCTACACAAGGCCCCTAGGGATGGTGACTGACACAGCTCCTATTGGCAGCCCTCTCCAAATGCCCTCCGTCTCTAGGTTCTGATAACTGCTCACTCCGCCTCATCCTTTTCAGGCCCAAGAGTAGTAACAGCCCTTCTGTGACTTGCCCGGGAGTGCTGAACTGTCCCTTGTGGTGTCCCTCCACCCTGCCTTCACTCTTGTAAGTTGTCCACTTTATTAACTTCCCTCAAGTTGCCTCACTTTATTTCCTACTGAGGCCAGACTCATAAGATCAGCTTCAGGTATGGCCTGACCCAGTGACTCAAATAATGTCAACAGAGACCCAGCCTCTCTCCAGCTCCCTGCTCCACCTTCTATGATACCAGTTTCATCCTCAACCTACCCATGGGAGCACCCTGCCACCCTTCCCCCATCCCCTTACCCCACCCCATTCTCACTTCCAATGACCCACATTCTCTGAGTCTCACCTCCCCACATGACACCATTCAGGGAGAAGGAAGAGTCTCTTTGAGTAGCTGAATGGAAAAACCCTATTTGTTTCCCTGAAGCTGGAGCAAACAACTCTACATCTCATTGGCTCTGATTTGATTATGTTCCCAACCAATGTCTAACTGGCTCAGGCCAACCAGAGCCCACCCTGAAGCTACGAGCAGGCCAATCCGCCCAAACCATATGGTTGAGGATGGAAAAGACATCGGATCCATAGAGGAGAGTGGAGGTACTGGGGTGTGGGGAACGCAGTCAGGACGCAATGGCCCAGGTGAGCGCTGACAGGGCCTGGCCTGGCGCAGGGCCGGGGGCAGCGAGAAGGAAGAGGGTCTAGGCAGAGCTGTGCAGACACCCATTCCTGCATCTCAAGGGCCCAGGTGAGAAACTGAATTCCAAAAGAGGCATCTGGTCCTACGTGATTCAGGACCTACGTACCCAGGCCTTCCCAGACCATGTTGATGGATAAACAGCAGCTGTAGGGAAGTGTGAACACAGAGCCAGGACCCAGCAGCCACCCACGCCCGCAAGTCACGGAGATCGGGCCACAGATGGAGCAAAACCGAGCACCAGATGGACCCGAGGCAGGGTAGGATCTGCTAGTGGGGAAAGACTGACAGCCACGCAAGACAGGGGAAAGACCTGGACTCTGGAATCTCAGGGACCTTGGCCCTGCCGCTCACTTGCTGTGAACCTTTAGCAAGTTACTGATCTCTCAGAGTCGCGGTTTTCTTATCTGTACAAAGATGGCTTGGACTTGATTAGAGGGACCAGCTGCCCAAGTCAGATTCTGCAATGTGGGCTGCAGCTTAAAGATCGATGCCTGAGACAGGAAAGAAGCTCCTCGCTGTAGGCCATCACCCCACCGCCCCCGTAGCGACCAGAGAGGAAGCGCAGCGCCTAACTGGACCGTTCAGATACTAGAGACAACATGGGCTTCATTACGTATTTTGTTGAGCCATATGTGTAAATTGACCAGAAAACCTGTGAAAAGTATCTGGGGACCTGAAGAGCAGGTGGTACTAGAGACAGCATGACAGGACAGGCTGTCTCAGCAGCCCTACCCTGGGGACCTGCAGACCCAAGGATCCTTGTTAACTCAGACCTGGTTGCTGGTTGGAGCCTTTGGCAAAGGGAGGTAGTCCCTGCCCGCAGGCTTTCCTTGGGGGTGCAGATGCCTGCCTGCCTCCCTGACCCAGCTGCCTGGCTGCACTCCATCTGAGAAAGAGCCTCCTGCCCAGTAGGGGGCACTTGTGGACACTAAACACCGGATTCGGGACCTCCAGGTAAGACTGCACTCAGATATTCGCATGTCGGGTCGGGTCTACCCAGGGGCTGATCCCAAGCGTTGGAAAGACACAACAGTCTTGGCTAATTCAACGGAAATGGAATGTTCAAGAAGTCAGTCTGGCCCCACAGAGGGGATTAAAAAGGTGAACATTCTACTCGCCCTTCACACACCTGCACTGTCAGAGTCTGTTCCACCTGGTTAATTCCTACTCAGCCTTTAAGACTCAGCCCTGCCTCACCTCAGCCAGGAACCGTCCTGGCCACCTTCAGACGCTGTCAAGAGCCCCTCTTCCTGCAGCGCCCTGCACTTAGCGCTGTCACAGCCCCACCAGCTGATACAACTGTACCTCCGCCACTGGCCAAGACTGCTGCGGGGCGAAGCCCTGCACAGCCCCAGGTATAGCAGAGATTTCAGAAGCAGCTGTTGGTTGAACAATTCATTGCTCTCCTCCTGACCTTCCCTAGGACTCACTAGTGGAGTAGACTGAAATCCTTCAAATAACAGGTCAGTCTGGGTCAGACAATCCAAAGCCTAGTCAGTACAAAGAAGGAGAGGGAGGGAGAGTGTGTGGGGCTGGCTGTTCTGATCACTCTGCCCAAATGGCTACACGGCCAGGAGCTCTGTGTCACCAGGAGCTGTCTGAGAACTTGGCAGCATACAGCAAACTATTGGACAAAGAGAAGGTCCCTCCCCTCTTGCCTGGTGCTGTCTGTTTGCCCAAACGGCCACTCAGGACCTGCAACCCACATCTTCCCCAGCTTCCTCTGAACTCAGACATGACCTAGCCTGGCAAACCCTTCAACCCAGCAATTTCACATCAAGGTATCGATACTAGAGAAAAACTCCCGTGCACACAGTGAGGTACACACAAGGATGTTCGTTGCAGTCATTTTTATAGAAAGAAAAAAAAAAATAGAAACAACCTCAATATCCATAGGGGGTGATTCCAGAAGGAAGAGAGGGAGGGAGCCATTGAACATGACCCCTGTCTTGTGAAAAAGAATGAGGAGCTCAGGACGTACTGACATGCAAAGATGTCGCTTATTTTAAATGCTACAAAGCCAGATATAAAATGATACGTATAGTGTGATACCTTTAATGCTTTTTAAAAACACACAGAGCAGACATGCATAGCTGAACACACGTTTATATGTACAGAAATGCATATTCATAGGGTCTGTAAGGATTACGCATCATACTGATAACAGTATCTAATGGGAGGAGATGAAAAAACGGAGGTGATTATGGAGAAGGATAGAACAGCAGCATTTTTGCTTTATCTGAATTCTTGAATATAAAACAATGAGATGCCACAGCACTTGTGTAATTAAAAATAATTTTACGTGAATGGGGGAAATGGCAGGATAAGCTTACTGCAACATTGTTATAATAACAGATAAGCCCCAAACCACCTAAATATTCATTTATAGGGAACTAAATAAATAAATGATGGTGCCTATGGCAACAGAATACCAGGCAGCCAGTGAGAGAATGGAGCAGAATCACGTGGGATGATGCTGTCAAATGAAAATCAACTTGATAACTGTGTGTTGTGATGATCCCATTTTTGTAAAAGAAAGAATATTTAGAATACACATAAAAATACATGCTATAAAGAGTGGAGCTTTGGAATCGAACAGACTTGGGTTGAAATCTCTGCTGTGAGTTACTAATAGAGTGGCTTGGGTGGGTTACTGCACATCTCTGAACCGCGGTTGCCCATCCTGTTCATGGAGGATTGATTGAGATAATGTATCCACAACGTTTGTCACAGTAGAGACAAGAGAGTGAATTCATGAGTTTTATTTTGTTGTTCTCATTTGCAGTGTTTCATCTAGGAAGTGGATTTAGTGCTCTTATTGGTGTTTTTATTCTTTTTTTAAAGAACTTTATATTGAGGTATAATTGAAATGCAACAAACCAAACATATTTTAAGTGCAAAATTGTTTAAGTTTTGACATATGTGCACATCCATGAAACCATCACCACCATCAGCATAATGAACATAGCCATCACCTCCAATACTTTCCTCATGCCCCTTTGTAATCCATCCCTCATGGTCCCCAGTCCCAAGCAAGCCCTGATTTGCTTCCGGTCCCTGTAGATTAGTTTGCATTTCCTAGAATTTAATATAAATGAATTCACATAATATGTGTGCTTTTTTGTTTAATCCCCTCACTCAGCATAATTATTTGGTGATTTAGCCATATTAATAAATGTATCAAGAGTTTATTCCTTTTTTACTGCTGATTAATATTATATTGTCAGATTTCCGTAAATCTTTTGTTAGATTTATCCCTAAGTATTTCATATTTTTATGTCTTTGTACTAAGGGGATATGAATTTAAATTTCTGACACTCATTGCCATTGAAATGATCTTTTTAAATTTGTTAGTGTGGTGAATTACATTTATATTTCTATAGTAGACATAAGGTTATTCAAGTTATCTATTTCTTCTTGACTGATTTTTTGTAGTGTGTGTCTTTAAAGGAATTGACTCACTCGGTCTAGAAAACGTATGTAGTTATTCACAGTATTTCCTTATTATTCTCATAAAACCTGTGGGCTCAATACTGATATTAGTAATTTGAATTTCCCTCTTTCTCTCTCTCTCTTTCTCTGGCCTGACTAGAAATAACCAATGTTATTATTTACCTTTTCCAAGAACCAGGTTTTGGTTCCATTAATTCTCTCTATTAATTATCTGTTTTCAATTTCATTAATTTGTGCTACTTTTTTTTTATTAATTTGTTCCTTCTGCTTGCTTTAAGTTTCATTTATTCTTCTTTCTCTAATTTCTTAAGGTTATTTTTAAAGCTTCCTTCCAGTATAATATATATGCATTCAGTGCTATCAATTTCCCTCCTAAGCACTGCTTTAATTGCATCCTACAAATTTTGATATGATGAGGGGGGAGGGTATAGCTCAGTGGTAGAGTTTGTGCTTAGCATGCACAAGGTCCTGGGTTCAATCCTCAGTACCTCCATTTAAATATAAATAAATAAATAAATAAATATATAATTACCTCCCCAAAAATAAAATTTTTAAAAATTTGATATGATGTATTTTCATTCTCATTTAATTCAAAACAAATTTTAATTTTCCTTAAGACATCTGCTTTTTCGATCCATGGGTTACTTTAGAAGTGTGTTGCTTAATTTCCAAATATTGGGGCATTTTCTAAAAAATCTTTCTGTTACTGATTTCTAGTTTAATTCTATTGAAGCCAGAGAGCATATTTTGTATAATTTACATTCTTTTGGATTTGTTAAGTTTTGCTTTATGGCCCTAGATACAGTCTATCTTGGTAAATGTCCCACGTGTACTTGAGAAGGGCGTATATTCGCAGTTGCTTGGCGGACTATTCTGTAAATGCTGATTGGTTAAGTTAGTCAATAGCGTTGTTCAAATCTTCTACATCTTTACTGGTCTGTGTCAAATGTGGATCAGCTTCACCGGCTTCATCATCTTTTCTTCTCATTACGGAGCATATTTTCCTGCTTGTTTGCCTGCCGTGTAATTTTTGATTGGGTGCCAGACATTGCAAGTTGTAACTTCTTGGGTGCTGGACATTTTTATATGCTTATACATAATTTTGTGCTTTGTTCTGAGATGCAGCTAAGTTACTTTGAAACAATTTTTTCCTTTCAGGCCTTACTTAACCTTTGTTAAGTCCCAGAGGAGTGTTCAGTCCAGCGGTGGCTGTTCCCCATGCTACTTGGTGTCATGTTAGTCATAAGTTAGTCATAAAGCTTCCCAGTTTGGCTGGTGAGAGACGATACTCCCAGCCCTGTGTGGGTGCATGGCCCTGTTATCTGGCTGATAGCTTTCCCCAAGCCACAGGCAGATTCCTCACATAATTGTCCTGATTAGAACTCAGTTGAAAACTCAAGAGGACCCTCTGCAAATGTCTAAAAATTGCTCTCTGTATATCTCTCTCCTTTCCAGTACTCTGTCCTGTGAACCCTCGCCACATTGGGCTCCCCAGACCCTCAGCTCCATCCCCTCAACTCAGGGAGTCCATTGTGCTCTGTCTGGGTTCCCCTGCCCTGCACTACATCCAACTGAAGAGTCTCTCAAGGGAGTAAGCTAGGGCAATCCTGGGGCTCACCTTGTTTGTCTCCTGTCTCTCAGAAATCACTGTTCTTTCTTGCCTGGTATCTAGCAACTTGCAAATGGTTGTTTTATATTTTTTGCCATTTTTTTATTCTTTTAGGTGGCAGGAAAAATCCAGTTCCTGCTACTCCATCTAGGCCAGTAGCAAAGTCCCTCTTTTTTATTCCTTATATACTCTTACACTGTGAATATTTAGAATATGCTTCTATTATTTTCTAAATTAAAAAAAGAAAGATACACTAATTATGATTAAGATGAGATGAGAGAATAGCCCCGGTCCAGCAGTTGCCTGTGATGTGTCCCTTCTGCTGAGCTCTATATCCTGGTGCCACATTGAAATGGGGATCCTAGGGTCAGCCTGCCAGCCATTGCTGGCTTCAGCTTCTGGCAAATACGTCTGCCCATCTCCACTCTCATCTCAAGAAAATTGCTTTCAATTCTACAACAGCGATTGTGGGAAAGTGCATCTGCAATGAGCCAGGTCCTTAGAGCACAATGAGACAGGCTAAGATCGTCCCTCCCTAGCAAGAGCTGGCATATGGATGACAAGTGTTCTCATACTGCTCACACACGCCCTGTGACTTAACATAGTTTTGAAATGTCTCCAGCTGCATGTGGCCAGAACTCCAGCCACGTGAAATTGTGCAGATAAAAATTTAAGCAAAGGGCTTTGAGACCTTGGCTCCCTGACATTTCGCCTCTGGCTCTGCCAGAGCCTAGCTGGCACATTAAATGGCTGGAGTCAATCATGAGATGCTACAGGCACTGAAATAAAGGGGAGAAGAGGGAGAAAAATGGGGAGCAGTGCAAAATGGATTCTTCTTTGAGAGCTGCATGGTTATATTCCTGTTGCTTTTGGCAAGAAGGGACATTGGGTAAGTTCAATTGTGGAGAAGGGACTCCAGGCAACTGGCAGCATGGACAGGCTGTTGGCTCCACAGCTGCTCTGTCGGCCTCTGACCTGCAGGGTATAGGTCACTTTTGTAAAGGAGAGAATATCAATCAGCTCAACTGTGTGGTGAAGGCTGAGGAGCGCCAGCCCCGTGCACTGAGCACCTACTGTGTGCCCAGCTCGTGCAGACCCCAGAAATGCAGCAGCGACAGGACAGGGGAGGCCCCTGCCCATGGACAACCATCAGGATAAACAACAACTACTACTAAAATAGTAAGAGCATCATCGTCCCTTGGTCGCCTGCTATGTGCTTAGCTCTGTGCTAAGCACTCACATGCATTTTTTTCCCATATAATCTTCACAAACACCCTCTGAAGTAGAATTTTACAGAAGAGGAAGCTGAGGCTCAAAGCAGTTAAGACGTCACCTGCTATGATGTGCTTTGTAGAAAGAGCTTCTGCATTTGAACCCAGACCTCTTCTGTTCCCAGAGCCTTCACCCGAGTGCTGCAAGGGTGGTGTCTCTCATTCTCTGGAAGTGCCCTGGGACCCAGGGACCTAACTGGCAGTCCAAACTGAGTGCTGTTTGGCACTGGCTGAGCCAGACACTTGAGTACAAGTGAAATCTTGTACAATTGGCTAAATCAACCCTGCCCTGGGAACACACTGGAGTGACATCTAACAGCTCATCAACTCAACAGGAGGTTTCTTAGTTACTGTTTTTGAAAATCTCATGTCTCTCAAAAACCTGGCCTTTTCCAGTGCTGAGATTTCAACCCCCCACATCACATACCTTTCCTCTGATTCCTGAGCTAATCAGTCAGATGTGGAGGCCTTGGGCAGGTCCATAGGTTGGGGAAGGGACCAACAGGGGGCAGCAGTGATGCTAGAGAGGCTCCCCTGGGAGCTCCCAGTCAGTGATCTGATATCTGAGAGACCAAGCCCTGAGCTGGCGAGGTGGGGGTGAGGGAGGGAACTGAGGAAACCAGCTCCCAGGTTGGGGGCCTTGGGCCTCAGTGTCCTCATCTGTAACATGTGGATAACAAGTTCAAACTAGAGAGTGATATGATAATGTGCGAAGAAACACAGAGTCCCAGGCAGCAAGACAAAAACCACTAATCACATACAGGAAATCCCATTTCCCTTGTATTAATTATCAGCTGATTTTTCAGCAGAAACTTTACAGGCCAGAAGGGAGTGACAGGATAAAGGGCTGAAAAGAAAATACTTGCAACCCACAATAGTCTACCCAGCAAGGTTATTATTCAGAACTGAAGGAGAGAGAGTTTCCCAGACAAGCAAAAACTAAAGGGGTTCAGCAACACTAAACCTACACAAGAAATGGTAAAGGGTCTTCTTTAAGTGGAAAAGGCCACAACTAGCAACAGGAAAATATATGAAAGAAACACGAAGGCCCATTCTCTGCATGAGACACATGTTCAGGAAATGTTAGATTCTCTTTGCTGTGCTCACAGCTCCTCCCTGCAAAGACAAAGCCACCTGGAGGACCATTTGGGATTTTTTTCATGCAAGTGATAGAAAACCTACCCTGAGCTTACTGAAGGAAAAAAGGAATGTATTGGATGCAGTAACTTTTTGAAAAGTGCACAGGGAGCTCCAGTTTCAGAACTGGCTTCATCCAGGGGGTCTGCATACTCTCCCCAGGGCCTGGTTTCTCTCACATTCAGTTCCTCTGGTCTGGCTGCATCCTCAGACACACTCTTCACTGACGGAGATAAGATGCCTGCAGACACAGTCCATCTGTTCTGAGGGTCAAAAGAGTTTTTCCCTGGTAGACTCAGCTCAAATCCTAGGATTCACTTTGATTTCCTCCCTGATCTTAATGATTTCCTTTCTTCAGCCTCCTTTGAATTAATTTGGTCTTCTGTTTCTAGTTTCTTACGGTACTAGCTTCAGTCTTTGATTTTAATCTTTCTGTGTTTGTAGTATAGGTTTTTGGTGGTATACATTTTCTTCTATGCACTGTTTTAGGGGCATCCCACAAATTTAATATAATGTGCTTTCATGTACATTCAGTTCAAAATATTTTATAACTTCCCTTTGGATCTTTTTCATTGACCCACAAGTTATTTAGAAATGTGTTTAAGAAACAAGAAAAACAAAAAGAAAAAAGTTCATAGAAGCAGAGAGGAGATTGGTAGTTATCAAAAGCAGGGGGTGGGTGAAACAGGTGAAGGGAGTCAAATGTACAAATTTCCAGTTATAAAATAAATAATTCATGGGGATGTAATGTACAGCTGGGCGACTATAGTTAACAATACAATATTGTATATTGAAAGTCACTAAGAGAGTAGATCTTAGAAGTTCTCATCACAAGAAAAAATCTGTAACTATGCATGATGATGGAAGTTAACTAGATGTAAGGTGGTGATCATTTTGTAATATATAAAGTATCAAATCATTATGTTGTGCACCCGAAACTAATACAATGTTGTGTGTTAATTATACGTCAATTTTTAAAAAAGAAATGTTTTTAGTTTCCAAATATTTGGTACATTTTCCAGGCAATCTTTCTGATTTTAGTTTCTAATTTAGTTCTATTGTGATCAGAACAAATTTTGCATAACTTAAATCTTTTTAAAGCCCAGAAAAAGACAAATTTTGGTAAATATTCAGTGTGCACTTGAACATAATGTATATTCTGCTGTTGTTGGGTGGAGTGTTTTATGAATATCGATTAGGTCAAACTGGTTAATAGTGTCACTCAAGTCTTTTATAGCTTTAAAAATTTCTGTCTACTTCTTTTATCAATGATTAAGAGAGTGATATCAAAACATGTGGCTATAATTGTAGATTTGTCTATCCCTCCTTGCAGTTCTTTTAATTTTTTACTTCATGTATTTTGAAACTCTGTTGTTAGGGCATAAAACCTAAAGATTCTTAAATTTGCTGGATGAATTGATCATTTTATCATCATGAAATGTCCTTTCCTATTCCTAGTATATTCTGAGCTCTGATATACACTTTTTTTGATGTTAATACGGCCACTGCAGACTTATTTTGATTAGTGTTAGCATGGCATTTTTTTAATCCCTTTTACTTTTAAGATATTTGTTTCTTTATATTTAAAGTATATTTCTTGAGGTAGCGTACAGCTGAATCATGCTTGTTTATCAACTAAGACAATCTCTGCCTTTTTATTGAGGTGATTAGTCCATTTATATTTAATGTGATTATTGATATAGCTAGGTTTAAGTCTCTTATTATGCTATTCATTCTCTATTTTTCCCAACTGTTCTTTGTTCCTTTTTTCCTCTTTTTCTGCCTTCTTTTGTATTGAGTTTTTTGTGATTCCATTTTATCTTATTTCTTGATGTATTAGATTCATCTCTTCATCATGTTAGTGGTTTGATTTAGGGTTTATAGTATACATACTCAACTTATCACAGTCTACCTTCAAGCAATATCATGCTACGTAATGTATAGTACAAGACCCTTACAAAAATACACTTTCTTTTCTCCCTTTCTCATCTCTGTGCTATTTTTTCTGATACATTTGTTATAAAACCTATGAAACATTATCATTACTTTTGCTTTAGAACCAGTCAACTACCTTTTAAAGAGATTTAAATAAAAATACATAATAGGAAAATTATTTAATTAAATAATAAATAAATAAGAAAAAAGTCTTATTATTTACCTATGTAGTTACCATTTCCAGTGATTTTCATTCTTTGCATGGATCTCAATTTCCTTCTGGTACTATTTTGCTTCTGCCTGAAGGACTCGCTTTAACATTTCTCATAGTTTAGGTCTGTTGGTAATAAGTTTTTCCAGAACCTGTCCTCAGGTCTTTGGCACCCAGAAGCCCAACACCACAATATCCCAAGGATGACACTCTCTAAAAATTCAAAGTGAACCAGTATTTCCTGTCAGTCTGAGGTGGGGATGGGGAGAGTTGGAGAACCAGCACATCTCAGTCATGCAAGACCCTCTTTATGAGAAAGTCCGTAGGGAACCCTTGGAGCTGGTGCTCTGGGAGTCAGATGGGAAGAGTGAGAATACTGCAGGTTGAGAATCTACTATGTGCCAGGCATTATGCTAAGGGTTACATATACCTCAGAGGTGAAAAGAATGAAATGAGCCCAGCACTTGGTACCTCTCATCCCTCAGCAAAAGGTAATTATTACGATTATCTTCCTCAGTAATTTTAACAACGTCATGGGACAGGCATTTTGATCCCCCGAGTTACGGATAAGTAAGCCAGGCTTAAAGAACTGAATCAGTGAGGGAACTGGGATTCAAACCCAAATCAGTATGACTCCAAAGCCTGGGCTCCACGCCACCCTCTCTGTCCCCATCCTCCAGGGTCAGGAGCTGGCAGGGACAAAGCAGGACTGACCTCCAGGCAGTTAAGCCCATGACCAGAGGAAGCATGTGTTGGGGTGGGTGGGGAAATGTCCAGAATATGGGGCTGCACTGAGCCATTTTCAGCTCAGGAACCAACCTGAAGGGTCCAGGCAGGGGTGAAAAGAGACCCTGTGGCAGCAGGGGAAGGTGGGGGCTCTGGGACTGTTTGCACAGAAACCTGCTGCGCTCCACCTCCCTGGATTTGTACCCAGGACACGAAGAGCTCGGCAGCACATTTGATCTTTTTCTTTTAACAAATCAGTACATTTTTGCCTCAGCCGAGCGGCGTGGAAAGTACAATGTGTGCCAGCATCAGAGGCATAAAAACTAAACTCCGATTCTGCAGGTTTTATTGGTTGCACCCACAGTCGCCTACAGCTACCCTCCACTCAGGGGGTCACCCAGGGACGGATGTGTGTTCTCAAAACCCTGTGCTTCCATCCCCAAAACAATTCACATCTGTTTTCTCTTTTTTCCTTCCTTTTTTTTTCTCTTTTTCTCTCCTTTTTTCTTTCCCTCCTCTTCCCTTGCTGCTTGTCATCTCTGAGGACAGAGAAATGCGATCTCAGATTGGTATTGCCTTCCTTTAATCAGGACCTAGCTCTTTATCACAGAGCTCAGAGACGAAGGTTTCCAAGAAGACAAAAAGAAAGGCACTAGTGGTAATTAACATTTCCCTGCACTCTGGAAAACAGGAATTATTCCAGGGTGTGGGTTTCTTTTTAAAGAGCTTCAGCACAGGAGACGCTGGGAGGCCAGCACATGGATTAGCAGATACCCCATCAAGCGAAGCAAGAATGCAGAGGAAAAGAGGGTTGCCAAGCTGAAACACAAGAGGGAAAGCCTTGAGGAAGAATTTGGGAGATTCCCCGAGCCAGTCTGCACCACCCCCAACTGTAACCAGACCAGTGGATGCTTTGGGGGCAAGGTCAAGGGAGGAGGAGGGAGGGACGAAGGGCATCTGATCATTTTTGCCAAGTTTGCAAGACTGTTTCTAGTTGTAAACCCCTCCGAATTTTCTTTTCCTGCCACCTCCCATCATATTGTTAGTTAAAATGGTCTCCTCCATCCCAGAAGGTGATGAGAGGGGATCCAGATGGCTGGAGAGGAGGGCACTTCGGGGAGAATCAGTAAATGAGGCCAAAACAGGCAGACCCTGGAGAAGCTGTTCCAGTCCTGGGGAGAGAGCATGTGGCCAGGGGGAGACAGCTCCCACCAGGAGGCAGCAGATGGAGTCAGTGAGAGCTGGTGACTGTGGCCATATGGAAAAGGACTTAGTGAGAAATCGCTATGAAGTCGCCCTTCCTAAGTGGCAGGGCCACATCTCAACCTGGATTGTGTTCAAAAGATGATGTTTCAGAGGTGGAGATGACAGAGGTGGAAGAGGTGGGAGCGGAGGAGAAGGATGTCTGCATTTTACCCTTTTCTCTCCTGCCCGGTCCAGGCCTCCTCCTCTTCCCCACTCCACTCATGTGATTTTCCCTGTCTCCGAACAGCTGATCCACAGTCCAGGGCCCAGTCCATCAGCTCCTCCCTAGCTGGTGGCCTCATCTCTAGGCCTCAGTTTCCTTCTCTGCCAAGTAGGTTAACGCCCTCTTCCTCCCACTCTGTTAGGGCTGCACTGAAATCATGGCAGTAAAGGAGGCCAGGAGTGGCCCAGCACCGAGGGGTGGGGGACCAGCATCCGTGCCCATCTGTGTGACTG
This sequence comes from Camelus bactrianus, assembly GCF_048773025.1. Lineage (NCBI taxonomy): Eukaryota > Metazoa > Chordata > Mammalia > Artiodactyla > Camelidae > Camelus > Camelus bactrianus. Next base: position 59,079,471 of record NC_133551.1, read on the forward strand.
GTCCCTTCCACACCATTAGATGATGCTGGGTTTTACCAAATTTGGGGGATTAGAGGCTCCAGCACAAATTAGGAGTTAAATCAATTAGCATGTCACATGAACACATTAGTTAATGGATCTGAATTCTTGCTTTGACTTTGAATAGCTGCCTAACTTCCAGCTAGAACATAGAGTCATTCACTCCCTGGATTGCAAGTTTAAAAAATTTCTCTGAAACAGACTCAGATTCAGGAATGGGGCTGGGGCTGAAGGACAGAAATATTTTTAAGAACACCATCAGGGAGACAGGCTGTGCACACAGCCTTTGCAGACACACCCAGGACCCTGCACGTTTGGTTTAACGCTCTGCTGTCGGCATCTTGAAATTCTTCATGATTTTATCTTTAACTTGTGTTTTGTCAGTGAAGGCGGATGGGACAGCGGAGCACGTGCATGCGAGCAGAGGGTTCATGCAATGTGTGTGTCCTCTGTTTCTGGCCACCCCATTCACATAGAGCGTCCATGGCGCCCCACGCGTTCAGAATTCCAGCGGACCTATGTGTGTGGCAGCTCAGCGAGACTCAATGTGAGAACAGGGCAAGAGTGTTACTCAGTCTATAGCGGAGTAAGGGGATGCTGACAGCCCCAAAGGCCAGGCTTCCATTTGAACCAGAACATTCTACAAGTGCAGAAAGAAATCAGTGGTATTCGGAGAAACATAAATGATCGGAGAACCTTATCACAGTCTTTCTTACTTGTGACACTTCCTTGTGTTAGCCAACCATTTACACTGAAAATTATGACAGGGGAAAGGAAAAGATAAAACAACCTCTAGATCTTTTCCTCCCAGCCTTTCCTTCCTCGCCAGTGAGCCAAAGGTAGAGCGTGTGAATCAAGAAGTGATGCAAAGTTTCCACCCTTCCCTTAAAAATGAAATACACACCCAGGAATGAGCTGTGAAAAACCAGTTGTGTAACTTCAGTGATTTCCTATACAAATGAAATGCTCTTATACCTGCATTTAAAATTAGCTTTACACGATATAAAGATGAGTGGTAAAGTTCATGCTAGTAATTTAAAATTCTAATTTTTCTTTCCATAGAACTAACTAGGAAATATTTTTTTTTGAACCATGACAAAAGAGAGAGACTGTGGCAGAAAAGAGAAAGCTTTATATTTTCCTATGTTTCATGGCATTTTTTTCCAGCTTTTTGAACAAGGGCCCCACACGTTCATTTTCCACTGGGCCCACAGATTATGTGGCCGGTCCTGCAGGGAGAAGCCAGGCACCAAAGCGCACTCCGCCTGGGCAGAGACGCTGGGTCTCCGTTATGTAACTTCTCGGCTAGCAGGATGTGCTAATTAAGTACAGGATTTTAGGAAATGTGAGTCCTGGAGGAAGTTTCTAATAAACTTTGTTCTGAAGGTAGGGAGGAGGTGGGTGGCTGGGAGTTGTGCAGCTGGGAGCCGTGCAGGGGAAAGGAGCCCTGGGCCCCATCAGAGGCTTAGGTGAGAATGGGAAGAAGTGAGGTGGGAGGGAGGGATGAGGCTGGTGTCTGAAGAAACTGAGGCTCAGAGAGGTGTGCAACGTGCCTGAGGCCACACAGCCAGAAAGCATTGGCACCCCCACCTCTCCGCTTTGTGTGGTGATCCATGTCCCAGGTTGTCTCCCCATTTAAGTGGTGAGCAGCTCGAGCAAGAATTGTTCTGAGTCGTCCCTGTGTCCCCAGAACCTAAGAAAGCGGGGCCTGGCAGGACTGATGAAGGTTCGTTCAGTGAACACATCTGCCACTGTATTCCCGCCTCCCAGCCCGTGCCCATGTAGTGCCCCTGCCCAGATGCCCTTCCCAGTCCATCTGCCAGTCTGTTCTCTGTGGTCCCCACAGCCATCTCTTCAGGGAGGCCTTGAGCTTCCCCAGGAAGCCTCTCATTCTGTCTCCCCACTGCTTGTGTGGAGGTTGGCCCTGAAGAGGCGCACGTGCCCAGGGGCCCAGGACCTGCCTCTCTCGGATCCTCCTCAGACTTCACAGGAGATGCTCAACGCTCAGCTGAACAGAACACGTGTTAGTGACAAGCCCCACCGCTGTCATCTGGGTCCCAGTTCCTCCGATGCCCAAGGCCACCTGTCCCTCCTGCACGGGGCCAGGGAAAGAGCCGGGATGCCGGGGTCAACCAGGCCTGGGCTTCCATCCCCTCCTGCCACTGGCAGGCTGAGTGACCTGGGACAAGTCACCTCCTCCCTCAGAGCCCAGACTCCCCTGCAGAAAACTGGGAGCAGCAGTGCCCCCCAAGGGACAGTGTGAGGGTTGATGGGGTTGAGCATGTGCCTGGCCCCCACACACAGCAGGCACTCAGTAAACATCACCCCCACCTGCTCCCTGCAAAATGGGGCAAACAGTAAGTTGCATCCAATTCAGAGCTAAGGATTCGAAGAAGCTTTTAAATGACTCCTTTACTCAGCAGCCTCCGATCCCCCCAGCCCCACCCCTCCCTCCGAGGCCCCAGCCGGCCTCCAGCCAACATCAGCCCTACTGCTCTGGACATAATTTGTGTGGTGTCTGCACAGCCACCATTTACAGCCATTAAATAGAATAAATCTTCCAGGCTGTTCAATTTTCAACTTTTTTTACCCCCCTCCCCACAAAGAAATTGCTGCATTTGGCAAAGGTCACACATAAAACACAGGATACAGGACAGAAGAAGAAGCAAGGGCCCAATCAGGGAGCAGGGGCCATTCATTAGGGAGCTTGCTGCTCTCCTTCCCAGGAGCACCCGCTCTTCCAGGGCTGCAAAGCCCAGAGAGACGGCCCTTTTCTACCTGAAGCCTGGGACGTGCGCGAAGTAGGAGCTCCAAGCTGGACGGCTGCTACAGCAATGACATGAGCTCTGTTTGTTAAGTTCCTACTTCCTTGGGTCCCTGAGCCACCCAACAGCCCAGAGCGTCATCCCCACTGCCTGGTGGGGACCAAGCAGCACTGAGAGGAAGGGACTCGCCCAGGATCACACACGACAGTCAGAGGTGGAGGTGGGATTGGAACTCAAGTCTGCTGGCCCCATGACCCTGCTCCTCTCCGGACTCTCAGCTTCCTGAGAAAGTGGGAGGATTGCGATGGGAAAGGAGGGCAGAGGAATCAGCCCAGTCCAGGCTAATGAGCACCAGGCTTGGGTTCAACCCACTCCTTTGGTTATTTGCATATATTTGCATGCAAGGCTCAGAGGCCTCAAATATAGAGAATAAAATTGGTTAATTAATGCCACCAACCAGTGGGCACTTAGCTGCAGGATGCACTTAACCCAGGGAAAAAGTGGAATCGATTCTGAAAATGATCCGGGGTCAGTGGAGCTGACCCTAAACTGCACTCAGCCCCCAGCCATCTGGGGAGTCATCAGTGAGACACTTGAGAGGAAGGACCTCCCACACTCAATTATCTGGAAGGACAAGTTAGATAGAGATGATGTAGACACAGATTCAGATAATGATACGGATTAGATAGGTAGATAGCTAGCTAGATAGACAGACAAACAGACACAGCCATATAGAAAGAGAGCATAAAACTGGGACCACAGGTAACAGGATGGAAGGTGACCTCTGTTCTCTGCAAATGCTCTAGAAGCAGAACCTTCTCCCGGCCCAGAGCACGTGGGCTCTCAGACACCCTCCCCAGAGGTGAAAGGACATCCTGGGGCAGAGTGGGGGCAGGTGCTCTGACCCAGGTCACACAGCAACCCCTCCAGGTGGGCTGCTCTGACCTGCCCTCCAGGGTCCATCCATTAATGCCCTGTCCCTGCAAGACCAGAGGGGACAGGTGGGCAGGGATCCTGGGGACCCAAATGAAGTCACACCTGAGCTCCTTGCACTGCCCGGCCCCCTCACTGGTGTGGGAGGGACCCTGACTGTTCACAGCGGAGGCCAGAATCAGGCTCCGAGCCAGATGCTGGGGAAGGACTGGATGGCGGAGTTGAGCCAGCTTGGACGCACTGAGGAATAAATGCCTGGAAGAGGAGCACGTGACCGGATAGGAGAGTAAGTCCATGCCTGACTGACCCAGCACACAATCCTGCATGGATGGTGGAGGGAAGGAGAGAGCGAGACAGGACCGACCCTGAGAGCAGAGAGACTCCTGGGAGTGTGAGGGAGCAGACGTCTGAGCTGCTGCCCTGTTGGGGAGCTCCCTCACTGCCTTCAAACTGGCTTCACTGGGGCTGGACGCGAAGCATAGAGAGGTTAGCTGTCTTGTCCCACTTCACACAGCTCATGGGGGCAGAACTGAATCCCAGCCCAGACACTCAGCCGCCACAACACGCCTCAGCTGCTCCCCGAAATCGGCCATGAGCCACCAGGCTGCCAGGAGAATTGGCCTCCTTTATAAAATTAATAAAATCCAGCTCTTTATGTCAGAAGAAAACCTTGCCAGATTCATCTAAATTGCTGCAATGTTCCAGCGCTGGGTTTCACCATCAAATCTTTCCATGTGGTTAGGGCTGGGTGTTGGCTGGGAGTGAGTGGCTCTTGTCTTTTCTGATGATTGTTTCTGACGGGTTTTAGTTTGTTCGACTTTCCTGGCCCTGCTTTTCTTTGGGGTCCCAGGAGGCTGGGCGGCTGCACTCTATCCCCAGGCTGAGGACAGAAGAAGGGTGGGATGTCTTCGCAGGAGGGGAAGGCTCCCAGCGCCCTTACTCCCCTCTCTGGGATGGTGGCATCCAGGGCCCCACAGCCCTCCAGACCGTGCCTGCAACTTCACCCCAACATCCGATTCTCCAAGAACATGTGCTGCTCCCCAAGTACTCCTGACATGCTTGTGGCTCCAGAACTTTCCACAGGCTGTTCCCTCTCCCAGAAATGGCTTTCCGCATCTTCTCCATCTGGAGAAATCCTATTCATCCCTCAAGACCCAGGCAAAGATGGAGGGAAGGGAAGGAGCTAACCTGTTTACCCTCCTGTCAAGGGCCTTGCAAGAGGTGGGCACTGACCTCCAGTGCCACTGCAGCCCGAGCACCAGTTAAAGTGGGCTTCATGGGCCCATTTTACAGATGGAGAAAGTGAGGCTCTGAGTCACTAAGTAACTTATTCAAAGTCACTTAATGGTCAGTGGCTGGGCTGGGGTGACTTTGACCAGGTCAGCAGACCCACAAATGAGCTTGGTCCACCACTCCTGGCTCTGGGCATCCTCCTGACCCCGGGAAGTGACATCACTCCTTCCTTCATGCTTCCTGGAGTATTATTGACATCCTCCTTCATGTTCATTTCCTGTCTGTCTGTCTCTAGCCCTCCAGAAGACAAGTATATTCAATTCTTCTCTCTCGCACTTTGTGGGTCAAGGAGAGCCACATGGCCGCATCCCATTCCCATGTCCTGGTGCCCAACTCTGGCCCGGAGGGAGACAGGCCCCAGGAGGATCAAGCTGTGCCAGCCTAGGTTAAGCCTCTGTGTCAGTGTGAGTTTAGTTTTTCACATGTTCAGCTCCACACAGAGTAGGGAGGGGCCAGGCACGAGGAGTGGGTGGGTCACGTGGGAGCAGATTTAGGCGCAGCAGCAGCAGCCTGATAATAAGACGGGTTCCCCGCCAAGTAGTGAGCTCCCCGTCCCTACTAGAGTTCAAGTCATTACAGGACAGTGAGAAGAGGTCTCCCTGCATTACCGGGAGAGCTGGACTAAGGTGGTTTCCTGTGCTAAGATTCTGACCCCAGGGTGTCTATTTCAGTATCACGTTCCTCCAGATTGATTCTGTGATTCCAAGGGTCCAATAAGTGAGGCTGCAGGTCTTCTCCAGAGATTCCTTAATTCTGCAACTCTCGGGCCCGTAAGTCCATGAGTGCTCCTACGATCCTAGAATTCTGGGATTCTGTGAAAGGGACCAGATGCTCAGGTTCTGTGCTTCAAAGACTATGAAAGCATCTGTGAATCTGTGAAAGACGCTCTAATTCCAAGATCCCATGCATCGCAGATGCCGTGAAAGGGGCAGACAGATCTGAAAATCCTCGCCTGGGAGAGAAGGAAGGTTCCACGACCCTCCCCTTCCTGGTTTCAGTATCTGCAAGGGGAGGACACTGGGTGCTCCTCTCCACACTAACCTGTGGGGTCCCCGGGAGCCCCCGTCTCCACACTGCCCCCTCCTCCCAGCATGCTGAGGGGAGTGGGTGGCACGGGTCCTGAAGCCCATGTGACCGCACATCGGTGGATGTGCCCAGTGAGCCCTTGGCTGTTCTGTCCTCATTTTCCTGATGTATTAACGTGAGGAACAGTCTTTGCTGAGTGGAATTTTCTGGGGCGGCTCCCCTACCCCCGGTATGAGCAGCTTGGGGACCGGCAGCCAGGAGCCCACTTTCCTTTCGGTTCTGTCTGTGTTCCCTGATGCTCTGGCCCTGCTGCAGGGAGCCCTTCTCCTACGTTCCCTGTGTGATCTGGGCACTCTCAGTGGGCTCTGAGCACTGGCTGTCCTGCCAGGGTCAGTTTGGTTTCTCTGGAAAGGAACTGGATCCCGGGGAGGGAGAAATGGGAGACGAGGCAGGGAGGGGCCGGAATTCTGGAGGAGGAAGCCAGTCCGCAGCCTGTCCTCCAGGATGTCCCAGGGCGGCCCCCCACCCGCCCCCATCTTAGCAGGAAGACGGGGTCCCGGGCACCTGTGGCAGAGAGGGAACCCAGAGCCCCGAGCCCCGCAGCTTAGCTGTGGAGGATCGGGACAAGCCACCCTCCTCGCTGCGCCTCAGGAGCCTTTCTGGAAAGATCCCTAGAACTGGCTGGGAGCCCTGTAGCTCTGAAACACTTCTCTCGTCCAGGACACTGACCTGCACGGGTTCAGCCAGTGGGCATCCTTCAGCCCAGACTTGGCCTCTGGGCAACACCAAGGCCGGGCCCCTTTCCTCCTCCAAACTCTCTCTCCTCTTGGACCTGGGACCCCCTCCTCATTTCCCCTGACCCCTCTGGCCACTCCTCAGCCTCCCTTGCGGCTTCGTCCTCCTGCCCCTTAAGTGTGGGGGTTCTGGGGCTCTGCCCCGGCCCTCCTGCTCTTCCCTCTCTGCCCTGCAGCTGCCGATACTCATCCCCATTACGGAGGAGGAGACTGAGGCTCATGCGGTGCAGTGAGCTGCCCAAGGTCCCCCCACAGAGCCAGGCTGGACCCCCGGGATCTCACTCTGGGGCTCATGGGCCTCCTTCGTGTCTCCCAAGCTCCGGTAGCTTCTTTTGAGCCTCCCAAGCATTGGCCACCCACATCCTCCACTGCAAGATATTGATTTTGATTCAATCAGTCCTTTTAAATTGACTTGAAATAGCCTCTCTTTTCCAATTTGCCTCACCCTGAGCAGTAACAGCCACGACGTCACGGGTTTAATGCATTAATTGCTTGTGAGGTTTTTTTCCCCCTGATATCCATTAATATAAATACATGATTGGTAAAATATAAAATATTCGTGTTTGTCCATGCACACCCGTAGTCACCCCTAAGACCCCCACTTCCCGGGAGACTCCAGGGCTGCTGATGAAGAAGCCAGGGGGAGGGGGAGGAGAGGAAGAAGCGTCTGGATCCGGGTGGGTGGACCTGGCCTGGCCTCTCCCAGACCAGCCCAGCCCAGGACAGTGGAGTTTCTTTCTCCTGGGGAGGCCCCACCCTCATCTGCCGCCCATGGCTGGGCCCTGGCAAGGGAACACTGTGGTGGCTAGAGGGCCCCCGCTGACCACAGCCCCACCCCCTGTCCATAGGGAAGGGAGCAAAAGGCTGGAATGAAACCAATGGCCCTTTAGCATAAGGTGCATGTAAGATGCTCACCACATGCCCCTCCTCTCTCCCAGAGGAAGCCCCAGGCAACCAGGAGTAGAATTCCTGGCTCTGTGCCACCCCAGGGAGAGAAGCCAGGAGGTGCCTTCTGTTCCTGTGCAAAGGGTCCTGCCAGGAATGAAGACAGGAAACTGCAAAGGAAAATCTGAAAACAAGAAAAGGGAACAGAACCTTCCAGAAAGGCAGCCACATCCTCAACCAGCCTCAGTAACCTGGGTGGGGATGGGAACTGGCAGAAAAGCCTCCAGGCTGGAGTAGGGGCTGCAGGGATGGGGAAAGTGTCCTAAGATAGGGGATCTGCTCTGGGCCCACTCGAGGGGATGTGGTCAAGCTGGAAGAAGTCCAGATGCAGCACCAGCACGGGAGGGGACCCCAGTTTAACTGCCCCAAAGAGTTCCTGGGAGAGAGAAGGTTAAGAGAAGTTGAGGAGCTGTGGGGGCAGACAGGCCTGAGTTCAAGTCCCAGCCCCTCCTCTCACCACTGCCATTCCCTTCTGCTTGCTCTCTGAGCCTCATCTTGCCCCATCTGTAAAACGGGATAGACTAGAACCTGTGTCCCAAAGTCATTGTGAGGAATAACAATGCTTAGTATGTGGGAAGCAGTCAGTATCTGTCAGCTATCACAATTTTTATGTTACTGAATATTATTTACTGTTCTTGCAGCTGATGGACTATGAGGAGCAAAGGAAGCAGTTATGTCACATCTGGTCCCAGATACCATTCATTAATTCATTTATTCAACAAATGTATTTACTGAGCATCTGTTTTGAGCTGGACACTGCTGGGTGCTGGGTGCTGGGTGCTGGGTGTGGTGCAGGGCAGAGCTGGACCAATCCGGGAAGCAGTTGAGGTCAAACTGGGAAAGACTTTACCTGCAGTCACGCTTTCCCAGTGGGGCACCTAGAAAGCGCTGATGTTAGTGCTGAAGTATCAGGGACGGTCACTCTGACAAAGTGCCTACTGTGTGACAAGCATCAGCCTTGCCACATTTCACAGCAGCATCTCCCCAAGCCTTTTGTCAGTAGATGCAGCCAAGGAAGCAGGAAGCACTAACCTCCCTGATGGAGGGACGAGGAGCCTCAGAGAAGGGGAGGGACTCACCCAGCATCTCAGATGCATGGGGAGAGGCAAGGTGACCACTCAGAATCCCTCCCGCGCTCCTGAAAGGTTCCAGGGTCCCCCCCTCCATTTGAGGACTTAGGATACCTGCACTGGGACCTGAGACTCCCAGGGGGGTTGGGGCAGCAGCACCCGCATTAGAGGACCCCTAGAGATGGAGAAGCTAAATGACTTCCAGTGTCTTCTCCATCCTGCACCTTCCCAGAGTCTGCAAACTTGGCACCCAGCGTCAAGCCGAGTGCCCAGCCCAGCTCTGTGGATGACTGGCTTGATCACATGGTGACTCAGCGATAATCAGGACCTCGTCTCTCCCAGGTGCCCCTCAAGCTGTTCTCTGGCCCCAGCCTGAGGTGCCAATGCATCCTCCCAGCCACCTGCTCTCGCCCACCCTCACACACTCTTTAGACCAGACCGTCCCCCTGCAGACCCCACACACCCTGTCACTGAGTAGCGCAGCCGCTCACACCTTACAAGGAGAGGGTACAGACAGAAAGGAGCCACTTCAGGACCTGGAGCTTGAGGGGCAGATGGGAGAGGAAGCGTCCTGAACTGTTAGTAGGTTTTTGATGATGAAGGAAAGGACTGGATTTTTTTTTGCTTGTTTTTTCTTTTTTTAATTGAAGTAAGGTTGATTTACAATGTTGTGTTAGTTTCTGGTGTATAATATAGTGACTCAGTTTTACATATATATGAAAAAGAGTATGTGTATGTGTATTTACGTGTGTGTGTGTATATGAAAAAGAGTGAACATATATATGTATTCTTTTCATATTCTTTTTTCCATTATGGTTTATTTCAGGATATTTAATATAGTTCCGGGTGTTATACAGTAGAACCTTGTTTTTTATCTATTTTGTATATAGTAGTTTGTATCTGCTAATCCCAAACTCCTAATTTGTCCCTTCCCTCCTTTTTCCCCTTTGGTAACCATAAGTTTGTTTTCTATGTCTGTGAGTCTCTTTCTGTTTTGTAAATAAATTCACTTGTATCATATTTTTGATTCCACATGTGAGTGACATCATCTGATATTTGTCTTTCTCTGTCTGACTTACTTCATTTAGTATGATCATATCTAGGTGATCCATGTTGCTGCAAATGGCATAATTTCATTCTTTTTTATGGCTGAGTAATAATCCATTGAGTATATATACCACATCTTCTTTATCCAGTCATCTGTTGATGGACATTTAGATTGCTTCCATGTCCTGGCTATTGTAAATAGTGCTGCTCTGAACATTGATGTGCATGCATCTTTTCAAATTAGAGTTTTCTCCAGATATATGTCCAGGAGTGGGGTTGCTGGACCACATGGCAACTCCAGTTTTAGTTTTTTAAGGAACCTCCATACTGTTTTCCATAGTGGTTGCACCAATTTACATTCCCACCGACAGTGTAGGAGGCTTCCCTTTTCTCCACATCCTCTCCAGCTACATTCATTTGTAGACTTTTTGATGATGGCCATTCTGACCTGTGTGAGGTGATACCTCATTGTAGTTTTTATTTGCATTTCTCTAATAAATAGTGAAGTTGAGCATCTTTTCATGTGCCTGTTGGCCATCTGTGTGTCTTCTTTAGGGAAATGTCTATTAGGTCTTCTGCCTATTTTTTTATTAGGTTGTTTGTTATTAAGTTTTATGAGCTGTTTGCATATTTTGGAAATTAAGCCCTTGTCTGTCGCATCATTTGGAAATATCTTCTCCCGGTCCATAGGCTGTCTTTTCATTTTGTTTATGGTTTCCTTTGCTACGCAAAAGCTTGTAAGTTTGATTAGGTCCCATTTGTTTATATTTATTTTTATTTTTATTGCCTTGGGATACTGACCTCAGAAAACAGCTACAATTTATGTCAGAGAAGGTTTTGCCTATGTTCTCTTCTAGGAGGTTTATGATGTCATGTCTTACATGTAAGTCTTTAAGCCATTTTGAGTTAATTTTTGTGTATGGTGTGAGGGAGTGTTCTAACTTCATTGACTTACATGCGGCTGCCCAGCTTTCCCAACACCACTTGCTGAAGAGACTGGGAAAGGACGTTCTTGATCTGGAGGAGATGCGGCTTTTCCTTGAAGCCCCTGGTGAGAGACCTGTGACTGAGACTCGGCTCCTGGACCCAAATCCCAACAAAGATGCAGTTTATGTCTTGAGGCCCTTGGCCCCTCACCCTGCACTCGGCACTTACACACGGCCTCGTTTGAGTCTCCACACTCCAATGAGGGGGGAACTGTTCTCCCCATTTCCTGGATGAACTAACTGAGACCCAGAGAGGCAGTCACATGACCGAAGTCACACAGTACGTCAGGGACAACACTGGGACTCACCTCAGCTCTTTGGATTGTGGTGTTCCTGTTTTCTTCTTTGCTCCTATCTTGGGGACCCCTCAGACATCTCTGATTGTGTATCTCTAGTGTGCCCCTCACCCCCACCACGCTGTAGCTCTTTTTGGCTCAGAAACATTTATATCCTGATTTGGGGACAAAGGACTCACCCATTTGCAAATAAGAACACGAGAAGAAGGGGGCTCAGCCCCTAGCCCACTCCCAACAGTCAGGCCTGGCTGTGCCCTTGACTGGCAAAACCTCTGAACATACCAAGGCAGGGTGACCAGATGTGACACTCATGTAGACATGCCAGAGTCAGGGATGCAGAGGGCTGCCCAGCTGGAGAAGGGAGTATAACCTTTCCTGAGGAGACCACAGACCCACGAGGGAGGCCACTGCTCCCTGGGAGGTTTTGGGAGGAAGAGTTGAAAGGACCAGATGTTGCTGATGTGCCTCGAGTGACAGGGACGAAACCAGCTCTCTCTGACCAGGTCTGAGCCCTTCTCCTGGTTCCAGAGCTGGAGGCCCCTTGTTCCTGGACCACAGACTCCCCTGGTACCAGACCCCCTCAGAGCAACCCTACATCTACCATTCCAGGCCCACCTTCCTCAAAACACCTAAGAGCCTAAGACAGCCTTCATGCTCATCTTGTCCTGTCTATGGGGCCCATTTCACAGATGAGGGAATAGAGGCCCAGAAAGAGCGACCAAAGTGCAGCAAAGAGGGAGTGGAAATGGCAGGGAATTTGGAGGTAACAGGCCTGGCTTCCAATTCCAGCTCCAACTCAAGTGCCTTGAGCAAATCCTGCACACCTCTGAGTCTCCATTTAACACCTGCGAAATCCTCCCTGCTCCCATACCTCTCCCAGTGCCCTGCACACACCTGTCTGTAAAATGGGTCTGTAAAAGGATCACCATGAAGTTAGAAAATGCACATAAAGCTCCTGCACCTAGTAGGTGCCCAAGAAACAGTAACTCAAAAGCCGTCCAAGGCTGTCCTCACCCAAGTCCCCAGAGGTTGCGTCCCCAGGAGCAGAGCGGCCCCTCTCTCACGCCAACACGCCTGATGCCAGTTGGGCTCTGGTGGCCGAGTCTCCCAACCCCAAGGCAGCTCTGAAGAGAGGGGAGACATGTCCTAAAGCTCCCTCCCCGTGTCTGTCTTCTCCCATATGATTGTATTTGCAACTAGGGCAAATGTGGTGCTGGAATTTTCACCCCATTTTTCACAGACCTTTGAGCCAAGACATAGCCAAGCAACTAAAAAAGGAGAAATGTGAAATGATCCTCTTAGCAAGACTTAACCATCTTCCCTCCCTTGTAAATCTACTAATGAATTGCAATTGCAAAGACAGACCCTTTCTTGGAATCGGGTAACCAATTCACTATGGGGCAAAGCGGTTCCCAAGACCTGAAGAAGGGAAGAAGTTTATATAAATTAGCTTAATTCTTTATCCACACAAAAATCAAGAAAACAAAAATATTTAGAAAGCAGTTTGTCAGTAGACAGTGGCCACCCTGAGGACATGCTGGTTTCCTTTTTTGGGGGACTTGTTTATAACCTTCTGTTAATCAAACCTAGATCCAACAGAACACGGGAATTACACGGAGAGGGTAGGTTGCATGAGGATCTGGAGCAGACATGGGGAGGGTCGACTGGGGATGAATTCGCAGCAGGAGTTGCATTTGAAAGACCCCAAAATGCCAGTCCCCGCCTTCCTTAGAGTCTGAGAAGATGGTCCTTTTACACTCAGCCCCTCACAGGGAAGAACGTGGTCCCCGGAGAGTCATTGTGTGGGTGAGGCTGTGCCCAGCAGGGACCCCATGTAGGTCAGGTTCCCTAGAAGCAGAGTAAGATAGGGGCCTGTGGGCAGGTGCCTTATGGAGGGCGCCCTCTCGCCCTCTCGGAGGGAAGGGTCGGGAGAAGGAAGAGGGGGAGGGAGAGGAGCCGGGCAAGGCTGTGGGCTGAGCTCGGGTCTGGCCTCAGCCTGAGACACGGGGAGCCCTGGAGCGTGTAGGGGACCACATGGCTGTGGTGAGCTGATTTGGAGATAGGGTCTTCACACAAGTAACAAGTTAAAATGAGGTCATTAGGGTTGGCCCTAATTCAATATCACTAACGTCCTAATAAAAAGGGGAAATGTGGGCACAGATATGCACACAGGGAGAATGCCATGTAAAGATGAAGGTAGAGGTTAGGGTGATGCTTCTCCACACCAAAGAACGTCAAAGGTGGCCAGCAGCCCACCAGACACCAGGAGAGAGGCCTGGGACAGAAGCTTCCTCGCAGTCCTTGAAGGAAGCAATCCTGCTCTATTATTTGGTGCATGTATGTTTAGGGTTGTTACGTCTTCTTGGTGGATTGATACTTCTATTATTATGTAATCACCCTCTCTTTTGTGTCTAGTAATTTTCTTTGCTCTGAAGTCTACTTTATCTGATATTAATATAGCCACTCCTGGGTTGTTGTTGTTTTTTTCAATTATCAAGAGAATTTAATGGAATCTTTACTGTCTATGACCAGAGAAAATTGAAACCCTGCCTAAAGTTCCAGATTCTGGGAGCCAGCCCCACACTGGACCCTGCTTCCAGGGCCTGGATGATGCTCCTAACTTAGTCCCAGGGCGTGAGGGAGCCCCGTGCAGCTGCTCAGACCAGAGCCCAGCCCACAGCAGTGTTGAGGACTCAGCGGGTGGGATGGCTGACTGGCCGGGACCTGGTGCTGGGGATGAGGCATCTCAGTCACCAGTCACTGGGGATCCTGGTCAGAAGGGCTGGATGATGCCTGTCCACCTTCACGGTTTTGTTCTAGATAAGGCAGCTGAGGCCCAGCTGAGGGTTTGGAAGGGGCAGCCCAGCCAGATGCCCAGGTGCTGGGGTAAGGCTCGGACTCAGCCCAGCACCCTGGCCTGGCCTGCCATGGGAGCCCATTTCCCTTCCCTTCCAGAAGGGTAGTCAACTGGGGGTTAGTCTTGCCCTGTCTGACATCTTGTTGGCAGGTAAGGCAGTTCAGTCTGCATAGTGCCCAGGGCCACAAAGCCAGTGTCAGGCTGTTGATGTAGGTGACTCAAAAGGGGTGGGTGGGGATGGGGGGGAGGTCGTGAAGAGAAAGTTCACCAGCCGTTCATCTGGCCGTATACACCAGTCAGTCTTGTAGAATTTCCAGAACTTGTCCCACAACACCTGGCAGCTCTCAGCCAGAATCTGGCCCTCCAGACACCCAAAGCCCAAGAAGTACCAGAGAACCAGCCCTGGAGAGGCCACCAACTGGCTGACAAGGACCTTCCTGAAGATGTTTAGGAGGCCACAGATGTTGGACAAAATGAGGAGGGGGTCCAGGCAGAGGAATCAGCAGAGCATGAAGAGGCCCACGCTGTAGGACACCACAGACATGCTTGATAAGCACCTTGGGTCGGACTTCTGTCAAGGCCAGGCGTGACCTCCCAGGACTGCCATGTGCTATCCCTGGCATCCATGAGAGTGCCGCAGCCCAGACTGTTGGTGAAAAACAGTGCATGGCCTTGGAACAGGGGCTGCCCTGCCGCCCACAGGCCACACAGCCTACGCCAGCCACCAGACACCATCACCCGCCCTTGCTTTTTTAATTAACATATTCATGGTGTATCTTTCTTCCATTCTTGATATTTCACCCTACCTATATTGTTGTGCTTGAAGTGAGTTACTTGTATATAAGATATTGTTGGATCATGAGTTCTTTAGGGTTATTGTTTGTTTTATTTTGTTTTTGGTCTACTCTGCCAATCTCTGTCTTTTAATTCGTATATTTAGTCCATTTACATTTAATTATGTATATGTTAGAGCTTAAGGCTATCATGTTATTATTTGTTCTCTTCATTTCCCATTCCTCTATATCTTTCTTCCTACCTACCTGTGGGTTACCTGAACATTTTTTTAGGATTCCATCTTGACCTACTTAGTGTTTTTGAGTCTATCACTTTGTATAGTTATCTTAGTGTTTGCTCTAAGTTTTATGAGAAATGTACAATAACTTACTGTACTCTACTGGTACTGACATTTTACCACTGAGAACCAAGTGTAGACACCTTACTTCTGTTGAGATCCCTTTGCCCTCCACACTTTATAAGTATCATAGTCTTAAACGCTTCCCTTACAGACATTGAATACAATAGTAGATGGTTTTTAACTTTTGCTTCTACCACCAAATATGATGTAAGAAAATCATGAGAGAAAGTATTGCATATTCTATTTACCCCTACTTATTCTGATAGTCATATTTCCTTTCTGAAGTTCCAAGCCTTGTTCTATTAAAATTTCCTTTCTGTTTAGACAATTTATTTTAGCCATTCTCTAAAGATACATTTGCTAGCAGTAAATTCTCTTGGTTTTTCTTCATCTGAAGATGTCTTTATTTTCCTTTTCATTCTTGAAGGATATTTTCACCAGATATTGAATTCATGGTTGACAGCTCTTTTCTCTCTGTACTTAAAAAACTGCTGTACCACTTAATTTGAGCCGCCACAGTTTCAAAAGAGATATCCACTGCCATTCAAACTAATGTAACTTGTAAGTAACAAGTAGTTTCTTTCTGGATGCTTTCAAAACTTTTTCATTGTCTTTAGTTTTTGAACATTTAATTATGATGTGACTTGGCATCCATTTCTTTACGTTTAGCCTATTTGGGATTTGCTCAGCTTCTTGAATTTGTAGGTGTATGTGTTTCATTAAATTGGACAGTTTTTAGCTATTATTTCTTCAAATACATTTTTAGCCCCACTCTCTCTGCTCTCCTTCTGAGACTCTAATGATACCACTGTTAGTTCTTTTGATATTGTCCCGTAAGTCTCTGAAACTCTGTTCACTCTTTTTTCGGTCTATTTTCTCTCTGTTGTTCAGACTGGGTAACTTCTATTGACCTGTCCTCAAGTTCACTGATTCCACCCTCTATCATCTCCACCACTGCCAAGCCATCCATTGAGTTTTTTGTTTTGGTCATTGTATATTTTAGTACTATAACTTTCACTTGGTTCTTTTTTATAACATATTTCTTTGCTGAGATTTTTTTCATTGGTTTCCAGAGAATTCATAATTGCTTATTGCATCATTTTTGTGACAGCTGCTTTCAAGTCCTTGTCAAATTACTCCAATATTTGATTCATCTCAGTATTGATTACCTTTCCCATTCAAGTTGTGATTTTCCTGATTTCTTGATGTGATAAGTGATTTTTTTTATTGCATCCTGGACATTTGGGATATTATAAGACTCTCGATTCTATTTAATCTTTTTTCTTTGGTTTTTTGGGGTTTTTTTTTCCCAGCAGCAGTTGTAGCAAGAGGCCAGATGGGTGTGTATGCTCAGCTTCCCCGTCTTCCCGCATGTCTGCAAAAATAGGGCACCGAGTCTGCTGCTTTGTTGCTGCTGAATGGGAATGTGAAGCTCGGTTTCCCACTGTGCCCTATTGACACCAGGGATGTGGATGCAGAGGGCTGGCTCACACCACTTTATTGCTGCAAGGTGGAGGCAGGAGCTAAGCTTCCCACTGGACCTTGCTGACACCAAGGGAGGGGAGGGAGGGACCCTGCTTCCCACCACCTCATTCTGCCTCATTGATGCCAGGTGTGGGTAAAGACTGTTCCTCTCTTCGGGCCCCGCTGATACCAGTTGGATGGTCGATGGGGACATCAAGTGTGAATAGCCCCACCTTCTATCTCCGTAAGTCTCATTGCTGCCAGGTAGGAGCGGAGGCTTGGCTCATGGCTAGGCCCGTCAGACAATACTCTGGTAGGAGAATCAAAGCATCTATGCTTGCCTGCAGAGGGCGGGGGTGGGATAGGGTGGAACACGAGCTTCCTGCTCAATTCCACTGAAAATGTAGAGCAGGGAGAGTGGGAGGAGAGTAGTTTTTCTGTTGCTTTTTAGCTGGAGTAAAGCAGATTTCGACAAAAAGGTTTTCTGTTAATTCGTGGGTATCTGATGGTGACTGTCATGACATCATTGGAGAATATCCATCCAGGAGAGGTGACTGGCCAGTCTCGTCCACAGACACCCAATAGAGAGGGAGGTCATACTTATTCCCAGCTTTTCTCCTGGAGGGTCCTGCCCTGGGAGACACGGGAATGGGCTTTCCAGAAGCTAGGGTAGCTAATCAGAGAGGACAGCCTCTCTGGAATGGCAAAGAACACGGCTTCCCATCCTTCTTTTTCCTCCTGTGGGAGCTGATGGCACCGTGGGGGCTGCCTCTGCCAGGGGGTAGGGAGAGCCCAGGTGTGTATGAGAGTCAAGTTGGGGTATACGTGCAGATATGGTGTGGTGTGTATGTGGGATGGGGGTGTAGGGGGGATGTGACCATTTGGGGGCTGAGTGGACTGTTTGCCAGCATGTGTGAGACTGGGTGTGACCCAGGAAAAGGAGGAGTCAGGAAACCCAAACTCCTCCTTTCTTTGACCACGCAGGAGCCTGTGAGCTGGAGTCAGGGGTATGGTAAGGGCCAAAGAGGGTCTTGGGAGGAGAAGCAGCATGACAAGCAGACAGTGAAAGAACTGGGAGGCCCAGTCTCCAGAGGACCTTGCTGTGTGACCTTGGGCACGTCCCTTCCCCTCTCTGAGCTCCCTGTCCTTATCTGCATGACAGGGATCACCCCAGATCCAGAGGCCCCCTGTTCATGCTAATGCTGATTATTATCATCTCCTGGTGGGCCATGGGGCCCGGAGAGGCCTGACCTCAGCCTGGGAAGTGGAGGCTGAGATGCCTGAGCTGGTGTTTACAATGGGCTGGTGTCAGGCAGCGAACGGGCTGGTGACCAAGACATGCGGCTGGTTCCCTGCAACTTAAAAGCTCAAAAGAAACAGCTGGAGAGCAAGGCAAAGGTATTTCTACTTCCCAGAGCACAGGCTTTCAGGATGGAGTGCCACATGCCAAGAAAATGACTGGACATATTTAAACTTGTCAGCATTCACTCATTTACTCTCGGCTATGTTCCACTGAAGACTTGGAGGAGCTCACAGCCAAAGGCCATTCAGTAAAGCGATAAAAATACATATAAACACACAAGTCAGGACCAGAAGACACAAGTCAGCTGTCAGGGCATGGAGATGACAGGCTCAAAACCATGCGGGATCGCAGAGCATCCTGGTGACCCAGGGGAAAGGGGTACAAAGTTATTTCCTTCCATCCCACCTCTAGCGTCTCTGTTTTTTAACCTCAGAAGCCAGTGTTGTAGCTTTTGGGTCATTTTGTCTGGACTTTTGAAAGAGTTCTGGTCATGGGTACCCCAGGACTAAGAGCCAGGGCCCAGGGATAGCATTTGGATCCCTCAACCATTTCCCCTGGGGATAGTTCTAGGGAGTGGAAGGAAGGCATGCCAGTCCCCTTCACACCTGCTCCGAGTCCTCTACACTTCTCCCTTACTGTCACACCTGGCAGTCCCGGAACTAGGGATTTATGATACTTTGGGATGAAGGGGCCAGAAAACAGAGGGCTTTATTCTGAGATCCGCAGGAATCCAGTGAGGGGTTTTAGGCAAAAGAGGAGGAACAGGATCTGGGTTTATCTTTTACAAAAATAACTTGTGTATAGGGAGAAGCAGAACCAGGACTGGACCCAGGTCTGCCTAATCTCCAAACTCATACCCAGTCCACATGACATGCTGCCTTCTGCCACCCACCCCACCCTCTGTGACCAGCTCAAGGCCCTGGACCCACCTCGGTGCCTAGAATGGATGATGTGCTGTGTGACCTGGAGCCAATCTCCTGCCCTGGCTGAGCCTGTCTTCCCCTCCCCTCTCCTTCCTTTCCTGATGACGACGGGGTGTCTTGGGGGTTAGTGAATGGAGAACCCTGGAGGGGCCTGGATGGAGCCTCAGGAAAGAACTGGCTCTGGGGTTGGGCTCCTGGGTCTGCTCTGGACCATCACTGACCCCCAGAGGCCCCCAGACAGACCATGACTCTCCAGGACCCAGTTTCCCCACCTGGGAGGTGCGGATAAGACCCGCCTCACCTCCTCATGGCAGGTGCCTCATGGGCACATCAGGGCTGTTGACTCAACTGTGCTCTGGGTGTTCTGTGAGTGGGGCAACCTGCTTCTTTAATGGACCCCACCCCCAGGGGCAGTCTGGGTGGATCAGGGTGGCCCCAGTTCCCCCTGGAGTCCAGTCCTCATCCCTTCTGCCCAGCCCCTCCCTGCCTACCCCACCATTCCCTCCCAGGGCTGTCCCCTGAGGTACAGGGGGGCCTGCAAGGGTGAGGGGCATGGGGACTGAGGAGGGGGCTGTCTGCAGAGATGAGTGCAGCCATTACCTTGAGTGTGTGAGTAGGGGGTGTCCGAGTGTGTGAGTCTGTGAATACGTACCTGTGTACATATCTGTTTGTGTCAGTGTGTTTCTGTGTGTATGTGTAAATGTGTAAGTGTGTTTGAATAAATGTGTCTGTGTTCCATGTCTGCATTTGTGAATGTGTGTGTGTGTGTGTGTGTGTGTGTGTGTGTGTGTGTGTGTGGTGTGTGCCTGTGTCTATGAAAGTTCCTCCTTCTCCCTGCTTTCCTCACTCCATTAGTGGGTTTGGGGAAGGTTCTGGAAGGGGCCTCAGGTCCTGGTCCTCAACGACTGAGCCCAGCCAGCCCTTGGGACAAGGAGGGCCCTTCTGACCTCTCAGCCCCTGGCCAGCCCCCTCCCCAGCAGGAAAGCACCAGGCCCCTCCCTGGCGGTGCTGCGGCCCTGGGCCCGGCCTGGTGGGAGGACCGCGGCCCACCTGTGCTGTTCTCTTTGCACGCTGCCAGGAGGGACCACTATGCCTACTCCTACTACCCGTAAGTAGCTCACCCGCCTCGGGGCCCTGCCCCCCCCGGGGAGCCCCTGCCCCCCCCCCAGCTGGGCTTGGGCTCCCCTACCCCTGCCTGGCCCAGGGTCAGCCCCTCCTCCATGGGTACCCTGTCTCTGAATGTCCCTCCTCTGCTCTGTGTCTCCTCTCCCTGTCGTCCTCCTGTGTGGAGGTCACGAGCGCTGGCTTTGTGGTCAGTCTTAGGTTCAGACCCGGCTCTGCTGAGTCACCCCAGGCAAGTCACTTAACCTTCCTGAGCCTCCTGTCCTCTTGTCCCTGGAGGCAGCCCCTTGTGTTCTTGAGCCACTCCTGCTGGTCAGGACCTCCTGACGTCAGACCACAGTCCATGTCCAGGAAGTCCTCACCAGCTCCCGTGCTGGGGTCCACAGCTGTGTGCATGTGTGTGCGTGTGGGGCGTAGACTCCCGGCAGCCCTCCCCTCAGGGCAGGCAGCTCCCAGGGCCCGGCCAGCCCTTCTCCAGCAGGGGCCCAGCTCCTCAGACCCACCGTTTCCTGGGTGCCTCCTCTGGGCTCAGTCCTTCCCACAGAACCCTCACAACAACCCTGAGAAGAGGCACGGTGATCACCCCATTTTACTGATGAGGACACTGAGGCTCAGGGAGGTGAAGGGACTTGTCAGAGGTCATGGGATGTGCAGAGCTGGTGTTACAGCCCAGGCCCCCGTCTGACTCCACAGCCTGCTGATGCTGCTCTGTGTTCTGCCTCGTGCTCTCTGCCTCTGCAAACCTTCCAGAACATTCCCCTGCCCCTGTGCTTGTTCCCTCCTTGCACAGCAGGCTCAGGTGGCCCAGGCCAGCCCAGGGGACAGTGGTCTCTCACCTCCTCCCCAGGCCTTAGACTTGCATCGATGTCACCCACAGTCACACTGGCTTTTCCAGCAACCACACCCTCGTCAACTCACGTGGAGCCTCCAGCTCGGCTTTTACAGGAAATGCTGACAAGGCAGCTCTCCCTCCCCCTCAACTTCTCAGTTAGTTTTGAACCTAAATGCAGAACTTTTTAGAGCGTCCTTATTACACCGCATCTGCTTGATCTCACCCTGAGGTCAGGTGGAGGCCGCCGTGCAGGTGTCCCTCCTGGTCCTGTCTTTGTGGATCTGGGTGGGTGGTGTTTGTGGTTCTTCCAAGTAGACAGGAGGCTGGGCAGGAGCAGAGCCCTGTGGCACACCACTGGAGACCTCCTTCTCGGCCACTCTTCACTCATGGCTGGTCCTTCTTGGGCACCATGTTCAGCCAGTCTGACCATTTGTCCTTTGTCCATGGCCCTCTGTCTCCCAGCAGTTTGCTGATGTCTGATCCGCGCCCCACCCCCACCCCCACCCCGTCCCCTCTCCATCTCTCTCTCTCCTTGTCATTGTCCCTTTACTCTCGCCTCCTCCTCCTCCTTCTCTGCATCCTCCTAATTCTCTTTCCCCCTCCCTCCTCCCTCCTCACCTCCCTTTTTTTTCCATCTCTCCCTCTTCCACCTTCATTCTCTCACATTGTTCAAGGTCACAGCCACAGAGGTTTCTCATCACCTGGCCCTAAGGGGTCTTTGGCTCTTCCTTGGACTGCAGGGAGTACGACGCCCAGAACCTCGCAAGAAGGGCATTCAGAGGTCATCCTGTCCTTCCCCTGCCCCAGGCAGCTCTCGAGCCTGGACACGCTGATTGGAGTTTTTTTCTTTCCTGTCTGGCCTCCCCATTCCTATAGATGATGAGTGTTTCTGAACCCTCAGAAGCCCTCATAATAATTAACCCTCTACTTGGTACTGCCCTGGTCCCACCTAACAAATATTAAAAAGCAAGACCCAGCAGGATCACACTGTTTCTAAGTAACTTAACTGTGTCTCAGAACAAAGCTCAAGAATATTTATAGGAACACAAAAATATCTGGCCTCTAACCAGGTAAAACAGACAATTTCTGGCACCCAATCCAAAGTTACCAGGCACGCAAAGAAGCAGAAAAACTGCCCTCTCTTCTAGTGAGGAGAAAAATCATCCATTTGAAGTTGATCCAGAATGCAGAGAACGGTCAAAGGCCGGGTGCTAGGAAATTCAAGCTGTACTCGGGGGACTGGAAGAGGGTCTCAGCACCTTTTAGGTCCTTTCCCCACCCACCACCCCCTGGCCCAGGCTCCACTTCTGTCCTTCCTTCTCTAAGAAGTAGAGACCTAATTCCTATGGTTTTTATCTGAAAGCCATGGTAATTTTGATACTTCCTTAACAAGCAAGTTTTTTTAATGGACTTATGGAGCACGCTTAGCATCCAGACTTGGATTCTAATACCATGTCCCAACAAAAGGAACCAAGGATCCTTGGAGAAATGGCTGATTCTAGGACTCGGTTGGGAAATACACAACCTAGAACCTAGAGTATCTTGCAGTGCCAGAAAGTAAATAAGAAGTGCTAAACTCAGACACGATGATAGGGAAATGTCAAAGGAACGCAGGAGCCAACTGAAGAAGTTCCCAATGGCCAAAGCTGGCAAGAGCTGAGCACCAAATTAAGTAATGTAGTATCAGATTATAACCCCAAGTATAAAATAAATATCCATGTGTCCATAGTAATTTAAATAAACGATTGAATAAATGAATAATTACAGGAGATTAGACAAATCTCCCATGCAGAAGAATTCAAAATAATTTAGGTAGATTCTCAGCACTCACAGAGGTGGAACTGAACTTCTCCTTAAGTGTGGGCTACGCATCCTGACTTTCTTTTAGCAAAGACTGTAGGAAAAGGGGAAAAGAGTAACTTTTTGTAGAAAAACCTAACAAACATTACCTTAGCCAGGTGATTGGTTAACATCATCATTGATAAGTCGGGTGGTAACATGTACCCTTAATATCATATGATGAGAATGGCACTTTCTGCCCAAAAAAATCATAACCCCACTATGATCACAAGAAAAAAATTAAACAAACCCAATTGGGGTTCAACAAATGATGCTGGGACAACTGGATATCCACAGGCAAATGGATGCATTTGGACCCCTACCTCACACCATATACAAAACTAACTCAAAATGGGATCCAAATTTTAAAAGCAACAGCTGAAACTATAAAACTCTTAGAAGAAAACATAGGTGTAAATCTTTATGACTTTGTATTAGGCAGTGGTTTCTTAGATATGCCATCTAAAGCATAATCAACTAATTTTAACTTCATTGAAATTAAAATCTTTTGTGGTTCAAAGGACACTCTCAAGAAAGTGAAAAGACAACTCACAGAATAGGAGAACATATTTGCAAATCATATATCTTATAAGGGCCTAGTATCCAATAGAACTCTTACAACTCAGCCATAAAAGTCAAATAATCCAATATTTAAATAGGCAAAGGATTTGAATAGACATTTATCCAAAGAAGATATACAAATGGTGATAAGCACATGGAAAGATGATTAATGTTATTAATCATGGGAGAAATGCAAATCAAAACCACAATAAAATATCACCTTACCCACTGGGATAGTTATAATTTTTTAAATGAACAATAACAAGTAAGGATGTAGAGAAACTGGAACCTTCATATATTACTGTGGGAATGTAAAATGCTACAGTGACTTTGGAAAACAATTTGACAGGTCCTCAAAAAGTTAAACAAGAAATTTGAAAACATATTCAAGCAAAAATATTATACACAAATGTTCATAATAGCAAAAAAACAGAAACAACTGAAATGTCTGTCAAGATGTGAATAGATAAAATATGATATATCCATACAATTAAATATTATTCAGCCATAAAAAGCAATGAAAACCTTACATTCATTAGGATGGCTACTACTTTAAAAAAAAGAAAAACAGAAAATAACAAGTCTTATTGAGGATGTGGAGAAAATGGAACCATTCTGCACTGTTGGTGGGAATATAAAATGGTGCAGCCACTGTGGAAAATGGTATGGCATTTCCTCAAAAAATTAAAAGTATGAATTTTTTTCATATTTTTATAAGATTATCATATGACCCAACAATTCCACTCCTAGATATGTATCCAAAAGAATTGAAGCGGGACCTTGAAGAAATCTTCGTACATCCATATAAAAGCATTATTCACAATAGCTAAGAGGTGGAAGCAACCTGTGTCCACTGACAGATGACTGTATAAATGAAATATGGCAGAGATGTAAAATGGAATATTATTCGGCCATTAAAAAGGGATGAAATTCTGAAAAAAGCCACAACGTGGATAAACCTTGAGGACGTTATTCTAAATGAAATAAGCCAGTCACAAAAAGACAAATACAATATGATTCCACTTATGTAAGTTATCCAGAGTGGTTAAATCCATAGAGTCACGGAGTAGAATGGTGGTTGCCAGAAGCTAGAGTGAGGGGGGAAATGAGGAGTTGTTTAATGAAGACCAAGTTTCAGTTTTGCAAGATGAAAAAGTTCTGGAGATTGGTTATATAACAATGTGTATATACCTAACTCTCCTGAACCATACACTTAAAAATGGTAAGTTGAAGATGGTAAATTTTATGTGTATTTAATCACAATTATAATTTTTTTTTATTTTTAAATATTTTTTAAAGGAATGAAGTACTGATAAGACATGCTACAGCGTGGATAAACCTGGAAAACGTTATACTAAGTGAAGAAGGTCAGTCACAAAAGGCCACATATTATAGGATCCATTTTATATGAAATGTCCAGAACAGGCAAATCCATAGAAACAGAAAATGGATTAGTGGCTGCCAGGGGCTGGGGGAAGGAGGGTTTGGGGGTGACTGCTAATGGACACTGGATTTTTTTCTGAGGTGATGAAAATGTTCTGGAATTACATAGTGGTGATGGTTGCACAGCCATGCGAAATCCTAAAAACCACTGAGTTGGACACTTTTGAAGGATAGATTTTATGGCGTGTGAATTACATCTCAATTTTTTTTAAGTCCCAACTGAGAAACATTCCACAAATTATCTGACCAGTAATCCTTAAAACTATTCAGTTCATCAAAATAAACAAAGTCTGAGAAACTGTCTCAACTCAGAGGAACTTAAGGAGGCATGACCCTGAATCCTATGTGGGATTCTGGAACAGGAAAAGGACATTAGGTCAAAACTAAAAAAAAAAAAACCTGAAATTAAGTATAGGTTTTAGCTAATACTAATGTATCAATATTGGTTTATTATTTATATAAAAAATGTCCCATACTCAGGTGAAGTGTGAGCAACAGGAGAAACTGAGTCTAGAGTATACAGGAACTCTTTGCACTATCTTTGCAACTTTTTGTCAATCTAAATCTATTCTGAAATAAAAGGTTTATTACTTGTAAAAGAAATTGACTTAACATATCAGGCAAGTTGTGGCAGGCTGCGGGCAGATTGCTGGCTGGGAACTTTTCTTGTTGAAATCTGAGCCCCACTGAGTCCAAAGCATTGCTTGGAGAAGTCTCCAGATCCTTCCGGGCCCCATCCATCCTGAGCTCTTGATCCTTTTGGGTGCCAGTGGCTTCCACCCAAATGCCAGGTTTGCGCCAGTTTCTCTCATCATCACCTGATAAATGCTTCTTTATCTGGAGGGGGACATTAGGGGAACCCTGATGGACAACAGGGCTGGAGTCCCACAGACTGGGTGCAAATCCTGGTGCTGCAGCCCCCTTGCTGTGTGGTCTGGGAGAGCCCATCTTTCTAGGCTCAGGGTACACAGAGCTGAGGGCAGCATTATCATTCAGTCCTGTCCCTGCCCGCCAGCTGTATTTACAGAATATTTTGTGTTGTCCTTGAACTCAGCCAGGATGCTGCCCCTGACATCACCCTGACCAGGTGGTGCTATCTGCTTGTCCTCAGCCGGCCACGAGCTCCTCCTTTGTCCACTTTCTGAGCCACAAGGGCTGCCAGCCCTTCCAGGAGCCCTCTCACACCTCCTCCTCTACCCAGAGAGTTTTCTGTTGAGCTCTCAACCCAGCTTCTATAAAGAGCAGAAGTAATCCTTTGTTACCCAGTCCCTCTCCTGCAGCTCTGGAGAGTTCCTTGAACCAGCAGAAAATTCTCTCTTGAAATCTGAGCACATGTTATGTGTGCTGGCTGCAGCTGACTCTCAAGAATCATCTCTCTGAAGCTACCGTTCAAGTCCTGGTCCAAATTCTTACTCTAAGGCAGATTAAAGGCAGGTCAAGCACCACTCTTGTCAGCTCTTTCTTTCCTGTGAGAAGGTGCCCTCGGCTTTCTGGGACTCAGTGGGTGTCAGACTTTATAGTAAATTCTAATAATACCAACAGCTGCCATCTGTGGGAATTAACCAGGTACCCAACAATGAACGGGGTATTTTTCATACATCATCTCATTTAATTATCATAATACCTCTATTGGATAGTAATGACTTTATCCTCCTTTGGCACATGTGAAAACTGAGATTCAGAAAGGGCTAGTAATTTTCCCAAGGACACACAGCCAGTAAGTGGCACAACTGGGATTCAAACTCAAGCATGTCTTAATCCAGAGTCCTTGCTCTTAGGCTCCCCATTACACTGTTTTTATCTAAAGATGCTGAGTGAAATAAACCAAAAACCCTCCTTGAAAAAAAGAAATTTGGGAAGTCTTGCTACTTCCGTTCTCCTCACAGAGAATCACAGTGCATGTGAGCTTGTTGGAAGTCCTGAGACATCCTGAGAGGAACAGACCTGTTAAAATTTGTTTCAGCTAAAATTTTCCAAATTCATTGTAAAAAGCTGAACATTTATCCTTCTTGTTCACTTTGTAAATGGACTACCACCGAATCATCTTGCACATCTGGTGCTCTCGGGAACACACTTTGGGAAACACTGCTTTCAACAAATACTGCCTTTCTTTCCAAGCCTCAGCGGAGCTTCTGGCCATGATGGTGTAACAGGCAGGCTTCCCTCCCACTGTAAGCAACTATAAAACTGGGCCAAATATATGAAACAACTGTTTTGAAATCTTGGGCAACAGGCAGCTCAGGACTGTGATCCCCGAGAAGAAAAACGAAACAAGATGAGTCCTATAATTGCGTGTGTCGGAAGGTGGGTGTGGCTGAGCCAGGCCGTTTGCTCAGTCCCAGGACCGGACCTTGGGGACCAGGGTGGGATGTTCTGGGGGGCGCTGACCAGAAGAGCCGGGAAGTGGGTGGTCTAGGGGGAGGGGATAGTTTTCCTGTGGCGTGTGGGGCACTGTGAACCTCTCCACCTGTTCCCCATGGGCTGAGCCACTGCACAGGCTGACAGTGGAAATGCCTGCACAGGAGAAATGACTCTATTCAGGTCAGTTTGCAGAGAGGGTGGCAGAGGCAGCTAATTTCAGGACTGGCTTGTCTTTGAATGGGGGTAATTGCTGGGAGTTGTCAATGCTCCACATTGTTCTCTGAAAGACGGGGAGGCAGGAGGGGACTGTCATGGGCTCCGCTGAGCGCTGTCTCCTGTGGGCAGTAGTTGAAGTCACAGAGGGATGGGCCTAGCTGGGGAGTCCAGGAGAGTTGAGGGCACCATAGGATCCCAGCTGGCAGGGCTGGGCCAGAGGTCACATGATCCAATCCACTCATTTTACAGATGGGAAAACCGAGATGCAGAAGGGAAGGGACTTGCCCAAGGTTACACAGGGTGGGCCCAGCCAGGCTGCCTGGCTCCCGCAAACAACCCAGGCATCTTCCCTCATATTGACCATGCTCCCTTCCCTCCCTTGGTCCCTCTAGTCAATCTGGGGCCCCCCAGACTGGGGCTTGCGTGCATCAGGAACACTTTCCCTTTCTCTGACTGCAGGAGACCAGCACAGCAGTGGGGTCACTGAGGCCAGCAGCCTCCTGGGGGGCTCCCCGCGACGTCCATCTGGCCAGAAGGGCTCCCCATACTACACGGGGCAGCTGCATCCCGCAGTGCATGTGGCCGACCTCCCGCAGCACATCAACCAGATGAAGACGGCTGAGGGCTACAGCTTCAAGCAGGAGTCTGAGGTGCATGGCTCCAGTCCAGCCAGGACCCCTCCGTTCCATACCCCTCCCACAGGGCTGTCGTGGAGGGACTAGGAGATGGTGGATTTAAGGCGCTGGGAGGCAGTAGGGACTCAGTGGGCAGCACACTTGCTGTTATCATTATTCTCAGCTCTGCAGGGCAGGTTGGGTGCAGTGGGGTGGGTCCAAACTGCCATCATCCATGGTTGGACCCCACCTAGGAGCAGCACCCCTAGCCCAACTTTGAGCTTACCACATCCTCTTCATGCTCCCCTGTGCCCTCCCTGGGAATCTCAGGCTCCAGTCTCCGCCCCCTGCCTCACATTCTCCCCTCCTTTTCTGGGAACCACACATCTTCACCCAGTCTGCAAACCTAGAGGCCTGTCCATGTAGAGATATCACCATCCCTGCCAGCAGGTGCCAGACCCCCTACAAGGAGATACATGTCACCTACATTGACCCTCAGAATAACTTCTCTGACATGGAAAGTTAGTTCCGGGGGTTGGACTTGTGTGCACGTGTGTGTATGTGCAACACGCATGCAGGAGGGCGGCATTTGCATGCATATGTGTGTATATGTGTGCCTGCATATTGATGTGTCTGTGAGGGTACATGTTTGTGAAGGAACGAGGGGCATATGCAGTGTGTATATGTGTGTGTGTGTTGTGTGTGTATATATGCGTGTGTTGAGGAAATTCTCAATGCTGTGGGGGCCCCCATGTGCCAAGCGGGAAGGCCCCATCTGTGACCACAGCTGGAAGTACTAAGTTACAGTACCAGGAAGGACTTCCAGACAGCAGGGGAGGTGGTGTCACAAAGCAGCAAAAAGTACAGGCTTTGAAGTTAGATAAATCGGAGGTCACACCCTGACTTGCCTTCTGAGATCTTTAGCAATTCACATGGCCTCTGTAAGCCTCAGTTTTCACACCTATAAAATAAAGATAGTGGCATTTTACCCTCACTACAGCCCCAGGGTGTAGGCATATTGTTATCCCATTTTATAGTCAGGTAAAACTGAGGCTGAGATACAGGAACTTATCTAAGGTCAGCAAGGAGGCTGAGTCCAGTCTCCAGGGCTCCATTCAAGCCCTGTTTGACCCTGCACAAGGAGAAGAGCTGAGCTCCACCCAGCCATGAAGGACCGTCAGACCAGGTGCTCTCTAGGGTCCTTGAGAAACTCTGATTCCAGGAGGGGAGCAGCAGGCCCAGGAGACAGATGGCCTGGGTTTCTGCTCAATGTCAGTGTCACTCACTCTCACAAAGTAAGCTTGGCCAAGGTCTCGCTTTCTGGACTTTGATATCTCCATCCATGAGACAAAGCTGACAGTCCCAGCCAAGCGTCCCTCATGAGGCTGTTAAAAGTCCCATATGCCTCATTCCTCCTCCTACTCCCGGGAGATACTAAACTCAGTCACCCCAGTGCTGGATGTGGAAGAGCAACATGGCCCTGCTGCCCCTGTGGTAAGGACACAGCATGGATGTCCGACCACTGCCTGCCCTTCCTTATCTCCACCAGTGGAGACCCCAACATCTACATCCATGTGACCCTGACTGATGTCAGGGCTGTGGGCAAAGCACATCCTAGGAACCCCCAGCCTCATCTGGGAAAATCCCAGGGACTAAGGAAGTGGGGCTGAGGACTCTGGGGACATCCCCTCTGTGCCCCTGTCCATCTCCCTTGGGAACCAGCCTGTGAGGTGATCCCCTCCCCTCCACTGCTCTTCCATTCTGGGCCTCAAGGCCAGCTCCCCCTCAGAGGGCCCCTCTGCACATGGGGGCCCTGCAGGTCTCTGAGCTGGGATGGGCAGGTCATGCTAGGGCTCCCTGGTGCTGGGTGGAGAAGCTGTTGGAGTCACCCAGCCCCTTCCTAAGGTCCTTGACCCCTGATCCCAGCCACATGGGATCAGCCCAGGAGCCAGGAGGGCCTGATTCTCAGACCACTTGTCAGCGAGGGGCCAGCTGGGGTCAATTTGGGATGGTCACGTCTGCAGGGAATCCCATCGGGTGCCTGGGCCTGAGTTTTGGAGCCTGGCCTTCCCTGGCCTCGGGAAGCTGACAATCAGCCTGCACCTGTGCCTGCAGAAAGTCTCGGAAAGGGGGAGCTGACAGGTTGGGGAGGGGCCCCTCATTTCTCTGCCCTATCCCTTACAGGATTACAAAGGGCCACTCAAGGTTTGGTCAAAGTACAAATCCAGGTCAAGGGCAGAAGAAGCCGGACAAAGGCCAAGGCTCTGGGAGCCTGTGCCAGCCTCTTGGGTCAGGAGGAAGGTCAGGCCAAGGGATGGGGTTTTAGGAGAAAAGCATCAAGAAAGGGAGGGGGACATAGACGGGCGGGGCAAGGCAGGTCACCAGGAGGAGACGGGGGCTGAAACACTGATGGGGAGAAAGCAGGATGCCAGCCCCCTCGAGGACAAGGTCAGGCGTGGGGAGCAGGCAGTGCCTGTCACTGTCCGGAAGCCTGGGTTGGGGTCCCAGATCTCCCCAGTCATGGAGTTGGAAGGAATCCAAGAGATTTGTTCATTTATTTAAACATGTTTATTGAACCCCTGCCAGAGGCTAGGCACCGGGGACACTGAAATGAACAAGACAGGCAGAGCGCCCAGCTTTCCTCGACTTTACGTGGGGGATGGGCAATAAACAGGCAAGTGTGGGATGGAGTGTCAGCAGCTGGGCAGTGCCTGAAAGAGCCATCAGGCAGCAGAAGTGCTCATGGGGCTCCCCTCACCAGCTATGAGGCTCTGCATGAGTCAGCTGCCCTCTCTGGGCCTCCGTTTCTCATCTGTAAAATGGGGACAATCACATTAGGACTGTGATTAAGTGCCTTGCATGGTGCCAGGCGTGCTGAAGGGGCCCTGTTTACAAACATGCAGTAGAGACCCTGAGTAATATGCCCCTGCTGGGGATAGTCGTCCAGTGCCCTGAGCCCAGCCCATTCCCGCCCCAGGCTTCCTCAGGGGGTGGAGCCGGAGGAGGACAGGCTGGGTGGTAAGGACCCGAGTCACTCCTGGCTCTGTCACAGACTTGCTCTTTGGCCTTGGGCAAGACAATTCCTCTTTCTGGGGCTCAGTTTCTTCAATGAAGACTGGCTCTGTTATGTATGGATTCCATCCGCACACGGGCTGACTCTCTTTACCTCAGTTTCTCCCTTGGCCAGAGGATTTGATTTATTCTAATGACTTTAGGAAGCAACATCCTTTTATCTGAATTAAGAATCTATGGGAGAGTGTGAACCACCAGCTTGTTCCATTGACACCATCACTTCCCAGCAGCCTGTGATCCTGGCGTGCCCCTCTGGACCTCGCTCATGTCAGCTGCAGCCCCTGCCTCCCGGAGCCTTCCGTCACACAGACCCGCAGCATCATTAGCAATCACCCCACTGGGGAGACGGGCTCTACAGGTTTGCAGATGACAGGCTCTTGGAAGAAAAGCAAACGTGTTGGATCAGGGTGGGAAAGAAAATCCCCGCAGGTCAGAGCCACCAACTGAGACTCACACGATGGGATTTAATACGCGCAAATGAGTTAAGCACGCGGTACCAACTAACTCAACAGCTCAGGGACAGAGGAGGGAGACAGGCCTTGAGATGGAACTGTCCGTAGCTGTGTGAACCCACCAACTGACACGTCACTCATGTCACCTGTTCCTTCATTGCTGTCCCCATCCACCCCACTCAACTCAGCCAGCCCAGTCTCAACCAAGGCTTTCCCATGAGATAGAAGGGCCCAAACCTGGTGCATTTAATAACAACAATGGTAATCACTACCAGTCCCCAAATGCCTGCTCACCCTGCACTCTGCACTCACGTTCGCACTTTCTCCCCTCACAAGATCGCAAGGTTGGTATTAATAACATTTTACACAAGAGAAAACTGGGGCTCAGAAAAGCTAAGTAATGCAGAGCTAGTCACTGGCAGCACTGAGATTTGAGCCTCATTCTAGCTGACTCCAATTCAACATACATCTTGCAGCTTTTTAAGCCATGTAAATAGAGATATGGAGTCTAGAAAAATGGAGAAGAGATTTCAGTTCAACTGGGAGGCTCAGACCCTTGTGCAATCAGAGTCACACCTCAAGTGGGTCATGAATAAGCTGAACTTTGACTAGATACAGGGCCTCCAGGCTTAGAATGGTATGGGATTAAGGTCACATTGGTTAATTAATTAATTTAAGAAGTGCTTATTAAAACCCTACTAAGTATTAAGCTCTCTTCTTAATATAAAGATATAAAGGTGATGGAGATATAAAGGTGAAGGAGATGGACAAAGTCCCTGCTTTCCTGGAGCTATTCCAGTAGAGGAAACAGATAATAACCAAATAAATATATATTAGGAAGTGATAATTTCTGAAATAAAGGAAAAAAGTGAATGGAAAAAGACCAGAGATGAGGGAGCTGTATTAGAGAGGGTGATCAGAAAGGGCGTATTTGAGCAGAGACCTAAATTCAGTGAAGGAATGAGCTTTGTGATAATTATCAAGAAAATGCTCTATTCATAGGGAGCAGCAGATGCAAAGGCCCTGAGACAGGAAGGAGCATGATGTGCTCAAGGACAGTGGAGAGGTCAGTGTGGCTGAAGCCCAGCAAGTGGGGGAAGTCGGGGAGGAGATAAGGTGTAAAAGATCAGCAGGAGGAAGATCATTCAGAGTCGATAGGCCATGGTAGAGTTCGGATTTTTATTTTTCGTGTTGAAGGAATTCGCTACAGAGCTTTGAGCAGGAGAGTGATGTGATTTGATTAGTTTTGAGAAATTCACTATAGCTGCTGGGCAGAAAAAAAAGGCTGTCGGGGTGAGCATAGAAGCAGAAAGACCAGGGAGCAGAAACACAAGAGTCCAGGAGGACCCAGGCTGGGGAGGGAAGGGAGGTGGGGGGAGGAGCAACAAGAGGTAGTCATTCACATGTGGAGTTATTGAAGGAACAGAATGTTCATCCTAAAAAAGAAGAAGCTCAAAATGACCCAAGAGCTGACCTCCAACTTCAGAAAGGCCATCACATGGACCAGAGGTTGAGCCCATTCTGCAGTCCCCAAATGTCAGAGCCAAGACCAATGGGTGAGGCCACAGGAAAGCTGTCAGTGCTGACCAGAGATGGAGCAGCTTCCTGGCAAGGGCATGTTCCCCCCACTGGAGGTGCACAGCAGAGGTCAGCTCTCAGGGCTGCCAGATGGAGTGGACAGAGATCAGCTTTTGGAATTAGACAAATCTGAATTCAGATCATTTTCCCTCTTCTGCTTATTATCTGTGCTGCATTAGGCCACTTTACCTTTCTGAATTTCAGTTTCCTCATCTGTAAATTAGAACCAATACCTATCTTATTGGATTGTTCAGTAGAGAATGTAAAGTACCCAGCACTGTGGCTGACACATAGAAGTGCTCAGTAAGTGGCAGTGATGATGATGAAGATGGTGTTGATGGAGATGATGATGGCAATGATAACAAGAACAGTGGCGATAATGATGATGATGGTGATGATGGTGATGGTGGTGGTGATGATGGTGACTGTGTTGATGGAGATGATGATGGTAATGATAAAGAGAACAGTGGTGATGGTGATGGATATGGTGATAATGGTGATGTTGATGATGGTGGTGAGAAGGAGGAGGAGGATGGTGATGATGACAAAGATGGTGATGAGGATGATGACAAGGTTGATGAGACTGTTACTGATGACAAAATTATGTTTTTGTTTGGTAGTGGTTTTTGTGGAAGGAATCCCAGCACCAAGCAGGGGATAGAATTAGAAGAGACCACTAAGGTTCTCTTCAAATAGTAAGATTTGATGAGAAAATGCTCTGCAAGGCAGCTCACTCCCCCTACTGACATCATCACATCCTCTGCTGATTGTCCCTCCCTGGGAGTGCTAGAGTAGGTTGGAGAGTGTTGTGCCACCAGAAGCCCTGATCCAGCGGGGGGTTGACACTGTGCTGCCTATGTTCTGGGTCAGTTACATACCCCAGAGACAGAGTGCTTGTCATCTCAGAAGGCAAGAGAGAGAGAGACCGCAAGGTGTGGGGTTGCTAGTTTTTATGGGCTCAGTAACTTCGTATGCTAACAAATGGGAGGATTATTACAACTACTTAGGGGAAGGGGCAGGGATTCCCAGGAATTGAGCCAGAGCCCACTTTTTTACCTTTTATGGCTAGCCTCAGCACTGTTATGGTGCCTGTGGGAGTGCCATTTACCATGCTAATATATTACAATGCACATATAATAAAGTTCAAGGTCTGCTGGAAGTCAAATCTCCCGCCATCTTGGCCTCAAGGTTTACTGGGAGTTGAATCTTTCACCATCTTGGTGCTAGTTGGTGCTAGTTGGTGCTAGTTGTCATTCCTTTAATGGTTGCATCCTGTCCATTCCCTCCTGTCTCAGGTTGATGACTGAGACTCCTGAAACATAACACTGTTACCTCATCATCAACTAATCAGAAGAAAGTCCATGAGCTGATCAGGTATTCTAACACTGTCTTTGAAAAACGTTACCTAAAAGCTATTGGAGACTGGGGTTTCGAGCATGAGCTGCCTGTTCTCCTTGCTTGGTGCCCTACAAATAAACACTGTACTTTCCTTCATCACATCCCAGTGTCAGTTGATTGGCTTTGCTGTGCATCCAGGAAGCAGAACTTGAGTTTGATACAGGAAAAACGGATGTGGGGCATGAGAGGGGCTGTGTCCCAGGCTTTGGTTGAGCCCCTGCGACGTGCCCTGCCAAGTGTGGGTCCTTGGCTTCACGCAGGAAAGAATTCAAGAGCAAGCCACAGTTGAGTAAAGGTAGATTTATTTAGAGAGATACATTGAAGGGCAAGAGAAAGGCCACAAGGTGTGGGGGTTGGGTGCTCAGATTAGAGTAAAAGTAGGTACACATTCCATACCCAGAGTGTGGGCCATCTCCGAATGGGAGAGAGAGAGAGTCCGTGAGGGGCAGTGTTGCCCATTTTTATGGGCTTTGGTAGCTTCATATGTAAATAAGTGGAAGGACCGGTCTAACTAGCCTGAGGAAGGGGCTGGGATTCCCAGGAAGTTGGCTATTTCCCACTCTCTGACGTTTTGTGGCTAGCCTTGGGACTGTCATGGCACCTGTAGGCATGTTATTCACCATGCTAATATATTACAATAAGCATATAATGAAGATCAGGGTCTACTAGAAGTTGAATCTCCCATCATCTTGAGCCTCAAGGCCTACTGGGGGTTGAATCTTTTACAATTTTGATGTTAATTGCTGTAGCATTCCTTGAATGGCTGTGCCCTGCCCCCTTCCTGTCTCAAGTTCAGTTGGATAACAACTTTATCCTAAAGGTTACTTCATGGTTACCCGATGGCTGCTGGAGTTCCAGCCCATGAGAGTTGCATTCTAGGCAGGAAAAAAAAAAAAGAGGGGAAGAAGGAGGAAAAGGGGACTTCTTCCACCTGAATAAACTTCTACTGAGGAACTTCCCTGGAAGCAGCATCCATCACCTCCACTCCTATTTCATTGGCATGCCTATCTGCAAGGAAAACTTGGGACACAAAGCCATTCACAACAGTACTGGCCTCTTGTTACTAAAGGAGAAGGGGAGACTGGATCCAGAGCAGACAAGAACCATCAGCCTCTCCTACAACTAGCAACCAAGACATTTAAATACAAAGAGAGCCTGAGATTGGAGCTCCAAGCCCAGAATCTCCTCAAGGAATTCCCCTGAGGGAAAGAAGAATCCTTTCTCACTTAAATCTGCTCAAAAAATAGTTAAACATGATAAAATATATAAAAGCCATAGGGCATCTTTTGCTATAATATTTACTTCTGTTCCTAGTTCCTGAAATAGCTTCAGATAAAAAAGGTAAAATGGGTGTCTTTTGTTATTCATAACAAGCCCCTTTCAACCACGCCTGAGTTTCTGTTAGTGAGGTGACTTTTGGAAAGCCCCTAAGGATGGGGGCTGGTTGCCAGGGAAACCAATCACACGACTAGAAGATTGGAACTTCAGCCTCCTGGAAGCGGAAAGAGGGTAGAGATTGACTTGAGCGCTAATGGCCAAAAATTTAATCAATCATGCCTACATAATGAAGCCTCCATAAAAATCCCTGAACTACAGGGTTCTAAGAGTTCTGGGCTGGTTGGTGAATGCAAACACGTGCTGGGAGGTAGCTGCCCTAAACTCCACAGGGACAGACGTTCCTGTGCTTAAGAACCTAATAACCCTCAAACCTCGCCCTATGTCCTTCTTCATCTGGCTGCGTAATTCATGTCCTTTGTAATAAACCAGTAATCTAATAAGTCAACTGTTTTCCTGAGTTCTGTGAGCTGCTCTCATACATTAGCCAAACCCAGGAGGCGGTCGTTGGAACCTCCAATTTATAGCCAGGCATCAGAAACACAAGTGACAACTTGAACTTGTGGCTGGCATGGGGCAGGGGGCAGTTTTGTGGGACTGAGCCTTCAGCCTATAGGATCTGACAATATCTTTAGTAGGCAGTGTCAGAATTGAGTGAAATTGTAGCTCACCCAGCTGGCGTTGCAGAATTGTTCTATGTGGGAAAAACCCACACTTCCACTGGGTGTCTGGACTAAAACAATGTTGCAGCAGAAAAAGGAGGGCCAAGGACCCCCACAGGATTGTGCTCCTCCTTTATGTTAAAAATTAGTTGAAAAATGTGAGTATTCTTGCACACTTCCTCCCAGGATTTCTTTTTTTCTGGGTATGTTTAGAATATACTTTATATCCAAATCTATATATCACTTTTTCTCTCGCTCCGATTTTATGAGCATTTTCTCAAGTGATTTGCTTTTTGATTGTCTGGTTTTTAACGGCTACATTCCCTCATGTGGTTGTTCCATTACTGAGGTAGCTAATCCCCCAATGTTAGGTTCCCATCTAAATGTGTTTACTATAAATGGTGCTGAGATGACTGACTCCCCACGTAGATCTTTGTTACCATCTTATTGTTTCCTTACAATAGACTTGTGAATTTAGAACAATAAGAATGGATATTTTTAAGGCTTTGGATATATTTTGCCCAACTGCTCTCCCAGAGGCTGGCCTGGGTCCCACTCCTTATCCTCAAATGGATTTCTAACGCCTCCCTCCCCATCTTTCAACATCGTCTGACTCCCACCTCAGCATCCTCTCCTTTGTTTCTTTCAGGAACACAATGGGAAAGTTTATTTTCTGAAATATCTTATCATGTATTTATCTGTAAGTACGTTAAAAAGTCAACATGATTACTCTGACCCCTTTAAGTTTAATTTGCAGCAAATTGTGCCTTTAGCGTGAAGTTGGGGTTCTTTGCTGGTTGGAGTGGAGCTAGGTTTTGGCTGCTTATAACAGGAGCCAGAGATGGGAGCAGAGGTGGGTAAACAGTGTCAGGTCCTTTCTTAGGAAGCTGTTATCCCCCGAGGGGAAGTCTCAGTGCCTTGGCTATCCCACCTCCCGTCCCCTGGGCCAGCTCTGCTCTCCCCTGCACCTGTGGTGGGCGGTTCCCATTGCGATGACCTCTGCCCCCGCAGGCCCTGCTTCCCTCTGCTTCTCCACCTGGTTCTCCAGTATCCTGGGGGTTTGACCAGCCATGAGCAGGGCAGCCCCAAAGTGCCAGGGATTTAACACCCTGGGGACACCTCTCAACCCAGAAGGGATGGGACAGGGTGGACAAAGAGATAAATAATCAGTTTCCCTCTTAGGGACACGTCTGAGGCACATCCTAACACTTCCTCAGAGGGTCCCCTGCAGGACTGCCCACAGTGTGACCTGCTCTCTGATTCAGCCTTTAGGGCTTTTCTCCCTCCCGCCCCTGCCCCTTCCCCTGCCCCCTCCTCACTGCACCTCCTGGGACCACCTCCCACATAAATCACCTGCACTTTTGAAGGAAACCAAACTCAGAGAGCACTGATCACTCCAGGGCAGCAGCAGCAGGATGGATGGCTGTGGGTCTGTCCTCCCGTGCCCTCTCTCCCATTCCGAGCACCCCACACTTGCCTTCCCCCGAGGGCACATTATCCCTCCTAGTATCTGAGGCCCCTCTTCTCCATGCTCACAGCTCCTTTAATTCCCAAGACTCTATCTGGGGCCCAGAGCCTGCTGGGAGGTCTGCCTTATATCACCTGCCAGCTAGGTGGCTGGGCCAAGACAGTGGCCTCTACCTCACCGGTTCCACGGCCAGGCACCAGGTCATCCTGGGCAAACTTCTACCCCTGCCCTTGCCTAGCCTTTCCCTCTCCAGGTTTTAAGACCCCAGCCCCCATATCCTGCTGTGATGTTTAATTTTATGTGTCAGCTTGGAGAGTGTTTGGGGGTGACATTAGGGTTTAAATCAATGAACTCTTGAGTAAGCGGATTGCCTTCTATAATGAAGATGTGCCTCATCCAATCAGGTGAAGGCTTGAATAGAACAAAAAGACTAAGAGGGAATTCTCCAGCAGACTGCTGGCCCACACTGCAGATTTTGGACTCACCAGCTTCCATAATTGCATGAGCCAATTCTTTGTAATAAATCACTTTTTGTATATGTGTACACATCTTACTAGCTTGTTTCTCCAGAGAAGCTTGAAAACACACATGCCCAGACCAAGAGCCCAAGGTCCCAGGGCTATTGTGATATTGAGTGAGTAGTTTCCCAAAGCTGGTTGTCCTGTGGTCCAGAGACCACATCTTTGCTCAGCTCCTTCCCTGTCCCAGCCTTCTCCCCCCACCCCCAATCCCTCAGTGAACCACTTTCGCAAGAATCTTTATCTCAGGCTCTGCTCCTAAGGAACCCAACCTCAGCTAACTGGTAGTAGAAATCGTCCTAGGAAGTAGGCTCTAAGACGAAAGAGTGGAGATGGCAGAGAGGACCCCATCACTGGGCATAAGAGAAGTAGAGACAGTTCCCAGCATGTAGTTAGTAACGCCATGGTTAAGGCCTTCACCCACAGGGAACAGGGAAGGAACACAGGTGGGGATGGGGGGAGGTCACTGGCTGGTGCGAGGCACTAAGTAAGTAGTATGGGACGAAAAGTAAATACAAGGAAACTGGAATCAGGAGCTGTTCTCAAATGGTTCTGACACACTGAAGGCTGAAAATATAGACTCCATTACTCATGGCAATTGAAGCAAAATGTTCATCAGAAAAGCCACTTGGCAGCATATGAAGAGACATCCCTCTGTCACAGCCAGAGACCAGACACAAGCCCTCACTGTAAGAGGAGCAGAACTTCAGAGAAGGGCGAACTCTCTGTCTAGGAAAGCCTTCTGCGGCCAAGTCGGGGCCCCGAGAGTGACACAGGAAAATGAATGTGGGGTGAGAGGATGGCCATGTCCCAGGTCTCAGTTGAGTCACTGGGATGCGCCCTGCCAAGTGAGGGTCCTTGTCTTCACGCAGGAAAGAAATCAAGAGTGAGCCACAGGTGAGTAAAGGCAGATCTATTCAGAGAGAGACATACTCCGTAGACAGGGTGTAAGCTGTTTCAGAGGGCACAAGATAGGCCACCAGGCGTGGGGATGGGTGCTTAGTTTAAAGTAAAAGCAGATCCACACTCCACAGACAGAAGGCAGGCCGTCTCACGCAGAAGGGAGAGTGGCCACAGGTGTGGGGGTTGTTAGTTTTCATGGACTCGGTAACTTCATATGCTAACAAGTGGGAAGGAGCTGGGATTCCCAGGGACTGGGCCGCCACCCACTTTGACCTTTCATGGTCAGCCTTAAAACTGTCAGCGTCCGCGGGAGGCCCGTTTGCCATGCTAATGTATTACAATGAGCGTACAATGAAGCTCACGGTCTGCTGGAAGTCAAATCTCCTGTCGTCTTGGGCCTCGAGGTCTCCTGGGAGTTGAACCTTCGGCCATCTTGATGTTAATTGCTGAGTCATTCCTTGAATGGCTGTGCCCTGCCCCCTTCCTTCCTGTCTCAACAGGACAGAAATAAGTGCCTGAGACTTGGGATGGGGTTCTCTGGATGGATGGAACTTGAGAACCCAGATTCCCCAGAACCCCCAGGCCTGCAAAGTGACCCACTTCCCTTGTTGGAGGAGAAAAGCCCCCTTTCCTAGAAGAATCTGCGGAAGCCGCCTCAGTGAGGAGGTCCTGACAGAGAACACCTGACTTCTTCAGGGTCCACCCCTATGTCCCCTTCTGGCCACCAGAGCCACAACCACCATAAACCAACTGTCGAAGCACTGGGTCTGCCAGGGGAGGAGAGAGATTGATTATATATATCCAAGGAGCTCCAGGACCCGGCTACAAGGGTCAGCAGGAACCAGGAAAATAGGCCTGGAAATGAATCCTGGAGGGGCCAGATCTAGGACAGGATATACAGCTGGAGAGAGCAATGTGTCAACACCAGGGGACTGTCTTGTGACACTGGATTTAACACTCGGGGAAGGGCCTGGACCAAAGCAGGGTTCTCTGGTAGCTCTGGGGATGAAAGGATCCCGTAGTGGCAGATGGCATCACTATCGTCATGGGCAATAAGTTTGGAACAGCAGCCTCATTAAATCTAAAAAAATGTTGAGCTTCAAAAGACACCAGCAGAGATTGAAAAGACAAGCCACAGACTAAGAGAAAGATCTGAAGATCCTATATCTGATAAAGGACTTGTTTCCAGAATATATAAGGAACTCTCAAAACCTAATCAATGGAAAATAACCCAATTTTTCAAATGAGCAAAAGACTTGAGCAGACCAGATGGCAAATAAGTACATGAAAAGATGCTCGATGTCTTTAGGTATTCGGAAAATTAAAACCACAGTGAGATACTTCTACACACCTGTTAGAATGACGAAAGTTAGAGACTGATGATTCCAAATGTTGGGGAGGAACAACACAGCTCCCACACACTGAGGGGGGAAAACATGGTGGACAACAGTCTGAAAGTTTCTTCTTAAAAAGTTAAACATGCAACCTGCTGTCTGACCCAGCCATTCTACTGCTAGGAATTTACCCAAGAAAAATGGAAATACAAGTTCACTCAGAGACTCATACATAAATGTTTGTGGTGGCTCTATTTCTAATGTCAAAAACCTGGAAAGAATCCAAGTGTCCATCACCAGATGAATGGATTAATGAACGGAGATACATCCATGTAATAGATTACTATTCAGCAATAAAAAGGAATAAACTATACACACAACATGGGTGAAACTAAAAATCATTTCTGAGTGAAAGAAACCAGACCAAAAGTGCATGCTTTATAATTCTAGTGACATAAAATTCTAGAAAATGTAAGCTAATCTATAGTGACAGAAAGCAGGTCACTGATAGCCTAGAGAAAGAGGGGGCAGAGAAAGGGTGAAAAAGAGGAAAAGGTGGTGCTGGCCACGGAGGTAGATGGCTGTCAACTTGTGGTCCACTAGGACTGGGAGCTCTCTCTTGTGCTAAACAAAGCCCCAGCTTGTTTCAGTGTCTTTCCAGACTCTCCTCTCCTGAAGTGAGTGTCAGAGGGACCAGGCAGGATTTGCTAATGGCAGGAATGAGAGGACCCCTCCTCCACTCGGGCATGTCTCTGGGAAAGTGATTCCAGCTGCCAGCACAGACCATGCAGGGTAATGGATGGCCTCTCTTTCACGTGCTCTGGGAGATGGGTCCCTCCTCAATCTGCTGCAGTGTCATTAAGAGAGAACACACTTGCTCCGTGGGGCTCCTGACAGCCTTTAAAAACTGCAACTTAAACACCAAACCCTTCCCAGCACAGGCTGGGGCCTCGGCCAGATGAGTCTACAGATCACTGGCCTTGACTCCCAGGGAGCCCCTGGGACCCCTTTCCAGGCTCTTCTCAGCCCAGTGAGCCAGTGGGTGTGAGGGCGGAGGGAGGAGGAAGGGAGAAGAGGAATCCTTGATACCTGAGTCACTCAGTTCAGGTGTTCATAGACAAGGGACCCCTCCCCAGGCTCGTTAGCGAGCAGAGCACTGGTTAGAGAGCCCACGCTGGGGGCTGGGTGACTCTAGGATACTCTCTTAACCTCTTTATGTCAGGTTCCCTGGAGGGGCCTCCCCGGTCTGAGGTTCTAGGGTCTGTGTGTCAAGGCAAGTAGAG
Organism: Camelus bactrianus; assembly: GCF_048773025.1. Taxonomy (NCBI): domain Eukaryota; kingdom Metazoa; phylum Chordata; class Mammalia; order Artiodactyla; family Camelidae; genus Camelus; species Camelus bactrianus. The sequence goes on from NC_133551.1 coordinate 59,121,317, forward strand.
TCTGGCAGTCTTCCCTGAGAGGTGTCGTGTGTCCATGGTCTGCCTGCTTCCTGCACTGAAGCCTGTTCCTCCCTGTGACCACATATGATCAGGCAGGGAGGCCGTCTCTGGGGACGGAGGGTGACCTGGATGATCTGACAGAGGGTAGGGAGCCCCTGCTACCAAGCACCCTGTGGGAGCCTGGCATTGTGCCAGGACTCCCCACCCACCCACACACACACACACACACAATAGCCTATGCCAGCTTCCAAACATTAGAGCAAGGTCTCACCTTGACCCCTCCCCTTCCCTCCTCACTGGTCCTGCACATGTAGTCTCCCCCTCCTAGCACGCCTTCCCTCCTCTATCCAAGTCCTACCCAGCCCAAGGCCTGCCTCCTCCAGGAAGTCCTCCCTGATGTCTGAGACCCAAACTTCCAATGGTGCCATCTAGCCAGGCCTCTAGTCATTTGATTTCTTAACACCATTTTAGATTTTGATGCTATGAGGCCCAGATACAGACATCAGCTCATTTCATTATCTCACTAGGTTAATCGATACTTACTGGGTGCTGGCTTGGAGCCAGGCAATGCAGAACCCACAGAGGGGACGGGAACAAGCACCCGCTGATCTCCTGCAGATGCTGAGCTCCTGCAGATGCCCCCCACCCCTGTGCCAGTGGGAGCCCTTGTGGGGTCCCTGCAGGCTCTTCACCCATTGGAAGATGAGGGACCGGAGGCCCAGAGATGGGAGTGAGGGTGGGGGATGCTCAGTTCCTGCACTGAGTCAGTGGCAGGGATTCAAAACCAGGCCAGGCTCCAAATCCACCCCATCTCCCTTTATCTGCCCCTGGAACTCCTTAAATCTCCTCGACTGGGGGAGGATTGGTCCCATGGCCTGGAGCCTGCTGGTCACACAAGTGGGGCTCAGGCGGCCACAGCTGTGCAGAGAGGGGGACAGGACAGGGCGCAGCAAGGCAGGACCCCTAGGCAGGATTGGGGTGAGGCAAGTGAGGCACCAGGGGTGGGTGCAGACTTTGAAGGGGGCGCTCGCTCTCAGGGCCATGCTAGTGCCAGCTCTGCTGACACCCTCACCTGCCAGCCACTCCACATCTGTGGTCCACCTGGAACTCCAGGCTCCCTGGCTGAACACTTGCCCATTCTCGTTCTCCAGACTCTCCCCAGGGCCCGTCTATAGCCACAGCACATGATTCATTTGCCTTTAAAATCCTGGCTCCAGATCTTCTGCTCTCTTGTCTTCCCGAGCTGGTCCCCATTGCCGGCGAAATTCTCAGAGAAATATTAAAGGAACAGATGGTGGTCACTGATCCCAGGTGGTGGGAGGACAAGACCCGGCACGGATGATAAATCCCATCACTTGGAGCTGGTAATGACCTTCCAGCATATGTGTCTCGGCGTGGAGGCAGGCTGCACGGGCATCTGCGCGTGTGCACGCGGGGCTACACCGCCCTCTCCGTTTGCCCAGGCCCTGGACTTTATCTCCGGCTCTGCCTGGGGCTGCTGGGGTAAATTCCCAGTTTGTTGATGGAGGCAGATAATGAATGTCAGCTTGTGACCCCACTCTGAGCCGCCCCTGGGTCAAATTCAAGTTGAGAGCAAGAAGAAAGAGAAAATTAAATCTCAAGATGCTAAAGTCTAACTCTCATTACAGATGGGGAAACCGAGGCTCTGAGAAGGTGCCAGAAGTTTACACATCTGGGCAGTGCTGGGACTGGCACGCAGGACTCCTGAGTGTCCGCATCCGTGTGAGATGGTTTGTGCGTGTGTGTATGTGCCCGTGTGAGTGTGGTGTGCACCCACTTGTCTGCCCTATGGCTGTGCGTACAGGCTTTGTTAGGAAGTGTGAGTGATGATCTCAGGGCACACGTGTGAAGGTCACCAGGACAGACGTGTGCATCAGTCTCAGGGTGTGGGTGTGTATGAGCATGACTGGGTGTGTGGGAGAGACACGGAGTGGCCGTGCCTGAGGGTGAGGGTGGTGGTCTTGAGATACTGGCTCTTTCAGAGCAAGTGGGTGCCTGTCTCAGCAGGACCCCCTACGCTGGGAATTCAAGGACTATTCACAGAATGCAGGAGGCATCAGTGACAGTGTGCACAAGGTGCCAGGCAGCGAAGACAAAGCTCAGAGTCCAGGGTTTGGTACTGAGCCCCAGGGAGTGAAATCGACCCCCGCCCACCCTCTCCTGCTACAGGTCAGGGCTGATCCAGGGCTCAGGTATTGAGCCTGCAAATGGGACCAAGTGACCTCAGCTGTGGTTGAGGTGGAGGGCAGCCTGCCGAGGCTATGCAAGCTGTGGCTGGCATGGCTTGGAGGGTGACCTATATCCCTAGATGTAGATCACACATACCTGGGGTGAAAGGGGAGATGGGCCAGGTGCCTCCCAAGATCTCTGTCAACTCCTTGGCTAGTAGCAACTCCACCACACGCCTCCTAAGGTCCTGGAATTTTACCATCTCTGGTTTCCTAGAATCACTCCCATATCCTCGTTTATGGTGAAAGGGCCTCCATGATTTAGAACACAGCTGGCGTCTCAGTGAGAGAGGGACACAAGGAAGAGCTTGTCCAATGCGAGAAGCCACATCCTGACGCTGGCTTCTGAGGCCTCCCTGAGTCCCATGACCCTGGGAGGATGCAGCCCATTGTCCCCATGCCCAGGTTGGGAGGGGAGGGCACGTGGTCAAGGTGAGACCAATAGTGTGATGGCAAAAGTCTGGGTTTTGGAATTGGGCCGACCTTGCTTGTGGTCTGACCTTGGGCAAGTCCCTCTCCCACTCAGAGGACAGATGTCTTTCTTATCTGGGCAAGCCCCACGCTGGGCTCTGGGACAGTGGTACTGTTTCGAAGACAATTCATATTCCCAGAGAAAAGAAATTATTCTCCATCTAATTAATCTAATTAGCAGTAATCAAGTTACGGAGATCTGTGCAGCAGGGTGAGTGATTAGGAAAAACTACCTCCCTGCAGAGAGTTTAAATTTAATTTGTGGGGTTTTTTTTTTTTTTGTTCCATCATCTAAAAGCCAAAAAAAAAAGAAGAGTGGGCTCTCTATCCCCACCCCCACTGGCCAAGAATTCCCTGAGATGGGGGCACAAGCCAGAAGACAGGGTCAGTCTATAACCAGATGGGCAGGGGGCACAGTGGACCTGCTGAGACAGGCACCCGTCAGGCCTCTCCCACACCCGGTCACGTGCATACACATACACATATCCTGAGACAAATGACACATCTATCTTTGAATGTCTAAATATTCTTATGTTTAGACCCTTAGACCCTCCCTCAAGAGAACCCAGGATTCCTGAGAGCCAGAGATGGTTATATCAAGTGTGTGTGTGTGTGTGTGTGTGTGTGTGTGTGTGTGTGTGTGTGTGTGTGTGTGTGTCCTGGGGGAGGAGCTACACTTACCTCACTGACCCTGTCCCTGCTGGCTTGGGCTTAAGTGGAACGGAGTGGGTTGGTAGGACTTTCAGTAGCCTTCATCAGAAGACGCTTGAGAAAGCTGCCTGAGAGATGACACCAGGGGAGGGCAATGCTTAATCCAGAGGGATGATTCTCTGAATAGTGTGCGGTGCCTTTAAGGATCCCTTAAACCACACCTCCTCCTTCTCCTCCTTCAGTAAGGAGTAAGTCCTAGGGTTACAGCAGGACTTGGGACCTGTTTACTGAGAGCAGTGACCTGCGCAGGCCATCCATCAATTAGGGATGGGCAGAGCCTGGAAACCGTTATTTTCAGCCGTGCTGAGTCAGGCAGACTGGCCCTTCCATTCACTTCCTTTCTCAGCTTGTCCCCTAGTCTGCATGGAGCACCTCGTTAGGCCTGAGGACCTGGGAGAAGGAGGACACGGGAGAAGGAGGGAAGGGATGGGAGGAGGGGCCTCCCTTTACTGGCTGCCTGCTGGTGGGGCGCGGGAGACAATGTTCTTCCACGGAGCTGGGAGCTCCTTCGCTTTCTCAGCATTTGCTTTAGGGTTTGAAAAGGAATAAACAGGCCACAGCACTCAGAGCCATAAAGTCCACAACCCAGAATCCAGAATTATATAACTGAGGATCAAGAATCTAGAATCCTAGTCCCTAGAGCTATAGATCATAAAGCTTTGAATCATCGAACTTAGAAGTAAAGGTCCCAGAACCAAAGAATTCTACGCTTGAAAATTCAGAATCCAGAGTCACAGAATCCTGAGCCGTGGAATCTAGAAAGGAGAATAAGGGACCCTGAACTCAGAATTATAAGGCCTGGGGCCCAGAATCACAGGCCCTAGAAAGAACCCTAGAACCTAGGAACTTCTGTTCTCGCTGAAATGCCCTCTGCCTTCTGTGCCACCCCAAATCCCCCAGCCCGCAGCTCAAATGCTTCTTCCCACAGGAAGCCTCCCTGGTGCCCTCACCTTCTGAGGGCGCTCCTTCTTTGAGCCGTCCAGGCCGCTCCCGGATCCTGTGATGCCGTCCACACCTGTTCTGTCCCGCCGTTCACACTGGATTCCCACCTGCACCCCCAAGAATATGTGAGCTATTATGGTGGTTATTGTTCTCTCAATATTTTACTAAGCAAGACAGGGATTCTTGGACCCAACTCCCATTCTTTAAAATGAGACCATTTGTTTCATCTATATTATTAGACTTTTTTTTAAACCTGATAATGTATTTTTATATTATTTAGTCAATTACTTAAAATAAAACAAAAGAAGGATATTGTACTAAGAATTGTTTATGTTCCATAACTGTCCCAAGGTCTTTGATTCAAGACTTCCCACGAGTGGAAAAAGAATTGAGCGTGAGGCATAATGAGGAGTGAGGTGATGGGGGACACCAATTTTAAAGAATCAGAAGTTCTTATCAATATTTTTAGCTTCTATGTCATTCCTGTCCACTCTTTCCAATGTGAACTCAGGCTTCTTGGCATCCTGAGCCATGGCATCCAGACACGCACCACTCTCCCTCCACTCACCACTACACTCTTTCTCTCCCCTCTTCTTGACATGTGGATCATCATTCAGATCTCAGCTTGCATGTCTTCAGAAAAGACTGTCCTGACTCCTGAGAGTAAATCATGACCCTCTAATCCCTTTGCTTTACTTTTTAGCGCTTTTATATTCAAAGTTGGAATTTACTGAGTACTGTCAAAGAAAGAAAGCCAACACTAGTTAAAGCAGTAAAGACAGATTTTATTCGGAAACTATTGCAGTAGGGGAAGGAGACTTCAGTATTGAAGAAATAAGCACAATTCTAACTGTAACAAGGACAAGTGGGGACTTATAACCAAGGAGCAGAGTGAGGGGGTCCGTGGAGACACCAACAGTAGAGGATTTTTGCTAAACTGACTGAGATTCTTAGTGAAGACAGGCCAGGGTGATCAGATATCAAGAGGGAGAGATTCTCTCTAAACCAACTTAGCAGGATTCTTGCTGACACCGGACTTAGCAAGGCCAGATATGCAAGCCCAAGGTCAAGGTCTGGTCAAGAAGAGAGCTGGAGGAAACTGCCTAGAGTTTAGTCAAGGAGGGTCATTACGTACCAGGTACCAAGCACCATTCTAAGCGATTTGCACGTAATAACTAATTTAATGCTCTCAATTTCCTTATGAGATAGGTACTTTTATCTTCATCTTAGAAATGAGGAAACTGCGACCCATTTTAGAAATTAAGTAACTTAAGTTCCCACAGTCAGAACGTGGCAGGTCTAGAATTCAAATCCAGGCAGGCATTCTTCAGAGCCCACTCTCTTGACCACTCTGCCACACTCTTTCTTCTAACCATGACCGTGCAAATAATCACAAGTTTACCCATACTTTTGTGTTTTCTTTATGTGATTATTTACAAAATGCCTGTCTCCTCCACCAGACTCTAAAGCCCAGGGAGGCAGAGATCCTATCTGTCGTGTCCCTGGTTGGATCCTGTCCCGTCTCGCCTAGCACCCAACACAGTGCGTAGCATGTAGAAAGACTTCGTGTCCTCCTCTTTCCAATGGGAGCAATGAACCAATCCAAAGTTGCCCTCCCTGCAAGGGGCGTTTAGAGTTAAATCCAAACCTGAGTCCCATCTCATCTCTTCCCCTTCCTCCTTCCCCCACCCGCTTCCCTCCTTCCCACCCTCCCTCATCCTCTCTGCCCCTCCCTGAACTCCTCTCTCTCTCACTCCCCTGCTCTCCCCTTTCTCTGTCTCAGCTCCATACAATCTCCTTCCTCTCCCCACCCCATCTCTGCTAATTAAATGGCACTGTGGAATGCATTTCGTTTGCATTTGGCTCAGTGGTTAAGAGGGGCTGGCAGCCCTGTGTTCATCAAACCATTTGGTGTAGAGAGATGTAATGAACATGTTTTATTACAATCTTGGCTCATCCTTTGAGACAATTATGTATTCATTGGGAGTGAAAAAAAAGAACCACAAACCTTAGCCACAAATGCTGAAGACTCAGGGGTGGGTGAGGGGAGAAGGGCCCAGCTCTGAATCCAGGAAGAGCCTGGGCTGCTGAGTACTCTGCTTGAATGGAGGAGCAGGGGAGGAGACAAAGCTGGACCCAGGGGACTCCTGTACTCCTTACAGCAGCGCTGTCGTAGCTACACAGTCAGAAATCCCCCTTGGATTTGACAAGCTCCAGGTCAGAGTGTGGTTATTAAACTCTGGGGTAACTGCTGCAAGGGGTCCTCAAGTCCGTCTGTTGCACACTAAACACCTAAAGAACCAAGCATTGTGTGTACATGGAATAACGGGCTTAGCACATAACAGACCACTATTTCATTGTGTGTGTGTGTGTGCTGCAGCATTACAATGACAGAGGAATTCATCGAAAGCATTTCTGAGTTCCCGGTAGCTTTTGCCCATTGGGTATTTCCTCAGTCATTGGTGTTGAAAAGTAGCAGTTGTCATAGTGATATTACAGTGGCAGCCACCATCTAGTGAGCACCTAGTGATTTAGCAGACAACAACTCTGGGAGGAAGGTGGTTATTATTATTCATCTTTTGCAGATAAGGAAACTGAGGCTCAGGAGTAAAGTGCCAAGACCAAAGACACTGATCATTAGACCCTGGAAGTCAGTGATCTCTGAGAGAAAGGACACAGAAAGCTGAGACCAGTGATTCCCCAGCTTCCTGTTTTGAGAGAATTCCCAAGCCAAGATGCTGGGAGGAGGAGCCAGCTGGAGCTGAGTTAAATGGATGGAGCTTAGAAATAAAGACAAACAAGACAGAGTTCACAGGGACCAAGTACCAAGAGGAGAGAGGAAGAGAGAAAACTCGGAGGAACTGCAGAGGCTCCCTCCCAGGTATTCAGCGAAGTGCCCCTGCTGGAAGAAACTTCAAACCCTGGTGAAAGAACTGAGGCAGGAAGCCCCATAAAAAGACCGGCAGGAATCCCAGGCAGGGCCACTACTCTCCTGCCAGCACCATCCGGTTCCCTGGCCCAGACGCTCTATCTCACTTTTTGCCTCTGAAACTGGCTTACTTACCCCTAAAATTCTACTGGTTCCCTGAGCTCACTCCTGATTGGTTATTTCCTTCACTGCTGATTGCTCCACTTCCCTCACTCCTGATTGGTTATTTCTCTCTCTCCTGATTGGTCCATTTCTACAAAGCTTGTTCCTAATTAGTCAACTTTTGTTATACTTCATTTGCATATGATGTTGCAAAGTGTAAACTGGCAGCCTATAAAAGCCAATGTAAATCTACAGACAGTGTCTAGAGCTTGGAATGTTAACTCCTTTGGACCTGCTGGTGAAATAAACCTGAGTTCTCCAACTCTCCGCCCGGATCCAGGTTGCTGTCACAACTGAGCTGTAACACATTTTTCTGCAACAGAACCACCCAAAAGGATGAGCATAACAGTGCCAGCACTCACACAGGATTGGGAATAGCACCTGATCTCACTAGCGAGACTGGAAGACCTCGTGGTTCACAGGGAATTGAGTAAAGCACATAGACGGGTCTAGTCTAGATAGTGGGAAATAAGTCACCCTAGATTAAGCACCAGTTCAGTTCCTCCTAACCATTCTTAAAGGCAAGACCTGAAAGGATCACGCTATTAACAAATAACTTAACTACACCCCAGAATACAGCTTGAGAAATGTTATAGACCTACAAAAATATCCAGCATCCAACAAGGTAGAATTCAAATCATTGCCCAGGATTCAAATAAAATTAGCAGGCATTGAAAGAAGCAGAAAATGCAGCCCATAATGAGATTAAATGAATCAATCAAAACGAACTCAGAATTGACACAGATGATAGAATCCACAGACAAGGACTTGAACAGTTATTATAACTGTATTCCATATGTTCACAAAGTGAAGCAGAGTCATGGAAGGTGTTTAAAAGATCAAATGGAACATTGAGAGGTGAAAACTACAATATGTGAGATGAAATATACCTTTAATGGAATTGACAGAAGATTAGAAATTGCAGAAGAAAAGCTCAATAAACTTGACACCATGGTGATAGAAATGATTCAAATTGAAGCACAGAGAGAAAAAATAAATTTTTTTAAGTGAACAGAGCAGCAGTGAGTTGTGGCACAATTTCAAACCTTCTAATGTATCTACACAATTGGGGTCCCCAAAGGAGGGAGAGGCAAAATATTTGAAATAATAGTAGCAAAATTCCCCAATTTAATGAAAACTATAATTCCGTAGATCAAAGGAGCACAACAAAACTTAAGCACAAGCATCATGAAGAAAACTATGCGCTTTTTTGTAGAAATTAATAAATTGATTCTAAAATTCATATGGAAACACAAAAATTCTACAGTAGCCAAAACGACCTTGAAGAAGAAGAACAAAGTTAGAGGACTAACACTTAATGATTTCAAGACTTATAAAACTATAGTAATTAAAACAGCGTCGTGTTGGCATAAAAAGAAACAAATAAATAGATCAGTGGAACAGAATAAAGTCCAGATATAGACCCGCAAACACATAAAGGCAATTGATTTTTGACAGAAGTACAAAGGCAATTCATGGAGAATGGATAGTCTTTTCATCAAGTGGGGCTGGAACAACTCAATATACAAAAAAAACTTCAATCCATACCTCACGCCATATGTAAAAATTAACTTTCGGGGAGGGTATAGCTCAGTGGCAGAGCCCTGCCTCTAATTCATTGAATGACAGTCAGCAAATTCAACATGCATAATATGAACATTGGGCACCGGCCTGGGCCAGGCTCTGTCTGGGCACCGGGAGTACAGCAGTGGACGTGGCACAAGCAGTTCCTGCCCTGGACAGGTTAACATTCCAGGGTAGGGAGAGACGTGTCTGGGCCCTAGTTGGCCTCAGTTTACCCATCTGTACAGAGAGGTGGCTGGGGTCTCGTGCTGGGTCACAAGCTAAAACATCAGCAGAGACCATGCAGATGATGAGAATGACTCCTGTAGGCCAGCAGGGACTGTGGACACCCCAGGCTCCCAACCACAGGGGCAGCTGCACCTCCCTTCATGCTGATTTGCTGTGAGAATGCTGACCCGGCGTATCTACGCTTCTGACTTCCATGACAGTTCACAGTCTGGATTTTTGTATGAAATCTTCAAATTATTAATTATTAACAACTAGTTCAAATTTTAAAAAAAAAAAAACACTGTGAATCCCCTCTCCCTTAAGGACTGCGTGCTCTTGGCTGTCAGAGTCCAAGCTCACTGAAAAGATGAGGCAGCTGGAGAGGAGATGGGGGAGGAAAGCTGGCCCCACCAAGGCTGGTGCCCACAGTATGGTGAGGACAAGGCTCTGGCCGGGTAGGGCGAGGCTTCCTTGTACTTTGTCGATGGGAATGAACCTGGAACAGCCCTGGTCCCGAGTCACAAGGTCGAGGGGTGTGTGTGTGTGTGTGTGCACATATGCACCCACATACGCACACACTCTGCTAGGGCAGAGCAGACCCCAGAGGAAACCATGGAGGTCTTTAATAGCCCGTGGGACACAAATGCAGCCTGTAGAGGTCTGAAGGGGCCGGGAAGAGAAAAGCCTGGACAGTGACCATTGTCAGAGCAGCAACAAAAACTTAACTTCGGGCTTGTTTTGTGCCCAGCTCTGTTCTAAACACTTTACACATATCATCTCATTTAATCCTCACAATGACCCTATGAGAGAAGTCCTATTATTACCCCATTTTACAGATGAGGAAACTGAGGTTCAGAAAGGTTAGGTCACTGCCTCAAGTCACTGTGCTGGTACAGGCCAGGCAAGAATTGAGTCTGGGAGTTAGCCTTCCAAGACCCCCCGACCCAACTCTGTCCCTCACGGAGCCAGGATATGGTTCGTGTAATCAGAGCCATCCTCCGGGGAGGACCCACTATAGGTGGGGGACTGGACAGGGGCTTTGCTTACATTACTTAACCCTCACCACCAAGCGAGGGAGCGATAACCAATCCCATTTTACAGGTGAGAAGACTGAGGCTGAGGAGACAGAGGGCTGCTAAGAGCCCCTGGTCTCTGGTGGCCCTGCTGTGTTCTGACTGGTCTGACTCCAGACCCTCCCTCCTTCCAACACTGTACCCAGCTGCCTGCAGTAGTAACTTTGAGAATGGAGGGGGTTGTTTTGGGATCCCACCCCGAGGGGCCCAGGGAGCCCAGGGGTCCCTTCAGAGGGAGTGGAGCTGCCTCCCACCACTCCTTCCAGGGGCCCGACCCTGGGTCATCAGCCCAATGAGGCCAGTGCCCACCACTCTACTTCCTTGTTAGAAATCAGACAGATCAAAGAATTCTGCTGACCCCTTGGGTCGCAGCAGAACTTTGGGCCCCAACGGCCCCTTGCTCTGCCAAGGGCCCTTTCCAGACAAGATGTGTTAACTCATTAGCAGGGAAGCAACCACACTGATAACAACACCCGGGCATGTGAACCGTCTGTACCTGGTGTCCTGGCAGCTGGGCCCGTCCTGCCCATGAGACCCCATCCTTTCTTTCCTGAGCCACAGGGATGTGGAACCTGACAGGATCTGCTCTCCCCAAGGACAGAGGCAGGTGCAAGAGGGCACTTAGAGGAAATCTGGGAGAAGACCCGAAGGAGGTGATCTAACAGGGAAAGGGGGACCTCAAATGGGCTAGAGGGGAGAATTCGACTTTCATGAGCACCTACTATGTGCCAGGCCTTTATACACACCCCCTCGTCTAAGCCTCACCACCTTGGGTGGGGCAGATGTTGTCACCAACTCCACTGTGTGATTAAACCCATTTTGCAGATGAGGAAATTGAGGCCCAGAGAGATTAACTGACCCTCCCAAGGTCACACAGCTTGGCCGTGGTGGGCAGGGATTGAAACCTGGCACAGTGCTGGGATTGAAACCCAGACCCCTGGTCACCCTCAAGTCCATCTTTTTTCTAACCACAGTGTCTGGGCTTGCTCTTCACCACATGGGGGTCCCCGTGGCTCCTCCATCTCTGTTGGTCCCCACCCAAAGCCACCAGGTGGGTCCCTGGGAAAGGGAAGCCTCAGTAAATTTCAGTCTTCAGCCAGGAGGGGCCAAGACAACCCCTCTGGAGAAGCAAACATTTCCCGGCAGAGTAAATCTCTGGGCCTCTCAGTCACTGCAGGTGCAGACGCCGCCCTCCTTCCCCAGGAAGTTTGCAAATCAAACCTTAGCCCTGATTTGCAGAATCTGCTGGGGGATAAGTGAGGCAGGAAACAGGAGGCTTTTCTCCCTCCCTCCTTCCTCTCCCTTCTCCCCCAAGGCCACTGGTGCCTCACACATGCTGGCCTGAGCTTCCCCACGAATGCCTGGAACCTTGTAAAACATGTGATTAACTGGCTAAATGCATGACAGCTCTGGCCATCTCCCTGTCTCTCCCCAAGATCCATGCTGCTCCCCCAGGCCCACCACTGACCCTCCTCTTCCTAAACCCTGCCCTACCCCCAGCTGTGTGACTTTGGGCAAGCACTTCACCTCTCTGAGCTTTATTCACCTCCCCTGTTAAATGGGATGAGAATGCCTACCTCATGGATTTGTCCTTACTATTTACACATCTCTGTCATCATTAAGCAAACATTTCCTGGGAGCCTCCTGTGTGCCAGGCCCTGGTGTGGACACTGAGGACACGGAGGTGGGCAGTGGAGGCCAGGTCTCTGCTCTCTTGAGCTTCCATTGTGGTGGGTTGTTCAGTGGCTGCGCAAGGAGCTGGCTCGGGAAGGTGTTTGCAAGTGGCCAGGAGCCGAGGCAACGAGGAGCGCATGGGTGACACACCCAGAGTCAGGGGGTGGGTCATCAGCAGAGCCCAGGCCCAGAGGGCTGCAGAGCGAACATGTGACACCTCCTGTGACGAGACCCACCATGTGGATTTCCAGACCCCCATGTGAGGTCACCTCATGCAGGGACGGCAGGTCCCAGGGCCAGCCTCAGCTCATGATAGAGGCTGAGACCTCCAGGGTCCCCTTGTCTCCTCAAGCCTACCCAAAGGCTCACAGGCCATACAGGGTCACCTGGGTCACCTGGCCATGTGTGTCCCCCTGGAAGAGTGGTTCTCAGCTGTCCCTTCCTGAACTCTCTATCACCCTTCCCACCATCTCTAGAATGTCCAGCCCACTTCCTCGGGGACTTGCGAGGTTTAGGGCTGGAATTTTGTTACTAGAACATTCTGCTTTGCTCATCAACCCAGAGCCGGCGGTGCAGGCAGCACCTTCCTCCCCACCAATAACAGAATTTTTAATTATTATAATTATCCCTTGAAATATTGCATTACTGCTACTGATAAATACAATGAGATTTGGCTCCTCCTTGCCTGTCTCTCCCTTCAGCTTTAAATCTGATGACAAGTTTCAAAGCCCAGAAACAAGAGCCGGTAAGTCCCGGAGGGGAACTTTGGGCAGGAAGGAGTTAAAGTAGTGAGTGAGTGTGGACGCGGAAACACCTCTGGGCTGCGGCCCCCTCGTGTGTGCCTGGCTGTACACGGTTGTGTGTGTGAGTGTGCGGCCTGCGCTTGCCTATGTGTGCAGTGATGGGCGGCGGGGCGGGGGCGGCGGGGCGGGGGCGGGGGGGGGGGGCGGCACCTTGTGGTGGGTGGGCCCAGAGGTGAAGGCGCCTGGGTCTGGGTGATGGTGCAGAGATGCAAGTCTGTCCCCAGGGGCTAACGGCCAGGCCTTGGAGGCCAGTGGACCCCTGTGCCTGCTCCTGGTTGTTTATCTCCCCTCTCCAAGTCTCTTTTTCCTCATCTCCAACTGGGCACAGTGACTATTCTTCCTGCACTGGACTGTTAGTTGTGAGAATTAAGTGGTATGGGCTGTGCGCTCAGGGAGAGTGAGTCATGAACATTTGGGGCAGGGTGCAGGGACCCTGTGATGACCACAAAGGTGACAGGGCATGACTGTGGGTGATGAGCCCTTAGAGCCTAGGGTCCAGGCAGCAGGCTTGCCCTGGCTGGGCCCCCAGAGGCCCTCTGCAGAGAGACCTGTCCATCCTCCCCAGAGGTAGTCTGTGGGCTATGGCCAGACCAGCCTCTTGTCCCTCCCCCAGCGTCCCTCAGTGGGAGCTTAGGATCCCACAGAGGGGACCATCAGGTCCCAATGCTGGAGCCCAGCCTGCTGGAGCCTCCGCCCTGGGATGGGAAGACACAGCCATTCCTGAGCAGCAACTATAGTCTAACCTTCTGTGCCTGCCTCTGCTTCCATCCTCCCAACAAGCTCCCCCATTTTACAGAGGAGGAGAGTGAGGCTCAGAGCAGGTGAGTGACTGGCCCAGGACCACAAGCCCGAGTGGCAGGGGGACCATGATCCTGGGTCTGCCAGAGAACAGGGCCCACTCCTCTCCCTCAGTCCCTCCAGTGACCACTCACTTGAGGTCCTGGGGTAAGTCCGTGAGCCCCCTCTTCCACTAAAAGGTCAGGGTGGTGGAGAGAAGGACAGGGACCTCCTCCCTGTGAGGGTACAGATTCCACCTCAGGACTTTCTAGTGTGACCCTGGGTGGAGGGACCCATCCCTCCTCTTAGCCTTGGTCTCCTCACCTGTCAAATGAGGACAAGGACCACCACCCAGGGTCTACACAGAGACAGTACAGTGCAGTGGTTATGCACAGGGTGCTGAACCCAATGGCCCGGGTTCAGATTTAAGTAAATTGCTTAACCAATTAACCAAAGTGGGAGAACCAGAATAAAATAATAGGTGTCTTGTGGAGGTGTCATGACGATTAGGGAGCAGTTCCAGCAGAGCCTGGTGCAAGGTAAATGCTCAATAAATGGGAGCATATTTCAACATGATGATGGGTAATTACAAAGATTAAGCATAATAATAATAGCTGACACTTATATAGCACTTTGAAAAAAGGACATGATGGTGGTGAGCATTTTATTCAAGACAAACTCAGAGCTGTCACTGTCCCCATCAGTCCCCACCCTCCCCAAGCTGACCTCTCCCTGGGCCTTAGTACAGCCCACCGACCAACCTCCTCTCACAGGCTCCCACCGACCCCCACCCCCAGCCCCCAGTGCTCAGAGCTCTGCCCGCCTCCTCCCAGGACCCACACTGAATCTCAGAAACAAAGAGCAGTTTCAGTCTAACCATCCGTCCAGCCTTGCTGCCGATCAGAGAATTACTCAGTTCTGCGGGGCTCCAGCAGCCTTCATCTGCAGCATCTCGGAGCCCAGTGGCCCGGCAGCTACACAGCTGTGCTACCTCACCTGGGCTGACGTCTCTCCCACCGCAGGAGAGGGAGGGTGGGGAGGAGACGGATTGGGGCAGGCCAGGCCGTGCAGGGAGTGGGTAGCAGCTTGGCTCCAAAAGGCAGAATGTTTGCTTTAGGAGGAAGCATTTAGCTGATGGAATTCTGTCCCTGCCCTCCCTTCTACTTTTCAGATGGCAAAACTGAGGTCCAGGCAGAGAAAAAACTTCCCCCAGCGGAACACTATACACCTGTTAGAAGCAGGGATCAAAACTCAGTTTACCTCTCAAGCCAGGGCTCTTTAGAACCACACTGACTAGGGGATTAAAAGACTTGTTTAATGGATCAGTTTTCTGCTGTGTGGGAGAGGACTAGGAAGGGAGGCCCCTAATGCCAGGGTGACTTTGCAGTTGGACTTTGTTATCTAGGCAGTCGGGAGCCATAGATGGTTCTTGAGCAGGATAGCAACATGGTCCAAGCTTCCTATAGGAGGCATCACCTCACACTGGCCATCATCAAAGTCTACAAATAATAAACGCTGAAGAGGAATGTGGAGAAAAGGGAACCTTCCTACACTGTTGATGGGAATGTAGTTTGGTGCAGCCACTATGGAAAACAGCATGGAGGTTCCTTAAAAAACTAAAAATAGAGTTACCATATAATCCAGCGATCCCATTCCAATTTGAAAAGATACATGCACCCCAGTGTTCATAGCAGCACTATTACGATAGCCAAGACATGGAAGCAACCTAAGTGTCCATCAATAGATGAATGGATAAAGAAGACTGATGTATATATACAACAGACTATTATTCAGCCATAAAAAAGAATGAAATATTGCCATTTGCAGCAACATGGATGGACCTAGAGATTATCATACTAAGTGAAGTAAGTCAGACAAAGAAAGAGAATTATCATATGATATCACTTATATGTGGAATCTAAAAAAATGAGACAAACGAACTTATCTGCAAAACAGAAACAGACTCACAGATGTAAAAAACAACCTTATGGTTACCAAAGCAGAGAGCTGGAGGGGAGGGATAAATTAGGAATTTGGAATTAACAGATACACACTACTATGTATAAAATAGGTAAACAACAAGGACCTATTGTATAGCACAGGGAACTGTATTCAATATCTTGTAATAACCTAAAATGGAAAAGAATCTGAAAAATATATATATATAACTGAATCACTTTGCTATACACCTGAAACTTTGTAAATCAACAATGCTTCAATAATAATTTTTTAAAAGCTTGCTCTAGGGATCTATATCAGGAAGCAACATGGGGGCATGATTGGAGATGATGAGTCTAGAAGCAGGGAGACAGATGAAGAGTCTGGGGCTGTGATCCGGAGAGTAGTGACCAGGTATGACTATAAAATAGTGATGTAACCCTAGTGACCATAGAGTGAATACTTCCGGGCCCCAGGGACTTCACATGCTTCACTTTATTAAATCTTCAAAACTGTCCCAATAATAGTTCCATTTTTCAGGACTCTGAGGCTCAGAAAGGTTAAGTTACTCCCTGAGGCTCACACATAATTCAGGGGCAGACCTCATGCTTGCATCCAGCACTGCCTGCTTCACACAGGGCTGACATGTCTGGATAGCAGCAGTGAGGATGGGGACGAGGGACACTCCCACAGAGATCTGCTCCAAGAGGACAAACTGACCATGGAGGGAGGTGGCAGAGTTGGATGAGACTTGGAGAATCACCCTAGCAGTCTGAGCTTCTGAAGGCATGGCTAGAGTACAGCCAGGGTTTAGGGAGAAGATGGTGAACCCATTGGGAAATGTGCAATAGGAGAAGAAATAGAAATGTGTAATAGAGAAGGCAAGGGGCATTGATCTCCCTACTCACATTCCCATTATCTTGGAATCTAAAAAATAATTAATAATAATAATAATAATAATAATAATAATAATAATAATAATAATAATAATAATAAATGTTTTACATCAATCACTGGTGACTCCCAAAATTACAGGAGCACTTCTCTGGGTTCTTGACTGACTCTGAACTTTTTATCAGTCCAGTTAGGTGAGGTTAGGCTGTGGTAACAAACATGCCCAAATCTCAATGGCTTAAAACTAAAACGGCTTCTTCCTTACTCATGCCACCTGTCCTTGGTTGGCTGGACCTTCTGATCAACATGATCCTCTCTCTAAGACCCCAGCTGATGGGCCTGAATGGCACACTTCTGATCATTCCAGCAGAAAGAAAAAGGAGCAAGGAGAACTGTGCACAGATTCTTTAGCTCCCACCCAATACGTGTTACTTTCACTAATACTTCATTGAGTAAAGCAAGTCAATAGCCTCGTCCAAGTTCAAGTGGGCAGTGGAGTGCAACCCCACATGTCTGGGAGGAGAAAAGGAAAATTTGGTGCGTAGTACAAGTGCCCATGGCGTGTTTGAGATCCCCACGTGCATCCAGGAAGTAGCTCAAACTCAGCATATCCAAAAGAGAACTTCCTCCTCCTCACACCTACCCACCCCAAGCCTTCCCCCTGCCTGCAAACAGCACCTCCATCCACCAGTTCATCAGTATGAGAACTTTAGTATTTCCCCTTTTCCCAGCACCCGTATCAAATTAATCACCCAGTTCTGTTGATTCAGCTTCCATGATGTGTCTGAGCTCCACGGGCTCCTGTCCACCTGCTCTGCCTGCACCCTGGTCCAGGCCCCCAGCTCCCTCCTAGACACCTGCATTAGCTCCCGCAGGGTGCCCCTGCTCCTTCCTGCCCTTCCACCTTCCTCTACCCACAGCAGTGAGAGCAGCCTTATAAAAACATACACGGCTGTGTCACTCTCCTGCTTAAAACCCTCCAGGGGCTTCTGCTACTCCCAGAATAAACTTCAGAGTCCTCACCATACCCACGGGGTTGCGCATGAAATGACAGCTGTCTCCAGCCTCTTCCACGGCCTCATCCTGCCCCACAGTCCCTCGGGGACCACTGCTCGGCCACCCCAGCCTTCAGAGGACTCCTAGATGGGGCCGAGGTCTTCGTATTCACCATCCTCGACGTCTGGGGCACCCTGAGATACGTGGATCTCAGCCTGGAGTCTTAAAGCCTCCCCAGACCCGCTGGAGAAAGGACCCCCACCCCAGGCACTCTGCACCATGTCATCCTGCTTTATTTCCATCATGGCATTTAATACTTTAGGAAACATTCTTGCTTGTTTGTTCATTGGTGTATTTATTAACAGTCTTCCCCCGCCGCCATGGGGATGCAAGCTCCGTGGGGCAGGATCTTGTCTGTTCTGTGCTGCTGCATCCCAGTGCCCTGCATGGTGCCACGCACAGAGCAGGTGCTCCAGAAACACTTGGTGAATGAATGTATGAATGAATGAGTGAGCTGGGCTGGAACCCAGAGCTCCTGCCTCCAGTGCTGGGCTCTCCCTGCTCCACAGTTATCAGGAAGGAAGGGGTTTTAAGCATGCTCGGGGGATGGTCCTGTCCCCTCCTGGTACCTCCCAGCCTGGAGGACACAGTGGGAGCCTGTCCTCATGATCCCTGGGCCCCTGATCCTCCTAACAAGGACCTTCCCCCGTATCTAAGGAGTCGGAGTCAGCATGCGGCCTCCTCTCCATTTCCACCTTCCTGCTCATACCCCCTCCACACGCCTGCCCAGTCTGCACAGAACCAGCCTGACTGCTGGGACTTTAAAAGACTCCACCCTCCAGAGGCCTGTTAAGAGGAATGAAGGCAGGATGTCCAAGGTGGACGGCTTGTCCAGTACCTTCAGGGAGGCCTCAGGCTGGTAGGGGAGGAGCAGTCCCGACTTCAGGAACCCCCAATGAAGGAGGAGACACACATCTGCTCTAAGGAGCCACCAATCTGTGGAGAGATTCAGGGACCTGCCCCAAGGAGCCCCCGGTCTGCTGGAGGAGACAGTCCTGCCTTTAGAAACCTGCAGTCAGCTGGGGGGTCCTGGCCCTCCCTGGTCAGGAGCCCTCTGGGAGGGCCCAGGAACTGATAGGGAGACCCGGTCCCTGCAAATTCACAGAGACGTGAGCTCACGCTGTCCCGACAGAGACCATCCGTGAGGTGGGCCCTCTTACATGTGGGCCCCCCTGCCCTGAGGCAAAGGGGCAGCTGTGGGGAGGTGGAGGCTACCCTCCTCAAATGAGTGGGCCCTAGGTCAGAGCTTCCAGAAGCTCCTGGGAGGCCAGACCCCCATCAGTATCTCCCCTGGCCTGGCGGTGGGAGGAGGGAGCCTGGACCCCAGCTTCACTGTTCCCCCAGCATTCTGTGTCATCGCAGATGGGCCCCTGTCCCTCTCCGGGCTGGGCGGGTGACAGTAATGCTGCCCCCACCTCCAAGCTGGACTCTCTCCTCTCTCTCGTCTCCAGATCCTTTGCCCCCACCGCTCTCCCCCTATCACCCTTGGTTCTTGATCCTGCAATTGTGGAAACAGAAACTTGGCTAATTTCTTGGGCCTGTAAATCGCCCAATGGGGAGGCCAGGTGGGCGGCCCCCGCTTCACTCCATTACCCACCCTAATGCATCGTCTGACAGTTTCAATTTATTTTTCAATTCCTTTACCATCAGAAATGACAATTAAATTTCCAGAATAAATGCTGCTTTACCAAACTAAATTAATCACAGGTGAGGCAGGGCAGACAGGCCCCAGCAGCACCATCGGAGCCTCTCGGGCGTTAACCCTTTGCACCTCGCGGAGGCCCCACCGGCAGGAGATGCTCTGGGGGCCTCCCTGGAAGCCTTGGCTCAGAGCCTCCCTGGGGTCACCTGACCCAGACCCCTTTGCCCTCTGGCAGCCGTTCTGCTGTGGGGGCTCTGGGAGAAGAGTCTTGCCCAAGGTCACCTCCCTATCAGGGCAGAGTCAGGGATGCCAGCCCCTCGTCCCCCCACCTTCCTGACCCCACTCCACCCCCTCCAGGGGTGAGCACTCCATGGCCAAGAGAGGAAATGATGTGGGGAGAATCAGCATTTTCCAGGTCGTATTTGGGGCTGGGGCTCCCACAGACATGAGGGTGGGGCCCCTGTGATTCCAGAACCTGGGCTGACAGGGGTCCTGGAGGGATGGGGGCAGTTTGCCGCCATTCCCTTGCTCTCAACGGTCGCCATCGTCCACCCCCTCCGCTTGTCGCTCTTCTCAATTCAACCAACTGCATTTGACGTGTCTCCCCCTTCTCCACCTCCCAACCCCAACCTCAGCCCAGTCCTCCTGCCTGTGTGACCCCCACAGTCTCCCCACTGGTCTCCCCACTTCCACACCTGACCCCAGCCATTCCCCATCCTTCTAAAGAGTCACCCTCCCACAGTGTAAACATCGCCCTATCATTTCCTGGCTGGAGACCCTTGAGCCCTTCCCTCTGCTCTCAGGTCAGGTCCCCGCCCTTCACGCCCCCCCTCCCACCCCCGAGCCCCATCCCCCTCCCTGTTCTGGTGGTTCCTCCACCTGGAGGGCCCTCTCCCTTCCTGACGTCACATTACATGTCTTCTCCTCAGAGAATCTCTTACCACCGTCCCCCATCTATATGAGTTTTTACCCCCTAAGATTCTGTTTCTTTTCCTTCAGAACACATAACATGAATGGTAATCGTGTGTGTATTTGTAGGTTTATTTGCTCAATAGGCCCTTCAGTTAAGGGATTTTTGTCTGACTCCCTCAGCGCTGCACCAAAGCCCCTAGAAGCGGCCCTAGAATGTAGCTCTGGGTGCAGACTTTCAGCCCACGAAGATGGACCATCCCCCATCTCTGAGCTCCCGGGTTGGGGTGACTTCCCCAGGCTCAGACAGGGGGAAACAACAAGCAGAGACATGCCCTAAGGGAGGGGCAGAGAGGAGTTCCTGGAGCAAGTTCAGGAGGCTTCTTGAAGGAGGCCTCTGGCCTTCTGACCCTCTTGGTCTCCTCGCCTGGCTCCTGTCCCTTTTCTGTACCTGTCTCTGCCCTGAGAGAAGGGGCCCCCACTGCACCCCACTGTTCAGCCGGGCAGCCAGGCACAGGCAGTGAGCAGGGAAGTTAGCAGTGGCCCTGCTATGGGGACTGGAAAGCAGTAGGGGCATGTGTCTGCCGGAAGCCCGGGCTCCGGCCACCTTCCTGCCCTGACGACGGACCGTGGGAGGGGGCAAGCAGCTGGGCCACAATGCACTGTGTCTCTGCAGGCGGGTGGCTGTCTTTCTGGAGGCCTCTGTCTCACCGCTTGAAAACCATGAAGAGCTTCTAAAAGGCACCCTCCCAGCCCA
Organism: Camelus bactrianus; assembly: GCF_048773025.1. Taxonomy (NCBI): domain Eukaryota; kingdom Metazoa; phylum Chordata; class Mammalia; order Artiodactyla; family Camelidae; genus Camelus; species Camelus bactrianus. The sequence continues at coordinate 59,142,095 of NC_133551.1, forward strand.
CCTCAGCCCCAGCTGCGCCCAGGTGGGTCCATCCCTTCCCCTAAGCCTCTCTTTCCTCATCTGTGAAATGGCTCAGTGATGCTTATTCTGAAGTTTGAAAAACATGAGGTGGCAGAGATAACACAATAGACACATTAATATAATATTAATGTTAACAGTGAAAGCGCTTTGTTAGTCGGCAGGTTAACATCGAGGGTGTGGAGGCAGGCGTGGAGCTGGGAGACCTCATTCTGATCTCTTTTGGTTGAGGGCGGCTGGATTAGTCAAGCTCCTCTCTCTTATCTATTAATTCACCAACCCATTTATAAATAATTTTTAAAGCACCTACTGTGTGCTGTGCTTTGTGGCAGGGATTAGGACACCATGGTGAGCAGGGATTAGGAGCACTCTGGCCTGTTTCCTCCTCTGTGAAATGGGGAACACCTGAATGGTCCAAGGGCCCCTCCAGCCTGGCCCGAGCCTTTCATCTGGAATCACTCCCTGCGGCCAGGCTGAGGATGCAGCCGGCATAGCCAGAGCCTGGCAGTCCGTGGGTTGAGAAGAGGCTGCAGCAGCAGAGTGGCAGGAAGGACAAGGAGGGGGATGTGGTCCCAGAGCCGGTTTCAGCCCACAGACAATGAGAGCTTCCAGAGAAGACAGGAACACTCCCCACCCCCGCCCCTCCTGCTCAGCCCAGTGACCTCTGGTCAGTGGCTGCTGTGACCTTGTCCTCCTCTGGGAGTCCTGGGCTGGGGGCAGATCCCTGGGCCCCGCCATGGAAGTGGAGCCTGACCCAGTGTCTGAGTGGAGAGCCCCCTCCCCACTCCACACTCAGCTGGGGAAACTGAGGACAGAGAGGAGAGCGGCTTGCCCAGGTCACCCAGCAAATCAGTGGTGATTAGTCCACCCATGTGAGTGCTTCTGAGGAAGAAACTGAAAATGATAATCATAATAATAACCAGTGCTGGGCACCTACTGTGTGCCAGGCACCTGCTGAGCGCTTTACAGATAAGACTGCATTTCACCCTCACACCCTCCCCTTGGGGTGGATGCATGACTGGCCCCTTTTACAGATGAGGAAACTGAGGTGCAGAGAGAGAAGGGGCTCACCCAAGGTTACTCCCACTGTGGTCCCGCCAATCCCTCACCACACTGTCCCTGTGGGCATTTATTTCTGTGTTGTGGGTGGTTATTAATCCACCTCTGTCCTTCCGGCTTATCTCTGACCTCCAGGACATCCGTGCAGTGTCTGTTTCACTCCCCACAAGGCCCCAGCCCCCAACAGGTGCCCATCATGTGACAGGGGCTCAACAAAGACTTGTGAGAGAGGGGTAAAGTGAGAACTCTCAGGGAAACTGAGTCTCCCAGAGGAATTGTGCCCCGACCCTGCCTCCCCGACCCCGGGCGGGCAGACCTGACTCCTGGCTCCTGCTGGCACTGCCCCTCCCGCTCCATTTGCCCACATTTGGCGCTGCTGAGACCGGCTGTCCCCAGAAGGAGTTAACAGCCCGAGTCTCAAGATTCCGGGCCTGCCTGGCTGGCTGTCCCATGATTAAGCCCTGCAGAGGGGAAAGGGCTGCTGGCGGATGGGTGGCGGGTGTGCGCAGGGGAGAGTCACAGTGAGCCCCTCCCCTCCTGGAACCCTGAGCCCTGAGCCCGGGCTCAAAGCTCCGCTGCATCCCTCACCTCCCTTCATCTTCAAAGCAGCCAGGGACGGGGGAGGTTGGGGGAAGCAGAGCGGGTTGCTGTTTACTCATGAAGAAGAGGCCCTGGGGAAGGTGATAGGCCCAGGGTCACATGGTTGTTTGGTGGTAGAGCTGGGACCTGCTGCCCCTCCTCTGATTCACACCACATCCTTCCTCCTCCCCAGCTCTGTGGGGTGGTTGAACACCAGGTGCTGGGTTTCAAAGCCCCTGAGTGCTTCCCTGCCCTCCGGCCACCCTGCAGGGCATGCTGCCTGTCCACCAGTCTGCCTCTCAGATCGGGCAGCTCAGCCCCAGGAACTGCCCTGCCTCCCCCAGGTCTGCGAAGTGACTGAGATTACAGAAGATTCCCCTGGACGAGCTATCACCCTGGCAAAGCCCACAGAGAGGGTGCGTGAACTCATAGCCCAGTTCCTCTACCTTCCCTAATTCATTCACTCACCCACCCAGCCAGCCAGCCTCCCACTCGCCCGTCCTTTGATGAGCTGCTACAATGGGTGCAGCACTGCTCTAGACACTGGGGTGCAGCAGTGAACAGAGAAACGGGCACATAGTAGGTGCTCAGCACACAAGACCTGTGAGATCGTTATCACTGTTACTGCCACATTTAGGTTATTATTATCTGAAGATGGTTCTGAGGTCTCAGAAGCCATCAAGGAGGGGCGTGGGCTAAGCGCTGCCTCCCCACGATGGAGTTGCCCCCACAGAGCAGCATGGGAGTGGGGGGTGTACCCAAGCATGGAGTCAATCCCTCCCCATCCCCCATCCTTGCTGCAGAGGCAGGTGGCTCCTGCTGACAGACTGTGGTGCCAGGAATCTGGAGAAGGTCTAATTAATTATGACAATTGACACCTTCGCCAGATGTCCGCCGTGGGACGCCGGCTCTGATGATAAAATGTTCGGGTGATTCTGTTTGAACAGCACTTTCCAAGCAATATGTTTTTCATTTAGGTCACCAGAAACAGGGTTTATTTTTGAGGACACCGCCCAGGGAGGGCTGGCTGGGCGCTTGCTCCCCCTGCTGGAGGGTCGCAGAGGGTGCTGGGGCAGACAGGGCTGGGCGGCAGACCGGCCTGGCTCAGGGCACACCACACGTCCCCTGGGCAAGCCACGTCCTCCCTGGGCCTCATGACAATTCAGCTCAGTAACGCTCTCACCTCTGCCCTGTTTTTCTCAAGGTCTGCATAGTCACGTAACTGTGGCTTGGGGGTACTTCACAAGTTTACAATCCCCCCCCTTCCTTTCCTCCTGCCCCCATCACACATAGATCTTGGTCTCTTTGTTTCTGATGTGCCCCGAGCTCCTGGACCAGTACCTGGCACATAGTAAGTGCTCAATCAATGAGTGCAGCCTTACTAAGAACAGCACACACACAGTGAGTGCTTACTGGGTGCCCGGCTCCCACAAGCTCTATTTAATGCCTGCTACAGTCCTAAGGGTGACAATGGGTGACAAGCACAGCTGGCGTCTGTTAGAGCTACAGGCCAGCACAGTTCTAAGCACTGCAAATGGATTAATCCTCACATAGCCCCAGGAGACAGGGCACTATTATTAACTTCCCTTTACAGGTGGCTTAAGTCCCTTGACGGAGGCCGCTTGGCTACTGAGTGGCAGAGCTGAACCTTGGGTGTCCTCTGGAGTCTGACTCTGCCCACCCCCGATGCTGTGTTATCTCTCCATTTTACAGATGGAATCCCACGCTCGCCCAGGCGTTCTGATTCTCTACCTCCGTGAGACAGACCTCTCTAAAAGTCAGTGGCTTAAAACAGCCACCGTTATATGTTGCTCACAATTTTCAGGGTCAGGAATTTGGCACACAGAGGACAGCTGGTGTCGCTGCAGTGGCGGGTCGCAGCCGGGTGGCCCGCAGGGCTGTCAGTGTCGCAGGGTTCGATGGGGCTGTGTGTCTGGGCCTTGGTTCTGGTTGTCAGCCAGCTTCAGTTCTTCCTCTGTCATGCCTGCTGGGGCTGCAATGGCCCAGACTCCTTCTTCCCTCAAATGTGTGTCACCTGGGATGGCTCAGCCATCAAACACCTAACACTGACCTCTGCCAGAGGGATCATTACAAGAGGCAGGAAGGGGAAGCTGCCTGGGCCCAGAAACCAGCCCAGCATCACTTCTACCATATCCTTTGGGTCAAAGCAGCCAAAGACCACCCCCATCCAGATTCAAGGGGACGACTCACACAGAACCACAGATGATCCGTGAATTACGCATGACTAACATCACCCAGAGCTGGGCCCTACCTGCCCCTAGTCTTGACCACCTGTCCTATCCCACCACCTTTCCAATAAAGCTCTCTTCTCCCCATTCCATGAGCTCTGCTCACACCTTCTCCCATCACCTGCCGGATCCCTGGCCCACTCAGTGTCCTCCAATTCCAGTCCAAGCCCCAAGAAGACACCTCAGGGCCTCCAAAGTGTGGTCAGCAACCTTCTGAATCGGGGAGGGGCTTGTTAACATGCAGATTCCCAGGACCTCCCCAGACCCAGGACTCAGAATCTCTGGGATGGGGTGGGGCCAGGGTATCTGTATTTAACTCCTTCCCTGGGTGAGTCTGCCAACTTCCAATGTCTGGGAACCACTGTCCCAGTTAATTCACTCCTTTCCAACCTCCTCCCTGTCTTCCCCGTCGGTGCCAGGCCTGGCAGACCTCCGCCCTCACAGCAGCCTGAACCACTGCTGCCCTTCTCAGGGGTGTCAGGTGAGACTCAGAGCTGGGGTGACTTGTCCAGTCTCCACCCTTTGCTTGGGCTCCACCCCACCCCACTCCATCCCCACCGTTCCTCCCCCTGGACCCCAAACCTGGGCCGAGAGCAGAGATGGGCGCCACCTCTGGGGGTTCCTGGGTCGGGAGGGCCCTGCTGACTCGATTGCACTGGTTCCCCAGTGAGACTGAGGGGCTGGGCTGGGAGCCCCTGGCCTCGGGCCTCAGCTTTAGAGTCTGGGGGCCCCGGGGAGAAATCTGGAAGCCCTCGGTGTTTGTGGCTCCGCCCACCCAGCAGGGCTTCACCTCCACATCCACATTCCCCTCTGTCCACGCCAGGCCTCGACCCGACCACCGGGCCCACGTCCCCGCAGACACGAGGGAGCCCAGGTCAGTCAGGGCCAGAGCCAGCGGCTCCGCTTTCTCCCAGTACAGTTCCTGGACCTCACCTCAGGCTCCAGGTTCATGGTTCAGTGAGAGACAAAATTACTGCCAATATGTGCTTCCTAACTTTCCATCACCAGGAGATCAGGGGCTGATGGAAGGTTCCAGAACCCCTGAGTTCCAGGTCCCTGGAAGCTGACGTGTGCCAGGCACACAGACCTCATCTGCATCCCCTCACGGAACCCTCACCCCAGTCACACGGGGTGTGTTACTCCCCCACGTCCTGGATGGGGACACTGAGGCCTGGAGGGGTCTGGTTCTGGCCACAACGCACGCGGCCGCACCAGACAAAGCAGGCGGTGCACCCCAAGCCCCCCGCCCACAGGCAGCACCTCCAGCTCTGCCCGGGCCCCGGGGCCACCAGGAGACCCTCAGGCGGGCTCTGCGTGCTCACCTGGGAGACAGAAAGCATGGCCCACCCGATGCCACGTGTCTGCGGGGAAGAGCCAGTGGACGTGGGTCCAGACAGAGGCCTGAGTCAGCCCCACGCGCTCCATCCTGAGCCCCGTAACTTACTCCACAGATCGTGTTGTGCCTACTCTTCTCTCTGTAAATTTTGAAGTGGACTTTGGCCAAAAGCAACAAAACTATGACCTAGAAAATTCAAAAGGCCTTTAAATTAGGAGCCTGGGGCGCTGGCCTGATGTGCAGATGAGGACAAGGTGGCTGAGGCAGCAGAAGGGAAAGCAAAGCGGAGCCGCCGTTCCCTCCCCACGGCTCCTCCGGGTTCACGCTGAGCTCTGTGCGTCCAGAGCCCCGACCTGGAGAGGAGAGGAGACGAGGGGGTGCTGTCGGGGAAGAGGGGGCGCCCAGCACCAGGATGGGCCCTCACAGTCACATTGCCCTGACAGCCCCCAGCCCATCCAGCTGGGAACTCGGGAGCAAAGGGACAGCTGCCCACGTGCCAAGGCCAAGATGGTTCTCAATACTGTGGGTTCACAGCACCTGGAATTGGCAGCCCACCTGAAGGGCTCCCAATAATCCAGCCACGACGGCGAGGCCACGCTGTGCCACGTCCACGGTTTCACTTGCCCTCCACTCCGAGGCTTTCTGTGCGGCCGTGCTCTCCCACACCCTGACGGTGCCTCTTCGGGACGTTTCTAGCTCAGGCTCAAAACTTGGATAGGGCCTCCTCCTACCTTGCTCCTCTGTGAGTCCTGAGGCTCGTTTACCTGTGGGTGACCACAAGCAGGAAGGAAGTTCAAGAAGGGAGGGGGGCCATGAGGCCACACTTGCCATCTCTGACCTAACTCACCCACCCAGGGGTTTTTGGACAAAGTGGAAAAGGAGAGGTGAGTCCTGCCCACAGCTGCCCACCACGTGGCAGTGGCAGAAAGCAGAAGGAAAAGGCTATATGGGCTCCGGCCTTGCAGCATGTAACCCTGTCCCCCAGTGACCGTGGCTCTGATGACTCAGATGGGCAACCCCTCCTTCTCTGTGGGGTGGGTTGGCCAGGAAGGCAGAGGGAGGCGAGGCTGGAGAGGAGGGGGAAGACTCCCTCCCCTCTGTGAACCACACACTCAGCAGATGCTGCCCGGGTCCCAGGCACCTCTCCTCAACCCTCCGCATCCCAGACCCTGCCACTAGAATGCTCCGGCAGACACCCAGAAGTCTCCGTCTAAGGCTTCCTCTCAGCTTGCATGTCAGGCAGCCTTCCACCAACAAGGGGTGAGGACCTGCGGGACACACCCCCAGCGCCCTGGCCCACGTGGGATAGCTGGGGGGCTTGTTCTAGAATGTCTGCTTGCTCCCCACTGTGACTGAGAGCCAGCTACCCGCCGTGGTAACTGTTCTAAAAGACACCTCGGCTGCTGACTTTGAACCCTTCCTGGCTTTGTGCCTCGCGTAGGTCACCTCATGGTCTGACTTTAGTGTTCTCCTCCGTGAGGATGCCCATCTGGCGGCGTGCTAGTGAAGTTTGCGGTCATGGATACCAAGTTCTTAGACCAGCATCTGTGGCGGGAGGTAATGCACCCAGCCTGTGCTCTCTAGTGGGCATGAGTTCTTTGCTGCCCCAGTACTCGTGTCCTCTTATTCCAACAACAACAGTCCTAGATTTGGAGAGGGATCAAAGGTACCCCGCTCCTTCTACTCTCAGTCTGCGGTTCTGGGTAGCCCCAGCTGGTCAGGGATTTACATTAACTTGGCCTCAGTTCTCGGCTCAAAGATGGCCACGTGGCCTGATAAGAGCCAATGAGGTGCAGTGAAACACTAACTGGGAATGCTGGGACTGGAGCACTCGCTCTTTCCCTCTGAAATTGAACCTGAGGGGACAGAAAGGCTGCTGCAGCATCTTGCCACCACACACGGTCTGAGGATGGAGTCAATGGGACAGAATCAGAGCAGGGAAAAAAAGACTCAGACTTACTGACATTGTCTGAGCTCTTGACCAGGCCATTCCTAAAACCCTCCTCTTTGACTTTTCAGTTACCAATGACAATACCTCCCTTTTGTGCTAAAGTCAGTTTGATGTGAATTTTCTTCTCATCGTATGTAACTGAAAGCAACGATACAGGCTTTTTATTATTATTATTACTATTTACCTCAATTTCCGCATCTGCACAGGAACAGGTTGAACCTGATGGCACCTCAGAGTCCAGCTCTGACGTGCTGGGATTCTAAAGAGCCCGAAGGCTTGGAGCTCTCAGAGGCAGGGATGGGTTTTCCTTGCTCAGTCCACAGGGAGAACGGCAAACAGTTGGAGGAATATGGATAAGGACAAGTCAATCATAGCTTTGTCTTACTTGCCTGCTGAGGGATTTGGATCATGAAAAATGGCGCCAGGGGAGGGAAGAAGAGCTTCTTGCTGAGCTCCAGGACTGCTCAATGGTGACAATGATACCAGGCTCAGGATAATCCCTCTCACCTCTCAGCTGTGTAAAATGTGTCCTTATCCACTTGAACCTCCCCGTGGCACCAGGCAGAAAGCAGAGCCCAGGAGAAAAGGGCAGCCCAGAGAGGTTAACTAGCTCACTAAATGTCACACAGCCATTACAAAGCAAAGCCAGGACTTGAACCATCTCCACATACTCAGTCTCCAGTCTTCCCAGTCGGCTTTGCTGTCCCAACTCGCGTAGTCAGATGTGGCTGATGGTGGACACCTCTGGATGACCACACAGGGCTGCCAGGTGGAATCTTCCAACTGTCACTATGTGACCTCCCAGGACCTGGGAGGTGGGAGGAGAGTGCGTGCAGGGGAGGGGAGTGGCCATAGCATCATGGCTAGGAATGAAGGTGTTGGGGCCACAGCAGCCTGGTCCAGATCTTCAGTGGGACCCAGATCAAGTGACTTAACCTCCCTGTACCTCAATTTCCTCACCTGTAAAATGGTCACTAGTAAGAGTTCCTACTTCACAGGTCTGAGATAAAGTTTAAGTCGGTTCATATTTACGAAGCTGTTCAGCACAGTAGGTGAGGCATAGGGTTCATGTACCACACACTTGCAGAGAGAACACACTCCAGGAGAGGTAAGTCCCGAGGGTCTCAACCCTTATCTAAAACCTTGGCCCTAACTCTGAGGCCCCTTCCCCAACCTCAGATATTTCATAGTCCAGACGGAAAACTGCCCTCCTTCCTCTTGGCATTTGTACCTGAGCTCACCTCACCCCTCAGTTCTGAGTTCCTTTCTCTCTGGGCCTCATCCTTTCAGTCCTCCCAAGCCAGCCTCTGAGGCTGCCTCTTTCAGGAAGCCCACCCTGATTCACACCTGAGCCTGCATCTCTGTCTTCAGCTTTTCTCCAGTGCTCTTGGGCTCTGCGGCCAGGCCCCTACTCCTGCCTCCATCAACCCAGCAGTGGCTCCAGATGAGTGGCTTCCCCTCCCCAAGCCTCAGTTTCTTCATCTGACAAGTGGGCCTGACTATCCCTGCCTGACACACCTCACGGGGTCTGAGTGAAGAACAAATGAAGGGTGGTTGGGTGGGAACCGCTCTGAGACGCCGGGAAACATCTGAGGACCGTGGCTGCCATGAGCGCTCATGTGGCTGATGGTCTTGCTCCGGCTGCTGGTCCTGGGGGCAGACGTGCCCCGTGGTCAAGGCTGCGTGAGCCTCGGGGTGGGGGTCTGATGTGCATCCCAGCTCTGGCACGTGAGCTGTGAGGCCTTGGGCCAGTCACGTCCCACACCTCTGGGAGGTCCAGTCCTCACTGGAGCGGTGGGGAGAGACTTCGCCGCCTCTCACAGAAGGTGCGGAGAGGGGGGGCAGGAAATTGGATGCAGTGGGGGTGGGGGGTTAGAGGGGTGGTGAGACAGGGAAGGGCATGGGGTAGGGCAGTGGAGCAAAGGCATGGGGGAGTGTTTGAGGTTCCTGCTGTCTGGCTGGCTGTAACCAGAGCTGTGGGAAGAGAAGCAGGGCCAGAGGGGTAGGTTTAAGTCTGAACAGCCCTGAGCATCAGGATAAGGCATTGGAGTGGGGAGCAGGAAATGGGGAGTCTGGGAAGGCAGCTTTCTGGCACATTCTGCCCACACTCCATTCCTGTCCTCTCTCTCCCTCTAGGGCAGGGGAGACCAAGCTGAGCTCACGGGTTCTTCAGATGCCAAAGACTGCCATCAAACTAGCCATCTTGCAGCCCTGCAAAACGTCTGTGCAAACGTGACGTGCATGTTGAGGAGGTGATCCAGAGAGTGAAGAGGGCTGGGTGGGAATTAGGCTTGTGTATCTCCAGGGTCCCCCAGCCCTGCCTCCCAGTGCAAGGCAACTGCAATTTCCATCTGCTAAAGCCTGGGGTGGAGGAGGGACCCGGACCCCAAGTTGCCAGCCCCAGGCGAGCCAGGAAGCAGAGTGGAAGACAGGAGGGTGTGGCAGAAACTGCCCCGCCTGCAGGACCACAGCATCTCCACCCGCTTGGTTCCTCTTCCGCCTCCCACCCCTTCCTACACCAGGCAGTTCTAAAAAGGCAATCAGATCACATGCCTCCTGGCTTCCTATCCTCCAGTGGCTTCTTCCTGCTCTTGGAATAAAACCCAGCCTTCTCACCATGGCTCCCCCAGCTTCCTGTCTGTCCACAGTCTGGAGCGCTTTTCCCAGCTCTCCATCCCACAGGCTTCCCCTCACCTTTGAGATCTCAGTTGAAATGGATTCACCTCCACATTGCCACCTACTTATCCTCCATCCATGCCCCTGTGATCTGTCTCCCTGGCTGGCCGGCACCCTGGGAGGAATCCCCGGGGCTCACAACAGGGCCAAGAGGGTATTTGATAAAGGTTTACTGAATATGTGAGTAGAAGAATGGACTAGCTAATTAATGCACTAGAGCAATCCTGTGTTACAGAGAAGGACCTACTGGAGGTCACAGGACTGGGACTCAGATTCTTAACTCAGCACTACCAGGCCAGGCTTTTACTACCAACGGCTCTTAATTTCACTCTGTATGTTGGGCTTTGGGAAGAGACGAGAGAAGAGGCCAAAGGAGAGACATCAACTCCATTTCTCTCTTCCTCAGTGAAGCCCCCACAGTCCAGGCTTCTCCAGTGGGAGAGAAGACTTGAGGCTTGTTGAATAGATGGGGTGGGAGACATGACAGTCTTGGGACCTTGGTCTCTGATACTAAGCCCATAGACTTTGGAGCCATATGGACCAGGTTCAAAGCCGTCATCTTCCAGTTACTAACTGTGTGACCTTGGGCATGTGACCCAACCTCTCTGTTGGGCTGAGAACAAGAGGAACCCAGGGAAGGGTTTCGGCATGTGAGGGGAGCTGGATGGTATAACTGAGTTTGCAGAGAAATGGATTGGAAGGAGTCAGCTTGGGTGTGAGAGCCCAGTTGTCATCTGTAATTATGGTCCAGCCCCGAACGGGCTCCTGTAGTCAATGTTAGTTAACCTGGAGTCTGTGGGTCCCGTCCCTTGTCCCATGCTTGGATGGCAAAGATGGAGGTGGACACCACGCTAGTCATGGTGTCCAGGCAGCCCTGGGCCCTCCGTCCCCACCCTCCCCTCCAAACCGAACAGCTGCTACTCACCCAGAAGGCCCCCTCTTCACCCTTCCTTCCTGCAGCTGTCTGATAGCTTCCTGTATTTTCTGCAAAGATAACCCCCAACACCACACTGTTGTCAAAACACCAGCTTTGATTTCACTGAGCCAGGCACAATCTGCAATCTGAATAATGCTGCCCAAATCATTTGAAAATAATAAATCTGGATTTTATTTTTAAAATGACAACTGTATATTATAAAACATTCAAACAATACTATTACCCCCCAGAAAGTTCCATGTTTGGTGCATCTCATTCTAGGCATCTCCATGCACATAGGTAGCATAGATGGAAAGATAGATGAGGAAAAATCAAATTACGCATGCTAGTTTTCACAAAAGGCTATTAAATATCATTTTACTTAAATTTAACCAATGGATTAAAAATTGAGATTAAATGGAAATAAGTATTCACTTCAGATAAATGTTGCTTCACAAAAGATATTTTTGTCCCTAAAAATAATTTTACAGTTAAGAAGGAAGCTTGTGAAAAAAAATACTGAGATGTTGTGGTCATGCTTTGAAAAAAAAAAAAAAAACTTTATGTTTTGATTTTAGACTGAATATATTAACTCCTTAGTAATAAAGGTTAGGACATTAGCACACTTATACTGCTCTTTAAAACATTATTATTACCCTGTCAGGGTTTACAACACTTTGTGCTGTTATGGAGGCAGCATTCTAGCAGCAACTGCGAGGCAGCTGTGCATTTAAATAGAGTCAGTTCTAAGCCCCAATCCTCCCCACCCCGCTTCCCGTCTCTACCTTTCTTTCTTCTTTCTTATTTTTTAACTGTATCTTTGCCTTTCCTTTTTTCCTTAACTTCAATTTTCTGTTAATAGATAGAATTTTTTTTCCCAGAAAGACTCATGAATATTGTTTCCTGAGCTCTGCACCCTTGAAAATGTCCCTGTTACCTTTTTACTTGAAAGAACAACTTGGCTGGGTATAAAATTAGGGAGATGGATTTTCTTCCCCTCAGAATTTGTAGACCTTGTTCCACTGTTTTCTAGCATTACCGTGGAGATCTTTGTGCCAATCTTTCCCCTACATTGTGATTGGGTGAACAGATGAATCTTTTATTCCTAAAGCTCAATTATTTTATTCAGATTTGTCTTAAAGCTGCTGTGTCTTCAGATTCCTGGAAAACCATGTGCACCTTGGACCTGCAGATTCATAACTTTATATCCAGACTTTTATTTTAGTATCTCTTTGAATATTTTATACCATTTGTCCCATACAAGGTTTATTTGTTGGATAACATTTGTCTGCCTTTTATGCCTCTCATCACTCTAATCTTTGACCCCCAAAAGTTCTTCTTTTCTATTTAACGTTGCATGACTTTCCACAGCTTAGCTACAATATTTCTCGTTGGAGTTTACTCATATTGATTTTATTTGTTGGTGTTTCTAACGTGGTTTAATCTCTTCTGTTTCTTTTTCTCTCTCTATTTCATTCCTGAGAACCGCCAGCTTGATTTTCATTATCTTATACGCACTTCTTTCTAGCCGCATATTTCTTATTTGAGATTTTAAGGAGACAAGGTGTCATTTGAAATTGATTAAGACTCTAAAGAACAATTACTTTTCCCTGCTTCTTTGGGCAATTTCTCTTGTGGTGTGTTTTGTTCTTCTGCCACGATTTATGTTCCTATTCTTCCTTTTTGCAGCGTCTATGCCCAGTTCCTGTGTTGGTTTCTTCTTAACTCAGTTTTGAACAGGGCCAGCTTTGAGGGAGGGGAGCGTGGGAAGGGGTGGGGAGTGGCCTCGGGGAGACCACAGCTTCCATTTGTGTTTGTCATCTGAGCCTGTTTTCACCACATCAGTTGTTTCCTTTGCGTGGGAACCCTGCTCAGTGTTTGACACCCAGCAGTCAGTGTGGCCCTTGCAAAGCCTCTGGGGAGGCTGAGATTGGATCCCAGGGCTCTAAGCCAAGGATTTTGGGATAAAGTTTTCAGGTTTGGGATGTATCCTGCAAAGCCTCAGCTTTCCTATCCGCAAAACATAAATAGTAGGGATGTTTGCATAGACTCTGCTTCCTCATCTCTGATCTAGATTTCACAGTATCTGGGCAGAAAGGCTTCAGTGTTTGTGGTTTGGGGCTACAACCATTTCTGACTTTCATAAAAATTCAGGGGAAACAATTCCCCTGTATTCCAACTTTGGTTGTTCTTGTCTTTAGTTGATTTGGGGAGAGGACGGTGATTCAAATGTCATTTTGCCATCATTTTTACCTTGAAATGAAATGCTTTTTCATCCATTATCTCTTTTAATTGTAACACCAACCTTAAGAGGTGAACTGTGTTGTACACCACGGGATGGGTCATGGTGGCAGCAGGGCTGACAACTTGAGGACACAGGGCCTGAGCATAAAGCAAGAATGCATGGTCGTCTTAGGTAAGATCACCCTGCTCTACCTCAGGAACAAATCCTGATATGTCCGCCAAAATTCTCTCACACTTTGGGTTTTGGTATACACAAGACTTACAGGGCAAATGCATAGCACTCACACCACTGGTTCTGCGTTCACCACCCATGGCAGACATCACTAATCAACCACAGTAATCTTTTTTTTCCCCTGCATCTTTTGGACACTACCTTTAGGCAGGCATTACCAACTAACATCAGCAAGTGAAATAAAGCTTATTTGCCACCCGAGTGTTAGAGATTCTTCAGCTACATCAAAAAATAACAGAGGAGTCAGAAAAATCTGGATTGGATAAACAACAAGGTCCTACAGTATATAGCACAGGGAACTATATTCAATACCTTGGAATTGCCTATACTGAAGAAGAATATGAAAAGGTGTGTGTGTGTAAATGAATCACTATGCTGTACACCAAAATTAACACAACATTGTCAATCAACTCTACTTCAATTTTTTAAGAATCTGGGTTGAATTTTAGCTCTATGATTACTAGTAGGATGACTTCAAGCAAGTCTTTACTTCTTTGAGCCTCAACTTTCCCATCTGCAAAATGGGGATTATTGTTATCACATAAAATTCTTAAAGGGAACACATTAGTCGTTATTATTAGTTCATATTAGATAGTGCATATTAGTCTTGGTTGCACTTTAAAAAAAACTCCAAATTTTACATCTTAGAACAGAAAGCATTTATTTAGTTCATGAGTCTGCAACACAGGGGTTCTTTTGGTCTAAACAGGCTTGGCTGATCTCACTTGGACTTACACACCTCTCTGTGGTCAGCTGGCAGGTCAGCTGGAGCTGGCTAGTCCTCGGTGGCCTTCCTCAAGTGAATGACAGTCATCCGGCTGGCATCTGGGGCGATGAGGGTGATTAGGTCAGGGGATCTGTCATCTTCTAGCAGGGTAGCCCAGGCTTGTTCTCACAGCAGCAGCAGGATGCTGAGGGACTGGGTAGAAGAATGCAGGCTCTCCTGGGGCTCAGGTTCTGAAATGTCACACTGTCATTTCCATCTCAGTCTGTTGGACAAAGGAAGCCATAAAGCCAGCCCAGGTACAAGGCGGGGGAAGATCACCTCCACCACTTGGTGCAAAAGCTGCAAAGCTATATTGTAAAGGGCTTGATTACAGGGAGGGGCGGAGAATCGGGGCCATTCTTGCAATAAGTGAACCTACCATAGCCCTTCACGCACTAACGGCCACAGCTGAAGCTCAGTAGCGGGTTTTAGAAAAAAAAAATTAAAAGTCACAAATTGCCTACTTTTTCTCTTGGTTGATGGAGCTTATAAAGACTGGATATGGCAAATGGCTTTTATCTCATGAGTTAACTCCAATATTGGATAAGATTGTGAGATCCACACTTAGTGGGAACGGTACAAAAATCCATCAACACTGTCTGCCGTCGTATGCGGTGGGAGGCGGTGGTAAGCATGCCACCGTGTATATGCTGGGCAGTGGGACTCGAGCTGAGAGGAGGCAGTCTGTGCTTTATTATGCCCTCCCCCACTGTGTCTTGTGGATAACAGCTGCGTGAAAAGAAGTCTTCTTTTGACAATGCGACATTTTTTGCTAACCTGATGACAGTCTGGTAGCCCACGTTTTTTCACCAAAGCTGATGCGGACCAGGATGAATTGGTACATTGGGAAGGTCACTGGGCGTAGCATCAGAAAGTCTGTACTCTGGTTACAGTTTCCACGGACCAGCTGTGTGATGTCAGTGGGAGTTTTTTCCTGCCCGGGGATAGAGGATGGTAGGAAAGGGATGGTGGAGCAGGAGGAATGTTGTCTGACCTGAAAAATGGGGTGAGCCCAGGTGAACTCTGAGATGTGCAATGAATCAATCTGTTAAGGAGGCACTGCCGCCAAATCACCCCAACCCCGACTCCCTCCCCTACACCACATCCCTATCTCCTAAACAAACCCTAGAAGGTCACTGTTTGTCCCCATGGAGTTAATGGTCAGGAACCTGCCTCCTAATTTAATGCAAATCCCAACCCACCTTATTTTGTGGGAGTTTCAGTTCATTTGTACTTTCCTGGTGACACAATCCATCTCTGTCTCCAGTAGAGTCTCTAATCCCTGCAATTTCCATGGTGCTAGTAATTAGGGGGGAGAAGTCTGAAGCACAGAAATTCTGCACCCTGTCTATGAGATTACACACTTTGATGGAGATTACTAAATTTATTTTACATGTACTGAGGAGATTAAACTCACTGTGTGGCTCCAGAGAGCAAAGCAAGGATCAGTTGGTAGAAACTTCCAGAAGGCAGGTTGAAATTGAAAGGAAGAAGCACTTTCTGATCAGCAGAGCTGGTTGGCCCCAAGTGAGCTGTCCCAGAGGCCAAGGGTGAGGCCAGCAGGGTCCAGAGCCTGGTGTGGTCGCTGTGTGGGGCAGTGAAGAGCATGGACCATGGGCCACACCTGGGTCCACTTCCCGACTCCCACTTCTCAGGAGTTTGGAAGAGTGAGTTAACTTTCTAAGACTCTGTTTTCCCATTTCCTCCTCTGTAAGAGGGTGACCGCCCTGCTTAGCACAGAGCAATGCTCAGTGAGTGGTCACACTATTATTTTATTACTTAGAGTTGGAGGAGGCTTCCTCCTCCATCAAGTTTCCCATTAACCGTGTAGAAACTGAGGCAGGGAGAGGTTAGGTAAGCCACCAAAGGTCACACAGCCATTAAGTGATGGAAGAGGGATTTGAACTGGGGCACTCAGGTTCTGGAGCCCACTACACTGTTCTTCAACAGCAGAGGGATGGGGTGGTTTTGCCTTTAGAAAGAGTCCTCAGTGGCCAGTCTAGGTGGTTGATTCAGGGACACAACACTTGAGCCAGTGACAGGTTTAGAAGCACATGACCATTGTCCAGTGAACAAAGGCACTGGTCACATCGACTGGATGGGGGCCAGCTATGGAGCATTTGCATGGCACCCTCGCTGGGTTCAAACATTGACTTGTCAAACTCCCATGTTGGCCTTAGACCAAACTTCTGGGGAAACTGTCATGGGAAGCCCCCAAGCCACTGGTTAGTGGCCGACATGTCACAGAAGGCAAATGTGCTCCTTGGGACTGCTGTCAACAAAGACTCAGATTATGGGCAAATACTGGAAAGGCCTGTGTCATGGGGAAGTGACACCTGAAGACAGAGCAGTATGAGCAGGAGTAGCCAGGACTCTCAGACTTGAGGACCCATAGAACCCAAGCCAGGCAAGGAGGAAGAGAAGAACTGAGAGATCTTTGTTGGAGCCACACCTGGATGAAGAGTTTTCACTGGTTGCCTAGGGAACAAACATTGGAAAGTCAAACAGAGACATCCATCCTTCATTCACCGGAGACTTGTTTAGCAGCTTCTATGTGCTTGTTATGTACTGGTGCTGAAGAGGTGGATAAGACAGACGGGGTCCTGCCCACATGGAGCCTGTATTCTCCAGGAACCCCGTCCATCAGGATACTGAATGCTGACCAACTCCATAGACACACCCCCAAATCTCAATGGTTTAGTAAAAATGTCCTTTGAATCCACATCACAGTCTGATGTGGCTCTGTTGGCTCTTCTCCACCTTGGAGCTTTGCTATATGGAACAGGTGGCCCCTGAGGACATCCTGAATGGGAAGAGAGGGATGGAGGAGTCACATTACTTCTTGGCCACCTCAGTCTGGAAGAGACACATGACTTCTGCTCACAGTCCATTGGTCAGAACAAGTCACATGGTGTGGACTGAGCTGCAAGGAGGCTGGGAAATGCAGGGCAGCACCTGAGTTTCAGCAGATCCAGAGCTAGGAAGACATTGTCATTATCAGAAGCGTTACCAGGTACTGGGAAAATGGCCACCAGCAGTGAAGATCAGGACTCCACATCCACCAGAGTGAGACCCAGAACAACCTCTGGGATGCCGTCAGCATTTCGCCATTCTGGCCAAACAGGGTTGGTAACAACAACTCGGCAATGACTTGGTCACAGGCTCCATTGAGTATTATTCAAAGTTGCATTGAGTTTTAAATTACCTATCTGGTGAATTGTCAACAGTCTTCCTGTCAAGGGTTGACCTGTCTTTCTCAAGGAATCGTCCAGTCAGCATCCTAAAGCTCTGAGTCTGGGAGGCCTGCGGGTCAGGCCATGCACAGCCCGATGAAAGGGTCAGAACTACAGGACCACAGAAAGGGCCACCCCACAAAGACTGCCCCTAGAGACTGTCACCTCAGCAAAGCTTCACTTGTCCTCTGGCTGGCAGACAAAGCAAGGCTCTGCTGCAGGAACAAACAGGAAATGGCAATGAACAAAACCAACCAAATCTTTGTCCTTACCGAGCTTGCGTTTTTCTGTAGAACACAGACAATAACCAGATAAACAAATGTACGTATAATCCAATGATGTCAGAGCAGGTCATAGGCGATAGAGAAGAAAGCAGGGGGTGGAGGGAGCAATGGGGTGTTCGGAGAAGTCTCTCTGGTCAGGGGACATCTGAGAAGAGACATGAGTGAGATAAGTCCTGTGGATCCATGGTGGATGAGCATCTGGGGCAGAGGGAAGGGCATGTGTGTGCCAAGGCCCTGGGGTTGGAACATACTGGATGTGGTCTCAGGATGTCCAGGAAGGCCAGGGGGGGTGAAGCAGAGTGATGGGGAGAGGGAGGGAGAAGAAGTCAGAAGGCATGGGGACTAGATCAGACCAAGGCCTCAGAGGCCTCGGGAAGGGCCTTAGACTTCATTCTGGGTGTGAAGTGACCTTGGGTGGGGTGGGGGGTGGTAAGCCAGGTGTGGGGGGACCTTGACAGTATAATTTTAGCACCAGGCAATTCTGCTCCCAGATCCTGGCTCCGCCACTCCCCAGCTGGGAGAACTTGAGCAAGGGAGTCTCAGGTTCCTCACCCTCAGGGATGTCCCCACACCTACTTCAGGTGACATATGATTGGGGGAGAGCATGTAAATGACTCAGCTCAAGCCCCACACACAGCTGCCAAGGTCACCTCTCATGACCCCATTGTGTCTTATTAGCTGTTCCTAACCATGTTTTCCCCATCTCCCTCCAAGATGCCTGCCCTGACTTGTCACCATCGGGTGACATTCTCCCCATGAGGGGCTCCTGAGGGTGTCTTCTCAGTTACCCTCCCCCTCTCCACTGCCCCCCTTCTAGCAGTGGGACCCCACAGCCAAAAACATTCTGGGCATGACCCTGCTCCCCTGCACAGGCTGCTGGACCAGGAGTGGTCACGTGACCCAAGCAGGGCCAGGCAGGAGTTTGGTATTAGACCCATGAGTCAATTCTTGCCTT
Source organism: Camelus bactrianus (assembly GCF_048773025.1). NCBI lineage: Eukaryota > Metazoa > Chordata > Mammalia > Artiodactyla > Camelidae > Camelus > Camelus bactrianus. Next base: position 59,160,593 of record NC_133551.1, read on the forward strand.
GGCCAGACCTGTAACTTGTAAACAGTATAAACTCAAGGTGTCTGTGGTGGGGTTCTGCCACGTGGCTGGACAAGGAGGACGGGATGGGAGGCGGCAGGGCGAAGGGGGCCAAGGATCATGCTGAGTGAGAGGAACAGAGACTCAGGACCATGAGAGGGACCTCCAGCTCTGCCCACCACCTGGCTCTCTGTTCTGGGATCCAATCACACTCTTGCCCTTGGATCTGGGGAGGGGGGGGTGCCCTGTGTCCTGGACTCCGCTCTGGGTATAAGTTAGTCCAAGTGGGCTTCTGACTCCTGCCACCAAGAGAACTTCATTCACACCCCTCTTTCAAGGCCCCATTCACCTTTGGCGACCCCCCACTGTGGAGCCCAACCTGACCCTCCCCTTGGTGGGCATCTCCCACCACCTCTGACCACAACACCTTGAACCTTCCTATGATCCTCTCATTCAACAGGGGTATTTGTCCATGTAGCTCATCATTTCTGCTGGACTGTCCCCTCCCAGGGGGTGGTGAGTCCCATTTGCTGAATCAAACCCCAGACCCCAGGCCCCAGCCCAGGCCTCACATACGGCATGTGGTCAGTGCGAGTTTATTGAACTCAAAGCGAATCAGAGTAAAGGTCACTTCCCTGGGCACTGCCCCTGTGCCAGGCATCTATACTTCCCGCCTCCATTGTCCCATTTAGTCCGCAGGAGGAGCCAGCTGCCCTAGGTTCAAGTCTCCGCCCTGCCACTAACTAGCTGTGTGACCGTGGACATGTTGTTGAATCTCTGTGTGCCTCAATGACTCATCTGTAAAATGGGGGTGATAACAGTGCTTCCCTCATGAGGTCACCATGAGGATTAAGTGAGTTAATGCAGGGAAGGTGCTTAGACTTGTACGTGTCACCAATAGGTGTCAAGCAAACATCAACTCTTTTGAGGTTGACACAGATAAAGAAGACTGAGGCCCCAGGTTACTAAACACAACAGCATAGACCCTGCCTGGGAGGATGTGGGGACGTAGAGCCCACTGCCCCTGCCACTGGCACCACACTAATGTCCACCTACAGGGCTGGTGGCCCGTGGGGTCAGGCCGTTCTGAACAGTGGCACACACGTGTTGATAAAAACCTAAGGAGAAAGTGCACAGAAGCTTGAGGATGCTACTGTAGCCGTGTGCAGATGCTGACCCTGGAGAACAAGGTGGGTGGTCTGGGCAGAGCAGCAGTCAGAGGGAATGTTCACCTGAACACACCACAGCAACCAGAGCAGTTGGTAAAAATGCAGAAATGTGTCTTTATTGGTATCATTTGCCATCCTGAGCATCCCATGTGCTCTTTTCCCGGCCCCTCTCCAGGTGCCCTCCCACCTCTTCACCACCCAGCAACTAAAGAGTTACCATCCAGCCCAGCAGGGGGGCCTCTGGGGCCCCGCCCATCTCTGGCAGCCTCCAACCCTATTGGTCACTTCCCTGGGTCTACTGGCTGGTAAATATTTTCAAACTCACCCCTGCCCAAGAGACTGTTTTTTCCTGTTTGAAACCCACTCCCTCTTTCTCTGGAGTACCACCTCCTCCATTTTTTTCTTTGGTGACCCACTGCCACCACTTCCTAGGTCCTTCGTGATTTAGGTTCTAGGAGATGAGCACATAACTTCAGCCTGGCCAATGAGTCATTGAAAATACCACACACAACCTCTGGCCATAGCAATTAGCTTAGGGATGGGCACATTCCTTAAGACTGACCAGTAAAATTCTACCCTAAGACTTTCTTGGAATTATTGGGCTAGTGAAGCTCTCCTCTCCGCTGGAAATTCTGGGGGCCTCCAGGAAGAGTGAGGTTGTGTGGTACAGAGATGAAAAGGAGACAAACAAGAGTCAACTTACAGGGAGAGATGGATTCCTGAAGATTCCATCTGATCACCTGGATCAAGCCAAATCTGAAATTCCCCTGGACTTCTCACTTAATAAGCCTGTTGTTCCTCTTCTGCATTTCTTTCCCTTATAATCAAAAGAGTCCTGACTGATGCAGTTATTTTCCCCATGAAATACTGTCCCTGTGCAGCAACTTATCTGCAGTCACACACCTGGTCATGCACAGATTCAAGCCCAAATCCAGCTGTCTCTAGTGGTGATGTTCTTTGAAGAAAGCTTTAAGAGTTGGACCGAGGGAGGCAAAGTAACAGGCTCTGCTCAAGATGCAATTTTCAGAATCTGAAATCACTCAGCAAGATAATCTGATTTGAGGACTCCCAAATTGCAGGCAATCTCCACAATTTCCTGGAATCCTCACCGCTCACCTCCCAGGGCCAGACTGTCCACGGACCATGACAGTTCTGTTATCAGGCTTGGCAGGACACAAGCTGTTTTTGCGACTGCCAGTCCAAATAGGTGGTGAGGTGCAGTAGAAGGTAATTTTCCTTCTCTCGCTTCCCGGGGAGCAGCTCCGCGGCAGCCATCCAGATGGCCTGGCGGTGGATGAGAGAGTCTCCAGGAGGCCAAGGGCTCAGATGAACCTTGACAGGTAATCATTCCCCAGAGAACAGGTAAGTCGTGATTAGCGCTCCCAAGGAGAGAAAGAGGTGGACTTGTCTCTAGGACACCAGCCTGGAAGTTGCTGGAACCAGTGCAGATGAGGGGAGACCTCTTGATGCTGTGGCATCATCCTTCTGTTACAGCCCAGAATCCAGCACCAAAAGACCCTTCTAGATTGGTCTCTCCTCGGGCACTTGGGGTTAAAAGTCAGAGACCACAATCTATGAACAGTCCCATCATCTGTCTCTCCTTCTATATGGTGATCCCTTTGAAGATGAAAAGGGTCTTAACCCACTGTTGGCTCCTGAAGGCCTAGCACAGTGCTGGCACCTGGGAGAGCCTTGTTATGTAATTGTTAAATGATTGACTAAATGGAAAAACAACTGAACTGAGAGGCCCTCCCTTCACAGGCGGGGAAACGGAGACCTACAGACAACTCACAGCTCACTTGCAGCCACCACCAGCTATAAAACAAATAGGTAAGGGACGTACACCCGACTTTGCCCAGGACAGTCCAGTGTATGCCTCCTGCCCCAGTGTAATCAATAGTGCTTCTGCACACTCTCAAAACTTTCCTTATTTGGATAATTTTTCAGGGTCACTGACAGGAGTGGTGGTCTCTGGAGGAGGGCAACCAGCACTGACTGGTCACCAAGAAATACCTGTGGTTCATCTTCCTTCATTGAATCCTCACGACCACCCTCCACTCTCTGTGGCTTTTCCACACCTTGAGATTTCAGGTATTCATTCAAAGATACTCTGTTACAAAGATATTCTGTGGCCAGGTAAGTTGTGGAAAAGCTGAGCTAAACCCCATAAGCTACCTTCCTCACTGCAGTGTTTCTCAGTGCCCCTCCTACACCAATACAAGCAACAGGAAGAAAGAAAAGACACTCTCCCCAGCACCACAGTGCCAGAAGGGAGTTGGTGTAGGGTAAGTCTTTATCTACTCCCCTTTAGTTTATGTCTTTACCCAGACAGGTAGTTTCCTGCACCTCAGAACGTTATCGAGTTAACAGAAAGGGGGAAAATACACACAAGCATTTTATGAGGCTAAAGAGAAGCACAGAATAAATGGCTTTTTGCAAGTCAAGCAAGACAAGGGTTTTAGATTATGCAAACATGAGCCCTAAGTTTAGTGTGGGGTGGAGGTGGAGAGAGGAGAACAGACATGGGAAGAAGATGGATAAAATTGTAAACCAGGAGAAGCAGTAATCAGCAGACCCAAAGCCCAGGGAGTTTGTAGGCCTCTTGGGTCTACTCAGAGCCTGAGATGTGGTTCAAGACAGTTTACAAGACATTAAAAGAAAGGTGGCACCAGTGATCTGGAGGACTGGGAGCACCCCCAGCTGAGCTATCTCAGGTCTGGGTGTTCTGTGATTCTGAGTCTCAGTGTTACCATGGTAGGTTGGATTTTTGTTTCCCACCTTTCACTCCCTTCCTGCCTCTACCACATGGATTAGTAGAGCCCTAGCACAGGCAGGCTGTGCTTGCCTGCCTCATGATCATGGCTTGGTCATATGACTTGCTTTGGCCAATGGAATGTGGATGCAAGTGATCGTGGTACTTCCAAAAGTATCTTGGGAATCAGAAAGTGGGAGAAAAGCATGGGGAAAGGGGAGCTTGAGAAAACCATCCAGTAATGTTGTGCATGAAGTCCTGGACACAGGCTGGGAATGTATGGAACTGACCCAAAACTACATACTAAAGGCTTTGAGAATTGAATTATGATGTAGTGTGTCCTGGGGTTCGGGGAGGGAGAACACACAAGGGGAATAATCTAATAGTATTGCAGTCTTTGAAAATTTAACTGAAGTTGAAACTGAAGCCCACAGAAGGTGGGTGAGGATTTGTGGCCCACACTTTCCCAGGCTGACTGCCTGCTTAAAAAAAAAAAACCACAGTTCTCCACAAAATTTTATAAGAACCCAAAGTTTCAAAATGTCCAGGATATACTCCGAAAATACTTAATATACAAAGAATCATGGAGGAGAGTATAGCTCAGTGATAAAGTGCCTATTTAGCAGGCATGATGTCCTGGATTCAATCCCCAGTACCTCCATTTAAAAATAAATTTAAAAATAAACCTAATTACCTCCTAACGCCCCCAAATTTTTTAAGATGTTAATCAAAAAAAAAAGTCAGAAAAATCTCAACAACTTGGAAAGAAAAAGACTATCAATAGAAGCCAATTCCAAGATGACAGAAATGTTGAAATTATCAGACAAAGATTTTTAAAGCAGCTATGATAACAATGTTCCATGAAATTAGGGGAAATGCTCTTAAAACAGATGGAAAGATAGAAATTCTCAGCAGAGAAATAGAAGATAAAAGAGAACCAAATGGTATTATTCAGCCTTAATACAGAAGAAAATTCTGACAAATACAGCAATGCAGAGGAAACTGAGGACATTATGCTAAATGAAATAAACCTGTCACAAAAAGACAAATGCTGTGTGATTCTGCTTATATAAGGTACTTGGCGTAGTCAATATCATAGAGACAAAAGTAGTATGATGGTTGCCAGTGGCTGGAGGGAGAGAGAAAAGAGGAGTTATTACGTAGTGGGTATAAAGTTTTACAAGATGTAAAGAGTTACGAAGATGGATGGTGGTGATGGTTGCACAACATTATGAATGTATTTAATACTACTGAACTGTACATTGAAAAATTTTATGTTCTGTGTACTTTACCACAACTATTAAAATGGAAAAATAAATAACAAAATGAAATTTTAGATCTGAAAAAAATAATACCTGAAATTTAGAATTTAATTGGATAGGCTCCACAAAGGAATGGATATGACAGAGGAGTGAGTCAGTTAACCTAGGGGTAGATCAATAGAAATTATCTAATATAAATAACAGATGGGGGTGGGGCAGAGAATGACAAAATGATGAACAAAGCCTCAGAAACTGTGAGACAATATCAAAAGTTGTAACATTTGTGTCTTTGCTGTGTTTCCAGAAGAACAGAAGTAAGAGATAAGTGCAGAAAAAGTATTTGAAGAAATAACAAATAGAAATATCTCAAATTTGTAGAAAGAATTTTATGGATTCAAGAAGTTTGGCAAATCCCAAATGGATAAACTCAAAGAAAGTCATGCCTTGGTATCTCATAATCAAATTACTGAAGACCAAAGATAAAGAAAAAAATCTTGAAAGCAACCGTAGAAAAACAACATGTTACATGTAGGGAAAAAATCACACAAATGACTGTGGATTTCTAACCAGAATTCTAGAGCCAGAAGACAGTGGAATATTTTTAAAGTATTAAAATAAAACAACTGTCAACCCAGTACTCTATAGCTAGTAAAAAAAAAAAAAAATCCTTCAGGAATGAAAGCAAAATGAAGACATTCTCAAATGAAAGAAAATTAAGAGACTTTGTCACCAGCCAACCTTCTCTAAAAGAAATGCTAAAAGGAGTTCAGATAGAAAGGAAATGGTACCAGTGAGAACCTTGGAACTTCAGGAATGAAACTGAACAACCAAATTGGTAAACACCTAAGTAAAAATAATATACTATTTTTCTCCCTTGAGTTCTTCAAAATATGTACGGTAGTTGAAAACAAAAATTATAACATTATCTGATGGGATTTTCAGTGCATATACATGGAAAACATATGACAACTGTAGTACAAAGGTTGGAGAGTAAAAGAAATAATGGATTGTAAAGTTTCTAAATTTCTCTTGAAGTGGTAAGATATTAATTTTAAGTAGACTGTACAGTATGTATATTCTATTTTAAGTGTATATATTGTAAAACCTAGAGAACCACACACACACGAAAATCTGTACAAAGACATGTAGTAAAAAGACCAAGACATAAAGTCAAATGGAACAATAAAATGTTCAAATAATCCAAAAGAAGTCAGGAAAGGGAAAATGAAGGAGCAAAAATAAGTGATAAACAAATAAAATGTCAGTCTTAAACCCAACCATATCAATAATTACATTAAATGCAAATGGTCTAGACACTTCAATTAAAAGATAGAGATTGCTAGATTGGATTTCTTTTAAAGATCCAACTACATGCTGTCTACAAGAAAATCACTTTTTATGTAAAGATATAAGTAGGTTAAAAGTAAAAAGCTGGTAAAAAGATATACCATGCAAACACTAATCAAGAGACACTTGGAGTGACTATTAACACCAGAAAAAAACTAGATTTCAGAAAAAGGAAAGTTATCAGAGATAGAGCAAGACATTACATAATGACAAAAGGGTCAATTTACCATGAAGAGATAGCAATCCTAAATATGTATGGAGCTAACAAAAGAGCTTCAAAATACATTGTAAGGGGAAACTGACAAATCTACCATTATAGTTAGAGACTTCAACATTCTTCTCTGTAAATTATAGAAAAAGTTGACAGAAAATCAGTAAAGGGAGACCTCAGCCATGTGACCAAGTTAACCTAATTGTGATTTTTAAAACACCACAGTCAACAACAGCAGAAAACATATTCTTTTGAAGTGCACATGGAACATTCACCAAGATAGACAATATTCGGGGTCATAAAATAAAGGAACAAATTTAAAAGAACTGAAATCTTATAAAGTACGCTACTGGCCATAATGAGAATAAACTGTAAATCAATAGCAGAAATATACCTGGAGATTCCCAAATACTTGGAAGTTTAACAACACACTTCTCATAATCTATAGGTCAAAAAATGTCTAAATGTAAATCGAAAAATATTTTGAGCTAAATGAAAATTTGTGAGATGTAGCTAAAACTGTGCTGGTAGGAAATTTTATGTTAAATGTTTATATTAAGGGAAAAAAGAACTATCTCAAGCCTATAATCTAAGCTTTCATATTAAGAAAGTAGAAGAAGAAGAGCAAAATTAAAAAGAAGGGAGGAAATAGTAAAGATAAAAGCAGAAATCAATGAAAATGGAAAACAAAAACAGTAGAGAAAGACAACAAAGTCAAAAATTGGTTGATTTTAAAAATCAATAAAATTGATAAAACTTGGTCAGACTGATCAAGAAAGAAAGGGAGGACACAAACTACCAACATCATAAACGGAAGCAGGGAATTCACTATGGGCCTCACAGACATTAATACGAAAATGAGCAAATACTATGAATAACTCTACACCCATAAATTTAACAACCTAGATGAAATGCTCCAATTCCTTGAAAGATACAAACTACTATCTCACTCAAGAAGAAACTGATGATCTTAGTAGCCCTACGTCTATTAAGAAATTAAAATTGTAGTTAGAAAAACTTCCAAAAAAAGAAATTTGAGGCACAGATGGTTTCGCTGTCAAATTCTATCAACATTTAAGGAACATAGGATACCAGTTGTACACAATCTCTTCCAAAACGTAGAAAAGGAGGGAACACTTCCCAACATACTTTATGAGGTCAGCATTACCGTGATAACAAAACCAGACAAAGACCATATAGGAAAAGAAAACTAAAGATTCATATTCTTTGTGAACACAGATGCCAAAATCTTCAATAAAATGTTAGCAAATCAAATACAAGAATATGTAATAAGAATAATACATCATGGCCACTTTTGTTTATTCCAGGAATGAAGACTGATTGAAATTTGAGAATCAATGTTATCCACCATATCAACAAACTAAAAGAAAATAAGTATATATACATACACACATATATAAAATCATATCAATGGATGCAGAAAATGTTTTGACACTTGACAAAATTTAATATATGCTTATGATTTTTAAAAAATCTCTCAACAAACTGGGAATAAAAAGGAACTTCCCTAACCTGGTAAAGGGCATCTACAGAAAATTTGCAGCTAACATCATATTCGATGGTGAAACACTAAAAGCATTTCTGCTAAGACAGGGAACAAGGCAACCCCGTCCACTCTCACTGCTCTTATTTATCATTGTATTAAAAGTCCTAATCAGTGTAATAAGGGAGAAAAAAGATATTCAGACTGAATTCTTTCACAACATAGACATATATCAAAACTTCAAGCAGTGCACTTTAAAATACACAATTTTTTGTTTGTCAATTAAACCTCAATAAAGCTGGAAAAGAAATAAAACTATCCCTACTATAACTCAATTAAAAAATATTAAAAAAAAAAATAAAAGAAAGGAAGGAAGGAAGGAAACTATCCCTATTCTCAAGTGACACAACTGTGTAGAAAATTCCAAAGAATCTATTAAAAAGGAAATTTTTCTAGAACAAAGAAGTTCTAGCAAGGCTGTAAGATACAAAGTTAATAAAAATCTCTATGTACTACAATATACAACTAGAAATCAAACATTTAAAAACAGTACCATTTACAATAGCTCTAAAAAATTAGAAATAGTTAGGTATAAACGTAACAAAATATGTACAGTATCTATATGCTGACAGCTATCAAAAGAAAAAAAAACTGATGAAACAAATCAAAGACAACCCAAAGAAATGAAGAGCTATATCATATTCATGGATTGGAAGACTCACAACTATTAACATGCCAGCTGTCTCCAAATTATTCTATAGATTTAACACAACAACAATCAGAATTGTAACAAATTATTTTGTCAGATATAGAGAAGCCAATTCCAAAACTTACATGAAAAGACAAAGGAATTGGATTAGTCAAAACAATTTGGTAAAATAAGAACAAAATTCTTAAGGACTCAACCTTCCTAATTTTAAGACTTACTGTATTCATTTTCATATTCTTTTTCACCATAAGTTTACTACAAGATATTGGATATAGTTCCCCGCGGTATACAGTATAAACTTGTTGTTTATACAGAAATTGACACAACAATGTAAACTGACTACACTTTAATAAATATATATATACAAAACATAAAAAATACCTAGCAAAATAAATAATAAATTAATAAATAGAAAACAAAACAAAAGAAGACTTACTATAAAGTCATAGTGATTAAGACAGTGTGATTAGTAAGAGGACAAACATACAGATGAATGGAATAGAACAGAGAGCCCAAAAATAGACTCACAAGAATATGGTCAATTGATTTTTTTTTTGATTGAAGTATAGCCAGTTTACAATGTTGTATCAGTTTCTGGTGTACAGCATAATAGTTCAGTTATACATATAAATACATATTTGTTTTCATATTCTTTTTCATTATAGGTTACTGCAAGATACTAAATACAGTTTCCTGTGCTAGATAGTATAAACTTGTTCTTTATCTGTTTTATATATAGTGACTTTTGTCAAAGGAGCAAAGGCACGAAGGCAATTCAATAGCTAAGGGATCACCTTTTTAACAAATGATGGTGGAATCTATGCGCAAAAAAACTGAACCTCAAAACATACTTTACACTTAACACAAAAAATTAATTCTAAGTGGATCGGGGACTCAAATGTAAAATGTAAACCTATAAACTTTAGAAGAAAACAGAAGAAAATTCTTGTGAACTTGAGCTAGAAAGCGCTCTTAGATCTAACATCAGAAGCATAATCCATCAAAGAAAAAATTGATGAATTGGACTTCATCAAAATCTTAAAAATTTAGTCTGTGAAAGACACTGGTAATAGAAAGAAAAGGCAAGCTGCAGATTAGAGGAAAATATTGCACATTCACATACCCAGCAAAGAACTTGTATTCAGTATATAAAGAACTCTCAAAACACAATACAAAAAATATGTATAGCACAGGGGACTATATTCAATATCTTCTAATAACCTTTAATGGAAAAGAATATGAAAATGAATATATTATCTATCTATCTATCTATCTATCTATCTATCTATCTATATATATATATACATGACTAGGACATTATGCTGTACACCAGAAACTGACACATTGTAACTGACTATACTTTAATTTTAAAAATGCAAAAAATGAACAATTCATTGAAAACACAGACAAAAGATTTGAAGACCAAAAGATTCTTTACGAAAGAAGGTATATAAATGGAATATGAGCACATGAAAAGATGTTCCACATCACTAGTCATTAGGGAAATTTAAGATAAAACCGTAATAAGGCACCACTACACATCTACTAGAATGGCTATTAATTTATTTTAAATTGGCAATACCAGATGCTGACGGGGATGCAGAGCTGCTGGTCAGAATGCAAAATGATGCAATCCCTTTGGAAAAACAGCACTGCAGTTTCTTATGAAGTTGAACATGCACTTACCATAGGACCCAGGCATACTATTGCTATGTACTTACACTAGAAAAAATAAAACTTAGCTTCACACAAAAACCTGTATATGAATGTTTAAAGCAGCATCATTTACCATTGCCCCAAACTGAAAACAAGCCAGTGTTCCTCAACAGGTGAATGAACAAAAACCCCAGTAAAATCAGCCCTCCAGATCCCTGGTTTCCACATCCATGGATTCAATGCAGGTCAAAAACATTCAGAAAAAAATGTTTTCCAGAATGTTCCAAAAAGCAAAACTTGAATTTGCTGCACACCAGCAACTTCTTACATAGCATTTACGTTGCGCTAGGTGTTATAAGTAACCTAGAGATGATACAGAATACAGGAGGATGTGTATAGGTTCCATGCAAATATGACACCATTATTATATAAGGGACCTGAGAGTCTCAGATTTTGATATCCACAGGGGGTCCTGGAGCTGATCCACCTTGGATAACGAAGGAGGCTTGCACATGGAGTGGGTCCAGGGCTTGTCACATGCAAGCCGTGATCTCCTCCACTGCTCAGAGCAGCCTCATGAGGCAAGTGTCAGGTTGGGGTTCAGGGCAGGCTACCCCAAAATATGCCAATGTGGCATATTCATGAGTTTGAATTAAAGACTTGAGGAACCACCAGTGCAAGATGAACGCTCTTGCCTCTTCTTTGTCCCCTGAAGGCAGAAAGTAAATCTCCCACATGAAAGGTACCCTCCCTGCACCAAGAAGTAGAGAAACACCCTTATCGAGCCAAGAAGGCTGTGTAAACAGACTCCGCTTAGATCCTTCACTAATTAGTACCCAAGCCCAAGTTTCTTTGGCTTGTCAGTTCTTCACAAATTTATTGTTTCTTTGTCTAAAAGATATAAAAGCTGTCTGCTATGGTCATTTCTTCGAGTTTCACATTTCTATAAACTCTCTTATTACATAATTAAAATTTGATTTTCTCCTGTTAATCTATATGTCGATTTAATTACTAGACCAGCTAGAAGGGCCTAAAAAGGAGAGGAAATTTTTTTTTTCCTCCTCAACAGTTGACGTAGTCAATAGGATAAACTTTCCTGGCTGGACGATGCTCACTCTGAACTTGCAGCAGCTAAGAGATGCTGGGACCTCTGACAAATGTCGGCAGAAGGTAAGAATTGCTACCAGGCCAACCTCCTGCCTGCAGGATCTGTTGCAAGTGAGAGTGATGAGAGTCCTTTTCTTTTTCTCAATTTAGATTATCAGGAGAAAATATTTGAGGTACTAGTTCCTTGCAACATAGCAACTCACAAAAACTTGGTAATGAGTGCCCTTGATTTTTATTGATCTTTCTCCTCCCAGAAATGGCGACAAGTCTTCTTTATCTCTGTTGTGTTGTTTGTCATAAGTCCTATGGCAGAAGGTGACATAGACCCTATAAGCTACTTACAGACTGGTGAGTCCAGAGTTCTCATCAAACTGGGGTCTGTTTAGCCAAACTCTGCTGTTTATCTAAAACAACCCCTATGTAAAAACTGAATGAGGTTTTTCTTTTCTTCTTGTTCTGTGTCCTGAGATTTGCTTTGTGACCAGTGGGAATATTCTTTCTGGTCTCTGCCGTCTAAATAGACTGAGATTTCAAGACCTGAAGGCACAAGCAGCACTCTCTGTCCAGCTGTGCCAGGTGTCAGGGGAGTTGTCATAAGGGCTCCCAGTCCATAAGAAGCCTTTGTCATCTCAACTTGTGTGACTTTGTTAGTGCTGGAAAAATCTCATTCCAGTAGCACCTGCACAGTGTCACAGATGAGTGGGTTTGTAGCTGAAGACATATCATGTTTCCAGGAGAGACAGGAGACACCATTTTCACTACACCATCCTTACCATCTGTGCAATGAGGGCCTTTGCCTTCTTAGACTATCTCTGAGAGTGAATTTTCTGGATCTTGAGAGGGCTGCACTTTCTTATGGGACTGCTCTTGCATCCTTGCTTAAGCTAAAAAGGCTTATCAGTCTGAGTTGCTAATAAGATCCTCCTTGTCGATGGCCAGATGATGGATCCTTTACACTGAAAACCTAAATTTAAAAAAGAAAAAAAAAGACAATTGATACCTGTGGAAAGACCAAATTATAAAGTATAATGACCAAAAAACCAAACAAACAAAAAATAAAGGCTAGCCTTAGGGACTCCCTAACAAGATGAAAGAACAGAAATTAAATTTAGAACAAAATTAAAGTTCACATGCAACATAAATTCCCTCTCTTAAAATCCAGCCCCATCTCCTCAACAAATTCCCTTAACTCCCCAAACTCCACCTTCCCCAGAAAATCCTTTAAACAGCAGCTGCTTGTTTTAACTTCCCTTTCCCTGCAAGATTTACAAAGAGTACTTCAGCCTAATCTCTAGGCCTAGAGTACACAGGTTACTCATGGAAATGCTAAACTCCAGGAAATAAATTTAACAGGAGCATCCAGGACAGACATTAAGGCTTGTTCTGCTGACCTGTATAATCAGGCTTTGCCGGCTTCAGGCCTTCCTATGCAATGTCTTTTGTGTCTATTTCCTAGTACCCCACACACAAAAAAAATCATGTCCCCTGGGCCATAGAACTAAGAAATCTTTTTATTTCCATCTTAGATGGAAAATTTCTCCTTAATATAATAAGACAAACTCAGAATAATGTGATAGAGTGGGCAAACCAACTTCTAAGCACTATAGTGGAAATGGCTACCCAATTCTTTGAAGGTAACTTGAAGAAATGCAAACAAAAAAAGTTTAAATCAGTAATTCTTAATTTACAATTTGACTCTTTAGAAAAGCAAAAATATAACTCTGAAAATAACTCAAAATCTACTCAGACCTTTTCTTATTTGCCTTCAGACACCTGCAGATACTATGAAAAATCAGGACAGTGAAAGTACAATTGTCCTGCACTTAAGAAAAAAAAAGGAAATTTTTTAATAATAATGACCCTAGGATTCTAATAATAGATAAATATACCCCAAAACTCTTAGAAAAAAAGAAAAAGCTTGCATTCTTTCTCTGTCCCTTGAAGTTATATACCTTATCATGTCTTTGAAATGTAAACACAGCTCACAGTCGCCTGAGACTAAAGGGAAGAAAAAGAAAAAAGAAAACTTTTTAAAATAAAACCTGCCAAAAGTCTCTCTTGTTCAAATTCTAGACCACAGCCTCCTCAAGATTACTTCCAGAGACAAATACAAATCTTGAAAGTCTCCTCCACAAATAATAAAAGACTTTAGCCATCTGAGCAAGTAAACTTAATTTATTCCAACTGTTATTTATAAGCTAGTGAGTTTTATATTGTTTTAAAAACAGAAGCTGTAAGATTTTCTGTTTGATGTATGTCTGTATGTGATAGATACAGTATTCTTCTACCTCCAGGTGGTATTGTCAAAATTAATTTGTGTAAGAGCTCTACTTAACTGACTTATATATATTCAGTATTTCTAAACTCTCAAAAATATAGAAACTAGCCCAAATGCTTTCAAGTTCACGTAATCTGAGAAAAAAAATCTTTGGTAAATAAAAAACCAGTGTAAGTTTGTTGGTATAATTAATACAGACATTAAATATAATATTTTTATTTTACCTAGGTTTATTAAAAGTCTAGTAAGCATCTGTTATCTGTGTTACAAAATTTGTCAGCAGGAAAAATAGTTTTGAATGATGGTTGACTTTGTCTAATATCTCATGATGTTTTCATGAGTAGTCTAAATGTAAGTGTTGAAAGCAAATCATTTAAATAATGTAAAAGGGGTAAGAGTTTTTAGTTGGAATTTGTAACAATAATTAAGTTTTATTGTATGTATGTATCTTCCGAAATCTTTTTGGTACCTTAAAACTTTAGAGCTTTGTTAAATTAAATGATAGAAATTCACTGAATGTTCAGCTCATTTCCAAATAAGATAAAATACTGAAACAGTAATTGCTAAACAAATCTAAGTTTACCTACTTTTGATGCCTCATTACAGAGAATATAGATGTTTGGGTTTATAAATAAACATGCTTTGAGCCACACTGAAAGAAATGTGCTATGAGGAAATGTATGTTTCTGGAAATTATAAAATGTATTCATGAATTTGCCCATCTAAAAAGATGCTGGCGTAACAGTTCACAGTTGCTTACTTCTTAGTTTTCACTAACATCTGTAAGATTAAGAAATCTAATTAATACATGTAAGTAAAGCTACTAAAACTATAAGGATGAAAGAAATGACTAAGTATGAAAAACAGGATGTATGTTTTCAGTAAAAAAAGGTATGCAGAATGGAAATACATTTTTATTGAGGAAAATAAATATAACTTTGTCCTAAAGTAAAAGATTGTTCCAGAACAAATTAAAAAAAAAAAAACACACTTCAATGGACATAGAAAGTTATAGAAGGTTTGTGGGGAAGGAATTTTATACATGGTCAGGATTGGCTAAGATTGGAATTAATGAGTTTTAATATCAAAAGTAAGCTGGTACAAAATTAGAATTGTGTTTTCTCTCTGTTAAAAGGATGGGTTTTTATTGGACTTTCAATAACAGATTATGAAAGCTTTTTTACCGTTTAAGTATTATGCCTAGAAAATCCAGATTTTGTGTTTTGTCAAAATCATTTTCTGTGTTTGTTTTTATCAGACCTTTAATTACCTAGGAAAACTGAGTCTTCCTCATATTAAAAGAGCTAAGTCTTGTTCACAACTGTGTAACCATTTGTATCTGTCTTTTATCATCACTTTGGTCAGAAAGATAATTGAGTATTATTTCATATTGATCTATAATCCTATTTAGTCAAGAGTCCAAATCTTTTGATATGTTTTTCAAACTTCTCAAAATCAAATTCTAAATGAGTTTTTTTTTAACCTCAAAGTAACTTTGAAATGTTCCAGAGGGTCCCTGGAACATTTCAAAACATTTGTTCTCTCTCCTTATAAAAAGGGAGAGAGCAAACTAATGAGGTTTATTTGTCATGTTAGATGACATGGGAAGCGTTGTCATGTAAGATGTGATATGAAGTCTTCTTTATGTTGTGTACATAGAGATATATATAAGTGTTATAAACATTATATAAAATTCCTAAAATCCTGATACGTCCTAGTATGTTATCAGTTATAATCCCATTTATTATCTTTAAATGTTTTATGTTACAGAAATAACCAAATTTCCATGTCAATTCTATTATAATGAACTTTCATCATATCTTTAATAATGTATGTTTTAAAGTCTTTTATCATTTACAGGCAGTACTGTTTTACTCAGATGCTTTTACTAAAGCTTCCTGCAAATGTGTTTCATCTTTGGAAAAATTCATGGAAAAGAATCTAACAAGTAATCTAGAATACAAGCTTCTAATAACTTTCAAATCATGCTACTGAACTGGGTAAGAATTTACAGAACCCTAATGAAGAAACTTATGGCTTCAGAAAACTTCTAACAAAAGATTAAGCAGAACAATAATTAATTACATGGGATTGAATAAACTGATAAAGATGATCAAAATTTTTATGACTTTTTATTTAAAATATTACTAATTCTTTAACCTGTTATTTTCCAGATGTAAGGAAACCTTTCTTCTTAAGCTAAATATGACTTAGAGCAATTTGGCGAATTGTGCTTTTATAAGCAGAATTGAAACATATATCTTCTTCTCCCTATTGGATCCCTCCAGAATTCAGAAATTCTCAATGAGTATTCTTATTTTCTTGGTAATATAGCTATTTGCATAAATTCAATAAGAATCTGTTCTCCAAATAATAGGAGACAATCAGAAATATTGGTTATATTACCAAGACTTTGAGTGGAATGTCATATTGAGAGAAATAGGTATAAACCCAGATATGATCAGACAGCTTTAAGAAATTAAGATTGACTTTATGGAGCCAATAAAATGCCTTGGAAAAACAGATTGGTACCTTGCTTATAGGGTTCCCAGCAGCCAGGTGAGTAAGGAAGATCACTTCCTGGCAGATACAAAAACATCAGGATATTTGAGGAATCTTAAGAAAAGAGAAATTCACCCAAAACTTTAAGTTTTGCAGACAAGTCTAATGGCAAGTATTTGACTTGCCTTCCTGGCCTCAAGTGGCATTTGAAACTTCAATCTAAGACTCCTTGCCGAAAGTTCAAGCAAAGCAGACTTAAAAGAGCCTATTCTGTCAATCACTGTTCTTGCTGTACTTATGGAAATAATCAAGCTACGTTCATTAAAACTGGACTCATTTTGCAAACCAATTAGTTTTAATGTGGTTATCTTTGGTAAACATGGGGGTAATTTTAGACAGAAAAATTATGTTTCAATAATACACCTTGGTGGATATCAGATTCTGATTCTGTTAATTGTCTTTGAGGTTTGTTATCTATTTGTAAACGGAACTGGCCCTAACTTCTTCTAGGTTCCTCCAATATCTGGCTGCAGCTCTCTAAAGCTTCCAATTTTCCTCCCACATGTCTAACTCAAAATCACTGAGAACTGAAACTGCTCTTTTTCTGAAACCATGTAAACTAAAGTCAGACAACTTAATATAAACTTCAGAGAAATCACCACAACTGCTCATGTATAGATAATCTTTGTGCCTGTTACCTTATGGCCACTCAGAAAAGAAAAGAAAACATCACTGGAGACATTCAAACTATGAACTAACAGAATCTAATAGATGACCACAGCTTGCCCTCACTCCCATCAAAAGATGCTTCAAGTCTTACATTTAGAAATTTTGTTGACTGATTACCCTCTGAACTCAAATACTGGCTTATAACTTGCTCTGATAATGAATCATTGTTCTTCTTTTGTTTCCATAGAAATGGGTCTTATTAAGTACCTGATTGCGTATGCAATAAAGCATACATCTAACTTTGGGAGCCCACCTTGACCACTATGTCTTGAAACGAGTCTAACTAAACTGAACTATTCTCAGGTCTGGGAAACTGGTTCAGTGAGGTACGGAACGATATACCACTCAGCTACTAACCTGATTCTTCTCTCCACAGCCCCCAGCTCAGCTTTTAACATGTAAAACTTCCAGGGAGGTTTTAGAGGAGGCAACTGTTGGGATTAAGGGACGGCCATCCCAAAATATGCCAAAGTGGCATATTTATTAGTTTGAATTAGAGCTACTCAAGGAACAGCCAGCACAAGACCCTGACCACCTCATTGTCTCCTAAAGACAGAAAGTAAATCTCCCATGTGAAAGGTACCCTCCCTGCACCAAAAGGTAGACAGACATCCTTATCACCAGAGATAGGGAATTCGGAGCCGAGAAGGCTGTGTAAACACACTCTGCTTAGATCCTTCACTAATTAGTACCCAAGCCCAAGTTTCTTTGTCTTGTCAGCTCTCCACAAATGTACTGTTTCTTTGTTTAAAAGGTGTAAAAGCTGCCTGCTTTGGTCACTTTCTTTGAGTCTCACACTTCTGTAAACTCCCGTACGTACAAAATTAAAATTTGATTTTCTCCTGTTAATCTATCTCATGTCATAATTTCTAGACCAGCTAGAAGAACCTAGAAAGGGAGAAGAAACATTTTCCCTCCCCAATAATCACATGTGGGGAAACTGAGGCTCCGAGGGGGAAGTCCATGTACAGGATTTGAGTTTGAGTGTTTGCCTCCAAGTCTTGGCCCTTTAAATAGAAATCCCAAACTCTTTCCACTGGCCTCAATATGGCAAATTGATGGCCTCAGGCAGAATCCTGCTTCCAGATGGAATTTGTTTGACACCCACCAGTATAATAAAAATCTGGAAATTTCATAGAAAAACACAAGATCTCTGATTTCTCTTGAAAAAGCAGGGAATTGAGTGGGGGAGGGTGTAGCTCAGTGGTCGAGCCCCTGCTTAGCATGTGCAAGGTCCTGGGTTCCATCCCCAATACCGCCATCACCAGTGCCCGGAAATAGAGAGAATGGTCTGAAAGGGGCAGAGACTGTCCTGGGGTGACATCAATGTGACCATGAGGACAGGCACAACGCCTCCCATGTCTTCATACCGGGGGCTTCTCCAGGCTCTGTTGCTCTCCATACATGATGCAAGGACTTCTCTGAGCTCCCACTGGGCTCTCCAAGCCAGGAGGGGAAAAGGACCCCTGCTCCACTATCCTGAAAAACATCCAACAAAATGGTATGAATGATCCATCAACTTCCATGAACACTGTCAGTGGAGCCAAGCAGGGAGCCTGGGTGAACTTCGAGGAAGAGAGAAAGATTGATTTTCAGATTATCTCCCAATCCATAACTGTCAAGAAAGAAAAAAGACCTGAACAATCGTAAAATTAAATCAAACGACTTTCTGGATGCTGAACCGTTTCTCTCCCGCCCACGGACACCTTCCACTCGTCCCTAGGGAGGGGATGATGAACGAGCTTTGTATGTGTTTATTCCCTCACTGGTCTCTCTGACCATCCCTGCATCTCCACAACCAGGAGGGATTGACTGCTCCTACTGTGTGCCCGGCCCTGTGCTTAGTGCCAATAATCTGGGGGTGAATGGGCAAACACCAGTCCTTCCTCATGGGTCCACTGACCAGGGAGCAGCACGTGGCAGTGAACAATCAGTTCATGGCCAGAAACATTCCATCTTCTCCTGAGAGTCTTCCCTCCCACGTCTCTTCAATGAGCCCACCCTGACCACCCCACTTAAAACTGTAGTCCCCCAGTTCTTCCAACCCCCCTTTCTGCTCTTACCATCTTCAAACATACTGTATAATTTATTTATTCATTGTTCTTATTGTTTGTTGTCTGTAATACACACACACACACACACACACACACACACACACACACACACACACACACACATACAAAGTCTAAGCTCAATCAGCTAGGACTTTGTTGTGATTTTGATCCACCACTGGCATCTGCAATGATCCCTGGCACATAGCAGGTATTCAGTAAATATTTGTTGAATGAATGAATGATCATCGACCTAGTCACCATCATCATCACCCATCAGAACTGTGACAGTCCCGGGACCAGTGCCTGAGGTCAGCCCCAAAGTCGGCATTCCCTTTCTCAATTGTCACTGCAGGGTCAGTGCTAGAAGGTGGTTGCAGCTCCAGGAGGGAGGGGACTGCTGAAGAGGTGGCTTTAGGGCTTGAGAGGCAATTGGAGGGGAGTGTTAGTTTGGAGGAAGAGGGGTGAGTTTCAAAGAGTGCACCCGAGGGAGCGGTGGGGGAGCTGTGAACACGTGTGTAGCTTGATGGTGGGATGGGTCCAGGGAGGTGCGAGGTCTAAACAAGGCCCAGCTTGGGTCCAGGCCAGGCCAGAGGTGGGGCCAGGAGAGCCAGCAGGAAACCCTGTGCCCCTGTGGTGTCCTCACTCACCCTGTGCCAGAACGTCGGGTAAAGGTGTTGCTGAAGCACGGCCTCCATACCCCACTCACCAAACTGAGACTCAAGGACAGAGTTTTGGGCGAAGTAGAAAAGGCAGCTTTATTTTTTTTTTGCCAGGCAAAGGAGGTCACAGTGGGCTAATACCTCTAATTGTGAGCCTGCTGGGGAGAGAAGGCAGAGGATTTTATAGTAAAAGTGCAGGAGCTGAAGGGGCAGAGCTAGTTTCCATGGAGTAACAGGGTAACAAACTGTCACAAAGTTGTCCTTGTTTTTGCAGACGCAGTGGTCCCCTTCCCTCTGCTGGGTATGAAGTTCACCTCCAGCTTTGGGACTCTCTTAATATTCTTGTACCTGGAACAAAGAATGCATAGAAAGGGGCTCCATGGAAAAGAGCTCTAGAGCAATACTTGCACAGTTTAAAGTCAGGTTGATAAATGCTTTAAGCCTTTCAAGCAGGCTGAGGCCTGCAGCTCCAACAACAGGATACAAGGAAACCACAAGGGGTCAAGAGGAGGGCACTGGGGACAGGAGCAGGGCGCTGGGGTCAGGAGCAGGGCGCTGGGGGTAAAAGCAGGGCACTGAGCATGATCCCTGCAAGCAGCACCACTACAGGCGGTTGGGTAGACCACCCAAGCCTCCCTTTTATCCAGCAAAAGCATGAGAAAAGCCCTCTAAACTATTACAGTTAAGCAGTTAACAAACACTGTTACAGATACTGGATGGTCACCGATGAGAGTAGGGTCCTGCTCGGTTACAAAGGACTGCCCCCAATCCTACACAGGGTCTGTGGCTCTGGCACAACCCTTCTTCCTGCCCCTCCCCTCCCTTTCTCTCACCTGCCTCACTTGACCCTGGTCTGGTCTTGAGAGCCAACTGAGGGCAGTGGGTGGATCACCTACCTTCAGACTCCCAAACTGTTCAGAGCAGCCAGGCCTTTGGGAAACCCTGGTCTACCCGACACTGCACCCAAGGGGAAGCCGAGGCCCAGAAAGGGCGAGGGGAACCTGGGTTGTTTTCCTCCCTTCCACCTTTCCTGCCTCTCAAGAGAGGACAGGCCCTGGATAAGAGGCCAGGAGGCCTAGACACTCTTCCTACTGCCTACCCCCTGTCCCCTTTCCCCTGTGCCATTGGGCAAGTCACGATGCTACCTCAACTTCCCCATCTCGAAACTGAGCCCAAGAGGCCACGTCTTCCTTGCTTTGAGCCTGCACAAAGCTGCATGATCCAACTCCTGCTCACACTGGACGATAACACATCTTTTGAACTGAACAGAACAAACCTCCTGTTTCTCCTTTGCTGGAGGGGTGGGGAACTCAAGAGTTATTGAGAAGCTCCTGCATGCCAGGCTCATTCCTGTATGTTCTCTTACCCAGTACTCCCAACAGTCCTGGGATGGTCTCCCATTTTACAGATAGAGAAACTGGGGCTCAGGGATATGAAGCAACTTACTCAACAACCCAAAGCCAGCAGGTGGCAGGATGGAGTGAGACTGAGCTTACTGTCCTCTGCATCCACTGCCTCTGATCTCCTGTTCCCACCTCCATCCCTGCTTGGGGGACAGGCTGCCTCCTTTCCTGCACCCCTCGAGCAAAAGTGAAGGAGTTTAACACTTTCCCAACAGGCTCACCTTGGCTCAGTCAACCCCTTGCTGTGGTGAGCATTTCCTTCCTCTGACTGCGTCCCCAGGGCTTGCAGAGTCTTTGCAAACAGAACTTAGAAATCTGTAACTTAGGATTTACTTGCTTTGAACTCCATTCATTCATCTGATCAACACTGCCAAGGTGCATCCTATGAGGGAGACACCATACTCTGCCCTCCCGCCCAGGGTCTCCCCCAAATTGGTGGGTGGCCCTGATTTAGAGACAAAAGGGAAGGAAGGAGCCCCAATTTGAGAGTTTCAATCCTGCCTCCAACAGGACATTGCTGAAATGGCGTAGGCTTCATGCTAAAAGCAGGACCCTGATTACTAGGAAAACACCGCAGATCTGCCTTGATCTTCAACCCTCTGACAGTCACTCCCCTGGCCTCTGCTCTAGCTTACAGCTGCTGCCCCAGGACTGGACAGTTCTGGAGCCAGGAAAGAACTTGACCCCTTGTGGCTTGGGCTGGAGGGGCCATTTGGTGCAGTGGCTACATGCTTGGGCTTGGAGCCAGCTGGACCCACACTCAAGTCACAGTGGTGCCATTTGCTGAGTGCTCTCAGATGAAGTATTTATTTTATACAGTATTTATATTATACAGTAAAATTTCCTTTTTGGCATCCAATTTGATGAATTTTAGCACATGTGTAAATTTACGTAACCACCCCTACCGTCAGGATACAAAACAATTTCACAACCTCAGTAACATCCCTCACGCTATTGCCTCATAGTCACACCCTCTCCCCAACCCTAGCCTCTAGCAACAACTGATCTGTTCTCCATCACTATAATTTTGTCTTCTCAAGAACGTCATACAAAAGAAACCATACAGTAACGTTTGAAACTGGATTTTTTCACTCAGTATAATGCCTTTGAGAGTCATCCAAGTTGTTGCATGGATAAATAATGCATTCCATTTTACAGCTGAGTAGTATTCCATTGTGTGGATGGACCAACATTTGTTTATCCAGTCAAACAAACATTTGAACTGAACGACATCTGAGTTGTTCTCTCTGATGATTATGAACGGAGCTGCTGTGAACATTCCTGGGGAGTGGAAGGATTCATCAAGAGTGGAATTTCTGGATCTTATGATGAGTACACAGTTAATGTTTAAGAAACTACCAAAGTGTTTTCCACCATACTGTTTTGCATTTCTGTCAGCGAATGTGTGAGTTGTTCATACATCCTTTCCAGTTGTTCCACATCTTTGTCAACACTTACAATTGTCAGTATTTTTATTTTAATCATTCTAATAGGTAGGCAGTGGTATCTCACTGTGGCTTTAATTTGCATTTCCCTTATGGCTAATGGGACAGAACAGCTTTTCATGTGCTTTTAATCCACCTGTATATCCTCTTTGGTGTCTGTTCAAGTCTTTTGTCCATTTTCTAATTGTGTTTCCTTTTTTTTAAATCCTTTTTTAAAGTGGTGAAGGGGCACCTATTTTTACAATTTTATTTATTTTTATTATTTTTTTTAGGAGAGGAGGTAGTTAGGCTTATTTATTTATTTATGTTTAGAAGGAGTACTGGGGATTGAACCCAGGGCCCCGTGCATGCTAAGCATGCACTCTACCACTTAAGCTATACCCTCCCCCTACTAACTGTGTTTTCTACTGTTGAGTTTTGTGAGTTTTTCATGTATTCTAGATACAGATCTTTTGTTGGCTATGTGACTTGAGATATTTTCTTCCAGTCTGTGGCCTGTCTTTTCATTCTTTTAAGAATGCTTCTTGTATAGCAATTTTTTCATTTTGATAAACTCATTTATCACCTTTTTATTTTATAGATCATGATATGGTGCCATGTGTAAAAACACTCTGCCTAAACCCAAGGCATGAAGATTTTCTCCTATGTTTTCTTTTAAAAGTTGCATGCCATATGATCCAGCAATTTGAAAAGACACATACACCCCAATGTTCATAGCAGCACTATTTACAATAGCCAGGACATGGAAGCAGCCTAAATGTCCATCAACAGATGACTGGATAAAGAAGTTGTGGTATATTTATACAATGGAATATTACTTAGCCATAAAAAAGAATAAAATAATGCTATTTGCAGTAACAAGGATGGACCTGAAGATCGTCATTCTAAGTGAAGTAAGCCAAAAAGAGAAAGAAAAATATCACTCATATGTGAAATCCAAAAGAAAAAAAGAAAGAAAGAAAAAAGAGGACACAAATAAACTTACCTACAAAACAGAAACAGATTCACATAGGAAACAATCTTATGGTTATGGAAGGGATAAATTTGGGTGTTTGAGATTTGCAAATGTTAACCACTATATATAAAAATAGATTAAAAAACAAATTGCTTCTGTATAGCATCAGGAACTATATTCAATATCTTGTAATAACCTTTAATGAAAAAGAATATGAAAACAAATATATGTTTATATGCATGACTGAGACATTATGCTGTACACCAAAAACTGACACATTGTAACTGACTATGCTTCAATTTTTTTTAAAGTTACATGATTTATTTTACATTTAGATCCATGCTCCATCTTGAGTTAATTTTCTATAAAGTGTGACATTTAGATGGAGGTTTACTTTTTTGCACATGGATGTCTGTGTATTCCAGCATCATTTGTTGAAAAGACTCAGGCAAAGTCTTTAATCTCTTTAAGCCTCAGGCTCCTCCTCTGTAGGATGGGGTTGGTAACAATAGCATCTGCTTCACAGGGTACCTATGTCTTAATTGTCCCCTATTCCCTCCTGACTAGTAAAGAAACCTGGTTCTGGATATGTTAGGATTTTTTATGTTTTTCACGCTGTTTACTTCACAATTTCACAGTAAGTCTATGATGAATAAAAGATGGTGTTTATTAACAAGTTCCTGGTATGCAGTAGATGTGCAAAATATAGGAAGTGGCTGTAGCCAGACAGCCTAGGTTCAAATCCCAGCTCTGCTAATCTCTGGCTGTGTGACTTTAGGGAAGCTAAAGGGCCTCAGTTCGCTCACGTGCAGAATAGGAATGAGGACAGTAGCACCTACGTAGAGTGTCTGCGATAGGGCCGGGCACCCAGTGTGGATGACACGTGCTCAGGGTCAATTAGAGTTTCCAGACCGTCCTACCTGTGGCCAGTCCCCTTGGAAGCCAAACTCATTTCCTGCCCACATTTGAGTAATGCAAACACTTATGAAAAAAAGTGTAAGGAAAAAAGGGTTTAAATTTGTACGTGCAGGATGAAACTAGTTAAATACACAAACGGGTACGAACACGTACACGTGTCTGCGCATGCGCCCACAGGCACGCACACGGGCAGCAGCTGGCCGCCTGGGCACTGCGCGGAAGGATAACCAGCTGTGACTATGTAAATAACTCCCTGCTGCTGCGGCTCATCTGCGTGGGGTTGCCAGGAGAGAAGCAGCTAATCACGAATCAGCGCACCTGCCCCTGTGACTTAATTGGGGGGTGGGTGGCAGAGACGTGGGCGGAGCGGGGAAGGCAGGATGGGGAGAAAAGCAGAGGAGGGAGCGTGTGTGAAGTGTCCGCATCTGGGTGCCTGAGGCAGGCCCTCCTTCTTTGAGGTGTCCCCAGTGAATTTGGAGGTGACCTTACTGTTTTTAAGTCAGACCATCCAAATGAAGCCTCCACATTTGGTGAAAACCTTCAGAGCCATTTTCATCCACTGGGGTAACAGACAGAAATTTAATTTGATTTATAGTGAGACATAAAGGGAAACTTGCAATATGCCATAATACAGTGATCACCTCTGAGCAGTGGGATTATGCGTAATCACTACTTTCTTCCTTACATCTTTTGGGTGTTTTCCTCAAGATTCTTTCAGAATCATCTCCAAGCAAACGATATTAGTTAAAAGCCTGCTCTGCTGGGTTTCTTCCACGAAGTCACGTGCTCATCCTCAGCAGGCAATCAGAAACAGGTGTGGTGGGTTTATATTACCCGTGCTCTTGTACCTGCTGTCTCATTAAACCTCACCATGACCAGGGTGTGGTAGGGATTATTATCTTGCAGCTCTATCTTAAGGATGAGGAGCCTGAGGCTCCGAGGGGATGAGACCATGTCCGGTCACATCAACAGCAACAGAGCCAGCACTGGACCTTGGGTCAGAGTGACACTGGTGCCTCCCTTGCTACCAGAGGCCATCTGCAGCCACCGTCACCTTTATGTTCTCATGTGTCCTAAGAAGTAGGTGTCGTGGGGACTGGGATCCCCGTTATGCAGACAGGAAAACTGAGATAAGACAGCATGGGTGATCTGTCCAAGGTCCTGCAGCTTGTTTGCTTCTGGGCTTATCCTAGAGCACAGAACTCCAGCTCTTCAGCTGAAGATGCGTGCACTGAAGATGCATGTGATTCTTCAATTGGCACTGCCCAGAGACTCTAAATAGAATCCCTTTTTGCCACAGATACTTCAGTATTATGGGATCTGTTGTATCATAAAGCCAAAGGGACAGAGTGGTTTGCACTATAGCCTGGAGTTACTGCAGAGACTTCTCTTCCTAGGTTCCCACTCAAAACTGGCAACTTTATAGATGATCTTGCTGTTGGGTGGAAGTGGATCCGTGTGATGCTTTGTGAAATGTCAAGACAGCCAAGACTGCATTATGAGCCAGAGCAGATTTGCCATACCCTTACGCAAGATTCTGACAGTATACTGTTGGCCCTGCCAGGTCAAAGAAAACTGCTTCTGGTTGTCCTTCCAAAACTGGGATAGAGAAAAAGGCATCAGCCAAGTCTATCATTGTATTGCAATTGCCAGAGGCCATGTCAATCTGCTCCAGCAAAAATAATACATCTGGGAAAACAGCTGCAGTTGGAGTAACTACCTGACTACATTTATAACAATGCACAGTCATTCTCCAAGATCCATCTAACTTCTGAACCAGATAATCACTCCTCCCACTCCTCCACTCCTATATTGTCCCTCCCCCCTCTACTGGTAAGCACTAATTTGTTCTCTGTATCTGTGAGTCTACTTCTTTTTGTTATATTCACTAGTTTGTTGCATTTTTTATTCTGCATTTAATGACATTACACAATATTTGTCTCTCTCTGTCTGACTCATTTCACTTAGCATAATGCCCTCCAAGTCCATCCATGTTGCTGCAAATGGCAAAATTTTGTTTTTTTATGGCTGAGTAGTATTCCATTGTATACACATACTACATCTTCTTTACCCATTTATCTTTTGATGGACACTTAGGTAGTTTCCATATCTTGGCAATTGTAAATAACACTGCTATGACCATTGGAGTGCATGTATCTTTTTGAATGAAGGTTTCTGGGGTGTTTTTGATGATGGCGTTAATCTTTGCAGTCTGCACCACCACCACCCTGCCCCCTACAGGGAACATTATCACTTAGGGCTTACTAACTTTCTAGGGAGGGAACGTTCCAGGATTTCTTCTTAACCCTTCCTGGGCCACAGAGCCAAAGTGGGAATCCTACCAGTTGCAATATATGTCCATTCCAATGACATTTTCAGAAATTAGGGAAATAACAGACTTGGCCCATTGTGAGATGAACTTGAAGTAAGACCCCATCTATCACCTGGCCATTGTAGATCCCCACACTGACTAGTAGACCACAGTGGCATGTTGTCTCCGGGATTTAGCATCAATTCATAGTCAGTATCTGAAAATCTGTAAAAGGTCTGCATCATTCCTTTTCTCCAGGGCACAGTCACTCCAGTATATTGATTGGCAAGCTATGCCCTGTGTGCCAAGTCTGGCCCACGGCCCATCTTTATATGGCCCATGAGCTAAAAATAGGTTTTATATTTTTAAATGGTTGTTTAATAAAATACCATCTTTTCTGGTCTATATCCTGGGGCCTGTTCCAGTCCCAGTAATGTATCAGTCGGGATCTAGACAGAAAATAGGATCATGTAATTTTATCAGGAAAAGCTAACATAAAGAATCATTGGCTAGTAATGGGATTAACTACTAAGAAGAGAACTACGAATTAAACAGAAATGCCCATCTATGGAGTCGAGGCAGAGTGCTCAGGAATAAACAAATTTGAAAGAACCACTCCCCCTCAGTGCTGTGATACAGACATCATTGGAGAGGGTGTGACTGGAGTCACTGAAGTTTGGTGAAGAGTTTTTGAGGCCCCAATGCAGGGTGGAATCAACTCGCCAGGCATCTGCTCTCTGCTCTCTGAGGTGCCACCAAACCTCGCTGAGAAACCCACCCTCTCTGCAAGAGGGGCATAAAGACAGAACGGACAGGGCTGTTGTAAGGATTCAGCAGTTCCATACATGGGAAAGGCTTCGAGCAAATGGTGTTTCTTGGAGTGTAGTGAGCCCTCGATAAATGTTAGTTATCACTGCTGTCATCATCATCGCCGTCATCACCTTTATCACCCCAATCCCCATGGGGAGAAAACTGAGCCTGGGAGAAGCGACCTGCCTAAGGCCACTCCAGGACACAGCAATGCTGGACTCTAAGCCCCAGCCTATCTGGTGCCAAAAACCATGCTCTTTTCATTTGTACCAGCAAGAAGCCCTTGGTCCAGTCTCTGCATAGATAAACAGGGAATCTGTGGTCCAGAGGGTGGAAGGAATGTGCCTGGAGTTACATAGCAAGAGGGGCCAGAATTGAGCCCAGGTCCCCCTCTCAGCAGAAGCCTGGAAGCGACAGCAATCCTGCTCACCTGTGAGACTCTGGACCCACTGGGCTAACATCGCCCACAACTCCTGCTCCCCCCTCTCCTCCTTGTCTAATGTTGATTTAACCTGTGGTTTTATGGGTAATCATCTCGTAGTAAATCTCCGTTTTAATCTCCCACTGGGCCACCCAGGCCGTCTTTTTATTCCAGAATAAAACCGCGCAGGCACTTTGTGCCACACCATGGCCAGCGCGGGCAGCTCGGCCGTGGGAGGGGAGGCCACAGACCCTGAAGGAGCCTTGAGGCCCTGGAGACAAAGAGAGGTCTGAGAAGAATTCCCAGACTGTGGATGTGTGGGCGTGATTTGTGCAAGACACAAAAGCTGTAATAAAATCTGTTTTGGTTCCAAAGCTCTAGGTGAGATTTTAAAGGAAAGGATCAGCTTAGGGATCTGAGCTCAGAGACAAGAGCTCTTGACTGAAGTCCCTGCACTGCTGCTTCTGTGCTGTGCTATCTGAGGCTAGCCAGGCCCTCTCTGGGCCTCCTGGAACCTGGGGAGAGGGGTTTGGGAACTGTCACTCAGGGGTGACCCACCCACTCAGAGTAGTGAGAAAGGCTAAGAGTCAGCTCAGAAGGAAGCTCCTTCACCACCTCTGAGGAGCCGTGGGGGGTCGGTCCTGCCCCCCCCCACCCCACCCCCAGCTTCCTCTCTCCCTGGCTGAAGACAAAGAGCACTGGACAGGGAGTCAGGAAACCTGAGGCCTGTCAACCAAAAAAATGCAGAAGGCCGCAAATAAGAAAAGAGTTTATCTGGGCTCTTAAGAACTGTAATTTGGAAAACAGAGATTCAGTTAAATCTGAAAGAGTGTTCTGGGGAAGACAAAGAGTTAAGGGCTTATTAAGGAAAATGCCACAAGGCTGTACTCTGACACAAGAAAAGAAATACCTGTCTTTCAGTGATGGCTGGCACGGTTGATTCAGGGTAAGGGCCCCATAATTATCCTGAGTTTCCTGCAGATGTTCTGGAGGTCTTCTGTCTTCGTTAGGACCATAAAGTGTTCAAAAGGCCAGATTCCATCCAGGCTGAGACGTGCATAAGTCACCGGTCCTCAGTGGCCTCCCGGCTCCATTTTAGAGATTTCTCTTAGCAATACTGACTGCATTTTGATTTTCCTTTCACAGGCC
Source organism: Camelus bactrianus (assembly GCF_048773025.1). NCBI lineage: Eukaryota > Metazoa > Chordata > Mammalia > Artiodactyla > Camelidae > Camelus > Camelus bactrianus. Next base: position 59,189,941 of record NC_133551.1, read on the forward strand.
TCAGCCCAGCCTGTACAACGATTTGCTGTGTGACCTCTCTGGGGCCTGCGATATTGTGATTCAAAAGAAATATGTATTTGGTCTTCACCCACTGTTGCTGGCGCAGTTCCTAAAACCCTTGGAATTTCCTAAGCATTGAGAGCAGTAAAGGTGTCTTTTGTTGTATGAATGAGGTGACTTTGGAAAGCACCTAGATTGACCTCAGGATGGGGACTCGTTGCCAGGGGAACAAACCCAATGATTGAAGAGTTAGAACTTTCAGTCCCTCCCCTCGTCCATTCCCCCCAAACTCCAGGGAGGGGAGAGAGGTTAGAAATTCAGTTCAATCGCCAATGGCCAACAATTTAATCAATTGTTCCTATGTAATGAAGCCTCTTCCCACATGCCTCGCCCTAGGCGTCTCTTCCATCTGGATGTTCCCGAGTTACATCCTTTTATAATGAATCAGTAATCTAGGAAGTAAAATGTTTGTCTGGATCCTGTGAGCCGTTCTAGCAAATTAATCAAACCTGGGGAGGGGTCTTGGGACTCTCCCATCTATAGGTGGTTGGTCAGGAGCACAGACGACAACCCGGACTTGCATCTGAAGTGAGAGGGGCAGGGAGTCAGTCTCACAGGACTGACCCCTCGACCTGTGGGATCTGACACTATTTCCAGGTAGGTAGTGTCAGCATTGAGTTAATTGCTTGGTGGTGTGGGAAAAGCACTCACATTGGATGTCTCATCTGGAAAATGAGGACCTGCTGGACCCCAGTGTTCTTTCCAGTGATGCGGGTTCTGGGATCTGCTGCAGGCTGGTCCACTCAGTGGGAGGAAGGTGTGGGGACTGGACAGGACCTCTCTGCCCAGCTGCCTGTCCCCTCCACTCCCTCATCCCTGGGGGCACCATGTGGTACCGTCCTCATTCCCACTCCCCAGATGCAATGGAAGTATTTCAGCGCGGCTCAGTCGGATGCAGAGAGCTGAGTCTCTCCCTCCAGATGGTGATGTCCTCTCCTGCGCCACACCCGAATCTCAGACGTGTTCGAGATGAAAACCAGAAGCTCTAACTGCACCTTCCCGTAGCTGTCGTCCTGCACCCTGTGCTTCATAAAGTGGTGCCAGAGAAGAATCGGAAGCAGGTCTGGAAGAGCTCTCTGCACGCCCACCACAGCCTTACTCGCGACAGCTGAACCGCGGAAGCAGCCCAACTGGCCACCGGCAGATGAACAGATGAGCAAAATGTGGTCTGTACATACGATAGGATATACCAGTCAGCCTTAAAAAGGGAGGAAATTCTGACACATGCTACAACATGGATGAGCCTTGAGGACATTATGCCAAGAGACATAAGCCAGTCACAGAAAGACAAATACTGTTTGATTCCACTTAGATGAGGTACTTAGAGTAGTCAAAATCATAGAGACAGAAAGTGGAACGGGGGGGTCACCAGCCGCTGTGGGGAGGGAGGAAAGGGAGATGTTTAATGGGCATAGGTTTTCAGTAATACAAGATAAAGAGTTATGAGGGTGGTGGTGGTTGCACAACATTAAAAAAATGAATTAATATCACTGAACTATACACTTAAAAATGATTAAGATGGTCCATTTTATGTTATGTGTATTTTACCACAATAAAAAGAATTCAAAGATTGAAAAAACAGTACCAAATAACAACTCTGCTTAGTGCACACTGACCACCTAAGGACTGGGCACTGCTTTAAGCAATTCATCTGCAGGAATTTATTTACTGCTCACAACAAGCCTATGAGAAAGAAATTATTAGGCACATTTTACAGATGAGGAAACCGAGGCAGAAAGAAGGTAGGTAATTTATTGAAGGTCACGTGGCTGGTAATAGTCAAGCAGAACTGGACTAGACATTCAGGCTCTCGAATCCTCATAATGGCCCACATGACAGGCCTGTTAGCCCCAATTTCCTGGACTTTTCATGGATTAGCCCAACAAGACCCCAGAGGAAGGCTCGGGAGAAGGTGGGAGTGAATAGATGTTGATTCCACAGGAGGACGAGGACTGCCCCCCATCAGCCCCTTCCCCACAGTCCCCAGAGCCTCCCAGGACATCCCTAGGGAGAGTGAACCACACTCAGCCCGGCTTCATGGAGCCCCCATCCTGCAGGGCAGGGAGCAGAAAGCACCTGGCACTGGGGAGTCTGGTGGCTGCTAGGCTCACCCATGGGTGGGAAAGTGGGTTCTGCATCAAGTAGGGCTGGACCAGGAGCAGCGTGGAGACTCCATGACCCCAGAGAAGGAAAGTCACTGAGAGACTCAGAGACCTCCTGCTCTTAGTAAAGGGAGAGGCCAGAGCTTTCTGGGTAAGAGAAAGTTCTGGAGATCAATCCCTTTCCAGAAGGCTGGAGGCAGCTCTGGCTGAGCCCAGGGAAGGCAGATGTCAGCTCTTTATCTTGCCTCTCATCCTCAAGAAGGTCATCAACCCAGATGCTAGTCACCACCGCCTTCGAGAAGTGACCGCAGCAGGAAACCGCTTCCTTCCCTGTGCCCGGCCATCCCCACCCTCGCTCCAACCCAGACCTCCCCAACCTGCTCTGCAGGTCATTACTATCTTAAAAAAAAATCAAAACACACAGAGCTGATTTCAGAGCTGTCATGGGATAAGAAAAGGTGGGGCTGAGTTCAGTCTCGGTCACTTTCTAGTGTAATGAACTTGTGGCTTCAAACAATTCACGTCCCACCTCTGAGCCTTCGTTCCTTTGGCTGTGAATGGGAATAATGATCCGACCTCATAGGCCATGCGAGGACTGAATGTGATCACAGCCAGCAGGGGTTGACACACTGATCACCTCCTTGCTCTTGATGGAATGTCTTTTCATGACCTGGCAAGGGAGGAGTTACCAGCTGGTGAAAAGGGACAAGGAAACATTTAAGAGTGAAACATTCAGCACGCCTCAACTTGGAAAAACCAAGCCTCCCCCCCAGGTTCAGGCCAGGACCCTCTTGCCGGGTCCTGGCTCTCTGCCCCCTTCTCCCCACAGTCAGGGGTTTCTGCTTTGCTTCTGCACCTGGACCAGAGCCAGACAGATACCTGGAGCCCCGCCAGCCACTGAGCCACTGCCCAGAGAAGGGCCAGGTGCCCAGGCAGTGGGAAGGAGCCGGGAGAGAGGCCAGAAGCCAGCGGGGAAGGTGGTGTGCACGGGCGTGTGTGTGTCTGTGTGTGTGCATGCGTGCACATGTGTGCACATGAGACAGAGACAGAGGCAGAACGATGGAAAAGGGAAAGTAACAGAGAAGAAAGAGAAATCCGCACAGACAGAGATGGAGTGAGAAAGAGACAAAGAAGGAAAATAAACTGTGAATCCCTGTCTTGGCCTCGGGTCCCCCTCCTCCCTGACCTCCTTTCTGCCCCAGCCTCACTCCACCTCCCACTGCACCCCCACCCCCCAGCTCTGGTAGAAATTCTCAGTCTGTGGCAGCTGTTGGCATTATTATTCCCTGCCCCCCCTCCACTTTCACCCCTTCACCCTGGTGCAGGCTCCCTCTCATCTCTGTCCTTTCCTCCCCCGTCCTCTGCCTGAAGTGTCCCCCCACCCTGCCTGTCCCCATCCATCTGGCTCACTGCTCACTTCCTCTGATTCAAGACCTTCAGGGGCCCCCCCTGCAAGGTTGTAACCTGGCACTCAAGGCTCTGCCTCTTGGCCCCACCAGCCACCGCCTGCACTGCTGCCGCAGTTTCTACCACTTCCCTTCACCACTGGTGACCTGTGCGCCAGGCAAACCAAGCTTGTCCTCCAAGGATCCCTGACGGAGATGCCCCACTGCCAGCCCTTTGCTCAGACTGTCCCTGGGGCTGAGCGTGCCCTTGTGTTTATCTCCACATCTCCATATCCCACCCCAACGGCAAGACCCAGCTTGAGTCTGCTCTGATTTCTTTTTTTTTTTTTTAAGTGGAGGTACCGGGGATTGAACCCAGGACCTTGTGCCTGCTAAGCAAGCATGCGCTCTACCACTGAGTCTGCTCTGAGTTCTTACTTTACTCCTGAACTCTGGGTAAGAATTCTTCCTGTTTCCCCATCACAACTTCCAGGACAGTTCCCTGGTCTTTCCTCCTTTATAGCACTCATCACATCTATTCAAATGCTCAGTTTACACACACACTAGGGTCTCTGCTTCAAATACCCTTTGACCAAGAAGTGGACACTATGCCCCCTCCCCTCCAGTGTGGGCTGGCCTGGCCTTGCTTTGACCACTTGAATTTGGTGGAGGTGACATTGTGCCAGCTCTGAGCCAAGCCTTTAAGGGTCTGACAGTCTTTGCCTTGGTCTCTCGGAGCCCTGAGCCTCCATGAAAGAACTCCATCTCTCAGGAAGCTGCCATCCTGTGAGGAAGCCCAGGGCACGCGGAGGGCTTCTGGAGGAGGAGATGCCGCCAAGACGGAGAAAGAGCCTGGAGCACCGGGAGGCCAGAACTGAAGTGAAGGCAGGAAGAGGCCATCTCAGAAGCATTGTCCCCCACCCTGAGGTCACCCCAGGCGGTCCCGCTGAGCCCTTCCCAAATGCCTGACTCACCAAATGTGAGCAAAATAAAACGGTTGCTTTAAGCCTCCAAGTTTTGTGGTGGTTGGTTGCGCAGCAATAAATGGCTAGAGCAAAATCACCATCCCCACCCAAGCAGACCTCGGCTCCTTCTCATCCTTGCCATTCTCGGCCCCAACGCCACCGCCTCAGAGAAGCCCTCCTTGACCTCCAGGTGGGGTCAGACGCAGGGCTCTTCATCGCAGTCTGTGCTCCTCCATCACCGTGTGCGGTCGCCCACATGTCCCATGGGTGTTGAATCTCCACCGTCTCCCCTCTGGACCAAGCTCCCCTGCTGCGCTGCCAGCCCAGCACATATCAGGGCTCAGTCAACACCTGGGAAGGGAGTGAGCCCGTCCATCTGAAAGGTGGTGCTGCCTGTCCCAGCCCCACATGCTGGGGCGGGGTTGAGGGGGCAGTTTGGCGACCCCTGCCCACTTCCCAGCACCAGGCCCTATTTCCTTCTGACGACAGGTTGGATCCAAGGGGCTTGGTCACTCTGTCAGCCCTGAGGCCTGGTCCCTGGCTCTCTATCTGCATGAAGCCCCTGGAGGTAGCCTTCCCTGGGGAGGTGACTGGGAATACTGGAGGGTATGGGAGGGAGATGCCCAGAGCCAGGCCAGGGAGACACCAGCATTAACCTCGGGCTGCCCTCCCCTCACAGCACCCAATACCTGGCAACCCATCTCGGCACCGCCCCTAGGAAGCCTCTGCGGCTCCTTTGTAACCACCAGCAGCTTCTCTGTCCAGTGTCCACCTGTGGGCCTGAGGTCATCCCAGGGCAGCCTTTGAGTCTTGAGTTATCCTTTATTTGTTGTGCTCCCTACGCTGTGCATTGGTTCTACAACAGCCCCATTTTACTAATAAGGAAACCGAGGGTCAGAGAGGCTGAGCAACTTGCCCAGGGTCACACAGGAAGTGGGAGAGGCAGGACTTGTGCTTTGATTCTCTGAGTCCAGTGCTTTCCCCACTACATCTGGACAAGGGGACTCAGGGCCCCCGTCGGATCTGCAACACATTCCTTCCCTGAGAATCAGCTGAGAGCTTCCTGCCTGCCAAAAACTGATTTCTCCTCCCTTGGAACTTGAAACCCTCAGGTCTGAGACCCAGATCCCCATGTTGGTATCAGCAACAAAATATAGCTGGGAGGAGTGAGCAAGTCAGAGAGAGAGAAATCAATGGATTAACTGAAAAATCGCTACAGAGATATCGAGCAGCCTTTATGAAACACAGACACCAGGCTCACACACACATAAACACACACACACTCTCTCACATGAGAGCAAAGAGAGAAACGTACACCATGTGAGACATGGGATGTGTGGCAATGAGGGAATAGATATAAAGAGGAAGGAGAAGGGGGAAGAGAAAGAGGGAAAAGCAGATTCAGGCAAGGAAGGAAAAACAAAGAATAAGAAATACCCAGAGGAAGATAAAGATAGAAATAGAAACAGGTTGAAAGGTACAGAAACACACAAACGTGTACACAAAGACACAGTTGCCGGTGAAGAGAGAGCACAATTGTGAGAGGATGTGAAACTTAGAAAGAGACAGAGGCTGAGAGAGACTAGAGACACACAGTCAGGTACAGGTGGACAGACAGACAACCATACAGAGAGACAGAGGCGAGTCACAATAGATGCAAGCAGAGGGATAGAGAACCGGATCAGAGAGACAGGAAAGGCCATAGTGAGACCGAGGAGAGATGGAGAAGAGGATAATAAACAGAAAGAGAGAGCGCGATGGGGAGAGGCTGGGGGAGAAAGCTGGAGGGGAGGGAGCTGGAGGGAGGCAGGAACTAGCAGCACCCAGAGCATCAGATGCTCGGAGCTCACCCCCTCTTCTCCCTGGCCCGCACTCCCCTTTCCTCCACCGCCTCCTGACTTGGTTCCCAGGGGCCTGAAATGTCAGCAGGAGTGGAGACCTTAACCCTCCCAGGTCCAGCCACCTAGACGTGCTCTCCTCCGGCCCTGAGCCCTTACAACAAATTGTGTCATGGGATCATCTGCATTGAGCAGGGCTTTCTGCTTCCCTCTTCACCTTGAACTAGACTCAGCATTTGCTCCCCAAGCCCAGGGCTCAGGGCCACTTGGTTCTCCCTGCTGGTTTCTGGACCACAAGGACTGGACATGGGCACAACCCCCCAGCAGCAAACCTCTGCCAGGCGCCTACAGTGGGCAAGACGACCCAGGGGCCGCCCACCTGGGAGACTGGCAGCCCAGCACATATGCCCCTCGCTGGCTGCGTGACTGTGATTTCACCTGACCTCTCAAAGCCTCAATGTCCACCTCTGTGAAATGGGGATAAGGGCCTAACGAGAAAGTCTGAGGTGGGTGCTGGGGAAGCACCTGACACAAAATCTGGCATAAATAGCTGCTCAATAAGCACTGGCTTTCTCTCATTGGGAAATAGAGATAAAGGCAGAAAGGGAGGCATAGCCAACAAGAGTGAGGGGGTCCTGGGAAGGGAGAGGTCATTCTAGTTAGGTGAAGGTAGACTTTGATGGCATTTGAGCCAGGCCTTGGAGTATAGGAAGTATTTAAAAGCGAGAGACAGAGATGAGTTGGGAGCAGTGAGCATACACCTTCTAAGGAGGGTGGATGCTGATAAACTTCACTCTCCTGACCACCTGGCTAGGTTTGGATCTACACAGGTTGGGTAGGAGCACAGAGCTGGATTGCTCTGCAGGAGTAAGAGAGAAGAACTGAGAGCTCCCAGAGGCCACCACTGAAGGAAAGTGAGGGAAGGGAACAGCGATGGGAGGGGAATGCCACCATTGTCACAAATCAGGTCACTGAGTGTGAAATTGGCAGACTTGAGCCAATGAGTCCTAGATCTGAGAAAGACAAAAAGACCCCCAGAAGCTAGCTTAAATTTTAAAATTATATACAAATGTACATTTTCTTAGAAAGAAGATGTCTAGTTTTTATCAGATTCTCAAAGGGGTCTGTATTAGTCAGGACAGGCCAGAATCATGCTTAGTAACAAACAGCCCCAAAATTCTCTGGCTGGGAGTTTATCTCTATCTCTTTATCTCTCACAAACTCCACTGTGGAGCAGGTGACTCTCCAGGGCTACCGTCCCGAGGTGTTTGGGCTGTGATCTAGGCTGCTTTGAGCTTATAACCTTACCATCTCAACATGCTGCTTCCAGGATCTTCAACCAAGAAGAAAGAGCTAGAACATCTTCCAGGGGCTTCTTACTGCTGCAGCCCGGATATGACACACATCACTTCCACTCTCTGTTCCTTGGCTACAACTAGTCACATGGTGCACCTCACTGCAAGGGAAGCTAGGAAGACTTCCACGCACCCAGGAAGGGGAGGATAACTGGATACTGATGAGCTTCAGTTATGTCGGGGACCCTCAGAAAGTTAGGAACATCAGGGTTAGAGCAGTGAGTCCCAAACTCTAATTTATAGACCACCTGGATCAGAGAGTATCCTGAAAGCACTGGGGAAATGCAGATCCCAGGCTGTGGTCTTAGAGAGTTATGTGCCAAGGTCCAGGAATCTGCATTTTTAACACATTCACAGGGAAATGTGCAGGTCAGGTTTGGCAACCCCTGGTGTGGAAGGTCCTCTGATCACAGGGCTAGGAGTTGCCTCAGAGGTCGTCCTGGGTTAGAATCTTTGGGAAAAAACACCAACTGGCTTGCTATCCCCTCTCTACATCTTCATGCTGCTGGGGTGAAATCACAAAGCCCGCTGCCAAGGTTGATGCCAACCATCACTCAGAATTCCAGAACCTGGGCCTGTGCCTCTCCTACCAACACTAGGATTGGGCCCATTTTACTGATGGAATAACAGGCACAGAATATCATACTGGACCTGGGATTGCTGACCCACATCCATGTCTGATATAAGGAAAAGCCAATGTCTGACCCCCCCAAAAATGCCCCAAATTCCATTCCAAGTAGAGATAGTTACCTGGTATTTTCCAGGGCAAGTGGGCCTTTAAGACATAGGGTGGTTAAAAGTGTTCAAAAGCCCCCATCATGGCCAGTTCTCTCTTTGCCACTATTGTTTAATTCCCCCTGAAGAACAAGATTGGAAAGACAGTGCTAATTTAATTTGCCAGAATGAATAAAGATAAGACAGTAACCGAGGTGATGAAGCGCTGGGAGCACATAATTCACATCCCCAAAACCCGGGCTACTTCCATCACCGCCGCCTTCCCCACGCTGGAGCTGATTAAGCCAGAACAATGGCAGTTAATTATCTTCTTCTGGCGCTGAGGAAGGCGGGCTTCCCCAGCCGGGCGGGGGACGTGAGGGGGTTTATAAATGGGCAAATGAGATCAGGGGAAGGAAGGAAGGGAGGAAGGAGCAGAGGTTCGTGGATCCCTCCAGGGTCAGCACTACGTGGGAGAGCAGTTGGAGGGCAGGTCCATTAGTCAGTGGAGCACTGCTCAGCCCTCAGGGCTTGGAGTTCGGTACTCCTGGAAGCTGTTGACTGGTTGACCTGAAAGTGGGGTCATCACTGAGCCCAGCGATGGGCTGGATCCGGAACACAGGCAGCAGCATCCGCTGTGTTCACGGACGGCACCACCGGTGCTCACGGGGCAGTCACCTCCCTGTGCACGAAGAGGCTGTTCATGGATGCACACAGAAACGCTGCCCATCAGCAAAGCAATGAGTATTTTCCTGGTACATGTTGGGGTATGCATTGGCGTGAAGGCACGTGGGGATACTGGGGGGCTGGTTCAGCACTGCTCACATGGTGTGATGTAGAAGCATTCGTATTCAGACAGCCCTGGAGATAACTATCTGCCCCACTGCTAAACTAGTTGCATGAACTTGGCAAAGTTTCTTCTCTAAGACTCAGTGTCTCCATCTGAGGAATGGGGACCATCATAGCACCCCCCATCTAGAGTTCCGGGGAGAACTGAGAGATAGTGCTTGGAAAGAACCTGGCTCAGCATCCAGCCCACAAGAAGGGCTCTGTGATCACGAGTTACCATCAGTGTCATTACCATGAGGATCACATGGCTCCTTCCCAGGTGAATGTGGAGCACATACAGTTCACCTGTGAACGTGGGGGGAGGACACCGCTGCGCTGGTTCACGGACCTCATGGGCAATGACATTTAAGACCATAGGGAGAGACCTTTGTGTCACCTCCAAGGTGTCATGCCACCTTCCTTTGTGGCTCAGACAGTGAGGACTTGGTGCCTGGCCAAGAGGGAGGGAAAGCAGGTGGAATGTCTTCCACCAGGGCCCAAGAGTTTGGACGTTATGCAAAGCCTGAGACCTACTTTGCTGGAAGCGAAAACAATTTGCAGCAACACAAAAGGAGGCATTAGAGAGAGAGCCAGGAGCCCCCGCAAAGAAAGGGAGGAACTGACTGTGGAAGAGCAATTTAAATGCAGCCAAAGCCTGAACACGTCTGCCTGGGACCCGGGCTTCTGTTCACAGGGAATGAAGGATCCACATGCAGGTGCCTTGGCTTCTAGCAGGGGGAGGGGGAAGTAACCCTCCTCTCCCTACCACAACCCCCACCCCGCCAGATTCGGAGACTCCAAGGGCTGAGTTTTAATCTCCTTTTGTGTGGAGCCTAAAATGAAGACAGCTGGTCTTGGGGCTTGGGATGGGGCGATCCTGGGACCTAGGTCAGATAAGGCTGGTATTTTTCTAGGGGGTGAGGGAGAGGGCAGAGTCACAATCAAAAGAGTCACAATCAAAGATGAAAGGAATTTGGGGCTGAGAAGGCTGTACCAGGCACGGTTCAAGGAGTGAACCTGGCTGTGAGTAGAAGGGGGTGCAGGTTGCGGGGAGCAGGAGCAGGTAGGACTGAGCAGAGCTGGAAGGCTCGGAGCACAAGGCTCAGGATAAGAGTGTGAACAGGGAGTTGGTGGGATGTGGTGTCAGCTGTACGAGGGGTCCAAGAGATTAAAGGAACAGGAGCCTGGCTCTTAGACCCCCACCCAACCCCAGCTTACTGTTAGGTCCTACGACTCCTGGGGAGCCTGGGGAGCCCTGGGTTGAGGAAATGGAAAAACAACCTGTTATTGCAGGGTGTCAACCAAGAAAACACAGAAGGCCTCAAATATGAAAAAGTTTATTTAGGGGTCTTAGGAACTGCAATTCGGGAGACACAGATTCAGGTAAAACCAAAAGACTGTTTCCAGGGAAGAGAAAGAGTCAGGGGTTTATAAAGGCAAAGCCACAAGGTTAAGTTGTCTGGCAAGAATTATGATTGACCTTGAAACAGGAAAGGAACTATCTGTCCTTCAAGGATAGGCTGTCATGAGTTATTTTAGGGTAAGGGTCCGATAAGTATCTTGAGTTTCCGGAACTTTGGGCAGATGTGCCGGATGCCGACGATAAGACAGTAAGTGGTCAAAAGGTTGGATTCCATCTGAACTGGGCCGTAAAGTCTCACTCCCTCGGTGGCCTCCCGGCTCCATTAAGAGAGCTCTCTTAGCAGTACTGACTCCATTTTGATTTTCCTTTCATAGAAAGTTGGGGATGGGAAAGCCCATGGAAATACCCCAACCCCATAATCAGACATGAGAGACTGCCCGGTCTAGGGATGAGGAGTCACTTGCCCAACGTCTCTGTAGCCATTTTGATTCTTTTCAGCAAATATTCGGGGCCCTCTCCCTTGAAGCAGAGTGAATTTTTCTACCCTACTGAAGCAGAACTGGCCATGTGACTTGTTTGGGCCAAGAGAATGTCAGTGGATGTGACAGGTGGCCATTCTGAGCCAAGTCCTTAAGGAGGGTCCCGTGTTTCTGCTCAGCCTCTTGTGCTTGTGCCATTTTTGATGAGCAGGACACGTCTTCAGGAGTCACTGATCCACAGGGGTTTGTCACAGGGCCCAGCAGTAAGGGCAGGTGGGAATCATGGGACTGGAGATACACAAAACGGGAGCCAATATGCAATTCACGAAGCCTTCATTCATCGCACACAATTAGCACACAACACAGGTTAGTCAAAGCAGGGTCACAAGCCACTCCCAGGAGACATCCGGGATGGAGGTGTCTCAGCCAAAATAGCCGGGGGTTTCCCGACAGGTGTGAGTGGGAGCTGCCTTCTGCTCCAACAGGGCCTCCGGCAGCATCCATTTGAAAAGCTCTCAGCAGCACCGAGTTGGGTCCTCCAGCGGAGAGCCTTCAAGTCACTCTGCTTGGTGGTCTCTCTTTGAAGGAGCAATGGTTACCCTGGGAGAGGGGGTCTTGACTCTGTCAGCTGCTCCGTCTGTTTGAGTGACGTACACGGCCCCTCAGACTTTATCTAAAGTAATATTCTTAGTTATCACTCTGAGACACTCGCAATCCTACAGCAGACATTCCAAAACCACTAATACGGAAGTTCACACTGGCCACTGCGACTCCATTTTGAACTACTTAATGTCGCTTAACGTAGTTTAAGTCCTATAAATTTCACACAAGATGAGTAGGAGTCATAGCACATGAGAAATCACGTCAGAACGACAGGATGAGAGACACGTGGAGCAGAACAAACCCAGCCCAAGACCTGGAGCCAAGCGTATCCAACTCACAACCTGGGACAGGCTGCCCAGCCGGTCCACAGACCCATGAACAGAAAAGCAAGTGCCCACTGCTGTAAGTCTACCCTTCGGGGGGCTTACACAGCATTAGGATGGCAGTGGCCGTGTGAGATTGTAATTTTTAATGAGAAATACCTGTTTCTGGCAAAGAGCTCCTAAAAATCCTTGGAATTTCATAAGTAATCAGAGTGATAAGGGGGTCTTTTATTATGTTAATGAGGCAAGTTTTGGACCCCACCCAAGGATGGGGACTGGTTGCCCCACAGAAACAAACATGTGGTTGGAGGGTTAGAGTCCACCCCACCCAACCTCCCTAGAGGGAGAAAGGCTGGAGATTGAATCAATCAGCAATTGCCAATGATTTAATCAATTTAATCAATCCTGCCTACATAATGAGACCTCCAAAAAAACCCAGAAGGACAGGGTTGGGAGAGTTTCCAAGTTGGTGAACAGGTCGGGGTGCTGGGAGGGTGGCACGCTTGGAGAGGGCATGGAAGCTCTGTGCCCCTTCCCACATACCTTGCCCTAAGCATTCCTTCCATCTGGCTGTTCCTGTGCTGTATCCTTTAATAATAAACTAGTGATCTAGCGAGTAAACAGGTTTCTGAGTTCTGTGAGCAGCTTTAGCAAGTTAATTGAACCTGAGGACGGTGTCGTGAGAACCTCTGATGTTGAGCCAACAGGTTAGAAGGGGCACCGGTAACAACCTGGACTTGCCAAGACGTTGGAGGTGTGGGTGTGTGGTTGGGGAGGGGTGCAGCCCTGTGGGACAGAGCCTTTACTCTGTGGGATCTGGTGCTATCTCTAGGTAGACAGTGTCAGAATTGAGTTGAACTGTAGGGCACCTGGCTGGTGTTGGTAAATTGCTTGGTGTAGGGAAAAAACACACACACATTGGAATTGGGAGCAGAAGTAGAAGCTGACAGCCAGCCAGCCACACAGCAAGTCAAGGGCTGAGCTGGGCCAATTCGAGGCAGCCGCAGAGAATAAAGGACTTGTTCTCCACCAGCTGTGTCCCCTCAGGGCATCACGCCTCTGACGACTTGAAAGCCCAGGTCTCACTCTTGAGAGGCGGTGTTTGGACACTCCCGCTGGGTGTGCCCTCCCCGGGAGGCCCCTGTTAAAGTCTCGGGCTGCCTGGAAGGGATGTGCAGCCCCTCTCCCTCTCCCGGAAGCAGGGTCCCTCTCAGACCAGGCAGTGAGTGACATGGCGGGGTCAGCAGGCGGCTGTGAGGCAGAGGAGGAGGGCTGGGCAGCAGCCCCAGAGGAGGTGCCCAGGGCTGAGCTGGTCACAGGAGGGAGGAGGCGCAGGGTTCCAGGTGGGCGCTGCATCCCAGGGACCACTGTCCCGCAGGGACGAGCTCTTGGGTGCAGAGTGAGCAGACGGGACTGCGCCCTGCTCCACACGCACTTCTCTGGGACCCTGGGCCAGTGGCCTCGCTGCTCTGGGCAGGGAAATGGGGATAATAACACCCCCAGGACTGCAGGGCAGAGTAACAGACCCTGAAATATGCAGCAGGCTCAGCCCAGAGCCTGGCAGGTGGATGGTTCCTGACAGACAGGCTCCCTCCACTCCCACCTAGCCCCCAAGATACCCCAGCCAAGGACATGGCTCCACCCTCACGCTTCTGGGACTTGTGTCGGCTCCCCTGCCTCCTGGCTGTGAGACCCTGGGTAAGACCCTCCCCTTCTCTGAGCCTCAGTTTCCTCATCTGCAAAATGAGGATAATGATAGCGCTGCCCTCGAAGTCGAGGTGAAGACCCAGTGAGATGATCCTCCCTCGTCACAGGCTGGCACCGGCACCACACAGAAGTCACCCTCCATCCAAGGCAGCCGGTGTCTCCCTGAGCTGGGGGCTCTGCAGGGGCCTTTTAGACGGTGAAGCCCCGGACCCACAGGAGGGGCGCTGTTCCCACAGGGGCCATCTGCTCCAGGTGTTTTTCCAGAATGACCATGGCAGGTCGTGGCTGTCCCTCTCCTGCCCCTGGCACACCCTCTCTCCCTCTCCATCTAGCTTTGACAGAGCCGGTCCAGCTCTATGTGGAACAGGATTCTCTGTTCACGTGAAAATTTCCAGGGAAACAACGTTATCTTCTACCTGATTGATGACAAGAGCAAAAACACACTGGCTCTCTTGCATTCTGTCTCTATGAACAACAAGCTGTCCCCATGTGTGAGGGACTCAGTAAAAACTACTCAGGGACACATGGCTCCTTCTTTTAAGCCACGTTATGCTAAAAGCAGTTTCCTCCCCACTACACATTACCTTTTCCCCTTTATTTTCTTTGAAGTGAGAACAACCCTTGTTCGTGACTATGGACGGAGTTATGTCCTGCCCACAATGCACATGTTGACAGGCTAACCCCAGTGGGATGGCATGAAGATGTGGGGCCTCTCGGAGGTGATGAAGGTTAGACAAGGTCATGAGGGTGGCGCCCCTGTGATGGGGTTAGTGCCCCTGTAAGAAGAGACCCTAGACCACTTACTCACAAACTGTCTCTCCCCCCACATCCTGTGAGGACACAGCCAGAAGGCAGGTTTCTGCAAGCCTCACAAGAGCCCAACCACGTCGGCACCCTGATCCCGGATCTCCAGCCTCCAGAGCCATGAGAAATAAATTTCTGCTGTTTAAGCCCCCATTTGTTACCGCAGCCGAGTTAAGACATTCATTCTGGTGAATGATCCGCTAAGGGAGATGAATCTAGGAAATTCACGATGGCTGGAAAGATACGGTTCTTTAAAAAAGCCTTCATTTGTGGCATAAACTACAGCTGAGTGAGAAAGTGTAAACGCAGGCGAGGTCCACGGGCCACTACGGCACAGGGTGAATAGTTCTGCTGTGGCCCTTCCTGAATCACCTGCTCCTAACTGGTGCTCATGGCTTCGGTTTCTAGTCACGACCTTCAGGGAGCTGGGAGAGATCTGGTGGGGTCTGTCAGCTCTGTAAGCCAGCCAGTAGGCCCCTCTCACCTGTACAGCTCCGTTGAGCCCAGGCCCTTTCTCTGGTCGATGCCACCTTGTGGCTCCAGGCCTGGTGGTCCTGTCTCAGGACCTTTGTCCGAGGCCTTGGTGTGGGGGTCTATGAGTCTCACTCTCCCTAATGGCTTGATCACCCCACACTGTCTCATCTACTCCTCACAGTTAGCCTGCGAGGGGGTAGGATCATCCTTCCCATTTGCAGGTGAAGGCACGCACCTGTCCCAGGTCACACAGTCAGCCTAGGCGCCCCCACCCTCTAACTGTCAGACCAGGGCCCATTCAGCAGTCATCAGAGTGTCAAGATAAGTGCCCAGAGCAGGAGCTAGGGGTGAGCAAGAGCTGGGGACAGCCGAGGGAGGTCTCAGCCACTCCTGTCTCCACCCTCAGGACCTTAGGGCCCAGCACAGGCATGGCACAGGGAGAGCGTCCCTTGAGGCATGAGGATGGTGAAGGAGTGACAGCTGTGAGACCAGGGTAGGCAGGCTCCCGCAGATTCCCTCAGCCTGGTCTCTCCTGCTTCCCCAGCTTCCTTTAGTCACTGGCTTCCCCACTCTGTTCCCTCTGCCTTCGAGCATTTAGGGCCTCCTCTCAGTCTCCCAGAATGCACCAGGCTCTCACCCACCACAGGGCCTCTACACGTGCCTTTCTCCCTGCCTAGATCACCCTCCTGGCCCCCCTGGCTCTTCCTCACCTTCCCTGAGCACATCAAGTCCTTATTATCATGTCTCTTTCAGAGCATCAAAGCCCTTTCCTCCTGGCACCTGCCCCGGGTGTGATGAATTAATGATGTGGGCAGTGACTCATTCAGGGTGTCTCTCCTCCACTGGCTGCAGACTCCATGAGGGCAACCACCTGTCTCTCCAGCATCATAGCTTATGCATAAGAAATACAGAATGGATGACTGAATGGATGAACAAATGGAGGAGATGAGATCTGGGCTGAGCCCTGTGACTGCAGCATGGAACCTCCCCTAGTCCCACCCCATCAACCTTCTCCCATCCCCAGACTCAACCTGAAGTCCTCCTCTGGGTTCCCACCCCAAGTTCACCCCTCACTGGAGCCCTTATCATTGTGCTTGGTAGATGGTCCTGGGTCTTCACCTGCCTCCCATCCAGACCAGAGCCTCTGAGGGTGAAATCCCCTCTAGGGCCCCAGTGTCCACCCCAGGGCAGGACCAGGGTGGGGACAATGAGCGTTTGTTGAATGAATGAAGGAGGGGCTCTCAAGAGAAGGGAGGCAAGTGGCTCTACCCAGAGGCAAAGGCTCTGGCCCTGCACTCTACAGACTGAGCTGAGGTACCCATTCTCCCCAACTCACACACACACTCACACACATACACACACTCACACACTCACATACACATCTATGGCACAGATTTGGCTGCAGCCCTCAGAGGTCCCAGGGGAGATACAGGACACAAGATGGCGCCCTGAAGCTGGGAGGCGGAGAGCGGGGCTGTCAGGGTAAGAGCGTCAGTGAGCTGGGTCCTCCTCTCCCCCTGAGAAGCAGCAGGCATCGGCATGCCTGAGGCTGCTGTCTGTGCTGTCTGGGGTCTGGCCTCTGCCGTGGCTGTGGAGTTGGTAGTATCTGAGAGGCACTGGTGGAGTGATGGCTTCTAACTCATCCCCACCCGCTGAGATCTGACATCTTAAAAGTCATGGAATCACAGCATCTCAGGGCTGCAGGGACTCTCCCAGGCACTTACTGATAACCTGCTGTGGCAGGAGCGGGATTTATTATTGTGTGTGTATTTGCAACCATTTATACACACCCGCGCGTACACACACGTATGCACACACATACAGGAGAATTATCTTTGCCCATCCAGCTTCTCCCCTTCCCCTGCTCTCTAAACGAGAACGTTATCTTTGCGAGATGGTTTTGTGCTCCCGCTTACGAGGCAGAGCCAGGAGAATCAGCAATGGGGAGAAAAACAAAGAAGAAACCAAGACTGAGGTGAGGGTTCCACACGATGCAACGGGGGAGGGAAGGAGAGAGGACACAGAACAGCTCTGCTGGCTGTGGGCTGGGAAGATCAGGAAGCTTCGGCTTGTGAGAGGCCCTGCAGTTCCCCGAAGGTGAGGAATGGGGCCTTGAGAAGGTGTTTCAGGGGGTACGAATTGCAGCCTTTTGGTTTTCTTCAGGAAGTGGAAGTAAAATAGGAATTCCTTTTAAATGACTGGACTGTTTCTTTGGCTACAACGCTGAGTTCAGACTGGGCTTCACAGAACCCCAGTTAGAATCAGGTCACACCATCGTGAAGGATGCAGGCATTTCTCCAGGACCGGCCCTGGGCAGGGGAGACACTTCATTAACAAGCACTGAACCAGTGAAAAAAGTGGAACAAGAAAGAGTTCACTTGTAGGAGTTGAGTTTATAGTCAGAGAGTTTGGGAATAAAAGTAGTGAACAAAAGAGCATCTTTAGGGGGATGATCAAGGCAGCATTTATCGGGCACCTCATTGAGAGTCAGGCGACAGTCTGGTCCGTGGTTGTCACCTCCCTCATCCCACAGAAGAGGAAATAGGCTCAGAGAGGGGAATAGACTTGCCCAAGATCACACAGCTGAGCAGTGGGAAGCTGGGTGCAAACCTCCCCTGCCTGGCTCTCCCTCCGTAGTCTTTCTTCTCACCATCCCCAGCAGAGGGGGGGAAAGCAATTTCGATTTTAGGGGATCTGGGCAAGAGTCAGGGTCAGTGGAAGTCACATGTGAGCTGGAGTTTGAAAGAGGCTAAGGGTTCTGTCAGACAGAGGGAATAGGACGTGGGTCATAGGCGAGGGAGAGGCGTTCTAGGCAGAAGCAGCAGCCAGGAAGTGGGGAAGCCCAGAGCATCTCTGGGGCACAGAGAGACATGGGATTTGACAGGACCAGCAAGGGGAGATATAACAGGAAAGGCAAGGTGAGCCTTCCCTGGGAAGTCCATCCAAGGTCACAGCTTTGCACAAATCTCCCAGCCCACAGGAGTCAAATGTGTGGACTCACTTTGAAAGTGAAGGCTGAGACCTGTGTGTTCAGCTTCCCAACTCCAGTGATTTCCCTGGTCTACCAGGAGCCAGCAGCCTGCCCTCCCTGGCACCCTGACCTCTCCTATGGACCCAGCTCTGCACATCCAGATTCAACAGACCCTTCAGACTCCATCTGCCCGGCCCTGAGCCTCACCCAGCCCCCTCGTCCCCACTACCCTGAGCCGAGTCACACCAGGGGTCGGGGACGAGGGTGGCTATTTGAGGTGCTCACCCCTCCAGCCTATTGTCCAGATTAAAGCCACATCTTCCTAAAGGACTGTCAGAATGAGTCACTCCCCGGCTTACAGTCCACCAATGGCTTGTCATTCCAACATCCATGGCCATTAAAGCCACATGTGCCCCCTGCCACCTCCCAACACTGCCACTTCTGTCCTATTACTTTCACTGTAGAAGGAGATTATTTTTCAGGCTGTGCAGCTATTTACTGACCACTCGTAAGCTACCCACCAGCCCCTGCCCTGGGGCACAGGCCAAGGCTGCAAACACTGCCTTGCCTGATCACCCCCTGGGCTTTCCATCTTCTGCGCTCCCCCAGACACACCCCCAGTGTCCCTATGTTTGTCTGCGGCCTCTGCTCTCACCTGGGAATCGAGCCTTGTGCTATCCTTTAGAGCATCTGCTGGGGAGAGCCCCCGCTCAATCTCTGGGGGCCCAGCACAGGGTACTCCATCTCTGTCTGTGCCCAAATCGGGAAGAGTGCTGCCGTCAGCTCAGGGGCCACACTCAGCATCGCTGGGAGGAGGGGGGTTCCTGGCGGGTCAGAGCTACCACCTGGGTTCCCACCATGATCGCGGTGAGCCACGGGGGAGGCACTGCACTAGCAGAGAACCCCTTCTGAAATGCAGATTCCCCGTGAAAGGAAACACACCAGTTCTCCAGTTTCCCTCCCAACCCATGACCTGGGGTACTGAGCCCTGGGGTCAGGCATTGTCACTGGGGTCAAGGGCTGATGTCACCGACAGCACAGGGGCCAGATTCATAGGGACCTGAGTTAGAGTCCTGTCTCCATCACTTGTGCCCTGGGTGACCCGGAGCATGGCCCTTGATCACTCTGGACCTCAGCTTCTTACCTGTTTTGGGGGCAAAAATACAGAGCCCCGTGCCTGCATGTAGGAGGAGCTCAGCACGTGTTGTCATTGTCGCTGTTACGGCAGCAGCAGGGCGGGGTGGTGACAGGGTAGGCGCCAGGAGTCAGCCTGGCTCGGTGTGCTCCTGGACTCCACCCTTTCCGTGTGTGACCCAGGTAAGCTACTTAACCGTGTTGGGCCTCAGTTTTTGCATCTACTAAATGGCGAGGGGGTGGTACCTTCCTCACAGGGTTGTTGTGAGGCTTCAGTGCATTCACGTATGTAATGCACTTGGCTCCAGGCACCTCATCTGAACCCTCCCCAGCATGTTCACAGTGGCTGCTTCTGGGCCTGTCAGCTTCACCCAACCCCGAGATCCCTGAGGGTAGGACCAGTATCTCCATTCAGGTGACCAGCTCATCCCCTTCCACCTGGAACTGTCCCAGTCTCAGCACTGAAAGTCCTGTATCCCAGGAAACCCCTCAGAACCCCACAAACCAGGATGGCTGGTCACCCTCGTCGCCATTTGTACACCACCCCCCACCCTGCTGTCCCAGGTCTGTCCATCCGATTGCAGCTCACATGTCACCTCCTCAGAGAGGCTGGGCCTGACGAGCCACCCAAGCACATACGTCCCACTCTGGGTCCCTCTGTCACTCATCACATTAATGTCTCTACTTGTTTCCCACCCTCCTCCCCAACTCTGGAAGGGAAGTTCTCCAGGAGCAGGGGTCCTGTTCCCGCCCCTTCCCAGGATCCCAATTAAAGTCTGGCATACAGCTGGTACTCAGTACATAAATAAAAGTCATTCATATATTAAGCACCTTCTATGTGCCAGGCCCTGTCCTAGGCACTGGAGACACAGTTCTGAGCAGGACAGATTCAATGCTCAGGAATGGGGGCACCAGCAGTGGGCAGAGAGGGATGGACAGGAGACTTCATGGAGGAAGTGGTGTCACCTGGGGTCAGGAGGATGAGCAGGGATACTCAGGCCACTGGAGGGGATGAGGCTCCTGGCAGAGCCATCAGCCGAACAAAGGCTGGGAGGACAGAGGAGGTGAGAGGGTCCAGCAGAGTCACTGAAAATTCCAGGAATGAGCCACCCAAAAGTTGTGCATGGCCAGAGCCATTTTACCCAGGAGGGATTCAGGCCTGGAGAGATTCATGGGAGTTGGCGATGGGATCACTGGACTGGAAGCCCATTACCCAAAGCCCCTGGCCGGCCTCTTTGGCCTCGGGTCTTTCTCTGCATCCTTGTCCACCCCAGCCACTGTCACGTGGATCTTTTCTCCTCTTCTCCAGCAAATCCTCTTTCACCTTGCACTGGTGGCTGAGACAATTCCTCAATGTCCAGCCAAAGAGGTAATACTTGTTGGTTGTGATTTAAGTAATAAAACATTTGCTGACCCAGCCACTCGGGTCAGAGAGCTGGGAACAGCGAAGTCTGGCTGCAGACACGTGCATCAATCTTGCTGCCTTCTCAAAATGAGACCTCAGGGGTGCTGACTGGGGGCTTTGAGGCCAGTGGCCCCTTTATTTGCAGGGTGTGGGAGCCTGGGTACATCTCTTTACCTCTGGGAGCCTCAGCTTGCTCCTGTGTAAAGGGAGGCAGCACCGTACACCATGCACCGTGCACCTGCAGGAGTTGTTGTGAAGACTAGGGATGCTGAGAAGCCTGAGGATGATGTGCAAATTGCCATCTTCAAAGAGCCCCAGGAGTTCCGAGCCCCAGGAGTTCCAAGCCCCAACAGGCAGGAGCACTGTGGCTGCAGCTGTCTTGATCCTGCCTGTTCCACAGAGCGCTCACTGCCTCCCTGTGCAAACTAGCACATCTCACGGTGGTTCTGTGTGGAAACAGATCAACACACCAGTCCAAGTTCTCCAGGCCCCAAGACAGGCCCTGCCCATCCTCTGAGCCCCTGCCCTGCATATGGGGAGGACGAGGAACTGGGCAGAGGCTCAGGTTCAAGTCCTGGCCCTGCATCCCTGCTCCCACCCCCACCACGCCCCAGGAGCCACCTCCCCCTCAGGTCTCAGCCTCCTCATTGTGCAATGGAGTCATTGCCCCTATGTCTCAGGCCTTTTGGGGGAGCCGGACACACAAAGGAGTCTTGTGCCCCCAGTGCTGTGCCGCCCCGTGTCCCGTGAGTGCCGTCATCCTTGTAGGTTTTTCCCCACCGTCTCCTCTGCATCTTCTATCGGAGCCAGGATCTCATCCTCAGGGAGCCAGTCCTGTTCTCATAATCCTCCCCTGTCTGGACTCTGAGTCTCCCTCAACAAGATTTAATCCCCTTTTCCAGCCCGAAGTTCATTCTTCTCTATTTACTATTCAGTCTGAAGCAGCACTCACCTTAGAGACCATCTGGTCCAATTCCACAGTTGTCCGATGGGGAAACAGAGTCCCGGGAGGTCACTCGGGGCTCAGAAGTAAGAGTAGAGCCTGGAATGCCCAGTGCCGAGTCCAGAGCTGTCTCCCTCTCCAGGCAGCCCCCTTTTGGTGCACCTTCCTCTGAGACCCACACCTGGGTTGGGGCGGGGGAGCTCCACATGCAGCCTCTCCCAGACCAGGAGAGGGCAGGTCCGCTCCGGAGCCTCCTGGTTTCTCCATCTGTGAAGCAGTCCCAATAACCCCTCTCAGACATGCTGGGAGAAGAAGCTTGCTTGGAATCATCCCAGTCAGTCCTCCCCTGGCTGGATATGGAAATTTCAAGCATGGGTTGGGGGGGGGGGGCAGCGCATGGTATATTCGAGGGAGCTAATACATAATTCACAGCTCATTCAGAGGTATTAGAGGCTCATCCATCTGCACTGGACTGATGTTCCTCTCTGACTCTTTCCCTCCCTCCAGCAGCGGGTGCAGGGGGTGTGTATATGGGGGTGAGGGATAAATATACAGCAGCGTCCTTCCCCCACCCCCATATACACACATCAGCCTCAGTGCAGACATCACCCATCAGGGTGGCAGGGCCAGAATGAGGAACCCAAGCCAGCCTCCTCTCTGGGATCAGCCACAACCCTAATACCAACAGCGACTGTTTACTGAGCACCTACTGTGTGCCAGGCACCATGATAAGTTCTTTCCAGATATCATCTTACTTTTGTCTCACAAGAAGACAGAGAGTTAACCTCTATAATTAGCCTCAATTTACAGAACAGGAAGAAGGCCAGACCGCGGCACAGAGGAGAAAAGACGGGCTCTGTGGTCAAACTGACAAGGGTATGAGTTCCAGCTCCAGCACTTGAGCAAGTTATTCAGCCTCTCAGAGCTTAAGTTTCCCCATCTCTAAAATGGGGAGTGACAATCTCGCTGGGCTCTTTTGAGGATCCCATGAACAGGTGGGTCAGGGTCTGGTATGTAGTCATTATTCAGCAAATGGTGGCCTTGGTTATTCACATTACCACTGCCGTTTGAGCATTGGTCCTACCTTGTTTCTTTCCCCTGAGCCAACCTGGCTGCCTGTGCTGGGAGAATGGGGGGGGGGGGGGGGGGCTGAAATCAACTGGAAAAAGAGCATGAACTTCAAGTGGCTACAGAGAGCTAAGAGTTCCCTGCTGGGCATACCCCCCCCCACACACACACACACACTTTCCCTCCAGCAAGAAGAGGCAAGGTGGGGACTCCTTCCCCACGGCAGCTCCTGGGCACTCTGCAGCTCCCGGTGGTTGCTGGCTCCTGGTGAGTCGCCCTGTCTGAGCAGGAACCCTATTGCTGGCACCAAGAGGAAGGTAGGTGAAGCCTGGGCAGGAAGGGGACTCTAATGCGGCTCTGCCTCTTGGGATCCTTCTCCCACCCCTGCTTTAAGAGAATCTCTTCTCGACCTGCAGAATTGTCTCAGCACCCAGCACAGAGCCTGGCACAAAGGGGAGAACATTCAGAAAATAATCATTGAATGAATGAACAAATTCTAAGAGTATATATAATTCTAAGTGTCTGACTCTGACTCTAAGATTCTACCGTTCCATGATTCAAGAATCTTAAACTGCTAGTACTTTTAACCAAGGATCCCAGTCTCAAATGCCAACAGGAGCCAGGCAGGGAATGGAATGGGCCAGGTGGAAGTGCAAACACACACACTGTGTGGGAGGGGCAGGCTGGGAGGGTGTAGGGACACCAGTACCTTCACGGCTATAACCCCGTGTGAGCCCAGTGTGGCCAGATCTTCCAGTTTTTCAGGGCAAGGCAGATAGCTGGATTTTTTTTTTTCTTTCTCTCTCTCTCTCTTTTTGTTGTTGTTGTTGAATAGCCTCATTTTTTTAACTGCCATGTTTTTAAAAATAATAATAGGAGAAATTGGGTGTGGAGCTTATGGAAACTCTCTGGACCTTCTTTGCAAATCTAAATCTATTCTAAAATAAAAATTTTTATTAAAAAAGAACAAAAACACCAGGAGGGCCAAAAGGAATAGATCTGTGAGCTGAATCAGCCCCATGGGTGACTGTTTGTAAACTCTGTTCTCAATAGCGGTAAAACCAGGCACTAAGCACAGAGTCGATGCCCAGGCTGTGAACAGCTCACACGCTCCCACTTCCCAGTCAGGCTGGGGGAGGCGAGGCCCATACCTAGACACTGAGGCTGGGGGGACGGGGAGAGGCAGAGAAGATCAGACGAGCTGCGGTGTGGGGCTACAGTGGGCAGTGCTGAGCAGACACGTTAAGTTGAAAGGCCTAGTGAATGTGGAGAAAAGGGAACCCTTGTGCCCTGTTGCTGGGAATGTCAACTGGTACAGCCATTTTAGAAAACAGTATGGCGCCTCCTCAAAAAGTTGAAAATAGAGCTACCATGTGATCTAGTGATTTTATTTCAGAGCATAGATTCAGGTTCAAATCCTGACTCTGCTCCTTACTAGCTGAGTGACCTCAGAAAAATCACTTCCCCTCTTTAGGCCTCAGTTTCCTGATCTTTAACATGAAGGTAATGATGACCTGGCCTCAACTCTTATCCCCAGAAGCTACATAGTCCAGCACGTCAGGACAGAGGGCACAGTTCCTCAGGCCCAGTGGAGCAGTCTGGGCTGCCGGCCAGGCCTCTGCCGCCAGCCCCACTGACAGCTGGCCGCCCTCACCGGTGACATGGCCCAGGGTTCCCGGCATCTCAGCTCTGTGGCTTCTCTCCTCCAGGCCTTGCTTCCCTTCCAGAGTTGGGTTCTGCTCACTGATTGCAGAGAACTTTTTATCGGGAGGGGCAGAGCACAAAGAATTAAAGCAAAATGTATAAGGACTCAGTGACCCACATAACTGAGACATACAGGGCCTGGATCCCGCTTCACAGGGACTGCTGGAGGCAAAGGCTTTACCTCCGCCTCCCTTCTCTTCGCTCTACTTCCCTCGGGGTCAATGCCCTTCTCCTAACAGAGGGGAAGATGGCCACAAGCGACTCCAGACCCTGATGGTCCTTACAGTTTGTGACCCAAAAGGAAGACGGCCCGTCTCCCTCCCAGCTTCCCATCAGAGGATTCTGTTAATAAAAGAGAAGGGAAGGGCCTGGACAAACACCACAGAGGTCCTGCAGATGACCTGATGTACCCTTCACATCACAGGACCTGGGGAGAGGGAGGGTCTGTCTCCCTGATGTGACTGTATCTCCCACCCCCCAGCCCAAGAAGGTGAGCTGTGAGGTCCGCAAAGACAGGTGTTGGGGGGGGGTGGGGCGGGGGTGCTGGCTCTATCAAAGGGCTCAGAAGACAGACAGTGGAAAATTCAGAAAGGCCGGAATCTGCTCCAGGGCTCTCTGATAGAAAACAGGAAGAGAAAGGAAGATTGGAGGAACTGGAGGCCAGGACTTGACCTCCCACCACAGTGCTCTGGGGCCCTGGAGGCAGTAATGCCCCTGGCCTTCTCCTGGGCTCTGGGCCTGGCCAGGCTGCCTCCCACAGCTGGGGGCAAATGAATGAGCAATAGGAAGGAGGATGCCTTAGGATAATCCAGGCCTGGGGAAGAAGGTGTCAGCAGCCAATCACAAGAGGAACCAATCAGCAGGGACCTCCAGCCAGCTGGACCAATGAGATGAATTCATTTGTTCAGCCAATCACATGTTCAGTGCTGCCATGAGCTCCTATTAAGGGGTGGGGGGCTGGCATTGGTGGTGCCTCCGGATGCCTAATGACCTTGAGCCTCCGAGGGTCTCTCCACCTCCCCCACCAGAGGGCACATACTACCCAACAGGCAAAGGACAAAATGGCCTTCCCTTGGCTGGGAGACTTTCAAGGCATGCAGGGAGCAGGGGCATGCCTGATACTTCAGCAGTGCATTGAAACACTCATGTCTCAGGACCCTGATGATGTCAAAATGTTATGACTTTCTGGGAAGAAGTGATGGGCATCCGAGTGGAGAGGCTGGCTGCTGAGTGTGTAGCCATGGTGACAGCATCCTTGCTGACTCCTCACCCACCAAACACGGACACGGGTGTTGGGAGAGAATGGGCCTGTTGGACCCTTCTGGGGACATCACCCCTGAATCTCCTTCTCATTCAGGAGACTGAGGACCATCAACTTTGTTCATTGGTTCCCTCTCTCATTCCACATATTTTGTTCTGAACACCACAGGATGTTCCCTGTCCTCAGAGATCATACAGTCTAGCTGAGGAGGGAGACATAAATAGATAAACAAATGAATATAATTTGAAACTGAGATGCTTTTTGTGACAGGAGAAAATAAAACAACATAAGAGAGAAGAAAATGAGGGCTTAATTTAGGGGATTTAGGAGGGTGTCCCTGAGGGAACATTTGAACTGAGACCAGAAGGGTCAGGAGTCAGACAAACAGGAAAGGGAGGAGCTTTTCTGGTGGCAGGAACTGCCTATGCAAAAGCCCTGAGGCAGGAAGGGGCTTGGAGCATCCCGGGAACAGAGGCCACCGGTGTGGTTAGAACAAGGCTGGAAACCGACAAGGACCAAGGTCAGGTGGGACTACGTGCACCGCGCCAAGGTCTATTAAGGGTCATAGGAGAGCTTTAGGCTGGGTTATGATGCCACCAGGCTCCTGTTTTTAAAGCTCTTTTGTCTGCACTGTAGAGAGTGGACTCGGGGAGGGAAGGGAAGAGAGAGGAGCGTTCCAGGAAGAGGGTGCAGCTCGCAGGCTGGTCAGGCCTAAAAGAGTAGGACTTGATCCAGGAACTGCCAGGAGCAGGTGGGAGCATGGAAGGAGAGGGAGATGCTTAGATGAGGCTGGAGATTTGGGTAGGGCCCTGGCTCTGTCCTTCTCTGCTGTGTGGCCTTGGGTGAGCTCCTGAACCTCTCTGAGTCTCATCGCCTTCCTCAGGAAACAGGAACGGAGACTCCTCACTCCTTAGGGCTTCCCTGAGGGCCTGACAAGTTCATGTGTGTGACTCAGTCCTCGGTGCTTTCATCCGTGTCACATCACAAGTCCATCTCCACCCTGGGGAGGGGGCATCACAACACCCTTGGGAGGCAGAAGGGCCAGGGATGTCACTCCCATTTTCCAGATGAGAAAATCAAGATCCAGGGAGGGAAAGTGACTCACCCAAGGGTGGCGGTTGGCAGGTGGTAGGCAGCGCCCTGGAGACAGAGGCTGGGGATGGTAGTCAGTTAGTTTGTTCTCTGGAGCCTGATGGACGTGAGTTCAAATCCCATCTCTCATCACTGGTTGGGTACCCTGGTCAGGTGGCCCAACCCCTAGGGGCCTCAGTCACCTCTTCCCCAGCATGGCAGAGGCTCAGACTGACCAAGGCCACCTCAGGTGTAGAGGCTGGGACTGGGGAGAAGCTGCTTCAACTGGCCAAAGGGAAGAGCATCTGGGAGGGACAGTGACACTGCCTGGGAGACCCACTCTCCCCTCCTGGGGAGCAGCTGCCCTGATTCCCCCCACACTAGAACTTGCCTTCTCCCACTCGGCCTTGGCAGGAGCCACTGTCACTTCTCCAAAGAGGTAACAGTAACGATCATTACACTAGTCCTGACTCTCAGATCCTCCCTCCCAGCAGCACTTCACCCCGCACTCCACCCACCGCCCCAGAGAGAGGGGCACTGAAGGCAATCTTAGGGTAGGACATCCAATGCCAACACACCGTGTACTCTGCACGGGACCTTTCTCATTTTTCCCATCTGCACAAAACATGCATTGAACTAGACGCTTAGAGAGGTGGGGAGAGTCCGTCTCATTGGACCACTAAGTTCTGAGGATGTTCAGGGGTTGTGTGAGCATCGACCCCTCCGACCTCACTCCCCTCCCCTCTCCCCAGCTCATGAAGCAGCAGCCACCAGAATCTCCTGCCATTCCTCAAACAGGCAATGCCTGTTCCAGCCTCAGGGCCTCTGCATTTGCTGTCCCCTCTGCTTCTGCTTCCCTCAGATGTAACCAGATTTGTCCCTTCCTCTCAATCAGGTCTCAGCTCAGACATTTCCTAAATCATCACCCACCCCAGCCTATCACCCCCTCACCTCCTAATTCACGTGTTCAGCCCTAACCCCCAGTACCTCAGAATGTGACTGTGTTTAGAGAAAACGCCTCTAAAGAGGTGATTGAAAATGAGGCCGTTAGGATGGCCCTAAGCCAATCTGACTCATGTCCTTGTAGGAAGAAGAGATTAGGACACACAGAGAGACACCAGGGATGTGTGTACACAGAGGAAAGAGCATGTGAAAACACAGCAAGAAAGTGACTGCCTGCAAGCCAAGGAGCGAGGTCTCAAAGAAACCAGACCTGCTAACACCTTGATTTTGGCCTTCCGGCCTGTGAGAAAACAGATTCCTGTTTAAGCCACCCCATCAGTGGTGTTCTGTTAAGTTAGCCCCAGCAAACTAATGCAGCCCCTACCCTATTTTACTTTTCTCTATAGCTCTTATCAAGTCTGACATTATTTACATATGTTTTCGTTTATTTTTGTCCCTTCCCCCACCATACAACAGGAGATCCATGAGGGCACGGACTTGGCCTGTTTTGTTTCTTCAGCCCACAAGACAGCACCTGGCACATAGTAGGTCCTCAGTAAGTGAAGAAGTTGGAACCAGACAACCCTGAGTTCAAGTTCTAGCCTCTTCATTCCCTTATGTTGTAACCTTGGACTGGGTCCTTGACAACTCTGAGCCCAATGTGTCTCCTCTGTAAAAAGGACCTACTAATTGTGCCCAGCTCAGAAGTGGGTGTGACTTCATAGTGGATTAATGTAGGCAAATCGCCTAGTGCAGTGCGTGACACATGATATTTGCTCCAGAAATAAGAGATGAATGGTTGCTGTTATCTTGACGGTAGAAAGTCCATTCATTCATTCATTCCTTTCACGAACACATACAGACACCTTTTCTGCTGGACATGGAAAATCAGGCTTGGCTTCTGACCTACTAGTGCTCTCGGTTTAGTGGGGGAGACAGATCTGGGCATCGGTATTGCGGGGTCATGAGCAGAGACAGAAATAGGCTCTGTGGGGAGGGCTTCACAGAGAAAGGAGAGTTGGGGCTGGGTCTTGAGGAGTGAGTAAGAGCTTGCAGGGCCAACAGGGAGGGGAAGGCACCAGGCAGAGTAAAGGGTGGGTGCAAAAGAAGGGGCGGGTGTTTGCCTGGTGTGTACCTGGCTAGTGTCCCTGCCTCTGCATGGCCAGTGCAGGGTCAAAGAGTTTGGATCATGATCCAAGGACACCACGGATTCAGCAGGAGGGACCCAGTCAACTTTGTGCTGCAGAGGACCACTCTGGGGAATAGCTGAGAATGGGCTGGAGGGAATGTGCTTGAGTGCAGAGAGACTGTCAGTGCATAGAGCTGGGGTATGAGCGGGGCTCGGTCAGAGGACCAGGGAGGGGGCCCAGGGGTGAGGACTACCCCAGGTCAGCTCTGGAGAAGTAGACAGGCCCATGGGCTTGACGTGGAAGTGTCTGAGCTGCAGAATGGGTCTCCCCCGTCAGGCAAAGCTGGGTTGACACGTAGGGCTGGGTGGCTGAAGGGTCAGAGAACTCAGGAGGGTCATTCGGGGCCTTATCTTCACAATTCACAGGACATCAGGAAGGGACATTCTGTCAGCCAGAACCAGAGCAGGAAACTTGACAGGACTAAAGAAGTTTCCTTCCACAAGAAAGCCAAAGGGAAATACATTTGTTTCCATGACACATGTTTTCAAGAGAGCATGTGATTGTTTTTGCACTGGAAAGCCACAAATGGAAAATTCCACCTGCTGAGACAGACAGTTCCTCCTCCAGGCGCTAAACAACAGAGGAAGCTTCTGTCCCGAGTCTACTGGTGCCTGAAATTCTACCCTTGGAGCTTGATTCCTAAAGCTTGAGGCTTTGTCCTTTGTTAAAATGCAAACTTCACAGAAGTTGTGCCTTCAACACAGACTTAATTTCATTAATTCAACAAATATTTATCAACTTCTTGCTCTGAACCAGGCAGTACCTAGAGGCTGGGAATAAAGAGATTAATTAAGACTTGTCCAGGTCCATACCTTTGTTTTAAAATGATTAAAGACATTTTAGATGATACAAACTTTATTTAACACTTCATGAAGCAAGAAGTCTCTGTTCCCAAGGGTCCAGAAAACTGCACAATGGGGCAGAAGGCAGGAAGCATTTATAAGATAAAAAAAAAAGCAACAAGGAAGAGAAAAACAGAAAATGAATATAGAACAAGGAAGAGAAAAAGAGAAAATAAATAAGGAACAACGAAAAAGCATAGAGCCCAAAGCTGGCTTGGCGTTTGGGGATTGGCTGACTAGATACTCTGAATTCCTGGTCAAGTGGAGCATTTACGGGGACACAAAAGTTATCTAAGTTTAGTTATGCTGATGTGGCGTCCAGGGCAGGAGCAGCTCCATCTTGGGCCTAGAAGATTTATTTCAACGCCTTCAAGGAACTGGCAAGCTCTATGTGTATGGAGGTGGGCAGGGGACAATAGGAAACCTGACCATAAAGGTGCAGTAGATGGTGGCTGTGGGAGGCAGGTGCTGTGGGAGCCCCCAGCAGAAGTGACTCATTTCATAGTTGCAAAAGGTGAACCCTGAGCTGCGATCTAATGGGTGAAGGGGCTTGGGATAGGGATGGAGAATCCAGCTGGGGGCACAGCCAGGACGAGTGAATGGTGTCATGAGCCACTGTAGGGGCATGGGACTCCATGCCTCTCAGCAGCCTTGGACACAAGGCACGACCTGTGAGGGGCGGCTGGAGCAGCAGGGAAGGCTTCCCACTGATAGAATGTTACTGCCCATCTCAGGTGGTGGCATCTGTCCCAGACTTTGCTGCCTCCCCAGCTTCCATCTCACCTCCTCTCACCAAGTTCCCCAGACTCTCCTCTGGGGAACTGCCTGGTCGTCTTACTGTTAGTCACGTGGTATGAGTCCTTTGCTCCAGAGGTGGGACCTGATTGGCCTAAGACATCAGCTACCCCATCCTGCTGGTTCATGATTGGTTCAGGGAAGGGTGCATGACCCAGCTCAGGCCAATGAGACGAGATGTTTGCCTGGGTTTCTGGGGAAAGGATCCTCCCCTCTCCTCCAAGGGAGCTCCTGGGAAGGGACTCGCACTTTCCTTCTGGCTCCATGGAGTGAGGGAGTGAGGGCAGGGGATGAAGGCAACACTGGAAGAGAGGATGTCAGAGAAACGGAGCCTGGCTGGACCTACCTATGCAGGCCTAATTTCTCTGAGCCAGCAAATTCCACATTGTTTAACCTGTTCTTTGTTATTTTTAAGTGAAAAGTTCCTAACTAGGGCAGAGCATTTCTGAAGGACAGAATTGGATAGAGCCGGAAGAGCAGCAGCCAGGGATGCCTGGACCTGGTGTGAGGTAGGGTTGGCCAAGCCCTTTCTTTTGGTTTCATCTCCATGTTATTATGAGACAAGTTCTTTCCCCAGAAATCATCCATTTGGCCCCCTAACACTGCTCTGGCTCCTGGATGGTAAGTCCTGCTTAGGCAGCCCAGGCGTCAGGAGTTCTGGGTTCTATCCTAACCCAGCCTGCTGCCTGACTGTGGGGGTCGGGGTGAGTCACACCCCCTCTCTGGGCCTCCATTTGTGATTCACCCGTCAGCCCCCAGACTGAGCTCTCCCAGAGCAGGGGCAGTCTCCAAGTAGCCTCAGAGCTCAGGGCAGTCCTGGCACAGAATAAGTGTCAATTGGATTGCTGACCATTGTGGGAGCTGCACCTTCCAGCTCTAACCTCCTATGGTCAGGGAGCAGCTACTCTTCCTCTATTTACCCAGAATGCCTCCTGGAGACCCCAGCCCCATGTTAGAGCAGCAGGAAGACAATTCACAGGAAGAGACTTAGCATGAAGGCTGCATGGTTCAGCTCACACAGAATCTATAGTGCTACTGAAGGCTCACCGAACCACAATTAGTCTGTAGGGTGAGGGAAAAAAAAAATCCCTCAGAAGCTCAGCCCTTTATTTTCCAGCTGCAGCTAACCTGGGCAGTCAAGCTCTAAGACTCTGTCCTCGGTCTGCTCACTGCAGGCAATGATGAGGAGCCCATGACTGGGGACAAGACTCAAAGAGTGAAATATATCAATGGGGATCAGCCTAGGTTTATTCCTTGAAAACAGCAGAGCCACAGCTCTGTTCTGCTCTGCTCTGCTCAGTGGCATGGGTTGCATCTCAGCATGCAGGACATGTGTCTATATTCACAGACAGGAGCAGAGAAGGCAGGGGTGGAAGGTCCCACCTTCTCCCATGAAGAAAAGAGCAGCAAGGAGTGAGTCAGAGGCTCAATGGGATCCTATGTGTGTGTGTGGTGTGTTGCTTGTGTAGCTCATGCATGAGATGTGAGGGTGGGACAGCAGTGGAAGTGGTGGAAGAAAAGGAGGATGCAGTGGATGATGATGATATGAATTCCAAGGTGGGGATCTTGAACTTCACCCTGTACTGCATCACACATACACACACACACACACACTTGCTGTAGGAATTTTGGCAGTGTGCCCAGCAGCACAAGACTCCATAAAATAGGCATGGGAAGTCCTCCTCTGTGTCAATTTTACTCTAATATGGAAAATAGCCACCGTTTTGTATTTTATATTGAAATAATCATGTGTTAGGTATCCTGATTGTGGTGGTGGTTTCATAAGTGTATACATCTATCAAATTCATCAAATTGTACATCTGAAATAGGTGTAGTTTACTGTACAAGAATTACACCCTAATAAAGTTGTTTAAAAAAAACAATCATGGATATAACATAGAAGGCAAAATATGCATAGATTCGAAACATTAAATTGGAGAATTCAGGGAACCTGTGAGCTTGTGGCTTGGTGTCTAGATGAAGAACTGTCTACATGCAGACCTTTTGGTAACCTGAGTGTTCCCATGTCCTGATACCATTAGCCAAAAACTCCCAGTTTCTCCTTCCTAAACTTGTCAAAATCGAATCTCAGCCTCCTTCTAGAGTGAAGGACTCTGTCCATGGTGCTGACATAAGATTAAATCGTTTCAACAGGTGAGTTCAGACCTTAAAGTTTCTGGTCTATCTCCATCTTTCAGAAAGGGATGAAGAGGGCAGGCTCAGAGAAGACCTTCAAGAAGTTGAGCAAACTTGAAAGCCAGGGAGTGAATATTCCTTACTACTTACCCTTCAGTTCAGAGGACAGAATCCTCAGGGCAAGATAGGGATGGAGGTTAAGGAGGAAAGTTGGAGGAACATTAGGGCAGTTATTATGTATGGTATTCACAGATTCCAGGGAAAATATTTTCTTGAAATTGGAGACTTTTTTCACTTCCTAATAGCCATGCAGGTTTCTTGAATAAGGAAAACACCCAAAGACTTGTGTGTGTGTGTTGTGTGTGTGAACACATGGTATGTATCTGACAGACTGCAGATAATAGATTCTCTATGTGATGATACATCTCTCATATTAAACAATTGGCATCTCATAATTCAGTTAAGAAAGAAAATCTAGGACAAATATTTAGCTGGCATTTTATCCCAATTTAAACGTGTGTATTCTATAATCATTTTGAAATGTAGAGAAATAACAAACCACTGTGCAGTAAATAGGAGCTAGCATAGTGTTGTACACCAATTATACTTCAAAAACAAACAGAACAAACAGACGTATAGAAAAAGAGATCAAATTTGTGCTACCAAAGGAAGGGGGTAGGGTTAGAGGAAATTGGATGAAGTAGTCAAAAGGTACAAACATCCAGCTATAAGAAGAATAAGTACTCGGGATGTAATGTACAACATGCTAAATATAAGTAATACTGCTGTAGGTTACATTTGAAAGTCGTTAAGAATTTTTTTAAAAAAGAAAGTTATTAAGAGAGTAACTCCTAAGAGTTCTCATCACAAGGAAACTTTTTCCACTTCTTTAATTTTGTATCTATAAGGGATGATGAATGTTCCTTAAGCTTATTGTGACAATCATTTCATGATGTATATACGTCAAGTCATTATGCTGTACATCTTAAACTTCTACAGTGCTGTATGTCAATTATATTTCAATACTGGAAGAAAAAATTAATTACAATTAATTAATTAATTATAAAAATGTATACATCCTGAGTTTTTTTCAACTCTACCCATAGCTTTGTGATCATAACTACCAGGAGATCTGTTAAGAAGAGAAATCTCTAGCATTCCTCTCTTGGTGGATGCTGAGGGGAAAGCCTCCAAGGATTACACAATCCAGGGAGCTGAAAAGGCCATGGCTTGGTCCTTCTGGCCTTGCAAACGTAGTCCCTGGTTATACTTTCTGTCCAGCCCATCAGGACTGCAGGGAATGTCCCCTCACCCCAGCCTTCTATATCCCAGTCTCTGGCTGCTCTGTCCCCTGATCTGGCTGCAAAGCCTGAGAAGCTCCAGTCTGAAGATGTGGTGCTAGCTAACGTTGAAGGGCAGTCAGAGCCTTGGCTTCAGACACTTGGTTGGAGTCTGGACTCCACTCACTCACCATGGGATTTAGAGGATGGAGTTTTACCTGCTGCACCTGGTTTGATATCAATACCAAACCCAGTGAGTGCCAAGGTGAGTGCCTAAGGTAAGTGCCCCATCTCATCTCTCTAATGTCACACCCATTGTTTATACATGTGACAGTCATGTGGTCATGGCTGGCATTAGCATTTCTTCCTGATTGATCTAATGACATGAAATTTGCCTTCTTATGATTTTAATCAATCTAGACACCACTGGCACATGAATTGTTATCCTCACTAATATAACTGCTTTAGCTTGATAAGAATAATTCCTGCTATAAT
Organism: Camelus bactrianus; assembly: GCF_048773025.1. Taxonomy (NCBI): domain Eukaryota; kingdom Metazoa; phylum Chordata; class Mammalia; order Artiodactyla; family Camelidae; genus Camelus; species Camelus bactrianus. The sequence continues at coordinate 59,224,178 of NC_133551.1, forward strand.
CGATGCAATAAAAATGTGATGTGGATTTCTTTGCATGTGTGATCTGGGTTTCTGGGCCTCTTCACGCTTCTGTCAACTTAGACAACCCACCTGCTCCTCCACATGGACAAGCCTTCTTGCCTTCCTGTATCCACACTTAGTGGGATGGATTCTGCATCCCCTTCCTGAAGAATACACTAATTTTTAGCTTTACCACAGTTTTCTCTGTTTATATGGTCATTCTGTTACTGTGTATTGAGAACTTACTCTGGGCCAGGCATAGTGCTTCTCCAAGATTATCTCTAAGAAAGAGAAACCATTCTTAGCCCCACTTTACTGATATGGAAACAGGTTTAGAACAGGTGAATGATTAGCCTAAAGTTCCCCATGTGATGAGTGAATGAGCCAACCTTTGATCTCAGGTCTCTCTAATCCTACAGCCTGTACTTTCTGCTTGCATTCTGCACCACTGAATGGAGATAGTCAACCCCCTCCAGATGTTTCTTCTCCTGTTCTTTGTCCTCGCTCTCCTTTCCTCCCGTCCCCTTGTAAATCACCTCTTTTGCCCTTTCCTTTCCTCAGCTCTTGCCCACAGCCCAGCACTGCCAAGGCCACTTTGGACAGACAGCCTGAGATCTGACATTCCATGTCACTTGCTGGGACAGCAAGAGGGAAATGGCTTCATAGACACCCTCACCCTATGGGAGGAACTCAAGACTTGAGCTCATCCTGAAACCCCTCCTCTGGCTCCAGAGCCACTTGGCTGGGAGATGACACATTGGTTTCCCTTTACTCCTAGCAGCTCAGATGTGAAACTAGCTCTGCCCTCCGCATCACCTTGCTGCAGACATGTGAGTGATGATAGCACTGTTCCTGGGATTACTTCCACACAATTGTGCCAAGGAGCTTCTTCTGGACCTCACGTCCTAAGAAGAATCTTACATACTCATTGAACGGGGAAACTGAAGCTCAGAGTGATTTTTGAAGCTGAAGAACTCTAGGGATCATTAATCTTCTGTTTTACAGATAAATGAACTGAAACCCAGATTATGGTCACCCAGCAAGTTAGGAGAAGAACCAGCATCAGATCCCAGGGTCCCTAATTCTCAGGCCAGTGTCTGTAACACCCTATCTGCTCTTCTGAGAAGTTGCGGAGGGTGGGGGGGCAGATCTGTTTGGATTCAGTCCCAGGTCTGCCACTGACTCACTGTATGTGAACTTGGGCAGCTTCTCCTTTGCCTCCACACACACCTCAGTTTTCTTACCTGTAAATGTCCTTTCACAGGACCAGGTCACTGAGTTCGAGTCCCCCAGCATTCTGGACGTGCTCAGAGAGTCCCATTTCCCCAGGGGTTTCAAAACTGGATGTGGTCTCCATGACTTCTTGGCTTGACAGCAGCTGCTCCACTCCCCCGAGCAATGATTTTATTTCCTCCTGCTGGAAACTCGGCCCCGTGTACTTGGGCTGAATAAGTTGATTTGGAGAAATTATCATTTCCTGGGGTTTCTCACATCAGAAGAAGCAGGTGGTTGTTCTGAGTGCTTCTGAATGAGTCCCAGAGTCCAGCTGGGACAAGTCCATCCCTCCAAAGCGACATCTGCTGGATGTGACATTGAATTATGTCACATTGTAATAGCATCTCACCGGTTTTCTGTAACCTTTATTTAACTGAAATCGGAATCTCCTGCCAAGAGACCTCCTTCCTTGTCTTGGGGCTTTTCCTGACAGGTGGCATCCTGGGAGCTGACTGCATCAAAAAGGACAGAATGGGTGTCAATGACAGAGTGAGGGGCCTCAGGACCTGGTGGGGTCTAGGGGCAGGGATAGGACCTCTGATGGGAGAGGAGAGGCTGGGACTGACAGGGCCACATTGATGGGATAATTCACTTCACGGAGTCTGTCACCCAGTGTCGGTGCCCCTGGAGATCTGTTTCATCATTTATCTGCTCACTGCCTCACTCCCTCACTCAGCAACACTTCTTGGCCAGTGATGGGCCAGGCAAGGGGGACACAGGGGTGATGAAGAGCTTAGCTTTATCATTGAGGGGCTCACAGTCTGGCACAAGAGACACAAGCCCTACCCCAAAAAGTGTGATAAGAGACCCCAAGAAGTAGAAAGAGGGAGCAGGGAACTCCCTCGTGGGGCAAGTGGGGCAGGTGTGAGTCTTGGAGTGGAGCCCCAAAAGCAGACCCTGAGACAAGGGTTCTGGTGCTGGCAGTTCATCTGGAAGGTGAGCTCAGGGATGAGGACACGAAGAGACTGAGCAGGGCGAGGAGGAAAGCCAGCCAAGCATGGATTCCTGAGTGGGTTACAGTGATGGGCCACTGGGCTCAGTCCTGCTGGGGACCTTCTGAGGAAAGAAGAAAAGAAATGCAGGCACTTGAGATGGGAAGCTGTCAGCAGGCCTGAAACTTTCTGTCACCGCAGGAGAACTCAGAAAGTTGAGGGGGGATAAGGGAGGAATCCGCAGCATCTGCTATCACATCTTAAAAAGCTGACATTTGAGCTGGTTGAAACATGAGTAGGAGTTTTGCAGCTGGAGCAGGCATGGGGAGTGGCTAATTCAGGCAGCTGGAACAGTATATGGATGAGAGGGGAAGAAATCAAAGTAGCTCAAAGGGCCAGAGGAGTTCAAGAAAATAACTTATGTTCAAACTAACTATGGGGGGAGACCTGAGCAGCCTTTATGCAAGAAAGCTTTAGGTAGTAGAGTTGGGAGAGTTGACAAATGGGCAAGTGAGAGGCAGAGAATATTCAGTAAGGACAACCCCCATGCAAAGGCAGAAAGGAATGGATCCAGAGGACAGGAAGAGATTGGCTTTCTACCAGGAGCACAAAAATTCTGTTTCTGAGCTGGCTAAGAGTAGGGTTAGCTGTAAGAGAGAGGGCTGGATTCAAGAAAGTCAGTTACCTGTTGGGTGTGAAGGAATTGATGGTTGGGGATGGGAAAGGACTTGGGAAAGTGGAGGACTTAAACAGTCCTTGGAGGTAAGGGAGTGGAGCAGACTACAGGAAGGCCAGGAGAAGGATGGGCGACCAGCGTCATTGGCACTTACTCCCTGGCCATGTTGCCAGTCTTCGTGGAGTACAGCTTTCCTGGCAGCTCAGAGCAGGAGTTGAGAAAGCAGATGGCATTGGGAAATGCCCAGGGTTTGGCAGAGGAGAGAAGAGGAGAATGCCAGCCTTCTGCAGGTGTGGTATCCCTGGAGGCAGGACTCACTGGCTTCCTATCTCCTTTTCTATCCCTCCATCAAGAAGAAGAATGGGTGATGGGGTGGGTTGAAAAGACCCCAGCTGGGAGTTAGGGGATCTGGACCATCATTTAAATTCAGCCACCCACACTTTCTGTGTGACCATAGGCAAGACTTTTCCCCTCTGTGGACCTCCATTTCCATATCTATTCTTTGAAGACTTCTCAACCTCAGCACTATGGACATTTTAGGCCAGATAATTCCTTGCTGTGGGGAGCTGTCCTGTGCATTATAGGATGTTTATCAGCATCCCTGGCCTCTGTCCACTAAATGCCAGTAGCACAAACACACACCCATTGTTGCAACCAGGTGTCCTCTAAGAAGCAAAATTGCCCCAACTGAGGACCACTGTAATAATTGGAAGAAGAAGAAGACCTATCCAGCCAAACCATGTGAAAAGGGGTTCTCACGAGGAACACATAAAATAATGGGGGCTGAGGCTGGGAGAAAAAGTTTGACAGCTGATTAGAGAGGCTTGTATGATTGGTTATTTATCACAACTTCTGCTCCATTTTCTACCTTTAAAATACATGGTTCAGAGGCTGAGCTGGATCTAGAATCCAGGCACCCTGCTTCCAGGTCCAGGATCTTTCTATACTACCAGCTTTGTGAAATTCCACCTTTTTACAAGCCACCCTTGGAGGATACCACATCCTTGTCCTTACACATCAACTGGATGTTCCCAAGAGGGATCTGAAAAGGACAGAGGTGAGGAGAAAAAACAAGATGATAAGAGGCCAGGAGACGGAGCCCAAATCTTCCAAGGACTGACATGGAGACAGCAAAGGAGATCAGATGATGGGGTAGAGAGTATTTGACTCAGGGTCTATTCAGGAGACAAAGAGCAATCAGTAATTTGAACATGGAAAATTTACTGTAAGCAAGTGTTAATTAGTAAAAGGGGGTTAACTAGGGAAAGGAGTAAAAAGGGATACAAAAGAACACAGGAATAGCACATTTAGGGAAATGTCACTACCTCCAGCAATGGCTGAGGGTGTGGCTGAAGCTGGCCTGTAACAGTGGCTGGGAGGTGAGGAGAGCATAGCTGGAAGGGGCCATGAAGCTTGTCCCTGGTGGCTGCAGAGGTGAGTGCCACTGGGAAGCTCCCACGCTGAAGGAGATCCAACACCAGAAAAAAAGGGCCTTTTGGTGCCAACACTTTGCAATATCCCTCCAGTGTCCTCTATTGACAGACATTAACATTGCATTAGCTGGCAAAGGAGAAACGTCTACAGGGTCCAGCTCCAGTATCACAAAGCATGGCAAAGAAGGGTAGGAAGCTGAGACACAATAAAGCAACAGCTGTCACAGTCCTTACCTTGGGCTAATTGGGTTCCACATACACTTTCTATCCACTTTTGAACTTCCATTCACAACACAGCAACTCTGTTTCCACCTAACAAGATGCAGTCATCTTTTGTACAAATCAAGAAGATCTGGCCCTTGCCTCAAAATGAGGAGATATATAGTTCCAATGTCATTGTACCCATTTGCTGGCTATATGAATGACTTCTTAAATTCGATAAAGTTATAGTTCTCAAATTTGATAGTGTAAATACTCTGTTTCCTAAAGACTAAATTGTAAAGTTAACCTCCAATAACTTATACGTAGATAATAACCAGAAGGGGAGAGAAGAAAATGGTTAACATATAGACATAAATTTATAAACACAACAAGCAAAACTACTATAGTCCTGATTTCTGTGATTGGTCCAAGCCATCATTTTATCTATGGCTTCCTTCTTCCCTAACCGATGTCACATTTCCTCCATCCTCAACTAGAAACTTGGCTGGTTTGAGTTTTTTACCGGGAAGAGTGAAGCAAAACTGCATTCCTGAATGGTATGAGTCCTCAATTATTCTGCTTTTGGGGGTTGCTGAAGTTTTCAGTAATGTTACAGTTGATCAGAGGAGTAACAAGAAGTGCCCCAGAGAAACCTCTGAGTTCCATACTTGGTCCTCTGTGCCCCCATCATGTAGCAGCAACCTGATTTCTCCTTGCTAATTAGGATCGATCATTCTATCCAGTAGATCAGTCATTCTATCTAATCTTTTTTTGGCTTCAGTGTTTAGTGACACAGGGATCTCAAATGTCTACATGGTGGTCTCATCCTTCCGTTCACTAGAACCATTGTTGTGTCTCTGTTATGTCCTTTCAGGAACAAAGATCTCCAAACCAGCAGAGCTCAAATCTACTATGACAAGAAGCAACAATTCTGCAAGTGGGTGATTAAGAATGATGTGAGAAGTACCAGCAGTCATTTATTGCTTCTTAGCTCCAAATCCACCCTTCAGGGCCTGCTTGTGGTACTAGAACATTTTCCCTTACAAGCATGATGTTAATCTTTGTCAATAGATGGCACTGGCAGGACGCTGGACACACTATCTGATTCCAGTGCACTTTGCTTCTTCTTGCTCCTGCAGCACCAGATTTTGTGCAGGAGACTCAGCAGAGCACACCCCTAGTGGGATCAGCAGCAACTCCACAGCTGACTTCCCAAAGGCAAGATTGATGGGAGCCCCAGCTCATTTCCAAGAAACTTCCCAATGATGGCTCCCTATTCCCTGCCCGCACCCACCCCCAACTCTGTGGGAAAATTCTTGGCAGCCAGTGCCCCAGGTGGCTCCACAGCAAGTTCAACAGCAATCCCCACAGGCAGCTTCTGAATTTCATCAGCACTTTAACAGGTAGTTCTCTGCACACTAACCCTGGTCCACCAATAGACCATCTCTGCTCTGGACAACCCAGTGAACTTTTCTGCTATCCAATGGGCTACATCCACACTCTGTCCAATGGTCTGCATTCCAGCTGTGGGAAAGAGCCTCCCTCCTTCCCAAGCTTTATCCCTTGCAATTGAAAGCCTACCTCTTCTTTCAAGATAAGTAGTATAAATTGCAACTTGACTTCCCCCTTGGAGAGGATATCTCAACATGTTCTATACTACTGAACCCTCAGAAACTTCACTGAGATATTAGACCTCTGAAATTTTGTGACATTTATTTCCCACCCTCTCATTCACCTGTGTTGTTCTCGATACCTCCTGTTTACCAAACGCAATAAACTTGTCATCAGTGTAGCGCACCAGTGCGATGCTCTGGGGAATGTCAGGATGATCACATCATCTGTGGACTATATAATGGCAGAAAGCAAGAGAATTAACTTAGCTCTGAAGTGAGGCTGTGAAGCTGTATTATTGCCCTTTCCAGGGAAAGAGAAACTGGTTTTGGTGGTCCTGACAAATTATATGAAGAAAAAGGCAGTATCTAGGTCAATGGCTACATACCAAGTGCTACACTGAGCTGTTCCAGTAAAGACATCATATCTGGGATAGCTTCTGCAGTCGGAGTCACCACTCAATGAAGTAGATGAATAATCTAGTCAACCTCCAAGTCGTCAAATGTCTGCACAGGCCAACAGGCAAGTTAAATGGGAATGGGATGGGAGTATATTTAAGCCTTCATCAATCTCTGATATTTCCCCAGGGATAGAATTGCTTCCAATTTACTGTCGTGGTAGAGAGAGGAAGTTCCAGGAACTTCCATTTAGTCCTTCTTTCTGCAGTTGCCCTCACCTCATGAGTCAGAGACCCAAAGTGGGGATTTTTCCAGGTTCCAAGCATGTCTATTCAATTTCACATTCAGGAACTGGGGAAGTAACACACCAGAGGCACTTGAAATAAGTCTCTATTACATGACTACTTAAGTTGTCACTTTGACTGGTAGGCCTTGTTGGCATTTTGCTTTCCCAGGAATTACCATAAATTCAGAGCAGTGTCTAATAATCTCCAAAGATCCAAGCACCTTCTTTTCCCATGTGCAGTCATCTAGTAAATGGTCACAGGTCCCTTTGTTGAAGACTTGGAGGAAGATTTATGGTACATGATCATACCCCTGCTACAGGAAGTTTCTTCGAGGGGCCTGGCTTCCTCTTCAGTCAAGGGGCTCCGATCTGTCTCAAAACTGAGAAGAGGCCACAACTCTCCAATTGTAGTAAGTCAACTCGGGTTTTGGCCACCAGTTTAAGAGGTTGATTCGTTGGTTTTTCTGTTATGTACGTTAAGCAATACTCCAGTAGGCTGTCCATCTATTTCCTTCCTGTGGATACACTGATCAATTAGTCACCACCAAAGATCTCTACTGGCCAAGGCATTCTGATCACTGGTACACCCCTGCTGCCATTTATGGTAAATTCACTCCCCTTGCCTTTGGCTATTAAGTGCTGCCACTTAACCTCTACCACTCCAGGATCCTATCATCCCCATGGATTAGGGAAACCATCTGAATGACAGCATACTCTCTGCTAACACCTGGCCTGCAAATGTGAACATCCACAGAGTATCTTAAGGATGTGGATTCTCTCCTCACTAATATGTTTTTCAAAGCCTTTCATGGAAGATAGTTTGGGGGTGGCTGTGCAGGTCACACACAATAAATCCACTCCAACATCCTCTACCCTTAAGGCTTTGGAGTCCTTCTTCCACATTACTCCATGGAAACGCTAGCATCTCCACTTGTTAAATGTAGGCCACTTTCAAGTCCAAGTTTCAATCAACCAACTAAAATGTTAAAGCCACCTTCAGCTGCACAAGCTAACACATTAAATCCCAAATCCACATCCATGAATTCAGAATGACTTAGTATCATCCTCCACCATCCTCCTTAGTAACAACCCCTGTCTATACTCCCCCAGATTATGTCAAATCTTGCCATTCTTCTGTTGTGTAACTAGTCTCCTCCTGGATTACAGTGTGCACCTGGCCCCACGGAGCATGCTGAGATTCAACCTTCATTATTGATCTAATGGCAACAAAGGATGCTTGTGTTATGTCTTAAGGAGAATGCTCAGCCCTTTCAAGTCATCTGCCCCACATCACAGGGTTTTCAAACAAAGAAAAACTAGTCTCTTCAGAGACAAGGGGGCAAGTTCTTCCCACGGGTAAAGGGAGCCTCGGAGTGGCTCTCCATTTCATCTGAGTCCAACCAGATGTCTCTACCAGATGTTGCAGGATCCCATTCTTTCCTAACTTATGCGCAAACACTCATGTGAGAAACTTGGCAATGCTGTAAATTTAACTGACGTTTAAACTTTGTGACTCACACCATTAAATTTTACATTTTATTTTCAGCAATATCAGCCCTATGGCTACACGAAATAAGATCCTTTTAAAGAAGCCATGAAAGCTATATGGTTCTCAAACCATGATTGGAGCTGAGAATTAAATGACCTGAACTCATCATTTTCTTTCAAGCAAGTGCCTCGGCGCAGTCAAGGATCCGTCTCACACTCCAGTCTTTGCGGTCATAATTACCCATGTAACGGTCAAGTGCAGTAGTCAGCTGGGCTCCCCAGACACTTGCTTCCATCAGCATTGCATCAATGTCCCTCACAGGTGATAGTGTAATGACGACGCCACTCTCCTGTGGATTCCTAGCATCCCATATCCCATCGGCAAGGAGCTCAGCACTGAGCTCAAGCCCAAGGGCACAATGAAACCAACCAAAATCCCACCTTTGAGGGTCTGTCTCCTAGGATTATCCTTGCCCCCAATTCTATATCAACTAGAATCCAGTCGGGAGACAGAGTAATATAATTGAACATGTTCCATAATTTGAACATGGAAATTTTAATATAAAGAGTAGTTAACTTGCAAAGGTAGTTAATTACCAACAAGGGTAAAAGAGGATTCTAAGGGATCGGGAAGCAGCAAGAAAAAGACACTCAGAAGAAAAGGTGGCCTGCGAAAATTTAAAAAGCAGCTAATATGTCTAGGCTGAGAGAGAGTGAACAATGATGGAGCTGAAAGACTGAGGAGAAAGTCCTTCCCCAAGACTGAGATTCAGACCTCTTCAGTGAGGGTGAGAGGACCACAAGAACATGCAGCCTCTAGTGGCTAAGAAACTTGCCAGGGGATGTGGGCTAGCACCTGTCTGTAGAAGCGGCCCTCCAGAGAGTGAAGCCTGAGGGTACACCCAGAGCTGGTCCACAGGGGCCACTGAGGTCGTGGCTCCTGTGCTGAGAAAGAAAAAAAAATAAATAAAAGGATTGGTGGGGGATCAGAATCTGGAATAGAAGCACACGTCTGTAATCACCTGACAGTGTCCCTCTAGTGCCCCCTACTGACAAAGCCTAACATTGCTCCAGCTGGCAAAAGAACTGATTACAGGGTCCAGCTCCAGTATCTCAAAGCAGGGCAAAGAAGGATATACTTCAAGCTCAGAGACCAAAAAAAAAAAAAAAAAAAAAAAAAATTGATAACTGACCTCAGGGGAGCAAGAGACATGGAAGAGAGCAAAGGGTCTATCAGGAAAGAGGCTAGGGGGGCAAAGGTTTCTCTGCCTTTGGCAGGGGAGGAGCAGGCAGGGACTGGAGCCCTGGAGAATGAACTCTGTCCCCAGTGCTCTTCAAAAAGAATGCAATCATATAATAAACACAGTTCAAGAAAGCCACATTGTTCAGCTTTCAAATGAACAGAAAATACAATTCCTGGACGAGTTCTCTCTTCCCACCCCTGGCAGTAAGTAGGGAGTTGATATGCATTTTGTTTTTCTTGAAAGGCCTTCTCATCTCCTTGGCTCCTGCTGACTCTGGCCACCCCCACCATATGCAGATTCAACATTCAAACATTCATTCAGCATTATCAGCGGGCCTACTGGGTGCCAAGCACTGAGTCTGGGAGGCTGTTTGACTGTGGGCCTCAGTTAAGCCTGTCTACAGATGTCTGTGGCTGAGCCTGGCTTGAGTGAGTGTTGAGAGGGAAAACTGACCCATGGACAAGAGAAATTGCAAGTAGGTAATGTGGTTCCGGTTCTGATTTGCCAGTATTTCTGTGATGATCACAAGAGCAAGGGCTTTGGAGTCAAGTGACATGGGTTCTAATTCAGTCTTGGTTCTTCAGTAGCTGTGTGACCTTAAGCAAATTGCCTCTCCTCTCTGAGCCTGCTTCCTCCTATGTCAAATGGTTTTAACATCTACCTCAGGGCTGCTGGGAAGGGATAATGTCTGTATTAAATACAACCCAAGGACCTGCCAGGGTAGGTGCTCAGGCCCATCAGACCAAAGCCCAAACCACGCCCAAGGTATCACCAGACTCAGAGAGCAAATGCTTACACCAGTGGCCTGACACTGCCACCAAGCAATGCCAGCCCCATTGTCACCAATGTTGGACCAATGGTGCCCTACCTTGTTCCCCCTCCTCACTGGACAGGTCCGGAGACTGAGCTCCAGAGAATGCAGGTGATTACTCAAAGCCACACAGCATGATGCCAGCCAAGCCAGCTCTGGAACCAGATCTCAGATGGCATCAAGCCTTTGGACCATCTGGAAAACTAAAAGTAATGTGCTTCCGAGTATTGGCTCCGGACCAAGATAGGCTTGAGTTTGAGTCTCGGCTTTGCAACTTTCATTCATTCAGCAAATATTCACTGAGTGTCTGGCACATGGCAGGCACCATGCACCTGCAGAGGACACAGGAAGTGGGGTACAGTGAACAAATAACCAATGAAGAAGCCAGCTCATCACCCACTGCGGGAAAGCAACGAGGGACACACAAGGGTGGGGCCCTGAGCAGGCAGGACGGCAGGGCAGGGGCTCCTCAGGGCAGTCAGGGAGGGCTTCTCGGGGCAGGGGGCATCTGAGTGGACCTGGCCACTGAGAAGGATCAGCCACACAGAGACGGGCGGAGGGCATCCAGGCAGAGAGCTGGGAGCCATGAGGAGAAGTCAGGCCCGAGAAAGCAGAGCAGCAGAGGAGGGACATGACAGAGGGAGGGCAGAGCCCATCAGGCAGGGCCTTGGAGTTCACGGCCAGGAGCTCAGCTTCGCTCACCGAGCGGTGGGAGGTCACTGAGGGTCTGAGCAGGCCGGTGAGGGGACCTGGCGTATTTTCTCAAACAATGACTCTGGCCGTTGCTGTCTGTCAGTCACTCAATGGCTCTGTGACCTGGGGCAAGTCGCTGAAGCTCCCTGGGCCTCCATCTCCTCACTTGTAAAATGGGGAGGATGAGGGTCCCTGCCTCATGGGCTTCCTGCGAGGCCAACAGGACCACCCACACAGAGCACTTAGCAGCGGGGCTGGGGACTTGCGCCATGCTTGCCAGGTCACCTCATCCAAAGCCCTCGGCCTCCACCGATAGGAGAGAGCTTGGCCTGAACCTGTTGAAACCATAGGTCCCTCCAATCCCATCAACAACATCCAGCCTCCCGCTGCCCTGGGAGCCCCACGGCCCTTGTTTCTTCTCCCATTTCTTGGACGAGGCCTGGAGGCTCACTGAGGGTCAGGGCTGGCCTCAGTGCCCCTGCAAGGAGGAAGCCCTCGGACAAGGGCCTTGGACGCCAGAGTCCTGCTCTCACCAGCACATCACAAGGTAGGTTCTGCCCATTTTATGGCACCGTTACTTCTGCATGGCCCTCGGCCATGGCGGTGTCTGTTAAGCCCCTGTCCAGCAGAGGTCAGTGGGGGGAGGTCAGTGGGAGCCCAGTGACAGGGAGCAGCCAGGCCCTGCTCTCAATTAGGGCCTTGCCAATGGCCTTAGCATCCATCAGCGTCACGGCTCCATCTCCCGGGTGCCCAGGATATATAACACGTCCCAATCAGGGGCCGGCAGAGAGGTGGTGAGAAGTAATAATTGCCTTGGCAGGTTCCTGCAGCCAGATTTATTATGACATAAAGAAAAAAACGTAGCTCCTGGCAGTTTATAGGCAGCTGGCCTGTCTGCACTTATAGAAACCCTATTTACTGGGGTGGAGCGGGCGGGGGCTTCTACCCCACATTTGCTCTGCCCGAGGCCCTGGGCAGGGCCATCTGCCCCATCCATTTCTTGTGCTCCAGGCCCCCTGTTCTGAGAGGCCACCTCCTCAGACAAATGTCACAACATTTGAAAATCAGTGCCCAGGCACAGATGCCCATTTGGTGTTGTATCAAGGGGTCCCCTGGCTTTCAGTATCACCCAGACAGGCCACGGAGCAGAGCAGTTAGGCCCAGGCATTGGAGTCAGCCTGGCATGGGTTCAGGTCCGGGCTCTGCCATGCAATGGCTGTGTCTCTGGATAAGGAAACTGCCTCCCTGAGCCTCCATCTCTTCATCTCTATAGTGAAGGGTAGCGGCCCCTGCAGAGAAGGGCTGTTGTGTGGGTTAAGAGATAAAGGTTGTAGGTGCTAAAGGAAAGGTAATGGGACTCCAGGGACTTCAGCATTGTGACAGGAGGTGGCATTTATTGAGGGACAATGATGTCCCCGGGAACTCTGCTTGTTCTTTTTAAACGCTTCATCTCTAGACTTCACAACTGATCCCACAAGTAGGCATCATTAAGTTTATTTTCTAGATTAGGAAGCTGAGCCTGGGGTGGTTTGGGGACTTAAGCAAGGTCACCAGCTGGGGGATGTGGAGCTGGGGGCGGGAGCTGGGCTTATTGATTCCAGAGCTGGCGCCCCTCCTAATACACAGCCCACCCTCCCAGCTCCTCTGAAAGGCCTTACAAGGTCAGACAGATGGGGAGAACCACAACCCCCTCTTCCCCCCTCCCTCCCTCACGCCAACACTTCCTGAGCAGCAGCTCTGAGGCCAGCCCTGTGCTGGGCAATGGATACATCAGATGAACACAGAAGCACTTCCTGCCCCTGAGGCACTCAGCACCTGACGGGATGAGGGGCAGGGCCACTGACCCACTGCACAGAACACATAGGTATCAGTTAGGTTTGCTGCATAACAAACAATCCCTTAATTTATTGGCTTAAAAGAAAGAACAATTTATTATCTCTTCCAGTTCTGGGAGTTGGTTAGGCAGTTTCTGTTACGCTTAATCATTTAGGTACACTCACCTGACAGGTCAGCGGGGCTGGAAGGCCCAAGATGGCCTCAATCACCACATGTTGGTTCTTCTCCACGTGCCCTCAAATCTCCCAGTAGGCAAGACAGGCTTCATTACATGGCAGAGGGCCAAAGAGGCAAAAGCAAAAGCTGCAATGCTCCTCAAGGTCTAGAAGCCAGAGCTCACTTGATGTCAATTCTGCCACATTCTGTTGGTCAAAGCAAGTCACCTTCTATTGCTTGGCCAGTATCTGTGACATACATTTATGGCCCATCAGGTAAGACTTAGTAGTCAGTTCAGAATGAGTGTGAGTGGGTCAGATTATGTCCTAGCTAAGTGGGATCCTAACTATCTAAAATTTTTAAAATTCAGATTAAAGGATGTTGAATTGTGAGGTCATGAGAATGGATCATATCCTTTAAGTGGTGAAGAAACTGAGGCCCAGAAATGGGAAGTGTCTTGCCCAAGTCAGACAGCAAGTTTGGGACCGAGCCAGAAGTGACTCAGGTCCTGGCCGGCCAGCCCATTCCTCCCACTCCTCCCAGAGAAAGCCTGAGGCTATGAATGGCTGGACTCGGGTAGCTGGATAATCCTGCCCAGAAGACATGTGTCTGCTCTGTCCTGTCTCTGCTGTGTTTTAGATGGAGCTCTTCCAGCACACCTGGAACCACATAGGCACTTAATCACTGCCTCCTCTGGTACTAATAGAATCAACCCCATTCTATAGATGGGAAACCAAGGCCGGGAGAGGCAGCTGATTTGTTCAGAGCCTCGCAGCTGGTGGGGACCAACTGCCTGACACCAAAGCTTGAACTTCCTACCCTGGCCCAGAAAGAGCTCAGTCTGGATCCAGGCCCCCAGGGGGTTGAGAGGCAGCCCTGTGGGCCTCAGAGGTCTCAGGATAAAGGCCCCTGTCTAAGTGCTTCAGAGGCCTAGGTGAAGGTAGTAACAGCCAAGGTCCCCTGGAACCAGCTCTGCAAGTGGAAGGCCCCTGAGTGATGCTCTGGTCCATGCCCCCCAGCCCCCTTTTATGGATGGAAAACCTGAAGCCAGACCAAGGCCCTCCTGCTGCACTGGGTTGATGGGGCCTGTAAGCAAGCTCCAGTCAGGCTGGTTGGACAAACACAAGGCTGCTCTGTGGCATTCAGAGAGCACATTTATTTACAAAGCGCTTTACAAACATTAGCTTATGCCTCCCCACAGCCCCCTGCGAGGTAGGTCAGTAGTCATATCTACAGTTTACAGATGGAGAAATTGAGGCACGGAATGGGGGTGTGGCCTACCCCATTTGAAAGAGACCTTCCCACCCCTCCATCAAAAAATAACAAATTAAACAAAAAAGCATTGATCCTCCATCCCAAAACATACTTTCTTCCTCCAAACCCTAGGGGTGGTGAGCACCCCTGGTTTAACAGTGCCCCTTCCCCAGGGGGCGGCCTGATCAGGAGCCACAGGGACCTCAACCCCAGGGGCTGTCGTTCAGCCTTGCAGATTGTCACTGGCTCAGGCTGAGCAGGACCCAGCCAGTGAGGCCTGAGTTACAGGCAGAGGGGGCTGAGGTGACTTCATTCTGCAGACATTGGGTCAAGAAGGGAAGGGACCCCCCACAGGACAGGGTAGGGATGGGCAGATCCTGGTTCAGGAAGCTCAGAGCACATTCAGGGAAGCAGAAATGGGGGGATCATGAGCAAAATATGCCCGGGGCTGCAGGAAGGCAGCGGGTGGAGGAGGGAGCGGTAGTTCCCCCTCGGGGGACCGGTCTGATGTGCCTGCTGGCACATCAGGGCAGAACCCAGTCCCCCCGAGACCCTCAGGGGCTGCGCCAGATGGGATTCTAGATGCCAAGCCCCTGTGCACGCTCTATCTATGTCAAGCCAAGCTGGGTGGAAACCTCGGCCTGGCACGTGCTCTACCGGGCCTCACTCATCTCTGCCAAGGGCTGGGATCTAGTCCAGGGGCCTGGGCCTGGGTCCCCCAGAGCCAGCAGTTCTGAGCCCGTCACCCTGCCAGGCAGTACCAGGCCTCTCAACACAGGCCTGCAGGACCCTGCAGAGACGGACTGAGCTGCAGCCTTGCTAAACTCCTCCTTGGCCCGCAGCCTGCCACTGACGTGGTGAAAGGCCCTGCCCACAGTGGAAGGGGTGCGAAGATGGCCCGGCGCCCACTCCGGTGCTTTCCCCGAGGGGGCTGCAGCTGAGCAGGGTTGAGGGCGCAGGTCTTCCTTGTCAGTCCAGGATGGTGGGCCTGGCCCTGAGTGTGCCATGGGTGCCCCCGGCCAGGGGCCCCTGCTATCTTGACTCCAGCCCCTCCAGGTACTCCAGGGCCACATCATAGCAAAAGTGGTACTGATCCTGCGGAGAGGGGGAGAAGGAATCACCAGCCTGGTCCCTCTCTAGTTCTGGGGGAGAGGGGGCAAGCCTGAGCCATGACCCATCGTTGGGGAGAAAGGGGGAAGTCGGGATAACATTTTGACACCACAGGACTAGAACCCAAGGCCCAACTGTGGGGACCAGATACGGGAGAGGGGTGCTGAAGAGCCTGGCTGGGCATGGACCGGGAAGTTGGAAGTGGCTAAGCACAGGGTGCATGGCCCTCACCAGGGTCTCCACCATATTGGGTTTGTAGTTCCTAAGCGTTTTGGCAGCAAAGAAAACGTCCACCAGGTTGTGGCAGCGGATCATCTCCAGGACCGTGGCGCAGGCGCAGAAGGTGCCGCTGCGGCCGCCCCCATTTCTAAAAATTTGGAGAGACACAAAAGATTTGGGGTGGGGCTGGGGGGCAAATCGGACTCAAAGGTGAAGGGCAGGGCCAGAGAACCCAGAAGGAAAGGGTCAGGGGACCCAGAGGGAGGGGCAGGGCCAGGGAACCCAGAAGGAAAGGGTCAGGGAGCCCAGAGGGAGGGGCGGGGCCAGGGAACCCAGAAGGGAGGGGTCAGGGGCACTGAGATGAGCAGCCAGATGAGAAGGTTAAGGGGCAGAGTCAGAGGATAAGACCAACATCCAAAGTGGCAGGTATCTAGGGACAGAGAGCCTCCAGCAGAAGCAGCAGAGTCTGAGAGAAAGCAAGCCAGACACACTCCAAGAGAAAGACTGAGACAAAGCCAGCTACAGAGGACAGCTGCAGAGCAACAAGCAAAAATCCAGAGAGCAGAATGGAAAACAAACACTGAGAACACCAGTCACTCCCAGTAACACAGCTGCAAACACACAGATACATTCCCAGTCAAATCCACAGCCTCTCACACAGAGACCCTCCCATTACCCCCACCCCTACCCCCTGTTCCCTGTGACCCAGGCTGTGGGGTTCCTCTTGGGAAATGAGGGACAGAGTAGGCCCTAAGCCCCGTTCTCGAAGGATCTCTCCTACTAGAACCAAAAGCCCTTGAGGGTCAAGCCCTGCCTGATTCAGCTCCCTGTCCCTGCGACCCGTGTGCCCAGCCTGGCACTGGGAAGGATCAGTAAGTGCAGAAAGCATGAAAAAGTAGAGGGCAAAGGAGTGATTGTATCCAGACATGAGTGAATAAATGAGGTATGTGAAGGAATGAATGAATGAATAAAAGAAAAAAGTTACACACATGCAGGTATGAACAAAAACTAGAATTCTATTGGCTTAAAGAATGTACTATCATATTATGGGCTAAATGGTTCTGATAGGACTCTCTCTAATTAAACTGTCAAAGTCAAACATCACACAGAGAGTGCTGGGCAGGTGTTCAGGATTGAGTTCACACCCTGGAAAGTGGCTGGGTTCCTCCAGGGAAGGCAGGGCCAACCTCACCTGGCTGGGCAGAGTCTAGGTTGTGCTGTCTGGGAGCCCAGAGTTTTGGTGTCATCCCTGAGGCCCTCTCTCACACTGGACCTCTGCCCCTGGCCCCATGGCGCCCCGACCCCTCCTTCTGCCTTATGGAGGCTGGTACTCACAGGCAGTGCACGACGGTGCGGCCGTCCCCGCTCTCCGCCTGCCACTTGTCCACCGCAGCCAGCAGATGCAGGAAGGCCTTCTTGGAGTCAGGCGTGTCCCGGTACGCGGACCAGCGCAGGAACTGGAAGTGTCGCACCAGGAGATGCCCCTCCTGCAGCTAGGGGTGTGAGCAATCAGCCAGGGAACGTGAGTACCAGGTGTTACGTGGCCCCCTGAGGAACTCAAGGGGGTCATTCAAGGCCGCCCAGCCACCATCCAGGTTCTCACCCTGGGGCTCCCAGACCACTCACCCGAGAGATGTTCTGCACCCGGAAAACACGGGCCACCAAGTCCTCATCCGCTGTGCCCGACACAAACTCCACCTCCATGAGGCCATACTGCTGCCGGCCTGGCTCAGGCCAGTACTGCAGGCACGGCTGGGAGCACGGGCCAGAGAGGAGAGCTGAGCAGAGCCGGCGGGCCGCTGCCGCTCATCCCATCCCACACCTCCCTGCTTGCCCTGGGGCTCCCACGCACCCTGGCCCACCAGCACTCCAGGCCCAGCTTCAGTTCCCACGCACTCTACCATTCACCCACCAGACTGCGGGGCACGCCCGCCCCAGTGCGTTTTGTACCGAAGCACTCAGGTCAGCCGAGACAAACTGCCATGCTGCTAGCCAGCTACACCTAACACGCTCACAAGCACACATACCTACACACCACTGTCTTCTTCCAGGGATAGGCCCCAGGTCACCCCTACCCACCCTGAGCCCTTCTCTCTCGCCGCCTCTGCCCCCCAGCATCAGCTTACAGAGGTGGGGTGTCCCTGATGCTGGGACACAGCTCAGCACCCCAACTCTTGCCCCAGGACCCCTCCCTGGAGTCAGAGTCCTAAATCTACCCCCCTCCAGGCTATAGGCTCAAGACAATGGAGGGACAAAGGAGGCACAGCCCCACACACACATGCCTACGTGGGTCCTCTGGGAAGTTAGTCTGAGGCCCCAGCCTCTACTAGCCTTTTAGCAAGACTCGTCCTTTCTCTGAGCCTCCATTTCTCCATCTGTGAAATGGTCACCAGGCTCCTCCCAGACAACACCATGCTCCATCTGCCTCCCTCTCTGACCAAGCCCCAGGAAGAGAGGATACTACCTTCCTCTTTTGCCTGGGGTCCTGGCAACTCCTTGCATTCAGGCCTTTGCACATGCAGCTCCTTCTCCATGGATCACTCATCCCCCATCTCTTCCCCTACTTAACTCTACCCTTCGGCTCAGGTATTGCCTCTTCCAGGAAGCCCTCCCTGATACATCATCCCCCCAGGCTCTTCTGTGTCCCTATGCCAGCTCCATGGTAGCCCTCTCCCTCTGCTGTCATGATCAGTTTTTGTACCTGCTTCCCCTAGAACGTGAGTTCTGGGAGGGGCTGTGTGTTCTCTTTCTGCCTCCCCACCAGGCTGCAGGGCCTGACAGGGAGTGGTTCATGGGGAAAGGTGGTTGAATGAATGTGCAAATGAGTGACCAGTGAATGACATCCATCTGAGCCTCCCTCTGGGTCTCTCCCCTCCATCTTAGCAAGGGCAGGTTCTTGCCACGTGGGATCCCCCTAGATCCCTGCCCGGGTGCTGGAGCCCATTACCCTGCAGTCTGAGGTCCTTTATAGCAAGTGCCTGGCTTGCAAAGAACCTAGTTAACCATCTTCTCCAGGCAGCCATTAAGAAGCTGTCATTTTTTTTTTTTTTACAGCAAATCATCCTGGCCTCTTGGGACAGGGAGCTGGGGAAGGGGGAACCCAGAGATCAAGAGGAAATGGTCATGTGGAGCTGGAAGACTGGGCATCTGGACCTCCCAGAAGTTCCAGCCTTGGGAGCCCCAAAAGGAAACAGAGGTAGCTAACCCTAGGCTGAGATCACAGAGCCAGTGCCTGAACCAACCTCAGAAGCAACTGTCACCCTCATCATCTTCATCCCTGCCATGCACATGCTAAGCATCCTATGTACATGGTCCTGACAATAACCCCATGAGAAAACAGGTGCTGTGACAGTCCCCATTTTACAGAGAAGGAAACTGAGGCTCCAAGAGGTAAATTAACTCACCCCAGATCAAACAGTCAGAAAGTAAGGAGACTGGAATTTTACTCTGCCTCAAAGGCCCCTATGATGGGCAACTGAGTGGCTGAAAAAGCAGAGGTTCTGGAAGGAGGTGCCCCGGGTAGGGGGTACAGCTCTGCCACTTTCCAGCTATGTGATCCTGGGAAGCCACTTCTCCTCTCTGGGTCTTACTTTTCTCACCTGAAGCCCATAAGCGCAAAGCAGAGTCCTGGGCATACAGCAGGTGCTCAATAAAGAGCAGTTATTTTTCTCCAGTCTGAGCCTCATTTTACAGATGAGGAAACCGAGGCTCTGGGAGGGAGAGTGACAAAGATCACTCAGCAAGGAGATGGCAGAGTTGGGATCCAACCCCTGCCTTTTGAGATGTGCCCTTGAATACACGGAGGTCTGGGGCAGCAGGCAAGCAGCCTGCCCGGCCAGCAGGACCCTCACCCAGGCGGAGTTGGACTGGTGCAGCTGGTTGAGCATGACGATGGAGGTGCACCCGTAGTCGTAGACCAGCCGCCAGAAGTCGGGCGTGGTGCTCTGCAGCGGGTGCAGGGTCACGATGAAGGCTGCGCTCCGCGTGTAGCTCTGCAGGGAAACCAGGACTCAGTGGGGCCTGTTCACCATCCCTGGCGCTGCCGAGCCTTTGCCACAGGCTGTCCTCCCGCCCCACCCACCACAGCTCCGCCCCACAGGACCAGGCTGCCTCCAGGGGCCCAGTGTGAAAGTTGGCCAGCACACTGAGGCCTGAGTTGATAGAGTGAGCCCCTAGGCCTCTAATGCCCAAGCCCACGGCCCCCAGGTGCTAAATAGCAAAAGGTTCTCAATGGGCGGCATCGGGAGCTTGGGCATGGTAGGAGGCTGGCCAAGCTTGCTCCCCGCCTCAGGGCCTTTGCACCTATTCCCACTGCCCGGAACAAATTTCCCAAGTGTTTACAAGGCGCTCTCCCTCATTTCTCTTGTCTTTGCATAACTGTCACCTCCTCAAAGAGGTCCTCCTTACCAACTCATCAAAAATAGCCACACACACACACACCGCCCCCAAAAACCTACATTAAATTCTGGTTGTTTTTGGTAGAAATTACCAGTGACTGACATTCCATTGTATACTCAATCAGAGATTTTAGGGGGTGGCCTGTGTCCAGCACTTTGTAGAGGTTCAATAAATATTTTTGAATAAATAAATCTCTAGGTCCCTTCCACCCCATGGATGAAGAGTCTAAGGCCCCAGCCCAGGACCCCAGACCAGTGACCAGCACTGACTCTGCTCCCTGCTCCCGACTCGCCCTGCCTGGTGGGCTGCCACCAGGCTACCCCTTTCAGTGCTCCAACCCCAAGTCTCCCCTGGTGCCCTGCCTCATCCCACCTGTGCCACGTCCCCCTCCCTCTCTTGACGCTCTTCTCTCACAAGCCCCTCCCCAGGACTCACTGAAGGCTCCTGACAGCCAGACTCCAAAGTTCAGGCCTGGGCACCCAATGGGGCTCCCTGAAGATTTAACCACCCAAAGCAGACCCCAGCAGGCCCCCAGACAAGCTCGCTACAGTCCAAGAATCGGAGCCTCATGGATCCTGCGCCTCCTGGTTCGTGAGCTAACAGGCTGCTCCTGGCTGGGATCAAGTCTGTGAGGTATCACAGCCCCAAGGAAGCTTCTCCACATGGCAGGCCATTCCTCCCCCAGGGCCAGGGAGGCCCAGTGCGACCCCCTTCAGCTCAGAGACTCTCAGGACCTCAGAGAGCCCCCTTTCAATCCCCACCATGTGCGGATGGGCACACTGAGGCCAAAGAGGAAGCTGAGAGGGAGGTCATCTCCCTGCCACATGTAAAAGCCTGTCCCTGATGGGGAGGGGGTGGCCTGTGGCTGGATGGCTGTGTCCAGGAGGACAGCTCTGCCCACCTGAGGCATGAAGGAGTAGCCCATCTATCTAGCCACAGTTAAAGTCACATTCTCCAGTGTCACTGTTTTCTTAAAAAGGTAACTCTGTCTTTAAAAGGTCAAGCTCTGGCTCGACCACCCCAAGACAAGCTCCCCTGGTTCCAGATATCACTTCTCAAGTTCCAACCCAAACTCTTTAAGCCTCCCCAGTCAAAGCCCCTGAATCACTCATCCTACCCCAGGCTGTGCTGGGTCTGATCCTGGAGACAGCCCTGCCTGAACTCCACCATCCAGACCCCTACTCAGGCCCAGGGTAATACCTGAGGAAGAGCACTGGCTTGAGTGCCTTGAATGGAAGATCCTTGAGAGGAGAGGGTCCCATGGGCCTGGTCCCTAGAAAGGTAGAGGGTCTCCCCAACCAGAGCCCTCAGCTCCATTCCCCTGGCTCCTTGACCTTCCCAGATGCTGCTGGGTGAAGGAGTCCCAGAGCCCGCCCCAGCCCCGTGCCTCACATCAGTCAGGGCCGCGTTGATGTAGTTGTTGGGGTCCCCGTCAGTTGAGATGAGGAAGGGCAGGCAGCGGTCAGGAGGCAGGACGTCCATGCTGCGGTTCTTGTCCCGGTTCCGGGGCAGCAGGGCGATACTGCACTCCTCCACGTCCAGCGGTGGTGTGACAGAATTCAGTGTCTACAAGGAGTGGGGAGATGAAAGTGAGGTGATGTCCCATGTTTGCCCTGTGAAGGAGACCGGGCTGGGTTACTAGAGCCATTTTATGGATGGAAAGACAGAGGTCCAGAAGAGAAGGGAGAGAGGTCAGGGACCCAGGCTCCCTGTCTCCAGGCTGTACAGGGCTTGGCAGAGCTCTGGAGCCTGGAGTCCGCCTCCCCTCCACCTGTGTAACTTTAGACAAGCTACTGTATCTGTCAGCCTCATTTTTCCTCAACTGTAAAATGGGATAATACTATGCCTACCTCAAAGAGCTGTTGGGAGGCTAACGTGAGATAAGGTCAAGCCTGGCACACGCACAGCCTTCAGTACACAGACGGCACCATGAGAATCAGCACCAGATGCTTTCAAAGAGCTCAGCCCTGAAACCCCACATCGTCCACAGAGTGGATTCCAGGGACTTGGTAGAGGTGGTCACCTTCCTTGGTCGTGGCCCTGTCAAGAACACCTGGCACAACAGCAAGCCAGGGACTCGGTCATCTCCCCTACCCTCCTGCCTTCGGGCCTCGTGCATCCCAATTCACTGAGTCTCAGTTTCTTTCTCTTGTTCTCCGAGTTCCCTAACAGGGAACCCCAGTCTCTCATGATCCCCAGAACTCGACATCCTTCTCCAGGAATTACAGGCAGTATTTCCTGTGTCATCAATCTGTGCCGATTCTAGAGCACCAAGTACCTGGCATGTGCCATCCTACTGAACCCCGAAAGGAACCCTGGAGTGGAGAGGACATCTGGAGTCTCTACCTGCTCTGTGACCATGCTCAGACTTCACCCATCTCAGTCATGTGAGACCAGCCCCGCCCCCAGAACCAGGCCTGGGCCAATGTGCTCCATCTCTCTGTGACCAGCTCAGAAATGGGCACATGAGAGTCTGGTCTAGGCCTTATGTTGGGACTGTTGGGAACAGGAAGTGCCCTCTTCCAGAGTCTCCTGAAGGCAAAGATGATGTAAACCTGGCACTGTGAGGGGCCAGGGTGTGGCTCTGAGAGTGAAGCCAAAAGTAGAGGACAGCAGAACCAAAAATGGACAGAGACTAAATCTTGGCATCATTATTTGAGCCCCTGGATCCAGCCTTAACTGAAGCTGCACCATCCTTAGACTTTCCAGTTACAAGAGCCATTGAGTTGTATTTTCGTCACTTGCAACCAAAAGAATCTTAATGAATACTAACACTTCAAGGGCAATAATAAACATCTTTCTTTTCAGGAGAAGAAAGCTGAGGCTTAGAGAGGTAAAGTGACTGATTCAAGGTTACTCACAGCTCTTAACTAGGTAAGTCAGGATTTGATCCCAGGTTTATCTGATTTCAAACCCTGGGCTCTTAACTCTTAGATGCACTACCTCCTCCACTGTCTCTAAGTCCTTCCTAGTAGCCCAACTCTCCATCCTGCTTGGCCCTCAGTGACCTCTACAGCACTGAGGACCTCCCAATATGCCACACACACGCACGCGCTCACCCACTCACGAACCACATCCATAAACACACACTCATGTCCCACCTGGAACTCCTCCCGCAGCTGGGAGGAATTACTCTGAGGGTCAATGCGGATCATCTCTTTGTAAGTGGCCTTGAATTCGCTGACAGGGATGGTGGTCTCCCCACACAGGCAGGCCTCCAGGATTGCATCATGGATGAAGATGTACTGCTCCTGGAACCGGAGGTAAGAATATGAGGAAGCAAGAGGGGAACAGAAGCTAGAGATTTTGGGGTGGTGGTGGGGGCGGGGGGCGGGGGAGGGAGCTCAAGGTTGAGGCCAGGGTGCTCTGAGGTGGAGTCCAACCACATGTTACTACAGGTTGGACCCACCATACTTGAAGCAACCTTCCTGGACCCAGTGTTTGTTCACTTATCTCGTATTTCATCTCTGTAATGACCCCACGAGAAGCTCTGAAGGCGAGGGGACAGCCCTGGGTCACACATCTAATGAGAAGACAAGCCTGGTACCTGGTATGTCTTATCTGCAGAACCTATGACCTTGGCCCAGTGCTGTCTGATCTCACCCAACTGAACACAGTGGAGCTGAGTCCGGGAGACCCTAAGAGGCTGGCAGGCCCAGTTCAGGGATAGGAAAGAGCAAGGAAAAATCCTAGGACCCCCCCTCTGACACACTCCACCGTGGTGACCTTTGTATAGACGGGAACTGTGTCCTGGAGGGGCAGTGGGGAGAGGGCTGCACCCCCACCTCAGTCTGGATCATGTTGACGCGCCGGGAGCAGAGGGTCTTCACACAGTTGTAAATGTCCACGACGCCCTCACATTCTGCCATGTCCAGCATCACATCCAGAACGATGTAGCA
The DNA here is from genome assembly GCF_048773025.1 of Camelus bactrianus. Classification (NCBI taxonomy): domain Eukaryota; kingdom Metazoa; phylum Chordata; class Mammalia; order Artiodactyla; family Camelidae; genus Camelus; species Camelus bactrianus. The sequence goes on from NC_133551.1 coordinate 59,248,098, forward strand.
ACCTGTGCGGCCAGTGCCCGCGCTAGGGAGAGAACGGCCCGGGCCAAGTCAGGGCCTTGGGGAGGGAGCCCGGGACCAAGCAGAAGAGAAGAGGGCGCCTGGGGCCCCTGGCCATATCTACACCACACAGGGGAGGGGGGACACAGGAGGAGCCCGGGAGAAGGCTGATGGAAGTGTTCCAGTGAGATGTGATAGAGGACAGAGCTGGGGCTGGGCCTTGGGGAAGGAGAGGGAAAAAAGGGGGAGGGAGAATGGGGAGGAGAAACCAGTCCAACTCAGCAACTTTGACTGGGGGAGAGGAACAAAGGTGATGCTCAGAGTTTAATCCCAGAATGTTCTGGCCTCCTGGCTGTCCCCAAATCTCCTACACATCCTTCAAAGCCCCACACACTCATACCCACTCACATACTTGGTGGAGCCTCCTGCAGATGTCATTCTTTTGAGTTCCCAGAGCAATTTGGGTGGGCTTTTACCAAAACCCCCTTCCTGCTCCATGGTTCCTGTTTATGTGGCTGTTTCCCTATCTGACTGGGAGCTCCTCTAGAGCTGGGCTGGGTCAGACCCACCTCTGGGGTCCTCACATTCAGCACCAGGTTGAACAGAGTTGAGAGGTGGGGAAGAGAACAAAGATGACACCAAGATTTCAAGCTTGAAAATGACAGTAGCGAAGTGTTGGCCAGGACACACAGCCATTGGGTCTCTCATACACCACTGCTGGGGGCTTGAATTAGTGCAACCACTTTGGAAAACTGTCTTGCAGTGTCTAGTAAGGCTGAACATTTACACACAGCAATTCCACTCCTATGTACATTCCTCCCAGGAATGCATGTGTGTGTCGGCCAAAAAACACGTAATAGAGCATCTTTAGCAGCACTGTTCACAATAGCTCAAATCTGGAAACTACCCAAATGCCTATTAGCAGCAGAATGGATAAATACATTGTGAATTATTCACCCAGTGGAATACAACACAATATAGATGAAACTTACAAACGTGAGGTTGAGGGAAAGTCAGGCTCCAAAGGCACCTGCTGTATGATTCCATTTATACAAAGTTCAAAAACATGCAAAACGAATCTATGGTTTAGAAGTCAGGCTAGTGATCGCGCTGGGAGGCAGGAGGTGGGTACAGACCAGAAGGGGGCTCCAGGGGCTTCTGGGCACTGTTAATGTTCTGTTTCTTGATCTGGGGACTGCTGGGCACTTCACAGGTGTGTGCTTAATGAATTTTTGTGCAAATTCATGAAGTTGTATCTGCACTTATTATTTATGTACTTTGCTTTAAGTATATTTTACATCAATAAAGTTTTATTCTAAAAAGATTACCTTCCAGAGGCCTCAAGGAATCAAAGAGAAGCTGGTTTGGGGGTGACAGGGCAGGGAGAGGAACGAGCCTGCCATGTGGCGTTTGGGGATCTGATAAGAACTCAAGCCGAGGAGCCAGGACAAGAAACAGAGGCCAAGGACTTGTGGCCCAGGGGATCCCCCCCCAAAAACAAAGCCACAGGGTCAGAGGTTAAGTTCTTCAGCGGGAGCTGGGGCAGAAACAGGAGAGGGCACTGGGCTCCCACTTAAGAGGCAAGAGGAAGATGTGGAGCCAGGAAGGATGCAGAGGAGAGAGAGGAAGGCTAAGTGAGGTCATGGAGCCAACCAAGGCAGGAGCAGGAGAGGAAGGAGTGAAGGTCAAAGCTGCAGAGGGTGTGAAGACCGAGGGGTGAGGAGAGAAGGAGAGGTCCCTCCCCGCACTTGGGCCAAACCCAACATGCAGGGGTGCAGCGCACACTTGCTGAATGCAAGCAAATGGAACTCAGTCCTGCTGAGCACCTCGTCAACCCTTCCGCCCTTCCATGTCTCCAGTGCCTCCTTGGCATCTGGACGAGGGGCCTCCACTGGTCTTGAGGAGCACATGAGAGTGCCAACCTCAGAGCCAAAGCTCGAAGGGCAAAGGGCCCTTGGGTCTCATTCTCTCCTGTCCTCTGTCTCTGAGCAGGATGGACCCAAACCCAGGCTCCTTTCAGGACCCTGAACCACCCTACTCCCAGCCCGTCTTCTCCCTGGGATTCCCAGCGCCCCACCTGCAGTGGATGACAATGGGCCCTGCATCAGGTGGGGTGGAGGCCTTCACACGCCGGATGAAGGCCAGCAGCCCCGTGGCGTGGTAGGGGACGCCGTGCTCCGGCCACGCCGTGAAGTGGAACTGGCGGACCTCGTGGCGGGCAGAGTAGCCTCTCTGGGGAGACAACAGTAGTAACAGTCAGAGGTGCTGCTGGCGTCTATTAGACACCTGCTGTGTGCCAGGCTCTGCGGCCAGCAGCTCGCCGCAGGAACGCAGCTCATCCCAGTAAGACTTATGAGGCGGGTATTAATGACTCCTTGTCCGAGCGAGAAAACTAGGGCCCCACGAGGAGAAACTGCCTGCCCAACGTCAGACAGGACAGATATCATGCAGGAGTGGGGCCGGGATCGGCCTGAGGCCAAGCCTGCGCTATTAAACACCCATCTCTGCCACCTCTATTACACAGCAGCCCGAAGAGATCCTTTTGACTCTCTGGGTCTTAGTCAAAGGGGGAAAACTGCCTCTCCTCTGGGGATTCTATAGAGGATCAAATGGGACCACAGTCAGGAGGACCTGGCCATCCCTGGACCTGTGTATTCTCATGAGTGATGTAACCACTCTGAGCCTCACTTTCCTTATCTGTAAAATGGGGCACATGGTAAAGGCCTAATCTCACCGAGCTTTCCAGGGCTAAAACAGTATGTGTAACAGGCTTAGCACAGCACCCAGCACAGAACAGGACCAACCCCTGGCAGCCATCCTCATCCTCATTCTCACCATCTCCACTCCCTCTTGGAGCTGCCCGCAAAGATGCTACCTTTCGATCTTTCCATCGTGCTCCCAGCAGTTACTGAGTAACTGCCTTGCTGTGGATGCAGCGGTGCCCTCCCCACCCTCTGCTCCTGGGCTGTGGGAGGTGGGCTCTGCCCTGCCTCTCAGGCACCCCTGGAGGGTCCAGGTGACGCCCAGAGACTCACCCGCTCCAGGGCAAAGCTGCGCACCACATACTCGGCTAGAGTCTCCGTCTTCACCAGCGTGATTTTGATGTCCCCGTACATGTCTGAGTCCTCCGGCCAGTACCGCGAGCATTTCACCTGGAGTCCCCACAGGGCAGGCTCAGTGGGCTCTTCACTGCCCCCTGGCCTGCCACGCCCCCTCCCCCACGGCCCCGCTTACCCTGCCCACCTCCACCAGCTTGGTGATCATGACAATGCTGGAACAGTGCTCCTGCCACACCATGCGCCAGAAGTCATAGACCATCTCAGGTTTCGGCCCTGGGGGCGCAGAGGGCATTTGTCCCTGAGGCCAGTTCTCTGCCGAGGGCCAGCACACCAGCGCCCTGCACCACCACCCCAAGCTAGGAGGGCTTCATGCTCACCCCACAAATACCCCACCGAAGCCAACTCATGCCTGTTGAGCCCTAGGGGTGGACATTATCATAGAGGCCCTGCCTGGAGACCCTGGTTATCCTGAGTGGAACCCAGAGGGCAGAGATGGAGGGCCGGGGCACAGGCAGGAGAGACAGATGGACAGTCAGGGGGGAAAAACACAGCCAGAGAGACCCAGGCAGCCCCCAGACCAAGAGGCACAGTCTGCCCCAGTGAGGACCGAGCCTGGCTGGCCCTTTTGCATGCAGACAGACAGCAGGACCAGGAGCCACAAGTGGACTGCACACATCAGGGAGACACAGACACAAAGAGGGGGCGGAGACTGACGGCTGGATCCCAGAAGACCAGCCAGAGAGCAGGGCTCAGACAGAGAGACAGATGGGAGGCAGACAGGGAGTCAGGCAGATCAGCAGGGAAGGCAGGGAGGCAGGCAGAGGGCACTCAGCACACTGGGGGGCGCAGCGGCAGCGGTGCCAGGTACCTTGAGTGGCTATGAAGTGGTTTGACCTGTGGTAACCCTGGAACAGGAGAAGAGGGCGTGTTAAGACCCCAGAGGGCAGCCCCTCACTTGCTTAGGCCTCTCTGCCCTCCTCTCCCAGCAGCTGCACACCCCTCCCTCCCTCCCTCCCCAGGGAACTGCACCCTACTCCTGACCAGGGTGACCCTGTCCTCCCAGTGCCCAAGTAAGGACGGAAGCACAGCTTGGACACCAGGGTCTTGGGTTTAAGCCCATCTGTGCTCTGTGACCCTAGGGAGGACACTTTATGGACCAAGAGGGTCTCTCCATCCATAAGTTGGAGATGATTATCCACAACCTGCTTACAACCTGGCTGCTGTTTGGAGACAAATAAACTGCAGGGGGACCCTGCCCTGTTCCCAAAGCCCTGGAGGCCCTAAGCAACCCCACACCCCCGGCTGGGTCTTGTCAGCTATCCCAGCCCCGTCAGGACAACCAGAATGGGCACCGCCCCCCCCCCCACTACTTCAGCCCCCCAGAGCGTGGGGTAGCTAGATGAAGGTTTCAGGTTAGGAGCCAGTGAGCACAGGAGTTACCCATGGCCCTTAGAGAAAATGTCTTTTAAATCTTTAAAATCAGTAATGATAATAATAACAGGAATAAATCATTAAAATAATCATTTATTAAAATAATAATAAATCTTTTCAGGCCCTATTATGGTCACGTACTGTGCTAAGCACTTTACCTGCATCATCTCTCACAAAAGAGCGGTCAAGAGCTACTTCCTCCTCCATCCCAGGGCCCTCAGGCTGAGAAGAGGAACCAGCCAGACTCCACCCTGGCCCTGGGGACCTAGTGCCCAAGAGGTCCTGGCAAATCCCTTTACCTCTCTATGCCTGTATTTTCACATCTATGAAATGGAAATAACTATAGTATTTCCCTCTGAGGGCTGTTGTGAGGAGTAAATAAAGTAACATACACCCAGGGCCTGGCACTGGGACAAACACACGGTCAGTACTTAACCAACAGTAGCCAGTATTATCACTATCACTTTAAAGGTCGACGAGTATCCCTGAAGATCCAATGGTGTAGATTCAAGAATTCCTAGGCAGACGGTGGTGGACCACAGGGGTTAAGAATCTGAGTCTTAGGGTCAAGTTGACCTGGGCCCCTCCTGCAGCTCAGCCAAGTAGTAGCTGTGTGACCCTGGGCACTCAGCAGGCACTTCTCAGCGTCTCACACACACACAAATCTCCCTGGAGATCTTGTTAAAAGGCAGATTCTGATTCAGAAGGCCTAGGGCGGGGCCCAGGATCACGCATTTCCAACCAGAGCCCAGGCGGTGCTGAGACTGGGCCTCAAAACACACTGCGTAGCCAGGCTCTCCACTTCCCTGGGCCTCTGTTCTCCTCTGGAATATGACGATAATTTCAAGACATGCTCCTTAAAGAGGCTGTTGGAGACCTACATCCCATTCCCATGAAAATGACCAAAGCATAGTCAGAGTTACCACCAGGGGGGAACGCCTTGCAGAGTCACTCAGCCCTCACTGCGGGGACCTCTCCGGGTCTAGCCTAATTCCCTTCTGCTGTCTCCCCAGCCACTATCTCTGCTCAAGTCCTCAGCGGAGCTGCTGGGCATCTGGGATGAGAGGGGGGCCCAGCAGAGGTGCTGGCAGTGCTGCCCTCCATCCCCAGCGTCGGTCGGGCTGGGAAAGGGCTACTTCACCTAAAGCCAGCATGCCTGAGAATCCCACATGGGAGCCAGGGTCTCTTCTGACCCATTCATCTCTGTCCCTCTGGTACCCAGCCTAGTGCCAGCACCCAATCACTAGTCAGTCCCTACAGTAAATAGCTGAACAGGTTTCTAAATAGTTAGCCCTCAATATCTGCAAATTAACTTTTTAATTGCATGTGTGCATTATTGCACACTTATAACATATAGGGGGCAATGAAATGGAAAGTTTTAAATGATCAGATGTTAAAGGAGAATAAGGAGACCACCCGGAGCACACCCACTTTAGAGACCAGCATTAGCGATCACAGGTCCTCATACTCAGGGCCATCAGTGTGTCCCGGGACCCCACCCTGGAGCCTCTGAGTGGGTGGAGCTGGGGGACTGACCACTTGCACGGTGACCCGATGCCCTCAAAGGGAGAGATCCACAGTCTCTTATAAGGGTGGAGGGCTCAGGCTGGGTCTGAGGCTGAGCTCTGCCAATCCAGAGCCAGAGGGCCGTGAGCTAGCCACTTAACCCTTCCGAGTCTCAGTTTTCTCATCTGCCACATGCAGGTCCCGACCTCACAGAGTGTGGTAAAGGTGACACGAGGTGCCTAGCACAGAGCGGGTGCTCGGCCAGTGATGCTCTTGTTAACAGGCATTTGAAGATGCATTAAGCCAAGTCTCCTTAGGGCATTTCATAAGACTCTGACAATAACCAAATGAGTGGGGTAGGGTGTTGTATCGAGATTGAGATGTAAAAAAATTGTAAGGAACCTATATGATCACCTCCTAATGAGGGTGCTAGGGCTGAGTACATCCACCACATTCTGTAGGCCTAATATTCCATTTAAATTTGGGAACTTTACAAATCAACTGTTAAAACAAACTAGGAGCGTATCTGGGACACCTGTCATCTCCAGTAGATGCAACATTATATATTCAGTGTCTCTGCGTCTCTGTGTTGTTTGAAAGGCTAATAATGAACTGTATTTTTGCAATCATAAAAAAGCAAGAAATGTATTTGTAAAAGAAAAAAGGCAATAAAACAGAAAAGGTACCCACAAATAGCAAACAATACCACCAGGCATCAACTATTATGAAAATAATATATATTAAAAATCAAACCAGAGGATTGCTAGATGAATTAGGGTCTTTTTAAAAACATTCTCAAAAGTCCCAAACATGACACAATTTTTGAAAACAGAACACCCAAACTGCTCCCCCAAAATACAACATTCAAATTAGGGCTAAATTGAGGACAAAGTGGTAAGGGTTGAGTTTCAAGCAAACTGACCACAAAGGGATTTGAACACCAGGGATTTGAAACCAGTATTAAGGTGACTGCCCGGGGCCATCCTGGCTTCCTTGAAGACCCCAACCTCCAAGCAGCAGAGACAGGGCACCCAGGGCAGATCCCCTGCCCCACCCCTCCCAGGACCACAGAAAGCGTGGCTAGTGAGGACTCTCAGGCATGGGGAGCTGGAGACAAAGGTGACAGAGGTGGTGGCCAGTGGGGAACAGGGCCTGGGGAGGCACCCAAAACTGCCACCCCATCTCAGGGCAGAGGAGGGTGGAAGGAATTCTTTACTATAGAGACCGTGTGGAATCTTCAACCCTGGGTGGCCCCTAGCCAGGGTGCTGAAATGAACCGTTGGTGTTGGGTGCAGGAGTGGAGGGTAGGGAGGACAGAGACAGAGAGAGAGACAGCCAGAGACTGTGAGAGAGTCTGAGATACAGCTGGTCAGACAGACAGGAGGAGGAGGAGGAGGAGGAGACGGGGAGAGAGATACTTACTTCACGGTTTATCCGAATCTTAATGATTCCAGTGAGGGAACAGTACAAAGCAAAAGAGACAGATATTAGGCCAGAGGCAGATGGAGGTGGACGGAGCACAGGAGTGGCCAGAATGGGCGATGGGAGCAGGGGAGGCAGAGCAGAGACCACTGGGCCGGGCTGGGCCGGAGAGAGCGGGGAGGGGCAGGTCCCTGCCGGGGGCCCAGGGAGAAGCCAACTGGACCTTGAGGAGACCCAGGAAGGGCCCCTGTCACCAAAGCTGCCCAAGTCTGAGAAGCCAGGCCCAGCCCATGCCCCAGCCAGGGGAGAGGATGGGAGGTGGGGGAAAAGGCAAGGAATTCTGGAGAATATGGGCTAGCACATCTGGCCACCAGGAGGAGGTAAAGAAGAAGGAGAAGAAAGCTCACCTCTCAAGTCCCTGGCTACCCCGCCTCCCAGATACACGCCTCCTCCTCCTCCTCTTCCACCTCAGGCTTTTGCTCATGCTGCTCCCTACCCTAGATGTCCTTCCTCTCCAGCCACCCAAAGCCAGCTCAAGCCCTCTGCCTCCAGGCAGCCTGCCACAGTTAACCCTGGCGCTACTGCCAGCTTGCTGTGCATCCCTGAGACAGCCACTCCTCTTTTCCGGTCTCTGCCTTCCCGTCTAACCTAAATCCACTCCACCTGCATGTTTCTGTGCCTCCCCCACTAGCACCTCCATGCTCAAGGGAAGCAGGGACTATGTCTGTCTTCACTGCTATATCACTGAGCACACAGTAGATGCTCAAAATATACCTGATAAATGAATGACTCTATGCCAAATTTAGCTTGTGCTGGGCTGAAGAGCAGTCTGACCAGGGTCCCTGGGCCTGTCCTGTCTCACCATCACCCACACTTGGGGACCAGACTCACCACCTCTTCTTCACGTCCAAGCCAAGACCTCCTGGCTACCTGCCCTGTCTCTGGCCCCTCTCCTCAAGTCCAGCATGACCCAGTTGCTGCTGTGGATGGCAGGAGAGCCTCGTGGTTAGCAGCAAAGGCTTTGGACACCCTGACAGGCTGAGATTTGAGTCCCTACTTGACCACTTACTTGCTGTGTGACCTCAGAGAGGTAGCTTCACCTCTCTGAGCTCCAGTTTTCTCATCTGCAAAGTGAGGCCAGGATGCTATCTACCACATAGGATGGTTGTAGGGCTTATATAAAATTAAATATTTGGTATAAAGTGCTTAGCACAGTGCTTGGCACACAGTACATACTCAATAAACCTGAATAATTATTCTTAAAATACCACTCTGGTCACAGTCAGATACTTTTAACAACTCCCTGGTGCCCCTAGGAAAAAGCCCAGACTCCTCAGCCTGACATTTGAGGCCTTCACAGTCCAGCCCCTGCCTGCCTTTGGCCTCACCGTGTGTCACGGGAATCCCACCTCCAAGCCTCTCGGCCCCTCATCGAGGGGGATCCTTCCTCACGTCTAGGCCTCGCTGCCTGCCTTCGTCCCTTCATCCTGCTTCACCAAAGGCCCCATCTCTCAGGCCAACCCCAGCTTGCAGGAGGCCTTCCTGACAGCTGCTGCCCATACTGTCCTCCCATCTTCTGAGCTCCCTGGCACTGACTGCAAGGAGTGGGGCTCTCAGAACCCAGCCGAGAGAACTTCTATTTAATCTTTGACAGGTTCCCGCCCTGCCTGGACAGTGAGCCTGGAGCGGTTAGGGCCAGCGGAGGGATGACGGGGGCAAGGCACTCACGTCTATGTAGTTGGCGTTGATGTAGTCGGCGTCAGGGTCTCCCAGCATCGGGTGGAGTTTCACTCGGTGCCGATCATCTGGAAACACAGAGCAGGTGGCCATGGAGTGGGCAGAGGCTGAACTGGGGAGCCCAGAGTTGGGGCAGTTGAGGGAGGCTTTCCTGGAGGCCAGAGGTGGGGCACAAGCAGGGTAGCCAGGGAACCTAAAGGCTCAGGGTTGACCAGTAGGCCCTGGGCACCCCCCAGAAGGCAGGCCAGGCCAGTAGTTAAGAGTCTGGGCTACAGCATCAAGCAGGCCGGAGGTCATGTGCTGCTCAGGCAAGTATTAGCTGTGTGAGCTTGGGCAGGAGGCTTAATCTCCCAAACCTCAGTTTCCTTATCTGTCAAGTGGGGGTTATAATCCGTCCCACTTCACAGGGTGACTGAGGACTAAATGAGACAATGGGTGTGATGCTCTCAGCACATGGCTTGGCATGTGATAGGCCCTCAATAGATGACTCACTCTGGCTGTTTGCCCCCTTCCCTATCCTTCCCACCCACCGCCCCAGACCCAGGCTCTTCCCCAAGACTCACAGGCAGGCATGGGCTCCTGCCGGCCGCCCTTGACTTTGTCTTTCTTCTTTGTAGCATCCCAGCCTTCAAAGAAGCTCTGCCAGAAGGGAAAGTGGTAGTCAGTGGGGGAGGGAAGTCCCTTCCTTCATAAGACCCCTATCCCCTCAACAGGATGGGGGTGGGATCACAATAAGGGCCAAGTTCAGGGTTAAACTTGGGACCTGAGATAAAGTCACTGTATATCCCTTTATCTGTGAGGGACTAAATTCAAAACCAAGCAGTGTAGGGGAAGTGTGAAGAGGGAAAAAGAGGGTTAAAGTTCAGAGACATTTTAGAATGAGGGTCAGGTTTAGGGCAAATCCAGGTTTGAGTTGGGAAGGAGGTAAAGGTGAGGGTCAAATTAAGTCCAGATGGAGGTAGGACAGTATTCAAGTCAGAGTTCAAATGGAGCTTAGGGGGTAAGTCAGGGTCAAAGTCAGACTGGGGTTTAGGTTAGAGGTCAGGGTCAATGTTGGTGGTCAGGTTCATTTAGGGTATAGGATAGGGATCCTAGCAGGGTCCAGATGAAGACAGATGGGATTGAAGTTCAGACTTAAAGTCAGGGTTAGGATGAGAGAGACCAGGTCAGTCTTAGATTATGATCAAAGTCAAGGTCAAAAAAATTAGGTTGAGTTGAGGACTGTCAGAGCATGGGTCCATCTGGGGCTGGGCTGAGGGTTGTCAGGGTCAAGGTCCACAGTGAAGCGAAACCAGACAAGGCCTTGGCAAGGAGTCCTGGCTGGACTGGGGCCATGCACCTCGTACTCCTGCTTGAAGCCGTAGCCCTCAGCCGTCTTCATCTGGTTGATGTGCTGCAGGAGGTCGGCCACACGCACTGCAGGATGCAGCTGCCCCGTGTGGTATGGGGAGCCCTTCCGGCCACATGGACGTCGCGGGGAGCCCCCCAGGAGGCTGCTCGCCTCAGTGACCCCACTGCTGCGCTGGTCTCCTGCAGTCAGAGAAAGGAAAAGGGTTCCTCACACTCACACAAGCCTCAGTCTGGGGAACCCTAGATGGACTGGGGGTGCCAAGGGAGAGAAGGGAGCACAGTCAACATGGAAGATGCCTAAGTTGTTTGCTGGAGCCAAGCAGCCTGGCTGGGCCCAACTTGTATGACCCTGGGCAAGTCTCTTCCCTTCTGCGTCTTGGTTTTCCCATTTGTAAAATGAGCAATTAGATCACGTGACCTCTGGCCCAGCCCTGCTGGCTGGGATCCTGTGGTCCCCTCACTGTCCTGGGCTTCCCAGCTGGGCCCACCCCTCTGTGACTTCACCTGCTGCCCACAGGGGACAGCGCTCAGCAGAGCCCATGGCAGTCCCCCCTGCCTCCCCCTCTTCCAGGGAACAATCTGGAACATTGACAACTCCCAGCAATTACCCCATTCAAAGACAAGCCAATCCTGAAGTTAGCTGCCACCACCACCCCCTCTGCAAACTGACCTGAATAGAGGCATTTCTCCTGCACTGGCATTTCCATTGTCAGGAACAGGTGGAGAGGTTCACAGTGCCCCACACATCCTGGGAAAACTATCCCCTACCCCCAGACCACCCACTCCCCGGCTCTCCTCGTCAGTATCCTCCAGGACATCCCACCCTGGTCCCCGAGATCAGGTCCTAGGACTGAGCAAACAGCTCAGCTACACACTCACTCTCACACTTTAACACTCATTCCCTCCTTCGGGCCCAGGTGAGGGGCAGGGGCTTATCCAAGGCCAGCCCTCCATGCGTCTCACAGCTGTTCTCTGCCCAGCTCTGAGCCGGCAGGGGCAGGTGGAGAACAGCCAGCGGGGCCTAGATGCCAGGCCCCTCCCTTCCCTGTGCCTTCGCACACACTCTCTGCTTTGAACACTCCTCAACCGACCCCCACCCCCCAGCCTTTATGCCTGGTGAACTCATATCCATCCTTCTGGCCTCAGCCAAATGACCCTCCGTGGGGAGTCTTCTTGGGTGCCTGGCTTCTAATTCCTAGTCACAACTAACAGACAGCAGGAGTGCAGGAGCACCAGCCGGACACCACCACCACCACCCCCCCACCACTTCCCACCCTCCGATCTCTGCCTCTTCAAATCCAGGAGACCGCAGGCTCTGCTCAGGTTCCACCTCCTGAGCCTTGGGGTTTGAAAGCTGCCTCCAGGTAGAAAGTCAGTGTGAGGCTGGGCTCACCTCATTTTGTTTCTCTTCTCACAGGAATCACAGCCGCGAGCTGTCTGGCACCCAATGTCTGAAAAACGACTGTTTCACGTATTTTGTACAAATTTCTAGTTGCTTATGTAGCTGGAGGGCAAGTCACGTGCAAGCTACACCATCGTGGTCAGATGCCCCAAACCCTTCATTTTTCAGATGGGGAAACTGGTCCAAAGAGCAGAGACTTGCCTAACGTAGTGGTTGCCAAAGTGTGTTCCAGAAAATACTGGGCATGCCAGATGACTAAGTGGTATTCCATTCAAAAGAAGAGGAGGAGGAGGAGAAGGGGTTCTATGTTTTAAAGGAGTCTGCGAAATACTCATTTAAGAAGAAATAAGTAGGTTTTTTCCCCTGTGAGACGTCTCAGGGCTTCTAACATGTTAGTGTGTATTTTAAATCTCCAAGAGATGGGTGAAAATAGCAGCATTTCACCTCTGTCTTTCACCACAAAACAAAAAAGCTTTTTTTGTTTGTTTCATGAAACATCCTAAGGGGAACACAGTGTAACATGGTGATTAAGAGACAGGCTCTAGAGAAACACAGGCCTCAGATCAAATCCCAGCTCCACATGTGACCTTAGGGATGGTACTCTCCAGAAATTTCCCTTTTCTCATGACAAAGGAAAATTAAGCCTGTTACTCTCCAGTACAATGATGTTAAATATTAAATAAGATAACGCGTGTAAAGCACCCAGCCCAGTGCCTGGCACACAGATGGGGCCGTTGACATGATTAGTGCTTCTAGGAAAGGGAGGAACCCCTTGAGTCCCAGAAAACCAGGGCAGTTGGTTGGCTTTTCTGTCCTGGTCCTTCTGCCCTATAGGATCTTGGTCCAGGGCCTGGCCATTCTAAAGAGCATCTACAATAAACACACAAGAGAAGCACAAAGATTTCAAGAGAAAAAGACCTCTGGTGGCTCCAAGAACTTGGAGACAAAAGGGTCCTAAGTTTTTCCGTGGAAACCATGCTGATAGCTCCGTAGAGAGCTCTCCAGGTGGAGAGTCTAACAGCTCATCCCAGAGACCCTGAAGCCCTGGTACAGCCTCAAGAGTAAGCATGGAATCATCTTCCAATGGCTAAAGGCAAGCAAAAACCCCACCCGGCTGAGGTCTAAACAGAAGGCCAGAGCCAAATCTGAACGGCTTGCAGCTAAGCATGTGCACAACACAAGACGTTCTACAAATAAGACCATCAGAAGACAAAGGGTGATGAATGAGGATGTTGCCAAGAGGAGCCTCCATTCCTGGGCCCAGAGAAGACAGTTCTTTACTCTTCTCACTCATGAATTCCCATGGGGTTTTACACACACAAACACACACACACACACACACACACACACACACACACACACACACTTCCCCATACACACCTCAAGAACCAGCCTGCCCACAGCTGGCAGCCCCTGAAAGGGATAAGGAGAGGAAGGAAAGTGAGAGCCAGGCCTCAGCTCCAAGGTCACCACCCGGGGCCTCTCCCAGGCTTCTCCCCAGCTCCATCATGATTGTGGGACATCTTTTGGGAGTAACCACTGGACAACTGATGTCTTGGAGGGATAGCTAAGGCCCAGAGGAAAGAACACTGGGCCTGGAGTCAGAGAAACCTGAATTTGAATACTGACTCAAGTCACGTGACCTCTCTGGACCTCAGTTTCCTCCTTTGAAAATGAGGATCCTCAGTCATTATGTTTAGAGATATATACAGAAACATATGCACATGATCTCTGTGGTTTGCCTCAAAATAACCTTGGTAGAGGGGCCTGGGTTGGGGTGTGGATGAAATATAATTGGTTACAGATGGCCAATTGTTTTATCTGGGTGATAGGGACTTGTGACTCTAGGATAAATTCAGTAATGGAATTGCTCTAAAAATTAGATTTTTTTCAGAAATTAACACAACATTGTAAACTGACTATACTTCAGTGAAAGAAAGAAAGAAAGAAAGAAAGAAAGAAAGAAAGAAAGAAAGAAAGAAAGAAAGAGAGAAAGAGAGAAAGAAAATGAAGATCCTCAGACTGTCCTCAGAAATGGGCACTTTCCCCAATTCCCACCCACCCTGAGACGAAGACAGGCCACCAGTTATACAATCCAGCAGCACTCCATACTTTTCCTTCACTGTTTGCAATTAGCAAATACCTTTAAGAAACACAGCCTGTAATAATGGCTAATAATATCTAACACACTGAGTGCTTTCATACGCCTGCCATGATTCTTAAATCATTCAGTCCTAAGATGTCGGCACTACTGTTATCCCCCTATTAAACGAGAAACTGAGGCCCAGAAGGGTTAAGTTACCTGCTCATTAAGTGGCAGCATCAGGATTCAAACCCAGGTCCATCTGACTCGGATCCTTCTGTCTTTCTCTGTTTCATTCGTTCTGATAAAGGGGCCCTTGGGATGATGAAAGAACCTGGCACTTGCTTGGCCAGAACCCACTGGTTCCCAGATGGGTCAAGAGCTCCAGATGGACAGTACCCAGTGTTTTCAGAGGCAGGATCAGAGCCGATGGGGGCACATTCCAACATCTTGGGAACAACCCAGCTCAACATTTACTCAGCATGGGAAGTCCCTATTTAAAATTTCCACATTGAGGCTGCATCAAAATCAACATGGTTTTCTGTTCAAAACCACAAAAATCTGGCCTCCACTGTTTGGAAAAGAAAAGAAGGAAGTGGCGGCTAGACCAGCATGGGGCGTAAAGAAAGGGAGAGAAAGCCTTGAGACTCAGCTCCAGACTCCTGAACACACCTTGAGCTTCCCAGCCATCACACCTTCCCCCAGGGCCTGCATCCTGCCTTCAGTGCCCACGCCTCTGGGCCATCAGTCAAATCTTCTCCATCTCAGCCAAAACCCTGACTTCCCCTGCCCAAAAGTGTATCTTCTCAAAACTGTGGCAGCACTAATTATCCCCACCATTCCCTAGCAATTAGCCTGGTGTGGGTCAGTCTCATCTCCTCAGGTAGTCAGTGAGTTCCTGAGGAGCAGAGCCCATGTTTCCAGCCTCTCTGTATCTCTCCATAGGACTCAGAAGCAAGGTAGGTGCTCACACCACCCTCACCTCCCACTGTCCCCAACACCCACTTGAGTTTTCAGCCCAAGCAGGCCTCTCCATGTTGTCCTCCCGTGCCCACCTCCATCCATTTACACATGTTCCACATCCACAAATGCCTTTTCTTTCCACCTCTGCTGGTCCAAATCCTACCCGTTCCTCCAGGTCTAGCACGATATGGTAGAAATAGCAATTGGCAATTCAGAAAAACCTGCATTTAAATCCTGACTCTGCCATTTTCTGGCTCTTTGACCCAGACAAGTGCTTCTCCTCTCTGGGCTTCTGTTTTCCTCATTTGTAAAATGAAGGGTTGGTAACAGCTACTATGCAGGATGGTGTATAAATTTAATCAGAGAGGTCACAAAGAGAACGTGATGAATAAATGCATGTCAATGAATTTGAAAACATAAATTAAATGGACAAATTCTTAGACAAATATAACTTCTTAAAAGTGTCTTGAAAAACACAGAAAGCTTGAATACCCTTTACTTCCTTAAATAAATTGAATGAAAAGTTTTAAATGTTTCCGTAGAGAAAACAACAGAAAAAGATGTTTTCACAGGTGAATTCCACCAAACCTTCAAGGAGCCAATTATTCCAATCCCCCATGATAAGGAAAAAAGAGAAAAGACTTCAATCCATTTCATAAGACTAACAGCATCTTGATACCAGAAACCAGACAAAGATAACACAAAAAAGAAAAATTATGGGGCAATCCTACTTGGGGAATACAGCTTTAAAATCTTAAACAATATTATCATTATGCTAAATCCAAAATTCATTAAAAAAAATTATGCATCATGACCAAGTTGAATTTATCCCAAGAACTGAAGGTTATTTTAACACTAGAAAATCTAAAAATGTCATCCACCTGACAAACTAAAGGAGAAAGATATGATAACACGGTAAGTCCAGAAAAAAAGCATTTGGTAAGTTTAACTCTCATTTAAAATAAAAACCTCTTAGGAAACTAAAAACTGAAAGGAATTTTGTTAATCTGGTAAGACATTTCTTCCAAAAACCTACAGCAAACTTCATTCTCAGTGTTTTAATGTTAGAAGCATTTTTTTAAAACCAGAAAAACAAGACAATGATTTCGCCTGTAACCACTTCCATTCAACACAGTATTTGAGGCTCCAGCCCGTGCCATGCAGAAAGTCAAGGGGAAAAGGACAAGAAACAAGGAAGAAGAAACAGAACTGTTAATATTCACAGATCCTTTGTACTCAGAAAATGTGAATGATTCTACAGACAAGTTAGAATTATTTAGAAAGTTTAGACCCTGAATAGCCAAAGCAATCTTGAGAAAGAAAAACAAAGCTGGAGGAATCAAGTACCCTGGCTTCACACTACACGACAAAGCTACAGTAATCAAAACACTATGGTACTGGCACAAAAACAGATATATAGATCAGTGGAACAGAATAGACAGCCCAGAAATAAAGCCAAACACATATGGTCTATTAATCTATGAAAGAGACAAGAATATACAATGGGGAAAAGACAGTTTCTTCAATAAATGGTGCTGGGAAAACAGGACAGCTACATGTGAAAGAATGAAACTAGACCATTTTTTCATACAATATTCAAAAACAAACTCAAAATGCATTAAAGACTTAAACATTTTTCCAAGAAGACATGTGCCAATAGGCACATAAAAAGATGCTCAACATCACTAATCATCAAGGAAATGCAAATCAAAACCACAGTAAGATATCATCTCACACCTGTCAGAATGGCTACCCTCAAAAAGACAAAAAATAACAAGTGTTGATGAGGATGTGGAGAAAAGAGAATCCTCCTGTACTGCTGGTGGGAATGTAAACTGGTACAGTCACTATGCAAAACATTACAGAGGTTTCTCAAAAACCTTAAAATAGAACTGCCATATGATCCAGCAATTCTACTTCTGAGTATTCACTAAAAGAAAATGAAAACACTACTTCAAAAAGATAAAGCACTTCAATATTCTCTGCAGCATTATTTACAACAGCCAAGATATAGAAGCAACCTAAGTGTCCGCTGACAGATGAATGGATAAAGAAGATGTGGTTTACACATACAATGGAATATTATTCAGCCATAAAAAAGAATGAACTCTTGACTGGGACATTGTGCTGTGTACCAAAAACTGACATATTGTAACTGACTATATGCCAATTAAAAAAAAAAAGAATGAAATCTTGCCATTTGCAGCGACATGGATGGACCTAGAGATTCTCACACTGAGTGAAGTAAGTCACACAAAGAAAGACAAATATGATATCACTTATATGTGGAATCTAAAAAATGATACAAATGAACTTACTTGTTAACAGACTGACAGACACAGAAAACAAACTTACGGTTACCAAAAGGGAAAAGAGGAGGAGGGATAAATTAGGATCAACACTAGTATGTATAAAACACTATATATAAAATAGATAAACAGAGATTTACTATATAGCACAGAGAAATATATTCAATATTTTGTAATAATCTATAATGGAAAAGAATCTAAAATACACACACACACAGACACACACACATATATGTATAATTGAATCACTCTGCTGTACATCTGAAACTAACACAACATTGTAAATCAACTATACTTCAAATTCAAAAATATTGTAAAAAATAAAATCAAATAAAAATCCACTTTTGTCTTAAAAACTTTTTTTAACATTTTGTGCATCAAAAGACACTACCCACAGAGTAGAAAGGCAACCCACAGAGTAAGAAAAAACATTTGCAAATCATTTGTCTGATAAGGGATTAATACCCAGAATATATATATATGTGTGTGTATAAAATTCCTAAAACATCATTCATCGTTAGGGAAATGCAAATCAATGAGATACTGCCTCACATCCATTAGGATAGCTGCTATAAAAAAAAATTTTTAACAGAAAACAAGAAGATGTAGGGAAAACTGGAATCTTTGCACACTACTGGTGGGAATGTAAAACGGTACAGCCACTGTGGAAAACAGTATGGCAGTTCCTCAAAAAATTAAAAACAGAACTACATGATCTAGCAATTCCACTCTGGGTCTATACTCAAAAGAATTAAAAGCAGGACTCAAAGAGATATCTGTGTACACCTATGTTCGTGGAAGCACTATTCACAATAGCTATAACATGGAAGCAACCCAAGAGCCCATCAACAGACAGATGGATAAGAAAACTGTGGAGTATACATACGATGGAATATTATTCAGCCTTTAAAATAAGGCAATTCTGAAAGAAGCTACAATATGGATGAACCTTGAGGTCATTATGCTAACTGAAATAAGGCAGTCCCTAAAGACAAATACCATATGATCCCACTTGTATAAGAGTAATCACGGTCATAGAGACAGAAAGTAGAATGGTGGTTGCCAAGGGCTAAGGGGGGAACGGGCAGTTCTTGTTTAACGAGTACAGAGTTTCAGTGATACAAGATGAAAATTGATCTATAGATTCAATACAAATCCATCCCACAAAGTTTCCCCAGGAACCTAAAAAGATAATTCTAAAATTTACAAGAAAGGGAACGAAGGCAAATATAGCCAAGACATCCCTAATGAAGAACAAAGCTGGGAGGGCTCGATGTTTCAGATATCAAGAAAGATTTGGTACTGGCACAGGAATCGCCAACCTGGCCAACGAAAGGGAACAGGGAGCCAAAACACAATCCACATATAGATGGAAATGTGATGTATGAGAAGGATGGCACTGCGAATCAGTGGTGAAAGTATGAACTAAAATAACTGATGCTGGGGCGGGGGGGCGGTTATAGCTCAGTGGTGGAATGCCTGCTTAGCATGAGCGAGGTCCTGGATTCAATCCCCGGTACCTCCATTAAAAAAATAAATAAATCTAATCCTCCACCCCCCACGAAAAAGAAAAAAACTAACCAATGCTGGGACAGTTGGTTTTCCCTATAGAAAAAAATAAAATAAAATCCTCAATTCATATCACATACAAAAGTCACCTACAGATGGACAAAGATTTAAATGTGAAATGCAAAATATTAAAAGTTTTAGAAAGAAGTAAAAAATGCCTTATGACCTTGCATAAGGAAGAATTCTTTAAGAAAACACACGCCAAAAAAAATAGAAAACAGAAAGGAAAAGATTGATGAAGCTGACTAAATTGAAATAAAAAATCTGTTCATCCAAAGACACTATAAATAACCAGCAAAGATGAGCCACAAATTGGGAGAAGATATTTGCAATTCATAAGGGATAAATGATTCTCATCCTAAATATATAAAGAACTCCTAAAAACCACTAAGAAAGCAACAGAAAACCCAATAGAAAATTAGGTAAAAGACATGAACAGGCATTTTATGGCAGAAGAAACCTGAATGGCCAATGATGACTCGAAAATATGTTCAACCTCATTAGTAATCAGAGAAATGCAAATTAAGACTATAGAGAATTACCATCTTATAGAAACTAGTTTGGCAAAAGTGAAGAAGTCTGGCGAATTTTGATATTGATGGAGAGCAATGGAAACTCTTATACCCTGCTGCTAGGAGTGAACACAGGCAAAGACACTTTGGAAAACAATTTGACACTATCTTATAAAGCAGAACAAGCACATACTTTATAACCCAGCAGTTCTAGAATCTGCTGTGCAGGTGCATCTGGAGATTCATTTAAGAATGTTCACAGCAGCCTCGTTTGTAATAACAGGAAAACTAGGAACAAATCAAATGCCCGTGGATGGCAGAATGGAGAAATAAATTGTGATATATTCATACAATGGAAAACTATACATCAGAGAAAATAAATGAACCAAAGCAAAACATCCACCTGGGTAAATATGAGAAACATGATGCTGAGTTGAACAATGGAGAGTGATTTCATTTCTATAAAGCTCAAAAATAAGCAAAATTATATAATGCACTGTTTGGAGACACATGCACACACAGCAACACTTTCTGCCCAAAGGCAAGGAAGTTATAAACAAAAATTTCAGGGGAATATTTATGTTTAAGAAGGAGGTAGGAGATATGGGAGGAGCACCCTGATGATGTTCAAAGTCAACAGTGGGATTCACCAGTGTTGGTTATATTATTATGACTTTATGATTTTCATAAATATCATATCTGCTTTTGTACGAATCAGCACTAAGCAGAATAAAAGGACGTGTGATGAAGCGACTTGTGACAAGCTCCCAGCACATACAGCTGATTCACTGTACCCTTCCTGCAGGCCAGGCACAGCCCTCAATGATGCACACACATTCTCTCATTTTGTCTTCCAGCAGCCCTACCAGCAGAGATGATCTTCACCCTCATTTCATACATGAGGAAGCAGACATCCAGAGAGGTTAGGCTACTTGCCCCAGGTCACAGAGCTCAAGGGCTCTGAGATGCAAACTGAGGTCTGTTTGACTCCAGAGCACTTCCTCCTAGGCACTGGTCAGCCTCTCACACAGCCAGAAAGAGATGCTCTGATCCCAGAGCGGCGCTCCCTCCCCTGAGTTCCCGGAACACTTCACACAATTAACACTTGAACCTGTGCTCCTCTTAGATGAATCTTAAGTCCTCAATTTTCCTAAGCTCTTCCAGTACAAAGGTAATAGCTGTGCTTTCTCTGAATTGTGGTGCCCGTGCTGGTAACTCAGCAGCAGCACAGGAGATGCTTCCATTTCAGTTCCAGATGTTACAGAACTATCTGACGCAGGGCTCTGTGCCGTTGGCTCTTGGGGAGGAGTGCCTAGGGGCCACAGGGAAGGGGCAGGCACTCACCCCGGGGGCTGTAGCCGTGGGCATCCATGAAGGAGAGGCCCAGCCGCTCGTCCTCTTGCAGAGTGCTCTGGTCCGTGAAGCTGCGGTCCACAGCGCTCATCATGTGGGTCTTCTCCTGGCGGTAGTTGACCGTGGCCTTGGTCATGTTCACTGGCTTCCTGCAGGGGGAGGTTGATGGGCGATGTGGGTGCTAAGTGCAGCAGGACAGCACCCAGAGGTAGATGAGGAGTCCGGGCAGTCGGGGCCTTGAGGCCGGGAGCCAGTCTAGAAGCAGCTCTGGATGTTGAGGGGGGGGCTCTGCCTCCATCCTTCGCTCACCAGACCCAGGGAGCTGCTGCCTCCCCAGGCGGGACTGGGCAGGGTTCCTGCCTTGGGGACCTTTAGTGTGGGCAAGGGATGGAGCAGCAGTGACTTCAGGCTGGGATCCGTCTCCTAACTCTCCCTGGCCCCAGGGGCTCAGGAACCAGGAAGGAAAAATCACTCTGGGCCTGTTTTGGTGTTACAGCAGACAGTCACCCCACCCCGACCCAGGAAGATGGCTGCCCCAGCTCCAGCCCCGCATGCCCCATGTGTTACCTTCCTTCCTCCGTCCTCACCAGACAGCTGCCCTGGGAACTTGTCCTCCTGCAGGGGGGATGGCCTACACTCCTTCATGGTTGGGGGTCTAGCTAGTGCTCAGCAGACTCAGGAGTTTCCCCAGGCACAGAATGAACTCCAGCCAAGACTTTCTCTCACCCTCAGAACCCCCAGGATGGTCCCACCACACACCACACTAGACTTGTAAAGAAATTCACGCAGAGTCCATATTCCCAAGAGCAGCAGAGGGAGAAGGGGAGAGGCCCTGGTCCCTCCCTAAGAGAGCAGAGCTTCTGGAGAGGACCCTGGGCAAGGGCTCGGCACCACCCAGGCCTCCAGCCCAGCTTTATAGATGAGTTTGGCAGTTTGCAACCCCAGAGAACTTGGAGGAAAGTGGGTGGGAGAACAGGGGCTGGGGAGGGAGGGGCCACAGCTCCATGGCTGAGGGGCTGAGCAACAGGCAAAGCGGAGATGACTGGGACCTGCGCTGACTGGAGAAGAGCTGGGGCTGATCAAGGGAAGGCTCGAGATGAGCAAGTCATTCACCTGCTGGGCCCAAAGCGTGCAAGGTGTAGGGTAGACTTGGGGGAGGACTTCCAGGTTAGGCGGGCTCAGGGACACTGATCGTCCATGGAGATGAAAAGGCCAGTGAAGCAGTCCTCCCAGACAAACTCCACTCGTCCTGTCCTGCCTCAAGAGCTGCCTGGGGCGGGGGGTGGGGCACAGGATGTCCTCTGGGTGCCCCTCCTGCCAGGGCCACTGTGTCCTTTCTGTGCTAAGATGATGGCTCTGTGTCCACGCTGGGGACCAGGCTACTGTGCATGGAGGTGGGCAAGGCCTTCCCAGTCTGCAGGAGAAACAGCTCAGCAAACCCAGGCCTCCTACCCCAAGCCCTACTCGCAGGCTCTGGGCATCACCCTCACTGTGGCCCAAGTCAGAGCCAAAGACCCTTTTGGGGAAGGTGAGAAGCCTCTGTGGCTGTGACCTTGACCATGAACATAAGAGAGAAGGTGGAGCAGGGAGGGAGGTGAGGAGGGAGAAGAGAGGAGGCAAGGGAATTAGGAGGATACAGAGAAAGAGGCGGGGGCAGAGGAGGAGAGACCAAACGAACAATGACAAGGAGAGAGAGAGAGACGGGGGGGGGGGGGGGGGGGGGGACAGGTCAGACACCAGCAAGCTACAGGGAGACAAACAGAGGACGGCTAGTCAGGCTGACTGAACAGTGGTGCCACGAATGGACAGTGGCCGAGAAGGAGGTCTCCAGCGGTGTGCCACAGGGCTCTGCTCCCACCCAGCCTGCTGTCTACTTGGAAGAAGAACCACAAACACTACCCACCCAGATCCACAAAGACAGGACCAGGAGGGACACTCGCACGGCGGCCTCCACCTGACCTCAGGGTGAGATCAAGCAGATGCAGTGTAATAAGGACGCTCTAAAAAGTTCTGCATTTAGGTTCAAAACTAACTGAGAAGTCGAGGGGGAGGGAGAGCTGCCTTGTCAGCATTTCCTGTAAAAGCCGAGCTGGAGGCTCCACGTGAGTTGACGAGGGTGTGGTTGCTGGAAAAGCCAGTGTGACTGTGGGTGACATCGATGCAAGTCTAAGGCCCAGGGAGGAGGTGAGAGACCACTGTCCCCTGGGCTGGCCTGGGCCACCTGAGCCTGCTGTGCAAGGAGGGAACAAGCACAGGGGCAGGGGAATGTTCTGGAAGGTTTGCAGAGGCAGAGAGCACGAGGCAGAACACAGAGCAGCATCAGCAGGCTGTGGAGTCAGACCGGGGCCTGGGCTGTAACCCCAGCTCTGCACGTCCCGTGACCTCTGACAAGTTTCTTCATCCCCGTGAGCCTCAGTGTCCTCATCAGTAAAATGGGGTGATCACCGTGCCTCTTCTCAGGGTTGTTGTGAGGGTTCTGTGGGAAGGACTGAGCCCAGAGGAGGCACCCAGGAAACGGTGGGTCTGAGGAGCAGGGCCCCTACTGGAGAAGGGCTGGCCGGGCCCTGGGAGCTGCCTGCCCTGAGGGGAGGGCTGCCGGGGGTCTGCGCCTCACACGCACACACATGCACACAGCTGTGGACCCCAGCACGGGAGCTGGTGAGGACTTCCTGGACATGGACTGTGGTCTGACGTCAGGAGGTCCTGACCAGCAGGAGTGGCTCAAGAACACAAGGGGCTGCCTCCAGGGACAAGAGGACAGGAGGCTCAGGAAGGTTAAGTGACTTGCCTGGGGTGACTCAGCAGAGCCGGGTCTGAACCTAAGACTGACCACAAAGCCAGCGCTCGTGACCTCCACACAGGAGGACGACAGGGAGAGGAGACACAGAGCAGAGGAGGGACATTCAGAGACAGGGTACCCATGGAGGAGGGGCTGACCCCGGGCCAGGCAGGGGTAGGGGAGCCCAAGCCCAGCGGGGGGGGGGGGGGCAGGGGCTCCCCGGGAGGGGCAGGGCCCCGAGGCGGGTGAGCTACTTACGGGTAGTAGGAGTAGGCATAGTGGTCCCTCCTGGCAGCGTGCAAAGAGAACAGCACAGGTGGGCCGCGGTCCTCCCACCAGGCCGGGCCCAGGGCCGCAGCACCGCCAGGGAGGGGCCTGGTGCTTTCCTGCTGGGGAGGGGGCTGGCCAGGGGCTGAGAGGTCAGAAGGGCCCTCCTTGTCCCAAGGGCTGGCTGGGCTCAGTCGTTGAGGACCAGGACCTGAGGCCCCTTCCAGAACCTTCCCCAAGCCTGACGCTGGAGGAGGAGGAGGTGTGGAAAGGGCCTGGGGGGAAGCAGAGCTTTCACTCACAGTCACACACACATGCGTTCACAAAGAGAAATACACCGCATGTTCACACACACGCAGACACACTCATATGAATACACACTTGTACACATAGAAACACACTGACACACTCATATGCACTTACAAACACAGAGATACACACGCATGCAGATACTCATACACATGTATTCAAACACTTATTAACATACACAGATACACAGACATATTCACAAACACGCACTCCCACACTCAAGGTAACAGCTGCACTCACCCCTGCAAACAGCCCCCACCTTGGTGCCCACGCCCCTCACCCCTACAGGCCCCCCTGCCCCTGAAAGGACAGCCCTCTGCAAGCACCTGTTCCTGGAAGGGGACAAGTAGCCAGGCAGGGAGAGGCTGGGCAAGGGGACACAGACTGGACTCCAGGGCAAACTGGGGCCACCCTCCCGTCCTCCAGACTGCCTCTGGGTATGGGGTCCATTAAAGGAGCCAGATTGCCCCCTCACAGGACACCCAGAGCACAGTTGGGCCAGTAGCCCTTATGGGACCTCAAGGCACCTACAGTGAGGAGGTGGGGAAACCGGGTCCCTGAGAGTCATGATCTGCCCAGGGCCTGCTGGGGGTCAGTGAGAGTCCAGAGCAGGCCTAGGACCCTGACCCCAGAGCCAGTTCCCTCCTGAGGCCCCATCCAGGCCCCTCCAGGGTCCTCCAATAACCAGCCACCAGGACACTCCGTCCAAGTCAGCAGGGAGGGAAGGGAAGGAGAGGGGAGGGGAAGACAGGCCCAGCCAGGGCAGGAGATTGGCTCCAGGTCACACAGCACATCATCCATTCCAGGGACAGAGGGGGTGTCCAGGGCCTGTGGCTGGTCACAGAGGTCCTAAGGGGCTAGGGTTGGGCTGAAGGAGTGGCATTCCTCTGGTCTCAGTTGAAGTGTCATGACTTCAAAAGGGCCTTCCCTGAAGACTCCCTCGCAATCACCAACTACATTATGTCGCCTTTTAGCCTCTCTGACCACCCCCCTGCCGACACTTGTGCTTTTTCTAGCCCCCCACTTATAGCCACAAAGCACAAAGGGGTAGCATCCTGGCCTTTTTTACCCACTGCTGGATCCCCAGGGCCCAGGACAGTGCCCAGCACATTATAAAGCCTCGATAAATATTTTGTTGAACTGAGCAATCAGTAAATGAGGGAAAACAAATAAAAGAACTCCGCCTCTGTGAGCTTCTATTTCGTCCTCTAAACAAGCGAGGTTAATAATAATCCCCCTCAGCCCTTCTCTACCCCCTCTGCCTGCTGGGTTGGGGGTGGGGGTTCAGGAAGACCCAAGTCCCCGTGCCAGACCCCGGGGACACACAGCCAACAAGACAGAGCTTCCTCCGCCCTCGTGCAGATCTCAGTCCAGCAGGGAAGAGAAACACTGAGCAAAGCGCTGCAAGTATGTGAACAAAGCACAGGGGGAGGGAGGTGCTGCAAAAGGAAGGAGGTGGGGGGGTGGTCTCTGGAAACAAAAGCATGGGATCCAGCCAGCCTGGGGCACCCTGGGGTCCCCCAGGGGCAGGTGCAGCAAGCCTCACTATCCACCTGCTCCCAGATGTCTCCCGTAATCCCCCCACTAGGTGCCTCCTTCCTCCAACAAGGACCTTCCCTCAGCAACCTCCCAATCTGTCCATTACATCTGCACCCCAAGTTGATCTGAACACCCCTATCCCTGCCAGAGCTGCTCAGTCCCACGGCACCCCCAGTGCAGACTCAAGGAGACCTCAGGAGCACAGGGGACTCTGAAGGCCAGGTAGGATCCATGGGGAGGCGGTGAGGTGCTACAGAATGGGACTGAATGACTTTTAGAGAAATCCTAGAGGCTTCCAGTAGCAGCTGTGTAAAGTGGAGTGTTTCCTAGTGGCAGCATCTCTGACCCATCCTCTCCTGGGCCCGGCACTCCCTTTGCAGGGGTAGGTGACATCCCCTACTCTGCCAATCTTTCTCTTAAGGATAGACTTCTAGGGCCTCCAATACCACCTGCACCCCCCCCAAAATCTAATCCCTTCTTTACAGCTCTATCTGCCCTACTCCCCAGGCCCCCAGGGCCTTGCCACTTACAAGAACCTACTGTGCACCTGCTGTCGGGAGGCCCTTCATATGCCGGGCTGTGAGGAGGACGGGCTTTGCAGTCAGGCCTCGGTTCAGTTAGGCCCTGCCACTTATCAGCCGAGTGACGTGGGCAAGTCACTTAATTATACTTTCCTCAGGGACTCAGACCTGCTTCATGGGGCAGGATCTGAGAAGGGAAAATTCTGGTGGGTCCCAACTGGTACACGGTAGGTGCTCAATAACTGCTGTTCTGATGGGTGATGTGTGCAGAGCTCTTGACACAGAGTAATATATATTAAATGACAGTTTAAAATATTTTGTCTCAGGAAGCTGTGCAGGAACTAAGGGAAGGGAAAAAGCAGAGCCTAACACCCTGGACAGGTCGCCCCCAGCCCCGTGTCACCCCACGGCTGGCAAGACCCACCACCACTCTCTGGAAGAGTCTCTCTCCTGCTGGTGCCTGGCCTCAGGCAATGGGGCCCTGGCCAGTTTTCCCTCATCTCCCTGGATCCTGCTTATCTCTTCTGGCAGCCCAGAGACCCAGAGCCAACCCGCCCATGTGTGCCCAGCCTGGCAGCAGCCAGGGCTACAGAAGCCAGAGCCCAGGTGGGGAGCGGGTAGAGCAGGCTTTGCCTCGGGCTCCCTGGGTGACCTTAGGCAGGTCCATTCCCTCTCTGGGCCTCAGTATCTCCATCCCCGACTTGGCTCCAACCCAAGGCTCAGCCTCCAGCTGCTCCATGCACTGGGCTCCCAGGAGAGGTGTATTTGGTGTTTCACACACAGGTTCTGCTGCTTAGAAGGACTGGAAAACCACTAGAATAGATGTCTTTGAACTACCTGGCAGCTCTCAGATTCTAGGCTCGGAACCTCTACAATTCTAAATTCTGAGATTCCTAGAATCTCAAATCCTGGACTTCTAAAACCCCAAAATTCTAAATTCTGGATTCTAAGATGTGCTGGGATTCACGCCACCTACTGCAAAATGCACTAAGAAATGCATCCGTCACAAACACAAGACTGGACTTTTGAGGCTTGGGGGATGGCAGGGGCAGGAGGGAGGCCTCTGAGTCATGGGCCAGGAGGACTCCTCAGAGATCAACCGTAACAGAGTTCAGGGCAAGCTGACCCCAAGAGAGGGTGGGACCCGGGAAGAGCCACGGCTCAGGGTCACCACCACAACCCAGTGGTTAGGGCAGACAAGTTGGCAGAAGGTCTGCAGGGGGCTGAGGATTCAAAGTCGGGTCATCTCCACACCATCCCCATCAGAACAGCCTGGGAGGCACAGGAGGATGGTGCCCATTTTCAGCAGGGCTCCTTGACAGGAGGCACGGAGCACCCTTCCCTGGATAACGGCACCTGGCACCAGCCAGACCTGGGCTCCAGCCAAGCTGCTCTGGGGGAGCTCCATTTGCAGAGTCTCTGGCTTCCCACTGCCCGGCTTGGGTCCATCCACAGGCCTGATGCCCAGGCTGGCAGCCCTCCACATGCCCGCGAGGCGGCTGCCCTACCAGCCCGCAGCCTCCTCTCTGCCCACCAGGCCTCGCACGGGCAGGAGTCTCAGGTGGGCCAGGGCACCGGCCTCACTCACCCCTTCCGGATGATAATAATGATGGCCCCCAGGAGGAGGATGAGGACGGCAAGACCCCCTGCACAGATGCCCAGGATAAGCCCCATCTCCTCCGATCTCTGGGACACCTCCAGGGGCTGCTTGCTTTCCTTGCAGGCAGCTGGGGAGAACAAAGAAGGACAAAGGGTCAGAGGGGAGACAGGGACCGCCTTCCCCCTGTCTGCAGGGGTCTACGCTGCACAAACATATATGCACAAAGACAACTGCCCCTCCTCCTCAGCACAGGTCCGGCCTTTCAACCAGATCCATCTCCTCACCATCCTTCCTACCTTCCGCATTCCTGTGTCAGAGGTTACTTGCCATGTGCGTCAAATTGTCCCCACCCTTCAGTGGATGGCGGTGGAGGATGCCTAGGCCCTTCAGACCCACCCTCTTGCCCTCCTGGGAGGCAATGAGGGGAGAGAATTATGTACCTAGGGCTGGTTAGGGCCTCTCAGGATGGGGAACCAGCCACATTTCCCCTCTGGGAGCAAGGCAATCCCTACACCACAGGGCCCACGTGGTCCCCATCTCTCCCCCACCACAGGAAACAGGGCAGATACAGACCCCAGAACCAGCGCCCAGTACCCACCACTCCCATGGCCCAACCATAATGGCTCACCTTCTTCCAGGCATCTGCCAAGGCCCCTTGGGTGACCATGGCAGGGTGGGGGTTTGTCCCCACTGCCCAGTCTGGGAGAAGGAGCCCTTGAGGTGGGCATAGGGACCAAGAAGGGAAATGTTTCCTGACTCCAGGCCTACCAGACCACCCTCCTCTGCTCCCACAGCCCTGAGTGCCCAGGGTCCACAACCCCAGAGCCCAGCAAGTAAGAGCCAGCTGCCAAAGGACTGAATCCAGGGGGACTCACCTTTCCTGGCGATCCGGATGCAATTCAGACGGGTCTCCTGGAAGCACAGACGGAGGTCTCAGCACAGCTGAAGCCCGGACCTGACCCTCCCCAGAGGGACCCTCAGACAGCGTGTCTTGGGCCTGGTCTGGGCTTTTCTGGTGTGGACTATAAGACACCCCACCTGGCAGGAGGGCCTGGGGGAGCCAGGGAGGGAGGGGCCAAGAAGGGGAGGAGCCTGAAAATACACAAAGCCTTAGAAAAGGGGAATGAGATGGGCAGGAACAGGGAGAAAAACCCCAGGGGACGAGGGACAGGGCCTCAGAAATGAGGGAAGGGCTACGTCCAAGGGTCTGCTTGGGAAGGGGGAAGCCTGGGAAGGAGAGATCCGAGGAGGGAGGACCCTGGAGAAGGGCGGGGCTTCAGAGACGAGGCGGGGCCTAGGCCTCAAGGTCTGGTGAAAGGGGGAACCTGAGACGGACTCCTCTGGGGAGAGACGAGCCTGGGATAGAAGACCAGG
Organism: Camelus bactrianus; assembly: GCF_048773025.1. Classification (NCBI taxonomy): domain Eukaryota; kingdom Metazoa; phylum Chordata; class Mammalia; order Artiodactyla; family Camelidae; genus Camelus; species Camelus bactrianus. The sequence continues at coordinate 59,277,180 of NC_133551.1, forward strand.
GCCTTGGGAGGGGGCAGAGACTAGACAAGGGGCTTGGAGAGGAAAGAGTCCGGGGGAAGAGGCTCAGGAAGGAAGTAGTAGTAGCTGGAGGGAGGGGGTCTAGAGTCAGGAGGGCGGGTCTCAGGTGGGTGGGCGGGGCTGGGAGGTGGGAGGCGCTACAGGCCTCAAGACTCAACTAGGGGGCGGGATCAGGACGGTGGTGGGGCCTGGGGAGGTCTCTGTTCACTGCAGCAGCCTGCTCCAAGGTTTCCCCAGCCTGCCCCTCAACCGCCCCCACCACGACCCCAGCCGAACCCTCACCCCCTTCAGGTGGCTCGTCGCCTGGAAGTAGATGAGGTAGGCCTTCCTGGGCTCCAGCGGTGGGTTCCAGAACCCACGATAGGTTTGGTTGTCACCCACAGTGAAGGGCATGGCCTCAGGCAGACTGCTGGCCGCCAGTTCGGCCCCGAAGTAGTGCACCAGGCCGCGGGCCAGCGCTGCGTCAAAGGTCAGCGGCACTGGGAAGCAGTCCTGAGCGCCGGGCTCCCGCCGGAGTCTCCTCGGCCGCTCCTCCTCCACAATCACCTGGTACACACTGGACATGGGGAGGGGAGAGCGCAGTGATCACGGGCCAGAGGACAGGGAAAGCCTCCGGTGGCTAAGGGCTTGGGCTTGGGTCAGGCCAAGGTGAGGACTCATCTTGGCGCTGCCTCTTACTAGCTGGGCAAGTCATTTAACCTCCCTGGGCCTCGGTTTCCTCCTCTGTAAAATGGGAGTGATTACAGAACCGTTCTACCAGGTAGAGGTGAGGAAGGAGGCAAGTTCAGCAAGCAGCCAGTGCCTGTCAGCTGATATCACTGTAACTAAGGCTGAAAGAATGAGGACCTGCTCAAGGGTACCAAGGCCTAAAGCTCTACCCTGACTCCTCAGTGAGTCCCCCAGGGACTGGGAACCACAAGCCTCAGGCTCCATCCTGCTTCCCCATGGCTCCTCCTGGGCCTCAGTAAATTCAAGTTAGACACAGTGCATTCACTCACTCAGAAAGTGTTCACTGAACTCAGGCATGGGCCCTGTGCTGAGCAACTGGGGATCTGGGCTTCCCAGAACTGTCCTCCAGTGGGGGAGCCCGTCACTGAGCAGGTAAATAAGGTCACACTAATCCTACATCTGGGTATCCTCCCAACTCTATGACTCTAAGCCTGCCACCTCCCAGTCCTGACAGCTGATTGGTGTTCCCTGGTCTGTATTCCCTCTAATTTGTGTCTCCTGATCCCGACTTGTGTGTTTCTATTTATTTGCATCACTTTTCTGAATGGCCTTTTGCTGTGAGTGCCTCCAAATCCTCTGTGGAACAAAGCCGAGAGTGAATAAATGAATGCTGACAAATTTAAATATTTCCAGTCCCAGCCTCGGTCACGCCTTGGCGTGTGACTCCTCATACCAACAGCCTGCACTCTGGGAAAGCAGAAATGCCTTTTCCTTGCTTGCCAGCTGTTTCTTTTGAGCTTCCAAGTTGGGAGGGAATCACCCAGCACCCTTGGATTGGGGCTAGACAGTTCATTCTACCACTAGCCAGCCCAGGCCTCCATTTCCCAGGCTGAGGTCAGACCTCCCCTGGTCCAGGTCCCACCAGCAGAGGATGACAATCATTAGCTGTGAACAAAGCACATCTTGATCTGGGATGATCCTCGTTATGCACCTAAGGAAAGGGAAGCTCAGAGAGGTGAAGGGACATGCCCAAGGTTGCACAGCCATCAGGCCTCTCCCTTCTCTCAAGTTCTGCTCCCGGCCCCCACCCAGCCTTGCCATCATCATCCCTGAGGGACGCTGACTGGGCCTGCTCACAGGATCCCTCAAGAGGACAAGGAAAAGAGAAGGTGCCACTGAGCTTCCCAACTCCCCCCAGATTCGGCGGCACCAGCACCCTGAGCCTCTTGCAGAACACCAAATGCTCCTGAGATGCCCCGGTTTTTTCCTGGGTCTCCCTGAGGGTCTGGGAATCAGCCCAGGACAAGCTTTGCAGGGACAAATACAGGGGAGGAGGCAAAGCGGGAGAAAAGGGCAGAAGGAGGGAGGAGTGAGGAAGTGAGGGAGAGTCGAGAGCACCTGGGCAACACACCACCTTCTTGAGGGGCTTAGTAGGACCCTCCCATGTCCAAATGTTTGCTGTCACCCTCTCCAGTGCATGAATCTTTGTGGAAGGAGCGGGTGGACCAGACGGGCAGGGAGGCTCTGTGACTTCAAGAAAAGGTACAGGTTTTGCAGACAGACCTGGGTTCCAAATCCCAGTGCTACCACTTATCAGCTACGTGGCCTTGGGGGCAAGTTATTCAGGCTCCCTGAGCCTGTTTCCCGATGTGTAAAATAAAGGTACTAGTACCCACCCTACAGGCTGCTGTGAGGAGAAAACGACTCTTGCAGGTGAAGTCCCTAACACGAGGTCTGGCTGACAGCAAGTATGTGCACATGTTCCACAAACACACTCACGCTTTCTCACACCTCCACCCCACATGTCTCACACACACACACACACACACACACACGCATCATCTTGTCTCCAGCATCTTCTCCCCAACAGAGGCAGCCACCATGGCATCAGCAGCCCCTGCTTTCCCTGCAGAGAAGGAACTGGAAAAGCCAAGCTCTTGGCCACTCCAGAGAGATGGCCCTATCTGGCCGGCTGCCCTAGCCTTCTAAAGAGCTGATCCCTATGTCTCCCTGGATGGGACACTCCAGGGGCAAAGCTGAGAAGAAATAAGGTCTCAGAGTTCACTTCTCCAAGGTCTCTGAAGGAAAGCCCTCTGGAGAGTCCTCCAGGCTGGACACTGTCCAGAGATCTCATGACAGTCACCATGAGACAGCCATGGCCTCAGAGGGGAGTGACTACAGGCTTTCCGCCTGCCCAGGATCACAGAACATCGTCCTCCTGACACTCTTAACTCTGTGGGCGAGATCAAGGGAGGATAAGGGTAAGCTGGCCTGGGTGGGGAGCTCTGGGTCAGACAAGGAACCTCTTCCTTTCGGCCCTGACCTCCCACCCCTCCATGTAGGCATCCCCACCTGATGGGCGCACCACGGCCCTGGGCCGGCCTCAGCAGCACGGTGATGGTGTTCTCAGACTCGCCCAGGGGTGACGGCATGTCGGCATAATCAAAGCTGGGAGCTGGGGAAGGGGACAGGGACATAAGCATGGAGCCTGGCCACTGGACCAAGAAGGCCAGGCCTCCAGCCTCCTTGACGCCTGTCCTCAAGTCTCTTCCCTTCAGCCTTAGCCTCCTTGTTCCCTCTGAATTGAGCTTCCCTGACTGCTGACCTCAACCTCTAAATGGCACATTTAACTCAGCAGGAGCCCTCCATCACCACCTGCACGAAGCCCCATCCCCTACCCGTGGAACCCTGGGATTCTGGGCCTCCTCCAAAGGGGCCAGGCCAGGGCGGGCGGGGCTCACCTGAGATGTTGGTGGTGATCTCGGTGAGCGCTGCCTGGCCGAAGCCTTTGCCTGTGCGGGCCCGCACAGAGAACAGGTAGGTAGTGCCTGGGTGCAGGTTGGAGAAGACGTGGTAGGTCTCATTGCGGAGCTTGGAGATGGTACGTCGTGGGCCCGGCACGTTCACCGCCGGGTCTGACGACTCGATGCTCTGGTAGCTGATCTGGGGACAGGACGCGTAGGCAAGTGGGCATGGAGATGGGGAAGGGCATCACTGGTCCCGCAGCCTCCCACCCATCATGGTTCAGGTGAGCTAGGGTTAAGGTTGAGCAAAGGGGAGAGGCTTGAGGGGATGATAGATGCCCCTTAGCCCAGGCCTCTGGGCACCTTCACCTCTCCCTTCTTCCTTCAGGGCCCCATTCCCATAACCCACAGGGCAAGGACCTGGTCATAGATGAAGGAATCCCAGTGGTCACCTCTGTCCCCTCACCCCATGTGCCTCCCTCTCCAACCTGTGGCCCCACCTTCCTCCAAGGGCCCCAGTCGTAATAGGGCCCAAAACTACCTCATACTGAGTGATGAGGCCATTGGGTTCCTGGGGCTCCTCCCACTTGAGGAAGATCATGTCCTCCAATGGAGTGAATGTCAGGGACTCAGCCGCAATCCCGCCAGGCACTGCGAGGGAAAGGCGACACGGGGCAGGGGAAAGCAAGCTTTGGAACCAGATACCTGGGTCCAAATTCCAGCTCTGCTACTTCCTAGCTGGTATACTTGGACTACTCAGCCTCTCTGAGCCTCGGCTTCTTCATCTGTGAAACGGGATAATAACCCCTCCCCCCATCAGAATTAAAGGATGTGATGTACATCAGGCCCCGAGGCTAATATCAGCACTCTCATATGGTTCAGCCTACGCTTGAGTCCTCGAAAAGGGCAGCTGGCATTTTCATCACTGTGCAGGTTGCGTTCAGCACAGAAGAATGAATGCTCCTATTTTGTTCCAGTTAAGTGGTTTTCAGAAAATACAGACATTTGCCAGAAAAATGAAAACAACTGCATTAGGGTGGCAGGATTATGGGTGGAGATGTTTTCTTGTCTAAAAATTACTAATTATACAAACAATATGTTCAATGTAGAAAATCAAAAGAAGCATAAAGAAAATTAATGGCACCTATAATTCCATCACCTAGGGATAAATGCTGTTAACATTTCAGCAGAAACCTTCTCATGTATGGTTTGGTTTGGCTTGGTTTGGCTTTTGTTTTAAAATATCATCTTAATAGCAGGCTCAAGGAATTTCTTCTGGGAGAAGAATCATCTTCACTTGGGAAAACACCTTGATAAACCATTGTGGGGAAGCTGAACTTGTAAGGCAGGGGAAAGCAGAAACCAAGATAACAATCAAAGACAGCTCAAGTGTCTTGTGTCAAAATGAATAGTTAACAAGGCGACACCACTATCCAGCCACCAAAATGATAAAATGACAAAGACAATTCCAAGTGTTGGTGAGGATGCAGAGCAACCAAGATATTCACACACTGCTAGTGCAAGTGTGGACTGACACAACCACTTGAGAAAACTGGGTATATCTACTTATCATGAGCACATATCCTGTAACCCAGCGGCTCGGCTCCAAGGCATAAAACCAGCAGAAATGTGTGTATCGACCAACAACGACAACAAAAAAGAATCTACAAGGATTTTATTGCAGCACAATTTGAAATAATTGAAAACTGGAAATAGCCCAAATGCCCAACAACAGTCAACAGGATAAATAAATATGGTATATTCCACAGTGGGAATGAATTCTCTAGAACTGTACACACAACACGGCTGAATCTCTCAAGCATAAAGCTGAGAGACAGACGTCAGTCATAAAAAGAATACACACTGTATGACTCCACTGATGAAACATTTCAAAACCAAGCAGAAATTAATCTATGGCATTGCAGGTCAGGATAATGGTTATCCTTGGGGGTTTGTGAGTGGAAGGGTGCATAAGGGGGGCTTCTGGGCTGCTGGGGATGCTTTTTCTTGGTCTGGGGGTGGGTTATCCTGACATGTGCAGTCTGTGAGACTGCACTGAGCTGACCACTTAAGATAAGCACCCTTCCCGTATTATACTAAGACTTAGGTGAAAAGTAAAAAAATAGTAAATAATAAGCAGTCATTGGAGCATGGGGAGAAAAGAGGGACAGAGAAGAAAGAAAGCAAGCCAACTGGCCTAAATGGCGCCTGGCCAAGGCGAGGGGTGGGGGTGGGGTGAAGCGGCCATGACAACTTACCCCACAGTGGGAGAGGGGGAACCAACAGATTTTAAGAATGGAGTGGTCTGAGGTTCAACTTGAGGTTCCTTGTGAAGGGCAGTAGAATACACCACCCCAAAATATGCCACTTGGTGTAAGCATTATTTTGAGCTGAACTGAGAAGGCAATGTAGGAGCACATACGAGAAAAAATTTCTCTGCCCTCCCCTTACTTGCCTAAAAGTAGGACGTAAGTTTGTAAAGATGCCCGCCTCCCCTCTTGACCAGGAAGGACAGAAGTTAATCACTGAGACAACTCTAGACCCTCATCAGCCCGGAGGAATCCATATAACAAACTTTACTAACTACCATTTCCCCATATATTTGACTTCCCCTAATTTGCTACCCCTAGAAGCTCAAAGTCCTTTTTCTTTGTCTTGTCATTTCTCTAAAAATTCATTGTTCTTCTGTTAAGACGCTATAGAAGTCCAAGCTCTAACCACCCCTCTGAGTTACTCATTACTGAGTACTCCCCTGTGTATGTGCAATGCACATGTTAATAGACTTGTTTCCTATAATAGGACATAGCTCAAGCGGTAGAGCGCATGCTTAGCATACACAAGGTCCTGGGTTCAACCCCGAATACCTCTTCTAAAAATAAATAAATAAGTAAACCTAATGATTCCCCCCCGCAAAAAATAAAATTTTAAAAATTAAAAATTAAAAAAATAAATAAACTCCTGTTTCCTATAATGGAAAATAATCTAAAAAAATTATTATCTGAATTATCTGAATCACTTTGCTGTACACCTGAAATTAACACAATATTGTAAATCAACTCTACTTCCATTTTAAATTTTTTTAAATAAAATAAATAAAAATGAACTCCTGTTTTTCTCTTGCAAATCTGTCTTTTCTCAGTCTAATTTACAGGGAATCTGTATAAATCTAAGATGAATAGAACAAAGAAAGTTAAGTTTTTCCTTGCCTCCATTTGCAATGATTCAGGGTAAACCCCTCCGGTCCTCACTCCCACCCCCAGCAAATCCTCAGCGCATCAGTGCAGGGCATAGGGCATACACGCTCCCTCAGGTGAGTGAGGTTTTCTGGAAATCAAGGAAGGAGTTGAATTTTGTATCTGAGCCACTGCTGTCCAGGACAGAAGATTGCACATATGGAGAAGCAAAAACAAAAAACAAAAAACTATTAACCAAGGAGCTTAAGGGTACCTGGGGATTTACAGCCATCTGGGGGAAGGCTTTGGACCTGTGCTAGCATTAGAATGTAGCTGTTAAGAGGAACAACTCTCAAACAGATGGCCAGGTTTGAAACCCAGTTCTGCCACCCACCTATGCTATGTGACTTTGCCTGTAAAATGGGAATAGTAATAGTAAATAACCACATGGGGTTGTCATGAGGATTATATGCATTAATATATGAAAAGCGTTCAGAATAATGCTTGACATGCAGTAAGTGCTTAATGAATATTAGCTTGGCATAAGTAGAACAGTGCACCCCATAATGACAGAATGTATATTTTTTCAAGTACATATGGAACATTAACCAAAATTTAACCAATGCCAGGCCATAAAGCAAGGATCAAATTTCAAAAGACTAAAATTAGAGTCTGTACTCTGACCACAGTGAGAAGTAGCTAGAAATCAATAACAAAACGGTAATTAGAAAAATCCCAATTGCTTAGAAATCAAATAAAGTAATTCTAAACAACTCTTGGGTCAAAGAAGAAAGCATAACAGAAACTAGAAAATGTCTTAAACTGAATGATACTGAAGATAGGATATAGCAAAATCTGTGGGATACAGGTAAAGCAGGGCTTAGAGGGAAATTTATAGCTTTCAAATGTATCTATTAGCAATGAAGAAAGGCTCAAAAGCAATGATCTAATAAGCTTCCATCTCAAAAAGCTAAGCAAACTGCTGATCAAATCCAAAGAATTTTTTTAAAAAGAAAGAATAGAGATAAATATACAATAAAGAAAATAAACGAGGCCAAAAGTTGGCTCTTTGGAAAGATTAATAAAATTTATACACCCCTACCAAGAATGAACATGAAAACAGAGAGAAGACACAAAATACCAATATCAGGAATGAAAAAGGGGTTAGCGCTATATTCCTACAGATGTTAGATATAATAAGAGAATATTATAACCAACTTTATGTCAAGAAATTTGACAACTTAATCTCTTAAATCTCTTAAAAATGCAATACATCAAAACTGATACAAGAATAGAAAATCTGAATATTCCAATATCTATTTTAAAAATTAAAACTGTTATTCAAAAACTCTGCCGCAAAGAAAATTCCAGACCCAAATGGCTTCACTGTTAAATGCTCCCAAACGTTTAAGGAAGAAATTTTACCGATCCAACCCAAGGTCTTCCAGAGAATAAATACTAGTATCATTACTTTATTGTTACACAGTTGGTTTAATCCTAAGCAAAAAAATGTCCTATAAAAACTTTATGTAGTGTCTGTGGGAGGCCCTGAGGGCACTGGGGATTAGAGAGGACTCTTACCGTCCTCGTCTGTCTGGAAGGTAACCTCCTTGCCCTCCTTGCGCCCCTCGGGGTTAGTGAGGACAAGCCGCACGTGGACGTTCCGGTAGGGCAGTAGGTTCTTGATGGTGTAGCGGCTGACACCTCGCTCCATCTTCACGCACTCCCGGACAGTCTGGTTGTGGCTGCTGCCCAGGGTGTAGTGGTAGCACAGGGACACAGTGTAGGTGTGGCAACGCGTCACGTTGTAGCCCAGCGGTTCCCACTGCAGGGTCAGCTGGCGCGCCTGGATCTCAGCAAAAGCCAGGCCTTTGGGGGCCCTCATGGGCTCTGGGGAAACCAGGAAGCAGATAGAAAATTAGAGGAAACAGGAGGAGAAGGATGGGAGAGAAAACATCAGTCAACTGACTGAAATCAACCCTCCTTTGCCCCCAAGAGCCCAAGGGGCCTCTTAGAACAGTGAACAGGGAATAAAAGTGTACTTGGAGTCAGGCAGGACCATGTCTGAAACCTGACTCTGCTGCTTGTAGCTGGCAACCACTGGCTAAGCCACTTTACCTCTCTGAGCCTTAGTTTTCTCAACCGCAAAATGGGATAATAGGCCCTATCTCATAGGATGGCTGTGAGTTTTAAGGTAATGCATGCAAAGCATGTGCAACAATGTCTAATACTCAAAAGGCCCTCAAGAATATTAGCTAGAATTTTTTTAATAATATAGTTCACCTCCTGTATCAAGGTCCTCCTGGAGAGCATCAAGACAGTTTGAATCAACCAACCACTGTATTCTTCTTGATTTATTAATTCCAAACTTGTTCTAAAACAGCTTACAGTAACATATATGAAACAATAATATATAGAAATCAGTATGATGGGGTAAATGAGAGCAAAATAGTTAAATAATGCCAGAGAGTGTTAGGAGAATAGAAATGCATGCCATTAGGTCCTATGTGGAGCTAAAGGTAAGGTTCAAATTAGGTGGTAAGTTCCCTGGCTGCCAAAGCAAAAAGGGAAATACAATCTGTTACATGATGATGATGTTCATAATGGCTGTTAACATGTATTCAGGGCCTTGTGCCAGGCATTATTCTAGAAGCTTTAAAATCCTTTATCTCATTTAATCCTCTCTGTAATCCAATAGACAGGTGCTATTATTAGCCCTGTCATATGGATATAGAAATGGAGGCACAGAGGAGAGATTAAGTTGCCCACAGTCACACAGATAGAAAGTGGTGAAGCTGGGAGCCAAACCTGGACAGGCTGGCTTCAGAATCCACACTCAAGCACCACTACCCAGTGAATCCCATAAGAAATTTACTGTCCAAAAAAATAAAAAATAGATAAAACAGTAAATCGTACTAGTGCCTCAGGAGAGACAGCTACCCCAACACACAGGTGGTGCATATTACTGTGCTTTACAGCCTCTTGATGACTCCATAGGACCAGAAAGTTATCCCCATTTTATATGTAAAGAAATCGAAGCTTCTGAAACAAAGCCTGGATGGAGCCCAGGGGCTTGGGTTAGTCCTACATCTGCACTGACCAGCTGTGTGATCCTAAGCAAATCCCTGGGCCTCAATTTCCTCATCTGTAAAATGCTGGAAGAAGCCGAGATTACTCATGATCCTTTTCTCTCTTGCACCCTGACTCTGTGAAGTACAGTTTCATTACCCTCCGGTTCTGTGACACCTACAGAGCGTCCCCAGTTAGAGGAGCTCCGGGTGCACCTTAATGAACAGGAGAGAAAGTACTGCTGCTTGGCCTCTTAAGATGATTAAGTATGACATTATTATCATTTTTATATGATTAATTTGCCCAGGATGCTCTTTACAAAGAAGATGCAAAGAGAAACATCAGGCCGCTCTTTACTTGGGAGTGCATCAGTAGCACAGCTTTAGATGCTGGCCCCAAGGAGATCACAATGCAAGTTTTTGTTTCTACCTGGGAGCTTTTTTATTCCCTGGACCATAGGCAAGCAGCAGTCTCCAGTCATATATCAGACCACCAAAGAGATATTTTAGCACCTGCAAGGGGTAAGGCCCACCTCTTGACTTCTTACAGAGTCTGCCTCCCTTCTCCCCACCAATGAGGCGGACCCAATCCCCACCCAACAAAAACACTGAAGGGCTGGCTCCCTGCTCACTGCAACCTGAGGGCTGCTGGCTGCAAGCCCACTAACCACACGTATGTTTTCTCTCCCATTCCTGGCCCACAGAGGTTTTCCTAATGTTTTTCTTTGTAGTTTTTTTTTTTTTAATGGAGGTACTGGGGACTGAACCCAGGGCCTTGTGCATGCTAAGCACGCGCTCTACTACTGAGCTATATCTACCCACTCCACCCTGCAATGTAGTTTTGTTTTAACCCATCATTCTTAAGTGTTTGGAGAGGAGCAGGCAGATTCTGTGTGCACTCTCTCAGTCATTTTGCTCAAAGGTCCTCGCTTTATTCCCTGACTCTCTGGCTCTGGTCCTGGCTGCCCCATGTGAACTGCCCCAAAGTGTCTGCGGAAGCCCAAGTACCAGGGCTTTATTTGCACTAATGAGAGCAGATCTTTGTTCACTGTAGCTCTGCACACAAATCCCCACCCCCAGAAACACCTGCCCCACATTCTGGTCCATCCTTCCAGGTTTGGCCCAAGCACATTTCTTCCTCACCCTCCTGCAGCATTTAGAGAAGGGCACAAAAAGTTAAATGTAAACTGGTGACACAGGCTGGGCTGGGACCATGACAAACAAGACAGTAAGTGTCCCATCCAAAAGGGGCAGCCGCCACTCAGCTCCAGGCGATGCCGTCACGCAGGACGACAGGGTGAGAGTTGCCAGATCCTCCCATTTTTTAAGAGAAGCCAGAAATTCAGATTTTAGTGTGAAATCTCCAGATTTTTAAATGCTGGCAACCTACTCAGGATTTTTAAAACCACTTTGCAGGGCACAAAATAGCAACCTCTAACTTGGAGGATGAAACTTCCGCCCTCGTGCTTGGGTACCTCATTCTCCAACAGCTGTGTGAGCCCCCGTCCACCCTGCTAGGTGGGGGGGTCTTTGAAAAGAAAGCTCATTTTCCTCTTCTGTCCCCACCCTGAACAAATCTGGGCAGATCCAGGGACTCAAATAGTTTGTTGACTACAGGCTGATATGTTGATTGAGGGGTGTGAATTCATGAGTCTCTCTGTGTTTCCAAAAACCATCTGGCACCCAGACACACTCTCTTCAGCTGCCAGCACACACTGGCAAAACAGAACTCGGGGACCTCAAAGCCCCCTCCCTCTTAAATTCCATAGGGCTGTAGGCCTCTCGGAGGTCAAAGGTCAAAATGCATATTAAAACAAGAAGGCTAACAGTTAACATCTGTCAAATTAGACCAAAAGGTGTTGATTTTAATCATGCTAAGGGAGGAGTCAACAACCCTGAAACAATCGTTTCTTGAGGAGGGGGCTCTGGAGTGGAGGGGATGGGGTGCGCCAGAGTTCAGATCCCACCTCCACCTCTCATTAGTTCTGTGATTTCAGGCAAGTGACTTAACCCCGCCTTTGGACATCAGGTTCCTTGACTAAAAACTGAAGCTATAACAACACCTAATTTGAAACGCAAGTGTGGAGTTACACGAGATGATGTGAGTCTAACCTATAGTTATTAATTAATGAATTAATATGTGTGTGCTAAGGGTGAGATTCACCCTCGAATACAGCAGCACACTTTTCAGTAGCAGTATAAATTACCACAACCATTTTTTAAAGCAGTATCTGTCAAAGCCCTTTCTTAAACCACCCCTGAGTCTTTATCGTAAAGAAGTAACTCACAGAGGAAATAAAACATGGTAAGCACTAAGTTTTTCAATAGAGTATTATTTACAATAACAGGAATCTAGAGACAAATAGTCCAGCAATATGGAGACACTCAGTGGCCTTCTACAGCCAATAAACATAATTACAAACAACATAACATATGTAATGACACCAAGCAAAGGAAGCGCAAATACTGAATGCTTTCTACATCCAATGACAAGGGTGTGAAATGTGTCCTGTAGGCATATGGGCAGGGATTTGAGGAAGGCAGGAAAACTAAAACAGCTGTTGGGCTGGGATGATGAGCTTGAGAGTGATTTTTTTTTTTTTTGAATGCCTTCTTCTGACGTTGTATTGTTGTTTTTACAGTAAATAATATTGTAGCAGGGGAGTTTCTTGGGGCCAGAGGAGATGACAACACAGCTGGCCAACAGCAAAACAACCACAGGCCGAGGCACTAAGCAAGGAGAGGGTGGTGATGCCAATGAAGAGAAGCATGGAATTAAGAGGGGCAGAGCAAGTTGTCTGGATCCCGTCTGTCTGGTCCCTGCCGCAGCTTCTGTCCTGGCCAGCCTAGGTAAAGTGCTCAGCAGTGCCTGACACAAAGCAGGCACTCAGCCCATGAGGGCAGCTGTGCTGCTGTTCCTGGTGGTGGTGGTGGTGGTGGTTTCAAACCCTAGATTGGAAATCAGGACATTCAAGCTTTGCTTCTGACTCTGCTATGGACTCACTTTGTAGATTTGGGCAAGTGACTGAATCTCTAAATCTCAGTTTACTTATCTGTAAAATAGGAACAATCAACCACTGGCACCATGAAGTTCTGGGTTCTTAACCCATTGTATAATCACAGGCAAGTGCCTGCCCCTCTCTGGGTTTCAGTGCCCCCATCTGGGCACTAAGGGAAGTGGAACAGAGATTCTCTGTGGACCCCCTGGCTCTGGTTTCTTTTATTCTAAGTACCTGACCAGAAAAGGCTTTGAAGAGTTAAAAACACCATCACAATGATAGTTGTCATTTACAGAGTGCTTACTGTGTGTTAAGCACTATGCCTCATGTGCATTTAATGCATTTACATGCAATTACCTGCATTTAACCCAAAACATTGGAGTGGCCCAGGTCGTGCGTCACAACTTATCTTTTCCATCTAAACGTATTCCCTAAAATCTAAGGACTAAATCACAGGTTCTCAGCCTCAGTATTATTGGCATTTTGGACTAGATAATTCCTTGTTGAGGAGGCTGTTTATACATTGTAGGATGTTTACCAGCTTCTCTGGCTTCCTCTACTCCTTAGATGCCATTAGCACCCCACCCGAAGTTGTGACAACCAATACATCTCCAGACACTGCAGATGTCTCCTGGGAGACAAAATCATCCCACCAGTTGAGAACCACCAGCATAAAAGATCTCATCTAGTCTCATGGCTTTAAATACCATCTACACCATGTCTATACTGACAACTCCCAAATTTATATCTGCAGCCCGAACCTCTTCCCTGAGCTCCACACTCGTAAATCCATCTGCCTGATGGATGTCTCCACTTGAACGTCTAATAGGCATCTCAAAGTCAGCATTTCCAACACAGAACTCCTGATCTATGACACCCCATCACACCTGCTCCTCCCGCAGTCTGCTCCCTCGCAGTAAATGATAACTCCCTCCTTCCGGCTGCTCAAGCAAAACACCTTGGAGCCATCCTTGACTTCTATCTCCCTCTCTCACTGCATATCCAATCCGTCAGCAAAAGCAGTTAGCTCTACCTTCAAAATAAACCCGAAATCTAACCACTTTTCACCATCGCCACCACTTCCTCCCAGCTCCCAGCCTCCACCACCTCCCAGTTGAACTGTGGCAGTAGCCTCCTCACTGGTCTCTCCTCTGGCCCTCTTGCCCTCCTAGAATCTATTCTCCAACAAAGAACCCAAATGTGATCCTTTGAAACATCGTAAGCAATGTCACTCATCTCTTCAAACCCACAAGGGCGCCCCAGCCCACTCAGCGTAAAATGGCTCCGAGCCCCACATCCCCAGCGTGACTTTGACCTCCTCTCCTGCCAGCTCCCCCACAGTCACTAGACCACAGTTACACTGGTCTCCATGCTGCTCCTCACACAGGCCAAGCACGCTGCAGCCCCCAGGCCTTTAAGCTTGCAGTTTGGTCTGCCTGGAACGCCCACTCCCCCAGCAATTCCTCCAGCTTCCTGCCTGGCTCCATCTATCACCTCCTTCAGGTCTCTGCTCAAACGTCACCTTCTCAGTAAGACGGTCGCTGAGCCTTTTCAAAATAACAATCATCCTACCCCCCATATCCCATCCCTTTCCTGCTTTATTCTTCACAGCCCTGACCATCATCTGACAAACTATGTATTTCATTTGTTTACTGTCTCCTCCCACTAGAATGTGAGTTCCATCCTGAGAATCTCACACACTAGAGGTCTTGGTCTGTCTTGGTCACAGCCTTATATCCCCAGCAACTAAACAGTACCTGACACATAATAGGTACTCAATAAACATTTGTTGAATGAATCTTCACAATTACTCTGTATGGTGAAGATTATTATTATTATTCCCATTTTAAAAAAACAAGATGACTAAAGCTCAGAGAGGTTAAGTAACCCGACTCAGATCCCTCAGCTAGAAAGTAATTACGACTAGACTACCTACCACCCCAGGGTCTCTCCAAATGAGGCATTAAACTGTATTTTAGATGATTCCCAGATTGGTTTTTTTTAAACATTTAAGAATATTGATTGGCAAAAAAAAATAAATAAACCTCTACCTACATCTTGTAACTTACCCAAAAATTAACTCAAAATGGATCATGGACTTAAATGTAAAATGTAAAACTATAACACTTTTCCAAAAAAAAAAAAAAAAGGAGAAAATCTTTGGGATCTAACGCAAGTCAAGGAGTTCTCAAATTTGACAACGAAAGTACAATTCATAAAAGGAAATTTTGATAAATTGGCCCTCATCAAAATTAAAAATGGTTGTTCTGTGAAAGCCTAGGTGAAGATGATACAAAGACAAGCTAAAAGCCGGGGGAAACTATCTACAAACTACATACCCAACACAGGACCAGTATGTGGAATGTGTAAAGAACTCCCAAACCTCAACAATATAGAATGAATAATCCAATTAGAAAATAGGCAAAGACATGAATAATTCACCAAAGAGGATATACAGATGGCAAATAGCATATGAAAAAGTGTTTGACATCACTAGGCATTAAAGAAGGGCAAATTAAGACCAAGACGGGATATGACTACATACCTATCAGAATGGCTAAAATTAAAAAATAAATAAATAATTACTACACCAATAAACAAGGACAAATGCTGGCAAAGCTGCAGAAAATTGGATGACATATACTGCTGGTGAGAATGTAAAACACCACCGCCCCTCTGGCAGTTTCCGATCAAACTAAATATGCAGTTACCATATGACCCATCAATTGCACCCTCAAGCATTTATCCCAGAAAAAAATAAAAAATTACGTTCATGCAAAAACCTGTACATTAGTGCTCATAGCAGCTTTACTTGTAATAGCCCAAAACTGGGACCAGTTCAGACATCCTTCAACAGAAGAATGGTTAAACAAACCCTGGTATATCCACACCATGGAATACTACTCAGCATTAAAAAGGAATTAACTGTTGATATACACAAGAAACCCTGAATGAATCTCCAGGGAATTACACTAAGCAAAAATCCAATCTCAGTGCCAAGACAATTCAATGGGAAAATAACAATCTTTTCGATAAATGGTGCTGGGACAACTGGACATCCACAAGCAAAAGAATGAGATTTGACCCCTCACACCATATACAAAAAATTAACTTAAAATGGATCAAGGACCTAAATGTAAGAGCTAAAACTGTGAAACTCTTGGGGAAAAAAATAAGGGTAAATCTTCATGATTTTGGATTAGGCAATGTTTTTTGGATATGATATTGAAAGCACAAACAACAGAAGAAAAAAACAGATAAATTGTGCTTCATCAAAATTAAAAACCTTTACTACTCAGCCATAAAAAATAATAAAAGAATGCCATTTGCTGCAACATGGATGGCCCTGGAGAATGTCATTCTAAGTGAAATAAGACAGAAAGAGAAAGAAAAATACCATATGATATCATTTATATGTGGAATCTAAAAAAAAAAAGACAAATGAACTTATTTATAAAACAGAAACAGACTCACAGACATAGAAAACAAACTTATGGTTACCAGGGGAGAAGGGAGTGGGAAGGGATAAATTGGGAGTTCAAGACTTGCAGATACTAACTGGTATATATAAAATAGATAAACAAGTTTATACTGTATAGCACAGGGAACTATTTTTGATATCTTGTAGTAGCTTATGGTAAAAAAAAGAATATGAAAATGAATGTATGTATATTCATGTAAGACTGAAGCATTGTGCTATACACCAGAAATTGACACAACATTGTAAACTGACTATACTTCAATAAAAAAGTAAAAATAAAAAAAAATTAGAAACCTTTGTGCTTCAAAGGACACCATCAAGAAAATCAAAAGACAATCCAAAGAATGACAGAAAATATTTGCACATACATCTGATAAGGGTCTAGTATCCAGAATATATAAAAAACTTTTACAACTCAATAACAAAAAGATAAAAACCCAACTCAAAAATGAGTAAAGGATCTGACTTGACATTTCTACAGAGAAGACATACAAATGGCTAAGAAGCACATGAAAAAATGTTCAATATCATTAACCATCAGGGAAATGCAAATCAAAACCACAGTGAGACCAGGAAACGTTTGACTTTACTCCCTCTCCTTTTAGAGTAAAAGAAGCATGAATTCTAACTCAGGCAAGATGGTTCTCTAGGACATTAGTCCACCATCTTCTCAGTCTGCTGACTTTCCAAATAAAGTCACTATTCATTGTCTCAACAACAAAAACCCACAATGAGACACCACTTCATTCCCATTAGGAAGGTTATAATCAGAAGACATGATAACAAATATTGGTGAGAATGTAGAGAAATTGGAACCCCCATACACTGCTGATGAGGATGTAAAGTTGTGTGGCTGCTTTGAGAAACAATCCAGCAGTTCCTCAAATGGTTGAACATACTTACTACATGATATATATGCTATATACCCAGGAGAAATGAAAACATATGTCCATACAAAAACTTGCACCTTAATATTCACAGCAATACTGTTTATAATAACCAAAAAGGATAAACAACCCAAATATCTATCAACTGACGGATGAATGAATAAATTATGGTATGTCTACACAATAGAATATTATTTGGCAATAAAAAAGGAATAAAGTACTAATGCATACCACAACATGGATAAACCTTGAAAGATTATGCTAAGTGGATGAAGCCAGTCACAAAAGACCATGTATTATTTGATTCCATTTATATGAAATGTCCACAAAGAGGCAAATCTATAGAGATACAAAAAGTAAATTAGTGGCTACCTAGGGCCGGGGGTGTTAAGGGGAAATGAGGAGGGGGTGGACTGCTAAAGGAGACAAAGTTTCCTTTTGGGGTAATGAAAATGTTCTAAAATTGATCATGGTGATGGCTGCACAACTCTGTGGATATACTAAAAACCACTGAATTATATACTCTAATGAGTGAACTGAATGAGATGTAAATTATACCTCTATAAAGCTGCGACCAGATTAAAAAGCCAATTCCAAAAGGTTATATATTGTATGATTTCATTATTTATATAACATTTTCGAAATGACAAAATTTTAGAAATGAAGGACAGATTAGTGGTTACCAGGGGTTGAGGGTGGAGGAAGGGACAGAAATGAATGTGGATATAAAACAACAACAGTAAGGATCCTTAGGTTGACCGAACAGTTCAGTATCTTAACCATGGTGGTAAACACACAAAGCAACACGTGTGATAAACTATATAGAACTCAATACACAGACACACACTCAAATGAGGACAAGTGAAACTAAGGAAGTCTGAATGACATCTGTGGATTGTATCAATGTCAATATCTTGAGTGTGGTAGTATGCCACAGTTTTGGAAAATGTTACCATTGCAGGAAACCAGGTAAAGTGTATAAGGAAATTTCTCTGTATTTTTTCTTACAACTGCATATGAATCTTTTATATCAATAAAAATTCAACAACAACAATCCACTGAAATCACAAGAGTAAGAAAATTATTCTGTTCTCAATTTCTCTTCTAATTAAACAAACAAACAAGGAGTCTCCCCTGCTGCAGGTGTGCCATTTCTCCTAACAGCTGTTTTATCCTTTTAAACAAGGGAAAGCAGACCTCAGGCTCAAATGCCCAAGAGAATCCAGCTAGACTATAATAACATACTTTTATTTTATGGTATTTAGTTGTTTGTTTATTATATGGAAATAAGAATACTGATTCTGGAGCCAGCCAATCAAGGGTTCCAATCCCTTACTGCTCTGCTACTTACTAGCTGTGTGACTTTCAGCCAGTCACTTAACATCTCTGTACCTCAGTCACATCATCTGTAAAATGGGTCTGACAAGAATAACTAGGCCATGGTGTTGTTCTGCGTTTTGAATCAGTGAGTGTGAGTGTGTGTGTGTGTGTGTGTGTGTGTGTGTGTGTGTGTGTGTGTGTACGTGCGCTATAAGTGTCGATCACAAAGTAAAGTGTTAGCCATCATTATTTTCTTTACCATAACAGGGAATGAGGGGAAATCACAATGTTTTAGAAAGTTTTAGAAGCACAGATCCAGGCCACACTACCATTTGGAATGTGCCCTTCGCCCCTGGTTGCCCTGAGTCCATACTCAGGTATCCCTAGGAGGGAGTGGAGCCAGGAGGCACCCACCTGCGCACTTGGTTCGGCTGACGAGGGGTGGCCCAGGGCGGCCGGTGCCGCCGTCACCCGGGCGCGTGAGCAGGACGCTGATCTCATACTCCGTGTCAGGGTCCAGGTGCCACAGCTTGTAGGTTTGCAGGCTGACGGCGTGCACCTCAGCCCACGGGCCTCGGGCCATGCGGTACTCAATCTCCTTGCGCACGATTGGCCCGTCGCCAATGATGGAGTTGGTGTTGAGCTGGATGATGAGGTAGGTGGGACCAGCGCGGAGCAGCTGCGGAGGCGCAATGGGGGTAGGGGGCTCTGCAAGGAGATGGGGGAGAGGCGGAACCAATGGATGCCGCCGTGAATTCCTAGCCCTCAGCTTTTCATCCCACCACACCCAAATCCCCAAGAGCCCTTCCGGTACCCCCAGGCTCCTCATGCAGCCCCTCAAACCCTCGACTAGACTGCCTCTCCCCACTAAATCCCCAGGCCCTAAGAAGCCCCCTAATCCAAGAGCCGACCCCGCCCTAACCTCTCAGCCTACATCCTTTCTGTCATTCCCCTCCGAATCCCCAAGTCCTCGCCTCCAAAGGCTGACTTCTTGCCCGCTCAGGTCAGCCCTTGGGCCCCACAGCCAGACCCCGCCTCGCCGGGCTCAGATCTTGACTCATTCCCCACGCAGGCGCCCCAATCAGTCAGAGCCCCCACCTTGGATCCGACCCGAACTCGGGTGGGATATTGCCCCCTCCGCAAGCCCCGCCCCAAGTCAGACAGTGCCCTAGGTCAGACCCTGCCTTCCCCGTCCGCCCATGAACCACGCCCCCACAAGACTCCGCCCCCTGATACACCCTGCAGCACTTCTCCGCCCGCCCCGCCCCTCGGAGGGTGCAGGTCCGGTCCTTTGCAAGCGTTCCAGCGCTCACCCTTGACGATCAGCTCTGCAAAGTTGGAGACGCCCGCGCCACGCGGGGCCTGGGACACGCAGCGGTACAGGTCCTGCTCCGCACGGCCCACGGCGGCCAGCGGGAAGGTGGCCAGGAAGCGTCGGTGGCTGATGTGCCGCACGCCGGCCGCAGGCACCAGCGCCCCGCTCTGTCGCTGAGCCGGAAGAGGGGCCACAGGGTCAGGGGCGCAGGAGAGGGAGGGTCCCGATCTCGCTCTGACCCGGGTGAAGGGAGTGGTAAATGTCCTGGTCCCATTTAGCCGTCCCTACTACAGAAGGGATATGTGGGTTTCTTAGAACCAGCTCTGCCACAGGAAGGTGTGGGGCTGATTAAAAGAATGTGGTCGCTCTGCCTTTGATGCAGGGTGTGGTTGGGGGATCCTGCAGCCGCGCTCTGTCCTCGGGGGATGGGGCACCCAAGAGCGCAGAGCAGAGCCTAGGGAGAGTCAGGACTCTTATGTATGGGTGCCGGAGAAGGAAGGACTCAGCACTCCGCAAGGGAGCCAGAAGTTCTCGTAAGTTGGCCAAGGTCCCCCCTTATCCCTAACCCCCTCTCACCTGCAGAAAGAAGCGCTCGGACTCCGCTGCTCTGCCTGCTGCCATACACTGGAACGAGGCGTTCTGGCCCGCGTTGACCTCCACGTCGCCCAGGCGAGAGAAGTGCGGGGCCTTTGCTGCGGGAATAGAGCCGCGACGTGATCTGGGCCTGCGCCCACTGTGGGCAGGAGCCTCGGCCGCCCGCATCCCTGACCCTGCACCCTAGTGGGCTGGGACTCACCACAGGGGTAGCTGAGAAGCAGGATGTCATCTAGGCCCATGTAGCCCCTGCGGTCTGGGGAGATGAGGGCTTCAAACAGCACCTGGGAGAGACAGGAGGTTCCCTGTCATGCTGATATCCCTCCAGCCCCGCCTGGGGAGGTGCCCACAAGAGCCCCCTTTCAGCCCTGCCCCAGCCCCACCCTCCTCAACAAGCAGAGGTCGGCCCAGCTCACAATTACCCTCCATACCAAGCCAGCTGATTGTGGGAGGGGCTGTCAGCACCTAGAACTAACAAGGTCAAGGCCAGAGTTTCCATCCCAATCCTGGACAGTTACCTTCAAGCAGCAAAACATTTCCCAGCCAGACAGGGTTTCTAAGTCAGCACTATTCCAACTCACCCCAACCCCAGCCATAAACCATTCCTATTAATGATGACCTCTGCTGCTGAACCCAGACTGTACCATCACTGAATAACCCAATGTTGACCACAGACTGGCCACTGACCTTGACCACAGACTGACTCCTGATGCTGAACACACACTAATTCCAACCTTGGCCACTTGCTTGCTCTGACCTCAAGCTGACACCCCTCTACCCACACCTGCATGCACAAGCTGACTGCAGACTGAACTCAGCCCACCTGATATTCATTGGGCCAGAAGGTGCTGACAGCCAGCTCAGCTTGGTGCCACTGACGGCCATGGGATCCAGTCATATTCCAGACAGCACTGCCCAGGGGACCCCCATTGACACGCACATAGATGCCCAAGGTGCCTGGGCTGTGCCCATCTCGGCTGTACAGGAAATAGCTGAACTGCACACAGTGGGTGTCATTCTCACTCAGGCTCTGGAAGATGACATGGGCCCGCTGACCTGGAGCATGCTGGGAAGCATTGACCACCAAGTAGGAGCCTGGAAAGAGAGGGGGAAGAGGCAGAAGCTGAGGAGAACTTGGGGGAGGACCAGGGTCAGGTGGGCACAGAGGAGGAAGCAGAAACAAAGGACTCCAGGCATTGGGACCCATCTGGAGTCAGGGCACCTGAGTTCTGGTCCCAGATCTGACTCACTAAGTCCCTTCATTTCCCCGCAATTGTTTCCCACCAGAGAGAGTTGGAGCAGCAAAATACACAAATCTGGCTTGTCAAAACCCTTTACGGCCCCTCACCACCTGTGATGACCTCAGTCCAGGCTCATGCTGATCCACCACTTTTCCCATGTTCTGAGCTGTGCTTGGAGGTAGGGACTAGGACATCCATCTCAGAAGTCAACATTCTGGCACAAGACAGGCCCTCAAAGGCCACCTCTCCTGAAGCCCTCCCTCTCCATCCCTCTATGGGTGTCTCCCCTGGCCCTTGGATCATTAATAAAGTGTGTATCTCTCTCCCACCACTCCAGCGCCTGATGCTTGGCACTCCACTGTGTCCCCAGCACAGGTCTAAACCCAAGGTGAATGAACATGCAGAACAGAGATTGACTGGAAGGATCCTAACTTTCCTTCCAGCCCCCACCCGGAGTCTAAATTCCTGAGTTATAATTATTTTGATTTCAAACCTGGAGAAAGGCAGCCCTCCCCTTCCCCAAAGATCCAGGCTGTGTGCTGGGAGTGGGGAGGGGGAGGGAGAGGGGCTGGACTCCTCAGGACCTGCCTGGGGGATTGTGGCTTCCCTTCTGTGGGGAGAAGGCCCCAGCAGCTGCCAAGGGGGTGCCCGCAGCCACCCAGGGCTGCCTCCTCCCAGGCTTGGCCGCCAGCCAACACAAGCTCATTCAGATCCCAAACCACGAGGCTCCCTGCTACGGGAGGGCTCCTCAGGGAATCCCCTGGAGGGAGTCTCATACATCTCTGGAAGCCAGAAGCCTGTGGAGAAGGTGGCTCCAGCATCAGTCCTGGAAGGGTAGTAAACAAAACTCCAGGTCCCCAGCCCTACCCAGGAGAGGCACATCCCAGCCCCCAGTACAGTCTCCCTTGGCCCACGCCTCCATCCCCCTCTCTCCTCTCCCTGTGTGCAGCTGTGTGTGTGTCTCTCTCTCCCTTTCAATCTGACACTTTGTTCTTGCCTCTTCCTCCTGCTCCCTCTGCCTCGCTCTCTTTTTCCCTAGTTTTTTCTCACTCTGGGTCCCTCCCCTTCTCTTTCATTTACTCCCTTCAGCCCTGTCACCCCTCCCTTCTCCTCTCTTCTGCTCTGTCCCTGAGCATAAATCTCCCTCCTTCCTTCTCTTTCCACTGCCAGCTCCCTTCCCTAGAATGTGAGCACCAAGAGAGCAAGGACTCTGTCCACCCGGCTACCGCTGCCTCCCCAGGATCCCGTCCAAGGCCCACACTGCATAGGAAATTTCTCTCCCCCTTTTCTTACTGGGGATGTCTCTGCCTGCGTAGGGGAGAGAGAGAAGCAGAGCCCACACAGCGTGGTCAAGACTGTAAGAGGGGAATTCAGATCAGCTGCCTTGTACCAGAATGCCAACCTGTACCAGGCAGAGGCTGGGCCCTCCTTGGGAGTGTGGAGTTGGCCCACTCAGGGTGCCTGCCAGGGTGGGCACTTTGACAGATCATTGGCACACAGGTCAGACTTTGATACCTGCCAGTACAGAGGTCATACAAGTTGCTGAGAGCCCTATGAGGCAGAGATGAATGCCCCAGGGAGGGCCCAGGGTGAGCAAATGCATGGAAGGTGGGGGCAGGGGACCTCCAGGAGGCGAGGCGAGGGGTAGGAGGCCAGACTGCAGAGGCTGCCTGTGCCAGGCCATGGAGGGCCTCTCTCCTGTTGGCTTCAAGTCCTGGCCCTGCAGTGAGAACCTCTGCTGCCCCTCCCACACGCTTTTGCCAGTGGGTGCGATCTCAGCCGTGCTAGGAGCTGAGTGGCAAAGGCCCCGGCCCACTACTGTGACAGGGTCAAGGGGAGGGGCTGCAGGTATCCAACTCTGGGCTCCCTCAGCAAGCCCACTTGGTTCTCCCACTACACTCCGTCTTCCCACCCAGCCTTTATGGAATAATTTGGCCTCCATCTATCTTACCCTTTTCTTAATTCCCGGTTGATTCTGCACCTAATGAAAAGAGGTGCCAGTTATCTGGGCCCTCTCACATGTCTCCAACAATAGCAACTAAACATTAATTGAGCCCCTACATGCCACCACCATGTTATGGACTTTATAGACATTATCTAATAACCCTAGGAAATGGATTTTTGTGTTCTCCAATTCATAGTTAAGGAAATGGAAGCTCAGAGAAGTTAAGTGACTTGCCCAAAGTCACACAGCTGGTAAAGTGACAAAGCCAGGATCTGAACCCCAGTCTTCATGACTCTGGAACCAGTGCACTAGAGGCCATCATCAGTTTAGAAGGCCAGAACTAGAATCCACATAATCAGTCTCCTGACTCCCAGTCTAGTGTTCACAATGCCAGAAATGCCCCATCCCGAAATGGGGGCAGGGCAAGGTAGAAACTGGGAAAGATCTGGGGCTTCCAGGAAGAAAAGGGCAAAGAAGCCAGGTTTTACATACATCTAGCCCCCAATGTTACTGCTCTGTCAGCATCTTCAAGTCCTGGGAGGCCAGGATTCAGAGGCTCACAGGGAGAAGAGAGCCTCCCTGAAGGTGGAGGATTTAGGAAGACCTGGCAGGAGTAAGGTGGATCCTGAGCTAATCACCTATAGGAGTAATGGGAGGTGGGCTTTAACTTACAGCTTGTAAGGTTCTTTGATTACTTGAACCTGCACCCATTTCATAGGTGAAACTACCTGATGTACCCAACTGGTCAGGGTCCAGACTGCTCCACATCCACATTGTCATATATGTCATTAAAGATGCCACAACAGATGAGGCCCAGAGAGGTTAAGCAATGTTCCCAAGGTAACACAGCAGGTAGGCAGCACGCTCCTGGAAGGAGACAGAGGGGTACTGGTGATTGAGATCAGGCTCACCGTGGGGCAGATCCACAGGAGCCCGAGTACCAGGGTGGATCCGCACTTGCTCCCACTGGAAGTCGTCGTACTGGGCCTGGCTGTACTCACAGGGCACTGCTGGGTCACTCGCCTCCTCGAAGGTGCAGCCAGCTGTGAGGGCAGGGCCTGGTTAGTCCAGCCTAGAAAAGGGCTGCTGGCCAGAAGGGCTCATGGGGCTGCCCTCCCATCCCCTCCTCCCCAGGTCCAGCCTCCCCCCTTCCCTCTCCTCAAGCCCTCCCCTCATTGTTCCCTCCCTCTACCAAGGAGCTCCATCCTCAACCCTCTCCACCTACCAAGGCCCTCTTTTCATTGTCTCCTCCCGTTGCCCACTCCCCCTGAACACCCCAGGATCCCCCAATGCTCAACTGCTCATCAAAGACTCTCCTCAACAAAAGCTATTTCTCATTTTTACTCTACCATGAGAGGCTCACAACAACTCATGAAACCAGGACTAGGATTACCCCCATTTTACAGATGAGGAAGCTGAGGCCCAAAGAGGCTGAGGGACTTCCTTAAGATCACACAGCTAGTCAGTGACACAGATGGGGTTTGCACCAAGATCCCCTGACTGCTGGTCAGTGTCCGTCATCAGCCCCTCCATCTTCTCAGAGAGGACAGACTATGGGCCCCAGGACTGGCAGGGTCATGAATGCCATAAGCCCACCTTGATGGTACCTCCTTAAAACTAACAACAAAGTCCACTGATCACATCAGGCTATGACAAGCCCAGCACAGTGCTAAACACTTTAGATGCGGAGTCTCCTTTAGGCCTTCCCTTCTGAGGCAGGTACCATTATTGTATTGTTCCTACTCAACAGATGGGCTTAGGGGATGCAGTCATGACCCAAAGTAACCCAATTGAGATCTCTGCCTGCAGGGAAGTGACATGCAAAAGCACAGTCCTGTGTGGACTGGGCACAGAGTACTAGAGGGAGCAAATTCTCATGATTTGGGACCAGTATGCCCTGTTTAAATAAGGAGAAAGGGAGGCAAGAAGAGAGGGTTGAAATGGATGCGAGTCCTTTGGTTGGTAATGAGGTCCATATATCTTAGCTGGCTCATCAAAGCTCTGAGTTGAACCTAATAAACTTGAGAACACCACTGTTCAGAAAGTAATTGCAAACTAGCCCCCACGCTCACTAGTGAATCTTAGTGTTTGGAGTCCCATTGGTGAACTAAGGCATCTGAGACCTGGGGAAATGCCTGGACAGGTGGCAAGGAGGCAGGCATAAATTGTGCCAGGCCCCATCCTGGGTGCCTGCCAGCCACTGGAACTTCTCCCCACTTGACAGGTGAGATGCCTGAGGCTCTGAGGGGTGCAGGGGTTCGTCCATGGTATAGGTGGTAGGTGAGTGAGTGGGCATCAGACAGACTTGGGATTGAATCTTGACTCCAATTTGCCGGCCATGTGACCGTGACCCTTTCTCATCCTCAATTTCCCCGTCCACACATAGGCTTGTTGAAGATTCAATGTGGGGGTCCACTTAGCACAATGTCTAGCAAATGCCAGCACTCAGGAAATAGCAGCTCTCCGCCCTTCCACTTGAGTCACACGAGAAACAGAAGCAGGATTTGAATCCATGGTGGTCAGACGCTGAAGTCCACATTTTCCACTAGAAAAGCCTTCACTCATGAGCAAGAGCAAATTCAAGCTGCTCCCCAGCCTCAAGAAGAGGAGGGATGAGAAACAGACAGTAACCAGGCAGTGAGTGTCACACATGCCATGCGCCAGGCACAGCGGCTGGCACCTGCACGCCCAGCCCTGACCTCACTTTCAGGGGCTCTGCTGTTTCATCTACAGCAGGGACTTCTCCAGATCATCAGGGATCATGTGAAGCAGCGCAGCCGGGCACAAAGGGGCTCACCATTGTTGGAGGGGGGCAGTTTCCCCTTCCTCTTCTTGGACCCCATCAGAGTATAAAATGTGGGCATGAGGCTGGCACTGAGTAGATGAGAAGAAATAACAGAAGCCTCTCTCCAGAGTTGGGGCGGGACCCTTGCTGAGCTCTTTGCCTCTTTGTTTGTGGAGCCCTGGTCAGCATGAGCCCTGTGGGAGGTGGGTTTTAACCCCATCTGTGCTGAGGAGGCCTCAGCATTCCTTCTGGAAAATGATCCACAGCATAGCACAGGGAGAAGACATGGCCAGTACGAATGGTCAGGGAAGGCTTCCTGGAGGAAGGGACAGCTGACTTCATTCAGCCTGAGCTGAGTCGCTACCTGAAGGTCTTAGCCAAGATCTCCCTGAGCCACACAAATTGCAAGAAAGGGAACCCCGGGATCTGGAGTCCTCCTGGGGCTCAGGTCCTTCCTGTTGCTTCACAAGTAACAAATTGCTGTCCCAGATGTTTCACCCATGGCCCTGGGGTGAGCCTGGGAGGGCCAGCTCCTTGGCTTTTTCCTGTCCACTCTGAGCCAGGCCACATGAGCTGCCAGACTCCCAGTCTGACTGACCTGGTCAGAGTGACTGCCAGACCATCTGATCTTGGCCAGAATGATCACAAGACTGACTGACTGATCCCAGACCAGCTGACCATGGCCAGAGTGACCCCTGACCTCTGCCAAATAACTCCTACAACTGACCCCAGCCATGAAGATCTCCCCAGCTGACCATTTCCATTCAGAGCACCCCCTTCCAGAAGTAGAATGACTCCCTCTCCCTGATCCATGTCCGTCCCTGGCCCCTAAGTCTCTGGGCCAGGTCCATTCCAGCCACAGCACTTGGGAGGGTAACATTTTGGGAGCCAAGCCCTCCAGGGAGAGCCCCACCCCCACCTGCTCCCCAGTTCACCCTGGGATGGGAAAAATCAGCACTCCCAGATCCTGGGAAAAGCCGCATCAGCTCCAGTCTGGATGGCTCGGGAGCTAGGAGCCCCAAAGCCCAAGTCCCAGCTTCTGCTAGAGACCCAACTCCTGCTGGGCCCACCAGCTCAGGGCGAAAAATAAATCAGACTTTGGGTCGAAAGCAAGAACAGCCAGGGACTCCCTCTGGACTCCATCAGCACAGACCTGGGCACAGATATGCACACACACATCAGCACCACCACAGGGGGGCTGCCGCTTACCACCACGACCCCCTGTGCCACCGATCCCTCACAGTAACTCACAAGGTAGATATTATTATTATTCCTATTTTACAGAAGAAAACTGAGGCACAGAGGGATGAGGCAGCTTGCCCAAGGCCATATCTTAAGTTCCAGAAGCTGGGATTTAAATGACCTATCTTCATTCAAGGACACTAGGCACAAACAGAGTAAGGCCCTGGGATTCTGCTGGCCACATGTGTGTATTCAGTACCATTCACAGGACATTGTTCACTGACAACACAAAACAGGCCCCAGGTTGGCAACAGTAGGGGAGCCAGGATGGTTAAGGCTCTGCTCTGCTCTCAAGGACCTCCTAGTCTGAGTGAGGTGAGGGAACAAGACAAAGCAGAGAAGGGTCAAGGCCACAGGGGCAGTCCAGGGGAGGAGGGTGCATGCAGGGGAAAGGCTTCCCAAAGGTGGGTACATCTGAGCAGAGCCTGGAAGGATGGGGATCAATCTGGCCAGCAGAGCTGGGGTATTTGAGCCAAAGAGCCCAGCAAGAGTGAAGGAAGTTAGTGAGTAATAAACACAGTTCGTCCAGGGCGCAGAGAGGAGCCCAGACTGGCCAAAGCAATGCAATGGGAGATGAGACTGGATCGTCTGGGAGGGAGACCGAGGCTGAGGCTACACCACGGAGAGCCAAGGGCCAGGGTAAGAAGCCTGGCCTCGTTTTGAGAGGGGAAATCACAATTGGTGTTTGAGCAGGGAAGTGCCTGGATTCAGACGAGACAACACTTCCTATAAGCCTGAAGAGGGCAGGTGACTTCTCCAGAGGGCACTATAAGATCAGAAGTGGGACAACCCACCAAGGGGTCCGGAATCAGATATCAGGAACTGGTGAGGAAGGGGCCCCAAGTCCCCATTCTGGACGCAAATGGCACACACTCCAATCACACTGACAGAGATGCACAAAATACACACACATACACTCAAATGTTCACATGAACACACTCTCTTCCCCCAGCCTTGTCCAAGCCATGGGGACACAGTCACAGCTGGGCTGGGGACAGGGAGAAAACCAGACCCAAGGAGGGGTACACCACCTCTGCTGGGACCTCCCTGAGAGGGTGAGCTGAATCAACCCCAGACCCCCAACAGCTCCCCAGCCTCAGCTCAAACTGGCCCAGCTACATTCCTCAGCTAATCTCCCCAATCTGGCAGGCGGTTGCCTGAGCAACCGTCAGCCACAATTTGGGAAGGCAGGATGATGGTTTATCCACATCCCGCTGGGCTCTGGATGGGGTGATGTAAGGGGCATAGCAACCTCCACAGGGGGAGCCAGAATACGGGAGGGGGTCTCCCTGGGGCAAGGGTCTCCACCCCTCCGTGTGTATATTTCCATATGTGGACGTCTGTGTGCACACATGCACATGTGCACATGGCTATGTGAGTGATAGCCTGGTACTGGCTTGTACTCAACCGGGAGGCAGGAGGCCTGGATCTAATTCCTGCTGAGCCTCTAACTCCCTGTGTGATCTTGGGCAGGTGGCTTGCCCTCTCTGAAATGAGAATGGGGACATAGGTGACCCTCTAAGGCTTTTCCACCTCTAGAATTCTGATTCCATTTGTGTGAGTAAGAATAACTTGACGGCAGAGAGAGAGACAATGGGGGAGAGGAATGTGAGGGTGAGCATGAGTGTCTCAAAGTGTGGGTTCCCCAGCATTGTGCTGTGAAGTTGTGGGTGTGGAGGTGTACATTTATGTGCAGAGATACATGGACATATTCAGCAATAAGCATGTTGAATTCTAACAGAGGGAGGTGAGTGTATGCAGAAGGGAGTTGTGCATGTGTGTACATGTGTGTATGCGTGCACGTGAACACCCAGGCACGTGAGCACCAGCCTTTCCTCCCTACCAGACAGGGAATGGTGTTCTGTGCCAACTACGGCTGCCAGCCACCATCAGTGTTTTCTGAAGACCCTAGGTAAACAGAGTCTGTTTGCAATGAGATTTTTGTTCCCTTTGGTTTGTCAATAGAACATTCAGTTCCCCAGGGATGGCCCCAGGAGAAACAAAACTTCTCCCAACAAATTACAAATTTAGGGCTGGGTAAATCACCCCAAACCCTGGCTTGGGGAACCCAGATACAACCCCAGTGACAACACAGGTCTATTTCATCATCTGAAGCCATGCGCCTTATCAAGGTACCTCCAACCAACCCTGGAACCAACACAAACTTCCCCTTGGACATTCTTGTCCAACCTAGCCCTCTCCCAAGTTCTCCATCCCAACAACAGCTCTATCTCAAGCCTGTATAAACTCTACCTCCTCCCTTCTAGAGGTCAGAGACTGTCTCTTATGTCTTTGAACCCCATCCCCAAGCCCTGTGTATAACAGAATGCCAACAGTGGCTGGACCTATTGACCCCATAATCCCAGCTAGTCCAATCCTGACCAACCCCACACAGGCTCAAGGACCATGACTCCAGCCCAGAGACCTGGCTCAGCCCACTTCACTGCTCCCTTGCCCAGATCAACACAACCAGACCTTGGCCGGCGCTCCCTGGAGCTGCCCTCCAGAGCCCCGAATAATTGATGGGCAATTAATCAAGGGCAGGGCTGGTAGTAATACGCCCACCTTCTAATCACCCAGGGTTTAACTTAGCTACAGCCAAGAAGATCACCCAGGGCCAGGCCACAGCGAGAGACAACTGACCTGGTACCCACTACAGGAGCCATCACAGAACCCAGCGATGCCAACATCCTTCCATCTCCACTGAGGAGAGAAGGAAGCCAACTACAGCAGGGGAAACTTAGGCAAGACCCACTCCCTATCTCCCAGATCAATACACACAGCAAATCCCAAAGTTAACAGCAGGGCTGCCATGTTGGTAGTATAAGAGGAAAGCATAAGGTGGGGCCAGACTCCATGCAGAGGCAAAGGACTGAACAAAGGGCTATTCTGTAGAGGTACAGTGGGCAAAGAGTACACAGAGCCCTGGAGTGCAGACACCCTGTGTTAGACAAAAGCAGTGCAGAGGAGAGAAGCAGAGGGCTGTGCACAACACGTGCATTTCTAAGCTCTGTACTTCCCAATGGTCCCATGGAGAGAGGGCTGGAGTGAGCACACAGCGTGCACAGACCCCAGTATGACACCTGGAACCACACAGCAGTACCAGACAGGGCCATGATGCAGTGGAGAGGTGTGACGTCCATCGTGGGCACGACCCAGAGCCACACAGAGGCACGGCGCACCGGGGAGCACCTAGCAGTACACTGGGCTGGCGCTCAGCGCCACGGGATAGCTGTGTGGAGGAATGCCAAGGTGGGACGTCCAAGCCTTCCTCGTTCTTCTCCCTCTCCAGACACTAGCACGGGGCCAGGCAGATCATTGGCGCTTCATGAAATCTCACTGAAAAGATGTGTCTTGTGGAGGCAGACAGAACAGTACCGAGATACAGGAAAGAGAAGGATATGGTACAGGGCAGGAGGAACTGCTGGGAGTGGAAACCCAGTCCTGAATGCAAGCTTAACACAGTCCCAAGGAGTAGAGCAGGTATAGACTTGAGAGCAGGGGTTGGGGGAGGTGGAGGCAGAAATTGGCACCAGAATGGAATG
Source organism: Camelus bactrianus (assembly GCF_048773025.1). Taxonomy (NCBI): domain Eukaryota; kingdom Metazoa; phylum Chordata; class Mammalia; order Artiodactyla; family Camelidae; genus Camelus; species Camelus bactrianus. Next base: position 59,308,206 of record NC_133551.1, read on the forward strand.
GAGTCAAGATGTCATGTGGAACAGGGAACTCAGTGCAAGCGCTCTGGGACTTGAAATCCAGGAAAGAACACACAACCCAACCGTGAACAGGTACAGCGGAGGGTGGAGGCCCAGGATGGTAGTCGTGTGCAGTGCACAGATGCAAGGCCGGGTACTTTCAAAGGTAATGCCTACAAAAACCCATGCCAGTTCCAAGCCTCAAACTGCGTGTAGGTACCGACTCTTTGGGCAGTGTGCAGAGGGGGCCACAGGTGTACTGCACTGAGACCGCTGGCAGCAAAGACGTTGCTCAACTGGGGCTGCCAACAGAAACCTGGGAACAGAGGCCAGCTCAGTGGTTACACAGGGAAAGGCCAAGATAACATCAGGGGCAGCGGTACAGCAGCAGTGGTGCAATGTGATGGGCTGGGCCAGGAGAAGGCACATCTCCAGTGCCGTGCAGTGGAGCAGGGGGACAGAAGTGTTATGCCAGGCAAAGGCGGACAGTCTTGGTACAGTGCCACAATGGAATTTAGACAGGCTGTGCCCAGCCAGACCCGATGCAGTGCAGATGCCCACTGCAACAATGCAGTGCAGTACAGAGAGGCCATGTGACGCAGGTGCGGCATCGTGGTAGCGCCATCTGTTGGCACACTGCAGTGGTACATTGCCAGGATCTACGCCCAATCTCAGGAGAGTCCACAAGCCCAATGCAACAGTGACATCCAGTAGACTCACACAGACATGCAGGAGGGTCCACACAGCCAGTGCAATGCGTAATCCCAGAGCAATCATGCGGTGTAGAGCTGAGATGCCATGCAGTGCATGGATGCAATGCAGTGGCCCAGTCCTGAGTTGATGGGTCCGAAAATCCCAGACAGTACACACCCAGGACAATCTGGAGACGTGATGCAGAGCAGTTCTTAGTGTGAGGCAAAGAGGTGGCATGTGCCTCCCTGTGATGCACTGGACAGTAGGGGAGCCCAGCCCCCCAGAAACCCTTGCACCTACAGCTCTGTCAGGCTGGGCTGGCTAGCCCAAGGGCTGAGGGCTGAGGCCTCATCTGCCCTATGGGCTTCCCCTCATCCCATCTCCCACCCCCCGCATCTTCCACCCCAGTGACTCTCCAAGGGCACAGGATGAAGCCACTGCCGTCCATGGGGCAAGCAGCCAGGACTGAGCACATTGTCCAGGTATTTATATCTGAGCAGGGCCCCAGCATGCTGGCAGGAGAACAATGAATTCAGATTCTGCTGAAAAGCTTTTGGACAATTAAAGCACATCCTCTGGCCCCCAGCCCAGGGCAGGGCAGGGCAGGGCAGAACCGGAGAGAGACAGAGAGAGGGACCTATTGAATTAGGCCTTGGCACAGGGTGGGTGGGAAGTGGGATGAACCAGGGGAGGGTGTGAGAGGCGAGCCAGACCCAGTGAACCTGGATAGTCACTCCAGCACTCCCCACCACCACCGCCCCTCCCAGGCCTGGATTTCATCAGAAGCCTAGAACAAACTTTTCTGAGCCCATAGGATGCTGCACACACACAAACACACTTAATAATAGCTTAGCACATACAGTGCTTGCTACATGCCAGAACCTGTTCTAAACTACATACGTATGTACATAAAAGATACCCTCATGGCAACCCCATGCATGTGTTCCATTATTATCCCCATCTCACAGGTGAGAACACTAAAGGCCCAGAGAGGTCAAGTAACTTGCCCAAGGGTTACATGGCTAACAGCAGCAGAGCCAGGATTAGAACCCACATGGTGTGGCCCCCAAGCCCACGCTGTTAACCACCACACTCTAGGTACAAACACATGTTTACACATATGCGCAACCACAAGGCTGTACACATACACACATGGAAACACATACACATGTACACACATCCTGAGCAATGTATTTCCCACTCTGTCAGCAGAGGCCCACCTGTCCTGTCCAGATAGGTTTCTGACACCTCCCAGTTGTCACCTCTTGCCCCCCAGCTGTCCCATATCCCCCTTCTAGCCATCCCTCATCTGTCCCCCAACCCTCAGTTGCTCCCCCAACACCACCTGTCCCCTCATTCTCAGCTGTCCCCATCCCCCAGATATATCTTCATTGACAGCTATCTCCCCTGCCCCCACTGTCCCCCAACCCCCAGCTGAAACTCCACCCTGGCTGTGATCTTGCCCGTCAAATATATCCAGCAACACCCCTTCCCAATTTCCCCATCCCAATCCTTCCCCCATTTCTATACTCAACTCCAAAGCCTCAGGGACCCCTCTACCCCTCTAAGCCCCCAATTTCCTCATCCCTTCTGATTCACCACCAAGTCCTGGGGTCTGTACCCTGGGAATCTGCTCAGGACCTCCTGAGTCATCCAATAACAGTTGTCTTCTGAGTTCTCCACCCCAGAGGTCCTCCCCTGTCACTCTTCAGGCAATGAGAGCCCTGCCCAGGGCCAGCCAAGGGGGAATACCAGCCCCCAAGTATGATTGCCCTCCAGAACCCCAGCGCCTTCCCTGTGTACCCAGAGGTTCACATCAGTGCAAGCACTGAGTGGGCACATGCCATGCACAAGGCCCTGGGGACAGGAGATGACAAAGACCCAGCCCAGCCCTTCCCCCAGCCCAGTGGGGAAGGAGACAGAAAACACTGTAGCTCACTGACCCACGTGCATCATGGGAGAGACCTGATCAACTGTGCTAGGAGGAGTCTGGGAAGGCTTCCCTGGGGAAGTGACACTGGAGTTAGACTGAAGGCTGAACAAGTAGGCAGGCGTCCGGGAAGTGAGAAGGGTGGGAGGGATGTTCTCGGCTGAAGGTACAGCACGTGCAAAGGTAGAGAGGTGTGAAAGGGCCCAGCAGGTTCTGGGATCAGCACTGGTCAGGTGAGGCTGGATCATAAGGCGGACAGGGAGGAGTGGGCTCAGGGGAGGAGAGGCATAAACATGAAGCTGTCAGGGAATGCGGGGGCGGGGCCACGCAGGGCCTTGTCTGCCACGTTAGGTTTGTGTTTTATCCCCCAGGTGCTGATAAGCCTTGAGCTTAGGGCAAGTGAGTGGCAGCATTCTGTGTCTGCCTGAGAGAGGTCACTCAGATCACGGGGTACAAGAAGCATTGGACGGCTGATGGCAAAACGGAGACCAAGGAGGGGGCTACTGAACAGTCCAAGCAAGAAACGATGGGGCTGGAGAGAAGGGGCCATAGATTCAGCAAAACCTTCTTCAGTGGCCACTGAGTGCCGGCCCATCCACTCCCCATGGTGTCCAGCCGCACTAAAGGTACACTTGTAGACCAGCATGGTCCACAGAATCGTTCGCCACGATGGAAACACTCTCCACTTGCACTGACTGACCAGCATGAGAGTCACTAGCAACATGCAACTCTTGAGAACTCGAAATCTGGCTGGTGAGACTGAGGGACTAAATTTTTATCTTAGTGAATTTTAACTAATTTAAATCTGTTAGCCACATGTGCGTAAACAGCCACCATATTAGAAAGAGCAGGAAGAGAACATTTCCATCATTCTACAAAGTCTGTTGGATAACACAGCTTTAGAGTGACGAACCACAGAGAAGCAGAATCACTGGGGCCTCCTCCAGAGGGTCCTGGCATTGGGGTCTGAAGGGAGATCAGGAGGCAAGCCCCAGGGCAGGCGGTGTCACAGGCTGAGCTGGCACAGCACCAATCCCTGGTCCACAGTTGGGCACAGTCACCAGGACACTCCCTACCCAAACATACACACCCCTTTCCTAGAGACACAGAAACCCAAACCTACAGGGCACCCCACAGCCAAACTCACAAACACCTGGGTACCCCATCGCTGGATACACAGGTGCCCCACAGCCAGGCACAGAGGCACCTGGACAGCCACACATCTGGGCACGACACAGGCACACTTCCGCGCTTGAACACCCATTACCCTGAGGACTCCCAGACAACTGGATACACCCACCTCCAGATCCAGAGACACTGGGATATTCTTATGTTGGTGCCTCCTGATCCTCCCACATCCTGGTACTGGGACACCCACACCCAGATCCTGAGACACCACCCACTCCAGGAATTTGAAAGTTTGATACCCAGACACCCCAGCATCAGGCTCCTTAGGGATCAAAGCAGCTGCTCACCTCCCTACTCTGCACTCAGATCTTTCCACACAGGGTAACCAGACAGCTACATGCCCTGAGAAGCCACCCATATGTCCTGGGCCCCAGGCTACAATCATACACTCACAACTATACACATTCACAAACTCCACTCTGACAGCCCAGATGTCAGGATCACACCTGCGCACACCTCAGCCAGCCTCCCCCAACTCCGCCTGCAGGGGTCACCACAGGGAGCAGCTCATCTCCCTTCCTGGGCTCACAGGCGACCAGGACAGAGGCTGTGACCCCACCTGCCCATCCCAGGATGTGGGGCAGAGGGCTGAGGGAGAGTCCATTCTTCTGCTGCAGGGCCCTCCCCACTTCTCCCCTGACGCTCAGACTGACGGTTGGGACTCGATGCCTCTCACCAACTGCCGAGCCTCCAGCACAAAGGGCTGAGACCAGGGGCCAGAGAGGCCCTGCCAGCAGCTGGGGGGCAAGGGCAGGGGGAGTGGAGAAGGGGGGTTGATTGGAAGACAGTGGCTGGGGGGAGGGGCCAGCAGGCAGAGAGACCTGCTCCCTTCAGTCTCGGCCAGAGAGTTGACCTCCCCAGCTCACGGCTCCCAGATGACACTCTGCGTGGCCTTTTCACAGACAACACCATCCCCCAGCAGAATTTTCCAGATTCCTGGAGGGAAACCTAGTTCTTTAATCTCTACTTTCAGTGGAGTCAGTGCGCCCCCATCTGGCATCTCCAGCTCAGAACTTGACCCACTGGACATCACTCATTCTTTCACGCGGGACATATTTATGCAGCAGGAGTGGGCCAGGCCTCGTACCTGGCACTAAGGATCCAGACATGAACTAAATACCTAGTCCCCACCTCCACAGAGCTCACGGTCTGTAAGGGAAAAAGGACGAATAAACTGTAATTACAATAATTACAGTGCTATGGGAAAATCCAATCAATGCTCACCCTCCCTTCTTGGGCTAGAAGAGGAAATAAACAAGGAAGGCTTCACAGAGGAGACGATGTCTAAGCTGTCTAGCTGAAACCTGAAGGAGGAGCAGGGGATCACCTGCCAAAAAGGTGGAGTTAGAGAGTTCTAGGGAGAAAACACAGCTTGTGCAAAGGCCCAGAGAAGAGACGGCAGGCAGTGGGCATTTAGAGAGTATTGGTAAGTGGGTTAGACTGGCCAGAGCATAAGATGCAAGGGACAAGTGGCACAAAACCAGATGGGGCTGGACAGGCAGGCAAGGGCTAGAGGGCTGAGGGGGAGGGACTTAACCCTGGAGGCAGTGGGGAGCAATTGGGAGCCTTAAAAGGGTTTCAAACTGGGGTTTCAAACATGTTTTGGGAAGATCCCTGGCACCACAGAGGGATGGATGGAGGAAAGAGGCTGGAGCCTTCCTGCATGTGAAAGATGACGGGATGGAGAGAAGGGGACAGATGAGAGAGCTCCTGAGAGGGTATAAGGGCAGGATGCATCAGAATGCAGAGAGAGGAGCAGCTTGGAGGAGGAAAGAGGGGCTGAAGAAGGGGGGAGGGCACAAGGCATCCCCAGCAACTCTAGCTTCTCAGCCATGCGTGAAAAGCCACCCCACTCCCTGACCTAGCTTAGCTGACGAAAGTGTGGAAGGATGGCGGCATGCCTGGAGCAAGCAGAGTATCCACCCTGGATTTTCCCTGACACCAGAGCTGGGCAGGAGGCCGCCCAGGAGCTCAGCACCCCCAACTCTGGCCACTCTCATGTCTTCCTGCTGAGTCCTTCCCCCACCCCCAGGGAGAAGGGCCAGCTGCCCAGACAAGCCTTTATTGCCCAACCTGAAACCACTGGGCAGCCTCTCCCTCATTCCTGCTGTCCACAACTCCAGCAACCAAAAGGACAAAATGAGCTAGAACACAGCGGAATAAATTACTGCCAGATTTGCACGGCTCAGACACATCACCACCCACCCTTTGGAGGAGGGGGACTCAGGATGCATTCAGGGAGCTGGGCTGACTCTATCAGCTTGGGGGCAAGGAGAGATCACACCCCCTTCTACTAAGGGCTTCTGAATTAGGCTCTAACAGTAATAGCTACAGGTGCCAGGAGCCATAGAAGTGAAGCAACTTGCCCAAGGTCACAAGGACAGCGAGTGACGGAAGCAGACTTGAACCCAGGTCCCCCTGGCTTCAAATCACAGCCGCCGGGGGCTCTGTAGCAGTCCTCAAAACCGTCTTTTGTTCCCTGGCACTCACAGATAGAACCTTACTTTACAATCTACAAGTACCATACACCTTTATTATGAATCCCATGGAACAGATGGGAAACTGAGACCCCGAGAGTGGAAGCAACTTGCTAAAGGTCTCACTCCCAAATCTCAGGTCTTGACACTCCCCCCTGTTGGCAGAAGCTGGGGCACTTGAGGTTCCCGGGATCAAGGCGATGGTGATAGGGATGGGGGAGCATGTAGTACCCCTCAGTTTGATCTCAGGGTGGGGGAGGGGGCAAAGTTGCTGAGGAACAGGAGGAGGGGCTGGGGAAGGATAAGGAGGGAGGTCGGTCGCTTTGGGGGTCCTCTCAGGCACCAAGGGGTCAAAACTAAAGCTGTGCGTGATGGCCCCAGGGCCGCAGGGCCAGCCCCAGTTCAGAGTCAGTGGAAGGAGCAGCCACAGCTGCCGGCGGAGCTCCGCCCGAGAGAGGCCGGCGAGGGGCGGTGAGGGCAGCGAACACGACCCCGGAGGGCAGTTCTCGGAGGCCAGTTCTTGGAGGCCGGCGGCCCGAAGTGACCCTGCGTGTGACTAGGCTCGGATACTGGTCCGGGGCATCTCTCCGTTACTCCCGGGGCGTCTCCCCGTTACTCGGCGCTCCAGGTACCAGGCTGCAGCCGCCCAACCGGTGGGGATGCAAGGCTGAGGCTGCCCGGGAGGAGACCAACCACCCCAGCCCCAAGGCAGGCGTCGGGTGCAACTCCGTTGGAGAGGGACACAGACCGGGATCCCAGGCCTCAGAGGGATGGAGGCTTGGCCGGGGGGGTAGGGGGAGGGGGTGGACAGACACACCGACACACACACAGCCGACACACACACAGCCAACACACAGTACACAGCACACACGGATATACAGACACAGTTCTGAATATACATGTTCAGAAACGCGATCACACGTACAACTACACAGACACACACACACACACACCAAAAGGCGCCAGACTCCAAAACACACCCAGAGACAGCGCGGTCACCCAGCAGACAGAAGCACTTAAACACACGCTCACACACGTACACTTTCGCACACATACGGCCGTCCCGGCCGACCAGGAGGCCGCACAAAGTTGCGGAGTCGATGGAGGGAGTGTCCCGGGAGACCCTGGCGTCCTCGGCGCCTCCCGAGCGCAACGGGAGGGGGCGCCGTCCCGCGGCCCAGAGCCAGGCCGGGCCCCGGGCGCGGACGTCGCAGCCCCGCCCGGACTCAGCCCCCGCCCGGCCGCCCCCGGTGCGGCCGCGGCCCGGCCCCCGCAGGAGCGCCCCGAGGCCCGGCCCCTCCCGCCCCGCGGCCCCTCGCGTCCGCCTCCCGCGCCTGGCCCTCCCCGCCACCGGCCCGGGCGCCCCGCAGCCCCGGCGCCGCCTCGGATCCGCCGCCCGCCAGCGCCGCGCTGAACTTGCGAAACAACAAACAGCCCGACATGTCGGAGTCGGCGGCCGCCGGGCCCCCATCCCTCCCTCTGGAGCCTCAGGCCGGGCCCGACCCGGGAGGGGAGGGGAGGGGAGGGGGCGCCGCCGCGACAACTTGTTCCGGGCCCGCGCGCCACACACGCACACCCATGGGACACACACATATATATACACACACACACATCCTGCCACCGCCCCCTTGGGTGGCTCCGGGCCCGGGACACACACTCAGCCACGGCCCAGGAGCGCACCACACTCGCAACATTCCTGGACACGCAGCCAGTACGCACGGACACACTCACATCCGCTCCAGACACGCTCCTACACACGCATTCCCGGCACACTTGGCATTCACTCGGACCCACGCAGCCCCCGGAGGCGCACACCACCAACCCCAGACACTCCCACACGTACACATCGCGCACACGGCACACGGACACACACGTTCCGGACCCGTTCCCACGCCTTCACACACATACACGGCTCCCACAAGCACACACAATGCACACGCGTTCCCCGCTCCACGCGCGGTCAGAATCCACAGAGCACCCCTGGCCACACGCAGAACACAAACACGCAACCCCTTCTCGTGCACACAACAAGCAGCACTCCGGGCTAGGGCACACAAAATGCCAACAAATGCAACACATCAGCCGATACAACTCCTGCCACACAACCGAACTCAGATGCACATACAACAGACACACAAACCCACTTGACCTCAAATACACTACACACTGGCAGGCACACAAGACACTCGGCGCACACCCCCTGCCTCGATGCATACAACATTCACCCCAACATACTCGTGGACACAACACACACAGACCCTTTCCTTGCACACATAACTCACGGACACACAACATTCGCAGGCACACAACACCCTGAACATACGATCGTACATCCAACACTCAGACATACAGGGAGCAGGCTCGTAATGCCCGGTCACCCAACACTCCCACTTTCTTCCGAGCTACGCCACGGGCCCCGGGGGCTCCACGGGGCAAGCTGGGTCCGACCGACGCGCACTTACCTGCCGGAGTCTCGGTCTCGGGCGCGCAGAGCTGGAAGGTGAGCGCCAGGACGAGAGCCTGGGCACGGGCCATGGTGCGCCGCCGCCTGCCCCGGGGCCCGGCGCGGGGGGCGCCGCCGCCGGAGCCCGAGCCGAGCCCGAGGCGAGCCAGAGCCGGAGAGAAGCGGCGCGGCGCGGAGCGGGACTGGCGCCGAGTCCAGAGCGGGAGCCCAAGCAAGCGGGGAGCTGACGTCAGGCCGGGCAGCACGTTCCTCGGTCTCGCGGCGCCCCCTGCTGGCAGCCACGCGCGCCGCTGCCGGGCCTAGTTGCTTGCTCCCCTGTCGTGCCCCTCCCCCACTCCTGAACCCCACCCCCACCCCCACCCCCACCCCCACACCTGGAGATCCCGGGCTGGGACTGGACGCCCATCAGCCTCTGTGCCCATGTGGCACTGTCATTCTTGGTAAGCAGGCCCACGTCTCTGCTCACTGCCCACACCTAGTTCCCACGAAGCTCTCTGGGACAGAGACCCAGGGACACCCCGCCTCCCTGTTCCATCCAATGCTTGAAACCTCTCTACCTAGGTCCCTTCAAATTGCATCCATACCATACCCTCCAAGGACAGGGCCCTGTCAAAAGTGGGTGGTTGGGTCTTTGGAAATGCTAGCTTTTAGAATTGTTCATAGTATTCCTTTATCATCCTTGAAATATCCATCGGATCTGTAGTGATGTCCTCCTTTTCATTTCTGATGTTAGTAACTGGCGTCCTCGCTCTTCCTTTCTTAGTCTGGCTAGACACTCATCGATTTATTGATCTTTGCAAAGAACCAGCTTTTGGTGTGGTTGATTTTTCTCTATTGATTTCCTATTTTCCATTTCACTGATTCCAGCTTTAGTTTTTATTATTTTTGCTTTCTTTGGGTTTAATTAGTTCTTCTTTTTCTAGTTTCCTAAGGCAGAAGTTTAGATGGTTGATTTTAGATCTTTCTTTTTTTTCTCATATATGCATTTAGTGCTATAAATTTCGCTCTAAGCACTGTTTTTGCTTCATCCCACACATTTTGATAAGTTTTGTTTTCATCTTCATTTAGTTTCCATTTCATTCAAAATTTTGAAATTTTTCTTGAGATTTCTCCTTTGATCCATATGTTACTTAGAAGTGTGTTATTTTACCTCCAAATATTTTGGAATTTTTCAGCTTTCTTTCTGTTATTGATTCCTAGTTTAATTCCATTTTGGTCTGAGAGCAATCATTGTAGGAGTTCTATTCTTTTAAATTTGTTAAGGTGTGTTTATGGCCTAGAAAGTGGTCTATCTTGGTGAATATTCTATTTGAGTTTGGGAAGAACATGTATTCTGCTGTTGCTGGATAAAGTAGTCTTTAGATAACCTTTATATTCAGTTGATTGATGGTGTTGTAGAGTTCAACCATGTCCTTACTGATTTTCTGCCTGGTGAATTTGTTCATTTCTGACAGAGGGGTGTTGAAGTCTCCAACTGTAATGGTGGATTCAGCTATTTTTCCGTGCAATGCTGGCTTTTAAAAAGTTCTTCCTCTTCATGCCGTGAAATCTGCCTCCCTTGCTGACTCTCATTGGTTCTAGTCTATTCCCTGGCTACACGGGGTAAGTCTATTTGGGCCTCTACCCAGGATAAGCCCTTGTACAATTATCAGAAACTAGTCGTCCCTGGCGAGTCACCTTCTAAGTGCTTTACCCACATGGACTCATTTAATCCTCACCACTGTTATTCCCATTACACAGTTGACAAAACTGAGGTACACAGAGAGAAAGTGACTTTTCCAAGATGATGCATCATATGTGGCAGCGCCAAGATTTGAAACAAGGTCATCTGGCTTGAACTGAATAGGAGCTGAGATCTGTCTTCCATTTGAAACAAATCAACAAACACTGAATACTGATTCATTTGTTCAATAATTGCTCTAAGCCAAAGTGGAGATACAAAACAGACAAAAACCCCTTCCCTTATGAAGCTTATATTCCAGTGGAAAGACAAGAACAATAAACAACTAAAAAAAGCAAATTCTCTGGTATACGAGACAGTAATATACTAGAGAAGCCGGGGAGAAAAACGGTGGGGGTAGAGGGGGTCATCACAGGTTTAAACAGAGTACCTACTATATGACATATTCATTATGTGTCTGCACCTCTAGCACATGAGCTCTAAGGCAAGGACTCTGTCTGATATCCCACTGCTTGGTATCTGGTATGCAGTCAGTACTCAGTAAATATTGAATGGGTGAATGAATGAATGTAGACATGGTTCTTGCCTTCACGAAGTTTGCATTTTAGAGGGAGAGAGCAATAGCAAATACGCAGAGAAGAGACAGAAAGGACCACCCAGAAAAGGAAACTCAAGAAGAAAAATCTTGTGAAAAAAAGAAACCACCAAGGATGCTGCTATTTGTGGAAGACTCTTGCAGGGGCCTCATGGCAAGAGTTTACCATTGGTCCCATTTTGGGGGATGTGGAAACTGAGGCTCAGAGCATAAGGCTCTTGTCCAAGGTCACACAGCTAGTAAATGGTGGGCCCAGGGCGCAGACCTAGACCAGACTGATTGTACACCCCTCTGCTCTTTGTGCAGGGGAAGATTACAGGACACAGACTGTGATGGAGGGGGAAAAGAGCACAAGCAACAGGTGGACAGATGAAAAGAGAACATTCTGGTCCACTTGACCACAAACTCCTACAATCCTTGAAAGAAGAGAGAAGGGGAAAGGACAGTCCGGCCTGGAGTGGCTGGCCCAAATCTAGGGAAAAGAAGGTGACACTACAGATAGGGCCAGGCCATGGGGAAACTCAGTTACTTTCAACTCATGGAATATTCATGATACCTACTGTGCCAGGCCCCATATTGGGTGCTGGTGTCATGGAGATGCACTAAACATGGCCCCACTCTTGCCTGGAGGGGGAAATGGGCACATAAATAAATAAAAGACTATCTTCTAAAGGCCATAACACCAGTCCAAAGAAAACACAAAGGCAGCCTGGGGGGTTGGGAAACAACATTAAAGAAGTAATGTCTGAACCTGGATCTTCCTGGATAGGCAAGGGAGGGGAGAGCATTTCAGGCAGAAGGAGCAGCCTTAATAAAGGCATGAGACATCAAAGTACTGGGAAAGGTGGGTATCAGGCATGGTTGGATCATAGGCTGTGCACAGTCCAACAATAGGTGATAAAGACAACATGGAAGTCAGAGTGAAAATGGTCTTGAATGCAAGGCTGGGACAACTGGACCCGTGGTCAATCAGTGGTTCTCAAACTGTACCTCTGAGGGAACCCAGGCATTCCTCAAGGTCCTGCTGTTGAATTAAAACCACAGTCATATTTTTCTAATTTGCAAGAAGTTAGATTAATTACAATGAGTAGAAATTTTGTTGTTGTTTTAAACTGTTTTTCCTCCATACATTTTCCTGAAGACATTAGAATGTGTCACAGTGTGAGAGAATGATAGAATTAGCACAGAATCATAGTTTTGTTTTGTTTACAGGTTTAATATATCAATAGTTCACAGTGTTCTACAAAGAACAGTAGCTTCTGGTTCTCCCTGAGTATGGGGAGTCACGGAAAGACTTTACGCACGGGAAAGACAAAATCTGGTCTTCTTGTTGGGGAAAAAAAATCATTCTGGAAGCCTGAGAAAAAGGACTTGGGGAGGGAGAGAGAAGAAGGGGGTCTCAGTTAGAAGAGGGCTGTTGACACAGTTCAAATAAGAGCTGATGCCCTGGACCAAAAATGAGCGCTGTCAGGATGGACTGGGGACTAAGTCCAGTCCCATGGAGGAAGGCCTGCTGGATAATTCTCCAGGCTTCCTGGATGAGCTGTCCAGGGAATTCAGAGGAAACTACTCAGTAGAGAAGATAATATCAATAGCTCAGTGTCACCTAGGGAGTCTTCCAACAGAAGTAGGACTGTGTATCACTGTGAAAATAGAAGGTAGGCAAGACTGGGGGTGTGTGTGTGTGTGTGTGTGTGTGTGTGTGTGTGTGTGTGTGACCAAGTCTTTTCCCCACCATGGGACGCCAACTTTCTCTAGTAATAAAAATAAATGCAAACACTTTTTGAGCATGTACTATGAGCCAGTCTGGGTGTTTTACATGTGATATTTCTCATTTAATCTTTACAATAACCCCAAATAACATTTACCAAATACTTTCATGTGCCAAACATTGTGCTAAATGCTTCATATGAATAATATCTTAAAACAGCCTTGAATCAGATACTATTATTTCCTTCATTTTAAGAATAGGAATTGGAGACACAGAGAGGCCAGGTGACCTGTCCAAAATCAAATGGCTGGACAGTGACAGAGCCAGAACTCAAAGCCAGGTTTGCCATTACCTGCACCTTTCTTCACAATACTTTCTTTTCTTCTTCAGAGGAAAGGCTCTAAGTGGGCAAGTTTTGGGTCAATAAAATCCAATGAAATTCTTCCTTATCCTTCAAAGCACAAAGGTTCAGTATTTCTCAATGTTTGTTTCCCAGGCCACCTACATCAGAATATTCTTGAGATCTTACAATAAATGTAGATTCCTGGACCCCTCCCCAAGATTCTAATTCAGGAGGTCTGAGATGAGATCTCAGATGGTTTTTACGCATATTAAAGATTTTGAGTCACAGGACTGGCTCCAACAGCACCCCCTCCATGAGCTCCCACCCTCACCCCATCCCAGAACACTGTCTTCTTCAGACTCCAGCAGTGTCCTCTGTCATGCCCTAATGTGCAGCTGGGGTTTTAATTCTGCTCATATCTTCCTTCCACTAAAAATATGATGTAGCAAATTTTCTGGCTATATCTTTTTATAAAGCACTTCCATTGTCCCATTCAATCCCTTACTACCCTGTGAGCATTTTGAGAGGGCGCCCTCCTTGTGATCACTCCCTTATATCTGAGCACACTTAGCATTTTACAGTGTGCTATCCGGTCCACGACAACATTATTCCATCGTTTTATCCAATCCTTACAATAATCTTGAAGGAGGTCTATTAGCCCTATCCTACCGAGGACAAAGCTGACTCATGGTTTCTGTCACTTGCCCGAGGTGGACAAGCTAAGAAGTGGCAGATCTAGGATTTGAACCTTAATCTTCTAAAACCCCAAACCCAGTACTCTTGCCTCCACATTGGCTTACATCTACCCTCCTTCGTGTAGGGAGTAAGCTTTGCCACCCTATTCTGTTAGAAGGCAGCGGAGATGAAATGAGATAATGCCTTAAAGGGCCTGACACAGTGAGCGCTCAAACGGTGAGGAGGAGAAACTGAGGTCAAGAGAGGGGAAATGTCTTCCCCAAAATCAAACACCAAATCGCAGGCTGTAGACACAGCTTTAAGGCAGTCTCAGACGGTCCTTGTTAGGAGTTCAACTCGGGCAGGCTCAGAATCTCCGCGACTCCCTTACATCCCTCTTTCGCTCCCTCGGCAGTGTCACCAAGCGCCACCCCGCGGGTCACGAAGGAAGGGGACGGCTCTTTTAAAGGGTGAGGGCGTGGTCAAGCCGTGGGGCGGGGCGAGAGGCGGGGCTCAGGCGAGCGGTCGCTGGAAGATGACGTACCCGGAGCGACCGATTCTGAGTTGACTGGAGGGAGCATGTGGGTCTGCACCGCGCTCTCTGGGGCGCGAACCCCGGCCCAGTTGAGGCGGGTGCTGCTTCTAGCTTCCCGGCACTGCGGGCCTGCCGCCGCATCCTTCTCCGCATCTGCCGAGCCCTCCCGGGTCCGGGCGCTGGTCTATGGGCATCACGGGGACCCAGCCAAGGTCGTCGAGTAAGACACGGCGCCGAAATGGGGCAGGGGGACTAGGGTTCCTGAAGGGTTTTTAAGACAGGCTGTGGCGAAGGGGGACTGGAAAGAGAGGGACAGGGCCTGAGGAGGAAGGCAGAGAATAATAGAACGGAAACTGAAGCCCAGGGCGCGTGTGGTAGCTCAGAAGGTCCGTGCTTGGAAGAAGTTGAAAACCGGAGAGGCACAGCTATAGTGGTAATAGTGGCTGACGTTTATTAATCGTGTACTGTGTGTCAGGCAATCGCTTTGTAAATGGATGCGCTCATTTAATCGTCACAGCAGCCTTCTGGGGTAGGTATTTGATTTAGCCCCATTTTGCAGATGAGAAAATAGAGGCCTAAGAGAGGTAAAATTATTTGTCCAAGGTCACAGGAGCCAGTAAGTGGCAGAATCGGAATTTTTGAACTCAAGTCTGACTGGTCTACGTGAGTTCCTACATTCTATTATATTATAGAAGGGATTTTCAGAATACTTTTACATCATGTGGACCTTCACTTCTCAGAAAGTAGGTCAGAGATCATTGTTTCCATTTCACAGATGGCAAGGACTTGTCCAAAATGATATAGCTAATAAAGATTGGAACAGAGACGGGAATCCATGGCTTCTAAGTCCTACCTCGTGTGATTTCCTCTCCACTGCTCTGTGTATGTGCCTTTAACTAGTTAAAAAGAGCTCCTGTTTTGGAAGCCTACAGACCTAAGGTCAAATACAGGCTTAGCCTCTTAGTAGCTGTTTGACCTTGGACAAGTCACTCAGCCCCTCTGAGCCCTTGTTCCGTTTATGATTATGTCCTAAAATTCTATTGGATCTTAATCCATGATTTTCCATATGGCTGATAAAACAATAGGTGAGTTTTCAATGATTTTAAATCTGCACATAAGTGATTATACTCATTCAAAGGGGCTGTTGGGGTCACTAACTTGGTGCTAGGGCAAAAGCATGGGTCTAGAAATCAGAAGATCTGGGGTCAAATCCTTGCCCTCCCTGTCCTAGCTGTGTGTGTTTGGCAAGTTACTGAGGTTTTTTTAAGCCTCTGTTTCATCATCTTTAAAAATGGAGACAATATAGTCATAGTGCTAATCAGCTGCAATAAATCAAATTCTCTCCACCCGAAAGCACCTGCATACTTTCTTGCAGTCCCTTGTTTACAACTCTTTGATTCCCAGCAAATGGTTTGTTTTCCAAAGGACAGGCAAACAAGGGATTATTTTCATGATTAAAATACAGGCAAGAGTGCTCATTTCAGCAGCATATGTACTAAAATTGGAACGATACAGAGATTAGCATGATCCCTGTGCAAGGACGACATGCAAATTTGTGAAGTATTCTGTATTTTTACTTAAAAAAAATACAAGCTAGGTTTTTGATAGCTGAAGGGGTAAGCCTCAGATAATTTTATGGTCATACACTCAACCTAGCTACATCCACCATTAGAACAATTGAAAAGAATATTGAGAAGACACCTCAGTCAATAAACCTCAAATTGTATGCTGATCACAGGTAATAAATCACCTTGTCAGGGAGACAGCTCCCTGAGGACTGTGCTGTAATGGGCTGGTAAAGCTCTGATGAACATTCTTTTTCCAGGAATGCACCCCAGACGGGAACAGCGTAGTGCCTGTCTCACAGGCTCATAATTTATGCGTCTGATGCAGGACCTGCCACAAAATAGGAGCTCCAAAAATGTTAGTTGAATCTGAATCTGGCTTCTGTAATAAGTGCGCCTTTTATTGAGTTTTGTGGTGATGAGGGAGGCATCTCCAGTGTTTAGGGACCCTGAGAAAAGGCCTGGGAAGGTTAGGCAGAGGAGTGCAGCTGCCCCCTGATTGATTCCCTCCTCGTGGGGAGCTGGGAAAGCCAAACAGACTGGTCTGGTTGCAGATGCCACTTAGGATAGAAAGACAGCTTCTCGTCTCCTTGTGTAGAACCCTGATACTTTCCCAGAAGTTCCAAACAGGATACTTCCGTGAAGCATTGTATTCAACCTTGGCTTCACATACCAATCACTTGGGTACTTATGGAAACTATACATTCCCAGGTGCCACTCCTGAGGTACTTCGAAGATCTGGAATGGCCCTGGACATCTGTGTTTTTAAAGCTTTCCAGGTGACTCTGATGCCCCAGCCAGGGTTGAGGACCATTGCCCTGCAGATACAGACTGTCAGGCAGGTAGTAATTCTCTCTGACCCCCGAAGGGCAGCTTTCCCTTCTGATCCAGATTCAGGCAACCTGACTTGTTCGTGTATGGACTGGGGCCAGAGGCTGGGATTCTCTTCTTTGTAGTCATGTCTTAGGTGGTTTAGGGTAACCACACTGTCACAGAAAGAATCAAGTGTCCTTTAAACACCCCAGTAACTGGACGTGTGGTCACGTCACACCAGGTGGGGTCATGGTGTCTGAGCAGAGTATTCCCCGAACTGGTGTGCTTTGGGATGCCTGCAGTGTGAGCTGGCGCTCTGGGGTCAGCAGGGCAGGAACGAGGCACAGTCTGCTCAGATCTGAGGGGTTGCAGAACTCAAAATGAAGCCCCCAGGGACCTCCTCTTCTCCTGTCAACATTCTGAATGTCCCTCTCTTCACTCTTGTTGGCCCCAAACATTCAGCTGTTCTTTCCCTTACTAAGCCTCTGGTCTCTTAAAGTTTCTTTCTTTTACCCCCAAAATGAATCCCCTTAAATAAGCACTTGGACCTTTTTCATGTAAAGGATTGAACTGCTGATCAAAATGAAGTAAGACCAGGAGAAAATGACAAAAAAAGGAGAATTATGAACGTTCTAGAGATTTCAGAGGTCCCCGTGGCTATCGCCTCCTCAAGCAGAGTTCTGGATTCTCTATCAGATAATTCCCAGAAACTCCCATGTCCTTTTTCCTTTTGTTCCTGGAAATCCCCTTTTAGAACTTGCCATTCTCTGGATCTTATGGTAAAAGCAGCTCTCATTTATCCTATACCTACTCTGTGGCAGGCATTGGGCTAAGTTCTCCACATATATTATGGAATTTAAAAAGCACAGTTTGATCATGATCACCATTTTACAGATAAGGGAACTGAGGCTCAAGAAACTTGAAAGTCACTTGCCCAAGATCATACCACTTGGATGTCCTTTCTTTGTTAAAAGTCCGCGATACAGACATAAGCCTGAAGAAACGATGACATTCATCTCGAATGTTTTTTGAGCATGAGATGGAATATAAAATTGAGAATAAGATAGGTTAGAAGACAAGGTGAAGTTATAGGTCATTCAGGTGACTCCAAGCCTCTACTCTCATAGGAAGGGTAGGCCCCCTCCCCCAGCCCCCGGGAAAGATGCTCTCCTCTGTCTCTTCCCCTTTTCAGGATCCTGAAGCTTTCAAAAACAGCATCCTAGTCATCATACTTCCTCACCTGCCTGCTGCTAGCACAAAATGCAATGAAGCTGCGAAACACTTGGACAAACACCCGTTCTGTCTTAGCCAGATGGAATTTGGGGGAGCAGGTGTTGGGGACCCAAGCTGTGTAGGTAGTGAGTTCTCACTGTAGGGCACTGTTAACTTTCAGGGGATTCCTTCTTTTTACAGTTGATGTCAGTGTTTAAATTGAAATTCTATGCAAGTGACTTGGTTTTTAAACCAGAATTACAGTACTTTGAAAAAAAAATTAGCAATGTGGTTTCGCACTGTGTGAGAACTGGGATTTCGTTTGCTTGTCTGTCTCCTGGAGCTCTTTACTGTGGTTGTGAATGAAGGAGGAGGGAACAGAACTCGTTATACACCTACCATGTGAGCTAGCATTTCTTCTTTGAGGGCCTGCTAAGTGCAGGGTACTGAGGGTCCCTGGATGAATAATCTGTGTCCTTTGCCCTCAAGGAACTCACTCTAGTCTGGGAGATGGATGACCATGGTCCAGGGGTAAGTGCTGTAATAGCTGTGTTTAGAGTCTGTGGACACCCAGAAGAGGGGCGCCCGACCCCCCTCAGGGTGGTAGAGGGCTTTCTCTGAGGACACAAGGTCAAAGTTGCATCCCCCAGAAAATCGGCTGGGTCATATATGTGGAGAAAAAACGTAGAAGAACCTGCATGGGCAGAAGCCCAGAGGGAAGAGAAAATGTGGTGTGTCTGATTAATGACTATGTATTGAGTGCCTACTGTGGGCACAGTACGTGATCCTTGAGGGAGGTATCTACGGAAACAGGCTCAGAAGGGACTAGCCTGAGGTCACAGGATTCGGACTTAGGCTGGATTCCACATCCTGTACACTCCTAAATCACCTTCGCACTCGGTGGCCAGGTTTAGGGTCAAGCCCTTCTACCTTGCTTCCTCATTCTTGCTTCTGATGGTGAAACTTGGCTGCACACCTCTAAGGAATCACACAATAGATGCGGGTTTCCCAATGTCCAGAGTGTCTGGGAGGAATGCCGCCACCCAGGACGGCGCCCAGTTGTTATTGTCTGGCCCTCTCTTAGCGGCTGCAGCATACTGGTGTGGTTCCAGGCCTTTCCCATCCTAGATGGAAAAGCAAGGATAACATGAGGTTAATCGGTGGCTCGAGGTGTGTCCTTGAGGACCTCCCACAAGAGCACTGGCCTCGGTTCTAGTCCCAACTCTGCCACTCGTTATTAGAGTGAGGAAATCACTCCAGTTTCCATTCTTTTCAGTTATTTTTTGTTAAAAGAAAGGGGCTGAGCTGGGTCAGCGGCAGTAAACATGGGCATGCCTGCTGTACCCCCTCATCGCGCCCCCATCTTCTGTGCCAGTGACAGACCTTCACAGCTCCCTTTTCTGTCAGCCTCAAAACCTACATACCCTTTGCCTCACTTTCCTGAAACAACACGTTTTCTTGCCAAGACAAGATGAGGCCTCAACATAATACTGCAGCCATGCAAATAGTTATGTGGCACAGGTCCTCTGATCCAGCAGTAGTTTGGCTGCAAAGAGTCTCTGAAGCTGAAGCAAGCATCAGACTGTCTGCTCACCAGTGTTTGCTCCAGCAGCCTCCAGGGAGCAACAGTGTGGCTTAAAATCTGGGGTCTCGGGCACCAGATTCCACCAAGGGCCCCCTTTGCCATTGGTTAGTTACACCGTCAGCAGCCCGCCAGGCAAGGGCTGCGTGGTCATCTTTGTACCCATCAGAGACAAAAGCAGCAGCAAGCAGGGACTCTGGCCCCTGCAGTGACCTGGTCGTGCTCTCTGGGGCACCAAGGGGAGTCAGGCCTCAGCAAACTGAGCAAGAGACTCTGCAGCTCCCTTCCAGCAAGTCTCCTGCTGTTAGCAGGTGTGGAACAATATGGGGCTTCCACACTTTCTGGTAATCTTGATCGAGAAGTAGGAGATTGAGAAGATATGGAGAGGGTTTCTTTGCCATTCCTGGGTAGAAACTTCCTGAAGTTGCCCCAAGTGTTTCTGATTCCCTTCTGTTTAAATTGATTATGCTAAGAACAAGAAGTCCTAAATGGTGGGCGGGCGGGATGACTTTGAGGCAGGGAAGCCGGAAGGGGCATGGTGAATCGAGTGGGTGTGCCAACACCCCAAGAAGGAACAGATGAGCTTTGTTCAGGGAAGGGTACTTCCCTGAGAGCCCAGGACTCCATTAGAACCACCCCAGCTGCGGCCACCAACATCCCCTGCGGGGGAGCGAGCTGTTACCTACGGGCTGTGAGCTGGAGAACTTCATTCCTCCATAGTTTCCCAATTGTGCCCTGCCTACTAATTATTAATCAGATCCCAGAACAATGTACCCAGCATGCCGAGCATTTCACTAAATCACAGAAGGCGGCTTGTGTGACCATGGGGATTGCCAACAGACTAGGGGGAGCCACCAAAGACATTGGCCTTCACCCAGTGCCCTGTGATGGCACACACATTCTTAGCTCTCAGTAATGAACAGAGGGAAAAGTCTCTGGGCCCATGACAACTCTCCCTACTCAAAATCACAGTGACCAGTTTGAGGTGACTGAGGGGGAGTTGCAAGATAAGTACAAATGGTTGCTAATTAAATGCAGAAGGCGAGAAAGATAGCAGGGCTGGCTGATGCCTGCCTTACACAGCAAATATAACTGAGCTGGCCCCCTGAGTACTGGCCTCTTTTCCCCCCTCTCAAAAGGCTCTTTCTTCTGCCTGCTTTTGTCTCCATTGTAGTTCATATGGCATCACAGGTGTACAGCCTTGGCCTCAAAGGAGCCATTGTGACCTTATCCAGTCTGGGATCTGTCGTGGGAAGACAGCGGCATCCCTCCGAGCTTGCACGGTGCCGTTTTACTCACAGGGAAGGAACTGAACAGTCTTGGGAAAGTGATTCGAGGTCTAGCCAGGTGGTTATTTGGGTGCCTTGTTTGCACTCCATAACACAGCCACCAGTTCCTTTGGTGAGTTTAAAAAACAAAACAAAACAAAAAAAAAACCTCACAAGGAATAATTGCTATCATTACGCCTGAGGTCCAGCTCCTAGAATTCAGACTCGGCCCCGTTTTCCTCCTGTCTTGGCAGAATGGTATCCTTGACGACGCCGTTAGAACTGCCGGCAGGAACAGCGGTGTCTGTGGTATTGATGGCATTCCACGGGGCAGGCTGGAGCCGGTCTCCCTGGTGAGATGCAGCTGGACCAACACACCTCGCCCTAGGCCATCAGCCTGTGTCAGGCCTGGCCCCGCCCTCACCCACCTTGTTTGCAGCTTCAACTTTCCACCTCCTGCCCCACTCTCCTTCCTTCCCACTCCTGTGAATTTCACTGGCACAGAGCAGCCAGGGTCCTAGAAGACAAGGACGAGAACAGGGAGTGGGTTGCAGCCCAGGGCAGCACTTTTCAAACTGCTGTTTGGGGGCAGGCAGTGACTCAGTGGGCTGTGAGAATAGCATTCCTGGCTGAGTTAACTCTGGAAGCTCTGGATTATACAAAGCCACGTGGGTTTCTTTACTGGAGGACTTCTCTAAGCCTTTATGACTCTCATGTGCAGTCTGAATCTTATAAAGGGGGTTTAATAAGCTGAGTTTCCCCAAAGGTATTGGGGACCCCAGGGGATACCTAATAATATCTCCCAGGACAAAAATTCCACAAACTCAGTGTAGGGGATGCCAGCTGAGTGTTCAACAGGCTGAGCTTTGGAGTCTAGCTGAAGATCATGTCTTGCCACTGACTAACAGTTTAACCTTGGGCAAGTTATTTCTCTGAGCTTCAGTTCCCATCTGAAAGCTGGGGTGATAACATCCTCCAGATAGATATTTTGAGGACCAAACAACATCTTGTATATAAAATGCAAAGCACAATGCCTGGAGTTTAGTAAGCTGTTAATATTTGTTGTCATTTTATTGTTGGGTGACATGGCCCAGAATAAGTTTATGTACTACCCTAGACTCCACCTACACATGGCTGACTCCCCGCTCCGCATTCTTACTCAGAGTGCCCTCTGTACCACACTGCAGGCCACCTGCTTCAAGCTTCAGATGTAACACCTTCCTCCCCACTCCAAGTAACTCTTCCTTCCTCCTTATCTCAACATCCGAATGCCCAAGCCGGAAGCCTGAGAGTCATCAAAGACTCCCCACCCCTCCCCCTCCATGAAGTCTGTCACCAAATGACATCAACGCACTTCTTATTTAAGAGGTTCCAGGTTAACAGATCTCCATTCCCACGGCTCCAATCCATTCTGCACCTGTGCCTGGCCTATATCAGGTCAGATTCTTTGCCACTCCCTCTGGCAGGAAATCCTTCCTTCCTCTCGGTCCACCCCATAAACTCTGTTTATCTTTCAAGCTCCAACCCAGCATCACGCCTTCTGAAGTCCCTTTGCTCACCCTTTGCTCTCCCTCTGGCCAGCCAGACACTCTCCCGGCTCTAGCAGCACAAACCTCATCCCAGAGTCTCCACTGTCAAGCTCCCAGGCAGGAGATGCTGTTTTTTTTCATCTTTAAAGCCCATTCACAGTACCTGGCACTTAACAGGACTGTCAGGAATTTGTTGAGTTAAATTTACTTGAATTTTCCAAAAAGTTGCCACCTCCCTTTCAGTGATTCAGTGATTTTTTCTTTTCAGAGGTATAGCCAGGAATATCCAGGTTTCCTTGGATATTCCTACTACTGATAACAGCTTCCACTTCTCCAGCATCTACTGTGTATCTAGCAAGTGCTCTGTGTCCATTAACTCCTCTAATCCCATGAGCTGACTCCCAGTGTCCTCCCACTCCACAGATGAATATTGTGAGGTTCAGCTAGCTGGCAAATGACCAAGGTAGGATTCCAACCCACGGCTGCCTGTTTCACTCCAAATCCATGCTCTCCCCTTCATCCGTGAACTGAGATCTACCTATATTCTCATCTTGAGCATGGTCATCTAGATTTTTTAAGAACTACGATCTTACTGCAGATTTGCTCTGCACTTTCCTGTGAGGAAAAGAGGCATGAGTGTTACTTAGATTGAACTCTTTCAAGGAAAATCCCCATTTTTATTTGCATCCATCCTTCAGGGGTATTTTCCTAAACAGCCCAGAACCAGAGAAAGCAAGTACCAGTCTCAATAGCTAAGTCCCTGGGGTTTGAGCCCCTCCCCTGATTCCCTAAGTGATTGCCGCTAACGAGGAAAATGGGGTGATTTATTTGAGGAGCATACTCACGTGCTGTTTTGGTCCCAGACACTATGCTAAACAGAGTGAAAACTAAAAGTTCTCTGCCCTCCGTGAGTTCAGTCTAACAGGGAGACAACACACATTCTGACTACAAAACAGTGGTGAGGAAAAAGAACCCTGAACTGAGTCTAAAAGACCTGGATTCAAATCCACATTTGTATCTGCATTCTAAAAATCCAGAAAGCTCTGAAAACTGACAGTTTTGTTTTTTCATAACTTGTTTGGAGGCAAAACCTGATCAAAAGTGAAGTTTTTGTACAGTCACTATTTAATGTACTTAGTGTGAATATTCCTATATTTTCATGCAGAAACCATGTGTCTGATCGGAGTGCTGCCCCAGCCCCCAGGGAGGAGGGTAGATGACACATGGTCCTGAACTCTGGAGGACATCTGGCCCCAAGAGTTGGAAAAGGAATGTGAACTTAGGCCTTGTGATCAACTGAAGAAAATGTATAAAACGACTTCATAAACTAAAAAGCAATAAATTTGTGTAAGATGGTCTTAAATGATACAGTCACTCCACCTGTGTAATGGGAGCACTGAGGGTGGAGCAGGTGATTTTTTTTCAGAAACAAGAAGAAGGTCAAAACATGTCTCAGGGGAAGTAAAATTTCAGCCAGGTCTTAAAGGGTGAGTTGAATTTCTCACTTCGCGGAGAAGCTGTGGGAAAGGAATTCAGGTCTGAGGGAAGAGCCTGAAGAAAACCTGCAGAAAAAAATGTCTTTAAGTAGCTTGAGCACATGGACTCTGTCAGCTTACAGAAAAACTCTGATTATCTGTCAAAATGCAAGAGAGAAGCACTATGGATGTTATAAAGGGGCAGCTAGTCCACAATCCATTTGCTCTGGGCAGGGTTTTTCTCTGGAATGCAGACTTACACATGCTTTCCCAGAGAAATGGCACTGTCCTGGCTGACGCCTCCCTGCTTATCCTGGTGGGGAGGGTGTAGAGCTGCTCCCCCTGCCACCCCTGTCTCCCCAAGTGGGCCCAGGAAGGGTCAAGGCCTCGCAGCGCTCCAGGCTGGTGCTCGTCTTGCTGCCCTCTGCTTGGTCAGCCCTGCACCAGCTGGCATCTCTAGCATCAGACTGCCAGGTTCAAATCAGATCAGCCACTTATTACTCTGGGTGGCCTTAAACAATTTATTTACCTCTTTTGCGCCTTTTGTTCCTTGGCTGTTAAAATCAGAATAGCAGTATGAAAGCTGGCACAGAAAGCACTTAGCTGAGTGCCTGACTGGTACACACTCACACAGTAGTTACTATTATTACAAGATCTCCTCCTCCTCCAGCTATTCATAAATACACAGCCCTTAATACTTCACCTAGAAAGAAAAAAAAAAAAAAAGCCCTTTATTCTCTCTGTCCTGCTCATCAATTCCTTCCTAGTTAACCATTTTCTGCCGAGAGTGTTTCTGTGTCGGATTTTTGCAGCTGTTTCTCTGTCACAGTAAAGCATGGCCTCCCTTCCTTTGTTCATAGATATTCCAGTACAGGGATTCCCAGGTTGGGTCCCTGGTGATCCTCGTGGACAGGCAGAGGGATTCCCACACAGATTTCAGGATGCCGATACAGAGCAAGGTCAGTACATGTACCAGCTCTGAGAGGGGATCAGCCCTGCCACTGACCCGTTGCCTTACCTACATTTCATCATCTCCAGGAGCCCCAATTCCTACTTGATAGAAGGGGAATATTCATACTTTCCTCACAGGAGTGTCGCATCTCAGATCAGATCACGTGTTTAAAGCCCTTAGCACAGGACCTGGAGTGTAATAAACACCTCGCAAATACCTGCCACCATTATTACTATTAGTACAAGACACTTCTTGGAAATCACACTTTTACTGCAAGTGGAGCCTCAGGTATAATTAAAAGGTCGAATTTCTGCGGGAAATGGGTGGAATTACATCAGCTCAGTGCAGCGACACTGTTGCCTAATGCTGAGAACCTCTGGTTGGCAGTTATATCTGCCTTTGGAAAGTAAAAATAAGGAGAATTATTAACAAGTACATTTGGGCAGAGAAAAGCATTGCGAACATGAAGTCTCGGGGTTGTGGAGAGAGAAAGGCATCCCTGGTAATTAATAAGTCACCAGGACCCACTGGTCTAGTACACTGATCTGTGCTTTCTGGTTGGAAGGTCTCCTGCTGTAAAAAGCAAAACTAGCACATGGGCATTGCCACTGGGCAGGTTTTACCCATTAGCCAACGTTCCCGTGAGTAAAAGCGTCCAGGGTGCACCATGAGCAAAGGGAGTTACCACGTAGACTGGAAACGGGGAGAGCTCTTGGAAGTGATCAAGTGCAAATGGGGGTGATGGTGGCATCAGGGAGTTCTTTCCCAACTCCATGGCCAGCTCTCTATTTCCCTTACCCGCTCTGCAACCAACGGAATGTCGCCTCTCCTATATGTGTGTTGGGGCCGAAAAAAAAAAGAAATTGGAGAACTAATTAGCTGACCCAGGGTTTCCTGTTCCTAAGAACTACTTGGGGTGTCCCTTATCTGGAGACTCTGATTCAGCAAGTCAGAGCTGGGGCCTGAGAATCTATCATATTAATAAGCATACCAGGTGATTCTTATAATCAAGCAAGTTTTGGAAACCACAAGGCTAATCCATGCCAGTAGGAGTGTTAACTGTTTTCTGTCCTAGAATGGGCGGTGGGGTTGAGAGGTCACCAGAGATTGTCCACTTGCAGTTAGTGAAAGAGTTAACCTGTATCCTAGGCTAATTCCTTACAGCACCTCTCTCTGTTCTAAGGGAACCCTAATTCCAGGGCACACAATGGCAGCTCAAAAATGTTGCTGCCTGACCTACTTTGAGGAGATGATTTGAGCAAAAGACTCCCTGTCTAGCCTGGGTGACATGAACATCTCTCTTTGGCTTTGTGCTTAGACTGAAGAACCTGGAGCTGGCTGCTGTGGGCGGATCAGACGTCCATGTGAAGATGCTGGCGGCCCCTATCAATCCATCTGACATCAATATGATCCAAGGTAACCTTGGTTTCTGTGGCTTATGTTAATTGGCTTTTTTGCTTAGCCACCACCTCATTTTCATTCCTCCTCAGGTGTGGGTGTGAAATTCCTGTGATTAGCAGCAGCTGTTCTCCAGATGAGCTGGCTGCAGGCTGTGTGAGCCCTCTCTGGCCTCCCCTGTCTGGAATGTGAGGCTTTTAGAGAGTTAGGAAGATTGCAGTGGGGAGCAAACCAACCATTGTGAAGTGCCCACGATGTGCTGGGCTCGTTTCCTCCGTTATCTTATCTAATCCTCATAATAACCATGAAGCTGAAGAGTATTAGCCCCTTTACAGATGAGAGGTTGGTTAGTTACACAGCTGGTCAGAGGCAGAGGCCAGATCAGGCTGAGGTCTGTCTGACTCCAACGTCCATGCTCTTTCACTACCTAAGCTTCATGGAATGACCCCCTCTGCTCTTCTCCCTTAGGAAATTACGGCCTCCTTCCCAAGCTGCCTGCTGTTGGAGGGAACGAAGGCGTTGGACAGGTGGTAGCAGTGGGCAGCAGTGTGACAGGGGTGAAGCCAGGAGACTGGGTGATCCCAGCGAATGCTGGTTTGGGTGAGTTTCTCCAGGCGTCCTCAGCCTTGTGTTCCAGATCCTTCTTCACCTGCATGGAACACGTGTGCTCAGTGTAAGTAAGCAGCGCAGGGTTTATTATGAAGTCCATAGACCTGCCTCCAGTGGGGATGGGCGCTGGACGAGCAGAGCAGTGGTTCTGTTTCTTTTGTTCAGGAGGGGATGCACCTGCTCTCATCACCGTGGGCCTGCGTTGATCAGAGCGGTGATTCTCCGAAGCTCTACATCCCCAGATAACTGCTGTCAAATGCAATGGGGTATCAAATAAGATAGCCCCTGCCCTCCAGGAGGTTAAAATCGAATTGAAAAAAATCTCCAAACCAACAACCTCCATAAAGGGAGTGCTGCAAGTTCACAGGAAACAGAGGGCACTTCTGGCTCCTCTGTGCAAGAGAGAGGCACGGTTTTAGGGAAGGATCAGGGCTTCATGGAGGAGGCTTCATTGGAAGGGACCTTTGATGGATGGGTTTTGGTAGGTGGAGGTGAGCCCCAAAGTGTAGCATTTGGAGGAAAGAAAATGAGCAAAGACAAAGGGGAGTTTGGGAAGTGGAGGAAAATCCAGTGCGGCCTCAGCAGAGGATGTGCACGTGGGAGAGGACTGCAGATGTGAGGAGGGAGGTTACAAAGCAGGTGGGGCCGCCTGGGGAAGGCCCTGCAGAACCCATGCTGAGAGTTAGGATTTTCTTTCCTGTGTGGTAAGGAGCCACTGGTGAGTTTTGTTTTTTAGCACTTGATGGTTTTTGAGGCACAAACATTATACAGATGGATCCTGACAGCAGCCGTGAGAGGGAAGCAGGGCTAACATTCACCCCATTGGACGTATGAGGAACTGAAACCCAAGAAGAAGCCCTTGCCCAAACTCAAACAGCAAACTGAAAAGAGGGCCCCTTGAGAGGAACTCTGGTCTCCTCTGTTTTTGTCACTGCACTCCAATCTGAAGACCCTTTGGGTTGTAACTTACAGAGAGTCAACTCAACTTGTTTTTACCAAAAAAGAAGTTAGTTGGTTTGTGAAACTGGGAAGTACAAGAGATGGAAAGCTTCAGGCACAGCTGGATCCAGAAACCCCAATGCTATGAGAGCTCTTTCTCTTGTTCTCACTAGCTCTCCCATGGGATCTCCCCACACAGTGATACAGGGATAGCAACAAATATGTGTTGACTCCTGTCCCAGGCACTGTTGTAAGCACTTTACCTGTATTAACTCAGTCCTTCCCATAACTGTTATTGTTCCCATTTCATAGATGAGACAACAGTAAATGTAAAGGATTAAGCAACTTGCCCAAGGTCACCCAGCCAGTAAGTGGTGGAGCTAAGATTCAAACCCACTCTGATACATACCTTTCATAGATGGTTACCAGCAGCCTGAGGTTTATCATTCTGAGAACAAACAAATGAGCACGCCCTCCACAGTCCATCTAGCCCAACCATAGCCATCCCCCAGAGGGCTCTGGCCAGCCCTGCCTGGGTCTTTGCTCATCCATGAACCTGTCACCAGGGGGTGGGGGGGGGCCGCTCC
Organism: Camelus bactrianus; assembly: GCF_048773025.1. Lineage (NCBI taxonomy): Eukaryota > Metazoa > Chordata > Mammalia > Artiodactyla > Camelidae > Camelus > Camelus bactrianus. The sequence continues at coordinate 59,336,424 of NC_133551.1, forward strand.
AATTGCCCTGGTTGGGTCTCTTGCCCAGCTCTGTGGTACAGAGGGTGGGGCCTTGCGGTTGACAGCCCCACGGGTTAGGAAGGAGCAGTCTGGAAAGAAAAAGGTACCAAGTAGGGAGAAAAAAAAACAAAAAAACAGTACCAGGAATCTACTAGAATCTCTTCTCTGGAAAAAAAAAAAAAAGAATCTCTTCTCTGAGATCAGAGAAGCTGCCAAGAACCGCCCCACCCTCTGCTCCAGCCCCCTGGCAGTGCAGGAACCTAGCTGGGTGAGCAAATTGAGAGCTGCAAGGATTCACTGGGTGCTGACTGCTGCTTTGGGCCTGCCCCCATGTGGAGTGAAGGGTGCACAGCATGGTCAGGCACAGCCTCTGCCCTCAAAGTGCTCTTAGCTGGGAGCGGGAAAACAGCACTTAATACAATGCGGTATAATGAGCTCTGTGATCACAGGATGAACAGAGGCGAGAGTCCCTATCTTGGGAAGCATTAGGAAAGGCTCCCAGAAAAGCGATGCTTGAACTCAGTCTAGAAGACTGAGTGGAAGCGCAGCCAGTGGGCTGGGGGAGGATGGGCTCTCCTGGCAGGGAGTGCAGCCAGGCAAGGGGGTGGTGACGGGAGAAGGCCCTGCACCGTCAGAACTGCAGGTGGGCCGGCATGGCTTGGTCATGGGTGGGGCAGGGGAGAAATGAGATGAGGTTGGAGAAGTCGGCCGGGGCCTGGTCATGGAGGACTCCCACCCACGGTCAGAGGGGGCCTGATGAAGAGGAAAAAGAGGAACGATTTGATCAGATTTGTGCAGTGCAGAGAGTGCTCTGGAAGGGCAGAGGGTGGAGGCAGGAGGCCAGTCAGAAAGTGGCTGAGCAATTCAGGCTTCAGATGGTGAGAGTCTGAACAAACAGCGCTTCAGGACTGGAGAAACGGGCAGATTCAGGAGCTAACGTAAGAAGACTTGGTAATTAGATTGGTGAGAAGAATAAAAGGCGTGTGCCAGGTGTGTGGGTAATTGCACATGTGGTGGTGGTGGCGGCAGCCAGAACAGGGGTTTCTCCCTGGAGGAAAGGTGATTCTTTTAAACCAGGTGCCAGTCGGAGAGGATGAGGATTTCATCATTGTCAGGACGATAATTTACTCAGTTTATTCTGTAAACATTTTGTGAGCATCTGCAGTGTGCCAGGCTCTAGCACAGAGCGGTGAACAAACGTGGTCCTCCTTCTAGTGAAGACTGCAGTTTAGTAGAGTGGCAGTCATTAACCAGGTGAGCCCTCAGCCAGCCAGATCGTGGTCATTTTTCATGTACTGAGCTGCTCAGCTGTTGCTCTGCCTGTAGCCAGCTTTTTCCCACATGCATCCAGTCGCAGAGGACGTGTGAACTGACTTTCTCATTGGAAACACCAAGGCGGCGCAGGGCAGAGCGAGCACTGGCCTCAGAATCAGATGCAGCAGGCCCTCCTTCCACCTCTCCAGTTGGACCTCATTTAAGTCACAACTACTTTGAGCCTTGGTTTCCTTATCTCTAAAATGGAGCTAATAGTCGTTGCCTTGTATCTCTCAACTGAGGGATTACACGCCATGATCTTTGCAAACGCAAAATTTCCTCATATTTAGATCAGAGGTTGGCACATTTTTTTTCTTAAAGGGCCAATTAGTAAATATTTTAGGCTTTGCAGGCCATCCCACCTCTACTCAACTCAGCGCTTGTAAATAGCCATAAACAGGACATAAGGTGGGCTGGGTCCCAATGAAACTTTATTTATGAAAACAGGTGGTGAGCCAGCGTTGGCCCATGGGCCATACTTTAGTGACTCGCATGTTAGGTGACAGAGATGTTGAAAGGTCAGGTGCACATGAGTGAGGAATGGGAGTCCTCAGGCCTCGGGCAGGGAGATTAGGATCAGAAAAGGAAACCAAGCGGTGTTACACACCTACTTTGTACTAGGTACAGTGACAGCCTGTACAAATGCTTTGATTTACTCTTCACACTGTGACAGGAGTGGTGCAGAGGATAACACTTTGTAGGTCAGAAAAACTGCAACTCAAAAAGGGTGATAACCCAAAGTCACACAACTAGTGAGCAGCAGAGCCACGGTTTTAAGCTTAGGTTCTCCAACTCCAAAGTCTAAGAGTTTCTACTTTAAAACCCTGAAAGCCCAGGAGGCTGATATGGGCGCTGCCACATCCCACCCCTGTTCTCTTGAGAAGAGGATTAGAGACTGCCAAGCCCCGGAAATCCGTGTCAAGGGCTGGATTTCCATTGTCCTGCTGTTAAGGAGAATTAAAAAACACCTTTGATTTCATGCATAGAGAGCTGTACACTAAGCTTCTGGCACAGAGTAGAGCACAATAAATGTTGACTAAGATGAATGGGGGTGTTGTTTATAAAGACGACAATGAAGATTTGCAAACCAGGCCACGTGAAGCCTGGGGGAAGACAAGGCACCTCCTGGACTCCAAAGGAATCCTTCTGTTTTTCAGCCTCTTATTTTCTCAGCCAGAGATCTACTCTGGGATTGGCACAGCCTTTAATAGTGTTCCTGCCTCTGCCTCCTGTCCCCAGTCCCTGGTCCCTAAAGCGGACGTTGTATCTCCTGCGGCACAATTAGCAGTCTAGGCTGCCCCCACTCCCCTGTTAGGTCCCGGCCACTGGGTAGTGAGTGCACAGAAGGGGAGGCCGAGGGTCCCCGGGACATCACAGCCATGAGACACCAACCAACAAGGCTTTTAAGTCGTTTCCCTAAGGTGACCCAGCAAGTACGCGGCGAGCCAGGGCTTGCAATCGGCGTCTGTCTGACTCCAAGGGCTATTCTCTTCACCTCTGCTTTATACAGGATCCTGTCTGCATAGGTGGGGACCTGTCACCCCTCACCCAATACTCATCAAGTCCCTTGATTCTGTCTTCAAAACATAACTCACGCATCTGCTTTTCTTCATCCCCACTGCCAAAGTCTGGGTCTAGGCAATCGTCATCTTGCATCTTGACCCCTCCAGAAGCCCCCTGACTGGCCCCCCATTTCCACTCTGCCCCACCCCATCCCACAGTTTTCCACACAGCAACAAAGCGATCCTAAAGCATAAATCCACTCACCTCAGACTTCTCTTAAAGCTCATTAGAAGCATCCTAGTCGCTAAAATAAAATCCATTCTCTGTGCCATGACCCTGAGCCCTGTGTTTATTAATTAAAATCAGTCAGAATAGAATAGAAGATAACAGAGTGCATCACAGGGTAAATATTGTTCCATGAAACTTTGGCTTCTGTTAAATATATGTGTATGTACATATTTATACGTTCATATACGTACACGTACTGAGTCGGGACGTAACAGTTACCATGGGTCAAGATCATGGAAGCTGCATGATGTCCATGCAGCCTGGGCCACATCCCCCACGGCGCCGGCCCCTCTACCCTTCATTGTCTCCCGTCCAGTGTGTATCCGTTCCCATATGCGTCCTGCCTCAGAGTCTCTGCACATGCTTCTTCCTCTGCTTCAATGTTCTTTGAGGACTCTGAGTGGCTGCATCTCTGTCCTTTAACTCAGCCTGTCACCTCCTCAGGGAAGCTGTCCTTGACTCCATTTAAAGTAATTCTCTTTACTGTTACTCACTCTCTATAATGATCATACTTGCTTGTTTGTGTCTCATCTGCTCTGCTCCACCAGAGGGAGAGCCCCGTGAAGGTAAGGCACGTGTTTGCGTTCGCGGGCCTGGCTCACAGCAGGTGCCAGGGAAGTATCTGCAGACTGACGGGGCAGCCTCGGGGAGCCAGGCGACTCTGGGCAAGTCACGTCGTCAGTTTCCTGCCCTGCCAAGCAAGGAGTTTAAACTCGAAGTTTTACTGTTCTTTTGTTTGGAACTGGAATGTGGGCTGGAGGTTAAAGAAGCAGTTTTTTCCAATTTACAGGACTTTTTCATTTCTCATGTCTCATTTGGTCTGTGTAGCTGCTCCTGGGGGAGCCAGTCAGCCCCTTCTTGCCAGTGCCATCTATGCATTAGAGTAACTAAGACTCAATGACTTAGGAATTTGCTCAAACCAGCAGACAGGCAAAACCGGGTCCCACACCTGGACCTTCAATTTCTACTTTCACACCTTTTCCCATCATAGCCCCTGAGTCCCCTGCCGTAGGTGAGAATGGGGGCCGAGCGGGAAATGGGGCTCTCTCTAAGCTTCTCTTCTCCTGGCGATGATGCTGCATGTAACCCTCAGGGTCCAGGACTCTGAGATCCGTAGCCCCGGCTGTGTGACACCAGCGAAATCTAGTGGTAGCTAGCGTGGGAATAGCACAACCTCCCTTACACAATTATGATGAGGACTCGAAAGACTTCAGGATTTTCTTGTCTTCTCTAGGCATTACTTGAAGTCTATTGTTTTAGATGCCCATCTGCCCAGGAGGGGGAAGAGGTTGGGCATGGAGGGGGTCCTTCCTTACTCCCCTGGCCTCCCCCCACGCAGGAACCTGGCGGACCGAGGCTGTGTTCAGCGAGGAAGTGCTCGTCGGGGTTCCGAAGGACATCCCTCTTCCAAGTGCCGCCACCCTGAGCGTCAATCCCTGCACGGCCTACAGGATGCTAGTGGACTTTGAGCAGCTGCAGCCAGGTAGGAACCGCAGTGGGGGAGCAGGCCCGGCTCTCCCAACACTGAGGCCTGGGCACTTACAGGTGAGGGCCTGCGAGGAAGACGGCCCCAACCTGGGTGAGTGTGTTGTTGTGGCTTCACTTGGAAAGATGGGAGCCTGGGTCGTGGAAAACATGCTGAAACCCCATGAGGAGTACACCCTGGAAAACCGCTGAAGGGTCACATTCCCTCGAGCTTGGGATGGAATCCTGTCGTTCAGCAAAAACGTACGGAGCTGTGCTGAGCTCTGGGGCTACAGAGCCAGACAAGATAGACACAGTCCCTGTGTTTTCGGTAAAATGCTGAACTTAGCGTTGGTAATTCCACTCAGCATTGCCGGAGCACTTTCCAGCCCACATGCATGCCTTTCCGTGCGCTGCCCTAGTGCACCGGGTCGGCAGAATGGAGCAGTGAGGTCAGAGGCACGGGTTAAGAGCTCAAGCCGTGGGCAAACAGCCTGGGTCTGAACCCCAGCTTCGCCTCACTGACTGGGAACTGACCTCTCAAATCATCAGTCTTTTCATCTTTAAATTGGAGAATAAAGTGTTCTAGGGGTAACAGAGACGGGCAGTGTCCCCCGGCGTGGGCCTGGGGTCCACTGCAGTAGATGTGCACTGCTGTGACTCTTTCTCTTGTAAATGAGGACACTGAGGTCCAGAGCAGTGGATTATTCATGTGAGGTCACTCAGCAAGGAAATGGCAGAGCCAGGTGTTTTATTTGGAGTTCTCCTGAAAGCGGAACCTAATTCAAGGACTGGGGGCAGCCAGTTCACTGGGGAGGTAACCCCAGGAAGCAGGAGTCAGGGGACAGGGATGGGGAAGGAGAAAAAGCCAGTGAAGGCTGGTTCCTGCCGTTGGCGACCAGGGCCCAGTCTTGCTGGGGATGCTCCACAGACCCTCCCAGAACCCTCCTCAGAATTAACCTCCAGCTGGCAGGAGTTTGGGCCAGTCACCCACCAGCTCCCATCCCCCGAGGCGGAGGGTTACCCAGCACACCATGCACATCCGTGAGCTGGCATGGGCCGCAGAGATCACCCAGGCCCAGAGACTTTGGCATGTGATCAGCTTAGGGGAGCGGCTCCGCTCAAGGCTGGCGAGAAACCAGCCCCAGCTCCCCGCACAGAGTGATGCGTGTTCTCACAGCTGTGGCAGGGCGGTCCCAGGGGTCTTTGGTGGAGAAAGCCAGCAGCTGGGCTCAGGGACCTTTGCCCGAGTCCTAGTGCAGCAAATGCTTTGGTCGCCTGTGTCCCATGCCCTCATGCCCCCTCTGGTTTGGGCTGCAGCTGTGGCCGTCACATCAGGCCATTCTGACACCACCCACCTTAAGTACCCACAGCACATCTCTCCACTTTCCTGCTCCAGAGCTGGTGTGACACGTGTGATTTTCACATGTGATCTTGAAAGAATTACACTTTACATTGTAACCCTGTACACAGACGTATATGAATATATATGCAATGGAAGCCAAAATTTCATGGAACAGTGTTTACCCTCACCATGTGTAATGCACTCCACTTTTTTTTAATTCTATTTTCCTTAATTTTAATTTAAAAAAAAAAAAAGCTTGCAGCCCACTAGGTTGGTTTCATAACCCACTGATGAGTGACAATCTGTAGGTTGACCCCAGCTAAGGAGAATGGTCGTCTTCTTCCAGAAAGTCCTCTGTTTCTAGCACAAGATCCCTGCTGCCTCTCAAAACTCAGGTAGCATTTCAGGAGAAAAGAGCGCCTTCCTGGACACGAGGGTCCTTGACTCTAATCAGGAGCATCTCGATTGGTGCTCCTAGGACCCCTGTTTTATGTGGGACAAACTGAGGTTCAAAGAAGTCATGACTTGCCCCACCTTATTCAGTTTCAGTGGTGACCTGGGACTCACACTCGGGTACATCTCATCCCAGAGCCCATGCTCCTCCCCGCATGCCCTGCTGCCTCCCCAGCTGGCTAATTCCAAAGTTGAGCCTCAGCTTTGACCACTGTCTGCAGGACCCTGTTTCAGTGCCTGCCAGTTTCTCCAGCGCAGCTCTAATCCCATGTGGAGGCAGCACACCTTCCTCTCAAGAAGCTGCAAGCTGTTGATAGAAACAGACTTAAGACACAACCAAGTGTAAGTTGAGGCTGACCTTGAGCACGAATGGAGAAGGCCTCAGAGTGCTGTGGGAGTGCATGGGGGAGGATCTGGGAAGGCTTCATGAAGGAAGCTGCACTTGGGCTATGCTTCAGAGGATATATAGGACTTCAAAAGGAAGGGAGAGAGAAAGGAAAACATTACAAACCAAAGAAACAACCTAAGCAGAGACTTGAGGACATGAAAATTAGGAGGATGAGGAAGGATACAAAAATCAAACAGCAGGGCCTAAGTTGCGTCCAGTGAACTCTGAGTTGCCGAATCCTGGCACATTGTGGGTGTTGTAGAGGTTCGGGGGGCACTGGGAGGAAAGCGAGCAACACTCCAAGGACTGAGAAGGCTCAGCAGCCAGGTCTTGGACCCCTTTAGAGCCCTAGGACTCCACCTCTTGCTCTATAATAGGATCCCAGGCTGGAAGCCCTTGACCAATCCCAGCTCTCGACCTGAGTCTCTTTCTGGCTCCACAGGGGACTGTGTCATCCAGAATGCGTCCAACAGTGGAGTGGGGCAAGCAGTCATCCAGATCGCCGCAGCCCTGGGTCTGAGGACTATCAACGTGGTCCGAGACAGGTGCGTGGAAGGCCTAATCTCAAACCGCCACTTGGGCCTTTCCGCCTCACACCCTGCGGGTGTCCGCGTGTCCACCAGGTGGCGCCCTCGCATAAGCAGTCCTCCTCGGCAGGCCACCCGCTAACTGCTGCTGACAGCCGCCAGCGCTGAAGTCCAGGCGGCTTTTGGATATAGGATGAAACTGAAATGTAAAGGGAGGGCAGGAGCGAAGCGGAGAAGGCCCTTAAGAATTTAAGAGTTTTTGAGAATCCTGACCTGTGATAACCCCATGTTTTCAAAGCCACAGTTCACATTTGGGAAGGTTTTAAGCTGTGTTATTCTTTCTGTGAACTAACTCAGGGCCTTATTCTCCCTTGCATTTGTGTGATCCTTTGAAGTGCACTAAATACAGATGTAAAGGAGATGGGGCAGGTTTGTCATTTCTATTTTACAGAAGAGGAAACTGAAGTTTCAGGGGGAGGAAGCCACTTGCTCAGGAAGACACAGCAAATCAGTGACAGACTTAGTTTCCTGACTTGTATGAGAATCCAGTTTCCTCAAGCCTCACTGTCCACAAATGTGTCTGTGTCTCTCAGGGAAGTCCAGGCCTAGTAGGAGAACTGATACCCGCTGCAGTCCCCCATCCCCTCAGTTGTGCTAACAAAAAATATTCTGTTTGCCTCAGTAAAGAGGCCCAGAGCCACTCCTGGGCTGGAGTGTGTTTGCACAACTCTGAAGAGCCCCTTGAAAAGAGCAGGGGGAAAGGAAGCAGAGTTTGTCATTTCAGCAGAAGAAATCAGGGAGTGAAATGACTTCTCGCTGGGCACAGATGGTTTCTAGCATCCTTGAGCTGGCCGGAGAGTAGAACCCACCCAGCCTTGCTCTCTCACTCAGTGAGAACACTGAGGCCACAGGATGGAGGGGGATAGCGTGATGACATTGGGTGGCCAGCCCCAGCTTCCCGCAAAGAGAAACTCGGGTTCTCATAGCTGTGGTGGAGGGGGTCCTAGGAGCCTTCGGTGGAGAAAGAGAACAGATATGACCAAGGACCTTGGATTGTGTTTGGTTTCCAGACCTGACATCCAGAAGCTGACTGAGAGGCTGAAGAACCTGGGGGCTGATCATGTTATCACAGAAGAGGAAATAAGAAAACATGAGATGAAAAATTTCCTTAAGGTACCAGAGATGAGGAACACTGAACCTCCATTCCAGGCCCATCTCCCTGAGGAAAGAAATGTGCTTGAATTAGAAAAGCTGGGCACTGGCCCCGTTGCTCTTCTCCAGAATCCTTCCTTCGCCTCTTTGTAGAAGGACAAAGCCCACTCTCTCAGCCAGGGGACAGCATGCATTAAGTTCCCAGGCGCTGTGTCTGTCTCTCCTAGACAAAATTTAGGAAGCCCTGAATGATTTGTAGTTTTGAATGTTTGTGCTGGCCTATATCAGCCCACACAGCCGATGTGAGTCTGAGAGCTGGGAGAGGAGCCGAGGAAACTGAGGCATAGGAAGGACGAGAAAGAAAAGAATTCACATTTCTGAAGCACCTGCCGTATATTTTATCCAGTAATCCCCACAAAAGCTCTACAGAGTAGGTGCTCTCCGTCTCAGAGGTGAGAAAACGAAGACTCGGGGGAAAACAAGGACTTCACCAGACCACATAGTCATAAGTGGTGGAGTCAGGACTGACCCCAGGGCTCCTTGAACTCAAAACCCCTTAACCTTCCCAGCACACCTAGTAAGCGACCAAACCGCATCTCAGCCTCTTGTCACTGAACCCTGGAGGGACCAGACACACACCCATTGGAGAACACACACTTCTGGAGAACATTTCTGAAGCAGTAGGTATAATATAATATAATAAATATAATATAATATAATATAATATAATATAATATAATATAATATAATATAATATAATATAATCTGAGTTATCAGTACTGAGAAGAGCGGGAAATGAAGTTCATCAAATCAGAATGTAGAGGGGAGGGCAGAGCTCAGTGGTAGACCGCGTGCTTAGCATGCACGAGGTCCTGTATTCGATCCCCAGCACCTCCACTAAAAAAAAAAAAATTTTAAATAAATAAACCTAATTACCTCCCTCTGCAATTTAAAAACAAAACAAAACAAAAAACAGGATGTAGATGCCCTTTGTCTGTTCTTTCCCAAAGGAGGTGAGCTTTGAACAAAATCCTAAAATGAGTAACAGGATTAAGCTGGTAAAGAAGAGGCCCTACCATGGGCAGAGTTCAAAGGCATAAACGTCCCCTTTTTATCGCTCCCTCCTCTGACACAGCGCCTGGGCCATGGAAGTGCTGTCTGTAGCAGGCTTCAGACCCCGGGCTCAGAGGGGTTGCTCGCTCACTACAGGACCCTTGTTTTCCAGGACGTGCCCCAGCCACGGCTTGCTCTCAACTGCGTCGGCGGGAAAAGCTCCACAGAGCTGCTGCGACACTTGGCGTAAGTCCCTTGGCCTCGCGGGCACAGTGCGCTGGTGCTCTCCTGGCCTTTATCGGGGAGGACCACCATGTGACTAAGTCCCGGTGGCCAATGTGAGCCAAGGGCAGTCAGCACAACCCCTAGTAGGAAGATGGGACCCCAGTCATGTCCTAGATATCCGGACACATCTTTTCTCAGCCTCCTCCTTACTGATGCCTGAGAGACCCATCCGGCTTTGTTTTTCCAGGTTCCCGCCCCTGGCTAGATATCCAGGAGACTGCTGGACTGTCTGTGAAAGGGAACGATTATGGATTCATAACCTAGGGGCATCTGAAAAAGCCACTTAATCCTAGTTTATTAGCTTAAAATTTTTATTAGCTTTTACAAAGAGATTCTGATTTTAGGGGTAACATCATGCTATTACAAAGTATCTTGGAAACATGTAAAAGGACAATTAAGCACAAAACTTACCTATAATCCCACCACGGAGGGGGATAAGCCCTGGTGACACTGTTGACAGTGCATGTCCCTCCATTGCTCATTCCTTTAAGATAAACTTCTCGAACTGAAGGGTGCCTGAAGGGACACTTCCCAACTAAAGCAGCAACATTCATTGACTCATATTTGCCAACACTCACTAGCCACGGGGTGCAGAGGTGGCTGAGACACTGAGAGAACCCTCTCGAACTCATGGGCTGGATGGGAAGATGGTCATGTGATCAAAGAGCTTTGGTAACAATCATGGAGCATTTACTGTGCACCAGACTGCAGGGTGCTTGACATCCCCCTCCCCCTGCCCACAACCTCCTGGACGAGGAGTGCTCCTCCCACCCCCACGCATACAAAGCCCAGAGCGGGCAGTTAGCCTGCCCCAGTTACTGTGACTCCCGCGCACAGCTCTGCACCCTACTCTGGGCGGCCTCCAAGGCCAGCTGCAGTCCCCACACTGCTCGCTGTAGGAGGAAGCCTTGCTCAGTAGTTACAGCGTAGGCCTTGGAGTCAGAAAGGCTGGGTTTGAGTCCCAGCTCTGCTGCTTACCAGCTGTGGACCTGTGAAAAGTTAGATGAAAGTTACATAAAAAACAACCCAAGCCTCAGTCTCTTTGTCAGTAAAATGGGGGGATAAGAAGGAGGCCACCTTTCTGCCTCAGAAGGTGAGTCTCAGCAGCACTGAGGTCTGCACTAATCACTGTACAAATGAGAGGTGGGCCTCAGCTTTCTCATCTGCAAAATAGGAGTCATAAAAGTCCTCCATTGGAGTCACTGTGAGCATTCGCTGGCCAGTATATGTAGAATGCCCAGACCTGTGCCTGGCATGCAGTAAACACCTAGTAAACAGTAGCTGTTCTGGTTAGACCGAGTGCAGTGGGGGTCCAGACAGGGAGGGTTGATCCCTCCAGGAGCTGCCTTCCAGAGCAGGTGGTAGCTGAAGGGAGCTTAAGACCAGACTGCCCGCCAGCCTCAGGGACAAAGAGTTACCAGCCTCTCATGACAGCTTCTTCCATTTTGTAGTTTAGAGTCTTTCATGTGTTGTCCCAAAATGTACCTCAGGTCATCCTTGATCAACAGACTCTTAAAAGAGCCAGGGCAGCAGGGACAGAAACACAGGTTAAGTCAGGCATGTGAAGTCCTAGCTTACTCATTTTAGAAATTATGTGAGCCTCTCCTGTCCGACCGCTGGGCCGGGTGTGGGTGTCAGATGGCAGGTCCCAACAGTCACCATCGCCCTCCGCACCATCCACACCATTCCATAGCTGCATAGCTACTTCATCTCACTAGGCCTTTGAATGAGCATGTGCAGAAGAGAGGCAGTGTGGCCGCTGTGGACGCGTTGCCAAGGTCACACACTTACAGTGGAGTAGAGCCCAACTGAACTTGGGTTGTGAGCTTTGCTCAGTGGAGCACATGTCCCTACAACTCTTCATCAGAGCCTGGTGGGTGCTTAGATCAGTGGGTTCCTGCCCCTGGCTAGATATCCAGGTCACCAGAAGGGATGTCTGTTTGTTTCCTGTTGTTTTTAATATAGATCCTTGCCTCCTGATTCGTTAGGTCTGGGTCGGGCTTAGAAATCTGTATTCTTGAACCCTTCCTGGGAATTCTGAGAACAAGGTTTAGGAGCCAGGGTTGGAATAGAAGTGTTGTAACCCCAAGAAGGGCTCTGTCTTCTCCACCTGTGACCACCCTGTTCTCTCTGGACTCTCCAGGCCTGGAGGAACCATGGTGACCTACGGGGGCATGGCCAAGCAGCCCGTCATCGCCTCTGTGGTAAGCTGGCGGGGGAGGCAGGCCTCGAGACAGGCCTGGACACCACAGCCGTCTAAGCTCAGGCAGAGCCCCGGCCCCGGGCAGTGGGGGGAGCCTGTACCTTCAGCAGTGCCTGAAGCTCTTGCCCTCCGAGCCCCGGTATGTCCTTCCTGTGTCCACAGGGCCTGCTCATTTTTAAGGACCTCAAACTCCGGGGCTTTTGGTTATCCCAGTGGAAGAAGGACCACAGTCCAGGTAAGTGGATGATGGCCCCATTGCCAACAGTCACACGAGAGGGCAGTGCCTACTGCAGAAGTGATCAGTCACTTTGAGCCCTGGAGAGGTGATCAGGTCCCCAACCCCATGACAGGATAAAGGAGAACAGTCTCTAACTATGGCTACAGTCAGTGGATAGTTACTGGACTAAAGTCGGCTAGTCCTTGAGGGTATAGCATGGAACAAGGTGGTCCCTGCCACCATCCTGAGGAGCGGACAGTGGGAAACGCTGCGTGGAAGACAGCCAGGTGAAGACAGCAAACTCGAACTAGCCTACCTGGGCTCAAATCCTGCTTCTCCCATTTACTGTTGATGGGTTCTGCCAGCTGAGCTGTGGGACCCTGAGCAAGTGAGTTAACTTCTGTCATGACTGTTTGAACTATTGTGAGTCCTGTTTGACAGAAGAGGAAACTGAGGTTCAAAGTGGTTAAGTAGCTTCTCCCACATCACCCCCATCTAAAGAGTGTGCAGCCAGAATGTAAACAGCCAGTCTCTCTGACTCTAGAACCCAAGCCAGGACACTTCTCCCCTGGAGGACTGGCTCCCAAGTATGATACCCCCCTAGGCTGCAACTGAAGAATGACATGGAGTCATCCCAGTGAGGGGAGGAAACCGGTGGTGTGAACGAGCGTTTCAGGCAGAAAAAATAGTACATACAAAGGCCTGTCACAGAGAGTGGGGTGCTGGACAGATAGGCTGTGATCAGATTATGGAAGGCCTTAATAATCCTTTTTAAGGAGCTCAGACTCTATCTTAAAGGGAAATGGGAAGCCCCTGAAGCGTTTTTAGCAGGGGATATGATTTGATTTGAATGTTGAACGAATTCATGTCTATGACAAAGCACTTCTCAGCCAAGGCCTTCCCTTCTCATCTTCCTCTACCACAGAGGGTCCTTAGTGGGAGGCAGGCAGGCCCTAGGAGGGGATGTTGGAGGCCTCAGTGTGTAGGGTTCCGATGGAGTCCTGGGCTGTCAGGGAAAGCACCTTTCCCTGAGCAAAGCTCATCTGTTCTACATCAGCTGGTGTGCCAGGCACCACCCACCAGCTTCCCTGCCTCAAAGGGACCCTGCCCTCCCACCATTCAGGACTCATGGTTCCACCCAGTCAGGTTCTGTGGGTCTGAGCCATCCAGCCACGACTCTGCCTGCCCGCCAGCTTCTGGGGCTGCTCCCATGCTTCTGTCCCCACCCCAGCCCTCACTGTCCTGAACACAGGCGGGGACCAGCCTGCCTCGACAGCCACCCTGTCCATGGCCAAGCGCTCCTCAGGGCTCAGTGCCAGCTCCTGCCGGCAGGAGAGGCCCAGGTGTCATCACCCCCGAGCCCTGCGGCTGCTCCCCGGGCTGACTTCCTCCACCCTCCCACAGACCAGTTCAAGGAGCTGATCCTCACGCTGTGCAACCTCATCTGCCGAGGCCAGCTCACGGCCCCCGCCTGCTCCCAGGTCCCACTGCAGGACTACCAGCGTGCCTTGGAGGCCTCCACGCAGCCCTTCGTGTCCTCAAAGCAGATTCTCACCATGTGATAAGCCCAGAGGAGCCGAAGCGAAGTGGGAGGGGAGATGGATCAGCAGGACTGATTCTGGGCCTCCCAGATGGGGCCCTCAGTCTTCCTAGGCGGCCTCTCTCCTCACTGTCACTTCTGAGAACTGGGAGAACTCTCCCCACTCCAGCCTCTGGGCACCTAATAAAGTCTGAACTTCCTAAGAACAAACAAACAAACAAACCCCAATAGAAGTCATCCCTGTCAAGAAGGACCCTCACACTGCACCTGCACCTGCCACCCCCAGCACTAGGGAGCCCCCGTGCCCGCCCTCTGCCTAGCCTGAAAGCAAAGCCTGGCTGGGGCTGGCAGGTACAGAGGGCGGTAAGACACAATCTCTGCCTTCCAGCCCTCCAAGCCCACCTCGGAGACTCTTCTAAAAAGGAAGGTTGGACTCATTCTCAGGTGGTCTGCAGCTCAGTCTGGGGCAGTGGGAGGATCAGCTCCACAGAGGAGTGAGTGTCAGGCTGAGAAACCAACGAAATGGGGTCTCAGGTGGCTGGACCGTCCTCACGGAACGTCCGTTCTAACGGGGGAGCTGGACGTTCACCAGTGGTTCTCAGCCTGAGGCCACTTCACCCCCAGGGGACATCGTGGCTGCCGCGACGGAGGGCGCGCTGCTCGTGTCAGGTGAGCAGAGGTCAGCGATGTTGCCGTGGTGTCCCGCAGCGCACAGGACAGCCTCCCTCCACAGAGAATTATCCACCCAGTGTCCGCGGTGCCGCTGTCCAGAAGCCCCGCCTTAAACCACTGGCCCCACGATACTTATCACAGTGACTAGTGCGCTAAAGAAGATATGTGTGAGGCCCTGTCCTAGGCCTGGGCTCAGTGGGCTGTTTCTGAGGTCAAGCTTGAAAAATGAGTAGCTTTATTCACACAAAGAGAAGAGCTTGCACCATGTGGCTTTTTGGTGTTTGCTTCATGATTCACTCACCCAAAGCAAAGAACTAGAGCCTTTGGGATGTCTCCATCACCTGGCCCTCTGTCCCTGACCTCAAGATCCTCTCTTGGGGGGACATCCTGAGGGCCCAGTGTGTGCCTGGGGCTAGGGCTGCCCATGAGCAGCGAACCAAGGAGCTTGGCCTGGTGCAGTTTACTAATGAGGCCCTGATGCAGGGGTGTTTGGTGTTTAGAGGGCAGTGGGGACACAGCAGCTCTGCCTGAGGGTTTAAGGAAGGCTTCCCAGAGGAAGTACGGTCACAGCCAACTTTTTTTTTTAAGTTTTAAGCCATGATTATTGATGTAGAATTTACATTCAATACAACTCACCCCAACATTTGACAAATGCAATCACCACCATAATCAAAGTGTAGAACAGCTCTTCAAAATTCCCCCAAGCCCTTTGCAACAAACTCTTCCCTGATCCTTGGGAATCCATTGATCTGTTTTCTGTCAAAGGGGTCAAATTTAATCATTAGAATGATTATAGAAAAAATGGTCACAGCCAGTCTTGAAGACCCAACGGGAGAAGGTGTACCAAGCAAAGCCAGCAGCACCTGTGAGAGTTTGGGGGCCCAAGAGATCCTGGCAGTCGGGGAACGCCAACAGGCCAGTATAGCTGCTGCTCAGGACGTGGGGGGAGTATGAAGACTGAGACGCAGGCAGAACAACAGGGTCAGGACTTACCCTCAAGGCGTGGGGAGGCACTGAGGGATTTTCAGCAGTGGAGTGATGTAGAAAACTGGCTCTGAAGGCCAGGGGATGCCCAGGTGGAGCTGCACACTAGCAGGCCTACTGGCCCGGCATAATCCTTTTGCTTTCTGGAGCAGCTTGTGTGTCCCCAGGAGAGAAGCACTTGGTTTCAGCCTGGGGCCCGGAAAGGCCTGTAGGTGCCCTCTGGGTAAGATTTGCCACCTTGTACACCTGGGCTCAGAATCAGCCCCAGCTCACCCAAGTCCCTCCCATTCTCAATCCTCGAGGTTAGCGGCATGGAAGATTTGGGCAGGTGGTCAATGTGGGCAAGTGCAAAAGTTCTGAGAGGGAGGGGAGGCTACCCAGAGGCTACAGGAGGGACAGTTAAGATGAGGTTCTTCACAGGGGCTCCGCAAGGTTGGGCTCAGGGGCTGTGCTGAACCTGCGGCCACGGAGAAGGAACAGGCCCCTTGTATAGACTCAGAGGAGGCAGGGAGGCTCGTCACACCACATCGCAGTTAGAGACCTCAGGGAGGGGTGTCCAGAGTGTCCTGAGAACAGTGCCTCTGGGGGTCTGGAGGAGACATCTGGGCTGGGCTTTGAAGGAGGATATTTTCTCAGGCAGGGGAGGGAGACAAGCATTACAGATCAAGGGACCAGATTAAGTAAAGTTATAAAGAGGACATTTATGTCAATCTTTTCCTTTTCCCCAAATACCATTCTCTTCCTGAGAATTAAAATTGACAACTTGTGGGTGGGCTCATGGTAGGTAGGAATAAACAGTTTCCCTGTCTCCCTTGCAGCAGACAAGGTGTGTCCCATGTGATGTAAGCAGAGGTGGTAGGTGTCAGTTTCTTAGGAACCTATTTAATATGTAGCTGGCATCCATCCTGTACCTTTTTCTTCCCCTTCCACCTTCCTCCTGGCTGGGACACAGGATGATTCCTGGACTTTGCACAGCCATCTCTGACCATGTTGAGAACAGGACAGCAACAAGATCAAAGGAGCCCAGGTCCCTGACACTCAGACACCCTGTCTGCCCACCTCAGGACTTGAGAAATAAGTTTTACATGAGTAATACGCTTCCATGTTATTTAAACTCCTCGTATTTGGGCTTTCTCTGAGCCTAATCATAACTGATATATATGCTATGATATAATTTTTATTGAAATCATGTCAATCAATCTGAAGCTGAAAAAGTGAATTGTGGCAGTTTGTTATTCCCAGCTAACTGTTGGCAGTTGGGAAAAAAGATTTCTGAGTCAGAAGATCAGAACTGTGCTTTAGAAAAATCCCTCTGGCAGCAGGTTGGAGGACAGTTTGGAGAAGGGTGGCCCTAAAGAAAGAGAGAAAATCAGAAATTCCCAGATAAGTAAATTCTCCCTGAAGTTTGAAGACTAACATTTAATGAGGCCAGCAGAGGAAGGGAGACTGAGACAAAATGTCAGAAGAGAATCTGACTTAAAATGGATCATCTCTTCCCTACAAGTACAGGAGATTGTTTTTAATTTTCAGGCTGAATGATCTCTCTGTGGAGTTGGAACAGCTCTTCCACCCCACTAAGTAAACAATGTCCTTTTAAAATAGCTGAAGGAGGAACCTTTGGCTCCAGGAGACTAAAAGGAGGCAAATGGGCATTACCTCCTGAACCAAAGCTTGGGCACATCTGAAGCCCCGAGGCTTCATGACTAGCTCTCCCTGTCGTCTTCTGGGAGCATCCACCCTTCAACTGCCTACAGCCACTGCCATAATATTGATGGCTGTCTGATGTCTTGGGAGATGAGATAATTCAGCCTGTTTTCCCCAGGGAAAGACTGAGGCCCAGAAGAACAAGGTTCTTGCATTAACCTGTGTGTGCCAGGCATCTCTGTCCTGGTACCCAGAAGCTCTCAGCAGCTCCCACCCACCCCATGCTTATTGGCAGGTGCCATGCCCTGAGTAGGATATGGGGCCGTGCCAGGGCAGCTGGAGGAAACAACGGAAGAAGAGAGACTCATTCCTGGCATGGCATCTGCCTGCATCTGAAGGCAGTAAAATCCTGGGAAGACAGCAGGACTGACTTGAAGGTAAGCTGGCACCCTCTAAGAGGGAAGAAAGCTTTCCCCATGTCCCTGCCCCTTTGCAGTGTACAGGTACTTTCACATGCATCTTCATTTGATTTTTACAACTTCCCTCTGTCATTGAGACTGTAATATCACTATTCAGAAGAGAAAGATGCTGAGAGAGGAAGCAAGCTGGCACCAGAAGCCAGGTCACCATGCCAGTCAATCCCAGTTCCTTTGGCCCCACAGTTGGCCTTGCGCTCCCTCTTTTCTCAGGACTCCTTGATTTTGTTCAGTGATAACTGACATGTCAATCAGAAGAGAGTTTAGATTTCCCTGAGTCCATGTCTCAAGGGGAGGCATGAAAAAAAGGAGAAATGAGGAGGTCACTGAAGTAGTCCAGGTGAGAACTCATTCATTTATTCATTCAGTAAACAGTCTGAATTCCTGTTATGTGAAAAGCACCATTGTGGTGCTAGGGATACATCAGGAGACAAAAAAATGGCCCCTGATATCAGAGAGCTTATATTCTAGTGGAGGAGAAAGACAGTGAACAAGTAAATAAACAAGGTGATTACAGAGTATGGCAAGTGCTTTGAAAGAAAAGTACAGTGATATAGTGATGGGGGTACTTGAGAGAAGATGTGCAAGGAAGGTCTGAGTCCTGAATAAGAAATCAGCCATGGTCCAGGAAGAGGGAGCAGCGTGTTTAAAGCCCTGATGTGTGAACAATACAACGAGGCCTGAACTAGCTTAGTGAGTGGGAGTGGAGAGAAGTGAATGGATTCATGACTATTTAGAAGGAAGTATCAACAGGACAGACTGAATGTGGTGCTTGAAGGCTGAACTTTGGCGCCCTGCTGGAAGGAGGTGCCACTCCCTGAGTTAGGGAGCTCCAGGGGAGGAGCTGGTTTTGGAGACAGGGGCTCTCTTTCCCATTAGTACAACTGGTTGAGCAGTGTATGTAACAACCAAGGTTAGCCCTAGTTCTTAAGACTGATAGGATTCTCATGTTTTACTAAATACCAGAGTGATCAAAGATTACAACATAAAAATAAGTCCTAAAAGTAACAGAATAAACCATGGGAGGTTTGTTGTTTTTGTTTTAAGTTTTTTAAACCTCAGACTGTGGAAAGCCTTTCCAACTACAACACAGAATCCAGAATCAAAGAAAAATAAAGGATGGATAGACTTAATTCCATAAACATCTAATGTTTTTGCCCGGCAAAAAAAAACACTCTAGGCAAAGTCAACAAACTGGGAAAAAATATTTGCAACTCATTTGACAAAGAGCTAATTTCCCTTACAGTGAGCTCCCGTGAATCAGTAAGAAAAATGGACAAAAAGAAAAACAGACCAGAAAGGAAAATATATGTCTCTTAAATATATGAAATGGGGCTCACTCCACTCAAGATAATTGCAAATTAAATTATCTCGACATACCATTTTTCAGCTATCAGATTGACAAAGATCATAAAGCTTGATAACGTGTTGATGAGGAGATGAAGAAACAGGTGCTTACGGAAATTTGAGCAATATCAAAACTGCTTGCCCACATCTTTTGACCCAACTATCCTACTTCTAGGAATAGATTCTACATAAATGTGTATGCAGATTTACTCATTGAAGCAGTTATAACAAAAGGTTTGAACCTGTCTCAATGTCCTTTCCTAGGTCACTGACTGAACAAATAACTGTGTAAAATGGCATATTATGAGCTATAAAAATCGTCCTGAAGAAAACTCCTTTTGTAGTCTTTTCGAAAGATTTTCAAAATATTAAGTCCAGACCCTTATGTACAGTACATCCCTATTTGCTTTATGTGTGTAAAATACCTCGAAAAGACATTTAAGAAACTGATTATATCATTTGCCTCTGGGCAGGGAAACTAGGCCGCCAAAGGAGAGATGGGAAGACTTCACTGTACGTCATTTGAACCAGTTAATTATCCTTTAAAAATACAATTTTTAAAATAAATTAAAAAATGGCAAAAAAAATTCCTTTGTGGTTCTAGGTAAACCGCGTTAGTGAGAAGGGAACTAATATTTATTGAGCTCCTACCACGTTCTAGATACTGTTCCAAGCCCTTCCACGTACACTTTTAGTTATCCTGGTAGTCCTTTACGATGGGATAAATTATTCTAATTTTACAAGTTGGAAAATAGGTTTAATTGGTCAAGTAATTTAGCCAGCGTCAAGCCTAATCAAGCTCCAAAGTTCCAGCCTTCTCCACTTTTTACACTGCTTCCACTGAAGCAAACTGTCCTATTTTTAAAATAATATTAGCAGTATTTGTTGGGCACTTACGACGTGCTGGGAACAGTACCAAGTGCTTTACGTACCTATTCCGCTGTAATTCTCAAAACCACTCTGGAAGGTTACTCTCTCCCTTTTACAGTGAAGACAAACGAGGTTCAAAGAGGTGGCGTGAAAAGAGCCCAAGTACACGGATAGTTAGGCGGTTAGAAACCAGGTTTAATTCCAAATCTCCTGTTCTAAAGTCGAAACCACTCCCGGTTCAAAGGACAAAAGCAGATAACGCTCCCAGTCCTGGGGAGAGGCGCGACACTTCCGGGGGGAGGGGCGACGCCAGCCGGCTGCGGAAGGCGGCGCAGGCCCCGCCACGCCAAACTCGCGAGAGGACGTGCCGGGGGACCCGCGGTCCCCGCACCGCCCGCGCGGTCTGTCGATCACCTGGCCCCGCCCCGCGCAGGCGCGCCCCCGGGCAAACCCCGCCCCACCCCTGGCCGGGCGGGAAGCGAACGCGCGCTCTGTCCCGTTACCATCTGCCTGCGGGGAGGGCGGGGGAGGCGGGAGGCGCGCGCTCCCGAGTTGCGTGCTCGCGTACGTCGCCGGGTTCGGCTGCGTCCGTTCCGCCGCCCGCCCGTTGCCGCCGCCGCCGTCGCCGCGCTCTTGCTTCGCCGGCAGCCGCCTAAGGGGGCTGGGGCCCGGCCAAGCCGCCTCCGCCGTTGCCGGAATGCCGCGGGTGTACATCGGCCGCCTGAGCTACCAGGCCCGGGAGCGCGATGTGGAGCGCTTCTTTAAGGGCTACGGGAAGATCCTGGAGGTGGATCTGAAGAACGGGTGAGGAGGGCGGAAGAGGGGCCGGCTGGGTGGGGACAGGGCCCTGGTGGTGGCGGGGAGGCCGCGGGGACGGGAGGGGGACGCTTGCCTCGCGCGGAGCTGCTACCGGCCTGCTCCGACTCCGCCATAGTCGCGGCGCCTCGGGGGCGCGGGTAGGCCCGGGTTCCCATTGCGCCTGCGCGGGTGGGGGTGGTGGAGGGATAATGGGAGCTATGGTGAGGCTCTGAGTGGGACGGGGAGAAGGAAAACCCTAGTGCGATTGGGGCTCTGGGCGGGAGGACACAGCTCCAGGGCGCTGGGGAGGCCTGGGATTTTCCTCCCAGGCCCTGGGAACGAGGCCTGGTTCGTCTCCAGTAGATACCGACCTTTCCCGCTCTGAGGGCTGCTGGAAATAAACAGATTTCCTGCTGCCTTTTCCCCTCTTCCCCAGTCTAATGGATCAGATGGTCACAACGCATCTCTTCCAGGGACGGGAGCTCTGGAGAGATGTCCTTTTTTTAGAGTTGCCATGTGCTACACTTTTTTGGGCGGGAGACTGGTGTGAGTAATCTAGTGACAGTTTCGAAAGTATCGGCTTGCGGTGCTGAAAGCCTTCACCGTTCCCTCTGCAAGAGCAAATTAGCGTCTTAGCCTGCTGTCCTTAAGACTGCGTAGTTTCCACGCTGTGGTTTCCGTTCTCCAGCTTGCCAAAAAATTGCTTTGTCGTTGTAGAATTTGTTGGAGAATAGTGGCCACCGCGACTAGTTGATGTAGACGGAAACCTACAGCTCGAAATTACTAACTTCCTACCTGGATATGATCTGCTGCTTGTATTCCTAATCTGTTTTGGTAAAGCAAGGCCTGCAGGGCTACAAGTCTCAAGGAAAACAGATGAGGAGTCAGGCCTGGGGAAAATATTCAACAGGGAAAACTGGGGGAACCAGGAAATGTCAGATAGGACTTCAAAGACATGGATATAAAAAATTAAGAGTAAGGGAAACATTTTAGGGTACTAAAGCTTGGGTGTTAGAAAAACTCTTGGCTTTTTTTTTTTTTTAAGACCTACTTTGCAACAGGTCCAATATGGCTACAGTTTACTCCCCAATGTAATATTAGCAACTAACACTTGAGAAGTTATGAAAGATACCTAAGTATAAGTCGCACACGAGGAAAAATTGGAAGTTCCAATATACTCAAACTGTTGGCAGGGTTTTAAAAGTTACTTTAAATTGATTCTTAGGAGGAATCACCTAATTAAGGAAAGTGTTATCCATCAAGTGTTTGTTGTGAATGCTGATTTCTTTTAAAGGAGAAGGCTTAGGAAATCACTCATTTTGTACAACAGAGCTTTCAGTTCTTAAATATACTAGATAAAGTGGGGGAGAGGTTGTTATTGTCATTTGTATCATGTATCTGAGCAATCAAGTTAAAACTCCCAATTTTCTTCAGAGCTCAGCTAAGTTGACAGAATAACTAAATTTTGTGGGGAAAGCATGGGTTTTGAAAGCAGTCAGGCCTGGGTCAAATCCTAGCTTCACCGCTTATTATCTGTGGGCAGGTTACTTCTCTGATTGTGAGTTTCCTCATCCACAAGGAAAAGGAGGATTAGAGATAATTGTAAAGCATTTGGCTCATAGCTGTAAATGGTAGCTATGATTAAAGGGATTTGAGTGTGATCATAAGGAGACATCTTAGCTTGAGTGTTAATAACATGAAGCATATTTGGTGAGGCCTGTTTTTTAAGGTTACTCAAGTGATAGCAGGAAGTGATGGTAATGTTAATAGGAAAACTAATTAATGGAACAAATATGTTGATAACCCACAAGATGCCTGCTACTGTGCTAAATAAATTAGCAGAAGGGGAGGAGGCAGAAAAACGGTTCTGCTCTTGAGTAAATTAAGTGCTAGTGGTTAAAATACACACTTTTGAGTTAAGAAATGCTTGCTCTCAATTTAAACTCAACAAGTGAAGCTTGGAATGGTTTGTTTGAAAATATTTGTTTCAAATGGGCTTTAAACTGTGGATTGACTGGGGTTTGAAGTGAAGTGTCTGGGAATAGTGTATGTCATAACTGATAATAGTCGAATAAGGAACCGTTTTGAGAAATAAACAATCTAGCTTGGATTGAGTCTCATGAATGATCTAGAAGTTTAACAACATAAGTAAGAATCAGTAACTAAAATTTTACACCAAACATTCAAGATCACAGATAGGAGTCCAAGTGCTCTGGAGGGAATAATTGAGCAACCTGAGAAATGGTGATAGAAGAGGAAGGACCAGTCCTTCCAGGACCCTAAATATGTGGGTCTCTTGGGCAACTACTCATTTTTACAGTTCTACTAAACCATGATCCATAAAATCTGTAATTGAAAGCGAAGGGAATGAAGAATGGGAGGTCATTTTAGGGATTTGAAGGCAGGTGTGACAGTCACCAAACAGGAAGGAGTACCTCCTGGCAGCATTCAGGAATCCCTGCAGAGAGGAAAGTGACTTCTGAACTAAGGACCAATGGTATAGATGTGTTTCAAGCAAGAATTGACTGGATGGGACTGCTGTAGTGCAGAGGAGTCTGAAAGGTGTGTAAGCATATAGTCCTGGAAACTTAGGAAGGACAGTAGAGCCCCTGGAGAAGCTTTTTTTTTTTTTTAACATGCCTGGATTTTGATTATTAGTAACAAACTCAAAAGTAGCTTTTGGGTGGTTAGGACTTTGAAGACTTTCTGAAGAGTTCAGATTTGTAAAAGTGAGATGTATCAGCGGACAGTAGATACGTTGGGCTGCAGAGTTGGGGGTAAAGTTAAGAATTAGTTAAATAGGCATAAAGCAATGGTATAATAGAAGGTTGACCAAATGAGGAAGCAGATGAGCTCCCCAAAGGAGATTTGGTATCCAGGAGATGTTATGGACCCTTTTGGGATTAGAAGAAGGAAGATGTATGTTCATTGCCTGCTTGTATGGTACCAGGTAACCCTAATCTATATTACCTTTACTTTAGAGAACTCCTAGAAAGATGTCTCAGTGTGGGACTACAAGCATGATGTAAATCTCCTGCAACCATATAGACCATTCCAGATCCCCTTCAGGTCTCCTACATTCATATGTGCCACATTGACTCCAGCAGGAGCCACTGTGGGGCCAGGGGTAAGGAAGCAACAATATTAGCACCTGTTTTATAGCCTTCCAACTCTATGGTAACTTTTGCTGTTTTCGATTATTTGTGAATTCTGTGAGCTTTTTTTTTAAATTAATAAATCACTTTTTCATGTAGAATGTAGATGTTTTTTAATATAGTAGTTTCTTTTGCCACATAATCTTGTGGTTTTGGTCATAGATCTATATATCTTAATTTTTCCATGTTTTGGCTAATGAATGAAATCACTTACTAAGATTATTTTATTTGCCTTTGCCTAGTAGCTAGATAGGTAAACCCCCAAGTCATTGAGGAGTTTTGGTTTTTTGGTTTTGGTTTTTTGTTTTAGTTGGTTAAATGTGTGAATTAAAACTCTCCGGGGAACCTTGGTCTTAAATTTCAGAACCTATGTTTCATATTACAGTGAAATTGTGAGCAGCCAGAATTTTCAGAGGATGTCCTGGTCAGTGTAGTTGGATTTTCACAATATCTTAAGTATTACCAGGAAATTTTTTTTGTTTTCACCCTTTGTTTAAAATTCTTCAAGTAGAAGATAACCTTAGTTAATTTTTTAAATGTGTTAAGACTCTTTCAGTGAGTCAGGTCGTTCTGATTGCCCCAGAGTATGCTAGGGCATTGTTAGGCCTTAGATACTGGGATGAGTCTCTGCCAACGCCAGAACCTACACAGGGATTTTCTCTTTTGATTGAATCCTTGATGGGAGCTTTTTTTTACTTCTTGTCTTTGCTCTTAAAGAGGCAATACGGAAAATACTGATGTTCCAGGTTATTGATTTCTGGTTAATTGAACTTTTAGTTTATTATTAAAGATTCTTCTTAATTTGTATGTTTCAAAATAGCACATATTTATTCCTGATTATAAAAATTTTACATATTTATTGTACTTTTTAAAATACAAAGGACAAAAAAATTAAAGATGGCACTGTTTGCACTTTGAAACTTTGCCTCTTTTCACACACATGTGCATGCAGTTCTTCAGCCTTCCGCCACCTTTTTTACAAACTTGGATTCATATTGTACATTCTATTTTGTAACCTTTTTCCACCTAACAGCCTGATCCTTTTTTTCGTCTTGTGTGTTCTCCTACAACCTATCTCTTAACAGCTACATAGTGTTCACACATGTAAATATTATTTAATGTGCATAAGTAAAACCATGTTGCAAGACATTTCAGTTGTCTGGTTTTCCACTGTTTTATGCATCTATAACACTGTGACGAGTATCCTTTATGTAAATCTTAGGTCAGATTCCTGGAAATGGACCTCTGGAGTCAAAGTGTATACAGCCGTCCCTCAGAATATATGCAGGCTTGGTTCCAGGACCCGCTGCTAATACCCAGATCTACGGATGCCCGAGTCCCATAGTTGTTTCCGCATGGAGGGTCACCTGTGCATGTTTTTAACTGTCACTACCTTTTGGTTTCCATTGCTCTCTAAACAAATAATATTTATTTATGTTTTCACCTGCCATGTTTAAGGGTTCCTATTTTTCTGAACTCTCAGCTACCCTTTGTCATAGTTTTCAATATTACGACTTTTTAATTAGAATGTCTGAAATTATACATGAGGAAGTTATCTTGAAGCTTTTAAGCCTTATCCATTTAGCCAACCAAGCATAACAGGTTCAAGAACTTAAAAGAAAAAAAAAACTTTTTGACTAATTAGAAAATAAATACAGGTTCATTGTAGATAAATTTAGGCAATACCAAAAGCATAAAGTAGAAAAGGAGTATCATTAAGAATCTTTTTAACACAGACAAGGTCTTATGTGCAATTTTATGTCCCACTTTTTCTACTTAATTTTTATCATGTATTTTTTCTATTACAGTAGAATCTTTCTCATAAATCACATTTAATGGCTGCATAAAATACAGCCATTGTATGGCTGTATCCTGATTTACCCAGCCATTCCTCCTAGGTTGTCTCTAAATTCTTGCTGTTCTGTATAACCCTGTGATGGATACCATGCGCATAAAACTTTGTTTGCATTTTTATTATTCCTTGGGACAGGTTCTGTGAAGTAAAATTCATGTGTCATGGCAGGAATGAACATTTTCGGAGCTCTCAATGCATGTAGCCAAATAACTGTGCGGAAAAGCTGCGCCAGTTACCCTTGTATCAGCAGTGTCCGGGCCTGCCCGTCACGGCAGCCTCACCAGCACTGAGCATCCATATTGTTTTGAATCTTTGCTAATTTAACAGGTGAAGATGGCCTCGGGTGTTTTAACCAAGAGCTTTTTCTTAAACAAGTAGGAAATCATGAGAAAGAGGACTATGGATTGATTAAGTAGCATTCTGTCATTGTTTTATTAGTACTACTATTACGAATGTGACCAAGTTGGTTTTTTTTTTTACTGAAGTCTCCTATTGGAGTCAGCCTACTTCCAAAAATACATATGTTTAGTATGTTACTTTTTTCTTAAGCCATTGGTAATTTTTAAAATTTCTGTCATTTTGAAAAGTCAGTGCCAGGAGACCATACATGCCATACTGCAGTTTGACCAAATATTACTAGCTTAAACTGTCCTGGCTTGAGACTTCCACACCCCCTCATGTTCCTGGTTTCCCAGTCAGTCTGTGATAAGAATAAACATCATCTACTATATTTCAGTTTAAAAAACATATATATATATATGTATACACACACACAAAGAATAAACATCATCTGTAATTAGTTGGCCAAGTCGTTTTAAATCTCTATTCCTCAGTTTCATAGCTTGCTCTTCCCTTCCTTGTTGAGGTATCATAGGAATAAAAGGGCCACTTGAAGTATTTTGCTCTTCTTAAACGGTAGGCAAGAATGTAGAGTAGATAAAATGTGTTTTGGTTTCTTAGTGTCTTTGGATACTTCCAAGTAACCTAAACAGAAAATTGTATTTTGAGCTTCTCAGAAGAAAGGTGCTCCAAGCATCTGAGAGAATACTGTTGGGGCTGGCATTTATAAATTTGTAAGCCAACACTGAAAATTTTTTTTAATTTTAGAAAATGTTAACAGCATGCATTTGTATGATTTATTCTTCAACTAAGTATATCAAAGCACTTTACAAACAAGTGTTATCTCTAGTTTGTACTGATGGGGAAACTGAGGCACAGGGGATTAAATGACTGGGCCAAGGTTACAGAATGAGTTATTCACAACTCTGGAAGTTGAAGATCTTCCTTATCCAGACACCAGATACAGCATGGGCAGCATCGGTCAGAACTCCTCCATGCTGTTTCCTCCCAGATGATTCAGTCCTGTACTTTGGGGCCTTGCTGCCAACGGTGAGAAGGTAGTTCAGGTTCCACGGTGTGTTCAGTCGTTGGTCTCCTTGCAGAGGCTTCCGGCAAGCTGACAAGTTACTGCCAAAAGTGAGGCAGGTGGTATTTTTTTATGACGTTGGCCCTAGACAGAAATTGCTAGTGAGTCCCTTCCTCGGGCTACTCTCTGAGGAGCTGAAAGGTGGTATCGTCTTTGTAATGACTGAACGGGGCAGGATTTGTGCGAGTAAACCATCTTTGTCCTGTTATCGTTGGTAGGCCTGTCTGGTCTTGGAGTATCCTGAAGGTGAGGGATCGGATTGTGCTCTGGATTTGCACACTCGTATTTTGAGGAAATGCCCACCGTGACCTTTCCTGTGTGTTGAGATGAAAGTCTAGAGGTCCCGGGACTGCACATGATACCTGAAGAAACACTTAAAGGACGCTTGCTATCCCTCTGCAGGCCCCCCACCATGTCCTGTGCCTGGATGCCAGATGGGGGCCTTCATGAACAGAGACCAAGACCTAGAGAGAGGGGAAAACTGGAGGATGGCGGTCTGAATTCAGCCTTCACCAGGGAAAGGGGCGAGCAGGAGGCTTGGGCAAGGGGGTCAGGAACCACAGACCAGAAGCACTGACTTTGAGAAAAGTTATTTCATGTGGATGAAATGAAGCTATTGATCCATTAATGTTTAAAGAATTGGAAAAATTCGTTAAAATATTAAGTGAATTAAATTACTGATTTCAGGGGAAGGGCATCCCCAAGAAATAGCATGGGGAGTGACATCATTAACCAAAAAGAAAAAGGAGAAAGAAACTTGCTGCAGCCCAGGGACTGTGGGGTGGTTATGAGGGACATGGAAACAGCCAAGATGGTCCCAGAGGCATAACCTCTAAGAGGCTTTAACACCTGACACCCCACTCGTAGTGTCGTTTTAGAGGTAAGTACAAACTGGCTTTGTTTGTAGCTTTGGTGTGGAATCAGGTAGTGTTGTCTGCTGAGTGTACACATTTATTTCATTAACTACAAGTAACAGTGGTTCTGTCTTATGTTCCAAGAGTTTTATTTTAAATTAGTAATACGACTTTCGTCTCTTGAGTTTTTTTTTTAATTGTTTTTAATTTGTGATTGAGTCTTCATGAACTTTAGTGTGTCATCAGGGAATAGCTGACCCCTTTTCTTGTGAGACCTTTTAATTTCATTTACCCGTAGTGTTGATAAGTGTCAGATAATTGAAATGGTTGCATGTGTGCTTGTGTTTGCCCTCCTTTAAGGAAAACAGCCCTGTTGACGTTAAAATGTCCCAATAATGTATTTCATTATGGGGTTGTGATAGTTTGATCCACAAACAGTTTGCAGGTGTGTTGCTTTCTGGGGTTAGTCCCATTTTATAAGGTAGAAATATCATAGCAGCCTCATGGAGGTGAAGTAACTTAGTTCATTTTTGAAGCCGTTTTGAGTAGTTGGAACAAAATGGCAGCTAGACCCATGGAACAGTTACAGAGTAAGACTAGGTTTGAATTTGCTACAGGTTCCTCTCTCCCTCCTGCTTTCTGGAGGAATTTTGTATTATCACTAGTTTTTTATGATTATTTCTGCTCCCTTTTCCTCACTCCAGTATGTGAATATTCCTTCAGAGACGGGTTGATACTGTTTTAATGATTGTTCTCTCTCTATTTTCCTAGACTGGTGTTAAAATTTTGATAATTGACATGTAGGTTTGGTTCCACTAGCAGCTTAAAGGATAAATGTTCACAACTTACTAGTATTAGTACACATCAGATGCAGTGTGTCTTGCCACTTAGTACTTCTTATCAGATGCTAATGTTCATGTGGGCATCTGTCTTCCACAGCACACAGTTTGATGCCACTGGTTTTCTGTGCTGGAGCTTGTGTCTCTCAAATTGTTTGCTCTGTGGACCACTTCTTTCTGCTGGTGTGGAGACAGTAGAACATGGTGATGAAGTGTTGATTTCAGTTAGGACCTAGGATTGAAGAGTCCCAGGTGTTGGGTAGCCTTGGCAAGTTAATTAACTGCTCTTAGCCCTAGTTTCTCCATCTGTGAGATTACCAGTAAACCCCAGAGTTGTGAACATTACTACAAAGGAGTTTGAAAAAGGAAAGGGTCCTGGGGGGCAGTACTTTGCTGGTTGCTGCTATAATCCTTATACAGTTGAAAGTCTGTAAACCTTACAGTATTCTTTGATTTCCGGTCCATTTTTTTCCCCACACCATTCATGCCTATATTTTTTGGTCTCAGTCACCATTCCTTACAAAACTAATTAAATGCATTCTTAAATACGTGATACTGTCAATATCCATTCACATCCACCACCTCTAGGTCCAAATTTCCATCATCTCTATGCTGGCCTAATTTTTGCTGAGCCTTAAAAGCAAAGACAGATTCCAGGGGTTGATATGGGGCCTCCAGAATGGGGATTGCACAGAATAATCTTATTTTTCCTCTATTCTTCTAGTCTGTTATGTTCTGAACCCACACATGTTTTCGGAAGGACCAGATGGCTGACACTGGCTAATGGGAACCAAAAGACGAGTGAAAGTAACCTGGTTGTCACATACCCCAAGCTTACAGGTGCTTCACCTGCCCCAAGATCAATTTCTTTTTTCCTCTGGCGACTACCCCACTGTATCAAAAAATGTTAATACAACCTGGCTTATCTGAGGTTAGATTATCAAGTCAAGCAGCAGCATCTCTTGAAGGAAAGGATTGTGCTCAGAACTGAGAGAGAAGCACCCACCTTTACAAAGACAGTGTGACCTTGCGGTTAATAGCTTGGGGTTTGGAGTCAGATGGACCTGGGTTCCGATCCAGCTATACCACTTAGGAGCTCCTTGACTGTGAGCAAATTGTTTAGCCTCTCCCAGCCTCATTTTCCTCATTTGTAAAATGGGAGTAATAGTAGTAGTAGCAGGGATGAATGAAATAAATCAATTATTACTGTGTGCCAGGCGCTAAGCTAAATATTAGCCTTTGTTAATATTAAAGAGCTTGTAATCTAATGAGAGGATAAGCACAAAGGAAAAAGAACAAGGCTTGAAAGGCCCCCAAAACATTGTCATGTGAAATATAAAACTGATTAGAAGTGCCAACGCTAAAGACAGTGCTAAAATCCTTGGAGTTAAGCAACTTTCTGAGACTTCATGAAAGAGAATTCTTAAGTATATGGAAGACAATTGCTGTGATTCACCCCATGTAATCGAGGCATTCCAGCTTTAGAGAATAGTGTCAACACAAGTCTTAGGAGTCAGTGTAGACCTCTGAGCAAGAGAATGGTCTAGCAACTGACTTTCCCTGCTGCATGTAAAGAGGCAAGTTGACTAAGTTAAAATAGCCATAGCCTAGAACAAAGTAAGGTGAGGGCCCGGCGCAAACTGTAGAGCTGGGCAGTACACTGAGCGGGCAACCAGAGAGGAAGAGTCAGAGGTGACTGCAGGGTTGTTAGGGGTGAATCAGATGGTCAGGGGACCCAAAAGAGAGGAATCATGAGGTAGGTTTTCTTCTTTGAAGGTGGGGAAAGATCAAGTGCAGACTGAGCTGTGGCCAACGTTTGCAGACCAGGAATCCACACTAGCTCTAATCAGAGAGCTCTTGGTGTGCGGGAACTGCCAGTTTGCCGACGTGAAAAGAGCCCCAGACTGGGTACTGGTGAGCCCCGAAGTCGCACCCCAGCTCTGCCACTCAGTGAGCACGGGTAAGTCATCCACCTTCCACGGGTGGCCTTGATGGCCCTCCCTCCTTGAGGCTAAAGAGAGGGAGGCTGGAATGCCCAGAGCAGCCTCCTTCCTGTCTCAGGATAGAAGGGATCTCAGGAACCTACTTCCTGTGGTAGGAGCTCCTAGTTGGGGGTTATAAACAATCCTCTGTTGCTGAGATAGTCAAAAAGCAGCCACAGTCGTGACCCGGAGCAGTGAATCTGACGTCGGTTAATTCTCCTTTGAGGGCCTGACCACTGCTTCCCTGGAATGTTACAGACACTTGGAATCCCGGGCAGTTACACTGTTGTCACTCACAAGCTTGTCTCTGAGTTGGCCTCACCTGAGCACTAGAGAGTTGGTTGCAGAAGTATCTTTCTGCAGTTTTCCAAGCACTTTATGTGGACAGCAAGAATTTCTGTTTTTTATTACTATCCTGTCGGTATGCCCTAACTTTTTTTTTTTACCTCATAACACAAGCCGGCTGAAACATAGGACCAACACCGAGTGCTTTGAAAGAGGGCTGTTTGTTTCCTGATCACTGAAAACCATTTCTTTCAGGGTAGATTTTTAGGACTCTGCCCTTAAAGTACAGTGCTGTTGACCCTAGTTTCAGGGTTCAAGCCACCCCATGGGTTAACTTCAACAGACGAAAATTTTTCCTTGGCTACAGCAACATCCCTAATCCTGACCAGCCATGGAGAGGTTCGGTTCTTGCAAGGAAAATGAGTGAATGTGGGAATGGCTCACCACATTGGGAAAACAAAACTCATCCTGCTGATGGTTGGCTGAGGACTGTCGTGTCCACATACAAAGAAAAGCATGTGGCACAGTTTTAGGACAAAGGTGAGCAGAGATCCACTGTGGAAAGGGGCAAATTGTTCTTATAGAGAGACCCTCCAAGGCGTGCCCCTCGGTAAGCAGTACGGGCGGGTGACAGCAGGCACACGCATGGAGGCTTGCTTTCCCTGGCTCCTCGTCCCCACTCCCCACCAGTCAGCTGGTGTTGCACACCCCGTAGTCACGCCTGTCCAGTTAGCCACTGATACCCTTTCTCAGACAGACTTTTTTCCAGTCTCCTTGTTCAGTGAAGATGTTTGGAAGACAGAGAGAGGTTGACCCTAAGCCATTCAGAGAAGGGTGATACTGACCCCCCATCCTCTTCAGGAGAACATAGAGTGGTTTGGGGGACCGTTGGTATAGGTTATTAGGATCAGGGGAAGCCTGTTCAGCAACAGCACAAGCTCAGATGATGATTCTTCTTGGGTGAAAAAGTGTGATTAACATTTCTGAAATCGAACTCTTAGAGCACTTTAGTTTTAAAAACATGTCATTCCAGTTCTAGCATTTCAGAGTTCTGACTGAGAGCCTGAGCAGCACCCCAGCTGCTGAACGAGGAAGACCAGAGCATTGGGAGTGGTGTAAGAATGGACTAAAGTTTAGAACAGCCCCTCATAACTCAATGTGGCTTTTGTTTGTGGCATCCAGAGACCTGTCTGTACTTGGTAAGAATCATGGTGCCCATCTGTCTTGGAGAGAAAATGACAGGAATTCCCCTTTCATCATTTTTTGACTGCATTTGTCAGGATTAAATGTGATCCAGAGGAAGAGTTTGAGAAAAGGCAGTAGCAGAGAAACATGGAAGAGAGGAGTTTTTCTTTTAATTGAAAAAGTTTACATGTAATAGGCCATGCCTTTTGTTCTCTCACACAGGCGTAGAGAGGGAGGCGGAAGGACGGGACATCAGGGAGTCAAGCCAGAGGAGGCATATTGGTGGGGTTTTGGTTGGGTTTTGTCAGTCTCTGCCTTAGGGATCTTTTTAATCTGTCATAGATTCATTCTCCTAAATTCCTTCATCTTCTTCATTCTTATACTAGAATTACCGAAAGATGGTTGTTTTTAATGGAGCAGAAGAGGAAGAGTGTCTGCAGCGAGTACTGAGAAATTTATCCTGCTGGGTTGTGTTTGTGAGGCTCACACCAGAAATATGTTTACATAAATACACACATGCCAACACACAGAGTGTGTACATGCATGTGTGTGTTTATATCCTTCCTTTGACAAAGGATTCAAAAGGAGAGTACTTTTGGGGAGAGATTGGTTTCATGTTTTTTTAGCTAGAAACCACAAAGGGATATTATGATTAATTTGGAAAGATTCTCTGATGTTACCAGGGGGAGCTTCACTTTCTTGAAGGCACTAAAATTTAATTCAGAGATAGTTAAACTATTTAA
The DNA here is from genome assembly GCF_048773025.1 of Camelus bactrianus. NCBI lineage: Eukaryota > Metazoa > Chordata > Mammalia > Artiodactyla > Camelidae > Camelus > Camelus bactrianus. The sequence goes on from NC_133551.1 coordinate 59,369,271, forward strand.
ATAAAACTGAAATTGGGACTCATACATTAGTTTTTAAAGACATTTTAGATGATAAAAATTACATTTATCCCTGTCCATCTGTTAGTGTTGTATACCTCTGGTGCTACCATATTGGTTTAAATTAGCCCATCATTAAGCCAGAGGAGGACTAATTTTAACATTTATCTATCATACTTTGATGTTAGGAGAAACCTCAAAGATATGTAGTATAACTCCCTCAATACACAGATAAACTTGCACCCAGAAAAATAAAATTACTTAAGTGGGCTTTTCAGAGTTGGTTTATAGCATAACCAGGACTAGAATCCATGCCAGTTCCTGCTGCTCCAGTCATAATAGTTTATAAAGTTTGAGTTCTGGAGTCATGTCACAGGCTTTGAATGTCAGCTTTGCTCTTTTATTATGCATGTTATTTAACACTATATGCCTCAGTTTCCTCCTCTGTAAACAGGATTAATAGTACTTGGCTCTTGGGTATTGTGATTATTAAACAAGATAAGATTTCTTTGTATATAGATTACTTAGTAAATATTAAGTAACATTTTATTATTGTTATCTAGTCTTCCTGCCTTATTTGGAGAACCCATTTACTCTGCTTATATTTACTGAGTAAGGTGAAGTCATTCCTTCAGTAAAGCGGATCTAAGTAAACAGTGATGTGGTAGAAGCAGCCACACACTGATCTGGTCTTTACCTTGCTCTTAGAACAGGAGTCCCTACCAGGTATGGTTGTGCAGGAGCATACTTGGTTTGATCTTCCAGACCCACCCAGCATGTCAGTGGCAGAGAGAAGTAAGTCAGGTTCCTGATTTAATCCTTGGACTGGACTTTGACATTAAAATGTTCCAAATAGATTTTGTTGCTTTGCACAGAATAGCCACCAAGATTTTTCTGTGAAATAAATTAGCCGTAAGTCACCTATTTTAATAAGTGACTAGGATATCCCCAAAATGTGGCTACTAAGTAACCTGCTTTTTGAAACTTTTTAGAAGTGAAGTAAATACTAGAAAAAGGGTCATTTTCTCCTGATAACACAGATCCGTCCCTACAACTCAGAGAATTTTATTGGCAAGGTGTGCCTTGCTTCACTTCAGCCTCAGCTGCAAAGGAAGAGTGGTCTGTGTGAGCTCTTTTTTTTTTTTGAAAGATAATTGTGCCTCCACTTAACAGATTGTCATTACTTTCCTTTAGATGTCAGAATGAGCTCAGCACATAAGCTTGGAAAGAGAAAGAGCATGCCCGGGGTGACCCCTGAGTCTGGGAGGATGCATTACTGTGTAGTTTTGACATAAGCATCACTTGTTAACATAAGTTTGGCTTTCTATTTCAGATGAATTGCAGGGCTTAGGGTCTTCCATTCTCTGACTCCCAAGTAGTTGTAAACCCTAATTATTTTGAAGAAAACAGGGTATTTTGTGATTTCTTTGTTTAATCCTCAGGAGTCAGTGTTGTCCTTCTGACATCGCATCAGATGAGTTAGTGGCACTGAATAGTTGCCAGTATGTAACTCTTAGAGAGGGCTGGAGGCCATTTCATCATGCCCTTGTTGAATGTTTTCTCTCACCCCTCTATAGTTGGCATCTGGGCAAGTGGGCAAAGCAGACCTATGACCAGTCTTGACAACTAAATGAAGGAGGATACTTTAGTGATCATAAAGCACTTTTTAATGTAGGACGTTACTGATGTGGAGAGGCTTTGCTTTGCTTTGTCACCTATGGCAGTCATGGTCAAATCATTTCTTATTACCTGCTCAGCAATTCCAGCCTATGGAAGCATGAAATCAAGTGTTAGAGACTTCATAGGCTATCAGTTGAGCCAGGTATCTTCTGAGTTGTGTTACCACAGAAGATTTCCCATTAAATACTGAGCATGTCTGTTACTTTTTTTAAATGGAGGTGCTATTCAGTTGCATGCCATTGTAGACATTCAGCATAAAGAACCCTCTGAAGTTTTTAGCTATACTGAGACTCTGATTTGAAAGGAACTCTTTAAATCTTTAGTAAAGGAAGAATTCTTCAGTTCTGAGTTCTCTCACTCACTTAACATGTTGCTGAGTACAGCATTATATGCTAAAGAAACTGGAATTATTTTGGCCAGGCCAGTTGAACTTCTGGCAAGACCTCTAACACGTTTTTAGTTTCAGTATGTTTAAACATGGAGGGTTAGTAGGCAGTGTTTGTCTATGTACATAGCTCTGTTAGAGTTTAAAGATGTTGCTTGTAACTTTTATGATTAAGATGGTTTTGGTTTTTAAGTATAGGCAATGGTCACAAAGCTAGACATTTCATAGCACATTAAACCAAACTAAAGTTTATTGATAACATAGTTGATAGGACGTTTGTTTAACCTTGCTTATAAATACCTTAAAATTTTGCATTTTAATTTTGTAAGTTGTACTCTTCAACAAGTGTTAATAGGGTTGGGGTGGGGGGTTGTTTTCTTTCAGATACGTGTTAAACCAGCAAACCTCTTTGCTGGGAACTTCCTAGCAATACTATGTAAAGAAGTTTGCAGTTATATATAGGTTATAGAGGATTCCAGCCCACCTAAAACCTCATGGAAATGAATTCGGAACATCATGAGGAGGAGAATAGCTCCAGATTTTTTTCACTGATAATTTTTAGGATAGTTAATTCACTTGTGCTTATGTGTTTAGGTAGAAGAACAGGAACTTTAAAAAAAATTTTTTTTCTTTCACTGAGGAGAGTTAAGTTACTATTTTTTTTTAACCTGCTGTGTTATTCCAACATAATTTAACAGTTAAGACACAGTACCTGAATGTAGGTCTGATTGTTCTCCAAGATACTTTGGGGCTAAAGCTGTGTGATTTGAAAGAGCACATATTCAATCTTGTAGAATTATATCTTTTAATGCCTTATTCCAAGCATTGCTGTGGGGGTCTTTGCAGTTGCCACCAGCTACTTGGGGTAACAGAAGAAATGGTCTCTGTGTAGCCAGCCTCCTACTAGACAGACAGGAGTGTACCTTGAGAAGTCTCCCTGTCCTCTCGCAGTGCCTGTGGGCACAAAGCAGGGTGGTTTCAGCTAAAGAGAAGAGAAAGCTGATCTGTAGTTTGCACAACCCGCCTAACCTTTGCTAAGCATGACCCTCACTGCTTTCTCTTTAATGTTAGTGAAGCTGAATGTCAGATTGGTGCCAACCAGGGTTTTGTTTGCTCTCTTCTAGATACGGGTTTGTGGAGTTTGATGATCTGCGGGATGCAGATGATGCAGTTTATGAACTGAATGGCAAAGACCTTTGTGGTGAGCGAGTAATTGTTGAGCATGCCCGCGGCCCACGACGAGATGGCAGTTACGGTTCTGGACGCAGTAAGCATTTAAAGGGCATTTGTATCGATGACATGCTTTTGTTATTAAATGTTAACTCTTTAAGTAATTTATTAATTAATGTTACATTGAAATGTATTGATATTTAAGCCATTTGTTTTATAAATTATGTATCTTTGAATGTAAAATTGCAAATAAACATCTTTAATAATGTTTAATTTTAATTAAATTAATGACAGATTTCTTGTTTTAATACTTTTATAAATATGTTTAATGATGTGTGTTTGTGTTGTTGTTTTTTTTTCTCTGTAATGCAATTGTTTAACATAGATTTAACAAAGACCTCAATGTTTTAATTAAAAGAATCCTTTGAGGCTAAGATGACTGCCTGTTCCATTTGCTGACCTTGGGTTACCTTTCCATGCGTGGCTCTTTGAACCATTGTGGCCCTTGGCTGACCAAAAACAGGAAGCCATGTGACGACCGCAACCTTTCCCCATTAGACCTGGGTGGTGAGGACCCCAAGGGTTAGACACAGATGAGATTAAACTGAAATAGGTGCCTGAAAATCTTTTTTTCATATAAAATATTCACAAAAACTTTAATCACTGTGAGTAACACCAGTAACTGATTTAGTAATTTGGATACTTATTTCTAAATTGTTAAATTGTTAATAGTTTTTAATTTATGCATGTTAATTTTAAATATAAATATTAATGAATATATATACTTACAACTTTGTAAATTAAATTATAAATTTTCATGTTTAGCTGATTGCTTTTTTAAAAATCTAGATTAGAATTAAGGGTGGGGATAGAGTTAAAATATATGTATGCTATTTGGGGTGGGGGGTAAGTGGTATTATGTTAAGGGGCATATGTGCTGTATCATTTTTTCCTTTTCCTCCGCTGAAGTAATCTCATCTATTTGAACCTTCCAAAGGTGGATATGGTTATAGAAGAAGTGGCCGAGATAAATATGGCCCTCCTACCCGCACAGAATACAGACTTATTGTGGAAAATTTGTCAAGTCGGTGCAGCTGGCAAGACCTAAAGGTTTGGGCTCTATTAACCTTCTGGGATACGGTTGGGCAGGAGTTAAGGTTGGGAAAGAGGTCATTTTGTGCAGGCCAGGCACACACAGAGAGCCTTCCCAAAGCATTTGGAAATTCTCCAATTAGAAGTTCCATAAAAACAAAAGACATCAGAATCCCACTGCTACTGTACGTTATGGGACCAGCGCTCTACGGCTGTAAGGACAGCCTGTGTTATATGAAATGCTCCTCTATAGAGAATGTTACAGAGATCACCAGTTGTAGTTTCTGTAACTAGCAGTGTTTCCTGCAATATTAGTTATAATATGCATGTTTGTGTCAGCTTCCAGTGTAGATCCTCATTGGTGAAAATGGCTGCCTGACCCATGTTCTTTTGTAAGGTTTGTTTTTCATTGAATATTTGTCCCGAAAGAGTTTTAATGTCAAAAATTAAGGTCCAGTGCTATACTGACCATCCCGTGTACTGATTACAGTTTGATTTTTGAGAACAGTGTTGGTTTTTTATCTCAATAGGGGAAACAAACCTTATTGAGTAGTGTCTTAACCTGGATGGTCTTAGGAGGACAGGTATAAAAGATACTCAGTTTCCCATCTCACATCTCATTTTCAGTCCATTGTTAACACGTCATCTCTAGCAAAATGAGTGAATGTATTTAGGTTCAGCAAAAAGTATTTAGGAATCCTTAACATTCGGATAATCTTAACTTATGAAAGCACTTTTACATCCTTTTTTTTTTTTCAATGTGCTCCAGTCTTTAGATAACAAAGATGTGATCCAGAAAAGGTTAATTGATACAGAAGGTCTTAGAAGAAGAACTGGGACTAAAACATACGCTGGTATTCTTTCTAGTACACCGCGTTGGCTGTCAGTATTACAGCAGGCCCTGGTGAGCGTCTGCCAGCAAGACTGCTCACTGAGGAATGACTCCAGGATTCTGAGAGAGAAGGATTGAACATTTTGGGTAGAAACTGGAACAGCTTTCAGATTTGGAGTTAAACTAAAGCTTAGCCAACATCCTCAGTTGGTTTTCTACTTCTGTACCTTTGGCAGCTTCACTCTCAGGGAAGCAGAGCAGTAGAGCCAATTTCCGAGGAAGTCAGGGCAGCCTTAGAGCAGGACTCAAGCCCGCCTGCCTGCATTGAATCCCAGCTCTGCCACTTACCACTGTTTTTACCTTAGCAAGTTACTTTCCTCCTGTGCCTCATATTCCTCAACTATAAAATGGGATTAATACTCATTTCTACTCAAGGTTATTGTGAGGATTGAATGCATTTTTACAAAAAGCGGCACAATAAATGCCAGCTGTTTAATCAAGGAAATGCAAAAATAAATTTAAGGGGTGTTGTTAGTTTCTAAAATGTGTAAAATAATAATGCCCAATGGTGACGTTGGGATGAAATTTATACAGTAGTATATATACCTCAGGTGGCATTGAGAATTGGTGATTTCACCCACAGTGGGTATTTTTAAGAACTTAGGTTCTGAAATCTGGCTGCTTATGTTCAGACCCTGGCTCCTTCCCTTACTACCTGAATGACCTTGAGCAGTTTGCTTAATATTACTTGTATTTTACTTTTCTGTAAGATAGGGGTAATGATTGTATCTACTTCATGTGGCTGTAAAGAAGACTAAATTAATTCCTGCCTATAAGATGAACATTCTGTATGTTAGTTGCTACTAGTTTGGAAGTGTGGCAGTGCACAACAGAAGTAGTGACAGTCTTCAAGCCCTTTCACCAGAGTTACTATATATCTCAGCTTGCCCAGGCTTGGCATAACTTAATAGCATCTTCATTTACTCTCAGCTGTATCCCAATTTGGATGGTAAATTATATGGGCCCCCTGCCTTTTGCCCAGAACCCCCACTCCTGTCAATAATTCAGATGAATTTTTGTACAAAGACTTTCAAAGTCCTAATAATTGGAGAATCCTCAGAAAAAGTATTGGGCACACTAATTATGAAGATTGTAATGTATGTTAAGACATGTAAACATTTTATGATACAGTGAGCAAAGAAATAGTATCAAATAGCATATAATCAGTGTTTGCAACTTTATAAAATATGGAGAGGAAAGCAGTAACAAAAATGAACTATTGAATATTTAATTATATTAATATATTACATGTTCCTAAGTTTTAAATTTATCCAAATTTCATATTCTTTTTAAACACTGATCATATCTCCTCTTACTTACTTACCACTTCAGTATTTATCTTGCATGTTGTATTTCTCACTGGATTGTGTTAGGTCCTCAAAGAGAATGAGGACAGAGACTTAAGAGATGGGTGGTCATTCTACTTTGAAGCCAGAGCTGGATGGTATTGTTCTGTTGTCTTTTAGTCTTTCATAATCCGTCTGTGAATTTTTTATGTTTTACCTTAGATATTTATCAGTAGCTGTACATGCTTTCAGTAAGAATTTGTAATGAAATGTAGAAGACTGGACTTAAAATGTGTAGTGTTTTGAGCTTCTAAGAACTTAACCACTGTAAAATTTTGGAAATGACAGTTAACTAAAAAAATTTATATTCACACAAAACTGTTTAAAGGAACAATTAAATATTATTATCCTTATCACCCACCTAATACCCCTAATGCTTTAACAAACCTTGGTGGATGGTTGGTGTGTGGCTGGAAGTATTTAAGAGTAAACTTCATTCTGAGGAAAGCCAGCATTTCTTCCTAAAAGAAAGGAGAAACTTTCATTATGATGACTGTGTTAGATATTTTTGCAAAATATTTCTTAACCTATTCGGGTTTTTTTCTCCTTTAGGATTATATGCGTCAGGCAGGAGAAGTGACCTATGCAGATGCTCACAAGGGACGCAAAAATGAAGGGGTGATTGAATTTGTGTCTTACTCTGATATGAAAAGAGCTCTGGAAAAGTTAGATGGAACTGAAGTCAATGGCAGAAAGATCAGATTAGTTGAAGACAAGCCCGGTTCCAGACGTCGCCGGTCCTACTCCAGGAGCCGGAGTCACTCAAGGTACCGTTGATGTCTTTAAGTGTGCGGTTGGTGTCAGTTCATTAATGAGCACGTGGATAATCCACATTCGTTCTCCTGTTGAATTCTCAGTACCATGGTTCTGTCTGGCTCTGACTCGGAACTTCGAACTGAGTGTTTATTTGTAAAACTCTAGAACTCTTATGCCATAAGTACAAATAGAGGTAAAGTCCTTTCTTTGAGGCAGGTATCAATGATCTTCTTCCGCTTTTCTTCTTGGGTCCCCTGGACCATACCCTTACTGGGGCAGACATGACCTCTGCCCCTTGGTGACTCTTCAGATACTCCAGCTACTCAGGAGTGGAGACTTTGCCTCACTCAGCAGCTGCTCTGCAGGTGGGCCAGACATTTGTGGACAAGACAGATATGGTCCGTGCCCTCTTGAAACTCAGCACAGTGGACAAGATAGGCATTGAGCAAATAATCCCCACTGTGATGAGTACATCAGAGGAAAAGCACACAGCACAGCTCCCCTGGAGAGCTGGCAGAGGCTTCTCTTAGGACACGACATAGAAGCTGCGCCCGAAAGGATGAGTTGGGGATGGTGGGCAGAGGGGATAGTGCCTTTCTAGCAGAGAGAATAGTGTCTTTTGAAGGCCCGGTGGGGGCAGAGGAGAGCAGCTCGATGAGGTGGAGAAGGGCCAGGTCCTGCTGAGCCACAGGCCAGGTTAAGGTTTAAGAGCAGCAGGAAGTCATTTGTCTGGCCTTTTCAGGTTTTAATGTTTTGTTTTAACTTTTTATTATGGAAAATATTAAGTATATAAAACATTGGAGAAAATGGCTTAATGAACCTTGAAGCCCCTCATGTTTATCACCCATCCAGTTTCAGTATCTTTTATTCTGCCAGTCTCGTTTCATCATCCGCTCCTGCTGCATCGTTTAAAGGCAAGTCAGACATCCTGTCATTCTGCCTATAAATACTTCAGTGGGTGTCTCTAACCTTTTCAATAAGATCGTGAGGCCATATCACAGCAACACGTTTGTATTCAGCTTTCCCCAGTGGCCTCAAATACGTATTTGGTAGTTGGTTTGTTCATATTAGGATCCCAAGTAGGTCTGCACTTTGCAATTAGATGATGTGTCTCTTAATTCTCCTTTTAATCACTAGTATATCCTCCTTCACACTCTTCATTTTCCATACATTTAGTTGTTGAAGAAACGGTTTTGAAGATTTTTCTCAGAGTTGAGATTTTGCAGATTGTGCCCTTCTGGTGATATTTACCCCATCGCTTTATCCTGTCCCCCGTATTTCCTGTAAACTCGTAGTTAGATCTTGAGGGCATTTAGAGTAAAGCCAGTATTTTAGCAGGTGCTTTATGCTTCCTGTTGCATCTCTTGTGTGGTGTCCAGATGTCCCACTCTGAATGGTGATAACATGCATCTGTGTGTTCAGGAGTTGTCAGCCTGAGCCGACCATTACACAGTTCTCAGTTCTGCGTCAACATTCTGCCTAATAGGTTTAGAGCCATTCAGTAGTGGTGGTAAAATGATGGCTCTCTTATTTTCTCATTCTTTGTGCATCTAAAGGCTGTAATTCTATAAAGGATGATACCCTTCTTCTACCCTTTTATTACCCTAAAATATAATTTTTACAGTAAATGCAGAATAAAAGTTGATACCTTTACTTACCAATTTTCAGAATACTAAATGTGCCCTAGCAACCCCCCAAAGGAGGTGATGAGGCTTGGTTGCTTAGTACCATTTTGAATGAATTCTTGGACGTTTATATATTTAATGTTTTGTCTATTGCAGTCAGTTTTTTAGGCTCAAATTGTTCTGTCTTTGGTCATTGGGAGCCCTTCAGGTTGGCTTCTGTGTCTTTTGGTTTTGATTTGTGTGTGATGTGTTTTACTGTTTCCCCAAATTTTTTATTGCTATCGGTTTTGAACATAAATGTTGAAAGAATAGTTCATGAACACCCATATGCTCTCCTTCAGGCTTCAACAGTTGTTAGCATTTTGCCTGTCTATATATATATACTTATGGTCACACCCTGTACATTTATTTTGCCATAGCATTTGAAGGGAGTTTGTAGAAATTATGACTCTTCACCCCTGAATACTTCAGCATGTGTCTCCAAGAATGAGGATAACCACGCTTCCTTTTTCTAACCTAAGAACATTAACAGTGATTCTATAAAGTCATCTAATGTCCAGGCCATATTCAGATTTCCCCAGTTATTCGTGGATGTTCTTACAGCTCAGCTTTTTCCTGGCCAGGATCCATCCAGTCATGTATTGCAAGGGGTTGTTGGGTCTCTTCAGTCTGAAGCAGTCCCCCCTCCCCCGACCCACTGCTTGACATTTACTTTTCTTACCTGTTTTTTAAAATACTGTCCCACATTTCGAATTTATCTTTCTTCTTCATATTGTTGAACTTGTCTTTATCCCCTGAGCTTCTATACACTGAAAGTTAGCTCTAGAGAGGTGTGTTTGAGATATAAATTAAACATTTTGGACAAGAGTCCTTTTGTAGACAATAGTGCCCAGGAATCTTTGAAAGTCTCTGTCATGAGATGTACCATCTTTGCGTTTTCTGCCATACACCAGGAATTGCTCATTTTCCCCAATGAGCCCTGGTTGCTTTTGGTAGGAAGTGACAGAGTCCACAGTCTTGGCTTATTAAAGATTCTTTAAACTTGGAGTGTACAGTTGACGCTTGAACAGCAAGGGGGTTGGGGTGCTAGCCCTTCATGTCCACCGTTCCGCACCTGGGGGTTCAACGAACCACAGAGTGTGTATTTAGTGTTTATTGGGAAAAAAACCTGTATATAAGTGGACCCATGCAGTTCAAACCTCTGTTGTTTAAAAATACAGGTCAGCTGTATTTTTAAAACAGCTCTCTGGTCACAGTGGGTTGAACAGATAAGCGAAGGGCAAAACTGTATGCAGGAAGGCTGGTCAGGAGCTGCTGTGGTACCGGGGAGGGCGGGGGTGGCTTGTTCAGCAGCGGTGGGTGGACTGGAGACGATTACAGGAGAATCATCTACATACGGGATGAGGGAGAGGGGTGAGTCGAGGGTGGCGGCGGGTCCTGGTATGAGGAACTGGGGAAAACAGTGGCATCCATGGGAATAAAGCAGGAAACCAGCAGGAAGAACAGGTCTCAGGGAGAGGTGGGCTCAGGACTGGAGGCTTTTGGAGTTTCAGACTCGCCGGTGCGTCTCTGCAGGTGACTGGGTCTCTGGGCGCGGTGCGTGGAGAGTTCTCTTCCAGCTTTGTGCCTGGACGCAGACAGTGCCGTGCGTATTTTCTGATTGAAAAGATGACTTAACTGACCTTTCAGCCAGCCTTTTGTCAGCAAATATTTTTAAAAAACATTTTCTCTCTCAGGTCTCGCTCTCGAAGCAGACATTCTCGTAAGAGCAGAAGCCGAAGCGGCAGCAGCAAAAGCAGTCACTCTAAGAGTAGATCCCGATCCAGGTAGGCCCCCCGGCACTGGTGCGGGCCCCCCTGCCCGTTTCCCACTGGGGTGTTAGTGGCGTTCCCGCTCTCCCCTCAGCAGGTTTCCCCAGCCCTGGGCGGGAATCGCGGGCCGGGCAAGCTGGGCGTTCCGCGGTGCGGCGTGGCCCTGCGCACAGCTTCAGCCTTTTCGTCTCCTGAGTAGCCTCAAGTCTGACGTGACGTGCGGCCTCGCCGTGCCCGTGTCTCCTCAGGTCAGGCTCCCGCTCCCGCAGCAAGAGCCGCAGCCGCAGCCAGAGCCGCAGCCGCAGCAAGAAGGAGAAGAGCCGGAGCGCCAGCAAGGACAAGAGCCGCAGCCGCAGCCGCAGCGCCGACAAGCGCCGCAGCAAGAGCAAAGACCAGGCGGAGGAGAAGGTGCAGAACAGCGACGCCACCGGCAAGTCCAAGAGCCGCAGCCCCAGCAGGCACAAAAGCAAGAGTAAAAGTCGAAGCCGGAGTCAGGAGCGGGGCGTGGAGGAGAAGCGGGGCAGCGTGAGCAGGGGCCGCAGCCAGGAGAAGAGCCGCGGCCAAGAGGAGGGCCCGCGCAAGAGCCGCAGCCGCAGCCGCAGCCAGGGGGGCAGCCGCAGCCGCAGCCGCAGCCGGAGCAAGGACAAGAGGAAGGCGAGGAAGAGGAGCCGCGAGGAGAGCCGCAGCCGCAGCCGCAGCCGCAGCCGCAGCCGCAGCAAGAGCGAGAGGAGCAGGAAGCGGGGCGGCAAGCGGGACAGCAAGTCGGGCAGCAGCAAGAAGAAGAAGAAGGAAGACACCGACCGCTCCCAGTCCAGGTCGCGGTCCCGCTCGGGCTCGAAGGAGCGGGAACGAGCCAAGTCCGAGTCGGGCCAGCGGGAAGGCCGCGGGGAGAGTGAGGATGCCGGCGCCAACCAGGAGACCCGGTCCAGGTCCAGGTCCAATTCCAAATCAAAACCAAACCCTCCGTCAGAATCACGCTCCAGATCAAAGTCCGCATCAAAAACCCGATCTCGGTCCAAGTCTAGATCCAGGTCTGCGTCCAGATCGCCCTCCCGGTCTAGATCCAGGTCCCACTCAAGGTCCTAACTGGCTACGACCACAGCTGGAACTACCCGAGAAGTCTTTTGTACATGTTTGGTAGCCGTAGCACAAGTGATTGAAGTAGAACATATGTCACTGCTGTACATTTTTAACTCCCCTAATGGTGTGTCTACAATTGTTAAATCTAAGTGCTTCCTCTCCATAAAGCCTCCTGGCACCAGGCCTTCCTGCTCGACTGAAAACAATCTTCTCTTTGAAAACCCCCTTTACTCATGGCCCACAGTAGAATATCCAAAATGCCTTGGCTCTCAGGCCTGGCCTTTCCTACAGGGAGCTCAGTACCTGGATGGCTTTAAGGCTGGAATGAGGACATAGGTAGGTATGGTGAGTTCAACCATTTTGCCCTTGAATTGATGCCCTTTGATGTATGCCATTTAGTGAAAGTGCTAAGTCTTAAGTTTCCTACCACTTTGGTTTCATATTTTTGGACTTAACAAAGTTGTGAATAGCACAGTCGAGGAAAATTGATACCTGCAGTAACCCATAGGAAATAAACTGTAGAGTTCCATATTCTGGTATTGTGATTATATTGTTTTATATTAAAAAAGAAAAGAAAAGAATTTTTTTTAATTTTATTTTTCCCCGTCTTGCAAAGTATAGTGATCCCTGTTTCCATTAAATTTGAATAAAGACTATTTTTGCTTGACAAAATTTCATGGTGCTTGAATTGGAGTTGCATTTCCTGATCTATCTTGATATCTTAGCATAAAAAGTTCAGGTGTAATGGCTGTTTTGTTCCTTGAGGTCACCCATAGATAGGGAGCCAACACTTTTCCTGAAGGATTTTTCTTACACAACAGAATAAAGTCAAGTTTCTTAGGAATTTACAGTCCTTCCTCTCAAGACGCTTTTGGCCAAACTGATGAGAAATCAGTTTAGCAACTCAGAGCATCAGCAGATGAGCTCTTCATGAACATAGAGTTCTTTCTCCTGTGCTGTTTGTGGACTGTCTTGCCATGATGAATCTGAAATGTAGAATACCTCGTCCTTTTAGGCTTTGGGCTCATCAAAACTAGGAAGAGAAACTACGCAGGACTGCCTGTGTCCCGCGCGTTCTCTGCGTTGCTTGCATGACCTCGCTCTGTAGGAGAGACCAGAGGTACGGTGATTCCGATCTGGTCTCCACCCTGGAGGGACTGTTGAAAGGCGTCAGTCAAAGCAGGGCCTTTATCACGTGCTGCCACAAGCTTGGGGGAGAGAAGGCCGCTTTTCAACCCGCTGCCTATGGATGTACTGGGGGCAGTTCCTAGATTTAAATACTGTTGCCTTCTATTGACCATACCCTGTAGGACACACTGGGAAGATAAAATCAGTTTCTTGCCCTCCTGAAGGTTGTGATCTGGTTGCAAATGATAAACACTGGTAGGGTAAAGTGGGCATTCCAAGAAGGGAGTTGGAACTTCATCTGGGTTCAGAGACACCTTGGAGGAGACAGCACTTAGGCTGAATCTTTGGAGATGTAGGGGTGGGAGGCCTTTCTGTGGAAAGAAACACCTGTGAACAAAGCCATGGAGCTGCAAAAGCATTGGGCAGGGCCCTCAGGGACCATGGAGTTTGATAATGGGGAAGAAGAGAAGCAGATTTGGCAAAATGGTTTGGGTTAGGGCTGGAGGAGGAGGAGGCAGAGTCTGGCCTCTGCCCTGTAAGCACTGGGGAACGTGGAGGATGTGGGTTGTAGAGCCACACTGCTGGATGGCGGATCTGAGCACAGGAAATGTGAGCAATCGGAGGCAAGGAAACCAATTTGGGGAATGCAGTAAGCACAGATCCTGTGGGGCCTGGACAAGGCAGTGACGGGAATGAAAGAGGTGACTGGGAAAAGGAACTGTCGGGGGGATCCAAGATGGTGGAACCTTTTGAAGATGGGGCAAGATGAAGGTGAGTGAGTTCACTTTGGGAAACTTCGAATTTCAGGAACAGACTGGGAAGCCAAACCAAGGAACCTCACTCAGTCTCCTTGGAGCTTTCTGTGCACTCTTGCGTCGTCAGGACAAGATGATGACTCCAGCCAGTAGAATTCCCACTGCCTCGGGTCTCACGGTGGTCTCCAGTAGATGACAAGAATTAAACATTCCCTAATTTTATCCCTGTATGGATGGGAATGTTTGTTGTTTTAAACAAGTTTAAGTTTTTTAAGCCTAATGTTTTAAAAGTCACCTTAATTTCACTATCTCTAACATAGCAACTCTATTTTCCCAAATTCTTTTCCACGCTTTGTTTCTATTCATTCATATTTTAAACATTTATGTTTATATAATTTAGTAAACTTTGTTACTTAACATCATGAGCATTAGAAAGTTCTCGCTTAAATGTTTAAGGCACATAAATTCTCACCAAGTGAATTTATTAGCATGTGTGATCCTTAAGTATGATGCTATGCAAGTTCCATGTGTACACAGAATGGAGTTGCGGTCATTTTTCCCCCAGCAGTTTCTAAATTCATTTATATTTACTTAAATTGTGAATGAAAAGAGGTAAAACAAAAATAAGAAAGATGGAAACTCATCTGTTGAGTTCCAGACATGCACCAGAGGTTAGAACTTTGATGTACGTTTTGCACCTTGTTCTCACACCACCACCCTGAGGTCAGTGTTGTTGGACCCAGCTGCAGATGAAGGGCGTCCAGCATGCTGTCCTCCCAGCCCCAACAATGTTAGATGAATGTTAGTGCCTTCTATGGGCCAAGTGCTGTTCTAAGGCACTGGGATAGAATATGAACAAGACAGAGAAGCACCCCCTGCCTCTTGGAACATATACTTTTAAGACGGATCACAGGGCTTGGCCCATGATGGTATCAGTACCGAAAGCCTCCTGTGGGCCAGATTTGTCTTCGGCAAATCACTGCAAATGGACTCTCCTCCCACCCCTTAGGAAAAGTTTTCTAAATACAGTGCTTGTTCTAGACTGCATTGTTTACCCTAGACAACAAACTGAGCCAGAGGGTAGCAGTAAATTTTGAGAGTAAAGTTGGGTAATGCCTGCCCTTCCCCTCCCAACTGCCCTCCTTGGTCCAGTGGCAGAAGGACCTTGGAAAGCTGAGTCAGAGAAAGAAACCATAGATACCACTTACACGTGGAATCTTAAAAAAAAGACAAATGAACTTGTTTACAAATCAGAGACTCGTAGACATAAGGAAGCTGAAAGAGGAAGGCCCTAAGTTTGATTGATTTGCTTACCAGCATCTGTGAGCTGAATGAAGACAGAAGCTCAGAGAGGTGAAGGGATTTGCCCCACGCAGCACAGCTAGTACTAGGGTTCAGCTCGAGGTTTCGCTGGTTCTTCTCATAAATTGTTACCATCTGTGAGACAGTTACACAAAGACATTTGCTTGACATCACAATGGGTAGCATTTGGACTCAGGTACAAGTCAACAAGGATTTTTACAAGAATCTGCTTTTCTTAAAGATTTCTAAGTTTCTTCAAGACAATGTCACTAGCCCACTGCTGTGATTAATTGCTTTGTCATTTCATCGAGACTCAAAGGCCTGCCTGGGAATGCCCATTTGGCCAAGCCCAGGTCATCGTCCCACATTGCAGATGACCAAGAGTGATGGGAAGGAGGATGGCTCATTTTAGCTTCTACAGTGGGAAACTGCATTAATCCCCACAAAGATGCACTCAATAGAGAATTTCCCCCAAATAGGAAGCCACCTAAGAAAGACAGGCACACAACAGTTCAACTCTGGATGCTCAAGATGCACACATACCCTTCTTTCCATACTTAACATTCCTCTCCTCCCACGGAGAAAGTGAAAGACAGAAATAGGAACAGAGAACAAGGGTAACAAAAGAGTAACAAACGTGGTAGATACTAAACGGTATCAGTGATCACTTCTCATGTCAATGTTCTAAACAATTAAAAGACAAAGACTGTCAGTGTATTAAAATACAAGACCCAACTATATGTTGTCTTTAAAATGGGTTTCTTGTAGACATATTAAAAATAAAGGTATAGAGGAAGATATGGTAACGCTATCAAAAGAAAGCTGGAGTAGCTATATTAACTTTAGACAAAGCAGACTTTAGAGCAAGGAACATTATCAGGTATAAAGAGAGGCATTACATAATATTAAAAGAGGTCAGTTCAAGATGACTAATGTGTATGCACCTGACAACCAAGCATCAAATATATGAGGCAAAAACAGAACAGTAAGGAGGAAGAGACAAGTCCACTCTAACAGGTGAAGACTGCAACATCTTCCCATCAGTAACTGACAGACCCAGTGGGCAGAAAATCAGCAGGGACATCCTTGAACTGAACAGTGCTATCAATGACTAGGTCTAATTGACATTTATCAAGTACTTCATCTAACAACGGAATACACATTCTTCATGCTTACATGGAACATTCACCAAGATAGGCCACATTCTGGGCCATAAAACACACATTAACAAATTGAAAAGAATAGAAACGCTAAGTATGCTCTCAGACTACAATGGAATTAATCTAGAAAATCAACAGAACGATAGCTGGGAAGTCCCAAAGTACCTGGTGGTTAAACAACACACTTCTAAACAACACATGGGTCAAAGAAGAAATCTCAAGAGAAATACTTTGAACTAAGTGAAAATGCAACTTATCAAAATTGTGGGATGCTGCAAAAGCAGTCTTTAGAGAGAAACTTGTAGGATTAAATGCATCAAAAGCTCTAAAATAAAAAATCTAAGCTTCTGCTTTAAGAAACAAAAAAAAAACAAAGTAAGTCCAAAGTAATTGCAGAAGGAAAGAAAAAATAGGGCAGAAATCAGTAAAATTAAAAGCAGGAAAACAACATGAAAAAATCAACAAAAACAAAAGCTGAATTTTTGAGTAAACTGATAACTTCTACCTAAGCCAACCAATTGAAACTAAAAGACAATTACAAATATCAGAAATGTGGGATTCAATTGGATCAAGATGGCAAAATAGGAAGACATGGATCTCACGTCCCCCCACAAGCACATCAAAAATACATCTACATCTAGAACAATTCTTATGGGAAAATGACTAGAAACTGGCAGAGAAACTCCTATACAACCAAAGCTGCAAGAAAGATTTCCACATAACCAGGTAGGATGGAAAAAAGACACAGGGTCAGGACCTCCAACCCTGGGAGGGATATGAAAGGGAGAAAGGAAGGTCCGCATGGGTGGACCCTTGCCCTGGAGAGCAAGCAGGTCAAGCCACAGACAGGGCATCCCAGTCCTGAGGTCCTATACAGAGGAGACAAGCTCCCTGGGCTGCTGGGAGAACCGCTGGGCTGGAGAAGCCTAGACTCCTACTCACGAAGAGTGCGTGGGTGCTGGTTGCCAACAATCAGGGCAAAGAGAGCTCTGCACCTGCAGCTGCGCCTCACCACACTCCCCAGTCTGAGCAGGGTGAATACCCCAGTCCTGCTCACTCCACACCGCAGCTTGGTGCTGGATCTGGGGGAGACAGGTCCTGGGAGAAGACTGCCACAGAGACCATGCAAGCAGCAAGGTCACCTTGATTCCTGCAGCAACAACACCTCAAGCCCCAGCCTAGCTAACACTCTGGCTCTGCCCACTCCACACCACAGCCTTGCACTGGATCTGGTACAACCACAACAGGGGAAGGAATGTGACCTTGGGCTGCATCTGAGCAGTGCCACAGATGCCTATGCAGGCAGCGTGCTGGACCTCTGAGTCCACAGGCTTCACTGGCTTCAGCACTCTCCTCCTTTAGGGCACTCAAGGGAAACGGAACCTGATCGTGCTGACTCTCAGGGCTTCTACTCCAACAACTGGGGAGCAGACGCCGCCCCTGACAGGGTGGCCACAGCAGAGAGGAAGCGGAGAGGAAGTCCTGCCTCACACTCTGCATGGAATCTAGATCCACCAACACCAACCACGTCCCCTATCAAAGTGGTAGCAGCTGGGACCCTGAGGAAAGACATGGCTGGCATCCACATCAAACTAGCCTTCACAACAGACACTGGACACACACAGTCCACACAGGGATGCTCCCATATAAAAATGCCCCTTCAAGACCACAATAGGTAACTAGTTCTCATAAATTCACAGAGATAGAAAAAGCTAACCAAAAAGAAAATGCAGAGGAACTAATTGAAAGAGCAAGAGAAATCCCCTGAAAGAACAAATAACAAAATAGAGCTCACCAGTCTACTAGACTCCAAGTTCAAAAGGTGGTAAGAGAAAATGCTACACAAATAGCTCATATAAATCAATAACAACAACAACCCCCCCCCCAAAATGAGCAGAAGACCTAAACAGATTATTTCTCCAATGAACACATAGAGATGGCCAATAGGCACATGAAAAAAATGCTCAATATCACTAATTATCAGAGAAATGTGAATCAAAACTGCCGTGAGGTATCACCTCATACCAGTCAGAATGGCCATCATTCAAAAGCCCACAAACGATAAATGCTGGAGAGGGTGTGGAGAAAGGGGAACCCTCATACACTGTTGGTGGGAATGTAGTTTGATGCAGCCACTATGGAAAATAGTATGGAGGCTCCTTGAAAAACAAAAAAATAGACTTACCTTATGATCCAGCAATCCCACTCCTGGGCAGATATCTGGAGAAAACTCTAATTCAAGAAGATACATGCACCTCAATGTTCATAGCAGCACTGTTTACAATAGCCAAGCCATGGAAGCAATTTAAATGTCCATCAACAGATGATGGATAAAGAAGTTGTGGTATATGTATACAATGGAATACTACTCAGCCATAAAAATAATGAAATAATGCCATTTGCAGCAACAAATGGTGAGAAACGAAATGCTTTCCCCTAAGATCAGCAACAAGGCAAGGCTATCCCCTCTCACCACTCTTGTTCAACATGGTACTAGAAGTCCCAGCTAATGCAGTAAGACAAAGGGAGTAAAATGGATACAGATAGGGAAAGAAAAAGATTAAAATATTTATTTGTAAATAACATGATCATCTTTGTAGAAAATCCCAAGAATGGCATTAAAAACTCCTGAAACTAATAAGCAATTATAGCAAGTTTTCAGGATATAAGATTAATATACAAAAATCAGTTGCTTTCCTATATACAGCAATGAAAAATTAGAATCTGAAATTAAAAACAATACCATTTACATTAGCATCACTAAAAATGAAATACTTAAGTAAAGATCTAACAAAATTTGTGAAAGATCTCTGGTGAAAGAAATCAAACAACAAAATAAATGGAGAGATACTCGATGTTAATGGATAGGAAGGCTCAATATTGTTAAAATGTCTGTCCTCTCCAAAACTGAGCCATAGATTCAGTGCAATCCCAGCAAGTTATTTTGTGGCTGTTGTTATCAAACCACATTCGTTTTGCCTGACCCACAGCAAGCCCAAATGCTGACACACCAAGGTCTGCAGCAAAGAGAGGGTTTACTTGCAAGGCAGCCAAGTGAGGAGATGGGAAGACAAATCTCAAACCCGCCTCCCGGAAGGCAAGGAGCTCTGGGTATTTATGGGATACGGAATACAGAAGCAGGGCAGTCGGAGGCATGGGGATGTGGGGAAAGGTGATTGGAAAAAGGTGCAGTAATCTTCCTCCTTCCCAGGTGTAACTCGGCTCTCGGCCTCTGCATGTTCTGAGGGTGGGGTTTTCAGCCCTCTGATGGCAAGAGTTGGTGGGGTGTGTCCTAATGTTGTAACCAACTCACCTGGAACTAGACACAGCTGACTCAGCTCGAATTAGAAGCAGCTGACCAAGTTCCCAGAAAAGAATTCAGGCAAACATCTCACTGTTTGGGCTACGTGCTGCTGGGGGGGTAGGCGAGTCTTAAAACAACCTTGATTAGTGAAAGCAGGTGAAACAGATTTAACCCATGGTTTCAGTATTAACAAACTAATTTTAAAGTTTATACAGGAAGGCCAAAAGCCCAGACTAGTCAACACAGTATCCAAGGAGAGCAAAGTCAGGGACTGATACTACCCACCTGCAGGATTTACTGTAAGCTTCAGTAATCAAGACAGAGTTGAACTGGTGAAGGAAGAGACAAAATAGATCAATGGAACAGAAGAAGCAGCCCAGAAATAGACCTCCTGATCTTTGGCAAAGGAGCAAAGGCATTCAACACAGGAAGGATAGTCTGTCCAAAAAAGGTGCTGGAACAACTGGCCATCTGCATGGAGGAAAAACAGAGCTGGACACAGATCTTACACTTTCACAGAAAAAAAAAATTAACTCAAAACCGCTCATGGACCTAAATGTAAAACACAAAACTGCTACAACATAACAAAGGAGAAAATCTAGGTGACTTTAAGTTTGGCATTGACTTTTGGGGTATAATGTCAGTATACAATCCATGAAAGAAAAATGTATCAGCTGGACATTATTAAAACTAAAAAATTCTCTGTGAAGGGCACTGTTAAAAGTGAAAAGAAAGGAAAAGAAGCCAAACATATATATATATTCAACTGAATCACTTTGCTGCACACCTGAAAGTAACAACATTGTAAATCAACTATACTTCAGTTTAAAAAAAAAACTGAAAAGACAAGTGACAGATTGCGATAAAATATTTGCACAACACATTGGATAATACAGGACTTGTATCCAAAACATACAAGGAGCTTTTAAAACTCAGCAATAAAAAAACAAACAACCCAATTTAAAACAGGCAAAAGATCTGACCAGACACCTCAGAAAGAATATATACAGATAGCAAATAAGTATATGAAAAGACGCCTACTTAACACCATATGTCATCAAAGAATTGCAAATTAAGAAAACAATGATACCGCTAGACACCTATTGGTAAACAACCAAAATCCAAAACAGACAGCACCAAATGCTGGCAAGAATGTCAAAGAGCAGGAACCCATTCGTTGCTGGTGGGGCTGCCAAAGAGTACAGCCTCTTTGAAGACAGTTTGGCAGCTTCTTATGAAGCTAAACATACTTTTACCATCCAGCAGTCGTGTTCTTGGGTATTTACCCGAATGAGCTTAAAAATTGTCTACACTAAAACCTGCACATGAATGTTTATAGCAGCCTGAGTCATCATTGTCAAACCTTGGAAGCAGCCAGGATGTCCTTCAATAGGTGAATGATAAATAAATTGTGATACAACCATACAATGAAATGTTCCTCAATGATAAGAAGAAATAAGCTATCAAGTCCCGAAAAGACGTGGAGGAGCCTTGGATGCATATGGGGATTGAAAGAAGCCAATCTGAAAAGTGCGAGATTCCAACAATATGATGTTCTGGAAAGACAGAACTATGGACATAGTAAAAAGATCAGTGGCTGCCAGGTGTTGGTGGCAGGGGTGGACTAGGTGGGGCACAGGAGACTTTTAGGGCAGTGGAACTATTCTGTTATGACCCTGTAGTGGTCAATACGTCATACACTTGTCAAAACCCATAGAATATACAACATAGTGAACCTTAGGGGCAATTGTGGACTTCAGTGAATAATACTACATGGGTATTAATTCATCACTCGTAACAAATGCACCCCACCAAAGCAAGATGCTAACAATAAAAACAGGGGAGGAGGAGGAAGTGAGGGGTATGTGGGAACGCTGTACTTCCCACTCAACTTTTCTGTAAACCTATTAATTTTTTTTTAAGTGGAGAGAGTCAACCTAACGTCACGCTGGTATCTACAAAATGCCTCAGGGATTCTCTACTCTTCTAGGCCTTTTAGTGATCCCACCTTGATATTCTGCAACCTGTATGCTCAATTAGGGGTCAGCGAACTACAGCCTGTGGGCCAAATCCAGCCCACTGTCTGTTTGTATGGCCCTTGGGCTAAGAACAGCTTTTACATTTTCAAATGGTTGAAAAAAAAATCCAAAGAATATTTCTTGATACGTGAAAGTTGTGCAAATTCAAATTTCAGTGCTCACTCTTGGCGCCCTGACTTGTCGGTTCATTTGTTTATAAACTGTCTGTGGCAGTAGCATCCAGTCATTGCAACAAACACTGAGCAGGCATCAGATTCTAAAATATTTGCTATGTGGCTCTTTTCTTTGGTGGGGGTGGGGTGTGCAGGGTTTTTACAGTTCTGGGTGGCTCTTTATAGAAAAATTTTGCCAACCCCTGTACTATATGGTAAATTTAACCACAGCCTATATACAATAATGAGGAGAAAAGAAAGAAAAGAGAAAATTATTTCAAATGTATAAATGGATACAAGATTCATCCAAAAAGTAAATACAGGTCGAGGCTGCGGTCCTACTTTAGGACAACCAGCCAGAGGCCTCGGCTGCTTTTCTCTCTCCCCTCCCATGGACCGCATCTATTTTCATATCATGCATAAATGATACCCCGATGAAGCCAATTTTTAAAAAGAAGGTTCTGCCGGCTACCTGCTATCAAGCTACAGAGGAATCACCGCGTTCCTGGGGCCGCTCTGCACTGTCGGCGGGGCTGGCGGCCGCCTGGACCAGGGCGTGCATCCCGGGAGCAGGTGCCAAGCGGCGGGTGCAGGGAGGACCTAGCTCCCTCTGCTTCGGAGTGTTCGGTGCGTGTGGCACTGTCTCCCCAAGATGCTCTAAAGCGAGGGGGGGCTCCCCAAAAGTAGATGTGGGAGGTTGCAAGGAGAGCTGTCACACATCGACAAATTGCTGCTACACGATTTCAAAATTTGGTGCCACGCCCGGAGGAGGAGTCAAAGGTGAACCAGAGATGCACCGGACACAGGACTTGTCTTCAAGAAGTTGCAGCCAGTTACAGAGAGCTTCATTTTTAATGCTAAAATCCAAGTTTCAATTAGTCCATGCTTGGTGCGGGAGCACCAGCCCTATGAGGCAAGAATCCCAGAATCTGAGATGCAGTACATTTCATGCCAGCACCAACACGCCAGGCGAATGAAAGCAAAGCGAAGCTGGAGCCTGCAGCTCTCGGTGTGGACCTGACGGCGCGTGCAGGCCACGCAGCGCCCCAAACCACACGTAGGCAACGTCCTTAGCGGCCTATCTGTAAACAACCCCAAAGTCTTTTCAGCAGGAGGATGGACAGGTTGTGGCGGGCTTCTGCCACCGAGAACTTCATGAAGGAAAAGGAACAAACCACAACCACAGGCAGCAACGCGGACGAATCTCACAAACACAGTGAAGTCAGATACATACGTGGGTATGACCTTAACTCCATGAACACAAACTTTCACAACAGGTCCAACGACACTGTAGCTGTTTAAAAAGACTAAACTGTAGTATTAGAGGTCAGAATAGGGTGTACTTTGGGGCGGAGGGAAGAGGTGATCATTGGAAAGAAACGCGCGGGGGTCTCCTGGGGTTGTGCCTGGTGCGGATGAGATGGGATCTGCTTCAGAAAAGTTCACAGAGCTGGACCTTCAGGTTTCATGCAGTTTCCTAGAGGCGTATTACATTCACAAAGAGTTTTACCAAAAGGCAAGTGGAGAATTAATCAGGTCCTATCGGAATCAAAATCCCTTTTTTTTTATGAGAGAATACTTATCTGTAATTCACACCTTCCAGGAAATCCTGGTGTTTCTTAGAAAGTCAGTTAAGAACCTCAGGATATTCCCAAGAAATGCAAATTAGAACAACCATAAGGTACTGTGTTACACCTAGTATCTATTATGAAACCCAGGGCAGCTGGGCTGTGATTCCCAGTAGTCATGCAGGATGCCGGTGCCGCTGTAAATCACCTGGATGTGGGAGGGGAACCTGGGGGCTGGGGGGCAGCGCTGGGACACCCACCCCCGGGCATTCCTCCTGAGGTGACAACCCAAAGAAAAGAGCTCCAAGCTCAAAAGTGTTTATGCTGGTGTTACTTGTAAAACAGTGGAAACTATCCAGGCCTGACTGCAGGGGACTCCCCAAGCCCAGTCCCTAAGTCCCCTCAGGGGCCAGTCTGTGGCCCTCCAAGTCCATGTGAAATTCCCTCCCCCAGTCCTGAGTGTGTTTCTATGAACAATCTTACAAAGGGTTAGATATCAAACATCTTTCGTTGAATCACCTTTATTGTGAAGACTTGACTTACTTGAAAATAAATGAACAATTCTCCACCACACACATTGGCGACTGCGATGTAGTACTGTCTCCATCGTTCAGTTGCCATGAACGTTCACTGTGATCTTGGAACATCAGTTAACGTCAGTGATCTTTCAGTCCTCTTAATGTTTCCTCTCAAGTATCTCTTGGCAAGAAATCTGAAAAGTCTCTCGGAGCATCGTCAGTGTTTCTTCCAGACAAGGAACTTGTGTTGGAGCCAACAATGTAAGCAGAGCTCCAGGCAGGGGCATCCTAGCCTGATGACTGGAGGCGCAGGTGCCCCAGGGAAGAAACTGCCAGGACCTGTGGACATTTTCTCCTCCTCTTGGCTGTCTCTTCTTACTGGGATACGTTTGGGACATAAGGCTCCTGGGAAATCCAGGAGACCAAGTGAATGATCTAGTGCTGACTGTGTGCCGGCCACACGCCAGGCTCAGTGGAGGGTTACCCGTGGCAGGTTACCTGGTCCTCACAGCAGCCCTGCAAGGTCAGTGTGTTGTCCGAATTTTACAGAGAGAGTCTAGGAAGGTTGTGACTCTCACTACCTTCTTGCTATGTGACCTTGGACAGGTTACTTAAACTCTCTGGGCCATAGTTTCCTCATCTGTAAAATGTGGATAATCATTCATACCCCTACCTCCCAACCTGGCATGGAGAAGGCGCTGAAGTCAGACAGACTTGGCCTGGAGTCCTGACGCTGCCCCATATGCTGTGTGACTTGGTTGGGTGGGGTCATTTCACCCCAGAACTTGGAAACAGGAAACAGCTCAGTACCTGCTACACCTGCAGGAGGTGAGGTCAGTGGCCTTGTGCCAGGCCTGGTTTAGAGTGAGGGCTCAGTGAGTGGTTCCCCAAGTGCCCTTTCTGCCTCTTCGAAGCTCACCTCACACCGTCTTCTCCACTGGGGCTGCCTCCTCCGGCTCCTACCTCCCTGCCTGGAGCCTTGACATTGGGGAGTGAGGCGCGGCACTGGGGAAGCCCACTGCAGCCGGCCAAGTCCCCCTCTCCTCATAAACGGGCAGCAAAGCTGCACTGACGCGGATGCCCCGGTCTAGCTGCACTCTGCACCTCCACGCATTTGCAGTGAAGGAATGTGGAGAGGGCATTTGTAGGGGAGGGAGCTCCCTGGGCCTCCTGTCCCCGCTGCTACAGGGAAAGTCATCACAAACTGCAAGGACACGTGGCCTGACAAAAAAGCCAACTTCTGCCGGCCTGGGTTGCATGCTCACCAAGCTAGGGACCTGGCTGGGTAAGCATAGGGGTGGCCAGGGGCACAGCTGAGGTGAGCCCCAGGCAAGTAATCCAAGGTTTGGGCTGAGACCAGGCAGTCCTGGGGTCCCGCCCAGCTCTGTCAGTACCATTTCGTGCCGTTTCCCGATTGTAGGGCGGGGACGGGGTAGTGCTGCCCTCACCGGGTCTTTGGGATGTCGCAGGGGCTGCCACACGGGATGAGTCTGACTCCACCGTCCACCCCAACGCCCTCACCGGGCTTCGTCCCCTACGGTCCAGCCACACCGCTTTGCGTCCTCCCTCTCCCCAGACACTGACCTCCCCAGGCGGAATGCTTTCTGCCGTAGGCAGCCTGCGGTTTGCAGGGAGCTCTTCCATGAGGCCCCCGAGGCGGACACGTGTTCGCGTAGGCTCACCGCGTGGGGCGCCGGCGGAGAGGCGGGATTGGCCCCCCGCTTCTGTGCTCCCCTCGCGGCTGCACTCGGATCCAGCAGAGGGAGCCAGAGGGCAGGATGCAATGTCAGAGTCTCGCCGCCAGGTGGCGCCCACACAGGCCCCGGAGCGGTCCGCTGGCCCCCCGCTGCCGGGCTTCCCTGTGCAGCCCATCCACAGGCTCGCCGGCTCCCTGGGTCCACTGCGGTGTCTCTGACGCGTTTCTCACCTCCCTCTGCCTCGGGCCTGGGTACAGATCGGAGAGAGGGGATTGCCCCCTTAGGACTGGAGTCCTGCCTCTCCGAGATGCGGAAGGCGAACTGGGGTGACTTGACTCATCATCAGGCTGTGTGACCTTGGACATGTCACTCACCCTCTCTCGGCCTGTTATGTTATCTTTATAGTTTAAAAAGCATTTTATTCAAAATCTCTGAATTTGATTCCGTGTTGTAGACAGAACTGGCACAGTCCAGGGATGCTGTATGCGGGGTGGGAGAAACTGGATCATATGATCTGAGAGCCTGAGAGTTGCTCTCTGTAGGACTGTGGTGACTGATAGGTAAATGGACAGAGAGTCCCCACTGGCCCCTGGCTTTTCTTGGCACAAAGGTGGGAGCATGGCTGGCTGCGCATGCTGCCAACTCCAGGATTTCCCTGACCAAGGGTCCTGCCCTGCTGTGTTCTCACCATGAAACCTGGGCACCCAGGAGGGTCAGCCTTTGCTTCCTAGCCCCACTACCAGTGATGTGGTGCTCACTGCCTCATCTGCAGTGTGATATGTTACCAAAGGGAGGTGCCACATGCCTGCCCTTTCTGTGGCAAGGACTCCTAGCCATCTCCCAATATCCATTTTCCAGCCTCCTTTGGAGCTGGGTGTGGCCACATGCCCTAATTCCAACCAATGAGGAAGAAACATTCTGGATGTGTGCATCACGTATTCTGCCTTTAAAGGGGTTGGCCCTTCCCAACCCCATTCTCCCTGGTTGGTCTGCAGACTCCGGGAAAGGGAATACTGAGCATCTTCGACAACGAAGATACGGGGGTACCACATCTTAGGGATGGCAGAGCAACAGAATGGAAGGAGCCTGGGTCCCTAACTCTTGGGGCCTCCCTTCTGATTCTGGACAGCTAATGCACCAGCTGTAGAATAAATCATTGTTCTTAAAATCATTGTTCTTAAATTCTGCTCTGACAACATCGGCCAAATTCATTGTTCTGTCACTGAAATAAAACAATCATATGATTAGCTACTATTTAACAACCGCTTACTATACCAGGTGTATTAGTCAGCTTTATTGCTCCAATCTCAGTGGTTTATGAGAAACACAGGTTTCCTGCTGGTGTTACATGTTGCTGGTGTGGGTTGGCTGCAGCCCTGCTCCACTCTAAGGCACGCTTCCCTGCACAATGTTGCTATTTTGCTCATTTACAAGGTGGAGGGAAAGCATGTAGATACGATTTTCTCAGTGAGGTTTTTCTTGCCCTGTGCTTCTTGCTGTGACCTGTCTGCTCTGAGCACTCCCAGAGGAATGAAGAGGAAGCAGATCTCTGAAGGGAACCTCCAGCTGAATCCTTTGCTGGACATATATGTCATGGCTGAGACCATAGGTGGCAGGTTTGTGCCCACAGTCACATTTCTGGCCAGCAGGAGATCTTGCTAGGAGATCACCCAACTCTCAAGGTCCCACCCCTATTCCCCAAGGCTGGCAGTCACTGTAGGGACCTGTCACTCTCTTCCTGGCTTCTAAGAGAAGCTACATTTCTAGCCCCTACTCCTTTGGGCCTCCTGACCTGCCCCTCCCTCTAGTCCTCAGATGACTGGACCAGGGATAGACACCTGATGCAAGCTGAGCCAATCAGAATATTTGAGAAATTGAAAAAAGACACAGAGATGAGGTCAAACATCAGAGCTAAGTTAATAGCAGCAGAAATAATAACAGTGACAATAATGGCAGCTAAGGTTTACTGGGCACTTCCAGGCAGGCTCTGTGAGCC
The DNA here is from genome assembly GCF_048773025.1 of Camelus bactrianus. Lineage (NCBI taxonomy): Eukaryota > Metazoa > Chordata > Mammalia > Artiodactyla > Camelidae > Camelus > Camelus bactrianus. Next base: position 59,396,724 of record NC_133551.1, read on the forward strand.
CTTGGCAAGCATGGAATCCTTACAGCCCTGTGAGGTAATTAGCATGTAGTCAGATGAAGAAACTGAGGCTCAGAGAGGTGAAGTGACTGCCTTGAGGTTATTTGAGCGAGCCCACCACTGTCTACCCTGAGATTAACCCCGTGAACAGGGCATTCAAGGCTCTTCATGATCTGGTACCAAATCTCCTCCTGTCCCCATCCCTTGCCTTCCCCTAACTTCCCTCCAAATGATTCATTTTTCCTTCGCTTCCCCTCTCCATGCTTCTGCCCTCACAGCAACTTCTGCCTGATATTCTCTCCAAGTCCTCGCTTAAATACCTCCTCTTCCAGGAAGCCTTCACTATGCCTCTCCTCCACTGCAAATGTCCTGGGCCCCCAGAACTCAGCACAACCCAGAGACCATGAGTGGTGCTCCCTCTACATGTACCTCTTTATGCAGAGCAGCCTCCTTAAGGGTAGGGCCGGCTTCGGGTGGGTGCCCAGGAGTCTCTGCTGAGCCCTCTTAGACCTGTCTCACTGCATGTTCCCCACACTCCCTGGAGTGGGGGACTTACATACTTGACCACTCCCTTTTACAGAGATTGAAAAGGAGGCTCAGGAAGACAGAATGATCTCCCCAGGCCACTATTCAAGCCTCAGCTTCGGACTCCTATCTCTGGGCTCTGATCTAAATCACTTCCTTCTCTATCTTCCTTCATTCCTGTCTCTGAAAGAGGAGGTAAGGAGGGTCCCAAGGGACCAGGACAAGGGGAAAGCAAGCGACCTGGGAGAGGTCAGGGTGGGAAGTGGCCAAAGCAGCTGGCTTTGGGGACAGAACCACAGGACATGGGAGGTAGGGGACTGCTGCCTAGAGATCCTTCTTCCCATGGCCGCCAGGGGCCTCATCTCCCTTGGCAAGTGGTAAGTTTCCTCTGTACGTGCTCCTAAACCCTATGCCTGCTCCTGGGTCAGCCTGGATCTCCACATCTTGCCATTGCTCTCATGTGCTCTCAGAGAAACAATTCCAGGTGCCGTGCTAACACACTGTAAAGTCCTTCTCCAGATATATATGGATCGAGCCACTCCTCTGCTTTAAAACCTTCCATGCTTTCAGTGCCAGGAATTGAGCCCCAGATCCTGAGTCTCGTGTTTGAGATGCTCTGCAATGCAGCTCTGACCCCCATTCATCTCATCCCCCACTCCCCCTTTACCACCTGACCCCATGTTCATGCCTCCAGGCTGTCTGCACACTGTCCCTGCTGCCTGGGATAGCTTCCCACTCTACAGCCTGGAAAACTATTCTGACCCTGAGATCCAGCAGGAATACCCCCTCCTCCATGAAGTCCTCCCTGCTGCCTGTCCCCAACACGGAGTCAGCTGCTGCTTCCTCGGCTTTTGGCAGGTGGGTCTGTTTCCCCCAATGTCTGAAGCATCTGGATGGGGCCCAGGGCTGAATCCTCTCTGGTCCCCAACTGCCACCCCAGAGAAGATGACTAAAGAGCTAAGATTACTAGCCTCGACTTCACACTTTATAGGCACAAGAACAGCTAAAGGCCAGAAAAACCCTAGTGCAGGGCTCCATCCTCATTACTGCCCACAGAAGTTGTTACTACCATTGCCCCCATTTGCAGAGGAGGAACAGAGGCATAAAGAGGGGAGCTGACTTGGCCACGGTCACAGGACTAGTGGGAGGCAGTGTAGCATCATGGTTAAAAGCCGGTTATATCCCTGGCTCTGCCACTGGACCAGCTGTGTGACCACAGGCAAGTCTGAATCTCCCTGAACCCCAGTCTCTGTGCATGTGACATGGGGCAACAGTGGCACCTCACTCTCACGGCTGCCTTGCACATTTAAGAAGGTAATGGATATAAAGGGCCTGGTAGCCAGAGGCAGCTCGGTGCCATGGTGACATTCCTACTGTTATCCCTCTGCTGAGGGACCCAGGTGGGAGGCTGGCTTTGCCCTGTCCCCCAGGAGGGTCTCATCTCCTTGACCTCCCAGTGTCGCCCGGGCTCTTCTCTGCAGTGGAGACAGGGAACTCACTCTCCCCTTGCCCATGGCCCAGAAACACCCTGTGAGAAGCCCAGTTGGCCAACTCAGAGCTTCCACAGGGTGGGAAGAGATAGATTTGGGGTTCACATCCCAGAATCTTCTCAGGGCCTGAGCCCCAAAGGGATCTTGTGACAGTGGGGCTTGATGCCCAGCTCTGCTATTTACCAGCTGGGCCACCCTGGTCAAGGCACTGCCCCTCTCGGGCCACTGGTTTCCATCCTGGTGAAACAGGGCTTTGGGACTGGGCTTCTGGATTCTACTTGCCCGTCAGTTCTCGCTGAACTGGCACACCAGTCCTTCCTGGAAGCACCAGTCACAGGCAGCGGCTGTGAGGGGGTGCTGTGCTGGGCCCCAGGGCGCCCAGCAAATGACTGCGCAGCAGAAGCAAATCTGGGATTCAGAGCCAGGCACTCCCCTCTGAACCTGGGTTCTGAATTCTTAGTTGAGGTTGTGGTCCCACTGGGCGGAGCCCCACTGGCACAGGGCTCTGATGGTTTTAGAAACCCCTGGGGCTCAGGCAGGAAATCCAGGGCACCCCAGCCCTGGCCACCTTGGCTGTTCCTAAAGTGGAGATGAGAGAACATGGATTCCCAGGCCTGCTGTTCTGTGGCCCCAGGGTGAGGCTGTGACATGCAGGAGATGACAGCTGCTCCCTCCCCATGGTGGCTTCTGGAAAGGACATGGAGCCTCAGTTAAGCAGGGACTCAGGGTCACTGGGTCTGGCTCCCTGCCTTCACAGAGAAGCTTTGGGGCAAAATACTGACCACCCTGGTCCCTAGGGGACATTTCATCCAGGCCCCTCCAGGTTTAGAAGTGAAGTGGTCCAGGTCACACAGAGGCTAGGGCACAATCAGGAAGAAATCAGTGTCCCAGTATTGAGGCCAGCTGGCTACACATCTGCACATCCTCAGGGTCAAACCACAGGCAGATATCTCTCTGAGGAGGGTCTGTGGGCAGGTCTCTGCTCTCTCAGCCAGTTTCCTCATCTGTAAACTGGGTAAGACACTGACCTCCCAGAGCCCTCAAGGGAATTAAAAAGGGTTATATCTAGGAAGGGGGACCCTTCTCTCCTCCAACACCCCAACAACCAGGGCCCTCTGGGCCGGACACCCATGGTCAGAGGAGGGAATGTCTGTTCAGTGGACATTGTGGCAGATGCTGACCACGTGTCCTCTTATCTTCAAAACAACACTGAGAGGTAAGTATTACCTGCCCTTTTTTATATATGGGGATACAGAGAGCTGAGTCCTTTTTAATCTGCTGTTGCAGACAGGAGACTGTCCAGGCTGGAGCCCCAATGTGGGGATCAGGAGGGGGTCTGGGGGTTGGGCTGGGCATAGGACTCCAGGGATAAGCAAGACAGGCCCCATCCCGGCCCTCAGTGCTCATGGCCCCGGGGGAAACAGACAGGAAACACACTGATTTCAGTTCACCTGTGCACTGTGCTGCTGCAGGGAGGCTCATGGGGTGTGTCACAGAAGGGTAGGGCAGGGGCTGGCCTGGCCTGGGGGCCCCGAGGAAGTCCAGAGAGAGTCTGAAGGATGAACAGGAGGCAAGGGGATGAGCAGGGAGTAGGTGTTCCCAACAGGAGGTAAGGCAGGTGTCAAGCCCAGAGGCCAGAGCACAGAGGATTCGGCGATGGGATCAAATCCCTCCAGGAAGGAGGAGTGTGAGGGGGACAGGGCCAGTTTGTGGAAATAAGAAGGGATTTTAAACTCCACTTGGACAACACTGGGGAGCCTTTGAGGGTTTTAAGCAGGGATGAGTGATGGGTTCAGTTTCCGTGTAGAAAGATGCTTGGTGCCCTCCCGCAGGACAGCGGCCCTTGGGCAGGGAAAAAGCAAAAAGTGGCTAATTTGAGATCTCAAGAGCAGGGTCCATCGGACTTGATGGATTAGATGGACCCAGGAGAGGAAGGAGCCTAAGGTGACCCCTGGTGTAGTTGGCCTTAGGGTGGGAGGCAGGGCCATTCACAAAGTGAGGGGAACTGAAGGAGCAGGAATGGGGCTGATCACGGGGCCCAGGGAGCTGTCTGGCTGCTGGAAGAGCTTCTCGCCTTGTGGACCCAGGCTGGAGGAGCCCCAACACCCGGCAGAGGGCTGAGGACTGAGGAAGCCGGGAGGGACAGGCAGGAAGAGCAAGTGGTAAACAACAGGGCAGGTGGACAAGGACGGGAGACTGTCCAGGCTCTGGCATCTAGAGTTGGTGTCCCCAGTTAGAGCAGTGAGCGGGGAGGGGCACCGGTGTGGGATGGGGCGTTGGGGAAACGCTGAGGGCGGAGAAGGGTCCATCTGGGGGTAGTGGACGAAGTGCAGGGCGTTGAATGGGGGTAGGAGTCAGGAAGGAGACTACTACCTCAATAGAGCGCAGGCAGTAGCCTAGACACGAGCTTAGAGAGTGGAAGCCTTGCGTCCCAGGCGGGCGAGCAGAAGGCGATCGCGGGGTGGCCTCGCTCTCCGACTCAAAGGGGTGAGGCCCCGGCAGCCGAGGCTCGGCCCCACCCACTGTGGCCTCCTGGGGACACCGGCATCCTAGCGGTCGGCCCACCGGAAAAGGCCCCGCCCCTAGGGGTGGCCTTGGTCTCTCCCAAGGATGCCTGGTCGCCAGGGGGATGGGAGAGGGGCTCCCGCGGGCGCTGATGCCACCCCAGGTCTCGGCCGAACCAGAGGGCCGGAGCCTGGGTTCGAGGCATAGCTGAGCAGTGTGGCTCCGGGACCCGGCTCGCCACGCGTTGCGGGGTGGCGTGGCCCAGAACAGCGACTTCCTCGAGTTCCCCCTCCCCGCCTGGGGCGAACAGCCGGGTCTCATTACCGCCCATCCCCCTCCCCTCGCTCCCCGCGTGCGGGGGCTGGCGGGGGTGGTCTCCGCGGCCGGGGGAGGGGCGGGTTATAATCAATCCCAGGCCGGAAATTCCTCCCGAGGGGCCCGGCCGGGCCGCGGGAATGAGGGGGGCGGGCGCGGAGCCTGGCAGTCCGCCCGCACCGCCACTCCTCCTCCTCGGAGCCCGCCCCCAGCATCATGGAAACTGGGCCGCAGGCCGACCCCCCTCACTCCGCTCCACATTCTTGCCTCTGGGGGCGGGCGGGGAACGAAAGCTGGGCCGCCCCCTTCAGGCCCGTCCGCGGGGGACACTGAAGCTTTCCGAAACCTCCCCCAGATTTCGGGCAAACACCGCCTCCCCACTCCAGCTTGGGCGCATCTTCCCCGAGGAGGTTAGGGAGGCCGGCAGGACTCGGGACACTCCATTTGATTCACTCAGCTCTGAGAACAGGGTTTATCTCCATTTACCCATCCCCCAAGTGATTACTCTTCTTTGAGCGCTCGCGGGGTTACCCTGGGCTGCGCCCCATGTTGTGTGTCCCGCCCTCAACGCTGGATTTTCACCTCTTAGCATCATGAGAGGGAGACACCACTATGCCCATTTTACAGGTGAAGGAGTGAGTTTCACATAGGAGGGCTGTGGGGTTGGGCGGAGCAAGAACTCGGGCCGCCTCCTCCGGGAAGCTCTTGGGACGGAGCTGAGCATCTGTGGGTTCTCAGATGTCCCCGAGAGTCCTCTCCAGGTGCCTGGAACGAGGGACCCTGAGAGACAGGGCAAAAAGTGAGGGTTTCGAATTCTGTCCACTCGCTCAGGCTACGAGTCTGGGCAGGGAACTCTCGGGCTCGGGATCTCAGTTTCCCCACGTGGGAAGAGGGCTCCCTCCCAGGCCTTCTGAACGACGTTAGCCAGGGACTCGGGCGCCCGGATCCTCCGAGTCACAGGGCAGGCACACAGGGCTTACCTGCTAACCTCAGACTTGGGTCGCTGCCTTGTCCCAGCGGTGAGGCCTGGCGGGGTTCTGGCCAGACTGTCCCCTGGGCTCCCGGGGGGCGGGGCTGGGCGGCGCTGGGCGGGGACAAGACAGGGGGCGGGGCCGGGGCCAAGATTCCACGGAGACAGTGGCAGTGCCGCTAGCCGCGGCGCGCGGATTCGGACCCGGACATACCCCGGTGCGGCGGCCTCAGGTGAGCAAAACTAGGGGCCTGGGGTTTGCTTTCCACTTTCCCCAACTTTTTGCTTGGCCCCTCCCTCTGGAAAGGCCCCGGGAGGCGGGAGCTGGGTCCTCCTTTTTCCTGGGGCCGGAGTGTGGACGCGCGGGGAGGCGGGACCCCAAAGTGCCGGGGACCGGGCCCCGAGCAACTTCCAGCGACATGAGACTTTTGGAGTGTGTCTCCAAGTTTCTGCCTCCGTAGGCTCCCCAGCATGGATTGATGCCCTCCAGAGTCTCGGGGTCTGAGCACGTCCCCATCTCTCATTACGCCTCCCCTTCCCTCCCCGCCGGGGCCCGCGGGGGCTCAGGGATGACCTTTCTGGGGCTGGAGCCTGGGCGCCAGCTCTGGCCTGGGGTGAGCTGGTCATTTCTCCACTTTGGGGCTGAGGAAAGGGCTCCACACTCAGAGACAAGAGGGGAACGGGCCTCGCATCCTCCCAGGACATTCCCCGGGCTGTGCCGATAAGTGCCCAGCGTTGGGTCCTCGTGGAGCCCCTTCCTGTGTGGCCTGTGACCCCAGCAGGTCCCTCTGCCTTCCCTGGCCGCATTTTCCCTCTGTGAACACCAGGCTTTGGACGCGGTAGACTCTGGGGCTCCGTGTTAGGCCCTCGGCTTTCAGCGTTCCTGCTGGAGGTAGGGATGGGGTGTCCTGCTTTGAGTTTCGGGGGTGTGGATGGGGAGTGAGTAGGGTAACAAAGCCTCCTTTCTGGGACCTCGGCTACGGGTTCCAGCGCGGGAGCTGTTCAAAAACCAGACTGGGGCAGTGAGGAAGCACCACTGGGCAGTGAGGTCCTAACCGTCCTCTCCTGCGGCTCCGGGCACCTGGGCCGGGGCCCCGTTTCCTCCCACCCTCCTTTCTGTAGGGGCCACACGTAGCCCGGCTACTCCTGTCTAGTCCAGATCCAGACTAGCAGTCGGGAGGAGCTTAAACCGGGCGGCCGGGACCCTGGGGCAGCCTGAGGTGCAGGGGCGGTGCTGCTCCGGCCGGGACACGGGCCACTAAGGCCTCGGGCGGAGGAGGCCTCAAAGGAGGCCAGGCGGCGGGAAAGGGGGATGATTCATCCCGAGGAGCTCGAATTGGAAACGCTGCAACCTGGGGGAACAGCCTTGCCCAGGCCGGCGGCAGAGCCAGGAGGGGAGCTCACCCTGCAAGACCCGGCGCCCGGCACCTGCAGCCCCCTGTCTCCCTGTAGCCCGGCCGCTGGATGAGGGGGAGGCCTTTTCTTCGCGGAGTTTAAAGAAATCCTGGGCAAAGTCTGCCACTGGTTTTGGTGAGAGCGGTCTTCTCGGAGTCTAGCTCAAGTCTCTCTTGCTGCAGCTTCAGGGCTGACTGAAGAGATCTGGAAGGAGGGGGCGGGCAGGAAGAGGCTGGAATCCTCGACACCCCCTCCTTCCTCCGCTGCGGTACAGGAAGCGCAGCAGGGGGGAGGTGGGGCCCGCGAGCGACCCCAGCGGACCCGGGCGGCTGAGTGTCCCCTCCCTCCTTTACCACCGTATAGCCACGTGCGGGGGTGAGGTCGAGCTCCGGCGGGACCCCTGGAGACGCCGCTGCCGGGGGCCCCACACCTCCCGAGCCCCGGGACCCGCAAGCTGGCGAAGAGGGCGCAGGCGGCCGGAGCCCCGCAGCCCAGGATGCGCCAGGGAGCAGCCCGCGCCCCCCTCCTTCGTCTCCGCCCGCAGGCCCGGCCAACTCTGGCTTCTGCCGCTCGTCCCTGGCTCGGAGCTCCGCTGCGGAAAACCCGAGCCGGGGAGGCTCCCCGCCTCGCAGCCCGGGAAAATCCGGGGGTGGCCGCCAGGGATCTCCAAGCGTCCTGGAGGCAGCCCCATCTTCCCTCCCGGATTTGGGCCCCCTACCTGGAGCTCCGACCCTAGGCCCGTCGGTTCAGTCCCTGCCTCCCACCTTCTTTCCGCAGAGCACCCAGACGACGGCGAGATGACAGCCGGGAGCCCCGGAGACTGCGGGGAGGTGCGGAGGAGCCCCGAGGGCCGCGTCTCCCGCCTGGGCCGCCGCCTGGGCCGCCGCCGGCGCCCGCGCTCCCCGCCCGAGCCTCTGCGGGTGCGGGCGCGGCTGCGGCTGCGCTCGCCGTCGGGGGCGTTCGCGGCGCTGGGGGCGCTCGTGGTACTGGTGGGCATGGGTATCGCCGTAGCGGGCTACTGGCCGCACCGCGCCGGAGTCCCGGGGTCCCGGGCTGCAAACGCCAGCGCGCCCCACCTCAGCGAGCTGCGGCGCGAGGGTCGCGGCGCCGGCCGGGCCCATGGTCCGCACGAGCGGCTGCGGCTTCTTGGGCCCGTGGTTATGGGCGTCGGCCTGTTCGTGTTCATCTGCGCCAACACACTGCTCTACGAGAACCGCGATTTAGAGACGCGACGGCTTCGCCAAGGTGTGCTGCGGGCTCAGGCGCTCGGGCCCCCCGACGGCTCGGGCTGGGACTGCGCCCTCCTCCCCAGCCCCGGCCCTAGGACTCCCCGAGCCATAGGCTGCGTGGAGCCAGAAAGCTGGGACCTGTCTCCGCGTCGGGGTACCTCACCCGTCCCGTCAGTGCGGAGCCTGCGTTCGGAGCCTGCTAATCCTCGCTTGGGGTTACCTGCCCTGCTCAACGGTTACCCGCTGAAGGGTCCAGGGCTGCACCCACCCTGGGGTCCCCGGACCCAGACTGGCCATGTGATTATCACCGTACAGCCTTCTGGTTCCTGCATTGAACATTCCAAGTCTCTGGATCTGGGCCTTGGGGACCTCCTTCTTGGGGCCCCAGCAGCTCGAGACTGTGCTCACCGAAGCTGGCCAAGACTGGACCGCCTCAGTCTGGGGGGCTATGCCAAATTGGGAGGAGGAGGGGACTTGGGGGCCCGGGTCAGAGTTGCAGGGGACAGCCTGCTATGAGGCTGCAGCACGGACCATAACAGGACTAGGAGTCCCAACGTCCAGTAGATGCTTCGGTCACATCCCAGACTGGGGATGGATGCTCTGGCCCCAGCAGCTGCTAAGGCATCCTGACTTGCACATTGGCAGAGAAATGCCAACTGCTCAAGGGTTCAATAAGCTGGAGAGAATGTGTTTTAATGTGGAATCTGGAGACCAGCATGACTCGGCCTCAGGAATTCTTTCAGCCTCCAAAAGTGGCCTTAGCCCTGGACAGGTACCAGAGGGAGCTGGAGGTCCAGGCCAGGGTGACTGGGAGATGTACCTGGTGTCTTGGCAAATCCAAAGTGGTGGGCAAGGGACCCTAAGACTTGGAAGGTAGGTTGTGATGTTACAGCCTGGGACAGGCTCCCTCCAAGATGGCACTAGTGATGGGGTTTTGGTCTCTGGGAAGATGGGCAACGGGGCAGAATTGAGACACAGTGGAGTAGAATTGAGACCCTCCACTGCCATCTGGGATGGGGACCGAGCCTTGAACTCCCACCACCTCAAACCCTTTCTTCTCTCAACCATGCAGGATACATCCCACTAGGGCTACACTACTGCCAATGCCTTCATACTGAGAGTCTGGCCCCTCCCCAGACTTGTCTAAGAAGCCCCTTTCTCTCCTTAGGCCACCACAGCTCCCTCCAGTTGGCAAAAAGCATTTGCCAGTTCTCAGAAATCCTTTTATATGTTGAAGCTGCATTTTGGTCAGTGTGGATAGCTTTAGAAAAGGGCTTGGATTTGGGTCTCCCTGACCCATGTTTAATTTTTCCTAAGTTGCCAGTAGGGAAACAGAACTTTAAAAGTTGATCAGTCTTCACAGAGTCAGTCTTTTTTTTTTTTAATTTATTGAAAAATGCAATACAAGAAGCAAGACCAAACATACATCTAAACACTACCACCACTTTTACTACAAAAGGCCAAAACAGCAGACCTAATTACCTTCTATTTAATCTAAGAATTTTGCCAATTTGATTCTGCTGCCACAGTTCGTATTTTATCAAGAAATGTAAACAACTACATGATATGATTCATAATTTTTAAAAAAATTTACAAAGCTCCTTCATTTTTGTCACCAAAATAAAACATTTGAGAGAGATTTGTAAAACCAACCAGCCTGGGGCTGAGATCCTGGGCAGATACTTCCCACGAGCATTCCTTGGTGTTGGTCAGGCTATTGCTCTGGCTCCATGTCCCAAAGTGGGCTGTTGCCCCCTCACCCTCAGCTGCCCTGCAGAACACACGGTGGGGTCTGAGGGGTGGGCAAAGATTACCTGGCAGGTCCCTGTAGCCAGGCTCTGTGGGCCCTCAGCTTATAAATTCAGGTCCTGCTTTGTGGGTGGGTAGGTGGCAGAGACCTCATGTGGCTTGGAGGAAATCTTTATTTCTTAAGTGAAATAAAAATAAAATTGCAGCAAGAGTTGTTACTGTGGTGTGTCTGAGTCACTTTAGGGAAACTGCTGCCAAGTTTTTGACCCTGGAAACGAATTCTTCTCCCCTCTTCACCATTTCCACCTAGAAAGTCTTTTTCTTCACACACATGCACACGCACAATTGCAGGAAGAAAAAAAAATCCAAACAATTGCCAAATCCCAAGATCTGTAACCAGCGAGGGAGGAAAGGGAAAGAGGCTTGGAAGGACACCCCTCATGTTGGCTTGTCCAAATCATGGCTTCTCAGTGCTGGAAGTGCATTAGAGATCTCTGGGTCCAATTTATAGACAAGGAAGCAGGGAGAAGTGTAGTGAATTGGTGACAGATTGAGGGGAAGTTCGGGCCCCCTGATTTGTGGCCCTGTGCTGTGAAAGCTGTCACACTGACCTGGATGGCACGGAATAGACAGTGTGCCAGGTTCCTGACGCACAGGCTGCGCCTCTTCCAGTCCCCATCTTCATTCCACAGTTTGCAGCTCTGTGAGCTCCAGCAGTTGTTCCAGCAGGACAGCTGGCCACTGGCAAGGGAGCTTACATCATATGCCTGCCACCGCCAGGGGCAACAAAGCCCAGGCTTGGGCACCACCCTAGAGCCCCTTTGTGCCACACCCCATGCCCCCAGGCTGTGAGCCATCCCTGAGACAGGGCACTCTCCTTCCCCCAAGGCTGTCACACATCCCACCTGAGCTCTTCCTGTCCCTACCAGAGGAACTACCTGTTGGTTAGTAACCAAGTACTAAGAGAAAAACGCACAAACCCAAAACCAGTTCAAACCAACAAGTTTGTCTAAACAAAGCTCAGTCAGTAGAGGGTCTGGACACAGGCTGCTGGCTCCTGCTGCTGCGAGCGGGGCTAACAGACTTCTCTCCTGCTCCCTGTCCTGGAGCCGCCAGCGACTGCCTGCTGACTGTGACCCACTCAGGAAGCTTGCTTTCTGTCCTAGAATTAGGATTCTAAGGACTTCCAGGCAGATACGTTTGTGGGAAGCAAGCTGGAAGATTAGAGAAGCCCTACTGAATAAAAATGCCCCCAAATCTTTACCAGGAATAGTGGAACTGGGGACATCAATCCTCATTTTCAAAACCAAAAGAAAAAAAAATTAAATCCAAACCCACCACAAAAATCAAGCCACAAAAACTGACAGACCTCAGACGGCAACTGGGAATGGGCAGAGCTGATGCTTGTGCCCCTTATCAAGTGGGGTTCTGTGGGAAGGGTGACCCCTAAAAGCCAATTCCCTTGCTCCAAAAGGGTATCTGCAGGCAGGCGCTGGTCAAGAGGAGAAGGGCCAAAGACCATAATCACCTCCTCTCTGAGTCACTTTCCTTATCAACCCAGGATTAAAGAGAGAGGCCCAGGGGTGGTCTCCTGGAAATACTTCCTAGCAGGACCTGACTGAGGTAAACCCCACCATTCCCCTGTGTGAAGCACACATTCCCAGAACTAGAAAACCTTTTTAAAAAATCCTGTTAACTTTCTTTGTCCAAATCACCACTAAAAATGTGCCATCAGTGCTTTTGGCCAAAAGTGCCTATTCCGTGAGTTTTGGTCTCCTGAGATGGGAGGTGGGAGGAGAACTTAGCAGAGCCACTGCTTCTGATGAGGTAAAAGGGGAGGGAGGGCAGGAAGGTGAAGGCCACAGATATGTTCAAACATTCACAGTATCAGATACATCTGAAGCAATGTCTTACATCTTTGATCTAAAGAAGCTCCAAAAAGAAAGAACAGGAGGGAGGAAAGAAAAACAATACTATATTCTTAGCAGAGGTCTCTGTCTCACCAAAACCACCCTCAGCAAAGGGACAGACAGGGACATTTTCCTGGGGTCTGTGGATCAGGGCAGCTGCCCTGCCTGACGTTCTGGTAAAGTCACATCATTGGCTCTGAGAAAGGGCTGGTTTATGAAGTTTCTGCTGTCATCTAAAGGGTATAAAACTAGGGGAGGAGCAGGGAAGCCCCATTAAGCTGGCTTTGGCCCCCAACACAGCTGACAGAGTCCCTGGAGGATTTCCCGAAGAATGCTGTGGACCCTGTCAGTATAAATGGAGAGAGGCTGGGCTGAAGGGGTTACAAACCACCCCATAAAAAAACCAAAAAGCTCTTTAAAAACAGTCCATAGAGTGAAAAGTTGAGAATTCTGGTATCACAATATAGAAAAAGGTATTCAAAAGGATCAGTGATATCTAGAAGACTCTCTTGGTATAAACTCCACATAGAAAATGAAATTGATTTTCTGGTGGTTCAGAGTCATCTTAAAATTCTGAAGTCTGACTATTGCAGGTTAGCGTCTTTATCATTCCACTGGTTTCCTCTCAGATGGGAGATGGGCAGGGAGTGGGGTGGGAGGATAGGATAGTTCCTAGAGAAAAGAAAGAAGCAAAGTTTTAAAATCCTGCAAAGGAGCCTGCTACCCAGTCCCAGTGCCAAGTTCTTTGCAGCTACAAGGGACAATCAGGGCCTGAGTGGTTTCACAGGGCCCTGTTCTACATGGTGATTCTACTTTGGGGCATGAATTTGTCTGGAGCCCTGGCTCCCAAAAGCAGATACTCTGCTTCCACTCTCTAGTCTGGCCCCAGAGCTTCAGCCGTTTCTTCTCTGTCCCCCAGTCCCCTCATTTCCCCTCAGCTGGTCTTGCTTTTCTTGGTTTTGTTCTCTTCCTCTGGCCCTCCCAGGTCTCACTCAGAAACCTGACAGCAGAGAGCAGAGCAGCAGGGGGAAGAGCAGGGGGAGATGAGGCGGAAAAGCAGGAGGATGCATGAAGATTCAGGAGGTGGGTGAGGTTTAATCCACACTCGGGGTATCTCTTCCAACCCATCACGCTGGCACTGCTGAGGGCAGGAGGAGCTTTAGGTGGAGCCATACTTAATAACCTCCCATATCACCCTCCCCTGCCTTTATTTTATCAAGTCCCAGGGTGGACACCTCTGGGCGATGGCTCCACCCAAAAAGAACTGCCCATACCTGAGCTCAGTCCTCAGAGATTTCGGTCTCCTGATGGACAACCACCTTGGTCACTGACATGTCTGGGTGCTGCTCCTTTGCCTCCTTGATGGCCTGTACGAGGACCTGAGAAAGACAGAAACATGCTCATCAGGCAGACAGCGGCCTGGCTGGTGAAGGAAGGCAGGGGTCACAGGACACCATTTCTCTGGCAAATTCAATCTTTCTGTCTGTGGTACCAGGGCAGCATTTAAGCTAAGCCAAGGTGATGATGACTTTACCCACCCCGTGCTGCACAGGGGAGGCTCCTGGACTGAAAACAGAGACAGGGAAAGGTTAGAGCTGTCTGCAAGGAATCAGAGAGGGACTTCAGGAGTGACAGCCTGGGTGGCTCTGGGAGGATTCACTCAAGAAAGTGAGTCTAAAGGACAAAGCAAAGTGTGTGTTCAGCGTAGGGTAACTAGGAAGCTCGGGACGGGAGGGAAAATAACGAAGCACACTATGAAAAGCAAGAGATGTCTTTGGCTAAAGTAGAGAGAAGAAAGGAAGGGAGAGTAGGAGGGCTGGTCCGTGACATGCCACACACTGGCCTAAGTACATTACTTATTATTATTTATTTGATCTTCACAACAAATCAGTGAATTAGGGTACTGTCATTATTTCCATTTGTAGGCGAGGAAACCGAGGTTCAGTGGTTAAATAAAGTACTTAACATTTCACAGCTAGTAAGCAATGCAACGGGGATTTTTCACTTAGTCTCTCAGACTTTCCTCGTTACCACACTGTCTTAGTTTCGGCAGGAAGAGGAAGGGGACGGAGACCCTGTTTTAACATCTGGAGGAGTTTTGATCATTTTAGAAAAGCTGAAGGGAGCAGAGGGAAAGTCAAAGAAGAGTAATGATACCACTGCTCCCCTTGAGCTGCAAGTCTCTGAGCCTCACGCTCAGAGCACCCCAAGGTAGACGAGCATAGCCTTTGGAGGCAGGTGGCAATGGGATTCTCAGAGTCAGGTCCCCCATCAAAAAGGACTCGAGCTAGATTCTGACCAGTTAGCTGTTGACCCTGGCTCTTAAGACTACCTGTAGGAGGGACGGGAGGAAGGGAAAGCTCTGTTTTGGATTCTTGACTCCATGAAAGCCATTCTTGGAATCGCTACCTCTATAGGCCCCTGCACATCCTCCCTCATCCTGTTTGCCCAGCCTGTCTGCTCATGCTTCAAGACCCAGCCCAAGCCCTCTCTTTGGTCACTCTGGCCTACACCTCTCTCTCTGACAGCCTGAACCTCACTACTTCTCCTTCTTAAAGTGCTCCCCTCCCCATCTAAAGTGCACCACGTCTTATCCCTTCTGTATGTCCCTTGTACCCTGGAGACTGAGGGGCACTGGAGCATCTCTCTGAGCTATCAAGTGTGCTTGTCCCTTTGTCACAATAACCCTGAAAGAAACCTATAATTATCTTTATTTTACAGATGGTGATACTATAGCTCAGAGAAGTAAAAAAACTTGCTCAAGGGCATACAACCAGTAAGTTGCACAGTCAGGATTCAATCCAGGTCTGTCTCACTCCGAAGCCAAAACACCTTCCCATCCCGCGGCTCTGGCCACCCAGCACAGACCGAGCACATGGCAGGGGCCCAAATCACAGCAGACGAGTAGGTGGGTGCAGGCTGGTAACGCAGCAGGATCCCTGGAGCTGGGGCAAACAGGCTGCGAAGCTCCCACTTGAGCTTCTGCAGCCTTGTTGCTGCGACCCTGGGCCTAGTGTTCTCAACTGTAAGTCTCAACTCTGCTACCAAGGGAACCGCCAGCACTGCAGCTCAGGCCTTTTTTTTTTTTTTTAAGGCACTCAGCACATCAGCATAAAGGCCACAGAACTATTGCTCCAGCGTTCCTGTCAATGATTCCAGAAGCATTTGCATGCAGTCTCTTCCACCCCCTCTTCTCTGCAGCTTTACTGTTCTAACCTCACCCAGCAGAGAATTGGGAACATTAATCCTGACCTTATTATTTGCTAATTGCTTGAAGCACACAATTAGCACCTAATTAACATAAAAGTACAGAATTTTAGCACTCAGAAGGGCCCATAAATTATCTAGATCAACCTATTCTCTTTTAGGAGAGGAAAAAAAAATTGGATGTAAGTGATTTGCCCAAGGTCATACAGCAAGTTAGTGATAGACCCAGGACAGAAAGCTAGTTCCAAGTCTCCTGATTTCCAGTCCATGACACTATGTCCCCACTAGCCGGCCCGGCAGCTGTGACAGCCCTCTGCAGATAGAGGCCACACCCTGGTTTGATACACTGTCTCCAGCACAGGTTTAGGTACACGATAGCTCCTGAATAGCAACAGCTCCGTTTACTTGGCGCCCACCACATGCCACATGACATACATTCGTATCTCACTTGATTCTCACAACCACCTTGAAGGAAGATGCTGTTTTACAGATGAGGAAACAGAGGCCTAGGGAATTAGAGCTAGAACACGGTAAGAACTAGGATTTGAACACAAGTCTTTTGAGTCTAAAGAGCTTGTTCTTTCTGTCATGCTTCTCTGCTTCCCCAATCTGCGGCCCTCATTCTGCAGGCCTCTGAGGTCTAATTCCCTTGGTCCTTCTTTTCAATTAAAAGCTAGAGTAGCCAAAGGGGCTCTTTGGAGAAAAAGCTGTTGTCTTTTGCATGCCAACTCTGACATCCATCAGTGGTCCTGCCTTGGAACCCCTCCCATGCCCAGAATCTCCTTGGCATTCCCACCTGATCGTGGTCAATATCGGCATCTCCTGTGATCACAATTCTCTTCTCAATTCGGGTCTCTGAAATCCCACCTTTCACAGTCTGAAAACAAACGGAGGTGATCATATGAGAAAGAAAGAAAGAAAGAAAGGAAAAACCTCAAAACTGCAAAACAATAGAAAGAAATTATTCAGAAAACTATAGTACAAATTTTAATCTGCTGCTGGGTACTGCATAGGACAGCTTTCTCATGCAGCTGTTCGAAATCCTGATTGGACCCACTAAAATAAGCACACCTCTGTTCCCTTGTATTGCTAAAATCTTTAAACAGAAAATCATCATTCTCTATTTATTTCCTTTTTCCTTTTTCTTTCTCCCAAACACCACAGAATTTCAGTGAGTAAACAAAACAGGTGTATCTTTTTGCTCTTTTCATGTATATTTTGATTACTTTCAAGAGAAAAAAAATCAGAATATGGTCAAAAACGTCATGCAGCTTGAAATTAGGCTCTTTATTTTAAAACATTTTCATATTACTAATGTCAAAAGATTCTCAAATAATCCCCTCAGGGTGGGAAGGTTTCCCTACTTGACAGATGAGGAAAACCAAGGCCTAGACGCGTTAAGTAACTGGTTTCTAGTCACCTATGTGTTGACGATGCAGCTTGGTCAGGAATCTAGATCTCCTACTTATAAGAAAATGTATTTTCCTCTAGTGTTACAGCAAACACGGACTGTCCTGATTTTCTGAAAGTAGTTTCAGTTTTAGATACTTTGTCCCTCTTGCTCCTGTAAACAATATTCTAATAATTCCAACATTTCAGCATCCAAACTACCATTCTCATGGCCTTGATCCTGGACATGATCAGGATAAAAATAAAAATTCCTCGTCAGACCTTGAGTTCTGATTTTTGGCTTGGAAAATATGGTTGCTTAATAATAATAACACCTGCCCTTAAATTGACTTTTTAAACTCACCTCCATAGCCAGGTACGGGACTCACTGACCAGAGAGAAAGACCCTTGTGTAAAGAGAACAATCACATGGGACCTCATGGGACCACTCGGTAGGCAGGGATGCTCAAGGTCTCCCTGGGTTATGGGGAAAGAACCAGGGCCTTCCCACCCCGGACACTGGGAATAATTTGGCTCAGTAGGGATGGGGCTGAAACCCCTTTCTTATGGACCAAGGTGCTTCTTGGAGAGAGGCAGCAAGCTGGGCATGCCACTGGACCCCGGAAGGAATTTCTAGCTCTCTATTACCTTGGTAATTTGAGTTGTGGTGGTGCTGCTGGTGGTCTCGGATGTGATGGTCTGAGCTGTCAGCAAGACTCCTGGGTCCAAGTCCCCATTGCTGTCGTCAGTCTACAGAAGGAAACACAACTCGTCATCATGCTTCTCAGGAAGCCCCGTGGGCAAACGGTGCAGGTGCACCCTTGCTCTGCAGCTGTACATTCTAAAGCAAAAACCCGATCCCTTACAATAATCTATTATTTAATAAATTAAATTCCCTGGGAATAAGGCTTGTTTTAGAAAGTTGGACAGGTCCAGTTTCCTCAGCATTGGGTCAGTGACAGGAGTGGATCAGAAAAAGGAGGCAGGAGTGAAGCCACAGGTCAACAAGAGTGACTACACGCATGTATGCAGCATTTTATGTCCACAAATGGCTTTTAAAACATTATCTTTTCTGATGCTTACACAAGCCCTGTGAATATAAATAGCAAAGGCAGAAATGTATTAGCACACCCAGGTAAGACTCAGGCTCAGAGAAAGTGAATGATTTGCCCAAGGACTCAATCCTAATACTCTGCAAATATTCCCTTTGCATAAAAATGGAGCTCTTTATACACCACCCAAAGCAGGAAGGAAAGTTATAAACCCCTGATTGCTAAAGCATGGGTAGGTTCTGAATCATAGGGTAGAACTTTTCAGAAAGAACCAGGAAAGGTCCTTGCTGGGGCTTAAAGGGTCAAGGAATCTTGGGCTATCTGCTTTGAAGCTCAAGTTGGGAGACTGGAGCACAAGAAGTAGAAAATGTCCCTTTAAGGCAAAGTGGGAAGAAATAAAATGTCTCAATGACATTTCTGACAACAAAACTATTATTGAAATGGATCCTCCCTATTATAGGAGGGGTTGAAAAGTATGTAAAATGTCAGGCTACACAACTAATCTATATAGAGAACAAGGCTGGGCTACTTGGTGTTCCTCCGGAGCTCACGGTACTATGAATAAAATAAACATACTATGATCAGGCTAAGAAATGACATTAGCAAAAAGGAAGAGAGGTGGTTGGCAGGGGCCAAACTCAGCCCGACAAACAGTTATCAGCAACTGTCTGGTTAGCAGACTCAGAGCTGCTGATAATCCCCTCACCAAGATGGAAACATGAGACAAGGAGGATGGAGGCTGCCTACAGCAACATATTTTTCAGATAGTGATGACCTAAAATATCTGGTACTGATATTGCACACTACCTCCGAGGGGGATTTAGAGAACTGCAATTATTTCATAAAGGGTCCTGCAGCAAGCAATGTGTTAGGTTACTATCTTTCTCTGCCTCTTTATGTTAGTCACTTGTATGACAGGCAGAGGCCTCCATCCTTTTCATAAGCAGGACCACATTTCATTTAGCCAAACTTTTTAGATACTGGGAGGAGGACAGAAGGAGGAGAAGAGTCCCTGGCTGAGTTCCCTTCCAGGTAGGAATCTGGACAAAACAAAGAGTGGGAACATGATTGTGCCACCTGGGTCTTTCACATGTGCCACCATCATACCAGGTATATTACTGGCTAGTTCACGAACACTTTTCTCAGCCCAGACCCACTTATCTACCTTAGATTCAGACTCAACTAATGTTTACTGCACTCCTACTACATGCCAAGCACATAATGGAACTGTTATCTTAATCACACCTCTCAATATCTAAAGTACATACTATTATTAGACTCACTGTAGAGTCAGGAAAACTGAGGTCCAGAAAGGTTAAAGAATTTGTCAAGGTTCTATGCTAATAAGCGTATGAACTAGGATTCAGGGCAAGAAACTTCTTGCCTGAAGACTGGGTTTGGGTCCCAGCTCAGACAGCAACTACCCGTGGGACCCTGGGCAAGTCATTCTGACTCCTCTGAGCTTTCATTTTCTCATTTATAACAAGCGATCCTGTAATAGTGTTGCTGTGAAGATCAAGAGATTTCAGAAATAAAAATACTTTATGAGTTATTATTAAGAAGTTGTGTGCCAGGAAGGCTAAATCTTTCTGAAGAGCTCCTCCTCTACTAAACCTGAAATTCTGGCTTCCTCTCCTCCCACCCACCCCTTTATTCCTCCTTTTTTGTCTCTGAGGAAAGTGGAACAGGAAGAAGACATTGTTATGATTTCCAACTTACACTCTTACCAATGTTTCTTCAAACTGGTACTGTGGATTTCACAGTTGCTTATAAACTTAAACAGCCCTTTATCCTATGACCCAGCAATTCCACTCTTAGGTGTTTACCCAAGATAAGTGAAAACATATGTCCACAGAAAGGCTTGCATGAATGTTTATAGCAGCTTCATTCATATTTGCCCCAAACTGGAATCAACTCAACTGTCCATCAACAAATAAAAGGATAAACACACTGTGGTATATTTATACAATGGAATACAACTCAACAATAAAAAACAGTGAACTATGGGTTCAAATAACATGGATGAATCTGAAAAACACCTTCAGACCCAAAAGTGTACGACCGTATACTTCCATTTATATGAAGGCCAAGAACAGGCAAAACTAAGCTATGGTGATAGAAAACAGTGCAGTGGCTGCCTAGAGGGGTAGGGATGGACTGGAAAAGGCTATGAAGAAAGTTTCAAGAGTCATGGAAATGGTCTGTATCCTAAGTGTGTCTTGGTTACACAGGTAGGTACATTTGTCAAAACCAATCAAATTGAAGCTTAAAATCTGTGCATGTCACTGCATGTAAATGTGCACTCAAGCACACATACTTGTACACATATGCAAGCAATAAAACCCTAATTCTGGCCCCCCACCTCCTCTCACTATGTCCCAAAGTGTGGGAATTATGGACGGATTAAAAACAGGGTTCTGGGTTAACTTGTCTGGCAAAATAGTAAAAACAGAAGTAGAAATAGTTATAGTAAATAAACAATGACAGCAGACAATAATTATCTGGTGCTTATTACGTGCTAGGCACTTTTTCCTACATATTATTTATACCATATGGCACCGTGCTTTTTCATTTACCAATTTATCACATAGATATTCCCATTAGAAGCTTGTTTAAATAACCATAAGGAATTACCTTAATTGGATGCACTATAATGCACTTAACCTGTTCCCTACTGATGGACATTTAGGCTGTTCCCATGGCAGTGACAATGAATTGAATTAATTTGAAATGCACATTTTGAAATACACATTTTATGTACATTAACTCATTTATCCCTCACAACAACCCTATGAGGTAGAACTATTATTAGCCTCATTTTACAAATGAGGAAACTGAGACACAGAGTGATTCAGTAACTTGACTGCACACTAGTAGGCGATGGAGCAGGTACAAACCCAGAAAATCTAATTTCAAAGCCAACGTTTTTTCCCACTACACTCTACTATCTAGCTAAGTAATGGCTACCATTTCTGAATAGCTACAATGTGCCAGGCAAATATCTTTATCTCAATAACCTTATAAAGGTATTTTTCAGAAGAGAAAGCTAAGGCTCAAAGAGGTTAAGTGACTTGCTGAAGGTCACAAAACTAGCAAGTGTTGGAATTGAGATCCCTCTAACTCCAAAGCCCACGTGCTTTATCTTGTACATCACGCTGCCTCTGTATTTCTCTCCCATGTTATGGTATTTTAAAATTAGTGCTTCTCTTCCCTCTGCTTTACAAGTGCTACACTCACATCGAACATGGGTTTCTGTGGGCAGCGTGGCCCCAACAACATTTTTGTTTTGTTTTGTTTTTGTTTGGGGGGGAGGTAATTAGGCTTATTTATCTACTTATTTATTTATTTATTTAATGGAGGTGCTGGGGATTGAATCCAGGACCTTGTACATGCTAAGCACGCACTCTACCACTGAGCTATACCCTTCCCCACCAACAACTTTTAAAATAATTTATTTTGAACCATTAAAAAAAATTTTTTTATATGCACACACTACAAAATCTTAAAACTTCAAAATGGAGATCAGTGAAATGTCAGTCTCCCTCCTACTCCTGACCACATCCAGCAGTCCCAGGCCTCTTCACCCCAGGCTACCATGGGCAGTTTTTTGGTTTTTGGTTTTTTGAGTACCCATTCAGAGATCGTATATTCACATATAAGCCTATTCATACACAGCTGTACATACATCCCTTTTCCCTCCCATAAAAAGCAGCATATTATTTATAACATGTTGCACTACAATTTTTTCATTTACTAATTTGTCATATAGATTATTTCCCATCAGAAGCTTTTTCAAATAGCTGTACAGAATTATCTTAATTCGATGTACCATAATTTACAAACCTGTTCCCTACTGATAGCTAGTTAGGTTGTTTCCATGGTAGTGACAATGTAAAGGGTTCCCTCTCATAGGCAAGTACTTCTTTCTCACATCCCCTGGCTCAGAGTGTGCACAATCTTAAAGGAATGGCCTCTGATTTCCTCTGCAGTCCCCTCCACTGCCAAGTCCTGTTCATCCATCTCTGTCTCTCCTGACACAGCTCTTTCTTCTCGCTTCCTCCAGCTACACTTCAGTTCTTTACAAGCATCTCCCCAGACCTGCCATAGCCGAACTCCTGTCTCCAGGCAGCCCCTCCTTTAACAGGTTCAGCACACAGCATTAGGAACCATCTTCCAAACCACTGCTTTGATTATGCCACTTTATCACCACTGCCAGAAAACCTGACGCAACCTCCCATTATTTATCAAACTGATTCCACATTCCAGGTCACAAGACAGGGAAGGGGGAAGCACAACAACGTTAACTGAGTGTCTGTGAATGTGCCAAGTGCTTTACAGACATCATTTCACTTCATTCTCCCCCAAACCTTGCAATGGTTGTTAATATTATCCCCTTTCACAACCGAGGAAACAGAGGCTTAGAGAGATGAGTGATTTGTTTAAAGTTATCCAGTGAGTACATGGTTGAGCTAGGATACAAATTCTACTTGTCTAATTGCAAAGTACATGCTTTTAATTGGCAAGCTACACTGTTTCCTAAAGGTGGATCTCATCATCCAGTTTATGGTGATGTGAGGATTAACGAAAAGGATTTATGTGAGATCACCCAGCCAGAGCCTCACAGGGCTGCCTCTTCCCCATCATGCAGGCTTCAGCTGAAATGTCACCTCCTCAGAGAGGATTTTCCTGACTATTCTAGCCCCAAAATAGCAACCTTGCATGTTATCCCATATTGTCTAACTCTTGATCCTACTTTAGTTTCTTTACAGCTCTCATCACTGTCTGAAATTAATACATTTGCTTATGTGTTTATTGCCTGTCTCTCCTGACCAGAGTGTCAGTTCCAGAGGGTGGGGCCTGTGTCCACCTTGTGCACTGCTTTGGCCTAAAATATAAATGCTCAACAAATATTTGTTGTAGGAATGAATTTACAGCTCAGTTCCTAGAAGAAAAAGTTTTTCCCAGTTTTGGCTTCTGTGAAAGAAAAGAAAAGAAAAGAAAAACAATTCACCATAAGCAACCCTAGCTCATTCAAATTATTAACAATGAAGGAGAAATTTTACTAAGCGTAGGAAGTAAACAAAAATTTTAAGTACCAAATTCTTGTGTGATTTTGAATTTAATTGTAATAAATTGACTTTATTATAGCTGTTACTTATGCTTTCAGGCATGGTACTCAAGTCAATTCCACACAGTTCTGTATTTTATATAAATAAGCTTCGTAACAAAATCATGAGGTAAATAGTAAACATCATGCGGGGCAGAGGTGGGAGGCGGGGCAGCGGAGGTGGGAGGTGGGGCGGGGCGGAGGTGGGAGGCGGGGCAGATGAGGTGGGAGGCGGGGCGGGGCATAAAGGCTCAGAGATGTTCAATCACATGTTTATGTTAGTAAATGTTGGAACTGGAATTTGAACTCAGGTTTGTTTGACCCAAAGCCCATGTTCTCAACCATCACACTAGACTGCCCTCCCTAACTGAATTGGGTGGATATAAGCAATCAGATCCAGGACAACTTTGCTTTCAATAAAGTATTTTGGGATCCTTAGATCAGTAATCTCTTCCGAAAAGAACTGCCCCAGAAAAGCCTAGCATTATTTGCAGCAAATGATCAGAAGCCCTGTGAAGAAAGGTTATTTATCATGTTTACTTGAGTCTTTGGTTCTGAAACATCAAACCATGTCCTACCTGGGCGGCCTCATAAGTGATGGTCTTGGTCTCAGTGTGGACAATAGGGACATCTTTGGTTGGGATTTCACTTTTCACAGCATTGGCAGTGTCTGTGATGGTGACGGTCTGAGTCTTCACCAGGGGAGGCTGTGAAGCAGTAAAGAAATAGAGTTACTGGAGTCTTCAGAAGGCTGTGGAGAACTAATATTCTGACATTGATCTGATCAAAGTAATAGCTCTAATCAAGCAAAGGGCTAGCTCAATCTCTGCCCAAGACACTATTCCAAAGTAGCCCTGACAAGATGTCAAATCATGAGGGATATTAAAGAACAGCATTACTGTAATCACTTTCATATGTTTAATGGAAAGCTATAATATCAGACAGTTATGATTAGTGATACAAAATGCTTCAGACTGACCTTCAGAATTTGAATATAAAACTATTTGCCAAATGGCAGTCACTTTTGTTTGTCCTTGTGACTGTACCATTAAAATTAAGAAAATCAGCTACATTTCCTCCACTAAGTACAAATGGTACATGAAATAGCAGTGGCATTGGAACGCATTACCCTGGAATTCATTAACTTCTTTCAAATCAATGTCAGACATTCACTTTGGAGTTACTGAAAAGAAACAGTATTTGGAAAACTGGAAAGAAAATAATCAGTTCCACCACCACCTGGTGATTAATTTCAGAATTTCAGAAGAATGAACATCAGTGAAATATCAAAGGGTTCTTGTCTATCAGCTCACCTTCCCCAAGACTATAAATCACCCTAAAATAACCGTTTGATCATGACAAAGTTAAGCAGTCATCCACCTTAGCATAGGAGATTAGTGCCTATGATCATGGAAGCTCCCGTGAGTGGGGTCAGTGGGAGTGGTGGGCTGTACTGTGTGGCTGCAATACATAATTATTTGGGGCCTGAATTCTCATTTGAAAAATCAGTTACTCCTTTTAATTAAGAGTATTTGAATTTTTTGAGCAGAGTCTCAGAACACTTAAGGCTCCTCATCATATCATAAAAGTCTCAGAAATTCACTTCTTTACACAGCCCGTACTCGAGCAAGGAAAAGAGGAACATGCTTACGCCAGCTTCATAAAAATGAACAGCTGGGGTTTACCCACAAGAGTTTTGTAAGGTCATCAAGGGAGAAAGCATTTCTAGCCACAGTGTTAATGCCTCTGAATAAATTTCTCTGTAGTAATCAAGGGCTTCAATTTTATTCTGTGATTTTGAAAAAAGCCAGGAGGCTACTACCCTCACCACCACCACCACCACCACCTCCTCCACAGAAAGGATTCTGGCCCTCTCCCAAAGTGAGTCATTAGATTTGCATCATCAAGTCAGTTACTACCTGGAAACTTCGAATGAGGGTGGGGAACTGGTTACCCACACGAGAGTCAAGAAATGATCCATTTTGCTTTCCAAGTGGCTCTCCTGGTGTAATGTGTTCTTCACTACTCTCTGCCTTTTTTCCACCAAGTTGCAGCTGAGAGGAAGCTGGTGACACTGGGAACTTTAAGGCACTGGCCTGTTCCTCCACTCCTATACATTCCTCACTTGGGCCTCTTGGCATTTCCTGAATATCAACATAGCCAGCTGCCCCCTGCTCCTTCTCTTCTGTCTCCTTGCTGCTTATGGAGAGGGAGCCAAAGTCAAAGTTTTGTGGAGACTTCGACGGGGTGGTCACTTGGCTCTCACTAGGAATTACTGAGTGCTCGGGGCCCTCCCATTCAGGGTCAGGGTTGGTAGGTGGCCCCTTTGTCATGGCAGCCACCTCCTCTGTGCGAATGCCATTTATACTCTACAAATGAAGGAACACATAAAAAAGCAAGAAGATTAGGAATACTTGGGGAAAACAGTGAACTCTGAGCACCAACAGTGATTTTTAAGAGGCTTCAAAAAATATTAATACTAATATAAAACAAGGATCTTAGCTCCTGGGGTGATCAAAAGGAAGAACTGCTGTTCACTACACATATCAGCAGCTTCAGCAATTCCAGCCTCATTTTGGTCATATTTCTAAAACATTGCTAACCTTGAGAAATAATTTTGATGTGCCTTGCATAGTACCAAGCATTTCTTATTATTATGGTCTTCCCTGCATAACACATATTCTTCACACTGAAAGGAATTACTATTCCTAAACACCTAACTCATTACTATGCACTGGACACAGTGCAATTTATGAGTCAAACAAAACATACGCTTGAGGAGTCTGATCAGATTGAAAAATGTTCCATGTATCTCCAAGCCACATGTATCAGCGTACTAGCCCCTATGGAGAAACTAAAATTCAGACTTTGGTTGGCAGGGATATGGAAGTTGAATATACCCAGCACAGATTAATCCAATCATTGTCATGGATTAATTATAGTATCTAAAACATTAAAACATTTCTTTTTAAACAGAATAAATATGACTTAGCAGCTGAGAAGTATTTTTTCACAGATGAATGACATAACATCTCCAATCCCTAAGAGAAATAAATCCTGGAAACACAATGAGATCCCTCCTGGGCTAAGTGCCTGACACCACAGGAAAAAGATCTAAAATAAAGTACTTCCAAGAGAACATGGATGGGAAGATAACACCACAAGAGATGGACCTGCTCCTAAAGTTTAAAGAAAGGTTCTGTAAGTGGAAAAAGAGAAGGAATTCACACTAGTAGGAAAAGAATATGAGCCATTTGAGGAATGAACAATACAGCAGAACCCAAACGTCAAGAAAAGTAATGCCTGCATTTGCTCACCAGAGAGCTGTAAATAAGCCACTTGATCCTGAAATTTTGGTCAGATCAGTTTACCATATTACATACCACATAGGAACTTAACAGAAGAGGACTCTTTTAAAAAGGTGTTCCTGGAGTAAATGACACATGCTTGGAACAGCTTACACATTTTAGTACTCAAATCACATTATATGTATTATATATATTTTTAAAAAAATCACTGCTGCTCCTTAAGTTGTAAACCAGCCTACATTGTGATAAATATAAACCAGTGGTCAACTGAGGCAAGAAAAGATGCACTGCACTCAAGAACTTCAGACCAACTTTACCTCTAAGCTACCTTGAAACAGTCAACTCAAGAGCATCTCCCAGTGGTAAAGCTGAATTCAGATTAGGCAGGTCTTTCACTGACTGATCATAAATATTACTTAGGACACATAAAATGGAACTGAGAGATGACAACAGAAACTGTCTCTGCCTGCAGATGTATCAGAGATAACATGAAATATTCTCACTAAGGGTATATAGATTACCTCATATTTAAAATGAGAATAATACTTGGTTTGGCTCACAGGGTCCCAAGGATCAAATATAATAATATATATGAAAGCACTTTGTAAATTCTCAATTACCATATAGATTCACTTAATTCAATCAACAGTATCTGAGCACCTCTAATAAGCTAGGGCCTGGGGGACACAAGAATGAGTTTGTTGTTATATTATTAACATGCTGTACTACTTTCTAGGGCACTTATCTCACCACTTCTTTTGAGTCAGACAAGCTGTTATGGAGCTGCCCAGAAATAGATCAGCTGGTAATAAACAAACAGGCTTTCTCAAATTGCTATATGCTAGCTCGAGTGCTGTGAATAGCATATCCAAACCCACTCATGTGGAGACAAACTTCGGGGCTTCTCCATAAAATTTTGTCACAACTGAGAAGGCTGATTAATAAACAACCAGGAAAATACCTAAGATAATCAAGTAAGAGTCAGTTTTTTGCCAGTCTGCTCAAGTGATAAGCAGTGGTCTGTCATCAAGAAGCCATTTGTGATTAAACATTGCTTAGGCCACCTGGCCCAAGGTTGCCTACTGCTGAGTAAAGACAGATCAGTCAATTTTTTCAAAGCATAAACGAAGGAGACGAAGGGTAAAAGCTGTAGCCACAGTAGTATCAATTCAACAAGTATTTATTGATCACCTAATATGTATTAGTCATTGGAAATAAAAGGAAAACTGATGACAGTTGGCTTGGATTACCACTCACAGCACTCTCACATATGGTCAAATCAACCGCTCCAGTTGGCTCTGTTGACCAGAACTCTTGTCCAGACAACACAGCCAACTACTTACTGGACAATCTCCCAGGCATATGGAAGGCAATATGCCCCAAACTCCACTCTATTCCACTTTAATATCTCCCTCATCTATCTGCTTTTTGCTATTCCCACACTTTTACCTTCATTCAGACTCTTACAGTGCCTCACCAAGCTTACTACTAGTGCCCTAAACAATTTTTCTTCTTTTCTTTCCTCCTTCCTTCTTTCTCATCTCGAACCTTCCTCGAATGCATCCTCTATTCTGCTCCTAAAATGTTTATTTCTCAAATGAAATATTAAAAATTCCATTTTACAGCTTAAAACCCTTCAGTGGTTCTTCACTGTCTTCTGGCTAAAGTTCAGATCCTTTACCAAAACTAGAAAATACTTTAAAATATGACTCTTACCTCTCTCCTCAGCTTCCCTCCTGCTACACCTCCACACATCTCTCTCTCCACTAATTCAAAACTATCTGCAGTTCCTAGAACACTGCGTGCTTTCTTTTGCCTCCGTGCGTTTGTCAGTATCGTCAGTATTGTTCCTTCTGCCTGCACGTCCATGCTCAGCTAGCGTCAGTTCTTCAGGAAGTTTCTCCCTGGCTGCCTAAAGTATGTTTAGAGACCATGCCTCTTTTATTCCCATTGTGCCCTATCATTGTTGGTTTAGTCATCTGTCTTTTCCATTAGACTACAAACTCCTTGGAGGATAAGGACTTACTGTGTTACTTAGCCTCTGTATCTCTCTTGCACAGTTTTTTGGCACATAATAGATGTTCACTAAAAACTTGTTGAAAGTATACTAAATAAATCTAAGAGCCCTGAGAACTGCTTTGCCTTGAGCTATTCAAAAACTGAAAGGCTTGTTTAGAACATAAAAAGTAGCCCACGTG
Source organism: Camelus bactrianus (assembly GCF_048773025.1). Lineage (NCBI taxonomy): Eukaryota > Metazoa > Chordata > Mammalia > Artiodactyla > Camelidae > Camelus > Camelus bactrianus. The sequence goes on from NC_133551.1 coordinate 59,425,070, forward strand.
ACCAGACCCACTGTCTAGTCCACCATTCTGTCTCCTACTCCAGTAAAATAAGAGAAAAACTAACATTATTGCATGTTCACCATGCGAAAGTCACTTTTTGTTTTCTCATTTAATTTTTCACCACCTCACTGTGAGGTAGTCACTATCTATTTTATAGATGAAGAAAACAAACAGGGTAAGCAACTCAAAGATAGTAAGTGATGGAGCTAGGGTTTAAGCTCAAGTCAGTCTCTGATTCTAAAGCCACTTCTTCCCATGGCAACAGAAAATGTATCAAGTAGGGCCAAAGGACGTGTCCTATTATGTTCAAAAGAATATACAGTAAACCTGACTATACTTTTGGGAAGTACAAAGATTGTCCAAAGTCCTCTTAGCAGAGTCTGATTTTAGGGGCTGACACTATATTTTGAAATATAAGGAGAAGGCTGGAAAGCTAGGAGAAAAGACTGAGGCAAAAAGAAGATACAAAATCCCCATGACATAAGACACCCACAATTTGGCATATAGCATGAGTGAGGAATTCTAACTGACAGTGCTGTGCCTTTGGCTGTGAATATCAGCAAGGGCCACTGGATTATATAAGATTCTGCACAACTGCATATAACAAACAAATTGGCCTGGAAACTTTAAAGGGATCTTCTCAAGGATATGAATAAATATATAACTGCATCTGAACCATCCACAGTGACACACCAAATTGAGACTGAATGTGTGGCTTGTCTGGCCTGATGGGGGAATCTGTAAGAAGGATGCTGCGACAGAAAGACCAGCTGCCTGTGTAAAGTACTGCAAGGCTGTCTAGTTGGTTTCAAGAATATGAGAAGAATGTCAGACCAATATTTAATTGAGCAGGGACATTGCTTGATTGAAAATTCTCAATTTTACTTAAAACATCAATGGCTCCTACTAAGTATGATAGTTCAGTATTTTCTTTGTTTGGGGGAAAAAACAAGGGATTTTTTTTCCCTAAAGGCTTCCTCTTGAAAATGATTTATTCAAAGGGATTATGTCACAGGATCATCAAACCCTGAGGATCTATGTGCCTTTGTGAGTTATAAATAACCTCTCCCTTGACGTAGGGATTACAGATATCATTAAGAGGAGAATATGGGTGTTTTATAGGTATTCTGCTGCTATTCCATTAAATGTAATCCAGTCTTTCTCCTTTTAGGTTATTTTTGAAGGAAGAGATTTATACACTTGAAGTGACTGCTGCAAAAACCACAGTTATGCTGACAAGACTCTCTTATCCTGTAAGTATCACAGTGAAAATAAATCCTGAAAATCTTCCTAAAATTTTGCTATATAAGCAATAGCCATGTAAGTTTCTCCTGGAGGGTCTATGCGGTAATTTTCCCCACACACACTTGGTCACTTGTTCCTTGCTTAGTGAAGGCCAATTTTACCTTCAAATGGCAACAGGAAACAATTCCTTTCTATGTTAAAAGGAAGAAAAAGACCTGCTCTTGTCCCAATTTATCTTTCTATATATTAAAACCCTGGCTAGGCAGTTAAGGACCAAGTGAAGAACAGTGACTTCTTCACAGCCAACCTTGCCATGTGATTTCAGGGACCACAATTAGATTGTTGGAATGGGGGAAGAAGGCAGAAAAGGTAACTTCAAAGACTAAATCCCCCCCTTGATAATACGCTATGTTTTACTTCTTACGCATTTAAAAATTATATTTTCCAATGTATGTAATTATACAACATGAAAAAGACCTCAAAGTATACTAACATATCAGTAGGGGTAGAACTGCAAGTACTTTAACTTCTTTGTGTTTTTCTGTATTTCCTAATCTTTCTAAAATGAAGAGGCATCACTTTCATAATCAAAAATTGTTATTAAATGATTTTATTATGCAAGCTTTTGTACTGGTTTCATAATGAAATGATCCATAAAACCTGAAGTCTGGTAAACAATTTACGAAGTGCTTATAAATTCTTAATATCCTCCAAGCCTTTAAGAACAGTTAAAAAATAAACCTTAATAGTTTTCTAAATGAAAAAGTACTTAGTGAAAAGAATGATAAGAAACATCAATAACTAGTAAATAGTATGAAAATTCTCTTTTATAAGGAGACTATAACATAAAACTATAGTAATTTAGCGAGTGGATTTTGAAAGTCAGAGTCAATTATAACGGACAATATTTTTGAGTGGAAAAGTAACAGTTCAAATTTAAGGTGTAGCTTCATTATATTTTGTTTAATATTTTCTGATTTAGAGATGGCAGGAATATTCTCAGGAATGTGAATAAAAATATGGTTGTATCTGTGAATTAAGCCACAGATTTTCTGTGAATTTCTTATTAGGTATCTGTCTCTGAAACAGTGAAGACACTCAAGGAAAATAGTCACTCTCTTGCCAAAGTCATGATAGCAACTGGGAATATAAGATACTAAAGCATCCCAAAACTTGATTTGAACATTGACTCTAGATTATAGATACAGACTACAGATAAACACTATCATACTTCACATCAAAATGATTTATATTTCCTGTGTGTGTGGCCTGTTCTGTTCTGTTTTGTTTTGGCTGAGTGCCCTGCACCTCAGGCTGAGATCCTCTTTTACTGAAATCAAGTATAAGACAAGAGAATGAATCGGCCAAATTCAATAAACAGTTGCTTAACTGCCACCTCAGAAGAGAATCCTCTTTTATGCGATTTTGGGATAAATAAAAGAAAGAAGTGATACAATTTTCAGGGTACTCATATTTAGCTGAATGAAGATATTGACAATGATATGTACAGATGGCAGTTAAGTATGTTTGCACAATAAACTCAGGGTTATGTGGTGGTTAGGGCAATGGTGGAACTTTGGGGGGAAGGCAAACTTTTATCAGAGCTGGTCTGTAAGCTTAATTACAGTGTCTTGTTATTTTTTGTGCATTCTCAGGTATTATAATGTTACATTAAGTCCTGAAATAAGCCAGTCAGCAATATTATTGAGTCCACCATTAGCAGAATTAGACAGTTGACAGAACAATTTTAAAGGAAAGAAGAAAATAAAGTCACATCAGTTATAAAGCTAACTTCTAGTAAGAACCTTGAAATCAATATATGTTTAATATTAGGTCTTTAGAAAAATGCTTTTCCTTCATATTCTACTCAGTGTTATCAAAGATCTATTTTTTCAATACCTGTAAAAATTTTACCTTCATATATATAAGCATGTTCAAATAGACATTATAGACAAATTATTAAATACGAGTTTTTTTAATTGCTGAAATTATATAAGACAAATTTTAAGAGAGAGGCCATTAACATTCTAAGGCAACATTTTATCAAATTGACTAAATTGAGAAGCAGGAAACACAAATGATGATTGCAAGAGAATTTTCATAGTCTGGCCAGACCAAAATATAAATTCCCTCACTAAACTGCATAAATATCCTGTCCTAAACCACTCTACATAACACCATCTTAAATAGTCTCACACATTCTTCCAAATCAGCAAGTTTCACTTTTGCAAAAATATACTTAGAGGTTCAAGTACAGAATATCAAAAATATTTTCTTTGATGAAGAACAAATAATTATTAGAGTTACAAAATGTCTTTTGGTTTGATACGGTGTCTTTGGTTTGCTTCTGGACACTAATCTAATTTTCCCTTGACCTGAGGTTTGATTTAATTAATGGGAATGTGAACTATTTGATCTATCTAAATATCCCCAATAAATACATAAAGGAAACAACTATTTTCTTAAAAAAAAAATCAATTCTTGTTATTGAATGATTTTAAAACCAGGAACCAGATTATCCAAGGCCAAACAAACAAAAACCTTGAGACCCTTTGTCTCAACAATTATAGGCAAGGCCTCTTTTCTTATTCCCATCTTCTGGTTGCTACTGACTGAGGGAGATCCTATTTCAGATTCTGGGATGTTCTGCAAAACTCAACCTGGGGGATTTAAGGCAAGTTAAGGGCAGTCCAGTGTTAGTACATTAACTCATTAGTGGCTTCAGGATCTTAGAGAAACATTTTTTAATACCTGGTTTTATAAATAATGAGGGTCTCACAAATTCCAACTTTCTCCTTAATTCACTTTCTGTAACTTTCACTACATTTTCACCTGGGGACTAAGTGACCTAGGATACAGCTGGGGCGTAACAGAATGTCACTGGACTGAAATGTCCAAGACTTGGGTTGCAGCTCCAGTTCTTTCACTTAAAAACTGCTTGACTGGGGGCATGTCCTTGAACCTCTCTGAGACTCAGTTTTATCACATAAAAAGCAAGAACACCACTACCTACCTGATATGGCTATTGTGAGGGTTAATTGTGTAGAGCATTCAAAATGAAGTGCTAGGCAAACACTAGATATTATTTGACTTTGTACTATATTTCTTAAAATATTACTTTTTGCAAAGAAACAGGAACTTACATGTAAGTATTTGTCAAGTATCCAAGTGGGCCAACCCTATGGATTTAACTAAGTCTGGTCTCCCTTTCAGCTTAGCAAGTTCTGAGCCAGATTCTCACTATATTTTAGAGAACATCATCAGGCAGAACTTAGAAGAAAGAAACTGTGATAGAAGATAAGAACCAAAACTGATACACTCTGAGGATATTTAAATATTCCTGAGCCATGTTCCACATGAAGAACACTGGATAGGACATCTTTAATAGTTCTGAGAACATTTTTGATTGGTCACAAAATTTACAACCATTTTAAAACTTTACAGATTATTGTTGTTTCTAAGCCCAAAGCATATCTTTCTATGCTACTACCCACAGATTTTGCTTCCAGAAATTACTAAATTTTCCATAACAGAGAGTCTGAGATTTAGCATAGTATCTTTGCAGTCATTTTACCCAGTGGAACCCTAAACCCACCATATCTATTAAACTACCGTTGGTTCTCACATTCTTTTCATTCTATTTTGCCACTCAATCAAGTCAACTGAGTTAGGACTGGCCTTGGAAATACTGCTTAATGATATGATCAACTCTGTAATGTCAACATCATCTTTGCAATGAGTTTGTGGCCTGTTGAAATGCAAATATCCCAGAGAAAGTTAATAACTTTTACCAGTGTTTGTCTACGTCAGAAAAAGGGGATTCATTAGGCTTTTTAATAAGTTTAAATAATTTTTAAAAATTAGTTTTGATAAGAAAAAGGGAGTGAGCAGGAGGTGGCAGTGGGATTGAGGGAGAGGGGTATGCACAGACACACATACACCCACAGAGCACATTACCCTTGCTTTGCAAACCCAGTAAGAAATGCTTTGCACTGCAAATGCCCACAGAACCAGCAGGAATCGAGGTTATCTTGCTAAGCACAGAAGGAAGATACCCAGCAGAAGAATCCAGCTCCTGGTTCTTAACTAAAGTAAACAATAAATATCACAGTCACTTAAATTATCAACGATGTATTTAAATAATACCCCCAAATGGTCTGCAACATGCAAACTAAAATTGTAGACTCCAATCCTGATAAGATCAGTTAATTGCGAGTGCTTCATTTCTATGTATTTCTCTTTAACAAAACATGGCAAGTTTATGTCTCAGCAAAGAATGTCCTTAAATGCCTTGGGAAAAAGCTCTAAAAAACAAAACATATGTCTTTATACATTTACTATATTATCAATATTTGTAATCTTATTTCTATTATGAAAAATAAATAATATTTCCCTTGGTTATATAATAACACTAATGTGGTGATTTTTCTTTAATTTGTTAAGTTAAAACAAATGCTTTTAAAAGGGGCACTTGCAATAAGAGATAAATCAGATGTGGTAATGGCTTCTTTTGTAAAAGCCATGTGTAAACAGCACATAAAGATGACAGGTCAAGCAGCAGTAGCCCATTCTTCAGCCAAAAAAGGAAACGAATGAAGAAAGAACAAAAATTATCAAAAAGAAAAACATCCCCTGGCCCCTCCACCCCCAAAAGCCTCATAAATAATGGTTTTGATACACTTTCTGTGGAAAAACTCAGGCCAACTGGCAGTTTAGAAAAGGACATTAGAATCACAAACATTCAAAATGGGGATAAACTAACAACAGAGTAACCACGTGCTAGCAAAAGATGATTTAAAAATTCTATCTTTCCTCTCTAGTGTGCCATTCTTAATTATGCAATACTTCTCTCTTCATTCTAAATTTTCTCTCTTGGCTATATCCTCCCCTGCTTTTTTTTTTTTTTTTTTTTAATAAAGTTGGCATGCTATTGGTCCCTTGCTAGAAATACATCCTTGTAGTGCTCACTAGCTTCTCCACAAGACTTGAGTCATTTTCATGGTCCGGTGCTATTCCCTGACATATAAAGATTACATCCGGATAAAGGAGCTTACTTAGGAAGATGCTGGCCTTTATTAAGTTATAGTTGGTAAAATTGCTTATTGTAGGAAAATCACTCCATAATGCAGCCTTTCATGAATGCTAGTAAATGAAATTTGCCAATGACAATCATCCTTCAAACATAGTTTTTATAATTTCCTAAACGGTGCTGTTATTAGATTATCCCCAGAATAGGTGAAGGTAAAAGCAAACAGCTGCAAAATCAGTGCCTGATACAAAATTTTAACCATTCAGTAACAGAAAATCTTGCTTTAACACTGCACTCACCAGCACGGACTCCACAGATCAAATGTGTGTTCTCAAACCTGAATAGAGCTATAGAAGTCAAAATGATTGAGCAAATATTAAAGGTTATACTAAACATGTCTAGGAGACCAGAAGCTTTTGGTAGGTCAATTTTATTTCATTATACTAAGAAGGGTTGAGGTGGAGAGAAAAAGATGGAGAGGAAGGGGCTATAACCAATATGAAAACTGATCATTTAGTATGGAACACAATTAAATATACTTGGCAGGATTTCTCAGAAGTCCCAATTCCAAAAATGATTAAAGCCATTATAAGCACTTAAGAAAAAATTATATCCTAATTTGATATCTAGCAAATAGCATCTTGATTCCACAAAACTAAATACAACAGAAAAATATGATTAGATACTAATTAGCTATGTCTTCTCCTCCTGAAAAATCCTATAACAATGAAAATGGCTTTCCATGTGAACATTTTCTACAAATTCCCAAAAGGAACGGAGCTCTGGAGAAATACCTCAAAATCTTATATTACTCAGACATGGTCACAAGGCACATACTTGGAGCTAGTAAATAGACTACTTCAAAATGTGGAGTGTTGGTTTCAAGTAATCACCTGGCTAATACAACAGAATCTAGAACTGTGAGAGGAAGACACAAGACAAGGTTTACTCAAGGTGAAGTAAGAGACAGAGCAGTTCAGCTTCTGTTAATTCCACATCACAGAAGCAAGCTCTCCTCACACCCACATATCCACACCCACTCCATTCTTCACTCTTCAATATGATCAGAGTGGCAAGACTGGATAGTTAATAGCTATTAATTTGTAGAGTGCTTCTTCCAAAAAAAAAAAAAAAAAAGGACTAATTCAGTATATTAAAAATGCTTCTAACAGATGTGACAATCACATGTGTTGTAGTACCTGATTAAGCTGGTTAGAAAAAAGTTATTTTTAAAACTTGGTATAAATAAGTCAAATAGTTCCAGGCCGATTTAAAACATTAATATTCTTGGAACTGAATACACGTCAATAGGTTAGCTCTGTTTTAGGACTGAGCAAAAGACAATTACTGGGCCACAGAGAAGAGTGAAAATATGGAAAAACAAGAGCATTTTTCTAGAAAGACTGGCTGACAGTATTTCTTGCTGACCCACGGAAGCAGAGGTTCTTTCCTTCCCTCCTGTTTTTGGTAGTGGGTCTGTGCAGCATTACTGACTCCTTTCCTTAATGACTAGTATCAACCAGAATTAGATTTGCAATACGATTTATTCTTGACAAATGTACGTATTAATGGTGCAAATAACATGAGAAAAATATCTAAGAAAAAGTTCCAAAAAGAGAATTTCTTAGTAGATTTCTTGAGGCTTAAATATCTTGCTGAACTGCTAATAGGTAAACAATTTATTTAACTGAGTATCAGAGCTAAAGGATCCTAGACCAGGGAACTGAAAGGAACACAGGTTTAGGGATTTATTAGAAGGCACCTCCCAAAGCTAATTACAGATCAAGAAATCTTTCAGAACACAACCTCTGAAAGGATATAATTTTATTTTATTCTGACTTATTGGTAAAATATTGCCCAAATAGGCTCTGAATTAGGGAATTCCTCTCAGAGAAATCCCTTTATTTTGAAAAAGGAAACTTTCTAAAATATTTCCTTTAGATACCCAACCTTGAATTTATACAACTGCTCGAAACACTATGGTGCACCAGAAGTCCAGAGTGAAAACCATTTCACTTTCTTTACCATGCTCGTTAGAGATCTCTAAAACTCGGCTGAAGAGAAGGTGAATTTGGGAATTGTTTCTTTATTCCTTAGAGGAAAACGGAGGCAGACCCTTAAAAACCAAACAGAACAAAGGCGTCAGCTGGATTTGTCACTGAAGAAGAGCACAGTTAACACAAAACAATTCAGAAAACTGACAGAGGCAGGGATGCTGTGGTGATAAAGACATTTTATTCAGGTGTACCCTGGCTGCTGGATAAATAGGAACGAGTGCCTTGTCTTTTGTTTTCCATTTCTAATCATAAACAAGACCAAAAATACTTCGCCACTGAATGAAAATGCTAAGACTGTGACTACAGCTCTTGAAACAGTACAAAGGCAGAAAATGTATCTAATCAGTTCTCTGTTTCTCTAGACCTATGTCAGGGGTCAGCAGACTACAGCTAGCAGCCAAAGCCAGCCCTCTCCTTGCTTTTGTATGGGTTGGAGCTAAGAATGGCTTTCATTTTTAAATGGTTGAAAAACAATATGAAAATATTTACTGACACATACAGATTACATGAAATTCAGATTTCGGTGTCCACAAATAAAGCCTGATTGGAACACGTTCGTGTTCACTTGTTTATTGTCGATGCTGCTTTCACTCTACAGTGGCAAAGCTGAGTAGTTATGACAGAGACTATAAGGCCAGCAAAGCCTAAAATATTTATTTACAGAAAAAGTTTGCCTACCCTGGTCTATCTTACATACAAAACTCTTGATATCACAAGAGTGTGATACCTTTGTTGTTTTTGTATCATGTAAAACAAGACAAATGTATCAAACTGCTCTCTGCAATGTATTTTAGATAAACATAAATTGTTAAATAACAGATTTCCTTTATGATATCACACTCCAAGATGAATTTACACATACAGATAAGCACCCCAGTCTCAATAATATGTTCTATAGTGAAAATAGCTGATTATGACTTGTGGTAAGTGGGTAAGTTTTTAACTGGACCAAATTATAAGACAGAACCAAGAGAGACTGACACCTATCACAGAGGTATACGTAGATTCTTTGAATAAACCAGGGACCACACTACAGGACTAATAACAGAGACAGTGGCTTCTGGGCCATATGTGGGCTTTCTGGGCTGTCTGCATGTGTTGAATGGGCTTGTGGTGATTAATTAGGCACAAATTTGTGTCCTAACACAAGAGACTGAAAGTGAAAAGTTAGAGTTTATCCTTTACCATGTGACTAATCATTTAATTCAATTTAACAAATTTTAATTATTTGCTATATATCTGAGATACAAAGGTATTTTTGGCAAAGATAGCTAAAACAAGGCCCTGCACCTCTGAGAATCTCACAGTTTTGAGACTGGCAAAACTAGAAGAGATGGATTAACATCTAAAAAATTTAATATCACTTTTTCTAGTGGAGATCTAAGTCATAATCAGAACATTAAACAGAAAGTGTTTCCATAATTGTATCAATCACAGTGGTATAAATCAAACCACATGGGGTACTAAGGGATGTAAAGGTTAGAAAGGCTGTCAAAGAAGGCAAGCAAACTTAGGATACTGGCTCTGGTGGTAAGCTTCTTTAAGACGTAACAGCGATACAATCTTGTCAGCAGATTCTGCGCTACAAGAAGTTTCCAAAGCTACATAACTATCTCACCCTCCTACTCTTCTATGTAATCCCCCTACCCCTCAAGTGCCTGTGTTATCTGTGAAGAAGCTGTGATTTCCAGAAATTTCAAAATGTTCTTTTAGAGAGGGCAAATCAATGGGTAGGGATGTAAAACTGAATAAACCACAGGGAAGCAACCATTGGGGAAAGGAGTCAGAAGGAAAAAGAGCTGATAAAACAAGGAAAGCTAGAAAAAGAAAGGAAGAAAGCAGGAGGATAACATGCTAGGAGGAAGGCTGGGACAGATCTGGATATCAGATGGTAAGTGATCTGAGGCCAAGAACTATGACTAATTCCAATGTGAGAGTTACTTTTAACTATGTGAAGAGCTTATAAGGTGGAAGACAGAAAATTCTTCAGAATGACTCCATTTAGGAGGTGAAAGAAGTGAAAGCTATTGGGAAACAGACTTTGACTTAATACCTGAATGATTTATATCCAAAAATCTGGGATGTCCAAAGACATAATGTGCTGTATCTTGGGAGATATTTAATCACAGCCTGGGAGACCACTTGGTCTCTGAATCTCTAAATGATATTGTATAGAAGAGTCAAGCACTGGAGGGGAGAGGAGCTGGATTAGGGGCCTATCCAATCCTAAAATTCTGCTAATGCTGCCTCTTTGCATCCCACTTGCAATACCTTGTCCTAGTGGGCAATGAACAAGTGAATGGCTAGCAGTAACCATGTTTTTTGTTTAATTCTTATTCTCTTTGTTTTGTTCAGATAGGATCCTGTACGTGTGGAGACTCTTCTTTAAAAAGATAATAGAGGAGAAAATGAGAGATTAAACTGCATCCTTTATTGACTTTCGGGGGCCTGAAAAGATAGTTGGGACTCTATATGCCTTCTTACCTTCTTTAATCTTTGAAATGTTAGATTTATTCTGTTATTTACCCCAGACAGGGTTCTGACTATATGATAAAGGGAAGGGCTGCCCTCTAGGATATCAATCACAAAAGATTAGAAGAGCATTCCTAAAACATATGTTTCCTCAACAATCTGTCATCTATACATTTAGTTAGGCTATTATTAAAGTTATCTAGCTCTTAGCCTTTATTTCTGATTGGTAGAAGTAATATACTGTACTTTCTCTTCTTTTTGTCTCTCAAGTTCTAGTAGGACAGGAATTTCATTTACAAAATGAAATACTCTGTGAATTTGTAACTGTTGACCACAGCTACCCCTCTTCCTCTTCCAGCCTAACTTTACGTGGCTTCCTCACTTTAACAACCACCCCTTCTTAACCATTTCAGGTGCTCATTACTGAGGTCCACACCAATGTGTTTCTTTTTTACATCATGTTCTGATGCAGCAAAAAGGAGACAGCAGCAGAAATAAAGAGATTTACTGAAACTTCCCTACAGTGTAGAGGAGGCAGATGGAGTTACCCCACACGCCATGCATAACAGAGAATAAGAATACGGAGTTGTCTCCATTTCCACTACCAAAATTACAAACAACATGGGTAGTTTGAATGCAACGAAAAAAAGTGAAATTTCTATGTATAACAGAAACAACATAATAGTTTTTCTCAATGTGATAGAGAATGCTATAAAGACGTTTAGGATTTTATAAAGTCTATGAAGAAGGACAGAAGGGAAGGAAACTGTAGAAAAGTTCTATGTATCTTTACTACGCTCAATACCCTTGGTAAGAAAAAAACGAGAAAGTGTCTCATATTATTTTTGAATTTTTTTGTCTTTCTTTTGTAAATACATGACCATTGGGTAAAGCCTAAATATAAATTTTGATTGGTAATGCCTTAAAAAAATAACCAAACTGCTAAAGCCTAGGGAGTCTAATATACGTTTTTATAGCAAACAATACAGTAATGACCTAGGAATGTAGGAGAAAGTGAATTGGCTTAAATTCACAGAGATGTCAGAGTAAAATTTACAATATTTAACAGAAAGAAATGTACTAGGATCTAAGATGACAACTGGAAATCTAGTCCACAGATACTCCCGTTTAATCGTAGTCAACAAAGTCAGTATCTTCTCCCTTCAAAACTTTTACCAAAGATCTAAACAAGTAGTAGAACTGACCCATGCAAACTGAATCCCCTTCATAACCCAAGTGTCAGGATTAAGAAAATGGCTAAAAGGTAGGTCCAAAGTACAGGTGCTGGATTTACTTTCAAGTAAGATCCCCTCTAAGTATACCATATGGGTAAGATGAATTGCTTAAGAGTATGAGGAATTTGGAAAGACACTTTAAACCTTAGTAGTTTTAAGCATTTGGTCAAATATCAATATGGAGTAGACAGAAATAAACACAGCTGTTTAACTGCTTACTTTTATACAAAAAATTCCAAGAAGTTAATGTGTGTTTGTTTTTTACTTTCCAGTCCCTAAAACACCAAGAATTAAATGACAACTAGAGCTTCTGGTTCCTGGAACAGGTTACAGATTCATTCTCATGAGGTAGATTAGTCTCTGCATTACTAGGTGGAAATCTGGGCACCAAGCAATTAAGTGAACTTCTCAGAGTCACCCTAGAAATGATTAATAGCAAAGCCAAGGCAAAAACCCAAGACTTTTTACGGGTCTGTATTGATAACTTTAGTCCAAACTGTTTTTCACTTATCAACCTGATGTTAAGAAGATGAACCAGGGTAAAACCAGCACAGTTATTTGGATCTGTCTCTGGTATCGAGAATGGAATAAAATGTGAGAGAGAAACCAAGACTATTCACAGCTTTATGTTTATACATACTGGCAGCATTAATTTTAGGTAATACAAAGCTGTAATGTCCAGTATTTTTCCTCCGATAACTGTGATGGGCATATCTTTTTGAGCCTGCACTGGCAGTTTAGTCCTCTCAACCATTTTTACCCTATTAACAAATAAAGGATCAGTAAGGATCTCTGACGGCTCCTGCTGCACTTCAGAAAACAGAAAAATATTGTTGGCTTACATTAGACTTTTAATGGACTTGAAATAACTCCAATACAAAGGGAAAGGAAATTCAAGGTTAAGTTTACAATAATAATTACTTTAAAAGCTATGTACAAGAATGAAAACTGGAAATATAATCTGAAACAGTTATAAAAGTAGCAGTAGAATCCTAAGATTATTTCCTTTTTAGTTTCTTGAAAAAAAATTTTAAAGAATCTAACCAATGTTATAGTTTTTTTTTTTTTAATTCCATAAAGAAAGCTCTTATATCCCTATTTCACAGATGAAGGGGAGTACTTTTTGATGATCACTTTCTGTGTTAAAGAATAGCTTTGCAATATTTCAGGTTGATCTGAGGTCTCTCTATTCTTATTATGAGTAAAATAATAAATACGCTTAATTACAAAATATTTCTTATAAACAGATATAGCCTGTGACATGTAAGATATATACTCATATCAGATTTTAAATTTAACCTGCTCCTTGATCCTTTCTCACCTTTTTGGAAAGCCTTTAATAACAGAGCAGCAGTTTTCAGGGAATACCAAAGAATTATTTCTACATGTCTCCAGGGAGAATAGAACAATAGTGGTGGGTGTGGAAGGACAAAAGATTCTTGGCTTTACTGTTCTCTTTTTTTGCTCTAAGAAGTCACCATCTTAAAAACAAAGTCATGTTTAGAAGTTTCATCAAGGGAAGTGTTGAGAAGTAAAACAAAGTGCAATAATCTCAGTTTGATTATCCTTCTATGAACTTAGATTTCAAAACAAATATTTGAGACATTAACCAAATCATCCATATTGGTACATTCAAGTGCCATAAAAAGCAAGCTACATGCAAGATTTCATTAATATTGAGGGGAAAAAAACAGGTTAGGTACCCAAGTTGTATTGTGAAGTGAGAGCACACTCATATTTACTTCAGGAAAGCCTTAAAAATCAACATGCAAACAGAAGACACAAACTTGTCATGACAGAACTTTAGCTCACAAGGCCATCCATTAAAAACAATTGATTCCAACACACATGTAAGAATGAACAGGTCTGAAGTCCATCAGAAAAACAAAATATATCGATATATATTTTAAGCTTATCATAATGGATAAATATTGCTTCTAGCAATATAATTACTTAATTCATAAAGAAGTAACACAGTATTTTCATTCAGAGAAGGATATGCTTATGTACAGATCTTGAAGAAATTTGTTATTCCAGGACTTTTAAAGATGGGCAGAATAGTCTGGAAAATTCAGCCCTGGCTGGAGGCTAAAGGGCACCAGCACCATTTTCCTTAAACCATCCACATTATACTTGTGAAAACTGCATTTAACCTTTGCAGATCTCTTTTATACACCAGGCAGAATAGAGTTGTTTGTCCCTGTACATCTCAGAAATACACATAAGAAGGCCACAGAAGTCAAAAGCCCTTTTCTGAAAAAGGCCTTTGTATATACTGATTTGATATCTCAAGAAAAGGAGTGGTTATGGATTCATAGATTAAAATGTATCATTTTAAGGCTTTTTAAAGGTGAGCAAGTTGAAATTTTTTCTTAAACTACAGAGCCCATGCCACAGAAATAACTATAGACAATTAGGAAAATATTCCATCAAATGTTTCTACAGAATATCCTGCTTTGTGTGAAACATTGGAGAGGAGTACATAGCAACAGTAGGCAATAAGAACATGCAGGATAAAAGAGTTAAAGCTTTTGGGGAAAGTACCAACCTGCCATATGCTTAAATCAGATCTCCCTAAATTTGTTAAACTTCGGTGAAGAAAGCTGGCTTGGGCAATCCATTGCTACTCCTTTGTACCCCATGATACATATTCTACAAAGAGTAACATTTTATTGACAGAAAAATGATCACAAGAGCTGCCCTAGGACAGCGAACTATCAAGATCAGAGGGCATCACACATGAGATAACACAGTAGAAGCTAATGACAAAGTTCAGTGGTTTTAGTCTTGACATTTCAGATGAGCACCCTGTTTTCCGATCACAGAAAGACCAACCACCAGACAGCCAATGCAAGAACCACGAGAAAAGACATCACGAAAGGAATACGAGGAGATGAAAAAGTACTAAAGTAGAGGCGGCACTTTTTGAGAGACTTGTGATCCTCAGGGATTGGAATAGAAACCTTGGGAAGAATTTCTTCATTTTCTTGCTGGGGCAAGGCTCTTTCAGTAGATCTCTCTTGCCTGTTAATTTTTTCTTCATCCTGCACTAACAGAGCACGTTCCTGTGTCTGCTTTCATGGTAGAAGATCAAGAAAGACAGAGAAAGATGAACAAAATGACAGATGGAAAATGCTCAAAAATGATACTTGGGGATGTGCAAAGGATTTGGGAAGATCTCTTAGAAAGCTTTTATTTTACTCTACCCTGGCAATTATTCTGGCAAAGTTTCTATAACACAGTAGGGTACTCAATAGGTAATTTTTTGAATGAAGATTAGAAGTCCTGAAAGTTCAAGGAATCACTGGACTTCGTTAGTTATAGTATTTATTCCTCCTTTAAGGATATTCACACAAATTTTCAGTCATTTTTCATTGCTTTGGTGCTGCCAATTTTTCTTAGGTCAATTGGGCAAAGCCAATAACGAAGCATTCTTCTTACCATCAGAAGTTACTTTTATTACAAATAGAATGGCAGAATATAAAATGTTATCCTCATATCTCTTCATATAGACTTTAAAAACTGCAACAGTTCATTCAGTATGGCAATTAGCTTATGCTCAAGGGAATAAAAATCTCAATCCTATACATTGTAAAGATTGCAAAAGAAGAACAAAAGTATAAAAGTTATATGAGCCTCCAAGGTCTACCAGAAAAAGAAAAAAAAAAAAAAAACCAAAACAAAACCCAGAAACCTAAACCCCATAAAACTCAATTATAAATTCCCACCCCCTCTCTCTCTGAATCATGATTTAAAATAATAATGGCCATCATGAAGGTGTATACATCATATTAAGCAAATGCTTTTGATACTTTTAAGGAAAATTATTTTTTTCAATTGTCCAATTGAGAAGATTTTCTCCCCCAGCAATTTCTGCACTCTGCCATCCAGTCAAGACACATGTTCTCTACGAAAGGAAAAACTTGGCTCTCAGTTCTCTCAGTTGAGCCAGCCTTCTCTGATCTGTTTGGAAGTTCAATACTGGTTCTTTGCACACCCCTAAGTGATATGTATCAGGGAGAAAGTAGCTGGGGGACTGGTCAGCAAAAAAAGGAAAAAAGGAAAATAAAGGATGCAAAATTATAATGATTTTCAAAAGAAATAAAGGGAAGAAGAAAGACAACATAAAAAGAATAGGGTACAATTAAATTCGTTTTCTCTCCGAATACGTATTTACATCTTCATGCAGCTTTTCAACCAGCCATGCGCCGAAATAAGCAAATTGAAAGCTGCAAAAGGTGCAGCAGTGAAAATGTTATGTGTTAGGTCAAAAGGCAGTGGGTGTGAATTTACTAGTATAGCCAAAAGAAAAAAAAATCACTGAGCAGCTGCTGTTCAGTTCTGGGGGGATTATCTGCTTAGTGCCATGACAAGAGCAAAATCTGATTGAGAAGCACAAGTCATAACAGCAGCTTTACCTCTGGCCCACCAACCTTTCTTTCCGAGGGGAGGATAGAGGTTTTCTTCACCTGGTCACACACAAATTATATAAAATTCAGTTGCCTTGCAATGCAACAACAATACTGTCAAAGGTGGAAGAGGTATCCCCAGCGAACAGAAATATTGTCCTAATTATTAAAGAAAAAGTAAGATATGCCAGAAAGTGGAATTATCCTATATAAATCATTATCACAATACAGTTCTTTTTTACTGCATTATTCATTTAGAGGGGTAATATTATAACCCTAGAGCTAAAGTACTCCCCACTGATCTAATTTAATTTATAAAAGTCATTTCTTTAAAAGTCCACAGAATGAAACAGCCATTCCCTCCCAAAACCAGCCCTGAGATGGTTTCTGAATGGTTTTGATTAAGACATAAGATATTTTCTGGAAATGGAGACTGGTTCAGATTTGTCAAACTTCATCCAAGAGGGTACCAAGTTACTTCTTCAAAGTAGTTGAGCATCTTTAATTACTTGCCTGGAATCAAACAGGAAACTTCTAGAAAATATGCAGTTATGGTTTGCAGATAGGGTTAACCAGGAGAGGCAGCAACAAGTGCTTTCTCATGGAGTCACAGACTTACAGAAAGCAGTCACTGTCTCAGTTCAAGGTACATCCTCTAGATCTGGAATACAGAACTAATGTCCATTTATACCAGGGAGTGGAGGCTGAGAGGACAGTGAATAGAAACACTGCACCCTATCATCCCTGGTAACTCTCTTTAGCTGCCCATCATCATTCAGGAATTCTCCAGCCTTTTTGGTGAAGCTGGTTCAACTTCATCTGGAGAACTGTTAGCCAATTTTAATCGCATTTTGAAAAATATAAAATGTATCCTTTGTGAACCAATTTTTATTATCTTCTCCAGTTCCAGAAACTAAATAATAAGTTGGATAGTTTACCATGAATTCTGAACACAAAAACCAAATACTTTTAAATTATTAAGACATCCCTTTACATTTCTTAACTACAATTGCTATTGTTTTGAGGGGAAAACAAGCATGTAATTTGAAAATCATTACAATCACTCATTGAGTCACTATGATTATTTATATACATTCTTAACCTGTATGAGCTAAAGAATAAGTAAAGAATTTTTTAATACATGCTCAAGGTAACTTTTAAGATATTTTCATTACACAGATTCATTTACTCAGGTACAGGATTTCCAAAACAGGTAATGACAATAATAATAGAAAAAGAGCAGCCCTTAAAAGGTATCTCTGGGTTCTTCTAATTGTGACTGTCTTATAAAACAGTGTATTAAAAGTTTGATGTTACTCATAAAGACAAAATAAATCATCAATAGTTCCTCTAAAACTGAAATATACTCATTAATACTTAGTATTCTGCATTCTCTGGCCTAGGGGCCTCCTTGGTTTATTATATAATCGTGGTCAACCATTCCAGACATTTCTAAGTTGTGCAAATGTTCAAACAAAGTTTTTAAAAAATGCTTATCCCTTTCCAATTTTGACATTACTAAATTTAGTAAACTCTCTGGTTCCCGAAGGCACAGTTTGAACATAAAGTTCCACTGGCTTATGGTCAATTCGTAAACATACACTAGCCAGAAGTATGCTGCTGCAGAGACAGTTCTCAGAGCTAATCATCTCCTGGTAGTTCTTAATGGCTCCCATAATTGGCTTGCGTAGTCCACATGACTTAAACAACAAGTTTTGATTATCAATGCTTTAAAGCTGGAATGAACCAAAGCTAAACTTCAGCTCTAAACTTTCAGATAAAAAATATCAATATACAAAAACACTTATTTCACTCATTCTCACAACTGGTCACATGGACAAAGTACTCACTCCTTCTCCTGTAGGGATTTGCCCATTGATGTTAAGTGTTCGAAAGGGAGAGTGAGTAGATAAGCGTTTATCCCATTCGCTAGGCCGTGGTTCTGGTACAGATTCCATGAAGTTCTTTTTCAGCTCACTGATGCTGGCATGATGTTTTTTGATCTCTTCTTGACTTTTGTCTAAATCCTATAGTTGAAAGGACAAAGATGCAAAACAATCAGCACTCAGGGAAAAAAAAAAAACACACACCAAGGGAAGCCCATCACAGACTATGTGCGTTGGCAGAAAATACACCATATCCAGGATAGATGTTATTAATCCATAGTTTGCATTCAAATTATAAATATACAAAATGGTACATTTGCTTGCTTTTTTTTTTTAAACAAGGTGCTTTTCTTGGAAGCAGTGAAGCATCATAACTCCATACCTCTCAGCAGTTATATAATCCATAAGGAGCTCACTCCTTAATTTTATGACTCTTCTTCCTACTAGGCCACAACACTAGATCTACAACTCCTCATCCCAAGCAGGTAATCCCACAACTCAATTAGCCTCAGCGTGCTAGGAACTGATTTAGGCTCAGCTCAGGCAGGATGCAGACAGCAACAGGTAAGGAGTAATTGTTAAATGAAGGACATGGTGAAAGATTCCGATCCCACCACTGGTTGCCCTGCCTTGGTGAGTTGCAACTGTACAGTATCCCTCTATCTCTACCTGGAGTTAGTTCTTCTTTCCTATTACTAGGTTGCTGTTGTTGGTTTCTGGTAAATAGGAATAGCCCTTTCTTGATATAAGAATTTATTACTGAAATTCCTGGCTCAAGTCTCCGGAGAAGGTTGTTACTATCTCAGGGGTATAATACTGCTCATGGGTATGTAACAGAATGGCTTTTTTTTTTTTTATCAATACTATTCACAGTATAAAAGCCTTATGTTTTCCAGCTTAACTTCAACCCTTAGTACAGTTCAAAATAGGGACTTTCTTCCAGTAACCATCAATAGATGGGGCATGACTTAATAAGAATTCATCAAATACCTTATATGTCTCCTTGACAGCTTAAAATAACTCAACTGTTCCAGCAGATCTGACAACTAGGGGTAAGCTCTCACAGGGGATATTCCAGGGAGAAATGATAAAAACTAGGTTAATAAAGCTAGAAATAATATGAGAAATAACATTCAAGTTTATGTAACAGGAGGCATATAACAACTTTCCAAAGGGAGATATGGCCAGAAATAATCCGGGAAATACAACTTGAAGACAAAAACTCAAATGTTCTTTGTGCAACATGTTTCTTCCAAAAATCTCAAAAGATCTATGCTTGAAATCAAAATATGTGGGAGCCTGTCACTTGATGACTGCTAAAAATTCTGTGTTTATTATATATCAAGGCAGCTCTGTATCCAAGAAAAGCATAATACTAAATATATCTCCTAATATGCTATGGGAATTTTGGGATTAGTTTTTCTTTTTCTTTTTTTTTTTTTTTTGGCTCCGTGGGAAATGGCCTCATTTTGGGGGAAAAAAACCAACGACAACAACTGGAACTTATTTAAATAATGTGTTTAAAAAGTTTTTCCTGGGGCAATATAGGCTTCAATTAAGTAAATTTTTGTCAAAAGCAATGCCAAAGAGAAAATAGTTTATGAAAAAGAATCAGTGAGGCACATGACATAATTTTGATTCTGGAGATATTCATTCAGAAAATTCATTTACAGTCTGTTCTTTTTATTTTTGCAAACCATGTATATTTGCTTTGAGATCAAAGAGAAAACTAACCCCAAAAGAGCAATCCTGTAGCTCCCCCATTAGAGTACCTCTTGCTTGCTGGGATGAAATGTGAGTATAACTCATGAATATGGGCTTCAGAACATGGGGAAACAACAGTTTGCACTTTTGTTCTAGCTGGAAGCAAAGAAAGCATGTTTACTAGCTAAAGAAAAATATGAACAAGCTCGGTCACAGACTCAGTAGTAGGTTGAACAACTGAGACCCACCAGGCATGTAAGGCCCTGTGACCTAGCTCCTGACGAAATCAAATCTGCTTGGGCCGAGAAGAACTAAAGATATTTGGGAGGGTTAAAGGTGTGAATGCAGCAAAACACAAATATCAAGAGATGCTATGATAAAACCATAACTCTCTGGGTTAGCCCTTACTATGAGAGACTGGTGATTTGTTATTCTTCTTGCCTAGCTTTTGATTGGCTTGGAACCTGAGAAAATAAATGTTTCAATATAATCAGTAGTTTCTGAGCGAGCTTTCTCCATTCCTCTTAGCTGGCTGTTGGAAACCTGTGGGGGCACAGAGTAAAATTAAGATATCAAAGGGACCTGTTCCAAATAGAATTTGTCATAGATGCTTGCTATGACGTTCTCTTTGGGAGATGGAGGAGGAGGCGGTAGATCTAAAAATGAACTTGACCTTATTTGTGCCAGAAGAAAGCATTAGTGGAGGTGGGGTAGGAGTAGGGGGAGGATGGAATGCTTTAAAAAAAAATCTGCTAGAGTGACAGATAACTCGAGAGAACTTCTTTAAGGCGGGAAAAAAACAATACTAAAGAATGATGGTTAGCCAAATTACTTCGGCTGGTTTCAGGTTAGACACTTTCTGATGCCTATCATCTTATAATTTTAGCAGCAATCAAAACAAACACTTCATTAAATATAAAATATTCTCAAAAGGTAGTTAGTAGTTTTAATTTTCAAACACACACTTATTTAGAAATCCCCTCTCATGGCTGTCAATGAAATGCTGGGAAAAACATCACACACAGGGACTTTGTGAGTCTCAGAAGCCATAACACACCTCATGGAGCAAAGGACAAATATATGATTGGTACTGCAGGTTCCAGTTAAGAGGAAGCACTAAAGATGGACTAGTCAAGAAGCTGACACGTTTGGAACTGGGAGGTGTTACACTGCTGAGCACAAGGAGATCAAATGACATCTGTCATTCTTCCTAATCTCAGAAGAGAAACCATTCAGATCTAGTTTCAGCTATGGGCGAAAGCAGAGATCTAGTTACTAAGTTTGAAATATCCTAGGGTCCAGCCTAAGAAAACTTCACGTTACATGAGGTAAACATATATAAAGCACTTGGTATTGTACCCACCACACGGTACATGATTAATGAAAGCTGGCCATAATTTTCATTATTTTTATCAAAGTACCTTACATGTAGCAGGCATTCAAAATACATGTATTGATAAAGAATAAGAGGAGGTTAAGTAATTATTGGAGGCCATTAGAGAGCTATCTAAAAAAGTTTCTTCAAGCTTCCAGTTTTAACAATATTTAACACATTTAATATAAGTTCATCTTTCAGGTCTCAGCTAAAATGTTACCTCTTCAGAGACAGCTTCCCTGTCCATCTTTCCTAATAACTTGTAATCATTTTATCAGTATTTATTTCCTCATTATTTCTCTCCTTCCCACTTCCCCACCTTGTACACTTCCTGAAGGCAAGAACCATGTTTATCATCTTCCTATATATTTAAGTCCCTGATGTCAGAATTTATACCCATTTCTTTTGGTTCTGCCTTGAGAGGAGTTGTAAGATAATTAGGTCATCAGCTTCCAGGTAAGTTTTTCTGAGGCATAAACTAACATGGCCTATTTTTTCACAGAATAATTCCAGTTTCCTTAATTTTCTCCTCATTGAGTTCCTCTGATCTTCTAAGTTTTATAGTTCCTTATCCAGTGTGGAGCCCAGAACTAGATAAAGTATACTAATATAGGTCTGGTGAAAATCTGACCAATGCTGAGTATAACGGGAAAATGACCTTGTAATTCCTATAGCAAATAGTAGTTTCTATTTCTGAATGGAAGAAAAGTGTAGTTTAATAGAGTTAGATGGACCCTAACTCAAACCTCAGCTTTACCAATTTACCAGCTAGCTCTATAACCACAGGGAAATTACCTAATTAAGCCTCAATTTTCTCACCTTTAACATAAAAATCCCACACACATAGGCCTGTTTTATAATTAAACTATATAATAACATAGTAACTATTCATTAAATGCTAGCCTCCCTTCTTTCTTTCCTGTATCTTACTTTTCCCCCAATCGTTCTTCTGTCATTTTCTAGTATCCCCCAAATTTTAAGTCCATTTTGAATTGTGATCATTTCTCCTACTTTCCCACACTCTCTAGGTTCAGAACATGAAAAAACTGTACAAATTTGATGCTTGAAACATACAGAAGTCTATACTCTTGGAAAATTCAAGGAACTTTTAAACAGTGATGTAGTACTTTCTAAAAGTGGGTAAAACAATGGAACCATTGAATGCAGAGGTAGTCCCAATCATATATTTTTTAGATAAGTATGAGAAATGGAAACCAAAGAGCCAAAAGGTGAGATGGTTGCATATATTCATGATTACCAACATGCAAAAGCATTTGAAACCTAAAATTCTCTCATGCAATGGCGTGCAAAACCAAATGCAGCACAGAAAGACGGGGGATCAGCAAAGAATGCAGAAGGTTACAGGCAACCAACTGAAATTAGCTTCAAGTTCATACAAACCTCCAACATTAAATTGCTATGTCTGATATAAATGTTTTCACCATCTAGTCTCTCTCTCTTTTTCTGTGAAAATGAAAGAGGGAAAAACAGAAAAGCATAAAAAATTAAAATGTTGTTCTTGCGGGAAAAAACTGCAAATTGGCAAACCAAAAAAAAATTTTTTTAAATTAAATGTCCACAGCGCAGCATATGCCAACATAAAATGGTCACAGAACCACAAGGACACACAGAGGACATGATCACCACTAGAAAATGGATGACTCTGATCATGAATGATGGAAGAATGTGATGATGTTATTTAAATAGACAGTGCTCCTGGCTTCATTGGCTTCTTACATAACAAGCTGTTTTATGTTCATTTTTGAAACTGAGCTGTTTGTGGGTTACCTTAAAATGCGTGACTTTAAGAAGCTTTGAAATTCCATGTTCCACAGAGTAGAGAAATGCTTTAAAGCATTATTTAGCTTTTTGGGTATTATTTCATACTTAGTAATACTGTAGTAAGTACATCTCTAATATCTTTCATAAGAAAGATCTAAGGGCACTTTATACCCAATCAGTCAACATGCTATTCAGTAAGAACTAATTCATCCCACTCTATGGTTGGGAAGAATAAGGCACAAAATGGCCAAACCTACAATTATTAGCAATATTTGGAGTTGCTGCTATGATGGTTTCCATAATAAATACACATAAAATACTGTCTGATTCCAAGCATATGGTGCCATTGTTAAATATTTCTTACAAAGTTTAAATATAAAGGATAGATTTGGCCTTCACTAATTATTTGTGTTTAAAAAATATTTCCCTAATGTAAAGTTTATTCTAACAAAATTTTTCAATATGTGGTATAGGATTATAATTTCTTTGGCATACATATGTTTTTACATATATGCATATACATACGTATATGTATATGCATCTGCTGTTTGTAAGTAATTTCTGAGTAAAAGAAATCAATGAGAAGAATGGATCACTGTCTTTTTAATGCACTGTTAAATCAGCATGGGTGATGGTAATGCACTTTTGTGAAAGTGAAAAATGGCTAACCTTCCTCATTCTTATCAGATCTTCAGTTTTTTCTGCAAGCTTCTGTTTTGCCATTAATAAAAAAAAGAAAGAAAAATGATAAAATATTGGCTCATTGAAGTTTTTCTGAACCTTCATTTTGTAATTTTTTTTAAGAAGTGGGGAGTAGGGGAGAAGAAAAAATTGAAGAGGGAGGGGAAAAGGAACAAGTGGCCTATTGACACAAACCTGTGTTTGGTCACCATTTGAGGTGGGTACTGTGACCTCGATGTGGGTTTTTTCCACCTATATTTAAGAAATAAAGTGGTAAAAACATTTCAGGTTAGTAGGTTTCTATGAATAGAGTCATTTCCAAATAAGCCACATCTTTAGGCTAGTTGTGATATCAGTTAAGATAATCATCATGATGCAGTCTTACTGGGGGTGTTACCAGGAAGGACACTGCTCTCAACAGCAATCTGTTAGTTCACCATCACATTTTCAAGGCTTGAAGAGGTAAAATGGACAGTCAAAGGATAAAAAAAGAAGATTAAGGTAATTATTCTATTAATGAAGAAAACGTTTTTATACTTATTTATAAAAAATTACTAAAATAATAATTTAGGCTTAAAAAGCCATGTTTTTGTTTTGTTCTTAGAAAATGATCTAGGAGTATTTCAAATAACATTTAAAAACAAATTTACAAATGAAGATATCAATGTATGACATATATGAGTTAGAAACAAAAAGAAAATCTCTATAGTTAAAGCATACATAAAATAAACCACATAAGACATCAAGCAGGTAAATACGAACAATTCTGTTAGTTGATCAATATATTTAAGGAGGGAATTTCACCCTTCAGTTTATTAGACAACAAAGCATCAAAATAAACTCAATCCAAATTATTACTGATGCATGCAATTACTTCCAATGCTGATTTATAAATAAGCATACATGGGGCTCAGCTGCAACATTCAACACACTTTAATCTCCTTTCCAGGGAGTTGGAGCCCCTGTGTTTGGTGGATGGGCAAGATTCACCCTTAATGGTAGGAAAAGAATAACTAAGGCCTCTTGCCTGACTCTGAAACACCTTTAGTAATAGTCACTTTATACACCCAAAATGGAGTATGCATAAAAAAAAAAAAAAAGACTGTTAAGAGAAAGAATAACAGAGTGAACAATGCCTAAAGCACTGGATTTATCAAAATAAGAAAACTTTTTATTAAGTGTCAAATCAATCACTTTGTATCATTACATTCTTTACAGAACCTTATTAATCTGTGTTTTGACGTATTCTTTTTAACCATACTTGGCAGCATTAACTTGGGATAAAATGTCACTGTGCAGTCATAGGACTGACTGTAAAGAACATAAGATGATATCAAACTTTGTGACTCTGTCAAATCATAAGCACATCTGGCTATAGCCCTTTTAACTACCAGGGATAATTAACAATTCGGGTCATTTCTACTTGGAATCCCAGTACACTTGCTATGTGGCCATTAGCAAGTTATTTTACCTAAGTTTTTTATTGATAAAATGGAGATAGTATCTTTACAGACTTGTGAATGCTTAGCAAATGGTTGTTCAAAGTATTTTGTAGAGCTTAAACTGTTTGTTTAAAGAATAATGACTTTGTGTTTTGGTTCCTTAGTAATCCAACAGCAAGAAACTGAGATCCTCTACTTTAGGCTAAGAATGGAGACCAAGCAGCAACAGTAGTAGTAGGTATGCTCCTACAGAGAATGTTAATTGAGATAGAGATGTACATGGGGAAAGGTGCTATCTCCATACCTGCAAAATAAGTCTTGTGAAATGACTCAAGATGCCAAAAAGCTATCTCCATCTGGCACCAAATTAATGTGAGATAATGAGATTTCCACAATTACAAGGCTACTTTATTACTACTGCTGCTTTATATAATAAATATGGCTTCAAGTAAATTCCATTATTATTTTCTAACTGCTACAAATAAAATCAACTGAGTCACCCTTAATTCTGTCACTACTATTACAGTAATAGAAGGTTATCAGAGGTGGCTTTTGATCTGATCTCAATATAACTATCTCAAAATACATATTTAGTCAGAATTAACTGGCAAGAAGACCCCCAATTGGCACTTAACTGGGGAGCATATAACAGGAAGTGATCTCTCCACACTGCCAAGGTTCCAAGAGCAAGGGGAACCTGTTCTTGAAGATCCCTGTGTCTGCCATATAGGCAAAGGAAGAAATAATTTAGCAGAAAGCCAAAGGAATCTTAGCCACTAAAATGATTCCCTTGCCAATTCCAGTAGTCCAATACTTTCCAGTCAGTATCACAAATGGAGAGATAGTCAAAAGTGCCAGGTGAGCTATCCTAACATTAAAAACCATGGTTAAGTCTAACATTTTAAAAAGCACAGTTGATACTGAATCTGATGGCCAACTTGACTAAATACAAAAATACAAACACCTACCATTCACTCAATTTCCACCCCTCATACTCAAGTTGGTCTCAAAGGACAGTAAAAACTCTGCCTTATTGAATAGTTTTTTTAATACCATCAAAACAGAGCAAGATTAGCCACTGCTCTACAGATAAACTAGATATTGAACTGGTTCCAAAAGAATAGGATTAATCCATCTGCACTTTCAAAGGCCTTACGTGTTTTAAATTTCTTAACAGACATGTAACAATGTAATTTTTCTTATAAAGACTGCTTCTATTAATTCTGTTGTCAATAGTGAGGTCTGTATTTACTTCAATAAATCTGAGCTGACATCTCAACTCCATCACTGCATAAATGTATTTTTACATTTTTTTTTAAAAACCTTTTAAAAAACTTTATTATATTTAGGGGGAAGGGTAATTAGGTTTATTTATTTATATTTTAATGGAGGTACTGGGGATTGAGCCCAGGACTTCATGCATACTAAGTACCCATTCTACCACTGAGCTACACCCTCCCCCACTTAAATGTATTTTAAAAAGCTTCAGACCAGTTACTGTTACTCCTGGGAAATTTGCTAATTAAATTGGTGATTTTTCAACAAGGTTCAATGACTATGGGTACAATCAACTCAGTAGCATAGCCTCTCCTACATAAGGGATTTCCCCCTTTTGTAAAGTTTCTTAAGATTGGAACAACCACTAGATGTGCTTTATGCAACTTCTGGATGTTCTCTGGATGTGCTGCACATATATCCATTTTAGGAAATCAAATTATATTTTAATCACACCAGCTGAGCTTACTCTTAAAAAGGAATGTGGAGATTCCTCTGGAGGAGTAAAAATTATGTTTAAAGGAGATGATCACAGTACTGGTGTGTTTTACGGACTTATTTTTAAAGATATAAGTTGGGGAAAGCTGCGAGTCACCTGAAAACTTCTGGGATAGCTTACAGTCTTCATGACATAATTCTATAAAAAACATTTTACAGGTTCATGGGAGATACCTTCTTCCAGAAAGAGTGAGGAAGAAATAATTTTGTTAGCATTCTACAAAAAGTCAATGCTTTGAGAACCTTCCTGGTCAAGGAGTTAACATTTCTGGACCAGAAAGGAAATTAGCTAGATGTTTGGACTTTTGACATACCTTCTCCACTTCTGTGGGCTCTGGCTCAGGTGGCTCAGGTGGCTCAGCTGGCTCAGCTGGCTCAGCTGGCTCAGGTGGCACTTCTTCCTTTTTCACTTCAACCTTCACTGTTTCCTTCTGTGTTTTAGGAACCACTGTCTTTTTAACAGGTGCACCTGGGACGCTGCCTTCTGTGACCTCACTCTGAGCAATGGCTGGTGCAGAGGTGGGCCGAGGGCTTCGGTCTGCTGAATCGATGGCCGCTATGTGAAAAAGGGAAAAGGGAAAAATAAGGGAAGGCAGGAGTCACTGTACTACTTCAAAGTCACCTGGTGAAATAATTGTGAATCCGGAACACACACAAGTGTTACGGTGTCCAGCAGGATATCATACAGAAGGTGAAAAATAAATAATTAGTGCTCTGGCAGGTAAGTGATGGCAGTAAGAAAGCTAAAAGTACCCTCAATAGAAAAGCTAAAATGTCCTGACAATCATGTTCCATTAAGGGTGGGGCAGGAGGTGGGAGGTGTGTGGGCATGGACATCAAAGTAAGAAAAAATAAAATTGAAAACTCATTTTATTAAAAAGTTTGCAACATTGTTTAATCTTATAATCTATTAGTTTCAAGAACCTGAAAGATAGTCTGTAGAGGAGAAAAAAGGGTTAATTAAGTCTGATTTCTTCCATAAAGGCTTTTTGAAATAAAGATCCACTTATTTATAGGCGATTTCAGGAACCTAAAAATATATTCCAGGAAAAAAGGATTAAGTCTCATCTCTTCTGTGAAGCTTCCTTGGAATGATTACAAAATAACTTGGAGTGATTACAAAATAATTTGATAACTGGATCATCTGATAAGACATGAACCCTTTTTGATGCTTGTTTAAGGGCAAATCTTTTAACCAGACACTTTCCTTTTTAATTATCTGATTAAATAATATGAAGCCAAAACCTTTCCCCTTTTGTCCTTAAAAAAGCCAAAACAATCCTTTGAGTTTTGTCCTACCTTTGCCCAGAGTCCTACTAATTTGCACTATTGCTCTTATTCTCTAATATATTTAGGGCAGCAGTTCTCAACCACAGGTGATTTTGCTCCCCAGAGAACATTTGGCAATGATTGGAGACATTTTGGTTGTCACAACTTGGGAAAGAAGCAGGAGGTGGTACTGGCTCCAGTGTGTACAGGACAAGGTTGCTAGGTTAAGAAACACTGGTTTAGGAAAAAGGCTGTATATGGACAGTTTTAGAGAGAATATACAGTACAAACTTATGACAAAAGCTTGATCTTTTCACAGAGGTAACAGTTGTTCTGGTTTGGACTATTGGGCATCTAAGTTTCAGATCACTGACTTAAAAACAATCATTCATATTCTTTTTATAATTTTTATCTTCATTCTTTCAGGAACTAAAAGAAAACTTCCATACACTTTGTAGTAAAACCTCATTTATGTGCAGTGTCTAGGAATGCAGTATGTTTCCACACGTTTAGTATTTCTGATAACAGATCATTATTCTTTTAAATTTTAATTATTCTACAAGGAACTCTTTATAAATTTTATTACACACTTTCCTGCCTTCTTAAACTGAATATACTGAACTTAATTTATCCTGGTAAGTTTAGATTTATAAGTAGTAAGGATTAGGTAAAACAAAGGAATTCCATGAATCAGAACAGATGCGAAAAACTGAAATTCACAACTACTTCATATACTCAACACCAAGAAAGAAATGCTTGATACCCCATAATGATCTCCAATGAAAGAAATCACTCCTCAGAGGATACATAGGAAAAACACAAAGATCTACTTTATCTTTCAATGAAAACGCTATAGCCTCTTGCAAGTCCCTGCTACTCATGGGTGCTCTAAGCCAGTCAATGCAAGAATGGCAGATGGCAGACCAAATCTAACAACACAGGGGAATGTGACAAAATATTTTGCTCACAGTTGTGTTAAGTATCATTATACATGTGTATTCACACCTCCTCTCAAAGAATTAATTCAGCTGCCTGGCATCATAGAAACAGTCCATGTTTTCACCATGTGTTATTTTGCCACTTGCGTTTGGTTTTAATCCAATACTAATATTGCAGAGCCAAATGATTTAAGTCTTCAGCATTCCCAGCCCTGGCAATCTGTACTATATGTGGAAAAGTAGGTATAAGTGTGGGAACTGGAAGTTACAGAGGCAGAAAGTTTCATCATTTGTAAAATGTGGAAGATATTAACTCTACAGGACAGTTGGGGAAGGCATACTCAATGGATATAAAAATACTTTATAAATCCTAAATATTAATCATTTTTAATGTCATATATAAGTCTTCTTTTATTTATTTATTTTTTGATATGGGTTAATATTTCAAGAGTAAGTTGGGCAAAAACTAATTATGTGCACACTGATATGCAATTCAAGTGAAAAATATCACCAAGGCACTCTGGAGATAGGCAAATTCCTTTCCCTTTCTCCATAAGAAGGCTACAAAAACTATCAATTACAACAGACAAATCATGGTAGTAAATGTGGCTGTTATCTTTTTAAACAGCTCTATTGAGATATAAGTCACATACCATAAAATTCACCCATTTAGATTGTATAATTCAATGCTTTTTAGTATATTCACTGTTGGAGGTAGTGATTACTTTTTAAGACGTTTTGGCTTTTCTGTTTTATGAATTCATTTGTTAGCTATTAAAAGATTTTTGGTGCATACAGAGAGAACACTTAACTTTAAAAATTCATTTATTTCCCATCTCTGAAGGTCTAGACAAAGAGGAGTACTGGCTGTGATCATCTTGTGGACCCATTAACTCCAGCATTATACTGATATTATCTGACAACAACAGAAATTTAGTTATATACTAGAGCAGTGAAGAGTAAAACTCAAAACCATCATATTGAGTAAAAAGAGTCTTAAATTCTGGTTCTAGCTCTGTTACTTAATTATGCAACGGATCAATGGAACCATAACCAGAGTGCCCCCATAAATTATGTGTGGATCTTGGAAAACAAAAAACCCAGCTGATGCTAAGTTCCACCATAGACAGATGTGGTATCTAAGAGTGGAGCTTTGGCATTTGTTTTGTTTTAAAGCTCCAAAGAGGATACAGGCAAGAATGCAGGCAAGAATCACTGCAACCACTACTAAGTGGACAAATGAACAGCTTGGTTGTGTGACCATAGGAAGTTATATAATTTTTTTGTGTGCCCCAGTTTCCTTATGAGTAAAGCAAGAATTCCTAAGTGCTTCTTGATCACTAGGTTGTTGGCACCAAATAGGAATATATGGAAATAGTTTGAAAAGCAAAAAGTGCAAAAAAACTATCTGAAAAATCCTTGTCATCATTACTAGTTTATCCTTGTGACTTACCACTCTGTGGTATAAACTGGGATCTGAACCAGTTTTAGTTCCTTCAGCTGGTGAAGCAGATGCTCTGAGCACCAGATATAACAGAAGAGAAAGGGAATGTTCATTAAAATGAGGCCTCTTATAAAGCAATTCTTATTAAAGTTTCCCTATTACACCATTCCTAGCTTAAAGGCTTATATTAATTTAAAAAAAAAAAAGAGAGAGAGATAGAGAGAAAGAGGCCTAACAGGGAAAAGTCTCTCTACTAAGAAGAATGGCAAAGGAGGGAAAAATACTTTCCTTAAGACACGCTTTCAGTTCTTTTACTGAGAAAATAATGCACAGAGAAAAAGAAGACATTTGAGAACAGAACTACAAAAAATTTGTCCAACTTAGTTTATATTCAGATGTTTAAAAGATAATATATGTAAAACATTTAGAAGAGTGTCTGGAACATACTAAGTGCTCAATGAATACTGACTATTAACCTGTAAACATGGCACTGGGAGAACATTTCTAGATGCTACTTTTCCAGCTCTGTCACTGATTAACTATGTGACCTTAGGCAAGTCACTTAAATTCTAAGGTTAGGTTGTAAGAAATAAGAAACATCAATGGGTACCCCTTTAAGAAATTAGAAAAAGAACAGTTCAATAAAAGTAAAAGGGAAATAATAAAGATCCTAGCTGGCATAAATTAAATTAAAAATATATAACAGGAAGAAAAAATCAAAAGTTGTTTCTTTGGAAAGATTAATAAAATTAATAGATCTGTAGAAAGACTGTTCAAAAAAAAAAAAAGGTAGGTACACAACTTACCAACATCAGAAACGCAAAAGGGGACGTTGCTATAGATCTTACAGATATTAAAAAGCTACACAACTTTATGGCAAGAAATTTGAATATGTAGATGAAACAGACATTTCCTAGAAAAATGCAATTACCAAAACTGAAACAAGAACTAGAACATCTTTTTTTTTTTGTAATTTTTTTTTAATTTTTTTTATTTTGGGGGGGAGGTAATCAGGTTTTAATTTATTTACTTATTTATTATTTTAATGGAGGTATTGGTGATTGAACCCAGGACCTCGTGCATGCTAGGCACACAGTCTACCACTGAGCTGTCCCCTCTGCCCGCAAGAAGAAGATCTTAATAGTCCTTTCCAATAAAGACACTGAATCTGTAGGTAAAGAACCCTCTCACAAAGAGATCTTTAGGATCAGCAGGCTTAATAGGTGAATTTTTCCAAACATTAAGTAAGAAATAATATCAATCTTATACAAACTCTTCCAAAGAACAGAAAAAGAGGAAATCCTTTTCAGTTTACTTTATGAGATCAGCATAAACTTAACACTAAAACCTGACAAAAACATTAAAGAAAGGAAAATTACTGGCCTCTCTCTCTTATGAAAATCATTGAAAAACCTAAAAAGCACATTATGATCAAACTGAGTTTACTCCAAGAGTGCCAAGAAGGTTTAACAATGGAAAGTCAATCAATGTAATAATACCATGTAACATAAAATAGGAGAAAAATCATATTATTATATCAACCAATGAAGTAAAAAGCATTTGATAAGAGTCACCATTCATTCATGATAAGAACTCTTTGAAGTTTCTTAAGAAAATTTCCTTATCTAATAAAAGGCAGCTACATGAAACCCCACACTTAATGATGTGGGGTAAACACCATACTTAATGATGAAATACTGATGCTTTCTCCCTGAGACAAGAATATGAAAAGAACTCCTACAAATTAAGACAACCCAATAAAAATATGAGCAAAAGATCTGAACAGGCACTTCAGAAATAATAATATGCAGACAGCCTATAAGCTATGAAAAGGTACCCAATGTCATTAGTCATCAGGATTTGAATGAAGATTTGGGGGTGGGGGGGGAAGTACTCTTTTCCCAAGCAGAAAAAATTAAAGAGAGAGACAACAGTTGTAACAGGAAGTTCTAAAGTATTTAAAAATATCACACTGAAAGTGTGGAACATAAAAATTCTGCTCACATTCAACTAAATAGGAAAATTAATCATTTTATTTTGAACATTTTTATTTATTAAGCACTTACAATGTAGCAAGTGCTGTGGTAATTATCAAGACCAAAACCAGTTAAGATCATGCATCTTTAAAAAGTTCTCAAACTGCAAAGATAGGAAGAAGGCATCAAGGAATATATCAAGGGAAAAAGGGACTGATCTAGATACCAGAAAATGTGGATTCTGTCCTAAATTCGCACTACCAAACTAGGTTAACTTTGGACAGATCACTTTTTTGGGCTTCAGGTTCCACTTCTATAAAATAAAATGGCTGGAATAAATGATTTCAAAAATCTTTTTCCAAGTCTCCAAAACTCTGTGATACTAATGGTAAAGCCACCAAAGCTCTGTCTTCCTTTAAAATTGTCTGACATGCTTCAGTTTGGGAACCTCAAACATTACTACAGTCTTTGAAGACAAATTTTTGGAGAGTTTCCCCCTAGGAACACAGTGTATAACTTAATAAGAACTGGCCAATATTAGTCAATGGACAGAGATATCAAGGATTTTTGAAATCTTGAACTGTGAGATTTCTACAGCTAGAAAAAGAGACAGTAAAAATGTGATTTCTTCAAGTAATAGAAGCATCTTTATAAGTCAAGCTTTCTGATTTGTTCAAAGTACCAAAGATCATTAACCCTTGAATCATTGGTTATTTTTGCTATTAGAAAGAAAAGATACATAAGGCATAGTATCTCTGTAACAATGAAATTTCATTTAGTGGGAAAATCTGTGGGATATGATATCAGACAGACATGGATTTTTGTTCAAGCTTTGGAACATACTATCTGTGAGATCTTGAACAAGTTGCTTAAACTCTCCAATCTCAATTTTCTCATTGAAAAATGGGGATAAATAATAAAAACAACAGTTTCCCAAAACTACGGTAAGCTGGAAGTAGGGTGATTTACTAAACAAGGAAGGAGATGCCTGATGTTGTTAAAAGAATACGGCAGACATGAGGACTGAGTGATCATACTTCAAACTTAACATGTCCAAAACAGAAGTCTTGATTTCCTATACCCCCAACTCTGCTCCTTTCTCAGACTTTCCTGTTGTACTAAATGATCACGCCTAGGAATAAACCTTGATTTTCCTTTCCTTATCATCTCTAACACTTAATTTACTAATAATTCTGTCAGCCCTACTTCTGAATTGTATCTCTGACCACCTTTCACTGTCTTCAGTGCCAATACTCAAGTCCAAGCTGTCATCATCTCTTACCCAGATCCTGCAACAGACTTCACTGTGATTCTGTTTTACTACCTCTGCAGTGGAGAACTCACTCAACAGCGCAATCTTTTAAAAATGGAAATCAGATCATATCATTCCCTCGAATAGCTTTCCAATGCAATTAAAGTAAAGTCTAAACTCTTCAATGTGGCCTACAAGGCCCTTCACAACCTGGCCTCTGCCTACTCCTCTGACCTCACTTAATGGCCATATATGGCTGCTGGCTACCAAACTGGACATCACAAAAGAAAAGATTTTTTCATCAGCACAGAAAGTTCTATGGTACAGCGCTGCTCTAGACACATTCCAAGCTCGTTCCTTCTTCTAAGTCTTTGTACTTGCTACTCCTTCTTCGAGAATGTTCTCCCAGATTTTGGGATGGCTGGCTCCTTCTTATAATTCAGGTTTCAGTTCAAAACAAGCTCCTCAGAGGAACCCTCTAAATTTAGATCAGACCACTCAGTCTGAAACAGTTGCCCAATATCCCCAGCCCCAGACGCTCTATTCCATTACTCTGTTTTATTTTCTTTATAGCACTTATCACTGTCTCAACTTGTTTCGTTTTGTTTCTGTTTCTACCCACAGAATGTAAGTACCTTGAGGGCAGGACCATGTTTGTAAGTTCACAGCTGTATCTCCGATGACTAGAACAATATCTGGCACATAGAAATTTAAAATAAATTATTGAACAAAGTAGTAAATGAGTAAATATCTGATAGAACATGGGTTTGGGAATTAAACCAACCCATATTCCAATCCACTTACCAGCTACCATATCTTAAGAAAAAGTTATCTAATCTCTGACCTTAATTCCTAGTTTTGTCATGAAGAGCAAATAAAACAAAGCCTGCAATCTGCCTTGTAGAGAAACGCCAGAAAGAAAGAAGCATGACACAGTATGGAAGCACAAAGCTGCTATGCTTAGGTAATCTCTTTTCCAAGTGTGACTGACCCATTCCTGATTCCTTTAAAGTGAGCTAGGTGTTTCTGATAAAAGGTCCCATAATGCAACAAACAGAATATGGCAGCATAGTTCTGGACGATATAAAACAAAATAATAACGCTGTGGCCAGAATATGAACAGTAACTTAATGATAGCTAATATTCTGGGGTCACTTAAGTACCAACCATTGTGCTAATAAGCACATCATCTCATTTATTCCTCATGAAAATTCTTTGAGGTAGTATTATATTATCATTATACCCACATTATGAATGAGAAAACTGAGGCACAGACAGATTAAGTAACTCACCCAAGAAGACAGGTCATAAATGCAGTGGTTGAACCAGGTCTGATTTCAGAACCCAAACCTTTAGCTACAGTAACATGCTTGATCTAGTTACTGTAACATGCACCTTGCTTTTACAGTAGCTAGCACAGACCTGCAATCAGCGATGCTTTACTTTGGGTACTGCCCTCTGAACTTTTATTTATTAGCCATCTTTTTTTAGTGGTATAAAGAACCAAATATGGCTTTTTACTTCATTTCAGCAACGCTCTCAAATCCTTGGGACTAAACTTAGAAAAACAGACAGACCTTCTGTCAGTATATACAATCATGAAACTTACTTATTTCCTCTCTTTTATTTAAACAAAATTTGGAGACTCCAATAATAGGACTGATTTTCCTGTCTATAATTGACACATGACAAATGTTCTAAACTTTTTCTATGATCGTTCTAGTAAGGCAGACACATTCTCTCTTTTCTACATGAAAAAGAACTATTTAAAAATGTTTAAGAGGGCTTTACTTCAGTTTAAAACATTAGGGTTCCATCCTGTAGCAGAGATTCTGAATACTAATTCTGGTGGTGTTCAATCTACCACTACCTAGCAGTGGAGCCTTGAGCTAGTTACTACTCTCTCTGAAGCTCTGTTCTTCTTTTCTTAAGATGATTCCACTGAATTAGACAGTGAGTGAGATCCATCTTATTTTACCACTGAGATTTTTTAATTTGGTTCTCTTATAGATAACTGTACTTCCTTTATCTCTCTCTAAAGAGTTAGGATCACAAGAAATCATTAATATTCAATACAAACCTCCATCAAGGCTTCGGGATGCCCGTTTGCTTGCTGTACGTTCAAAGTGTGGGGCAGGCCTGTCAATCAGAGCACTAGCTTGCCTGGTCTGAGCCTGAGTTCGGCCACTGTATCGAAATTTGGATCCCAGGGCAAGAAATTTGCTTTTAGGAATGGTGTCTGTAGATGTCAGTCTGGGGGAAAAAAACATAATAATCACATATATATTGTCTCACTCTAAAGTGAGGCTGTGAGATTAAAGACAAAGTTTCACAATTCTCATAGTTTCCTCATAGTTACTAAGACAAATTTCCAATCAAGTAATCAATATTTTAATTCTGTGTCATTTCTCAAAGCAACATATATAATTTATCTGCAGCCTCTAATAATGATATGATCTTATACCTCTATAGATAGGGCCTTAAGGTTTTCAAAATGCTTTTATAACACTGTAATATTTTCATTACATCCCTGTACTTTTACATCATTGTACAGATAAAACAAACAGAACCATAAAAAAGAGGCTACTTGCTTAAGGTCACATAGCTGTTAAGAAGCTGGGCAGTAATGAAGTCCAACCCCAGAGCTCCACTCTACTAGAATAAGAATTTTGTCAAACACACTCTTAAGTCAATTAATGCCTGGTAACCTATTTAATAGGTTATCTGGTATATTTTCAACTCAGTTAGGAACCCCATCTTCTTTCTATGCAGTACCCCTGTGTTCTCTTTTGTCACAGCATTACTATACTGCATTGAAACAATCTGTTTATGTGCTGGTCTCCACTACGAGACTGTGAGCTCTCTAAGGGTAAAGAATAAAGACTGTGATTTATTCATCTTTGTGTTTTCACTTTGGGCATAGTGCCTGGCATGAATTTGGCACTCAATAAATGTTTGCTGAATAAATATATAAATTGCTACATCAAACACTATCAAAATGAGAGCATTTTTCCCCTTTTGGGATAGTTTAACTTGTAAATATTTTCTTTTATGTAATGAAGCATTACATTACAATGTTAATATATCCTCTTATTTTGATGCAATGGATTTAAATATACTATCCTATCCAAGTAAATACATTGGCTGCAGCTGAAATCTATACTATAGATACTAAACATTCAAAATAACTCTTTTTACTCTTTCTTACCCTTTTTAAAAACTCTATTTTCTCAAAACATAAGTTTCTTTTATTTCCTTATATGACTTTCTTTTTTTTAATTCTAATATGAAATATTTTTCCTTTTTCTTATTGAAGTATACTTGATTTACAAAGTTGTATTAGTTTAGGTGTACAGCATTTAGGTGTACAGCAAAGTGATTCAGTAATACACATAGACACATAGACACACACACACACACACACACCTTTTCAGATCTTTCCCATTACAGGTTATTACAAGATATTGAATACTTCCCTGTGCTGTACAGTAGGTCATTGTTGTTTATCTATTTTACATAGAGTAGTCTGTATATAAAAACTCTATTTTCTTGGTTTTATTTTACAGAAGATGACAAAAGCATAAAGAAATATCTTAATGTTGATCATTAAGATTCTTTAATCGAGTGAAAAGTATATCCGCATGTTTTATTTTGAAATGAGAATTAAAATATTATTTTCCCCGACTTTTCTTCCTGTCCACTGTTCTTTAGTGCTAAGTATGATATGAAAATACAAATAGAAGAAAATGATACCATGGTTCTCTCCCTTGGGAACCATTCATAAAGAGTCAAATTTATTTATGAGTGACATGGCAGAAAGTCTGGGATTCACTTCAAAATAATCTGGGAAGTAGTAGGAAAGAGTGGGTGGGGATACAGATGAAACAAGACTGGCTTTGGGTGATAATTACTGAAACTGGGTGATAAGTACAAGCCAAGTTCATTATACTCTTCTCTTCACTGTGCTATACATGCCATTTTCTGTAATAAAGAAGTTTTTTTAAAAAGGCGAACTGACAACAACTGGCTGGCTTTCCTTTCAATACAAGTAATTATTTGTCTGCTAGATTTCACGTTCCATCAGGACAGGGACTAGAACTATCTATGGTATATTCCCAGTGCCTAGTATAGTGCCTACACGAAGGGTAAGCACACAGAAAATGCTTGGTAAATGAACACAAGGGGTTAATGATGTGGCCTCTTGAAAAGCAAAAGAGATAAAACTTTCTTCTGTCTTCTGTTTATCTGACACAATTGTGCTTCAAAGATGGTTTTCTGTTCTCTCTTTCTGGGGTTGATTAGAACCAAGATAAGGATCAACTTCATCTTTAACCGTCCAGTATAAAGACCCACAGAAGGCAGTTAAGCACTCCGTAGAAAAATTCCACGTGGAGGTAACTCAGGGTTCCTCCTCCTGACAGGGCAGGTTTGAGCTCCAGTTAGGGCAATCACAGAGCCCCTAGTCAACGCAGGTTCCTATTCCTTACTTCTCTCCTCCTTCTACCGTACACAGAAAGGTGCTCTGGGGATGCTGAGGCAATGTTTTTCAGCCCAAAGAGGATAACTAGATTCATTTTGTTTTTTTAAGATGATCTCACCTGAGCTAAATAAAAGACTGCCAGCCATACAAAGAAGAGAATTTCAATAGCAGGCTTAAAATAGAAACATGCATAAATAATTTATTTTTTTAAAAAAATCAAATGAGAACAATACCTGAAAAATGTGTGATGCTCTACACAGACTTTCCATAATTTCTTAGCTGCTCGGTAACTGGGAAGTTTGAATCCAATGGTACTTTCATACTGTTCTTGCTACAAATACACAAACATGGAACATAAAGTATTATTCAACTACAGTGATACAGGACCAGAGAAATGAACTGCAGAAGAGGTCATTGTGAATAAAAAGAATGTTATAGTCTACTAAGGACATAAAATAACATTTGAAGTTTTCCCCTACTTACCAAAAAAAATTTACTCACTGAGGGTGGCTTTTTCTACAGCAGGGAAGCCAGGGAATGCATCTTTTATTATTTATGTATCTTATTCTGTTCAGAAACACATACATATATATGCTGGACATTTTTCTGAGACATAATTAAGTCACCTTTTGGTTGTCCAGACACTGCTCTTCCTTAGCCACCGTCTGCAGTTAGGATATTAGGCTACTCAACAATCAGGGAATGGGACAGGGATGTTTCCTCCAATCAACCAATATTATTATACAATCATTTTTTTGTATCAGAAGCTAAAGATTTTGGCTCAAACCAGATTCTTGAATTATTAAATGTCTTTTTTCCCTTTGATTGATCATTAATTTATCTAGATCCCTCTTTGGCTGAAGCAAACCATATCCTGCCAGGACTACTAGGAACACTAGTCCTGCCTGTCTCTTGCCTCTTTGTTTCTGCCTTAAGCATACTTTATAAAATGAAAGGAAGCTGACATTTACTTCTGGTGCCTATTATTGCCAATACACCATGCTTAAATAGTATCATCCAAACGTTTACACATGAAGAAACTGAGACCAGATAAATTACTTGCTTAGTCTCACAGCTCTT
Source organism: Camelus bactrianus (assembly GCF_048773025.1). Lineage (NCBI taxonomy): Eukaryota > Metazoa > Chordata > Mammalia > Artiodactyla > Camelidae > Camelus > Camelus bactrianus. The sequence continues at coordinate 59,464,599 of NC_133551.1, forward strand.
AAGTGGCAGAACCAGAATTTGATGGTTTCCACTACACCATGCTACTTCTAAATCATCTACTGTAGTCATAATAATGTACTTCTCAAAATCCACTTGTTGCTCCTCGTTTGGCTTCTTAAGAATTCTGGTTTTTCAGTATATATATATTTTATATATATATATATAATATATATATATAATATATATATAATATGGTTGACATTTAAGGAAACCAAGGAATTTCCATTATTTTTATTAATAATGGAAATATATGTATATTATATATATATATATTTGTTTTTTTTACTGTCTTCCCACATTAAAATGTAAGATTATTGAGGGATGGACTATTCTATTCACTGTTCCTAGTCCCCAGAATAGTACCTGGCACAAAGAAAGGCTTTAATAAATATTTGTTGACTGAATGACTCTTGGATTTGAAACTCTTTGAGGGAAGACACTGATCCCTTTGTGCTAGGCAGAGGTAAATAATCACAGTATTAAACACTTCAATGATAAAATTCAAGATTTTAAGGCTGCACATTCAGTATTTCCATGCTCGAATAGTCATCTTTCACCAGCAGATGGTGATATAGACACAGAAAAGTCACTTTACATTAGTATGATGCTTTCCTGTTTAGAGCTTTTACAGTTCTCATCTCATTTGATCTTCAAATCAACATTGACAGAGGAGGTATTATCCCTCTTGAATGATAAGGAAGCTGAGTCAGATTTGTCAAGAATCTTCTACTTAGTATGTGGCAGAACTCCTAGAACTTTTTAAAAATTTTTATTCCTGCTTAATTTTCTGCAATACCATGATGGTTCTTTAATATAAAAGTTAAATTTGGCCAGTATTAGTATATCCTAAAAATTGCCCACTAACTGATAACTCAGTTATCTGTACAAAGTTGAACATCCATCTCTATTAAAAATCTAGAACTTGACCCAAAAACACATTCCCAGTAACTACTAGAACCTACAAAATGTAAGTCAATTTAATTATATGAGGTAAGTGATTGGTGGTGCAAAATAACCCCACAACTAAAAAATCTCATGCTACTTTATTTAAAAATATTTTCCATCCAGCTTTTACCTGGAGTAAACAAGGAACAAGTTTATTAATACAAGTTTCACTTTGGGCCATGGTAAATTTACTTACATTAAGAGAAATGTCCAGAAAACCAGTAGTAAGGAAGAGAAGAAGCATCGTGGGAATGATTAATTTAGAAACCAGAACATCAGCACCCAAATTGTTAGCTATAGAGAGCCCTCTTAGATGATATAACAAGGAAAACAGGAATGAAGAGATGTCTTAGACATGGTCTGTGTTTGATTCAGAAGGAAAGAAGCACAAATTCTGTACCTCTCCAGGCCGAATCTTGATGAAAAAGCTGCTACGTTTGTAAGAAATCTTCAACACTTTGGGCCAAGGAAAGCGGTTGATTCTCAGCTTATCTTTGTAAACCAGAAGGCCACTAGAGCAGACACCTAGGATGATATCCACTCCCTCCAAGTCCTGAAAAAGAAAAGTGTTAGTATTTCAGTCTTGAGCAAACTGCTCAACACTGTTGACTATTATTAGACAATCTGAAGATATCAACAACAAAAAACAGCTGCAAAGTATACAAGAAAAATAAAGCTTAACCTAACAACTAGAACTGATGGAACTATTTGGTCTATGTAAAAATATTGTTACTATACCAGATTTTTTTAAAAAATCAGTGTTATTACCTATCGCAAATATCTTTAAAATGTCCAAATCATACTCAGCAATTCTATTTCCATAATCTGTTCCAAGGAAATAATTCAAATTACAGAAAAAGTGTTATATATGAAAATATTCAGGTTATTTTAAGAGTGAAAAACTGGATATAACCTAAGTATCCAAGCATTATGGTTAAATTATTGTCCATCCATATAGTGAAATACAGTGTGGCCATTAAAACAGTTACATACTATTTGGGAGATAAATGGGGAAATAACTATGTTTAATGTTAAATGAAATAAAGCAGGATAAAACTGCACATACAATTTGATCCCAATAATATAAAAAATATACACAGAAGAAAGATGAATATACCAAAATGTTAGTAATGGCATTCTTTAGGTGGTATGATCATGAGCAATTTTTTTATTTTTTCTATATTTTCCAATTATAATAAACATGTATTAACGTTAGAAAACATTTAAACATCAAAAAACTAACACCTGTATGTAAAAAATTTGAATACAGAACTGTGTGAATTAAAAAGTAAAACTCCACTCCTCTCCTCCCACACTTTTTAACAGTAACCAGTAATAATTTGGTAATTTCCAGGTATCCTGTTTTCTAGACACATACAGATATGTGGATAATACATACATACATATATGTAAATATATTAATATATATCACCTTTACAATCAAGAAAAAATTATAAACCATTCCTTGATGGTAGATATTATATCTAAATCATTTTTGTATCACCCCAAATACTGTTATTGACAACATGCTCATTAGGTGTTTACACTGAGTTTGTTACCTGCCTACATTATTATCTTAATTTATTATGGCAAATATTATTAAATTCTTTGCTTTGGATTTATAAAAATCTTGATTTATGTAGGTTGATAAAGAATTTCAAGGTATTTTAGTAACAATATACACTAGGCTTAAACCTTCAACAATTACCATCAATTATTTCATTCATTATTAGTGACTGAAGAAACACCTGCTTTTCTTTTGTCCAAAAAACATGGACATGCACACATCTTACCCACTGAAGGAATCAACTGCTACAAGGAATAACACAGCCACCACCACCACCCCGCAAAGCCACTGTGAAATGTCACTGGGTTTACACCTCATTCATCTACCTTCACAACACTCCTCCCATAAAACTGAGCCTCTGCAGCCTCTAAAAAGGCTTTTACTAATCCAAAAAGAGACCGTAATTTACTTTTACCCTGTCTGACTGTGTATGAAAATCGTAGGGTAAGCATTCATATTCTCATTTTGGAGAACTGGAGCTCTCACAGTTCTGAAACACTCAAACCTATCATTATCATAATTAGCAAATAATTACTACAGTATCTGCATGTCCTATACATGTATGTTAAGTCCCCAGACCACAGGACTTCTGGAGGCCAGGGCTCAGGGCCATGCATACTACCAAATCTATGTGCAGAATTACGATTCTTGTTATTCTATGATAAAGTGATTATCCCTTCAAAAATTGTAAGTATAGGAGTTGACTCTATTCCTTATAAACTCAGTATGAGAGAACTCAGATTTTTATAATTACTGATGTTAGGTATACTAAGTTATAAATACCTTCCTCAAGTCAAAAAGCTTTATTTACATGCCTCTTTATTTTGTTTTATTATTTTTTTTGATGGAGGTACTCGGGATTGAATCCAGAATCTTGTGCATACTAAGATGCACTCTACTGCTGAGCTATATACACCCTGCCCAACATGCCTTTTTATTAAAGAAAAAATTTTTAATTAAATATATAATATTAATCATCTTTATCTGTAATTCAAGAAAAATAAATTTCACTTGAGTTAATTTCTACAGATGACTATCCAGATAAGTAATCAAAACCCAGAGTTGTGTGCTTTAGACTACTCCTTTTCCCAAAATGAATATGGAGACACATATTAGTGCCTACATGTGTTATGGACAAGCACAATAGAGAGAAGAAATTATATTCAGTTTCAATTCGATGACTATGTAACTGAGAATTTCCCAGAAGATTCCCTCGTAAGTTTTTAAAGCCTGTGGGTACAACTACATCTCTCTCTTAACTATATGTTTTGGAGAAACAATTTGCTTTACAAAATTTGGGAAAGAAACATGCTGCCTGACTCCTCACCCATTAGTGATAAACTGAACTGATACCAGCCTCCAGCAGAAATTGGGAGGCAAAACCTAACAATTTCTGTTCTGGAAATACATCTGATCTGATCTTCCTACCATCGTTTTAGAGATTCACAGAGGTTACAGTATCCAGCCCAAAACAATCCAGAGCAACATCTTAAGAAAAATCACTAACACGCAATGAAATTTTAACAGCATTAATAGAAACTAAATAAGGAAGAAACTTCAGATATCAGATATCAGGTTGGGAGAAGCTTGAAAGGTAATTTAATTTCAATCACCCACCAAATGTTTGAATGTTCTTTTCTAAATTCCTACCAAGTGATTATTCTGCCTACCCTGGGATATCTCTAGTGACAGAGAACTCAGTACCTTCTGAGGTAGCCCATCCCATCTTTGAATAGCTCTGACTATTAGGTAATTTGTCCAACTGAGCTGACAGTTTTCCCCTGCAGTTTCCATTTTACCAGCTCTAGTTTTATATCTTGGAGGCATAGCAAAACCTCTACTTCACATAACAATCCTGTAAATCCATGAAGACTCATATTATGTCTCCCCTAAACTTTTCCTGCTGTGGGCTAAGTACCTCTATTCCTTTGCCTGCTTCTCATTGGACATGGTTTTGATTCCTCTCATCAAGCCTCTTAGTTAAGAATTTCCAAGTGTATCTCAGATCATTCCTTGAGCCCTTTCCCTCACAAACTCCTCAACCTTCCCAATCATTTCAGCAGCTGAAGATGAGAGAAGTCAAGTGACATTCCTTAAGTAACCATTGTTAGGCTGTGTTAGGCAGATCTAGGATGAAAGCTCTCAAGTTTCCAATTCCCCAACCCAGTGGTTCTCAAATGAGCCATTGTCATTCCTCCAATGTGCATTAGTATCAACTGAAGAGCTTGTTACAACAAATTGCTCGGCTCCACCGACAAGAGTTTCTGGTTCACTAAGTCTAGGTTGGGACCTGAGATGTGCATTTCTAACAAGTTCCTAGACGATGCTAAATGCTAGTTTAGAGACCACACTTTAAGAACCACTACCTTAGGCCAATGATTCTCAAATTCAAGCATAAAGGAGAATCATTTGGGATACTCATTAACTCTGGAGATTCAATCTCTCCTCCAAAGTAATTCAGTAAATCTGGAAGGAGTTCAGGAATCTGCATATTTAATAAACTCCCCAGGTGATTCTCACATAGTGATATTGGCTATGAAACATGTCTCGCTATCATGCTGTATTTTCAAATGTATCTGCACTTTAGGAAATTATCATTTCTTTTGTTCTCAGTGCTATATCTTTTGATCCTTACAGTTGCTTAGATATGAAACTTCATTCTGACGGTGGAACTGCAAAAGGGCCATTCAATTTATACACTTAATATACTTGACTGATTCAACTGATAGACTTAAAATTCTAACAAGAACTACTCTCTCTTCGGAATGTTTTCTAATATGCCAGAGAAAGTTTGGTCAGAAGTATTATATGTCACAGGTCTGATACATGCATATTAATAAAGGCCAAAGTTGCCATTACCTTTGCTTTATGAAGGTCAACGCCATACATAGACAGCTTTTTGGCATTCTCAAGAAATTCCAGGTCAGCCTGAGCTGGAGTCATGGACCTTTAATACAAGAAAAATAAAAAATTATTTCAGTGTCACAGGGTCTACATTTACAATAATAACATCTGTATATTAATTGTACTTTATATAAACACATAATCACATATACTAATATGTATGTAGATATATTTCATAGTCCTGAAAGTAAAATATTATGGAAAAGGGCTCTTATCACTGCTTGTGCTAAATAGTTGAAATATGCCTTAGAAAAAGAGATCTTGGAGAAACAAAAAGTCACCAAAAAGCTATGAGAAAAAAAATTTTTTTAATCCTACTAAACAATTTCTTTAAAGCTGCCTCATCCACCATTAGTTCTACCCCTCCCTCTCCGTTCGTAGCCCTTTTCTCCAACACACATAAACTCCTCCCACTAATTTATCTTGCCAAGGAGGTGATCAAATTAAATCATCTGAGGGCATGGTACAATTTACAATATCCTCTTAGCTGCCTTTTCCTCTCCATACCGCTGAATTAAGTTATTATGGAAATTAAACAGGAGGACAGCTGAAGTTGCTTAACTGGGGACTCATAATGGGGGCAGGACTGATGAAAAGAAAATTTCTAGTAGCAGATGGTGTCCTGCCCACTGATCTAAACAAAATAAATTGGTTAATAGAGGCATGTAGATAATAGGGCTGTTTTCTCTATTATTAAGATGTCTTCATTACTAGGCATATAATGAATTAAATTTGAAAACAATCAGCCTTGCTGTCTAAACACTCACTGTGACAGTCTTTCCTTTGCCTTTATAACTTTCTTCTCTTTTGAGAAGTGCTCATGAGCTGTTATGTTGAGATTTGAAGAAAGAGATATTAACCTAGTGCTGCAAAATTCAGACCAATCAAATAGAGCTTCATAGTAACAGTAATGCAGTCACCCTCCCTCCTCCAAAAAAACCATGTAAATGCCTGTTTCCCATAAGACTGCCTTAAGCTATAAGAAGCAGCAGTGGCCTATTGGTTTAACAAGAGAAAATCTCTTCCAAACCCATCTGTCTTTACCCTCATTAAAAAGAACAAAGGGTTCCTTGGAATAACAACCTTTCTCTCCACCAAAAAAATCTCAGGAGGGAAACTGCAGATTTGTTAATGACTCAGCCTCCCTGAAAAAACTTTCTTTTCACAAGCGCTAAACCATCACACCTGAATTTTAGTTATTAATATATCTGAAATTGAACACACAAAAAAAGGAGAATGGGAAAGTTAACACATATGCAAGTCTTATATTCAAGTCATTAAAAACATCTCAGGAAAGTTTTGTAAATTTTTTTTTCTCACATAGATTATATACTTTTCTGGTTAAGATTACTCCCAGTCATCTTACGGTTAAATTTTTTGTCGCTGTTGTTAGTACTATTGATGGCTTCAATTTTAGGATTTGAAGCTGGAACAGAGCTTGAAGATTATAGAGTTCAACACTTTCATTTTGCCGATGAACAAAATGGCCTGGAGTGATCACAGAGGGTCATGGGCAAGTTACGACTCTTAGTTTACGGCACTACGCTTTAACCAGAACCCAAGTCACATCACGGGAGCTGGAATCCTGGCTCCTGCACTTAAAAGTGGTGACCTAGTGTCTCCTCAATCTCCTAACTATAAAGTAAGAACCATAATAATGCCTACTTCCCGAGACTAATATAGGCAATGATTTCTTCTTTTGTCTTTGCTTAATGAATGTGACTAGCAGGATAAAATGAGATAATGGTTGTGAAACTGCTTTGTAAAATATAGATGTTTATTATTATTGCACCCTTAGGTTTCTGATGGTACAGAGGTACATCATATGCAGCTCATAAAAGAGAAATAATTTTAATCACTTGAGTTTGAGGACAAGTTTCAAAACATCAAATGAAGCAATCATGATGAAATCTTCCCCATAATCACTTTTCCAACTCTAAGCACATTTATAGGGTCAATCAATTTGAATACAGATTTAAATTTCAAACCATGTAGTTAAACGCTTTCTAAGTAAGCATGCTTTAAAATTATATTAAGGGCAGGTAGTAAGAGATCTTTAACTTTAAAACTATGACTTTCCTTGTTAGTTGAAAATAATACTTATATTGGAGTTTTGGGTGATGCTTTGCATTTAACTTTTTTTATATAATTAAAAAAAATTTGAAACACAGTTAAAAGTTACAGACAGTACAAACAATTTTTTCCTGAACCATCTGGAGTAAATTGTCAACCTGATGACCCATTACTCCCAAGTACTCTGGTGTGTAATTCCTACAAACAAGGACATTTTTCCACATAATCTCAACACAACTGTGAAAACAAGTAAGTAAATAGTAATACATTACTGCCATTAATCCTCAGACCCCATTCAAGTTTAGCCAGCTGTTTCCAAAATGTTCTATATGGCAAAAGAATTCAGTTTAGCATCCTAAATTTCATTTAGTCCATGTCTCCTTAGTCCTTTTCAGTCTGGAACAGTTCCTTCATCTTTCTTTCACTTTCATAATCTTAAACTTTTGAAGATTACAGGCAAGTTATTCTATAGAAGCCCCACAATTTGGGCCTGTCTGATGTTTCTCTATAGGTCGACCCTGTAAGTTATGCATCTTTGACAGGAATATTACAGAAGTGACCCTGTGTTCAGGTGAAACGTGATTTCAGTTGGTCTCTTCATGGTGATGTTCTTTTTAATCGCTGATGTCTGCCAGGCTTCTCTTCTGTGAAATTCCTCTTTACTTCTTTGTAATTAATAAATATTTTGTGGGAATGTATTTTGAAACTTTTTCAAAATCCTATTCCTTGTCAAACTTTCAATTTATTCACTCATTTATATCAGTATGGATTCTCATTTTATTCAATGTAATATAATCGATTATTTTCCCTATTTATTTTAGTGCTTAAAATGTCCCAGATTTGTTCAATGGGAAACTCTCTAAGCTGCATTGTGTCCTTCTGGCCATTTCCCATCATTTTTTGAGCACCTCCTTCTGGCACAATGTAGAGTTAACAGTATGAGTATGCATGTACGTGTTATGTGCATGTGTGTGTGTGTGCGCGCAACTACTTACATCCCTATCTATCTAGATAATTATTTGAGGAAGCTTTTTCTGACTATAAAAATCATATACATTCATTGTATAAAATTTGGAAAATATTAAGAGCATAGGAAAAAAAAGAAGAAAATCTCTCGTAATTCTACCACCCACAGATACCTGTGCATATAAATACAAACATGTATTTTATAAATTTAAATCACAAACTAAACTTAAATTATTTTCAACTTAACATTTTAAAGATCATGGTTTTTCCCAAATTTTCCAAGACTCTTGAAAGTAGCAACAAACTAACTGGGAAGAGACTAGATACCTCTAAACCATTAGGAGTAGAGTCTTGAATTTATTCAGTACTACCTAATGATTTACTACTTGAAATTACTGCAGCTCATATAAGTACCCAACCAGAGCTTTGGCACTGGTTAACTTTTGCTTATTAAAAAGAGAAGCTACAACAAAGTTTCCCTGTATTTTGAGCAAGTGGGGTCAGGTATAGAGCCATTGAATGAGTTCCAGTGTTACGTGACAGCCTTTTAATAATATTTGTTGCATCTCCTAATTAGGACTGTGGTTTCATATAATTAAGTGGGGAACAACTGACAGCTTTACATCCCTTCCTAGTACCCATAAACGGAGGACAATTAATTCTAAACCTTGATTTGCTTTAAACTTAGTGTTAATTATAGCCTCACAGTCTCAGTCTAGGCAAAGGGTTCCGTGTACATAGGAACAGGATGGTATTTGCTTATACTTTTCAATGCATAGTAAAATGCTTCTGCCTAAGCATAAGTTTCTCTGGATTGGTTAAAATGCCACATTGTTGGACATAATTAAAATTTCTAATTGGCTTTCTGTTTGTGAGTGTTGTCAATCTTTCCAAAAGGAGTAAGTAAATTCCAAGATGACAGACCTCTAAATTTTCTAGTCATGGAGATCTATTATTGTTCAATTTCTATCCATATATCTGACAGAACATCAACTGGACCATATCCATCTGTCCTCTAAGATCGTTTCACCTAATTGGGTTTAAACTCTGTTAAGTTCCAAAGAGTGGTTCTCTAAGTCCAGACTCACATTCATCACTTGTAAAATGGAATAAGAATTATTATTATTCCTATCAAAAATTTGATCTCTCACTATATATTAATTATTGTGCTAAAAGCACTTTATATTTTCCAATTTAACAATCCCCAAATTCACGTTATACTCGTTTTCAAATGGAAAAAACTAAAGCTTAGAGAGCTTAAGTAACTTACTAAAAGTCATAAAGTTAATAAGGAATGGAGTCTGAATTCAAAATAAAACAGGCTGATTCCTGAGCAAAATGCTTTTTTGTCTTACTGCCTAACTCAGTGGTTCTCAAATTTTTTGACCTCAGGATCCCTTCACTCTCATAATAATTATCGAGGACTCCAAAGAACTTTTTCTTTAAATGTAGGTTATTTCTATCAATATTTACTGTATTAGAAATTAAAACTAATAAAAATTAATTATTCATTAAATATTTAAAGGATAACAATAAACAAATCATATTCTAGCATAAGTAACTTTTTGTGTGAAAAATTATAGTATTCTCACAAAATAGAGTTAAAAAGTGACATTGTTTTACATGTTTACAAATTTTTAAAATGTCTAGCTTAGAAGACAGCTGAATTCTCCTATCTGCTTCTGCATTCAATCTGTTGCAACATTTTTATTCAGTTGTAGTATGTGAAGAAAAGTGACCTCACACAGATACGTAGTTGGAAAACAAAGAACTGATGGTTAAAGATATTCTTCTTTGATACTATACCAAAACTCTACAATGGCAGTTTCTTAAAAGTTAATTGCAATGTGAAATCTGAAAACACATCAATGAACTTTTTGTACCGTGTTACATTAAAATCCATTGGTCTGTCTTGCATTTTCAATGGAACTTTGATACCTATGCATGATTTTGTAACATGCATTTCGCATCTGAAAAGTATTGGTTGACTGAGTCATAAGTCTTCCAAATGTTGACACACTTCATTGTCTAATAATATTTTTTTAAAAAGTCACATTCATTAAAATCATCACCAACTTCACCAGAAAAGTCTATTAAGTATTTGGAACCTGTGAAGCTCATGGTGGCAAATACAAGTTTTCCAAAATTCTAATTTTCACTTGAAAGCTTGAATTTTGTCATTAGCAACAAATACTGTCAATTGCTTAATAACCCTAAAAGGACTGGCTCATTTCATTTTTGAGAAAATGTATGCCAAATAATCAAGTCTGAATAATCATAGTTAGTCATTTTTCAAGTAAAAGCAGTATTCCATCAAAAAAGTGACTAATTCAGCTCACAACTCAAAACAATTACACAAGTGCTTTTCCTCAAGACAATGGTCATACCTCAGTATGCAGTAGAAGGGCTCTCTGTGTACTTCCTATGTAATCACACAGAATCTTAAACAGAAATGTATTTAAGATTTAAGAAAATCAGTACTTTTTACTGCTTCATCATGAAAAATTTTAAGTGAACTGGCAAGTTAAACATACATTTTTTTAATTTTCAACTGCAACTTAAAAAATAAAAGTGCATATTGATAAAGAACACAAGGACTAGTAATAAAGTTTGGTGCCACTGCCTTGTTTTTGCTCCATTCATTTCAACACAGTGAGAAAAGCAAATAACATCTAAGTATTATTATGAAAATAATTTAGACCTCATAGATCCCTTGAAAGAATCTTGAAGACTACCAGCGGTCTATAAAACACCCTTTGAAAAGAGCTGACCTAATTCAAAGGGTGGTTATAAAGAGTAAGTGTGATATTGTATATAAAGTGCTTAGCATAATTTCTGGCACTTAGTAATAATACACAATAACTAGCTGCTTATAATATTATGATGATTATGTAACAATGCTATAAAGGAGAGTCAAGTATTTCATGAGATTTAGACTATATAAAGTTCTCCCAAACCTTAGATTCTATTATGATCAAATAACTGTTAAAAGAATCATTAGAGACAGACTTAAGGTATCAATTATAATCTGACACCACTATTTTCTGCTGTTTGGTTCCACAGCATTAGTAAAATACTTTTTTTAAACCATTTTATTGATTGCTCAATGATTATACTACTAGTAATAAAAATTATTTTTAAATTACTAGGAAAAAAAACTCCTCTACAGTCCTGACATTCCAACAAGCCCAATTATTTTGATTGTCTATTTCCATTCTTACTTTTGTATGTATATATGTGGTGTGACTATATATTTTATGTATATAAATATATAAATTTCTAGAATTATAATCAGAATATAAATAAATGTATTAAAAACGTATTTAAGGGGGGTAGGTATAGCTGAGTGGTAGAGCACAGGCTTAGCATGCACGAGGATCTGGGTTCAATCCCCAGTATCTCCAAAAAACAAAACAGAACAAAAAAACCTCTTGAATCACTATGCTGTACAACAGAAATTAACACAACATTGTAAACTGATTATACTTCCATTTTTAAAAAATGTATTTAAGGACAATATCCTTAAGTTACAATCATCAACTAGTTGAAAGTGGTATACTAGTGGTCTTAGATGTCAGTGCATTGGAATGTATATGCCCAAACTTGAAAAGCAAACTTTCAGCAGTTCTGTTTTGAAATAGGGTGACATCATGAGGGTAGGGTGATTCTCATAAGACTATTGCTATGTATGTTGTAGACTTTAAAACCCTTATTATGGTTCTCATGACAGAGGGACCAGAACCCACAGGGGGAATAAGACATCCAGAATTGGGGCACCTTGAGTTAAAACCCTCTTATCTGAAGCAGCTCAACCCATGCAATCCTATTGGAGCCATTCTAAAGAAAATAAGATGGCTCAATGGCTAGATAGAATACTTGTTACTAAAAAGAAAGCCTACTAAGACCACTCTGGATTTCTCAGCAGTGCGACCCTTTGGGGCATCCTAGCCTAACTAATACTAATATAACTCAGGGTACCAACTCAAGGCCAAGAGCAGACATTCTCCTAAATATGTTAAGGCAGCTTGTAAAATAATAATGGGATGTACGGTAGGAAAAAACAAAAATTATTCTAAGACTTCAACATTAGCTAACATTTATTGAATTTTTACTACGTGTAAGACATTGTATAAAGTTTTTACACATATTACCTTTTCTAATCCTATTAATAACCCTATTTCCTCTGTGGTAACTATCTCTATCAGGCATATAAGGAACCTGAGGTTCAGAGAGATTAAGTGAACTACCCAAGGTCACAAGGCCAGGACCAAGAGGAGCCAAGAATGCAACCCAGTTCAGTCTGACTATAAGCCCTTGTTCTTGATAATTGTGTTATGATACTCCCATATAAATAATTGATAATTACCAATTATTTCCATGGGGAAAAAAAGCAGTGAATTCAATAAAGACTTTTAAAAGATTAAAATTATCTTCAGGGTTTCATGGGCCCTTGATCTATCATTGTACACAGACCTCAAGTTAAGAACCTCTGCACTAAGGATCTCAAGGCCTCTAATACAGCGTAATACATTTAAAATCTGGGGAAAAAAAGGTAAAGTAATAATAACAATAATAGCTGTAATTTGTTGAGCACCTACTATGTGCCCGATACTGTGCTTAGTGCTTTATATACATTACCTCATTTAGTTTTCATCTTATAATGCAATACCCATTACTCTGATGAGAAAACTGAGGTTCAGGGAGTTTAAATGACTTGATCAAAGAATTGGGAGGGAACTGAGCTCAAGCTGACTCTTTCTATGGCACCAGTTCCCACCCGAATCAATCCCAGGTCAAGGGTTTAAATTTACTGTCAAAACAAACAGAACAAACCCTGGAGATGTATTTACCTGTATGACTTATGCAGCTCCATGACCTTCTCTTCAAGTTCCTTGGTCTGATTTGGGGCCAGTTTAAAATCACTAACATAATCCTCACCATGGAGTTCTGGGTCATAGTCTCCCAGCTCAGACTGGATGGTATAAGAACCTAATAACGCTAAGGTTGCAAAGGAACAGGGCAGACGTCCTGCAACTATGTCCTGCCGAAGTTGAAGACATAAATAATACCTGTAGCCAAAAGAGAAATATGTTACCATGTCAGCAACAACAATAACAAAATACAGAGAGAGGAAAAGGAAAAGACGTGAGACAGAGGTAGGGAGGGAGAATGAAAAAGTGATTAAGTAAATATGAAATAATACTAATAATTGCTAAATCTAGGTAGAGGATATATGGCTGTTCGTGGTACTATTTTTTTTTTGTATTCCATGTGTTTGAAATTTTTCCATATAAAAAGTTAAAAGAAAAACTGTAACTATGTTGGAAAGCAGTTTAGAAAGAAAAGAGGAAAAGCTGGGGGAAGTCTGAAGGAGGTAAAGAAACTAATATTTTGTTGAATGCACCAAGTTACTACATACACATAAATTATCTCATCTAGTCTTCACAAAGACATTTGTGAGATGGTTATTTCTGCCAGATCATAGTAAGAAGGCAGCCTCAGAGGCTAAGCTTGTTCAATGTCAGATAGTAATAAAGGCTATTTGGCCCCAAATCGGGCCCTTTCTTCTTTATCACACTGCTTGGCCAAATGTGTAGATACTGCCTCTCATATACAAAGATGACATTATTGATACATTTCCACTAGGATATGAACATTTTTTGGTATGTTTTGCCTCCAAGATGGGCTTAAATTGCATAGAGCCTTCCACACGTTACCATCTTATACAACTTGATTCCACCTGTGTGCTAACTGTTGGAACTTCAGATTGGGGTTGAAAGGGTTAAGTCAAACAAACTGACTGAGTGCCCCTACATGTCAGACACTCCATGTTATTCACACCCAAGGCGCTGACCTCCTTAGCCCTTGTTCTGACTCAGTTAACCAGTTCTGACTCTTACCAAACAGGAAAACTGGGGGGTATGATTAAATCGAAACTGCCTGTATTAATTAGAATCATATCTTTGCTTTGACCATAATAAGATGTTGAATAACATATGTATGAGCAGTCATTTTTACTATCTATGATTAGTCACTACATACATGTTTTTTAAAACATCAGAGCAATGCCAATCAAATCACAAGAATCTTAAACTCCTATAAAATATGAGTAATTAGTACAGATTTTTAGGGATTTGTTTCGTTGTATATATTAAAAAAAAAACCTCAATGAATAAAGATGAGTAAGTAGCAACTCTAAGAGACAAGTATTACAAATATAACAAATATGAAAAGAAATAATCAAGACAATTTTTTCAGGCAGAGATATGGCAACTCAACTTCAAGAATGTACTAAGGATAACTAGACAAAGAGTAATTTTTTAAAATGGTATACACATTGTAGACATTTCACAGGACTTACCAATCAGACTTTTTTAAAGAGTCTTAGGCAATTCTTTTACTTGAGAGAGACGAAAACTGAAGCCCAGAGAGTATATACTTGTTGGAAATCAGACAGTTGACAGCAAAACCAGAATTAGCAGATTCTCAACAACCAATAGTCCAACTGAACAAACCTTTGCCAAGAACCTACTATGTATAAGGCTCCATGCAAGATGCTATGGACATAAACATGTACAGTAGTATTCATTACAATATACTGTGTTTCCATTTTCCTTTTCTGCCAATATTTATATAGAATCCAATAAAGGCCACTTTCTTAAAATGAATCAGGAAGCTGTTTTTAAAGAGTACTAGATTTATTTCATAAATTAAGTGCGCTTAAAAAATACTGAGGAACATTCAGTTCATGTACCTAATCATACAATTTAAAAGGGGAATAGGAAGAAATAATACTAACACTGAGACTTCAGCTTTTTGATCCCTTAAGAAAGAACACGGTGGGAGAGGAGTATTTAAAACAAACAGCAGAGCTATTTTGCCACTATATCTGTGTCTTGTCCTTTGGAGGATGGTGTGGTTTATAGGTTCCTTGTCCACAGTATGGCAAAATACCTACAGTAAGTAAGGTTAACTCCCCTGCCAGTTTCCTCCAGGCAAGTCGCAGATATCTGAGGTTTTGAGGCTCATTTATTTGCAAGCCTCCCTTGAAGTGACCAGAAACATTTTATCTTAGGTTTAATAGCTCATCATTTTTCTTCTATTCTGAATGGAGAAATTCACAGAGCTTATGATAATGCAATTACTTACCACACATTTAACTATTAATAAATTACTTACCTTGTTATATCTTCTGTCAACTGTGCTGGGTCAGGTGGATAAAACTTTACATTAAATGTGAAATTCCAAGGAATACCTGTAAAAATAAACACAAAAGAATTTTATGCTTATGTCTACGTTTCTGGTTGTTAGAAATATTTTAAAATATTCTCCCAAAAATCTTTTATCCCCTGAGTTTTTAAAAAATATTTTCATGCTTTGTGGATGAACTATTATTTTTGTTTTAAAAAGAAAAAACAGAAAGTTGTTTAGATATCACCTGAGAGAGTATCTCATCTTTTTACCTCATTTAATAATTTGTTTACAAAACTGTATAGGCAAAATAACATGAAGGAAACCATCCTATAGGTCAACATATTTGTAGCAATAGTTTTCAAAATATGACCTATAAAACACTCTGGTCCTCAGAGGTCATTCAAATGATCCATGAATGTTTTCTTTTGGTGTTGGCATTATTTATTTGTGGTATCTCTCAAAATTATCTCAAATGAACAAAAGCATTTTTCCCATTAATATGGATGAGATTAGGAGATTATTTTAGAAATAACAAGGGAGAGGCAATATAGGTGGCTCTTAGAAAGTATAGCTCTAATAAAAATATTGTAGGTATGAAAACTGCAAGAGTTCAATCCTAAAACTCATACAAGTGTTTCATATTTTTTATCTACAATGAAAATCAGAGAGTATGAGTGAAAGTTACATGGAGAATGCATTTCAGTTTTTCCAGCTAAGTGCTACCCCTTCATGGTTTTTCTAGTACGACTGTTGGCTTCCCAAAGAGTGGAGCCTGAGCTCAGTCAGAAATAAGTATGATTGGTTATGACACAAGAGTTACATTTTATTCAGTGCTTACTGTATGCCAGGCACTAAGCTAGCCCTCATATATATTAAATCATTTAATTCTCACAGAAACCCAAGAAGGTAGATACTACTATTAGTTCATTTTATTTAAAAAAAAAAATAGGGGCTTAAGAAAATACACAGGTAGTAATCCAGGGTTCTCATATTCTAAATTCCATGCTTTTAACCACTGGACTCTACTACCCTACTACAAAAATCTGTGTTTCAAACACTGTTTTTCATTCAGTCCACAGTGTTTCTTTTTCAAATGTCACTTTTATTGCTAATAGTTAGCAATGACAATATACAAATTAAAACTGGAAGTAGTCTGAATGTCTTAATGAATATGTAGTTTTAAGCATGTTAAAATATTTAATATAGGAGTCTCTTGGAAATGGTTGATATTTTCCTTCAAAATTTGAACTAAAAGGTAAATTCCAGACGATATAACAAATTTGTCTCAAATTTAGCCAATCTTAACATCTACCATCAACCCACTTCTAATGTTTCATATCCCTAAAACTTTAAATGGAACTTAGATCAGAAAAACAATCCCATAATTGTTTCTCATAAAAGATAGGGAGGGGATGGTAAGGCAGTATTTACACTACAAATACTGTAAATTAAAATACCATCTGTTGTTTCACGTTCTGATATGGTAAAAACCACACCAATCTAATCATTGTCAACTCATAATTCCCAGGTAGACATAAAAAAGGTGACTTCTATACTACATACAAAAATGTATTCGCTAGACCAAGTCACTATGGGAAACAAGATAGCCAAAAGAATGTTTAATAAATATGAATTCAGCATTTAAGAACTTTAAACATAAATTTAGTTATTTCATTACATATATAAATGGCAATTCTTAAATTGTATAGAAGAATAACACTAAGGAAAGAAAATTAGCAGTAGTTTAAAAAGCATGACTTTTGTTTCTCTTTGAGCTCTGGGTCAAGTAACTGATATAGAAAGCTTAGTAACACCCACAGTTGGGGAAAATAAGTACTTTCTTCTATTGCTGGTATGGGTGTAAACTGGCACAACACTATGGAGAATAATTTGATACCTATCAAAATGTAAAATGTATCTAAACATAAATTTAAATGTGGTCAAATGATATCTGTATAAGGTATTATTTGTAATAGCAAATGCCTGGAAACAGCCTAAATGTATTTATTTAGCAAGAAAAGATACATCGCCACCATATAGTGTTAGGTGAAAAAAAAAATCAAGGCAAAGAAAAATACATTTGGAAAGCAACTGTGAAAGTTTGGGGTAGAAAAAAGTACATATTACAGGTATGATTATATATGCAGAGACTATCCCTATAAGGGTATACTATATACTAACAGCAGTTGGGGAACTCCTGGGGAGGGAAACTGAGAGTGAGGGGAAAGTGAATAGGAGATCTACTTCACTATATACTCTTTTACACCATTTGAACTTTGTACTTTGCACATGTACTACTCTGTGTGTATGTGTGTATCATTTTTAAAGAATAATCTTTGTCTCTTCCCACTACAATGCAAATCCCCGAAGGCAAGAATTTTTTCTGTTTTATTTCGTGTATATTCCGACCACCTAAAACAGTGCCTGGTATATCCTGGCTGCTCAAGAATTATTTGTTGAGTGAATGAGTGAAATAAAGTAACTGAGCTCACAGCATTGTTGTGAAGGTCATATGAGAATGCTATATAATAGTTTTTTTTTTTAAAGATTGCACAAAAGAAGGATAACAGGTACTAGCATATAAAAATTATTTATCTACACATTAATCTGGATCCCCCAATGACCTCAAGTTACTAGATCTCATCAAATGAAAACATTAAAATTAAAAAAAAAAAAACCAAACTGTATTCCAGTTGGCTTTTTCCTCTTCATTTAACCCCAAATAAGGAAGTTTAACTATATTAGAAATAACCATATCCAAACAGAAATGTCCCAACTATTAACTCCTTTATGTTTGTTAACAACAAAAGTAAGAGGAACTCAAACTTTTGGTTCCTATTCTTTTCCATACAAGAGATACAAGTCTGTGATATTGCTAAATAAGATATCCAGTTTAACTGCAAGCAAGCTCAGAGTTAAATGCAACAGAGAAGCTAAAATAATTAATCACTTAAAATTCAAAAAATAGTAAAGTTAAGTTTTAGTCAGTGACCATTTCTAGAATACAATACATAAACGGTTGACCTTTGAACAACGTTGGGGTTAGGGGCCGAGACCCTCTGTGTATAAGGTAGAGTCCCCATCCCCGGGTTCCTCCCCATCCACGGTTCCTCCCTATCCACCTCCCTATCCACAGTTCCGCATCCGCAGGTTCAACCAACCACACCTCCTACAGTACTATAATATTTACTATTGAAAAACATCTGCACATAAGTGGACCCACGCAGTTCAAACCTCTGTTGCTCAAGGGTCAGCTGTAATTAGTAATACCTTATAGAGAATGTTTAACAAAAGAAAGAAATGGAGGCTGGAAAAGCTCTAATATATTTTAACCTTAAAATTTCTGCCTTCTAACTCAGCAGCACTTCAACGACATTCCTGCCAAAAGTACATAACCTGAAGATTCGTGTACCATGAGGAAATAACAGACGGACCCAAAGTGACCACTTACAAAATGACTGGTCTGGACTCTGCAAAACTATCAATGTTATGAAATATGTTAAAGATTCAGGAACTGTTCCATTTTAAAGAAAGTGATGTGACAACTAAATGCAAAGTATCACCTTGTACTTTCTTTTGCTATAAAGAATATTATTGGGACAACAAATAGCACCTATAGTTTATAATATTGTTTCAATGTTAATTCCTGGCTTTTAGGAATTGTATTACAGGTATGTAAGAAAATTCCTAGTTTTTAGGATATGCAAATTGAAGTATATCAGGGGTAGAAGAATATCATGACTGTAACTTTTTTGTAAATTGAGGTAAAATTCATGTAATATTAACCATTTTAAAGTATACAATTCAGTACATTTAGTGGTACAATTCAGTACCACTTAGTACATTCACAATGCTGTATAACCATCATCTCCATCTAGTTTTAAAACATTTTCATCACCCACAAAGGAGACTCTGTATCCATTAAGCAATCACTCCCTTGCCACCCTCCTCCTAGCCTCTGGCAACCTCTAATCTGCTGTCTCTATGGATCTGTATTTCATATGAATGGAATCATACAAAATGTGGCTTTTTATGTCTGCCTTCTTCCACTTAGCGTAGTGTTTGTGGTTCCTCTGTGCTGTAGCATGTATCAGTACTCCATTCCTTTTTAAGAATAAATAATATTCCATTGTATGGATATATCACATTTTGTTTATCCATTATCCACTGATGGACATTTGGGTTGTTTTTGGCTATTGTGAATGATGCAACTTACACTTAAATGGTTCAGAAAAAAGGCCGCGCGTGTGTGTGTGTGTGTGTGTGTGTGTGTGTGTGTGTGTGTGTGTGTATAAACAGAAAATAACATAAAATAAATGTTGTAAAATATTAACATTTGAGGAATCTGGGTGAAGGGTATCCTGGAATTCTTTGTTCCATTCAACTTTTAAGTCTGAAATTATGTCCAAAAACTTTTAAAATCAATAGTTGAAAAAAAATTCCTGCCTTCTGAGGCAAGAAAACAGGAACTATCTCATACACTATTAGTGGTGGTGTAAACTACTATAATCAATTTAAAGGAGAGCAATTTGGCTATATCTGGTAAACGTACTCTATAGTCTAGCAATTCCACTCTCAGGTATATACCCTCAATCAGTGTCGGGGGTTTTTTTAACCTGTGGATCAGGATCAACTGTACAATCAGTTCAGTGGGTCAAAATCAGCATTTGAAAAAGTGAAATAGAGTATGAAAAAATAAAGTCAGAGGCTATCTCATAGTAAAGAATAAAAATTATTTTGTGAAAATTTTTTTCAACTGACGTGAATTCCAAAATCATGTTGTATAAGAAAAGCTAATAACAAATGATTAACTGTTACGTAATTCAACTTCTATGATGTTCAAAAAGGTAAAACATAATATTTTTAGATACACATTCATACGTTAGGTAGCAACAAAAAAACCTAATGGAATCATTAACACAAAATTCAGGACAGTGGTGACACCTGCAGGGGAAGGAGAAGAGGATGCATTTAGAAGGGGCATATCCCGGGCTACAGAATTTCTTAAACATAATTTGTATTATTTTATACATCAGTATTTTACATATATCTAGAAGGTATAAGGATTTCTAGTTTTTGCTCTGAAATGGATGGAGGTGGCTAGCCTGACTCAGCAGGGGGAGATCTCTCTTATTTAGAACCAAGGGAGTTAAACAAAGCTAAAAATTAAGCTGAGAGAAGGGAAAGAGATTTAGATAAATATCAGAAGAAGGTTCAAATGGATAAAGTTGAGTCCAAGGGAAACTTAAAAAAAAAAAAAAACAGGCAAACCAATACTATCTGTTGTATATGGATATAGAAATATGAAGGAAAAATATAAAGACATGGACTGAATCACCCCAAATTCATGAAAATAGATTTCTATGGATAAGCAGAGAAGGGGATGGGACCAGGATGAAAACAAAAGAAACAAACCTTATGTGTACTTTTCTATTTTAAATGTAAAATGTTAACATGAGTTAATTCTGAGTGATGGGTACATGGGTATTTATTACATTAGCCTTCATACTTTTCTATCGTTTTTGAAATAAGAAAAAATCTTGCTGGTAAATATTTATTACAAATTTAAATATTCATACTTTTTAAATTCTACTTCTAGGAATTTACTACGGATACATCTAAGTGAACAGATACAGAGAGATATATATATGTTCACTGCAACACTGCTTGTAATAGCAAACTATTGAGATTAACCCAAAATGTCCATCAACAGGACTGGTGACATATAAATCACGTTTTGACTATATAATCATTAAAAAAATTTTTAACAGATGAAATAAATTGATATATGTTGATATAAAGAGTATCCAAATTATCTTAAAGAGTGCTTCCATATTTATATCAATATATATAGAATATACATATTTATATTAAATATATTTATTAAAATATATATCTATAAAATGTAATACACACATTAAATACATACTTATATTAAAATGTATGTCTATATACACTCAGAACATGTCTGGAAAGAACACAAGAAATTAGTTAAAGAGAAGGGAAGAAGGGAGATTTACCCTGAATTATATTCATCTATATATTTTAATTTTATACCTCATATTTACATTACCTATTTTTAAAATTTTTAATTACGTATGGCATAATATACAACACAAAGAAAATACACTGCATAATAGTGTATAGTATAACTGTATTTTTTTTTAATGGAGGTACTGGGGATTGAACCCAGGATCTTGTGCATGCTAAGCACATGCTCTAAACCACTAAACTATTACCGTCACCCCCATATAACTGTATTTCTGAAAAGCAAAATTCATATATGCCTACCAAAAATTTTGCAGATTACACCAATTTAACAATAATTATATCTGGATGATAGGATTTGGAGACCTTTTACTTTCTTCATGATACATTTTCATAATGTTCAAATTTTTCACAATGGGCATACATTATTTGTGTGATGAAAAATCTGTTTTAAAAACCTAAAATCTTTGCTTAGGTAAATGTCAATTTTCTCTTTGGCTCAATGAAATTTTTACATTTTGATTCCCTATTAAAGTTTGTATTATGGACACAGTTTATTCTTTCCCATGTTGAAGAAAGAATTTTTATTATTCTGTAATTTTTTTTTTACACTTGATCTTAGGTTCTTTTTCTTCACAGGAGTTCTTTTTTTTTTTTTTTTTTTAATAGCCTGGAAGATAATCCACTAAATATTCTTCTCAACTCATCATAAACTCTGTTCCAACTTTTCTCCCTAAAGAGTCTTCTTGCATAATCATTTGTTCCTGAGTAATATTGAATATTAAAAGTACTTTCATTGAAAGGGGCCTGGAATCATGTTTTTTCTTATCATGTCTCAAATATTCTGGATTTTTTTTCACTCTGACTTGCATTTTATAGCAAGATTTTATAGGCAGGAAGCAAATATGGAAAGTTGCCAGTCCAAAGGAGTACTTTGTTTCTCTATCATAAGAAATATAAATAAATAGGGTCTAAAGGAAAATATTTCACCATAATAAAAGTGGTTTCTTTTAAGAAACAAATGAAAAATAAAATTTCTTTCAGGTAATATAGTTAAAACTTACTAATCATGATGAATAAACATCTATTGCTGTTCCTACAAGCATCCTCAAAACTAAACTAAAAGGCCATGTAATCATAAACAAGGAGGGAAATGTCTCTACCCTTTAGTCCATTGGGCCTGGGGCTACGAAATACTAATCTACACTTTTTTTCAGCTTAGACATATCTATCCCAGGACACCAGTCTGAGCAGCGTATTCAGTAGTAATATACGCCAGAAGGCTTGGAGCTAGAAGAAAGCCACAATGTCAGGAGGGCCACTGGCAAGAAATTTTCATTATTCTATTCTTTTCTTTTTCCTTTCCAGAAGTTTCCTATATACTTCAATTTGGAATAAGACTGTCAAAAAGGAACAAAAAAGAACTACAGAGAGGAAAACATGGAGAAAGTTAGAACTCAATAGTCCAGAACAATTTAAAAGGAACAGAATCAGGCAGCAAACTCCTAATTGTACGCTACTGCAGTTTCAATTGCTACCATTTTGAGAAATGACTCCCATATCCTTTTCTCTTCTGTTCTTTGTTCTTTTCCACCTTCTATTTTTCTCAGTCATTCCTATCTTCCCTTACTTTGCCTGGTTGTAAAAAAGAAATCACCAAGATCTGACCTACATCTCAACAATGTCTACCTCTGCTGTATCTTTCTATTATGGAATCTTCACCTTCCAAAGGAAGGCTTTATCTCAATTTCAAAACCATCTGCCATAGTCAGGATTCTAAAGTGACTCACAGCCAGAAAATGGTTGGAAATGCTCTGACCTACTAAAAGAAAGAAAGAACTATAAAAAGGGATATATTCACTTACCACGAACTTGCTTTTTTATTTCTTTGGCAGGATCCAGCCATGTCTGTAAAAGGAAGAAAAGGCATTCACACAGAGCTCCAAAATACATAAACAGAGAGCCAGGGTTACTGACCATCTCCAATAATGCCTCCAGGTCAAACTACATTTCCAATATTCTTTGCATTAATTTTGACCAGAGAAATGAGGGGCCAGACAGTTGGGCTTGAAGCCCAGCTCTACTACTTCCTAGCTGAGTGACTTTAGGCATCTCTGTACCTCAGTCTCCTCATCTATTAGAGGAAATAAAATAAGATATTAGTAGTAGCGCCTATCTCACAGAGTTATTGTGAAGGTTAGAAGAGTTAATATATGTAAAGCTCTTAGTACACAAGAAATGCTAAATAAGCACTTGTTATTTTTATTATTCTGTAAAGACTAATACAGATATTTAACCAGGATTATTGACATCACCCAGATCTTATTTTTCCCTCCAACTCTGACCCCTACCCTCATTCAAGTTTTCTATGTCAGCACAGTACCTGGTACATGGTTCATGCTCAGTTAATGTTTACTGAATAAATAACTATTTTGTTTTCCCACACTAAGTTCTCCCTTCACTATTCTCCAACCCCAACTTAACATCTGCACACAACAAGGGCAGAGTTCCTCAACTAACAGTGGCCCGTGCAAAAATAATGGCACTTAAAAAGAGCCTCACCATTAACATTTTTCACAGGCTCCCTGAGAAACATTTAAAGACAGAAATTTCTAAATTGAATTGTCTACAACACTCTTATTGACATAAGATACACTGTTAAGTACATAATACATATGTATAGATCAGTAAGTTATCCAAGTGAACATATATATATAATATTACCAACATCCAGGAGCCCCTCTCATGCCTCCTCACAATCTCTCCCCATTCTCTCTTCCAAAAAGTTTAGAATTGAATTTTAGTTTTTTTAGAAAAGAGGAATAAAGTGTCCCCTCCTCATCCTATACCAACAAGGACAAAGTCCAAGGTGTCTATCCCATTTGCCTACCCAAGGAATGGGCTTGAACACCACAATCTTTTATTTGTTTACATATTATATTGTGTTATATAAAGATAGTCACCACAGCGGACAATACGCAAAGAGAACTCATTTCCTTTCGTCTCCCCTGCCCCTGCAATTAACAGGTGATTAAGAAATACATGTTAAAAAAAACTAAATATAAAATTATTCTACAGTATAAAAACTAAACATATACTTGTTTAAGCCCTGTCAGAAAGTAGGGGGTAACCTAGGTGTTTCTCCTTCTCTCACTAAGATTAAAGAACTTTAAGTGTTGTAGGTCCAAAGGCAAGAAAAGACTAAAAGCACCAAATAGTAAGTTTTGTGAAACCTCTGAGAACCATGCAATCCAGAACTCTTAGCAAAGACTATTTTCTACCACTTTGGAAAGAACATCTCCCCAACATAGTAAGATGATTCCATATTTTCCATTATTTTTAAGAGAAATCTCCCAAAGTAGCCTTAAGCTGCCAATTTCTTACTGGGATTCCATGAGCCACTCTATGAAATCTACTCTAGGGCTAGAACTCCCATCAATTTGACATAGAGAGGGCAAATCCAGATTTGTGCCAATCACATGGGACTCCAAGGTATAAGGTACCTTATAGAGCAAATTATTATTGCTTCAGTATCTATACCTTGGAAACAAAATCAAAACTGGTGTGCCCAAGATAATAAAAATCAATGTGCATAAGAATAGGTACTTTATACTCAATTTAAATTATTCAATTCAGAGCCTATTATTTAGCCTCCATATGCTAGGCACCATAGCTACAAAAAAAGGATTTAAAAATAGTGCTGCTCCTCAAGGAGCTGTCAGTCTAATGGAAGAGGCAAACAGTGAACAATTTGTTTTTTCAGAGAGGAATTCAGGAAATGCTTTTCAAAAGAATGTTTGGGAGATCTAAATTTAGGCTTGAAGAACAAACAAGAGCCAGGCAAAATAGAAGTGGAAGTAATTAGAAAGGCACAGGGTACAAAAGAGACCATGATACATCTGAGTTGCTGAATGTAGCTCAGTATAGCTGGAGCACAAAAGTAAAGGGAGAGATATAAAACGGAAAAGAACAGTAAGGGCCACATCATGGAGGCCATGGTATTCCATGCTAAGAAACTTGGACTTTATCAAGTTCTAGGCAAGGGGAAATCATTGAAGAACGTAAAATAGGAGTGACACAAACTTGAGGAAGCATGGCTGCAGACAGGGAGACCAAATAAGAAGTTGTTGTTGAGAATGATAATAGTCAATAAGAAACGTAGGAAAGTGGGGAGGGGTATAGTTCAAGGGGTAGAGTGCATGCTTAGCATGCACGAGGTCCTAGCTTCAATCCCCAGTACCTTCTCTAAAAATAAACAAACCTAATTACCCCCCAACCAAAATAAAATAATTAAGTAATATGATAAAATATTGGAAAAAAAAGAAACTCAATTGACCATATACATATATGGGTCTATTTCTGGACTCTTTGTTCTGTTCCAATAAACTATTTGCCTATTAAAAAAAGAAATGTAAAAAAAAGGAATACATTTTCATAAAGAGGAAGAAAAAATTGGCAAAAAACTGAAAACAATCCAAATGTCCATCAACAATAGATATATACATACAAGGTATATTTGGAAATCCAAGTAGCATATTTCAGGAGATAGCTGGATAAGCAGGTCTGGCACTCAGAAGAGAGATTTGAACCAGAGATATAAATTTGGGCACTTTTCCCATATAGGTGGTAGATAAAACAGTAAAAATAGATAAAAATAACCCATGGAGGATATACAGAACGAAAAGAAAGAAACTAAAGATAGACCCTTGGGGAAGATTTACATTTAAGGAATGAAAAAGGATAAAGAGCTGAGAAGTAAACTCAGAAAGAGCGACCAAAGTGGTAGGAGCAAAACAGGAGAGACTGGTATCACAGAATCCAAAGGATTAGAATGTTTCAAGCTCATCAACACTGCAAAATGGACAACTTACATGAAGATGAAGAACTGTCAGATTTATCTTGCAAAGGACAGTTCAGCAGAGTGATAAGGGCAGAAATCAAAATGCAGTGAGTTATACCAAGTGCCAGTGAGAATGAGGCACAGCTGGAACTCTCCCTGCTGGTGGAAGTGTAAACTGGTAACACTGCTTTGGGAAACAGATAGTGTCTACTAAAGCTGAGCATACATGTATAGTCTCCAACCCAGCAATTCCCCTTCTAAAATTACACCCAACAGAAATGAATATGAGAAGATATGCACTCAAAGACATGTATGAGAACGTTCCCAGCAGCAGCATTCATCAAAGCCACAAACTGTAAACCAGGCAAATGTCCATCAGCAGGAGAATGCATAAGTGACGTGTGATATAGTCAAACAATAAACTATTACACAGCAATTAGAATGAATGAACTACTGCTGTTCTCCACAATGTGGATGAAACCCAAAACTGAATAAGACAAGCCAAGCCTAAGAGAACATACTGCGTGGTTTCACTTATGTAAAGTTTAAAAACAGGCAAAACTAATTGATGGTGATAGATGTTAGGAAGACATTTGTTACTTCTGACGGGTGCTGGGGCTAGTGACTAGAATGGGGCACAAAGGAGGATTCTGGACTCCTCCAGAAAAAATCCTTGATCCATTCATAAACAACTAATTCCAAGCAGGAATAAAAACTAGGAAGCAACTCATATAACTTTGATTCATAATAGTAATAAATCTCTCACTAGGCTATAGAAGTTTGCTTGACTGCTTTTCCTATTCTATTGCCAGACTCAGTGTGGCAATAGGCCTATTACCATGAAAGAGAGCAAGCAAGCCATTCCTTGTGAGGAAAAAGTCAATTCATTTAACTTCCCTCCCTGCTAAAGGCACCCAACTGTCCACAAACAAAACACACAAGCCCAGAAGCTCTTAAGGAGAGAAGCTACATATACAAAGGACAAACCTTCACATACAAAAAAGAAGACACCAGAGACTGGGAATGGGAAGGGGATGAAGTATTTCTCTCTCTTTTATTATGGTTGACATTTCCCCCCACAATATGAGAAACTAGTTCTGTAGGTAGGAAATAAAAATTGAGAAACAAAGATAAAATGTAATAATCAAGGAAAGAGGAATAAAAAGCTGAAGAAGAAAATCACTTACGAAGGGGCAGCAAGCAAGGAATTTCAGGAGCTATTGGACTATGCAGCTTGGAGCAAGTCATTCTGCCTTTATATGCTCCAGTTTGCTCATTTCTAAAATAAGGGAGATGAGTCCCAAGACACCTTATAGCTCTAGAATCCTTTGTGTGTTTTATGAAAACTTAGATAAATGACTAACAAAGATTGTTTCACAGATTTAATCATTTCATGAATATCTATATACTTCTAGGGAGAGTACCTGGAAATCAGGCTTACAGACAATAGATATATAGGGAATGGTAACTAAAATGAAGTTGGATAATCTGGCAAGATACAACAATTTTAAGTAAAAGGTATGCTGTTCTCCAGTATTCCTACCCAAGAAAAGATTATTCAACCTGAACGATGCTCCAGAATGTACCTCTAGGTTATGACACGCAATCTAATTTTTCTAAGCAAAGGTTTTGTTTAGTTGGTAATTTCATTTTCAAATACTACTATCATAATAACAATGATCATAACTAATTTTTATTGAGTGCTTCCTACATGTCGGGCACCATTCTACCTGCTCTTCTATAGATTATCTCATTATCATTCCTATTTACCAATGAGAAAAGAGAGGTAAAAGTAATTTACCTAACTCACAATTAACGAGTGATGTCTAAAGTATAACAATATGTCTCACTGTTTCAACAAACACTTATTGAATGCCTACCACACTCAAGGCAGGTAACATGCTAGATAAGAACACTCTTTGGGAAATCACGGTCCAGTACAGAATACAGACATGGGCCCAGAACAATGGGTGATAATCAAACCACACCAAGATGCATCACTGTGAATCTCAGAACACCAAAGACAAAAAGAAAGGTAGAAATAAGGAGAGAGAGAGGGGAAAGGGAGGAAAGAAAGAAAGAAGAAGAGTAGGGGAAAAGATTCTACTAGCTTAATTTTACAAAGAGGGGGAGTGAGGGGAGTAAGGATCAAGAATCAGAATGGCTTTGACCTTCTCAATAGCCAACATGAAAAGCTAGAAGACAATGGAGCAATGACTTCAAAATTATGAAGGCAAATTATTTCCAGCCTAAAATTCTATACCCAATCAAATTAACAACCAAATACAACGGTATAATAGAGACTTTTTCAGACATGTCATGTCTCAAAAAGATTAAATCCCATATGTAATTTCTCAGGAGTGCTCTATCAAAACACAAGGAAATGCTAGGATAAAGGAAACAAAAATCAAGACAGAAGCAAAGCAAATACCCAGGATAATGGTGATGGGAAATACCAAGGTCAGCTATGTACGACAGAGGAAGTAACTCATCCAGACTGGAGACGTATGGCTCAAAGAGACATTATATATTGAGGAAGAACTGTCACTACCATGATGGCTTTTGCTTCTGTATTATCCCTTTAACCTGACAATGCTAAGGAAGTCTTCCCCAGATTCATTTTTGTACAAGATACTTTGGCTATGTGCTAATTGCTTTCCCTTCAATGCCTACTTCCTGGATCAGCTAAAGAATCTCATTTTAACCCAAAGGAAAATTCTGCTTTGTCTTATTTTTGAGAGCTGGAAGTTAGCCATGATGAATTAGAAGCAAAAAATACAGAACAGCCCATTACCCCCTAACCATATCCTGTAAGAAACTGGCCCATCAGACCTGCCAGATGCCCTGACTATGATAAGCCCTATGTTTCCCAGGATTCACTTGCCCATTGACTTCCCCGGAAGGGGTTCTTATACAGTATCAGAGAAGTTAAAACTAGACTACAATTCAGAGATATCAACTTTTTTTCCCCATAAATGTTTATCTAAGAGGGACAATAACACTTTTTTATTTTTAACACAGCCAGGTTCATATTTGCTGTAAAAACAAATCCAGCTTTTATATTGAGTACTTTTAACATCCCTTTATGCATAAATATATAAATGAATATAAATAAAGCAATTTAATATATGTTCATTAAAAAATAAATAGGATAGTGAAAACCACTATAAGAGAAATATTAAGTATGCTGCATCTTTGAGAGACAGGCATAAATACATTCTTAACAACAAGAAATGAATTAAAACCATTTTTTTGGACAGTTTCTTATATTACAAGCAGTTTCCTCACCTTAGAGGTTGCGTTATCCCAAATGGCTAGACCAAAGTAGTCTTCTTCCAAAAGATTGAGGTGTTCACACACTCGTTTAAGTAAATCTTGTCCCTTAGCATGTTTCTGCAAAGATATACATACTTGAGGTGAGGTTTCCTCTTACTCCTGTATTTATCACCAAATAATATAAAATGTCACTGTCCAATTTCCTTTTTTATCCTTGGTTACTAACACTTTCAGATGGCTACACAGTGTAAATAGAACAATGTGAGTAACAAAAATCCTGTTTCTTAATTTGTCAGTTTAAATATGCAACAGTTATAGTTGGTTGGAAATGGTGCCACAATTCAAAAAAGAATTCCACGTTCTCTGCATTGAGCACTCCCCACCTCCATCCTAAACATTACATTCTTTATTTTTGCTGCAATATTTCCTGAAGCTTGCTATGAGCCACTGTCAGTCACGGTGAGCACCATTACCATTTAACTGAATCAGCTATCGACACTGACAATTAACTGTGCTATGGAAATCATTAGACTCTAACATTCCCAGACCAAATGTCCCTCTCAACTCTGGGCAATGTCTCTTAGAAAAAATGCATAAAGAATAAGATTTCAGATACCCTACAGATATTACCTGTTGCAGTGGCTCTTACAGCTGTGCTACAAATCATTTCTTAATGTTTCTTTACCTAGAGAATCAAACCACTACCAATTTTGGGTACTTGTATTCCTGTTTATAGGGAGGAAATGCCCTAACTTAGGGGCTGAGACTTAAAAGACAAAAAGTTATGGCTTTTCCATTTACTAGTTAAATAACCTGAGCTGATTCAATTAATATTTCTGAACATTAGCTTTCTCATCTGTAAAATAAGAATATACCTGCCCTACCTAACTACTGGAATTATCAAAAAACATCAAACATGCTAATGTCTTCTGAGAAATAAACTTTTTAAAACTTCCAAAAACCGATTTCTAATTTTTTGGAACATATATGTGACATCTCCTTTTCTCAATGAACTGAGTTATTTTTAATGACTGTTAGTAATTTGTATAGACGTTAATTCATTTTCAGACTTAACCCATGTATACATTACATCATTTTCTTCATTTCCCCCCCCTATGTTTTCATTCTAAATGACAGAGATGATTTGGGAATTCTTCACATACAGGTCCCTATTCCCTTATTTATAATTCCAAAATCCAGAAGTTCTAAAAAAGTAAAAAGTTGGGCTTAATTTTTGGTTTTCGGTTTTTGTTGTTGTTGTTGTTCAAAGTTCGTCGGAAGACAAATTTTGATTTGAACTCTTATGGGCTATTTTTTATCTTTATTTATCCAGCTTAGAATGAACTTCATATATTTTAGCACAGAAATAATGCATTTGATCATGTATCTACTGCTATATACCCTGCTGGGTGTATTATGAAACATGCAGAATATGTACTTATTGCTTTTCTAAAAACTCAAATATTCTTAATTCTGAAACACATCTGCCCCTAAATGTTTCAGATATAAGGGACCCACATCTAGATCTCGGTCTGAATGGGAAGAATGAGTGTGGAATAGCTTTTCCCGTCTCTAGACTAGCTAGTGGTGAGAAGCAGAAAAAGCAGACACTAGGGCCTCCTCTAGTTACCAGGTGTAGTAGCCTATTTTTAAAGTGCAACAGTGTATTTCTCTTGATTTCTTTTTCCAAACTTGGAGAGGGAATGCCTATTAATAAATACTGTATAATATTTTAGACTATTTGTGCTTAGATATATTTGCCTGTAACTAATTAAATTTCAAAATAACTTGCTACACATCTAAGATACGAGTATATGTGAATTGTATGTTTTATCACAAGGCTATTATTAGTAATAATCATAACAATTGCTTTGTATCAAGCATATCATAATTGACAATTACTGCTCTAGTTAAAAAATAGCTGATAGATTTTTAAGGATGTTAACATGTCTTGGAGAAGCAAAAGAACAACTGAAATAACTCTGATATTTTTATTCAATCCTGATTCAATTATTTATTCTTTCTGGAAATAATTGAGAATCTTAATAAATGGCATTACTTGATTTAAGTTTTTTATATTCTACCTCAGGGGGCTACAGAAATACATTAAGTAAACTAAAGCTTATTAAGGTTTAGATCTGGAAGAACAGAAATGAACAAACAGTAACTTTTTTGTTGTTGTTGACAAATACAATTATGGGGACTGCTTGATCTAGTGTCAGAAATTAAGGCTATCCTGGGAAATCTAGTCATGGAAGATAACTCTATAAATAACAAACCAATTTTTTTTTAAACAGAAGCGTTTCGGATTATAAAAGTAACACATGCTCAATTCACAAGATTTGGCAGATATAAAAAAAACGAGATGAAAATAAGACTCACTCATAATCTTTCCACCTCTCCACCTCCAGAAAATCACTACTAACATTTCAGTCCATAGAAACAGTCGTTATAATGGGTCTTACCTCAGGTCACTGCACTACTTATCCAACCCTATGTGAAACAATTTGTAGTAGTTTTGATTACCAGAAATTGAAATGCACTCACCTCCACAACACATTCATAAACTGTGTCATCCAACAAAGAAACCTTGCAGTGCATGTTTCTGTGTCTTCTGATTGATTTCTGGGAAGCTTTTAATTCTCCTTCTGCTTTTGATTCTGGACTTTCTTCTTTTACTTCTATTTTAGAACACTCTTCAAGTCCTCCTCCTTCCTTAGTCTCAAAATCTGGATCTTCTCTGTGTTCTTCCTGAGCAGGCTACATATTCATGACATCAGCAAGTCAGTAATAAAGATAGTTCACAAAACAGGCTATATAACATTTTCCTATAATATTGCTACCAAGAAAAGCACTAACTGAAAAAGAAAAACCGTCAAAACAAATATAAGTAATATTAAGATTAAATAATTATTTTTCTATAGAAGATATGATCTCCCCAAAGATCTACAGACTCTGCTATTCTCAAAACTTTATAATAAAAGGTAGAGTCCTATCTTCAGGTAGAATCTCATCTTTCAAATCAATAAGTGAAAGTTTCAGGTAAACACCAATCTGTTGCTCTCAGCACTATATATTCTTCCTGACCTTGCCATTATCTATTATTAAAACTGTTAATACCAATTAACTCATTTTTACCAGGTATCACTCATGATAAATGCAAAGAAGTTTCAAAGAATTGCAAAAGACAGATTGAAATCTGGATCTCCTAGGGCAATTATTAAGTCATCCCAAAGTAATACAGGTAAGTGGGACAACATATTGGCATATATTTTTTACTTAGAAAACAATAAAATTGCTGAAAGGTTCTTAACTAAATCTCACTCTTTTCTTTCCAAAGAATACTTAATTGACACTTAGGAAAAAAGATTTAATAATTTGGCTCCCGCTTAGATATTGGAGGTGGTCTAAAAGGCTCCTTCCATCCTTCAAGACCCTCTTAAGTGCAACCTCTTCAGAGAGGCCTTCTGCTCCTTTATCTGGCCTATGCTCACGCTACGAGTATTCGTCAGGGCAGTGCTGTGTTGCCTTCATAACATTTATTACAATAAATAATTATTTTGTGTTTACTACTTTTGTGTCTCTTCCATTAGACTATGAAGTCATCAAGAGTAGGAATCATGGTTGTTTTATAATAATAATAATAATGATGATGATAATAGTAATAACCAACATTTATATAGCAATTACAACGGGCCATTTATTGTTCTAAAAGCACTACTTATTTAACCTCATTTTATCCTCATAATAACCCTGTGGGTAAAGTACTATTATTATAACCCTTTGACAAATAGGAAACCAAGGGCAAAGAAGTTAAATTTGCCTAGGACCATACAGTTAATAAGTCAGATAACAGTCTGACTCCAGAATTCGTAATCTTAATTTTACTCTTAGCACTTCTAATATATAAGTAATATTTCTAGAAACACATCTAGTGTTTTTTTTTAAAGTCTAATAAAACTGTATACCCAAACCTGAAACCTATAATAGAAACATACAGGACTTATATATTTAACAATGCCCACATACTTCAGTCATAAAAAGACTTTGAAAATAACTCTTGGAGGGGGAGAGTATGGCTCATTGGTAAAATGCACACCTAGCATGCATGAGGTCCTGGATTCAATCCCCAGTACCTCCATTAAACAAACAAACAAACAAACAAACCTAATACCCCACACACAAACAAAAAAGACTTTTTTAAGAGAAAATAACTCTTAGTTTGTAGATAATTAAGGCTAAAAACAAATGGGATTCCTGGAAAATAGTTTGAGTTACAGTACTAATATTTTCCCATTTTTTCAGACAGATGACCAAATTCACAACTCATATTTAGTACAAAGGTGATGTAAAACGCTAAACTTCCTCATCTATAGCTTACACTCTGTGGTAATATGATCTAGTTGTAGAAAACAACAAAGATAAGGCAGACGTGGTTCAAACTCATCACATACCCCTGGACAGCTTGAATCTATCACAGGGCTTTTATAAAGATTTCCATAAAAGATCAAGTTTTGTGATAAACTACCCCATTTCTAATAACTCCACCAAAATTAACTGTAAACCACTTCACTACTTTTTCTTCTTCTCATTAAGAAACTCCAACCTTCATGTTACTTATTTCTAGCAATGCCTAAGTCAACTGGCTTGTAAGAAATAAAACCAAATACTCTTAAATGACAAGTGAAGTGTAAAACTTCCCTTCACCATGCCCACCTCCCACACTTTCACACACCCTTACCTGCGTTTCTGCACTGCTTAATGAATGAAGATCCAAGGATGGGTCTGTTTTGAGCTCAGGTTCAGGAGCTGCAATTGGGGCCTTTAAAACGATCTCTTCATCAAGACTGGCTCCAAATTCTATCTCTTTCTGACCTTCTTCACCTTTCTCTTTAGCTGATTCTAATTCTTTGCCTTCTTCTTCAGAGACCTGAGACTTAGGCCTTTTGAGAAAAGAGGAGAAGAGCCGCGACAGGCCCCTGTTTTCTGATGTCCGCTCCTTGTTCTTGGTCAAGTCTTCATGTGTTGGAGTGCCTCCATTAGATGTTTTCAGCTTCTGCTCACACTGATTATCTCCCTCGGCTGCTGCTTGAGAAGCCTCTTCCAGCTGAGTTTCCTGTTGACCCGAGTTTGTGGCTCCCTCACTCTCTTCCTTCTGTTGTTGATGCTGTGGATTTTCAGCCTCAGCCACTAAGCTCTTCTCTGTTGTCATGATGTTGCTATTAGAAAGATGAAAAGGGTGTCTCTTAGAAGCAAAACATTATTGAAGGCAAAACCCTCAATCAGGTCAAGAGTGCCAGAATTAATATATTTAGTTATTTAATCAGCAACAGACAGTACTTTAGCCCATTAAGCATGAGACTCTCCATTAAAGCACAAAAATATCTTTCCTATACATCCTGGATAAATTATTAATGCTTTGACTTGCTAAAGTTATGACATAGAGAAATTAGCTAAAAATAGTACCCCCTGAAGCCACATTAGTGAAATGCAGCATATTTTAAATCCAAACTCAGAACTGTATACAGCAAATACAGTTTTCTCCTTCCTTAAAAGAGATCTTATTTATATACTGTCCTTTGAGGGTATATCAATCTGCAGGTGCAAGGTTTCCAGGAATCATCTGCAAATTTCTCTGTATCTCAAGAGATGATGAGATTAAAAGGTTCCGCAACTCTTTATTGTTCTTTTTCTTTATATTTCTCAGAATGCATAGACTTCTCTACTAAGAACAGAAATGCAGAATTTTGATCATTTGTTATCAGACCTTACAACAGCAATGACAAATACACAGTTAAAATAACAACAAAAAATTCCTTAGGTTTTCATGTTACAATACTAAATTACAGCCTCTTCCAGAAGTATCCAACTTTAAATTCTTTAAGACCGTTTTCCCTTCTGAGAAACATGATTTTGAATGCTCATCATTTTTAAGAGTAGCAGTGAACTATTACAACAGAGGGAAATAGAGAAATAATAGAAAAAAATTAAGAAATGAAGTAGAAGAAAAATTTAGAAAGCAAGTGTTGATTCAGTTTTAAGAGAAAGCAGGCTGTAGACCTCACATATTTTAAAATTGTTGGTTTCTAGCCTCTTGATCTCAAAAATCCCAGTATTATTAGTCAAGCCTCATAATAACAGCCAAAGAGCAACATCAAACCTAGTTTACCAAAGAATAACCAATACACAAAGGAACTTCTGAAACACTAGGCAATAAAGTTGACTACTGATGATCTTACACTTCAATTCACTGCTATACCTAAAAGTACTCCACTCAAAAGCAGTATTTACATTATCTTTGCTTCTGCTCCATACTGTTTAGATGAAGTAATTTCCTTTGGATGTCAACAGTCTAAATTAATGAACCATATTTAGTCCATTCCCTCCCTCAGATCCTTTATATTTGCTGTTCTCTCTACCTATGCTGTTCTTCCCTGGCTATTTGAAAGCTGGTCCCTCTCATCATTACTGGCTTTGCTCAGATGTCACCTCTTTAGAAAGGCCTCCAGGACACATCCTGTCTAAGATAATGGCCCTTATTCCTCCAGATGGCTTCATAGCACTAATGCACTTTTTATTATTTACAATTATCCTGTTACCTTATTTGTTTACTGATTTATTGTCTTCTCTTCCCCCAAATAAAAGTCTCAAGAGGACAGAATAGTACCTGGCACATTATAAGTATTAATAAAAGTCTGTTGAATAAGTTAATTTCAACTGAATATAACTGACAAATAAAAACTATAAAGGCATTCTCTAAATTATTCAGGTAAACTGACTTCAAACACACAGGTCCTATGCTAGATCCTAGAGATACAACAGTAAACAAAACAAAACAAAAAAGATCTAGTCATCATGGATGATTCAACTTTAATAAAAATAATGAAAGAAAAATTCAAGAGAACTCCAATTTATAATATGAGTGAAATCTAAATACTTGTGTATAAATGGAACAAAGCAGTGAAAAGGGAAGGAAGCTAATGGTATTGAGCACTATTTCTGTGTCAGAACCTATGTCAGGGGCATTATCTACATTATCTCAAACAAGCCTTTCAATAACCATGCAAGGGAAAGAGAAATCACTTAATCTCATAGTTAAGGAAATTAAAAGTCAGAAAGTAACTGGTCATGCTGCTAGCAGGTGACAAACCACAACAAGTGGTATTGAAATAAATAAAGGTATATTAATAAAAGGAAAGTCTTTACGTGAGCTCTTACTGCAGATCTACTCAAATTATTTCATTTTGAGCATTAAAAATTTGTAAGTAATAAAAATATTTACAGAAGCACATTTTCTATTCTTATCTACTAAGTCATCAAAATTACTCTGCTTTAATAAAATATGCAATTCGGTCTTAGTAAGTACTACTTAAACATTTACCATCCAATACACATTCTGAATTTGTAACCCTTCAGTGAGTTATGCTTGTACTTAAATAAAAGAAATAAAACTGTCTTCTGACACAAACAGATGGAAAGATATACCATGTTCTTGGATTGGAGGAATCAATATTGTTCAAATGGCCATACTACCCAAGGCAATATACAGATTCACTGCAGTCCCTATCAAATTACCAATGGCATTTTTCACAGAACTGGAACAAAAAAATGTTAAAATTCTTCTGGAAACACAAACCCTGAATAACCAAAACAATCTTGAGAAAGAAGAACAGAGCTAGGGTAATCACGCCCCCTGACTTCACACTATACTACAAAGCTATGGTAATCAAAAAAAGTATGGTACTGGCACAAAAACAGACACACAGATGAATGGAACAGGATAGAAAGTCCAGAAATAAACCCATGCACTTACGGTCAATTAATCTATGACAAAGGAGGCAAGAAAATACAATGGAGAAAAGACAGTCTCTTCAATAAGTGGTGCTGGGAAAAATGGACAGCGACATGTAAAAGAATGAAATTAGAGCATTCTCTAACACCGTATACAAAAATAAACTCAAAATGGATTATAGATCTAAATGTAAGACTGGATACTATAAAACTCCTAGAGGAAAACATAGGCAGAACACTCTGACATAAATTGCAGCAATTCTTTTCTTGAACCAGCTCCTTGAGTAATGGAAATACAAACAAAAATAAGCAAAATTAAAGGCTTTTGCACAGCTATGGATACCATCAACAAAATGAAAAGACAACCTATAAAATGGGAGAAAATATTTGTAAATGATGCAACCAACAAGGGACTAATTTCTAAAATACATAAACAGCTCATACAGCTTAATTAAAAAAAAAAAAAAAAAAGCAACCAAATCAAAAAATGGGCAGAACATCTAAACAGGCATGTCTCCAAAAAAGACATCCAGATGGCCAACAGGCATAAGAAAAGATGCTCAACATTGCTAATTAGAGAAATGCAAATCAAAACTACAGTGAGGTATCACCTCACACCAGTCAGAATGGCCATCATTAAAAAGTCTACAAATAATAAATGCTGGAGAGGATGTGGAGAAAAAGGAACCCTCCTACACTGTTGATGGGAATGTAAATTAGTACAGCCACCATGGAGAACAGTATGGGGGTTCCTTAAAAAACTAAAAATAGACTTACCATATGATCTAGTAATCCTATTCCTGGGCATATATCTGGAGAAAACTGTAATTCAAAAAGACACAAGTACCCCAATGTTCATAGTAGCACTATTTACAATAGCCAAGACACGGAAACAACCTAAATGTCCACCAACAGATGATTGAATAAAAAACATATGGTATATATACACAATGGAATACTACTCAGTCATAAAAAAGAATAAAATAATGCCATCTGCAGCAAAATAGATGGACCTGGAGATTGTCATTCTAAGTGAAGTAAGCCAGAAAGAGAAAGAAAAACACACCATATGATATTGCTTATATGTGGAATCTAAACAAACAAACAAACCAACAAACCACAAATGAACTTATTTACAAAGCAGAAACAGACTCATAGACATAGAAAACAAACTTATGGTTATCAGGGGGTAAAATGGATGGAAAGGTATAAGGGAAAGGGAGTTCGAGATTTGCAGATACTAACAAATGTATATAAAATAAACAACAATTTCATATGGTATAGCACAGGGAACTATATCTGATATCTTGTGGTAACCTACAATGAAAAAGAATATGAAAACGAGTAAGTTATGTATATGTGTGACTGAAACATTATGCAGTACACCAGAAATTGACACAACATTGTAAACTGACTATACTTCAATTAAAAAGAATGCAAGAAAATAAGTAAATAAATAAATAATTTCAAAAAAAAATTGTCTTCAATTCCTCCTTATATTAGGAGTAGACAACTGATTTTTCCAAAATTCTTTTTCTTTACTCTCTAAGTAATCAATTGGCCCAGAAGGAAAACCTGGATATCAAACCACCAGTTATTCTAAAAGAGTAATGACTTCAGAGCACCAATTTACTTATTTCCTTTACAAAAATAAAGAGGACAGGTTGAGGATTTAGGAATATTTTCCACAGATTTCAGATACGGCTTATTCACCTTACTGAAAAGACACAGAAACCACTTCTATAATAAAATTTTCCTATATAATAGATTTACAACAAAGTCTGTCAAACATTTAAAAATCATAAATCTTCTATGAACATTTTAGCAGATATGATAATTACTTAATCCTCACTTTTAGTAATCTTTTACTTGTATCTTTCAGTAAATAAAGAGTATTCTTGTGTTTTATAATTTTTTATCATTTGAAAAATAGGAGATTTTCTAAGGCTATTCCTATAATTGCTTTCACATGATAGGTTGTCTTATCTCTAAGAAATTAGCTGAATGAGTATAAGTACTCAAGCGTTAAAAATTTTTTTTAAACACAGAGTAACAATCTGTAAGCTATGTGCATACTTGTTAAATTTTAATGTGTATCGAATCACCTAGTAATCTTGTTAATATATAGATTCTGATTCAGCAGAGTGCATTGGGGGCTGAGACTCAATTTTCCAACAAGCTCCCAAATGTTGCCAATACTGCTGGCCCACTGACCACATTTTGAGCAGCAAGGAAGAGAAAATCATTATTTCTTTGGGAACATATTCAAAATGCATAAGAAACAAAGATGGCAAAAGCACTTTTAGAAAGTGGAATATGAACAGTGAGAAATACCTGATACAATAAATGTTCAACAAATGTTTGCTGAATTAATGAATGAAGCAAAGAATGCAACATATTATTGGAAGTTGACCATTAACATGTTTTTAGAACTCATTTGGTGCTTAATCAAAAGTTAATTGAGATTTTTAACCATAATATTGTGACAATTTCAAGTTATCCATGCAGCTGTGACACTTGTCCAGAGTCAGTGTTCTGCTTATCCCCATTGATATGGTCTCTGTCCACATTTAGGAAGAAATGATCAAGACATATGAATAAGGAATTAGGGAATAACATCTACCAGTGTAAAACCAATACATTTTGCCACATACTTGGACGTATGTAAAAAACAAGTTGAATATAAGTAAAGAGATAAGAACACAATATAAGGAATAGGCACACAGCAGAAGGGCAAAAGAATTCTATTAGAACATATGGAAACCAATCTCAGGTAATATCATAAATGCAAGAAAACAACCAGGAAATCAGACAATGCAGTATTCAGCACAGATGCTATAATTCAGTCTATGCAAGGGAAAATAGATAAATTAATGATGAAGGACAGTTTTCGTGTATGTTCTTGCCAACCATGCAGATATAAGTAGCAATGCATTTAGTAAGAGCCACAAGAGCAAAAGATAAGGGGGGTAGGTGTGGAGGGATTACATAAAAAAATGAAACCAATAAATCAGGCAAATATTTCCAGTTAACTCTGAGGCTGATCAAAATTAAACAAATAAAAAAATTAATAGCAAAATGAAAAACTTCTATGGAACATTTGCTAAAAGCTCAAATAAACTCATCCTGACAAATCTGTATACATGCAGACAAGTTCTTCACATTACAAATGATAGGATGGGTAACCAGAGGAAAAGATACAAAAAAGCCAAGCAACAAAGACAGGATAAATGCTCTAAAACAGGCCCTTCCTGTGTAAATGATACTACTTTTCATTCTGGACACAAAATCCAAAAGGAGGCATCTATTTACTTAATGTCAGAAAGAAGTCTTTTGATTAAAAAAAAAATCAGCACAGCCCTGAAGACAAAGTAATGAGTTCCCATTCCATCTCAATCCTAATCCTCCAAACCCTAGGAATTATACCCCATCTGGTATCAAAAATACACTTGTTTCAATAGTGTGCATCTGTTGACTTTAGGCAACTCAGATCTTTTAAAACCTGACACTGAGCAGATTGCAAGGGCTGGACAATAGCTTTCATCTTTTTTGTATCTCTTTCTAACATTAGTACAGTTAGTGCTCCACTAATGTTTCTTAGGTGGAAAACTGTAAAAATACTACAGTTTGGTACTATTAAGAACATTTCCTTTATAATCACCATTTAGAAATAAAGTCTAATAATTTAATTATTGGTAGTACTCTTCAAATTTGCTCACTGAATATCTATCAGTGTTTACTGAGTGCTAATCATGTATAAGGTTTTAGCTCAGCTCTTTGAGAGGGAACCAAAATGGTTAACATATGATTCTTAAGGAGATAAGACATAAATGCAAATAACTAAAACACAAGGCAATACCTGATGCTTAATCAGACAAGGCTTCATGAGTGGAACAGAGAAGTATAAAGTAAGTACTTTCAACGAGAGTGATCACAGAAGGCCATGAGGAAAGGATGGTTTTTAAGTTATACTTTGAAGAATGAGTATAAGCTGTCAGTAGAAAGCAACCTAAGTGCAAAGGACAAATGAAACTCCAGACAAGGGTACTGGCATTAGCAAGAATACTGCAGCTATTCAGAAACTAGTAAGTAGACCAGACTGGTTGAAACAGGGCTACAAAATGGGAGTAGAAGGAGATAAGGTTAGAAGAGAATTATCATTCAAATGAATTCTAACTGAAATAATAATAGTAGCTGCCATTCATTGAATACCTACTAAATACCACACATTATTCTATATACTCTACCATGTTATCTTAGAACCATCCTATAAGGTAGATGTTTTCACTTCTCAGATAAATATAAACAGGTTCTGGGAGGTTAAAAATTCTGCCTCATCATAGAATTAAGCCATGCTTCAATGAAACTATTAATGTACTAGAAGGTGGTGGTTCTATTGTAAATTCCCAGGATAGTGTCTGGGTTTCCAAATCTTGGTGCTTCTACCCCACTGTTCTCTGCTAAAGAAACTCCTATCTGGAACCCTCCTACACTATTGGTAGGAATGTAAATTGGTACTGCCACTGTAGAAAACAGGTTTCTTAAAAAACTAAAGATAGAGCTACCATATGATCCAGCAATCTCACTCCTGGGGTATATATCCAGAAAAGACAGAAACTCTTAATTTGAAAAGATACGTGTAACTTAATGTTCATAGCAGTATGATTTACAATAGTCAAGACAGGGAAACAACAAATGTGCCCATCAACAATTGGTTTAAGAAAGTATGGTATATATCTGCAATGGAATATTACTCAGCCATCAAAAAGAATTAAATATTGCCATCTGCAGCAACATGGATAGACCTAGAGAATATTATACTAAGTGAAATAAGTCAAAGAGAAATGTTATATGATATCACTTATATATGGAATCTAAAAAATAGTACAAATGAGGGGAGGGTATAGCTCAAGCAGTAGAGCACATGCTTAGCATGCACAAGGTCCTGGGTTCAATTTCCAGTACCCTCTCTAAGAATAAACAAACAAACAAACCTAATTACCTCCCCCTACCAAAAGAAATAATAATAGATAAATAAATAAATAAAAATTTAAAATAATACAAATGAGTCTATATACAAAACAGAAACAGACTCACAGACATAGAAAACAAACTTATGGTTATGAAAGGGGAAAGGAGGGAAGGGGAATAAATCAGGAGTATGGGATTAACAGATACAAACTTCTATAAATAAAATAGATAAGCAACAAGGATTTACTGGATAACACTGGGAATTCAATATCTTGTAATAACCACTGGGAATTCAATATCTTGTAATAACCTATAATGGAAAATAATCTGAAGAAAAAATATATAGAAAACTATAGAACTGAATCATTTTGCTGTATACCTGAAACTAACACAATATTGTAAATCAAAAATACTTCAATTAAAAAAAAAGAAAGAAACTTGTATCTGTGAAGAATTTATGGACAGGCTATTCAGTCTGGTCAAGACCACCTCTATTCCCACCAGTTTCAAGTCCCCAATTCATGTATGTATTTCTCTTTCCATAGAGTGTATGTAAAGATGGAATGGGGAGACAGGGAAAGACAGGCAAAGAAGACAGATTATGAAAGGACTTGAAAATCATGCTAAATAGGTCCAACTTTATGCTGAAGGTGGTGGAGAACCACTGAAGGTTTTTAAACAGGGCAGTGGGTAAACAAAGTGGAGGCAGAAGAGACTAGAAGCAGAGAGAAAGTCAACAAATGACTGGGTAAATTCAGGTTATCAGTGAATAAATTCACAATGGGACTCCCTAGGGAAGCTGAAACCAATACTGGGCAGA
The DNA here is from genome assembly GCF_048773025.1 of Camelus bactrianus. Classification (NCBI taxonomy): domain Eukaryota; kingdom Metazoa; phylum Chordata; class Mammalia; order Artiodactyla; family Camelidae; genus Camelus; species Camelus bactrianus. The sequence goes on from NC_133551.1 coordinate 59,507,934, forward strand.
GAAACTTGAAAGGCCTTGCAACTAAGCCTTAAGAACTACTGTTGCCCTTAGTTTCTCTAGGTTATTCTCATTAGCAGCTTCTCATTAACCCAGGCAATTTCATGTCTGAGCCTGAAGGTATTTTCATAACACACTTCCTTGACCCACCTCTGATAAATGGCTTAATAAAAGAGGTACAGCAATAAAACCAAACTAGAAGGGAAGAAAGATCGATATCTCACAGGTATCTCCATACATGTCCAAAATTAAACTCTTGATTCTCTCTTTTTCCTCTCCCAGGAACTGGCTCAATCATACCACCCAGTAAAGGAGCTCTAACCAGAAACCTAAACATCATCCTTGGCTCAGTCGTCCCCATCTCCCTTCTCAATCAAATTCCTCTGTTAATCCCATAGAGTCTACCTCTGAAATAAAATTAGAATCAGTCCACTTTTCTCCTTCTGTATTGCTACCATGCTTGTGCAAGCCTCTTTCACTTCACACCTGAACTACAGGTCCCTGTATGATATCAACAACCCCATTCTGTTCCACTTTTCCTCCTCCTCTCTCTTCTATAGTCACACTAGTCAAATATTTTCTCGGCTTAAGTCATCTGCGCATGCCATTTCCTTGCACTAGAATATACCCCACCCTCCGCAATGTCTGTGTTTTTCTTATACTGCAAAATTCAGCTTCAATAATTCCTCCTCAAAACAATCTTTCTTGACTACCGTAATATTTACATAAGTCTTGCCGTGAGTTCCTCCCCAGTTCTCTATCCTAGTACCTATTTATTTCCTTCACGGTACTTCTCTCAATGTATACGAACATACTGTTGTTTACCTGTTTGGTGGCTGTCTTCCCCACTCCAATAACCACACTGTAATATCCATGAGAGAAGGGCTGTTTTCCCTTCTGCAGTATACCTAGTACCTAGATCAGAACCTGTGCTGCCACCAAGCACAGAACCTAGTACTTGGCACTGAACCTAGTACCCAGCACAGAACACTGTAGGTACTCAATAAATATTTATTCAGTAAATGAATAACTGTAAGGAAAAAGAATAACTTATGTTTAACCATATCAATTACACATATACAGGATGGAGGTTATCCAATTTGAAAATAGTTCATAAGAAAAGGATGTTAAGGTCTTAACTGAACACACTCTAACAGAGATAAATTCTAAAACACCTAAAAATCTTCAGCTGCATTTCTAGATTTACAGTGACCACGGCACTTATTTGACTCTTCAACATGTATTTTCTGAGAATGTTACAATGTTCTAGGCAATATGGTAAGTAGCCGGCTACAAAAGTGAGAAAGACAAACTTAATACCTGACCCCCTGGGCTACACTCTCCAACCAGAAGATCATGGATGTCAGTCTCTCAGTTCTCACAATTTGTACTGCATCTTAAATCTTACATTCAGTTCTGGGCAGTTTATTTTAAAGAAATCAGAATCTGTCCAAAGAAGAGATCAAAGATAATGATGTAATTTGAAATCATGTCATAAGGCAAATAATTGAAAGATACTAAGATACTTAGCCTAGTTTAAAAAAAAAAAAAAAAAGAATAGAGAATAGGGAAGTAATTGCTGCCATCACAGACTTCAAGAGCTGCCAAACTCTATGTGATTCCTAAGAGCAAAACTCAGATTAGTCCATGGAAATTACAAAGACACAGTTTTCATTTCAAAATAAAAGGAAAAAATTCTTAGGAATTAAAGATACCTAATATTTAAATGACCTGCTTAGGAATAGTGAGTTTATTACCACTGGAAATATTCACTAGGAAGCTGAATGACTATCTGTCATGGAAAAAGGCTTCTTCCATTAAGTGGGTCCTTACATTAAATGACCTCGAAGGTTCCATCCAATACTAAGATTTTACAGACAGGAAGGAAGGTAATGAAGAAAACAACAGAATCCAGTTAACATCCCTTCAGACAGAAAGAAAAAATGTTCAAGTACAGAACTCATTCAAGTACAGAACTCAGAAAATTTGCTGGAAAATATTTGTTTCTCAAAAAAATCAGTCACCTCAAAACCGCAGGAAAGTATCTTTCCTTTGTAACTCAATTTAAGTATGCTAATTAGGACTAGAAAAACAGGATAACCATCTATGTAAAATATAAAAATGAGAATTTAAAAATACAAAAGAGATTCTTTGTGATTCTCCCTTCATCCTCCCAAAATTATTTTGAACCTTAAAGTACTCCTTATGTAGACTTTTAAAGAACATTTGCCATACTGAATGAGTCAGGAATGTCACTCAGCATGAACATGCTGTTTTCAACAACTTGGTTTTTAATTTAAGTCATTTCCATGGTGACTAACACCACTGAGTCAACTCATTCAAAGATATTTTTAAATAAACAAACTCTTACTCATCTCCTTCTAAGAAAACCAAAATATGCTCTTTACTTCTCCACAAAATTCAAGCTTGTACTTAGACGATGTCTAGACATATTCTAAAAGTACACTACCTGGACCCTCCCAGAAGAATACACTATCCCTGTGATTACTAGACATTACTGAGGAAGATGTGAGACCAAAATATTCACTTTCCACAGAACTGAGTTTTACTCATTTTAATTGTCAAAATATGTTAGTTTAGCTATTCTGAATGGAAATCTTTATTAAATGGATTATATGCTTCTTTGTTTCATGTAAAAAAAAACCCTATAGAATATAATTAAACCTTTATTGATTTAGTCATCATTATGAACCTCAATTACTATGCAGCGCTAATGTCCTCAAGGGCTACTAAAGCCTATAGGGATAGTGAGCTCTGCCACAAGGACACCTGAGCACTGTAGGGTCGCGCGCGCGCGTGTGTGTGTGTGTGTGACACGCACGTGTGTGTACCTGCTTTTAGTAGTTTTCCAGTTTGTTCATTTGCAGAAATAACTCACATTTCTTGCTAATGTCAAGATGGCCTGCCAACAAGTAGCTTCCAACATTTCCTTTCCTAATCTGCTATTTGCTAATCTATCATTGATTAGGAACTCAAATAGCCAAATGTGTTAAAACTGTGTCTAAAATAAGTGCTAAGGAAGAGTAAGACTAATGCTTCACATTATTCATTGGAGTAATTTAAACACATGCATCTTGGGAAATCTATTTTAGCCTTTTAAATATAACAGTTTGAGGTTTCCATTATATTGTGACTAGTTGAAGCTGTTAAGTAAGTGATCTTCAGATAAATCACTTCAATGTAACAGCCATTCTCTTTCTTTACAAGTAGAAATCAAAAGTCTTTAATACTGTTATTTATATAAAGTGTTGTATTCATATAAATTCTTCTGGAAAACCAAAAACAAAGTTACGGTTTGGTCTGAAAATGGAAAAGAAAGGGTGGAGAACTACTTAATAGCAACAAAAATTTCAAGGTAAATACAAATAAAATTTGAAAATTTCTAGCTACACAGGGGGTTTAGCTAAGACTATGAAACTTTTCTTCACTCCTGTCTTTATTCTAGTATCTTACAGCCAACTCAATCTAACAATACTTACTAATTTTTTATTATTTTTTAATGGGGGAGGTAATTAGGTTTGCCCATTTGTTAGTTTGTTTATTAACAGAGGTACTTGGAATTAAAACCAGGACCTCGTGCATGTTAGGCATGCAACTCTACCACAAAGCTATGCCCTCCCCCCAATATTTAGTAATTTTAAACTCAAGAAATTCCCTAAGACTTATTATATTGGTAAATTTCACTTTAACCAGAAAGCTACAGTAAATTAATTAAATATCAAATGTCATCTGATTAGAGTACAAATATGAATAGAAACTTGCATTGGATCATGGCTTGTTTTAGCAGACATTGTGAAGATTGGAAAATATGTATGGTTGTCTCTTACCATTGTTAAATGGGAAAAATATACCATAGCCTACCAGAAGATAAAATGCTTTCTCACACAGTTTAACACTCACACAGAAACAAGACTCAATAATAATGGAGTATTTCAAATAACCCACTATTTCCTAAAAGCATTCAATAACATTACTGACCAAGCTTGATGACATTTTTCTTTTTCAAAAAGGAAGAGTGCTATTATTGTGTACTTAATTCTGAGCAATAAAGAATAATTTGTTGGTTACATGAATATATCAGAAATCTTGGCAGAAAATAATAATTTCACAGTTTTTACACTGAGAAAAGAGGTAGATCATAGTCAAGTATGTAAGCTTATTATAAACAATTTTTTAAAACACTTGAAGTGTGAAAAGGGACAGACTGGGATTTTAACATGTAGAATAGATAAACAAGATTATACTATATTGCACAGGGAAATATATACAAGATCTTGTGGTAGCTCACAGCGAAGTGTATGTGTGTTCATGTATGGCTGAAGGATTGTGCTCTACACTGAAATTTGACACAACATTGTAAAATGACTATAACTCAATAAAAAATGTTAAAAAAAAAAAACACTTAAAGAAAAGTAAGGCTTGATTACATGGCCGAGGAGTCTACAAGAATATAGAACTTGTAAGGATAAGGCAATTCTAGAAAGTCAAATTCATCCATTACATTTCACAGATATATATTAAGTGCCAGATTCTTTTCTAGGCCCTGGGGTCATGGCAATGAAGTTTTCTCTACACAATCAGAAATTTTTAGAAAAACGTTAAGTATTAATAGACACAGTCATGAACAGCAGGGAGATTATAGGAATATACGTACAATAATGAAGTTTTAAAAATAGCATTCCAAAGAAATACTTATAAAAAATGACCAAAAGGCTAAGGCCCACCAAAGGATGGAGCTAAAACAACAACAACAAAAAAACACAACTTCTAAAAATCGCAAAAAAGAAAGGAAGAGGGATGAAAGAGAAAAAAGGGAAGGTCAAATTCAGACTACAGTTTAAGAGAAACACAGAAGAGTGTTAAGATGTGTCAAAGACAAAATTACCTGTGCTCTTTCAAACCAAACAATATAAAGGATTTACACCCAAAGATAATTCAGGATAGCATAAGCAATGTTATATGTTAAAATGTGTTTAGTTCTCCAGGCCCAGAAAAATCATATTTCAAAGTTCAGAATTAACTTGCAAAATTTGATCTAAGATTTTCTAATAAATCATGGGTCCTTACCAAATTCACAGCTAGTATGACTGAATCATAGTTCAAAAATATCTCAAGCTGGAAGAATGGAACAAAACCAACAAGTTGGAATTTAAAAGCAATGTAAGGTTCCCACTTTGAAGCTTGAAAAATAATTACAAAGAGAAAAAAGTAGAAACAAATGTCCATCAATCAGAAAAACAGATGAATTAATTAATAAAAAAATTCATAGGATGGAAACTACAGCAGTAAAAATAAACTAGAATTACACATATGAACATAGATGAACGTCATGTTCAATGAAAAAAGCATATTGAAAAATATATCTTGTGTAATACTATTTATATAAAATTGAAAACCACACAATATCATATAAACCGCTTAGAAACACATGGGTAACAAAAGTATAAAGATATGCATAATCACAAAGTGTAGAAAAGTGGTTACCTCCAGAGATAGATTAGAGAGAGATATCACAGGGACTCTCAGCTACATCGTTATGTTCTATTTTGTAAGCTGGGAAATGTTTATCTCTTTCTATTTCTTAAATATTTTACAACATACTTTAAAAGAATTACATAATTATATTATGGGGAAGACTTAACTTGGTAGCAGTATTTTTTTTTTTTAAAGATTTCATATGAGCCAGAAATGCATTGTGGTTTCTAAAAAGATTAACATAATCTTGATAGAAGCGTGGTATCCAGATTATGTGAAGTAACTGAGCCATTGCATTCCTTATAGTTAACCACAGAATATTGTTTCATTCTGAGCACTACAATTTAAGCAGGACATTAACCAAACAGAGTATATCCAATGACCAGAATGATGAGGAGTCTAGAAATCACAACTTCAGATAATCCATCAAAAGAAGTGAGGATTTTTTTTTTCAAGAGGAAAATAAGACTGAGGGGAGAAACTATATAGTTATCTAAATATAAAAGCAAGAGTAAGATGAATAGATAAAATGTGGTGTGTGTGCATATATATACACACACACACACACATATATATATTCAATGGAATGTTATTCAGCCTTAAAAAGACTGAAATTCTGGCATAAGCTATGACATGGATGAACCCGGAAAACATGCTAAGTGAAATAAGGCAGACACAAAAAGACAAATATTATATGATTCCACTTATATGAAGTACCTATAATAGTCAAATTCATGGAGATAGCAAGTACAATAGTGGTCACCAGGGACTGGGGAAAGGGAGGAATGGGGAGTTAACTGTTTAATGGGCAGAGTTTCAGTTTGGCATGACAAAGAAGTTCTGAAGATGGATAATGGTAATAATGATTGTGAAACAATGTGAATATACTTAATGCCACTCAACAGTACACTTAAAAATGGTTTAGATGGTAAATTTTATGTTACATGTATTTTACCACAATTTTTAAAAAAGGGAAGAGCACATTTTCCCTGACTTTTCAAATCCTTGGTAAGTATCCCTCCTATGCACCCATGTAGTGCTAATATTTTCATGTATCTCACACTACTATTTTGTAATTGCTTGCTTAAAATGTTCTAAAAGGCAGCAAGTGTATGTCTTGCTAATCTTTAAATCCTTTGCATTTATCACAATGACTGACACTCAAGTATTTGTTGAATAAATACAAACACTTTCTAGATACTTCAGGGGATACAAAAATGAATGACATTATTCATTCATGCCTTCAAGGAGCTTACAATCCAGTAGAGGAATATATTTTTTGTTTTCTGACTGATAACCCAGTGTTAAAATGGCTATCCCTTCATTTCAGTTAGTTTAGTATCACTATTAAAATTATGTAAATCTACAACTGAAAAATACCTTAATTATCAACTACCTAGTTCATTGAAATATGAGGTCACTAAGGTTCAAAGATAAGCAAAGTCATTTACCTAAGGTCACTCAGCTAATAGTGACTGTAATAACTAATGACTTAATAACTATTAACTCAGCTAATAACTAAGCCAGGGTGGTAGAATGTAGGCATTAAAACCTTCAGGCCAATGCCACTTCCATTACATCACCATAAAGCCTTATCCCCATAAACTAAATCAGAGATCCACTGGCGCTACAGGTAACAATGTACAAGATATAGTTAAGGAAAATGAGTCCCCTTCTTAGCACCAAGATCTCAAGCTAACACCAAATATCCTGAAAGATACTTCTAATTCAAACACCACAGTCTACCCAGATGGAATGGGAAATCCCAGCCTCCAATGTCATTACATGTCATTCAGAATAAAAGCCAGAGTCTTTTCCACCACCTCCCCTGCTCAGCCACACTGGTCTCCCCACTGTTCCTTAAATATGCTGGGCACACTCTCCATGTGGCCTTTGTATTCGCTGCCCCCTCTGCCCCGCTTTGGGTCTTTACTTAAATACCACTTTCTCAGGGAGGATCTACTCCATCACCCTACCTAAAGTTGGTAGCCCCCACTGCATTTCTTTTCCTTTTCCTGCTTTAGTTTCCTCTGTAGCAATTACTACTCTTTAATGACTTACTATGTAGTTTCTATGTATTTATTTTGATTTTTGTCTGTCTACCCCACTAGAATGTGAACTCCACTAGAGCAAAGAGTTTTGCCTGTTTTGTTCATGGCTGTATCCCTGATACCTAGAATGCTGCACCAATAAATATCAGTTGAACAAATAAATGAGCAAATGAAAGAAACTGATACTGACATGCTTAAAGGCCAGAAACTATTTTCCTCACGATAAAAGATGTACACGCATCACTTGTGAAGGGTAAAGAAATTAACAGACTCCAGACACACTTCAGAAGATACAAAAGGCTTATTTACATATCCAAGGTACTCAGATACTACAGATGTGGACATGCTAACTCCTTCTTTTAGAATAAATTGATAATGGAAAATAATCAGTATCAGAAGCTTTGTGCTACCTGCTAAACTTTTTTTTTTTTACTTACAAATACTATTTTAAAGAAAAACACAGACATAGGAAAATGCTTTTGTAATTTAATTACAAAGCAATTAGCTAAATGACTGTGTTGCCTAGCAGCAAAAGGAAATTAACACTCCAAAATCTTGAAAATGCTCAAGTTTGTTCCAAATATCTTCTTGTGTAGTCCAGATAGTCTTTAACAAAGGTAACACTCTAAGGAAATCAGAGTGATGACAATCAACACAAATGGTAATGACCTCAGATTCCCTAAGAGTACACAGTTCTGGGTCAGCTCCCAGGAGTCTGAGTCCAGAGAGGAGCAGGCTGAGTCATTCCTACCTAACTTCTAGGTCATTCTTCATTCATAAGTACTCTGAAAAAAATAAGGTTGTGTTTCAGTGCTGCTGAGTGGATCATGAACCAAACTAGATACCAGAAACACTGTTAAGTCACTCTATATCTACATCTGATTCATTCATCTTCTTCTCTTTCATAGAGTCTCTGGACTAACACCGATTCTTTTAAGTAATGTCACCCTATAAGAAACATAAAGAACTCACTTTCAAAAAAAATTCTAAAATTTATTCTAAAGTAATTATAAAGTGCTTCCCTGAAAAATTTTAAACAGTATAATAAAATTCTCACTGGAGGCCAATGAGAATCATATCAAAAACAGTTTTTTTCCTTAATTAAATAACTAATATTCTAGGCACCGTGCTGAAAGCCTAGATGTGGCTCCTATCCTTAAAGGGTAAAAAAATCTATTTTTAAAAGACAGGCAGAAAGTAACATATGCAGAAAGTAAGCGGGGTAGATAAAAGTCATTTAAACCAGCTATCAGAAAAGTCCTTTCAGAGACAAGTTTAAGACTGTGCCAAGTCTTAAAGGTTGAGTAGGAGGACATGAAGAAAGGAGGTATCACCTTGACGAGCACCAAGAAAGGGCATGAACACCTGAAAGAATAAGCAGTTCCCTACAGCCAGAGAATAAAATATAGGATGACAGAAAATAAAATAATAGTCCTCCCTTATCCTCAGGGACACACTCCAAGACAGATGCCTGAAACCGTGGATAGTACCAAAATATATGTACATATAATGTTTTTCCCATACACATATACCTATGATAAAGCTTAATTTATAAATTAGGCACAGTAAGAGATGAACAATAACTAAGAATAAAATAGAACAATTATAACAATATACTGTAATAAAAGCTACATGAATGTGTCTCTCTCCTCAAATACCTTACGTAGGAATTTGCTCACTGCAGTTGACCTCAGGTAACTGAAGCCGCGGAAGGCAGTTTCCTACCACAGAGACCGAGATAGGCTTGCAACTTTATAGGGGTAGATTAGGGAAGACCTTCCTTTGCAAACCTCAAGAATTTACATCTCACCTCTGTAAAACAGGAAGCCATTTAAATATTTTAAACACGGAAGTACCACAGTATAAACTGCTTTAAGAGAATTTTCTCTGGTGAGTGGGTAAAGGAGATGGGAGGAAATAGAAACAGAGAGGCTAGTAGGAGACTCTCATAACAGGCTTGATGAAAGATCATTATAGACTGAACCAAGGTTGTTGAGATAGGAAAAAGAAATGGATTCTAGAACCACTGAGGAAAGAAAGTGACAATGGGCTACAACCAGCTCAGAAAAGCCACTCACTAGCAATACAGCCTTTGGCAAGCTCCTTAACATTTCTAAGCCACAGTTTCTCCATATGTAAAATCTTCCCTACTTTACAGTGTTTTGCAGGGTTGAAATGAGAAAATGTAAATCATTTAGAACAGTAATTGCTCTTGGTAAATATTAAGATTATGGCAGCAATTACTATTATAAAGTAATACAACGACCAGGCCTTGATGATTAAATGTAAGTCATGAGACAAAGGAAATAGGGTTGATGTGCAGATTTTTACTAAAGTGTTAGATGGAAAAAGTGCAAATTAAAAAAAGAAATAGGTTTAAAGCAAAAGATGGTTATTCTTTTTCAGACATGTTAAGGAGTCTATATGATATCCAAAATAGTTTACAGGTGCTAAAAGTGATTCTGAGTTTTCAAAAATAATCTTGAGTATAAATACAACAAGTATATATATACTCAACCCTGGGAATGTAAACCGATCTAACCAGGATTATAATGAAGAATCAGAGAATGTTAAACTCAATCAGAACACATAAATCATCTAGTTGAGTGATTCTTAAACTTTTTATCATGAGAATCTGATGAAAGCTATAGACCTTCTCCTCAGAAATCTTTCAAAATAAAATTTCGCAGTGATGGGTTAAGAACCTCCTGATCCATTCCTCTCAAGGAGCACTGAGATACATTAGGCTTAATTACTGTTAATTCGAGGCAATACCCAACCACAACCCAGGCTCTCATGTCCATGTTTTTTCTCCATTAATACCAAAACTTGAAATGATTCTTTCATATTTACATTTTATTTAGTCAGTCATGCAAGGTTAAAATCACACACACACACACACACACATTTCAGATTTTACTGACCTCAGCTCGTAGTCCTTATCAGGCTTTCTAGATCCAACGGCATTCTCCAATAGCCAATTGTTTCCATTTGTGCTAACAGGATAGGTGTTAGCACATGGAAATAAATAAAAGCATTACTTGTGGGTTCTCTTTGTTTTTGTTACTTTCCTTTTTTAAAAATAAAAAGTTGTTTTACTTTTGAAACTTTTCTTCCTAATGAGAGCTGATTTATTTAAGTGTAAAGAATCCTATTACAATTGAATTCAATAAATGTACTGCCAAATACAAGGCCCTAAGAACACAAAGATATCTAAGAACTCCAAGGTCAACCATTAAAAATAAAACAAATGCCTAAAACTTTAAGCAAAGGAATAGAAAACACCTATCTATTTAAGAATAAGAGCACAAACCAACTTAAAAATTATCTATATGCCTAGGAACTACAACATGTATACTAAAGTCATCATTGCCAAAAAAGCTATAAACCCATGATGGTTTCTATATAGAGGTGGAACCAGTATGCCTTCCTCACAAAAGAAGAACAAATTGATGGGAGTTTCCACAAAAGATTTAAAAGCACTCTAAAGATATATTGTACTCTTGGATCTGGAGCTGGAGCTGGAAAGGGAGACTCAAACTTGAGTTACCGTAGTAACTTGGACTAGTGTAAAGTTAAATTTTTTATTTTTCTTTTATGAAAGTATGAGAGTCATGAGATAAATGTTAATAGACACAGAGTTGAGAAATGTATTACACATTACCACACACGGAAGGACACAACTTCAACAGTCAACAGTGCTACCTCACTTCATTGTATGAAGTAGACAGAACAGATATTAGCCCCATTTTATCAAAAAAGATAATCTTAGAGGAGTAAAGTGACCTAGTCAAGATCCTAGGGTGGTACAACTGGGTCTATAAACCAGGTGCTCTGATTCCTAGCCTGGTTTACATTCACTGAATCAATGTTCTCAAGCTTTGGGGGGCTACTTTCTCTTTCATTCAACAGGTCTGTCATTCAAGCACTTTAATACACTGTTTATGGGAAAACAGAACTAAACTCCAAATTTTGGTCTTATTAATTCTTGTTAAAGTATAACCTATTTATAAACCAGGATACTCTGTAAATATAGAAAATATTTCAAGCCCACTTAATACCTTATTCATCTAAGGTCATTCACCTTGAAACATCAAATACCACAGGGGTTAAACAGTACTATATCATATAGGAAAGCTTCTTTTGGCCCTCATTCAGAGTTCATTTACTTTTAAGACTAATTCTAAGTTTGTCTGTCTAATTTATCAGATGGATTAAAGGTGGAAGTTATGATTCTACTAGAGGCATACACTGAAAGTAAAGTAACAGTTGCACAACAAGGAAGGAAACACACAAAAATCCAAAGGTGTAGCAATCCTGACCATTTGTAGGGATAATAAATCCTACACAGTTCAAGGTCTTTATTATTGTTTATAATAGTCCACAATCACCAATAAAAGGATGACTCAATTCCATACACAGTCATCCGTCTGTAACCGCGGGGGAGGGGTTCCACGACCTCCATGGATACCAAAATCCACAGATGCTCAAATTCATTATATGAAAGTACAGTCGGCCCTCCCTATCCGCAGGTTCTACACTCAAGAATACAAGGGCCGACTGTGCTTTATTCAAGAAGGCAAGGAAGAATGTAGCTCCTACTTTCTCAAACACAAAACCTTGGATTCTTCTATTCTCCTTTTTGTTCCCAATTAGTTAAATCCAATCAGTTGACAAATCCTATTGATTCTATCTCCACACCTATTTGTTTCCATTCTTACTGTCCTGGCTCTAATTCACTACTACAAATAACCTGCCACTATTTCCTCCTGATACAAGTTATCTTCCTAAAAGAAAGATTTAATCATGTAATTGTTTTATTCATTTATTTCATTTAGATTTAAGGCTCCATAGGTGCTATAGTATAAAACCCAAACTCCTTTCCCACCACATCTCAGCCTGGCTGTGACTTGTCCTCACCCTACTATTCTAGTTTCTTTCCCCACAGGTCCTGCCTGGAACTACTTGCTGTTTCCTAAAACAGCATGTCCTTCCCTGCTTCCGCCTCTTTGCTCTCTGTAATTCTCCATACCTACATGTCCACCCACTGAAATTCTAACCTACCTTCAAAGGCCCAGCCCAAACGCCATGCTTTCCATGAAACTTTCTCTCATCTACCGAGGCATAATTGATCCTTCACTTAAATGTCTTTATTTACTTAAGATATATTGGACATTTTTTCATAAATATCCAGCTCATTATTTTTGATAGTTGCACAGTATTCCACTGTATAAATGTTACAGGTTTTACTCAAAGGTGACATATACTTTTTTAAAGCATTAATTTTTTTTAATATGAAGAAAATAAAAATAATCCTGTAATCCCACTGACTGGAGAATACCTATTGACTCTTATTTTTTTAAGTTATACACGCTCATGGTTAGAAAATTTGAACAGCACAGAAAGGTACTTGCTAGAATTATAAAGGTAACTTCCACTAAGTGAAAGGTTAAGGCAATCAAACTAGAGGAATATGAAAGAAGGTGTGAAGAATTGAGGGAACAGCACAGGTTCTCTAACTGTAAACATTCGTGGAAATTCTTTTATCCCCATAGTGAAACAGACTATTTTTAAAGACTCATTTCTTAAAAACAATGGCCTATTATAAAAATGTTCTTGCTATGTTTCTGTCAGGCAGATTAAGCATTCTTTTCTTTTTCTTTCTATTTTGGCAGTCTCTCCATATAGGAGAGGGAAAATGAGTTATCCAGAAGCAGTTGTTAGTAACATCAGTGTGCACAGCCATGAAGATGTCTCAAAACTATTTTAAAAGTGCTCTAACTTCTCCTGCATAGCAGCTCTCATGGAAAAGGCTTTTACTACATAGTGTGGTTCTATGCAGTCAAAACCAGATCTGATAGATCTAAGCTATACCTACAGGATACACTGCCCACACCAACTCAAGCTTTCATGCAACAGTCTCCTAATAGGACTGTCTTATTCCAGATGCAACCACACTCCTATCCATTTCTCACACTACATACAATCTAAGTCCTTCTTAAGCAATGTTTTCTTCATGTCTTGCCTATAGGATTCTCACTGCTATTTCAAGGCCAAACTCAAGTAGCTGCTCTTCCAGGAAGCCTTCCCTAAACTCTAGCCCTCAGTAATCTCTCTTCCTCTTTTTGAAATTTAGAGTTTGTTTACATCTCATTACCCAGCATTTCATTTAATTCTGCTTTTCTTCTATTATTTCATGTATATTACTAGACTGCAAACTCCTTGATGGCAGAGTTTATAACTGAAATGTCTGTACATTCCATAGTACCTAGTCAGAGGAATTGCATAGTAGGTGTGCAATAAATATTTTTAGACGATTCTTACCGTGACTTATCTTACAGTAATATAAATATTAAACCTTTACACATAATTCTCTAATCATAGAATTCCTAAAGTTTATTTGTGGTTATGTGTTGCACAAAGGCAATATTAGTAATACTGATTGCAACCGAACATAAAGATTTATCTGTCAAGCTACTTTCTAAGAGACAAATAGATCAATCTGTGACAATTCTCTAGTTTCAAGAGAAAGTTCATGTTCTTAGAGATCCGCTAATACAGAGCTGCTGAATGAGCTGGCAGTTATTTACTTTCAATTCCTCAAAACTAATTTTTCCATACAGCTGTGTTTACTCACACCATGGCTCATTTATGCAAGAGGTGTTAAAACAGCAAAGCCCAGATCTCTCCCTCTTTTCTCTTTCTATTTTCCCTCGCCTTTGTTATTTGCCTTTCTGCAGCTTGCTAGCCAAAGCTGTAATTAGTACCCCAGAGGGATCTATACTTTTCTAATAAAGAACAGCCAACAGCACAATGGCATGTATACACACACAGCCATGTGTGTTCCTAACAAATTAGGAACATTTTGCACATGCAAGTCTTCAATAGCTAAATGGGAGCACTTTACACGCAGCTGCAACTGACTCACAACGCTGATGGCAGATTGATTCATCCCTTTCTCTCACTGCCCGCACATCTGGTTTCAATGAGGGAAACAATCTATTTGAGACTGAATAAAATTATTAATATAAAGTTCTAAAGTAATCCTTAGTAAAATGTTTTATCAAGGAAGTTTCTTCTCAAGTTACTATAAAATTTGTAGTGTTTGTTGTGTAACAGTTTACCGTGATTTCTCTGTCAAGTCATAGCTTTCAGTCAAACTGATTAATTGGTGCTTAAGAAAGTCAAACAGACAACATATATATGCAGGATCTCTGGACCTGTTCTACATTCCCATCACCATCCAGTCTCTGCTGACTCCCACCTGGCATCACTTTTCACTCAGTCTTCTCCACAGCATGTCATTAACCTTGTCAAGTTCCCATCCACACCCATTCAGTAAATGGAGAACCAAGTAGAAGAATAAATCATCTGATTGTAAAGAAAAAAAAAAGACTCACTCCTTAAACATTTAACTTAAAAGTATAAGGAGGAAGAAAAGATTTGCCCCTTCCTCACTATGGCAATATGAACAAAAATTCCTTATTATTGTGTCAATTATCCATTGTAACTGGTCTATATGCTTGTATTAGCACATGCTGTTACTATAATAATACCAACTTCATTGAAAGTAAAGGCCCCATGGACTCTTGGAGCTTATAAAAAGGGGTTCAAAAAGCCATACTATGCACAACTATTGCCTGTAGACTAAATAATGGCTTCCATATAGACTACTGTTTTTCAAATGTATATAGATGCTGTTATGATTAATAAAATCAAAATATACTTAAAAGATTCACTGATTTATAATAGTTTTGTCATGTATTTTACACGTCAATCAAGAATTACTAAATTACAGCTACTATCACATGAAGATCTGATGAAATGTTTTACCTGAAAAGGAGTCTACGTAATTAATGTTTATTAATTAAGGTTGAAATGAAAGTTGAATTAAGGTTGAAAATCTTAACATTAAAGTTGAAAATAACTTCATGAGGCTAGGCTCCTTGAATTGGAAGTGTGCATAACTCATTTTTGTTGCCAGTAACACTGGTGTTAATACATGTTTTTTTCCAACATTTTTTAAAAAACATGTGTGTGTGTCTGCGTGTGTGTTGTGGGGAGGAAGGAATTAGGCTTATTCATTTATTTATTTTAATGGAGGTACTGGGGATTAGAACCCAGGACCTCGTGTATGCTAAGCATGCACTCTGCCACTGAGCTATACCCTCCCCCTAATACATGTGCTCATGAATTAAACTGAACATGGCCTTAAACAAGGGGACTCTGAATCACTCTTCTGCATGTTTTTTCAAGTTGGTAAAAGATTTTTAAGCTCTAAAAGAGGGATATCTGTGAAGTGTAAAATAGAAATATTAATATATTGTATGAAGTTAGAGCCTTTCCTTAGAAAATGTTGCTCAAGAACTAAAAATTTCTTACCACACTAACTGACATCTCCAGTCTGTAAGGTTCTACTGCAAATGCTTGAAATGACATTACTCACATCAGTTAATGGAAAGTTCAGGATTTAATACTAAACAAAGGAGTTCCCTGCTCTGAGGTTCCTCAGACCAAACTATTTTCAATTTCCCTTTGGGAAATATTAATAAGCTTGAAATAGCATTTACGCTTTGCAGCAAGCAAGAGGACTAATACTGATTTGTTGAGGACAGGTGCCAACGATTTTGTTGTGTAGCACTTTTCTTCTACTTTGCCTTCTACAAAGAGGCTGGGAATCTCTATTTTTAACATGTTTTAACAACAATTCTAATGTGCACCCCAGATTGAGAACTGCTGCTGTAATTGTTTATAGTTTATCTCTTCATATTTTCTATTATTTTCCAGGAAATGTTCATTTTCCATTTAAAAATGTTAGAAACTTTTGATATTGTTATAAATGAGGCAAATGATTCGGGAGGATTCACTGTTCTACACTGTGCTGTTTGTCATCATTGTAACTCTATAAGATGAAAATGAGATTTAACTGATACAAATATATTTAAGGCTTTTTTTCCTAATTAAAACTCATTTTTAGTTTTTTATTTATGAATCATTAAGTTAATACTAATGTGACGTACACTGGAAAACGGTTCAATTCATATTGAGTTCTTGAATCAGACTTCCTTTTTAAGTACAAATTTGCCCAGTATTAGACAAGACATCCAAGTTAGCATGCCATTTTTTCTATTCCTTATCTGGTCTCTGGGCAGCAAGAATTTAAGTCAGCTGATTAATTGCAACACTTGGGATGGAAAAAAACCCACATGGTTTTTCCTTCCTGATTTTAATTTTACGACTAAATGATGCCTAGATTCAACTATCAGTTTACAGGAAATACAAAGAACAAAGAAACCTGTTAAACCCTACCATGGGATTGAAATCGGCAAAAATCCAGACTCAGAAATTCTATAGGACAAATGACTCAATTTCTTCAAAAAGACACATTGTAAGAAAAAGAGAGAGAGATGACAGGGAACCTTCATATTAAAAGTAACCTAAGAGCCGTATCAATCACCTGCAATGGATTCTAACTCAAACAAATTACAAAAAAATTATATTTCAAACAATTAGAAATTTGAACACTAAAGGGATATTTGATTTTAAATAATTATTGCTAATTTTAGGTGCAATAATGGTTTTATGGTTTTTTTTAAAGCATATTTATCTTTTTTAAAATGCCAAATTGTTATAGATAAAATTATATGTCTTGGATTTTCTTCACAATAACACAGGGATAAGAAAAGCACGTGGATGACAGAGATGAAATAAGATTGGCTGTAAGTTGATAACTGTCGAAGCTGAGTGATGAGTACCTGGGGTTCATTATAGTATACTGTTAACTATTCTATTATATATACTTTAAATTATCCAAAAACTTTTAAGATTTTTAACTAAATGAAGTTAAAAGAGACTGGCAAAGCTGTGACAGTAACATTTGTCCCAAGTATTACCTGAAATATTGAAATCAGGAAAAGATTCAAAATAAGTCCATTTAGGACTCTCGGAGCTTAAAAACACAAATCTAAATACTGTACTTTGCAACTGAAGGGAAGAAATGCTAAAGTACATTCTTGTGGACAGCTCACCCTTCCTAAACCTTTTTAATTCTCTAAGAAAATAATATGATCAGTATTTTACCATCCCATTGTCTAGGACCATCAGATAATTATGTTGATGACCTCAGGTGCCCCAGGCATTATTAAGTGGTTATAGTGTGTATACATATGCTCATTCTTCCCTTGAGCCACCCTATCAACTTCTTCCTAAATGGGGTGATGGAGAAACCACAGTTGAGGTCCTGCATGAAATCTGTCACATTGTTTCCAGGAAAAGACAAGTTAAAACCTTATCTTCATCCTAATTTATACAAGAAATTTCTAAAAAAAAAAAAAAAAGGAAAAAGAATAATGGGCAAATGAAGGGAAAAACTTCTAGACAGTAGCCATTATCTATAAATACTTTTCTTCCAAAATGTGCATAATACACATAACTGATAACCTACCACCAACATTATGAATACAATATGATTAAAAATATCCTATTGAAGAATTTTACCAAAGATAACAGTGGGTTTCTTTCTATAAAGGGATATTTTCCTTTCCCCTTTCTTCTATTTTCCAGATCATGTTGAGCATGTATCACTTTGATAATTGGGAAAAAAAAAAGTGTCCCTATACTCCAGAACAGAAGAAAGTTTATATTACCACATTATGTAGTGAATTATAAGTCCTCATTACACAACTCAATTTGGCCAATTTTAATACAGGCTACAATTTTGTTTTTCTTCTAGCCTTATCCTTGCTCATCTCCCCAATATGAACTACACATCTTTTTCTCTGTTTTCTTCATGAGTGAGGAGACAGAGTCACCTATGTTTGTTCCTACACAAGGGTAGATAACAGTAATCTTCAAATCATTTCCAAGTTTGAAATCCCAATTTCAAGAAATATTCAGAAACTAGTCTTTTTCCTAGACCACTTCTGTCTGCCTAGGCCAGATTCCCTTAGTTATCCTCTCTTTTCAAGTCTTTTCTAACTGATTTGTTTCTCCTCTGTTATTTTATTCCTTTCAGCCTCTTGCTTCAGTATTCCTCCAACATACATCGTATCACTTCACTTTTTGGTATCCTTTTTGCTTAATATCTGTCCTATTTCTAAGCTCCAATACATTGGCATAATGTAAAAATAAAGTAAAATTTTGTGTGATTCAACCTAATGTTCAACCTGAATTCAGGTTCAACCTGATTATTAATTATAAGTAGGTTTTTATAAACACATTTTCTCAATAATTAAAAACTAACAACTATAATACCACCCTTAGTAAATGGAAAAGGGTTATATTTCTTCACTTGACCTTGATACACATGTGTAGAAACTGCTAGGTGCCTACCCAAAATGTCTCTCTCTTACTATTAACAAAAGCCTCATATAATTAAGGGCAGAATGTGCCCAACTAAAAGGCTACATTTTCCAGTTCTCCTTACAGATAGAGATAGCCAGCAGGATATAATTGGAAGTCATTGCCCTTTAGCCTTCTACCCGTCCCCCCCCTACCTTTTTGCCTAGAACACAGATGGCTGACTAGGGTGTAAGCAGTCATCTTATGACCTTCAGAATAAAAGCCATATGTTAAGGCTGGCAGAGCATAAATTTAGAAGACTAAGTCCCTAACTTCATGGGAAAAGAAAGTTTTGTTTTTGTTTCTGGTTTTTTTTTTTTTTTAATTTACACATAGATTTTACTTTCTAAAATAGATCATCGCCTTAAAACATTCACACTAAAAAGCATCCTGTTAGACAGTATCTAAAACCTGGTTATGGACACTTACCATAGAAAGGCAAAACAATGTACTGATTTCAAAGTCTGGTTTTAAATCAGACAAATATGAGTCTGAACCTGTTCAGTCAACTTGCTAACCTATGTGGCTTCTTGGACACATGACATCTCTAAGCCACCATTTCTTTATTAAACTGCTGAGAGTCATGAGTTGCTCTGACTGTTAAATACTAGTTCTTAGTACCACACCTGATAGTACAATGTAAGGCTGAACATTCTCTATGGCCAGCAATTCTATTCCTAAGTATCTACCCTAGAGAAACTTTGAGGTGCTCATACACAGCTACACATCCAACACACACACGAATACAAGCAGAAATGTACAAGAATGTTTACTGCATCACTGCAATGTCTACCATCAGGAAAGTGAACAAACTACTTGTGGGATAGTTACACAATGGTGTACCACACCATGGCAAAAGTGAATCAACTACAATCACATGCAGTAACAAATGAATTTCTTACAAACAATGTGGAGTGAAAAAAGCAAATAGCAGCAGATTTCAAAATATACTATTTTCATAAAGCTCATAAAACAAGCAAAACTAAATGCTTTTAAGGATATATATATAAAATAGTGAAATTATTTTTTAAATAACTGTAAAATATAAAATGCATAGAAGCAGTTATTTCTGAGGGAAAGGCAGGAGAATGGACAAGGGAGAGAAACAATACTGGTCATGTTCTAGTTCTTAAGCTGGAGAGCAGGTTCATAGGAATTCCTTTTATTGTTATACTTCCTATATTACATTTTATGTTTTATTTATTGTTTTAATGTATCAAGTGTCACATGAGAAGCATATAAAAATAGTGTGAAAAGATACTAAGTATTGATTTAAATAATTAAAAAAAGACATTCTGTTCTTGCTCCAAATAGTTTCTGTTTCAGTTTCAATAACCAATTCTCACCACCTAGCACAAGTAAATATAGTGTCCTTCACAGCTTTCCAAGAACTGTTATTTGCTTCATTTTCTCTCAAAGCATGTATCAAATTTCTCTTGAAGAAACAAAATTTCCACATGATTTGAAACATATAAAATTTAATTTCTAGAGTATGAATAGTATAAAGGCTAAGATGTGACAATCTCCACAAGTATGTTTTATAAGGAATCAGGAGAATGTTTAAAGAGAACATGAAGCTGTTAAAACTTCAATTTGTAGCAAACCAAAATGCATCCTAGTCAGTATACTATAATAATTTAAACAATTTAGTTAGTTAACCAGAATTAATATGAAATATCCTAAAATTAAACATTAAGATATCTGATCTATTCTGTGGGATATCTAAAATAAACTATTTTTAACAGCATCTAAACATTGGAAGAGTCCTTAGTTCCATCTAACAAAAAGAAAGCCATTTAACCTCCAGGGATTAAGAGGCCTATTTAAGATTCATAAGTAAGCAAAAAATTTAAAGTTACACTTATCAGTTAATTTGGCCTTCCCTTTTGCACATACCCGCAGCTGCTCTGTTCCCATTCCTGAATAATTATGCATTCTCACTTGTCTCACTTTTTGTTGTTCTACCTCACTCCGCATACTCTCTCCACACACAGGATCTGTCTTTCCAGCCATGATGTAGGCTTCTCCACCTCTCTCCTTTTAGGTGGGTTTACGTCATTCCACGTTAAAAACATAAAACACTTGAATTCACTAACACTCAGTTTGCCCTTATAAATGTCTTTAACATATCAAGAGCATAAACGAGGCCAGCGAATCCTAGGAGAGCCCTTTGAGATCTGAACCAGCTAGCCCTCTTCATTTTTTGATTTTTATTGGTCAAAGTTATATGCTGAATATTGGGGAAAGCGGGGAGTACAGGCATGAAACAAAAGGCAGTTGCTACTGTAATGAAATAAAAAGTGGGGTCACTGTTGCAAGTGAAAATCTAATCAAGTATTATTCAAGTTGCAATTACTTATATATTACACAAATCCCCAATTTTCATCTAGTGGAAATCAGCAGACCAAAATAAAAGGTGGGTTCTAAAATATCAAATACCCGAAATTTTCACATCATGCCTAGTTATCCCAAATTGTTTATTATCCACATTTGCCAGGTTCCAATCCATGTCTTTGGAGAGGAGATTCCTGTTCTGAATAAGAAGTTGAAAAAAATAAACATTAAGGTCCTTTTCAATCATAAACGTACTATTTCTATTAGGAAAAAGCAACAAACAGTTAAGGAAAAAATATTACACTTCACCAAAACCCCAAATCAGTGTCAGCACCAGTTTTATTCTTACATTCATTCACAATATCTATTTGAAAAACAGAAACTCAACTTCTCTAGACAGATTTTCCCTACACCATACTATGTCCATTCCTCTGTCACAGTTGGGACATTCTGACTAATTCACAAGTATAATGGCAGCCTCAGCCCATCTTGAAAAGGGAGATTATATTAATCAGCACTACTACAACATCTCTGGCAAATCTTATTTTAGATGTCAATCTAATTCAGCCAGCCCAATAAGATTTGCATCATTGAAATCAAATTTATTTTCTAATTCTGTTACCAAATCTATTTAAGGAACCTTACTAAAACAGACAATAATTAAAATGGGTCATATTCAGCTATTAACAGATACAATGTACATCAATACAATAACTATAGCTCATTTTCTAACTTAAGGAAAAAGAACATTAAATACTGAATTACATTCTACTGGCCCATAACACCTTTCTTCCTTTAAACTTATGAAATTCCTTTTTTTTCCTTTAGAGTGCTGCTGTATTACAATGTAAAAGATACCTTCTTCTATCTACTTTCATTTACAATATTTTGGGTTGGAGAAATAGCTCCTTTAAAAAACATCAGCTTAAAAACTGCAAACCGGTAGTCATCATCATAAACAAACATTAACTGAACTCATATTGTGACAGGTACATCCTTAAAGATGTATACACCATCTTTATCAATATGATAGAAGGAGAAGAAAGAGGAGGAGGAAGAAAAAGAGGAGGGGGGAGGAGGAGGAGAAGAAAAAGGAGAAGGAGGAAAAAAAGAAGAAGAGGACTTCTTATTTACGTCCCAAGTGCAGTTCTCCTTAGAAATGTATATTAAGTAAGAATTGTCTGCATCTGATTATCACCAGATAACTAACCAAGTAAAGAGGGACTGCATGGTCATAAAGCCAATTACAACATAACCAGAGACAATTTAGTTCATATCATCACTATTTTTTATTACCCCCAAATTTATGTATTTATAAACAGAATTACATTCTGGTTCTACAAAATAGTTTTGAAATCTTGATTTTCTTCCTTAGAATCAAATGAACTGTTATCTTCAAAAGCTTTTACCAAACTAACATCAGATTTTCTTGGTTTGTTTCTTCTATTGACCAGGGTTGAAACCTATACTCCTAGCATGTAAGTAGGGGAGGAATTTTTCTTTTCTCTTTTCTTCCAATAAACTTAAGTGTCCTATTATTATTCCTATTACAATTCAAAGAACAAAGGAAGACTCCTCAGCAAAATCAGAATGAGAGGGGTTGGGGGGGAGAAATCCATGAAGCTCCATATTACCTCATCAAATAAAAATACAAAAAGCTAGAAAGAAATACCATCAAAATGTTTATAGTGTTACCAATGTTTGATAAGATTGTTTAGTTTTGTCTTTATACTTTTCTTTATTGCCCAAATTTTCTAAAACTTCACAGTTACTACTTTTAAAATTAGAGGGATAAGGTATTTTAAAGTCATTTATTTCTATGGATCCTGTTTGCAGAAAAACTATCTCTGCTGATAAATTAATACCACGGCTTAGGTAACTTGACAAGTATCTCTTATAGCTCAGTACAGACTCATTGAAAAACAGTTTTTTCTCCAAAGAACATTCATCTAATAAAACCTGCCTATAACCACCTACAACTCATTCTTCCTCATTAATTCCATAATAAAAGTTATGATAATCTGGTATTCTAGCAAATACTATGAAATATGTCTGAAAGCCAAAACCATCATCTAGTGATTTTCTTATGTGCTTTTCATATCCCATACCTCTGGGTAATGAGTAATTTATTAAGACCTTCAGACATGAAAAGTCCCCAGAAAGAAAAGTAAATGTCATGCTTTCATTTTCTTATCAAGCAACACCTTGAATATCCTAATACATGTATCTTGGCATATCACATGTCAGACAGTTATAAACATTTTCTTTTGGTTACACAACACACGACCAAACTCTGGATATTTTGGTTTCCTTACTTAAGACTAGAATCTCCTAACTCATCTCAAAACTCATCTCAAAATTAATAATAATTGCAACCAGACTAGAACAGTTTTCCCCAACAGACTTGATTTCCCAAAAAACAATAATCTTTGAATCAACCAAATGTAACATCAGAACTGGTTATTTCAATCATTTCCTAAGAAATATTTTGCTATTTGATTTCAGGTGATATATTTTAATGTTACTTACCTAAATATCATCAGGGCATTTCCAAGAATTATTCTGAAACAAATGTCCAAAACAGGAAAGAGTAGTTTAAGTTCAAGATTTAAGTTCTCCACTCAATTTAACATTTGCTTAAGAGCTATGGTAGTCTGGCTACAAAGAGAGCCACCAACTCTTCCTATCAAGTGTTAGAGTCACAATATGAGGTCCAGTCTTTCCAGCCAGCCACCAGATGATTGAACCATCCCCGTTGAGGCATCAGACATGAACATAAGGCTATCTTATACCCTCCAGCTCCAGCCCAGCAGCTGGTAGTTACATGAAGTAGAGACAACCTACCCTAGCCCATACCACATGGAGCAGAAATGAACCACTATCACAAGGACCTGCCCAAAAACCTGGTGATGAATAATAAAATAGAATCATGAAAAATAAAAGTTATTATTTCAAGTCATTAAGTTTTAAGGTGATTAATGTGTAGGAACAGATAACCTGATACTAGGCTTCCTGATTTAAAAATATAAGAAAAACATCAAGGTCTTAAAAGCACTTATAGCACAATCCATGGAAGAAAGAACTGGTAAGCTGGACTTCCACTAAAATCAAAATTTTCTACTCTATGAAGGACACTATCAAAAGAATGAAAAGACAAGGCACAGGCTGGGAGAAAATATTTGCAAAAGACATATCTAATAAAGGATTATTATCCAAAATATACAAAGAACTCTTAAAACCCAACAATAAGAAAACCAACAAGACAATTAAAAAGTTAAGTTGAGATTTTAACAGATACCTCACCAAAGAAGATATACAGATGACAAATAAGCATATCAAAAGATGCTCAACATTATATGTTGTGAAGGGAATGCAAATTAAAACAACAAGATACCACTACACACCTATTAGAATGGTCAAAATCTAGAACACTGACAGCACCAAATGCTGGCAAGGATGTGGAACAATAGAAACTCTTATTCATTGCGAGTAGGAATGAAAAATGATATGGCCTCTTTGGAAGACAGGCTGATAGTTTATTACAATACTAAACATACTCTTAGCATATGCTCTAGCAATCACACTCCTTCGTATTTGCCCCAATAACTGAAAACTTATGTCTACACAAAAACCTGCACACTGATATTTACAGCAGCTTTATTCATAATTGCTAATACTTGGAAGCAACAAAGATGTCCTTCAGTGGGTGAATGGATAAGTAAACTGTAGTACATCCTGACAACAGAGGTATAATGGGTTGCCAAAGGCTAGGGGAGAGAGAAATAGGGAATGACTGCTAATGTGTAAGATGTTTCTTATTAGAGTAACAACAAAGTTCTGGAATTAAATAATGATGGTGAATATATGAAAACTCACTGAATTGCACATTTTTGAATGGTAAGTTTTATGGTATATAAATTATATCTGAATTTTTAAAAAAGGGATACTCGGGGAGCAAGTGCATATGAAGAAAAGAATACTACACAAAGTAAGAGAAAGCCAAGGATCATGTTCTGTCTCTGCCATGAATTGGTCAAGTCACTCACTCCAGATTTGGGGGCCACAGTTCCCTTATCTCTAAATGAGAAGACGGGCCAAACGATTTCTGCAGCCTCTTCTGGATTTGACTACTAGCTTTGACTATTAATTACCAAGCACAATAAACATGCAAGTCTAATAATTCAAAAACCTAAAGCACTCGAAGATAAGAATAAGTAAAGTGGGGATTAGATTTGGTATGTCAGAGAAGGGCAAATTATACCAAGGTCAGAACAGCACAAGAAGGAAATAAAAGAGAGAGAAACCATTTAACAAATGAGAAAAGTAAATTAGGTAAGGTCAAGAAAGCTAAGGCTAGTAATTGATCAGATAAGCAGTAGAGAGCTATAATAACTCTTAAGGTGATAAATCACCTAACTCAATGGAAGCTCTATTTAAGGAAGATAAATACGGCAGGATAAACTGGAAAGGAAAGTGCAAGATCAACTAAACAGTTAATACACAGATCTTGGTTTCTAATACTACTCTCCAATAAAAGGAACAGGGCTTTCTGGAGAAATAACTGATTCTGGGACTAGGGGAGGAATTATGCAAGATAAGCAGGGAGTATCCTGTAATGCCAGAAAGTAAGAAAGTGTTAACACACACACACACACACACACAAACATGCACACTGATGAGAGTATGTCAAAGGA
This sequence comes from Camelus bactrianus, assembly GCF_048773025.1. NCBI lineage: Eukaryota > Metazoa > Chordata > Mammalia > Artiodactyla > Camelidae > Camelus > Camelus bactrianus. The sequence goes on from NC_133551.1 coordinate 59,533,846, forward strand.
AACTAGAGGCCAATTAAAAGAGCTCCCAATGGCCAAAGTTGGAACAATTTGAACAACAAAATAAAGTAGTATTGAATTGTAATCTGAAGTATAAAATAAATCCTCGTATCAGCATGAATCCACACTGATATAAATAAATGGTTGAATAAATAAATGGAGGAAAACAGACAAATCGTTGGTGCAGAATTCCAAATAATTCAGGTAGACACTATGCCCTCAAGGAAGTGAGCATTAACACTCCACTCCTAAAGTGAGGGCTGTGATTTTCTTTCAAAGAGTACAGCAAAGAAATGAAAGGATAAAAAGAGAAATTATATAGTAGGGAAACCTGACAAACTGCTTTGAATCAAGATCAAGGTCATTATCAACAATGATAAGTCATGTAACAGTTATGTACCCTTATTAGGATATAATGAAAACGGCACTTTACCTCTATGGTTTCCTCCCAAAATCCTATTATCCAAGTCTTCATGAGAAAAACATCTAACAAATCCTGTTTAAGGTAGATTCTACAAAATATCTGACCAGCAATCTTCAAAACTACCAAGACCATCAAAAATAAGGAAAGTTGGAGAAACTGCCACAACCAAGAGGAGCCTAAGGAGACACTGCTACTAAATGTCATGTGGTACCCCGGATGAGCTCCAAGAACAAAAAGAAGGACATCAGAAAAAACTGAGGAAATCTGAAAATATGCAGTATGGACTTTAGTTAATAATAACATATCAATATTGGTTTAATAATTTTAACATATGTAACCATACTACATAAAATATTCATAATATGGGAAACCGTGTGTGAGGTATACAGAAACGCTCTGTACAATCTTCATAATCATCTTATAGCTCTAAAACTATTCCAAAATAAAAGTTTACATATAAAAAAAAGTTAACACAATTTAGCCCTGGTCTGAGTTAGTGCTCTGTCAGCAAGAATGCAAACAAAAGGACAAATCTAAGACATATTAAAATGAAAGACATAACTTGATGACAAAGAGGATACAATGGGTGAAGGATATAAAGAAGTGAAATATTAAACCAAGGTTTCAAGTCTGGGGAAAGGAACAATACTCTTGCCATTATTAAAAAAAAAAAAAAAACAATGAAACAGCAAAGATAGGACTGGAGACAATAAAGCTGGCTTTAGAAATGCCTACTGAATATCTCCCTTACCCATCCCTCCCTTAAACATATTCCTCCTCCTATATTTAACCTGCACTGGTCAATGGCAGCACCATTCATTTCCTCATTCATCCATTCATCTAGTCTCACAGGCAGTAAACTGGTCTCTAAATATTTAAAAATGAGTAAAACAGATATGGTCCTTGCCTTCATAGTCTTACAGTCTAGCAGGAGAGGGAGAAATTAAACAAGAAATTACAAAGGTATTGAGTATTACAGAGAAGTGAAGAATGCAAAGGTTATGCAACAAGCAAACCTAATCATATGCCCTGTCCCTCAAACAAAAAAACCTAGGGGTCCGTGGCCTCACTTCATATAACCAATGCATCCTCAAATGAAATTTAACCTAACTCCTCTATATCTCTTATTTCATCCTTTCCACTGTCACTTTCTAGGTTCAGGCCCCAATTATCTTTGTTCTGGTTTAACATAGTAGCCTTTTATTTTGTCTTCCTGCCTCCAGTTTCAGTCCTTTCCCATTTGTCCTCCACAGAGCCACCAGAGTATTTCAATAATATAATCTGCTTATGGCTCACCATATGTTTCAGAACAAAGTTTAAATCCCTTAATAATGGCATCCGTGATTCTACATGATCTGATTTCTCACTACTTCATCTCTCTCCACACTCTGGGACAGAGAATTACTCAAAGTTCTCCTAACATATTTCTCTTTTTCATGCCTTTGCACTTACAGTTCCCTCTGTCTGAAAAGCTCTTCACACACACTCCTTTCCAATCAGACAGGCTAATTCCCAAGTGTCCTTCAAGAATCTACTACTCAGAGTCACTTCTTGGAAGGCGCTTTCTGGCCACTCCCTTGTCCCTAGTAGAATTTGCTTTCCTTCCTTGATTTTCCTTCTCTGTAATCCCATAATATTCTTATCTTCTTACAGAGCTATTCCCAATTTGGTAGTTTCTTTGAGGGTAGGAACTGTGCCTCGTTCATCTCTGAAATCCTTATTTCTAGCACAATGACTAGCAAAGAATAAGATACTGGATAGACGAATGGTGGAGGGAGGTGATGACATAAAATATCCAAATGGAGTTATCCCACAGACAGTAAAAAGACAGAACTGGAACATGTTGTCAAGATTGGAAAATGTAGATCTTAGAGTCAACTGCTTCAGGTAGTAGTAGAATCTCTAAGAATGGATAAAATCTGAGAAAAATAGAAGATGAAATACAGAAGAAAAAAAAAGCAAACAGTTTCTCAGTGTGTGAAGGGTTATTTTTTATACACAAAAATAAAAACCTGTTTGCCTTGGTCACAATTTTCACATAGAACGTTGTCTCTGATGAGAATCAATGATCTATCATTACACCTGCTTTTCTAGATGATTTAAAATAAAGTAGAAAAGGGGGGAGGGTATAGCTCAGTGGTAGAGTGAATGATTAGCATGCATGAGGTCCTAGGTTCAATCCCAGTTTCATTAAAAATAAACTTTAAAAAACCTAAATACCTCCCCCCAAAAAACAAACAAACAAAAAATAAATAAAATAAAATAAAGCAGAAAAGAAATCTAAATGAGAAATCATTTGGCTATTTTAAAATTTAGCAATAATGGGAGTAAGCAAAAAGAAAAAAAAACAAACAAAAAGACCTTTTTAAAAAAAATCAATAGTTATTGAACATGTCTAAGATTTCTAGGTGCTATATGACAAAGTACAAGACTAAGTCCCCACACTTAAATTTATATTCTTGTTGGAAAGATGTCATATACAGATAAAATGGTACAAGGTAGTATAAATCACATACACATGCAAAAGTTTTCAGAAGAAAATAAAAGAAATCCTTTTTTGATAAGAATCAATTTTCCCTAATTATTTATCTTTTTAAAAATTTGGATTTTCATCCTAGGGGGACCAAGTCCCAGCCCTCATGGTATTTTTATCCTAGTTGGTGAGATAGACAGTAAACAAATATAGCATAATAGTTGGGAGCTCAGGACAAATAACCCAAAATGTAAATTTCTGATACATCATTTACAATTTACATGACCTTCAACTTTTGTTTTAAGTAATTATACTGGAGATAAAAATAAATTCAATGTTGGGATTAGTATATTTATAGAAATACAGGGATTAGTATATTTATAGAAAAATACATTTTTTTCTACATAGAATCAAGACTACTAGTGAATTAAAAAGTTAATCTCAGCATCTCTAAAGTTACACTGTGAATATAGCTCTGTAACTATCACACTGAAGAACTCCACTGATCAAATGCAAAAAGAGGCAGAAAAATCTAAAATCTTAACTACAGAGTGAATTGTGTATCTAATTCCTTCCCAGGAGGCATCAAAGTTTTGATAGCACAACACTATCCTCAGTACAGTTTTATTTCTAACAATATAAACCTGTTCCCAGCTTAAAACTGGAGAGAGAAATCTGTATGATTTTATGGCAAAAGTAAGATAATTGAACCTAGCAATGCAAAGAAGCACCTACTTCACAGGTAAAAAGAAATTAGGGTGAAACTTGGCTGTTTTCCTAAGAGTTTATTTTGAGCCACTCTCCTTGGGGATTTCCTTCATATTTGTTCACATAAGAATCTGTGACTGTGAAATCTTTAGAGTGATTTTTGGCAAGCATACTCCTGCTTGTCCTTATCAGAAATAGGTGGTGATATTGGTAAAAATTTAAAAAAAAAATTGGGTTTTCATAAATTGAGCTTTTCTAAAGAGATTCAGTGTGTTTACAATGTAACTACATAAAAGCCAGAACATTGCCTCCTGATGGGGATGGGTAGGCAGGGATTAGTAGGAAAGGGACATGTGGGAACTCCCTGAGGTTATGATAATGTTCTATATTAGTCGTTCTCAAATCCCCAGACCAGCATCATTGGCATCACTGGGGACTTGTTAGAAATGCAAATTCTCAGGCCCCACTCCAGACCTACTGAATCAGAAACTCTCAAGATAGGGCCCAGTAATCAGCTTTTAAAAGCTCTTCATAAATAGAAAATCGCCCGTCATCAGAACACTACAGCAATAACTACCACAGGCAAGATCCCTGATGAAGACTAAAATTAGTTGGTGAAACTTTAAAGAGAAACATGGTATTTGCATAACTTCGAAGTATCTCCCCCAAAATATTTATTAGTGTGGTGGTTTTTACATATATCCATAAATTCTTTCATACTTCCCCCTCCAGGAGATGGGGCTTGATTCCTGCCACCTTGAATATAGGCTAGACTTAGTGATCCACTTTTTAGGATAATATGGAAAAGACCAAAAAAAAAAGTAACTTTACAGCAAAGAAACCTGGCAGACACTATCTTAACCAGTAATAATGACTATTGACACCATATATCTCTTGACACTGTGTGATGAGGACACATCACCTCTGTGCTGTTCTTCCGAAAACACACAACCTATCTAACCGTGGGGAAAAAAAATTCAAAATAAGGGACATTCTACAAAATACCTGGCTAGTACTCTTGAAAACTACTGAAGTCAGAGGGAAAAAAAAACAAAGTCAGGAAAGGCAAAGAGAATAAAGGCAACTTTTATTCTGTACATGAGACCCCTGGGCACCCAGCTGAAATTTTGCTTACACCGGAGGAAACCACAGCTCTGGCTGAAAACCAAGATGAGGATTCACTAGATGATCCAAATCTTCATTTGAATATTGAGGAGTTAAACAAAGTTTATGGAGAAAAGTGAAGAACTGTACAATTCTCTCATGAATTGCCACTGGCAGTCTCTGGATACAGTTCCCTCTGAAATCCCAGATGGGACCCCAAAAAAGCAAGATGTTCATTAAGCTACCCAATTATCATATTAACTGCATCTTGTTTTGTTTTTGTTTTAAAAAATTCTCCCAGGATTGTACTTGATTCTGTATGTAAATACAGATTTCCAGGACTTAAATGTGATTGACATGAGAGAATGTAATGCAACCAAACTTTACCAGCACTAAACTTTACTAGTCATATACTAGAGGAGACTAAGGAAGACATGACCACTAAATGCAATGTAGGGGGGAGGTGGGTATAGTTAAGTGGTAGAGTGTATGCTTAGCATGCACAAGGTCCTTGGTTCAATCTCCAGTACCTCCATAAAAAAACAAAACAAACCTAATTATCCCCTCAAACAAATAAATAATTTTAAAAAATAAATAAATAAAAAATAAATGCAATGTAGTATCCTAGATTAAATCCTGGAACAGAACAAAAGACAACAGTGGAAAAACTGAAATAAACTGTAATTGTTAATAGTATTGTGTCAATGTTAATTTCTTACTTTTGGTAAATGGACCAAGTTTATGAAAGATGTTAACATTATGGGAAACTGGATAAAGAGTATGAGAACTCTCAATACTATCTTTTCGAGGCTTCTGTAAAGGTGATTCTAATGCATACTAGAGTTTGAGAACCATTGTTTTATATCATGTTTTACAATATGATAGGGATGTGGGTTACACAGTATATGTACTTATCAAAACTCACTGCTCACTTTAACATTTGTACATTTCATCATATGTAAATTATGCCTCAAAATTAAATAACTGTAAAAATCTAATCACAAAATGTTTCCCCTCCCCCTGCCCCTGCCCACAACATACAAAATTTTGAGAAGTAAACTGCTGCTTAATAATGGTAATGATTCCTTCTAGAATTGGTTTAAAAATAAATTCACATAAGTTAGTCAAGTATTTCACCATGTATAAGATAATAATTCATATAGAAAAGAGTCAGTTCTATATATTGTTAATTTCATAATTAGGTTAAGATTGACTCTTAAAGTTTACTTACCCCAAAAAACAAATCAATAATGAAAATCTCAACGGAAAGTATTAAAGCAGGGTCTGGTACACAGCAGGAATTACCTCAACTCTTGATTCCTCTTTAACTATAGTAAGATTGCATCTAATTCTCAAGTATACATAATCACAAAAATATCAGACCAAAGTTATCAATAGATTTCCGGTGTAATCCTTACCAAAAATTATAAGGAAAAAAAAAGATGTCTCATCTTTCTATTCCATACCTGGATTCTCACTCTTCCTATTATCTCAAAATAGAAACAATTGCTCTTTCACTTTATAAGGATCTTGCTACTCAAAAAGTATTGCCCAGACCAGCAGAACAGGCATCTTCATGGACATGTTACATGGCAGAATCCCAGGCCCCATCCCAGATCTACTGTATTCAAATCTGCATTTTCACAGATCTTCAAGTGATCTGTACACACATTAAGGCTTAAGAAATACTAAAATAGAACATAATTAACTTCAGTATGATTTCACAAAAAAAATTTACATAAGAATACCATAGTAAAAGTTCAATTATTTAGATGACGATTATGACTTGTGAAATCTGAACAGGATGAAATGATGTGACTGCTTCACCCATAACAGAGTTCCAAGTCTAATCACTATGGTATAAGACCAATTTTGAAGTCAGCGAAGCCTAGATTTAAGTCTTAGCCCCCAAGTAATTAGCTATATGACCTTTAGACAAGTTACTTCACTTCTTCTAGCCTCAGTTTACTAATTTGTTAAGGGAAAATACCACCACCTGACTCTATAAGAATTAAGATTGCTATAAGAATATTAAGTGCTAAGCCCAAGGATACTCAAAAAATCTTACTTCCACCTTTCTGCTTTTGAACAGGACAAGACAGAGCCAGAGACAAATGCTGCTATCTATTCATCATCAAAATAGAATGAATACAGCAAATATGTTTTGATTCAAAATGCTTTTCTGTTGTAGCCTTTTACTGATTCAAGCTCAAATGTTAAAAAGATATTTTAAAAAAGAAAGTTCAGTTGTTCAACTGTGACACATACATATCAGACATTTTTCAATATGATCTAGAAATCTTTTTTAAATTTTAAATTTAGTTCTTAGAATAGAGTATATTATGCAAAATAATGCACTAAGAAATAAATTACCAGGCCTATAATTAAATTTGGATTAAAAGATGTAGTGGTACTTTAAAACTAAAATAAATAAATAAACACACAATTTATGCAAACTAAATATACTCAGCTCAAAAGCTAACTATACTGTGCTCTCAATATTTAAATCTAATAAAATATTTAGACTTTTATTTATAAACAAGAGTATGTGCCTTGGAAAAAAGCTTTAGTTCTACTGTCACTAACTTCTCACATTTCTCTGTCCTACTTGTAAATTCTTCACCCCCCATAAAGTCAGCCCAAAAAAACTGTAGGTAACCAATACTACTGATAAGATACCAAGGTCATAGTATCATGGAGCAAGTTTACATCGAAGTGATTTGTAGAGCATATGGTCTTTTAGTACTGTATTTGATTTATACTAACACCAAAAGAAGAGATGAACAGAATTAAAACGTGTATGAAAGAATAAATGTACTGAGGTCCTGAAAAAATAGACTATTTAGTCTGAAACTGAACAGAGAAGACATCTCAGGCTGAAAGATACATATCAACCTCAGGCTTGACGTGTTTTTTATCCCCACACTAATATGAACAAAAACTATTTGTGAAAGAAAAATGTCTGCATTTGTTTGGGAGTGGCAAGTTTTAAAAAAAAAAAAAAGCCTTTGCAGTCAAGGGTGACCAATGAGTCCTGCATACTCCTGGAAGAAAAGATACTATAGAAATGTACACAAATAAACTTATAATTTAACATTAAATCCCAGTGACTCACAAGCAGTAACTTATAATAAACAATTGTAATCAATGATTGTAACACAGAAAAAGCATTTTACAACCTCCTGGTTAATATCTTAAGATTATATACTATGCAGAGGTAGATTAACTGTGAAACTAAAGAAGCTTAAGCTTTAGGGGCCTCATTTGTATTGGCCCCTCCCAAGGCCACATGGTAAGGGAAAGACTTAATTATCTGTCTATAGTTTCTATAGAAATTGATACTACAAAGTCATAATACGAAAATCTTTAGCAGTATGACTATAGGAGAGAAATCATACCAGTGTATCAGGCAGTTAATGAATAAAAAAATGTTATGCTATTTTTCTGAATTTTGTGATATTTGTGTTTTTTAGCTTTTAAAATATGCAATTTGTTGTGATTTATTTTCTCACTCTAAATATGTTTTAATCTCTAATTTTGTATTTATAACTTTGTATTCTTTTTCTTCTAAAAGTCTCTGTTATTAAGCATTTTGAATATTGATGGAATAATTTAGCCTTCCTCATACTTTTAGTACTAAAAACCCGTTTAAAGATCTCTCCTTCTATCACAGATCTTGGATATTATTCATAACTAGGTACAGTAAACCGAGGCACGGATCAAATTTCAGTAGAATTTTATTTAGAACTTTTATTTCTAAAATCATATTCAGCCAGAGAGAAGTAACAAGCAAAAAAAGTGATGAAATGGAAAAGAACATTTCATGGATAGGGGGTATAATCTATAGAAAAACAGAGATTTATTTGCAATGACATTATTTAAGCAAGATGGGATACAGTAAGAACATAATCAAAAATAATTTTGTAAGCTGTTGGCAATAGTGAAGACAGCTGACAGAAAACAGAAGACCATTCAATCAAAGAGAAAAACATGGTTAAAAACAGCCAAAGACAGTTCCTCAAAATGTTAACACAGTTACCACATGACCCAGAAATTTCACTCCTATGGACATACTCAGGAAAAATGAAAACATATGTTCACACAAAAATTTGTGCATGAATATTCACAGTAGCATTATTCATGATAGTCAAAAAGTGGAAGCAACTCAAATGTCCATCAGCTGATAAATGGATAAATAAAATGTAGTATAATCATATAATGGAATATTACCCAGCAATAAAAAGGTATGAACTATTGATACACTACCACATGGATGAACCCTGAAAGCGCTATGCTAACTGAAAGATGCCAATCACAAAAGGTTACATATCATAGTATGATTCCAATTATATGAAACATCCGGAACTGGCAAATCTATAGAGACACAAAGTAGTTAGTGGTAACCTAGTGCTGGGGTTGCAGGGTGGGGAATGGGGATTGATTGCTAATGGGTACAGGGGTTCTTTTGGAGGGGACAAAAATGTTCTAAAATTAGATTCAGGCTGTACACACTAGAAAACTTTGAAATGTATACTTTAAATGAGTAAATTATATGGTATGATAATTATATCTCAATAAAGCTGTCAAAAAAAAAAAAAGCCAAGGTCAGAACAAATATAAATCAAAAAGAAGCTGGATTTTTAAAAAATGTCATTTAAGATAATAGTAATAACTAGTTCCTATTCATTGTATCCACTGTGTGCTGGAACTATAATTTCAATTTCAGCACACAGTGGAACAGTTAAGCATATTACATATTATTTCCAGTCTTTCCAGCAGTTCTAAAAGGTAGGTACGTCATGTTAAATGTTATATAAATTTAACAAATGAAGAAACCAAAAAACAGAGAGGATAAATAATTTGCCCAAATACACACAGCTAAACCAAGTCTGTGACTCCGAAGGTCTTTGACCCTGTTATACTTTCCCTATCTTAAAAACAAGCCCAGGAACCTCGTATCAATAGTCTAGTTCTAGCTATATCTCCTTCTGGTATTTACAGTCTGCGATACAAAGGACACCTCCCTAACATTTAAACTTAGCCAGCTCAGGGCACCAGGTGTTGCATCTCAATCACACGAAGCTATGTGTATCACCACTGTCTTCAGCCAAACTTTGGACTCGATTAAGGACTAGGATCTCTTCAAGCAAAACTCTGAGATAAAATTACAACAAACTTAAAGAATAGTTTCTTAGATATGAAATGATGTTAAGAATAAAAAAAAAATGGGGAAGGAATATTTATTGAGACCTAATTTGTGCCAAATCACTGAGCTATGATCAGAAATTATATAATCTGGGGTAAATAGTTAAAAGGAAGCCCCCCTCCCGTGTCTACCCCCAAACTCCTCTACTGTTTGTTTTTTTCTGTGAATGGTAATTAATTCTATGGGTACCATAGTTAAGGGGTGTATAGACCTGGTGTGGATCACAAGCAAGAAGTGTCTCCTCTCTCAAATATAACCAGAGGCTGGCAAAACAGAGAACATTTTTTTTCCTAGGTCTTCTCCAGGTTTAGAGCAATCTGTATATGCTGTAGGCACTCCTAGGTAGAACTGTTAGTGGAAATGGCTTCTGCCACTGGAAGGCAGACGTGTGTTGCAGTCAAGAGGGGAGGCATCCCAAAAGAGGACCACAAATTAAAGAGGAGTTTTAACTTGTTAGCCAGATTATATAGAAGCATCCTAGTAACTGTGTGCTTATTCTCCTTTTGTTACCTCCCAGCCCTCAGTAAAGTACAAAATGTTCCAGCATGGTCTCAGCTGTGTAGTACAGGAGTATTAAGAGAAGACTCATCTCTGGGACAGAAAATTAAAGAGAAAGCAACACTCCCTGAGGTCAGCAAGGGATCCCCCAAGGGAAAGGTGAAACTTTAGGAAAAGAAGTCCTTGCTGGGAGCTCCAATTATTCCACCCAATGCACGTAATCTCCTTTTAAAGCCAACTCTGGAGGATCCTGGCTTTTATTTACTAAGATAGAAAGCAGTATTTTCCTATCAAAAACAACCTTACTGTAAACCCGGGTCTGTCTGATTCCAAAATCCATATCATTATTGGCTGCTACATCACACTGCCTCTGAAATACTATTAATAGAAAACTGTTCAGCAAAAGTATGGGAGAGAATCATTTAAGAAGCAAAGGAGTCATGTATAACTGAAAAATTGTGCTCTACAATGGAATTTGACACAACATTGTAAAATGATTATAAATCAACAAAAAATGTTAAAAAAAAAAAAAAAGAAGAAGAAGAAGAAGCAGCAGCAAAGGAGGAGGAAGGAAGAAAGGGAGGGAGGGAGGGAAAGGGAAGGAGGAAAAGGGAAAGAGAGAGGAATTTCTCCAAAGCAATAAAAACTCATTATGGATTGAATGCCAAAGATGGAAATATTTAAATTTAATATATGCACCTAGTCAGCACAAATGAAGGGCAGTACTTGTTATCTAGCTAACATTTGATATGTGTTAATTCTCTTCCTCAGAAACAGACAAGAGCTAAGTAGAAAAATGCTACCTTAAGCTTTAGCTTTTGAAGAAGTTCAAGTGTAATGATATTAGAACAGATATCCAATAACAACAAACTCTACATTTCCTTATTGAAAAAGTATGTCATAGGTAAAAAGAACCCAAAATGGGGGCGACTATAAAGTTATACATCAGTTCTGTTTCAAACAAAAAGAGGAACACACTATCTCACTTCTCCAATACATTTAAATACAAAAATATATGGAAATTTATGAATTCATTAAACGGCAAAATCATTTGCTTTTTTAATTTACTTTATGACAATAAGGTATATCTTTCTGTATCTGCTAAAAGTCAGGAAGATTCAAGCCACTTCAGATTTCAGGTGGCTTGTATACAAGCTTCACTACAAAAATACCCTCCCAACGAACATCGGCCAAACCTCTTCCTGTTTTCAACCTTGTATGTTTACTTTCACATCTGCTGTAAAAGATAAAAGCAACAATGGAGACATCAACCACATGATTGTGTTCTACTAGTCCGGAAATGAAGCTATGAAGCTAGAGTTGCTGTGAAATGGGTTTTTAGAATACTCACATATAAGCTTAAAAATGTTACAGTAAATCTGAATGAAATTCAAAGACCATCACTAGACAAAACCACATATATGTCTAGAGAGTTATATTTATTTACTTATATATAATAATCATATAGACACACAGGTGCCCAATTTAAGTACAAAAAGATATGGGTCAAAATGTAAAAATTCTTCTTAACTAAAGATTATTTTTCCCTATCTTCAGATTTTATCAAGGGGGAAGGGGAAGTAACATTTACTGAATATCTGCATATGACAGGCACACTCAAAGGTTTGTTTTTGTTTGTTATTATTATGTATTCTGTGTAATATGGATATTAGCCTCATTTTATAGAAGAGTAAACTAAGGCATAGAAAAGTATTTTCACAAGATCACAATCATTAAGAAATCATTAACTCTGACAGAAGGCCTGCATCCTTCCTTCCTAACATGTTCAAGTTGTACCAGGTAAAGGTGCGAAAGTAAAGAATTGGCTTTGAGGTCAATTTTCACTTGCTCGTTGTGTAACTTTGGACAAGTTACTTAACTTTTTTTTTTTGCAAGTTACTTAACTTTTAACCTGCTACTTAAAATGTAAAATGGGATGATTCACACCTACTTCACAGGATTGTGATGAGGTTTAAATGTAAAAATAATGGCTAACATTCATCTGGTGCCAGACACTATTCTAAGTACCTCACATATATTAACTCATTTAATCATCATAGCAATCTTAAAAGGTAAGTATTTTTTATCATCCACATGTTATGAAATGAGTAAATTGAAGTACAGAAGTTAAGTAATTTGCCCAAGGTTACCACCAGATAAAGAGTGATACAAATAGAATTTAAAACCAGGCATTCTAGCCCTGGAGCCTACACACTGCAACAGCTATGTCATACTTATAAAGCACACAGCCCAGAGCTTGGCTCATAATAAGTCATCGATAAATAATAGCATTATTATTTTAACCAGGCATATAATACTACCCAGTAAATCGTGGCTGAAATGTGTTAAACCAAGTAGAAGAGCCAGAATTTTAACCCAGGTTATACTCTGTGCTCTTCCCATAACTACTCGTCTTTCCATGACACAGTGCCTCTATTCCTAAGTTTTTCAGTTATTTCTACTAATACTAGATCACCAAACTTCCTTAGGACAGGGGTCATGTCTTCCACATTTTTGTGATAACATACACCCACAGGGTCCTGCTCGTTGTGGATAATCAATTAATACTTATTAATTGAATGATCATGCCATTCCTCTGCTCAAAATCCTCCCAAGAATTCCCATCTCAGGAAAAAATGTGAAGTCTGTGGAACAGCCAACAAGGTACCACATGAGCTATACTTCCTCCTACCTACAACCTCTCTGAACTCAACTCCTATTATTTTCCCTAGATCATCTCGATCCTGCCATGCTGGCTTAATGTTTCTCAAACACACTTAACCGTCGTACATGCTGCTCTTCTGCCTGGAGAGTACACAAGATGAGAGTGCCCAAGACAGAATGCTCTTCTCCAGATACTATTCAGCACTCTGCTCAAAAGTCACCTTATCCGAAAGGTTGTTTCTGACCACGCTACCTAAAATATCCACCCTGCTTCCTTCCCTCTTTGTCCCCCTTGTTCTGCTTTCCCTGATCCTCACTAAAATCCTGTATTTTATCCCTGATTTGTATACTTTATTATTTGTCTTCTCCCACTAAAATATAAACTCCACAACAATAGACATTTCTAATCTACTTTACTCACTGTTATGTCCCAATGCACTGAGGATAGTGCCTGGTAAATAACAGATGCTCAATAAACATTTATTTAACTAATGGTAGATGGATTAATTGTCAAACAACAAATTATCCCTGAAACTTGGTGGCTTAAAACAACAAACAGTATATCAGTTTCTGTGGGTCAAGAATTCAAGTCACAGTCCAGCTGTCAACCAGGTTTACACCCATCTCAAAGCTCAACTCTGCCTGAAGAATCTCCTTTCAAGCTCACTCACATGGCTGTTGTCAGGCCTCAGAAGATCTGCTTCCAAACTCACTTTTATAGTAGTTATTGACAGACCTGGTTTCTCACCATGTGGGCCTCTCCATAGGCTGCCTGAATGTTCTTAGGATATAGCAGCTGGTGATCCAAGTGACAGGAAAGAGAGTCAGAGAGTACACAAGATGAGAGTGCCCAAGACAGAAACCATAGCCTTTTGTAACCTAATCTTAGAAGTGACATCCCACCACATGTGCTGTATTCTATTCATTAGAAGTAAGTCACTGGGTCCAGGGCACACTCAAAGGAAGGGGTTACACAAGGGCATGAACACCAGGAAGCAGGGATCACTGGGGCCATCTTAAAGCCTGCCTACCACAGTAGACGTAATAAAAATCTGAAAGCAAAACAAAATAAAAACACCTTGCTTTGGCCACCTGATACATTCTTTACACTATTTTAAAATGATGTTATGATCATTATGCAATCATTCACCCCAATGCTAGTCTTTTCAATCTTATGAAACACCAAAGGGAGTACATTAACTATTAAACTATTCTTGTTAGCCCATGTTCGTTAACAGTCATGTTAGAGATACTAGCAAGGAGAAGTCAAAAAAAAAGCATCTGAAGAAAAAAGAATTATTGAATGAATCATGCTGAGTAGATTACATCAATCTTTTTAAAGTATGGACTGAATATTGGTTGTTATTATGTAAATATTGTTTATTTTCTTGGGTATGATAATGATATCGTGGTTATGTCTTTATCCTTCTGAGATGCATACTGAAGTATTTTAGGAGTAAATTGTCATGGTATGTACAACTTACTTTCCAAGAAAAAATGATACACACACACATACACAGAGGCAATCAGAAGTGTCAGAATTATAGCCCAGGCCTTAAATCTTAATTATCCTGGAATTCATTCTCATTACATTTCTACATGTCTAGATGTCCCCTATGTTATGTATCTAGCTACTGTACTGAGCAGTATCTGTGTTTGGGGAGGATGGGGAGGGCAATGAAAGACATGATATTGACCCTCCAGAAGATGACAATCTTATTGGGAAACACCAGTTTTATGTGCAATATAAGACAGCACGTGACACATTTGGTATAGAACAAATAAATTGCTGCAAGAGTTCAGAAAAAGATACCAACAAACCTTAAGAGAATAAAATAACTTTGAAACCTCTCTCTTCTAACAAGTCTCTCATTCTTGGCATCGCTTCCCTTAAATACTTCTCCTTTACTTTATCTACTTGGCAACAAATGACTGATTATTTCCTACCAACAAAATTATCTGAAGACTATCTAAACATAAAACACATGTTTTGCCTGTTTGGAACACAGGATATGATTTTTTAAATAAAACACTATTTACATTTTCAATGGGAAAAAAACCACTAAATATACTATGTAGATTTTCTTGCCTTCAAAAGCAATTGTGTTATTTCAAGTGTTGAGGGTGCCAGAAAGCTTGAAGATTTAAAAATAACCTCACAAAGAGCTCATTTCCAACACCAGATGGAAAGAAATTACTCTAAAGACATGAGTGGGAGGACATACATACAACATCATATGACACCAGGCAAAAGGTTTATATAATTATATAATACCATCAAGATTAGCAGGGCTCTGCAGATAGTAAGTTAGCAATGGTAGTGATTCTCTTATTAAAAATGATAAAAAGACAAGAAACTGCAAGTGGGTGGTAGCAAAAAAAAAAAGCCTTCACTTTTTAAGCTGCCTTCCATGTGTCCCTACTGCATCATGCTGTAATGGTTGGCAGGTAAAATTTGAGGGCTTAAATCCTTGGAGCTCTTGACAGTTCTGCCTGTGTCCATATGGTCAAAACTAGCAGGGGGAATGAATTTCAAAAATCTGTACCAAGTGCATTATCAAGGTGAAACACTTTTCACTTAAATGTATGTAGAATATCAAACTGCTTAATTGAAATACATGTCTGACACATAAATTAAAATAGCATTTCTTTATAAGATGATGTACTCAGACATACAGTTAAGATCCCATTGTGTTAAAAAGATTTTAATAGAGTTACTTAGTTTATGTAATATTAAATAATAGCTGAATAGCAATCACAACTGAACCTTGACATAGTACTACACATTCACAAATTACCAAAAGTATACATTTCTGTTGCACTTGAGGGTCACAGGCTTAAATTTAACCAATTCAAAATAATCCTATGCTTTAATGTTGTTAAATCACTGAGTTTCTCACTCAAAACTTTTACATCATAATGCTATAAGGGTTTAATACTACCAAAATATAATATTAAAGTTTCTGAGTGAATATTAATGCAAAAAGTATCTAAACCTCAGTCTATGTTGTGTCCAGTTCTACAATTCAGACACATAGAGGGTCTACCAAAAGTTTAATTGGATTAGGATGATTTTTTTTTTTGGAGGATAGAAGGCACAAGGAACAGGCAAGCTGCATTTATAAATCACAATTAATTACAGGATACTGTACCATATTTTATTTTATCTTATTATTTTCACCTATTTTCAAAAAGGAATTGAGGTACTTCTGTCCCCATTAATAGATAATACTATTAGATAATATAGTTGACCCTTGAATAACAAGTTTTTGAACAGCGTGGCTTCACTTATACATGATTTTTTTTTCAATAGTAAATATTTCAGCACTACACCATCCAAGGTTGGTTGAATCCTCAGATGTGGAACCACATATATGGAGGAAACTCATATATGGAGGGCCAACTACAAGTTACACACAGATATTCAACTGTGTGGACAGTCAGCACTACTAACCCCTATGTTGTTTAAGGGTCAATTATAATATAAAATTATAGATATACATTAAATGTATATGGAACAATTAGATAATATTAATAGATCATCTACTTCTTCTTCCAATTTTATTTATCAATGTAAATATTTAGTTCCTATCCATTCTATCACACAATCTTGCCTCTTCCTACCCACTCTGCCAAGATTACTTTAATCTTATCCAAACTCCGCTCCACATAGCTCAGAAACGATGTTAATTTTTACAAAAAGAAGCCTAGATTAAGTGGGTAGAAGCAACCCAAAGAGCTCTCAGCCATGGAAGGAAGAGAGTAGCAATTCAATACACAATCATCATTTAATCCACATGGATTTATGTTGGAGATAATCAAGAGATAAGTGCAAAACGAGAACTGGTCTTAATAAATGCAATAATAAAATAATAAATAGTGAAATAAGTAATAAAAGAGAATAATGCCAGAATGGCTCTGGACTTTCTATTTGGAAGGGACTTTTAGGGGTAGCATATTTATTTAGGGTGACTTTGGGGGAAGCTAATGAAGACTAGTGGATAAGGTATATTAAAGTCTCTCCAAGTTTATGAGTTGTATGGGCCACATCATGGTTATGTAGCTTTTTTTTAAAGTTTAAAAAGCAGCCAACCTATTTTTTAACATTTCAAGGTGGGTACAATCTCACTTAAATAAAAATACTCAGCAAAAGTAAGTGTAAACAGACTTTCATCATAATCAGATCCTCCCACTAAACTTTCCTAAAAGTCAACATTTGAAGTAGTGTCAGTGAGGTAGTTAATTCTAAGATCAGCACACAGAATAAAATATCATGTATGACTGAACTATTATGCTGTACACCAGAAACTGACACAACCTTGTAAACTGACTATACCATAAATAAATAAATAAACAAACAAACAAACAAACAAATAAGCAAATAAATATCAAAGTTCTCCTTTCCAATACCTCCAATTTCTGAATACTGTTTATTGCTATAGCTCTTTCTATATCCTTCTCCCTGTGTACTCATTAAATAACAGAAGAGTAAATTAAAATGCTAATCTAACCCACTGTGTGCTCCAGAGTATTTGTTACACTGCATTTTACTGAGCACACCATGAATCTACTCATAAAAAGGACACAAAGTAAGCCACCACTGACATATCAACAAACTTAAATAAATAATAAAAATTAACATATATATTTGAAATCTGGCCCTTCTCTAACTATAAGCTATTATAAATGCAATGAACCTTCCAATAATTTTAGATCCTCTACATAAGTAAGGCTGTAATTGATCAATTCAGAGCTCTTTTTTAAAAGTTTTTAAAAGTTTCATCTTTGGGGGCTTTATTCAGAGGAAAAAAGTACAGTTGTTCATTAGAAAAAACTTACTAGAATTATTGTTTAGCTCACAAATAAAAATAAGGTGATTCTATGCTCAAGCAATAGGGGAAAAAAACAAGTCCTTTAGAGGTAGCAATGAATCTGCATCTGAATATGCATGTGACCAATCACAAATCTGATGAGACTCCTGAAAAACACATTGGCAGCACTTGGCGCTGGCCTGCTTCTTAGATAACAAGAAAACACACTGTGGTCTAAACATCCCCTCCTCTTGATTTCAGAACCAAATTCAGTCCTGATGGCCACTGATATCCTAAAGTTATAAAGTCAGACCACCAATATTAAATTAAATTTGGACATTCAGAAAACAATATAAGCAAGTCCTATCACTCACATCACAAATTACAGATTGCATATTTTAAATCACAACCTACCCATAAGTACATCAAAGTACCTGCAGAGAATTCAAGAACCTGTGACTTAGGCAATACTTCTGACAAGCTTAACTCTGAAGTTTTCTTAGGAACAGGAGGAAAGAAACCAAATACTGTTGTAAGCACACTATCTCCCATAAAATGAATTTATTTAAAATAAAGACCATAAACTAAGGAATAAAATGGAAGGTTGGCTCTGTAATTTCCAAAAATGTTAAACTCAAGCTGCATACAAGAAAACATCACACTGGTGTTTTAAATGTGAGGCATAAATCTGACAAAAGAGAATAACAGGAAAAATATATAGGTCATATCTCAACAAAATGCCACAACCATTTTTTTTTTCAGAAGAGACAGGAATCATTTTAAATCATTTGTTAATTTAGGTATTAGCTCAGAAATATTCTTTAGGGAACAAGAAAGGAGATAAGATGCAAGCACTTCTAAATATGAAAAAGAATGTGTACTATTTTGTCAATATTACATAAATTATTATATCATGTTATTTTATAAATTATATTGATAAGCCTACTTTAAAACATAGGCCTGTTTGCCATACCTACTACTCAGATACAATAAACATGATCTGAGTGTTTAACAAGCACCAGGGAAATGGCCCATAGACCACCAAGAAAGAGAAGAGACGTAGAAAACAAGCAGAGACTCACCTAAAAGATAAAAACTTTCTTCTAGTTAGTTTAGTCTATTTGTTAACAGCCAGAGTTTCCAAGTGTTAACCATGTCAGTTAGTGTTCTTAGCTCTGGGTAGAATGGAAGCCTAAGAGGCTTTCTTAATCTACCATCAGCCATTATTACCACCAAGGGCTGCACACACTGATGGGGCACTTAGGATCTAAATCCTTTTAACAAACATCAGTTAAAATTCAACTGGCTGACCCTATTAATGAAGCTCAAAGAAAACTTAAAACAAAACAAAAAATTCCATCAAGTTCCTTTCACATAAGGAACTTTCCCCACACTTCAGATTACTAATATGGAACATTTTTAAGAGAACTGAAAATAGTCAGAAGGAATATATATATGACAAGCATAGATAGAACCACATGGCCAAAGGTACAGAAAGCATGGGTTATTACTGAGCAGTTCTTTTTGCATGGAAAATACAAGTAATAAGGAGAATAAAGGTGGAAACGTAGGTTGGGGCCATACTGTGCAAGGACATACCTATAAAACATTTGGTTACAAAACATTGATAGAAATGTTGGGAGAATTTCCATGAGGCCTAAAGATTGAAAACATTTATTTCTAAGTCTGAATTCAATTATACAAGGGGGAAAAGTGTAGTTCTGTTACTAGAAGAAAGAGGAATCAGAAGGTTAACATGCTGAGCTTGGGTCTGCAGGTAAGTTCACATTTAGTTGCGGCAAAGATACATCAAACTTCAGTTTCCCCAGGGGTGTAAGAAACATCTCTTTTACCTTAATTATAACCTTCCTGTAGAAAGCACTCTGAATTAGCACCTTTATTCCAAGGCAATCTGATGTTCAGTCATTATATCCATTTTTCAATCTGTCATTTATTGAGTGCTTCTTGTGTGCCATATATTCTGCTATGCACTCCACATGGATTATATTAATGATACCCCAAGAAACTATTTCATAAAATCAAAATGGGTCAGCTAGCAAAGAGCTTAGGTTTCCAAACTTAAAGAAAAGGAAAATGAAGAGTACATCAAGTTTTCATAAAAAGTGAGTTAATGCTACACAACAAAATTGGGATGAGAAGAATTATATAAAGATATACATTATACACAGCATATATATGTGTATATATATATGTATATATATACACAGCAAATACATATATATATATATATATATATATTTGATTAAGAGTCAAACCAACTACACATTTTGCCAGGACTGAGAATATAGAAAAAAGTAATGAGCAACAGCATTGAGTACCTCAAGAGATACTCCTCAAGAGAGTATAAATTCACTATAATAATATCCAAGACACAAGACATAACCATTTCTTGCAATTTTCCCTAAAAACAGAAAGAACAGAATAGCAGCTGTGAAATCACCCAGACTACTAAAAAAAAAAGCTCAGCATCTCTTAAAAAAAGAAAAGAAAAAAAACTAACTCCTAATCAGCAATGCATGCCAAAAGACGACAAGTCTCCACAGACTAGTCATTTATGGTAGGGTACAGTTAAGAGAAACAACAGGATGACAGTCGCTATCATGTGGCCAGAAACCAATCCGTCAGCAATTTGTTTCACGTGAGATCACTTTCTCTTTCAAGAGAATGCCCGTTCCTGGGAAGAATAAACCTGTTTTGGCAAACCCCTACCAGGAATAACAGCCCAGGGATGAATCTCGGAGGGCGAGCCGAGATGCAGCCTGTCCGCAGGTAAAGGCAGCCTAGCAAGCAAGAGGAAATACGTCCAAGCCGACAGATGCGCGAACTGAAAAAAGAGGTCACGACGCTGAGAGAATCGATTTAACCCTTTGGTACCTGGGACCTCGGAAGACTCAGCGGGAAAGCACGGAGCCCTCGGGTTTGGGGGATTTTGTCTTAATGATGCAAGTGTCTAGGGCGGGAAGGCCTTAAAGTCCTTCCAGGGCTCCCTCCAGCCCTCAGATTGCGCCTGACTTCTCCAGACGGCCCAGCTACCTCGTCACCAAGAAACCGCTCTGCGGCGGCACCCCACACCTTCACCACCCGAAACCTGCAACTCGCCCCCCTCTGGTCTCCTTCCAGGGCTCCTGCTCACCGTACAACGATTGACACAGCAGACGGTACCGACCTCCTCTCGTCAAAAATGCACCCCAGCCTAACTTTTAAACGCTCCCCCAGCGCCACCCGCGCCTCTTCCCCCTCAGGACGGCCACGTCTCGGCTCCAGCCCCTCGGCCGCCGGCGTGCGGAGGGCGTGCAGAGGCCGTGGAGCTCGCGCCCCCGGGCCGGGCCTGCGGGAGGTTGGAGACAAAGAGGCTGCGGCGCCGCCGCGGCCGCCAGGACCGTCCCCTCGGGGACAGCTCCGCGCCCCCCTACCCCGCCCCGCTCGCGCGCCGCCGCCGCCTCGCCTCACCGGTGGCCCGGGCTTCCGCGCCCGCCGCTGCAGCCGCCGGACGAACAATGGCAGGAGGAGACGCCGGCGTCCGAGGCTCGGCCCTCTGCGGCTCGCGGGCCCGCCGGCTGCTGGCGGACTGACTGACTAACCCACCGGCGGAGGGAGGGAGCGAGCGAGCGAGCGAGCGAGCAGGCAGCCCCAGCGCGCGCCCTCCCGCCTTCCCACCGCGAGGCGAAGCCGGCCCGGCCCGCAGCCAGCCCGCCCGCGCGCGCCCCTCCCCCTCTATTCGCCACAACATTGTAGTAAATTTCTATTGGACGGCGCCGGAGGGAAGGAGGGGGCCGGGCCCGCGGCCCGAGAGCCCATTGGCTGAGGCCAAGTTCCGGCTCCTCTCGTTTCCCCCACTCCCCTAGGCCGGTGAAGGGAGGGGAGGGGAAGGAAAAAGAGGGGAAAAGGCAAGGGGCTGGCCGGGTGTGCGCACGCGCAGGTCGAACCCACTCTGGGGTCTTAGGTGTTCCTGGCCCCTGCGGCACCCACGTGGGGAACAGGGTAGCTAGTACCCTGAACGAAGGTGACACCCTTTCTTCCCCGAAGAGGGCCAGGTAAGAAGCTGAGATTTGGAAGCTGCTGCCAAGCTACCCCCAATGAATGTCCCCAATGCACCTAGTGACCTTGGGTAAGTCACTCAGCTTTCTTGGACCTCCGTTTCCCCATCTACTAACTTGACCGCCTCTAGGCGCCATTCCAACCCTGACATTTGATGAGATTTTACCTCTCCTGGCAGCTGCGTAAGGCCTGAAATAGAAGCTGAGTGTTGTGGTCACGTCAAGATTTCAGCTGTCTTCTGTATTTAAGGGTTTCCTAATTCTGCCGTGGCACCTTCAAATTCATGAAAACTTAGCTTTGGAGGTCTGGTCTCCAGCTGAACTTAGGTTGCTCTGACAATTGCCTGATGTGCCTTTATACCTTTCAGAAGTTTTAGAGGCTCCCCTGAACTTTCATAATCCCTGCCAAACTGATCTCTGAACAGACTAGCAGAAAGAAGGCTGTCTTAAGCATGGATCCTATAAGGTAAGGTAGATTCTGGTATTCCCATTTTAGAGATGAAGAACCCCAAGCAGAGAGACTTAGACCTGCCAGGATCCAAAGCCAGGCAACCTGACATTGGAGCCGTGCCAGCTAGACTGTCTCCTGGTTTCTAATCACAGCCCCCTCACATCTGATCTCAGCCTCTAGAAAAAGATTACCTGAGTTCACTTCTCAGTCTCCCTTTGGCCTTCTCTGCGCTTGTTTCTGACCCATAACGGGGAATAATAATAACAATTCCTACCTCATAAGAGTTTATTGTAAAAATTAAATGAGTTAAAATATGTAAAGGGCTTAGAACAGTGCCTAGCTCACAGAAAGATCTACATAAGTGTTAATTATTACTGCTATTTGGAGACTAAAATATGGACTGAGAGGTGTGGAGCTCACTGACATAGTAATGATATATTTGGTAAGCACTCAACTGTCAGCACAAAGCTGAGCACATTACATGGTTATCTGTTTGAAACATCCTAAGAGACACTTGATGACCACCTGATGACCCTATCTAAAACAGCCTCCACTTACATACCCTTGCCCTGCTTGAATTTTGCTTCATGGCAGTTCACCTGACTTTCTATCATATATTTATTTATTTGTCCCTCTCAATAAATTTGTGCAGTTTAGACCCACTAGATGCAAGCTCCAGGAGGGAAGGGACTTTGTCCTCTTGTTCAACTCCCAGAACAATGCGCACTCAGTAAATATTTGCTGAACAAGTGAATGAGTTATCCCCATGTTATATATAAGGAAGCTGAGGCTTAGCAAGGTTAGGTGACTTGGCCAAGGGCATTCTGTGCACTAGGGATGAAGCACCTGTTCTTGAATACTCTGGTTCCCTGCCTCAGGTCCTCGGGTTCCGGGAGCTCTAGCTCTACCATCTCTGTGCCTCACAGGCTTCCTTCATGTATCAGACCTGAAAATCTGGTACCGTGAGGGATAAATCCTGAAGATCAGTCACAAGACAGGTCACCACTACCACCACCGTGTTATCCAGCAAATTCAGACTCATGAAAACCAATATTCTCTATGCCATGAAATGCTAGTGGGCAATGACAGATCGTATTTAAAGAGGCTTGGTTGGACTGTGTAGTATTTAATAATTGTCACCCTGGAAAAAAGTGGGGGTCTTAGGCCAGCAGAAAACAGCTAGACATAAGGCAGGTGTAAACCACTCTTAAATTCAGAGTGCCGTGCAACAATGCACCTGTTGGCACAGGCTTTAGAATCTTAAAGAAAAGACTTAAAATCCAGTCCTGGCTTTTAATTCTTAGCCTGGAGATGAAAGAGCTTTTGTAAACTGTAAAGTACTATCCACACAGGAGGGATTTTTGTTATTAGTTAGGTACACATCATCACCTGTTAGGCTAAGTACCAGATCCCTGAGTATAGCTGGGCCCAACACATAGTAGGGCGTGAGGGTGAGGGGGGAAGTAATGCCCCATCTGAAGGCAGAGAAACTACCCTTATTCATGCCCCCATCTGCCCTCTCAGAAGAGGCCTCTGCAAACCAGACATCTGGTTCCAGCTCACCCTGCAGAGGCTGCCATTGAGTACAGGGTAAAGGTCCCAAGCACCATCTCTGAAGCTAATTTCCTAGGAAGAAACTCAGCTCCCTCCCTGCCTGCTGCTCCACGCTCACATCTGGGTGGCCATGCTCTAAGCCCCAGGATGGGGTCTCTAAGGGCCATCTCTATCCGCCTGCCAGCTGAGCCCACCACTGCCTCCCCCACCACCCCTCCTGTTCTTTCCTAGGGAATACAGGCTCTGCAAGCTGCCTGTCAGCCCCTGGAGCAGTCAAGGGCACTGAGGAAAAAAAAAAAAAAAAGAAAAGAAAAAAGACAGCGTCGTGAAAGGGTCCTAATCCTTCCCCATTGCAAACTGAGCTCCAGCAAAAAGCAAACACCAGCTGCACAGAAGAGGGTGAAATTAGATGGTGAAATCAGGTGGTGATCAGAGGGGAAGGCCAGGGATGGTAGATGGGGCCTCCGATGACCTGGAAGAGATGAGATTGGAAGAAAGCCGGGGTAGGATGGGGGAACAGTTGGAGTCTGAACCATTCCCAAATCTGGGACGTGGGCAGATTAGGGACACAGCTGGCCTGAAGCCCCAGTGATAGGGCTCATGGAAAATATTTGTCTGTTGTTGTGGGGGGTGGCAAGAGATGAAGAGGGCTTTGAAAAGCTGGGCCCACCAGCAAAATGTTCTGAATAGCCACTACTGAATAAAAACCAATCCTAGTACCAAAAGTACATGAAGAGGAGAGCTTTCCATCCTGCCTGTGGTCATGTAATTGCAGTCATTTTAGACCTTTTTAACACAAATGATAAATCAGACAAGCTATAAAAGGGCAGAAAAATCGCTGTTCATACAATAGAATGCCTTTCTAGGGTACTATTTTTAGTAGCAGTCCTTGAATTGTTCACAGAAAATATAGTTAAAGAAGGAGAAAAAATGTAATCACCATAAAGCCTCAATCGGAAATAACCACAGTCAGTATTTTGGTGGGAGGCATCCCTTCTAGTCCCTTGCCTTACAGATACGTTTTTTGTTTATATATGTTAAATTGTCATATGAAATTGCTAATTTTATAGGCTAAAAGTGGTCAAATATCAGCAGTTGCATATCATTCAACCTGATGCTTCTTTAAAATTTGGATCATATTCTTTCAGAACCAACTTTTTTCTCCTACCCATGTATTATGACATTTGCCTCGCCATTTCTAACAGTGCCCTCAAGTGGATAAACCATAATTTAATTATACCTAAATGTTGGACATTTAGGTTATTTCCCATTTTTCTCTCTGATATGATACTTGACAAATATCCTTTTATTTAAATCATACCCATGATTATTTTTTTAATGCACTGACTGCGGCATTTTTTTTTTAATTATAGCATACAAGGCTGCCTGTGCTGGTCATTTTTGAGATAAAAGCGAAAGAAATCAGCAGATGCAGTGAAAGACAATATCTCGAATGAATCTTTTTTCACATCTGAAAACACAGAGCACATTTTGACATTCTTTGATAGAATGCACTTTGCTTACAAAAATGGCATTAAGCTCTGTTTTAAAAAGTTCTCTGTGCACAGCAAAAGCAAAAAGCTAAATATGATTAAAATACATACATTGGAGTTGGCAAGTTATGTCCTTTCTGCTATGAAGATACTCCAAGAAACAAGGGGCAGAAGGGAAGGAAGTTGAAATTGTAAAAGAGGAGCCAGTGGACGGTTACTAAGGTACCCTTTAGACCTCTAGATTGACAGGAGTTAAAATTGAATAGGCCCTTAGAGATCAGCAGGCCCAAGCTGCTTTTAAACATATTGGGAAGTTGCCAGAAACTAGAAAAGACTTGCCCAAGGTCACATAGCACAGGGGTGGCAGAGCCCAAACTTGAACCCAAGTTTTCTGACCCCTGCTGCAGATTCTGTTCACTGCCTTCTTTTAAGTCCAGCTACATTTCCCTTCCAAAGCTGGAGGCTGTGCTAAATCGTACAGCCATAAAACCTAGGACTGTCTGAGCCAGAAGGGACCTTAGAGATAATTTATCATTAAAAATAATGACAACTACACTTATTAGGTATTTACTATGTTCCAGGCACTTACTGAATACTTTATATGCATTAATGCATTTAGCTCCATAGCAACCCTGCAAAGTATTAATAGCCTCAATTATAGTTGAAACTACAGCCTAGAAACGATAGGTGATTTGCCCAACGACACACAGCTTACTAAGTCTGTCTGATGCCATTGTCCTCTGCTCCACGCTGCTTTCACATCACTCTCAGGAAAGCACTTTGGATATGATATGAAGGAGCAACATCAACATTTATCCCAAGACCCCAGAGAAAGGCTGTCGTGGCTGCTTCTGATTGGAGCCCTGGGACATTCAAGGAGGGACCCAAAATCTGACCTCCCATGACCCTCCCCAACCCCCTTCTCTCACCAGCTGGAGTGAGCCTGATGGCCCTGATCCAGCAAAACCTCCAGCTCACTCAGGCTTAACCCACTAATTCTCTCTCCCTGTGGCAGGGAACCCTCTAGGCCCAGAGGGTTTCCCAAGAAACACAGGGACCAGCTCAGTGCCACCAGCTAGCTGAGCTCTTTCTAAACCTGCTTAAGTCAGCCTGGCCCAACCCTCACCTGGGAGAAGGCAGAGGCAGAGCTCTGGGGAAGCAGGAGGAGACTGGGCACCCACAAATGGCCAGGTTTGACCTGCCCCAGGATCCTCCAAAGCCACTGTGGCAGGACAGTTCCCGAGCTGTCTGTCTAGCATTCAGCTAGTCTCCATTTCTAAAACTTCCAGTGACTGCGAGTGTTTCCATGGGAAAACAAGAGCAATGACTACAAACAAGTTCTAGCCTTAGCTCTGCCCTAAGTTCACTGTGTGACTCTGGGCAAGTCACTTACCCTCTCTCTCAGGCAGCTCGGGCTGCCTTAACAAAATACCACAGCCTGAGTGGCTTAAGCAACAGAAATATAGTTCCTCACAGTTCTGGAGGCTGGGAGTCCAAGATCAGGGGCCACGCTGGTCAGGTTCTGGTGAGGGCTCTCTTCTGCCTGGCAGACAGCCACCTCTTCTTAGGTCCTCACTGACAAAGAGGGAGGGAGCTCTCTGGTGCTTCTTCTCCTAAGGACACTAATCTCACCATGAAGGCCCCTCCCTCATGACCTCATGTAACCCTAACCACCTCCCAAAGGCCCCATCTCCAAATACCATCACACTGGGGTTAAGGCTTCAGTGTGAATCTGGGGCAGGACACAAGCATTCATCAGTAACACCCTCTCTGGGCTCCCATTTCCTCACCAGTCAAATGGAGGTGCCTACCCAGGATGTCACAGAGGGTAGCAAGAAGGCTTATTTATGTGGGAGGTACAAAAGGTTTCTGCAGCTTACAAGCCCACACCCACACTGAGTGTGATTTTTATTGTTTATTTGCATTTTTATTCTGCTGTCAACCTCAAGGCAAAAGCCTCCCTGGAACTGAGGACACACTGGTCCCCCCTTTCTTCTTCCAGCAAACCCTTATTGAGCACCTAGTGTGTGTAGGCACTGGGGATCATGGAATGCATGAGATGAGCCCAGCAGCACTAAGAACAACCATCCTCATTCTCATGCCAAATTCGGGTTGGCAAGAAGAGGTAAAAAGATCGTGGGCTTTTGAGGTAGGCAGATCTGGGTTCAAATCAAAGCTCCACTACTGAGAGGCTATATGAGTTCAGCCAAGTCACTCCTCCTCTCTTCTTTATCTATAAAATGCAGATGACACGTGCTAACCACTGTACCAAGTACTTTTTAATGTCTTATGTCACTGAACCTTTACAACAGCCCCTTGAGGAAGGTATGACTATAATTCCCATTTTACAGATGAGGAAATAGAGTCTCAGAGAAGTAAAAAACTTACCCAGACACCCAGCTAGGTGTCAGTTAGGACTCAAACCCACATCTGCCTGGCAACTAGTACTCTCCTAGCAGTTTAGAGATTGCCTGCATTTCTGTGACGGTCATTATAACAATACCAGCGTATGGCGTGCTCTCTGTGTGCCTAGATACTTTACCTACACTCTCTTATTTAGTCCTTACAACAACCCTATGGGGTGGATACTATTTTAACCCCATTCTTTAGCTCTGGGAACTGAAGTCAGAGAGGTGAAGCAATTTGCCCAATGTCACACAGCTAGGAAGGGGTATAATTGGGAACCCCAGTGTGTCTGACTCCAGAACCCTATCCTTGTCTACTACACTGCCCTGCCTCTCTGCCCTAGTGAAACCAAGCAGGTGTCTTTATCTCCTTATCTCTATTTGACAGACGAAAAAGCTGAGGCCCAGCAAGAGGTAGTAATGTGCCCTGGAGACCCACCAACTCAGCAGCTAAGCGGGTATTTGAACCCAGGCTCCTGAGTCTTAATAGGGTTGTTTCCTCCACTCATAATACCTGAATCCTGGACATCAGAAAATGCCCCTGTGAGCTGAAAAATGCCCCTGTGAGCTCCCAGTTTGGAGGCTATACCTAGCTCCCCCAGGGTTGTGGGGAGCCCCTTCTATACCAGGCCAGGCATGGAGAGCCAAGGGTGTAGGGGAGAAACTTTGCGGAATCCTGCCTGGGGAAGCCCAGTGCAGCTGAGCCGGTTACCCAGGTGCCTCTATCTTTTGGCATCTCTGTCTTGGTCTCCCTAAACCGTGGACCCATAGCTGGGAAGGGGAGAGTTATAGAGGAGGCCATTGCAAGCCTGGGCCCCCTCTGGCTAACACAGCTCTCTGCTGTGGTTTCTGCTGAAAAACAAAATCTCAATCCTCTGGGCCAAAGTGCTAATTACCAATAATGACATAATAACCATTGTGGGCCCAACAGCCAAACAGCCCCAACTAGAAATTCTGCATAGCTCAGGCTCAGGAACAAAAGATTTGGGCACTCAAACTGAAACTGATGCCCTGGCAGAAAATGTCAGAAGCAAAAGGGCTTCAGGGTTGACCCAACCAAAGTATTATGTGGCAAATGGAGAGAATGATGACCACTCATACAATTACTTACTGAGAATCTACTGTGTGCTCAGCACCGTGCTAGATCCAGAGAGAAGACGCTTCATTTATTCATTAATTCACTCCATAAATATTACTGAGCACCTACTATTAACCACACCTTATTCTAGGTACAGGGGATATGACACTGAACAAAATAGACAAAATCACCATTGTCACTGAGCTTATATTCCAGTGGGGAGAGACAACCAATAAACAAATATTCCCCAAAATATTGTACGGTGAAGAGTCATACGTGCTGTGGGGAAGAATAAGGTAGGAGGGAGGACAGGGATTGTTGGTATTGTAGGGTTACACTGTTAACAGGATAGTCAGGAAAGGCCTTACTGAGAAGGTGACATTTCAATCAAAAATTAAGCAGATGAAAGAACAAGTTATGAAAGGATCTAGGGGTAGAGTGTCCCAGACTGCAGGACCAGCAAGTTCAAAGGCCCTGGGGTAGAAGTGTGCCTGGTGTATTCATGGACTTGCCCAAGAGCACACTTGCCATCATTAACAGAGCTGAGAGGAAAGGAGTCAGACAGACTGATCACCCACCATGTACTTGAACTCTCTTAAATCTTAGGACAATTCTGGACGTAATAAGGATGATGTTCACTTTTCTCACCATTTTACAGATGAGGGAGTGAGAGCCAAAGAAGAAAAGTGATGATCCCACATCACACAGCTAGAATAGGTCTGCTTGCTTCCAGCATTCTCCAGCCTCCCCACTCCTCTTCTCTGTGTCTGGTCTATCCGAATGGACCCAAATCCAAAATACATGTTTATTGAGTGAATGAATGAACAGATGAACCCTGCGCATTTCTCAAGCCCTGCCTTCTCCGTGAACTTCTTCCCAGCTGGCCTTGGCTGACTTCTTGTCTCTGCTAATCATAGAGTAACGACAACAACAATTCCGGTGTGCCAGCTGTGAACTGAGTACTCTACCTGAATGATCTGATTTAGCCCTTAAGCACCTATAAGAAGGTGCTAATAATTTTCCCATTTTATAAGTGAGAAAACTAAAGCTCACTGAGGTAAAACAACTTACTAGAGGTCCCACCACTGGTAAATGGTGAAGCTGGGATTTAAACCAAGGTCTGTCAGCCCCCAAATCCCTTCTTTTAATCCTGTAATGTTAGTAGAAACCTCTGACATCAATCTATCCCCTTCCTTTTATAAACCAGAAACACAGGCTCAGAGAGGGCAGGAAGAGCTCGGGGGGGATGCAGCCCTCCAGCCCCGCTTCTGGTGGTCCTTCTCCTCTACCAGATTTGGGGCTGTGGACCAAGTTTTCCCTTCTAGACCTATTTCACAGCCTCTGCAAAAGTCTTAGTGTTGTCCCAGCTCCCTGAAGACAGCCCTGGGGAGCTCACAGTCCCCCTCTGCCCCCTCAGCCCTCAACTCTTCCCACTGTGAAATCAGCAAAGGCCTGGGTAACGCAGGACCCTTCCAACTCTGCTTTTCCAAAGCATTTGCTGTGGCATTTGATCAGAGGAGGCTGTGGAAAGGAAGCTCTGTCCTCGCATGGCTCCTGGAAGAGAGACCGTGCAGGCTTGGCTCCAGGAGGGCAGAGATGGGCCGGGGGCAGAGGTTAAAATCAGGTTGAGGGTGAGGCTAGAGTGCTCCAGCCAAAGGAGCGGGGGTGAGGGGCAGGGTAAAATATGCTGAGCCTCTAGCTTTTAAACTGGTTTATTGGGTGTCATTTGTTCAATAAGAAACTATCAAATACTCAAGTGTCTAGACTGGGAAGAGGCAGGGGCAGAAGAAAGTTCT
Organism: Camelus bactrianus; assembly: GCF_048773025.1. Classification (NCBI taxonomy): domain Eukaryota; kingdom Metazoa; phylum Chordata; class Mammalia; order Artiodactyla; family Camelidae; genus Camelus; species Camelus bactrianus. The sequence goes on from NC_133551.1 coordinate 59,564,566, forward strand.
TAGAGGCAGGAGTTACCACAGCAGTAACAGTTGCTACCTACCATTGAGACCTCACAGTGCTGAGCCCTGGACCAAGTGCTTTATCTACATTACTGCCAATCCTCACAGTAAAATCAGCCCCATTTTACAGCAGAAGAAACTGAAGCTCAGAGAGGTCACATAGCCAACGTGACCACATCACACCCATTCACAGGACAGTGCAAAAAGGGTCTGGAGATCGCGCTCCTGCTGCATGACCTTGCACCATCACTCACCTGCTCTGATCTGAGGTTCCTGCATCTGTACCAAAAGGGACTTGGTCACCAGCCTCTGCTGTAAAATCCAAGAGGCTCAGGGATCCAGTTCTGCTCAGACTATGGACCTTCTGGTACAGGACATCACACTTGCTCCTCTCCCAATCACGGGGAAAAAGGGACCTGATTATCAGCTTCCAGGGAAAAAAAAAACTACATATTTTCAAAATAATTGTCCCTTTTTCAGGGCTGCTGCTGGCTTTGGCCTCTAGCCCAGGAGGGGCCTTTTGGGTGAGGAGTTGTGGGGGATCCCAGGCCTCAAGACTGAGTGTCCTTGGGCCTGAGGCCAAGGGGGACAAGGAGCAAAAGGGAGCAAGCCTGGTGGTGAGCCAGGACCCCTCTGGAGATTTGGGCTTGTTTCTTAATCCTTTCCTTCCTTTGTTGGCCAGAGCAGGCTGCCAGGAGAGGCAGGGGAAGCAGTGGGTGGGGCCAGGGAGACCAAGGAGCCCAAGTAATGATGGTTTAAGTGGAGCTGCTTTTCATGGGCACCCATTACATGCAGACACTGTGCAAGGGCCATTTGTGGGGATTACCTCATTGGAGCCTCTGCACTTCCCTGTGAGGAAAGCTGCTGCCCCATCTCACTGAGGTGGAAACTGAGGTTCAGAGAGGGCAAGTGACTGAAGTCCACACAACTTATATGGCAGAGCTGACAGGGGACCCAGGTTGTTGACTCCTCAGAGAGGCAGCCACTGGGTGTGACTAGAGTGGGGGAAAGAAGGAACAAGGAAGGAAGAAGGGGGAGGGAGCAGGGTGGAAAGGGCCTGATGGCCTCAGTGAGGGGAGCAGGCAGCTATGAGGGTTCAGGAAGGATAGGGCAGCAAGTGCCCATCTTCAAAGTGACGTCTCCAAAGCCCTTCGTGATCTGGACCCTGCTTCCCTGTCTGGCCTCCTCGCCCATCACTGCCTACCTCTCCCTTTATGCTCTGGCCATACCAGACTATGAACTTACAGACCTGACCACCTTATGTAGGTTCAATACTTCACACATGCTGTTCCTTAGGCCTAGAAATTTGTTCCTTCCACTGTCTGCCCAGAGACCTCTTATTCATCCTTCAAATTCTAGCTTAGCTATCTCTTTCCCCATGCCTACAAAGAGTTAACTGCCTGCTCAGCTGGGCCTGCTGTGAAGTGCTTCATGCCTTTTGAGGGGCAGGAACCCTGTCTGAGTCATCTTTGTGCCCCCCAGAACCTTGTGCACAGTCAGTGCTCAATAGATGTTTGTTGTCTCCTACCATATGATCCAGCAATCCCACTCCTGGACATATATCCAGAGGGAACCTTAATTCAAAAAGATACATGCACCCCAATGTTCATAGCAGCACTATTTACAATAGCCAAGACATGGAAACAACCTAAATGTTCATCAACAGATGACTGGATAAAGAAGTTGTGGTATATTTATACAATGGAATACTACTCGGCCATAAAAAATAATAAAATAGTGAGTTGTATTCCATTACATACATATGCTGCATCTTCTTTATCCATTCATCTATTGATGTGCACTTAGGATGCTTCCATATCTTGGCAATTACAATGTTGCTGTTAATACCGGGGTGTATGTATCTTTTTGAATTAATTCTTATTTCGTGGTTGGCTTTATTCATTTGATAACTATATAAGTTTAAAAAGCTAAAGCTCTAAACGTTCTTAGAAACAATGGACAGTACATATACATAAATTTTTAAAACTATGTGCAGTATATTGTGTATATGTATTTACATACAATATATTGTATATGTGCAGTCAAATTTTAACAATTCTACCTAATACAATTCTACCCATAATAAAACTGAAAAAAAAATAAATAAAATAACGCCATTTGCAGCAACATGGATGGACCTGGAGATTGTCATTCTAAGTGAAGTAAGTCAGAAAGAGAAAGAAAAATACCATATGATATCACTTATATGTGGACTCTTAAAAAAAAAGACAAATAAACCTATTTACAAAACAGAAACAGACTCACAGACATAGAAAACAAACGTATGGTTACCAGGGGGGAAAAGGGATGGGAAGGGATAAATTGGGAGTTCGAAATTTGCAGATACTAACTAATTTATATAAAGTAGATAAACAACAAGTTCATACTGTATAGCTCATACTGTTCATTCAATGTCTTGTAAAACTGATGGTGAAAAAGAATATGAAAACAAATATATGTATGTTCACGTACGACTGAAGCATTGTGCTGTACAGCAGAAACTGACACAAGACTGTAAACTGACTATACTTCAATAAATATATTTTTTTTTTTTAAAAATAGATGTTTGTTGTCTCTATTTGTATTTTATCACTGAATCTTTGAGGCCAGCAAAACAGGTTTTCTTCTCACTCTCAAGGTGAGGAAAACAGAACAAGGGTGGGAGTGACTTCCCAGGGTCACGGAGACCTTTGGTGACGCTGGTAGGGCTAGGACCCAAGGCTTCTCTGCACCACACAGCCCCTGTCTGGTTCCCATCCTAAAGAGCTCTCATCCCTGCCAGACCTGCCAGGGTCACCACAAGGGACCCCCAAAGCAGGAGCAGGGGGCATGGGCCTTGGGGGCCACAGGCCTTGCCCGAGTGTCCAGATCAGACATAGCTGCTGACTCGGAGAACTGAGGCAGAAGGTGGCAAGGAGCAGGCAGTGGCTTTTACCCCTCAACCCAGCTGTGTCCCTCAGCCAGAGATCCCAGTAGGCCCCATCATCCACAGACCCCAAGACCTCACTCTCATATCCTTCCCCTCCTGCCTTCCCACTGCAGTCCCTTGTCACACCCTGCTGGCTCTGCCTCCTGGGTAGAGCTTACAGCCACCCCTGCTGCCCATCCCATGGCTCAGTCCCAGGCCCCTTATCTCAGCAATGCTCACCTGGAGAGTTTCCCCTGCCCCTTCCCGCCTGTTCTTCCTCCACACCAAGGGATCCTCCCAAAATACAAGCCCGGCCATGCCATTCCCCTGCTTCACATCCGATGGTTCCCCGTGGCTTCTGGGTCAGGTCCCCTAACTCCCCTGAGCCTGTCTCTCCAACTGCATGCCCCCAAGTGCAGGTCATGGCTCTGTCCCTTAGCAAAGCAGTTCTTTCCACTAGGAATGCCCTTTCTCCTGGTCTCTGCCTGAGGAGATATTCACAGTTCACACTTCAGTGCATCAACCAAAGGTAGAGGTGGTAGTTTCTGTGTCCTCCTCCTCGACCAGGCTCTGAGCTTCCAGGGGAGGAGGTGGTGGGGACAGAGAAGACACAGGTTCACGTCTGCGCCCCATGCCCAGCACAGGGCCTGGCACAGGGTGGGGATGAGTGAAAGCAGATGGCTAGGAAAGGGAGGTAAATTCTTATTTCCAAGAGGCCTCCTCCCTCCCTTCACCCGAACCTGTTAGGTTGGTTACTACCCGCTTCTCCCCAGCAGGTTCCTCCCAGAGCTGGTCTCCACTGTCTCAAGAGGGATATCTTTGTAATCCCAAAATGTACTCATAATTACAACTATAATAATAACAATAATTACTGTCGTTGAGTACTCACCGTGTGCCTCACGTGCATTATTTAATCCTCACAAGAACTCTAGGAGGGAGGGAGGTTCTTTTTTTAGCCGCATTTTACAGACAAGGAAACTAAGGCTCTAAGAGGTTTAACGTCTTACCTAAGGTCACACAACTAGTAACCCATAAATCTAGGAGTCAAAGCCAGGTCCGTCTGACTCTCAATAACTATGCTGTCTGGCCTTCTCCTGTTTTCTCTTCTCTCCTTTCTTCAAAATTCTTAGAGCACGAGGCTGGGTGGGGGTACTATGTGTGTGTGTATGTGTATCTATGTGTTCAGCAAACAGTCCAGCAGCCCCCACCAATCCTGTGCTGGTCGACAGAGATGCACAGAGAAGACTTAGACCCAGCGTCTGCCTCCTTGGGGGATATAAGACAGTTTCACACTAAGAATGGGGGCCTTGGAGTGAGCAGACTTGGGTGTGAGCCCTGGTTCCACCCATAAATAACTATGTGAGTCTAGGTAACTCTCTTGATTTACTCAGCACCAGTGTCCTCATCCATAAAGTAGGGGCCATAATGTCTAATTCATTGGGTCATTGAGAGGACTAGATGAGATAATGTATTGAAAATAACATAACAACCAGCCCAGCATATAAGAAACATCCAATAAATGGCAATAGTATATATGAAGACTAGAGATTCTCAGGATCCCTAGGCCAAGACGGGATGCAATTCTCCAGGGCCCTCCCTGGAGCCTCCTCAGCCAGAGCCAAATAGTAATAATGACAATGATGCCTAATCCACTCATTTGCTCGCTGAATAAGACTTCAAGGGAAGTATCCTTTATTAGCCCCATTTTACAGGTGAGGCAACCGAGGCCCAGATAAGGTGGGTTACTGAGCCAAGTCATACAGCAAAAAATGGCAGAGGTGGGGATTCCACTCAGGGCAGGAGCCAACTCTTCTCCCTGGGCCCTCGCCAGCCTGCTGGGGAGTCTAGGGGTCCTGACTCCTGGATTCTAGTTCCACCTAGGTGGCAAGTTAAACACAGGAGAAAGGATACAAAACAGAAAGACTCACAGACATAGAGAATAAACTTATGGTCACCAGTGGGTAAAGGGGTGGGAAGGGATAAATTGGAAACTGGAAATGTGCACCTCTGGGGGAGTGATAGAAATGTTAGCTATCTTGATTGTGGTAATGGTTTCATTGGTGTATACCTCTATCAGAATTCATCAAATTGCATATCTGAAATATGTGTAATTTACTGTACAAGAATCATACCACAATAAAAGTGTTAAAAAAAAAAAAAGTAGGAGAAAGGAGCTAAAAAGAGGAACATTTTACTTAGTCCCCTCCCAGAGTGAGCCCAGGACTGGGAGGAAACCAACAATTACCAAGCAGGGTCCTGTGCCCGGCACTTCTCATTGGCTCCTTCCCATGCCCATATAGGGCAAGTGTCATATGCATGTCAAAGATGAGGTCTCCAGGACTCAGAGAGGTTAGTGACTTGTCCAAGGTCACACAGCTAGGACAGTGGTAGTCCTGGGAGGCAGAGTCCCTCCTCACCCCTCCCACCTTCACCCCCAGGCCTCCCCAGTTGTCTCTCCATCCTGATGAAGCCCAGAGGCTCTGCCCGTCCTTCCCCAGGCCTAAGCAGAGGCCCTCAGTCTAGCTGCCTAGGCCCCTCTCTCTGCTGATTGATGCCTGCTTGGTGCGTAGCCCCACACAGTTCAGAGGACCCAGAGGGCACTTAACAGAGAATCCTGGCCTCCAGGGAACTCACAGTCCTGTAAGCAAAGAGGCGACCTGAATTCACTGAGCCCCTCCAATGCTGGGCCTTCATATCCACTAGCCATTGAATCCAATACAAGGCACACTGTGTGTGGTGATACTGAATGTGTTCGTTCATTCAGAAATATTCATTACACACCTACTACGTGCCGCTCTACCCTAGGTGCTGGGATACAGCAATGAACAGATGAACAATACTGGCTTTCATGGGGCTTACATGAATAAAAGAACAAACGTACTTGTGTCAGGTGGGTGTTAATATTCCCACTTTACAGATGCAAAACTGAGACACAAAGAACCACCCAGCAGCACGTGGCAGAATAAGGATTCCACTCCATGCCAGTCTGCCCCAGAGACCTTTGCTCTGTATCACATAAGCCAAAAATCGCCGCATCGGCATGTCAGGCATCGGGACAGAAGCCAGCTAACTTCAGAGTTAGGGTCTTCCCTCAGTTCTCCCGCCCCGACCCCTGAGCCCCCTTTTACACCTCCCAGTGGCCTCGGAGCCACAGGATGTGCATTAGAGTACAGCTGGGTGGCAGTTACTTAGCCAAACCAGTACTCACCCAGAAGCAGCCACAGGGTCACGCAGCCGGTCAGGAAGACGCCGTGGAGCCATCGCCACAGTGGCACATGGAAGCAAAGGACAGCAGTGAGACACAAGCACAGCCAACAAACAAGCTCTTTGGGGCCCCTCTCTAGCAAGGGGGAAACCCTGCCCTCGCTCTGCCTCGGGGGCTCTTTGGGGCAGACACCCTCTTAGTCAGCAGTCTGATACTCTGATAATCCACCCTGAGCTCATCAGGGCCCAGCCCACAGCGGGCAGCAGGATCCCTGTGGACAGACATTAGCTGAGCACCTGTGGTGTGCCAGGTGTTGGTCCCTGCTCCTCAGTGGGGAGACAATCTAATAACTGAACTACAACTGTGATGAATGCTTCAAAAAGGAGACTTAAGAACTTGGGTTCAAAAAAAAAAAAAAAAAAAAACTTGGGTTCATACCCTGGCTCTATCACTTACTAGCTTTGTGACATTGGGCCTATTTCTTAACTTCTCTGTGCCTCAGTTACTCATCTGTAAAATGGGGAAAGTATTAGTACCCATCTCCAGGGTTGTTGTGAAGATTAAGTGAGTTAATACATTTGAAATACTTTGAACAATGCTTGGCACAGAGTAGCACAGTGAACTATTCATAAGCGTTAGCCACTATTATCACAGGGAGCTGTAGGCTGGGTTTCAGAGGGACATAGTATGGGCCAGGCCACCACCTATCTGACAAGGTAGAAATTAAAGGAGACAATAAGAGATGAAGCTCTGAGACCTGTGCCTGGTGCGTGGTAACTAATTACTCAATAAATAGTGGTGACATTCTTCGGGCTGTTCTCAGGGCAGTCGCAGGGTAAAGAATCTCAGCAGAGTCGCCCTCAGAAATGCTCCCTCCCCACAAACACACAGCCACATCTGCAGCTTTGGACCCATGTTCTCACTTGATTCCACGAATGCCTCATCTCCTTTGACCATCACAATAAACCGAGAAGTGGTCAACAGCAAGATTATTACTATTCCCATTTTACAGATGGGGACAGTGTGTTCTTGGGCACTCACTTCACACCTCCAAGTCAGGTTAAGTGGTCAAGCCAGAATTTCAGCTGGCATCGGCCTGGATGTTGTTGTCTGGGGCTTGCTTCCCTGCCATTTTTCCCTTCAGTCTCTGCAATACTAGCTGCCCAGCCCCAGACAAGCCTTTGAACCTCTCCAACCTCCACCCGAAATAGTTGTTTTCAGACAGCCCAGGGTCCAAGCTGTTTCTGACCCAAACTCTCCCTCCAAAGGCTCAGCCCACTGCTACCCGACCCCTCCTCAAACCCTTTACCCCTTTGCCGACCTCAGCCACTAACCCACGGACCAAGGAATGCCTGCACTCACCCCTCTAAACCCATGCTTTACAGATGAAGAAACTGAGGTCCAAAGTTGGCCATGTACCCAGGGTTGCCTTTCAGTGACCAGATCTAGCACCGGCATAGTCAGGTGGGGCTGGCCCTCTGGGCAAACTCCCTGTGGGGCCCTGACCCACAAGGTGCTCCCTCTGCTCCTGTCCCCTTGTCATTGGGCCCAGTGGGCTCCTGAATAGCTTGTCCCCCAACTCCCCAGCCTGAACATCCCAGAGCTCTGAGCTCACCCAGCAGGGGCCAGGCAGGTTCTGCAGTTCAAGGCTGAGCAATGTAGGTGCCTCAGTACCTATTGGGTAGAGGCTCCCCCTTTCAGTTGAGTCTGTGCTTTGGTGTAAGACAGATGTAGGTTACAATCCCAGCCCAGCCACTTCCTAGCTGTGTGACTTTGGTGAAGTCAATTCTCCTCCCTGAATAGGGATAACACCTATTCCCTCATGAGGATGTAAGGATTACATTAGTTAGTGCTGCATATTAAAGGCTTGGTACAGGAGGTGTGGGTATAGCTCCATGGTAGAGCATACACTTGGCATGCACAAGGTCCTGGGTTCAATCCCTGGTACCTCCATAAAAAAAAAATTCAAGGCTTGACACAGAGCATCGTGTACAGCAAGTGCTTAAGAGGCTGCAGCTCTAGGTATGATTAGAGAACACAGGCCAAGAACAGGACTTCAGGGTTCATCACAATCACCTTGCCCTTGCCTCATTCTCTCCCCTCCCCACACGTAGGATGAGGGTAGTCCCAAATCAGGTCCTGGAGGCTGTAGTAATGGGTGCTGGAAGATGCTTAGAGACCCTAGGATCTCATCTGCCCTTTGCATTTCACAGAAAGAAAAACTGAGATCCAGGGAGGAAGACAACTGCCCACAGAATACCAGGGAGTACAATCCTGCCCCTTTTAATAAACATCAGACCTGGGGAAACTCGAATGCCCCACCCCCCAGGGGACTATCATAAAGATCCACTCTGTGAAGCCCCAGAAATTTCAGGCCACCATGATCTCTATGGTGAGCCCTTCATGGGGATCCTATTCAGCTCTTTGGCTAGCAAACCCATATGCGGCACACAGTAGGTGCTCAGGGAAGACTTAGGGAATAACCTCATGAAATTCCTTGCTGGTTCCACAGCTCTGCTCAGGCTCTCCCTCTAGGGGTCTCTCCTTGCATCTCCCTTCCTCTCTCCCACCCTGGCCAGCCTCTGTCTCTGGTCCGGTCAGCTGCACCCAACTCCAGCCAGCAGAGCTCTGGGCATCCAGAGACCTGTACAACGTCAGCATCTTCCCAGCCAGGCTGGGATGTTCCTGCCCAGCCCAGCCAGCAAGGCTTTGGGCCAGGATCCACACTGCAGAGAGGGTGCTGGCCTTGCCCTGCCAGGGGTCCCACCCCCACTGGCTTAGGGAGTGGGGCAACCTGGAAGCTTCTATTGGCACCTGGGGCCTTCGGAAGGGAGGCCAGCCTGTTCAGGGATGGGCTGATCAGGAAACAAACAGGTGTGGGTCCTCCTCCCCTCACTGAGTGGTACCCACACACCCAGGCACTCCACCCGCATCCCACATTGCTAGGCCCTGGCAGGCCCTGCCTGACTCTCTTATGTACATAGAGAAAACCTCAGGGCATCCCCACTCCATTCCCTTCTTGAAAATCCCCTGCTGGCCTGTTCCCACACCAGCTATCCTTCTGGTCACTGCACACTCATTGCCTCATTTGATTCTGCTAATCAAATGGAATGTCTGGGTTACAGACTAAGGAGGAACCTAGGGCTCAGAGAAGTGAAGCGACTCATGCAAAGTCACACAGCAAGGAAGTGGCAGGACTAGGATTCAAACCTAGTTCTGCTGCATGCAAAGCCTACAGGGAACCAGAAGACCCCTTCTGTCCCCCTTCTTTGCTCCCTAGAGCCTCAGGATCTTCTCCTTTCCAAACTTTCCACCCCCTCTGCAAAGTCTCTCCTCCCCATTTCTAGTCAGAATTAACAATTCCCACCGCATGGCTGCTATGACACCTTGTTTACAAGCACCCAACAGCAGCAGGGTACAGGAGTTATTTCTGAGGTGTCTCTTTCTCTGTCACCCAGAGAGGCCTGAAAGGCAGGGAAGGATCCCAGCCAGTGCTCCTTAGACCTGAGACTCTGTCACTTCTCTCTCCCCCTCCCCCCATGCAAAAGTCCTCTGGCCTCCTCTTGTTGATCCCTTCCCCACCCCCAACCTCCTGCTAAGAACAGTCCCCAGGCCTGGAACTGGGGTGAAGGTGGGGAGCATGCTGAAACCTCAAGGGCTCTGTGCCAGCGCTCTGGCCCCTCCTTGGCCCCTCCCTCTTCACTTCCGTAGCTGAGCAGCTGCCCTGACCGGACACCAGGCAGTTCTCACAAGGACTCCCAGCTGCCCTAAACCCCAGCTGGGGTCAGACTCTCCCCAGGCCTCCTGAAGATAAGGGTTCCAGAAGCAAAGCGGGGGCTACCTTCAGCCCTAATCCGGGAACTCGAGGGGCCACATTCAGCCACTCCCTCCCAGGAGAAGCTGTGGGCCTCAGAGTAATCTCCCCCACCCCTACCAGGGTAGTCCTCCCCTCCCTCCTTCTAGGGCAAGCTAGGGCTGAGGTCGGTCCGGACAAGTCCCCGCCTCCAGTTTGCTGGAGGGGAGAAGTCCCACCCTACCGCAAAGAGGTGGGGTCTGCTGGAAAGTGTAGGTAAGGGCGAGAAAACTCTTAGGGAAAGACTGACGACAGGGAGACGGAGAGCCTGGGCCACTCAGAGACGAGATGAGAGACACAGGGAATCGGGGATGAGAGCAAGCAGGAATCAGAGACCGACAGAGAGACCCGGCAGACCAGGGACAGAGAGAAGTCCCTTAAACCAAGCCTGGAAGGGAGCGTGTGCGGCCGGGGCGGCGACATGAGAGCCACCCCGGCGGGCAGAGCCGGCGCCCCAGCTCGCGAGTCCCTCAGTCAGAAAACTCAAAGTCAGTTACGTAAGTGCCGGAGCGGGGCGCGGGGCCCCAGGCCCGGGTGCCCCCTCCCGCTGCGCACTGCCCTCCCGTCTGCTCCGGCCGGCGCTGCGGCTGGCCCCGCAGGAGCACGCGGCTCGATAGGGCGGGGTTGCGGGGGGCCCTGGGCTGCAGCACTCCGCAGAGACCGACCCGCCGGCACCTAACCCAGGACCCACGCTCCAGACCGGCCCGGGACCGGCTGGGACCGCCAGTGCCAAGCGTCCAGCTCCGGACGCGAGCTCTCAGACCCCCTTCCTGTCGCCCCTGTCCCTCCCCGCACCCTGAACTTCGAGACAGCCCAGGCCCCTCTAGACCTCCCAATTCGGAACTTGGGACTCGGGACCCCTAGAGACCCCTACCCCAATCCTTAGACCCTGATCTCCCCCCCAACCCAGCGGGACAGCCCGGGGCCCTTGGGAGTGGGGCCATCTGTCTCTTATCCTGTGCCTCCCGGGGGCCCGAGGTCGCCCCTGAGGCGGTCCAGGCTCACCTGGGCCGGACGGGGCGGGGACCTGGCCGGGCCGGGCCTGGCCGCGTTCTCGGTCTCCGCAGCTCTCGCCCTTTAAGAGGTTCCTGCCACTTTGCCCCGCCGGGGGCCTCCACCTGCACTGACAGGGCAACTCTGGCGCGAGGCCCCGCCCCCGACCCGCAGCGCCTTCTGATTGGCGCAGGCAACTGCCAGTCGGAAGGGCGGCGCGGGGAACAGGGTCCGGCAGTGTGAGCGTCGCAACCGGGAAGGGGCGGGGGCTGCAGGTGCCGCCTGACCCGACGCCTAGTTCAGGGCAGCCGCGTGTTGACCCGCTGGGTGTGGGGAGGGTTGAGCAGGAAGCTCCTGTATTGGCTGTTGTGTTCCCTGACGTCATATGGCAAAAGTATGATGCAATTTGCCACGTGGTGCTGTCCCTAAGGGTAGGAAGGGAAATAGGGAATTGGTCGAAGGGGATCGAAGAAAGTGACCCTGACTAGGACACTTGGATGACCTGTCCCACCTGTGTGACCTTGAGCCAGTCACTTCTCTGAATCTGAGTTTCCTGTGAATTTTACATTGTTTTCCTGAGAGTTAGGGATATATGTTAAGTGCAAAGCACAGGTTTGGCACACAGTAGGTGGCTTCAGTAAATGTGGGTTCTGGTTCCCTTCATTCCCATCTTGCCACGCTTCTCAGAGATTTTCCTCGTCCTGATCATCCATCCCATCAGCGCTGGAAGGGGCTTACATGGTAACTGGTCCAAGTTCCCTCCTCTCTACCTATTTTCAGACCTGTGCTCACATACCTCCAATGACAGGAGGCTCACCACCTTACAGGCTGGCCTCCTTCCTTTTAAAACGTCCTGAGACTTCAAAAGCTCTTCCTAAGATTAAGGCCAAATCTGCCCTTTAGGAGTTCTGCCCACAGAGAACAAACCTAAATCCCTCTTTCCATGTTGAGGAATCACAGAATCAGAGGATCCTAGGATATTATAGGTTGAAGAGCCATGAAGAGCTAATCCCTTTTGGGAGCAGACTGAAGCCCACTGAAGACAAGTGACTTCCTATGACTTCAGTGATCTTCCTATCAGATGGGCTTTGGAATCAGACTGCCTGGGTCTCAGTCCCCAACACTGCCACTTATAAGCTGCATGTCATTCAATGACATAATACATGTGAAATACTAAAAACAGTGCCAGTCTCAGGGTAAGCATCCAAACAATGTTAGTATTATTGATGTTAATGTTATATCAAGGTCATAAATTCATGTTTTGCACCCCAAATTCACTGAAGCCTCCTCTGAATCAAGTCTTGCTTTAGGCTTCAGGGCCCTGGTCCTTGCCATCAAGAGGCTCACAATATAGCAGAGGAGGGTCTGACTGATCCCCTAGATCTGGGGGATGCTTTCAGATAAAGGTGGGCAGGCTCCAATGCACCACAGAAGCTTTGGTTCCTTTAACCAGAAATCTGGACACTTGAGATCCCTTCAGTCCCTAGCCCAGTGGACCCCACAGCTGACATACACAGTCAGGTTCCCAAGCATACTGACACACCTTCCACTTGTCCACATTTTCACCTGCCCATCAGGTGGTATCGCCCAGTGGTTAAGAGTTTGGGATTCGGCAGCAATTGAGTCTAGACTCTTCATCTTACCAGCTTTGTACCTCTGGGCAAATCACTTTTCCTCCGGATTAATAAGAGCCCCAACTTCATATAGAGCTGTTTCAAAAATCAGAGTATGTGAAAATACATATGCAAATACCCAGTAATGGATCGAGTATTATTTTTTAATTGCTGCCACATATATTCATATACCCAAGAGAGAAAGCAGGCTGTGAATGTCTTGAATTAGCCTCCGCAAACGGGGTTTCCTCCCCCACTCCTACCCCCATCCCCGCCCCCGCGTCTGACTCCTCCACAATCAAAAGGGCGGGGCGAGGAGAATCCCGCAGCGACCCGGACCGGCTATTCTGAGGAGTTGCCGCAGGCCCCGCCTCCTCCCGGACTGGGGCGGGCTCTTGGCTCCCCTGTTAGGCTGGAGCTCCCTGTGAGTGACTCAGCAGCGCCTGCGCCTGCCGGGGCCTGATAAGTGTGCGTGCCTGGGAATCTGTGTGTGTCGGGGGTGACCATGGAGGGCTCTGTGTTTCTGAGTTTGTGCGTGGGGAGTGCACGTGGGAGTGTGCTTGTGATCCTGATCTTGTGTGTGTGTCTCATCTCTGTGTATTTGTGTGTGTATGCGGGGGAGGTAGGTGCCTCTATGGGTGTGACAGTGTGCCCTTGCTGGTGAGTTTGCATAGAGGGTGTGACTCTGTTTGTGTTTGTCACTATGTCATATAAACAAGTTGCCACCACCAACCCAGGCACTGGGGCCCTACAGAGCTTTGCCCTGCCCAGGGCCTCTTCTGCCCAGACAAGCCTGGGTTTCTTGTTGAGGTGACTTGTGCACTTGTGTGGATGAAAGTGGCTTTGTCTGTCACTGGGGGGTGAGTGGGTGGGGTGCTGTCACTGACGGGACTTCAGGCCCCCTGCCCCACTGCCTCTGCCTGTTAAGTCTCCACCTCCCTCTCCAGACTGCAGGGAGGAGTTTGCTCCCTGAGATGCTGGCTGGGGTGGAGGTCTGATCCCACTGAATCTTTACGGCCAAAAGTGTTCTGAAGAGGGTCTGAGAGCAGAAGTGACAGCCCAGGATCACACAACTCTTAGGTAATGGTAGGCATGAAGGTTACAGGCAGGGGGCCGATCTCTTCCCCAGACTGAGCACCCAGTTTGCCTGGGGCCTGTGGGGCCTGATAAGCTTGGGGGGCAGGGGAAGGAACCTGTTTGTGTCTCCCCTCCTCCTCTGAGTTCCCTGGGCCTCCAGCCAACTCCTTATCCTGCTGGAGCCTGGGCACTGCCACCAGCTTCAACTAGGTGATTGGGTCTTGAGTGGGGTGATAAAGAGACCAGGTGACAGGCTAGGGGCTTGGGGGCTGGGGAGGCAGGGCTGATGTGGGAGCATCTGCTCCTTCCACAAAACTTAATTGGGCACGTTACTCAAAACTGACCAATATCCTGCTCAGTCTAAGAGGGGAAGGACATCACAAGACCAGCCCACAAGGGATGGTGGAGACAGAGCTGGAAGCTAAGGGGTGTGGCTGGAATCTGTTTGAATCCTACCTCCACCATTCACAGGGAAGGTGTGGGATTCAGCCTATCATATTTCTCTCCTAACCTGTCTCCTCATCAGTCAAATGAGGTAATGGCGCTCATCCTGCCTGCGTTTCCCGACTCCAGAACATTACAACTCCAGGATATTAGACTGGAGAGCCATCTGTAAACTGAAAGTTGCTCTCCACACATACTGGATGTTCCTGTTATCATTCATGGCTTCCTAGGATGAAGGCCCTAAAGCAACTGTTACCCAGAGCCCAGAGAGGGAAAAGGACCCCATCTGAGGGATTAGGGAGATTGCCTGGAGAAGGTGACCTTCCAGGGAGACTTTTAAGGATGAATTTATTATATGGAAATGGAAGAGGGCATTCCAGGCAGAGGGACGGCCTGTGCAAAGGCCTGGAAGTAGACTAGAGAAGGTGTGCTCTGGGAACAGAAAATGGTCTCAGATATTTGGAGCACAGAGTGAATCATGAGACAAATTGTGGAAGGCCTTGAATGCCAGGTTAAGACCAAGGCAGGTTGGAGGGGGGAAAGGGGAGATACTGAATCTGGGGACAGCCAGGGAGTCTTTGAAATAGAGACAGCCATGTGCTGGCTAGGGTGTGGCATTCATTTGGGGGCACGTGAGGTGGAGAGAGAGAATTGGTGAGCCGTGGTTCAGGGACCCCTCCCCAGAAGGATCCATTTGAAGCCTGGGGAAGACCCCCAAGATGACATCAAGATGGACAAGGGGCTGGAGAGCCCCCTCCAAGGGAGAGCTGAGGGTTGGCAGGGATGGAGGAAAAGCCGAGTCAGGTCCCCAGGAGGGATCCACAGAGGGTGCCCACTGATAATACAGAAGGTCTCTGGAAGGCCCCGCTGCCCAGGAGGGCCTCTGGGTTTGCTGCAGTGTGGGGAGGGGGCCAATCCCACCAGGAGAAACCCTTCTCAGGGAAGATGCCACCTCCAGAAGCCCATGTTCAAACAGCAGCGGTTGCTAATTATCTCTCTGCTGGGGACTTCACTAACCTCTTCCCACGAGATCCCTCTAGTTTATGAATGAGGCTGAGAGAGGTGACGTGATCTATCGGCTGTCACACAGCCAGTCAGCAGCAAGGCCAGGACTTGAAGGCAGCATTCCCTGTTTCCCAGAAGGGCAAAAAGAGCTGATGGAGCTGTTGGAGAGTAAGGCTGATTCTGGCTATTTGGGGCCATGGAATCTGGGAGGAGCAGGCTCTGGGGAGAAGGAAAGCTGGTGTCTGCCGCCCCCTCGCGATCACAGAGCCACCAGGTTGGAGGCATAGAGCCCAGCTGCCCAGGATGCCTGCAGGGAGCTGGGCCAGGAGCTCAACCTGGGGTAGGGGGCTGCTTTGGGCGCATGGGTGTCACCTCTGAGGCAGGTGGTTGTGGTGAAAGAGCATTCAAGTGAGACTCGTCTAGATTACCATCCCAGCTCACCAGGACCCGCGAGGCCCCTGGCCAGTCTCTCACCTCGGTTCCTCTCAGTGCCTTTGACAGGATTAAGAGATCACCTTTACTCCTGTGAAGATCCTTCACAGCCTTTACTCTATTTTTGCAGGTGGGAAAACTCAGGACCCAGTGGGCAGATCCGGGATTGTGGGGCCTGAAGCTTATCTGGGGGCCTCTTTAAGAAAACGAATGCAAAGTTAAGGAAACAAAAGTGCCTGGAGCCACTCAAAGCCAGAGGAAATGCAAAAGGAAAAGAGAGCAAGTCGGAGTGGAAAGGCAGTGGCCTTAACCAACTGCAGTTCATGTATTTTACTTTTGCAAATTTTATGGACACATAGGACCTTGTGAACACAAATCCAGGGTACTTCCTAGGGCCCATGCAAGTGTGAGGCCTTGACCGACACATAAACCTCATGGTGAGTCCACCCCTAGGCCTGGCGAGGTCAAGTATGAGGTGCCTGTGGGAGATTTGGGAATTCTGGAGCCAGAGCAGGCTCTGGATTCATGTCTCCCAAGCAACACTCCAACCCCCATCCCCTATACCCATCCTCATGCCCCACAGGCAGGCCTTCCACCCAGATCTTCCAGAGCTTCTGACCTGGTGTCCATACTCAGCATACCTTCTGTGTGGCCACATCCTAACAGTTGGGTTGCTCCAGCCAGGACTGCTCAAGGATCCTGTTTTCCATCAATCAAATCTTCCTTTGCTTTCCAGGCTTGGTGGTCCAAGCCCATAAGCCCCAAGAAGCCTTCTCTGCCTGCCCTTGCCTCCCCAGGCAGCGCCAGCATTGCACTTGGCACTTTGGTCAGCGCAGAACTACTGTCTGAGTCCCTGCAGTGCTCAGTCTGATGTCACGCACGTGCAGCGAGTCTAGATGGGCACATCCTGAGCCCCTCCTCTTGCAGCCAGGGCTGGGGGATGGGGGTTGGGAGACAGAGAGACATCTCAGATCCAGTCCCAGCCCTCCTTTCCTTTTGCTCATAATCTGGTGGTCAGGTAAGACGTGCACTAAGTCTTAAAACTTTTAGGCCTAAGAATAACTTAGGGATCAACTAGTCCAAGTGCTTCTTGAACTCATTTAGCCACAGAAGCTCAGTGTAGGAAATGGAGGGAAGCAGGGCTGTTCTGAGTGAAGCAGTGGGCGTGGGGGGAATGGGGGATTCTGTTTGCCTGGTCTCCTCCAGCCTTCCTGAGGAGCTAGGATTTGGAACCTCTGTTTAAGTTCAAGCCCTTTGTTTTAACAGAGGCCTAGCAAAGGTAAGAGATGTGACCAAGGTCACAAAACAAGTTAGTGGCTGAGGCTGGATTCGAACCTGGTGAAACTGTGCCCTATAGGGTTAAAAGAAGAGAAAAAAAAAAGCATCCTGAAACCGTGCCCCACAGGGTTAACAGAAACCGGTGATTAACAAATTCTTGAGCTTGTCTTACACAGCAGAAGGTGGGGAATAGCTTGTCAAAAATCCCTCTGCTTGTAACCTGCCTCCACTGACCACGCTCACCTTAATTCTTTTTTGAGTACTTAACCGAGCCTCTGACATGGGTCACTACAGCAATGGGGGGCTTACATTGTTTGCCAGGAACTTGGAGTCAGCTCCTGTCCAGGTCCAGCCAGCTAGCCTGGTTGGGACCACTGACCCTCAAACTGGGCCTGCACAGGTGTCTGATGAATGACCTTGTTACATCAGAGGGCCGAAAGCTCCACCCTCAGATCATGCTAAGCACCTGTGTTACGGAAACAACAGGCCAGCCAAGAAACAAGCACCACTCGGAGGGTTGGAGTACTCAGATTTATTACGCCGGCGGGCTCAGAGGGGCTTCTGCTCCAAAGCTCTGAGCACCTCCAAGACGTGCACATGAGGTTTTATAGGGTTAATTACAAGTATGGGGCTATTAGCCAATAAGATTCAAACAACAAAAAGCAAGGAATCAGTACACTGGAGCTTATCAATTTGGAACAGATCACGTTAATGACACTTGTTGAGCTTGGATTTACGAGTTAGCTTGTTAGCCCAGTAAACTGACACTAAACTTTAGATTTACGAGTTAGCCCAGCAGAACTTATATCAGTAAACCGACACTTATCACACTTAGATTTGTGACTTAGCTCATTAGCCCAATAAACTGACACTAAACGTCAGATTTACGAGTTAGCCCAGCAGAACTCAGATCAGTAATCCGACACTTGTTACACTTAGATTTGTGACTTAGCTTGTTAGCCCAGCTGGGCTTTTCCTTCACACCTGCACTGTTGAACACACATCCTATAAACAAGCAGGCCATTCAGATGCACCTGCGCATAACCCTGATTACCTCACCTTTCCCTACGCCTAAGACCCTGCTTCTTTATCCCACAGTTATCTCCAGCCCCTTGCCTGTGGGGAGGCAGATCTGAGATTTGTTCTCCTGTCTTCTCACTGCCTTGGGAATAAACCATTTCTCTGCTGCGCGTAGGGCAGATGAACCTGATTCGATAACACCAGGTCTGCCTGACTCCAGATTTCAGGTTCTCTTTGCTCACCCTCAGTCCCAGACATTTGGGGCGGAACCATCCCATCCCACCCCTGGCCCTCCTCTCCCTCCAGTCTCATTCTGGATCCTGCATCCACTCAGCACAGCCAGGATGGTGAAGAGAAGTGGGATGCCAAGGGCCCATGGAAGTGAGACAAGGAAGGGGCCCTTTGGGAGCCCTACACTGAAGGAGAGAGACACTGGACTTTTGTGTTTGTTCACTGCTCCTCCTCAGCTTGAGCAAGAACCTGCCACACTGTACCCAATAAATATTGGTTGAATGAATGAGTTTGAGGCAGCAGCTCAGAGCAGGGGAACATTCTTGGGTCGAGAAATCATTCCTCCAGCCTGACCATATCCACCTCTGGGAGCTTCTCCTAGTCCTCTGGGGGTGGGGATCCGGGCTGGGCTGCCTGCAGGTCTCTGTAGAGATTTCCATCTTCGCTGCATCCTCCTTTTCCTTCTCTTCAATGTCCTGACTCTCAGAGGAAACTGTTGTATGACTTTGGGCAAGTCACTTCCCCTCTCTGAGCCTTGTCTCAGTTGTTAACAATACTCACTTCAGTGGGGAGGGTATAGCTCAGTAGTAGAGCGCATGCTTAGCATGCCCAAGGTTCTGGGTTCAATCCCCAGTACCTCCCTTAAAAATAAGTAAATAAATAAATAAACCTAATTACCTCCTCCCACCCAAAAATATTACTTTAAGGTGTTTTTAGTTATTTGATGGAAATAGTTAATTATGATTTTTCATGTGCCTGGCACTGCATAAGGCATGTGGGATTGAGAAAATAAATGAGAAAATAGCTTTTTTAAAAAAATTTTTAAACATTTTTTATTGAGTTATAGTCATTTTACAATGTTGTGTCAAATTCCAGTGTAGAGCACAATTTTTCTGTTATACATGAACATACAAACATTCATTGTCACATTCTCTTTCGCTGTGGGCCACCACAAGATCCTGTATGTATTTCCCTGTGCTACACAGTACAATCTTGTTTATCTATTCTACATTTTGAAATCCCAGTCCGTCCCTTCTCATCCCCCGTCCCCCTGGTAACCACAAGTTTGTATTCTATGTCTAAGAGTCTGTTTCTGTTTTGTATTTATGTTTTGTTTTGTTTTGTTTTGTTTTTTAGATTCCGCATATGAGCGATCTCATATGGTATTTTTCTTTTCTTTCTCTTTCTGGCTTACTTCACTTAGAATGACATTCAGTGAGAGAATAGCTTTAAAGGACAGCAGAACCTGACACACGGTGAGTCAGAGATAGCGCCCCACGCTCACTCAATGTCTCCCAGCAGGATGTCTCCCTCATTCAAGACCCTCTTTCAGGACCGAGTTCTAGTCCACAGCTTCCAGGGCTGAAGAGAGGGCGGGGCAGGTGGATGAGCTGTAGATCGCAGAGCGGAGGAGGAACCAAATAAGGGTGCTACTGCCAGGCATGGCCGGTAGGCGGCAGCAGCGTCCGTGAAATGAGCTCGATGCCCTGCGGACTCTCCGAAATTTCTCCCCGGGCCAAGCTGCGTTCATAGGCACGAACACACATTAATGCAAATAAGTGTGTGTCCCGGTGGGAAATGTGTGTACATAGAAGTGCGTGTGAATGCCTATAGTATGAACGCATGGGTGCATGTGTATGTGAACAATATGTACACAGGTGCCAGGAGTGAGTCTGAGGGGAGAGAACAGAATGTACCCAAAGGTGTGAAGGAGCGTGTGTAGGGAGGATGTTTAGCGCAGAGTCAAGTGTGTGCTTCTGTGGCCTCTGGGTTAGATCTATTTGCATGTGACTGGTGTGTGTGGACCGCACACCCCCATCCTCATGCAGCACCTCTTAACCTTTTGGGTCCTGGACCCCTGCAGCACCCAGTGAATCTTTGCAGCAAGGCGCACAGTTGGCACACAGCACAGACCCCATTTCAGAGAGCTCTGGAATCACCCGTGGATCCCCGGAGGGTTGCTCTGGGTAAGGGAGTACATTCAAATGTTACCAGAATGGGAAACTCTGGGCAGTGTTTTTTCCCTCTTCTTTTCAAGCTTATTCTGTTTCTACAATGAACACTCTATAATGACCATAAAAATCACTGAAGAAAAAATGCCCAGTGTTCCCATGTTGCCTTCCACCGGCCTTTCCTCCTTCCCACCCTACCCTATCCCCTTCCGCCTAAGAAGCAGCTGGGTTCCCCTATGTCTGGGTGATGCTGTGGGGGGCCCAGCAGCCTACTGAGAAAGGACAGGTCTTGCTCAGCATGGGGCTGCTCTGACAGCAGCTGCGGAATATCTAAGCAGGGCAAAGGGTCAGCACAGAGCAATCAGAGAAGGCTTCCTGGAGGCAGAGGAAGTGGTGCTGACCTGGAAGTGTGATGAAGTTGGCACCTGATGGGAGTCTGTCCTGCTGCCCCGCCCCATTTCTCTGAGAATCACCTGCCCTTGGGCTAGGCCTTAGTAGTCTCCTTCCTGTAGAGGGTCCCCTTCTCTCTCCAAGGGAGTTTGAGATGGCAGGCAGGCAAGACTGAACTTAGGCCACCAGAATCCCCCATTGAGAAGGGGCATGAGAAGTCATCTGGAGTTTTCAGGCAACCAGACACTACCGAAGGTTAAAAACGGAGCGTGTTTCCCCATCAATAATAACGTGCCCCCGTTACCATGCACAGCTGCTGTCTTGTTGGGTCCTCAGGAGAGTCCTGGTAAGTTAGTTATAGTCACTGTAATCCTATTTTACAAAAGAGGAAAGTGACGCCTAGAATAGTCCTACAGATATGCTTTTCCTCAGGGCATGCCCAGAGCTGAATAAAAAATCTCTACTGTGCATGGATTCACATGCATAGACTCCAGCTCGTGCTTCCCTCCCCCCACCCCCCTTCAGAGCTGAGCTTCCCAGCCTTGGTGGGAGTTGGCTCTGGGTAGAGCAGCGGGGCCTCTGGAAGGGCTCCTTGACATGAGTAGGGTGAGGAGAGGCACCCAGGGTAGTCTGGTGGCCCTGCCCACTCTGCTGCCCACACAGTCTGCAACTGGAGTTGGATGGGGAGCCCAGTCTGGATCAGGCCAGCCCACCTGTGCTGGTGCTCATCACCTGGACACAGCGGGGCCCCAGGTGGGCAGCCCCAGGCTGGGCTCTGTGGCTCTGAAAGGAGGCTGCCCCAGAGGGGAAGAGGGGCTCCGAGCCTTGGTGCTCTCTTAAGGACCTGGTCACACATGATGGGGAGGCAGATCCTGGGTCAGGAAGTTTCCCTTCCAGAGAGTGACTTACTAACCATCAGAGCCAGCAACTATTTGAGGAGAACATTGAGAAGGTGAAGAAGGTCTTTTGAGGCATCAGGCTCTAACTCCTGATCCCCGAGCTGCCTTAAATGCACACAGGAGATTCAGGGCTTCTGCGGCCAAAGGCAGGGTCATTGCAGGGCAGGGGGATGGAAGGGAGGTGGGAGGAGAACGGAGGGGAGAGGAAGAGGTTTATCAGGAGCCTCAGGAGGCATGTGGGCAGGGCTCTGAAGGACAATTAGGGGCATGGGCCACAGGAAAGAAGGAGGAGTCAGTTTGGAGGGAGAGTCCAGAGGCCTGGTTGGGTTGGCGCGGGCTCTAGGAAGTGGCTACAGCTGCCTGGTGTATGTCTCTCCCATCAGCTGGGCTTCTTAAAGACAGTGCTGCAGCTCCCTCCGAGACAGGTCCTGAGGGTAGGGCTATCCTGTCCACTCAGTGAGGGCGAGCAGGTCCGTGTCACCACCCCCTCCCGCAGACTGGGGGCCCCCTAATGAGGAGACCACAGATGGTGAGCAAAAGAAACAGCCAGAGATGTGGACACTGAGAATCGGGCTCACTTTATTGGAAAACAGAAGGTTGGGTCCTAGGTCCCAAAATGGGACCTTCGAGAGGCAAAAGCCAGCTGTTTGAGTCAAGCTTCGTTTTTGACATGCCTGCCTCCCTCAGCCGCAAAGTGGGGAGCTGCTCCAGTTACAAACACCGGACCCTCAGGAACCCTTTTCCCAGCCTCTGGACAAATGCCCAGGGGATTTTACCAACAGATTTCTGTTTCTGGGATGAAGGAACTTGAGGAAAATGTCTCTTTCTCTCCCAGGATGGCAGAGCTCTCAGAACCCATCAACTCCTACCTCTGTCCTTCATTGTGCCAAGGCCCAGAGAGGGACAGAGCTCTGTCTGGAGACACACAGCCAGCAAGTGGAGGTTGAAGAGTCACACCCACATTCCCTGTCTCCTGGCTTGGGACTCATTCCAAGAGGAGATTCTAGAAGATGAGCCCCATCAGATAGACCTGCACGGACACCTGCCAAGGGACTCCATCCCCATGACTCAAACACCCAAACCAGAAGGCCCAGGTCAGTGCCACCCAGGGACCTTTCTTCCCTCCCAGGCTGTGCCCTTCTCTTGGGTCCCTGGGAAGGCAGTCTGGGTGAGGACAAAAGGGGACAGCTATGTTGAAGGTACTTAGAAGGGATGACATCCTCTTGAAAATGCTTTTCCAATGCATGCTGTCCAACCTTCTGAAACTCAAGGAGATGGTTAAAAAGGAAAGTCCTTTGCTTCTGACCCCCTACAGCATTCAGAGACAGGATCGGAGCAGGTATAAGTGAGAACGTTAGACAATATTAAAAAGCTCTGTTTGTCGAGCACTTACTATGCACCAAGCACCACATCCATCCACTTGGTAGAAGAACTGCCATGTGCCAGTTGCAGCATCAGTTGCTGGGAACACTTGTGACCAAAACAGACCAGGTCCTCATAGCCTCTTTGTAAATCTTCACAACTTCCTACCAAGTTGTCATCCATTATCGGAGAAATGGGCTCAAAGAGTGAAGTCACTTGCCCGAGGTCATACAGCAAAGACAAGGCAGGCAGTCAAAAAATCACAGAAGGAGCAGGTCTTCCAAGGCAGGGAGGGACTGGATGGGAAAGGGACCTGCCAAGGTCACAGCAGTTTCTTGGGCGGTTGGCATGTGCCTCTGCTGCCCAGGTGAGGAGGCACAGAGCCTGGCAGGGGTGGGTGAGTCTCCCTAGGACCCTCCATGTCATCACGGAGCCAGGAGGAGGAAAGCAGAGGAACTGGACGTGACAGACCCAAGACAGCATACTAGCCGGCCCAGCAGTGGACAAACCATGCGGCCTTGGGCAAGTCATTCTCTCTGAGCCTCAGTTTCCTCATCTGTAAAATAGGGCTAATAATAATGCCTACTTCAGAGTCATGCTGTGAAGGTTAGATGTTACCCCGAGTAAAGGGCCTAGAACAGTGTAGGGCATTGGGTGCTGTCTGTGTATTACCTATTATCATTACACTGGCTGCTGGCTGAGACAGGCACGTGAAAGCACTGTGTCTGGGAAGGGCTTTGCGCAGGTGGGGCTTGTGGCAGGTGGTACTGATGGAGCCAGAACCAGAGCAACCCCCAGCCTAGTGCTTCACTGTCAGGAGGTCCATCCCAAAGGCACCTCACCAGCCCCCTCTGGCCCCCATTTTGAATTTCCAAACTGCCTGCCGCCAGAACCACACAGCCCACTGTTTTAGCCCCTGGTCTCCCAACACCTGCAAGCTCAGAGCTGGGGTCCAGGCCCTGACCCTCTTGCATCACTCCCTCCAGCTCCCAGCACTACGTGCTCAGTGCCCAGAAATGAAATAAAGGATGGAATAATGACGAGTAAACAGATGATGAGAGAAAGGTGGGTGTATGTGTTTTGTTTGAAGTGCTGGAGCCAGGATCCGAGGGGATCACTTCCTAGGGGTTTTGGAGCCTCTGAGCTGGCTCCCAGCCTGGATCTGCAGTAGTTGCTGGGCAGGAAGGCAGTCAGAGGCCAGGCTAAGGGCCTGCTTCTTAAAACAGAGGGGCTGGGCTTTGGGCGGAGGCTCAGCAGGGGCCCAGCCTGGACTGCTGCTCCTCCAAGTCCTATCAGTGCATGATGATCCCTCTCCACCTTGAAGAACATTTCAAATTCCAAATCAGGCAAACCTCCTTAGACGGCAGCCTCTGGCATCCTCATTATTATTACTGAATCACCCTGTATTGGGGGCCTACTATGTTCCAGGCAACATCTCTATCCTTCAGAGAGGGCACTTGGAGGTGAACTGACTTTGCCTAAGATCACACTGCCAGCCAGTGGCCAAGAATCCAGCAAAATCAGGACTCTGATTAGAAACAGCATTATATTAGAGACTGACTCATTCCCTTGTCTTAAATCTAGGAGGAAACAAAAGCTCAGAGAGGGCAAATCCCTTGCCAAGGTCACACAGCCAGTTAGCATCAGAGCTGAGACTTAAATTCAGATTTGGGGCTTCCCAGGCCATGCCCAAGATTGAACTTGAGGACTCTGGTTTATTCCCATCACCCTCCTGCCCTCCCCACCTAACCTCTCTTACATGACACTTGACATTATCCATCACTCCCTCCCTCTGGGAACGCCCTCCTCCCCCAGTTTCCATGGTAACACATTCTCCCCATCCTCCTCCTGCTTCTCTGGCAGCTTTTAACTAATAATGGCTACTTACCATGTACTAAGAGCTTGCTTATGTGCTGGGCCCTATACTTACATTAACTCATTAACTCCTCACAATAACCCTATGAAGGAAGTCCATTCTACAGATGAGGAAACTGAGGCACAGAGAGGGAAAGCCAAGATCTGACTCCAGCCTTAACCACCACTTCTATTACAAGAAAAGGTATGAAATTGTAGGACATTTTGAAACCAGAGGCAAAAACTTTCCTCCCACCTCCTAAAGAGGGGAGTGGAAATTTGGGAAGAAACCAGACCTACTCCACAGCTTTAAGAGCCTTGTGATGATCTAGAATTACACTGTCAATCTGGAGCTTTAAAATGCACCGTGCACAATACACTTTGAAACGTGAAGATTTGGCAAGCTTCAGGAGGAACAAAAGTTCACAGAAAATTGCCCTTTTCCTTCATATTTTTCTATTTAGTTTTAAGTCTTCAAAAACCTCATCCCAGGGTGCCAGCTACTAAAGCTCTTCTACTTCAACGATACCTGGAATTCACTGGAAATTGGGACCCTGGATTCCACCGACTTGAGTTCTGCCACCACTAACCGGCTCTGTGACTTAGAGGTAAGTGGCTTGACCTCTCTGAGCCTGACTTCTTCACTAAGGTAAGGGTAATACTATTTCCCCTACTGGGCTGTCAGGAGGCTCAGAGGGATAATCTGCATCAAGCACTTGGCACGGGGCTGGGCACACAGAAGCATTCAGCTGAGCCCTATGCTCCAGCTGCACACAACTACTCGGGTCTGCCAAGCTTCTGAATTTCCATGCTTTGGCACACACTCTCTTCTTGTTGGCCAACTCCTAGTCATCCTTTAAGGCCCTCTGACCCTTTCTACCTCTTTCAAAATTGTTGCAAATATGTGTTTCAGTAAAAATCTAGAAAAGGCGCGTCCCTGCGACACCTCCACCCCCGTCCCAGGGCTCCCTGTCACTGCACATGTCCCACTGAGGTGCAATGATCTGTTTATGCTTTGGTCCCAGTTTGGGCTTGAACTTTCTGAGGGCAGGGCTGTATGGACTCATTTCTGAGTCTCAGTGCCCAGCATGCACATGAAGTGGATTTCGACATGTTTGCTTTACCTTAAATGCAAGTGGTCTGGCCCCAGCCCCTGCTGACTCCCAGACAAATTTATATATGAGAAGTGGGAAAACGCAGGCAGATCTGTTATAGCCGCAGGAAATGGCAGTGAGTAGATCCGGAGCAGCCTCAATACAGGCCTGTCCTGGGAAGGATGGAAGGGGACACAGGCTTTGCAAGGAGAATAAACAGCCCTGGCTCCAGTAGCACCTCCTTCAGGAGTCTTCCCTGGTTCCTAAATCGTCCCCTTTCTCTGATTTCTCCCCAAAGCATGAGCAGGAGGGGTCTCAAGTGATGAGTGTCTAGGAGGGTCCCCTACCTTGCTGACACCTCCTCATTCAGACACAGAGGCCTCTATAGTGATAGAAACAGCATTATATTAGGGCGGTGAAGGTGATCTGGGTGGGCTGGGACCCGAGGCCTTGGTAGCTTAGCAGCCTGGGTCTGACTACTGGGCACAGTCTCACATCTTCCAGAGCACTGGTGGAGCCATTTCCTGAAGGACGGAAATTCCCAGGTCTGGGACTCCTGGGGACCTCACCCCAAGAAAGGGGCTGTGCTTTGCCCACTAAAGGCATCCCTACCCACAATGTGCCCAAAGCCCATCTTGGTGCCTAAACCCCCACGCCCCTGAATGCTGGTTCAGCCTCTGCTGGAGTGACAGCCTCCTAGACAGGAGAAAGGCTTTTGTTCCAAGGAAATGACTGTCAAAGGGAGAAGAGGTATATCTTTTCCTTTTTTTTTTTTTCTTCTGTTTGAGACAAAGACATCGATTTCTTTCCATCTGTCCCAAAAAGGGAAGAAAATTAATTTGTTTTTACAAAGATGTCAGCACGCTGCTTCAATAGGGAGTCAGGGGTGTGTGACAGAGGCAGTGTCTCTAGAGAGGGGAGAGGTGTAGGGGGGAGATGAAGCATGGGAGAGGCACAGGGAACAGGCCAGACCCTGATATTGGGGAGGCAAAGATCTGGGAATGGCTAAATCAAATGCCAAACAAACGAAGAGAAAAACTTCTATGCCTCACACTTAGCAACCTGAAGGAGACAGCTAGAGCAGTTGGGGGACCTGGGGACCCTGGGGCAAGGGAGAGGGGAGCACACACTGATGCTGGCATGGCAGTTATAAAGACTTCTTCCCCCCAGCTCCTTCAAAGTCAGGTCCTGGGGGAGGGAGGGCCATTTCCGGCTCACTGGAACACTGGACACACAGGGTGCAGCCACACGTTGGGAGAAGGAAGAGAGGATTTCCCGGAGGGTCTTATCAGGCACCGGAGACTGAGAGGAGGAAAAGTCCACCCTGGTGCTTCAGATGCCTCCACCACCCAGTCCCAGGGGCCACCTACATTCATGGAGCTCTAACTAGTGTGGTCCTCTGTCCCCCAGCACCTGGGCCAGAGAAGCCAGGGCCATGGGGACCTCCAAAGCATCTGCCCTCCGGCTTGAGGACCTAATAACCTCAAAGCAGAAACCCCCTCCCTCTGCCTTAGCCCACGCACACCAGCCCCTGGCACAGAGGCCCACTAGCAGCTCTGGTGTTGGATCCACGGGACCTCCTTGCTCCTCTCTGTCAGGGACCCTACCCACTCTGAGGTCCTGTCTGGCTACCCTATCCTGGAGCCCCTGGCCTTGCTCCACCATCCTGTCCCAAGGCTCCCTGAGACACAGTGCTGGGGACACTGCTTAGATGCTGAGGCATCCCTGCCCACTCCAGGGGAACAGCTGTCAAGGAGAGAGAAGCTATATTGTTTCTCTCTTTTATTTTCTCTTTGTTAATGAAGATGTCAAGTTGGACCTGGTCCTCGGAGAGCCCTGCCTCTTTCTGGAACTCCGGGCTGGGACTCCACCCCAAGTTGAAGCTCCATCCTCTGCCCTCAGGCCCTATCTTGTGGTCCGGTCTTGAGCTGTAGCCACAGCCCCACTGTCCTGTCCATCTGACTTACCCCCAAAGAGGCCTGTCCGCACCACACAGAGGCCCAGTCTTGCAGCTCAATTCCATCCCCTCCACTGCCTCTCCTGGGTCCCAGGCGTGGTAGCGGGCTAGGCCCGCACTCCTGCAAGCCCTCCTCCAGTTAGGACTCGAGGCTGTCTCAAAGTCGAGGCCCCGCCCCACCGCAGAGGCCCAGTTCTACAGCCACAGGTCCCACTGCCCTAGCCCAGCCCAACCCAAAGCCTTGGCCCCTGAGCTCAGCCTAGAGGCACCGCTCCACCGTCCTGTCCCCTGCGCGCCCCAATCAGAGGTCCACCCCACTGCAGGGGCCCCATCTCCAAACCAGAGGCCCCCTTTCGCCCCACTCTGCGTCGTGGCCCCCGCCCCCATTAGAACTTGGCGCGACCCCAGGGTCACTCCCGAGGGGCGCGCGGCGGGCCGGCTGGGCCGTGTCAGGCGGCAGCCCCGCCGCCGGGACCATCAGATGGGGTGCAGGCGGTGACCCGTTCGCGGGCGGTGGCTTCTCGGGTGCGGCTGAAGCTGCTGGCTTCCGGGCGGCCGCAGGGCGTGCGGCAGAGCTGGCGGAAGCAGCGCTTGAAGTTCTCGTCCAGGAAGGCGTAGAGTACCGGGTTGAGGCTGCTGTTGGCGTAGCCGAGCGCGATGCACAGGTGCAGCGCCGCCACCACGAACGGGTCGCGGCGGTCGATGTCCACCAGCGTCCAGACGATGACGAAGATGTGGATGGGGGCCCAGCACACCACGAAGGCGCCCACCACCACCAGCACCATGCGCGTGATGCGCCGCAGACTGCGGTCCTTCTCCTTGGAGCCCGACAGCAGGCGCACGCTGCGCAGGCGCAGCAGCATGAGGCCGTAGCACACGGTGATGATGAGGATGGGCACCACGAAGGCGAAGAGGAACACGCAGATCTTGGTCACCGTGTCCCAGTACCAGCTGGGGCTGGGGAACTGGAGCATGCACACCACTGCCCCGTCTGGGCCGGAGAAGCAAGGAAAGATAGACAGGGGGTGAGAGGCTTGTGGGCCTAAGGGACCTACATGATCACCCACCCTTCTCGGCTTAGTCAAGTCACACTCCCTGCTCCTGGCCTTTGCTCAAGGTGATTCTTCTACCTGGAATGTCTTCCTTCACATCTGCACTTGGTGAACTCCTACTCATCCTTCAAGATCCCAGCAGGATTGGCCCTAATCTAAGAGGTCACCTTTCTATATTCTCTTCCATCTCCTTTATAAACCTCTGTGTCCATGGGCAGCAGTGATGATATAATTTAGCCCAAGCCCACTAAATGCCTGTCATTATGTTAACTCAAAACACCTCCACATTTCCAGAGTAACTCCAGTGGGGACAATACTGCTAAGATTGACTTAGCATGAGTTAAGAGCAGGACTCAGGCCCTAATAACTGTGTGGTGTAGCCTTGGGAAAATTATTCAGCCTCTACAAGAGCTTCTGTAAAGTGGGACTAGTAACAGTACCTAAACTTCATAGGATTGCCGTGAGGATTAAATGCACCATGGCATGGAAAGCATCTGTCATAGTGGGTTGAAGCACTTGGTGCACTCACAGGGCAGAGGGGCAGAAACATGTGGGAGTCCGGAGGTCAGAGCAAGGCCAGGGAGGCACATCTCAGCTTAATGTCAAGAACCTTCTGATTGCCAGACTTGTCCAAAGATAAGAGGGGAACAGGGATGGAAATAGTTCCCTGTTCCTGGAGTGTGGGCTTGGTCTGGATGAGCATCTTAGGGGATGCTGTGGGATTCAGATATAGGGCTGAGGTTGGCCCAGGGGACTCCCAAGACCTCTTGGGATTCTGGAATCTGAGAAGCCACACAGTGGACTTGGAGCCGGAGAGCTGTGAGAAAGGGACTGGGATCTGCAGACATAGTGGGTCCACAAATCATCAGGCTGGCAGGACCTCCCGTGATGACTGAACCCAAAGACTGCATTGTACAGATGACAGAAGCAGGCCCAGAGAGGAACAGCACTTGTCCAAGTGGCTTACAGAACTAAGTGCCAATGGCACACACCGGGGGAGTGTGTGTATGTGTGTCTGTGTGTGTGAAAGGTAGAGTATGTTGGAGGGGGATTAGGAGGCCCATCTGGCCCAGCCCCCAGGAGGCCTATAGTTAATGGCCCGTAAACTGAAGGTTGACAGTGAGGAATGGGGCCCGGCTGCTGAGTCAGGACTAATTACTCAGAGACTACACAAGGGCTCTACCCTTGTGAGAGTCCAGGGTGGCCAAGAAGTCTCCCACCAAGCCTGTTCCCCTTTCCCACAACACCCACAATCTGCAAACCTTCACCCTGGGGGGGCTAAAAGAAGCAACAGATGTGGGGGCAGGAACTTCACATTCTAGGCCAAATTCTACCAAATGTTGACTGTGTGACCCTAAGTAAGCCACCTGACTTCTCTGATTCTCAGTTTTCTTACGGTCAAATGGAAGTAGGAGTGCCTGCATCGTCTATCTCACAGGCCTAATCGTAGCTGCTATTTAATGGGCCTTGGCAATAAGCCAGGCGTTGTCCTAAGTGTTTCACACATATAACCTCATTTAATCTTTTCAACACCCCATGGTATAGTGTGGCTCAGATAGGTCAGTGACCAGTGTCTTTGGCAGCCTGCTAAACCACTTTTCCCACTTATTTACATCAAGTTGGGGTCACGTGACCAGCTATCATTAGGAAGAGACGGGCCATGATATTTAAAAGTGCTTGTGCTCTCACAATTCCCATAGTCCTCTGCTGGCTGGATACTAGCACACTGCATCCAAAACCATCATTTGGAGCCTGGATTCCTGAATGACTGTGTAGAATAGAGCCCCTCCTCCTCTTCTCCTCTTCTCCACATTGGATTGTGAAGTGAGTGAGAAATAAACTTCTACTGTGTTAAGCCACTGAACTTTGGAGCTTGCTACAGCAGCCACCCAGACTGATACAGGTAGTTACTATACCAATTACCACTTTACTGTGAGGAAATGCACCTGTCATTCTATGCAGGCCATTCTCTAGGCCTTGCTTTGGTCATCTGGGCCAATGGTTTTCCAGTTGGGGTGGAAGGGAGTTTGGGATGGGATTTCAGGTCTTGTGGCCTTCACTGGTCAGTGACACCCTCATCCCATTGGTCATCCATCTGTCTCCCTATAGGTCAGTCACCTGTACACTTCTGGCCATTCATAATCCCATTCATAAAATTTCTTTGGCCAGCAATCCATGTGACCACTGACCAGTCATTCATCCTCACAACAGTCCACCATTCACACTCTCATTGGTTGGCTATCCACAGTCCCACTAGCCAGCTATCCACACGTTCATTGGTCAGCAATCCATACCTCCACCCATCCTGGTAAGTCGCCTGCAAACCCACAGAGGCCCGTGTGCTGCCTCCTGTGGTCAGTGACCTGTACCAAGGCCCACTCCCTCACTCACCCCGGGGGCGGGTCACGGCCATGACCATGATGGGTACGCCAACACCTGAGGCCAGGACCCAGATGCAGATGTTGATCAGCTTGGCCTTGGCAGGTGTGCGGAAGTCCAGGGCCTTGACGGGGTGGCAGACGGCAATATAGCGGTCGACACTCATCATGGTGAGTGTGAAGATACTGGTGAACATATTGTAGTAGTCAATGGAGAGCACAGCTTTGCAGAGCAGTTCCCCAAAGGGCCACGTCTCCATCAGGTACTTGGCACTCTGGAAAGGCAGTGTGCTGGTGGCCAGTGCGTCTGCCAGGGCCAGGTTGAAGATGTAGATGTTGGTGGCCGTCTTCATCTTAGTGTACCTTAAAAAGAAGTGCATGTGTAATTGCACCGTTTCAGTTTCACAGGAAACTCAGGGAGGTGAAATGACTTGCCCAAGGTCACACAAAAGGCCAGGGGCAGAGGTGGAACTATAACCCTGAACTATCTGATTCAGTGTCACTCCTTTTGACTGTAAGAGATACGAAAGGATTTCTCTGGTGGGGGTGGGTAACTTTGGCAGGAAGTATTTGAGGAAAAACCCTTCTCTTCCAAGGAGTTCTAAAGATAAAATGACTCCAGAGGAAAACAGGTCTAGGTTCTAATCCTGTCTCTTCTATTTATTAGCTGAACTCTAAGCCCCAGTGTCCAGAACTGTAAAAAAAAAAAAAAAAAAAAAGAGTGGTACTTTGACCGAACTCCTAGGGTTGTTATAAAATTTAATGAGATGATATAGTATTCAGCCCTGAGCCCAAAGCATGGTAAGTACTCAGTTAGGACAGCTGTTATTATTCTTCATACATAAGAATGAAGCTGGGGGCTAGTCCAGAGTGACCTGACCCTTTGGCATCTGCCACTGACCTGGTCTTTCAGGAATACGATTAGCCAGCTCTGAGGAAGCCAGGGCAGACTGGCTGGGGCCTTAGACAGTCTAGGGTGGTCTCCATGGTAGACCAGGGCTCCCAGTCCTCTCTGTGGTCCCATCCAGACCATCTTATCCCCACTCAGCTGGACTCACCCAGCTGTAGGGAAGGGGAGAGGGTGACAGAGTCACACATCTGACCCAGGGCATGAGCCCAGGTGTCCAAGCCAGACGTCTGCAACAAGCTGGGCACTCAGAGCTCTGCCATGTCCCTCCATGCTCAACGCTGCCGCCCTGCCAGCACAACAGCTGGCCCCTTGTTGGGCTCACATTTACAGTCTTACAGTCATTGCCCCTTCTGTAGCAGGGCCTGGGCTGGGCACCCAGTAGCCTAGAGGAGGCTAAATACACTGAAACAGACCATCCAAGGGCACTGTGATCATTGCAGAAACACATGCACAATGAGGCACTGGTGAGGATGCCTTTCATGCCCCTGGAATGATCTGAGAAGGGTTGCATGAGCAAACTCCTCAAATTTCAGAGCAGGAAGAGCCCTGAGAGATGGAAGGAAGTGACTTTACTAATGTGGGTCCCAGGATCCCTTTCAGAATGACCAGAAGAGCCTGTGAGAAGTGCAGATTCTGGAACTCCACCCCAGACCCTCTCAATCTTAATCTTTGGAAATCAGGCCTGAGAATCTTCATCTGTAACAAGACACCACACACCCATGATTCTCACGGACTCTAAAGTTTGAGAAACACTGTGTAGCCTAAAGCTCACACTGGGGAGAGATGGGAAATTGACCCCAGGTCACAGAGCAATAGTGGCAGACTCAAGGTGAGAACTTAAACCTCACCACTCCCAGACAGCACTCTCTCTCCACCCTCCACCAAGGGTGGAACCACACTGCGTGTCTCCAGCCCCCTGAACTGGAATCCCCCTGACAACACGCCGAGCCCCAAGCACCCAGGATGAGCACCCCAATGTGTTTTGAGTGACTGAACAAACTCATAGCAGGTAAGGCTGTTCCTTCAAGGAGTGACTGATTTGGGGAGTTTAAAAAAATGTTTGACTCCTGCATTGTCCTCCAGGGCCAGCATCTTTCCCATTCCCTACCGAAATAGCTGTCATCTGCCCTGGGGCTGGAGAAGCAAAAAGTTTTGCTGGGAGGCAGCAGAATTGCAAGTCTTGGGAAGTCTGCCTTCAGCGGGTGTGGGATCACAGCTGTGTGGGAGGCGGTCTCAACCCCACAGCTGACTTCTAATTTCACTTCTTTTACGCAGAACAATTAGAGGCTGTTCTTTGCCTGCTATTTTGATTTGTGAAGGATCCTTCAATTCCCAGAGGGGGCTGGGATGCTGGGAAGTGGGTGATGGAGCTGCGTAGCTGGTCCAGGCGGGGCTGAGGCACAGCCGACTCCCACAGACAGGACGCCCGCAGAAGGAGGGGGTCCTCTCCCTGTGGTCCACCCCTGACTCCCACTGCACCCTGGCCTCCAAGCCCAGTCCTATTGGCCTGCTCAGACAAATCCTGGTACTCTCCTGTTCTCAGCCCCCCAGGGGCTCCCAGAAGTCCTTGCCACTGTCCACCAACTGGCCCCTCAGCTGCCAAAACCTTACCCTTGATGGATGTACCCCCAACCTACTGTTTCTTGGACACATCAAGCCCATGCCACCTCAGGGCCCAGGGACTGCTGATCCCTCTGCCTGGAACCCTCAGCCCCCAAATTTGCATGACTTGTTCCTTCACTTAATTCAGGACTCTATTCGAGCATCACCTCAGAGAGGCTGCCCTGGCCTCTCTCCCCCATCTCCTTACGCTGCTTTGATCTTCTTTACAGCAAGAACCATCACCTGACTTTATCTTCTTTCATCTCCCTTTGTCTCTCTTACCCGTAAGCTCCCTGAAGGCGGGGCACTTTGCCCATTTCATTCCCTGCCAGATTGTCAGGCCCACCAGTGGCATCTGGCAAACAGCAGGCCTTCAGTACATTTGCTGCACAGATGTCTGGGTCCAAGCCTCCAGCTCTCACGGGGCCACTGCAGCAGCCTTCCTGCCCCTCAGTTCATCCTCCACATGAGTCAGGGTGCTCACTATAAAGGGCAGCTTTGCTCACACAGATTTGACTCTACCGCTCACAATCCTCCCATGGCTCCCCATGGCCATCCGGACAAAAGCCAAACTCCACACACCAGCATTCCATCTGGGTCCCCTCCTTCCCCGCTGTGCCTCCCCCTCACATCTAGCTGCATCTGTAGTTCCCTCAGACATTCGTTCTAGCATACCCTCCTTTCTAAGAGACAGCTACTGTAGTGGTTTGGCAGGAATCCTTCCAAACCGCATATATGTGGTTTCCACCAATGTAATACAATTAGTATGAAAAGTCACATAGTTCGATAATGAAAATCGTTGCCCCTCTGCCCTACCCTTCCTCACTTCTTTGTCCTGCCCCTAGAGGCAACCATTTATTTTATTTTATATTTTTTTTTGCTTTTTTGGGGGGATGGGGTGGTAATTAGGTTTATTTATTTATTCTTAGAGGAGGTACTAGGGATTGAACCCAGGACCTCATGCATTGCTACCACTTGATCTATACCCTCCCCCACTGGAGGCAACCGTTTTTAATGTTTTTTGTTATTTTTCTAGTGATTATCATCATAATTCTAAATAATAGGCTTAGAAAGAGAAAGAAAAATACCATATGATATCACTTATATGAGGAATCTAAAAAAAAGACAAACGAACTTATTTGCAAAACAGAAACAGACTCTCAGACATAGAGAACAAACTTGTGGTTACCAGCGGAGGAGAGGGGTGGGAGGGGATAAATTGGGAGTTAGAGATTTGCAGACACTAACTGATATATATAGAATAGATAAACAAGTTCATGCTGTATAGCACAGAGAACTATATTTGATATCTTGTAGTGACTTACAGTGAAAAAGAATATGAAAACGAATATATGTATGTTCACATTTAACTGAAATATTATGCTGTACACCAGAAATTGACACAACATTGTAAACTGACTATACTTCAATAACATATATGTATATACACGAATAAATACGTAATAGGCTTAAATGTCTATTTCTTGATTTATCTCTTTTAGACACAATCTGTTGAAGTTTGTATTCGGGTAAGCCAGATTATGCAGCAGTAACAAACAATCCCAAAATCTCAGTGACTTAATACAAAAAAAGCCTGATTTCTTACCATTCAGTGTCTCCAGGACAACCATATTCCATGAGGCAAGTCCAGCCTGCTTCAATCCTGTGGCTCTGCTATCTTAACCCAAGGCCTCCTTGATCACCACAGAGGGAGAAGGGACAGCCACAGGGCCATGTAAGCTTCTTTCTAGCTGCAACACAGCTCTTTTACTTAAAGTTGACTGACCAAAATCAGTTATATGGCCCCACTCAACTGTAAGAGGCTAGGAAGTAGTCTTTTATGTGCCCAGAAGGAGGGAGAACCAAATATTAGTGAATACTGCTAAGGTCCTCCACAACTCTCTAATGCGATTAGATTAGATTAACTCTCTTACGCTACCCAACTTCCTCTCTCCATCCTTCCAATATAGTTTAACCACAATTTTAAAAAAATTTTAGCTAAACTGACATTCAGGGTTTATATTCTTTTTTTTTTTTTTCAAGGTTTACATTCTTATGACTTTGTAGATGCTATCCACTGCTGAGCCAAATGGTATACTATAATTGCATTTATTTTCTAATACTGATTTTTGTTTTTCCTGGTGTTAATAATTGCCTCTTTTTTTGTAAATCCATAAATACCTAAAACATGATTTATTGCAAGCTTGACATATTAAAAAAAAAAAAAAACAACTCTAGACCTAGATACCTTAGAGTAAAACTCCAGAACAGAAAGGTAAAAATATTTTAAAAGCAACTTAAGAGGAAAAAATTATCTATAAATGATTGGCAATTTGACTGACTGCAGATTTCACAATTCAGTTTAGAAAATACGTTTATGGATAATGTTACCAAACAAAAGTTTGTGTGTCCAATGCACAGTGAGGCCAAACAAACTGAAACATTGGAGTTTGAAGTAGAAAAGGGTTTATTGTAGGGCCAAGCAAGGATAATGGGTGGCTCAAGGTCAAAGAACTTGAACTCCAATTGTCTCTTTTTTTCATGTGTTCAATTCTGTGTACATATTGCTAAATCTCCTCAAACACTCCAGCAGACCCATAAAATGGCCTTTCCATGCAGTCACATAATCCATCAGTTCTTCTTGTTTTTCTAGTGATCCACGTCCTGGAGCTTCTCTCCTCCCCTTTCCATCTGGGATGGGTTGCTTTCTAGACAAGCTGTACACCTGTCCTCCTGCATGAGAGCACTTGTTTCCTGGCTGGCAAGCCTTTTTTTTTTTTTTTTTTTTTTTTTTTT
Organism: Camelus bactrianus; assembly: GCF_048773025.1. NCBI lineage: Eukaryota > Metazoa > Chordata > Mammalia > Artiodactyla > Camelidae > Camelus > Camelus bactrianus. The sequence continues at coordinate 59,600,871 of NC_133551.1, forward strand.
TTTTAATCTTGGTTGATGTCCTCATTTTGGTGGAGCACATCCTCTAGTCACTTCCTAAGAAAGGGCACATAGGAAATAAAATCTTTACATCCTTGCATGTCTGAAAATGTCTTTCTTCTATCCTCACTCCTGATTTCTTACTGTACGTAAAATAGTAGACAGAAAATTGTTTTCCATCAGAAAATTGAAGGCATGGCTCCTTCATCTTCTAGTCTCCAGTGTTGCCATTGAGGTATCTGAAATCATTCTGATTCCTGATGTTTCGTATGTAATCTGTCTCCCTACCCCTGAAACTTTTAGGAGTTTCTCTTTATTTCTAGGATTCTGACATTTGTGATGATGTGCCTTGGGGTGGCACTTTTTCATTTTTACTAGACCCTCTCAGTCTGAAGGTTTATGCCCTTCAGGATGAAATGTCCCCTCATCATTTCTTTGATCATTTCCTCCCCTCTGCTTTCTCTGGAATCCCTGGACAATCCACTAGTCAGATATTGAGCCTCCTGGACTGATTCTCTAATTGTCTTATCTTTTCTGTTTTCCAGCTCTTTCTCTTTTTGGTACATCTTCTGGGAAATTTCCTTTTCATTATCTCTCAACCTTTCTATTGATTTTTTTTTTCACTTTATTTTGGCTGTCATGTTTTATATTCCCAGTGCACTTTCTTCTCTTATTATTCCTTTTTTATATAGCATTTATAGCATCTTATTTTATGGATACAATATCTTATCTCTCTGAAGATACTAATAATTTTTGTTTTGTATTTTCTTCTGCTTTCTACACTGTCTATTTGCTTCAAATGTTTTTCTTTATTTGTCTGCTTTGGCCTTCCTCTTTTATCCTGCAGACCCCCTTCAAATTTCTGGTGATATGTGACTAAAGGTTGATCTTTGAAGCACTAAATAACTAATTGGCAGCTCTGTGTGTGTGTGTGTGTGTGTATGTGTGTACACGCATACTTATAAGAGGGTCCTATCAACTGGTGGGCTTCATTCTAGGGGGACTGAACGAAGATCCGGCTTTTACACTAGGAACATCTAAATATCAGTGACTGTAGGTCTCTTCTTTGGGGTCTTCAGAAAAGAATCCTCCCATCTCCTGCCTGGGGAGCACACTTCTGACTGTCAGGATTCTGGTACAAGAGCTGGAGTGGGGAGCTGGGAAACCTCCATTTTTTCCTTCAGTATCATTCTCTGACCCTTTCTGTGTCTGCTGATCCCAAGCTCAGTTCCCCTAGGTTAACTTCTCCAGGGAAAAAATCCGGACCTCTTGCAGAGTGGAGGGGTGGTCAGCTGGCTGAGCAGGGTATAAGAGATAGTGGGCTAAGGGTCTCACTGCTCCGTGTCTGGATAACCCATCCTTGTGCCTGGGTTCAGCCCCATGCCTCACCCCTGCTCAGCCTGTCCCTTCTCTTCCAATTGCTATCCATCACCCAAATATGTGTTGACATCCCTTAAGGAACCTAAACTGAGATACAAGAGGTGATGTGATTTGCCCAAGGTCATATGGCCATTAAGTTGGCAGAGCTGACATTTAACCTAGGCTGTCCAGGGCCAACACCTGGTAATGACTTTGCTATTCTGCCCCTCAGTGCTTGTTACCTTCCTTTCTCTGCCACTACCCTCTCTTCCTTGACCTTTTCAAGGAATGTGAACTTACTATAAGCTGAGGTTTGTTCACTCATCCAACAGGGATTAATCTAGCACCTGGTATGTGTCAGGCAACTGAGCAAGGGATATAGGAGTGAAGATGACAGTCTGGCTTCTTGAAATTAATGATTGTAGGGAGGGTGTAGACACTGAACAAATTGCTGCACTTTTTAAGTAGGGCAGTGACATGGTTTGTTTCATGTGTGTTTCTTAAAAGGTCATCTGACTACCATGTGGAGGCTAGACGGAGGGGAGAGCAGGAGTAGGCAAGAGAATGAACTTCCTAGAAAGTTAAATTGTTTATTTCCCCACACTTCAAAATCCTACACTGGTCTCTTAATTCTTTTTTTTTCTATATCAAAAACGTGTAAATATGACAATGGACCCTTATCTTACGCCATATTAAAAAATTAGCTCAAAATAGATGAAAGACCTAATGTAAGAGCTAAAACTGTAAAACTCTTAGAAGAAAACATAAGCGGAAAGCTTCATGACACTGGATTTGATTTCTTGGATATGATACCGAAAGCACAGGCAACAAAAGAAAAATAGATAAACTGGATTACATCAAAATTAAAAACTTTCATGCATCAAAGGACACTATCAGCAGAGTAAAAAGGCCACCCACAGAATGGGAGAAAATATTTGCAAATCACATATCTGATAAGGAGTTAATATCCAGAATATATAAGAAAAGATGCTCAACATCATCAGTCACTAGGGAAATGCAGATCAAAACCACAGTGAGATACCACATCACATCTATTAGGATGGCTACTATCAAAAAACAAAACAAACAAACAAACAAAAAACAAAAAATAAAAAACCCAGAAAATAACAAGTGTTGACAAAGCTGTGGAGAAATTAAAATCCTTGTGCACTGTTGGTGGGAATGGAAAATGGTGCAGCCACTGAGAAAAATAGCATGGCAATTCCTCAAAAGAAAAAAAAAAGGAAATAGAATTGCCATATGATCCAGCAATTCCATTTCTGAATATATACCAAAGAGTTAAAAGCAGGATCTTAAAGAGATACCTGTACACCCATGTTTATAGCAGTAGCAGCCACAATAGCCAAAAGGTGTCCATCGACGAATGAATGGATAAACAAAATGTGGTCTGTACATACAGTGGAATATTATTCAACCTTAAAAGGAAAGAAATTGGTCAACTAATCTGCAACAAAGGAGGCAAGAACATACAACGGAATAAAGACAGTCTCTTCAGCAAATGGTGTTGGGAAAACTGGACAGCAGCATGTAAATCAATGAAGCTAGAACACTCCTTACACCATACACAAAAATAAACTCTAAATGGATCAAAGACTTAAACATAAGACAAGATATAATAACCCTCCTAGAAGAAAACATAGGCAAAACATTATCTCACATACATCTCAAAAATGTTCTCCTAGGGCAATCTACCCAAGCAATAGAAATAAAAGCAAGAATAAACAAATGGGACCTAATTAAACTTACAAGATTTTGCACAGCAAAGGAAACCATAACCAAAACAAAATGACAGCCTATGGAATGGGAGAAAATATTTGCAAATGATGCAACTGACAAAGGCTTGATCTCCAGAATATATAAGCAGCTCACACGACTTAATAAGAAAAAAACAAACAACCCAATCCAAAAATGGGCAGAAGACCTAAACAAGCAATTCTCCAAGGAAGAAATACAAATGATCAGTAGGCACATGAAAAAATGCTCAATATCACTAATTATCAGAGAAATGCAAATCAAAACTACAATGAGGTATCACCTCACACCAGTCAGAATGGCCATCATTCAAATGTCCACAAATGATAAATGCTGGAGAGGCTGTGGGGAAAAGTGAACCCTCCTACACTGCTGGTGGAATGCAGTTTGGTGCAGCCACTGTGAAAAACAGTATGGAGATTCCTCAAAAGACTAGGAATAGACTTACCATATGACCCAGGAATCCCACTCCTGGGCATATATCCAGAAGGAACCCTACTTCAAAAAGACTGCACCCCAATGTTCATAGCAGCACTATTTACAATAGCCAAGACATGGAAACAGCCTAAATGTCCATCTGATGACTGGATAAAGAAGACGTGGTATATTTATACAATGGAATACTATTCAGCTATAAAAAATGACAACATAATGCCATTTGCAGCAACATGGATGTCCCTGGAGAATGTCATACTAAGTGAAGTAAGCTAGAAAGAGAAAGAAAAATATCATATGAGATTGCTCATATGTGAAATCTTAAAAAAAAAAAAAAGAAAGAAAGAAAGGAAAAAGACAAATGAACATAAATACAAAACAGAAACAAACCCGTAGACATAGAATATAAACTTGTGGTTGCCAGGGGGGAGGGGAGTGGGAAGGGACAGACTGGGAGTTCAAAACTTGTATATACTGACAGGTACACATGGAATAGATAAACAAGATTACACTGTATAGCACAGGGAAATGTATACAAGATCTTGTGGTAGCTCACAGTGAAAAAAAGTATGTGACAATGAATATATGTGTTCATGTATAACTGAAAAATTGTGCTCTACACTGGAAATTGACACAACATTGTAAACTGACTATAACTCAGTAAAATTTTTTTTAAATAAAATAAAATGAAATAAATAAAATAAAAATTTTTTTAAAAGGAAAGAAATTCTGACACACGCTACATGGATAAACCTTGAGGACTTTGTGCCAAGTGAAATACACCAGTCACAAAAAGAAAAAAGCCTCTGTGATTCCACTCATATGAGGCACTTAGAGTAGTCAGATTCATAGAGGCAGAAAGTAGGATGGTGGTTTCCAGGGGCTGGTCGGGGGAAGGAAATGCGGAGTGATTATTTAAGGGATACAGAGTTGTTTCAGTACAAGATGATAAAAAAGTTCTGGAGATAGACGCTGGTGATGGCTGCACAACAATGTGAATGTACTTAATGTCAGTGAACCGTACACTTAAAAACGGTTAAAATGGTAAATTTTATGTTATGTGTATTTTACCACAATAAAAAAAAAAAAAAGAAGCTGTGGGTAATCAAGTGCTCTCACTGTGTCTGTTTTCTAAGCTAGAGAATTTGGTGAGGGAGTTCTTTAGAGCCATTCATACTTAGCTGTGTGACCTTGAATAAATTACTTCACCTCTCTGAAGCAGCTTTCTCATTGGTAATTTCAGTGCAATCATGCCTTTTAGGAGCCAACACACGTGAAAGCATCTAGCTTACCAGCTAGCACATAAACAAGAATTAGCAGCCCTTTGGGGTTTATTTCCCCTGATATTTTTCTGCTTTTTTTCCCCCTCATAGAATTCAATCCTCTATGGATTGGCCCTAACCCTGGGGAGGAATTCTCTTGACTCTGAGATGCCTTGAGAAACCCGTTGCTTTTTCCCTAGGTCACAATCCCCACTAGCTCATCTTGACTTATGCTGGGAAATTTGCTCCCAACCATCCTTCTCAGACCTCAGTGAGGCTTCCTTTATACGAAACACCAAATGGCCAACTACGTTGGTTTCAGAGCCTAAACCCATTCCATCATCTGTCAAACAAGCCCCGCTGGCAGGGAAGAACACCACCATCTCTATTACTTCTCTTTCAGTCTGATGGAGGTTTGGGCAGGCTCTGTGACTGCAGCAAACCAGGGCCACATGAAAGCCACACACGCTCCTGGGCCTCCGGAGAGCTGGGCTTCTCAACTGACAGGTAAGCTCCTGGTAAGACTTTCCTCCCCTAGGCAAACCCATGCAGTTAGTTAGACTGGCTGACGTCTTAATGTGTGGAGCCCAGAAGAGGGCTAAAACATTCCCTCCTTTCTACAAGACCTTGATGGGACTGGTCTGACCACTTTGGGTGGGTCGTTTGTTTTCTTTAAGTAATATTCTCAAAGTCTCTTTTCTTTTGTGTCCCAGGCACTACACCAAAAGCATGATTTGATTCATCCTCAATGCAACCCTGAGTATTGAGACCATGTCCCCCTTCTACAGATGAGCTAAGTTAGATGGCTTATCTAAAGACAGGCCGTTTGGAAGTGACAGTGACAGGATTCGAACTTAGACCTGGTTTCCAGAGCCCACGTTCATAACCACTTGAGTCCGTGCCTCACTGTTCACTGTCCCCCAGCCGCCTGCCACCTGCACTAGCTGATCACACACTAGCCATAGAGGGGCCCCAGTCGGGAGGCCAGAACCAAAGGGAGGGAACTGGTCCAGAGGTGGGCTGGCTCCAGAGCATTCACCTGTTTTTACGCATTCCTCGACCCTGAGACGGTCCCAGGTTTGGAAACGATCTGCTCACAGTCCAGGTGGGGTCCAGGAGAGACAAACTTATAAACATCAGAGCAACGTAACAGGCACCATGACGGGGCCCCAAAGGGCAAAGAAGAGAGGTCTGTTCAGAACAAAATGTATACCTCTGGTCACAAGTGAAGGGCAACCCAGATTTGTGGTACAAGCACCACGTGCCAGGTCTTTCTCAGGCATGATTTTATGTACTTCTCACACCTGTGCTTTGTTTTTCACTAGAAAATAAACATTTGTTGGACATGGACTCTGTGCCGGGCACTGGGGAAAGCATTTTACATCATTCAGTCTTCCCAGCACCCCTACGGGGTAGGTAGTATTTATTATTCCCGAATTACAGAGAGCAGTCAAGGAACCTGCCCAAAATTGCAGAGTCAGAAAGGGGCTGAGCAGACTCAAAGCCCATGCCTTCCTCTTGACTGCAGTTCCAGCTTCTTCCCTGCGGACCCAAAGGGTGTGCCCCTCACAACTCTCTTTCACAATGAAAATATAAGCTCCCAGAGGCATGGCAGTGTCCTGGTCACCACTATGCAACTGGGACTTCCAGTAGCGCCCAGCTCAGAGTAGGTGCTCAAAACACATTTGTTGAATGAATAAATGTCGATGTGTCTGTTCTCCACGCTAGACTGGGACATCCTTCAGGCAGGAACTGGGTCCCCTTCACGCTGTGCAGAGATGACACAGTGTTTACTGGAGGACGCCCTGTGGGACGGAGGGTCAGATGCCGTGATCCCTGGAAGCAGCCAGCCCCAGATCAAAGAGCTTTGGGACAGATTAGGACAGTTCTCCCCTCTTCCCTGCCCACTTTCTTCCTTCCTCCCCTCCTCCCTTCTATCCTCAACCCAGACCAACCCAGGTGTCCTGAAGGACACCTGGGCCTGCCCCCGTCTGCCCTTAATCTGAAGTGACTCAGCGCTGCTGTGGCAAAGAGAGATGTGGTCAGATCATCTACCCAAAGTAGCTCATTTGTTTTTAACTAAACTGGTATTCTTCTTTCCTCTCATGCACAACAGCTCATTGGGGTCAAAGTCAGGCCAAGAGACCGAAAAACAAAAACAACAGCAACAGCAACAAGGCAAGAGCCCCAGCCCTCAGTCTGATCAATCTCATGGCATCTTAGGAACCAATTCGAACAAAATGGCTTCAGCCTGGATCAAAACTCATTTGGTCCCAAACAGCATGGATTGCCGGAGTGTTTAGAATTAATTTTATTCCCAAGTGCGTTACGAGATCTCAAAAATAACAGCTGCTCACTATAAAAGATCCAAACAGTACAGATTTGTTCCATAAAGAGAGTTTAAAAACCACCATCAACAGTGCAGGCTATCATTAACAAATGACAGGCACGCACTTGTGGCCGTTGTATAGAAACGGGATCCTGCTCTAACACTAGTTTTTCTGTTTTTGTCTTTTAGTTAATAGACTATTTTCTAGAGCAGTTTTAATTTTTTTTTTTTTTGGAGGGAGGAGGTAATTAGGTTTATTTATTTTTTTAATGGAGATACTGGGGATTGAACCCAGGACCTTGTGCATGCTAAGAACACACTCTACCACTGAGCTATACCCTCCCCATGCCATACGGTTGGTTATATAACCTCTTTCCTCTCAAAAATATTCTATGACCATCTTTCTATAGCCATAGATACAAATTAATATAATTTTTGGTGATCGAGGAGAGTCATTATTATTCTAGTCCAGAAGTCAACAGACATTTTCTGTCAAGAGTAAGAGAGTAAATACTGTAGGCCGGGCAGGCCCCGTAAGGTCTCTGACGCATATTCTTGTTTTTTGTCTTTGGGCTTTTTGTAACCCTTAAACAGTGTAAAAACCATTTTTAGCTCAAGGACCAAACAAAAACAGACCACAAGCTGGAGTTGGTCACTTACAGATATTAAAGCACCTGAATAAAGTTACTTAATAAGTCCCCTATTGAAACTGATGCAACATTGTAAACTGACTATAACTCAATAAAAACAAATAAATAAATAAATCCCCTATTAAAAGATATGTAGGTTGACATATATAAAATAGATAAACAACAGGGACCTACTGTACAGCACAGGGAACCATATTCAATTTCTTGTAATAATCTATAATGGAAAAGAATCTGACAAAGGAAAAAAATATATATATAATAGATATAAAATTGACTCACTTTGCTGTACACCTGAAACTAACACATTGTAAATCAACTTTACTTTCACTTAAAAAAAAGATATGTGGGTTGTTTCCACTTTTTTGTTATTATAAATAATGGTGTGATAAAGATCTTTGTGCACACAGCTATCTGATGGTCTCCTTGGGGAAAATTCCTAGAATCTCCAAGCTAGAAGGCAACCTCACAGTGAGGGCATGCCCTCTGTGGCACTCCAGACAAATGGCCATGCAGTTTCTGCTTGAGTAGGTCCAGAGACAGGGAGCTCACCACCTGCTGGCACAGTCCATCCCATTGTTGGGACAAGCACAGGGTAACAAGTCCTTCCTTTTATTTGAGCTGAAAACTGCCTCCTTCTCATTTGGCACCATTTTTTTCTGGTTCTGCTCACAGAATCACAGAATCTAAACCTAAAACCCTTCTCTCTTCCATGTGTTGGAAAATAAAGATATTAGCAGTACAACCAGCTGGAATGAGACCTGAGTTAATACAAGTAAGGGCCCAGTGCATGTTAGGGGTTACAGCTGGTTGGTGAGCTGCCTTCTCACACTGTGTGGCCATTCCTTGGAGCCCCTGTCTCCGCGGGTCCTCATGCATTCATGAATGTGATTAGCAGTAAAGATGATACCACCCTCTTAGGTTAAGGGAGGGACTCAGATGATGCAGGTAAATCACATCACAGGCACTCAGGCCAGGCCTTCTCCCATCTTTCCAGGCAAGTAAATCAGGCCAAATCCATTGTCTGTGGCTTCTATAGCCTCAAATCCATTAACGTGGACAAGGCCACAACAGGAAGAGTGGCCTCTGTGGACAAGTTTCCAGGTTTCTGCCCCATGGCTGGCTGATTCCACCACACCCAGCTGCAGGTTTTGTGTATTCATTACCTCACTGGCATCACTGCTGGTGGAACATCAGCTTAACCCACACCCTCTGGTCACATATGCCCCCCAAACTGGCCTCCCCAGCTCACAACTCTGTTCATCTTCTCCTTCTAAACCACTCCAGAAATTCCCCACTCCCTGCACCTCCAGCAGACCCTGTTCCCACCAAGGCTTTAATAACTATAGTGGGCTGAATGGTGGCCTCTGAAACACAAGTCCCTGTTCCCACACCCACTACCTGTGAATGTGGCCTTATTTGGAGAAAGGGTCTTTATATATGTAATTAGGTTAAGGATCTCGAAACCATCCTGGATTATTGGCGTGGGCCTTAACTCTAATGATAAGTGTCCCTGTAAGAAACACACAGGGAAAAGCAAAGGCCATGGGAGGATGGAAGCAGAGATCAGAGTGATGCAGCCACGAGCCAAGGACTGTGGAGCCCCCCGAAGCTGAAGAGGAGAAGGATTCTCCCCAAGAGCCTTCAGAGGGAGTGCAGCCCTGAAGACACCTTTTGGACCGCTGGCCTCCAGAACCGCAAAAGAATACATTTCTGTCGTCTTAAGCCCTCAAGGTTGCAGTAATGTGTTAGAGCAGCTCTAGGAAACTGATACAGTAAAAGTGCAGCCGAGGAGAAGCGTGGACTTTGGCACCGAAATTTAAGCCCCAGCTCTGCTTCTAACTAACTGTATGACCTTGGGCGAGTTCTAACTTCTCTGAGCCTCAGTTTGCTCCTCTGTGAACTGGGTCTAACCATCCTGCCTCCTGAGGGTGTGGTGAGTGTGGAATGAGTCCACGCCCATGGTGTCCCCAGCACACTGCCTGGCACACTTATATCGTAGTGGCTTCTCTTCTTGTCCAGATGAGGAAAACAGGCCCCAAATGACACCTGGTGAGCTGCCCAGGGGTCCTAAGGCTCCTGACTCCTTTCCTGGCCCTTGGTAACCTACCACTGTTGGGGTGGGACACAGAGCCCTGTGCTGGAACTTCAGCACTAGAAGAGGCTCTGATCTATAACACTAAGTTCAAACCTCCTCTCCCAGTTTACAGATGGGAAAACTGAGGCATGGAGAGGGAAAAACAATTGTGCAAGGTAACATAGAGCATTGGTTCCCCTGACTCCTGGGAACCCAAGTTCTTTCTGCTTCTCCAAGCTGCCCTCCCAGGAGCTAAGTCTCAGATGAGGGTTCAAGGTGGCTGAGGCCAAAGGGAAACAGGGGCTCCTGGTGTTCCTGAGAAGGCCCTGGGCTCTTAGTAGATGCCTACATTCTACTGGACCAAGGCTGGGCCAAGGAGAGAACCATCCCCATCACTGTCGTCATTTCACCCCATCTCCATCACAGAAGCTCCACTGACTCAGTGCTTAACACGGGCCTGATGTATCTACTGCGTTCTGTCATGACATTCACATAGATTGTCTCACCTAATCTCTCCAACAATCCTATGAAATTGCTACCCTTATTATCCTGGTATGGAGGAGGAAAGAAAGCGTTGGGGAACGTACTGGGTTGAATAATTGCCCTCAAAATTCACACCTGCCTCAAGCCTCAGAATGTGACCTTATTTGGAACTAGGGTCTTTGCAAATGTAGTTCATTAAGATGTAGTCATACTAGCTTAGGGTTGGCCCTAAATTCAGTATGACTGCTGGTGTCCTTATAAGAGGAGACAGACACACAGAGGGACACCGCCGTGTGAAAACAGAGGCAAAACTTGGAGTGATACAGCTGTTAGTCCAAGGGACGCCAAGGACTGCTGGCAACCACCAGAGGCTCGGCGAGGAACGATTCTTCCCTAGAGCCTTCAGAGGGTGCATGGCCCTGCTTGATTTCAGACTTCTAGCCTCCTGAACTATAAAGAATACATTTCTCCAACATTGAAAAAAAAAAAAAGAATATATTTCTGTTGTTTTAAATCACCTAGTTGAGGTCATTTTTGACAGCAGCCCTAGGAAACTAATACAGAGGGTTAACCGTTCTTGCCAACAGTGGCCCAAAGCACGGAAGCAATGTCTGTTAAAATCACTCTACTCCCCAGCTCTCCCAGTAAAAGAACTATTTTTTTGCCAGGAATATAGAATGGTGGCACTGAAAGGAAAGGTGACTGGTATTTACTGAGCACTTACTATGTGCCAGTTGCTCTGCTAAGCACCACATATGTGTTCACTATCTCACTGAATCTGCACCACCACCACAGGAGGCAAGCATTAGTCTCCCCATGTTACAGGTGAGGAATGTTGAGGCTAAAGTAACTTACCCAGAGTCCCATGGCCAGGAGTGGCAGGGCCTGAGTGAGGCCCAGGTTGACTCCAGAACCCAGTGTCGTGACCTCTACCTTATCTTCTCCTCCCTACCTGTCAAGCTCAACCTCTTTCTGTTGTCTTAAGCCCTCAAGGTTGTGGTAATGTGTTATAACAGCTCTAGGAAAGCTGCTTTTACAGCTGGTTTTACAAACGGGGAAACCAAGGCACCGCTACTGCAGTGATCACAAAGTCTCTGCCCACGCCGGGGGAGGAACAGCTTAAATAAAGCAACTGCCAGCCAACCAGGGTCCAGCTGGGGCTCCCCTCTATTTGTAGACAAAGGGTGGTTGCTCTTCCGACTGGCAAAACATGCCCAGCTGGGAAACAAGGGCTGTGAGCTACAACCCCACCCACCCTTTAACGGGAGTGGCAAGTGGCCAGAAATTAATTAGCAATCTCAGTTTTGGCAAAGTGTGAGGAATGAAAGTGGTTAATTATAACAAGGCCCAGTGAGTGTGTTGCAAGAGAAGATTAATGGCTGGAACATGGAAACACAGGGCCCCAGGGCTGCCTGTGAGTGGGGACGCTGGCCAGGGCACATTCGGCAATAAACGGGGTGACACCTTGCCCAGTTCAGTTCAAGAACCATAACGTGCTCATGCAAGGGAGGAAAGAGAAGCTCTTGTCCATCACTTCCAGCATAAGGATGGCTGGACCAGGGGAGGGGGAAGCTGGCCAAAATGGAAGCCCCAAGAAAGCAGATTTCCTTAAGTGTGGCAAGTCAGCCCATGAGTCTCCAGAAATTGGACATGTCCCTCCTACAAACACCTATTGACATGCTGCCTGGGTGTCAGACCCTAGACTGGGGCTCCAGCTAAGAACAAAGGATGCTCACCCCACCCCACACGCCCTCATTCTGGGAGAGAGAGAGAAATGAGCGATCAGGAGTTTGAAAAGTATGTGGTCTCTGCTCTGATGGGGATACATAGGACACTGTGGGAACACAAAGGAGGGATATGTGTTGGCCTAGGGGCATCGGAGAAGGCTCCCTGAAGGAAAGACTTACTAAGCTGAAAAGCAAGGGGCTGCCCTGCAGGGAACAGGCCTGAGGTTCCTGCATATCTTAATTCCCTCTTGTCTTGCCATTGCAGGGTTTTTATTATAGATCCCAACAACTCCACAGAGGGAATCTCATTAACCAAGGGCCAACTAGATATTTAAGAAATACTTAGGGATGCTGCCTCAGAGTCAGGGACTGAGCTAGGAAACAGGATACAAGATGAATGGGATGCAGCTCCTACCCTCCAGGGGCAGCAGGATAAAAAAGATAAACACAGAACAAGTGATTACACTGCAACGGGAAGACACTGTTTCATGACCATTGATTTTTCTTCTGTGTCTCCCCTCTTTCTGTGTAACAGGCACTGGATGAAGGTACTTGATTTACATCATTGCACTGAATCCTCATGACAAATGACTATGGTAAGCACTATCACTGCATTTGGCAGACAAGAGGACCCTGAGGCTCAGAGAGGCAGAGAAACTTGCCCCAAATCACACAGCCTATAGGTTATAGGACTAGAACCCAAGCCAGGGTCAGTCTGACCCTGATGGTAATTAGTTCTATGTGTCCATTAGCTCTGCCTCAGAATAGATCTTACTGGTTCTTTTGTTCTGGTAGGACCCTGACTGACACAGACCTGAAAACTGTGCTCCAGGCTGAGGCTGGTGCCAGGGAGCCACACAGTCTCCTCACCTAGAAAGGACAATGACAAACACCGCCACGATGGGTTGTTCGGGAAGGGGGAGGTGGGTCAAGTGTGATGAGAGGCAGCGTAATGAAACGGAGAGGGGGCTGGCTCTGCCATCAAACACTTAATAACCACGGTGTCCTCAGGCAAAAGTCTTAAATCTCTGAGCCTCAGCTTCTTCATCAGTAAAATAAGCACATCATATGGTTCCTACTTCACAGAAGTGTTGTGACAATTACGTGTGCTTTTGCATGGAAGGTCTCCGGCATGGAGCCCTATAATATGGCTGCAGCATATGCTCATTTTTGCCACAGTTGTACTTGGTGGACTTAATTATTTTGAGTCCTTGTTACTGCCAAGTAAAGGTTCCAATCCCATAATTCCATGTAAAACAATTGCCCACAAGTTTATCAATCTTAGCGACCTTATATGGACATTACCCAGTTTCTCTAACCTGTCCCTCCCCGCACCCCCAGCCCCAGGGCCGCTCCTTGAGGACAGAGGGCGAGGCAGGCCCTGTGCAGAGCCGTCCACACACAGCCGCTCCTCCACTCACACCCACCCTGGGACCTGGATATCAACACATTCCCGTTTTGAGCACAGTAGGAACATGTGGCCCAAGGTGGGGGGGGGGCTTGTCCAGAAGAACAGAGTGACCAGAACCGGGACCTCAAGTCACGTGTTCCAGAAAGTCCAGGTTGCCCTCCTCTAGGCCCTTGGCCATGCAGGGCATGACTTATTATACCTCCTTCTACCTGCCACACCACAGAGTTTCACTTTTGTTTTATTTACTAACAATTTTAGTAACTGCCTAAGTCAATCTATCCTGCTCCATGGCCTCTCCCTGGCTGTACAAAAAGTCATCTCGCCACACCTGGAATCAGAGTCCAACCTTCTTCACGAACATTCCTTCGTGGACACTTTGCACGAGAGATCTCTGGGAATCGAAGGGCCTCGTTTCAAAGGCCAACTCTGCCGGGTACCAACTGTGGCCTGAAGCAAGTGAATCATCACCTCTGAGCGTCAGCGGCTTCAACTGTCAAACGGAGAGAAACCTGGTACCAACCCGATAGAGTCAGGAGAATTAAATGAGATGATATACGTGAGGTGCTCAGCTGGACACAGAGCTGCCCACCTCGTCAGCCCTCAAGAAAGGTCAGTGGTGCTATTTTTGGTGTTAAATCCTGACAAGTCAAAGTGCCAGGCTATGCTGTAGACCCCTCCCTTATCTGAAAAGACCAGGCCTGAGCCCGTGGAGGGAGTATCTTATGGCCACCTGCCCTGCCCAGCAGGACAGCCCCCTGACCACGTGTGGGCTCTGCTCCCTCCTCACTGGGAGGATTGGAAAATCACTAGATGCGGGGCATTTCCTAGCACTTCAGGAGGATGAGTTTTTGTAACCAAAGGAAACAGATGATCTCCATCTGTCCTGCAGGGGCATCTGGCCTGGCCAGAAGAAGCAGTTTCTTTCCCCTGGCTTAATTCCTGCCTCTGTTCCCAAGTCCTAGGCAACCAGCCAAAAGGCAGCATTATCACCGACAACTTCCTGTTGTGGGCCAGGCCCTGTACTAAGGCCATACGTCATCTCCCTTAACCTTTGCCCTCACTGTTCCCTCTGCCTAAAACACTTCCTCCTAGCAACTGGCCTCTGCTCAACTGTCTCCACCTCCCCAACCTCCCCACCTACATCTACAGTCCCGCCACACACTCCCCCCATGCCTTCTTGGTTGACCTCACTGCCTATAGCACTAGCCTTACACCTATGTATTTATTGTCTATTTTTCCCCACTAGAATGTCAGCTTCATGAGGACAGGGGCTGTGTCTTGATCATTGTTGCATACCTCGCACCTAGACCTGTGCCTGGAACTTAGGAGGGGCTGCTGAATGTACATCTACCTGCAATGTAGGTGTTTTTCTATCATCCCCATTTCACAGGTGAGAAAACAGTCTCAGTGAGGTGAGCCCAAGGCTGGAAGGCCCGCAAGAAGCAGACCTGGATTTGAACTCCAGTCTCTGAAGGATACAGCTGCCCCGTCAGCTGCTGGCCCTGCTCCAGGAAACTTGGGCTCTTTGGGCCTGTTAGGGGTTGTCAGTGGCCCCCAGGCTGGACTGCCTGCTTCTCATGCTCCCAGCTACTCCTATTTCCAGCCACTCTTTGGTTCTCCCTGAACCCAGGTAATCCCAAGCATGGAAAGAGATGCAAGAGGGTGCAGGGGGCAGGAAAGACAAGTTCCAGTCCTGCCTCGGCCACTGTCTCAAAAGACACAGAACCTCTCCAGGCTTCAGTTTCCTAATTTGTAAATCAGAAGGACTGGAACTGACATACAAGATGGCAGAAGACAGGGCAACGGTTAAGAATGTGGGCTCTGCGATCAGAATGACCTGGTTTCAATCTGACTCCGGGACTTTGGGCATGTTATATCGAACATTCTCTGAGCCTTTAATTTCCTCGTCTAGAAAATGGGGGCAACAGCCCTCACCTCATATGGATCTGTGAGGATTAAACAGGATAACATACATACACCTCTAAGCAGAGTGCCTGGCACAAAATAAGCATGCAACAAAGACAGGCATCATCCATGATTCAAAATTCTATGCCTTGGTGAAAAGGCTACCTCTGCAGGGGAGGAGGCCACGGCCATTTCTGCCTCTCCCTGTGTCATGTTTATTGAATGGGACTTTTGGACCTCACAGGACTCTGGAGTCTGAGTTCCTTCCACTTATCAAGAAAGACTCAGAAAGCTACAGAAGACACGATTCCTTCTGCACACACCCACCCCAGCCAGAGACAAAGCTGCTGATTTCTGCAGCTGCACGGTGAGCTATAAATCAATAGAACACAACCCAGACATCGCATCCCACCCCACACCCCCCAGCTGGTAATGGGGCTGTTGCAGCCTGCAGGATGGTAAATTGCTAATTCAAGCCGGGCTTTCTGCTCTACCCCGCGATTATCCCTCTTCCTGTGCATGTTATGACATTCTGGGGAGCCAATTAGATTTAGAGGTCCCAGGACTCTGAGGTTAATGAAATCATGCCTTGCCCTTGCACAGCCCCCTTCCTATCAAAGTTCAGGCATCATCATCTGCCAGGAAGGGGAGAAGGGAATCTGAGATCACAGAACCAGAGACACATTCTTCCTTGAGTCTCAGCTGTGGGGAGAGGAGCCTGAAATTATGTCTATCTTTTCTTCACCCTAGTCTCCAGTGCCAAACCTCCTCACAGTGGTTTGTCGGCGCCCTCTTGCATACCTTCAGTGACAGGAAACTCCCTACATTACACAGCAGCCCATGCCTTCCTGAAGAACTCTGACAGAAAATTCCTTCTAGAAATTATATGCGATGTGGACAAACACGTGTTCAGGAATGTTCACAGATGCATTATTTAGACTGGCATACTACGGGAAACCACGTAAGTCCCCCATACAGAAAACATTCCTACGAAGCAACCATCAAAAATCATGTATTCAAAGAATGCCTGATAACATGAGAATACACTCAGAATGTTATGTGAAAAAGCATCTTACAAAACATTATATATGAAGTGATCATTATGTTAATATAGTATGATCCTGGTATCATTAAAACAAACACACACACACACACACACACACACACACACAGAGTGAGAGACTGGTATCATTAAAACACACACACACACACACAGCGAGAGACATGGAAAGAGATGGGAAGGAAATACACCAAAATGACAACGCTTTTCTCTTTATGGTATGATTATGGGTAATGTTTGTCTCTGCTCAATCGTCTCCTATTTCTTTTTAAATTGGGGGGGGGGTGATTAGGTTTATTTATTTGTTTGTTTGTTTGTTTGTTTAATGAAGGTACTGGGGATTGAACCCAGGCCCTCATGCCATGCTAGGCATGCGCTCTACCACTGAGCTGGGCCCTCCCCTCTCCCCACTCATGGCACCTCCTATTTTCTGAAATAACTACAGTGTTACTTGTAGTGATTTATGTTACTGTGTTCATTGTAAAGGCAAATGTCTAATATTGAGCTGATAAAGCTCCCTGTGGCATCCACCCCACAATTCTAGTTCCTTTGGGGCCCGATAAATGTCGATCAAATGAATGAGAAGCAATGCTTCCTCCTCTTCTAAATATATATAATAATAGAAAATGTTTACAGAATATTTATCAAGTTCCTGGTTCTGTGCTGAAGTCCTTCACGTCAAGCCCCATTAACTTCTCACAACCACCCTATGAGGGCCTATCACTAGTCCCGTTTCACAGATGAGAAAACTGAGGCTCAGAGAGGTTATGTGTGTATCGGCCAAGCTCACTCTTAGTAAATGTGATCCCAGGTCAGTCTGGCTCCGATGTCCAGGCTCTCAAGTGCTGTTACCCCACGCAGAGGCCTTGGAAGTTTGCAGACAGCAATCTGCCCTCCTCCCCGGCCCTGGTCCTCCCGTCTCTAACTAGACAGCCCCAGCTCTCACCTCCGTTCCTCATGTGTCTCAAGGACAGCAGCGGCAGAGTAGCCATAGAGGGGTTCTGGAACCAGAAAGACCTGGGTTTGCCCCTTTCTGGATGCGGAAGCACCTGCTCCCTCGGAGCCCTCCTGTCCTCATCTCTTGCCCCCTTGCAGGGCCATCATGCAGCTTGGAGAAGCCTCTGGCACGTGGCAGGCACTCAGGAGAGGCTCTCCAGCGCCCTCAGTGACTCCCCTGGATTCTCCTCAGTGTGTCTGTGAGTCACACACACTCCACGAGGAATGAACCTGAGACCTGGGAAATACAGGCCCCAGGGTGTGGCCAGGAGGTGCAGCAGGGGACACCAGTCAGAGCTGCTGCCTGCCCTCCCTGCTCAGCCTCACCAGAGGTCACCTGGCCCAGCCCCTTGCCTTCTGGTAGGTCCAACAGCATTCCATTTTAGAAAGGGGACAACTGAGGCCAGGGTTGCCATGGCCTGTCCAAGGTCACCAGCATTTTTCCATCACCCGAGCTGACGCCATCTAATCCACCCCACACCCACCCACATCAAATTTGTCCTCTTGAACTCCATTCTGCACAGATTGCTCCAGTCTTCTTCCCCAAGGCCTGTGACCCAAAGCTCCCTCGTTTCCCAGCACGGCTGCCTTACCGTGGGCCAAGAATGTGTCTAATATCACAATTCCAGCCTCAGCAGGGCCTCTTGCCCCTAACGTGACTCAGGCTGCTCCTCAGCCCTCCCTCCCCGCCCCATCCCCAACCCTTCCGCACCAGAATGACTCCTCCAGTTATCAGGGGCTGGTCCATGGAGTTCCTCTAACATCTGCACCTCCCCAGGAATTGTGGAAGGCAGAGACTTATCGTCGGGGTTCACCCCTGGCTGCAGGGCCTGGCCACAGCCCAGCACACAGCAGGCGCTCCTGACAACCACGGTGAGGAGGGTGTCCACTTGCAAGACCTTTCCTGCTTTGGTCCCTGAAGTTCTGCAGCCTCACAGCCACCCCAGCTGGCACTCTCAGTTCAGCCACAGTGAGCTTCCCTGCCCTCTGCAGCTCTGACAGCTGATCATATGCTGAAGCTTTCTTTGCTCATGCTGTTCCCTCTGCCTGCAATGATCCACCCCCACCTCTCCATGGAGCCAACTACTGCTCCCCCTCACGACTCAGCACAGACATCACCTGCTCTGGCTGGCTCAGGTGCACCCGCACCACCCCCCATCCCCGCATCTCAGGGAAGCGGCAATTGTCCCTGGAGCTGTAACTAACTAGGGGGTCCTGGGGGCATGGCTGTGTCAGAAGCCAGAGGCCACACTGAGGCTTAAGCTGAGAGTCTGGGCAGAGAGAACTGAGGCTGGATGAGCCTGGCAGGGGTCAGCATCAGCAAACGCTGATTGAATGAGTGGATGTGCAGCCAATACAGGAAGCAGGAAAGGACCCAAGGTGGAAAATGTAGACAAGCAGGCCTCCTGGCTACCCGTTCTGCCTGTCTGGAGCAGCTGTGGGGGTGCTAGCTAATCTCAGCATCCCGCTTACTGAGGATCTACTATGTGCCAGGTGCTGTGCTATGACCTTTACATGCATGACCTCACTTAATCCTCCCAATAACCTACCCTGATCACCCCAAATTTGCAAATGTAGAAATGAGTCTCTGGTTAAGCCATTTGCTCAAAGCCACACCACTAGGACATGGTAGAGCCAGGATGGAGACCAGCACAACCTGATCCCCAACCATGACATTTACCACTGCACTGTGTCCCCTCACTGGGATCCCTCCTGGCTTAGGGGCCCTGGGTCCACAGACCCCAACCCGGACAAGAGAAGGGAAAGAGACAAGAAGACAAGGGGCTCATGCTGGAACTCCAAAAAAAGACGGGGACTCAGAGGTCCCATCCTGAGCACCTGTCCCAGCAACCTCTGGCAACTTGGTAGAAGACAAGGGACAACCAGAACCCCTCACTTGCCTTTTGTGGCCCCACCCCAGCCCAGGCTGCCCGGCCCAACCTCCCCCACCCTGCTCTGTGCTGCAGTCATCTGAGATGGGAGAGAAAACATGATGCTTTATCAACATCATTCTGTCCTCTTAAGGACAAAGATGCCTATGAGACAAGTGCTATGATCCACATTTTATAAATGGAGAAACTGAGGTGCAGAGCAGCCATCCAACCTACTAAAGATCTTAGCAGGTGGCAGAGCTGGCATGTGACACAAGGAGAAGAGTCAGGAGAGACACTGGCCAAGGGAGAGCTCAAGGGGCAGAGAAGCACAAAGTCTGAAACACTCACGAGGAGGCTGGTGGGCTGGTAAGAGGCAGGGAGGCCAGGTGGGGTGATGCGAGTGGTGAGACACACAGCAGGGTGCAAAACTGCTGAAACCAGGGTCAGGGAGAGGCAGAGTCAGGGGACAGGGCAGGTGACAAGAGGCCAGGTGGAGAAGCATGGACTCCAGTCCCCTACCTGGATTCAGGGCAGGCAAACCAGGAAGTTCTGGGCCATGTAGAGAGAAAATGAGGTCACCCATCAGAGATGGCTAGAGGCCTCTCCACCGCGCCTAGAAGGCTGCCAGTGGCAGCTCTGAGATGCCAGCCCTGCTCAGGGCACAACTCCACCCAGGAGGAGGGCTGTCCAGTATCTGCTCTAAAGACCCACCAACCCACCTCTCTGGCGGAACTCACCCTGCAGGGCAAGGGACTGGGTGTCTGCCTGGGAACCAGACATCCCCAGAACTCCTGCTCCCACTTCCTGGGAGCCTCGGGAACCACTGGCTGTTTGCTAAGAGTATATTCCCGGAGGTCCCTTTCAAGAATCCAGAAGGATGAGCGGGCTTCTCAGGTGGGTCCATGGAGGGGGAGAGGGTCAGATCTGGCGGGGGTAGAGGGGTTAGGGAACGGAGAGTGCTTAGTGCTCTGGGATTCTGAGATTCCTGGGTTATTTTTTTTTCCAGCCCCTCATCCAGGTCAGGCTTCCTGTATTAGGCTCTTCCCTCAGCTTTTTGCTGAGTTACCCCCTCCTAATCCTTCAGCTCCTTCCTCTGAACTCCCTGACCAGGGGAGACCCTCCCCTCATCATGGGTCCCCACAGCCCACACATACTCTTCCATAGCCCTCAGGTCAGCTGCCGATATAAGTTTGTTGGATGAATGGCTGATGAATGTCTATTTCTCCCAGACCCTGAGCTCCATGAGGGCAGGGACGGTGTATTGTCCTCCCCACCGCTGTATCTCAGCACCTAGCACACAGGGCATCCATAGGATTTTCCTTGAATGAGTTCTTTTCATTCCTTCACACAGAGACCCTCCCTGTTCTCAAAGGACTTGAAAGGCTCAGATACAACATGTCACCTCATTTAATCCTCGCCATAACCCCAGATGCGTTGCTGTTACTTTCACTTTACAGGTGAAGGAATGAGCTTCAGAAAGGTGAAGTCACTATTCAAATGCACAGCAAGTAAGTGGCTTTGAACTCAGGATTTGCACGTAGATAGGTCTGGCTTCAGAGCTGCAGCTCTACCACTACACTACCCTGCTTTCCTGCCCCAAGGTCCTCTGGGTCTTCCTTTGCAAACCTTCCCCTGCCCCCAACACAGCCTGAACTCAGAACTTTCTGACAGGCAGAATTTATTTTTTCATTCATTCAACCAATCAACTCATTCACTGCACGGGGTGTCAGGAAACCACAGACACACCAGAGGCTTTTCTCCATCCTGGCCCCCCTCCCCCACTGCTTTTGGGACTTTGCCAGCAGAAGCCGAGCCCCAGGCAGCTGCCCTGTCCCTAGGCTCCCTCGCAGTGGGGAAGAACCAAGGGCAGGGGCCAGTCACTCCACTCCTCTGCGGACAGCAGCCTAAATTACCGGTGCTGAATAACGATGGGTAGGGTCATGGTCTTTTTTCTTCATCATTCTCTGAGAATCCTTGGGCCAGAGGAAGGACAGGATTCTGCCCCCTCCATCCCCTATCGCAGACAGCTCTGGAAAAAGTTCTGGTCAAGACTAGGGTTCTAGCTCTGGGTCTGGGGGCAGCTGTGGGACCTGAGGCGAATAAGCCACCGTGCCTCCCTCTGAACCATAGATTCCTCACCTGTAGAATGGAGGCGACAACAGTGGGGATTCTAATGCCAACCCCACAGGGTTGTAGGTGAAGATTAAATCAGTCAGACCAGAGACACAGTGATCACATAGATGGCTGGCCTGGGAAATGTCTTAGCAACACAGGGACCTACAGGGGCCGGCTGCTGGAAAAGGATGCATCTGACAGTGTGGTTTGGGGAAGGTTGGTTGGGGGCGTCCTCGCGGGCGGAGGCCAGGGCCTTCCCTGAGTGGACCATCAGAAGTGAGAGGGCCTATCCTGGCTCAGTGGTAGTGGGGGAGCTGTGCTCACCAGCCCACCAGCCAGAGGCCTGAGGGAAGTGGAGATAGGTCGGAACACCCTGACAGCTCAGCTTTCCCCAGACTGGAGGACTTACAGCCCTCTAAAGAGCACGTATGCTGGGAACCTGGGACTCCCAGAATCAGAGCTACTCCCAGGCCCATCTTAGGACAAACACTCTCACTGTCCCTCTGTAATAGGCACTGGATTCTAATGAGTCTGGAAAGTTACTCCTCTTTATCACACACACAGCTGCCATGTACTGGGTCCAGGCACCAAGCCAGCTGCATTATATATGCTTGCTCTTTGACACTTCACAAAAACCCTGTCAAAGAAGGTTCATTATCCTCCCCCATTCTACAGATGAAGAAACTGAGGCTCAAAGAGGCTAAGTGGTTTCCCCAAGACACAGAACCAGCTCGTGGCAGACCTGGGATTGACACTCAGATTCACCCAACTCTACAGCCCGCACTACTTCTAAAGGTAAAGTGGGGGAGAATCACTGACAAAAACGCAGAGAAAAGATCACTCTTGCCTATGCTGCCTGTGCTTGGGCGAATTTTCCCACTGTAGCGGGTGATGAGTGACTGAAAGCACAGGAAATTCTTGTGCCCTCCGCTCTTCCTGGTGGCGCAAAGCCTCCCCTGGAGTCAGCAACGCCAAAGCTCCCTCACTGCCCACACATCTACCCAGTGCCCCAATACCCTGTGCTCTGCCAGGCCGAGACCCCATACTCAGGAATTCATGTTCCCAACTGAGGAGATTAAGTCTCTATTCTTCAGAAAGGGAAACTGAGGCAGAGGGGGCAGATAGTGGAGAAGGGGGAATAGGGTACCCACTGTGACAGACATCAGTGACTGTCACATCTCCAACCTCTGAATCCACAGTCTGCCTTCTGCCTTGCCTGGTGGCAATGGAGCCCAGAGAGGTGTAGGGTTGTGCCCTTGGTCAACCAGCATGGATTACTCATTTCTAAGTAACAGTAAATACCAGGGCATCTTTGTTATAAAGGTAGGAGTTTTCTTTCAATCCCTTTTGTCAGGAAGGCTGCTTCTGGATAAGCCGAGGGTATTTTAGACTCTGAGATGGTCCAGCACTAGATAAAAATACCAAGAAGAGACCTTTGCTTCCTGAGGTGAAAGCACAGACTCCACAAATCACCTTTGCCTTTGCCAGGAAAAAAAGACTGTTAGAGGAGAGGAGGAGGAGATGAGAGGGGGCATTTGTGAGGAGGATCTGAGTCCCCTCTGAATCACCTCCAGAGCTCAGGACCGGAAGGCCACCGGGGAAGGAAGCATACAGCGACTGGCCGCCCACTGTGCCCAGGAGCCATGGCTCTCCGCTAGCCAAGGCACACACAGGGGCACAAACAAAAGTGTCAGAGCCACTCTGGACACTCTCCTCCCCCTGGGGTTTCAGGGGTCTGACAAGGAACAAAACGTTCTCATACGGAGAGAATCACAAACTGACGGTAGGGGACAAGCACACAAACCAACACTGGGACCCCAAGAGATGATCTCCAAATGTGACTTGGTAAGTGCTCCTACAGCGTGATGCAGACACACAAGCACTCGGGTGCCCCCCTCAACCCGCACAGACAATCCACACACTGCTGTCTCCCCCGAGGCCCACGGCACCTCAGGCATCTCTGCTCACCCCTAACAGGTTTTTGGAGGTCCAAAGACACATTTGTACTGTCACAAACAGAATCACACACTCACAAACTGTGACAGACACACAACTGTCGCTAAACTGTCACACACTCTCTCTCTCTCTCTCTCTCACACACACACACACACACACACACACACACACACACACACACACACGCAAACGCCAGCGTACCCCTCGCGATGGAAGTGGTTTCCCCCTGAGCCCTGGACGCCCCCTACAGGAAGTGCGGAGGCCCAGGGAGTGCAGGGTCCGAGGTCAGGGTCCCAGGCCCGCGGTCCCCACCCTCACCCCGGGGCCGGGGCCCGCGCACCAGCCTGCAGCGGACTCACCGGACGATGCCGAACATAACGAGCACGTTGCCCAGCAGCCCCACGGCGCACACAGCGGAGTAAAGCGCGGTGATGGCGATAGCCAGGGCGAGGGACGAGGCGCTCCGAGCGCTCGGCGGCCCCGACGCATTGGCGCCCGCGCTGGGGAAGGCGCTGGGGAAGGCGTCCGACGCGTTGGCGAGGAGCGGGGACCGCATCTCGGCGTCCGGGGAGGGGGTCGGCTCCATGGCGGCCGAGCGGTTGGCGCTGCGTCCCTGCCTGCGGTGCGCCCTGGGCGCAGAGACCCGGTGCGAGCGGCGCGCCAAGGGCCGAGGCTGCGGCCCCGACGCCGCCGGCTACTGCGCCCCGGCCGCCCCGCTGCCTCCGCGGCTCCTCCGCCCGCTTCGCCTCCCGCACCGGCCCGGCCCCCAGCGCCCTCCCGCTCTACAAGCCCAGAGCTCTCTGAGCCAGGAGCCGCTGCGGGCTCCTCGGACGCGCCCGCCGCGCGCACCACGTGGCCCGGAGGCGGCCGCCAGTCTGCACCCGCGACCGGGGGCGGGCGCTGCACCACCGGCTTGGAGCGGAGCCGGGGAAGCTTCCCACTCCCTCCCTAAGGGATGCTCTGCGGGCTCCGTTGCACCTCTACCCCTGCCAGGACTCACCTCCCCACCCTTTGCCACTTTGGGGTCAGAAGGACCTGGATGTGAATCCCACCTCTAACCCCTGCACTGACAGTGACCTTGAGCACGTTACTTAACCTCTCTCAACTTCATTTTCCTCTTCTGTAAAATGAGGATCATCGCACCACCTCCCTCAGAGGGTTGTTGGGAAGATTAAATAAGATGATGCGAGTAAAGAATTTAGCTCAGTGCCGGGCACACAGTAAGTGCTCCATAAATAACCATTATTATCCTTGGTTTTCTTGCACCGCATTCATTTACTCAACAAATCTTTTTTGGGTGCCGAGTATAACAGCCAGATACTACTGGGGAGCCTCTAATGCGCAAAACCGGCCCCTACTTCCTTACAGACCCGTGGAGGAGAGAAACATCAGTCCCAAGATCACACTGATGAAGTTGTAGTTACACACTGAGAAAAGTGAAGGGAAGCAAGGCATTCCTGTGGCAAGACCTACAAACCCAGAGGTCAGGGCGCCTTCCCTGAGGAAATGACACTTAAGACGTGAAGTTCGAGGAGGAACTGACTTGGGAAGAAACTGGGAAAGAGCATTCCAGACAAAGGAATCACATGTGCAAAGACCCTGTGGTTAGAGGGGTTAAAAAGTCGGGGGTGGGGAGGGTCTAGCTCAGCAGTAGAATATGTGCCTACCATGCACAAGGTCCTGGGTTCAATTCCCAGTACCTCTGTTAGAAATAAATACCTAATTACTTCCCCCAACAAAAGGAAAAAACAAACTAACAAAAAGGACAGGAAGAGAAGGCAGAAAGTGAGTGTGGGGAAAGGGGATGAGGTGGTGGTCAGGGTCTCAAAATCCACCTTAAGGATCACTCTGTAGGTACAGATGCAAGGGGGCCATTTCTGACACCTTCTCCTAACCTGACCAGCCCAGACCCAGAGCCATCCTCCTTCTTGGGGCTCCTGTCCTTCCCAGAACATTCTCCCTACTGTTCCAGCACTATACTGAGGGCTTCATCCATGCATCAACACTTTGGAGTAGAGTCTGTTATTAGTGTCCCCAGTTTACAGAGGAGACGACTAGGCTAGGCACTAAATTATCCCATAGGTAATTATTTCTTATCTAAGTTTGTTTCCTCCTTGGGGAGACCAGGCCAGACTGATCCCTGGACCCAGAAGAGGACTGGGATCACAGTGGGTGCTCAGGCAATACTGGTTGGATGAATATAGGTACCAGGGGAAATGGAATGGGACAACATTGGGGTCCCCGAGCTCGAGGCTCTGAGGTGACACTCTTGGCCCTGTGAGTGTCTGGGCAAGGACTCCTCACTCATATCACTCTCTGGCTTGTATCATCCATCTACATGCAAGGCTCTTACTCTTTCCCAGAAAGAACAAAGCCAGAATTCCTGAGTTCATCCTTCTCTCCATTCTCTTTGTCCCTCCTAGTTGCTGTCCAAGGCCCTCAACCACCCATAGCAGACTCCCCACCCCAAGGCTTTCCCACTCAACAATCTAAGGACTCACTAAACGGGTGATTTTTGCTCTGTGGTCACATCTCCCTTGTCCCAAAGAGCCTGGTACTCAAGAGACTTTTCTGGTGCCGGGGAGAGAATCTGAGACAGAAAGAAGGAGGGCTATTTTACTAGAGTTCTCCCAAACCCTCCAACAGGCCAAATTTTTTTCCAGTCTCGGGACATTTACATATTCTATTTCTTCCACTTGGAAGCCTCAGCCATGTCCCCAGGCTAAATGCTATTCATCCTTCAAGTTTCAGCTTAATATCACTTCCTCCATGAAACCTTCACTGATCGCTCCCTTGAGAAATTAGACCAAGTGCCCTTGTTATTTGTTTTCATAGAATCATGTACCTCTTCCTTACAGAATTTCCCACGTTTGTTTGCATAGTCACTGGATTTTCTGCAACAGGTCTTGTGCACTTCTGTACACCCACCTTAGTACAGTCCCAGATACTCAATGAGTGATTGACTAGGAAGCTCAATTCCAACTCTGGTGAGCTCCCATTTTCATGAAGGAGACAGAGGAGATAGAGCTTGATATAGGACCTAGGAATTCTTTTACGCAAGTAAAACCCTTTGCATAAACTCTGTAGTCACATCCTATTTGGAACTGAAATACAGATCTTCCTCAACTCACGATGGGGTTATGTCCCAATAAGCCCATTGTCAGTTGAAAATATCAAAATATTGTTGAGTCAGGAATGCATTTAATACATCTAACCCACAAACATCATCCCTCTACCTAGCCTCCCTTAAACATGCTTAGAACACTTACAGTAGCCTGCAGTCGGGCAAAACCACCTAACATAAAGCCTAATTTATAATAAAGTGTTGAATATCTCATGTAGTTTATTGGATTCTCTACTGAAAGTGAAAACCAGGATGGTTGTGTGGGTGCAGAACGTTGTAAATGTATTGGTTGTTTACCACTGCGATTGCAGAGCTGTCTGCTGGGATGCCCAGCATCATAAGAGAGGATTGTACCGCATACCTCAAGACTAGAAAAGATCAAAATTCAAAATCCACAGTACGGTTTCTACTGAATGTGCCTCACTTTTGCACTATTGTGAAGTTGAAAAATCATAAATCAAACTGCTGTAAATAGGGACCACCTGGACTAGTTCCCAGCTCCACCCCTACCTTCACTTTTGGCTATCACAAAGCTAGTCTACGCTCACGCCTTGGCATTGCATTTGGAGCCCTCCCCAGTTGGTCTTAAACAGGGGTTACTGCTGCCCGCTTCTGATTCCAACCCCTATCCCCCACCCTAATCGCATGCTCCAGCCATTGGGGCTGAAGGGAATCTTTTAAAATTGCATTCCACCATGTTTTTTGAGTTCCTCATGGGTACCAAAATGCTATGATGAAAAGCCATAGCTATGGTGGAGGCAAAAGACGGAAAAAGAGCTTTCCTTAACTTCTCTGAGTCTTAGTCTTCTCACCCATTAAGTAGAGAGAGCTAGGACTGGGGTGAGGAGCTGATGAAAAAACAGATGCTCTGCCAGCTGAGGAAGGGCTGCATGAGCACGCATTATTAAACCGGGAGCATGAGTAAGACCACTGCTCTCTCAAAGGAGCTCACAATCAAGATGCTGCGAGAGATGTAAATGACCAAGTCCATGAGCGAAATAATTGCCAAGATAGCACACGGGCTATCATGGACTGCCCCTTTTCAGAGTTTGCTTGCTGTCTGTGCTGTCTCACGTGAGGATACAGTAAGAAGGCAGCAGTCTGCAATCTGGAAGGGTTTCTCACCAGATCTCAACCCTGCGGGCACCCTGATCTCAGACTTCCAGCCTCCAAAACTGTGGGAAATAAATGTCTGTTGTTTCTAAGCCACTCAGCTATGGTACTTTGCTATAGCAGCCCCAGATGATGCAGGCACACGCCAAGTGCATGCGAATTGCGCCCCCTGAGGCCGTTGGAAGGACACATGGTACCTTGAAAGGCATCTAAAAGAGTTTCCCCAATGGCTTCCCAAAGCAAATACTTTGAAGAGATTAACTCTCACTCAGATGTGAGCATTCTAGTCTACTCATCTTTAAAAGGCAGTCTCATTTCTATGGTCGCAACTCAAATAATCCTGTTGGCTACTATTTAGAGAGAGCTTGGGTACTGGACCAAGTGCTCTGTGGATTATCTCATGTAATCCTTGGCAGCCCTAGAGGTGGGAGGTCCTACTACTGTTATTCCGTGTTGCAGAGGTTAGGTTACGTGCCCACACCAGAGCTGGGATGCCAAGCCAGGTCTGTGTGACCCCCAAAGCCACTCCTGACTACCATGCTACTGCCTCCCAGACAAAGTCTAGAAAGTCACCCCCCGAAAACACAAGAACCCATGGCTTCCATCTTTGTTCAGCAGAGTTTCCCCACTGTGGAGGGTGATGAGTCACTTAAGCTCTGGGGATTCTTGAGTCCATCCCAGGTCTTGGAGGAACAGAGTAGACCCAGCCCTCCACCCCTGGGCTATCAGACAGTTTGGTTCTGCTTGGCCCCATCCATGATTTTGTTCAGGTTAGAACAAAAACAAAAACAAAAATGGATGGGAAATCCTGGGCCAAGCCAGGGCATCAGAAGGTGTCAGCGGTAGAGAAACAGAAATTACTGAAGGAGTCAGAGCAGAAAGGAACTCCCTGGGGAAGCTATTAACAATTTAGTACGTGGGAATGTGACTCCCACCTGCCAAAGAGGCACTGCCTGATGGAAATACCGTGACTGCCTCTGAGTGAGAGTGAGCGAGTGAGCGGGCAGCTTCTCCCCTGGGTTGCCTTTAGTCTGGCTCCATCTGCAAGCCCGGGGGGAGGGAGGGGGAGGATCTTAGCGATAACCATAAAATAATAACCACTTGCATTTGCAAAGTACTTTTGACTTTCCGAAGCACTTCCAGATTGATGATTTCATCTTATCTTGACACCATCTGGATAATGGGGGGGGGGTCAGATTTCATTATCTTCATTTTGTAGCTAGGAAGACAGACAGCTAGAGAGCCAGGATGAGATGATTTCAGAGCAAGTCAGTGAAAGAAATAAGTTTGGGACCATCCGTCAAGTTGCCCAAGCCAGAAACCTGAGGGCCACTCTTGACACCCCCACCCCCACCTCTAAGCAATCACCAAGTCCTGGCCATTCTTCCTAATAATCCCTGAATCCTGCCATTGTTCTTTATTTTTACTACCATCTTCTTAGTCTGACGCACTGTCATTTCTTGCTGAAATGATTGAAATAGCCTCTGAAACAATCCCCCAGCACCCAGGCTTTCTGCCTCCAGGCGATAATGTGGCTGTAGGATTCCCTGCACCTGCACCTCTCTCTACCTCACTAGCCTCTTTTTGTACCATCTGCCCCTTCACACGTTTATATTTTAGCCAAAGGAAACTGCTTATGGTTCTCCAAACAACCTGCTTCTCTCAAATCTGGGTTCATCTAAGTGGTCAAGAGTAGGGTTTTAGCGTCAGGCTGGCTGGATTTAAAATCCCGGCTCAGCAACATACTAGTTGTATATCTTTGGGCAAATTACTTCTTCTGTAAGTTTCATAAAGTGGGGACAACAAAAGTACCTGCTTTATGGAAGCTGGCATGCAGGCAGTGCTCCATGTGTGTTAGCTATTGGTGCAACGAGGGTGCCTCTGCTTGGAACACCCTACCGCAGGCTCAGCCCGTCCGTCACCTAACTCACTCCTACACCCCTGTGATACCTCAGCTAAGATGTTGCTTCCTTCCCTGCTCCCTCAGATTAGTTTATATCCCACACTGTCTGCTCTCCTGGGGCACATCTGCCTCCAGGAAGCACAGTCAGGTCCCGAGTTCCTAGAAAAGCCATTCCACCCAGACATTGCTGCGAATGTCTGAGTCTGTCAGGAAGAGGAGGGACTGGAGTTGAAGAGGAAGGGTGGCCAAGGCAGGAGAGAGTTGAATTCTTCAAGAAGGAGAGGACAGAGGAATCTGGAGGTTCTTCTAGTGAAGATTTTGATGGGCAGTAAGAGCCTGGGAAACTTCTCCAACAAGTTCAGGGTCAAGATAGCAGTGATGGAGTCTCGTGCTTTTGAATGGACCCCTGGGGCTTGGACAAAAGCACTTCAGAAGTGCTTGACAGACCTTGAGGGACCAAATGCCAGAGGCTTTGCTTCATGTTTCCTGGATCATGCAAACCTCAGGCAGGAGGAGGCCTAGGTGACCCCCTGGTCTGCCCTCCAAGGACTGACACTGGAATTTCCCACAACCCTGCTGGTTGGGGCAGAGGTAGAGTTCATCTTATTTATTTATTTTTACAGTTGTTTTTGCATCTGAGTGTCACGGAAATGCATATGCCTTTCAGAGGAACCATTGTGAAGCCCAGACCAAGCATCAACAAAGGACAGATGAAAATTACTCTCTTTAGAAGAGGGAAAGTAACTTGGAAAAATTGAAGCTGCAAAATCTCTCACCTGCTCCTTGTGTCTGGGATTAGCCTCCTACCCAGACACCATCAGTGGTCTGCCCACAAGCCATGTCCGCCCCTTATTCCCTGCAATTGTACCCTGATCATGAGTAGGGGTATTCCCTTGAATTGGAGAAGGGAGCCCCTTCCCTGCTTCAGGAGAGAAATTGGCTGAACTGAATCATGGTAATCTGCGGTAAGTTGCAAAATGTTCACAATTCCTCATTACTCTCTGCATTGATGCCCTTTGCAATATGACTCTGCAGCTCTTCCCACCAAGCAGTGGAGTCTATTTCCCCATCCCTGTACCTGGATCAGCTTGTAACTTGTTTTGCCCAAAAGAATGGGATGGAAATGACAGCTTTCCAGACCAGAGTCCAGGCTTCAGGATGCCTTGCCTTCTTCCACCCAATCTCTTGGAACCCTATCACTGCCAAGGAAATAAGGTTGGGCTAGCCTGCTGGATGAAAGACGTAGTCACTCCATCACCCCAGAAGGCAACCAGCCGACACCAGGCACATGAGTAAGTAAGCCCATCATAGACCAGGCAACTCCCAGCTGATCCAACAGCTGACCACAGACACATGAGGAAGCCCAGCCAAGATCAGCCAGGCCTGGCTCACATCAGCAGAACCATTCAGCAATCTCCAGACTCACAGCAATAATGAATGGTTGTTGTTTCAGGTCACTAGGTTTTGGGGTGAACTGTTAAGCAGGAGCCAAAATAATACATACTTTCCTACATCAGTGATTGGTCCAGGGATGGATATGTAACCAGTGAGATATGCAAAGAGAAATCTGCTGACATCCTTTTATCCAAGATAAAAAGCAAAGCTGCATCAGAAGAAAACTGTTTGCCCAAACCCCTTGGGATGCTGGTATGATGTCTGGAGCATGGCAGCCATTCTGCAACCACAAAGCCGTAAGCATAAGAATGAAAAGCCAATACAGTGAGGTTGTCAGTGGACAGACAGAACAAGCCTGGGTATTTGGTGATATTGCTGAACTCTAAATATACCAGTTCTGGACTGCCTTTTGTTTAAGCTACTCCTAGTCATGTTTATTTGTTTGTTTGTTTGTTTGTTACTTGTAATTTAAAGCATTCCTAAAGGATGTACCAATGTGTGGATAACAAACAAAAAGAATGACACAAGAGTATGCAGACATGGTTTATTGGCATGAACACAACTTTATTTTGAGACTGGGAGGTAGAATCCTCTAAGAGACAAACTCTGAGGGGTTTGGACAGTGGGTCGGTCGCAGGCTAGTTACATGACTTTGGATAAGTTTCCCAACTTCACCAAGCCTCTGTTTCCTCATCTAGTAAGAGGAAATGATACTAGTACATATTTTATAGGATTAGGAAGGAGATAAATGAGGAAACGCAAATGCAGAACTTGTTGCAGTGCCTGACACATCAAAAACATTCAATCAGCTCTTGCCTTAGCTGGGACTATTATTACAATAATCTTGTCTAATGTTAATAACAAGCCCCACGCTTATGTTACGCCTCCTTTCTCAACCTGGTGAGGCAGAGTGATCCCAGACTTAGGGGCTCACCCCTGGCATTTAGCCGGTGTTGGGTGCGTGTGCTGAAGGGTGTGTTGGGTCCCGCCTGGAGTGTCAAATGGCAGGATTTGTTTGTTTAGAGTGGAACGTGAGGAGGGGAGGGATTAGAAGGGACTTGAAAAATGAGTGAGCAGCAGCAGGGCTGGGAGGAGAGCGTGAGGCAGGCTCAGAGCTCCCAGCTCAGTGCCAACTAAATCTGCACGAATAGAGGCCTCGGTGCTACAGGCAGAAGGGAGGGGCGTCGGAGGCGCGGGGCCCAGCAGCCCAGCCCATCAAGTGTGGCCCAGTGGGGAGAAGGGCCTTCTCCAGGCTTCCCCTCCGCGAACAGTGCAACAGCGCGCAGTGCCTCCCCGCCTGCCTCCTGGTGGAAGTGAATATGCTCCGTCTGTCTCCTGAATTTCTACCAGTCTATCATTTTCCTTCAACAAAAGGCGGTTCTCCCCTTTCCCTTCTCTTTTGTTTCTTCTCTTCTCATTTCCTGCGGCTCCCTATCCCACCCCTCAGCCCCTCCTCCCCCGAATCTGATTCCCACTCCCGTCCACTGGAGTCCCTATTGCCGCCCACTCCCTTCTCTCCTCCTCGTCTCTCCTCAGTGATTACTCTCTGGAGCATCCAAGCTGCCTATCTCTCATCTCTACACTCTGATGCTGAGGTATTAAATATTGCTTTCAGTTGACCTCGTCGGATAGGTGTTCCCCACCACAGCTCCCCAGCCTCTTTCTTCCAAGGCATCCTTCCTCCCCATCCCCCCATCCCTGTCCTCCCCATGAAGCTTGGGCAGGACTCTGAACCAGAGGACACTGGGGAGCCAGGCCGAGGACTGACAGCCCCAGCCCTCATGGAAAGTTCCTGTCTTCAGGGGCATCTCTCTGTCCCACAAGGGCCCTGGGGCTCAGGGTGCTGACCTCCTGCCTGGGTCCCAGGGCAATTTTGGTGGTGAGACAAACACAGCTTTAGAGCCCAGGGACTAGCATTCTGTCACCAGATGCACAGAGCTGTAGGACTAGGGGAAAAAAGGCTTAGACATCGCCTGGTCCAATCCTCCTTTTGTTTACAGAAAAAGATGCTGAGGTCCAGAGTGGTGACAGGACCAACATGCAGCAAGTTAGTGGCAAAGTCAAGACCAGAACCCACGTCTCCTGAATCCTGCAACAGTGCATCTTCCCCAACACTGGGCAGGTTGACCTTGGTTGGATAAGTGCCTCTATTCACATACCAGGCCCTTTGGAGGCACTTTTATGCATATGATATGACTTAACTCCTCACATAACTCTTTTAGGGAAAGAGTGTCATGATCCCCAGTTTACATGAGGAATCCAGGGCTCAGAGCAGTTCAGAAGCTTACTCAATGTCATGCAGGGGCCAGACTGGAACCCATGTCTCTTTGACTCCAGAGACCCTCCTGGCCATGGCACAAAACCTCCTTGTGAAACACCAAGCACCCTGAGCCTTAGTTTCCTCACCTGTGAAATGGAAGAATTGGACTCCCTGGCCCTAAGACCCACCTGCAAGGCATGGAAAGGAATTGTGTGAGAGGCAGGCTGTTTGCTAGTTGCCCACATTCATGGGAGAATTTCTCTGTTTTCCCCCATTGGCTTCAAAATAGCTCGCCCCCAGGTTTACACTGAGAGGAACTGGGGAAGGTGCCATGGCAACCACAGTGGCTTAGGGAGCTGAAATCGCCTGGCTTGGCCAAGCTGGCAATCTGAGAGACCTAAGGCCTGCCCTGCTGGAGGGGGTCAAGGCAGAGCCAGGGCGGGCCCCATGGACTTGAATCAGACCACAGTGGGCCCAGGGGAGGGGCTGAGCAACCTGCAATCTGCCCTGAGACCCTGGCAGGGCAGAGAGGGCATGCGTTTGCAGTCTGAAAATAAGGTTCTAAGGCCAGACCTGTGACATGTAACTTTGGGAATCTTGGGCAAATCACGTACTCTCTTAGCCTCAAGTTGAGTTTTTCCCCCTGACCTAGCACATAAAACGTGCACAAAATAAATAGCAGCTGCTACTACTAATATCCAAATTTTGAAGAGTTGGATGCCTATGAGACAATGAGCTTGAAAATGCTCTCCATACTGCAGCCCTGCACAAGTGCAAGATATGATTGCCCAATAAAAACAGTCACACTCCCCTGGCTGTGTAAAGCCCCTTGTTGCATAAAATAACTGAACCAAGCACTTTCTACACAAAAGCCACATTACACACTACATTTGGGGAGAAGTATAAAGATTTTTCATACATGAATCCCTTCAGACTAGAAGGCGACATATAAGATATTAGGGAGGAATGAGTGTTATGAGTGAGGATCAGCTGAAGTTGTTGGGAGTTGAGAGACAGAGACCACAGATTGAGTTGGGGAGGGCTTTCCTGGGGATGTAGCCAAGTGGGCAGTCCACATCATCACTGGACCAGCACTGTACCCCGGACTGCAGACACCTCTGTGAAGGCACACACCTCTTGGGTCACAATTATTTACAGCCATTGTCTGTATCAGCTAGAGCTCTGTGGTTGCAAGTGACAGAAACCCACTGCAGCCAACTTAAGCAGGCAAAGATTTAATGTAAAGGAACAGGGGTATCTGAGAACCCATAGTCAGGGATGTAGACTGGCTCTGGGAAGACCCAGGAACTAAACCTCTGTTTCTTATCTCTCCTCCATTCGTCTCTCTCTCCAGACCAGCCTCCTCTGCTGCTCCAAGACATATTGAGTCAAAATAGATAAACAAGTTTATACTGTATAGCACAGGGAACTATATTCAATATCTTGTAGTAGCTTACAGTGAAAAAGAATATGAAAACTAATATATGGATGTTCACGTATGACTGAAGCATTGTGCTGTACACCAGAAATTGACACAACATTATAAACTGATTATACTTTAATTTAAAAAAATACAAAACAAGAGAAATAACTGCTGACTGAACATCAAAATTTTAAAAAGTCATAAAAAAAGACATATTGCGCTAACAAATGTTCTAGTGCCAGCTGCAAGCAGGGGTAGTGTTTGAACCCCCATTCAGTGGTTCTGGGTGAAGGAAATCTGCTTGGTCCTGTTTAAGTCAGGTGACTCCCCCCCCCCCCAATCAGCTGTGGCCACAGAGTACAAACATGGCTGCCGGGGGGCAGCAGCTGTGGCTGGTGAAAAAGTTCCAGGAGAAAGTAGGGGGTGAGGTCAGTGGTTCATAATCCAGGTAGATCTCTGAAAGGCTGTCAGCTATCATTTCTGTCTTCCCCCCAAATAATGAACTCTTTAGGAGAAAGGACCATGCCCTATTTATCTTTGTATCCCCAGAGCCTAGCACATGGCTGACAGAAAGTAGGTAAAAAGTACATGTTTTTTTCTTTCTGTTCTTCTAACACATCAAACTCGTTCTACCCCACATCTCGGCACTTGCTGTTCCTTCTACCTAGAATGTTCTTCCCCCACTCCCCAAGTGGCTGGGGTCTCACCTCAAACACCAGCCCTGAGCTCCAATCTAAATTACATCCCTCCCCCACCCTAGCACTATCTTTCTCATCAGCCTGTTTACAACCTGTTCTTACTTACTGGTTTTCTTCCCAGTGCTTATCACCACCTGAAATTATCTTGATCACTTACTGGCTTGAGTTGTGTCAGTTTCCCCAATACTAGCAACTAGCATGTGAGCTCCAGAAGGGCAGGCAGATATCTTATCTTTCTTTCATTATGTTCCCATGCTAAGTCCTCCTACCTGCCGCCTTGTAGGTGCTTAAGAAATTTCTGTTGAATGAATAAATAAACGGATGAAATGTAGAGTGGGGGGAGGAACATTCCAGGTGTGATAACAGCACCAGGTGAAACATAGCAGAGGGAATTAATTGCAGAGTCTGTACCTCGAACAGGAAGTAGCTTAGTTTGGCTTAGAGTAGCAAGTAGCAGCACAAAGGGAAGCAGGCAAGGATTTGATGAGTAGGTCAGTGGGTTAAGGCTAGAGCTCCACACCAGAGCGTCTGCTTTTAGCTTACTCATGCCTGCAGGAGAAGGTTTTAGGTGAGGCTCTCCTTTTTGTAAAAAAATAAATTCTTAGTTGCTTCACGTCACACAGGTAGTGAAAATTTCTATCAAAAAGGTCCATTTTGTAAAAATGCCAGACAGGAGTGTTTTGTAATGATGCCAGCCATGAGCAGAGACCTTTGTGGAATGTAAAATGTTTGCAGGAGAACGTCTTCTGTGCTCTGACAACAGCCCTAGGGACCACACAAGCCTGGCTCTGGTCACCGTTCCAAGAAGCCTTGTGGTAAGGTAAAAAGAATAGCTATCTGCATCACATTTAGAAGTTCTGGGCCTTCTTTTTGCAGATTATGTGACCCAAGCAAGACTCTCACCCTCCTTAAGCTCATTCATTCATTCACTCAGCCACTTACTCAACAAATTATCATGTGCTTATTGTGATGGTTAATTTTATGTGTCAGCTTGGCTGGGCCACAATGCAAAGATTAGTCAAACACTATTCCAGATGTTTCTCTGAAAATGTTTTTGGATGAGATTAACATTTAAGTTGGTAGACTTCGAGTAAAGCAGATTGCTCACCATAATGTGGGTGAGCCTCATCCAATCAGTTGAAGGGCTGAAAAAAAGACTAACTTCCTCCAGGCAAGAAGGAATTCTCCAGCTTGATGGCTTTCAGACTTGAACCACTCTTCCTGGGTCTCCAGCCTGCCAGCCCACCCTACATATTTTGGATTTGCCTTTTTAATCCCCTGAGCTAGTTCCTTAAAATAAATATTTACACATCCTATTGATTCTGTTTCTGTGGAAAACCCTGAGTAATACAGCCTACTATGTGATGAATTCTGAAGACGAAGCAGTGCAAAACACTGTCTGTGGTATGACTGAAAAATTGTGCTGAACACTGGAATTTGACACAACATTGTAAAATGATTATAAATCAATAAAAAATGTTACAAAAAAAAAGAAAGATAATCTTAAAAAAAAAAAACACTGTCTGTGGCTTCACTGAATTTACCTTCTGAAGGGAGGAGAAAACAATAAATGAGAAACACAACATTAAACACATTAATTAAAGATGTCCGCAAGTGTGTGCAACCCCACAATAGCTCTGACTGACCCGAGTTCTGGCCAGGGAAAGAGCTGGGTAGAGCAACTTTAAGGCTAGAGTCAAGACTCATTTTGGTTTCCTCTTTTGTAAAATGCAGGAAAAAGTATCGGTTCTGTTGTCACAGAGAATGTGTAGAATAAACTCGTTTTTGTTAAAAAAAAAAAAAGATGTGTCTAGCAGGATGGAAAGAATTGTCATCTTAACAAATGGCAGCTGGCTCCTTGGGGAGAGAATTGTCTCTCTTTAAGATAACACTTTGATAAACCACTTGAGGGGGAAGTGTGCACCCAAGGGCATTAACTCTGACCAGCCTGTAAGAGAGATGCACTGGGAACAACATGAACTGGGAGGAAGGAAGAAAGGAAAGGAAGGCTGGCGGGATGGGTGCCCTGACAGAGGACCCAAGGACTTTTCTTAACAGTATGTCAACATTCAATTTTAAATGGTTTGTATTCCCCATCATTGTCTGTCCTACCTAAAGAATGTTTGCAGTACGTGTATAGGGGCTTCTTGTGAAGGGGATTTTTCTGGAAATAGAGGAAAGGAACTAATTTCAGGTTTCAGTTACCACCTGGTCGTGTTGCCCCAGGAGTTACACAGCAGAACAGCCAAAAAAGATGCAGAGCAGAGATTAAGAATTTCGGTGGAGTTGGGAAAGTAGGAGCCAGAGGTGACTGGGCCCAGGTTGGCCCCCTGGAGAAACTCAGTTTTGAGGAGGGAATTGGAATTTCCAAAGAGTATTGGATAAAGGGTTCAGGCCCATCTTAGCTCCATCTTAAGACCCCAGCTGACTTCTGGGTGACCTGGATATGGATGCGTAAGAAAACAAAGTGTGGAAAGCTTGACCCCAAAATGCTAATGGGGCATATTTGGATGATGGGATGATGTGGGGGTTTTTCCCAGTTAGAGAGAGAGATATACAATCTTTATGCAATTGTCTAAATGTTTTATAATAAGCAGGAAAAAAATCCAACAAAGCTACTTTCGTTTTCTCAGAAATCAATAAATCTCCTCCCGCTCCCAATCCCTCTGAGGGAGGGGGAGGGGGCCGGGAAGGACAGAGGCTGGGTCTCCTTCCTCCACTGCATTTGGAAACATGACTCATCTTGCTCTTCAAGCGTCTATGAGAATGAGCTCCCAAGGAGACTCACAAATCACCCATCTCTCCTTCTCTCCTTCCACAGTGAGAGCCAGAGGAACCCCACTGTCCTGCTCTTCTCACCGGAGAGCAGACTCCTGGCCCTTTGCCCTGCCAGCCCAGAGCTGCCTCCCACTCGCCCTCAAGGCCAGCAGATCTAACAAGGTGGATGTTCATTTCCATCTGTTTTCCCTCCCAGCTCCAGTCCCAGGCCTGCGACCCAGAGAAGGCCTCCTCTCTCTGCAGCCTCCAGCACTCCTGAAGCACCCAGCCTTTCCTGCCCACAGGCCCTCATGTCAGAAAGAGCTTTAGCCTGAGGAAGCCAGGCTTCCCCCATCCCTCCCTGCTGGAGAC
This sequence comes from Camelus bactrianus, assembly GCF_048773025.1. Classification (NCBI taxonomy): domain Eukaryota; kingdom Metazoa; phylum Chordata; class Mammalia; order Artiodactyla; family Camelidae; genus Camelus; species Camelus bactrianus. The sequence goes on from NC_133551.1 coordinate 59,639,322, forward strand.
CCCACCCCAACCCCCACCCTTCCTCTCCACAGCCCATGTTTCATCAGACTCCTCCTCACCCGCCACCACAGGACCAGCCTCCTCCTCAAATTATGGTCCAGGTAAAATCTGCAGAGGTGGGGGTTTGAAAGCAAAATACAGGTTAGAAACACCTGGAGTTAAACACCAAGGTACAGTTAGTAAATGGTCCAAGCAAGAGAAACTATTATCAAGATGGTAACAGTTGTGACCTGAGAGTCCCCGGTTTTCTAATCTCCCAGGTGGCTCCCACTTCCCTTTAATATCAGAACCAAATAGTTCCATCTCCCCTTCTGAATGACTGCAGCGAGTCCAGTCTTCTTGCCAATATTTCTGAGGGTTTCTGGAGAGGAGGGACTTTAATAATAATAATAATAATAATAGCAACAAAATAAAAATAATGTCCCGTGTTTATTGGGTCCTTATTGGTCAAACTATATGAATTTGCCTCTCTTAACCATATCTGAACACTAAGCAGCAATTTCAGAGAGTTGAGCTGAAGTCTGTGTGGCACGCATTATACATATAGCACAGCAGTCCTTGTCCTTGGGAGATACACTCCAAGATCCCCAGTGGAGGCCTGAAACTGAGGATGCTACCAAACTAAATATATACTGTGTTTTTTTCCAATAGATACATACCTGTGATAAAGTTTAACTTACAAATTAGGCATAGTAAGAAATTAACAATAACTAATAAAAAATAGAACAATTATAATGATAGACTGTAATAAATGTGGTCTATCTCTCTCAAAATATCTTATTGTGCAAACCTAATGCTTTTCTCATCTTAACTAAGTGATTGTCACCTATCGTGGCCATAACTTTTGCAGCTTGAGGTGTGACAGCAAGGGTAGCACAAATTTCTTTTTCCTTTTTCACAATTTCACAAAGAGAAGATTCGTTCTTACTGTAGATCTTAGCGACGTCAGCATATGAATTATTTTCTTTCCTTATTAAGTTTAGAACTTTCACTTTTCACTTAAAGGAAGCACATAATGGCTTCTCTTTGGCATATTCGATTGCCAGCATCATTACTCTTGTGCTTTGAAGCCATTATTCAGTAAAATAAGGATTACTTAACACAAGCAATGCGACACCTCGACAGTCAATCTGATAACGAGGCAGCTACTGAGTGACCAACAGGTAGGATGCACTGGACAAAAGGAGGATGCTTGGCCTGGGCAGGACGGAGCTGGACCGCCCGAGATTTCATCATGTGACTCAGAACAGCGCACAATTTAAAACCCATGAATTGTTTATTTCTCACATTTTCCACTTAATATCTTCAGACCGTGGTTGGCCGTAGGTAACTGAAACCTCAGGAAACAAAACCTCGGATTAAGCGGGACTATTATATCTCCTTTCATCCCCACATCATCCCTGTGAGGTGAGGGACTATTTTTCTCATTTAACAGAGAGTAAAATTGAGGCTCAGGGAAATTGGGTCACTTGCGCAAGGTCACACTGATTGTAAGGTGCAACCAAGCATCAAAACCAGTCTGTCTGAATCCGAAGCTCAGTGCTTAACCATAGTCACATATCTTGTTTCCAAGCAATCTGCACAGCTGCTCTGGTTGCCTCCTGATCCTTGCAGGCTGTCTTGTAATCACTTTTTCAGGCTGCTGCCACCCTCCCAAAGACAGAGCCTCTGTTCTTCCCTCCATTCCCAACGCAGCACTAGCCCCAGGCTAATTCTGGTTGGGGTGGGATCAAGCCTTGCTGACAGCTTGGGGAAGTTGTGGGGAAATTGCAATTCTGTAAATGAAAACTTGAAATTGATGTCCTGCCAGAAAACCCAAAAATGGACGTCTTCCGGCTCCTCAGCCACGCCCCTCTGGTCCCTTCGCCTCCTCCACTACCTGCCTCCTTAGCAGGGCCTTCCCTGCTCAGACCACAGCCTCCGGTCCCCGCCTTGCCTCTTCTGTGTCCAAACTGCGCCCCACATCCATTTCTCGCGTCCTCCAGAGAAAGAGAACCAGAACAGCCTCTCTAACCAAACAAAAACAAACGCAACAACAAAACACCAAGCTAACCACCTCTCCACCCAAACGACTCACCCTTTATCTCCTGGTGCAAAGTGTTCAGCTCTTTTGGTCTCAGCGTCTCCCTCCACATTCATTCTGAGACTTGTTTGGCATCATTGAAGGCCAAGTAGGTATGTTGTCCCAGAAAAGGCTGTCTTCAGCGGACAATGCTTTCTTTTCCGGTCGTCTTTGAGAATAAAGGAAAAGACTTCAGATGCAGTGGTTTTGTGTAGCAGCTTGTCTGTCATGCTTTATAAATACTGGGGAAGCTGTGACTGTTTGACTTAGAGATGGAATGTAACTTTGCTTACAAAAATTGCTATTAAACTCCTGCGTAACATATTTTAATCTTCTGTGAGCACACTAAAAGCAAAAAATAAATGTGAATAAAATGTTAAAAAAAAATTAAAAAGGCAGTCTTTCACAAAGATGAAATGAAATCTGGCAGCTTTTTTTTCTCTTGTCAACTGTACATAACATAAACATTATCATTTCAGGCAGCTTTTTAAATAGCATTTTTTTTCTCATCCCCACTGTACCCAGCAGGTAGCAGGCACTCCTCCCTGGTACCCCCTGAGTTACTGCTCTGCCTGGCTAGTGGCCTCTCTGCTGGGAGTAACTGGTGATGAGACTGAGAAGGTGGGTTGAGGCCCTGCTGTAGCGACCTGAGATGGTACTTAATTAATGATGTGCTATGTTTCTAATCCATGGGGAGCCATTGAAGGTTCTTGAGCATGATCAGAGCCACACTTTTCTAAGATTCATCGAGTGCGAAATTGAAGAATAGCAGGCGAGGATCCCCAGGGTGGGAAGATGTGTTAAGAAATGGCAAGGGGGTAGCTGGGTCCAGGTTCTAATGACACAGGGCAAGGAGATAGAACTGAGACCCTCACATAAACCAGGACCCTCAAAGAACTACACCTTTGGTGAAAGAGATGAGGAAAAATCTCTCCTCTAGCACAAGGAAAAGAGGAAACCTGTATGTCTCGGCCTGACTTTAGAGTGGGAGGGTAAGTATTTCCCTAGAAATTTATAATCCAAGCTCAAGTTTGGAGTTTGGCTTTACACTATTCATATTGTCTTGGAATCACAAGCTGAAGAATTAAAATAAAATGTGTTTCTCCAGGACTCTAAGCCTGCTCTGGAGAGACACACCTTCTTCCCAGGACTGTACAGCCTGGGGGCAGCACTAGAATTCCCCTCGAAGGTGAAGGGATCTTTAGCAGGACTTCCAAGGAGCAGAAGGCCAGCTCAAGTCTTCTTTTTTGGGGGGGGGGGGTGCGGGGGAGGAGGTAATTAGGTTATTTATTTATTTATTTATTTATTTATTTATTTTTAGAGGAGGTACTGGGGATTGAACTCAGGACCCCATGCATACTAAGCATGCACTCTATCACTGAGCTATACCTTCCCCACCACCCCCATCCCCGCTCAAGCCCGCTGTCTGGGTTCTGCCTAGTTTGGGTGGTCTCAGTGTAGGCACTGCCTTTGGAGATTAGACTGAAGGCCACTCAGCAATCTCCCCAGATGAGAGGCAGAGAGAGCCAGCCTCAGCCCCAGGGCCCAGGAGCTCCTTGTGAAGAGCCCCGGGCTAGATTCTGGAGGAGATGCCAAGGAGGAGGAAATAGGCCTCTGTCAGGTCTCTTTGGAAGACATACCAAGTGAGGAATTTTAAATCACCCATGGAACATGTAATACAAACATTCAGCACGAGGCTATGAAATAACCCAGTAATGGGGCTCATCCACGGACAGCATCTCAGAAGAGACATGTCTAACTAGGATCGGGAAGGAGAGAGCCCTGCACGGGGCAGAGGAGATTGAGTTTCACTGTTGGCTCTGCCTCTTGCTGGCCATGTCCTTGGCTAGTCCCTTCCCTTCCCCAAGCTTTGCTTTGCCAGCTAAGTTCTCTTTAGATGCTAAGAGTCTGTGTCAGGCTAGGGGAAGAGGGAGGTCTAGAGGGACTCAGCTTTGAGGCAGGGGAGGCTGAGAAAGGGGGTAGGGGGCCCAGTAGGAGCCGAGGGCAGTAATGGGCTGGACCAGGTGATGGAGAGCTTGGATTTGAGACCTGTGTTCTCATCCGCCTGAAACCCCACACCCTCACACCCGCTCAGTCCCTCACACTGCACACTGGCCTGACCACACCCTGAAACTGCTTTCTCCGTGGTTCCTAGTGACCCAGGTGCCAAAGCCCTTTCAGAGTCCTCATCCTCAGTCTCTCAGGAGCAGTTGACAGTGTTGCTCACTATGTCAGGTGGTCTAGGTCCAGACCCTTCCTGCTTCACACAGTCCTCTTGTGGGTATCAGGCTTTTCTTCCTAAACTGCAAATAGAATGTCTCATTCCCTTGCTCAAAAACTTCCAAGGATCTTTTCTACCTGCTGGTTCGAGTACCATCTCATCACCCAGACATGCAAAGCTCTCCAAAGTAGAGTCTCAGTCTCCCTTCCCAGCTTTATCTCACTGCTCGCTTGCACAAACTGCCCCCCAAGCACACCCTCACCCCCCTTTCCTACCTCCCTGCCTTTGCTGGTGCAGCGATTCCCTCCTAGATTCCCTCCCTCCCTTCCCTGCTGGTCGAATTACTTTCTGTCATCCATGCCCATGCACTGCTTCCTTGAAAATCTTTCTCCATCATCCTCAAATGTAACTGTGATAGTTAAGTTGCTGAAGCAAAGACACCCTCAAACACACAGGCTTAAATAAGCCTTCCTTGATCAGGACTTGAGTCAAGGATGAATCACCTATTTTCTGACCCTAGTTCTCCAGTTTTCCTTTGATTCCGTGAGTTATTGGATAACCTCCCAATACACCCCTTATCTGCTTAAGCTACCCAGAATTGGTTTCTGTTGCTTACAATCAATAACCGTGATGGGTTCCCCTGCCTCCCTCCTAGATTTCTATCACCTTTGAGACCCTGTATACACGGGTGCTCTGTGAACAGCGAAACAGTGAAGAGGGGATTTATGATTCCACATGGTGTTCCCCCATCCGTTGTCTCCCATCATCCAGCAGCCTCCGACAGAAGAGAACCAGCAGAACAACTGGCAATCACATTAGCCAAAAGGAATGAAGGGCCAGAAGAGCTAGCAATGAGGCCAAAAATAGAACACTCATGTTACACTTGATAATTACCTCCCTGACTATGACTTTTGCAATTATATAATCCTAAACTTGTTTTCAATGTAAACAGAGAGCAAATAATCTCCAAACCCACTTGCTGATGATTCCTGACTCCATTTAAGTTTAAGTGCTTTGTTTAGATGCTCTGTTACTGAGCTACCGAGAGAGAAAGTGACAATTTCCCCCCTGCAGCTCCTTCTCCAGGCCACACCACCTGCCCTGTCCACTTAGCTAGAGGAAATTGATCCCTTCTCTAAACCCCTCTGACAGAATTTTTAAATTTACATACACTTTCTGTATGTAAGATTTATGCAAATCTTAAGTGTCCAGTTGGATGAATTTTTATATATTTTGCATACTCCCAGGGGTCCGCTCCCCAGATCAAGACAGAACATTTCCAGAAAATTCCACAGCAGGAACCACTCTTCTGATCTCTAGCACTATAGATTGTTTTGCCATTTCTAGAACTTCATAAAAATGGAATCATGTGGTAGGGACTCTTTTGCTTCTAGCTTCTTTCATTCAACAGGTTTTTGAGTCTCCTGTGTTGTTGTTTTTTTTAAATACCTTTATCACTTTGCACATGAAAGCTTCTTTACTTATGTACATGTGTTCTCTCCTCTGTTAGACTTGGGAGTTAGGTCCATGTGATTGGTACCCCAACAAGATGCTCCACAAATTAGATGCTCGATAAATTCCCAAATGAATTTGCCAGTAAAGATCAGAGCTGCGGACCCACTTTCTGTGTCCCCCCCAGCCGTCTCTGTCATGATGCTGTGAGCATCTTTTGAGCACCCCTGCATGTGCCAGGCTCTGAGCTGAGACTTTATACACAGGGTCTTGAAGGTCATGGTTAACTGGCTTGACTTTTATGTAGGGGAAAGGCGAAGTATTTGAAGATTGTTGAATCTTGGCATGATCTTGCATTTTTTAAAAAGTCTCTTTGGCTACTGAGGAGAGGATGGCCTGCAGAGGGGGCAGCTCGAGATGATAGTAGGGGTGGGAATGGAGATCAGTGGAAAGATTTAGAAGATAGTGAGGGGGTGGAATGATTGGAGTCATCAGGGCTTGAGTCAAGATGATTCACACTCACACAGGCCTCCGGCTGAAGCTACAGGCTGGGTGATGCGGCCATTCACCATGATAGTGCAATAGGTGGGGAAGATGAGGAGTTTTTGTACAGGTTGAGATTAAGATGCTTAAGAAACATCCAAATGAAAAAGTCAAGCAGGCTGTTGGATGGGTGGGTTGGAGCTCAGAGGAGAGCTACAGAGACAGCCCCGAGGATAGTTGACATCTAGATGGTAGCTGAAACCTGGGGAAGAATGAGATCACCCAGGAAGAAGATAAAGCAAGAGGAGGCTAAGGTCAAGAACTGAACCTTTAATGGCTACAAAGAGGAATAAAAGAAGCTGGCAGATGAAGTCCAGAGGAGAGAGGCAGGAGGCAAATGGGAGACCACAGGGTGAAACAAGTAGGAAGGAGTCCTCTGAATTAAAAATGAAGATTGAGATATTTCCAGTGGACTTAATCAGTATGGAAGCCATGGATGACATCAGCTGCTATAAAAATACAAGCAATGATTACTGTTGTCTCAGCCCTAAGGAAAGAGATTATATTCTAGGGACAGGACTTGGGAATCCTCTAAGGAAGGCTCTGGATGCCAGGGGCTTCAGGTTATAGCAATTCTTTCCCCTTTGGGGTCAGGATTTCTTGTCTTTGGAGGAAATAAAAACTGTCTGTGAAAAGCTTCAGACACAGGAAGAATCTCGGAAAACACACTTTTAAAGCATCAACAAGGACATGTGATTAAGCAAGGAAATCACCAGAATCCTGTGATTCATTCATTCAATCAACAACACATTTATTTGAGCCTCTGCCATTTACCTGACACGGAAGTATCAATCCATTGACTATTTCATGAGCAACTACTGTATGCATGGTATTAATCAATTCCAGAAGTCTTTTGTCCTTTCATCAGAGCAGAACGTTTTCTTTATCCATTTTTCTCCCACCAAAGTGGGATAACCCCATTCTTGGCAATTCAGTCTCTCAATTTCCCATGAGTCCATTCCCTCTATCTAGAATGTCCTCCAGCTCATAAATCCCCGTTTTCAAAGCCAAGTTCAGATGTCATTTCCTCCATGAACTTTCTCTAAATGCCTCAAATGTAATCCTCCCTTCTCAGGATTCCTAAGGGCCAGAATAGCTCTTGTCTTCCTATACAGTGTTGATTTCTGTGTGAGGCTTCTGTCTCCCTGGCCAAGCTGTGTCTCTTCTTATAATCCTTAATGCCTAGTAGAGCACTTGGCAAATTTGTCAAAAATCAGCTCCCCCTTCCCCTGGTCAAAATAGGGCTCTGCACCCCAGACGGTTAGGCAGAGCAGGTATCTCAGAAAATGCTCCTCTAGTGCCACCTCCTGGCTAGATGGGGTATGGCAGCTCCTGACGTCAGGCTTTTTCGGTTCTGGAGTCCCAAATCAACTTTCTTTCCTTCCTTCTTTCATTCCTTTCTTCCCTCCTTCTTTCCTTCCTTCCTTCTTTTTCTTCTTTCTTTCTTATCTCCTTCCTTCCTTCTTTTCCTTCTTTCTTTCTTCCATCCTTTCTTCCTTTCCTTCTTTCTTCCCCTCAATGACAGGCTCTAAGTATACTGGTAAGCAAGACAGACTGTTTCTGAACTCAGAGAGTTTAAAATCCACTGAAGACAGTCTCAGACCTGGAGTGTGGTAGGAGCTGTGATCCTGAATGTTTTGACTCCTCAGGAAAGGGGGCAGCTTTGCCTGTCCCTCAGGCTGCCATCCGCAGAGGTCATGATTGGGGTGTGGCTACCTGGACTCTCACTTGGGAAGTGCACCTGTACCAGGAAGGTCCTCCATTTTCCACCCACCACACACTCCCCTTCATTTTTTTTTTTTTAGCTTATTGACAACAAGAAAGAAAAACAGTACACCACATTACAAAACAATTCTGTGTCACTTTTCAATGCCTCTAAATGGCTGATCCTGGAATCCATGTCTTATTCTTGAAACAGTAAGATTGGAATCACAGTGTTAGAGCAGGAAGAGGCCTTCATTCTTTCCTTTGCTCAACCTATAACTACTGATTGAGCACAATTAGGAGCCAGGCACTGTGTTAAGCTCTGAGGACATAGTAAGGAGAAAGGAAGGACATGGTACACACACTCATGACATTGGTGTTCTCTTCGGGGAGACAGGAAACAAAGCAAATACACAACTTTTAAATATTTAGTTATTTATTTTTAATAGGTGGTACATTATATGATTCAAAACACAAAAAGATGCACAGTGAAAAGCCTCCCACTCCTGCCCCTAGCCACCTGGTCCCCTCCATAGAGGCCAGCAGTGTTACCAGTTTCTTCTCTACCCATCCAGAGATAACATATGTATGTACAAGCAAATAAATTTCCCCCCTTATTATACAAATGGTGGTATTCTATACACTCTGCACTGCACCTTGGGATTTTTTTTTCACTTAACAATATATCTTAAGAAATTGTTCTATATCAACACATAGATTTCTCTTTTTTACAGTTGTATGGTATTCCATTGTGTGAATATTGCATGATTTAAAATGTTACATTGCAATAAATGTTATGATGTGAACAGAAAATACGTGGAGAGCTGAATTTTAAAACAACAAGGGAAAACTGGCTTTAGGTAAGATGGTCAGGAAAGGAAGCTCACACTCAGGAAATGACATTGAAGTTAAGTCCAAAAAAATGAGACGGAATCCACCAGGAGAACATGAGGAAGAACGTGCAAGCAAAACAAAGGGTTGCCAAGGCAGGAATGAACTTGGCTAATTGGAGGCACTGGAAACCACTGTGGCTAGAACCAGATGAGGTGGAGGAAGCACAGAGCCAGATGGCAAGGGGCCTCGTAGGCCAGGGTAAGGAGCTCAAGGATGATTCTAAGCGCAACAGGAAGCCACTGAAGGGGTCAAGAGAAAAATGGGCATGCTCTGATTCATACTTGTAAATTCACTTAGGCAGCTACATGGAAGTTGGATTAAAGGATGAGTGAAAAAAGATCAGTAAGGAGGCTGATGCAGTAGCCCAGGCAGGAAATAAAAACAGCATGGAGAGGAGGTGGTGGCAGTGGGGATGAGAAACATCAGCAGTGTTGGGATTTATTTTGGAAGTAGAGTTGATAGGATTGGAGAGTTAACTTCACATAGATCATTTAGGCCAGTTCTCTCGCTTCCCAGACTGACCAAGCATAATGAGTTGCTTGCCCCAGGTCACAGAGCTTCTTAGTGATAGATCTGGCCTGGAATCTAAGGTTTCTGACTCCCAGGTCAGTGTTCTTTCACTCTAGGAAAGCAGGAATTGGGATTGGAGATTAGAAACTATTTTTTTTAATTCTGTTAACCAGTAATTACAGATACATTCAATTTTTAAAAATTGTTTGACAGCTTTTGATTAGCTTCTTTGACTCCTCATCTCAGAGTAGAAAGAGACAGATCTGGGGTTGGTGGAATCTCAGGTCCACCACTGCCTATTGTAAACCCAGAGCAAGGGAGACAGGTAGTGTGGGAGGTGGGATAGTGAATGTCAATAGGATAGTCAGTGGAGACCTTGCTGATAAGGGAACCCCTGCTGAAAAAGGGGTGAGTGGGCCTTACAGATATATAAGGGAAGGGTATTCCAGGTGGAAGACTTAGGTAGGGTGAAGACTGTGACAGGAAACTGGCATGTTTGAAGGGTAGCAAGGAGGACAGAGTGGGTGGAGCAGATAAGAGTGGAGATGTGAGCAGGGAGAACAGGGAGATGGAGGTGGAAAGGGGGGTCAGATGGCATAAGGATTTGTGAGCCGTCAAAGGCTTTAGCTTTTATTCCAAGTGAGATGGGAGCCAGGAGAAAGTCTGAGCTGAGAAGTGACATGATCCGATGTACATTTCCCCAGGATTCCCTGTTGCTGTGTGGAGGACAGACTGTAGGAAGCAAAAATGTAAGAAGAGACCAGCTAAGAGATTGGTGCAGTCATCCAGGTGAGAGAGGATGGTGTCAACCAGTAAGATTTGTTGACACACATGATACAGGATGTGAGAAAGAAAGTCAAACATCACTCCCAGGATTTTGCCTGAGAAACGGGAGAGATGAATGTTATTATATAAGATGGGGCAGGTGAGAAAGGAAGAGGTTTGGGTTGGGAAGTGCTAAGTTTGAGATGTTGGTAAGACATCAGCAGAGAAGGTGAGCTGACAGTTGAATATACCAGAGTTCGGGAGACAGACCTGGATTGATTCTACATTTAGGAGTTGTTGGCACATGGATGGTGTTTAAAGCCACAGGACAGATGAAATCCAGCAAGTGTAGAAGGTCAAGGACTGAGCCCTAGATCACTGTGGCATCAAGAGAACAAGAAACAGAGGAGGAACCAGCCAAGGAGACTAAGCAGGAACCAGTAAAATAGGAGGAAAATCAGGAGGTATGCTGTGCTAGAACCAAGTGAAGAGTTTATCAAGGTCACATGCTGTTTGTAGGTCAAATAAGATGAGAGATGAGAATTAACTACATGAAGTCACTAGTGACCTTGACAAGACCAGTTCCACTGGAATGAAGAGGCTGAAAGCCTAACTGAAGTGGGTTAGAACAAAGAAGTGGAGCCAGTGAGTAACAGCTTCCTCTCTGTGGTCTTGCTGCAAAGAGGAGAAATGGGTGGTAACTGACAGAAGAAATGGGAAAAACAGCATGTTTTTATGCTGATGGGAATGACCCAAGAGGTAAAATTGGGATGCGGAAGAGGGAAATTTGATGGAGTTGCGTTCCTGAGTTGGTAAGAAACTGAGTTATGGTGCGCAAATGGAGGGATTATTTCTAGACAGAAACATCCATAGTCCCAAAGAGCACTGGTTCTCAAACTCTTAAGGCTCACCAGAATCACCTGGAGCACTTATTAAAGCACAGATTGCTGGGTCCCACCCCGAGAATTTCTGATTGAGTAGGTCTTAAATGGGACCAAATAATTTGCATTTCTGTTAAGTTCCCTAGTGGCGCTGATACTGCTGGCCAGAGGACCAGGCTTTAAGAAACACTGACCTACAATTATGTGAGGCTAAGGAGATGTAGCCGAGGGAGTTGGTAATAATTCATTCTGATTGCTTCAGTTTTCTCAGTTGAGTAGGAAGTGAAGTCGTTGAACATATGGTGGGATATGAAGTATTGGAGATTTGAGGGAAGGGAGAAGGTATGAAACAGTTGTCTTGTGATAGGAAAGTGAGATGGGGCAATGTTGATGAGTCCCCTCCTGAGGTTGATGATCATGAATTTAAAATAAAACAAGTTGAGTGGTTTTCCCCAGCCACTCTAAACTTTACAGGTGCAGGTAGGTGGAGAGTTGTAAGTAACCAAGATTGTGGTTTGTCAATTAAAATAGATGAAGCAAGAGAAAGGGGCAATGGAGTTGATAAACAGGTGGGGAGGGGGATTATGATGGACCATGGAACTTAAAGCTGGGGGAGAAGAGGCATGAGGTATGGGGAGGTAAAATGAAAAGGTGATGACACACTTTTTTCAAAAGTGCTCTTTTCAAAGCCTTACCCAACTTGTCTTCATCTCTCACCTCTCTGGATTTGTTAGCATGACTCTTCCAGCCTCAAACATTTATCTCGTGTTGTTTCTCTATAGCACTTAATCACATCTGACACATTTCTCTCCACCAGAATTGAAGTTCCATTGAAGGCAGCTTTTAGTTTTCTGCTGTTGCTGCTGCAGTGCCTAAAATCATGCCTGACATTTAGCAGCCCTCCCCCACACTATCCTCCCTAACCAATCCTGGCCCACTTACTCTTCAACCACATGCCCAGGACTGCCCTAAACTTCTGCATCCAAATGATTCTATTTAGAATGACATTCATCTAAAACCAGAGTGCCTAACTCCAAGTTGAAAGGCTTTGGGAAAGCAGAAATCTGGAAAGTTTGGGTTCCAGTCCTTAGGAGGAACAAGATCACAAGGTTAGGGTTCTGCCAACTTGCTTTTGATGACAGAGACCTAGACCTGCTTACCCCAGGATCTTAGAAGGCCATCCATATTAAGCTGTTGAAGACCTGTGTCCTTCTTAAGCAGATTGAAATAGAAAAATTCATGGAATTGTGACTAAGCTGGGGAGGGGGGTTAGTATTATTTTTGTAAAATAACTTAAAATTTATGTGGGTTATATTCAGGAATACACATGCTATATATTATATACTGAATTTACATATATCATAAAGCAAGTTTTTTAAAAGGTTTAGGATAACAAACTGTTATACCAGTATATACATTTTTAAATTCTACATATGTAACTGAACCGGTTGTTTTGTTTTTTTAATTAGAAAAGCACTAGTAGTTAAAATGAACTTAAATCCCTGCAAAAATCATACATCAAGTGGCTTCAGAGGTCAATTTCCTCTTTCCAATGAGGAAACATGTGCACAGAGCAACTCCCTTACTTGCCCAACATCAGACATCTCATTAATGGAGCAGAATGCCCAAGAGGCAAGGGGCTCATGTGGTTTCTCCACTGAGGTAAGAAAAAGCTAGGAAGGAAAATCCAATATTGAAAAAGCCATCTTCTGGGTAGATGCCACTCTTCCCTTCTTATGCATTCTGTGCATATCTCCCACAACTCTAAGCCATATTACAGTGTAATCCTTAAGTTCTGAAAGGACAAAATCTTGTTCATTTCTCTTTCTCCCAGTGCCCAATACCATCAACAGGGGCTCACAAAATGCAGACTGAATGTTTGAATAGATGGAAAATTTACAGGAAAAACTCGACAAAGTAGCAAAACTGGGAATTTCTTCAGGGAGCAGCACCTTAAAGGGCAACTCTAGAGTAACTTTCTTTTTTAAGCACGTGAATAGTCCCTATGGCCAGCAGGTGGGGCCACAATAATAGTTTTCCAAACTTTAAGCCAGCCACAGATTTGAGCATTATCTCAACAGGTAGAAGAAAGCAGTAAGCCATGCATGGCACTGATGTCATCTCTGCCCTGCTGGCAGGGTAGTGTGAAATCCGTTTCCCGTCCCTCAGGCAACCTAGCTCACCTGTGAAGGTAAGGGATTTGGCACTGGCAGAGGCTTTTGCACAGGTGCAAAAGCAATGGCAACACCATCTTGAACCCATATTTCTGACAGTAAAGTAATTGTTTGGTCAGGGCAGGAAAGGTGGACAAAATGAATGGGTGTGCAGAGTGGCCCCCCAAGGCTGCAGCAAGCTAGAGTTGGCGGAATGCGGGAGCATGGAGAGAATCAAGTAAGCAGGACAGAGGTTTGCCTCCCTGTGGGTCACGATGCTGGCTACCATGCTGCCAGCCCAGGGGCTGGGCAGGAGAGGCCATCCTAAGCTCCTAGGCAGGCGGGGCTACAAAACCAGTCCAGGAAACCTGCGAAGCAGAGCCCAGCAGGTAGGTGGAACCTTTTCCAACCCACTCAATTTTGCTGTGGATGGCTTTCCATGTGCAAACTCAGCAGCTGTAATTAGTATTAGTTTCAAAGAAAGGATTCTCAGGGGTAAGGAGTTTGACCAGCTGCCCAGAAACCACTAGCAATGAGTGATACAGTCAAAAATAAAGTGGCAATACTACCCAAGGCAAAAAACAAAAACAAAAACGATTGTAAACCAACTTTATCAGATCTGCATCCTAGGGACACTTTCACTCTCATATTCAGAACAAAGGTCCTACATTCATACAAGACTACATTTCAAATAAATCGTTTTTCAAATAAAGGTCAAAATAAGTGGCAATATTCAAGTGCTATCAACTTCATAAAGAAAAGCAGAAAACTTGAGTACACGACCATTTATTTTCTCACAGGCAGAAAAAGCTCTGAACCCCTTAATAGGTTAGGTGGAAACCACGACTTCCAACATTTTGGGTCTCTATTTACAAGGCTAAAGATAGAAATTACGGAAGGGTGCAAACCAACCCACATTCATTAGGGCTCACTCTAGGTGAAGTATTATGCCAAGTGGAAGTCCTCTCCACAACTCCAGAAGACTGATCTATATAGTCTATGAAAATGGAGGAAGAAATGAGGTGGCCAGGAGTTTTGATTAGATAAGTAAGTCTCCACCTACATGAGGAATAAAAACCCCACTTTAATAATCTGTTGTAAAGAACTGCTTTTTAAAAAACACAAGGGGTGGTTTCTATCTCCAATAAAAAGAACCTTTGTTCCTTGGAAAAATGGGGCTGGGGCACTGAAAATACAAGACTAGCCAGGAACATCTTATAGTACCAGAACATTAAAGAAGGGCTCCAAAAAACATTGGGGGCATGTCAAAAAAATACAGAAGCCAACTTGAAGACTAGTCCAATGGCCAAAGCTGGGACAGTATGAGCAACAAAATAAGTGACAGCATTGACCCATGGAACAAAATACCCCTGAGTCCATACTGATACCACTGAATAAATAAAATGGGGAGAAGGGACAGCTCCTCCTTACAGTAGAATTCCAATTAGTATAAATGCAAAAATAATAGACAATAGTGAATTAACATTTGGCAAATGCCACAGTAATACTTGTTCCAGGGAATAACAATCCAAAGATGTCAAAATTAGTGAACCAAAGATTGATAGTTTTAAAGTATATCCCTCCCACAAGTTACTTATTACAAAGGGAAATTCAGTAACTTCACAGTGGAGAGAAATCCCACAAACACCACCTCACCCAAGTGATCAAAGTTAACATCACCAGTAAGACATATGGACACTATGTGTCCTGATATAATGCACTGAGAAGGGCACATGATTTTAGCAGTATTCCTACCAAAAAATAACTTCAACCTAATAATGAGAAAATATTAGGCAAGTTCAATTCAAGGGTATTCTATAAATAACTGGCCAGTACTCTCCAAGTGTCAAAATCATAAAAGATGAAGATTGAAGAACTCAGTCTACAGACTAAAGACAACTAAAAGCACTATGAGATCCTGGATTGGATGCTGAGCCAGGAAAAAAGACATTGCTTGAGCAACTGACACAATCCAATAAGGTCTGTAGATTAGTAAATAGCACTGTATCGATATTTACTGTTTTTTGATAACTGTCCCATGTTTATGTTAAATGTTAACATTTGGGGGAAGCTGAGTGAAGGGCATATGAGAACTCATACTGCTTTTGCAAAATAAATTTTCCTTCAAATGGAACATGTTGGGGGAAGATAGCCAATCAAATATAACTAAGACCAAATTAAGTGAATGAGATTTATACATGTTTGCTGACATTACAGGTTCAAAATGCTTTGAATTAACACTGATAGCACGTGGTAAGATTGTTCAGTTTCCCCTCATAGTCAACAAAGGAGAAAAGTAAACAACAATGGCTATCCAAAGTCTTACATTAGCAAATGACAGAACAGAACAAAGCATTAAGGGCAAATAGTCAACAATTTCCACTGAGAATGTTGTCATTAGCAGTTAAGAGAACTAGTTTTGCTCCATTTTGGGATCTTCACCAAACCAACTTTTGGACCAAACTCTTAAGAGTGAACATAAAGTTTTGTATACTACATAAAAGGCCAATATGGTTTAAAAAAAAAAAAACAAAAAACAAGCAAACAAATCCAACATCCTGACTCCCTCAACATTCAGGGAGAGCTAGGTGAGCAGCCTTATTAAGGGATCCAAATTCCTTTCAGTTTGTCCTCAAAGTCACCAGTATTTTCTGTGTGATGTGAAAATAAAGACTGGGAAGCACTGGCTTTAAACACTGAGGCATTAAAATTTCAAGCTGCAAAAAAGTGTCTTGAATACTCTCATATCCAACCTGAATTAAAAAGGTAGGGAAATCTAGGTTAAGAATGCTTCTTAATGTTTTTCTCAGAATTATTTTCCCTTTCAAAGGTGAAATACTAAACCATGAAGCCCATGGGAATCCTCTAAAAGTCACAGAAGTGTCAGCTAAAATTGAAAACCATGAATGTTACATTTCTAATTCAAAACTGGGCATCTTCAAACTGATGAAAGCACAAGACTCCCCAATTTGAGAAGAATGTATTTCAAAAAGCCTGGCAAATAGGAATATCTAGGCATACTGTACCATGCCTCAGGCAAAGTTCTCAACTCAGTGTCAACAATAATGCTAATTACAAACCAGCATTAATTTTATCATGCCCTTGATTTAGTAGCCTAGGCTACTGTAGAATACGACAAATAAAGTCATCTGATGGCAAAACACTGCCCAACAGCATTAAAAACTCATTTTCAGAAACTTTTCTTATTATAGAAATTTTCACACATTTAACTAACTCTCCAAAATTGGGACATCTTAAGGGCTAATAATCTTTTAAGGCAGAGAAGCCCTAAACCTTAGGAAATAAACAAGGGTGAATCAAATACCATTATGGTTATATGGTTCACAAAGACCCAAGCTCACTGGAATTCCTAATTCTTGGACCTGCACCAACGTGGAATTCTGTCTAAATAAGTCATATTTCAGATTAAACACTTATACCCTTCATACTGGGCTCTACCTACTTTGCACATAAGATACCTGGCCAGGTTTCTACAGGGTTATTACACAGTGCCTGGCACCTAGTAAGTACTCACAATCAAATATTTGTTGAATGATTTAGCAGCGGCTCTACCTTCTCTGGGAAGTACCCACAAATAAAGAATTAATGAATATTGGCCCACCTTGCTTTGCACCTCAGAGGTCGTGGTTATCCAGCCCTGGGTACAAAAGCAAGCCTGAACTACTTCATCTCAGTGAACTTTCTAAAAATGGATGCTGTCTCACCTCTTAAAACTCCTTATACTCCAAAGCTTGCATAAAATATAGCAGATCAAATAATACTAATAAATGGTACTAGAAGTGATGCTCAACAGGATCTCACGTTTATTGAGAAGTGATTAATGGTAAAAAGAAAGGCAATGCCCTTTCCTCATTGGCTGAACAGGAAACTGAAGAAACATTCACTACACGTTTTACAGTATTTTTCTCTTCCAAAATGCATTTCTGTAAACAAGTTTTTACCACTGTTCTTAGCTTTGAAATCAAATTAATCCTGACTTAATCAGTATAATGTACAACAGAACATTTCTTAGGACTCCTAGTACTTTACTTTGAGTAACAAAGGGTCAGAGAAAATGAACCACCCTTGAAGACACAACCTTGGGTAACACTGTTAAATTCTCCAAGACAAAAATTCTTCATAAAAATGTTCTTCCAGTTCGGAAGGGAAAAACCAAATTCCCACTTTCTGGGGTGGAGGCCCAAAACCTTCGAAACTCAAGTGTTCTCCAAGTGCAAATGTCAAAATGGGGGGAGGAAAGGGTTTAAAAATTAGAGAAAATTGTATGCACTTACGGACTTTAAAATCCGAAAAACATAGTAAAAAGACAAAAAAACAAAGCATTATGCTCTGAAATCACAACCAAAGCCAAAATAAAAGGGACATTTTTCACCTAAACTACCTAGAGGGATTTTTTGTTTAGTTTTTTCTTTTTCTTTTTTTTTTTTTTTCATTTTCCAGTTAAGTCCTATGTCTTTTGTGAAATTCCAATACTTAAACTGCAAGTCTGCAATTGTCTCTGAAGTCAATGAAATTAAGAAAAAAGTCCTAATTCTCTTGAAGGTCATTTTTCCTCTTAGGATATGCAGATGCAACCGTTGCTGCAGTCTGTGCAGAACTGCCTTTTATTTCCCACGACCTTGACGTTCCTATAGAAGTTAAAAAAAAAAATTGAAATGGTTAGTTAAAACTTATCTGAACATGTTTAAGAATTAAAACTTCATAGAATAATCTCAATAGAAATTTAATGATTTGTGCTAAATAGAATATTTCCCACAAATAAAAACTGACTTTTACTTAATATTTGAAACCAAAGTAACTAACACTCAAGCATCCCAATTAATACAAAATTATTTTTCTTTGACTTTAAAATACTTAATTAACTAAACAGATTTGTCCTCCTATTGCAGTTGGTTTAGGCTGATGTGTTAGTCCCAAAAATATGGGCCTCAATAACTCAAACATGTATCAATGGCCTACAGAAGGGAAGCAGAATATATAGTACACACACAAAAAAACCTAACCGTACTAGAATCATCCCATATTAGTCCCAAGGCCTTAGACATATTTATAAGCCTCAATTTTGCTTTTTTTTGTGAAGTGAGGATATGTATCTGGGCTGTGGGAGAATTAATGAGCTGACATACAGAAAGCTCTTAGTCCACAATAGGCGAGAAAATCCTCCTCTTCCCCTACGAAGAGTTTAAAATCCACTTAAAGATGGATTTTGAAACTGACTGCAGTACTTTAGTTTTCTCTGAAATAAATCTAAATGCTCATTTTCTTATTTAGAATCATTCTTTAGGAGCCTTTCATAAATTTATCCTAAACAGCTTTCCACTCTACACTACCTCATGTATTGCAATTTTTAAAACTATGACTTAATCCATATGCCTTTTAAAGCAAAAGTATTAAGTAAGGAGCACAAAGACCTGAACTTATACACAACTCATCAATCTACCTGAGTAGCGTCATTTGCTCCTATTCATCCTATGGTAACTACAGTTCTGAAGTTAAGTATGATTCCTACTAAAGAATAGCAACTACACTTATGAGTTTCCTTGTTCCAGGCACTGGATCCTCATACCACCTGACAAAGACTGTATTATTCCTGCCTTAGAGATAAGAAAACTAAAGCTCAAAGCTCAAAAAAGTTACCTGACCAAGGTTACCTAAGAATCAAGAATTAAACCTAGGGCTGTATGGCTCTTTTCCTACACTATGTCATTATAAATATTTATGTAAAAGTCAACAAAGTGAGGCTTTGTGAGGAACTGGCTATCCTATCACTAAATTACCCTATGTATATAAAAACAACTATTAAGAAAGAACAGTTATCTTTTTGTGATGTCCCACTTCACATATCTGGAATTCAGGGATAAACTCATCAACATACAAAGATCTGGGATATTCTTTTTAAAATAAGTCATTTTGAAATTTCAAATTTAATAAAATTAACTTAATAAAATGATTCACTCACACTCTACTTCTGGAAACCAGTCAATTCAGTAAGAAAAAAAATTCAATCCAACATAAAAGGGATCTCAAAAGTTTTGATGCTCCTGGGCTCCAGTACTGACTCCCCTTTCTGTCCTTCCTATATACTCTCCCAAAAGTTTCGATAATAGATATATTATATTATCTGTATTAGGAAAATCACAATTAAAAAAAAAAAACCTCCAGCATCCATCACAATGAAACTTCCAACAGCACCTCGATTTTCGTATCATTCTTAAACTCATCTACCTAGTTTTGTCCTTCATAATTTGGATGGATACCATTTATCTAACCTCTCTTCTATTGCTGATCAAACCTACTCTGAGGTTTAAGATAATCTGGACTCTGCTATGTGTTTGATTAAGTCCCATTCTTATGTTTTTAAGCCAAGAATGCCTAGCCTTCTGTCCTTCAAGGTACAGTTCCAATCCCTTTCCTTCTTTGAGACTTCCTTAACCACTGCAGCTTTCAATGTCCTTCTAAATCTGCATCCACAATTTAAAAAATTAAACTGTACTGTATTGTTTCATATGAAATTAGTCTCAACTAAACCAGAAGCTCCTAAAAGCAAAGAACAGGTCTTCAACTAACCTCACACACAAACTTGTGAGTTTAGCAGAGGATGGTAAGTTACAACTGACTTTTAAATAAAATTCTGGTTCTCATCACAAGACAGAAAATGGTGATGAATGTTCACTAAACTTATTGTTGTAATCATTTCTTAATGTACACATGTATCAAATCATTATGTTGTACACCTTAACGTTATGTCAATTATGTCACAAAAAAAACTGAAGAAAAAATTCTGCATATCATCTTTTAATGTAATAATAACTTCAGAAATACAAATAAACTTATATGCCCCAAATGATCAAAAGAAATTAAAAACAGCACTGTGAAACTGCACTTACTACATCATCCCATTTTTTTAAACACAAAATTTATTCCTCTTTATAATGTGATACTACATCCCACATATATCTGTGTTCGATTCTGCCTCAAACATAACATCAAACTATTTCTGAATCTTAACTACACAATAATAACAGGGCAAGTACCACCTATGTCCTAATGAAACCTGTATGACAGGTTTACTTTAAATTATGGAAATTACAAGTGAACAAATGACATCAGCTGCCTTTATCTCCTGATCAACAAAGAAAATATCCCATTGATACACTTCAGCAAGCTGACTAAATCGCTCTATTTCCAAATACAATTTTGATGTAGACACAAAAAATAACTTATATATTTACAAATAAAAGATAATATCCATTTTCTCAGAGATTTTAAAGATACTCAAGCATTCACACCATACTATTTTAAAGGTAAAATGAATTTGGCACCAATTTAAAAAAACTATAAATGTTTCACAACATTTTAAATACTAAATACTTCAAACATTTTTATTTAAAAAAAAAAAAAGGGTTGGAAACAGGAATGAATTGGAGGATCCTGCTTAAAGGGCCTCCCAACTGTCTAAATCTGACAATTTGAGCATTGCATAATCTTAATAATAAGTAAACAATTATCACAGTAATATCTGAACTAGGCAAGAATTAGCAATGGATGCTATATCTAAAGGGTGAAAATTTGATGAGGAGCAAGATATTAAGAGTCTCAATCTATTTTCCCACTTAACTAAAAAGAAAATAGTACCTTTACAGTGGAAAACCTGACAAATACCTTAAATAGGTGATCAAAGTTAACATTACCAATAATGGCATAAACAGACATCTTATACTTCCTAATGTGATGCACTGAGGACACAAAATCACTTGTGTTCCTGCCAGAAAAGCATAATCTGAATGTACATAATGAGGAAAACTTAAACTGAGGGATAACTACAAAAATAAATAGCATATACTCCTCAGAAAGTCATGTCATAAACAAAATGGGTAAATGGGTGGAGTGTAGGTGTGTATGTGAGTATAGCCACTGTAGATTAAGAGACTAAAAAGACATAAAACTTAGAAGATCTTGGACTGGAATCTGGACCACAAAAAAATTGCTACCAAGGACATTAAGACAACTGGTAAATATGAATGACATCTACAGACAAGACAATATTGTGTTAATGTTAAATTTCCTTATTTTGGTAACTGCATTGTGGTTATAAATGCATATTCTTATTCTTAGGAACTACACAGCAAAATAAAATATTTAGGAGAAAAGGGCATGAAGTCTGGAATTTACTCTCACATGGTTCAGAAAAAAAATACACATCTTCAAAGAGAATAATAAAGCAAATGTAAAATATTACATTGATAAATCCGGGTTAAGAGTATATGGGAGTTCTTTGTACTATTTTTGAAATTTCTCCGAGTTTGAAATTATTTCAAAATAAAAAGTTAATAAAATGGAGGAAAATATGAGTCTTCATTTAATTCTTCTGCAAAAATTGGTTGTATTATAAAGCTATGTTTGGAGGGGAGGGTACAGCTCAGTGGTAGAGTGTGTGCTTAGCATGCACAAGGTCCTAGGTTCAAATCCCAGTACCTCCATTAAAAAAAAAGAATAAACCTAATTATCTTACCCCCTAAAAGAAATGAAAAAAATTATTTAAAAAAACCTAATTTATGTTTAACAACTCGTAAAACTTTGAAATGTTTATTTCCTCATACCTACACTAAAAGTCATCAAACACGAGGGGATTTTAGCAAAACAAACAAAAAATCTGCCTTGCAGCTTTTTATAATGAAAGTCTTTTAGAATGAGAAAAGATGGCACACAGAGGGAGATTACACAAGGACCATTATTTTAAACCACTTCTGGACATTAAAACCTTTCAGGTTTCTACGAAAGACTTCTCTTACAGCAGGTCTTCCTTCACTTTTGTGACTATTTCCTATTACCACCGGGAATTCCACTAAATACTTTGACCGTTTATGGTCAAAGGATTTCACTTGTCAGCTGTATTTATTAACATTTCCAATCAATCAGTTGTACTGTGGTAATAATTAACAACAACAACAAAAAAGCTCGGGAGGTAGGGATGGGACAGGAGAATGATGATGGATACACAATAAAAGGAAAGCAGTAGAACATATAAAAGCAAGCTGGGACCTCCAATGGGTCCAAGCCCTAACCAAAATTGCCATAAGCACAACATGTATTTGTGTCTTGGTAGACACACTCCAGCTTTCAAACAAGATGCTACCGACACACCATACATAGCAGAGGAAGTGGTACAAGCTGGTTTTCCCCATGGTGGTGTCACATGCAGCATACCTACCACCTTTTTTAATCTAGCGCCATGTGTAATAAGGCAGCTACAGTGAGATCTGTGGTAGAACAGACTGGAGTGGCCAGTCTAGGTTAAGGTCCTGTGTAAGATCTTCAAGCACAACACAAAATTAATCATGAAGTCCCAATTAACCAGAAAACAGCCCAAATGCTAAAAAGAAGGAAAGATGCATTCTGAGAGTTTGAGGAAACTATAATGGTAGTTAAGCAAAAAGCAGAGGAAAACAGCAAGGCAAGATTTTACTGAATTCATACTTCCTCCCAAAATTCCCACTAGAACATTGATCCTAATCTTTAAATCAGTCCACAATCTCACTGTTCACTGTTCAACTGTCACTGTTCATTGAAAAGACTAAAGAAAAAAATCTTAAATAAAGATAAATTTAAAGATATTAACTAAGAATGTATGAACCAGGCAGGGGAAGAAGTCTCTCAGCCTCAGTATCTTGTCTGTCACTTAAACAACTAGAGGTGATACTCATACCATCCATCCATCCCATCTCAGCCCCTCCTCACTTTACATCTATGATTATAAAATACAAAAGTTCATTTCTAGAGGAAATACCTAAAAGCCACAAGGTGGCAATGTTAAAGTCTGCACACTTGAAATCCCTTCCTATAATATTGTAAATCCGTTTATTTATTATTCCTCTATTTAGCTTAATATCCCTTCATTTCTACTACCACCCCTCTCCCCGACTTTAAAGTGGGCCATAAAATACAACTGAGGCACATTTATATTTACCTGTTGGGTACAATTTTACTACCTTTAAAATCAGATGTTTAACACCCCCCCCCAAATCAAACCTACTTAATAGCCTTAACTAATTCTTCCTATGCCCCCATGGGCCTTGATACAAGAAAACACAAACTCCAATGCCCCTGGCTGAAAATAAGAGAATGCTTAGATAGGCTAACATGAAAAAATACGACTACACTAAATTCACTTTCAATGCCTTATATAGTTTATGAAAGCAATCTTAATAGTCTCTGATGCTTTATGAGACTGTATGAGTTACATGAGTCTACTGCCAGAAAGACTGAGTTTATGTATAATTAATACTGTCTTCCACAGGTGAGGGAACAAAAATATCTCCAATTTAAAGCAGGTCTATAATATTTAAAACATATTCTATCTTCTCACTCCCTTTTGAGTTTTTCTAGGTGCAGAAATAGACGCTTAACTGGAATGAACTTCTGAGAACTGACGTAGGAGCACCAAGATGAAGTAAATGCACTAACCAATAACTTTGCCTAAGGAAATTTCCAAATTCTGTTCCAAGACTGTTAATTAGTAGCTGAAATCCTATGTACATTTCCCCAAAAGGGTCTGAAGTAAAAAGCCTACATAACCTACTATTTTCAAGGCCCTGAAAAACATCTAATGACAGAACAAAGGGTAAGATAGTAAGACAATGGTAATAAAGTACATTAACATTTTTTCAGCTATTCTTTGAATTACTCCTTGGCTCTCCATTAAGAATTAGATTTGAATCAAAACTAATTTCACAATAAAACCAATAAGAATGAATCAATCATTATAATATGCTTTCAGCTATCTGATAAATGATATCATAACCTCCAGTTCTACCTTCAAAAATTTCCAGTCAAACCATCCTGAATACCTCCAGTGATACCTCTCTAGTCCAAACTACTGGAATCTCAATAGGACTTTGCCACAGCTTCCTCTTAACTGATCTCCCTTTCAGTCTTGTGCCCTCTTCAGTCTATTCCAAGGATGGGATGCCAAAACAAAAACCCAGTAGCATTAAGTACCACGCCAAAAGTTACTGAAGAATTTGATGATTTATCCAAAATAAACACAGGCTATGTATGTATTTATATATATACATAAATTTACAGGCCTGAGATTATGGTTCACCAATAAGCATTCATAAAAGACGTATCTGTAAACACTTCACTTGTATATATAAATTTAATCCTCCTAACAATCCAGTAAGTTTTGTCCCCTTTTTTCATAAAATACTAAGGCTCAGAAGTTTATTTGCTCAAATCAGTGACAGTAGCAGATATGATACCAGGTCTTCTTGTAGAGCTCCTGGCCTTTTCACTACTATGTTAACTAGTCCATGGAATCTAGGATTCATGCTCTATTGATAATGTCAACCTAATGTATACATAAACCTAAAATTTTTTAAAGGCCCATTATACATACTTAATAGAATTCGTTCCCATATCGCAAAAAAAAAAAATTACTTTTAAAAAGTAGTTAACATCTTAGTTTGGGCAACTTCAGTATGGCTAGTAGCCACCAAATCTTATTGCTTAAAATTACCTAACTCTCTAAAAAAAATTACTGTGCTCACAGAAAGGAAGATACAATAAAAAGAACACTAAATAATGTAAAACTTGAAACATTAAGGCTTCTTAGAAGTAGCCATAATGCCTCTGAGGAGATTACAGCATTAAGTTACACGTGTAGGATATTAAGCCAAAGACACTGTCACCTTTTAATGAACAAATAGTACATGTAATTAATTCTTGGCTCATAATATTGATACCTGATAAAAAAAATACTATTACAAAGACCCTTTCAGCTTTAAGGTAGGCCACAGTATAGATAGGTACAACCAGGCTTATCAGACACGTGCGAATTCTAACACTGTTTCCAAATATGAAGTTTTGAGACCAGTAAGTAGACCAGGTGGAGGACTGCAGTGCAAGGAAGAAACTGCAGGAAAAAAATAAACATGAGTAATTTGAGGTGGGGGACACACAAAAACTACCTAATGACATCCATAATTTATATACAAGCGAAATCACCTATAGAGCTGTAGATAAAATGCAGATTCTAAGGCCTCACCTCCAAAGATGCTCACTCAACAGGTGAGGAACAACAATCTGCAGTGTAAATACTCTCAAGGTAACGTGTACAAACTGACAAATTTCTCTTCAATTGTTTCTAATCATTTTAATACCTAGGGAACTTAATAAAATTTCAGTTTAGCAAATTGAGGGGTGGAGCCAGTTACCAGTATTTTTGTAAATACTTTCCAATTTTTGGTTTTTTTGTTTTGTTTTGGAATTTATACTGATGCTCTCCCATCAGGTCCATCCTGCTCCCCTCCGCCACCCTTTGCAGGTTTATGGACTCCAAGTACGTAACAGCTGTCATAAATGACTGAATTACCCAAGAACTTGTCTAGGATTGTAGGTCTGCCATTAAAATGTGGTAATCTTGCAGTCTGTGTACAAGAGTTAGGTAGCCTAAGACTTTCCCACTCACATTATAACCTTTAGAGTAATTATCCAGAGCTATGTGTTCTCCCTTATTCCTGCTACCTGTCCTTAGTAGCAGATCTCACAAGATTAGGTAGGGTACATCCAATTCATTCCATTCTGATGCTTGTGATGAGGGAAGTTTTAAACCTAAGTGTTTAAATAAAGGTTCATTTTTCTATACATTTCCTATATACAAACTCTTCTAGACCCAACTCAAATTCAGTCTTCCATAAAAATGCAATCTCCAGTCCTAAATGGTCTTGCTATTTTCTTCTTCTATACTTGGTCTCATACTGTAAAATCAGCACTTTTAACATACACTATCCTATACTGTTTCACTTATATTCCCTCCCTATGGCTAACTGGAGTTAAATCAGTTCAATTAGGGATTACTTATTTAGCAAGGGATGAAAAGCACTAGGGTACTATTTATTGAGCCAGTTGTTACAGTCTGTATTACCTAGTTGATATAACTAGAAAAATTTGTTCTGAAGGAGGTGGCAGCAGGATGCTAATTTAAATTGAATTATCTGTTTCTGTGGAGAAAGACAGAAAGGATGATCTCAGTCTACCACACTCAGCCTTTCTCCTTGCTCATTTGCAGACTTACAGGATTCAATGATGAAAGTGATCACTTTTATTTGTCCTAATTCAGGGAACAGAGCTTTTCGCCTCCTCTACATGGAACTCCTGAGCAGTGCAGGTATCAGTCCTTTATCATACAGTTCTTTAGGCAGTCAAAGCCAATGCTGTAGCCTCCCCAGCTCCTGTGAGATGTCTTCCTAAGCCCTCCTTCCCCCAAGACTAAATAACCCAATACACCTAGATGACATGCTGAAGCGGCAAATTCCTTGTATTTCTTCAATTTCAAGAGATTCCCTCACCCCTACTTCCATGCAACATTCCTCCATTCAAAAAAAAAATTCATGTCATCTAGTGGGTTCTAAATTATGCTTAATAGTAGAGATGCTTCAGAGATCTCCCAGGGAAAAAAAAATTACATTGCTGAAAACTGTAACAGGACCAAGCTTTACTTCTTGCAGATAAGCAGAATAGTTCATATCTGAATAATTCTTGGTTTAAACTATTCAGAGTAAATACTGAATGATTCCAGAATCGCTAACTACCCCTTGTCCCACAACGTTGTCCCCAAAGTTTAGAAAAACAGCATTTCTCCCAGATCAATTTTAGCCGTATCAAAAACAGAATACTGACATTTTTAATATCCAACTGTATTTCAGACATTGTTACATGGCCTAATTTACCAGAACAGCCCATACTAGCTACATAAAAGCTGGTCTTCACTAAACCTCTTTAAGGCCTAGAATAGACAGCTTGGAAGACTTTGCAGGTTAGGAAGGGCTGGAACAATACAGAAACAGCAAATACAGAGTCTGAGGAATGATGCAGAGCCCAAAACCTTCAAACCCCTAACAAAGCATTCTCATGTTACTTTTATTCAATAGACAGTGGTTGGCCATTTGCAGTCATCTGCTACCTCTCTGCAGTTTCTAAGCTGATTATATCCCACTCCCTGAAATTCTACTCAAGATATAGCCCTTTCCTTGTTCTCTTTCTCAAGCTCAGATTACTCCCTCTCAATCTTTCAACTGCTTCCTTCTTTAACTCATCTTTTAAACTGTTATTTCTGAGGGTTCTTTCTTTGGCCCTCTTCTCTGTGTGCTGACTCTCGACTGCACTGCGGAAGTAGAACATCAACTCTGCTTCTTCCTTAGCTTATGTAACTTTGCAAAGGTAATTACTCTTTTCTGTGCATCTGTAAAATTGAGATAGTTGCATCTATCTCACAATGACAATGAAAATTTAATATATACATATATATGTATTAGACACTATATACAGAATGTTCAATAATTTGTCATTATTTTTATTACCAATGTTCTTGAGTATCAAACTTGTCTTCACCCTATACTGAGGGCTGAAAACTTCGAAATTTCTATCAACAGATCTCTCTCCTGAGCTCCAGATCCTCTCACTTTACTGTCCCACAGGCAATCCAAATACTATTTCCAAAAGCCAAAATATCTCCAAACTCTAACCTGCTGCTCATCCCATATTCTCTAAGTTTTCCTAAATAACTAATCAGCAAATATATATATTACATTTTTCAACGCTAACTTCCCCATTCCCATTATCTCAATTGAGGCCCTCATTTCTCCCAACTATTATAAAAACTTCTCATTTAGTCGCTGAGTCAAATACACCTTTGACTTTATCACTTATCATTCTTTTCCATGTTAAAATTATTTTACCAGCTAAGCTTCCACAAGACCCACTCTTCTATTTGGCAAATACCTATCTCCACATATCACATAGTGGTCTATGGGCTTTAGAGCTAGAAACACTGTGACTTTGGGTATAGTTCCAACATATTTTCACTTATCATTTATTTAAGACAAAAGTAGAATAACAAAGATATATGTCAGAACTTTACTGGCTTGACAATAACTTAAGCAACTTTCTTGCTAAATTGGATAATTTTTAAATTGTAGAAGACTACTTCCTTAAATTTTTGTGTCATTCAAAATGTCAGGAATATAGACGTGACACACTCAAGTTTAATCTGCATTAATATTTTCTCCATCACTTTAAATCTAAACAAATCAAGAAAAATTAACTCCTGATTTGAATATAGCATGTCAATTCCCACGGCATCAATAACATGGTTGATTTCTAACTACCAATGGATATCACTGAACATGAGGCTTGGATATGCAACAGAACATCATATATTGATATGGCTATAACCTCAAAAGTGGTGAATTTAAATATCACAGTTTAATGGTAATAACAATGGTATTCTAAGTTTATGGAGTTTAACTGTAATTTACATTATAAACTGTAGTTTATAATGTAATTCAACATAAACAGAAAGGCATTTAAATACCTTTTAACACAATGTATTTATTTTTTAAGTTTAGGTTAATTTAATGACTGCATTTAACCACTAGCTTGCTAACATTCTCAAAAGCTGAACAGCTGGCTCACAATTAGCCAGTTCCAGCACATCATCGGACTTACGGTGAAATAACAAATCCACCACTTGTTATCTATGAGACCTCTCTGAGCCTGCTTTCTCATCTGAATATGAGAATGATGTATTAGATGAGATAGCTAAACTTTTATGTTTAGCTATGACGCTATGTGCCAAGTACTGTGCACCATTTGAATGCTTATTATCCTCTTACTCGTTCTATTTGACATATTTCAAATGTTATTTCCTCCATGAAGTCTTCCTTAATTTCTCCAAATTTATCACTTCTCCAGAAAGCAAAAACATTTCTGCATCCATCTACTACAGCTCTTATTTCATATTTTATCCATTTTGTTGTCCTCCTAACAACACTGTCTGGTACTAAGGCAAAGATGGCACCTTGTTTATCTGTTCTAGCCCAGCAATTAATATAAACATTCGTTGAAAGATGGATACAAAGGGCATGGTTCAAAGAGACCCAAATTCATGTCATCTATTCTCTTCTGGTCCTCCTTTTAGGGAGGCTACAAAAAGGCATTTTATCTACCCACAAAGAAGGCAGATGATGAGTAATACAAATAGAATTTTCTCAACCCTTTTGGCAGAGAGACAAGTAAATTCAACCACAAAAGATATAGACGGCCTTAGAATTTTACAAAAAGTTCAGGCTTGCCATCCGATTAAAACAGGATGCCTACTCACTAGTTCTGAAGAAGCAATTTAAAACAGTGGTGGAGTGAGGAAATGTTAAAAAGATATAAAAGAGAATATATTTGGCTAAAGTAATGTTTTCTTCCTTTCTGATTTTTTGTATCACTAAAATTTGGATAATTAAAATTTTTTAATAAAGTTGAAAATGGAGCCAAAGTGATTACCTCAAGTATTTTTTAACAAGGGACTAAATGTCCAGATTAAAGGGTCAGGAGGGAAAAAAAAGGCTGTAAGAAAAACACATAAACAAAAAACACTTCCTTATAAAGAGAAATATTAATTTGTGTCAACGTTATAGGAAAACTAGATTTAAAAAAAAAGAAGAAACATTTCTCTTGAATAATCCCTTCTATGTTCCTTTACTAAGTCTTGTACTAAAGGTACAAGTTTAGGTAACATAATAAACAGTAAACACATTAAGAAATAACTACCTAAATGTCTCATTTATACTAGGATTCACTGAGAATCCACCAATCCTGTCTGTCATCCAAGTCCCAACCTCAAGTCCTTTCTTCTATTTTTTTATGCAATAAGTATTTAAGCCAGAAATTAAAGAACACAAACAAAAAGGTTCTCCTTAAAAGACCTGTTAGGTACCATCAATTCCTCTGTATTAAATTCAAATGTTATCTTGGGCCATGGGACCCTCTCTTAATTCTTGGTTTCTCTGATCTAAACTGTCCCATGTGTGAATCTTCTCTATATTTTCTAGTAAAAGTTCTTTTAGTCTCTTCCTGAAATCCTATGACTAAGAACTCAACTTTTAGAAGTTCTTTTTATTTACAAAAATCTTCCTCCCTATAACCTGTATTCAATGGTTCTAGTGCTGTCTTTGGCATGGAGAATAAACCTATCAGAGTTTTTAAGCATCTGATAACAGCTATCATTCCCCTTCTAAATCATCTCTACTAAGCTAAACATCTGCTAAACACTAGGATGAGAAATAAGATAACATATACGAAAAGGAAGTCAGCTGTATATACAGAGTAATGATACCTATTATTACCAAGTACTGGTTCACCCTTACTTCAAGTTTCCCATTGCGTTTCATGGAAGGGTTACATAAAGAACCTCCATCCCAATTCAAATCACACCTTACTTGTCATTCTTTTAAATTCTACTTTTTTTTTTAAGCCAACTTTGTCCCTATCTCAGTATATTCCTTCTACACCCAACAAGTTGCATAAACATTTCATTAAACTCCCTTTTCCTAATCTACTCTCCAAACTTCCCTTTTGGGAAACCCATTTCACAAACTCCAATTAGACTTGTTCTCAAACTGCATGGGAATTCCTGTTTCAAGTTATTATCTATACAGTATTATTATCTATACAGATTTGGGCTGTTCTGAACCCATGTTCACTTTCCTCAAAACACCTCTGGCTATATTCTATACATCTTTCGAGGCTCAGTTCAGAGATCACTTCTTTCAGTATTCTTCTATGATCAATCCACCCACATCCCAGGCTGAGTTAGGCAAATTGGCACCCTGCGCATACCTTGAGAAAACACTTTGTTTTGTATTGTTACCTGTCACTAATGTAAGGCTCCCTGACAATATACTCCTAGTTTCTCTGTAGTGTCCAGCACACAGTAAAGTTGTTCAAAGAAAAGATAAATACCTTCATTTCAATTCTTAAAACACCATAATAAATTTTCAGTATATCCAAACACACTCTAAGTCACCATTTTTAGGTCTTCTGCTTGAAAATAGTAATTTTAGAGATATTTAAGAAATCTTGCTATTCTCACTCAATAATGAAATTTTTAAAAATATACACCTTAAGCTTTTGTCATGATAATCACATCTTCTCTGTATCTGTCTCTCTTCCAAACCCCCATTAGCTTTCCATTTATTCAGAAAAATCATTTACCCAAGTGTCTAACCAAGTCTAATGCTGGGATAGGCTTTAAGAGAATTAGGCAGTCCTCAGTCCCCTCTACTAGACTACTCTTATTTTTACCTAGAGTTAAAAGGCAAAAACTAAACTATTTTAAATTCTCCCTTTAAGCCAGACTATTTCAAAGTTGAGACAGAGGGAAAGGTTAATGGACTATTTGTCTTCTTCTGAATAGCTGACAATAATTCTCCCAGCAAAAAAAAATTTAAGAAAAAGGTCCAAATGGCAATATGTATCACAGTCAAGACCTTCAAAAAGCATACATTCTTTGACCTAGCATATCATTTTAGGGTAAGTGTGAATCAATGTTTGTATTTTAGGATGTTCACTACAGTTGCTATTTTACCTGGAAAAGAATTATAAAGAAGCTGACATTCAATGACATGGATTGGTAAATAATAATAAATCTATGAAAGAATACTATTAAGCCATCAAAAGCGACATCACAGAAGAATATTTAAAAACCAGGGAGACGTTCTAAATAAATGCAGAAAGTAGGTTACAAAATAGTATCTGAAGTATTTAACAAAGTAAACCACATATTAAAGATGTCATTGAAATCTGCTGGAAGTTTCAAGCCAGAAAGATCCAAGATATCCAAGCCAGACAGATCTTGAAGGTTCTGTTACTGAATTAAATCATATGACAGAACAAGGCAAAAATGGCTGCAGTTCTGCTCAGTGTGTTCTGCCAAGAAACATGCCCAATCATGGAACTTTAGAACAGCTGTGACATCATTTTCAGGATGAAGTTTTAAGTATTTCCTTACTGACTGAGGTACCATTTGGCAGGAAGATTTCTGCAATCTTGTACATAGTACCAAGGCACGTATATAAACACCCCACCTAAGGGAATCTACTGTCTCAATGAGCTAACAGTCTCATTCTCCTGAAACTTGTCTTGGAAGCCTTAAGACTGGGAGAACAGTTTACAGTCAGTTATGTAAGGATGTTAAAAGAAAACAGTGGGCGACAGAGAAGTAAGGCAATACTGACTGAAATGGTAACTGGGTTTAGAAGCAATCATGGGCCGTTCCTGAAACCCTGCAAGCTCTTCTTACAGAAGGTAAACTAAAAAGTAATCTGACACAAGTATAATCGAAGCTTTTATTTTTTATTTTTATTTTTGGTGGTTTATTCACCAGCCTGAGAACAATTAGAATACTCATTCACCAAGTCTTTATGGAATGGTTTTAAGACGGATTCCATTAGTTGGCTTAACAAAGACCCTAAACCTTGATTATTATTACACTCACTCAATGAGAACACAAGGCTGGTCAATTTCAACATATGAATCTTACATCTACTTAAGAAGTTCAATTATCACTCGCTGAACCACTCAAGTGAATTTAATACAAACATATACTTAATTAAAAGTGTACATAAATTAAATCCTCAAACTTGCTACTTCATTTTTAAATCCAAGCTTCCCCACTGGCTCTAACAAATACAAATTTTCATAGCAGCAACACTGTACATTCCAAAAAAAGTCCTGTCTTTGTCTTCCTGCTTTTAAATCACAAGATGTAGGACAGAACGATGCAGATGAAAGCAAGCAGATTTACAGTATGTGATAGATTATTACGCACATTTCAAGTAGTTAAACCAAGCACCTGGATGTCCCTCACACGTTAATAATCTGCTATGCCACTACAGGATTCCTAAAATGTCACGATCCTCTTCCTTGTTCCTCTAGAAACAGAAGCCTATGAAGACATCCTTAAAGCTGTTCAGATGATTGGCAAAAGTAATCAATAAACTATCTTTTTCTACAAGATTATGGAAGACTAAGTTAAACTGCTAAATCCTGGAAAAGGGGAGAGTTTAAAGGACTAAAAAAGAGCAAGCTTTTGACAGTCAACTTTCCAATAATCTGGCTCTACTTCCCCAATAGTTTCATCATCACTGACAAGTATCAATTCCTTACTTGTACACACTGGAAGATAAGAGTCAACCATTCTGCTTTAGTCAGACAAACATGGACTTCTGATTCTGTATTACAGAGGTAGAATCTACCAGAGTCCTCCCCCCACTGCTCAAAGGACCAAGTTTTTATAGAGGTGCAAATGCTTCCGATCCTAGATTATACAAGATCCCTATGAATTAATGACAAATTCATAGGAAATATATTTACAGAAGCTTGTTTTGTTTTTTATTTTACATTTGAAACTAACCACTCAGAATTCTATCACTAATATATACATGCTTTTAAAAACATTTTCTCCTTGCCATTATCTTTTCACCTACTTCCTATACTTAAATATTTAAATGTCTAAGTTCTAGACAATAAATGATCTGCCCCAACCAGTATTTTACCATTCTCTTATTGTCCTATAGTTTACACTCAACACACAGAACCAAGCATTACCAACTCTTTAGTGTGGAACTATTCTCCATCACTCTGCCCAAGATTCCTACTTGTTAACAGAGGAAACAAGAAGGCGAATCTTAGGGATACAACAAAATGTTAAGAGCAAGAGGTCAGCTTTTTCTGGATTATCTGTTTTCCAAGTTTTATATAATAAACATTAACTTTCCTAATGGGAAAAATATATTGGGAAAAAAGTAATTAAGCAGAACACTATGAAGGACAGGAGCAAGGAAAAAAGTTGTGAGAAACATCCTCTTAACACTGCCAGTAGCAGAAGACAGGCAGAAAAGAAATGTCAGGGCTTGGTGAACACCAACTCTTGAAAATAACCGCGTACCCCAGTTAGGCCAAAAGTTAAATCCAGCTTTTTTTAATCTTCTCTGCCATATTACAGCCTAAATCTATTCTTACTTTCATTTCCAGTTCTGTCACTTCAATCATTCCCTTTGCATTTTTTTCACTCATTCTTCATTCTGTATCACACAAGGTCAGTTCCTCTATGCTTTCTGCTTTCCTTTAATTTAAACTCACACTTCTGTCCTACATTAACGTTCCCACATTCCTTCACACTAACGTTCAAATAGTAAGACCAATTATCCTTTCATAAAGGCTTGAACTGTTAAGTGATACTTGTGTTATTTAAAGAGCTTTCTGTTACTAACGTTTCAGTATACTTCTCCTGCTCTCTAGCTCATACTCCTTCCCTAAAAGTCTTAAGAAGAGTAAGCTGGTTACCTTTTTAACACTTTCTTCTTCCTCTTGGCGTTTCTCATAGTGTGAGAAGTCATCAAAAATGGAAGTGGTGTGCTTGTAGCTGGCTATGATTTTCAACACCTGCTTAGCCTTTTCCAGAGGCACTTCCTGAGTGTCCCTGGAGTTGGTCACTGGTTTATTCTCATTGTTCTCTAGGCGAATGTGTCGCAGTTGGCTATTGGGAACGTCCTTCACAAAAATCCACCTGACATCAAAACGACCCTTCCATTTGTCCTGGGACCACACACCTGCACATGTGTTGTAGTCCACAGCAGATTTCATTTCTGCAACGCCACAGAAGTGTCCACTGCCGTTGACACTGAAAAGTAAGTAAACGGGGCCTTTCCCGTTCATGGAGCGATAAGCAGCATCCAGTCTCTTGTTACCATGCTCTGTGCTGCACCAGATATTATACTTAATGGAACGGTGGATATCGTCCTCAGAGTAGCTCTTAATGATGAAAACCCGGCCATGTTTCAGATTCCAGTCAAAATCCTTGGGGTTATAGTTATTAATAGATCGCAGCTTCTCCAACACTGGATGAGGTTCTGAAGGAGTAGATCCAGATCCAGCCTGAGACTGTCCTACTCCATTACCATCCACCCCATTATGACCAAACCCACTGCCACGGTTCCGAGGTGCTACCCAGCGGGTTGGCTGAGCCGCCTGTTGCTGCACTGAGAGCTGAGCAGGCTGTGGTGGAGGTGGGGGCAATGGCTGTGTCTGTTGCCCTACTGATGCCTGAGCCACTGGTGGGCTATTGTTAGCCTGCTGACCAACAGGCTGGGGAGACCCCTGGGTTGGCTGCTGACCTATATTCTGAACCAAAGCCTGTGAGGGTGCTTTTGCCACAGGACCCTTGTTATCCCAAGTTCCAATATCCATGTTATGCTTTATTGGGGGTGGTGGAAGACTCGACCCTGCAATGCCATTCTTGGTCTTCAACTTGGGTTGCTGTTTTGCAGGCTTGCTAGCAATATCAGCCCAAGATGCTGGTTTTGGAGGCGCAATGGTAGCTGGAGGCAAACTATTGGAAGCCACGATGTTGCTAGTAATGGAACTACTACCAACAGCAGAGCCTACAACTTTTGGAACATTGCTTGCAACTTCTGTGCTACCCAACTTCAGTGCTGCCATCCCTTGGTCTATAGTATTCATGCCAGGAGCCTTATTGAGGGTCTCACTGGCAAAAGCTGACTGTCCATCAATCATGGCTCCACCTAAGGAGCTAGGTGCATAAGCATAATTGCTACTATATCCAGAGCTCTGAGTAGACTGTCCCTGAGAACTGTTATTTCCCCAAGCTGAGAAGTCAATCCCACTGGGAAAGAAATTAAAACCATGCTGACCAAGAAATGGAGTGCTACCTAGAGCTCCTGGTTGTCCAAACATTGCATCTGGTAAGAAGTGAGGCTCTCCGTTGCTCAGCTGTCCATAAGAAGTTAGATAGGGCATGGCTGTGTCACCCCCAGTAGACCAAGCAGCTTCACCCAAAGAATAGGAGAAGCCAATGGAGGGACTGTAGTAACTGGGTAAGTAGGAATCTGACATGGCAGTATATGCATTATTCTGTGGAAAGAAGGAAAAAAAGCCAAATTAAAACTAAACACAAAAGTAAATAAAACAACAATCAGGACCATTTCCTCTCCCAATTATTCTTACAATTCAAATGTTTCAACTATTACCATAAAAAAAAAAAAGCAGAGTGATCTTTTCAGATGTTCTCTTCCCATAAATTTGCTGATATTTTTATAGTCTAAGATATTTGGTTTAATAATTGAAATGTTTAAACATTTAAAATTATACTGACATACAGTGAACATAGATAGGCTTTAACTTTAAGCACACTTTAGAAAAGGGAAAACCCAGCACCTCACCAAGTTTAAGCCCTGCTCTACAGAAGTGTTGAGATGATGCCTTTTTTAAAACCACCATCTCTGGACTGAAGGACTGGAAATATTGCCAGAACAGGAGTGTTGAAGAGTTTCTTATTAACACAATACTATATAACAGAACAAAAAGAACTGGAAGTTCTTTCAAGTTCTATCCCAAAAATCTCTGCAGCCATTCCTCAACCATAAACCAAAAAGCAATGTTCAATACATCTAGTTTACAGTGTAGCCTCTTGACAAATCACCTGGGAACATTTACAGATGCCACTATTTAATTATAACCTGGAAAGGAAATGCACAGTGGCTTCCAGTAGATTCAAAACTAAAAAAAAAAAGTGTTGCTTTCTGTTCTGCTTCACATATAGAAGATTTAGCTGTAAACTGAAATGCACACCCAAATTTTCCATTAAAAACAGGAATGTAATTCTAAAGACACAATACAATCCATATCTTTAAAAAAGGAATCATCCTTCAGAATAACCACACAGTTATACGTAACTAGAAGATAGATTACTTTATAAAAACATTTTTAATCTTACGTTCATTTGTGCTGACAATATTTTACCTCCTTTTTAATAATTCCTATAGCTCACAGAATAGGCCCATAATTGAGGAGCCAGAATAACACAGAATGGGTCTCTACAGATGCAGATACGGCTCAACTCAAAAACAAAGTACTTTACCCTAACTTCAAAATAGCTCTGGTATCCTAAAAACCCATTAACTAGTCAAAAAGGGAATTTTGTTCTGAAGAGACTTGAATGACCATAACCATGTTAGGCTGTTAGTCTGTATTACCAAAGCCATTAGTACTTCTCCCTAACCACTAAAACACATCTTCTAGAGATGAAATATTTCAACTAATGCAGTTTGTTAAAAGGTGGTGCTTTTCTCTGCCAATTTAAAATTCTCCTCTAAAAAACTAGGTCTTTCACGCATACCCTCAAGTTTAAGAGAAATCTATTTCTCGAAGATAGTGTTATAATTTTAACAGCCCCAAATTCATTATTCACCCTATACTTAACATGTTAAGCCTGGAAGAATTATTCCAATAAGGTGATGAAAAACTGGTTAAAAAGTAGATGAAATACTCTTGACATAAACTAAAAAGGACAAAGATTCTCTACTCAAGATTTTTAAAACCCTCCCAATTTTTAAAAGACATTTAAGCTTTAGTTTACTTAATAAAAAACAAATGCACTTAATATCACAGGTTATGCCATTATATAGCTGAATGCCAACACCTGAACTGGCAGGTTCCCACATGCCCCTGAGCTCAAAAATGTGAATTACACAATGTTTCACAAGGACTACCTAGAATTATGTTTCCAAATGCTCCCACTCTCCCTGTTACAATGATTATGTAAGCAAACTACTTCAATAGCAGGAACCCATTAAAAGTTCATTCCTCTACTTCCTTCCCCACTTTTCCTGATTAGCTGGTTGTCTTCTGCAAAAACTTTTTTTCCATCATTTCCTTAAGTGGTTTCTACAGTTTTTAATATTATATAAGGGATCAAAAGTTTTATGTAAGAATTAGGCCCAAACATGGCCAAGCACTAATATGTCAAGTTTTTCAAAACTATTATACGTATCTTTTAGGATATTTTGAACAAGTTATTATCAATTTTCCTTCTGGTTTATTCGTCTAGAAATTATATTTATTAGCTGCAACTTTGTGACTATGTCTTTGGGGGCAAAAATTATTAATACAAAAGAACTGCCAAATCAAAGAAATTTCTATGTGCCTATGTCATGCTCATATATGAACCTATATGCAACTAATCTTCACATTACTAGACACATTAATTGCAAAAGCTAGAATTCCATCACTCTTGATCTCTGTACTAAACATTATTTTATCTTTCTTTTAACTCCATTTTGTAAATCCTATAGCTTAAGTGAGAAGCTAAACATATATAAAATTAGTCTTCAAAGATACAGATACAGCTCAACTTGAAGAAGAGTACTCAGCTCCAAAATAGTTCTGATAACCTAAGAACCCACTAACTAGTGACCAGAGGAAAGGAAGAAGAAATCCAGTTCCGCAGCACTAAATAAAGTTCAGGTGATTTTGTCAGCTTTTCCCACCATATAATAATCCAATTTTCCTAAAAGAAAAAAATGTTTTGGGGGTGAACATTCAAAAGAATATTTAACACTGGGAAGTATCAAGTTTGCACTGTTATATCCTTGGTGAGGAGGAATTACTCAAACAAGTGTTGCTGTTAGCACTACACTGTAAAATGTTATCAGTACTAGACTCAAGAGAATGGTATGTTTGTTAACAACAGAGATGAAAATCTTAATGGCCTGTAACGTTTGTAACAACTGCTTTTATAACGTATTAACTGGTATGAAGAAAATCATCCCCTGAAAATGAGATTTATTGATAGAGCAAAGAATAATGGTATGTTTCATCCTGATCAAGAATGTAAATGGTTAACTACTCACGGGCCTTGCCTGTGGACTCAAGTAAGGTTCAAAATCATCATCATTTAATCCATCCTTTTGATGTACAGATCCATTTTGTACTAAAAGAAAAAAAATTCAAATTAGGAGTGTCTCAAGCGTACAACTCACTCTCCAAATTAATCAAATACCTCCTAACCAGAAACCTTACTAAACGGAGTAAGTTTGGATTTCAAAAGGATAAAGATGAGAGTGAATGCTGAGCAACTGAGGAATATCCGTCAGTGAAAATGTGTTCCTCCACCCGGAGCAAGTTGATCTAAAAAGGTCATTTTATTGGCTCCTCTGGACTTCAATTCCCTCCCGCTTCCCCTCCCCCATCACATGTGAGTACTTCCAGAGTGTGATCCACGAGGATGAAAAACAAAGGCCTTCTAAGACCTACAGGAAACTAAAGACCTGGGACATTTCAAAACCGAATCCACCCCCACCCCTAATGAATTACTCCTTGTTCACGAAAAAGCTGTTCGCCAGCTGCAGGAACACACCGAAAGGGTCAAATACTCCAGTGTGCGGCACCTGCAAACTAAGAGGCTCCCGAAAGGTCCTCCCCGGGGCGCTTCCCGAAGACCCCGCCCCCAACACCGGGGGTCCCCCCTCCCAGCCCGGGGCCACCGGCGGAGTCGGGCTCACCTTTGTTTCCTTGACCTTTTGGTCTCTGCGGGCGAAGGAAACGTCGCCGAGAAGCAAGTCGTCCGAGGAAGAAATGGAAAAGGAGAGACAAATTAAAGCCGGGCCCGAGAGGGGAATAAAGGCGCAGGCCTGAGGAGACGCGTCAGGAACGCGGGTGAGGGGAGGCTGAAGATGGGAGGCGGGGGAAGCGCGAGGCCGCCGGGGACGCGCCACAGACAACGCGAGGGGACCAGAGCTTCAAGGAAGGGGAAGGAAACAAGACGAAAAACGCGGCCGGCTGAGAGGAGAAAACGCGGCGCGGCCGGCGGACGCTGAGGCCCGGGGAGAAGCGCGGAGAGCGGACCGAGGGCGAGGCGCTGGGCGCGGCCGGCCTGAGAAGCTCGAAACCCGGCCCACGAGAGGCGCCGCCTCAGCCCGGCCCGACCGGGGGCGGCGGGCCCAGGCCTAGTCGGGCTCCCTCTCGCCTCACACAATGGCCGAGGCATGCGGGCCGGGCCTGTACCTGCTCCAAGAGGCTGCTGGCGGACATGGCTCTCGGATCCTCACGGGTGGCGACGGCGGCGGACTCTCCTCAGGGCAGCGGGCGGCGGATGAGCCCCGGCAGCGGGAGCAGGCGGCGCGGCGGTGGCTTTTGTCCCTGACACTCGGGGGCCTCGGCGGACGCAGCGAAGACACAGCGCGCGGCTCGGGCTCCGGCTCCGACTCGGCGACGCTCTAGCCCGAGCGCTCAACGCCCGTCTCTATGCCTTTACGCGCGCGCTCGGCCCTCGCAGCAGAAATAAGGGCGCCGAGCGGCGGAGGCGGACGGCGCGCGCGGAGCGACGCTGACTCTCACATTCACTCACCCACGCGGAAGGAGCCCGGCGCGAAGCACCCCGGGAAGGAAGAGGCGGAGCCGCAGCGCCCTCTGGTGGGCTGGAGGAGCGGAAGCGGCGCGCGCGGCCTCCCCGCCCCCACCGCGTCGGGATTGGGGCCTAGGAGGGTCGGGGCGGCCAGGGTCGCTCCACGAGGTTTTGACTAACCCCCGGAGGGAGTAGCTTTAGCTTGAGAAAACCCACAGAAGCTGTATTTTCACTGAGGAAGCGACCCCCAAAGGCTGAAAGACCTTAAAATAAACCTGCATCCCAGCTACAGATGGCACCCCACCCCCATATGGGAGGGATCCCGAACAGGGGTCACCGAGCCATGAGGGAAAGTTCGTGGGGGCCCTGCCCCGAGAAAGACACGCCCCACCCCAATGTGGTTGTCCTCCTCTATTAGCTGACTACAAAAACACTGCCCAGAGGATAAAAATATCTACAAAAAATCTGATCCCCTGGGAAAGGAACCCACCGTTTTGCATTGCAGGGAGGAGAATCTACAATTTTTTTTAGGGATGTCGCTGGCCCCCTTAATTGTTAAAACTGTGGACTTTATTTCCAAGAAGAACGCACTTCACACATGTAACACAAAATTTTGCAAGTTCTTTCATCGAGTCCAGAGAGTCTATAAATCTATGGACTTCTAGAGGGATTGTCCTTATCTGGGGAAGGAAGGAAATTAATGCTATTTGAATACCTGCTATAGGCTTTGTTGTTAGGTGCTTTCAAATATATTAAAGGCTTTCAGCATCTTCAAAGTAACTTATCAATCTATCCCTTTTCCAACTGAGGAAACAGAGAGGTTAAGTCATGCGCCCAAGGTCACAAAGCTATTAAATAGGTGTATCTGACATTGAGAGGAACGTAATAGTGTCCCTCTGCCCCCCAGGAGAAATCCTGTATTCAGAAACCAGAATCCAGAGGAGATCCAAAGGAGAGGCTAAAGCATTTTTAATCAGAGGCAAACCTAACTCCTACAGGGATAGTTGATCCTAGGACAGCCCATCTCCTAATAGCTTTTGTTATTGCAAATAGTAGTAAACAGATAAATAATACACTATTAAATGTCAACCTGATACCATCCACTCCCTAGATAGGAGGCTTTGATGGACTCTTTGTAAAATAAATAACACAGCATCTTGGATTTTACATCATAATTTGCTTGAAGTGCACAAAGCATTTTTTCTGCCCATGAACACATTTATGGTTGGAATGAATAAGGTCAGGCCCCAAATGTGATAGACTTCTGTCAGAGTCCAATCTCAGAGCATAGATCCCATCAAGGGAATAAAAGAAACTTAGTAAGCCTTTTTTTTTCTTTTACAATACTCATCCAGTTGACCCTACGGCCCAGATTTGTGTGTAGCACAAGCAGTTGCCTACACTTACCCTTGAAAGCAGAAGTCATATCCTGGGAGGGGGAGGGACTAAACACTGGCGTCCCCAACAGATTTGCAAAATTATGTAAATTATTAAACCTTTCAGAGATTCTTTTATTTGATGTAAGGGATAATATCTACCTAATTTGTCGCAAAGATAAAGTTCAAAGAACAAAAAGCCAAACATTAAAGCAAATCTGGTACCTTGTAAGTTCTTTTCCTACAATCTCATTAAGGGATGATAGTGAAAATTTAATATTTTTGTAGTACCTGAAATTTTTATTAGTTCCTTTGGGATTACATTTTGTCCTACAGGAGTTTCCAGTTAAAATGCAGATATCCTGGGGGAAGGGTCATCTCTAAACCTGAATTTGTTCACTAGATTGGCTTTAATGGGTCCCTAAACAGAACACACAAGACTGAAATATTTCATCACTGGGAAGAAGGAAAGGAAGCTTAGAGTGTGGGATATCATTTTAGGGAGACAGACCCCTTATGGTTTGAGAAAAGAATACTGTACTGGAAATGGGTTTGGCTTCTAGTTTCAGCTCTGCCACTGGGTGCATAAAGCACTCAATCCCTCTTTTAACAAGTATTTATTGAGGGACACTCATTGTGCTGAGGAAGTCTTAAGACTTCACTTCCTCCCATTCCTGAAGCCTATAGTCAGAAAAACTTGAGAGTAATAAAATAGTTATTTAAATAGTTATTCGATTACAGTTGTGCACAGTGCAATAAGAAAGCATAGACGACCTCACTTAGGAGACCAAGAAAATTTTCCCTGAAGTCCTAACCTTCAGCTAAAACCTGAAGGATGATGAGAAATTGACCAGACAATGAGAGAAGGGAAGTGAGAGACAATATGTGCAAAACACCTAAGTGGGGAAGGAGCTTGGCACTGGTGAGGAACTGTAAAAAGGCCAGCATAACTGGTTCATAATGAGAGGGCATCACCAGATGAGACTTAGACCAGAATAAGGCAAAAAAGAGAAAAATAGGGACTTTAATTGTTAGCTATAAATGATGATCAGCTAGTAAAGGGTTAATAGGAGCATAGCATTCTCAGGTTTCTGTTTTAAGAAGTTCACTCTGGTTGCAGTGTGGGAACTAGACTCCAGGAGAAAAGAGCAGACTAGGAGTTAGAATACTGCAGTAAATCCAGGCAGAAGTTAATTGTCTAATATGGTGGTAATGAAAACCTTGAGAGATGGACAAGATGGGTGTCTTAGGAGGTAAAATGAGAGGTCTTGGTGATTGATTGGGTTGTGGGGAGGGCATTACATGGGGGGATATCAACACAATATTTAGTTTGATTTGAGCAATTGGATGGGTGAGGTGCCATTTTCTAATGTGGGGAAAGGGAAAGATCATAAGCTTATCTTTGGACTTGCTGGGTTTCAGGAGAACATAAAACATCAGTTAGAAAAGTTCTATTGACAAAAGCTTTGGGGCTTAGAGAGTAAAATCAGGGCTGGGAATACAAATCCTGGAGTCTCTGATATGGGGATGTTCATTGAAGCCAAAGGACTCCTTGAGATTTCCTCAAGAGAGAGGGAGAAGAGCCACAGATCCGGCACCAAACCGGAGAGATAGAAGGGAGGGGAGACAAGGAGAGAAAACATTTCCTCACTCGGAGTCTATTTCCAAGACTGTAATATAGGGAAGTTGGACCCAAATAACTTCTGAGGTTCCTTCCATTTCCACCATTTTAGACCTCTGGAAATTGGAAACCAAGGAGATCCTTCTGGATCTATGAAGGGGGCAGAGAGGATGAGAGAAAAGTAGGAAAGGAGGACAGTTTTTACATATTCTAGAATTTTGCCATGGGCTGGGCTGGGCTGGGCCCCAAAGCTCTAGTTCTCAAACTTTTCCAGCCTTTTGGAACTGCAGACCTCATAGCCCAAATCCCTCCCTTAGTAAGGCAGGAATAGAAGAGAATGCCCTTGAGAAATGTTTATCTACTTCACACAACTGACAGTATAAAAACCTATTTTTAAATATTTCTGCTGCTTCCCTACAGTCCACACAGAGCACAAAGCTTATAACTCTCTCACCCACTATATTTCTCACTGTCCACCCCATGCTCCAGCCACATTGAATTTTTCCCAAATACACATTTTTTCCCTAAGATCCATGAATTTGCACACGCAATTCTTTCTGCCTTAAATTTCCTTGCCATCTCCCCTTCCCAGCTTCTATGTGTCCTTCAAGACCCTGGTCAATGAAGCCATATTTTTCCCCCAAGCAGAAAGCCGGTGCTCTATTCTTTGTTCAGCCATGATATTGGTCATATTTCCTCATGGTAACTTGTTTTACTGTATTAAAACTTTCTGTTTACATCAGTATTTCTTTTTCTTTTGGAAATTTTGGATTCAGTGGAGAGTCTAATGATGGCAATGAAACTTCTCAGAAAAAATGCACATACACCCCCAAAATTTCTTAATACTCTTATTTATTTTTGTCTGTTTTTTAGGGGGAGGTAATTAGGTTTATTTTTTAGAGGAGGCACTGGGGGTTGAACCCACGACCTCGTGCATGCTAAGCATGCACTCAACCACTGAGCTATACCCTCCCCATCGTAT
This sequence comes from Camelus bactrianus, assembly GCF_048773025.1. Classification (NCBI taxonomy): domain Eukaryota; kingdom Metazoa; phylum Chordata; class Mammalia; order Artiodactyla; family Camelidae; genus Camelus; species Camelus bactrianus. Next base: position 59,683,541 of record NC_133551.1, read on the forward strand.
ACCCAAGTTTTTGTCTGCAGTCTCATTAAGCCCTCCCTTGCCCAAGCCCACCCATCCCATGGACCCCAGGTTAAGAGAACCAACCCCCTGCTTACACATTGCCTCTCCAGTAAATCTATGACTGCTTATCGGACAAACAACATGTTTATTATTGATCTCTATAATCCAATGCTAAGTAAATGTCAAATTAATTTATCTTATTCATTTTCAAAATTCTCCCTACTAATGTCAAGCCCCATTTTATTAAAGAAAACCTGGTGGGGCCAATATTTGTGTTAAAAAGTTAAATGTGCAGACTTAACTAGGTTAATTGAATGTTAAAGGAAAGGCACTGTGGAAAGCCCAAGATAAGTTTATGACTGGCTTTTAACATGCAGGTGTGTTTTATGAATGGCGTTTTGAAAAGAGCAAAGGCTAAAGGAAGAAAAGGCCTACAGCTGGGCCAGGTGGCCTAAGGACACTAGGAATTCTCAGCTGTGTATATACAAGGGTAGCTGTTGGAGATGTTAAGGGCAGAAAAGAACAAGAACCAAGAAAGAGCCAGCAGTAAAGGAGGCTTGAAGATTCACCTCAGAGTCTAGAGGGGAAAGCTGAAATTTTCACCAGTCCCCCCAAGAAATAAGAAAGGTAATTATAATGTAATGAGCTTTTCATAAAGCTCAACTTGTTCAAGGTAGAGGACTGTTCTTTATTTCTTGATTATCTCCCTCCTACCTTTTTGATGTGAAAATTCCCTTTATTCTCCAATGATGCCAGTAAGAACTAATCATTTTTTTAAATATCCTTACTTGGTAAAATATAATGTTGGGAACCCCATATTGGTTCCTAAGAGCTCTTTTCTTTTCATTTCTTTTCTTTTCTTTTCTTTTCTTTTCGGTCTCTTTTACTGATATGTGGGATCTAAAAGTCTGAGTAGCACTGTGCTAGGGAACAGCTTACAGTCTCCATCTAAGACAATAGGCCAGAGAGAAAAATAAAGTGTAAACAAGATTTCTAGAGATAGTGCCAAGGGGAAATGAAACCAGGGAGCCCCTGGAAGGACTGGTTCCATTTTAAGTCTGTGCCAAGAAAAAATATTTAAACCACTGAATGTACGTCTAAACTATGACAATGCTTCACAGATACATCCTTCCCTTTTAGTCCCTGGTGGCAGCTGCAGAATATGAGAGGCCATATACAGTTTGCTCAGAATGTCTCAGTCAATGGAAATGTTAACTTAGCATTTCTGAGGCATAGTGCTTCCATTTTTGTTCTTGGAGCGGGGAATATCTGCTTTTTGCTCAGTTGGCAAAGGCTTTATTACAGTATGTTCTATGGAGTAGATTCCTTGTGTAAAAAGGCACATAGGGCGGGGTTCTACACAGTAGGAGCTTAGCAAGCAAATGATGGCGTTCTAACCAGGGCCCCTGACATCAGCATCATCTCAAGCAGGACCATTAACAAAGTGATAAATCAGTACTTCCTGATGGACAGATGATCTGGGCTCTGAAATCCTTTCTCAGGTGAGTGGACATTCCCTCCCACCACTACTCCCTTTCCAGTACTCCTGAAAGATGGTGAACAGAACTTGCTGCCCATCGCAGATAGCAAAATCTGATGGCTGCCACTGCCCCAGATCTCTGAAATCCCAGCTAAGTTGCATCCCAATCCAGGCCCAGTCTTTCAACTGAAAATGTTGAGAGACTAAAAGTTGAATGTAAACAAACACAACTTAAGAAGTGACTAAACATGTTATAAATAAAACATCATCATTATAAAATGGTTCTTTGAAGGGTTCCTTTTCGGTATTAAACTTCTCTAGTATATTTCAAGGTATATTTGATCCATAGACAATGCTTCAAATGTATCTATTGTTTAGAGTAGACTATAAATGTTAGTTTCCTCATTGTAAAATGAAGTAAATAATGCTATCCACACGTAGGATTGTCTTGAGGATCAAATGGATTGACATATGTAAAGTGCTTAGAACAATGCTTGGTCCATAGTTACCCTTCAGTTAGTATTGGCTACTATTGTTATTGTCATTCATGCATCAAATATCTATCCAGCTTCTACTACATTCCAGGTACTATTCTAGGGACTATAGAAACAGCAGTGACTGAGAGACAAGAAAGGTCCCTGCTCTCATGGAGCATCCATTCTAGTTGGGGGAGAAAAAATAAATGTATGTCAGGTGATGATAAGTAAAACAAAGAATAATAAAGCAGGTGAAGGAAAATAGGAAGCATAGTGCATGAGGAAGTTACCACTTTTAATAGGGTGGGTGGTCAGGGAAGTCCTCTCTGATAAGGTAGCATGTGAACAGAGATGGAGGAAGTGAGGTAATAAGCTTGGCAGTTATCTGGGGGGGAAGAGTGTCCTAAGAGATTATTGAATCAAGAACTAAGCTAACCAAAATAAGTAGGTCTGCGTTTGTAATAGGGAGTGACAGAGTCCGTGAAGAAGCCATGGCCCACCTAAGATAGGCCTCAGTTCCAGTCATGTGTTGCTATGAGGAAATGTGGACTCAGTGTTGTCAGGTCTTCCGGATTTTTTTTTTTTTTAAGAAAAAATTGTTGAGGGGGAGGGCATAGCTCAGTGGTAGAGCACATGCTTAGTATGCACGAGGTCCTGGATTTAATCCCCAGTACCTCCATTAAAAAAATAAATAAATAAACCTAATTACCTCCCCCCAAAATTAAAAAAAATTTTTTTCAATTAAAAAATAAAGAAAAACTGTATCTTTAATTTTTCATATGAACTGTCCTAAAGTTTGAAACTCTGTGTAAGCATAAATGCATATATATGTTCATCAAAAGACATGTACAAGAATGTTCAGAAGCATTATTTATAATAGCTCCAAACTGGAAGCTACCCAACTGCCCATCATTAGAATGGATCAGCTGTGACATAGTAACAATCTCTACACAGCAATGAGAAGCAACCAACTATACTTCACACAACATTATGGGTAAACCTAAGATATAATGTTAGAGACCGACAGAGTGGTTACCCTGACTGGGTGAGATGCTGGGGTTTTTTTTCTTTTCTTCCTTGATCTGAAAGCTGATTTCATGAGTGTGTTCATTTTATCAAATTGTACAGTGATTTGTGCACTTTCCTGTATGCATTTATATTTCAATAAAAAGTTAAAACACAATAAAACAAAAATGTGGACCAAACAAAATAAATCTTAAGGCTGAATCAGAGCTCTGGTCTTCCAGTTTGGTCTATAATACATAGATTTCTTTAGAGAGAACAGCAGAGAAGATTTTTTAAAAAACCCCAAACCCTTATAACTTGAAGTGCAGGTAACACTTCCCCACCCGTCTTCACCCCTCCACCTTGGTGTGTGCTTTCCTCACAGAAGCACCTACAAAGCCCAATGAGGAACCTGTCTTTCCTTCTGAGTCATTACCCAGCCTCACGTTTACCTTTATGTGTATTGTTCCAATACTATTGTTTATTCTTATTCTCAAACTAGAAAAAGCAATCCATACATACCATATTATAAGCCATGACTACTAGTAAAGGTACAGAATTGGAAACCTTAGATGCAGGAGAGCCCAGAAGCAATTTCAAAGTAGGGTGTGGCCTACTTTATGTTGAGTCTTCATGTTGAGAGGCTCATAAGACAGAAATTTCAGGTAGTTGTGAAAAGCTACTAGGAATCACACTGGGCCGAAAAGACTTATCTAGGAAAGAGGCATATCTTAGCCTGGGCCACAGACCCACAGGCAATCAATCGGGTGTAAAAGTTAGGTTTTAGAATATGTGTGTTCTGGGGAACTTACCTATACTCACTGCACAAGCACATCCCAAAGGTGCTTTAATTCAGTTGATGGATGGAGTTAAGAAGGCTGTTTTAGGTAGTGAAGACTGTAGTCTATGCATATATGCTGAGGTTTGGGTCTTGGGGTTTCCTTGAGAAGAAATGATTGTCTCAAGAGTTAAGTTACTGACAGAGCAGAAAGGTAGAGTTACTAACATGGCAGAATTTAGGAACTAAGTTACATTTGGTTCCCTTAAGCAAGGGCCACAGAAGTAGGAGTATGGATAAAGATGTTTGAGGAAAGTAGAACCTTCTAGAGGAAAGTCAAATTGCATAGCTCAGGACTAAGAAAGAGTTGGGAAGGACACATAGAAATGACTCAAGACTGTATAAGGAGAGAAATTTCAGGGGCAGAAAGTCCCCATCTAGCAGAAGTGACCCCACCGGATCCCTTGGTAGAACAACCACCTTGGTTGTTATTGTAGTATGTTAGACTACACAAGAATTTCCCAAGGAGGAGGTATCCAAGGTGTGAAGGATCTGTGAACAACTGTATGAGGTAAGTTGTCTGGAAATGCAGGGGCTAGCCTAGTATCTCACTTTTTATCTCAGAGAGGACTATTTTCTCAGGAGTATTGCCCTAACTGAATCATAACCTCATGCCTATTTTGAGAATTCAAACTTTTCTTTGTCCTTTCTACTTCCCTGCTAGAGTGAACCAGTTATAACTCAATGAACCAGTAGTTTTGTACTTCATGCTTGATATTACTATGTTTATCATCAGATGTTCTCAATACTTCTCAACATACACTTACCTTTAATGTTTTTCATGATGTTACCTTTCATGCTTTTCATGAAATGGGACAAAATGCCACCACTGAAGGGTGTCAGGCCACCTGAACCGAACATTAATTTCCAACGTATTTGGATTAACTCTAGTCCTCCTTCCCTAATATGGACAGAAGTGTGAAAGCAACTTCACACGAAGTAGCTCTAAATCATGAATATTCAAGTCTATTGTCCCTTTTTTACTTTGGAATGATAGGAAGTTTTTTTTCTGAGGTGGGGTAGAAGGGCAGGGACAGAGCCTGGAAACTGAAAAGGGGAAGAGAGCAAGGCAGGCTTCACACAAGGACATGGCCAAGACGTGACAGTTGAACAGCTGACCCTGAGGCCTTTGTGGAAAGCACGTGGCAGAAATATTTGGAGCATTTATTTGCCTTCTAAACTCTAGTCCTGCACTAGATTCACCTGATGGAAACTCAAAGAAGCTGACACACGATTCAGCTTTCTCCGGTGGGGTGCTCTTAGGAGACTGCCTGTGCTGCTGACTCTACCTTGCTCTGGAGGCAGAAGCAAAAAGAGACTAAGGACATTTCCCCCCTCTTGTACAAATAAACCCGACTACTTGAAAATGCAGTACCAAAAAAGTAGCCAAAATGTTCTCTCCTAAATCAGCTTAGGTATTTCTCTAGAAGTACTCCCATACTTGCTGACCCCTGCCTCCCAGCTGGGTTAGGTGCTTGACCCTTTGCTCTCTCTGCTCCCAGCCGATAGCACTATCACTGTACTTACCCCAATGTGATGATGTTTCAGTATCTCACTAGACAAAGGCTTAACCTTTTTGTATCTTTGGTAATCAATCTGCTGGCGCTATGGACCAATTCTTGGAACAATGTTTTTCAACACATGAAATAAAATACATAGGATTACAAAGGAAACTAATTATATTAAAATGTAGTTCTTAACTTCAAACAACGTCTGGAGAATGAATTCCTTGAGTGCAGGGACTGAGTCCTCATCTCTGTACTGCCAGTGCCTAGCACAAATCCTGGCATATAGATGGTACTTACAAGTGTTTATTTAATGAATGAAAAGAAAGATAGATGGCTACTGCCAAGGCAGCCTGAGGAATGATTCATTGCAACTGCTTGTGCACATACCAGTGGCTTGCATGTGTCTCAGCCCATCTGAGATCACCTAGACCACGGCCGTGAGGAAACCTACACTCAACAATGGGTGCATTGCATCTAGCAATAACGACAAGCTACTGGAAGACCAGGAAAAAAACAAAGCTCATGTATTTCCACCAGCTGGAATATTCAGACAGTGAAAGTAAACAGGCTCAGTCTTTAGGAAGCGATCTCTTGACTTTGGAAGCATGACATCACACTACTTTAAAGCACTACCAACATCTCTGATGACTCTGATGGAGGAAAGAAAGGAACCTGAGCTAGCATGTAGGTGTTCTCCAGGGCTCCTCCTGTGTCCTGAATTGGGCCTTTTGTCTCTGGGAAAGATAAGTGTACCTAAAAACCACAATAGGGATATGTGCCTTTCTAGGTTCCAGTAATAGTTTTAGGCTTACATAGAAATTTTGTTTTTGTTTATGTACCAACAGAAAACCTAGAGAAGCAAGAAATAAAAGCTACTTCCCTCACTAATGACATATAACAGGCCAAAGGTTTGTTCTAAGCTGATTGCTATGTCTATTAGATACTTTGAAAAGAAAAATAAAACCCGACAATTATAAAGCTGAAAACCACAACTGTATGGGGTTTAGAAATCTCACCCTTAAGGCTTTTAAGATTGACCCTCCCAAGTTAGAAGGCTTCTCTAGCTATCCACAGCCATCTGAGGGATGACAGGACGCAGATTTCACCTGCCTAACAACAGGGTTTCCAACATCTGTTGGAAGAAACTTGGCTTCAGGTGGTGCCTTCTTCGGATTAAAAAAAAAAAAAAAAAAAGGAAACTACAGGTCAAAGTTTTGCTTTTAATTAAAAAAACCAAAAACCAAAAACAACCCTCCCACTCTTAAGGTGTGTGCTTTCTCTTTTCTGACCTATTTTTCTTTTGTCTGCAGTTTCTATATTTCTCCTAGTGCAGTAAACAATGCAATCAAAGAAATAAAAACCAGGGTCCGCTCTTGCCCCAAACACTGAAGATGGTCAAAGAGAAGAAATCACAGCATGAAAAATGGGCCCAGCTCTAAATATACAAAAACATTAAAAGAGAAAAGAAAAAAAAAACAAAATAAACCCCCCAAGACATTATTATTGACATTCCTGGTACATTTCCTGTAATGTAATTTTGCAAACAATGCTTCTTTCCCAGAGAGTCCAGCTCGCTCAGGAGGAGACATCTACTTGGTGCCTCAGGATAGGCTAGGGTATTGAGTCTTCCCTGCTAAGCCTAAGGCTTTTTTTATGAGCTCAATATCTCACAGAAACATCTGTGGTATAAATGGCATAAATGAATCTAAAAGAGAATGAAGGCAGGCAGGCACCTGTCACTGTTGTCTGAATCAGCCAAAAAGCTGAAGAGCGTGGGATCCAGGAGACACATGCTATAAACCATTGAGGGATGGAGGGTAGAACAAGAGGAAGCACCAAATGAGTGAATGCATTTGGTTCCAAAGCCAAAAAAGGGCCCCACCAAAAAGGGCAGTTGGTCTGGATGAGGAACTCCCTTGCTCCTGGAGTCATGCAATAAAAATGATGGCCTTGGAGCCCCACCCCCAGAACCAGAGCAACGTATGCCACATCACACAGTTTGCAAATGAATGGACTAATCCCAGTTTAGGAGGGTAAGTGTTCTGACAAAGTAGGGGGCAAGGTGAGCTTGAATCCCAAAACACAGCTGTGACATTTCTGGATTTCTACTTCTGCCAAGCCACAGGCCCCTGCTGCTGCTTGCTCTGTGGAAATGTACCCTTTTGCTTATGACTGGCCTTGCCTCAAAATGGCACCCATGGTGGTAACCCTCAGAGATATCAAGAGGCATCAGTTGCACTTCTGGAAGTGAGATAATTTCCTTGCCCCATCCTGGCCAAAGCACTTCCCTTTTTAAGCTGCTGCTATGCTACCTTCCCCTCCCAGCAGGGTTCAACTTACTTTTGTGTGAGAGTTTTCATTGGCCTCTGAGGGCCCTTTCCAGGATACAAAATAAAGTATCCTTCTGCATCCACATGTGAGTGCTTTGCCTTCTAATGTCAAATCTGTGTTCCAGAGTTTGGTCAATGTAACTTTATGAGAATAAAAACACATGCATACAGACTAGCCTGGAAAGGGCTTTCTGGATAGGGTTTCTGGTTATCTTGATGTCTCTACTAAAAGAAATAGCTTTCTTGCTTTAAGAGGATTAGGACATTGAGTGACCTACTCTCAACTTCTGGAAGGGCAGCTTGTTTTTGTCCATTTTTCAATGAGGGAGTGGAAGGGACCCAACATGTTCAGTTACAACAACGAGATTTTGTTTAAAAAAAAAAAAAAAGGATCCTATGTGGAAATGAGTGGGACAATGATAAAAATAAACAAATAATTAAAAATTCCAAACCGAAACATATCTCCTGGCCCCCAGATCCCCAGTCAGTCCTCCAAGACCACAATCTCCACATTGTGGACTTGATGCTGGTGTTCTTCCATCTCAGCCACAACTTTCTCCTCAGTCCTCAGCTCTGTCTCCAAAATGACTGCTTTGCCCTCAGTGTCCTCAGCCTCTGGGTCTGGGGCTGGGTCAATTTCAATGATGGTCTGCCCATCCTCTGAGGTGCTTTCAACAGCCTGGATTGCTGAGGTCAGGCCGGACTCCATGGCCACCAGCTCTACAGGGCTCACCATGGTGGTCATGTTGCCCAGGGTACTCCCATCCTGCATGGCGGTGGAGCTTAGCAGTGCTAAGCTAGACGAAGGGTGGATGGTCACTGTGTCTGGTGAGCTGCTCTTGGCAGAGGAGACCACTGTGGCATAACGGAAGAGCTGAGGGCCAGAAGGCAGTGTGTGGACAGTCACAGGACTGGAGCCCTGGCTGAGGGTGGCCACTGGAATATTGCCCATGGAAAATGACTGACCCACTGGGGTGATGGTGATGGGTGAGATGACGGTGAACTGAGGCTGCTGGACAGGAGGAGAAGGGCTCAGGACTGTGGTGGAGGCTGGCCGCTGGAGCCGGGGCCTTTTGGGAGGCTTAGGAGTGCTCACAGGCATCAGTACTACATTTTGAACCGTCTGGGATTTCAGCCTGTGATCCTGAGCTTGCTTCTTCTGCTCTTCCAACTGGCGTTCCAAGTCTATGGAAAAAAGACAGACTTTGTGTGGAAGGAAGTATAATCTTGGGAACAGTAAACTGGGAGTGACTCCTTCTGGAGTCTTGTTCTGGTTTTGCCACTATGTAGCCTCAGGCAGTCACTTCATTGTTTTCAAGAAGAAACTAGACTGGATGATCTTTAAACTCCCTCCATAATTACATTTCATTGTGTGATTATAGGCAGGGCAACGATTCAGAATCTTTTCAGGCTGTGATCCTACTATAGCTCAACTCCAGAAGCTCCTGTGGCATTTTGTCACCTACCACCAAAGTGTAAACCAAAGAAGTTTCCAGTTGGTCTAGCAGCTTACATATGCTCTGCCTGGGTCTACAGATGAAAATATCTGCACAATCCCTTTGCAACTGCCATAGACCTACAAAGGAGCTACAATGGCCACTCCGATAAACAGTGATTTACAAACCATCCTTCAGGGTAGGATCACCTGCTAGTGACCTGGATGGCTTTCACCTCATTAGCCTCAGAGAAGGCTAGACAAAGTTATAGAGGAAGTCCCTAAGAATTACAGAACTGAAGGAGGTCTTAGAGGTCTAACATATTTGTTTTGACAGAGATCCAGAGAGGTAAAGTGACTTACTTAAGGTCAGAGAGCATAAGCCAAAATAAGTCTTCTGATGGCCAACTTGGTGGCTTTTCCACCCCAATACACCTACCACTATCCCTCTCCCAAATGTCCAATCCAACCTTGATGACCACTGGTGAATCTGGTTCTACACCGGAAATTCTCTGTTGCTTAGTACCTGATAAACATCCAATAAGTAACCAATTACACCTGTAGAGCACTTTGCTCCCTGTGGAACACCAAGAGCAAGTCAATTCCTTGCTTGGAATAAAAGAAGTAGGTAGGGTAAAGAACACATTCATACACCAGAAATTGACAAAACATTGTAAACTGACTATATTTCAATTCTCTCTCTCTCTATATATATAAAACAAAAAAAAACCACATTCAAAAATTTTAAAACACTGCCTTTTAAGGTTATAAAACACTGTATTTTTTCCATCTTCAGCAATAGTCAAAGAAATGTGAACCTAAGCAAGATACCAATTAAATCTATAATTTTTAGAAAGTTAAATCAGGGTTGATGGGTTCAAACTTGTAAATCGGTATAAGCTTCTTGGAAATTTGACAATAGGTCACAAAAACCCAACAACAAATTATCAATATCATTTACCTCAAGCTTAGTCCCGTGAAGTAGTTTAAAAGGACTTTTTAAAAAAAGTTATATTCATAAAAGTTCACTGCAACGAAATAAGCTACTGAGAAAAATCTGGAAATTTAAATTCATCCCTGGGAGAATGTGTAGGTAACGTACTATGTAGCAACTTGGAAAAATATTAGCATGTCATAGTGAAAAAGTAAAAAACAAAACTTTATGTATACTATGACTATAATTAAAATAATACAGACAAGGAACCAGAAGCCTACATTTCTAACAAAAAACATTTTTCAGATGGTGTAAAGTTTCAAGGTGGAAGACAGCACTGGACTATGAATAAGAAGACAGAGTTCTGCTCTGGGCTTCACTGTCAAGTAGTGATGTGGTCCCAGGCAAATCATTTATCCTCTCTGTGCCTCTATTGGGTTATCTGTAAAATAAGGATAAGAGCCTATAATATTCCTAGAAGGATCAAATGAAAATGGGCATCTCCAAGAATACTTGGTAAACTGAATTTAAAATATAAACTGGGTATAAAAATAAGTTAAAAACAAAACAAAACAAAAAGCAAAAGTTAAAAACAACCTAAATTGTTCTCTTACCAAATGAGCTTTCTTGCCTTTTGCCTTCATGACTGACTATTATAATATATTCTATAGCATTCAAAGAATGATAATCTACACTTTTAACTTGTTTTGTATCTTTCACCTACCTTACCTCCTCCAAAAGCTTCTCTTTGATTCTTTCTGGGTATAAGTGATAACTCCCTTCATTCCATCACCATACCTGCTATATGCCTCTGTTAAAAAGTTGACTACTTTCTGTACTTATTTGTAAGTCTGCTTTCCCTTGAGTTCCTTGAAAGTTCTCAAGAGACTGAGGCGGTCTTATTCAACATTATATCTCTAAAACATAGTTTAGAGACCAGCAAAATGTAAGTACTTATTAAAATAAGTTAAATTACCCATGTGCTCATAATTTCTGATTACCAGAAATAATGAAGGAAGTGCTAAATGTGTATCTATCTAAAGACTCAGTATTAATGTAAAAAAGACAAAGGCCAATTTTTTTCTTCTGCCACTTATAGTACTGGATTAATAGAGCAATCTAGCAGATATCTTAATCTTCCAAAGTATAGAAGGAGGACCCTGTTGCTAGCTTTCTTTTCTTTTCGTTTTTGCCTCCTCTGCTTCCCACCACTCCACCTCACCTGGGGCTGTGTACAAAGAAAAAGCTAAATCTGATACTATGTGAACTGAAAAAAAGAGAGATAGAAAGAGAGACAGAGAGAGAAGGAAGGAGGGAGGGAGAGAGGAAGGAGGGAAGGAGGGGGGAGGGAGGGAGAGAAGGAAGGAGGGAAAAAGGGAGGGGAGGAGGGAGGAAGGGAGGGAAGGAAAGAGGGAGAGAAGGAGGGAGGGAGGGAAGCAGGGAGAGAAGGAAGGAAGGAGGGAAGGAGGAAGGGAGAGAAGTAGGGAGAGAAGAAGGTAGGGAAAGTGGGAGGGAAGAAGGGAGGGAGGGAAGGAAGGAGCAAGCCAGTCCCCACAGAAGTCAACAAAGAAATGGCAAGACTCAAGGATATTAGTATAATATCAGCTAAGAAGAGAGAGAAGTTTACATACCTGTCAGAGTATAGAGAAACTGCTCTTCTCCCTGCTCTACTTGGCTCCTTCTGTTGTCCAAAACCTTCTTGACCGTGTCCATTAGGCCAAATGTATGTGCTACGTTGTTGAGAACAGCAGCATCTATTTAAAACAAAAGACATGTCTGTTGAGTTAAAACAGAAATGTACCACCAACTCCCTACTGTGCTGCTTATAAATACAAAACAATCCAGAAACTAGAATATTAATTGTATTTTTAAAAAATTTTAACAAAGTATTACATATGTAATTAAGTTTCATTAATTATTATATCTTTATACATTTTTCCATACAAGTAAATACAAAAATAAGGCGGAAAAAAATCTTGCATCTGGTTATAGGTTCTGACTTTTGGTTTAGAAAACATGGTCATTGTACTAGATAGAGCTAAATTTGAACTTCAGTTTTGATGTTTCCTCCTGTCTGTATGACCTGGGGTGAATCATTTCACTCCTCTGTTTTCTTATCAGAAACAAATGGGACTAATAATACTTACTCTGCAGGATAGATATGAAGACTAGAAATACCATATTTCAAGTGCTAAAAATGGGGACTGACATGCAATATTATTATTAATAGTATTATCTTTGTTCCTCTCTACACAAAACTTTGTGAAAGAACTGTCAGTAACTGTGGTCATTACTTCCCTAACTCAGACCACTTCTCTGCCTACAACTCTCTTCCACAATCATCATGACCAGTTCCACGGTTTTAAATATCATGGACATGTTAAGAACTCACATGTAGATCTCCAGCCCTGACCTCTTTCCTGCATTCCAGATTCATACTTCTGTTGAGCTGAATGACATCTCCATTTGAAGGCCTCATAAGCATTTCATTTTAACAAGTCAAAAAGCAATTCTGATTTCCTCTCTCAGTGGTTTTCATCACAGGAAACAGTATCAAAACTCATAGCTCAGACCAAAAATATATGAGTCATTGTGAATTTCTTTCTTTTTCACCCTATACCTAATCCATCAGTTCTGCATTCAAAATACATCCCCAATATGATCACTTCTTCCTAGGTCTACACTACCCATTTCTAATCCATGCTACCATCATCTCTTGTCAAAAGTCTCCCAACTGGTCTTCTTGTTTCAACTCTTGCTCCATATAATCTATTCTCCCCACAGCAATCACACTGATCTTTTAAAAATATAAATAAATCTGATTACTTCACTCCTCAAAATCACTATAATGGCTTACCATCACTTTAAAATAAAACCCAAAGTTCTGACCAAAGCTTATCTAAACTGTCCCTTCTGTTCCTCTCCAAACTCATCACTTTCTCCACTGCCTCACTCCACTGCAGCCACACTGGTGCTTCAGTAATTCTTTGAACCCACCAGGCTCATTGCCATTCAAGATGTTTGTTCCCCTTGACTGAAATGTTCCTTGTCCCAGCTTGCCACATGGCTAGCTCCTTCAATTCAGGTCTCTACTCAAATGCCATCTCCTTAGAGAGGGCTTCCTTGACCACCCTTGTCTAAAATAGTCACTCCTGCTTTCTACACTATTTACCTTTTTTAATTCCAGTAAAAAAAAAAAAAAAGGATTTTGCTGTAAAGCTTGTTTTAAGTGTATTTACATAATGTACAAGTTATAGATGCAATAAGACACAACTAACAAATCTAAGTAAAAACTCATTAAATGCACAAGCTTATGAGATCTCATCATGACCCTTTTTATATCAGATGATTATTACATCATTTTACACTGTGCACAATAGCAAGTACCCTGTAAGTACTGACACTGAGGAACAGCTTAAGTGCACACAATAGTTCTGAAAGCCTTAAACTAACAGAATATAAGAACTGTCTAAAACCAGGTGGATTTCTCCAATTTTCAGACCCCATGTATCTATCTATTTATATCTATATCTAAGAGAGAGAGAGATTGCTTTCTGGAACCATTTACAGAGGCAAAAATTACCTGTGGAAAAAGCACTGCCAGACCTGAGTTCAAAACTATTTATGTAACACAACATTGTAAATCAACTAAACTTCAATTAAAAAAACCCCAAAAAACCTAGTTATGCTAAAAACAGAGCTACCATATACGATCCAACAATCCCACTCCTAGGCATATATCCAGAAAAGACAAAAACTCTAATTCAAAAAGATAAATGCACCCCAATGTTCATAGCAGCACTATTTACAATAGCAAAGATGTGGAAGTAACCTAACGGTCCAACAACAGATGAATGGATAAAGAAGTTGTGGTATATATATTCAAAGGAATATTACTCAGCCATAAAAAGAATGAAATACTGCCATTTGCAGCAATATGGATGGTCCTAGAGAATATCACACTAAGTGAAGTAAGTCAGACAAAGACAAATATTATATCACTTACATGTAGAATCTAAAAAATAATACAAATGAATTTACTTGCAAAACAGAAACAGACTCACAGACATAGAAAACAAACTTATGGTTACCAAAGGGAAGGGGGAGGGATAAATTAGGAGTATGGGGTTAACAAATACAAACTATTATATATAAAATAGACAGGCAATAAGGACTTACTGTATAGAACAGGGAACTATACTCAAAATCTTATAGTAACATATAATGGAAGATAATCTGAAAAAATATATATAGCTATAACTAAATCACTCTGCTATACACCTGAAACTAATACAATATTGTCAATCAACTATACCTCAATAAAAAAAATATTTTACAATACCAAAAAAAAAAAAAAAAAAAAAAAAACCTAGTTATGAACTTTGGATAGTAACTTAACTTTTATAAGCCTCAGTTTTCTAATCTGTAAAGTGGGGATAATAATACTTTATTTCAGTGTTTCATGAGGCTAATGGGATCTGCTACAGTTGTTACTCTTCAATAAATGACCATTATTGTCAGGATTAGTGCATTTACCTGTGACCTGGAAGGGAGCCTGGATGAGCCGCTGCTGAACTCCCCTGAGTAGCTCCTCTATTTCCTTCTGTATATTGCAGACAACCTCTTCCATCAGTCCTACATCAGCTATTCCTTTCCAAAACATCAAAGTGTCCTCTGGCAAAACAGGGGTAAGACAGAGGGTAAACAAGGGATGCTACATATACTAGGCACATTTCTACAATGTTAAATTCAAAATTATTTCCGTTTGAAATGATTTCTTGTTGGGCTACTTCTGGGAAAAGAAAAGAAGCTTTTGGAACACTAGCTGCCTCCCTGAATTGGTACCTTAATTATCTGGGCTCGTCAGCAAAACAGGGACTTATGATAATTGTCTCAATTCGTCATGGCTCTGGCTTCAGGGAACAGGTATCTTCCTCCAATAAAAATATTAAAACACTAAATAAATAAATACTAAAATATTCAGTTAAACAATTTAATTTAAAATTAAATAATATTTTACATTTTAAAGTTAAATAATAATGACATTAAATTAAAGATATACTCCCTCTAATCCTATACTTAGAAAACCAAAAAACAAAACAAAACAAAAACAGTTGAATAGGTGGTTATAAGCTCCCTGAGGGCAGAGGCTATGTCTCTTCATCTATCTAGATCTAGCAACAGTACCAGCTAAAAATAGGCAGCAATAAATATTTGTTAAATGAATTAATGAATGGAGGATGATGTGATGCTTCTCTTGGTCCTTTCTAAGTGAATTATCATTAATCACCATCCTCTACATCACCCACTACCTAGTTTTTTCTTCTAACATCTTGCAGCTTGGTTTTTTCTAAGAAATGTGCCAAAGTTGGAATCAGTGTGACAGGATAAAAAGCTTGGACTCCAGAGTTAAACAGCTGAATTCAACTCTGGCACTTATTAGTTGTATAACTACTCTTACACAAGTTGCTGAACCTTTTTGAATCTCAATTTCTTCATAAAATGTGACTCTGCAGGGCTATTGCACGTTTTAGAATAAGATGTTTGCAGCTATACTTAGCATTAACATGCATAAGAAAAACCAGCACAAGTAACTGAGGCCTTCTGTGTCTATAACCATAATGGTGATAAGAGTTACAAAACCCTACAAGATATCTGAGCCCCACAGAAAGTACCTGAAATTTCCTCAGGGTCTTTCTTCGTGCCCTCCTCCGTGGCCATGGTGACAGCAGCAGTGAGAGCCGAGTTCCATTCCAGTCCTGCCTCTTCCATGCTCTCTTCTGAGATGGCAATCTGTGTGATGCTACCTAAAAGCAGTCCATTAGAGGTAAGGCCAGTGAATTTCATGAAAAAGACACAGCTATCCTCTATCTCATACAGCCAGAGACCCTGTTACTTTGCCTTTCTGGCCCTTTGCCTGCATTAAAAACTAGAATCCTAGGTAAGCCAGGACGAATATTGGATTTTTTCAAAGAACCTGTCTTGCCAAAGAAAAGGCTTTCTTCTTACTCTGAATAGAAAGTGAAAGAAAACCTATAAAATCACAAAAGAGCAATCTGCTTTCTGAGCAGTTATGTTTTTGAAAGAGACTGACGGTGGGTATGATAGCCAGGTTACCTGCCCTAGACTTAGTGAGGATGAGGAGGCCCTGAAATAATTTAAAAGAAAAGTGTGATGTTTAGTCAAGAGCCCTACTACCAACCATCTAGAGTATCTGAAGTTGCAATAACTTACCTATCAGCCTATGTAAGAGAAAGCAAGACTAACGAGACCAAAAAAATTAGGTAAGAGATCCGTGCATAGCAGGTTCGCAGAGGAAAAAATTTTTGCTATCGTTTTTAAATGAAGATTTTAAACAAAGAGAATTAAGGAAAATCAAACTGATCTAGACAGAAATATAGACAAGTGTGTACTCTCCACACTGGAGAATATCAATAATCAAGAAAACAAGTATTATCAATATGGATAATCAAGTAAAGAAGTTTTGATCAAATAAAAAGGAAGTAAAGTTATGTTATTCATAAAGAGGAAAATGGCAGCAAAAAAAAAGGTAAATAATTTCACAGCATTTTTCACTTTTCAAGTGAAAGTGTCACATGACCAAAAATTCAAATTGCTAGATATTTTACACTTTCATGAAAGCAACTTAGGTTCTAAGAGATTTGGCTTCTACTCTCCCAGCAGTTACCAAAGAGTTTTAGGGCTGACCAAGAGAAATCTCAAGAGGCCATTTAAAAAAAAATAAAAAGAACTTCTCTTATACCTTTTAGCATTCTTGTGACTCTGTCAGGCATATTTATACGTCTTTTGGAAGTAGCTAAGACATAGTCTATCTAAGAATCTTAGCTGTGCTAAGTCTCCAGCTGGACTAAATGAATCCTTAATTATAACCTCACAGGGCTATATCTTTCCTAGAGATGAGCAGAGAGCTCTAGTCCCAAGCTCAACAGTGCCAAAGTTCAGTGTGTGCCCATCCTAACTCATATGTGAGGAAGCTTCAGCTTGGTTATCTGAATTCCTTCCAGGCAGAACTGTTTGAGCCTTACAGCAGAGTCTCCAGAATCCAGCCGGGCCAACGATACATTGTCTTTGACACATCTCAGTTCAACAGCTGAAAACCATTCACCATTCTAATTCAACTTCCTGCCTTGATCACTAGTAGAGCTAAGGATTTTCAAAACAATCTGATTTCAAAGATAAGCCAAGTGGCACGAAAGTGAGACCGTTAAATAAGCATTATATGAACCATCTTTCTAATGTTTATCAGGCATTGTAATCAAAAAGCAAGAAAGAAGGTTAGGCCAATAGGAATCATTTGAGAGAATACCAAATTTTTTTCTAAAGCATGGACTCCCACCCAAGATTACTATACCTTACATCAATGCTCATGAGAATTAAAATCAAGAAACACAAAGGAGAAATGAGGAGAAAAGTGTTACTGAAAAACACAGTGGGTTTTCAGGTGGTTTCCTACCCCCTACCATCAGCCGAAGTGGGTGTCTGCACCACACTTGTCTGCTGTCCTGGCACTGGAGCTCTTGCACTGCTGATCAGAAGATCAAATTTGGTGCTTCTGCAGGTATTGGAGCAAACCTTGTCATGCTGGTAAAAATCAATCTGCCCAGAGTCCATCATTTTCCTGTGCAAAGGGAGACAAAATGTACCAGTTCAGCCTGCATTTTGTCTAGAGGGGACAAACAGAAACAAAGTTGCTGAAACTAGTCTGTAGATAAGTGAAGCCTAATGGTATTAAAAATCATTGGATTGCAAAAATTCTAATTGGGACTATAAAATTTTCCCTAGTCCTGCCCACATTTACAAATACTCTTCTTCCCTCTCTAGTCTACTTACTATGAGTACTCTCTTTTATTTCTGGTTATCACTAAGTTTTAGATATATACTCCTGACAACACCTAAGTTTCCCCATGTAATCTCATTGAAACCAAACCCAAAAGGAGAAATGACAGCTCACATCCCAACACAGGTGAGAAATGCCACAGGGGAATGAGAATTCTGTGATAAGATTCTGATATATCAGTACTTGTAGACCAGCAAGCTCAGTTGCCACTTCTGGAGACATAAAACTTCAGCATATTTCTTTCCTTAAAAAAAGTAAATAAAAGATAACTCTCCTATAAATACAGAGCAAAGTTGATTATACTAAACTCTCCTATAAAATGTCCTTATAACTGTATTCACAAGACATTGTTATTACAGGCCATGAGAAAAACCAGAGGGTATTTTAATTACAGTAAACGCTGTGTTACAATGTTACGTGGCTTTCACTAAAGATTTTTTAGGCACTCTGAGTCCTTTTTACATTTGGGGAAAGTTGGCATATGCTTGTTTTTTTTGGCAAATAAAACAAGCCAAGAACAACAAAAAAGAAAGTTAAATGTATTAAACCTCAATTTCAACTACTAATTTCTACTTACAAATCATCTGGAATGCACTAAAAAAATTATGTCTCTGACTATAAAAATAATATGCGAAGAAAAAAATTAACATTTTATGTGGAAAATATAGAAAACTATAAAGAAAACAGCTATTCTTTAAAGAAATCTCCAACACAGAGATAACATCAACATTTCAGCATACTTCCTCCTACTAAATTTTACTTACATATGTGTGTATTTTTTAAAACAACAAAAATCACATTGACGATTGATATTACATATTTCGTTTTCTTTCTTACTTCATAAGCATTTTTCCACGTAAAAACTCTTTAAAAATATTTTAACGACCACATAACACCCCATAGTATATACTCATATACATTGAGATGAGCCATAATTTACTTTAGATATACTTTGACTGTATATTAAAGCAGACTGTAATTTTCTCCGTAATAATGTTGCAGTGAACCTCTTTATGCTTGAATGCCTACAAGCTCTATAGATTTTTCTTAAGACAGATTCCCTTAAAAGATGAAGACAAAGGGCAAGAAATTTTTAAGGCTCTTGATACATGTTCTGTGGTGCACTTTTAATTCTTGACCATATTTAAAAATTTTCTTTCAATAGGTGAGTGTTCAAGGAAAACTACTAATGTTAATTTTCACCAGAGGGGAAATAATTACAAGAATAAAGTTACTGCATAGAGAGATGGGGGTGAGGATATTATACATTCTAAAGTTTATTTCTGTGGTACAATGGTGGCAAGGATTGCATTGCTGGGCATAATTGTTACTCATGAACAGCACCCTTCTACTTTACCAGATTATCCCAGGATTTGTCGGTCAGCCTACATCTTCATGGTTGTCACGCTTTCTCAGCACCAGGCTTAGCTTTGCCTATGCTTAGTGATCTCAAGCAGGACTGTCACTTATTCCTGAGATTCTCTGCCCAGAGAGGATCCTACCCAACATCTTGACATCAGAAAAATTTGCCCTAGATGCTGGGAAGAGTCAATTTAATTCAATCTTCCTTCTCTCACAGGGGTTTTAAGAACAAGTTGATAAAGGTCAAGTAATACATGGATTGCTCAAGTCAATCCTTCAGACAGAATAAAAATTCAAATTAAAGAGAAAAGACTAGATTCTCTGGATTTTACCATGATTTAGTGCCCCCAAGTCAGTTGAAAGGTATGAGCTTGCTATTAGAGCTCACCTGAGCATGATGCCACCCAGACGAATAGCTCTCTTCCAGTCCTTCAGGGTGGACTTGCCAGCCAGATGAACAAAATGCTTGGGGCTGATCAACTGATCATTGAACTAATGTAAAAAGAAAAGTCCATAATAATCCAATGTCAATTTAGGCAGGCCAAGAGGGAAAGAAAGAGATAACTCTACTTGTTATATACTAAAAACACCCGGATAACAAGTCATAGCCTTGTACTCTCCATTCTCCTGCCCTATTGTGCCAGAGAAGATGATCCTTCTCTGGGCACAGTGCCCTGTCCTGGTACAAAGCTACAGAAGACATGAAGAGGTTCAGAGATTAATATACTGATTAGCATCTAAAATCCATTTATGCCCTGAATCAAGCAGGTGGGTCCAATGTTACAAAGGTTGTTAAAATAAACTTAAGTACTCTATCCAGCTCTAATGTCAAGATTCAGGATGTGGCAGAGTAAATCTGGTAGAAACCAACAGCACTGCAGAGTGTTGAAACTCTAATCCTCACTGATTCTAGGATGATGCCACTGATGGTGAGTATCATCTATGGGTACAGCTGTGGCCACCAAGAGACAGAAAAAGCAATTATTTCCACATTGTGCTATCATGAAGATTATTTATTTTTATCAATAGTAATTTTTTTAAACATTTTTTATTGAGTTAGTCATTTTACAATGTTGTAGTAGTAATTTTCAATAAACTCTACCCAAATGCACATCAGTGTAAGGCATTTTATGTATATTATCTCTTTTCATCTTCTAGCAGCCTTACAGTGTGTCTATCTGTATAATTATTTGTATTTTGACACATGAGTCTCTGAAATATTAAATAACTTGCTCAAGGTCACCCAGGTAGTCAGTGATAGAGATGGGACTCCATTCATTCCTTCATTCAACAAATATTTACTGGTAAATATGCCAAACACTATTCTAGGTGCTAAGGATACACTGGTGAACAAGCCCAACAAATTCTCAGCTCTCAAAGCAATTGTATTCTGGTGGGACTTCAATCCAGGTCAATTTTACTCCAAAGTCCTTACATTTTTCTATTGTGACACAAAGGGATTATAGACACAAAATTCAAAACACTGATATGGTGAAAGAGAGAGAAGAGGCATTGAAACCATATCCTTTGAAAAGAAGGAGCCCCAATGTTGGCCCCAGCAAGGAGAAAAAACAATTACCTTGACACACTTTACATTTATTCCTGGACATACAAACTTCTTCCAAAGGAGAATGGCTTTGCTCTCCCCACAAGTTATGGGGTAAGCAATTTCCATATCCTCATTTGCTTCTATGGTGCTTGCATCTGAAAATGGAAAAAATAGTAGTCATTTATCAAACACTCTTCCCCAAAGCTTAATTCAAAACCTCTAGTCTCCTGGTTCCTCTGAGGGGCTAACAGTTCATATCATTTAGGAGTCTTCTGAAAGAAGTCTGGCGTAACAGCTTTCTTACCAAGCTCCAACTATGTGCCAGACACGGGGTTATGTGCTTTTATAGGCTTAATCTTATTTAGTTATAAAAACAATCCCATGAGGCAATGATTGTTTCCTAAGTATACAAGTGGAACTCAGAAAGGTGAAGTGACGTTCCCAAGGACACATAGCTTGTGTGAGAAACTGGGATTCAAGGTCAGGTTTGTCTAATGTCAGACAGAGTTTCTTTTCAGTTTATTTCCACTGACTGCCTTCCAATCAACACCTCATCAGTCCTCATCAGCAACTTATTTAATGACAGGGATCAACCTTGAGGCTCCAATTTCTCTGAGGGATTTTTATAGGTGAAAAATATTTTCAGCAACCCTAGCAAATTGATGTTAAATGTCAGAGACGGCCCTAGCGTCTTAGTGGTGTCTCTAGATTTGCCACCATCAAATTAACAGCAACAACACTGGTAGGGCATACTGGGTGGGAAGGGGAGGGCAATAAGGCACAAAAGGCAAGAAATCTCAACCAAGGAAGCTAAGGTCAAAAGTACTAGAACAGCACAAAGACTTACCAATCCCTTCTTCAATTTTATGTATCGTGTGAGTTTCTACTGCCACAACTGCTGTGTTGTTCTCGGACCCAGTTTCATAAATCCTGTTGTAAAAGTGTCCATCGATAAACAAACTATATAAATCATGAAAAAATTAATATTCACAACATGGGGTTAAGAAATTTGTTTTAATCTATCTCAAAAGGAATAAAATAATACACTTTACAACTCTATGTTAGTGCTCTGACCAGCTCCCCATTGCATTTAAATTCCAAGTTGCCCAGGACTGCTGAGCAGCTACCATGGAAATAAATCAACAGCTTTCCTCATCTCAAGAAAAGTCCCTCTTGCTACTGTGTTGACACTGCCACTTGCTACTATTTTACACCAGACTTTTCCCTTCCTAACTTTAAATGCTCATGACATAAAGTGTTACTTCATGCATAAGATTAAGTCATATTACATAATTATCCTAAAAGTAGTAGTGCTAGACAATTCAAGCCAGAAAGGACCTGCTGACCACAGAAGTTGATGTCCATTGTTGGAATCTAGGCATTTCAGCCATTTTTACACTTTAGAATTTTGTAAGGCACCATAAAAAAACAATTGTCATGAGTAGAGACTAGTAAAAAAAAAAAAAAAGTAAAAAAGAGATTATGCCCAGAGTAACTAGTAGCAACTAGAGGTACCACTTCAGGGAAATCTCTCTCCAAAATGTTTCTACCTGCTAAGAAATGGGCTCAGATAACCTAACATGATACACTGACATCTTCTGTTTAATTTCCATAATAAACCTAATGTGTTAATTATTGCATGTTATAACTGCCTGAATAATCTCCTTTGCATCAGTGATTACCCACCCCCATGGTGACACCTCTAGCACAGAACTCCCTTTTGAATTCCACACCAGGACACAGTTAAATGCTAAATAAATACCTCGGGATGTCCCATAGGACTTTGTTGAATTCATTATGTATAAAATGAGCAAGTTCTCCTTCCTCTCCCACTTTCCAAACTACTCTTCTTCCTATACTCCCCATCCTTGTTAATGGCACCACCCAGCACATAAGCACATACTAGACAAGCCTGGGGATTACACTAGATTTCTCCCTTTTCCTCCTCCTCAACTCCCACACAGTCAGTCACCAAATCCTGCCAGATGCATCTCTTTTAACACTAGCCACCCTCTCTGTCTCTATCCCCACTGCTACAGCCTTAACACAGCTGTATCATCTCTAGTCCAAACTGGTCTTGCATCTACCTGATCTTCTATATTCCTGCCAGAGTGACCACCTAACACCCTCCCTAAAACCCTTCAAGAACCCTCCCCTTGTAGCTAAAATAAAGCCCCAAATCCTTAATATGATATTTAAGTCCCTCCAAGATCTGGCCCGTGATTTCAACTCACATCAAACCCCACCTGGCAATCCACGCCCCAATCATACCAAACTATTTATAGTTCCCAAAATTGCCATCTTCTTTTACACCATCTAACTTTGTTCCTCTCCCTCTTCCCAGAACATCCTTCCCCATCTGTTTGTTTTTTCTTTTTTTAATGAATAGCCTCCATGATGCTTCTCCTTCCATTTCAATCCACCAGCATAATCACCCATTGCCTCCTTTGTGATCCAACTGTACTTTAGGCTTTTGTCACAGCAACTGTAACACTTAATACTGTATACTTGTTTACCTCTCTGTTTCCCCTTGGGCATAGTCTAAGAAGTCCCTGAGAGCAGAGATTATGTTTATTCATTTATTCAATTTTTTATGGCTGGCATGTTATATACTAACTGGAACAAGGCAAAGTATCCAATAAATGACTGGTCAATGAACTAGGAATGTGATAAACATGAGAAACCACCGCTTCAGGTAAGTTTGGTAAACTCATTCTAATTTCACTAATATGTGCAAAATCCTTTAAAAGAATAAATTCTTGTTTATACATAATTTCAACAACCAGTAAATTGCACCTGGGGTGGGGAAGTAAGGACACAGTCTATATTTTTATGAGCAAACAAGGTTTTATCAGGGAAAAATTTTGTAAAGTAACTCAGGATAGTGATGGATTTAGCCTAATTCTCTGTACCTACTACAACTATAGTCTAAATTCGTAAAATATGGGCGGAGCCCAGTGGGGCGGGGGGCAGGGCAACCTAGAGCACCTCAGGCGTGAGGGTCCCCACTTTCCCAGCGCGGCTGCCGGGTCAGGGGTCCTGGGGGGCCCGAGGGGGAGCCGGGATATGCTTGCCTCCCTGCTCAAGGACCGGGGTACCAGGCTTCTGGAATTCATTATAAATGCACCACAAATGATAAACGGTTAACTTGAAAAAAAAAATCATAAAATATGTTCAAAATGTTAAGGCACTGTAAGATACTGAGATGCCATTTGAAACATCAAAGGAAGGAAAACTATGTTTACTACAGCTCTGACGTTAAGTCTACATTATTATATTCTAATTCTCTGAAAACTGAAAATTCACATATAGTTAAGTTCTTTTTATCCAGAATGTTAAGGAAAGACATTCTGATTAATTGAATATTGGATTATTACATAAACTAAGGGATACCCTACTGATCTGAAAGAGTTTATAATCTTCCTAAGGCCTAAACTTTCTACCAGGGAAGGATATGAGCACGAAAGGGAAGGAAGGGCCACTACTCCTCAAATTAAACAATTCCATTCAGCACACTGAGTAAATTTATATAGTACTAAAATCACCAATCCCTGATCCCACTGTTAAAAACTCTTATTATGAATCCAAAATGAAATGGAAAGGCAAGAATGGTAATGGAATCTTAGTACCTTCACTCCTCCTGAGAACTTGTTAAGTATGTTATAAGGTTTTATTTCGAAAAGTTAACAACCATCTTTTTTCCTTTTAGAGGAAGCATATGTTGAACAAGTCTATGCTGAAAAGCTCCCAGAATTAAAAGTTTTCTTAGTATCTTAGCACCTCAGTATCTGTTTTTAAAAAAAGTTGAATGTGGACATATTTTAAAGCCAATCTAATATTATTATAAAAGTATCATCTTATACAAGGTATCAGGTTCTATGTATTCATACTAGACTGTTACCAGACACTCTACTTTTGTTTCATAATATACTCCTGAAAATGCATATATGATGACTATTTGATAAAGTATAAAATGCCATATATGTAAAAGCTAAAAAGATGGATGAGAGGAATTATACGCTGAAGTCTAAAAATACTTATAAAAAACCCCTAATTATTTCTCGTCTTGTGAATATAATTTTGACCACTGTATTCCCAGCAATTCATACATATTCTTTCATTGTTTCTTTCCTTACACTTGAATTGCAGCCAATCAGGTTAAGTGTGATGAGACTGATGACTGTCACCTGATGGTTTCCAACTTTGTCTCAAGTATATTAAACTTCTGAGACCTGTACATCTTATCAATAGTCAATGTTTTTGTTCCCTGCTCATTTTTTATAAAATGAGACTAAAATGCAATAAAATACTCAAATTAGACTAGAGAAATCAACTGATAAGCATCTCAAAAGGCAATACCTCAAAATGTTTATTCACTAGCTCATATACTAAAATTTGGTGAACAATGGATTGGGGAGTCAATATATGTTGTACAAAGATACCTACACCTACTCAAGCAATGAGAGGTTTCTGGAAAAGGCAATATCATTTAGAAAGAAAAAGAGACAAACAAAAGAAAAGTAAGTGGAACTAAATCTTCAAAGTAATTCTCTAAATAGAAGTGTTTGCTGTCTCTACCAGGGATAGGATAAGTGACAACTGGAGTTCTTTAGGAAAGACAGAAGTGATCACTCCATGAGAAAATAAAGCTACCAAGAACAAAAGAAACTGCCCTTTAATTCTTCTTGATGTTACCCTACCTCAAAAGGTAACAACTATAAGTATGTGTATGTATATCAAATGAAATTCCCAAACAAGTAAATCTGAATAAGCTTGCATAATCTGTTGGTGCCAATAAAAATTTAAACCACTCTACATACTATATGTCGGGTATTATTTATATCAACTTTCCCTTACAGAGCTTAGACTATTTCCTTTTTGCTTAACAATATCCAGAAATGTCACCAAACTATGGTTATATTTTAAAATCTAAAAAGAGGAAGTCCTTATCTTTTACAGATACATACTAATGACTAGGATTTGCTTCATAAAATTCAAGAGTGGGTAGATGCAGAGATGAAATAAGACTGACCATGTGTTATAACTGCTGAAGCTGGGTGACAGAGACTTACATGGGGGTTCATTATCATATTTTCTTTATCTGGGGATGTATTTGAAATTTCCTATACTAAAAAGTTTCTTAAATTACCAAGAGAGGTTAACTGTCTTCCTCCAGCAATGTTTAAGACAAGGTATATTACTTAGTAGAATGGGATTCAATTACAGTCCTCCCTTGGTATCAGTGGGGGGATTGGTTCCAGGACACCCCCACAAATACCAAAATCCACTGATGTTCAAGACCCTTATAAAGTGGCATAGTATTTGCTTATAATATATGCACATTCTTCCATATACTTTAAGTCATCTCTAGATTACTTATCTCATACAATTTAAATACTATGCAAATAGTTGCCTGTGTGTGGCAAAATTCAATTTTACTTTTTAGGAATGTTCTGTTTTTGGTTTTTTTTAATATTTTACATCCAAGGTGGTTGAATCTGTGCATGCGGAACCTGCAGATACAGAGGGCTGATATATGTTTGCCCAAGAACACTTCTGATGCTGTGAAGAATCTTTCATACAGTCCCCAAGATAAAAATAACTACCCCCTTTCTCTCTGTAGATCTAATTCCTATTTAATCTTCAAGACAATTTTAAAATCTTTTTTGTTGTTGTTGTTGTTTCAGTTTTTTTGTTTGTTTTGGGAGAGGGGTAATTAGGTTTGTTTGTTTGATTGTTTGTTTGTTTGTTTGAACAGAGGTATGGGGGATTGAACCCAAGACCTCATGCCTGCTAAGCAAGGCACATGCTCTATCACTGAGCTACACCCTGCCCCCAAGACTGTTTTAAAATCTTATCTCTTCTTTCAAATTCATAGTGGTCCTCTGAATTCAAAAGCATGTCCTAACCATGCCATTTGGCACTAGGATTTTGCCATGTAAGTGATCTCTTTATTCACATTTATGTATTTTTGGTTTGCACAACTAGATTGCAAGCTCCATGATGGTGGGAACCATGTGCTTTATTTCTTCCAACACCTTTGTAATACATTGTATAATGGTAGGTAGTTGATATATATATATATATTTTGATAGACTAAGCTTGATAATTTGCCCATCCATGAGGGACCAGAGAACGTCTGCCAGGATTACTTTTATAGTTGCCTTGCCTAATCTCCTCTGACTCTAACTACACTGTCTTTTGGTAAGCATGTACCAGGACCTTGTGCTAAACAGTGTGGATAAATAAGATGAAAGAACCATGTAACTTACTTTCAAGGAACTCAGCGGAGAAGGGGAAGAGAGACAAGGACATGGCAAATTGTTGTAATAAGTATTAAATGACAAATACAGCACACAATACTTATAGAGATGAAAACAGCTCTGAGAGATTGAGGTTGAATGTTCCATTGTGCTAGGCCACCTTAAAGTTATAACTTCCCCGCTCTTTAAACCTCCCCAGTTTTTCTGAGTATCTAAATCTCTAGTCACTTACCCTTGTTGCACAGGCTGTAACTGCAAGATCACTTGAGTTTTAGTGTCTTCAGGGTTCTCCCCTTCATTTCCTTCAGTGGGTACCACAACCACATCCCCCACTGGGACACTCACTTCTGCATTAGCCATCTTTCACATGAAGTCAGATAGCTGTGACTGCTGTCAGAAACAAGAAGCACCAGTAACTTTGGTTTGAAAAGATGGCAACCACAGGAGAGGAACACTAAGATAATAACTATTAATTCCAAGGGCATCTTGGAGATCAGAGTCCTCTGAAAAGGATGGGAACTGTGAGAAGGGGCTGACATAGGTTCTGATCTTTCCAGAAATACCTTAGTACTCACTTGCTACTGTAGGTTTTCTTAGTATATGTGACTCACCCAGTGGTGTGCTGGAGCCAGCTCTATCAGCTCCTGAGAACTGACTGTGCACATTTCTTCCCAACTCCAAGTTTACTGACATCAAATTGGGCAGCACAAAATCAGTGATGCTGGAAGTATATACACCATAGAAGCTGGCAAGCACTACAAATCAGGGTATTTTTTTCTTCTAGAGAGCTGGTTTACAGCACAGCACCAGTTCCATCTCCAACAGTAAGTGCCTAGAAAGTAAGAATCATCTATTTTCTTGGCAACCAGCCATTACACCTCATCAAGTGCATTGTCCTTTGAGTTCTTAATAAGTATCTGCTGGCTAACTAAACTAAGCTCAAGGGAAGAGAAAGATGATTTGCATTGTGTGGTTGTTTAATAAATGCTGAATCCAATTGTATGACCTCTAGGGACATCTTACTACCTCTTTGCCTCAGACTGAATGGAGATATGATCTTGCCTGACATCTCCCTTGCAGAGCTGTTGGGGAAACTACTGTCCAGCACCACAGAGTAACTCAGAGAATTATCTCAATCTTAATGAAAACTCAGAGGGCCCCAAGATACTCTGCAGTGTTAGTCTTCACAGTTGAAAAGAGTCATTTTAGAGATTATAGATAAGAGCACTGTATTTACTTAGATATTCGAGTACTTAAAGATGATTAGGACTGTGCTGAACTGTGTGTAGACTCACAATGGGTGCGAGTTTGAATATGTAACTGGTACTCAGACAACTGCTTCCACATCTCATCTCTGCCACAGCAATTCTTTGCCTACACCACACACACTTAAACATAGCACTCAAAGTCTCCCTCATTTGGCCCCCAAATTTTTTTCCCAGTTTTATCTGCAACTATAATACCCCAAGAATCTTAAGTTCCAGCCATGCCAACTTCCTACTGAATTCTGAACAAATAATACGTACTTTCAGGTTTCTGTACCTTTGTTATTCCATAAGCCCCAAACTCCTTTCTTCCTCATCTCCTCCTCCCTTTGAGGCTCAGTTCAAAAGCTCACTCCTCCACAAATCCACTGCCAAACCATTTTCCTTTCTGCAGTACCTCAGTACCTGGCCTGCAGTTCTCCTCTGGAGTTTATCACGCTGTGCCTTGCATCGCAGGTAACTAAACAGACATCTACCTTCATAGCTGCACTGTACACTCTGCGAGGGCAGGTGCTGCTTATCTAAAAATCTTGCCTCCCACAGCCCTGCTATTCACACTGATATATGTTGGTTCAAACAATTCTTGTTTGTACTTGACCTAGTTAATATTCCTCATATCTGACTTAGACTTCTGCTCTTATGATTCTCACATTCAAACCCTTTTTCCTTAATTCAACACTTCTTATATCCAAAAGCCTCTTAAAATATCTTGTAGGCACCTTAAACTGAACTCCCGTTTCCTTTCAAACCTGCTCCTTTGTTTCCTGCCTCAGTTAATGGCACTACCCTCCACCCTTTTTCTCAAGCCAGAAACTAAGTAGATATTTTTAACTCCTCTTTCTAAATTCACCACATCCTATCCATTCTATCCCCTGTGTATCTCATTTAACCAACCCCCTACTCTCCAGCTGCCACCACCACATTCTGAGCACACACTGTTACCTGGATTTTTCCAGCTGCTTCTCACCACTACCCTAAATCTCTGGTCTTGCTGGACAATCCATTATCTACAGAGCAAAATGATCTTACTAAAGGCAATTTCCCCCACTTAAAAATCCTTCAGTGCGTTCCCTTTGCTGTTAGAATAAAGTGCAAACACCTTAATGTGGCTTACAGAGCCCTCTGAATCTGTCCCCCACCCACCTTGCTAGTCTCATTTCCCATAGTTTTTCCTCTCACTTTGTAGGCTCCTGCCATTGCATTTTTTCCAATTTCTCAACCGTGCCATATTTCCTCACCTGAGCCTTCACACTTGTTTGCTCTATGTGGAATTCTCTTTTCCTTCCTCTTCGGCTAGTCACTGCTAAACTTTTGTGACTTATTTAAAACATCACTTCCTCAGAGAGGCCGTCTGTGACTTCTCTGACTAGATCTGAGTGGTATTCTTGCTCCCTCAGCGCCTGCAGCACCCTTGTCACAACCATCATCCCACTCTGTCAACCTCTCCCCACCGGACCACATCCTGGGAGAGCAAGGATAGCTCTTCTTTTCCAACAGGCTCCTCCATGCTAACTCAGTGCTCAGGACACACACGTGTAATAAATAGTTTCCAAATATCAGACTTCTAGTTACAAAACCACCTATCTAAAACTTTCTAAGAAGACCTGGTACATAGCAGGTATATAATAAATTTTTGTGCAATGAGTGACTCACCTTACCCTAAAATACTTCTAGAAGTTTCTACGTTTTTAACTTAGGGAATATAAATTTGCTCAGGCTAAGCTGCCTTGCTTATTGCCCATCACTATGGCCAGTTCAGCAAGAATTTATTGCATCTCTACTACACATCACACAGAATTAGGGCCCTTGGACATAAAAAGGGATAGTTATCAGCTCATAAGGAATAGTATCGGCTCATAAGGAACTATGGAAGGGAAAGAGATGCATGACATTGTCACATGCTAGAGAAAATTGCAAGATATTACAATACACAATCTGAACTTCTGTGAATTAAAGGTTTAAAGCTAGGGGGTAGAAAAAAGAATCAATGGACTGGGTTTGGCTGGCTGCCAGCAGTAAAACTAAAATGATTAGGACCCTTGAGTCTAGAAGCCAATAAAGGATATGATGTAGCATAAAAATGCTATCAAATCCTAGGATAATTGAACCAACAGATATCTTCAAAGCTTGAAGCATAAAAATGTAGGGTGAATTTAAATAACCACATCTAACACGTGTTGAACAACTTGTTTGCTGTCAGGGACTATTCTGTTACTTAATAAATTTAAAAGATGTAATACTTCAGCATGTATCAATCGTAGTGAATTTATTATTCCAAAAAGTGGTTTAAATGTTAAAAAATTAATAGCTTAGATAAATTAATGAGTTAGAGGAGCAGAATTAGACGGATGCTTCTAGTTTCAACCTTCTACCTTAAGGCTGAGTCCTCTCTACAACACCCTTCATAAGTGGTTGACTTCTTGATTAATACGTTCCTCAATAGAAACTCATATTTTACTCCTTACCCCTCCCACACCTTGGAACTGAAGAGGAATGTTCTGGCTGCTTCTCTAACCTTCTGAGAGTTTATCAGAGATGATTATAATCATTCACAATGTCTCCCAGTGTCAGTTAGAGACACAGGTCTGATCCAACATGGCAATTCTTACATTCTTTGGAGAAGCAAGTTTGGGTTGAATACCTCTTATTACCCTAAATACAATATTCCTAGCAAGTAACCTGAACCAGCTCTGCAGACTACACTGGCTAATTGCAAGGTCATCTCTTTGAGCTGAATGTAAACTGAAAAGAAGCTCTTGTTTATAGCAACAAAAACTCCTAAGGCAAGATGAGTTGCTCTTTTGGGTATTTTATGGAATGAGCCTAGAGTATTCATTGTGGAATCACACAACATTCTGTAATTCTAGTACACACATAAAAGAAATACGTCAAATCTATGTGAAAAGGGAGAATTATTTGTAGTATAAGACTCCTTGAAAATAAGCACATGACTAGTCACATAAACTATTGAGAAATGAAAGAAGTGACATATGACCTACTCTGGATTAAACTCATTTTGTGTCCCCCAGTTTAAATATGGCAAGATGTAAGCACAAATGCCACACAATCATTTGAGCATCAGAGTTGGTAGCTGAAAAGGAATAATAGAAATACCAGATATTCTGAAATTTTCTAACCCCAAAATGCATTTATTCTATATTGTAATTTTTGTAGACTGTGTAGACTGTTCTTAAGAAATTTCCAAGTTAAAATTTTATTGAGGCCAAAACTCCTTGATTTTTTATTTTTTTTTTCCTTCTTTATTCCTTCTTATGTATTTAGTAGGTGATCAAGGGTGCTACTAGATGTAATGAAGCCAACAAGATCACTACACAGGGCCACTGTAAGGGAAATATCCAGAGCAAACGAAGTTTGGGATAAATCACAAATTGGTAACTACTATGTAGGTGTTTGGAGAAGCAACAGCATAAAAGGGTTTTCTATAGTCGAGGGGACTTCAGCTTAGGACAAGATCAAAATATGGCCCAAACCAAACCAATGAAGTTGAGTACAAGTTAGCTATTAAATATGTTTGTTGAAGTAAATATGAGTAAGTGGTTGACTAGCAACTAATGAAAAAGTCATCTAGTCAGTAGACATTAAATATACATGATTGGTAAAAAGCTGACTAATCAGGGGAGTCGGTCCAAACATTTAATGGAAAAGTCCCCCCAAAGCACTTTGGTAACCATTAGCAGAGGCAAACCAACCCTTCTGTGAGACTACAATTATCTGATCCTTTCCTTAGTCCTCCCGGTTAAGGTAGAAAACCCCACTTTTTGGTTCTCCTAAACAGACTCGAGTCAAAGCCCCTTTTGTGTGTGTTGGGATGTGTTTTTTAATCTTGAGAGGAGAATGCAGGTCTCCACCTGCTCCTTTGAGAACTAAGCTCTCTCATGATCCCCAGGTCAAGACTTGAGCTGCCTTAGTCTGGGTGGATCACACTCCAGGATTCTCAAGTAAGAGTCTGCCCTCACCTTTCCTGCCCCTCAGTGAGGAGACACCAGGCCAATTCCCCTGTCATTTCATAAAGAAGGAGTACTCTTCTCTTTGGTCCTCAAAAACATGGGTTTCCCTACCCCCTGACATACCAGATTACCCTGTTCTCTACTTATAATATCAGGAGGTACTCAAATCTCTAATTTATTCCCTCACAGATCTGGACCCTTTCCATTCCTTCCTCTGGAGACTCAGGTGTCGTCTTTATTGCCCTCTCGTCTCGGGGAGGGCAAGGCCTGCTAGCTTCCCTCAGGAGCCCTTCTTCTTTGTCCCCTGTTCCCATCATCCAGACCTGTCACCAAGCCTTGGGGGAAACACCTGCCTCTTTTCCCCTGAACTGAATAGCCGAGGCCTCTAAGGCGCCCCCGAGTGAAGCCTGGAGCCTCCTTTCCTCAGCAGAACCCACTCGCTGCTCTTACAGCTCCTCCGCCAAGGCTCCGAGGGGTCCTCCTGGGCAGGCAGCGGACTTCCTTCACCTTTAGCCCCCCTTTCACCACCTCTCGACCCCGAGTGACCCAGGCCTCTCCCCAGCTCCTCATCGAAGGGCCTGTTGCTCCCCTGATCTCGCCTGGGGGGATACCCCAGGATCCCCGGACCCCTCGCCGAGGTCCTGGGCGTCCGGGCCTCTCAGTCCAGAGTCGCTCCGGCCCCTCGGCCGAGGACTTCCGGGCCCCCCCCAGTGCCGGGCTCGCCGGCCCCCGCCGCTCTCGGCCGGGGGCCGGACCCGGGCGGCGCGGCCGGCCGCGCTGGGGGCGGCCCGGCTGCTCGGGCGGACCCAGCGGCAGCGTCCCCCCACCCCCCCGCGGCGCCGCGACGTCCGCTCGCTCCCCGGCGGCGGCGGCGGCACGCACAGGGCGTGGGGAGGCGCCCGCGGAGGCAGCAGCCCCCCGCCCCCTGCGCGCCCGCCCGCCCTCGCCGGCCGCCGCGCGGCCCCCGCGCCCGCCCCCCCGCCCCCACCCCACCCCGCGCCCGCGCCCGCGCGCCCACCCCTCCCCCTCCTCACCGTCTCCGTCGGGCGGGCGGGCGGCGAGCGGCCAGGGCGGGCGGGCGACGGAGCATGCGCAGAGGCCGCCACGGCCGCTACCGCCACCGCCGCCGCCAGGCCGGGCTTCAACACTTCCGGCCGCCGCCGCCGGCGAGCTGTCTCCTTAAAGGGGACGCGTCCCTATTGCCGGCCGCGCGGAAGATGTACCTCAGCCGGAGGATTTCGGGCCTTTATCCGAGCAAAGGTCCCCTGCCCTGGAAAATCAGTGTTGGGAAAAACGCCAGGGACCCTAATAACTCTTCTGACCCCACCTCATGGATGAGAAAAACGATGTCTAAATTAAAGATTCACTACATCTACAGTCGGGGACAAAGGCAGGTCTCTCAAAGGCATGACTCCCCTTGTCGACTCTGCCCCTCTTACCTCCTCAGATCCGGTTTTGAAGCTTACATTTAACAGACCTTCAGAAGTTATGATCAATGTGAAATCAGATCTGGTTGAGTATAGTCAGTAAGCAAACTCCTTTACATTCTCTGTCCCCTGTGTGTTTGCGGCGCATTTTCTTCCTGATTGTGAGGTTCTGGGTTCAGGTCTTAAATTCTTAAGGGTTACTTAACAGCTCTAAGGCCCTATTCCGCATAAGGCATAAGGTTGTTGTTAGTGTTAGGAGAGATGATACATTAAAATGTTTAGGAAAATTCCTGGGGCCACGGATAGTAATTAGCAAGGTATTAAGACCTATCCGTGGCCGGTCCTTGAGGAAGATGTCTTTGTCTCTCATATGATCCTCTTGGCAGCCCTACTAAGTAGCTTCTTTTCATTCCCGTTTTACAGATAAAAAACAGGAGGCCAAGAGAAGTTAACCATCCCTCAAAGTCACATAACTTGATGATATAGCCAGAATTTAACTCAGGCCCTTCTTTGTCCAGAGTGTATGGTTATCATCAAGATTGTTGCTATTATTAAGAACAGATGAGATGGTGGTATGCTGGCACTTTTTTGAGGGGGAAAGAGAATTGCCTTCCCATCTTGCCTCCTCCTATGGGTTGCATCTCTGCTGTCTATCCCCTCTGTCATGAAGAGGTGACAGGCAGTTTTACAGGTTCTTGATTCAAGAACAGGTGAGGCAGCCCAGGAGTCAAACAACGAAATAGAATTTGGGGGTCAACTCCAGGTCAAACCTGGATTTGAGGCTTGGCTCTGGCAGCTCAGGGATCCTGGTCAAGTCACACCTCCTTTAAGCCTTTATTTCCTCATCTGTAACACGAAGATGATTTTTGTACAGTGCCTGCCTCTTATGGTTGTTTCCAGGATCAAGTGAGGAGACTTAGTATCCATGTTTGTATCTGTTCTTATGATTAGGAACTTACACATTAGCAGATGATTCTGAATATAATAGGAGCTGGTCATGACTGGACTCTTGACATATGTGAACTATTCCATAGTGAGATCATCTGTAGCTTTTGATTATGCATCATATGCTCGTTGAACATTTACTAAAATCTTGTCCCTACCTTCCAGAAGCTCTCAGCCCACCTTCTATAGAGACATCAAGACAGTACAGTGTGATAGATGTTAACTGAGAAATATAAACAAAGCACTTTAAAAAATCCAAAGGATTCTCTCCGGAGGATTCCTGAAAGACTTTACAGAGAAGGGGGCATTTGTGCCTGGTCTCAAAGGGTGAATAGGAGTTCATCCAAGGGAAAAGTGGGAAAGAGCATTCCACAAAAAACAACATGTACAAAGAAGTAAGAAATACTGGGAAATGGGGCTGAAGAAGGAGGCTGAAACTAAATGGTTCTCATAGGAAGGAGGGAAGGAGTGGAGGAGGGGGGGACAAGAGAAGTTGAAGCCCTCTCTAGCTCCACTGCCAACACCCAGGACCAGCCCACAAGACTTACCTGGACCACTGAACTAATTTTCCAGTACTCAGCAACCTTATCCACCCCACCCCCAAATGTTATCCACCCTAGGCACCTAGGAGGAATAATCTTTTAAAGAAATAAGTCAAATTATGTGATTTCCCTGATAAAAGCCCTGTACTAGCTTCCCATTAAACTTAGAATAAAACCCAGACCCCTCACGAGGGCCACCGTGTGATCTCCTTCCTGCCTTCTCTTCTCTGTCCCTCCAGACACAGGATGTATGCCAGGAACTCCTCTCAGGAACTTGCCACTGGCTCTTCCCTCTACCTGAGCTCCCTCAGGTCTTCAGAGCTCACTCCCATCTTTCATTCCTCACAGGCCTTCCCTGGCTTAAAGCAGGGTTCCCAGCCACATTCTTCCCTATCATTGCTACCCCGGGTTCCATCAGGGCACCCGTCAGTTTCATTTAGGGGGCTATTCCAAGGCACCACAGCTGAGAAGACTCCCTTCCATGTCCTAATTCCTTTCACTCACCACTCCCCCTTGCT
The DNA here is from genome assembly GCF_048773025.1 of Camelus bactrianus. Lineage (NCBI taxonomy): Eukaryota > Metazoa > Chordata > Mammalia > Artiodactyla > Camelidae > Camelus > Camelus bactrianus. The sequence continues at coordinate 59,719,244 of NC_133551.1, forward strand.
TACCTTCAGAGCCAAGCCCCCGATTTGAATTCCTCAAGATTATCTATTTACCTATTTTGTGTCAGTCTTTAACACTTAACCCACAGTACCTGGGGCAGAGTTTTGTCCATGGCAAATGTTTGTTGATCGAATGAATGAATGATCAGAAAATTGACAAGAAATGGACTAGAGAGGAGAGAGACAGGGGAAAAGGAAACTGTGGAGGATACTGCTAGGATCATCCCCAAAGACAGAGAGAGGGCCTCATGCAGGGCAGAGTTCACGGCCAGACATGGTTCCCAGTTGGACCAACAGGTGTTAGTGACCAGGTGAATGTGGGGAGTTGAGAGGAAGGGACAAGGATGAGCTCAAGTGAAGGAACAAAGCAGGAAGAGTTAGGTGGGGACTGAGGGAAAGTAATGATGATTCCACTCGGACTGCTTGAGTCTGTGGTGTTTGAGGGACATCTGCACAAAGACGTCGAGAAGGAAGTTGGACTGACTTGTCTTAGTCAAGACAGGGCTGAAATTTGGGACCTGTCGTGTAGATGGGAGCACAGAGGCCAAGAGGAGATGAGTCACCCAGGAAAAGTGTACAGGGAGGGAGGGTTCTAGAAGCCCAAACCTGGGGAATATTAGGCCTTGAGGAACCCACAGGAGCCAACCAGAAATGGTTGGAAAGGTTAGGTCCCTCGACAGAGGAGAGAGAAGAAGCCCAGAGAGCAGGCAGGGAGCTTCCAAAAGAAGGGGATAGGCCCGGCAATGTCAGATACTGCAGAGAGCTCAGCCAAGGAAAAAGGAGAAGCTGCTGTATTTGGCAGCTAAGAGGTCATTGCTGATCCTTCCAGGGTGAGGTCACCTCTGAGGTTAGGGAGGAGGCCAGATTGTAGTGGAGCAAGTGGTAAATGAGAGGAGAAGTGACAGAAATAGTGAGTGGAGACCATTTTAAAATTTTTGACAAAAAGAAGGAACTAAGACGTAAGACAACAAGGCGATTAATTAAGAGGAGAACAAGTCAAGGGAAGGCTCTCATTTTTTATTTTTTTCACTTAATTGTTTTTCCTGTAATTACATGTTCACTGCAGAAAATTGTAAAATGCATAAAAGGATAGAGAAGTAGGGAAAAAAACACTCATTTAACATGTAGTCTATTTCCTTCCAGTCTTTTCTCTATGTATTTTTTCCTTTACCTTGGAGAATTATCTTGAATGTGCAATTAATTACATGTTATACTTTTTTTCTGCCATTAAACACTGTTTCCTAAACGTGGAAGAGAATTTTCCGCCTCCTCTTCTTCCTCATTCTCCCATGTCCCAGTCCACCCCATCCCCTCTTCCTCCCTCTCCTTTTCTTCTTCTTTCAAATATGAGACACACTTAAGAGGCCTGTCTGGTTCTAAATTCCCCTCTAGCATTCTTGGGGTCTCTCTGATTTCTGAGAAAACAATTTCGTTTGGGAGAGAATTCTGTTCACTTTGGGTGAATAAAAAAGTTGAACAGTGGAAGGGCCAAAAATAAATTTGGGGGCAGCTGGCAGGGTTAAGAAAGGCCCCTGTGTGGGATGTTCAAGGCATCCAGTCCCTCTTGGGAAGATTGTAGGTGTGAGCTGGACATAGGCCCACGGTTTGGAAAAAGCAGGGAAACTGAGGGGTAGTGGTACATAGGCCTGTGGAGAGCTTGCTCTGAGCATGTTAGATCTATACACCCTCCCAGGTCCCGTTATTAACCCAGTGTAACGTGAGAGGTTAGAACTCCTGCAGTTCGTACATCTGTTTATTGACTGGGTTGTTTTTGAACATAGGCAGTTGCACTCCAGAGCCCAGGCTCCTAATTACCCTGCCACTGTGGAGCTCCTATCCCTGGCTACACATAGAATCTCTTGGGGAGATTTGTGAAATACAGATAGCGGAGCCCCACCCCAGAAGAATTCAAGCGGGATCTTTGAAGGTAGAGTCCGGAAATGAATATTTCCTAAAATGTCCCTAGATGACTCTAATGGTAGAAGAATCATGGCTCCACTGGCTCCTTTTGTTGTTGTTGCTGTCATTTGAGGGGAGGGGCAATTAGGTTTATTTATTTATTATTTATTTTTTAACAGAGGTACTGAGGATTGAACCCAGGACCTCATACATGCTGAGCACATATTCTACCACTGAGCTATACCCTCCCCTCTCTGCTGGCTCGTGACTCTGTTTATTCCAAGCCAAGTAACAACAACAGCAGCACAAATAATAACAGCTAAAGCCTACAAAGTGCCATGCCATTTCAAACATTTTGTATTAACTTATTTAATCCCCACGAGATAGGGACTAGTAGTGCCCCCATTTTACAGATAGAAAAACTGAGGTTGTGTAGTTGGTATGTAATAGAACCAGAATCTGGGCTCTTGACCTCAGCCTATCTTATGGCCTAACCATTCTGATTTCCTGAGACTAGCTGCTTATAGGATTCATGGGAAAAGAAACTGACATTGCTTGAACCCCTTCTCTGTACCTGCCAATGTGCTAGGAGCTTTCCTGTAGATAAAATTCCAGGCAAGAAATTTCATTTCCAGGTAAGGAGTATTTTATCCCCATTTTCTGGAAGAGACAGGACAGGCTCAGTGAAATTAAGTGGCACACCCTCTGGTTACAAGTCTGACAAGTGGCAGAGCTATCACTCCCAGTGGGTCTGTGCAAAGTCCAGGCTCTGTCCGCTTATTTGAGGTGATAAAAATAGTCCAATTCATAGGGGCAGAAAGTAGAATAGTGGTTACCAGGGGCCAAGGGGAGGGGGGCTTGGGAAGTTAGTGTTTGTTTAATGGGTACAGAGTTTCAGTTGAGGAAGATGACAAGGTTCTAGAAATGGATGGTGGTGATGGGTGCACAACAGTGTGAATGAACTTAAAGCTGCTCAACTGTACACTTAAAAATGGTTAAAAGTGTAAAATTTAAATATATTTTACCACAATTTAAAAAATTAAAATAGAATAAAATAAAATTTAAAATGTTTAAAGAAAATAAAAGATGGTGAAGAGCAAGGTTTGGGGCATGCCTATGATATCCCTGGCACTGGACTGGAAGCTGGTCGCCAGCTGAGGAAGCTTACGCTCTAGTGGGCATAACAGTGCATATTGCCAGGTCCCTGGTAGAGAGCACGTACTCATGAGTGTAACTACTAATGGTCCCCATCACAGATGGGGAGACTGAGGCCCAGAGAAGGCCTTACCCTAAGGCCCTGTAGTCAATGGAGGCAGCTGAGTGGGCTCTGTTCTGAAAGGCAGGTGGGTGGTGCCAGTTAGAGTATTGATAATAATACCAGCTGGCATTTCTTGAGTGCTTATTACATTCCAGACATTATTCCCAGTCCTTCTGTGAGTGTGAATTACCTCATTTACTCTTCATAACCCGCTGTGAGTGAGGTACCATCATCATCTTCCTTTTCAGATGAAGAAACTGAGGCTGAGACAGAGACTGATTCAAGGTCAGAGAGCCAGCGGGACTTGAATCTTGTCCACTCTGACTCCAGAACAAGAAAGGCCACCTTTTTGCTTTGGTGGTGGACGGTGGGGGAGGGTGGGGCTAGGGTTGGGGAGGAGGTGATTCACTGGAGTGTGTCTGGATTGACCCCAGATTTTTTTTTTTTTTTTTTTGCACACGCAGGCAGAATTTCCTCCCTTTCTCTTTCTCTGCCTCCTTTTCTGATTCAGTCCCCATCTATTAGTGGCTTCTGGCTTCCGACAGTGTGATGCAGAGGGTGGGGTGAGCTGTGGAGGGGTGGGGCAGTAGACACAAAAGTACAGGCAGTCTTTAGTAAACAAATATTTTTTGAGTGCTATGTACCAGGCAGTGTTCCAGGGTCTGGGAGTCCCGAGTGAATAAAATGGATCTTGGGGAGTGGCGGAGGGAGGAGGGAGGAGGAGAGTGGATACAGACAAGGGACAGGATATGTCACTTATCTGGTAAGGGCCGTAAAGCAGACGTGAGAGAGAGAGTGATGGGGGAGGGGACATAACTGGACACAGTGAGAACAGGGAAGGCCTGGCTCAGGAGCCAAGAGCTGGAGGATAAGAAGATCTGGAAGCAGAGCATTCCAGGATCGTATGGGGAAACAGCACAGGCTGAGGCCATGCAATCCATATGTTGGAGGGACTTGGAGAAGGCCCGTCAGGCTAGGGGAGACCGACAGAAAGAAAAGGAGCCAGGAGAAGATCCTAGTGCCAGCTCATTAGACCCTAGGAGGAGTTCAAAGTTAATTCTAAGGGAAAAGGAGGCTATTGGAGGAATTAAGAATGAAGACTAGAAGGCAGCACAACAAGAAGTCAGACCAATTAGGAGGTTTTGGCTGTAATGTAACAGAGCAGGTGATGATGGTGCTCAAGACCAAGTGGGGATTCAGAGAGGAGGTGGTTTTAGAGCAGTCTTTGGGAAGTGACTACATGATGGAGGTGCCATTCATTTAGGTGGAGGAGACAAGAAGAGAAGCAGATTTAATGAGAGGGGATGGGATTCTATAGGGAAGTGAGAATAGCAATTATGAATTCACTTGTAGACATGTTGAATTTGCAGAGTTAGTAGCTCTCCAGGCAGCTGGAGACCATACTGGCCTGAAAGTAGATACCTGGGAGGAGAGACGAGAGGCTGCATGCTCTGGCCATACCTCTTCACAGATGGATAATGAAGAGCTCAGAGGATGCCTGAATTCTTTTTTTTTTTTTAATTGGTTATCAACTACAAAACCAGAGATATCAAATAAAAGTCAGGATTTCCACCTCCTCTTCCAAATTGGAAGCTCTGGTCACACTGGGCCCACATTCTGGAAAAGCCACAGTAGGCTGGTAGAGGTGCCCACTACTCCAGATGGGACATAAAGTTTTCAGCTAGTCCACCCCAGCAGGCCTGCAGCAGATTTCACTCAAGACCTGGTCCTGGTGGCCCTGGAATTTCAATCTCGAGTGTAGGCAGGGGTGATATCATAGTAGGGGAAAAAGTTGGTCTGGGACACAGCAAATATTTTCTTCCATCCTGAGGGTTGCCTTTTCATTCTCTGGATCGTGGCTACTGAGACACAAAAGTTTTGATGAAGTTCAATTTACTTATTTTTGATTTTGTTGCCTGTGCTTTTGGTGTCATATTTAAGAAATCATTACTAAACCCAATGTTATAAAGCTTTCCCCTGTTTTCTTCTAAGCTCTTTATAGTTTTAGCTCTTAAGTTTATTTAATTATTTTATTTTGGTGAGGGGAGGTAATTAGGTAATTTTTTTTTTAGAGGAGTTACTGGGGATTGAACCCAGGACCTCATGCATGCTAAGCATGCCCTCTATCACTTGAGCTATACCCTTCCCCTTAGCTCTTAAGTTTAGATCTTTGATCCATTTTGAGTTATTTTTTGTATGAGGTGTAAGGTAAGCATTCAACTTCATTCTTTTGCATGTGAATATCCAGTTTTCCCAGCACTATTTGCTGAAAAGACTGTCCTTTTCTCATTGAGTGGTCTTGGCACTCGGCAAAAATCATTTGATGCCAGGGTTTATTTCTAGACTCTCTATTCTATTCCACTGGTCTATATGTCTGTTTTTATATCAATACCACAGTGTTTTTATTTACTTTGCTTTGTAGTAAGTTTTGAAAACAGGAAGTGTAGTCCTCCAATCTGGTTCCTTTTTAAGAGTGCTTTGGCTATTCAGGGTACCTTAAGATTCCATGTGAATTTTAGGATACATTTTTCTATCCCTGCAAAAAATGTCATTGGGATTTTTATAGAGATTGCATTGAATCCACAGATTGCTTTGGCTAGTATTGACATCTTCACAATATTAAGTTTTCTAATCTGTGAACATAGGATGTCTTTCCATTTATTTATGTCTTCTTTAATTTCCTTCAACAATGTTTTGTAGTTTTCCTGTGCAAGTTATTTTCCTCCTTGGTTAAGTTTTACCTCCTTGCTTAAATTTATTCTTTAGTATTTTATTCTTTTTGATGTTTTTGTAAATGGAATTGTTTCATTTTCCTTTTCAGATTATTTGTGTATAGAATACAATTTTCGTGTGACCTTCATTTCTTATTAGTGGTCACAATCCCAACATCTCAGATATGGACCAATAGGGGAGCTCAGGGACTGGGTTTGGTTGTTTCAGGAATGGAGCCATGCTTGCATCTTCTCACTTGAAGTATGGAAACTTGCTTTTCCCCTCTGACAAACTGACACTCTCTTCCCCTCCATCCTTCCAAATGCCAAAGCTTCATGGCCTCTCAAAATCCATCTCCCTGAACCACCTCCCCTCCCCCCACTTACCTGCAGTAAACCCATCATATTGGGAGTCTGTGATCTTATTAGAAATACTTCCATTTTAGTTTTAGAAGTTTGGCTACTTTCTTGCAAGTAGTATAAGCTTGAATACCTGTGAAATTAGAAGCTTTTTCTCATCCTACATAGGAGAGTACAGTCAACTCTCTAGAATGGACAGAAACAGCCTATCTTGTTTACTCCTATATCCTAGGACATAGTTGGTGCTTAAAAAATAGTGGCCAATGTAATCATATATACACAATACTTCCTGAATTATGAAATGCTCTACAAATATGTATTGAATGCCTATTACGTGCCAGGTACTACACAAGACACCAGGGATGCAAGTGGTATACAAGACACAGATAGGTTCCCTGTCCTCACATAAGTGACATTCTGGCTGGAGAACATAGATATTGAACAACTAACTTTACAACTAATGCATTAATGGCAATCATGATAACGTTCTGCAGAGAAGTACATGGTGCTACGAAAGAGTGTAACAGAGTGGGGGGGGGGCTAACCTAGTGAGGTTTAGGGGTGCGTCAAGGAGGGTCTCCCTGAGGAAGTGACATTTGAAGTGAGATATGAAGAATGAGGAGGAGTTAGCCACTTTGGGGGAAGGGGGGAGGAAGACAGGCTGTTGAAAAGGAGTATTTCCAGGTGGAAGAGAGAAATTTCGGGAGGCCCTGGGTTGAGAGTATTAGCTTCCGAGAACAGGAAGAAGACCAGTGTGGCTTGAGCCCTGAGAACAAAGAGGTTGATGGGTCACTTGAAATTTACAGGATGTTAACCCAAGTTAGTTAGGTGCCATTAAAGGGTTTTACTGAGGGAGTGAGTGACAAGTTAGCACGCAGAAGCTCAGAAAACAGGAAATCCACTAAGGTCAGGTTTCTACAGCAGTGAACTTATTCCATAAACTGATTATAGATTCTCAGGCTCCTAGTTGACTGAAGTTTTCTCTTTCCAGCCCTTGATTTTTTTTTTTACAGCTTTATTAAAGTATAATTTACATACCATTTAAGTGTACAATTCAATGATTTTAGTAAATTTACACAGTTGTGCAACTCTCTCCGTAATTCACTTTTAGAATATTTCCTTTACCCCAAAAAGATCCCTCATGCGTATTTGTAGTCAATTCCTGCTCCCAACTCCAGTCCCAGGCAACCACTAATCTGCTTTCTGTATCTATAGATTTGCCTCTTCTGGTTGTTTTGTGTAAAAGGAATTGTATAATATGGTCTTCTGTGACTGCGTTCTTTGTGAGTGTGATTTTATTTTTCATCATTTGTCTTTCAGTAACTATGTGCCTTCATTATTTCTCTAATCTTTTCATATACTCCATATTTTCTTAGAAAACAGGGGTAAAGCTTCCCTCTCTCAATAAATCTTCCTTCTCTGACAGATTCCACTGTAGTTGACATTCTCCTTGGATTTACTGTGCAGTCAGAACAATGGGTTCCTGTCAGAAGACCTGGGTTCACCTCTTGACTCTTGCTACTTTCTAGCTCTGTGATCTGGGCCTCTCAGAGCTTTTGTTTTCTCATCTGTTAAATGAGCCAAATAATACAGCCAGCCCTCTGCTTCGGGGTTGGGGAGGGTGGGAGGCTGGGGTTGTATCCAGATTCAACCAACCGTGGGTCAAAAATGTTAAAAAAAAAAAATTTTTTTTTCCATAAAGCTCCAAATAGCAGAGCTTGAATTTGCTGTCCCCTTGCAAGTATTTAGATAACATCTACCTTGTAACAGGTATCATAGGTAATCTAGATATGATTTAAAATACAGCTGAAGGATGTACATAGGTTATATGCAAATACAATGCCGTTTTATATGAGGAACTTGAACATCTGCAGATTTTGGTATGGGGCGGGGGGAGGGTGGTGGCGGATTCTGGAACCAACTACCCCACTCCCCCACCCTGGGCAGATATGGAGGGACCACTGTGTATTTATTGGAGTAAACTATACCTTTGTTGTTAGAATGAATTAATCCTTATAGCTAAATCACCTCTTTACATGTGAGGATACATTCTTAGGACATTAATTTTTTGAAAGTTTTAGATTTTTATGTCTGTTGCCGAATTGCTCTGCAGAAAGGTTGTTGCTATCAGCGATAAGAAAGTGCTACTTAACTGGTGTTTTAAATTATTGCCTCTACGTTTTTAAAGGACAAAAGCTATAGAAAGAACACCAATGCAGCTATAGAAAGAACACCAATGCAGCTACAGAAAGTAACATGTGTATCTGGTGAAAGAGCAATTTTTACAAACTCAGTTTTGCATGATGATTCCATTACCCTCGCAGGCAAGCAGGCAACTGGGAAGAGTTCTGATATTCCTCATGGCTGCATAATGCACTGTGCCCTTGGATAAATGCATCACCTACTTCAAAAATTTCCACTTTATAACTGGGGAAAGGTACCTGCTGTTTTTACTTCGTAGAAAATTAATTTCTTAGCTACGAAAACAGTCCTCTCACATACAGAGTACTACGAAGATCCAGGTTATGCCCACATCATTTCCCCAAACTTCTTAAAAAGCAGCTAACGTACACTACTAGAAAACATGGTTAAGAAATTCGGACGAACACCCGAAACACAAAATCACCTAAAAAATTACTAACCAACCATCACTATGCTTCCTTCTTGTTTCAAACTCAAAAGTAGGGGCGCCAGGACCAACGATCACCAGCTGCCCAAGTACCAAAAAATTATGCTTCCGAAATCTCTTGATGTCGATTCCGCACACAGAGCAAACGAGCTGCCCTGCGCGTGCCACTCACGACAGAAGCCCTTTTTGCTTTATCGTATGCAAAAGCAAGGTGGCAGTGTCTGCAAATCCCTTTTTGGTAAAGGTGAAAACAAAGCCTATGCAATTTTCTATTTCTTCTTCCTGAAGTTGAGGGGGCTAATTGCAGAACCTTCTGGTCCGGAGGGAAGTCTTCACAAGGAGACTCTATCATTTGTCTTTCGATTTTTATCTAAAACTAAAGTCAGGAACAGGAGTTGGTATGCAAATATGCGCATTGCTTGCTGGGAAGATGCCAGCGGGCATGGAGGGAGGGGCGGGGAGGAGTTTGAGGGAGCGAGTGGGAGAAGCTCTCCCTTCCTGTACTGGGTCCGCCGGGCTGCGAGATCTGCTTCTCCGCAGCTGTGGGTACCTATCCGGGGAAGACACAAATCATATCTATTAGAATTGAATACGCACAAACTTATGTCACTCAGCCATCCACCCTGAAGCTGGCCCAGCATGGGGGCACGGAAGGCACCTTATCACCGGTAAGAGCGGAAAAACTGGGAGCAACCTAATCGCTACACAACAACGGGTTAGCAGAATGCGGCGGGTTCATAAAGCTCGGAGTGCCATCTGCTGCGCTTCCAAGGAGTGAATTAGACATCAAAAAACGTTGCGTGATAAAAGTTGCAGAATAAGGTACGGCATGATACCATTAACGTACACACAAAAAAGTAATACTGCACTTTATAAACAGATATTGAAAAATTGTGTGGAAAAGGTGTTGAATAGGGTCCTGCATGATACCATTAGCCTAATAAAGAGCACACACACATGTGCACACAAAACCCAGAGCTTTACTTCCTACGCCACATACTTGTAGATATTAACTTATTTTTAAAAGATCTGGAAGAACACATATCAATGATTACCTCTATGAAGGAAGGAGGGAATCTGGATGGGGCAGAGATACACGAGGCTTTAGATTTACCTGTAATGTTCCAATTTTTAAAAAGCATAGTGAATTATTTTATTATTGTGTACTATGTTACTTGTGGAATTAAAATATTTTTTAAAATATTCCTTTCTATATTTTCTCTGTATATTTCATTTTTGAAGTCAGGTTTATTGAGGTATAATTTATATGCAGTAAATTCACCTTTTTTTACCCTATAGTTTTGTGAGTTTTAACAAACGCATACAGACATGTATCTGTTACCACAGTCAATCAAAACATTTCCATCACCCCCAAAAGTTCCTTTGTCCCCTTTTCTAGTCTACCCCCAACCCCCATTCCCAATCATGGCAACCTCTTCTCTGGCCCTGTAGTTTTGCCTTTTCCAGAAAGGCATAAAAATGGAATCATTCACATATGCTTCATTTTTAATATAAAAACAATATGTGCTAATTGTAAAGAAATTGAAACAGTTCAGAAATGTGAGAACGCTTTTCCCAAACTATTAACAGTTTAGTGTTTATCTTGCCAGACTGTTCCAATGTATATATACATTATATACATAGATTTAAGCAAAAAATATTACTCTTCTTAATATATTTTAATAATGTATGGAGGTCCCTAACCTCTATAAACTAGAAGCTGAAGAGAAGTAAGTCACATAAACAGCTTACACTGTAATGGAAAGTAGATGTGGAGTATAAACTGGCGGGAAGCCTAAGCCTGGATATAGGCTCTGTCAATTGTGTCTGCTGGGGGCTCCTCCTATAATCCACCAGTTATTTCTTAAAAGCAAATAATCATTTCCTGCCTCTGCTCAATGCTCCAATGCCTTCCCATTGCATCATAAATAAAATCCCATGTCCCCACTATAGCCTACAAACTCCTGCCTGAGCTGATCCCCTACCTGCCTCTCCAACCTCATTGACTGTCACTCTCCCTATTACCTACTAAGCTCCAGCCACTTTGGCCACCTTGGTCCTTGAGTAAGCTCTTTCCTAGCTCAAGGCCCTCCATCAGTCAGCTATGTAAGTTTGGTTTATTCTGATAGTTTCTCCTCTTAACACTTTTGTGTACTTGCTAGTGGTCCATTTGTCTACTCCAGATTGTAAACTCTTGAAGGACAAGGATATTGTTTATCTACTATTGTGTATACAGCAAAAGACTTGGCACACAGTGAGCACTGTGTGGAATGAATGAATGTACATTTAAACTGGGTCTTAAGTTGGGGAGGAGCTCAGTGGTACAGCACATGCTTAGCATGTATGAGGTCTTGGGTTCAATCCCCAGTACCTCCATTAAAAATAAATATGCCTAATTACACCCCCCCCCCCCAAAAAACAAAACAAAATAAAAATAAATTGAGTCTTAAAAAGATGGATAGGGGAGCAAAAACAAAAATAGTATGTCAGACCTTTAGGAGTGGCAAAGAAATAAGACTAGGAAGGTAGCTTGGAGCCTAATGGTGAAGGGGCTTGGAATTGAATTTGTGGCAGTGTAAGTGGATTGGGAATGTGGTGGGATGAGGATGGCAAGATATAAGCACAGTGGGTGGGGGTGGTGGCAAATTGCTGCACCAATCCAGGTGAGAGGCAGCTTTTCCTGCTGACAGTTACTGCAGCTCACTCTGGCTTGTCATAGCCTTTTGCACATTCCTTTATGTTTGCGGGTTCTTCTCCATCTTAGTGTGGGGACCCAGGCTCCAGATGGGACTTAGGCTGGAATCCCATCTTGTTTACATGTCTAGCATCTAGCACTGGATAAATACAGCAGTTCTCACTGCTACAAAAAGAAGTTCTGTCCCTTGATGCAGAGCGAGGCAAACAAACCGAAATGCCGGAGTTTAAAGCAGAGAAAGGTTTATTGTAGGGCCAAGCAAGAACAGATGGCTTGTGCTCGAAAACCCGAACTCCCCGACAGTTTTCAGGGAAAAGTTTTTGTAGGCAAAATTTCGGGTGAGGGCTGCAGGGTATGTGACTTTCTTTTGATTGGTTGGTGAAGGTAAGGGGGGGGGGTGTTCCAGAAGTACTCAAGGATATAAGAAATCTATTTCTTGAGGAGGAACCAGATCCCTGCCCCAAGGGTTCACTATTTTTTCTTGACCATTCCTCCCTTGTTTCTGCATTCCCTCCCTTCCTTGATTAGCAACTGTTTAAATCTGCCTATGGAGCAGAGAAGGTCAGGGAAGCTGAATGAAACCTATTTCCTACAAACAAGAAACAGAGGTCACAGAAAGGATTTGGACCTAGGAGGACCAAACAGGGTCCTGCCCTGTTTCATTACCAAGCATTTGCTGTATTACATAATCAAAAGCATCACCCTAACCTGTCAAGAGGACAGGTCACGCTTACAAGTGAGAATCCTGAGTTCAAGCTGAGTCTCTGAACTTACTAGCTAGAACTTGCTTAATCTCTCATAGATTTCCTGTAAATCATTAAATGATTTACCAGAAGTAAGGGGCTTAGAGAAGTTACTGGTAGATAGTAATGGTTCTATTATTAATTGCCAATTCACAGCCACAACCGGTGTCTCTTGTCCCCAGGTGTTTCCTGTTGGGGTCCAACAGTGTATCTATGGAGTGTTGGTGTCCCAGGATACATTACTGTCCTGATTATCACGACAAAAACACCAAACAAAAATGGGCGACCTCGAAGGCATCCGAGGGCGTCAATTACTGGTCATGCTAGCCATATACACGATAGGTCGAGTAGCAAAAAAAAATAGCAAGGGTAGGGTTCCTAACGCCGCACACCGCCAGTCAACCGCAAGCCGGAAAAAGCCCAAACGCCCGACCTAGCGACAGCGCAGAACCGCCACCGCGTGTCGGGAGGCAGTGTGCGCCTGCGCAAGCCAGGCGCGCGCCCGCCGGCCGGAAGATCCGCGCGTTTCCGGGTTGGAGGCGGGGAGCGGTGCCGGAAGTACTCGGGGAGGGCCGAGCAGTCGGACCGGCTGCTGAGACGAACGATTCACTGGGGCAGTCTCCGCACATCATGGGGAGATAGACGCTGCTGCCTGTGAGTCTTGGGCCCTGGCAGTTGAGGAAGGAGAGCGGGAGGAGGGAGTCAGGACCCAGACCCACAGTGGGCAGTGTTTGAAGAGCCAGGTAGTGTAGGAGATGGGGCTGTGTGAGGAATCAGGCTCTTGGGATGGGACTGAGGGGCTCGGGGCTCGAAGAAGACGTGGCTGTGGGGACCTGGGCTCCAGACCGGACTTAGGGAACGAGGACTGATGTGAGTTCTCCGGCACCCGAGGGAAAGCGGGCTGAGAGGGACAGGATTTTGAGGACCCGCGCTCCTAAGAGGAGAGGGTCGGAACGGAACGGGGCGTGAAGACACGGGCTCCTAAGAGGTAAAAGCGGAGCTGTGAGGACTTAGACTCCTAAGAGGCAGAAGCGGGACAGTGAAAACCTAGGCTTCTAAGGGTTCGGAAACAGGGCAGCGAAGACTTAGGTTCATGGAGAGGCAGGAGCAGTAAGAGAACACTTGGGTTTGGGAAGAAACAGGAGCGGGCGGTGAAGACCGGCTTCTGTGGGGATGGGATCGAGGCTTGGAGACTCCGAAATACCTGAAGGAACAGGACTGTGAGGACTCGCGCTCCTAAAAGTGGAGAGTGTAAGGGGCCATGGCTGTGAGGAGATCAGCTTCTAAGGGAAAGGGAGAGAGATATAATGATATAATGATCAATTTTTCTCATATTCTTTGAACCGAGAGTGGTAAAGGATGTATTCAAGGGAAAGACGACTCCTTCGCGCTGCCTACTTGGCTTTTGGCAGGCGTTTCTTGTGTCAGATACATTCTAGGAAGCCCGCTTGCAAGCATCTTCGTTTTCTGCTTAGTTCTGGAGAAGCACTGGTGTGAAGTTGAAGTTTGAACTCAGTTATATACTTGATAAGTGCTTTCAATCCCATTCCACGCAACTCAACACAGATCTCTGCATCTCAAATAAGAGGATGTCAGATGGAAGAGCCAGGAAAGATGACCCTTTTTTAAAAACTCGTGTTTTACATGAAAGGAAGCAAAAGTCCAAAGAGGCAATGATTGATTGGATCATGGTTTTGATACAGGACCCAGCTCTGCACGTATATAGGAGATGCTTGGTTAATGTTCCTTGAAAACATGCTTCTAGAATCTTTGCTTTAACTTCAAACTCAAGAGGAAAATTTTTATGGATTCTAGTACTTTATTTTGAATATTGATACTGTATTGACATTGATGCAATGAATGTCACCAGCTAGGAAACCTTTATAAGAAGCCCCTTCTCAAAAATTTAAGTCATTTAGAAAACTGCAGATAAGTAAGTTGTATTCTGTATTTTTAACGTAAGGATTTACTGGAGATGGGTGCTTTTAGATAAGAATGGTGGAGAGACTTGGACCATTCTTCAGTAATATAGGTTTATTGAAACTTAGACTAACCATACACCATCATAAGCACTTTCAAATATTAAATCATTTAATTATCACTTACAGTCCCACAAGTTAGCTATTGTTATTCCCCTTGTACAAATAGGGAAATCAGTGCAGAGACGTTAAGTACCTTGCCTGAAATCACATGGTACCAAGTGGCAGCTCCAGTCAATTCCAATTATGTGTTTGACTAAAACTTTTTTCTGCTTTTCTAACTGGATTCCTTGCCATATCTCAGTTTGCCCATCAGCAAAATAGAAGTAATGGTTATAGAAAGCATAGCATTGAATGAACAAAGCCCCTCCTCAGGACTCCTCTTAATGTTAAGTACTATAACTTATTGGGGTACTTATGTGGTGTGGTATTTGAGGAGAACTAAATACCTGTGTTTTTAAAGAAGCATAGATATTCAAGATAGAAAAATGGGACCTGAATACAACTTTTCCTCACAAAGGAATAAGACATTTAATTTTAAATTTAAGAGGCCAAGAAAGACCAATTTGAAGAACAAGTGCTTAAATTGCATTAACTTTTTTCTTAAAGAAAGGCAAATATTTATTCATCCATAAACTCTTCAAGTTTTGTGGGTTTTTTGTTTTTTGTTTTTTTTTTGGTGGGGGGAGAGGCAATTAGGTTTTTAAAACTTATTGGGGAGGAAGGGTATTGCTCAGTGGTAGAATGTGTTCTTAGCATGCATGAAGTCCTGGTTCAAGGCCCAGCACCTCCATTAAAAAATAAATAAACCTAATTACCTCCCCCCAAAAAACAAGAAACAAAAAAAAATTTACTTATTTTAATGGAGGTACTGGGGATTGAACCCAGGACCTCCTGCATGCTAAGCACACAGTCTACCACTGAGCTATACCCTTCCCCCACCCAAATTGGATTAACTTTACTACGAATTGTAACATGATATAGATGATTAGGGAAATTGGGATAATTTAGTTCCCAATAGACTAGCCTGTACTATTTGCAAGTGCCTATACTGTATGCAAGTGATCAAAACTTACACCAAATTATGAGGTAAAGCATCCCTATACCACAATTTCAAAGTACTTGGTGGTTTAAGTAATGATAATTTATTCCTGAGTTAGCATCCTCATCTGCATTTGCAAAATATACTGCTTACTTCACTCATTTGTGGCTCTAGGACTGATTGTGTTATTATAATAGGATTTCTAAGTATGTACCTGATCGGAAAATCATTTGTTAGAGCAGGTATAAATAAACATAGAACATATTGCTTTTGACCTGAGGTCTTTGTAGAAAGCCCCAAAATACTTTGGAAGCAATACGTGAGCAGTGTTTATATCCTGCACTGTGAAACAGGAGTGTTGGAGGCAGAAGACAAACTTTGAAGTCTATACATATGGACTTAATTTTAAATCTGATACTAATTGTTAAAGCCGGAGGGGGCTTTAGAATTTGCCTGGTCCGTCTAATTATAGATGTGGTAATTCTGGTCAAAGGGAGCTCACATAACTCAGTGGCAGAACTAGGATGGCACCCAGCCCAAATGACTTAGGCCTTCCCTGTGCTGCATGCAGTACCTCTCATCAGCCTCTTGCTGACCATTTGGCACCACTATTTTTTTTTAAAATCCATTCTTCTTTTTTTTAATGTCTGTAGTAATAAGAATAGATATAGAATGCCACCTAACAAAGCAGGATGGGTGAAATCTTTTAATTTTAATATGTTGTCTTTTATAACTGAAATTTATTTATTTTTCTTTTTAGTTTTTTGACTTACAATGTTATTAGTGTCTGGTATACAGCATAGTGATTCATTTATACATATATATACATACTCTTTTTCATTATAGGTTACTACCAGCCATTGAATATAGTCCTCTGTGCTATACAGTAGCATATAACTAAGATTTAAAAGAGGATAGCATATATATAAAATTAGCAAACATTTTAAATTGTACTTACCATATGCCACACTCTCTTCTAAGTGCTTTAGATACATAAACTCAGTGAATTGTCAGAACAATCCCATGAGGTACACTCATGTGGATGAGGAAATTGAGGCATAAAGAGATTAGGTAACTTGCTCAAGGCCATAAAGCTAATAAGTGGCATAGTTGGTACTTGAATGCAGACACTGCGACTGGCATCCATCCCTTGATCGCTGTACTGTATTACCTTTCTGTTAAGTCAAAATTGCCTAAACAGGATCAAACTAGTCAAAAAACTAGTGGAAAAAAATCCCACATTTCTGGTGCTCTCAGGTCTCAGAGACTGCAATTAATTGATTATTTTTTATTTATTTAGGCTGGGAAACATGAGCTCGTTTAGATACACCTAGGAGCCAGTGAGGAGAGAAACAGCCAGATAGAAAACCCAAATCATTAAGTCATGCACCACAGTGATAGGGCTTTTATGCCATAAGGTTGGTAGTCCCCTTCACTACACGGTTTAAAGAATAAATTCCTAAACATTTCATAGGTAAAAGGGTTTTTAAAGACAATCCAGTCTTCTGTTCCCTTAGCCTAAAACCTGTTCAGAGCAGATGCCTAGAGAAGGCCACAGTCTCATAATTACTGCAAGGTCTCCCCCATTTTCCTATCCTCTGAAAAATCAGATCCTCTTTTTTTTTTTTTTAAATCTGTTTATTTATTTAAATGGAGGTACTGAGAATTGAACCCATGACCTCGTGCATGCTAAGCACGTACTCTACCACTGAACTATACCCTGCCCACCCCAGCTTAGTACAGTAATAATAGAGTTGCAACTGTATTTCTGTTTGAGGTACAAGATTGTTAAAAGGAAAAGCAATTAGGGCTTGTCATCTTCAGCCTGTCAGCTAGGGTTTAAGTGTGATGGGTGCAGGGAAGGAGGATAGTCTTGATTATTTAATTGAACTCCCAGCCATACCTTTTTTTTTTTTTTAAGTTTTTTTTGGAGGGGAGGTAATAAGGTTTATTTATTTATTATTTTTTTTAATGGCAGTGCTGAGGATTGAACCAAGGACCTCATGCATGCTAGTCATGCACTCTGCCACTGAGCTATACTCTCCCCCCACCAGCCATACTTTCTTGTTTTGATAAAATCATTAAGTGTTTTCTACTGTAGATAACTGGGGCATGTACTTCCCCTGACTTCCTTCTTGAATCCCACAGCACATATAGTAGGGGCTAATAAAGGGTTTATTATTACAATTGTGCTCTCAAACTGTCCCACAGTTAATGCCTCTGTTTTTACTCAGTAGTTCATTCCTCTCTCGGCCTGAGAAAATGAGAGTTAGAAATTTGAGTAACCCAAAGGCAACCATGGTACATTACATAATGGAATTCAGGTTATTAACGGTCACTTCATTCCATTGTGCTTGATCAGCCTCATCCACAATTGAGCTAATGAAAGTTGTCAGTAAACAGGTATTTTAGACCATTTTGATCAGGTTGTGATTTTTTTTTTATTTTATTTTTAAATTTACCATAAAATTCACCTTTTTGAGGATGCAGTGCTATGAATTGTGACAAGTGTGTATTGTCATGTAAGGATCATAACACGCAAATTACTTAACAGTTCCACCACTCCCACAATTTCCCTCCTACTGTTCTTTTGTAATCACAGCAGTCCCAAACCCCTGGCAGTCACTGATCTGTTTTCCATCCAGATAGCTTTGCCTTTTCTGGAGTGTCATATAAATGGAATCTTATAATAAGTAGCCTTTGGAGCTTACCTCTTTCACTTAGCATAATGCATTTGAGATTAGCCATGCTGCTGCATGTATGGAGCAGTTCTTCCTTTCTATTGCTGAGTAGTAGTCCACTGTATGGATATACCCATAGTTTATCCATTCACCAGTTAAAAGACATCTGGATTATTTCCAGTTTTTGGTGATTATGAATAATGTTGCTATAAACATTCACATACTGATTTTAGAGTTTTCATTTCTCTGGGATAAATACCTTGTAGTGGATTGCTGGGTCATATGATGTGTGCATCTTTAATTTAACAGTAAACTGTCAAACCATTTACCAAAGAGACTGCACCATTTTACAGTCATACCAGAAATGTATGAAGATTTCAGTTGCTCCACATCCTTGCTAGCACTTGTCTGTTTATTTTTAATTTTAGTTATTCTAATAGGTATTTACTGGTATCTTTGCAGTTTTATTTTGCATTTCTATAATAAATAATATATTTGAGCATCTTTTCATGTGTTTATTTGCTATCTGTGTATATCTTCTTTGGGGAAGGATCCATTCAGATTTTTTGCCCATTTTTTGTTTGGGTTGTTTGTTTTCTTATTGAACTTTGAGAGTCCTTTATATATTCTGGATGCAAGTTATTTGTCAGATACATGATTTGTAACTATTTTCTCTTAGGGATTTGTCTTTATTTTCCTTTGCAGAGCAGACGTTTTATATTGTGTGATTAAGCCCACTTTATCTGTTTCTTTCTTTTGTGGATTGTGCTTTTGATGTTGTATCTAAGAAACCCTGCCTGACTCAAAGACAGGGAGATTTTCTCCCATGTTTTCTGAAAGTTTTATAGTTTTACATTTTTACATTTAAATCTATAATCAGTTTTGAATTTATTTTGTATATGGTGTGAAATAAAGGTCAAGGTTCATTTTTATTCCTTCTGCTGTATTGTAAGTCATCTCCCACCTTGTTCCCATGGGTCACCCAGATTCTACTTACTGTTCGCCTGTACCCTTTGAGACAACCATTGTTATCAGTTTCTTGTGTATCTTTCCAGGAATAATTTATACATTTACAAGTATTTGTCTTTTTACTAAATGATAAACTGTTGTCACTATTCTGTACCTTGCATTTTCAATGAACAGTGTATCTTGGAGAGCATTTCATGAGCTTCCTCGTTTTTTAGAAACAGCTTTACTGAGACATTCACATATCATACAATTCACCAATTTGAAGTATGCAGTTCATTGGGTTTTTTGGTACATTCAGTGCTGTGCAGCCATCATCACAATCTACTTTAGATTATTTTTGTCACCCCTAAAAGAAACCCCATACCCATTAGCATTCAGTCCCTGTTCCTCTCCCCCACTCCTCAGCCCTAGCAACCACTAATCTACTTTCTGTCTCTATAGATTTGTCTATTCTGGACACTTCATGTAAATGGAATCATACAGTATGTGTTCTTTTGTGACTGGTTTCTTTCACTTAGCATGATATTTTCATGAGTCTCATTCTTTTTTAGTGTATTGCATTACATGGTTATATCCTAATTTAACTCTATCACTTTTGATGGATATTTAGGTTGCAACTCCTTGTATGTATGGTATTCTATTCACATACAAGTTTAACTATAAATTGCTAAAAATAGAACTGGGATCAAAACAATACATGCTTTTCTTATTTTGGTAGATACTACCAAGTAGCCCTTTCTAGAGACATCTAAATAGTTTATATTCCCTCCACTCCAACAACATTTGAAATGATTATTTCTCTGTAAAATTATCAAACACAGTTTATGTAAAACTTTTCATCATTGCCAAATGGGGCCTTGTATACTACTATAGTACCCTGTAGTTTTAATTTGCATTTTTTTACGAATGAGAATAAGGATCATTTCATTATTTTAAGAACTGTTTGAATTTCTTTTTCTTGTACTGTCAAATTTTTTCACAGTATTTCTTTTGGGTGTTTTGTGCTTACTGACTTACTTGTAGGTATTTTTTATATATAAAAGAAATTAGTCTTCTGTCTTTGATATATATTGCATATATTTTTGCTAGTTTGTCTTTTGCCCTTAAACTTTGTTTGTTGCCATGCAGACATTTTTATTTTTGTGTAATTGAACATATCAGTGTTTAAAAATTTTTTTTTTAAATTTTTTTGGGAGGGTTTTGTTTTGATTTTGATTGGTTGTTTTTGTTTTTGTTTTTTTTTTTTTTTAGTGGGGGAAGTAATTGAGTTTATTTATTTATTTTAATGAAGGTACTGGGGATTGAACCCAAGACTTCATGCATGCTAGGCACACACTCTGCCACTGAGCTATAACCCCCACCCCCTGCTTTGTTTTCTTTTATGGCTTCTGAGCTTTGGGTCATCTTTGGAAGGGCTTTATTTACTCTCGGGAATATTGCTTTTCCAAATTTTAAACATTGAGATAATTGTAGATTTATATAAAGTTATAAGAAATAATACAGAGATCCTTTGTATATTTTGCACCACTTGTTTTCCCCAACAGTAACATTGTCGAAACTGTTGTGTAATATGACATTCAGACTGTCAACATTGATACAACCCAATAGTCTTATTCAGATTTCCCCAATTTTGAACTTGTTTGCTTGTGTGTGTATGTATATTAAGCCCTATACAATTTAATCACTTTTATGTGTTCATTTATCTGTCACCACAGTCAAGATGCTGAGCAATTGCATCACAAGGGCCCCTCATATTGCCCTTTTATAACCACCCCCCCAGTCCCTGACAACCTCACTATTTTGTCCTCTATTTGTAAACTTTTGTCATTTCAGAAATTTTATATAAATGGAATCATACAATATATGTTCTTATTGAATTGGCTTTTACTCAGCATAATTCTCTGCAAGTTAATCCAAGATGTATTTATCAATAGTTCATTCTGTTTTATTGCTGAGTAGTATTCCATGGTGTGGCTATACCATAGTTTGTTTAATGACTCGCCTGTTAAGGACATATGAGCTGGTTACAGTTTTTGATTATTACAAATAAAGCCACTATGAACATTCATGTACAGGTTTTTGTGTTAACATTAAGTTTTTGTGTTAACAGTAAATCCTAGGATAAATGCCTAGGACTGCAAATTGCTGGGCCACATAGTAGTTGCATTTTTTTTAATTGACTTTATTGAGGTATATTTACATACAATAAAATGTATACATTGTAAGCATATAGTTTGATGCGTTTTGATAAATGTAGCAGCTGTGTAAGAATTACCCCACTCAAGATATAGAATGTTTATATCCCCTCAGAAACTTCACCCTCTGCCTCTGTGCAGTCAATCTCTGCCCATCTATCACTAGAGATTAGGTTTTAGATCATTAGATATTAGAATTCCATATAAATGGAATCATACAGTGTATTCTTTTGAGACTGTTTTTTTTTTTCACCTAAACATTTTAAGATTCATTCCTGTTGTTTTGTGTATTAGTGATTTGTTCTTTTTTTCCTTTTCAGTAAACTCTTTCTTAGATCACTTTTAGATTTACAGAAAAATTGGGACAATAGTAGAGAGTTCCCATATATCTTGCACCCAGTTTCTCCATTATTAACATCTTATATTAGTATGGTACATTTATTACAACTAATGAACCAATATTGATACATTATTAACTGAAGTCCATAGTTTATTAAGATCTTAGTTTTTCTAATTAGTCTTTATGTCTTTTTAGGCTCCTCTGTGACAGTTAATGCTTAGATTTTTAAGAAACTGCCAACTTTATAGAGTGGCTATACGATTTACATTCCCACTAGCAGCACGTGAGTGATCCAGTTTCTCTGCATCCTTGTCAACGTCTGCTCTTGTCACTATTTTTTATTTTAGCCCTTCTGATAGTTGTGTAGTTCTATCTCATTGTGGTTTTAATTTGCCTTTCTTTAATGACTAAAGATGTTGATTGAATGTCTTTTAATATGCTTATTTGCTATCTGTATGTCCTCTGTTGAGATGTCTGGTTGTTTCTTTTGTCCATTTTCTAATTGAGTTATTTTTTTAAATACTGAGTTTTGAGGGTTCTTTATACATTCTTGATACTAGTCTTTTGTTGGATATGTAGTTTGTAAATATTTTCTTAAAGTTTGTATTTTGTCTTTTCATCCTTTCTACGTGGGCTTTCACAGAGGAAATTTTTAAATTTAATGAGGGCCAGTTTATCAGTTTTTTCTTTTATTGATCATGCTTTTAGTGTCAGGTCTAAGAACCCTTGTCTAGCAAGAGCCCTAAGATTTTCTCCTGTTTTTTCCTAAAAGCTTTATAGTTGTACATTTTACGTTTAAGTCTATGATCCATTTTGAGTTAGTTTTTGTATAAAGTTTAGTTTTCAGAATATTTTTAAAAGATATCCTATATTTTATCTAGTATATGGTTTTATATTTAAAATGTAAATATTTGGGAGAAGGGTATAGCTCAAGTGGTAGAGCACATGTTTAGCATGCTAAGGTACTGGGTTCAGTCCCCAGTACCGCCTCTAAAAATAAATAAACCTAATTACTGCCTGCCCCTGGAAAAGATTTTTTTAAAAAAGATGAGGTTAAAATGTAAATATTTGATCCATCTGGAATGGAGGAGTGTATGAAAGGATTGTATATACTCCCTTTTTCCAGATAGATCTAATATTTAAATTTTAAATGTGAAACCAGCTGTTTTCCAGATTACTCAGTCATACACCATCATTTATCCAATAATCTTATCTTTTCCCTGTTGATAGATGCTATGAATATTGGTTTATAGGTTTGTGTGGGAACGTAAGTTTTCAATTTTCTGAGATAAATGCACTGGAGTGCAATCCTTTACCTAATTTAGGGGGGAGTTTGATTTATTATCCTTAGTTGTGGCATAATTTACATACAGTGAAATGCACAGATATTAGATATTCAGTGTGATGAGTTTCACAGTTGAATAAACACATGTAATTATCACCCACCCAGATATGTTACAGTGTTTTAAATCCAACCAAATAAAGAAACAGTCTAGGAAACTCAGAGCAGTGTCATTCTGGTAATGGGTGTCTGCTTTGTTTGTTTTGTTTTCTCTCTCTCTCTTTTTATTAGTTTAATTTTTAATTTTTTGTTTGTTTTGTTTTAACGGAAGAAGTAGCTCACTTACCCAAAATTATTGAAAATTCGGAAGTGTTTCTTGCTTCTCAACAAAATCAGTGAGTATAGTCTAGTTTCCTAGAGGGAAATTTTGATTTTTGTTACATTATACGGATTCCACTTATTTCATTAAAGCAGTTTATTTTATTGATAGCCATTGGAACTATTCCTTAAGATTAATTCATATTTGTATTATGTAGATAGCTATTTTTTGTCTCCAGGTCTTAATATAGAAATTATTACACAGAAATCTCTACTACAAAAAAAAAACAAAAACAAAAACAAAAAAAACCTCTCACGCTTACCTTGAGCAATATGCAGTTCTATTTGGGAAGTCCATTGGAGGTTGTGGGAATGTTATTTGAGACATAGTATGTTTAGTGTGGTGAACACACTGATAATCTTTAATAAAACTTTTTCATAGAACTTGCTCTGGGAAAATAGTTTGCTTTTATAACAGTAGCACTACTATTACCATGTTAACAATCTCTTCCTTTCCTGATTCTTTCATTGCTAACATTTCTGGGTAAGGGAAAATCAGGTATGAACGACATATGGTTAAGAAAAAAATCGAGTAATCCTGATGCTGTTCTGTGTCCCGACACCCTCAGGTGGCTCTTGGCCAGCAAGTTTCTCTTTGTCTTTGCATAGTTAGTTGCTTTTATTAAGGGTAAACCAGGAGGAGATTATTTCTCATGTTAGAGAGTTAGACCATTTGTTAGGGAGGAACTCAACAATAGGGACAAGAGTAGAATAGATGCAGATACTCATTTGGGTTGCTAAGCTTTGCTAGGTTCTGAAAATCATTACCATGATTCCTGCAGGTTCATATTCCACAATTTTGGCCAATAAAGTGTTTCATATGCTGCTACTTTATCCCTAACAATAGAACATTCATTTCATTGGAAGAGAGTCTTATGTTACTGTAATACCATTAATTTAAAAAGTTGTATATGAAAGAGATGGGAGATGTTTTTCTTGGTGCCCAGTAGGAATAAGAAAATATTTCTCTGCATCCAGTTTGCCTGGAGCCTGGTCATTGAAGATGTGCCAGGTCATACTACTGAAATGGTTCTGTGACAAGGGTGGTGCTTGATGCCAGTTGTTCATTTACAGGTAGCTTTTGAAAATGGCTGCCTCTCATTTCACCGGGCTCACAGCTGTTGCTGATGTAATTAAAGATCTAGACACTCAGATAGCTGTAAGTAAGCTCCTTGAGGCCACTGTGGGCAGAACTTGATGAATGTGCTTCTGATCTTGATGACACCAAAGCTGATGTCTACGGAATCAATCTCATGGCTCTAAAATTTAGAAGTCTTGGCTACTCCAGGCTAGGGACTCTGCACGTACTTAAAGATTGCTAACACTCAGAGAAAATTTGCTCTTGATGACAGTGAAGTGCTTACGTTTAACAGTTGCTAAAAATTGTGTTTATTGGGCATAGCCCTGACATAGACTTAAGCATGTTTTGAAATGTCAGAATGAACTAATCTGATTTCTGAAGTTTGGTGACTAGGTTTCAAGTGTGTGATTGTGCCATGATTTATTTGAATTTAACGTTATTTGATGTTCAAAAATAATGCATGTACTACTTAACCAAGTATTCTGTTTTCACAAAGTCTTCAGAAATGTCTTGCTCATTCTAGTTTATTTTTGTACACAACATTCCCCATTTCATTTACTTCCTTCCTTATTTCATTTGTGTGGACTATTTCATTTAGCTTTTGGAGAGGAGATGGTTTCTAAATATTAGGTGGGAACAATGAACATTCTTCATTTCCTCCATTTTCAGTGTGCAGGTATCAAATGAAGACCCTTCAAAATCTGACAGATCGTATAGAATTTTACTTTCAAAATTCATCCTTTATTATAGGTGCTTCCAGAGCTAATTCTCTTGTTTTCCTTCTACAGTTGATTGGCCTTGGTCCTCACAGCTCCAAAAAGAAACAGGATCTCGATAAGCTCTATGAGCTGAAGTCCAAAGCACGGCAGATTATGAACCAGTTTGGCCCCTCAGCCCTAATCAACCTCACCAATTTCTCATCGATAAAACCAGAACCAGCTAACACCCCTCCACAAGGCTCCATGGCCAATAGCACTACAGTGGTAAAGATCCCAGGCACTCCTGGGACAGGAGGGCGTCTCAGCCCTGAAAACAATCAGGTATCATCCTCTCTTTGTTCTCTGTGGGCACCTCTTATCTGTTCTTTGAAGCGGTAATACTTTGAGAGATGTCCATCTCAGATGCTGCCTCTTCCTCTCAGCTGAAAAAGAAGGTCTTTTTCCTCCTTTGGACTTCATGTACATTTATCCGTTCTTACTTTGTAGTATTTCTGTGTGTGTGTATGCATATATACATACATACACACACACACACACTAACACCACACCTTGCCTATGACAGGTTTTTATATATTTATATACAAATATATGTGCTATATAATTGTTAAATAAAATAAAATAGTTAAATAATTAATGGATTCATTATTCATTATTCCTATAATAAAAATACTCTTGCCTCCAGTCTTTTCTCCTAGTTCATCTGGCTGCTGCCATTATTAATTTTCTGCAGTGATTCTAAAATCCGACCCCTCTTTCTACCCATGATCCTGATTCTGTCTTCCAGAGCCATAAGAAATAAGTATAATCTCTTGACTTGGGTCTTGCAGGCTGGATAGAATAGGATGAGGAGACAACATTTCAAGAGAATGAGGGGAGGGACCGGCAACAGTGAATGGGAAGGGTTGGGCAGATAGTCAGGAGGCTAACCCATGTTGAATGTGGAGGTGAGGAGATAAAATCGTATGGGTAGAATTACGGCAGAACATCCTGGGCCGGTGCCAGTTAGTTTCCACTGGAACTTTTAGTTAATAAACAATTTTTATTTAATGATGAGTGAAAGTAACATAATAAAGCTAATATGCCTTAGGAGGATTAATTTGACATAAGGGGACAAGAAAGATAGGAAAGGGAGCAGACTTTTGCAGTAAGTCAAGTCTTAAGACTTTCGCAGTAAATCAAGACGTGGCAAAGGCTTGAATTAAAATGATAATGGTAGAAAGGATAGCTCTGAGACATCATTAACAACTATTTTTTAAATTACTTTCTTTTTTCCTTATTTCCAGTGTTATACACGTTTATCATGATACTTTAGAAATACAGAAAGAATAAACAGCCCATAATTCTACCACCACCCACAATAACTTATGGTTAGCATTTTAGTGTATGTCTTTTGATCATTTTTTAGCGGCATATATATGTGATATGACATTTCCTTTATGAAACAAGGATCACAGTTTTACATACTTATACAAATATTTAGTTACGCAGAGATGAACCCATGTTCGCTGTCCTCAAGGAACTTTCATTAGTAAGTCAGAAATAGCCAAGTTTGTAAATGTATACAATGATAGAAGGGTACACAGGGTATAGTAGAGGCCAAAAGAGGAAGTGATTGGTTTTACCTGGGTGGGCTGGGAAAAGCATCAGAAAGGAGGCGCTGTGAGCTGAGCTACATTGTAGGGAGAAAGGTAAAAGAGCGAGTCCAAAGGCAGCAGAGGCACTGTACAATTTGTGGTGGTCAGAAAGTTGCAAATTAGTGTAGAGTTTAATAAACTAGCCAACAGATGTTGTCCTTTCGTCCACACTGCTCTTTCTGCCTTTCCCCAGGCTACTTCTGTCTGAGAGTGTAGCAATACCAACAGGTAGGCCTGACCAATAATTCTTTGCAAAGTAGAAACTAAACCCAACAAATGGACAGCCTTTCATTATAGGGTCATGAGTTGTTTGTTTCTTTGATACTTGGCTGAAAAATCTTCTCCCAATTAACTTTAGGTATTGACCAAGAAGAAATTACAAGACTTAGTAAGAGAAGTGGACCCTAATGAGCAATTGGATGAAGATGTAGAGGAGGTAAGGTGGGGTTGGGTATCCCAAATACTGTGTCCCTGAGAGGTAATATACAGTAGCCATTAGACTTTAGAGACAAATCTGAATTTGAATCTTGGCTCTGTGGGTGAGTCAGTTACACTTTCTGGGACTCAGCTTCCTCCTGTGTTGGTAGGGTATGACAGTATTTATCCATAATTATTGTGAGGGTCCTATGAAATAACATACAAAGCACCTACGAGAGTGCCTGGAACTTTATACCTAACAGCCACTGCTATTTTTGCCTGTCAAAAAGGGCATAGTCGTCTCCTCAAGGCAATCCCTGGCAACAATGTTAATTGTTTCTAGAACATTCCTCTATTTCTAAATAATGTACTTACACAAATACTCTTTGATTCATTAATTTTGTAATAGTTGTAGACTTCCTACTATGGTAGATGAGAATTTGTTAAACCACTCACATGTGCCATACACACCTTCCTTGCCCTCTTTTCTTCTTTTTTTTTTGGCAATCTAACATGTTATTTTATTTTATTAATTTTTTATTCCCTCATTTTTCCCATATGGTTTTGTCACAATTTTTGGATAACTCAGAAATCAGTATTTATATTATTCTGGCTATTTAATTATTGTTCACCACTGTGATTACCTTTCCTTTTTGGTACAACTTACCTTCCTGAAGTTGATAATTGACCCATTTTTATTTACTTAGTTTTCTTTGTACCTTTTTAGCTTGACTTCTGCTATCAGCTCTCTTATAACCTCTATCAGCATTATTTTCCAAATGGAAAAAAAAATCTATTGATTTGGGTTTTTCCCGTCCTAGAGATTTTACTCCCAGAAACCTCCCTCCTCTTCTGGTCGGATTAATTTTAGACCATGTACACAAACCCTTTATGGGCCTTCCTTTTGCTCCTTTTCTGTTCAGATCTCTTACTAGATTCCACATACTCTTTACTCCCTCTTGTTGTTGGAACATTTTGTTGTTGTTATTTCCTACAAAAGAATAGATGAGAGGTAAATGAAAATACCTTACACTTAATTTTTAGTTTGGCTGGGTTTAGAATTCTATTTAGAAATTGTTTTTCCCTTTCAATGGGGAAGGCATTGCTTCTTTGTCTTCTAAAATCTCCTGTTAAGAAATGTGGTTCTGATCCTTTTAGGGACAGTTTTTTTCCTGTTCTGAATTTTCATATGAGATTTCTATGTATCTTTTTTCATTTGTTGTGCTGAATTCTTGGAGGCTTCTTTTAATCTGGAGACTTCCCGTGTCTCTATTCAGGGAGGATATGGTATGATTTGTTTTGGGATTTGGGGGAGGGGGGTGTGCCTTTTCTGAGGAATATGTAATGATAGGTAAAGGAAATGCAGGTTACAAAAACAGTATAATTCCATTGTTATTCTTATTTTATTTAGTTAGTTATTTTAAGCAGAGGAAAAATATTTGCCCCTTATATGTGTGTGGGTATTTTAGGTAGTAGCTTTATTGAAATATAATTCATGTACCATAAAATTCACCCATTTGAAATATGAAGTTCAGTGGTTTTTAGTATATTCACAGGATGTGCAACTATCAGTACAATTTTAGAACTTTTTCATCACCCCCAAAAGAAACCCATATCTATTGGCAGTCACTCCCCATTTTCCCCCAACCCTCATAGCCCTCAGTAACCACTAATCTGCTTTCTGTCTCTGTAGATTTGCTTATTTTAGACATTTCAAATGAGTGGAATCATATGATATTTGGTCTTTTGTGACTTGCCTCCTTGTACTTAGCATAATGTTTTTAAAGTTCATCCATGTTGTAGCAGGTATCAGTACTTCATTCCTTTTTATGGGTGAATAATATTCCCTTGTATGGATATACCACATTTTGTTTACTCATTCATCAGATGATGGGCATTTGGGTTATCTCCACTCTTTGGCTATTATGAATAATGTTACCGTGAACATTTATGTGCAAGTTTTTTTTTTTCTTTCCCTTCTTTTTTTAAATTCACATAACAAGTTATTGTTTGGGCATACATTTTCATTTCTCTTGGATATGTACCTAGGTGTGGAATAATTGCTGAATCATATGGTAACTATGGTTTTCCTTTGAGGAACTTCCTGTTTTTACAAAGTGTTTGCACCCTTTTGCATTCCCACCAGCACTGTATGAGGGTTCCATTTTTTTAATCTTGGTTTTTTGATAATTTCTTCTCTATTTTTGTTCTTTCTTTCTGGAATGATGGTTGGTTGGATGTTGGATTTTCTGCATTGATCCTCTTAGATTTTTTGATCTTTTCTCTCTTATTTTTCATTTCTTTGTAGTTCTAAGTTCTACTTGCTGGGGAGATTTTTCTTAGTTTATCTTCTAAATTTTACCTTTTTTTTAAATAAAAATTTTCATTTCCATGAACTTTTTCTTGCTGATTGGTTCCTTTTTTTCTTTTTCTTCTTCTTTTCCTAAGCCATTCTGTTCTTATTGTCTGGTTGTAATATCTTCTCTTATCGTTCTCTCTGAGGATATTAGTTACATTGTTTGACGTTTTCTTCTCTTCCCTGCATTGTCTTTGTTTCCTCTGGGCCCCTTTTTTTCTTCTTTGGTTTGTTTATGTTTTTTAGTGTTGGAGACTATCTACAAATGTCTCATGATCCTGGCTATCCATTACTAAATGATGAGCCACTAAAAAAACTGATTTAAAGCAGAACTTTTTTTTTTTAAAGCAGGTCTTATTGACTGATGGTCTTCACCCAGTAATGTACAGTAAATGTTTAACAACCATCTGTGGAGAAAAAGGCCCTGATTTTCAACATTTCCTGAT
Source organism: Camelus bactrianus (assembly GCF_048773025.1). Taxonomy (NCBI): domain Eukaryota; kingdom Metazoa; phylum Chordata; class Mammalia; order Artiodactyla; family Camelidae; genus Camelus; species Camelus bactrianus. Next base: position 59,749,055 of record NC_133551.1, read on the forward strand.
TTCTGTGGTGTAAATATTCCCACTGTGTAAATATTTTAAGCTATTGACATGTTGTCACTGAATACAGAATTGGGAAGAAATGCGTATAATGGGCCTTCATGAACTCATCTAATCTGGCTTCAGCATACCACTGGCCTCACTTCAGAAGTTTGTCCACAGTCATCCTTCTTAATGGGGGATTCCCTAAATGTCAGAATCTGTAAGTCTTTTCTCTGGAATCATTTAGTATCACCAAAGAAAAATACTTTAGTCTCCTATCTGGAGGGTTCATCCCTAGCTTCTAACACTCTGGAAGCGAGGCAAGAGAAAGGGGCTGTGTCTCCCTTATCTCTGCTGTGTCTGGTGTACTAATCCAGAGCCACTTCTGTTTAGTTTTTCTAGGGAATAAACCTACTGTGCTGTGGGTCAGGTATGTGTGGGAAAAAGTCACTTGGCTGCCTTTGGAGTATGGGCATTGGGGGACCACTCTGTATGTAGACATAAACAGTTCCCCAGTTTTTAGTTCCATACCTCAGACCAATCTTCTGTGATTAATAACATCTCCAAATCCTGGATCTCTTAGGAGCTGCAAAGGGCAGATCAGTTCAGTTCTCATTGGTGTCCCCTCTACAGGCACTTGTTTTATACCTTCTGTCTGCTAGGTCAGTTCTCACTCTTCCTTTGTTACCTCTTTACCAAAAATTTACTTTAAAGGTTTATTGGAATCTGTTATCCATTAAGATTTTCTCTCTTAGTCTTGTTCTCTTTTTGGATTTATGTCTTTTTAAAATTTATTGTTATTTTAATGGGTTTAGGGAAAGAGAGAAGGACATTTTTGGAGTCAACCTACCATGTTTAATCAGAAATCTTTCATTTAGATGGCATCCCTTTGGTTCCATAGGAAAGATGACAATGCATTAATGGTCCAACAGAGTAAGAAATGTTTATAACTATGTTTTTTTTAATTTAATTTAATTTTATTTGTCAGCAGAAGAAGCCATGAGGAGTGTATTCACTGATCAAAATTTCATTTTTTTTCATGTAGATTTTTAGCTTTAGAATTCTGATTTTGCTTTTCACAAGGTCTAGGAATAATCGATAATAAAGTGGAAAAATCCAGGATATGGACTCAGAACCTAGAGGTTGAATCCTGGTTCCACTGCTTAGTAGTTACATTGCCATGAGTAAATTAGTCTTCCTGAATCTTAGCGTTCTCCCCATTAGAATTACGGTCAAATCCACGCCCCATTTTTTTTCCACAGGGTTATTTATAAGCACTAGGTGAGATAATACAAATTAAAATGTTTTAAGAGAAGATGAGGGAGTGAGGATTGAATGATTCACTTTTATTTTCCTACCTAATTCAGAAGAAGGTATGATGGGGGTTTGGTTGGGCCGCTTGATCCCTGCTTGGTAGAAAGTACATCCTCAGAAAGGTGTGAGTTGTGCTCAAGCTGGTTAACACTGAGTTGATGTGTTTCTGTTGTTGTCTTCACTCCTCCCCATCTTAGCTCAAATGCCGATTCCAGGCCTTCTAATAGAAAGCCTGATTAAATGTGATTCAAGCAGATACAGTTGTCCCAGCAACAGGAGCCTACCCTGCCAATGTCATGGTTACTCTCCCCTACTTCCTTTCCCCAGATGCTGCTTCAGATTGCTGATGATTTTATTGAGAGTGTGGTGACAGCAGCCTGCCAGCTTGCTCGGCATCGCAAGTCCAGCACCCTGGAGGTAAAGGATGTCCAGCTGCATCTAGGTATGTGGTCTCATTTCCCCTTGAGGCATCCACAGTATTGCTCCTTCAGGAACCTTCATACCAGGATCAGACTTTTGGGCTCTAGGATTTATATGTTCATTCAACAGCAGCATTAAACGGGAAAGAGAAATCCATCCATCATGGGGGAATGAGTCCTGGCATTGGGTTTGCCACTTTTTGATGGTACCACCTATCCTTCCTACTTGCTTTCTCTTGGAGCCTGTTCCTAATTCGTAAATTGGGGATTATAATGTCTTCTTTACAGGGTCATTGTGAGAGTTATGGATTATGTTTGTAAAGTGACTGACACAGGATCTGGCACAAAGTAAGAGCTTAGAAAACGTAGCTGTTATATCTCCACCGTTCATGTAATGGTGTTTTCCTTCCAGTTTTTAGCCTATGATGCATTTTCCCCAAGAAAATTATATTCATAATGTACATATAATTTTGTATTCTGCTTTTCTACTTAATAGACACTAAATTCAGGCTTGGGTTTTTCTGGGAGATACTCATCTAACATTGATAACTGTAATCACTTGGAAATGAGTAAGCAACCCTGTGTATTAGCTGCAGTGTGATCAGAAGAAAGGGAACAATCTGTGACTACAAAGACAGTCAGGCCAAGTCAATAAGGCAGAAGATATTAAGGGATTCAGTGCGGATCAGCCCATGACTGATTACTGAAAGGCTTTCTTCCCAGTGTCAAGGAGATACTGCTAGGCCAGTCCGGTGAGTCACTGGTAGTGGAGGTGGAATAAATAACACACTTCTGGTTAACGTTGCTGGTATTAATAGCAGAAGACAGATATTTTGATTATCTATTAATATGTAACAAACGTGGCTCAAAACAGTAGCAGTTACTCATTTTTTTCATAGGTCTGAGGGTTGACTGGGCTTGGCTGGGCAGTTTTGCTAAGGATCTCTCGTGTGATTAAAGTCAGGTGGTGGCTGGGGCTAAGACTGTTTTGAAGGAACGGGTATTAGTCTCCTAGGGCTGCCATAACAATACCACTAACTAGGTAGCTTGAAACAACACAAATTTATTCTGTCACAGTTCTGGAAGCCAGAAGTCTGAATACAGGATGTCAGCAGGGCTATGCTCTCTCCATTGCCTTTGTTGAAGAATCCTCCTAGAATCTTCCTAGCTTCTGGTGGTAGCCAGCAGTCCTTGGCATTCTCTGGCTTGTAGCTGCATCACTCCAGCCTGTGCCTTGGTCTTGGTCCCCTGTGTGTCTCTGTCTCTGTGTCTCTTCTCATAGGACACCAGTCATAGTGGACTAATGGCCTACCCTGCTTCAGTATGATCTCATCTTAACTGAGTACATCTGCAACAGCCCTATTTCCACTACATTCTGAGGGGAGTTAGGGCTTCAACATATCTTTTTGGAGGATACAGAGCTTCATCATGTCCATGTCTGATGTCTGGGCTAGGAACACTCAAAATCAGGGACTCCACAAGTCTCTGTCTCTGTGGTTTCTCTCCATGGTCCATATCCAGTCCTAGGATAGCTGGACTTCTGCATGGCAGCTGAAGGCTCCCAGAACAAGTGTCCCATAATCACTTGGCAGAAACTGCATGGCCTTTGTTAACCAAGTTTCCAAAGTCCCTAGCATTACTTCTGCTGAATTCTGTTCTTTGAGGCAATCACAAGGACCTGTCCAGGTTCAAGGGAAGGGAACACAGACTCCACTTCTTGATGGGAAGAGTATGAAGGAATTTGCAGACAGATTTTAAAATCATCACAACACAAATTCATAGAGACAGAAAGTAGAATGGTGGTTACCAGGGTCTAGAGGGGGAAATGGGAGTTAGAGTTTCGGTTTGGATTGATGAAAAAGTTTTGGAGATGGATAGTAGTAATGGTTGTCCAACGGTGTGAATGTGCTTAATGCCACTGAACTGTACACTTAAAAATGATTACAATGGTTAAGTTTTATATTTTACCATACCAAAAAACCCTCACAACAGATTGTATTACTTTGAGAGTTTAGCATTGCTGTTTTATACGTGTGTGTGTGTGTGTGTGTGTGTGTGTGTGTGTGTGTGTGTGTGTGTGTGTTTTAAACAGAGGTACTGGGGTTGAACCCAGGACCTCATGCATGCTAACCATACACTCTACTACTGAGCTATAGCCTCCCCCTACCATTGCTATTTTAAAAAATATTTTGTATTTTAATTACTGAGAATAAAATTGGGATGTCAATTTATTCATTAAGGATAAGAAATAATTATCACAGAGACATGAATACTCAAAAGTCTGCATGACCAGAATAGCTTCTGTAGCAGGCCTAATGGAACCTGAATCATAATCAGAAGATTGCTTGGAGGGTGTGGGATCAGAGCATGAGGAGTCAGGGAACCTGGTGTTAAACCATCTAGGTCTGCTGCACACACAGTCTGTCTCCCTCCTCAGCAAGGATAAGCTTGCCAGTGGAGCTATAAACTCTTAACGCCTCTCTTCTGGACAGGTTGGGATGGATACTGTCAGTGTTTGCTTCTGACCCGGTTTTTTTGTTATACTTGGCCAGAGGTGAATAACCTCCCATTCTGATTGACGTGGTCTGTCTGTCTGCCTTCCTTCCTTTCTTTATTTCTTTCTTTTCTCCTTCTCTCTCCCTCTCTCTCTCTCTTTCTTTCTTTCTCTCTGTTTCTTTCTTTTCTGTTAAATATATTTATTTGTAGAATATATATATTCATACTGGTTCATTATCTTTAATTTAGGCTTAATGGAATGTTTGTAAGTATCGAGGGGTTACTAAATTGATTAACTTTCTATGTATCTCCTAACCCATTTTGCTTGAATATGTGTTCAATATATATTTTTGAGACAGAGTCTTTCTTTAGAAATATGAAAGTTTAATGAGATAATGTACATAGAATGCTTTGCACAATGCTGCTTTGTACCAGCCATTTTACTACACATTTTACTCACTAAATAATTGTTGTTGCTATTATATTAATGTTACGTAAAACTTAAGTGCAGTTGACCCTTGAACAGCATGGTTTTGAACTGTATAGGGCCCACTGATACACAGATTTTTTTTTTATAGTAAATATTACAGTACTGTATGGTCCACAGTTGGTTGAATGCATGAATACAGAGGAACTGCACATGTGGAGGAACAGCACAGTTAGAGGGCTGCCTATAGGTTATATACGGGTTCTCAACCACAGAGGGAGTTGGCACCCCTAACCCCTGCCTCGTTCAAGGGGCAGCTCTACACACTTAATTAAATATATAGCTACACATACTTACACATGTATATTCATGCCTGGTAACTATTCTTTAAAGTGACTTTGAATATCCATGTCCTGATCCACTTTGTGTTGATGCGAAGGTTTTTAATTCCCAGAGAATAGTCTTAGTGTCACTTTCAAGTACTGACAACAAATATTATTAGCAGAAGGTTTCAGACATTTTTATCTTCATTTTCAAAAAAATACTGGAAGAGAGCTGTATATAAATTTATCCTAGAACAAATCATGAATCTTTCATTCACACATTATTTGCTATGCATTAGGCACAAAGAAACCACTAATATTCAATTTGATTTAAGTAACTGCCTGCCTGGGGGCAAATCAAATTTGCAAAACAAATGTTTTCAGTGATTCGAGGAGCTTGATAAAGACGTCCCCATGTAACTCCTTTTGAGTAGAGACCTAGTCCTTAAATAATCTCTTGTAAGTATAATTTCTTAATGTTGGGTATACTTAAAGTGTAGTACACTTTTATTTGTGGATTTAGGGGGCCATGTAGCTATGCCAATTACTGACAAAGTGAAATAAGCCAAATCTCTGCCCTCTGGGAACTTGTAGTGACAGTCTTACAGGGATGATCATATCCAGTAGCACAAGGACATGACGCTGTGGCGTGGACATACCTGTGTCTATATCAGTATGTCTGTATTTATCCCAGGCTGTGGGATTGCATTATGCCATTGAAGGCTCTCAGTCACCCTGTCAGGTGATTATTACTGTTGCCACTACCATGTAAAAGATGGAGAAACTGAGACCCAATGTCATACAGCTTCACAATGAAGCAGCAGAGCTGGTGCTTGGCTCTTAACTCCAGAACGCTAGAAGTGCCTTTCTGTTCCTACTCCTTTGGTTTTGAGAGGGGTTACCTTGAGCATAGGAGTAAGATGATTGAAGAACAGATAACTTTCCTTTTCTGAAGAGCTGCATGGAAATATTAGGGCCCCACACTCAAAATTTTGACTCACCTCTTTTTAAGAAGGTCAGATGGTGTCCTTTCAAAACCTCGGAGGCACCATGTGATTTCCCCCACTTGTGTCCCATAGAAGCTCTCTGAGGGTTACTGTTAATTCTTCCAGTTGATGTGCCCAGATTAGTCCTCCCTGACCCTTGTCTGAGGGTCACACTGTACCCTGATGCTGCCTTCCTGGTCTCCTTACCTCTGTGTGGCCTCTTCCTTGCAGAGCGCCAGTGGAACATGTGGATCCCAGGATTTGGCTCAGAAGAAATCCGACCCTACAAAAAGGCTTGCACCACAGAAGCTCACAAACAGGTGAGAAGCCTTCAGAGTCCCAGCTGATCCCTTGAGCTGTGTCTTAGTGGGAATGTACACAGCTGCCATCACTGCGGTTGTCACTTCCCCCAAATGTCAGAAAGGGCAGGAGGCAGCAGGGCTCCTTGGGAGGTCAGCCAGGTATTTCCTTGGTGCTTTACTGTTCCCACACAGGGTCTCAGTTTTTTCTCTTAACTCTAATGGGTGTCACTTAAAGCTGTTGATTCTAGGTTCTTCTAACATGAATAGATCTCCTTAATGAAACTTTGTCTCATTGTTGCTGGTTTGAACATCATATATGGCCCTCTGGCTAGAGGGCAGTGTAAGGAAAGCTGGGAGGTAGTACCCAGGCTGCTCTGCTGGGCGTTCTGGCCTCTGTCCCGGCTTAAAGGTTGTTCTCTGTCCCTCCTACTGCAGAACAGGGGTCAGTATGAGAACCTGTCTCCACTTCTGCTGGGAAGCAAGCTGTCCCTGTCATTTGTCAGTCTCAAAGCAATGTTGGCCTCCATTTGACAAAGCCTTAATTTAACTAGCTACTCTGATTTGAAAGTGAGCTTTTCCCCAGCCTCATGGCTACAATTGGGTGATCCTGGCAGAGAGTACCTTGCTTTTTCAAAGCCTGGGATCTCTGGAGTAGGTATGTTTACAAAGTTCACAGAGGAAGCCATACAAGGAGGCTGCCAGTGGCCTGAATCAAAGGACCACAGTGTTCTTCAGAAGGGAATCCTAGGCAATGGATGGTCATTTTGGCTCTGCTCCCAAATTATCCACTTTTCAGCCCTATTTATTTATCAGTCAACACATACATATCGTAATGTTGGGACAATCTGTTAGTTAAAAAGAGTGAGCAAAAGCAAGCTAGTAATTTGGCCAGTGGCTGATAATAGTAAAATTTGAAACCCATGATCTAAATGTTTCCCTGATGGGCTGTGGTGGAAGTTGTTAGAGTCTTTTTCCTTCATCGCAGGTCATCAGGTATGAAATGTCAGCTCCCTTTACGTGTGGTAACAGGAGTAAAACAGAGCCCCTTCCTAATTTTCTCCATCATCAGAGAAAAAGATTAGGGGTGGGGGTAGACCTAGAAAACACATACTTTGATGGCCTGTCTCTTAAATCCCCAAAAGGCAAGAGCTGTCGCCTTCTCCTTTTCACTTTATTTGCCATCCTGCTAGCATAGAGCAGTTTGGGTCTTTGGGTCAATGAAATGGGTCCACGGGCCTTTCCAAACATCTGTTGGGGTCCCACAAACTGCTCTTGAATCAGAAGGAACCTGCTGAGCTGCCCTGTACCTGTAGGTTCCTGAGGGCTCTAGCCTCTGGTGCAGACCACGCTGTCTGCTGGCCACTCCTGGATGTCCCAGAAAGTTCCTGTATAATTGCTTATTTCTCTCTCCTTTCAGAGAATGGCACTGATCCGGAAAACAACCAAGAAATAACACACAGAAAGGTCAGGGAATGGACAACAATGTATTTGGAGATACTTGAGCTGAAACCTCAGCCATCTCATCCTTGGATTTTTTTTTTTTTAATGCTTTACAGAGAAGCATATATTTTTTATTAACAGTACAGCAATATCTATAATAACTGAGAGGATCTGCCAAAAGAATAAAGCCTCCTACCCTAACTTCCGGTCCCTTTTCCCTGCCGTCTCAAAGAGGAGCAATGTATCTTTCAGAGAAGACTTTATTTGTGGTTTATTATATAAGTGATTGAATAGGGGACAAAGGATTATGGCCTTGTTTGGTCAGGCAGTATTAGCAGGATTTGTAGAGGTTTTCTGTTTCCTTCTCCCTTCCTCCTTTCCTTGTACTTTGTAATGTCAGTGTTTATATGAATATGACTTTCATTTGCTTTTCCAGAATAAAGAAGTTATCAATCAAAAGACACAGGGTGCATGGCTTACAGCCTTTGAAATGCCAGAGGAGGACAGGCAGGGCTGGGTGTAGCTCTCTGGTCAGCAGATGGCAGCACCATTATTTATGTCTGTGATGGAGGAAAAACCCGGGGACTTTCCCATTATTTTACTCCAAGGAAGGCCATACCATCACTAGGACTTGAAGTCCAGTCACTGCTATAGAAATGATCAGGATGACCTTCTCTCATGAGCCCCAAACTGAAGAGGCATCCTGGTTTGGGGAAATCCTTTTTTGACTTGCTCTTCTGGAACTTCTGGAGATCATCCTTGACCCTAAGAAAAGATGGCAGCAGCCTTGGGGAACGGCCTTTCTGTGCAGGTCCCCGTGTATTCTTAGTATCCCTGGTCTCAGTGCTTTCACCATCGTGCAGAAGAAACCAGGCCCATTGAGACCTCAGAGTCATGACCTTCAGTGGCACCTAGCAGCATCCTGTTCTATGCCTAGTGTGGCCCTGGTGGCTTGTGGGAGTTCCACGGGCTTCAGGAAGCATGGCTGTTCCACCTGTGGGTCACCAGCATGGGCACATCCACCTTGCCCTACTCTGGTCCTCTACTTCCTGAGGCTTGGTCTGAGGTAGGACCCTGCTTTTCATTCCCTCCCACTCTGAGTTTGGTCCCATGACCCCCCTCTTCACAGTCTCATAGATCTCTTGAGTGGATAGCTTAAAGGCTATGCTGAAGTCACCGTTGCTGTTGGCTGAAGTCTCAACATAGTGCTCAAAGAGGCAGCCAGCTTCTCCCTTTCCTCTGGCATCAGCTGTCCCTCAGCCACCAGTGACTCTTATGGCCTACCACCAGGAAGAGGATGTTGAAGGGTTTTGCTTTCTCCAGAACCTCCTGATGCCACTGGGAGATGCTCTCAATGGATGTTCTGTTGCTGATTATGAAGCCGCAAAAGGCCTCCCGCCAAGTTCCAGTAGTAGGAACACTCGCGAGCCCCTGACCTCGGCGGCCAAGGAGGAATAAGGATTAGTTTTGAATCCTCCATTGAGGACAGAATGGGAGAAGGGAATTGGGGCAGTTTAATGGAAAGAGCTGGGTAGAGTCAAAAGACGTCAGTTCTTGATCAGCTGTGTGACAGGTGAGTGGCTTCATCCAGCTGAGTGGTCTTGTCCTGTGTGCACACTGGTTTGTTCGCTCAGCAAGTACCATAAGCTCTGCCCCTGCCCGTGCCAGGCATGGGCTACAACGATGAATGAAAACAGGGAGTGATCCTACCATCGGCTGAAATGAAAACTGCTTTTATGACAAGGGCTGCAAACAAGAGGCTCTCAGGCAGGGCATCTGAACAGTTGAGCTGTAATCTGAGGGACCCAGGGGCAAGGGTCCCTCCACTTCAAGGAGAACTGCATGTGCCCTGAGACAGTGTGGTGAGGAGAGATGGGCCAGGTCATGCAGCGTCTCGTAGGCCCCAGCATTGAGTAGGCTTTACCCAAAAAGTAGCAGGAGCCATTGAAGGATTTTAAGCAGAAGCATGACGTGGTCAGATTGACATTTTGAAAGATCACTCTGGCCAGGCAGTGGAGCGGGGAGAGAGGGCACTTGTGGAAGCAAAGGTTCATGAGAAGGTTGTTGCCTGGACTGAGATGGTAGTGACAAAGTGGAGAGAAGGGCGGCATTTGACAGCTGTTTAAGTGGTGCCCTCCCAGGCCTTGGTGACTGGATGTGGGAGTACAGGAGAGAGGGATGTCACCAGTTGATCTGTAAGGGGTCTTCTGATTTGGTATCCACATTTCTGGTGCAGCTCAGCCCCCTAGCCTGGACACAAGGCCTTCTACCTCGATAAGCCAACTAACCATGCCCACTTGACTCCCAGAGCCCAGCAGAGTCTGAGTGCACAGAAGACTTAATACATGCTGAGGAACCCAAGGGGTAGCAGCCTGGTAGATTTGTGTATTCTAGTATCTTGGTAAGAGTGCTTGCTGGGTGCCATGTGCTGTCCTAAGCACCTTCTGTGGATAAGCTCATTGTGTTTTCCCAAGAATCCTAAAGGAAAAAGTGTTTGTCAAGCACTTTGTTTGCAACATCTCATTTAATCCTATTTTCCAATGAGGAAACTAAAATTTAGAGTTTACATAATTTGCTCAAGATCACACAGATAAAGGGAGGGTATAGCTCAGTGGCAGAGTGCATGCCTAGCATGCATGAGGTCCTGGGTTCAATCCCCAGTGCTTCCACTGAATATATAAATAAACCTAATTACCCCCCCACCAAATATACAGTGCTGTATGTCAGTTGTATCTTAATAAACTGGAAGGAAAAAACATTTAAGGGGGTATAGCTCAGTGGTAGAGTGTGTGCCTAACATGCACAAGGTCCTGGGTTCAATCCCTAGCACTGCCATTAAAAATAAATAAACCTAATTACCTCTCCTAACCCCCCCACAAAATAAAAGATCACACAGATAGTAGTAGTGATGGTGCTCAGATTTCAGCCAAGTCCCTTTGACTCCAGAACCTACACTCTTAACTGTGCCCTAAACTCTCCCCCAGGTCCTGTGGGAACAAAGACGGGAGTGACAGCACATGCAAAGGCATGAAGAAGTCACTGCATCAGTGTGGCTGAAGCACAAGGTGCCACAGCAGGAGAGAATGGCAGAGATGAGCAGAGTAAGCTTGGGGGTGGACAGCCCTCAGGCCTGGGGGTGGGCTCCTCCAGTGCCCATGCTTTGGAGGCCACCATGTCTGTGTCTTGCAGGGGGTGGGAGAGTGTACTGTGTAGTGTGTAGTGTGGGAGGCCTAGCAGGCTGGCTCTGGGGCTTCCCACCCCTTCACCCTGAGCAATATCTCTCTTTGTGGAGTATTTTAGGGCTGTGAAAAAGACCCCATCTGACAAAATTCTGTTGCCAAAAGCAGGCATATTAACAAAAAGTTTGAAAACGACGCACAGGTAATGGGAAGCCAGTAAAGTTTTCGATGGAGGACTGATATGATTATATTTGCATATGAAAAACCTTGCTCTGGCTACCAGTGTAGACAGCGGAATTGAAAATAGGCAGGAGGGGGACCAGCCAGGAAGTTGCTGCAGTTAATTTGAACTAAAGGTAAAGAAATAGGCTTGAGGTTTTGCTGGGGAAGAATGAACCAAAAGGCAGGGGTAGGGTGTGATCACAAAAATGGGGGTGAGTTTAGATGACACAGAAGGAGCCATGTGGGCTCCGGAAGCCATCCTGGAGAAGGTCCCACTGCATGAGATGAAGCAGGGAGGAGGGAGGCAGTTACCTGTAGTTAGAAAAGAAAAAGCCCCTAGAGTCACCCAGGGTTGCCTCTTATTTTACAGGTAAGAACATGGAGGTCTGGAGAGGTCATGTGGCCTGCCCGAGGTCACTGGGCAGGCCAGGACTCAGACCTGTGCTCTTGGTCCAGAGTTCATTTTTCTTGTGGCCTCCAAGGCCCCTTCTCTTGCCCCTTCCCTTCCTGATGGGTGGGCTCTCCCTCTCAGGGGTGGGTGGTGTAGAAGGTAGGGCAGGAGCCAAGCCCAGGGCCCATGTACTGGAGCCTTTCCTGGCTAGCTATGTCCCAGAGCTGGAGCTTCACCTGGACGCCTAGGCTCTGCCCCAACAAAGTGCATAGAGAAGTCCACTCCCACTGTCTGGGAGATGCCCTCGACAGAGATGTCCTCTGTGTAGTGCCTCAGCAAGGTTGATTTGCCTATGGTTGAGTCTCCTAGTAGGGAGGGAGTGTCCTCCTTGAGGAAGATGCGGACTCTGTACTGCCAGAGAGCATCCACGTAGTGCAGGAGGCCAGCCAGGAGGAGAAGCGAGGAAGTGAGGCCAGAGCTGCGGCACAAACCACGCGACTGGGGCTGGTTCAGACTTGCAGTGAGAGACGGGAGCCAGAACCCAAAAGCGATCAGGGCTTCCCGGTCTAGGCTTCTCAGGACATGCCCAGACCCAGGCTTAGTGAAGCCTCTGGGACACCTCTGGGACACGTCAGAATGCGCCATTTGAAACCACGCTGCAGAACTAGGTCCCTTCAAGACAGAAGCAGAACTTCCCTAAAATAGAGGCCCTGATCCTATACCCATCCTGAGATGTTCCCAAGTGGGAGCTTGAAACACCGTGGGCAGCAGACCATAGTGCCCATATGCTGCTAGAATGTCCCTTCTCTCTGCTGGCCTGCGGCCCAACCCAGGGCCTGTACCTGCCGGAGCAAAGGCTATGCAATGCGAAGCTTGCCTCTTCCAACACTGGGGCTTCTGCGGGCCATGTCCCAGCCTTTAAGAACTTTGTTAGAGTCTAGAATCCTTTTTATTTCCCCAAAGTGTATAATTTGGTAGTCTCTGTTCCCTAACTGATTAATAGCAAAAGCCTCAGGGGAAGAAGGAAACTTCCATCTTGTGAATTCCCGCTATGTGGCAATTACTGCCTTTGATTTCTCATCTAATTCTAAAAACCTGTGAATTAAGTAGTAGTATCCCCATCTTACAGATGAACCCACTGAGGCTTAGATGAAGTGAGTTCCCTAGGATCCCACAACTGTACAGAGTGGACCTGGGATTCAAACCCAGGTCTGACTGCAAAGCTTGCCCCATTTTTGGCAGCTAGGATCCCAGGAGAGAAGGTCTGCTTCTGAACAGTGGTGGAGGTAAGGCTCAGCTCTCCAGTGGGCCTGCCCCTCTGACTTCTTCCCTACTCTCCACTCCTGTTGTCTGCCTTTCCTCTAGCCGCTGGGCAGGGCTGCTTCCTACTGCTGGGCCAGAATCACACCCATCAAAGTCACCAGAGGTTTTTACCGCACTGAGGGAGCCTGTGAGTGTGGGACCACAGCCTTGAGGCATAAGGTAAGAACTTCTGGGCCTGGCCCGAGGTGGTGGACAAGGCTGGTGGAACACTGAGCTGACCCACATTTACTGAATGAACCACATCTGTTTTCCATCCTTCACTTACTGGCTTCACTTAAAGTCTCTGGATCTGTCTCCACATCAGTAAAATGGAGTAATAGTATCTACCTGTCTACCTCATGTGGTACATAAGTGCCCACTCAATGTCAGACGCTGTTCCTTCTGCATAGATCTCTGTTCTTGGCTCTTCCTCCTCCTCCTTCAGGTCTCAGCTCAAAGGGTATCTCTTCAGAGAGGCCCTCCCTGACCACCTGCTGTAAAGGAGCCCCATCGCCCTCAGTTCACCTCCTGGATCTGTGGTCTCTGGAGCACTTACAACTGAAAATCATTTAGGTCCACTTACTAGTTTTTTTCTCTTTTCCACTAGAATGTCAGCCCCAGGACAGCTTTTCTGTCATGTTCACTGCTGTTTCCTCAGAGCCCAGATCAGAGTAGATGCTCATTTTAAAACATTTTTGATGAAGGAATGATGATGTATTCTAAAGCAAATCATTTCCCTCTCCTGGCCCAAGCTTTCCCATCTGTGAAATGAGATAATCGTGCCGACCTTGCAATATTGTCAGAAGGATGAGTGATGTTTTAAAAAGAGGAGGCAGTGCACAGAGGCCCATCCCAGCCCGGTTGCCATGGGGAGGAAAACAAAGACACTCACCCCGATTGAAATCCTCCCAAGAGCCCCAGGAAGGAGGGATTTTCAGTCACATGTTACTGAGGAATCTGAGACTCAAGGCGGTAGAGTCATTGGTTCCAGGTCACAAAGTGAGTTAAGTGGTTGTGCTCTATTGTGTGCAGCTGCCCATGCCCTACCCATGCCCACTGGCACAATGACATCCCCTCTACACCTGCTGAGATTCTTCCCTCCAGGAAGCCTTCTGTGATTGCCCCTGGACAAAAGTGCAACAGTTTCTGTTGCAGGTTAAGTTCCCCAAGAGGCAGATTCTGAGAAGGAGATCAGTGTGCAGATATTTATTGGGGAATTTTTGAGATAAACATATGCTTTAGGGGGAAGGAAGGAAGAGAAGCAGGATTAAGTAGGAGAATTTAGCTGTGATGTTGTAACAGTGGCCTCAATCCACCCCGTGGAGAGTGATGAAGCTGGGTCTGACCTTCAGAATTGTCTAGAGTTAGGGAGAGAGGGCCAGGCCTTTGAACACTCACCACCCCCGCCCTACAGTAGTTCCAAGATTGACATGGGTTGAATATGGGTTGCCCTGGGGGGAGCTGTAGGCTGAGCTCGACCACTGGCAGCACTCTCAGCAGCTGGGAGTGCAGTGGGGAGTCGGATATGGGTTCTTCAGCCCTGACGGGAAATCTTGGTGACCAATCAGTGTCCTCTGTGTGCCCAACACAGGAGCTATTCACGGTCATCCCTGCCTTCCAGGGCACTGGGTAGCAACCTGGGCCTGAGGGCACACCTTAGGACTCATCCAAACCTGAGGACCTAAGGAGGCTTGAAGGCTGGCTTGGGCTGAAATTCCCTGCACTCACCCTCGCCTGTACAGCAGCGTCCCCACACTGAGTGGCTCAGCTTCCGCATCCAGGGATGCTGCCAGAAACGGCCGCATCCTGGCAAGGAGAGGAAAGAGCGGTGATGACAGTTCTTGCCATTTGATTCTCACTGTGTGGGAGGCTGAGGCTGGGCATATCCCATCCGTCAGCTCATTCATGCCCAGAGCCCCCTGTGAGGTGGGGTCTTTTATGAGCTCCTCTGACAATGGTGGAAACAGGTGTAAAGAAGCTGCACACCTGGCCTCTTAGACCTTTCTAGTGGAAAGGGGATAGCTCTGAAACCCCCAAATCCAGGAGGCATGACTGTGCCAGAATACTGTTTATATTATCCATTTGGATAGATTCTGCCATTTGCCCTCCACAGAGATGTTAACACTCCCTATTCCACCAGCACTTCTGAGGTTGACACTGCTTTAACCCTTTCTCTCCTGGAGTCAACACTGGCATGGACCTGGGTGTTGCTTCCTGCTGGGGGCCCTAGAGATTTGGATGTTGTGAATGAGCCGGACACCCCCCCAGTCCTCCTCCAGCTTGATGTCCCCCTGCTGCAGGGCCTGCTGGATGGCTTCAGCAAGGGTGTTGAAGGCCAGGTCCACATTGCAGTTATTTTTGGCGGAGGTCTCCATGAAGGCCATGCCCAAGGAGGCAGCCAGTTCCTCTGCCTCCTGGGCTGAGACACAGCGGGAGCTCTGCAGGTCACTCTTGTGGCCAACCAGCAGGAAGATCGCCTTGTCAGGGCCCTGAGTGGCCATGACCTCCTGGTGCCAGTCTTGGATGTGTTCAAAGGACTTCCTGTTTGTCATATCAAAGACCAGCAGGACACCCACCACATTTCGGTAAAAGGATCTGGTGATGCACCTGAAGGTGGGGGGAGTAAGCTGGGAGAAACTTATGCCTTCAAGACACCGGAACCCCCCATCCACTGACTTCCTCACATCCCCCTTTATAAGCTCATTTCACACTGCCTTGTGCTTCTCTTTTCCTAGTGTCTGTGTCTCTCCCAAGAGACTGTGTGCTCCCCAGTTAGGGGCTGGTGTTTTTGGTTTGTTTTTTGTTTTGAGTTATAGTCAGTTTACAATGTTGTGATGGCCGATTTTTACTCCCATACTCTCCTGACTATTCCTTCATTCCTGGAGGACGCCTGATGTTTTCATGATTGCAGGTCTTTGCTTTCCCATTCTCTGCCTGGCAAACTCCTAGGGATCCTTCAGGGCCAACACAAATCTCTGTCTTCCTTTCCCATCACCTTGACACCTTCCTTTCTGTGTTCCTGTGGACTCTGTCAGCATCCAGGTCATTCATTCCTCCAAGTCTCACTTGTATGTGTAGAATGAATTGACTCAAGGGTGAAGGACCCAGATCCAGGGACTCCAAGACCTCTACTTGGGCCACTGAAGCTGTCGCCTCTGAGCGATCGCCATGGCCAGGTGGACAGGCAGTGACCCCGCCCCAACCTGGGGTTCCCTCACCCCAGCCCCCTTCTCGCCCCTCCCCCACCCCACCCCCCAACCACCGCGCCCGGCCCTGCCTCGCACCTGAAGCGCTCTTGGCCCGCCGTGTCCCAGAGCTGCAGCTTGACGCGCGGCCCGGCCTGCAGCTGCAGAGCGCGGCTATAGAACTCGACGCCCACCGTGGGCGCCGACTCGAGCTCCGGCTCCGGCTCTGGGATCCCGGGAGCACCCGCCACGTAGCGACGCAGCAGCGACGTCTTGCCCACGGCCGCGTCCCCCAGCACCGCGATCCGAAACTGGTAGCGGCAGCTGGCCCCAGTCTCCATGGCCCACGTCTCACCTCCCGCGGGTCCCGCGACCAACTATCCGGGCCCTCCCGGCCACCCCGCTCGGGGCCCCGCCCCGCGGCCCCGCCCCCGCCTCGGGCTGCCTGCTGAGCTGCCGGGACCGGGACTGGACCGGTGGAAACACCTCGGCGAGTCACTTCCTCTCTCTGAGCCTCAGTTTCCTTCTCTGTAAAAAGGGGATAACAACACCGACTTCACAGGAAGAAGAGATTAAATTAGACATTGCGGGGAGGAGCACTGGGGAAGAACGGCTAACCGGCCTGAGGCTAACAGCGCCAGAACATCCACTTCATTCATTCGTTAGAGTGGTTTCTCTCTGCAGCCCCACTATTAGTCTCCCCGTTGGGCCCCTGCTGCTGGACCTGGAGACACTGCTCTAGAAAGCTGATGGTATATGGGTGCTGTATCCCCACCCAGGTGCACCTTTCCTGGAGCCCCACTTGCCCTCGACTGGGGCCTCCCGTTCAGTGCTCAGGTTCAATGTTCAACAGCCTCCACTGCTTGCTCCCTGCCTACCTGTGCTGGGTCTCAGGACCCAGGGAGGGACTTGGACGCAGTTGGGTAGAGGAAGCAGAGTAGACAGACAACTGCAAGTACAGAGGCTTGTGAACTGGACAGCTAACATTTATGAGACAATCAGTTCCTTATGCTTTGGGACAGCAACCCTTTGAAAGCGCCCATTGTAGAGCTGAGGAGACTGAAGCTCAGATGTGTGGCTTGTCTCAGGTCACAGCAGAGTTAGGACTCATATCCAGGTTTGTCTCATTCTTCATTATCTCCTTGATGCCACAAAGGGGGACTGCAGAACAAGTCGGAAAAGGACTAGAACAAGGTGGTCAGGTCCCACTTGGGTTAGGGGCAAGGGTAAGGCATCATAACTGCATCCAAGATCCACTCCACTCTTTCCAGTCTGGCCTGGAAATCCAGAGCATCAAGGCTAGAGTTCTGACTGGTCCCAAACAGTTTGTCAATGGTTTAGCCCCACTGTCTCACTGTGGGTGGATGTTACCAGTTTAAGTGTTTTGGCAAATTGGAAGTGGGAAGCAGTCCTCACTAATGCAAACCATCATATCACATTTCCTCCTTACATAACATTGCGAGTAGGTGTTAGTCTGCCTGGTTTTTTATAGATTAGGAAACTGAGGCTCAGAGAAGTTAAGTAACCAGCCCAAGATCACTCAGGAAGGAAAACTGAGACTAGCTGCCAAGTCTGTTTCTGGCTGGACAGTTTGGGGACCTGGGAAGACCCTGGTTTTCCTGTGGCTAACTCTAAATAAATCGGTGAGAAGCCATTCTGTCAGGTCTCCTAGTAACCCTGGCCTCTGGTCACCTGCATGGTAGTACCTGAAGGGGCCCGAGCCTCTGCTCTACCCCCACCTCTAGGAGGAGAGAGAGGAACATCAGATAGGGTGTGTGTGTTGGGGAAGGAAACCTTCCTGCCAGTGCTGCCCAAACCAGGAGAGTCTACCGCACTCCCACCCGTCCCACTGATTCTTCCATCAGGATGTTCTCCTCACCTTACTCTGTTCAGCAGGAAAAATAGTTTTTGCATCAGGCCTGTGCGGATCTCTCCCCCCACCCCCCGCCCCTTCTTGAACCACCACTGGTGCTCTGAGCTCCAGTCATGCTGAACATCTTTCCTCTTCTCAGCCCTCTGCCAGAAACACTCCTCTTCTGCCCTTCAAAGGGTAACTAACCCCTACTCCAGGCCTCAGGTTTGATCCCCGTCCTCAGGAAGCCCCTCACTGACTGGTCAGTGATGTCACAAGCCCTTTTGTCCACTGTGATGTCTGTCTCCCTTCTAGGCTCAGGCCCCTTGTGGACAAGGACCAATGGCTGTATCCTCAGTGCTTGGCATAAAGGAGGAACTCGGTAAATATTTATGGTTGAATGAGTGACTGAAAGTAGATGAGTGCTATTCATTCATTCATTCATTCTTCATTCAAATACCACAACAGAGCTGAACTTGGGGAGCTACAGAGTCAGAGAAGACCTCTTGGAGGAGGTGATGCTGAAGCTGGGTCTCCAGGGAAAAGTGGGAGCTAGGGAGGTCAGGGAAGAAGGGCACTGCAGGCAGAGGCAGCTGGGCAAAGGCAGAGAGTCATGAAATAGCTTGAAAGGCAATTTGAACCCAGATGTCCTAAAAGCCTTTGCGGTCAGCACATGTGGGCAGAGTGCACTGTCAGCATCAGACTCCTTGAACTTCCTCTCCTAACACTCCTACTGTGGGCAGGGGTCATGTGTCTGTCCCTGAGTGCACCTGGCACCAGAACCCAGATGTCAGCTGACTTTGCCATAGACTTCCTATGTGACCCAGGGGGCAAGTCATTTCCCCTCCCTGCTCCCCCTTCTGCTAAGTGAGGCAAATCATGGCCCCTACTTTACAGGGAAGTTCTGGAGTAACAGTGTTACATAGCAGGTAACGTTATGCACATTTGCATTAGACAGATCTGAGTTTTAGTTCCAAGTGATTCTTACTAGCTGTGTGGCCTTGGCCAAGTTTTATTCATTAATTAATGCATTCACTCAGTATTTCAATAAGTGCTGGCCATCTTTTGTATACTGGACATTTATAGAGCAGCGGGGAAAAAAGACACAATTCCTGTTCTTGGGGAGCTCACATTGTAATGGGGAAGACAGAAAATAAATTTATATATGCTATGATAGGGAGGAGTTAAGTGCTATAAGTAACCGGTGGTAGGGTGCTATATTAAAATAGGGTGGTCTGAGGAGGTGGCATTTGAACATAAACCCAGCGGAAGAGAGGGAGTAAACAGTGTGGTTGACTGTGATATCCAGGGAGGACAGTTCCAGGCAGGAAGAACAGCAAGAGCAAAGGCCCTGAGGTGGGAGCAGGCAAGGGGTGCTCCAAGAAGAGCTGGGAGGCCACAAGGAGGGAGAAGAATGAATGAGGAGCAAGTGGTAGGCATTAAGAACAGAGAGGAGGATGATCCAGATCACATGTGGCTTCAGAGGCCACCATGCGGACCTCAGGTTTTATTCCAAATGTGTTGAAAAGTCAGTGATTTGGGGGCAGGTGAATGACATGTTCTGAATTTTCTTTTGCTTACCTTTTTTTGAAAAAAAAAAAAAACTTTCTTAAGATATAACTGATACAATAAATTGCAGATATTAAAAATGTACAATATGAGTTTTGACATAAGTGTATACCCATGAAGCCACCAAAATCAACATAATGAACCTCTATTATTCCCAGAAGTTTCCCCATGTCCTTCTTTAATTCTTCTCTCCTGACTCCCACTCCCAAACAGCCCCCATTTGCCACTAGAGATTAGTTTGTATTTTCTAGAATTTTATATGAATGAAATCATACAGTATGCAGTCCTTGACTTCTTTCACTCTACAATATAGTCATTCCACTGTGTGAATATACCACGAGGTGTTTATCCCATCCCTGTTGAAGGATGTTTGTGTTGTTTCCACTCTTTGGTTGGGTCATATGGTAGGTGCATGCTTTACTTTTTTCAGAAACTGCCAAACTGTTTTCCAAAGTGGTTGTACCATATAAAAATCCTGAATACTGTAAAAGATTTTCAATTACTCTATTTTCTCATCATCACCTGGTATTGTCAACCTTTTTAACTTTTGCCATTCCAGTGTGCTTGTAGTATGATCTAATTGTAGTTTTAATTTGCATTTCCCTAATGCCCAATGAGGTTGAGCATCATTTCATGTGTTTATTTACCATCTGTTTATCTTTGGTGAGGTGTCTTTCAAATTCTGTGCCCATTTTTTTTTTTCCAGTTGAGTGGCTTGACTTTTTATTGTTGTGTTTAAAGAGCTCTTTATGTTCTAGATGCAAGGCCCTTGTTCAATATATGTTTTGCAAATATTTTCTCTGAATTTATCTCTTGCTTTTTATTTTCTTTTTCTTTTTTTCTTTCTTTTTTTTTTTTTTTCTGAGAGCAGGTTCAACATTTATTCATTTTTAATTCATGAAAGCTATAAAACCTATTAACTAACCATATACATCACAGTTCCCTTGCCAACATCTGCTGAATCCTGTTTGTGCTGAGCTGGCAGTCATCATTAAGTTGGCCCAGCTTTGGTGTAGACCAGAGAATGACAGGAGTTTAAGAGCCCACATGCTCAGATTAGGAACATGTTTGCCGTTTATGGGGCAGCCTAGTCTATTTCTCACTGTGTGAAAACTCAGATACATTTTAGGAAAACAGAGGGTGAAGATTCTGCCTTAAGGACAATGCTATGACCTTACACCTAGATAGCTCCTCACAGTTTACAGATTACTTCCATGCACACCATCTCATTAGATCCTTTTAAAGCCCCAGGAGAAAGGCAGGACAAGAGATACAATCACCATTTCAGAGGTAAGGAATTTGAGGGTCAGAAATGGGTGTTTTCCAAGGTAGTTTGGCAACTACCTGGCAGGGCGGGATTAGAATTCTGGTCATCTGACTTCTCATCTAGGGTCCTCCTCAGCGGTCCTCCTTCCTTGGGCTTGGGGCAGGATTGGGGCAGGGGTCAGTGGGGATGGAGACAGAGGCAGCAGGGTATGACACTTGCAAAATCTGCATTCCCTCTGCCTCATCAACCCTTTTATCCAACAGTTAGGAGTCTGGGGAGTGGCGCAGACATGTCCCTGACTGATGTAATGAATTTTCCATCAATGCATGCATAATAGAACTTCACACAAAACAACTTTTTTCTTTCTTTTCTGAGCCGGTTGATGTTGGAGTTCATTCACAGCCTATTTCCCTCTGCTCCAAGGGAAAAGTAAAACTCAGTTTTCTCATATATATTTGAAGAAAGCCTCTCTTGCTTCTTCAAATGTGCAGACTTCTTCCTTGTGTTTACACTCAATGTTGCCCTTTCTTATCTCCTCAAAAAGTCCATTAGCTCTTGGGTAGCATTTTAACACTGACTTGGCTTTTTCTCCTGTGAGGAAAATTCTCCCCATGTTTTCTTGTGGTCTCGGGAAGGTCCCTGGATGATGATTCCCAAGCACCCCGCGCCGCTACTCCACGCTCCCTGAGCCGCCAGCGGCCAACGGCGCCTGTGAGCTTCCACTGCTGCGGAGCTCTGTTGGAGCCCAGATCCAGGAGCAATCAAGAAGGGCCTCTTGCGTTTTATTTTCTTAACAGTGTCATTTGAAGGTCAAGAGTTTTTAATTTTGATGAAATATAACTTATTAATTCAACATTGTACTGGAGGTCCTAGCCAGTACTATAAGACAAGAAAAAGAAATAAAATGCATCCAGATGGGAAAAGAAAAAGTAAACCCATTTTTATTCTTTGACATGTGGACAAACCTAAGGAACTTACAACAAAGAATAAGTGAGTTTAGTAAGGTCGCAGGATATAAATCAACATACAAAAATTAATTCTTTATGTGTATACTAGCAATGATCATTTGGAATTTAACAAAAGTAATACCATTTACAATAGCATAAAATATATGAAAAACTAAGGGGTAAATTTGACAAAAGATATATAAGATGCAAGACTTGTACACTGAAAATTACAAAGCACTGTTGAGAGAAATTGAAGATGACTTAAATAAATGGAGAGATATACCATCCTCATGAATGTGAAGACTCAATATTGTTAAGATGTCAATTCTTCCCAAATTAATCTATAGATTCAATGCAATACAAACCAAATCCCAATAGGCTTTTTAGAAAAATATGAGTTACCTGATACTAAAATTGATATGGAAATGCAAAGGACTGAATAGCTAAAAACAATTAAGGAAAAGAACAAAGTTGGATGATTTATACTGTCCTATTTCAAAACTTATTAAAAAGCTATGGTAACCAAGATAGTATAGTATTGGGTACAGAAACAGACCTACACATATGGCCAACTGATTTTTTTTGTTTATGACCAACTGATTTTTAACAAAGGTGCCAAAGCACTTAGATGGGGAAAAAAAATCCTTTCAACTAATGAAGATGTAACAATTGGGTAGCCAATATGCAATAAGCAAACCTTGATTCTTACCTCACATGATACACAAAAATTAACTCAAAATGAATCACAGATCTAATTATAAAAGCTAACACTATAAACTTTTAGAAAAAAACATAGAAAACTTTAATGTCTTTGAGTTAGGTAAAGATTTTAAAAATAGGGCACAAAAAGCACAAACTAAAAAAGAAAAAAATCTATGTATGGGATTCATCAAAGTTAAAAATTTTTGCTCTTTAACAACCTGACTTGTGTGTTGAGACCAGACTGTAGGGGCAATGGCAGAATCAGGGTGACTAGTTAGAAGAGTTCTGGGTCAGCAATAATGATAGCATCAGAGGAGGTGAGGCATCTTTTTTGTTTTGTTTTTTTAACAACTTTATTGTGATATGGTTCCTGTAGAGCAGACTATGCATATTTCAAATATACAATTTGATGAATTTTTTTTTTCAATTTGATGAATTTTGATAGATGTATGTATACACCCATGAAACCACTACCACACTCAAGATAGCTCACATTTCCATCACTCCCCAAGAGATGCAATTTTTGAACTCCCAGTTTATCCCTTCCCACCCCCTTTTCCCCCTGGTAACCATAAGTTTGTTCTCTATGTTTGTGAGTCTGTTTCTGTTTTGTAGATAAGTTCATTTGTGTCTTTTTTTAAGATTCCACATATAAGTGATATCATATGGCATTTTTCTTTCTCTTTCTGGCTTACTCCACTTAGAATGAGAGTCTCCAGGTCCATCCACATTGGGGCAAATGGCATTATTTTATCATTTTTTATGGCTGAGTAGTATTCTATTGTATACATATACCACAACTTCTTTATCCAGTCATCTATTAATGGACATTTGGCTATTGTAAATAATGCTGCTATGAGCATTGGGGTGCATCTGTCTTTTTGGATTATATTTTTCTCTGGTTATGTGCCCAGGAGTGGGATTGCTGGATCATATGTTAAGTCTACTTTTAGTTTTTTAAGGAACCTCCATACTATCCTCCATAGTGGCTGCGCCAATTTACACTCCCACCAACAGTGTAGGAGGGTTCCTTTTTCTCCACACCCTCTCTGGCATTTATCGTTTGTAGACTTATTAATGATGGCCATTCTGACCAGTATAAGGGAATATCTCATTAAAGTTTTGATTTGCATTTCTCTAACAATTAGTGATGTTGAGCATCTTTTCATGTGCTTGTTGGCCATCTGTGTGTCTTCTTTGGAGAGATGTCTATTTAGGTCTTCTGAACATTTTTTGATTGGGTTGCTTGTTTCTTTTTGATATTAACGTGTATGAGCTGTTTGTATATTTTGGAAATTAGTCCTTTGTTGGTCACATCATTTGCAAATATTTTTCTCCTATTCTGTAGGTTGTCTTTTCATTTGGTTGATGGTATCCTTAGCTGTGCAAAAGCTTTTAAGTTTAATCAGACCCCAATTTATTTTTGCTTTTATTTCCATTACTCCAGGAGCTGGTTCAAAAGATATATTGCTGTGATTTATGTCCAAGAGTGTTCTGCCTATGTTTTCCTTTAGGAGTTTTATAGTATCTGGTCTTTCATTTAAGTCTTTAAGAGGTGAGGCATCTTAAAGGTGAATACAGGATTTGCTGATGGATTGGAAATGGGATGTTAGAGTAGGAGTCCTGGGTCACCCTAGGGACTTTGAGATGGGGAAAGGCAGGTTTGGAGGAGGAAAGGCTGTCTTCTTTTTCTTCTTCTCCTTATCCTCCTCCATCTCCTCCTCCTCCTTTTTTTTTTTTACTGGAGGGATTGAACCCAGGACCTCATGCATGATAAGCATGTGCTCTACCACTGAACCACACCCCACCCACCAAAGGCTGGGTTCTGAGAAGCTTAGACATTCAACTGCAGCTGTCATGGAAGCAACAGAATATAAGGTCTGGAGCTCAGGAGAAAAGTGGGGCTAAAGAAACTGCTAACTAAAAAATTGGCACTTGCCATCTGCTTAACAAGGGTTGGATCACGTTGGCACTTGCTATCTAACTCTGCTTGGATTAAATCATGAGCCGCTGCAGCTGCTGACTTCCAACACTCTCTGAAAGGAGTTCAGGATCAAGGTCAGGAATGAGTTGCTCTGTGCTCTGGGAAAACTGGCTGAATAGGCCTTCAGTTAAAAGGTATCTTTTAAGATAAAGATATCTTCAGGAGATTTTATGACCCCAATTCTTGCATCTCCTCATACCTAGAAAAGCACTAAAATCATTAACGGTGACATCTGCTCCTCATGACTAGCAACAAGCCTCTGCCTAAGTGTGTGCTTGACTATACATACCCCCTTCACTGAAATCATATATAATACTGAGTCTTCCCCCTGCCTCTTTGGAACAGTTTCTCAGAGCTTTCTGGGATGATATCTCCCATGCTATAGTCCTCATTTGCCCCAGTAAAACTTAACCCACAACTCTCATGTTGTGTGATTTTATTTCAGTCGACAAAACACATTTGGAAGTCATCAGAGTTTCTTAATCCTCTTAGGGTATTGCTTTCTCTACATTTTAAACAGTAACATCTATTTTTCAAAGTGTATGTAAGGGGGTGGGGGTATAGCTTCGTGGTAAAGCACTGTACTTAGCGTGCATGACGTCCTGGGCTCAACCCCCAGTACCTCCCCTAGAAAACAAAAAGTGTATGTAAGGATAAAAATTAATGAATAGATTAAGCACAGAATAGGTGCTTAATTCTTGACAATTACTATTTGTTTTTATATTGATGCTTACTCATTCCGTGGACAAAACTTGCACACGGCACAGTGATTATGAGGGTGGTATCTGGGGTGGGCTCCGGGATTCCAGTCCTTACCTCGTTTGCTAACTGTGGATGCCCCATTCCTCAGTTTCTGTATCTGTGTAAAAAAGGGCATAATTATAATACCCACACACCAGGGTTATTATGCAAAGTAGCTGAGATAATCGAGCATAGTGCACTCAGTAAAGTTGTTTATTAGCGTAAGGGATAAGCCTTGAACAAATAATGCATTCATCTTACGAGTAATCAGTCGCCTCTTCCTAAGAAGCCCTCCCCAAACCCCCTCTCCAAGAGAACCGCACAGAGCCCCTCCCCAAAATGCATTCAGTCGCTGCTCCTCCACGTGCCCACCGTGGTCTGATCTCTGATTGGAGCCCTTTCCCAGCTCACAAGGTTAACGATTAACTCCCCGATTTTGAAAGTCTCCCTGGACTGAACTCCAGAAGTCACGGCGGGACTTATGAGCCCAAGACCTGGTACTGGACGTCCACTGAATGCCAAACCAAGGCGGAGGAGCTTCTTTGGAATTCAAAGAAATCACTTAGATGGTTCCTCCAGCTGAGAGAAAAAGGTCCCGCCCCACAGGCGCTTGGGGCTGGGAGCCAACGCACCGCCCCGCGCTGGAAGGCGGACGAACTACAACTCCCAGCGGCCTGCGGGGGCTGCTCAAGTTGTCAGGCGCGGCCGCGGTAGGACTTATATAAACCCCTGCCGGCATACAGCCATCCTTTTTGCCTGCTGCCGTGTGTCGCGTGTCTCAGGTCCTGCGATTCTTGGCCTGCTGCCGTCCACGCCCATACTCCGCCGCACTCGGCCTTAACCTCGCAGCCACCGGCGCCGCATTCGGCGGGGCTGCCTCCTGAGGCTGCGGGATGTTGAGCGCGGCACGGAGGACTGGGCCTGCCGGCCTGGTGGGGCCGAGGTCGGGAAGGCAACGTTGGCCGCTTGCGCGGTGAGAGCGGCCGCAGCTCGTGAGGGCCGCGCCCTGCTCGCGTCTCGGCCTGGGCGGCCCTGCGCTCTCGGTAGGACAGGTGAGTGGGGCGGGCGGGCGGCCGTCCGTGTTCACGGCAGGTGTGGGGCTGAAGTGGCCTAATTGGGTAGAACACGTGGTGAGGTCAGCCAGACGTTGAATATGCCTGTGACAGTTAGTTGCTTTGTCACCTTCGGCAAGTGACTTCCCTACTTTTATCTAAGTTATCTGGCTGCACGACACATGTTAAGTTGGTCACCCTTGTGGGTATAAGGACAGCGTTTTCTGAAAGACGGGGTTACTCAGATTCTATTTTGAGTCCCCACTTAAGTCAATTTCTCCATTGATAGGCGACTTTCAGCAATTAACTTAATTATGTAAATTGAGGTAATGATTAAATGATCCTGTGAAGGTAAAGTGGGACAAAACACCGGCAGATAGTAAAATGGTGATTGAGACCTATAGGATGTCTGTTCTCTTTCTTAGTCTCCAGAATGTCCCAGTAGATGTATTGGTGATACGTCCTGATGCACAGGATTTAGGTGAGTCTGGACAGCTGTTGAGGCTGTTTTATGATCTCGGTTGCCTGTGGCCCTTATCGAAGCTGCAGCTGCTTCCACATAGCTGCTGTGGTCAAAAAGGAGCCCAGAGTGACATTTTTCCTTGACGGTCGCCGTTCTGTTTGCTGTAACTGATCTGCAACATTTCAGGAAAAGACAGCTATTGTACCTGTCATTTCTCAGGTATAGCCAGAGACCCTTATTAAAACTGAAACGTTTCCAGAGGCCATCAGAAATGTTCCACTGGTGGGTTCCTGCATACAGAGTTAACAGAATGAGGCATTTGAGAAGTAGCTTGCAGAAGCCAAGAACCAGCATAGAGGGGCAGATGGGAGTGGGTTAGATATCTGTACTGGGAAAATCCAGCGGCAAGCGCCACAGATCTTGGCAGTGCTTTGGGTCATTGCCCTGAAAAGCTTATGACATCAGTACTGGGACCAAAGACCAGTCAGAACCTTGGTTCTGCAAACCAGATGAAGGGAGCAGTAAGATCATTCAGGACAATTGTGTTCTCATCTTAGCTGTGCCAGATGGAGAGTCCAGTATGACTGAAGTTGGTATTTCTGGTGAGTGAAGACTCGTCATGACAGTGATGACAGAGACTAGAGTCCCAGGACCTGGTAGGTTTCTTGTGGAGACTTGATTTGGGAGCTAAGTTGGGTCAGTACAGCATGTTTCCAAGGGCTGTGGCTTGTTGTGGCCATGGGATCTCCAACTGCATGCAAGAGCAACTTGGAGAGACTTTGACAGCGCAGGTCAGCTTATACCTGCAGCTGCCACTCACCTTTCCTATATTATCTCAGGGCCTGGGTCCAGCTGTTTCCATCAACTTCATGTAGATGGGTGTACTGGATCAACTTTTTGGTTTAGAACTTCACTTCTTTCCTACAGGTTCCCCCCTGGATTTTACCGGCAGTGCCTGATACTAAAAGATACCAGCTTGTTTCTGGAGCTGAATCTCTAGAATAAGGTAAAGTTGGATGTTGAAGATGGCTTGACCCTCCTGTTCCCTTTCCCATCGGATCTGAACACTGGTCTTGGTGGTCGTAAAAGGAGGAATAGTAGTACTGAAGCTGTCCTCACAGTGCTAGTATCTGCTCTAGTATGAGGGCTAGTTTCAAACAAGGTTAATTATCTTAGAATTTGTTCCTCTTCCCCTGTAAAATGGGCTAATCTTAGGTTTAAAGGGAGGCTGTATGTGAAAGTCTGGACAGTTGGCATAGTGGTTGCTGACTAGTATTTCTGTATTTGGGAGGGATTGATTGGTAGCTTTCTTGCCTCTTGATTGAGAATGTTTTTTCTGTTAACAGTGAAACTGTCTTCATCTGTGATTTTGGATCTGCAGAGTTGGGTGAGTTGAATGTCCACCTGAAGTTTTATCACTACTATGACCCCTAAACATAGCAAATAGATAAGGCTGTTCAGGTCTGTATGTAAAAGTCTTGTCTTTTTAATACCTCATTTACATCTGGCCTTCCCTGTGTGCTTTGTTGGCCGTTCGTAACCTCAGGACAAATAATGTTTCCAGTGTGGCTTGGTCTGTTAGATCGCTAACCCTAAAGGCTAAAAGCACATTCTGCTGTGAGTAAAATGTGGAAAAGGACAGCCCTGCATTTTACAGCAAAGGGCTGGTTGCTATGAAAGTGCAGTGGTGGCTTGAGCTAACGTGTGATTGTTCTGGGTAACCTCAGACCATGGAGTCTAAACCACATCTCCCTGGGGAGAGTGAGTGGATAGAAACAAAGCAGTTCATTTCAGTCTGACTGGTCCAGGATGAAACCTAATCTGAGTGGACATCTATGGATGATAAATGCGGATATGGGACTGAGACCAGCTCTTAGGAAAATGCCTCGATGGCATTGATTAATTGAGGAAATACTAACACTGGCTTACACTTCCTTTTCAGGGGAGAAACACTATGGGAAGAGACAACAGGCTTTTAAGTGGAAACCATGACTTTTTTTGGCTAATGTTTGTACCTGGCACGTAAGTGACCAATAAACTCCTGCATGTATGTTTGTGTCAGTTTTCTTCATGTCCCTCGAACTGTTGGTTATCCTCTTATCTAAATGATCCAGAGACCCAGAATGAACTATAAAAAAAACTAAAAAATGTTGATCTCTGAGGGGCAATATGATCAAGTCTAAAATTCCAATTATACCTAATTTATTTGCACGTCACAGTAGGAATGTGTAAAACACTAGCATGGAGATCTGGTTTGGTGCTGGTTGACACTTCAAGGTCAGGTTATCTTTCTGAATTACCATCCCTTGTATGTAAGTGGGTTTATACCTGTTAGTGCATTTAGTTAAGAAACAAGTGGGCTTGGTTACACAGGCCTGTCCCTAAAATTATGCAGGCCTTTTGGTCTAGACTAAGCTGGCCCCAACACTTACATGGGGCACGCAACTTCCCCAGTTCTAATAAATTCTACCTAGCCACCAGACTTGAAGCAAATTTGTTGGAGGGAGTACCTGAAAGCAAATAAAACTGCCCAGTTTGGGAGCATGACAGTGGTTACCCATGTACTCTGACCCCAGAGAATGTTAAGGATTTATGTGCGTGTCACCTATGAAGCTGATTCAGTAGCTGTTAAGATCCATTCTGGTTGTTAATCCCAAAATGTCCTTTTCTCCAGTAGTGTAGCTAACCCCCCTACCTGGATAAATGATTACTGTTCAAAGATGAAGATTGAGGTTCCAGTTTATCTCAGAACAACTGGTCCCTTGGTTTTCAAACTCAAATTGTTCAAATGAAGGCAGCAGTGTCGCAGAAATATTCATAATTTCAGGAAATAGTTGACTACTAAAATCTTACAAAACATTTCAAAAAAGGTAGAAGTTCTTGCAAGTGACTTTTAAAAAAGGAGTCTCTTATCTCCTTTACACAGTCTTTCTGGCTTGTCCTTTGTCCTGGCTACATCATGGCAGGGATCTCTGAAGACACTGTGTCCAGAGGCTGCCAGTGACAGTCCATCAGTGCATCATACAGCTCCTCACTCTGCTCCATGAACTCCTTGTTGGCCTCAGTCACATCCAGCTGCGGCATGGGGTCTGGAAGGGAAGCAAAAATTGGTTCAGGGAGTGCAGAGGGGAGAATCACTCAGCAGTCCCAGGAGACTCAGTTCCCTACTCCCTGCCAGAGTTCTCTCCTTCCTCACCAGCTGACAGCACTGCCTTGAAAGGTTTGTGAGGATGAAAATTGGGTGTACAGTTCACATCTGAAAGCATGGGTTTGAACTGGGTCCACTTGTATGCGGATTTTTTGAAGAGTAAATGCTAGTCTTAGAGAATCTACAGTTGGTTGAATCAGGATGTTGAGGAACGAAGGAAAGGTTACATGTGGATTTTCAACCATGTGGTTGGTAGGGGCCCCTAATCCCAAGTTGATAAAGAGCCAGCTGAACTGACAATGTAACGTATAGTCAGTACTCAAAATAATGGTGGCTGTTACACCTCTAGCTGTCACATGACCTGGATTTTCTGGTGTGGTCCTTTCAAATTTGTGCTTAGGAAGTTGATCAAAATTACTAAATCATGAACTAATGAAGTGACTGTCTAATGAAGGAGTTACGGTCAAGTCCTGATGTAAACCTCACTTTCTTGATTGCAAAAGTGGTATTTGTTAAATCATGACAAAATACATGATAGTATTTTTAATAAACCCGGAACAAGTAAACTTCTTAGAAGGGACTATTACAGAGCATTGAAAATGAACCTCAACCACATCCAACTTGGAAGAATTACACAAAATGCTGAGTGAGTGTTGAACGAAAGAAGCAGGCCAGTACGTTCAGCACAACTGCATTACAGAAAGCTCAAAAACAGGCAAAACTAAACCATACTGCTCAGGGATGCATATGTATGATAAACCTATAAAGAAAAGGAAGGTTTGTTACTATAAAACAACAGTTTTCTCTAGTAGGGTTGTGGGTTGTGACTAGGGGAAGGAGACTGGCAATATTTTACTTGACCGGAATGAAGGTTTCATGGGCATTTTATAACTACATGTTAAACTACATTTTTTGTCTGTACTTTTCCAAGTGTTTATATTTCACAAAATTTTAAAAATTCCTTAACTACTATGACTGATAACACTTTATATTTTCCTTTTAATCTTGCTGGTTTAAAATGCACGCGCACACCCATTCATGGAAACAATTTAAAATTAACTGGAGAAATTGAAGAAGACCTTAATAAAATACGAACACATCCTTGTACTTGAAGACAAATACAGATGGTCCTCAATTTACGATGGTTCATCTTAAGATTTTTCGACTTTACAACGGTACAAAAGTGATACACATCAGTTAGAAACTGTCTTTGGAATTTTGATGGTTTCCCAGGCTGCGATACGTGGTAACTACACTCAAGTGACACTGGGCGGCAGCAGCTCCCAGCCAGCCACGTGGTCAGGCAGGTAAACAACTGATATCCTCGAACTGCTCCAATTAATGAGATAATCAACGCTAATAAAACAGGGTTTATGTTAGATGATTTTGCTCAACTGTAGGTAAATGCTAACTGATCTGAGCATGTTTAAGCCAGGCTAAGCTATAATGTTCGGTAGGTTAGGTGTATTAAATGAATTTTTGATTTAACGTTATTGTCAACTTATGATGGCTTTATCAGGACATACATACTAAGTCAAGAAAGGTCTGCATTAAGATGGCAATATACTCCCCCAATTAATCTACAGAGTCAATGCAATCCCTATCAAAATCACAGCTGCTTTTTTTTTTTTTCATAAATCGACAAGCTGATCATAAAATTTATATGGAAATACAAGGGACCCAGAATAGCCAAAACGATCTTCAAAGTTCAAGGACTCACATTTTCCCATCTCAAAACTTACTAAAGCTACAGTAACAGGCTGTGGCAGTAGCCTAAGCACAGACATACAGATCAGTGGAACAAGATTAAGAATCCAGAACTAAACCTATACATTTAGAGTATATTGATATTCAAGAAGGGTACGAAGACAACTCAATTTGTAAAGAATAACCTTTTCAACAAATGGTGCCAGGACAACTGGATAACTACATGCAAAATAATGAAGTGAGAGCCTACATCACAACTTATACAAAAGTTAACTAAAAATGGATCAAAGTCCTAAATGTAAAACCATAAAACTCTTAGAATCAGCAACTCAACAAAAACAAAAAAACCAAAAACCAAAAAATAAAGAAAAAAAGTCTCTTAGAAGGAAACAGGTATAAACAGGCAATGGTTTCTTAGATATGACACTATGATCCCAAAAGAAAAAATAAGTGGACTTCATATAAATTAAAAACTTTTGTGCTTCAAAGGGTATTATCAAGAAAGTGAAAAGATAATTCATAGAACTGGAGAAGTAATTTCCAAATCATATATCTGATAAGTGACTAGTATACAGAATAGAATATAAAGAATTCTCACAATTCAACAATAAAAAGACAACCCAATTTAAAAATGGGCAAAAGAATAGACATTTCTCCAAACACATGGCCAATAAACATGAATGAAAAGACACTCAACATCATTAACCATCAGGGAAATGCAAATCAAAACTAGAATGAGATACAAACCAGGATGGTTAAAATGTAAAATAGTAACTATTGGTGAGGATACGGAAAGACTGCCAAATGGCTCTGGCTGAGTCTGCTCACCAAGGTCCACCCTTGCTCCTAACTCACAGTGGAACCCTGAGCAGATGAGGTGATGGTCAGCTCCCCATCTGTCAACTAGAGCTCCTGTATCTTGCCCAGCCCACTCCCCAAGGTCACTGCTGTTAGAATCAGAAGACAGCATGTATGTGAAAGTGCTTTAAAATGCTACAAAGCAGAAAGTCTGTTCTTTGCAGGTGATGTTTCTTTAAAGGATATTTGCTTACAGATCACACTTTCCCTGTGACCTCTTGAAGAGTAATTCTTAAAATAGATTTTAAACTTTGAGGCTTTTACCTTAAAGTTTTATGTACACAGAAATCAATAATGTCTGATTTTATGACAACTGTTATTTTACTTCTTGAAGACTTAACATCTGTCCAGAAACACGGTGAAAAAAACTTTTAATTGGTTTTTATAGTTTTTCCAAATCTTAGTGAATCCTTTAAGATGTATGAATATCTCATTTGGAAAAACATTTGTCTGAAGGTTAGCAATTCTTTCAGTTTTACTTTTCTTTCTTTTTCTTTAGTTAAATTCAGTAAAAATGATAATAAATACTTTTAATTTAAAAAATTAATGATCGCTATTACTATGTAGCAGAATTGGGGTGATTTTCAGTTTCTTCATAATACTTTACTGTATTTTCCAAATTTTCAATCATAACTGTTACTTGAATGAGAAAAACATGTAATTTAAAACAGATGGAAGGGGGAGGGTATAGCTTAGTGGTAGAGCACATGCCCAGCATGCACAAGGTCCTGGGTTCAATCCCCAGTACTGCCATTAAATAAATAAATAAACAAACCTAATTACCTCCCCCTCCAAAAGAAAAAAAGGAAAAAAATTAAAACATGAAAAATGAATTTTACAAACTGAAAAAAATATAAGGCAATGGTATTTTTGCCACAGACCTATATCCTGGGGTAGAATGCCACACGTCTAGGGAGTGACAGGTTCCCTCCCCTGTTAGCGAAACCCCCCACCCCAGGCTCTTTGGGAGCTGCACTTCCACCTCAGGTGACACATCTTACTGTAATGATGTGTGAACTGAGTGAAGGGACTTCTTTCTTACCTTCTAATGCATCATCTCCAACTTCTTCATATGTCTGCCAAGAGACCAGAGAGGTGCGTGAGAAGCATAGTGAAATCCCGGCCCGTGACTAAGATGGTGTTTTGTTTTGTTTTGTTGGTGGTGGGGGAGATAATTAGGTTTATTTATTTCAATTGAACCCAGGACCTCGTCCGTGCTAAAGCACGCGCTTTACCACTGAGCTATACCCTCCCCCCAAAGATGGTGTACTTTGAACAAGAGGAACTAGGTTGCTTCATCTTTCCCCCAGTTTTTCCTGAAGCCCAAGCTCCCGTCCTTACCCATCCCTTCCTGGAGAATGACTCAGGTCTCTACAGGATGATGTAACCCAAGAGGGCCAGACTGGCCAGATCACAGTTACCTGCATGGTGCTCTGCGTATAGCCATACTGGGGGTAACTATAGCTGTAGCTGCCTGTGTTCTGGTCGTAGCCCCACTGGGCATAGTAGTTCTGGTACTGCTGGTAGTACTGGTTGTAGCTGTAACTGTACATCTGACTATATTCCACTGGCTTCACACGACTCCTTAAATGAAGACAGAAAAGTCAACAAACAAATGTAAGCAAACATTTCCATAACACTATGTGACCTGAGACTGTTTTAAGTGCTTTAAGCAGATTAACTCAGTTAATCCCCACAATACTGCTATGCAGTAACTATACCATTATTCCTATTTTACAGATGAGGAAAGTGAGGTACAGAGAGGTTACATAATTTGTCCAAAGTCACATAGCTACTAAGAGATTCAAATCCAGGCAGTCTGGTCCCAGAGTCCAGCTTTAAAGACAAGAGCTTTCAATCATTAGGTTTGTCTCTCTAATCAAACCTTGTCAGTGCTGACTTCTCCCATTCTCAAGATCTTGGGGGGCTGTTTTTCTGCCAGCCACAAAGGCTCAGGTGAACATGGCCTGGAGAATCTGGATTTAGGATGATCTAAGAAGCATTTCAAACTACAAAATATCTAATCACCTCTTCTCCTCAAAAAAAGGGGGGAAAAAAAAGCAGCATTCCAGTAGACTGGAGCTGTAGTCATAGCGACCATTTATGGAGTAGGTACTTGGGACTTGTGCCCATTGTTTTTCATACATGGTGTCTTATTTTAAGTTCTGTACGACCCTATGATAGAGCTATTATTTATTATTTCCATTATACAGATAAGAACACTGAACTTCTCTGAAAGGTTAAGTGATTTACCCAAGACTACAGCTACAACCAGAACCAATTTTAACTCCAGGGCTCACACTCCCACCACCCCATACACACTGCCCCAGCACTGACAGACTCAAGACAGCTTGCCAGTGTCCCACATCCTGCCTTCACCAATCAAGGCTGAGGCCCAGGGTCAGTAGAAAGCTTTCTTATCCGATTGCACAGTGATCCGAGCCACTGCTAACCAAAACCAGAATGTCAAGCTTGCAAAGGATCTACTGCTTTCAAAAACATAAAGAATCAGGTGTGGTGAGCTCTTCCCAAATTCCTCATGAGTTCAATGTCTGCTTGGTGAGCAGGACTCAGAACGGTCAGAGAGACTCCACATCTGACTGCGTTCGCATCACCTCCCAATTGGGTGGCTCGATGAAGTCTGATGGCAGATTCCCTCTCCCCGGCCAGCACGAGGCTGGAAACTGCTAATGTTCGTTTCCATGACTCCACCTCCACGTGTCCAAGGAGTCTGTCCCCCTCCTGATATGTTCAGGCCACTGAAGGTACATTTCTCTTCTGCTTCTCCACACTCAGCTCCTACAGTCTAACTCTCAAAGGGGACTCTTACTTTATCAGCCTCAATTCCTAGTGCTTGAGGGCACCTCCCCAGAGGCAGGCATCAAATACTGATGACAATGTTCAGTGAAGAAACAAATATAACAGAATATAACCTCCCTGCAGAAAGGACTTTGTTTCTTATTTACAGCTATAATTTCAAAGTCCAGGACAGGGCCTGCAGAGTCATAGGAACTCAGTTATCATTGACTGAACAATGGTGACACATCAGAAACAGCCGTAACAGTCAACAACAGAGGCTGCTAGACAGAATATACAATCAAAAGAACATCCTGCAGCTGTTAAAAAATATTATAATGATGACAGCTGTTCAACTAGATGGCAAAGTGAGTGTGTACACTGAGTAAGCTGGGAGGAGAGAAGAATAAGCACTGTTATTATAATCAAAAATGAATAAAGAAATGAATCTACCACATGTTAACTGATCCACGTGAAGTGTGTGCGTGTCCATGCCCATGTCTATATCTACATCTATACATCACAGAAGTTTATGGAGAAGCTTGGAAAGGAACTCAGAACTTTTAATTAGTCATCTTAGGGTAATGAGGAAATTTCTCTCTTCTAAATGT
Organism: Camelus bactrianus; assembly: GCF_048773025.1. NCBI lineage: Eukaryota > Metazoa > Chordata > Mammalia > Artiodactyla > Camelidae > Camelus > Camelus bactrianus. Next base: position 59,784,717 of record NC_133551.1, read on the forward strand.
TTTCTTTATAATGTTCTTATACATATAATAGAGTTGAGAACAAACAACATTTGGAGGGGGAGGAAGTACTCAGGCTGTATTAAACATGGTTAAACTGTGAAGATCCTCCAAATCTTTTGCTGTTTTAAAAACCAAGATCAGTTGGAAGTCCTGCCCTAAGAGTGCAGCCACTCCTCTACTTGTAACAGGCAGTTTCTCAGTCTTTGCAAAATTGACTGTTGGGGGTGGCAGCAGGTCATTCTTTGTCATGGGGAATGTCCTGTGCACTGTAAGATGTTCAGTCGCATCCCTGGCCTCTACTCACTAGATGCCAGTCGTAGCCCTCCCCCAAGTTGTGACAACTAAAACTGTCTCCAGGTGCTGCTAATGTCCCCTGCTGAGAACCATTGCTTGGGCCAAAGAATGGAAGATTCTGTGCAAAGAAAGGCTGTCTTACATCTGAGTGAAAAACCTGCTTGGTGTTGTAAGGGACGGAGGGTTTTCAGCCTAGTGTGACAGGTAACAGTGATGTATTAATATTCTATTGTGGAGTGCATCATTAGAAAACTCAGTGTAACAAAAACCCAGGACATTTTTGGAAATTCTGTTTTCTAGCAACTTTGTGTGAATTTTTATACAAGCACTGTTTTATGAGTTATATTAAAATAGAAAAATAGAAAAAAATATGGAAAAAAAATTCCGTTCTGTTTGGAGCATTAATTCTTAGCCATTCCCATAGCAGGCGACATTCATAGGAGGTTTGTAGGTTTCACTGATATAAATAAGGCTAAAACTGGATGTAATTTTTGTCTGCTCAGTTCTTATGAATTCCGTGGATAAATTTTTAACAGCGGCACTACTGGGCAAAGAGCAGAGACAGTAACTGTGTGCAGCCAGACTGCTTTTCCAGCATTGCTACCAGTGACGTCTGAATGTATCTGCTTTCCCCAGTTAGAGCTCTCTCTCCTCAACCAGAAACTTCTGGAGGGGCAAGGTTATATTAGTTCCTCCCTAACACCCAGCACACAGCCTGGCAAATATCAGGCACTCATTATTTGCAGCCTGAACTGAATCTCCTGGCAGCCTCCCATTCAGCACATAGGCGATACCCTGATTATCAACAACAGACGAGGCGCATGCAGGTGGGGGTCGGTCCAGAGGCCTCTGCTCCCCAGCAGCACAGGACTCACGCTTTAGGGATCGCCACGCTCAGCCGCACTGGTTTAGACCCCAGGCCTACTGCTCCCTGGCACTCTGTCAGGGCTCGCTTCTGTTCCAGTTCATCTGTGAATTTCACAAAACCATAGCCCCTGCAGGGGGAAAAATAAACAACCCACACTATTTAGAACACAAATGTGATGAAGGTAAAGTCTAAGACTGGGAAAGGGGCTGAGAAGGGAGAGTCCATCAAATGACGTGTGAGACACAAGGATCCTGAGATCTGTAGGAACCCCAACTTTCACCAGTCTCCTCCATACTGTCTTGATGGGGCTTTTTCCCAAATAGTAGCTTCCCTCCCATCTACCGGCAAGTACTAGTAGGAGCAGTAGTAGTAACAGTCACAGAAGGTCAGTCAGCAAATATTTACCAAGTCTGCCCTGTGTGCCAGGTGTTACACCTGGCCCTGGGACTCAGCAATCACAAGCAGACGAGGTTCTGTTCTCCTGAACTCACATTCTACTTGGGGGATAAATGAATGATGGCTAACACTCAATGAGCACTTATTTCATCTGTGCTGAGCATCTTTCCATGGTTAACTCACCGAACTATCCCACAGCTTGATGAAGGGGGTACCCACATTTTAGTGAAGACAGAATCAAAGTTCAGAGGTTTACTAACTTGCCCAAAGTCATAGTGGAAGCAGGATTCAAATTCAAAGCCCAAGATCATAACTACAACTCAGATCAAGAATGACCCTCTCGTGAGGTCTTTCTACTTTTGAAGTAACAATAATAAATAAAAGAGGAAACACCTAAAAAGCATTTCCTGTTGCTTTATTTATATTACGTCACTTAATCCTTATGCTGCCCCCTGAGAGATACAGATACTACTGATCGGTCCCATTTCACAGATGAGGAAACAGGGTCAGAGGTTCAGTTACTCGTCTGCGGCATAAGCCCTGGGCAGCACTGAAGCTGGGATTCACACCAGGCAGTTTGGCTCCAAAGCCTGTGGCCTTAACCACCGTGCAGCATGGCCTCACTACACCATCTCCTTTTCTGGGAAAAATGCTGCAACCAACAGGGTAGGCATCAATCAACAACAGGTAAGGCCTTACTTAGACACGCCTGTCTGGTCCAAAACCACCTTGCCTCCCCGACAGGAGGGGTAGACCTTGACAAAGAATTCATACAGCATGCCATCATCCACATCTGGGGTCAGGTCCCCCACAAAGAGGGAGTACTCGGGGCTAAGAAGAGAAAGCGAAATTCAGAGACAAAGAACAAAACTTTTGCTCTTAGCCCATTCTAGTAAATCTTTTCTAGGTCTTCTTAGAGAACAACCTCTGATGCGTCCTAATTTGTTTCACTTGGCAGTCCTGGCAGAAGAGTTATGGAAGGAGTCCCCTGTCCCAAATCCCTCACCCCCTGAATAAAGCCTGTCTAGCTTCAAGTATTACAGGAGTGCAGATGGAGGGCAGGGCTAGAAGTGCTCAAAGGATAAAACCAGATATTCTGTCTATTTTTAATTCAAATGGTGAAAGACAGAGAGAATAACTGGACCTTCTCTCCTAAAGATGAGCTAAAATGAAATCTCTCAACTTTGAGGACAGAGGTCAGTAACTTCACAGAAACTTTTTCTGTGAAGTGCCAGATAGTAAATATTTTAGGCTTTGTGGGGACACCTCTGGCCTCTGTCACATGCACTCTACCACCATGCACCCTCCCCCCAGAATATTATTCTTTTTAATTTTTATTTTGTGTGGAAGTAGACTATGTCGAATATTGTAATATGTCAATGAACACTCTTGATGTTAATCTTTATACACATCCACGAATAAGTTCTGAAAAGTAGAATGACAAGTTCAATGGCCACAAATCTATCTAAAGCCTTTGATACATTGTTTTAAACCTTTCAAAAAGCGATCTTAAATGCTAAATCAATTTATGTTGCTACAACAGGTCAGTTCTTACCTAATAAAACACCAGTACTGTGGGCAGTAACAGGGCTGGGGGAGGGACCAAATATAGAGAAGACATGGGCCTTGACAAGAAGCATCCTGGAAAGGGTCCACCAATGGGGGTGGGGGATGTCATCCTTCAGAAGGGAGGTAAAATGGGGCCAAACTCAGCTCCCCATCTCCCTCTTTGGGAATGACAGGCACAGTGACACATCTTGTCTCTATCTAGACATTTCCTGGGGCTTGAAGCTAACTTAGGGCTACTCTGTACTTACCTGTTGTCTGGTTGTTTCCCATAAGTGGCATAGTTCAGTTTAAAACGTTTTGCCTGGAAATTTAAAAACAAACAAACTAAAACAGAGAAAGGTGTTTCAAGAGTCAAACAATATTTGAGAAAAACTGAAATAAATTACCTTGGCCAAAACATCTCCCCCTTTCTAAGCCTCAGCTTTTTCTCCTGTATAAAATGAGGGGGTTGCACGGATGACCGCTAAGGGCACTGCCAGCTCCATGGTTCTATGAGCCCAGGTGTGCCAGCGCGGTGCAGCTGTAAGCTAAGTAACTGTGGGAAGAGCAGAATGTAACTCTCTTGAAACGTGTCCTTACTGCTGCCAGCCTGTTCTACTTTCTCAATCAAGCAAGCGGTCTAGATTTTCAAGTCTTCCGTTAAGGGAGGCAGCGGTGCAGAGTGGAAAGGGCATGGATTTTGGAGGCAACCAATCTTCAGTTTGCATCCTGGCTCTGCCACTACCTGTGTTGCCTTGGGCAAGTTATTCCATTTCCCTGAGCTTCAGTTTCCTGGTCTGTCAAAGATAACAATGCCTACTGTTCAGCGTTGTGATAGGATTAAATACAGTAAGTATACAGTAGGGACTCAATAAATGACAGTTATCAATGACAATAAAAATGGCAACATCATGATTATCTAAATGTCCTTACAGGTGTGGCTCCTGGAAGGGGTTTCCCATTGATTTTATGCAAACACTTCTCAGCTGTGGCCAAATCTGCGAATTCTACAAAGCAGTAGCCAGCTGGGATCCTGGAAAGAACAGAAAGAGTAAACTGTTAAAGATGTGATATCTATGTCTTTTCGCATTAGAGTTCCCTCCGGATATATAACCAGAAATGGGATTGCTGGATCATATGCTAAGTTTATTTTTAGTTCTTTGAGGAATCTCCATACTGTTTTCCATAATGGCTGCACTGCATTTCCACCAGCAGTGTAGGAGAGTTTCCTTTTCTCTACACCCTCTCCAGCATTTATTGTTCATGGAATTTTGAATGATGGCCATTCTGACTGGTATGAGGTGATACCTCACTGTAGTTCTGATTTGCATTACTCTGATAATTAGTGATACTAAACATTTTTTCATGTCTATTGGCCATTCCTATGTCTTCATTGGAGAAATACTTGTTTAGGTCTTCTGCCCATTTTTGGATTGGGTTGTTTGTTTTTTTATTAAGTTGTATGAGCTGTTTATATATTCTGGAAATTACTGACTGTACTTCAGTTAAAAAAAAAAAAAAAGATGTGCTATCCAGATGGGAGACTGAGTCTGGGCCTGAAGGGAAGAAAAAATGTTTTCCTAATCAGACCCTGTACTGTTTTTGCTCCCTGCCATAATCCAGTTCAGAATTTACAAACCTGAGTATAAGGACTGCCAATTTAGGCCAGTCCCAGACTCATTTATTTTGTGTTGTATCACCTACGAAGTACTTTTGCCAAAAATGTTTAATGCAATCCAATGAAACCTTTAAATCTAATGTCCAGTTTTCAGGAAATATTAGGAACAAAATAAGTAAACCACCACCACAAGGAAACAAATAAATCCAGAAAGCAGGACCAGAATCCAGAATGTAGAACCTTGTATGAAACAATTAATCTTACCTCTTTAAAAAGTCAATGTTGTGGGGAGTGTATAGCTCAAGTGGTAGAGTGTGTGTTTGGCATGCACAGGGTGCTGGGTTCAATTCCCAGTACCTCCTCCAAAAATAAATACATACATACATACTCTAATTATCTGCCCTCCACCAAAAAAAGCTAAATAAATAAAGTCATCTAGAAAATGTAAAGAAAAACAAATTTTAAAAAAAGTCACTGTTAAGAGAAAAGAAAGAAGTGGGCTTTTCTACATTAAAAAAAGGACAAAAAAACTAAATGCAATGGAGAATCTGATCTCTGGATCCTAATTCATTAAAAAACAAATAAAAGCTATAAAAACACTCTGGGGAGAATTATAAAAATTTAAATGTAGACTGGCCATTGTGTGATATTAGGGAATCATTGTTAATTCTGTTAGTGTGATATGAGCATTGTGGTTGTGTAACAGAATGTCCAGGGATTGGCAATGTAAGCTCAAATATTTAGCGGTGAAATGTCTCAATGCCTGTAATTTACTTTCATGGTTCAGGAAAGAGAAAGTATCTACCTACCTAAATCTATCTTTATTGACAGACAGGTAAGGAAAATATGGCAACATGTTACCAATTTTTGAAATTAGGTGGTAGCTCTATGAGAGTTCATTATGCTATTTTTGAAGATTTGTTTTAAATTTTTCATAATTAAAAAGGTTTTTTGATCACCTTTCACAGGCCAGGCTGATACAGAGTTAAAGAATGTGGTTCCTATGCTTAAGAAACTTACAATCTAGTTGGACAAAGTAAACCCATAGGCCTTACCTAACTGGGGGATGTCTGTGCGATTCCTGGTGTTCTATTTTTTAAAGCATCACTGAGAAACATGAGTAGGAGGAAGTGGCTAAACCCTGACATCCTTTCCTACTTAAGAGATTTACACTGAAAACATTTAATTTTCCTTAACATCAGCCTTAAAGCTATCACCAGTAAAATAAACCAGTTTTCTGGAAATACAATATTCAGTGCAGATAACCCTGCAGACACCCAGCCAAGAAGGTACAGGCAAGGGCAGTACCCAAGCCCAAGGATCTCAGAAGACAGTCTAAGAGCTCCATAAGTGTTTGCTGATGCTTAGAGGAATGGCTGGCCATTCTGTGCCTTCTGTCTTGTGTGTGCTAGAACCTTACGGCTCACAGATGTAAAGACCACCACCAGTAAGAGCTGAGCATTACTGAGCCAAACACCGTGCTGGCCACCTCACCTGCACCGGCTCATCTACTCCTCATGGAACTCTATGAGGGAATGAAACTATCCCTCCCACTCAGGTATGGAGACCGAGACCTAGGATTTTACAAGATGCCTTAACCCACACAGCTGGTGTGTGCCGAAGCTCGAAGCTGGGACTTGAATTCAGGGTAGTCTGACCACATTCTTTCCGCAATACTTTACTATGAAAACTTCCAAATATAAAAACTGAAGGAATTGTACAGCAAACACCATATATATGTACATACATACACACACACAGCCTACCCTTCAATTAACACTTTTTAGATATATGCATTTCCATGTTTATTGTAGTTCACAATAGTCAAGACATTCTATTAACACTTTATCAGCCTTATTTTATCACATAGCTATTCATCTATCCATGCCTCCACCCATTTGTCATTCTTATTTTCTGATACATTTTGAAGTTGCAGATATTGGTGTACTTCCCTCAATTACTTTAACATGCTTATTAACGAGAGTTCAATAACTATTTTTTTTCCCCTTTTAAGGTTAAATTTACATGCAATGAAATGTACAAATTCTTCCAGAGGCTGAGTTATTTCCATCACAGATTAATTTTGTGTATTTTAGAATTTTAAATAAATGGAATCATATATTAACACCTCTTTCACTTAGCACCATGCCTTTAAGATTCATTCATGTTGTCACTATATTAGCAGTATGTCTCTTTTTATTGCTAAGTTATTCTATTGTATGAATATACCAATATTTATTTATCTGTGAATACCTGGGTTGCAGTTTTGGGCCATTGTCCAAATGCGTTACGCACATTCTTTTTCAAGACCTTTTCTTTGGTAGATGCATGTTTCCATTTCTCTTGGGTAAATACCTAGGACTAGACTTGCTGGCCCATATGGGAAATGTATATGAGAAATTGCGAGACACTTGCTCCAAGGGGCTGTACCATTTTATAATCCCACCAGTGATGAATGACAGATGTGGCTGCTCCACATGTGATGCATTCTTTTTTTTTAATCTTTGTTGAATTTTTAAAATTGTGGTTAAATATACATAACACAAAAATGTGTCATTTTAACCATTTTAAGTGTACAGTTCTATTAAGTACATTCACACTGTTGTGCAACCAATGACTGCATTCTTAAACACTTTGCTCTATTGCATATTATTCTTCCTTGTGTCTTTTCTTATTCCCCTATCTTCTCTGTTCTTGGTTTTTAATTTACATTTATTTATTTTACAGTATTCTTATAACCCACTTCAAAGTCTTTGTCACACAAGGCAGAATAAATGTAATATGTCTGTAACTGCCATCATTAAGACGCAGCTAGAGTTTAGTAATCAAGTGCAGGAAACAATAATTCCAATTCTTATTTCAATTAAGATGAAAACGTGAGAACCTATGTCAGTGTTTTAAAAAGTATAACGTATTACAGAAAGTATTTTCACACCAGTAGCTGATGTGAAACCAGTAGGGTTTTCCATCTACAAGAACAAGAGGAAAAATATTTAGGCCAGCATGATCTACTAGTCAGAAAATCTGTCCCTGGGTACAGGGGTTCTGAATATACAAAGTACCTGTTCACCACACAGCCAGAGTTGGCCATATATTGCATCTCTCATCTCTATTTTTCAACTATTTGACATTGTAGCAAGCTGCTTTAGTACTTGGCACAGAGTAGATGCTTCGTAAACACTGTCAAATTGATAAAGGAATCCTGTTATTTCTAACTAGGAAACCTAAGACCTTAAAAAAGAGAAATAAGAAACTGGAGGCAACAGAGCACCACTAGCTGAAAATATACTCTGCATTTTGCTGTTTACATATTTATTGTCTCATTCCACTAGACTGTAGTAAATTCCACGAGGGGACAGACTGGCTTGTTTCAGTCATGTACCTCGGAGATCTAGAACAGTGGCACATAGTCCTGTCCCCATAGCATTAAGGGCACTCGTGAGCTTTGAGAAAAGACCTGAATTAGAGTCCTGGCTTCCCAATTAAAAGCTGTGTAACTTTAAAAGTTATTAAGCTTCTCTAATAATAGTACTTAGCTCAGAGGTTTTTGTGATTTTAAAGTGCTTATTACCTAGTAAATCATAATGTTTTTATACTATATGCCAGGCAACTGCTCTAAATGCTGAATTCGAATTAACTCGCATTTAATCTTGACCAGAACTCTATGAGGCAGGCGCAATTATTATCTCCATTTTTATAGTCAAGGTGAAGGAGAGAGGTTAAGTAACTTGCCTGGTTAAGGTTACACAGCAGACAGAGCTTTCAAACCCAGACTGGCTTCAGAGTCCAGTCCTTAAGCAATATGCTATACTTCCTCTCAGTAAACCCCCAAATGTTAGTTTATATCATTATAATAACGGTTACTAGGGGTGAGAAGCTCTGACTACGATGTTTACCTTCTCCTGAATGACACTTGCAGCACGATTTATTAAGGGAGAAGTGAGAGGATGGAAGGAGAGAACATACCCAGTGAGGCGGTTTCGGATAATTTTGACGCTCATCACGGTCTCCCCCATGGTGGCAAAGGCTCTGGAGATGAAGTTCTCATCCATGTAGGGCTCCAGCTGCGTAAATACAAGAGCAGAGCAGCTCAGGCCAGCATCCAGGCTCCTCATTCCTGGATCCGGGGCCCCTCCTGGTCAGCCCAGGGTCGGCGGCACGCTGCGGGCCGGAGTGGTGTGGGGGTGAAGAATTTCCATCTGCCGAGTGATCTGAAGCCCAACTTCTGCTTCTCAATCCCTTGCCTTCCTTCTCTTCAAATTTGCTCCTTTTAGGGAGCCTTCCTCATGGACTCAGGAACGCCATCCCTTCAGTCCTGGAACCAAGGCGCCCTTCAATCTTTGGGATTCTTCCCATTCTATCCGCCCAAAGAACCTCCCTTTCCCGTCTGTGAACCCGAGCGGGGCCCCACGACGCATCCCCCTCAGACTCAGCCCCTTCACCTAGATGCTGGAGCTCGCTTTGGCGTCTCCTGAAAGAACTCCCCTCCCCATTCACTTCCACTCTTTTGGTATCCCAGGAACGCCCCCGTCCCTTCCCTTTCTTCTCATGACACTAAAATTCCTCCTCCGCAGACCAGGGCGGCCGTGCTCACTCACGTCACCCATCCATAGGCTGGCCGCCATGCCCGAAGCCCCGCCAGGCCTTTGCCGGCCACCCTGGCGGGCGCGGTGGCTAGTCAGCGGGGCCGGGACCTCCACGGAGCATGCGCCTCCGACGCTTTCTGCGCACGCTCCGCAACTCGGAGCCCAGGGCCGCGCCTGCGTGCCGCTCAGGATTTTTCCGGATCCCCGAGGGCGGGACTCAGACGGGAGCCAGCAGGGTGGGGCGGGGCAGGCGCCGCCTCGCGCTGGACCTTGGGTGGCGCGGCTGATAGGCTTTCTCAAGTTTCTGACTTTATTTAAACACACACGTACATATAAAATTAGAAAAGTAGTATATGCTCATTGTAGAAAATTGCAAATATAAGCACATTTTAAAAAAAAGTGAAAGATCCCCTTTGGGAGCCTGAACGATCCAGTTTCACTGTGTGCCCTCGAGCAGTTTACTGACTGACCGGTCCATCCCAGCCACCCCTTCACCCCGCGTTTCCCAGTTTGCAAGGCTTATGTGTGATTTCTGTTGAAGCTGGAATGGGGTTCTTCCATCATTCCCGTGTATAGCCTTAGGACGCGGGGAGGGGAGGGTTAAAGGGAGAGTAAATTCTATCACCTCAACTAATCAGTCCCCAAGCCTTGTTACTCTTTCATGCATCCCATCTCCTTACACGGGCCCAAACCTCCAGGAGCTCTAGTCAGTCCCAGAACAGTGACCTGCCATCGAAGGCCCTCAGTAAACACGATTTGATGATTAGATAACACAGACGGTTTGACTTCCTAGTCCGGGTGTCCCTGTTTGATGCCCATTTCTCAGAATGTGAAGCTTCCCTAGGTGATTGTCATCTCCGACAGTGAAGCCCCTCCCAAATGCTTGAGGATCTGTTTCCTGGGCTCCCTTTGCACTAATGGGCCACTAATGCCCTTCCTTTTCAGTTTACACATCCCAAGCTTGGGGTCTTGGGCCCCAAAGTCAACCACTCATGGTCTAAGATCCGACCATGGTCTTGAGATCCAACCATGAAGTGCCAAATTTCCAGCTTTATCCCATCCACTGCAGTAGTGGTGTATGGTTAGGTGCTTTGGCTATAGACTTGAACAAAAGGGAGCCCAAATCCCAGTCCCCTTTAATTATTTTGGCAAGTTATTTAAACTCTCTGAGTTTAAATGTGGGTAATAGCAGTGCTTACCTCATACCATGTTTGTTGTGAGGAGAAAATGTGAAGTTGGGAAAGCACTTGGCCCAAAGCCTGGCATCCAGTAAGTTGTCCAACATGGCAGTTGAAGGCATTCATGTTATAACTGAGAACAATTTACTTAGTACTATTTGCCAGCCCGTGTGCTTTGCTCTTTGTTTACTATTTTTTTTAATTGATTTTACTTGTGGAAGACTTTCAAATTATTTATTTTTAATTTAGAATGTAAGCCTCATCAGAAAGGATTCCTTGTTCACTTTGTTTCTAATCAAATTCCCAAAACAGTATTGGGAACAGGGTAGAAACTGAAAAAAAAATTGAATTTATGTCACAATCAATAAACAGCTGTCCCTTACCCCTATCTATCCCTACTCCCAACTCCTAGTCCCTTGAAGCAAACTTCCAAATCTTCCCCCTAAAATTTGCATATTTCTAAGTAACATTTCTCATTTGCAGCTACAGATATGAGGGACTGCCCCTCATACACACACTTTTCCATCTTCTGATTATAATTTCTGTCAAAACAATATTGAACATTTACATTATTATGACTTTGTAAATATTATTTATAGCTGAGCCATACAGGGTTGATTACATTTGCCTGCAGTAACCAATCCAGGTTGGAGGATAGGGGAAATCATAAAATTGAGAGTACCTGTGTTTGAACACAAAAAAGCTCCTGAGACATTGGCAATGAATTAATGATACTTATACCAAAAAACTAAGCATGTGAAAAACAAGGCAGTTATTAAACACAGGGGAGTAAAAAATGTGCAATAGTCATAATAGCAGAGACGTATAGAGCATTTACTATGTGCCTGACACTGTTCTAATACATGTAAAGCACCTACAGAGAGCTTTATAACTCTTACGTGCAATACAAGGAAAAGGAATTGAAGTTCTGGTCTTGGGTGGAGGCTGATTTAAATTCCAGCCTAGTCTGTGCACTTGGTAGTTTCTGGGCCTCAAGTTAGTCACTTGAACTCTCAGGGACTATTTCCTGAGGGACAGCAATTCCTATTTCACAGGGCTGATGTGAGGATTTAATGGGCTATTACAGTATGTAAAGTGCTCAGCACAAAGCCTGGTTTTAAGTCCCAACCCACAAGGGCTGTTACTAAGGATAGGGTACTTTCAACCTGCTATATTGTCAAAGGGAAAATTTCAGTATATCTAAACCAAATGGATTTTCTGGGGGAGTAGGCGTCAGGGAAGAACAGACAGACAAGTGCTCTTTTACAAAGAAAACATCAAAATCAGAAGTGTGATTTTTTCCCCCTTCTAAGAAGTCAACTTCTAGTCAGTATAGTACCTGCATCAAAACTAAAACTTCAAGAAAAAAACAATCACAGAATACATTTTAAATTATTTTACATCATATTCATTTTTTCAAGAGCCACTGACATCCAAAAATCTTCCTGGCACTAATAAAACTTGCCTGTCGTACATATACAGACCTTCTATAGAAATCAGCACTGTCCACTACAACTTTCTGCAATTATAGAAATGTTCTATATATTTCTATAATTGCATAGCCCAATACTATAGGCACTAGTCACATTTGACTACTGAGGACCTGAAATGTGGCTAGTGCAGCCAAGGAAATTCATTTTATATTTTTTACAAATTTAAATTAACTGTAAATAGCCACATGTGGCTAGTGACCATCACACTGGACACGTCAGCTCTTTATGATTTGCTTGCTCAAATGAAAATCTTGCCTGTGAAAATCTACATCATTATGCTTAAGTTGTCTTAAGAGTTACCGTGCAGTTAATCATGTTTAATCAGTTACACCAGCTGCTGAAATGATACATCATCAAACTTTGTAAAAGTGTTTTTAGAGATGTACCGTACTCAAAAATCTTGGTTTGGGATTAGGATATTAAAAGATCTACCCCGTGTCTCTCATTATGTAGTATAATTTTTTTTTTTAAATCCAGTGATTCATAAAGTGATTCATAAATACCTAAACAAAAGTCAATCAATTCTTTTCTTTTTTGATTTGTCTAGAAAAGCCACTGTTCCATATAAAAACACAGCTGACTGGCACACACCAGGACCTCTCAACATCACTTAATTCCTAGTCTTCACCAGGTCCACAGGCATAGATTTATTCTGCCCTTTCCAATACAGCAGGTACTCCCTTAAAAAAGCAGGGAGTGTGTAGAAAACAAGTGGCCTGTTTTATAAAACTCTAAATTTATTCAAAGTGTTAAAAGATTTCACTCTTCCCTCCAAAATACTTTACATTAAAAAAAAATTCAAAACTCTTCTATTTTTTCAGCCACTGTACAAGCTGCTGCTTCCCTTTCTGGCGACCAGCCTCTGCCCCTCTAACCCTCTTCCCCTCCCTCCCTCCCTCACTTCACTCTCAGTATTGCTATAGGTTTATTTATAAAGCACTCCTTCCCTCTCTCCCAAGGTCCTCTCCTGCAGGCGTAGCTTTCTTTCCAGATTTCAGGCCCTTGGCTGCAGGTGACTCAGGTTGGATGGGTGAGATACTGCAGTCAATGTTTGAAGGGAAGAATGCTTTGTGCTTCTGGGAGAAAGGCTGATTGGCTTTTTTCTTGATCAAGTGGAGAATCTTTTTTTTTTTTTTTTGCCTCATGGGCACCTGTTCAAGGCCAAACATTTGGCTTGGGGTTGCCCATGGCTGGGTAGTCCTGCCCCTTCTCCAGTTTCCCCCAGGCATAGGTCCATGACAACTGGATCTGACGACTGTACCATTTGTCTGCCTGTGGGCTGTGAAGGACAGGAAGAGTGGCACACGACTACTAGAGAGGGCTTGAAGGAGCCCCAACTCCTCAGGGTATGGGCACCAAACACCCAGCGGAGGAAGTTTTGGTTTTTGGTAGGCAAAACCAGGGTCAGCCAGGACCAAGGGAGGTAGGGATGATGGGGAAAGGTCTAACCACATAGCTGTGGGGTGAGCAATATTCCTTCTGACAAAACTCCCTCCCCTCTGCCATATCCCCCACCCTCATCCTGTAGGTCCCAGGATGATCCCAGAAAGGAGGGGAAAAAAAAGAGGAGGAAAAGGATTCTGTTCTGCTCTAGGGAAAAAAGCAGGAGATGACAGAGTACTTGGGGCTGGGGGAGGTCTGCTGGAATATGCAGTCATCGCAGCTTCCCTGTTCTGGGAGGGAGGTGGGGGGCCGGCAACCAGGCCCTCAGAGGCTTCATCAGCTCTGCTCCTTGTCCTTGACTAGTAAGACTGTGTGCTGGCCTCCGCTGGACACAGATAAGACCACGCGGTTCTCCAGCTGCTTGCCTGTCATCTCCACAGGGCTCCATGCATCCTCTTCCTGTCCTGTGCCCAGCTGGTAGTTGGTGCCCATGCCCCAGGCAAAAACACGTCCTACAAAGGAGAGAAATGGGGGCAGCTGTCTCCAGGGTCCCTAGCCCTACCCTTCCCAGCATTCAGTGATGCTGGGAGAAGACAAGGGGGTGACGGATAAAAAAAACCTTTGTCAACCAGAGACCACAGTCCTTACGCATTGCCAAAGACTTCTCCCTGCTCCTAGGCATGGCATTCAAGGCCCAACAACGACTGGCTATTCTCCAAACCCCCTTAGCACCCTCCATTCCCAGGACCACTGCCTTTGATACTCTGGATATTCCTGGACCCGAGATGCCCTCCTTTGCTTATCATAAAGGACTGAAACTTCGAGGTGCAGGACAAGCCCCACTTCCTCAGGAATTCTTCCCAGATAATCCCTGTTCAAGCACCTCGGCCAGTCTGACTTCTCAAGGTCCCATGGCTGTTCCACTCAGGCTTTAGCAATCAATTGTCCACATCTCTGCTGTGCCTGCCAGGACCCCAACTACTAAGCCTTCTTTCTCCTAATAAAATTCTAAGTACAACTCCCTGGGAAGTTGGCACCTACTAGGTTGTAAATAAAAGGGTCACCGTGGTAGAAAATGTAAAGAGAAGCCTGAGTTAGGAGTCAGGAGACCTGGGTTCAAGTCCTACTGTCTGTCTGGTCCTCAGTGATATATCCCCCTTTGCTGTTTTCCTCCTCTACAGAACAAATCATCTCTATTAAAACAATCTGTTTACTCATTTAACGTCATCAAAGCCAGAGCTCCTGACAATCAGGATGAAAGCAATGTCATCACAAACACTGCTCTCAGTATCTCAGCTCCATCATATCAGAGCCTGAATCACAACCCTCAGACCCCAACCAGACCGACTGTGGGCAGCCCCACTCACCATCCTTAGTCACAGCATATCCCACAGAGGCCCCACAAGCCACTGAGGAGACAGGGGGCAGCCTGGAGATGAGGGTGGGTATGCTCTTCTCCTCAGCGCCCTCCCCAAGGCCCAGTCGCCCATACTCAGCCCGGCCCAGGCTGTACGCTCTTCCTGTGGGAAGAGGGAGAGAGGAGTAGCAGAGGACGTGCTCCAGGTAGGCCAGGTGAGTGTCCACATCCATGGGAACTGGTCCCCCGTTCCCAGGGTGGTGAGAAGGTCTGCAGTGTCTTTTTCAGTTTTGGGAGAGGCCTGGGAAAACAACCCATAGGCCCCTATTGCTCATATTTGGAAGAGCATCAGAATGCTGAGGGATGGGGGTGACCCTCACAGACCCACAGCTAGTCCAACCCTTGGAGCAGGCCCAGGTTCCAAGAACCATCACTCAGGAGTGTGGCCAGGTCTGTGCCCAGGGAACACTCCACCCCCGACCCAGAAATGGGCCTGGAGGTCCCACCTTCTGAATCCATGCAGACAGTATGGTGCTGGCCACCAGAGAAGCCCACCCAGGACTTGGTGGAGTTCTTGAAGGATGTCAGGTTCTGAGGTACAAAGCAAGATTCTGTGCCTGGGGTTCCTGGGGAGAAAGGCCCGGATAGAGCTGTCAGGGGGGAAGGTGTCCAAGGAGCTGTCCTTCATCCCTTCCCACAGTGTGGCCACCCGCCCTGCACCAGGGTATTCACATTCTTATTTCACAGATGACAAAACTGGGGCTCTGGAAATTAGGTGACCCCACCAAGGGGGCACAACAATGAGTGGTGGAGGCAGGACTGGAACTCAGGTCACTCTGGGCTACGTTGGGTGCTGGGCTTGCGACTCACCAAGCTGATGGTAGTTGGAGAGGCCAAAGCCATATACATGGCCCTCAGAGGAGATGGCAAAAGTGAAGTAGGCGCCACAGAAGGCATCCTGGAATCTGACATGGCCCCGGCTTCCCCTGGATTTCAGCATCACACACTTGGGGACCAGGAGTCGTTCTACAGGCAGAGAGAAGGCTTAGGTCAACGGCAGACACACATGGCCTCTCCTCTAGGCCCCAGCTCTTTCTCCTCCACTGCAAAAGCCCTCACAGGGAGGCTGAGCAGAGACTCTTCTCCCTCTTATACAGAAGAGGAAACTGAGGCCAAGAGAGTCCATTCAGACTCCCACAACCATAAGAGCTTAACATTTACATGGAACTTACCATGTGCCCAACATTCTTCTGTGTTAACTCATCTAACTTCACAACAACCCAATGAGATGAGGAAACTATGTCTAGGGTCCCCTAGCCAGTGGGTGGTAGAGTCAGGATTCAAACCTGGGCTAGTCTGGCTCTAGAGTCAGAGTTCTCAACCTGATGCAAGCCTGAACACAGAAAATCCCTTCTGCCCTTGAGCTTCACCAGGGGTGGCCTGCCAACTTGCCCCACCAGAGGGACCTAAGCCACCTACCAAGGCCCTGCCGGCCACCACGATTGGCAAACAATTCAGGCACACGGCCCAGCTGGCCCTGCTCTCCACAGCCCAAAGTATAGAGGTCGCCATCAGCTGTCAGCATCACCAAGTGGTCATTTCCTGAGGGTGAGAGAAGGCAGGGGATGCAGGGCTTGTATATAAGGCCCAAAGCTGGGCCAGCCCCAGAACAAGGTTCTCCAACTACTGCCCAGACTCACCTGAGGCCACCTTCACCACCGGCGTGCTCAGCTGCACCTGCACAGGCACCATGCTCTTTTTCATGGGCTCCAAGAGCCCGATCACACCGTTGTTGTCCTGCAAGGGAGGGATGGAACAGTTTTCAGCCTAGTACCAGCCAGATCCAGCTTTGCAGGCAGCCACAAAGCTGTCTGGTGAAGGGCACTGGTGCCAGGTAGGGATGGAGAGGTGGGCAGGAGCCAGGCCACATAGTACTCTGTGATTTGCATTAAAATAACAAAGGAGTTGGGGATGAGATGGGAGTGAAAAGGAAACAACTTTAGCCACAAGCTGATAATTGTTGAAGTGAGTAAATGGAGTTCAATATATTATTCTAATTATTTTTATGTGTTTGAAATACTCCATTAAAAAAAAGTAAAAATAGCCCCAACGAGGAAACATCAGATTCCTTTATTTTTGACATGCCAAAATAAATTGAATACTGAAGTATCAAAGCAATTTTAATGCTGAATCTCCTTTTAAAACCACTCTCCTGTCTTGGAAATTCTGTGATATGCCCCCAAACCCCTAAGAAGTGTGGAAGAGGGGTGGGAAGGGGAAGGGGGAAGTTAAAAGTAGGGAGATGGGTGAGGACAGCAGGCTTCCTGGCTCAGCCTCAGCCCAAAGGCATCGCTGACCCACCCCTTTCCCAAGACACATACTTCATAACATCAGCGTCAAGCAAACAGCCAGTGTTGTGGACAGGCCTAGAAGAAGCAGCCAAAGACCTGGGTCTGGGCCCGAGCTCTGCCCAGGGCCTTGATTTCCCCACCAGTAAGTACAACAGGGCTGTGGAGCTGAGTTATCTTTGGGGTCCCACCAGTTAATTCTGCTTGCCAGCCCCCATGCAGTTCTCCAGACCCAGTCTTACCCGGAAGGAGCCCCACAGGAAGACTCGGCCGTCCTCGGTGAGGGCCGCTGTGTGACTGTCTCCTGCTGACACCTGTACCACCTTCTCTTGCAGTTCCACTTTCCCGGGGACCATCTCTGAGCCCTCTGCTGATGTGTCCCTTCCCAGGGCACCCTCATCATTGCAGCCGAAGGAGTAGACCTGTGTCCAGGATGGCCCTGTTAGTGCAAGGTCTGGCCTCTCAGTCCACTCTTGTTTAAGCCACTCCCTGCTCATCTAGCCAGCTCCATCTCCACAGAATGTGGCTCAAAGCTCTTCCCCAAGCCCCCATCCCCAGGCCCTGTCCCATCCTGTGCCACCCACAACTTACCTGGCCACTTTTGCTTAGACACACGGTGTGCATGCCCCCAGCTTCAGCCTGCACGATGTCCTCTGGAATGGGCACCAGGGCTGGCTTCTTCCTCTCCATCACATTCTCGCCTAGCCCCAGCTGGCCCACATCGCCCTGGCCCAGTGTCAGCACCAAGCCCGGTTCTGTGCTGTGGGACCTATGTGAGACTGAGGGGTGAAGAAGACAGCCCCTGAGTGTGTAGGATGACAGGAGAGGAGAGGTCTCTGCATGGGCTCTGGGATCACACAGACCTGGATTCAAGCCCCTGCTCTGCCACAGACCATTAGCCTGACCTTTCCAAGCCTAAGTTTCCTCATCTGAGAAATGAGGATAACAAAAGTACCTATCTCATAGGGTTTTTGTGAAGATGAAAAACAAAGCATATTATTAATGTGAGTGGAAGGAAATGGAAACAGTGAGATACTGGATATTGTGAAATAAATCTTAGTGGGGAGAGAAAAAGAACAGTGAGGACATAAGATACTTTCCTTGATTGGCTGTAAGGTCTTGGTCAGAAACACGGTGACAACAGTGAGGGCATAATAACATCTACCCCTTTACTGACTGCTTACTCTACTAATGTTGAATTGCTTTGCACATTGTTACAGACCTTCCATATTTAGGATCCCATTTTATAGGAAAGGGAATAGAGCCTCAAGAGAGGTTAAGTAACCACTCCAGGGTCAGAGCTAATAACTAGCAGAAGAGTTTGCAGTGAAGCCTATGTGTTCAGGGCACAGTCCCTAGCCTCCATCCTCAGGTTGTGACTTAACCTCTGGTCACGAACAGTGACCCTCACTGTGCTCCTATCTGGGAGCAGACAAGCAGCTGAAGAGGAACTGGCAGGCCTAAGACACCGCACAGACATTTGAGGAGAGGTACATGCCAACGGGTGCGCGGCACAGGGCCATCTGCTGGCCAATGACGGCGCCCGTGGCCCCAACAGCCAATGGCATCCAGGCCCTCCCTCTGGGGGTGTGGCCACAGCTGCCCCGACTGCACAGAGGGCTCGCTGGGCAGGCAGCCACCTGGTCGGGCTTTCTGGTCAGGAGGGCTCTGCCCGCAGGCACCTTGGCAGGAGCGGGCGCCTGGAATGCGGCGGGAGGCAACGGCCCTCGCTGCCTGGTTACGAGAGTCTGCAAAAGACAGACACTGTCTGAGAGTGGGTCCACATTCCCCCCTCCCAGATTAGGCGTGGCTCTCTCTCCTCCCTGACTCCCTCCAGGGTCCCAACAGAGAGGAAACCACAGCCAGCTCCCTGGAGTGCTACCAGGACACTGTCTCACTTTCCTCACAACAGCCCAGTGAGGTTGCCCATTTTATGAACGGGCTAGTCTAAGCTCAGTGAGGTTAGTGATTTGACCAAAGCTACACAGCTAGAAAGTGGCAGAGCCAGGACTTGAACCCAGTCTGGAGGTCAGTGGTCTTAACCATATTATTGCCTGGGGCAAAGCCCTAGGGTCTAGTTTTTTGGCCAGTACCTGAGTGCTTTTAGGCAAGTCTCTGCACTGTTATAATTCCCAGAAGGTGGGATTCAATGAGCTACAGGCGACCCTCCAGCTGGGTGGAGTTCCTGGACTTCCAGACCCCTCAGGAAGGAGCCCAGTCCCAGATTCTGGGGGCACCAGGAGGCCACCCATACTGAGATAGAGGCTAAAGCCAACTTACCCTTCACCTTCTTGCTTTTCGGGAGGGCATCTTCTGGGGGTGACCTTCTCTTAGCTATACGCTTGGGTGGCATCTTCCTGTCCTGAAAAAAACAGGCAAAAATGGCAATCATTTTCCTGCTCTAATTAGGCAATATTTATCAAAAACTTTAAAAGAGGTGAGAAGAAATTCCCAGCAATTCCACTTCTCAGAATTTATCTGAGAACCAAATAATAAATATAGCTAAAGACTAACTTCCACAAATATTCTCTGCTATATTCTTCTTAATATTAAAAAAAAAAAATGGAGCAACCCATGCACTTGGGAGGCTGGCTAGGTAATATGTAGTATATTGATGATAAAACAGTAGAAAGCCATTAAAAGTGATGTTTTCAGAGATTTACATATTGAATCATCGCCAAATAATATAAGCAGACTGAAAAACAGCCCACCATCCTATTTGTGGGGGGGAAGCATACATATAAAAATGTGTGGAGGAAAACATATTCAATGTTAATAAAAGTAACCTCCGGGAAATTTCGGGATTATGGACAACTTTTACTTTTTTCTTTGTATCTTATTATACTATCTAAGATACAAGGAACGTTACATTTTTTTTTTTTTCCTGAGACATGGAATCTCATCAGTGAATCCCCCCAAACCATGTTTTTCTACAGCAGGTTTGTCAACCTCAGGCCTGCCAGCATGGGGACCCCTCCCTCCTGCCCACTGCCACATGCCCTGGGAGGGACACACTGGTTGAGAGCATTACCTACAGCTTTTGTTCGACCCTCAACAGTAAACTGAGCCCTCCACCTGACAGGGGGCCACAGTCCCCTCTGCCCCCCAGGGCCCTGGTCTGGATGATCATTGGCCCATCGACGGGTTCCACACAGGGGTCTGACCTCTGCCTCACCCACAGAGCCAATGCCAGGAGCAACCCTTTGGCGCTCCTTCCAGAATGACCAAACCGTCTCCTGCTCCTTGTCAAGGGTCCTCACAGCACAAGTGCTCATAGACCAGGTGGCTCCAGACCCCGCACAGGGAGTAACGGGTCTGGACAGGACACAGGCCACTGATACTGGCTCAGCAGCTCTCAGGCAGGCAAGCAGGTCACACCTGCCCAACGCTTTCTTCTACAAAGTCTCCCCCAGACAGACCTACTGAATGACCAAAGGAGACCCTCTCTGAGTCAATCCCACTGTGCCCGAAGCTTGCCACGTGCTCATACATCTCATTTAAACCTCACAACGAGCCTTACTCTATGGAAGAAGAAAATCGTACTGTCCGGCTACAAACCATTCTTAATGCCCACTGTTCTGAGCACTGAGTGTAGAAATAGCTGCTTCCTCTGTGCCCCGACGTCACGGGTGCAGCAGGGCAGCTGCATCCGTGGTGCTGGTAGGTCCGCCATCCATGGGGCAACATTTTTTTTTTAATATAGAAAATTAAAACACTGAAGAACGTTAAGTGAAATATCCCTCATAACTCTTCCCAACCCTAACATAACCACTAGTAACTCTAGTGATGCATCACTGTTATAATCAAACCACATGCAAAAAAAAAGCTACTTTCATTAAATAAAACCAAACTAAACCAAACCATTTGTACCCTTTGATCCAAAATGCCACCACTCCTGGGAGGAGCCTGGCTTTCCTCTAAACAGTCCAACAAGAGACAAACAACGTATATACACACACACTAACATACAAACAAGAGGTGTTACAACATGGGAAAAGGAAATCACCTACAGGTGACAAGAAGGGGATGATCCAGGGGCCTCAGCCCTGAGCCCCTTTTCTCCTTTAACTGCTGCTGCCTCCCCAAGGCTGCTGAGAACAGACATTCCTCCTGGCTCTCACAATTCCAGTCCAGCCCAAATTGTGTCCAAAGCCTTTTTTCCTCCACATATGCAGCTCTGGAAATAAACCTTTATTGAGCCCTGGTCTTTAAGGTTATGAAAGACAGTTAAGTTGTTTAAACTTGGGGCTCCCAAATTCTAAACTGTGAACCCTCTGGAATGGATGGCTAGGGTCAGGGCAATTCACAGCTATCCAGATACAAATGGTAGAGTCGTGGTTATGAAGGGCCAGAACATGTGCTCAGCTACTTTCTAGCTGTTTGACCAAAATCATTTAATTTCTTCATGATTCAGTTTCCTCCTCAGCAAAAAAGGGATAATAATAGCACCTACACCCTGTTGTAATGTGGAGGATTAAATGAGCTAACACTGTAAAAGTGATTACATAGTAAGTGCTCAATAAATCAATACTGGTGTATAACAGCAGGAACCTGTCCCGGGAAATGCTCAGGCACAGCTCTCATCTAAGCTAACCCACCTCTCCTCCGTTTTACAGAAAAGGGGTGGAGGCTTCTACCCAAGGCTACAAACAGAAAGAGAACCCCAAGAGCCCTTCTCAGGCTTCAGTGTGGCCCGAAAGAGCACCCCCCTCCCTTCTTCCTTCCAGGAGGTCCTAGAGACCCAGCCTCTCCAGCTCCCATGGTACACAAACACAAGGTCAGTGGCCTCTGCATTTCTGAGCACAGTTCTGCTGACTCTCCTGGGGGAGAACAAAGTACTAAAGACAAGGAAGCAGCCAAAGGCCTAGAGTGCCAAGCCTGTGCAGGTCGAGCCTCTGCAGGTGGAGCTTCTTCTACAGGCTGTGACGGGCCCAGTTCTCACTCTGATGACGTGGTAGTTCTGTGTCTCACCCAACTTTTATTCTCCCAGGGTGGAACCAATCAGCCTCTCTGAGACCCCTCTTCCCACACTAGAAATGCACGCTCTGGGAGTCGAGGGAACTGGGTTCATCTGCCAGAGCTTGGCTTGCCCACCCCTGCTTCTGTGACCACGGGTGGCCTCTCTGGCAGCTTTAACCTCTCTGAGCTGTATCCTCACCTGTAAAAAGGGACACAATGACTACTTCCAGGGCTGCTGTCAAGACTGAATGAATTGTTTGTAGAGGACTTTCCAGTGCCAAGCACACAGTAAGTGCTTAATACATGGCAGCATTTATTCATTCATTCCAAATATTTACTGAGTGCCTCTAACCACCCCTTGACTTTGGGCCAGGTGGAGAACAGAAAAAGGAAAACGAATCAATCCTCTCCCTGTTCTCATGGAGCTTATGTTCTAGTGGGAAAGAGACACACACACTGGTATTACAGATGGCGCTGCATGAAAAATAGGCAAGGTGATGTAGTAAGAAATAATTTGGGGCACAACAATGTAAATGTACTTAATGCTTTGAACTACATATAATAAAAAATGGTTAAAATGGTAAATTTTGTGTTATGTATATTTTACCACAATTAACAAAAAAAGAGTAACTGGGATGGGGGAGGAGATATAGATCAGATAAGTAACATTTGAGCTAAGACTTGAAATACCAGCAGGGGAAGACCTGGACAAAAGCATGTGATCTGCTTAAGGATCCCGGGAGGCCAGGGGGCCGCAGCTGCACAGTGCCAGGTCAATGGCACAAGGGAAGCAAGGGCTGGTCATACAAGGCCTTGCAGGGAAACTGAAAAGGTTTAAGGAGAAAAATGTCTTCTGAATACTGTAAAGAAAATGGAATGGATTGGAAGAGGAGACAACTGCAGGCACCCAAATGAGAGAAGCTGGTGATTGATCTGGTTTGAAGCAAGAGAGAAAAGTAGACAAAACAGATTAACTTAGGAGACAGGCTTGATTTGCCCGTTGGTTAGGCACAGGGAATGAGGGAGAGGGAGGAATCTGGAATGACATTTTCATCCTCAAAAATCCAGGGGATCCTGGGCAGGCCTTCCTGGCTTTGGCTTACTGGACTAGGTAGGTGGCATACTTCCAGTTAGGGAGATGGAGAACACTGTGGGACAGACAGGAGAGATGAGACCTAGAGGTCCATTTTGCCAGGTGTTTTTGTTAAGTCTGAAGTGTGTGGGAGCCAACCAATAAGGGATGTTAAGTATGCAGAGCTGATGGGTTAAGGGGTGTGGGATATGACAAGTACCCACTGTTTCCGGTAGACAGCTTGTACCCCTGGCCAGGTTGGCAGCCAGTTCATTGTGTCCAGGGCCCTGTCCCACCAAAGGCACATTTCCAGCTCATCAGAATGACCTGTAGGAGTTAGCTGTGCTGGGGAGGGAGACTGTAATAACGTGGAAAAGTACTCACAACAAGAAGTTAAGTGAAAAAACAGGAAACAAAATTCTATCAGCACACTGATGCTGATGTTGGGTTGACCTGTAGTCGTGGGTCATTAACAAAAAAAAATGTGTTAGTAGGGTTTGCAACTGACCCAGACAACATCCCCTTAGCCACCTGTATTTTGGCTAACAATCTGGGGCATCTCACTGCAAGCTAACCACACCAATTCCACTTTACAGATGGGGAAACTGAGGCTCAGAAAAATGAAGTTTCTTACCCAAGACTGGAAAAGGAAGTCAAGATCTGTACCAAGCTGGTCAGACCCCAGAACTGGTGCCCTTGCCTACTTCCTCCCCACACCCCCGGTCTCTCAGCCTGCCTGAGAACTCTCTCATACTCTCTCTGCTAGAAAAGACAGCAGCTTTTCTCTGGTCTTCATCCTCCCCACCCCTTTCCCATCCCATTCCACAAGCCATTCATGATCTTTTTAAACCTAGAACAAGCTGCTTTCTTGCTCAGACTCCTCAGTGGTTCCCTCGGCCCACACTTCTTGATCTGGTGCTAAAGACCTCCAGGGTCTGG
This sequence comes from Camelus bactrianus, assembly GCF_048773025.1. NCBI lineage: Eukaryota > Metazoa > Chordata > Mammalia > Artiodactyla > Camelidae > Camelus > Camelus bactrianus. Next base: position 59,808,756 of record NC_133551.1, read on the forward strand.
TACTGACACAGCTTTTGGCCTCATATCCTACCTATCACATCCTCCCTTCTCTCCTCACACAATCTCAGACTGCTGACTATTCTCTCTATACCATGTGCATTTCTATACCAGCCCATCCCGTATCCCACTGGAAGAACTTCTACTCAAAGTCACTGCCATAGGTAAACCACCTCTGGTCCCTCTCAATCCCAAAGGAACCATTCTCTTAGAGAAATCAGGAAAGACTTTTGAATCGTAACTATTTTATTTACATATCTATCCACCATACCAATCTACTCCTTAAAATGAGTCTCTTTGGAGCACTGGCCACTCCTACCTTCTATATGCCAACAATCTTTGATGCCTCACAACAAGCTGAAGAAGGCACTGTCACTCCTATTTCACGGTTGAGGGAACTGAGGCTCAGAGAAGTAAATTTACTTGCCTAAGTTCATACAGCCAGATAGAAGAGCCAGGAATAAAATCCAGGTCTATCTGAATAATTAAAAACAAAAACAAGAATAGGTTGGCTAAAGGCAGGCCATGATCCAGGCAGGGGTGGAGACAGCCTGGATAGGCCTCCCCAGGATCCCCCATGAGCTTGGCCAAACGCAACAAGCAGAGGGTAGAAGCCCACTGAGAAGGGCAGGATGGTGGGACTAGAGAAGAGACATGGAGGTAGCTGGGGCCTGGGAGCGTGAGCCAGGTGGGCGATGGATCTGCTGAAGGATGTGCGGAAGGACAACGGGTACAACTCTGTGCTGTGGTGGAGACAGCAATGGATTTCAGTGAGTTCCCTTTGAGCCTGAGAATCTACACCTCTCTGATGGAGGACTTTAGGCACTGCAGCGCCCTAGTGTTGTGAGCAATCCTGGAGGCATGGCAGGGAATGTGAGGGCACCTTCTAAAAGGTAGAGTCCTGCACCCATCACACCCCTGCATATCCTCTACTGCACAAATCAGTCCTTTGGAGAGACATCCTGTCTAACTGCTCTGCATTTGTTTTCTTAACCAGTGAGTGTCTGGGCTGGGAACAAATAGTAGTCTCTTGTCCCTACCCCACTCTCCCCAACAAACACAGCTTCTGTCCTTTCATTTTCCAGGAATTTACAGTCTGGGAGAAGAGTTAGACACAATCACAAATAATAAGTCAGATAGAGTCAACTTCCACTAGTAGGCAACTACGATGTGCCAGCTTCTCCTGAATGCTCACACCTGCCCTCTGAGGTGTGATTATCCTGGCTTTACAGATAAGAAAGTGGAGGCTCAGGGGAAGGTGTCCCAGGCCACACAGGTGGGATGACAGCCCAGGTCTCCTGACCACTCCCCCCAGAGCCAGAGCTTCCCCTCTTCTCCCTGGATCTCAGTTTCCTCATTTGGTGAACAAAGGCACAGCAGACTGGACAGGCTACCAGGGGCCAAGTGTTTCTGCTGTGACCCCGTGACCTCAGCACAGTTTCATTTCTGCAAAGGGAGACAGAGCCCTCTCTGACCACAGCAGTTGTCCCCACCCGCCCACCCAAGTCAGGAGGCAGACACTTGCCTGCCAGACGCAAAGGCTGAAGAATCCCTTTGTGTGAGAGGTCCCCAGGAGTGAAGGGGAGAGAGAGGCTCATCTGGCAGCAAACATTTGCTGCGCTCCTGCCGCTCCTGCCTCTGCGAGGCACAGAGTTGGCACACTTCACCCAGGAGTTCCTAGCCAGGGGATCCCCCTTACATACAGCGCTGTGCCTCGGCTTAAATGTGTTCATTCTTCCCAGGGGAAAAGGGCCGCAACTTCCCCCAGATGCTAGAACCCCAGCTTTAAGGAAACAGTAGGATATTAGGAATCCTCACCACAGGTCACTTACCTGTACAAGTAAGGAAAACAAGGCTCAGAGGAGTTGAGCGAGTGGCCCCAGGGCACCCAACTAGGAAGTTGCAAACCTGAATAGGATTCCTGCTCTTGGGATGTCTTTGCAATAAGAGAAGAACTCTTAATTCATCTTTTCAGACTCCATTCTGATGCTGTTCTTGGGTGAAACCATTGCTGCCTCCTCCACCCCCACCCAGTGTTGCTCTCTTGCACCCCAGACCTTTCAAGACCCAGCCCCTGTTGGATCGTCCTGGTCCTCCCCTCCTTGTACCCTGCGCTCCAGTCAGACTCAAACACTCGTGGTGTCCCGGATCACAACACTTACCTACACCTCCACACCTTTGCATGTGCTGTGTCCCCTGCCTGGATCACCCTAACCCCTCCACCCCATCTGTCTGAATAACTCTACTGCTCCTTCAACTCTGGCCAAGAGTCACCTCGGCTGGAAAGCCACCCCTGACTCGCCTGAGCAGGCTTGGGTGACCCCCCCAGCGTTACCCTTCACACTCCATACACTCTCCACTTCTGCTGGGGCACCCAAGTCACATTTCGTTGGAGCACCTCAGTTAGTATCTGCCAGCAGCAGCGCCCCAGCTTCACGGGCATACTCCGGGGATAACCCTGGACCGTTAATTGTGGCCCCACATGGGTCTCCCCAGGGAGACCCGGGGCTCCATCAGGGCCACAGGGGGCCCTCTCACCATGTTCCCCGCCCTGCTAGCGCGGTACGGAGTGGACAGCCAATAAATAATCTGTCGACACGTGAGTTGATGCGGAGTTCACAGCACACTCTTCAACGGGTCGAACAGTTGTCGTTGTGGTGTCCGTTGTCGCTGAGATTTCTCTTCCTGCGCAGACCTTGAGCAGCCTACCCTCGTGCTCCTAAAGCAGACCCCCGTCGGGCAGGATTCCGGCCCCACTCTGCAATCCACGTTCTCCAAACCGATGCTGGACAAAGTCACTTTTTCGCTTCGGAAACGCGGCCCCCGCCAGGGTGGCTGCCCCGGCCGGGGAGGCGCGCGGATCTGCGTACCGCGGGCGCCGAGGTCACCGCGGCCGCGCGCACCTCGGCCGGCCGCGCTCGGGCCGTTTGAATCTCCCGCCCGAGCGGGCGGCGCGGGCCGGGCGTGAGAGGCGCGGCGGCAGAGGGGCCGCGCGGCCCTCGCTCGGGCGAGGCGGGGCCCGGGCGGCTCCCGGCCGCCCCGCGGGGTCGGGAACCCGCGCGCCCGCACCCGCGCCTCCCGGGCGCCCGGCTTCACGTGGGGCCGGCGCCGCGCGACACGGGCGCGCGCAGGCAACGTCTCCGGCCCACCACGACCGCCGGTGCCCCAGCTGTGCCCGCCCCGCGCGCCGCCCCTCGCCCGGACCCTCGGCGCGTGACGGGCGCGACCTACCTCGCTGCAGGTCCGCCACAAGGAACTCCTCCGCTCGCCGGCCCGGCCGCGAACTGCCCCAGAGCATGCGCTCTGCAGGCCTCCGGCCCCGACCCCGGGCCAGAAAAGAAAACAAAGAGCCCGGCGACCCCTGGCGGGCACCCCGGGAAGTGCAAATGGCGCGCTCTGCTAGGACGCTCTTGACCAGGCTCTCTCCACCCTGGCCCGGGTTCAGTAGGTGTGCATTTTGGAGACCCCAAATCGGTGCAAATGAAATGACAACCAGAAAGACTACTAGGAATCGCGGTTTGTTTGGGAAAATCTGGTGTGGAAGGGACTGTACGGGCAAATGATATCCTGATCCTCCCTGCTCTCATGAGGTTCTCCGTCAGAGAAAGGTGAGAAATCAGGCTATCAACAACTACCAGGGTTGTGACAAGGGTACACACAGGGTTATCTGGCTCAGCCAGGGCTTAAGAAGGGCTTTCCAGGTTAAGGCTAAGAGGGCAGGGCCTCCTAGAAGAAGCATCACTTGCAATGACAGCGAGCGATGAGCGCCTATGGTGGTTATGAGAAACTCGCAGGGTCTGACTGGGGCAGAGAGTGCCACAGGAGTAACGTGGGGGAGAACTGGAGAGGGAGAGACAGGCCATGGGTTCAGGGTCTCTAAGGACACAGCCTCTACCCTGAGGCAGTGGGGAACTATGAAAGGGATTTGAGCACGTGAGTGACATGAGCAGATGTTTGCTTTAGAACAAAATGGAGAATGGACTTGAGGGAAGGGGAAACCAAGAGTCGGGGAGGGAGACCAGATAAAAAAGAAGATGAGGGTGTAAATTGAGGTTGGGAGCTAGAGATGGAGAACAGGCACCAAGCCGACTATGCTGTCTTGTTAACACACTCCTTCTTCAGGATGAATACAAACATTTCTTTAGGATTTCAAGGGTTTCCTGCGGTGAACTTTCAGGCCATTTGATTGTGTCTGGGTACTTCCTAGGTCAGGGGAGTGAGCGCTGCAGAAGGACATTTTCTTCATTTCATGTTGATTCTGACTCTGAAAGTCATACTATCATACCTGAACTCTAGATGGACACTTTTCATGAGTGTTTACCAACTGAATTTCTTCTCTGCAGAGCCCCTCCCCTCAAAAAAGGCAGTCCCCATCTTCAGAGTCTCTTACCTCTTCAAGTTTACTTCTGTCTCCATCACAGACTCTTCTTTTGGATGATATACTGTGAAATGTCTCCAAGTTTTAACCCTGGGATCTCTGATCTCTCTCTGCTGTCTTCCTCCAAGATCTTACTCAGTCACCTGGCTTAATATAATTATAAAAATAATTATTACCATCTATTTTGTAAAACCTTTTACTTTAACTACAGAAACATGTTCATCCATGTCCATTAGTTCATTTGTTCCTCATAAAAACTTCAACAGTTGGAAAATGAGAAAAATGAGGTACAAAGAGTTTAAGCAAGTTCTCTGGGGTCATCATACAAGTGGTAGGAGAGTAGAACTCTTGTTCAGGGCTTTTTAACTTTTAGCCATCACCTTTTAACTGAGAGGGCAATCCATCTGGTCTGGTTCTGACCTCCACCCTAAGTTTCAGTCCTACAGTCTATGCAGAAGACTCAACACCCAAAATAAAACTCATTTCCCATGGATCTAGACACATTCCCCCTTCATCCTTCAAGCCAAGGTTAAGGTTCTTTGACAAGTACAGGTTCAAACCTTAATTTCTTTTCTGACTCGTGCTTCTCTGCTTGTCTGTTTCTGCCCCTCTAGTCTAAGCACCACCCTCTTGTGTTCCTGCCTCTCATCCTTTCCCCTCCATTTCATTTCACCTAGATCCCCAGGTTAGTCTCCCTAAATCATGAGACCTTGCCCTGCTGAGGAATCTTTAAAGACTCAGATATTGCTTTAGTGCTATGCTTGGAGCACCAGGTGGCAAATGCCCCAAGGTGTTGATTCCCATTTTCCCCTTGGCCTCTACACTGCACTCTGGACGTGCCAATGCTCATTCGTACTTTCTCACCTTTCCTAACAGGGGCCTTCCTTCCTGCCTAGCTGAATTCTTGATATATTTTAAGGCTCACTTCAGTCACCATCTCCATGAAGCCTTCCTTGGCTGCACTTATCTTTTCCTCTCTGAACCCAAATATTAATTTTAATTTTTTCACAACCTTTTATTGTTGTATTTTATTCATTGAACACAAACCATAGTAAGGAGAACAATCAATTGACCCTGACTCAGAAATGACATAGATGATAGACTCAGAAGTGAATGACATTAAAAGTTATTATAACAGTATTCTGTATGTCCAAAAGTTAAGCAGAGACATGGAAGACATAAAAAGATCCTAAGTGAACATCTTGACAATATCTAAGATGACAAATAAACTGGATGGGATTAATAATAGATTAGATATTGCAAATGCAATGGTTAGTGAATTTGATGGCATAGCAAAAAAACCAAAATGGAACACACAGAGAAAAAAATTTTATGTGAAAATAGCATTAGTGAGCTATGAAATAACTTTAATAAGTAGCCTACTCTACAGGTAATTGGAGATCCCAAAACAAGGAGGAACTGGAGATAGAAAATATTTAAAGAAATAATGGTCAAAAAAAAAAAAAAAAAAAAAAGAAAGAATGGTCAAAATATTCAGACTATAAACCTATGGATCTGTGATTAATTTTATGCATCAATTTGGCTAGACTATACTGCCCTGTTGTTTGGTCAATCACCAGTCTAGATGTTGCTGTGAGTCATTTTTTAGATATACTAACTTTTAAATCAGTAGACTTTGAGGAAAGCATATGACCCTTTATAATATGAGTGGGCCTCATCCAATCAGTTGAAGGCTTTAAGAGAAGGAATTCTGCCAAGACTGCCTCTGGATTCAAGACTGCAACATCAGCTCTTACTGGAATTTCCAGTCTGCTGTCTGGCCCTACATATTTTAGGCTTTCCAGTCCCCACCACCACATGAGCCAATTCCTTAAAATAAATCTCTATCTACACACATACATCCTACTAGTTCTGTTTCTCTAGAGAACCCTGACCCATACAAAATCTAAGAAGCTCAAGGAACTCCGAGCATAAGAAACAAGGTACATCAAAATCAAATTGCTCAAAACCAACGATAGAGAATCTTAAAAGCAATCAGAAGAAAGACGTTACGTACAGAGGAACAAGATAAGGATACAATGCAACATCTTATGTACAGAAGAACAAAGACAAAGATACAATGCCAACAAGAACGGAGCAACATCTCTAATGTGCTCCAGTAAAATTGTATCTAGAAAAGTATATCAAGGAAAAACTGTTCACAAATGAAGGGGAAATTAAAGCATTTTCAGACATGCAAAAGCTGAAAGAATTCATCACCAGCAGACCCATCATAAAAGAAATGTTAAAGGAATACTTTTGTATGGAAGGAAAGTGATAGCAAAGTGATAGCAGGTGAGAATCTGGATCTATAGGAAGGAGTGAAGAGCATTGGAAATGTAACCACGTGGGTAAATATATAAGATTTTTTCTTTTTTGGGGGCAGAGGTAATTAGGTAAGATTTTTTCTTTTTACAAAACTTTAAAAAAGATAATTGCCAGTTTAAACAAAAATACTAAGGTATTGTGGATTTTATAACATATATAAAAAGTAAAATACATGACAACAATAACAAAGACTATGGGGTGAGAAATATAAGATTATTATATTAAGTGAAGTAGTATATCATCAATTGAACTTAGACTCTGATAGTTAAAGGTGTATACGATGAGATAAACAAGTTTATACTGTATGGCATAGGGAACTATATTCAATATCTTATAGTAACTTATGGTTAAAAAGAATATGAAAATGAATATATGTATGTTCCTATATGACTGAAGTACTGCTCTGTACACCAGAAATTGACACATCGTAAACTGACTATACTCCAATAAAAATATATTAAAAAATAATAACTGAATCACTTTGCTGTACACCTGAAACTAACATTGTAAATCAACTATACGTCAATTAAAAATTTTTTTTAAATGAAAAAAAAAAAAAGATGTATATGTGAATCCCCAAAATGACCACCAAACCAAAAATAACAAAATAGTTATGGCTAAAAGCCAACAAAGATAAGATGGAATCAGGAAAAGATACTGAATTAAAAAAAAAAGGCAGAAAAAGAGTACAAAAGGAACAAAGAGCAGTTGAAACAAAAATAGAAAACAAATACCAAGATAAGACTCAATCATATAAAAATAAATGTGTTTTAAACACTTCAATTGAAAGGCAGAGATTGTCATAATATACAGAAAAAGCAAGACCCAAGTACACACTGCTTACAAGAAATACATGTTAAATGTAAGTACAGTTGACACTTGAACAACACAGGTTTTTTGAAAAAATTATTTTATTTTACTTTATTTTTTGGTGGGGGGAGGTAATTAGGTTTATTTAATTGCGGAGGAGGTACTGGGGATTGATCCCAGGACCTTGTGTATGCTAAGCATGTGCTCTACCACTTGAGCTGTACCCTCCCCCTGAACAACACAGGTTTGAACTGTGCAAGTTCACTTATACTCAGATTGTTTTCAATAGATATGTACGTACTTCAGTACTACACGATCTGAGGCTGGTTGAACCCATGGATGCAGAACTGCAGATAGAGGGCTGACTGTGAAGTTATCTCTGGATTTTCAACAGCACCCCCATGTTGTACAAGGATCAACCTTATACAAATAGGTTAAACATAAAAAGATAGAAAAAGACATACTCTGATGACACTAGTCAAAATAAAGCCAGAGCAGCTATATGAATGGCAAGGTAGATTTCAGAGCAAAGAATATTGTTGAGACAAAGAAGGTAAGTTCATGCTAAAGAAGTCAATTAATTAAAATGCACAATCCTAAACATATGCAACTAATTACAGAGCTTCAAAATACATGAAGCAAAAAAACTGATAGAACTTCTGGAAGAAACAGAACTTCTATCTACAACTACAGCTGGAGATTCCAATATCCCACTCTCAGTATTACTGACAGGACAGGTAGGGAGAAAACCAGCAAGGATAGAGTAGACTTGAACAACACTTTCAATCAATTTAAGCTGATTGACATTTATAGAACCCCTCACATTTCTTCACACTCTAACTTGATTTCATTTTCAAACATCAGTAACATACTCATTCCTTTCACGTGCACATGAAATATTTACCAAGATAGGCCAGATTCTGGGTAGAACAAGTCTCAGTAAACTTAAGAGGATTCAAGCATATGGACTGAGGCCACAATGGAATGAAAGTAGAAACCAATAGCAGAAAGATCTTTGGAAAACTCCCAAATGCTTAAAAACTAACACACTTTTAAGTAGCCCACAGATCAAAGAAGAAATCAAAAGGGAATTTGAAAGTATTTTGGTTTTGTTTTTGGTTTATTTTTAATTGAAGCACAGTTGATTTATAATGTTGTTAGTTTCTGGTATATAGCATAGTGATTTAGTTATGCATATATATATTCTTTTTCATTATAGGTTTTTTTAAGATATTGAATGTAGTTCCCTGTGCTATGCATTAGAACCTTGTTGTTAGGAATTTGAAAGTGTTTTGAACTGAATTAAAATAAAAAAAATAACATAGCAGAACTTGTGGAATATTGTTAAAGCAGTATTTGGGGGAAACTCATAGCACTAAATGCCTAGACTATGGGGAAAAAAAAAGAAAGGTCTCAAATCAATGACCTCAGGTTCTATCTTAGTAAACTAGGAAAAGAGCAAACTAAACTCAGCGTAAACAGAAGAAAGGAAATACTAAAGATCTAAAGAGAAATCAATGAAACAGAACACAGAAAAATAATGAAGTCATCAACCAGTGTTTGCTATGTACCAGGCACAGTACTAGGTACTGAGCACACATCTATGGTCCCATTCGTTGAGGATCCCCCAACTAGTAGGTTAGATGGACATTACCTGGAAAATAATCACTTCAGAATTCTAATATCATGATCATGATGGAATGTTCAAGGTACCCACCCTGCCTTTGAGAGGCCATTCTGGATGCTTAGGGGGAGGGGAGGGGAGGATGGTGGTTGAGTACAGGCTCTTAAGATGCAGACCTTTAAGTCCTATTCTGTGACCTTGGGCAAATAATCTAACCTTGATTGTCTTTTCTATAACATAGTTGTAATAAAAGTCTCTGCACTGCATATGATTGTTGGTAAGGATGAAAGAATATCTAACACATGGCAAATCCTCATCAAGTGTCAGATACTATCATAAAGACATCGGTTCCATCCTTCTGAGGGAAAGACATGCACAAAGACAGAAAGCAGTGAAAGACAGAGGAACAACCAGGGAAGGGCTGTCGCTCCCCAGGAAACTGTACTCATGTCCATTTTAGTATTTTCAAGTCAAGTCAAGCTAGGCACATAGCAGATATATAATTCATTACAACTGAAACCGAGTTTTTATGGTGCAGTGGGTATTGCTAATTAGCTGAATTACAAGAGTTCAGTGCTTTAAACCAGGAATAGCTATTTCTCAAGGCATGGTATGATGTAGCGTTGAGTATAGGTTCTGTAGTCAATTGCACAGATGAATGCCACTTACTGGCTGTGTAACTTAAGCAAGTTCAATGCCTTCAACTTGTTTCATCTGCAAAAATGGGCAGGGCAGACTACCCACTTCGCAGAGGTGCAAGGAGTATTAGATGAGATAATGTACATATCTTACCACACTGCCTTGCTCAAAGCTAGTACGTGGTCTTGGAGTTAGGTTTAAATTCTAGTTCTGCTACTTACTAGTTAGATGATCTTGGCGATACTAAGCTCCCTGAATCACCCTCTTTTTAACTCCCCTGGATAGGTAGGGTTCTGAGTGAGATAAGCCTGGTTTAGTGGATCATTTATCTATGGTGGTGGACTTTATTGAATAAATTTACTGGATACTATATTCCTTGTCTGTTTTTAAGAGAATTTTCTCACAAGCTCATCGTATTATGAGACTGTAAGCAGCTTTTTACAAGTATTAACTAATTCTCATTAGAACTCCAAGAGGTAGGTACTTTTATCCCCATTCAATGCGTGAGGAAACTGAGGCAGAGGTTAAGTAGCTTGCCCAAGACCACAGGGACTGCAAGTGTTGGCATCAGACTGTCACGCTTGGTCAACTGACTTGACTACAGGCATACATACAGAAAAAAGCCAGGAGAGCAGGTTTGTAAAGTCTACAGGTAGATATGGTGCAATCTGAAGTTTAGCTGAAAGGGTGGGACATAGAATACATGCTGACAGCTTTCCTTCAGGTATACTTCCATATCAGGAGATACTGTTTTTCACCTACCACCCAGCCCTACCCTGAGAATTTGTTCTAAAAACACTATTCAGGCTTTTTGCATCTACTCTCCAAAGACAGTGTTTATGTGGTAATGATACCAGGTGAGCTAGACACAGGGATAATCCTGGGGACGCGAAGATAAACAGGACCCTGCTTTGTACGTGTCCACCCCCAAGGAAGTGTCCCATCAATTTATGCAGAGGCCCATCTTCCTAGTTGTAGATCTGGGCAATTATGTAGCCTTTCTTTCTGGGTTTTCCCATCAAAACAGACCAATATCCACCTCAGAGAGCAGAGTAATATATGCCAAATGTTTTGAAGAACCTGGCACACGTCACTACTTGTTTTGGGAAATAACTCCCGAGACACAGTGGTACTTGTAACAATCCAACAAGTTCTCCCAGGTTTTTGTCCAATAATCACAGACACAAGTACTCCTATTCCCACATAAACTCTTGGCTTTGAGCACTTTGCAGTCCATCTGGACATCCCACGTGACCACCAAAACCAAGCCCCCGAATCTTCCCCTAAGGGTGACCCCAATGGCTTCTAAATGCCTATTCTACCTCCCCACCTTGTGAAATTCACTTAGCCACATCAGAGATTTAAACTCTTACCTTCTAGATGGTTCCCCGCTAGTCCCCATCCTTCAGGGCCTTGATTTCCCCAAGGCTGGCAGCCTGTACAAGGGCTTGACAAAAAGTTCTATTGTGACTCAACCACACCCCTTGGACACAGGCAGCAGAGGCTTAACCTAACAAGTGGTAACATTTATACAAAATCTTGTAGTTGCCAATGTCAATTTGCCAGCAAGGTTAGGTCTGACCAGCAGATTTCCCGTATCAGTGGCCTACTGCATGAAGTCCGGAATACCACACCTTAAATCATTAGACAGGTACCTTAAGCATATCCACCTTTGAATTATCATCCAACAGAAATGAAAACAGGGCTTACCCAAGGAGCTTTTATCTGGGCCCTAACCAAAAAGCATTTTCCCAAGTGATGGTAAAGTGTCAATCTCAGACAAGAGCTCAGGGCCTTTTATTGTGGAACTAACCAGGCATTAACTGCTTTAACAAGCAGTTCCATTCACATAATACTCATTCAGCAGTCACATTTGCACATAAAAAAAGGAACCACACAAGTATGTATACTATCATCTTTATTTATGAGTACATTAGAAACTGACATGGATTTCTTTTAATAGGACATTTAGGTTCTCATGGGCATCTGCTTTTCACTCACTGTTAGAAAATACCACTTCAGAATGGTAAAAAAAAAAAAAAAAAGGCTAAGTAGTATATTAGTGTTATCATGACAAGGTTCCAATTCATAGGAAACGTGGAAAGGTCTCTGGGCCTCCTAGGTCAAGACTATACTGTTTTAACAGACCTGCCCACACACCAGTATCATTTGGAAATCCTTAAAAATTTCAGTGGGCCCCTGGGCAACAGAACCACCTACTACTCTGCTGGGTTTTAAGGTGCAGTTCTAGGGTAAACACTGTGCCCAAACATTTTCAGGCCGTCCAGGCTTTATCTTCCAAAAATAGTGTATTACTCACTTTACCAACTCTCCCTGCCAAATAAAGGACCCCAAAGCATTAGCGTTAACTGCCAAAATTAGCGAGGCTCCTCTTCTCTCCTGAATAAAAAAGACAAAGAAAGAATTAGACTCATATTTACTATCTTAACTTCAACTGTAAATTCTGGCATACTAGATGTTTCCTGCATGGTTTGTCTCCCCAGTCATTGTCCACAGGACTCTGAGAAGCTGTAGGAATATGCAGGTGCAGACTCAAGGCCCGGCTTCATCTCCAACGTTGTGGAAAGGGACTGTACATCACGGGGCAGAGCCCTATGCTCCCCTACGCCACCTGGACAGAGCCCGGGGAGAGTGACCTCCCGGGGTATCCACGTTGGAATGTGTTTTAACACCATTACCCCTATTTTCAAGAGATTTCACTTTTCCTCATACCCTACACAGATTTGAGAAAGGAAGCTCACCATGATCAGCAACTTTTAAAATAAATTCTAAAGTCACTGCTACTATTTTGTGCTTCATGTATTTTAATTACTGTCACTCATCACAGAAGTAGGCTGGTGCACAAGCCCAACTTCACTCCCATTGTGGGAAGGTTTTAAACAAGAGATCAAACCCTTAGCTCCCTTGGATAGACCGTGGGGGAGGTGGTACATACAATGTATGGCTCATGTGACAGCTTTTGACTTTCGTTAAGCCACCAAAACAGTCAAAATCATTCCATTTTCAAAATACAAATTTCTCTCCATCACAATTAAAAATGTGAGAATCAGTTTTACGATACAGGAACAAAATTAAAAAGCCATCTTTCAGAATATAACCAGACATCTAAGAAATTGTAAATATGCTCACAAAAATGTAGTAGTCTTTGGATGCATTATACATCAGTAGCATCTTCATGAAAGGAACCCAGTTCAGAAAGATCAAACCTCTTATACAAAACACCGACAGGCAAACGCTGACAAGCCAAAAGCAATGTGTAGATTTACTTACCCCAAATCAAGCTATCCCGAATCCCGAATGAACACTGTAAAAGAAGGCAGGTAAGAGCTTAATCTACGACTACAGTAAAACTGAGTAAAGCAAATTTTTCCTGTATTTCAGTTCAACCCAGATCCAGATAGGTTGCTCTACAGAGCTGTTTCCTGCATGGTTTGTCTCCCCAGTCACTGTCCACAGGACTCTGAGAAGCTGTAGGAATATGCAGGCGCTGACTCAAGGCCCGGCTTCATCTCCAACGTTGTGGAAAGGGACTGTACATCACGGGGCAGAGCCCTATGCTCCCCTACGCCACCTGGACAGAGCCCGGGGAGAGTGACCTCCCGGGGTATCCACGTTGGTCACTATACTTGAGAAACTTCACCCAGTTGATAGCTGCTTCGGAGAGATATCTATAAGGGAGTAGACCCAAAACACCTGGAGTGTCAACAAAAAAATCCCAGTCCAAGACCGATAATCAGACACACATTAGTAATCTGAATTTTCAGCTAGGTCTCCAAAGAAAACATCTAGAAACCCCAACAGGCGATGAACTTCCTGCCAAAGAAATAGCGAGTGTACAGTCGTTACAGCAATTAAAGCTTCTATCTTTAATCCTATCATCTGGAATAGGAAAACCACCTCAAAAGATAAAACAACTCGCATAACTAAAGCATCCGTTTCTAAACCACAAAAACCTTTAAACAAAACCAGAAACAAAATACCCTGCATGCAACTCCACTTAAAGTGCCATCGCGCCTCCTAGGAGCAGCATTATACATGCCGCAATAAACAGTAAAAGACGAACGCTGCGCAGGATGCCAACCCTGCAAGCCGGGGAGTTTCGGCACTAGCGCGCCTTGGTTACCGAGACTCACGGCCCATGAGGCCTCCCCGGCCCACACCCGACCCTGCCTCATTTTGCGAGTAAGTGTAGTTACCACGGACTCAAAAGATTCGGAATCATTCTAAACAGTAGATTCCCACGGAAAAAGCTGGTTGGGGTACCCGGGGTAGAAGACCTAGAGTTAACGAAGCAGGCGGTTAGGAAAACTTACCAAACACGCCACAGCAGGCGCAGCAGTCTTTCCCGAAAAGGCCGGAGAAACCGGAGGCATCGATATTTATACCTTCTATACGCGGAAGTCAAGGAACGTCTATTGCGCCTGCACTGCGTCATGCGCAATTAGGGAATCAGATTCGCTAAGGGTGCTGGGAATCTCCTGCAAGTTAAGCCCCACCCCTACCTGGCTCAGAGGCAACTCGCGATACTAGAGACTTCGCGCGGGATCTTGCGGGAGAGCGCGAGTTACAGAAACTCCGTTTTTTAAAGTATTTAAGAGGGTAGTTGTGTGCTGTATTTTATATTTATGTCTCTACGGTCACTTCACCAATCTGGAGAATATAGCATTAAATAAAGTCGCCAAAAACCCTTTGGAGTAATAAATATACAGAATAGAAAAAGAGATATGCAACCTCAAAAGGGGTTGAATCTGCCCTGTCACGTGTGAAATAAACATTTGATAAATGCGTTGGTAAGTCAGACGGAAGTGCTGAAGTGTACACTTAAAAATGGTTACACTGGTGAATTTTATGCTGAGTTTAACACTTACAAACACCTAATTTAAAGAAGGCAAGTAAAAAATCCTGAAGATAGGGGAGGGTATAGCTCTGTGGTCTTGGGTTCTATTCCCAGTACCTCCAGTAAGAAAATAAGTAAATAAACCTAATTACCTCCTCAAAAAGTTTTAAAAATTAATAGAAAAAAATTAAAACCCTGAAGGTAAATATTACATGTGAAATGTTGAAATTGGGATAGAATTTCGAACAAGTGTTAGATAAATTGACAGCCATCACAACTCGGCTATAACGAATAGAAACATTTTTGGTGTTTCTCCCGTAACATTTTGTGCTGGGTATTTTACATACTTTAGCATCACAGCAATTCTAAGACATTGGTATTATTAAGATTTAGATGTGAAACAGGTCCAGCAGTAGTTCTCAAAAAGTGTAGTTGGCAGATTCTGGGGTCCCTGAGACTTTTTGGGGGGCTATGAGGTCAAAAGTATTTCATAATAATACTTAGATGTTTTCTGACTTTTTCACTGTATTGACTCTGCACTGATGTTATAAAATGAAATCGTGCTGTGAACTGCTGTTGCCTTAGTATGTTTCAAGGCCCTGTTGTCATTGTCTTCTTGATCAACACAAATTTACAATTAAAAAAAAAAAGTCAGTTTCACCGAAGAATTGTCCTTCATGAAGAAGTAAAAATCATTAATGTTACTAATTCTTGCCTTTTGCGTATCCATCTCTTTAATATTTTGTGACAAAGTAAGAAGTACACATAAAGCACTTAGGCTGCATGCAAAGGTACAGTGCTTATCTCCAGGAAAAGCACGTATACCATTGTTTGAGTTGTGTGCTGAAAAAGCCACATTTTTTTCATGGAATATCATTTTACTTGAAAGAATGGCTAACATCTTTACCAACTATATATCTCTGTGGGACTGGATTTTCTTCATTTATTTAAACCAAAACAGCTTATAGTAACAGACTGAATCCAAAAGTAGATATGAGAACTGAGTTGTCTTCTATGAAACCAGACATTAAAGTGATTTGCAAAAAAAAAAAAAAAAAAAAAAAGTAAAACAAGGCCACTCTTCTCACTAATTATTTTTGGAAAATAGTTATTTTTCAGGCAGGAGGGTATAGCTCAGTGGTAGAGTGTGTGCTTAGCATAAAAAAGAATAAAATAATGCCATTTGTAGCAACATGGGTGAACCTGAAGATTGACATTCTAAGTGAACTGGGCCGGAAAGAGAAAGAAAAATGCCATATGATATCACTTATTTGCAGAATCTAAAAAAAAGGACACAAATGAACTACTTACTGTTTATAACTAAGATGATTGATTTTTTGAATATAGGTAAGCACATTTGACTGTCCTTTATGATTGGATTACTGCCTTCTGTTGATTCTTATTTTGTGGTTGGCTTTATTCCTTTGAAAACTATGTAAGTTTAAAAAGCTTAAGCTCTAATCTATTCTTAGAAACAATGATCAGTACAGACATGTAAAACTAAAATGTGCAGTAGATTGTATACATGTATTTACATGCAATATGAAGTATATGTGCAAATTGTAATAATTCTACTTAATAAAACTGAAAAAGAAAAAAAAGAATTGCTATGACAGTCTACATTTTAGAACGGTAACTCTAGTGGCAATACTGGAGGATAGATTGGAGAGACAGAAGTTATAAAGTCCCATTAAAGTACGCTGGCTTTGAAGTTGCATGGTAAACAAGGCAAGGGGAGATAAAAGAATCAGAAGACATTTCTGAGGTAGAGAATGCATGGAACTTATTGTCCCACTGGGCTTTTGAGGTAAGAGAGGAACTTGCATATAATACTAAAATTTCAGACTTGGGAGGCTGAACATATATGGTGGTCTCTAATTCTGATAATTGAGAAAGTAGGCTGTACAGGTCGAGAATAAGGTCCACGTGGAAGGTATAAGTTGCCTGGGGAGCTTTTGGGTGTATATATGTCTAAACAGTAATTGGATAGAGGGTTGGATTCCAGCAAGAAATCCAAATTGTAGATAAAGATTTAGAAATTGTTGCAGGGAGGGAGGGTATAGCTCAGTGGTATAGCACATGCTTAGCATGCACAAAGGGTCCTGGGTTCAATCCCCAGTAACTCCTCTAGAAATAAATAAATAAGTAAAAACCTAATTACCACCCCCCACCCAAACAAACAAGTTGTTGGAATAAGTGGTAATTGAAGTCACCTTGGGAGAGCAGGGAGAGTGATGAGAGGACATGAAAACCCAACATTTAAATGGTGGTCAGGGAAGAAGCCAGCAGGACAGAGGAAGCAAGATCAGAGGAGAACCAGAAGAGAGTATGAGGTATCTGAGAAGCCAAGGAAGAAGTTTTGAGGACTGGGACATGGCCCACAGTATCACATACTGCAGGGTAGTCAGATATACTGAGCTGAAAACAGGCTTTGGATGTGGCAGTTAACTGAGGAGTCACTGGTGACCTCGGGGAAAGCCATTTTATTATGGATTTAGTTTAGATTTTAATGAGTTGAGTGAACATGGCTTTAGGAATGGAAAACAGTGTGTACAGACCAGAGGTCCTAAAATGGTATCAAGAAGCCTACTTCTTTTTCCTCCATCTATCACTCATTAAGCTCAGCTGCTTTGACTGTACAGGAATTTAAGTTGTTCAGTGTTAGAAGAGATTACCTGTACGGAGTGTAGGAAAAGCAGGAGATAGAGCAACAGGGAAGATTGTTTTTCTTGTTGGACAGGAAGGAGATAAACACTGATCAAGGCAATGAATGAATGAAAGAATGGTGTGTGTGTACACCAGTATCAGATGCAGGGAAATTGAGAGTGTTTGTTCCTGTCATATGGCCTCTATGCTTTTATGAAGGAGGCAAAAATCCTTGGGGGAAGAAATTAATGGTACCCTTTAGACAAAGGAGATAGATGGAGCAAGTGGTCCACGTTGCTTGTTGTTTCCTGATTTTCCCTTCATGCCTCCTTGAGCTGGAATTGAAACTGGTTTAGGCTGTTTTGGCTTCAGGGCTTGGCTTTTCTTGTACATCCTCATCTTTTATAAGAACACTTCCTATCCCATCCCCTTCCATTCAATATCCACTGGACTTGCCCTTTCTGATAGTTGTTTTCCAACCTCTCCCTCTGCAATTGCAGTCCTCCTTCTCCTGGGGTACGGTAATCGAAATTCATAAGGACCCTAAATTCATTCAGTTTCAACAAACACTAGGCAATATGCATCTTCAAAACACCCTTCTGGAGACAATGCGTCACCTCAAAAGGGTCAAGGAAGTTTGAGGACTCTTTTGGAAGGCTAGGAGGAGGAAAATATGGGAGCAGGTGGAGCCCAATGACAGAAGCAGTTCTGACTCATGGTTTCTCTTAACCTTTGGTAAAGGGTGGTATCCTAATGAAGTCAGTCTCTGAAGTGACAAGTAGAAAGTGAGTCATTGGTGGGGCTGCCCGGATTGAAACTGGGTTGCTTGCCAGTGAGGAGTACATGAGCTACAGACTGTCCTATTGTGATGTCAGCCTGAGGTCTAATAATGTGGTCCATATGCAGTAAGTCCTTATAGAGACAACTGATTGGGATGCAGTTGCTTGTCCTTGAATATATGAAGAGTGAGTGCATAATTTGCTTTGATTTTGGGGAAGTCACTTTACCTCTCAAGTTCTTTAATTGGTAAAATTTTCACTTACCTCCCAGACTAGGTGGGAATAGGAAGACCTAGGGCTGTATCTGCTACATAGTGTGGGGGTCACAGTTGGCTTCCTCTCTGCAGCTTATTCTTTTTCCTCATGTGTGCACAGATAGACAGATCTTTGTCTCTGACTACATTTAATGTTCTTACCATAATTTTTTCTTTCTCATCTACTTCTCATTAGGGTGTCTAGCAATATTTTAGTGATCATTATTAAGCTACCTTAAATCTTTTGGAATAAGGTAGAAGATAAAAAATAAGTATTTCACACCAGAACAGTATAGTTTGTTTTTTTAATTCTAAAATACATTAATAATTAATATTGATAGGAAGACTGATATACAATGCAATTATTTATTTTACAAGGAGATTCTGTACATCAGGGAAGCATTTTGAAGTACAATACATCAGGCTTTTATTTCTTCTTTACATTGTGATTGTGAATTGTTACTTACATGGAAAGAGAACATAAAAAACCCACTTTATATATATTTATATAAAAACACCTGAAAAGACTTGACCCCCCCCAAAGTATCCTGTTTCAAAAGAACATGAATGAGATGATAATGAACTAGATTCCTTGGTGGCACATAGAAAACAGACAAGTAGCTCAGGAGATCAAATCCTGTTTCAAGCTTGGCACATTAAGGGAAAGAAAGGCAGTGAAAGAAGAGCTTGAAAAATGTCAAATGTCTGAAGGCACAGAGAATGCTCGCATAAGCCAAGTAGTCTCCAAACCAACAAGACAGAAAGGTTAGAAGTCAAGTTAGCAGTTAATGTGTGGCCACCTTATATACAGACCTCTAACAATTTGTAATTGTCACTTATCTTTCCTCAGTCACACCAAATGTTAATGAGCTTCAAGGAGATGTGGGCCCAGTGTATCTCCATAGCCATGAAGCATCTGATGTTACTGAGAAATCCAAATACCTCCCTGTTCCCCATACGAAGAGAAGATATTACCTTTTAAGGTCACTTTAGCTTTTTTGTTTTGACCTGATATTCTGATTAGTCAGCAAATCTTACATGGACATGAAAGGAGAAAAAGAGAAAAAAAATCTACTGAAAGATCACACACAGAATAGGGACTGCAGTCTACGGCCATACCACCCTGAATACACCCGATCTCGTCAGAACAGGGACTGCAGAAGGAGTCAGAAGAAATCTAAAAAATAGCCACAATTTTCTGAACATTCAAGGGAAAAAGCCACATTCATCAGTTAAATAGAAACTATTTTTTTCCTTCCACTTAGTGTAGATAGGAATTAGAGGGAAATAGTAAGGCTGTATGGTTTTCAATAAAAATTCAAAGAAAGTAACTGAATCTTCTGTTTTAGGAAATCATATTAATATATATTACAAATACAAAAAGGAGTGGGAGCTGAGCCAATGCCCAGGCACCAACTACACTGGCTACAGCTTGGAAGAGGAGGGGTGAGCGAGGTGGAAGCTGCCAGAGAGGATCAGCAGGAAGACGAGGGCTGGAGTCAGGAGGGAGAGCACAGGAGGCGAGCACATAGCACTGAGGGACAGACAGGGGCAGTGGGTCATGATCTTGCCCCTCCTTGCGTCTCCAAAGACCCCTGGGGTGATTCTGGCTGGAAGTGTGGGGGCTGACAGCACACAAATGCTCCTACAGGGTTGCAACAACTCTGCTTTATGGAGAGAATGCATCTCTTGGTTAGAATGATTTAGGGTATCATTTGGTACAACAAAGTACAACAGCCTATAAAATTTAAGCCATGAGTCAGTTCTCTGCCAAGTTGGCTTTAACATAAAGGCCTTTCTTGGTTTTGTTTTTATATATAGAAAACATACATGCTTTCTTATTTTTCCAACTTGGAATCTGGTTACAGTCCAGATTGCCTGATAGGAAAAACATAAGTTCCCATCATTCCTTCAAGATACCTTAAAAAAAAAATCAGAATGACTTCTGCCCAAGGGAAGAACACACCAGGTCCTGAGCTGCTCTCGGGCTGGGCTGCTGGGGGAGGACTGAATGCTGTGTTACGGGAGGTATAATACAATACTTTCAACTGACACACCAGTGTGGTGTGAAGGCTTCCCCTGGAGGTGGGGGCCCCTTTTCCAGAAGGTTTTCCCTACTACCAGTTAGATTTGATGGCTGGAATTTAGTGTCCACATAGGTGGGTCTCAAACCAGGACAGGGCAGGTTAGGCTAACAGTGCAAACTGTGCCTCAGCACAGGCAGTCATCTTGGGGTGAGGCAGAGGTGCAGCCAATTAAACTTGGAACCTGCAAGTGAGCCAGAACATTGGTGGCTGGTGAGGGAAGACCCCTCAAGTATGCTGCAGTTCAAAAGCACTGACAAAGTGTTCAGTTTTGACTACGGCACACATTAGAATCCATTCCAGTGAAATGCTACATTCATAGAAGTGCTGTTCACCCCAGAACTGTATCCCGGAGGACTCAGCTCTGGCTGTGCTGAGAAGTGCTGAAGTTCCCTCCACGTCGCTCTGGAGACTGAAGCAGCAAAGCAGTCCTGTTCTGGGGGGTTGTTTAGATCCTCTCTCAAACTTCAGCTTCATGGACGGTGGTAGCTAAAACAGATGATCACAAAGAGCCGAGTCACCAAATACTGCAGACTGCTTTGCTGTAACAGTTGACCCTTAAACAACAAGGGCTAGAACTGTGTGAGTCTACTTCTACTCAGATTTTTTTCCAATAGTAAATACCACAGAGCTACATGACTGAATAGGATGCGTAGGAAATGGAACCACGGGTACAGAGGAACCGCATATATGGAGGGTCAGCTATGAATTATACATGAATTTTCAGCTGA
Source organism: Camelus bactrianus (assembly GCF_048773025.1). Classification (NCBI taxonomy): domain Eukaryota; kingdom Metazoa; phylum Chordata; class Mammalia; order Artiodactyla; family Camelidae; genus Camelus; species Camelus bactrianus. Next base: position 59,829,884 of record NC_133551.1, read on the forward strand.
GGGTTGTGGGTGCCTCAGCCCCTGCACTGTTCACATGTCAACTGTATTATCTTAAAAGTAATGAAATGTTATGTTCTAATATTGAAAAACTGCCTCTCCTCCACTCTAACTCTACCTGCCCTTTCTGTAGCATCTGATACTCCTGACCCTCTTCCTTCTTGAAACTCTTTTTTTTTTGACTTCTGTAATACTATCTTTTCCCTAGTTTTCCCTCTTTTCAATTGTTTTTCCTCAGTATGCTTCCCTGGTTCATTTTCCTCCATCCACCCTTTAAATACAAAACACTTTTCTCCTGAAGAACTACTATCTTTTCTTGCAAATTTGAAGCTTTATACCTTTTCTCCCTGGAGTCTAGGCTGAATAGTCAACTGTCTTCCAGGCAGCTTCACTGCAATGTGTCACAGGCTTGTCAAACTCAACATATATAACTGACTTTCCAGTTTATTGTCCGCCTTCCTCTTTTAGAATAAAAGCTCTTTGAGGACAGGGACTTTATCTCGTTCTCTGCTATATCCCAAATACCTTGCACCATTATCTATCAAGTACTATGTGCTGAAAAAATATTTACTGAATAAATGTCCTAAACTATTCACTTACTGACTTCATAGACCTCAAAAATTACAAGTTAGACATCTAAGAGTCATTTTGACTACTTCCTTTAATTCATCCCTGGAATCAACAGATTGCCAAATCCTGTTGATTCTATACTTGAAATGTCTTTCAAATCTATCTTCCCTGTTCTGAGCTAGCAGCATGCTATGACTATTTTAGTTGCTTCCTAACTGGCTTCTTAGCTGCTGTTCTCTTCATCCTTCCAAATCACCTTCCATAGTTCCACCGGGGCTTGTTCCCAGATACACAGAACTCCAGTGGTTCCAATATCCTAGCATAACAGTCAATGCTCTTCAGAACATGACCGTAACCCATCTTGCTAGTCTCACCTTCACCACACTGCCCTCACCCCTCCTCTGCTCCAGCTCCATTTTCTGTCAGAAACAGCATGCATTTTTCTGCTCCCAAAGTCTTGTTAAAGCTGGTCCTTCTGCTTACCATGTTCCTTCCCTCCTTCTTGTCCAAAAGAATCCTTTTACATACTTTAACATCCAGCCTAAACGTCACCTTCTCTATGACTTTCCTTTATTGTTGCTGACTATGGTACTTTACTACTATAAAATGTTACTAATAACACTAAAAACAGCTAACACTGCCATAGCTAGGACATGGTGGACTTGGGATGCTAAACCTGGCAGATTTGGGACTCAGAATGACTGGGGCATTTATCATATTGATTGTACACAGGTTTTCCCAAATTAGACTACAATCTCCTTGCTAGCAAGTATGGTTTCTTATTTGAGTTCAGTGCTCCGAATTATGTTACTACTGTTCAAAGAATCTGGCTTCTCTACACATCTGAGAGCTCAGTACAAACAAATTCTATAGTTAAAATAACCATTTGCCTGTACTGTGATGGAAAAATATTTAATAATATCTTACTTTCCAACTTTGTTTGTTCCTTCTTTTTAGAGCAAACTGTAGTTGTCATTGTATTTTCTTTCATTTAGCCTCTCTGTATAAATGTTCCGAGAGTCATCTAGACACTTTCACTGATTCCATTTGTGGCTGGCTGAGTCTTCAGGTATGGGCTGGGTCCTCAGTCACTACAGTAATTCCAAACCAAAATGCTTCTTGGCTTGTTTCATGAAGACAGTTAATTAAAACAAAGTTGACAATTGAATTGGTAAGATCAACTTAGAAAAGACTGAAACCAGAGAGGGCAGGATCTTGTCCAGCTCAGCAACAACTTCCTCATCCATAACCCGGACAGTGAGGTGCAGAGATGAGAGCACCCAGTGGCTTTTTAGTCATTCCTTCCTTTCCCCATGTCCTAGCAGGTCAAGCAAGTTATTTAACCCTTTTGAGCTTGTTTCTTTATCAATAAAACGGGGATCTAAATACACCTGGCATCTTTGCTGCAAGGATTAAATAAGATAATATACATAAAATGCCACAGTCAGTATAGGCATGAGCTCTTAGTTCTTTCTCATCCCTTTCCCTCAATGTAGTCTTCTTGCAGTTAACCCTGCAAGTGCTGTTCTTTTCACATCACTAGAGTCCTTCCTCGCTGAATACCCCTAGTATGTCTACTTTTTGGTTAAGCTCTACTTAGCTCAGAGTATTTGGGTCTTACCGTGTAAAATGTTTGCTCTCTTCATGAACTTCCATCTCTGAGCTTTTAAATTCATTTAATTCTTTTCTTATGGCAGCCTGTAGAGTAGAAACAAATGTTTCAGCATCTTCTGTCTGTTATAGCATAGCAGTGTGATTTGCCATCTAATCTCTATGGTGCTTAACTGTGTGAGTGACTGCAACCCGCAGGAGGTTGCCCGGGGGAGGCAAGAAGCCAGGTCAACACATTGAGTGAAGCTCTGAGCCCAAGGCACACTGCCTTCCCTGACACCCTTCATCTCATAATAAACTGAAAATCTCCAGTTAAATCAAAACACTTGAAGAGCTTAAAAGAAATATTATAGCTTTTATAGTTTCCACAGCATGTAAAATAGCTTTTCCTGTTATAAAAGTGAAATATGGGTAATTACTAAAATATACCATTCAAACTCCCTCCAACCAAACAGAATGACTGTTAAAAATATTTCCTTCCAGATTTTTATACTCTGATACAGCAGGGATTTTTTTCTCTTTCATTTTAGGTGGTGGTGGTGAAGTTATTAGTATAAAGTTTTGGTTTGTACATCTTGGTATTTTGTATCTTGATTAGACTCAGAAGTGAAACTGTTTATGGTTCCCCATTCTAGTTAGTCTTGTATGCTTCAAAGAAAGACAGACAGACAGATGACAGATACCTTGTCAGCAGGGGTCAGTTTGGTCCAAGGTTTGTCAGCTCTCCGATCATAATCGTGGGCATCTGTTACCTCCACATATTCATTAAACCTCAGAATCTTCCTGGCAAGTAGTTCAGCCACAGTTGGCCTTTGACTGAGCTGAAAGAAACGGAGCCTCTTAGTTCTCTATGCCAGGAGTTAGGAATCAATCATGCTCTCAAACTGCCTCTAATCCAGTGCTTCTGCCTTTCACTGCATATTGGAATCACCTGGGGACCTTTAAACATGGCTGACCCCTGGGTCTATCTTCAGAGACTTGGGGTATCAGTTTTTTTTTTCTTAAGCTCCATAATGCACAGCCAAGATTGAGAAGCACTGCTATAAACCAGTGTAACCAGTATAACCAGTGCTTCTCAAACTTTAATATGCATACAAACCATGTGGGGATCTGGTTAAAGTGTAGAATCTGATTAAGCAGATCTGGGGTGGGGCCTGAGACTGCAGCTCTTACAGGCTCCCAGGTGATGCCAATGCTTCTGGTCTGTGGACCACATTTTGGGTAGCAGAAGTGTCAGGGCTTTAAGTTCGTATCTAATAATTGTAAAGTGAATACATTTAATATGCAAGCAGTATCTAGTGTGGGTAATATTAAGGGTGAATTTCCTTTCAACATGGATAATGCCCAAGATACCAGATTCTGTAACAAATTATGATTTAAGGTTGAACAATCAGGTAACTTGCTCGACCTGAAGGCATTAAGTCCAGACACGGCCTCTAGGCACCCTCACTCTATCAAGGATAATTCCTCTGGTCCTGGGGAAGGGGAGCAGTGGGAGAAATTCAGGAAGAAAATGTCTAGATTCCTTGCTCTCCTGGGAATTCTTATACATTTCAAGAAATATCTAGAGAAACTCAGACCAACTCCAAAAACCTACAGGAAGTAATTACTATTATGGAGGGATGGAAAGGAAAAAGGGTTTAATCCCAGAGTTGAAGGATTTACCCAAGTCTGGTACAGAAAAGATTCTACCCTAATTGATCTGGGACCAATGAGAAAATCCTATTTGTTTTTTTCATATTTTTCAGGTGTTACTAAGGGTAAGTTTAGTTCTTTCCCTGATTAGAAAACAATCAGTTTGCCTTGCAAAACTGAATGCTCCACAGCCTCCTGCTACAGTCTCATACTTCAAGAGGTGTTAAGAATCTACAACAAAACCCCTGGTCTACCAAATAAAAGGTCAAAACTTGTCCAAGTATTTACTGAGCACCTTCTTGTGCAGGTTTTTCTAAACAGTAAAAATGAAAAAAAAAGTTCTTATAATGTTATATTGTTTTCTATATTTTCATCATGTGTTGTATTTTCATATCAATCTATAGCAATTCAAGTCAAATTCATTTCTTTCCAAACAGGTCAAATACAAGACGGGCAATGTACCTTTCTAGTAAGTCGACGCTTAATCTCTCGTTTTTCTGCCTGACGATCAGCTTCATTTTTAGCTACAGTTGACAGAAACAAAGATTATTACTTCAAAATGGTAATTTGCATATCAAACTTTTCAATAATTACATGGCAAGTATTTCTTACAGGCTCCACATCAGAATGAAATACTAACTTTGGGAACGGCTAATCAAGATAATTTTCTTGTCAACTGGCATAGTCAAATACTTAAGAGCATGGGTCAGCTAACTATGGTACCAAATCAAGCCAGCTGCCTGTATTTTTCCTGCCCATAGCTAAGAATGATCTTTACATTTTTAAATGGTTACATTTTGAATGGTTTGATAAGTACTTACATAATAGTTTCCTTTTGCTTTTTGGCCTGCAAAGCTGAAAATATTTACTATGTGTCCTTTAAGAAAAACCTTGCATATCTTTGCTCAAGAGTAACCATTAACAATGGAGGAAGGAGATCATACTAAGTTTCATGTCATACGTCTATAATGGTTCCCATACTTTAAAATGTACTTAGTGACTAAGCTGTGCGTATTCAAACAGTGATGAGAAAACAGGGGATGGGCTGGTCAAGCTGAGTATGCCCACAAATAACTCTATGAAGCCTAATCCTCTTCAGTGTGGAGGGTTCTAAAAAAAATTAATTAACTTTTAATTGAAGTACAGTTGATTTACAATGTTAAGGTGGAGGTTTTTAAGGACAAATTTCACTCTATAATCTATAGAAATAAATCTATACTAGATTAGAATGCTACTTCAGAAAGTCGACTATATAAACAGAAAGCAAATTAATTACATTACATATTTTATGACTTCAGAGGTATGAAAGTCTTAAGAGATGAAAAAGCTGCACTTGGGACTTGCTTTGGGCACAAACCCTTAGACTCCACTAGCAACAGGAAGGTCCACTCCAAATGCACAACCCCCTCAAAAAGCCCAAGGTAGGCTCAAGATACGGTGAGAACATTAAAACGTAATTTTCTGGAGTATCCCAGTACACTAAACAATACATAATGATATCTTGTAAAGGAAGCTTGGAAGAACTTTGTTTCTTCAGGGAAAAAAGTATGAATAGTCCTTCCTTGGCTAGAATATTCTCTCCTCAGCCCTTGTAGAAAATGCTTCTCTTTTCTGTTATGCATGTTAAAGTCAGATATACAAAGAAAATCTATACAACTTCATTTCCATGGCTGGACTCACGTTGTAGTATGTTTCGTTGTTCTAGTTCTTCTGGTGTTGGTCTTTGACTCAGTCGTCTAAAAGGGAGATAAGATTATTTCTACATTAAACCTCCTAATATTGTTTACAAAGATCTGTTTGGTCTTAGTTTATATTAGCCCCTATTCTAGAAAGAAATCAATACATATTCAAACTTTTGATATTTCATTTTTTATCTGATTCATTGTTTATGAAACAATTTTCATAATGAAAGTGTTAATACAGAAATTACAACGTAAAAAGGAATTGTACATGCAAACAGGAGGCTGGGATTCTAGTTCTAGCTCTAACACTTAACAAGCCCTATCACCGCAAAAAAGCTCAGTCAGACCTTGAGTGTACTCATGTGTAAAATAAAGATTTGAACGGGATTGGTGGCTCCCAAACAGATTTCCTCCTTCAGCATATCTGTTAACAAAGATCCTCAAGGATACTAACAAAAATTCTGATTCAGGAAACCAGGATGAGAACTAAGATGATACATATGTATATTTACAATGCTTCCCGTATGACTCTGATGTCCTGTCTTGATTTTTAAACCAGTAGTTTAGGAACCACTGGAATTAAAGATTGTCTTTTTTTGAAGTGATATTCTGTAAATCTACGATTTTAATTTCTGTCCTCTTTGAAATATCTGAAGCTTCTCATCGCATCCACAGTTATGAGATGTTATTCAATAATGACAACTTGTCATTTCTGCAATCAGAAAGTTCTTCATTTCTTAGCTTTAACGCATCCTCAGACAGTGTTTGAACTACATGCTAGTAACTCTTTAGTTGCATGGAAAACTCCCAGTCCCATTTTATATACAGTTTACAGGTTTATGTATTTCAAAGTCACTCAGAACAAGACCTTCTTTCTTCAATGTTCATAAAACAAACAAACAAAACCACACATAACAAAAAAACCCACAAAAACAGAAAACAACAAACCCTACAGCTTTAAGATGTGACATACAATAAACTTCATGATTTGATAGTTTGACATATGTGTGTACCTGTAAAACGATCACCACAATCAAGAAAAGGAACATATCCATCACCCTTGTATTGATTTCCTGGGGCTGCTATAACAAATCACCACAAAGTGGATGGCTTATAACAGAAATTTACTGTCTCACAGTTCTGGAGGCCAGAAGTCCAAAATCAAGGTGTTGACAAGGTTGGTTCCTTCTGAAGGCTCTGAGGAAGAATCTGTTTCAAGCTTCTCTCCTAGCTTCTAGTGGCTGCCGGTAGTCCTGGGCATTCTTTGGCTTGGAGATGCATCACTCCAGCCTGCCTCCTTAGCCACACAGCATTCTCTCTCTGTGTGTGTTTGTGTCTCTGTGTCCAAATTTCCCTCTTCACATGAGGACACCACTCACTGGATCAGAGCCTACCCTAAACCAGTATGACTTCATCTTAAATTGATTATATCTTCATAGATGTTCCTTCTAAATAAAGACACATTCACAGGTACCAGAGATACAACTCTACAACCTCCCTGACAAAAATCTCATTTCCTTTTGTAATCTCAACCTCATTACCTGCAGGCAAACATTGATTTGCTTTATTCAATTTCAATTTAATTTCTTCTTGCCCCCAGGCAAACACTGACCTGCTTTATGTAACTATAAATTAGTTTTCATTTTCTAAAATCTTATAGAAAATCATATAGTATATACTTTATTTGTCTAGCTTCTTTCAGTCAGGATGATTGTTGAGATCCACCTAAGTTGTGGCATTATAATAGTTCATTTCTGTTTCCTGCTCTGTAGTGTTCCATCACATGACTATGTCCATCCATTTGTCTTTTGATAGATATTTGGGTTGTTTCTATTTTTTTTTTGGAGGGGGGACTATTACAAACAACAATGAATGGAATGGCTGGATCATACATTGATTTTCTTTAAAGGAACTTACAAATTGCTTTCCAAAGTAGTTCTACTATTTTACATTCTACTACCAGTGTATGAGAATCCAGCTGCTCCTCATCCTTAGCAGCTCTTAGTTTTATCAGCCTTTTAAACTGCAATTTTAGTCATCGTAATGGGCTTGTAGTGGTATCTCACTGTGGTTTTAATCTGCATTTCCCTAATGACAGATGATGTTGAGCAACTTTCCATATGCTTATTTGCCATCTGTACATCTTCTCTGGTGATGTGTCTTTTGAAATCTTCTGCTCCCCCCACCTTTTAAATTAAAAGTGGGTTGTCTGTCTTCTTATTGAGTTTGGAGAGTTCTTCATATACTCTAGATATAAGACCTTTATCAGATACATGGTTTGAAAATATTTTCTCCCGGTTTGTGGCTTGTTTTTACATTCTCTTAACAGTGTCTCTCACAAAACAAAACTTTTTAATTTTGATGAAGAGCCATTTATCAATTTTTTCTCTTAAGAATCATGCTTTGAGATAGTATCTAAGAATTCTTTGTCTAACCCATACTCTTTTAAAAGTTTTAAAGTTTTAGCTCTTATATTTAAGTCTATGATCCATTTTGAATTAATTTTTACATATGATACACAGCATGAATTGAAGTTATTTCTGTGCCAGCACCACTTGTTGAAAAGATCATCCTTTCTCAATAAAATTATCTTGTATCTTTTTCAAAAGTGAGTTGTACATATACGGGTGGGTCTATTTCTGGCTCTCGCTTCTGTTCCATTGATCTACTTGTCTATGTTTATATCAATATCATACTGTTTAGGTTACTTTAGCTTTATAATATGACTTAAAATAAGACAGTGTTAATCCTCCAAGCCTGTTCTTTTCCCTAGTTGCTTTGTATTTCCATAAGAATTTCAGAATCAGTTTGTCAATTAAAGCCCACTCAGGGGTATTTTGATTGGAATTCTGTTGAATCTACTGATGTCTTAATAATACTGAGACTTCTGATCCATGAATATGTTATTTCTTTACATTTATTTAGGTCTTCTTTACTTTCTTCAGTGGTATTTTATACTTTTCAGTGTACAGGTCTTACACAATCTTCTGTCAGGTTTATCCTTAAATTTTTAAAGATATCTAATGCTACTGTAAATGGTAATCTCTTATATTTTTACATTTCAGTTTCAGACTGTTCATTGCTAGTGTCCAACAAGCTCTTCCAAAAAGATTATGACTTGGAAAAAACACTCAGAGATGAACAACTAGCTTTGCAGTAAAGCAGAAAGCAATCTATTATGAAAGATACCCAATCTTGGATGAAATGTTCAGCGTGGGGGATACTGTCAATAATAATGTAATACCTTTGTATGGTGACAGGCAATAACTAGATTCATTGTTGTGGTCATTTTGCAGTGTACACAAATATCAAACCACCATGTCGTGTACCAGGAACCAGCACAGTGTTGTAGGTCAATTATACTTTAAAACACAAACAAACGAAAAACTAACTCATAGAAAAAGAGATCAGATTTGTGGTTACCAGAGGTAGGGGGTAGGAGAGGGTGAATTGGATGAAGGTGGTCAAAAGGTACAAATCTACAGTGAAAGATAAACAGTAGGGATGTAATAAATAACATAATTAATATAATTAACATATACCTTATATATGAAAGTTAAGAGACTAAATCCCAAGAGTTCTCATCACAAGGAAAAAATATTTTGTGGTAATCATTTCATGATGTATATATAAGCCAGATCATTATGCTCTATACCTTAAACTTATACAGTGCTGTATGTCAAATATATCTCAATAAAACTAGAAGAAAAAAAAAATCCATTCTTAACTAATTCCTAATCTTGATGGTCTCTTGCTGACATTCAGAAGGCCACAGTTCTGCATTAAGATTGTCATCTCCAAAAAAAAAAAAAAAAAAAAAAAAGATTGTCATCTTGGCCAACAGCAAAGCCAGGTGTCTGAGGCAAGAGAGGAGAATATATTTTAATTAGCAGACATCCTTAGTTAGTTATTTTTAAGGAATATGTCAAGAATTCCACCTCCTTTTCCTCACTCTACCAAGAGAAACATTTGAGGTTGCAAACACCTGTCTGTGTACCTGGATTCTACATGTATTCTATATGCAGGAAGCTGGCTTGCATTCACTTTCTCTATGCTTTTGGTTCCAGCTGACTTCAAAAATATACTAACACTTTGAAACGAGGCAGTTACATGGAACATGTGAAATAGATACAATGGAAAATATGGGTGTGATCTTGAATTGGGCTGGTACCTCATGGCTGAGCAACCGGATAAATGCCAGAGGAGCCTTGCTGTCCTGGGAACCACCCGAATTCTCTAGAAACTTAAAAAAAAAAACATATTTATGTCTGTCTTACGGTGTAAAGCTGTGAGATACGTCTACGTCATGGCTTAAAGTTCTAGGAGCCATCTAGTTACTTAATTTCCAAATTCTTAGAAAAGATACCCCAACTGTGTACAATACATATTTTTAAAAATTACGCTATTTCTAAAATTTAAAAAAAGGCTAAATGAGTATTCCAGCACAAAGTAGATCTCTAACACACATACTGGCATAATCAAATCAAATCAATCTATTCTACACAAAGACCTACCGGATCAGAGTGTTTCCAATCTGGTGCCGTATTTCATTCCACTCCTCTTTGCTTTTTCGAGGCCAAGAATCCGTGATCACCTCTGGTTCACTGGGTCTGTGGTTCAACTTCATTGCCAGTGTATCCTTCCTCTTCACTTTGTTGGCCAGAGCACCTTTGTGCAAGGGAAAGAAAAACATGTAGAAGCTTAAGGCTCAACCTCACCTGGAGCTAGGTAAGAATCTGAACAAACAGTATCATAACTCCCAGCTTTCTACTTGGCCGTCAGTGATCCACCTAACACAATGGTGGGGGTAAAGCTGGAGACATCTAAAAATCTTTTCAGCAGATAGACTCAGCTGAGCTAAAGGCATCTTCTCCCTTCTAGCAGTTCTCTCTATCAGTTTTGTCCTGAGTGAGACTTGCCAGAGGAGGGATAATCTAAGCACAGGACAGCCTCTGAATTAAAACATAGAGACACTTGCACTACATACCTCATAAGGTTCCTACTCTTTTTTTTTTCTTCTTATATATAAACATTTTTTAATTGAGTTATAGTCATTTTACAATGTTGTGTCAAATTCCAGTGTAGAGCACAATTTTTCAGTTATACATGAACATACATACATTCACTGTCACATTCTCTTTCGCTGTGGGCCACCACAAGATCTTGTATATATTTCCCTGTGCTACACAGTATAATCTTGTTTATCTATTCTATATATACCTGTTAGTATCTACAAATTTCATACTCTCAGTCTGTCCCTTCCCACCCCCCATCCCCCCTGGCAACCACAAGTTTATATTCCATGTCTATGAGTCTGTTTCTGTTTAGTATTTTTTTTTTTTAGATTCCGCATATGAGCGATCTCATATGGTATTTTTCTTTCACTTTCTGGCTTACTTCACTTAGAATGACATTCTCCAGTAACATCCATGTTGCTGCAAATGGCATTATGTTGTCAGTTTTTATGGCTGAATAGTATTCCGTTGTATAAATATACCACATCTTCTTTATCGTAAGGTTCCTACTCTTAAAGCTGCTTTCCACTTTTAGGAATCAAGATTCCATTATTTGCAGATTTGTGTTTGTGAACATGTTTTTTCCCTTTGCTCCATGAACACAATGAGTTCATTAGGCTAAAGGAGAGCATCACTTTTGTCTTCTCCACAAAGCCCAAATACCAACTTTCCTTTACTCCACATTCCTTAATACTTTCATTGTAAATTTAAAATCAAAATCAAACAGATAAAAACCTGATTGACTCAATCTACTTGGCTCCCTCTCACTGGCTTGTTATAACAATGGGAACAGCAGGGACAAGGGTCCTTCCCAGTGGCTTTTAACAGCAGTTAGCTCCTGACGGGGGAGGGTACCTGCTTCCATTCATCTTATGCTTGCTAAGACCAGCTTGTAGCTATATCCGTGAAAGAACTTTCTCCTTTGCTTTCCCTCCCTTTCTTACTATGATGGCTTTCATCTTCATCCTCTTCATCTCGGTACTGAATGGGACCTTCTGAATCAGAGTCACTCTCCTTCTCTTCCTCTTCCTCCTGCAGACGCTGTGGTGGTTTAGGAACGACGGAGGTAGATGCTACTTCCTCATCAAATGCAAACAGGTGGATTTGTTCCTCTTCTTCTTCATCGTCTGGACTAACAAATTAACATAATTACATTTTCCTTTCAGAGACATAAAGAATAACTGATTTGCAAGGCAAAGTACCGAAAAACTATGAAAAGGTCCATGAGTGAAATAATTATAGTTCCTTCCCTTAACTTTTACAATCATGCTGAGAAACTTTTTAGCACCTATTAATCTAAAGGGCTCTGAGTTCAAATCCCAGCTTTACAATGTATTTAGTAGCTTGTAAGTTACTTAACTCTTCTGTAGATGGGAATAATACCTACCTTGTTGGCTTGTTGTGAGAATGAAACAAATTCTAGAATGCACTAGTGCCTGGCAAACAGGGCCCTGAAGATCTACACATAAGATTGAAGTTTGCTTTGGTCTGATTAAATGAGAAGACTACTTTGTTCATGGGCAAAACTCAATAAAAATACTTAACCCATTTCTCTTTGGTTTAACAATGAAGTAGGACAGAATGATAATCTAAAACAAGGAAGCAAAGAGAAGTAAAGATGAAAACTAACTTCTCCCCTTTGCACTTGGGAGGCATAAACCTGATTTAGTCTACTTAAAACTCCTGAACTGTCTCTTCCCAAGATGTGAAATAAGTAATACCAGCAAAACAAATAAAAAGTAAGATGCTGCAATAGCTCTGTAACAATTCTTTTAGTTAGTAAAACAAATTTCCAACTTGCCAAAAGGTATTAATCTTCAGTCACAATTTGTCTGGATTTTAAGAACACCAACAAAGTAGGTAGAAGTACCAGTGCTACTGTGAACAGATTGAGAGTTTGGGGACAGATGTGGGAAACAAGATGACCAGCGCCAGTCTAGGGGGCTGGAATACTGACCTATCTTTCAGAGCTCCCTTCTTTTTCTCTAGGCTTCTCTCTCTCCCTCTCTACCAAGTTGTGTGCCAGGCACTAGTGCTTTCAGATTTGTCTAATTTCATTCTCACGCCAGTGAGATAGGTATTATTCCTGTCTGCAGGTTAGACAACAGAAGAGCAGGTTAAGTAACAGACACTACTGCAAGCTAGTAAATAAGAGGCAGAACTGGCGTTTGAACCCCGAACTATCTTACTCCAAGGTCAACGTTCTTAAGCATCATGTTCCACTGCTTCCCTTATATCATATAAAAATATACAGTGGTTTTAATTTTCAAGTACAGAAGCTTGTAATTTCTTTTTATCATCATGGACATTTCTGCCATGGAAACAATGCTATAGAAATCAGGAGGGTAAAAAAGTCCAAATTCAAGAACATGTCCTACTTATTAAGCATTCTTAATTTAAATGTATTCATTTTCTCTTTATAAGTAATTTTTTCTAAGAAGGACTACCCAGAGTAGAGAAGAGGGAACAAGAGGCAAGCTTTAAAGGCACTCACACTTTTAGCATTTCAATAGTGATGGGAAGTGACCTGGTCCGACCCAGGGTACTGCTGTCCTCAGAAAAGTTGTCACTGTTCTCGAAGAGCAATGAATGAGCTCTATGAGAGCCTTCCAAGGGAGGAGTCATGGGGAGCGGGCTGGTCAGGGCCTGCTGGATTCGGATATGCAGTGGGAGTGGGGGCAGCCTAGGGGGTACATGGGGCTCCCCAAAACTGTGGTCCAACATCCTCTTGGGCACTTCCTTTTTCTGATTTTCCTGCTGGGGAACCTCCTGGGATAGGTCTAAGGAAGGCAGAAACTCAATTTCTGGCACAACTTGCAAAGTCTTAGCAGGGAATGGAGGGGACCGAGGGGGTTCTGGAGGTATATGAGTAGGCAGTGGGGGGGAGGGGGAGGAAGGGGGGATTGTCAGCAGTGGTTCGGAACCCACAGAGCAAGTGCTCTTCTCTCTCTGATCACTTGGTGCTTTTGTGGTGGTAGCAGCAGCAGCAGCAGACTCTGAGGTGGGTACCAAGGTTGATGGAATGCCTCTCTTAGGTGGTAAAGGTGGGGATGGTTTTGATAACAAGGTACCACTGTTTATTGCCTGGGACAGTTCAGCTGGAAAAGAGAAAGCAACACCTCAAATTAAGATGGCTTTTCAGTGCTTTGAGGGGCCAGCCCACAGCCTAGAATTAGAGCTGAGCTCACACTTAGTCTTTCAGGCTAATTAGAACATTTCATGGCTTTGCCATTCCCTAGCTAGCTCATCCTGAAACAAAATTTACATTTGAATATCTAGAAGGCCTAATAAATGTACAGCAGTGTAGGAAAACCACTACCTTAATATTCTGATGAGACATTTCTTGCTTCTTTACTATGACAATAGCTATGACAACTTTGTATAACTTGATATTGGTATAGATAAAGTTAATGTGAATAGAGATAGAAAAAATGTGGCTAAGTTATTTTGTCTAACAGTATTCCATTAAAAAATTTAAACATGCAGATAGAAATAAAAAAACAAATACTACCAGGCATTGCTATCATATCCTGATAAATAATGATACCTAGATATCTCAGCTCTGTATTATTAAACCACCAATAATGACACCTTGGATTTTTATAGCAAATGCAAAGGACTTTGAAGAAATCATAGTGCTTGTCTATCTTTGACTTCATAATATTCTTTTTATACAAGGGTCATCTTTACCATTTTACAGAAGGAAAAACTGAGGCCACGGAAGTTAGGTGACTTGCCCAAGATATACTACAAAATGGCAAGGATTCAGCTAATTCCCAGGACTCATTATAAAGTTCCATCCTCCGGATCCCACTGACTTTATTTTTATTAGTGTCCAGGCCTCTTGGTGTCCTTTATGCCCAACCTGCCATTTCCACTCTCCACTACACTACGGGCTCCTTGATGGCAGGGCAACCGTTGTCTCTATCATCATATTCACAGGGTGGGGCACAGTGTCTGGCATATAATGGGCCCTCAATACATGTTTATTAGATGAGAGGCCCCCTACCCTGTGTCATGACAATATATATCCCTGTGTGATTCCCCCAAAGCCCCAGACTCAGGTACTGATTCAGCAAAGTCCCTTTGGAGAGCTCAAAATGGCTTTTAAGAAGTGGATCATCACATCACAAAAGGTCAGTCTTCCAAAATAAATAGTAGTTCTCTTGGTTGCCAATCTCTAATCCTCTACCCAAATCCCTCACATTGGTCCCACAAATTGTTTTCAAAGATTTTATGTCTTACTTAGAGAGCAGCACCTCAAGTTTCCCTAAAATGAAAACTTAATTGCCCTAAATCCCATTCCATTGGCAGCATTCAAAGTGAAAGTCTAGCTAACCTAATAATATTTTAATGTCACTCTTTGTAAGTAAAATTTTAAAGGGCTTTCTAGAAAAATATTGCATACATACAAAAAAAAAGATTTAAAAAAAATGTGAATTTTAGGATCAATGAAAGAGATACTTTTTAGTAGACTAGATTTTTGCTGTCTGCCTAAAAATAGCAGTTAGCTATTCAATCTACAATAAAACCCACACCTGAAAGACCAAATTTGAATATTTTAATGTTTGAATTGATAAAGTAAATCAACTTTGATAATTTAAATAAAACATATAGCTGAAGTTGGTAAGGAAGTAACCTCTGGTATACAAACCCTGACGATGGCACTTGGCTGTAGTTCTGTGGGAAAGATGCCAGAATATTTGCTGGAGGGGTTACAAATTCCCTTCATCTGTTCAGTTATTTATGGTGGTCCTTCCTTAGTCCTAATACTCCTAATTAGTCCTTAGTCCTACTACTACGCCTGTTAGTAGACAGAACAATGTCTAAAGCAATGGTTTCCAAATGTTTGGATTTCATAGACCAATACAGTTAAAAAGAAATTCTCAACCAATTACAGGTTGTCAATTTTTATTATTTTCAAGTAAGGCTTGATATTCAGTAAACCACTTATGAACATAATCATTTCATGAAAGAAATGGTCTTTTAACACCAAAGAATTAGGAAGGTCATAATTTCAGAATAAAGGATAGTTCTTTAAATCAAATCTATTTAACCTTAATAAAAGCTGTGTGAACTGTCCTATTTTTCTTTCTGCTGAGGACTACTCATGATTTGATGTCGATCCCTCAGTCACTGGGCCTATCGCTTTGGGTTATTCACCTGAGGTGAGGAGTGAATTCTGCAATTCAGCCCAGGATACAGTACACATATTATCACTTTTTAATGTTGTCTTACCCCCAAAAGGGTAGATTACTACTGGTTTAGAGCAGTGGTTCTCGTTGTGGTTCCTATATAAGCAGCATCAGCATTATCTGGGAACTCATTAGAAATGCAAATTCTCGGGCACTACCGCAAACTTACGGAATCAAAAACTCTAAGGGCAGAGCCCAGCACTCTGTGTTCATTAACAAGCCCTCCAGGTGATCATGAGGAGAACACCTGTCCACACAACAGACTGAGAACACAGGCACACAGGACAGAGGTCTGTACTGCAGAGGTGAAAAGCTTATGTTTGGTTTCTATCTCTCACTAACTGCAACCCTGAGTGAATCACAACTTCACATTCTTACTGCTTTAACTATACAATAGATAAAGTAGATAAAACTTCACAAGGAGGTTTTGAAAATAAGTATATGAAACCTCCTTGATCTTCAGAGATAAGTCAACACAGTACTCCATCCAAAGGGTGATAATGATAATAACCTTCATCCTGTTTTTGTCAAGCTAATCCAACCTGTTTTACTCACAATGAAGCCTAAGCCTGTTTTTCTAGTCACTCCACACAATTTGGTTAAATTAGCCATTTAATGAGCATACTTTTTTATTTCTCCATTCAATCATTAACAAAAACTTTAAGCAGTACTAAGCTTAATATAATGTTTCCTAAAAAACTATCTGTTTTTCTGTCCTCCCTTTCTTGAAAATTCCTCTATATTTAAGAAAAGAAAATTAACCTAAATATGACATCAGGTAAATATAAAAAATTTACTAAACCAATATAAATTTATGGGTTATCTTCATTCATTCATTCATTCATTCATTCATTCATTCATTTATGGCTGTACTGGGGATTGAACCCAGGACCTCATGCATGTGCTCTACCACTCCTCTTCAACCACTTATTTCATTAAGAATAGCATTCTTAACTCTCCCAAGATAAAACATGATTTCATCAGAACAATTTAAATAATATCTTTTGCAGTTCCCCATGAAGATATTATGTCAGACACTGAATCGTAAGTTACACTGGCATCTATACAATCATCTTTTTATCTACTGGGTTTGCTGAAGGAAGGCACTGGCAGTTTAAAATAGGTTTAAAAAAAAAAACAACCCTTTTCTCCATGTAGGTTAAACCCATCATGGTCTTCACAAGCCCAGTTCCCCAACTATAAAAAGTAGTTCAGAAACATTGTTTTAGGAAAATAAATATTAATTCCCTCAAACTTGAACCTAATTTTAGTGATCTCTGACCCCACCCTGTTACCATTCATAGCCATCTATCTACCTCATTTTCAAAACTTTTTTTCCCCTATATTGATGGCATTGAAAGGGACAAGATATGAACTCTCTCACAGACCAAACCAATACTGTACCAGTTATTCAACAAAACAACCATCTAAAACCAAATCAAACCAAACCAACAGAACTCTAAAGACTTACCAATGACAGGGTTGCTATTTCTGTGAGCTGGTTTAGGGGGAGGGATAGGGGGCTGCTTGGCAGGGACTGTATGGGTGAGGCTCGGGGTAGCAGTAGTGTTAGTGCTGGCAGGAGCAGCAGGAGTCCTGGGTGCTTGGGAAGGGGGGACAGAGGAATGAACAGTTTTTGCCAGGTTCGTAGCAGCCGTAGTGGCAGTAGGTACTGTGGTGATGGCGGTTGTGGAAGTGGAGGAGATGGGTCTTGCTGTGCTGCCAGAGGAAGTGGCGTCCTTTGCTTGCCCTTCATTTGCCTCATGAGAAGAAAAGTGTCTTTTAGGGGGAAGTAGAGGCTGTTTGGTTACATTCTCAGGAATGGACTCTGCTTCAGAATTAGGCTGGCTTCCAGTCGAGCCTGTGTAATAACAGATGTGATTTAAGAGAGGAGAGAGTTACAAGACAGCCTGAAAAACCTAACACCTCTACATCTACAGTCAACTTCATCCCTTATTTAACTTACAGATAAGTTTAGAGGCAAAGTTTCTCAACTTCAACATACTTAAGGTATATGACAGTTTCTCAATCAGTAAGAGAGGCTTGTTATGGTAGTGATTCTTCACACGAGAGCCGGGCAACTAGACAGAGTCCCTTGGATGGAGGAGGAGGAATGTGAAGCTTGAAAAAGCCCTATAGGTGTATCTGATATTTAACATCCTTTTTCACCCTTGAGAATCACAAATTTAGGCATTTTGTGAATGCAAGAATGAGGGGAAAATTCTACTTAAATCCAGTTTCTTACCTAGTCGCTTCTTTGGGTCCTCTTCTGGAATAGATTTCCTAAGATTTGCTACTCTTCCTGGCTCTTCCTCTACTTGGACTGGACTGGAAGATCTGGCACTCCCTATGGGGGTGGTATGGCCATTCTTTAGCATGGCATGGCTCAACTTCCCTGGATCCTCACCACCTGCAAGGTCCAAAAAAGAGGAAATTGATGGACCAGCGTGGTCAGATAGGGAGAAAAGTCAGCAATTTCTTTTTCTTTCTTTTTTTTTTTAAATTAGTGTTCTTTCTTTTTTTTTTTTTTAACTTTTTTAATTGAGTTACAGTCATTTTACAACATTGTGTCAAATTCCAGTGTAGAGCACAATTTTTCAGTTATACATGAACATACATATATTCATTGTCACATTTTTTTTTCGCTGTGAGCTACCACAAGATCTTGTAAATATAGTCAGCAATTTCTAAGCTTTCCTGTTTTAGCTTATTATTTAGATCTAAATTATTTGGATTTTATGGTAGTAATGGAAATAAGTAATTACTTTTTTCAATAAACATTTGACTGTCTATTATGTACCAGGTATCCTGCTATATGAATAACACAGATTTAGGATACATAAATAATTACAATGTTAAATGTTAAGAGCTATAATGAATGAAGTGCTATGGTAGGAATGAAGAAACAATTATCTTGGATGGGGGGATGGGGTTAGAAAAGCTTTACAGAAAGTGGTAGCAAAACTGGATCTTAAAAGGGGAGGAGAAGCCTACCACTCAATGACAAGATGAGAAAAGACTGTAGGAAGAAGGAATAGCAAGTATGAAGGTGTGAAATTATTCAACATGTTTGGGAAATAACAACCAGTATGGCCTGGCAGGAGACTCGATATACGTAAGAAATAGTATGGATAGGACTGTGAAGACAAGCAAGAGTCAGGCTATGAAGGGTACCAAATACCATGTAAAAGAGCCTGGACTAATTCCTGTAGGTAACAGGAAGCCAAAAATTAAAGTAGGAGAGAGACGATATATTTTTAAAATTTGGCTTTCAGATTTTATTTAATGCAAAGTAGCTCTAATGAAGAGAAATGAAATGCAACCAATGTACTACAGTCTTACTCTTCTGATATACTGCTTCATAAAAGTCATACATATTTTGTAATAACCTTTAATGAAAAAGGATATGAAAACAAATATATATATATACGTGTATATGCATGACTGGGATAGTGTGCTGTACACCAGAAATTGACACATTGTGATGGACTGTACTTCAATTAAAAAAAAAAGTCATACATCGGAGAAAGTATTGACATTATTGAACCAACAATGAGTGCTGAAATACCAAAACATGATCTTTAAGACAGACAGACAAGATTAGGACAGCAATAGAGGCCTGGAGACAAATTTGGTTTAAGAAAAAAGGAAATGACACAGTACTGTAGCTGGTACAAAGCTGAGAATGTATAGAGAAAGAGTATGTTTGCCTCAAAGATCCTTCATTAACTACTCAATTTCAGTTCCAGAGTTAAAGACCACAGCCAGACAAGGTAGGCTCTCGGAAGGAAAGGTGAGGGAAGTTTCTTTTTAACTCAGCGAAAAAATGGACTTTAATATAGGAAATTAGGAGGTAATTACTGCAAAGAAAATCATTCATGATTACCCTGAAGTTCTAATTCCTTAAAAATAATCAATTATTCTCACTTATGTTTTAATATTTTCTCATCACTAGATATTTTCATTCTCACAAAAAATATATGCCCATTTATATGCAACAGAGGAGTGGGGAAGTGGGAGGTACAAACTACTAGGTGTAAGATAGGCTCAAGGATGTAGTGTACAACACAAGGAATACAGCCAATATTTTGTAATAACCATAAATGGAAACTTTAAAAGTTGTATAAAAAAATACATGCCTTCTTTGAATAAATCAAATATAGATGGTATGGCACTGAATTCTATAGAAATATCCTATCATTATGTAATTTTTTTTCACTGACAAGTTTAACATCAGAAAAAATGTACAAAATAGAAATGTAGGTTTCAAAGACATATTACAAGAATAACACTTGTGTGATCATTACGGACATTAAGTAAGATGTTTCCAGACCTCTGAAGCCTCCCTCTCTCCCTCATTAACATACCTCTCCTTCCCCCTCAAAGCAATCCATCACTCTCCTCTTATGCTTATCCTTTCTTTGTGTTTTTATTACAGTTTAATCACATAAACATGCATCTCCAAACATTGTTTTTCTTTATACTTATAGAAATGATACAATATATATTCTTTCCTAACTGACTTCAATTGCTCAGTATTACTTATGAGATTCATATTAAAGCATGTAGGTTTAGTTTGTTTTCATTGCTATATAATATTTCATTCTAATAAATGTATCACAAGTTATTTATATATTTTACTATTGATGGACATTTGGGTTGTTTCCAATTTTGCTCAACTGTTAATAAATATTGCTGCTATTAGCATGTATACACATTTTTGTTGGGTATACATCAAAGACTGTACATAGGTTTACGTTCTCCAGCTTTCATAGACTATGCTGAACTATGTTTCAAGGTGATAATTCCACTTTAATACTTCCACCAACAGTTGTATATGACTTCTGCTTATTTCACACCCTCATCAACTCTTGCCCTTTGTCGTTTGATTAATTTTAGGTTTTCTAGTTTATTTGTAGAGGTATTTTATTTTGGCTTTAACGTGTATACCTTCATTACTAAGAAGCAAAAAAAAAAAACCACCTCTTTGTGTATTGGGCATTTGTATGTACTCTTCAGTGAACTGTTCAATGCTTTTGAAGACTTTCCTATTGCACTGTCTTCTTCTTTTTTTCAATAAAAGCCTTAAAAATATATATTCTAGATACATGAACAGTTTTATTTTTTAAGCCCAACTCCCTCTAAACAATAGCAAGTAATAAAGAAAGAAAATTCAAATACCTAGTGAGAACCAAAGATCAAGTGTACAGAGACAGGCATTAGCTATTTATTTGCGAACTCACCCTGCTCACAGTCTTCCAGCAGAACCCCTCTTTTAACCAGTTCTTCTCTTGGTTTTCGCATAGATATTTTTCGCTCTAAAACTAACAGTAAATTGGAAAACACTCAGAAATGTGGTAGATAAAGGTCAACTTTAAGTATTCTAATTCCTCAGGTTAAAAGCATAAAGTGGTTCAATTTTCTATTCTTAGGAAAGAACACAAAAACTAACTTCAAATTAAAAAAACTTAATTTCTTTCACACCCTGTACTATTAGGAAAATATTATTTTCAAAAGAAACTATCCTTTTATAAGTTTAGCTTTTTCTCTTTTAATTGAAATTTCAATAATAAGGTATTTATAAATGAACTTTTTCTGGGAGGAAGTGGCCAGAGTAGAAAAAAGAAGCATCTTAGATTCACTATTGTTCAGGAGCTCCATTCACCACTCAGTTGATAAACATTAATCCCATCAAAATATAGGATATAAGGCTTAATGAATGATCACTTGGTTTTTTAATTCTAAAAGATTCAATTCCCTCTTCAAATAGGGGGTTATAGAAACTTGGGAAGAGAATGAAAAAATTAGGTACTTCCAAAATGGGGAACTCTTTAACTCAGAACATATATTTAAATTTTAACATCTTACCTTCTGATGTCTCTTTGAATTTATCACTTTTTTTTTTTCGCCATTTCCAGGGCTTGAAGATCTTGCCAAAGCCTGAGAACTTGCTCTTCCTTTTGGTAGGAGGTGTTGTGTCTCCAGCTTCCACACTGTCCATTACCATGCCTGGGTCTGCAACAGGCTGGCCTGCTTCTTCTGTTGCATGGTGAGAGGGAGAGAGGCAAGAGAACAGCTAATTTATTATTTCAGAATAATCTCGAAAATGTCCCTTCCCCTCTCTTCCTGTAGTAGTTGGAAAGGATCAGAGCAATGATAAATAATCATGCAGACAGACTCCTGGACACCACATGGACACCAAACACCAAAATCCATAACAGAAAAACTACTAAGGAGCTGATACCATTTTAGGACAAAAATTCAATGAGATGATTGTAACCAGCTCAAATCTCTTAAAGGTACACACACACACACAATGTGGATGTCTTCCCAGTACGCATGAGATCTTGCCCCAGTGTAGGCTACTTCTGTTGCCATTCTCATTCTCTGGGCATGGGGAAAGGCCTTTCTCAGCTCACATCATTGTCTCTTGTGTCACTGAAGCAGAGAGTTCCACCGCTGGTGAGTGAGTCATTATTCTCTGTTAATCACTGCCCTCTCCCTGCCCTCTTTTTTGAGGATATGACTAGTTCAGGGAGGGGGTAACACTTTAAGTATTAACACCTTACTTGTATATGTTTATCAGATTATTATCTCCCTTTGCAAAAAAGACCCTAGGTAGTTTTGGAGTACTGGAAGGTGCTATGGGTGGGGAGGCAGGGGTATTAGAAAGAGAGTGCTTCAAACAAAGGGACATTTTTTTTTTTTTTGGAGAGATAAGATTTCATTTCATTTACTGCAGTGTTGCTTTAAGGACAATCCTGATTCTAAAGATTTGACAAGAAACATAACTGACATGGTAAATGTGCAGGATCAAAATGAAAGGCTATGAGTCCCTCATGCAGGGTTTAGTTAGTTAGCTTTAGTGGCACGGAAAGGAGCAGCCAAGACTGGGCCAAGAGTAATTTTCTAAAAAAGCAGGAAGGCAACAAAAAAAGCAGGAAAGCAACACAATACAACTTTGCACTCCACCTACTGTCCCAGGGTTCTTTGGAGAAGTCTAGAGGAGAAGAAAAAAAGAGTCATGTGGAATAACAATCCTGGAATTAGCAAGGATCATATCCTGTATAATTGCCTGTAATAAGTGAATATATTTATTGTAAACAATTTCACATTCGAAGCAAATAATGCTTTTGGAGGCTGGGGGGATAAGAGGGCATAATATATGCACTACAAGATTCTTAATTCATTAGACTTTTTTTCATAAGAGAAAATACACAATCAATAGGCATTTTTTTAAAGAAACATTTGCCAAATTCCAACTTTTTTCAGTTGATAGACGTGAGTCTAGGGGAGTCCGCTGATAAAGATCAGGGTTACACAATCGTAATAATCAGAGTGACTGCAGCAATAACTACTGATACATTACTTTGCTGTGTCTAGATGACTTAGACAAAACAGGGTTCTGGTTCCTGAAGTGCAACAGATGACGATGACAGAGAAGAGTGACTCTTTTCTTTACTTGTGGGCATCTTGGGTCTCAGCTACCTTAATTCTTTACATAAAATGCAATAGAATATAACACTGGATCATCTTTTTTAAAGTATAGTTGCTAGAGACATTAGAAGAACTCCTGCAAAACAAGTTCCCCTCCACGGTACCCTGGGATGGACCACCAAGAGTGGCACCAGGGTGAACACACGGTATTGCTTTCAAGAGTAAGTGCTTTCCCTCTTGGGGAGTGATGGAAATGTTATCTGTCTTGTGGTAGTGGTTTCATTGGTGTATACATTTATCAAAATTCATCAAATTGTACATTTGAAATATGTATAGTTTACTGTACAGGAATCATACCCCAATAAAGGTGTTAAAAAAAAGTAAAAAAAAAAAAAAGAGTGCTTTCACTAAGACAGTGTTTTACCAATTATGGAATGTCAATGAGAACTGAAGACATTTCAGAGCATTCATGATATCATAATATTTAACATGTTAATGATAACACTTTCAGAAATGGAACTAAGTAGCATAAGCTATTCATTCTCATACAGTAGCCTTTCTTACAGAGGCAAGGAGGGATTGAAACTTTAAATCTTCTGCTAACCCTCCCATTGAGTGAAACTCAGTTCCAAAAGACACGAAAGGAAAATCTCCTGCTAACCCACCCACTGAGTGAACCTCACTCAGTTCCAAAAGACACATAGGAAAATGCCTGTTTGGTTAAAAGTGATAGGGAAAGGGGGAGGGTAGTAGCTCAGTGGTAGAGTGCCTACTTAGCACGCATGAGGTCCTGGGTTTGATCCCCAGTACCTTTGTTAAAAAAAACAAGTAAGTAAAAGTAAACCCAATTGGCCCCCAACGAAAAAAGAAAAGTAATAGCGAAGATAATATAAAAATAAAACAAACCCCCGAAACCAAACCAAACCAAAAACAAACAAACAAAAAAACCCAAACTAACAATATGAAAGTAAAGGTTCTTAGTGCTATGTGATGCTTTTACAAAGAAAAATAGCCAAATAGCTACAGGAATGTTAGATGATAACATATTCACAGAAAAGTTCCTGTCTATGAGGTCTTTAAATGAAGTATATCCAATCTAGTCTGCTTCCACTCTTTTCTCAGCGATTTAACCACTTTCTAACATAGGACTTGGGACAGCCACATGTAAATCAATGAAGTTAGAATATTCCCTCACACCATACACAAAAATAAACTCAAAATGGCTTAGAGACTTAAACATAAGACAGGACACCATAAATCTAGAAGAGAACATAGGCAACACATTCTCTGACAGAAATTGTAGCAATATTTTCTGAGGTTAGTCTCCCAAGGCAACAGAAATAAGGCAAAAATAAACAAATGGGACCTAATCAAACTATAAGCTTTTTCACAGCAAAGGAAATTATAAACAAAATGAAAAGACAAAGTATGGACTGGGAGAAAATATTTGCAAATGATGCAATTGACAAGGACAATCTCCAGGATATACAAACAGCTCATACAACTCAATAACAAAAAAGCAAATAACCCAATCAAAAATGGGAAGAAAACCTAAATAGACATTTCTCCAAAGAATACATACAGATGGTCAATAGGCATATGAAAAGATGCTCCATATCACTAATTATCAGAGAAATGCAAATCAAAACTACAATGAGATATTACCTCATACTGGTCAGAATGACCATCATTAATAAGTCTACAAACGATAAATGCTGGAGAGGGTGTAGAGAAAAGGGAACCCTCCTGCACTGTTGGTGGGAATGTAATTTGGTGCAGCCACTATGGAAAACAGTATGGAGTTTCCTTAAAAAACTAAAAATAAGAGTTACCAAATGATCCAGCAATCCCACTCCTGGGCATGTATCTGGAGAAAACTCTAACTTGAAAAGATACATGTACCCCAATGTTCAAAGCAGTACTATTTACAATAGCCAAGACATAGAAGCAACCTAAATGTCCATTGACAGATGAATTGATAAAGAAAATGTGGTTTATATACACAATGGAATACTACTCAGCCATAAAAAGAATGAAATAATGCCACTTATGGCAATATGGATGGACCTAGAGAGTATCACACTAAATGAAGTTAAGTCAGAGAAAGACAACTATCATATATACTTATATGTGGAATCTAAAAAAGATGATACAGGGGGAAAGGGTATAGCTCAAGTGGTAGAGCACAAGCTTACACACAAAAGGTCCTGGGTTCAATCCCCAGTACCTCCTCTAAAAATAAATAAGTAAACCTACCTCTCTCCCCACCAATAAAAAAAAATAAATAAATAAAAGAAATTAAAAAAATTAAAATAATAAAAAAAGATGATGCAAATGAACTTATTTATAAAATAGAGACTCACAGAAAACAATTTTATGATTACCAAATGGGAAAGGGGGTGGCGAGGGATAAATTAGAGTCTGGGATTATCAGACACAAACTACTATATACAAAATAAACAACAAGGTCCTGATGTATAGCACAGGAAACTACATTCAATATCCTGTAATAAACTACAATGAAAAAGAATATATGTGTATAACTGAATCTCTATGCTGTACACCAGAAATCAACACATTATAAATCAACTACATTTCAATTAAAAAAAAAGTAAGACTTAATTCATCCCTTTTAGTTCTTCATTATATTGAACAATATATTTCTATGTTCCCTTTCTCTTATACATTCAAAACAACAATATAATATCCTTTCAAATATATTTATGCTTGCTAGCATATAAACTCAAAATAAGTTGTTTATATTAAAAAGTCAGTGTGTGTGCAAAATATCAACAACTTACGATAAAAATGAATGCATCTGCTGTCATACAGGTTGCTAAGAAAAGCCCTCCTCTTTCATTATGTAAAGAAAGTCACTGAATACAAAAAGCAAAGAGTAGTTTTTTTCTTTGATGCTTTATGCAAATGTGCTTAATTTTCATGTTGATAAAACTTTCAGAAGGAAGTATGTCTCCTGCATCATGCAGTGGGGTTCAGCCACACCCAGCCTGATCCCAAATCCATTCATTCATATTCTGATGACAAACAGAACATTATTTCTGCGACTCCCAAATCTGCTGAAATACTTGGAATCAGCCCAGTTGCCTTTTCAAAACATGGAATCTCCAGGAGGTGGGACCAAGAAATCTGTTTACAAAAATTTTCCCAGGCGATTCTTAATGATCAGTCAAGTTTGTTAAATTCAATCCCAGATTATTATCTGGAAATCTTATGCATGTTAAAAGAGACAGAGATAGACATTCTCTGCATGTAACCTAATTCTCTGTTGATGAAAAATAAACCAGGAAATCACAGCAACATTCCAGTGTTTCCTACTCAAGTACTCCTACAGAACTGTAAGGATCTTTTCTGTGTTTCCTAGTCTCAGGTAGAGTTTAAATTAAAAATAAATTAAAATTTACACATATTTCCCCTAGATTTATAAGGTATGTTTCATGTGCACTTGGGAAGAAAGTATTGTGCAGTTAATGAGTGTAGGGTTCTATTATATGCCAATCACGCCAAGTTGGTTAATCGTGTTGTACAAATCATTAAATCCTTTCTGATTTGTTGCAGCTTGTTTTATCAGTTACTGAGAGAGGTATGTTAATATTTCTACCTATGAAAGTGGATTTGTCTCTTTCTCTATTTAGTTCTATTAATTTTTGCTTTATATACTTGGTAGATATGTTACTAGGTACACACAGATTTAGAGTTATATCTTCCTGTTGACTTGACCCTTTCATCACTAGGAAATTCCCTATATTGCTCTAATAAAACTTTTGCCTTATTTTTTTCTCTCTAGTTTTCAATTGTTGTCTTTTGTCAATATTTAGTCAATTTATATTTAATGCTTTTACTGACACAGCTGGGTTTAAAAGTCTACCATTTTCTATTCATTTCTATTTGTTATTCTGTGCATCCCTGACTTATAATTGACGTTAAGTTAGTACTTTTACTACTAAAGGAACAATGCAAGAATCTGACATTTCAACTGTTTACTCTGTGTTACTGTCATATATTACTTCTACATATACATAACTGAACCATAGAAAACATTATTATTGTTGTTTAAACAAACAGTATTCGTTCATACTTTCTGCATGTTTGCTCTTTCAGGTACTCTTCATGTCTTCCTCCAATTCTGTGCTTCCAACTAGGCTACTTTTATTTCATTATTTCTGAATAATATTTTCACTTGGTACAGTAGTTTCAGTTGGGAACTGAGAGGTATTTTTATTTGTTTAATTTCAGCACTTTATAAATGTCATTTTATTGGCTTCCCCCCAACCCATTGGACTGCTTTTCTTTGTATGTTTCATTCTTTGGATGCTTTCTATCAAAATTTATAAAGGTACAAATACTAAAGTTAGGATTCTTATTAAAGCCTCCTTATAAACTAATTCACTATCTACTTATAATTACTTCAAATTTCAACAGGTACTTTATCATTCCTTTGTTCACTTCTCTTAGAAGTCATTGCTTTGTACTTAAATTGGATATAGCAATCAACTTTTATGATTTAGATCATTATTGTACATTATTTTTACATTGGAGTACAGATTTTTCTTTTTTATTCATAAATCATATCCTGTATTTGGAGTCTTTCTTCACTGACTGTTGTGCACCTTACTCTTTAGATCTTCCTTCAAGCTGAGACAGATTCTTTATGTTGTTGATAAGATACGTGGGAGAGGACTCTGAAGTCATACTCTTAGGCATTTCTCATGGAGATTAGTCTGGGAGTGCTCTGGAAACTCAACTTTTAGATATTCAAGAGCAACACCTATAACTGATTAAAATAAAGTGTTGATAAAGTTCTTCCCGTGTGCTCTTTGTTTAGAAAGAAAGAAATTCTGAGTTAAGGCTGTGCTCCCATGGGTGAAAGATTTCAGAAAAAGAAGAAAGAGAAGTAGATTAATCATTCCTAATGAAAAGGGAAAGAGGTAAATCACCTTCTTTTTTCCCCCAAAATCAATTATGTTGACACCAGAGGGAAATCACAAAAACCTGATTCCATCAAATGTCCTATATATGAAGGGTAGGACTGTAGGTAGGACAGGCAGCCAGTGAAGCCTTCCCTACTACATCCAAGAGTATTTATTTTAATTTAATTTATTTTATTTTTATTGAAGCACAGTTGATTTGCAATGTTGTGCTAGTTTCTGGTGTACAGTATAGTGATTCAGTTGTGGATATATATGTACATATATTATTTTTCATTATAGGTTATTACAAAATATTGAATATAGTTCCCTGTGCTATACAGTAGGACTCTGATGTTTATTCTGCTTCTTTCTTTTTTTAAATGGAGATACTGGGATCAAACCAAGTGCCTTGTGCATGCTCAGCATGCATTCTACCAACTGAGCTATACCCCTACTCCTATCTCTTCTGTATAGAATTAATTTGTATCTGCCAATCCCAAACTCCTAATTTACCCCTCACCCCCTCCCCTACCCCATTCCCTTTGGTAACCATAAGTTTTCCATGTCTGAGTCTGTTTCTGTTTTGTAAATAAGTTCATTTGTGTCATTTTTTTTAGACTCCACATATCAGTGATAATGTGTTACTTGTCTTTTTCTATCTGGCTTACTTCACTTAGTATAATTTCTAGGACCATCCAGGTGACTGAAAATGCCATTATTTCATTCTTTTTTTATGGCTGAGTAGTATGCCGTTGTGTGTGTGTGTACCACAGCTTTTTTATCTAGTCATCTGTTGATGGACATTTAGAATGCTTCCATGTCTTCGCTATTATAAATAGTGCTGCTATGAACATTGGGGTGCATGTATCTTTTTTAATTAGAGTCTCCCCCAGATACATGCTCAGGAGTGGGACTGCTGAATCATATGGTAACTTCCAAGAGTATTTTAAATCAAGAAGGGAAGGTAGCAGATTGAAAGCAGACTAATGGTAACATTTTTTGGAAAGAACTACTCAGCAGTCTGCCTAAATCCAACTCTGAAGAATCTATGATACAGGTATTGATCTCCTATAATCAAATTCCACTTGGGCATATATTCTTTTTTTAAAAAAAAAAAATCTAACTAGGCATTATTTATAACTAGAATAGTAGCCAGGGCCATGCACATTTTTTTTTTCAAATTTTAATTCTAACTATGTATAAATTATAAAAGACCATTTTCTCTAATAAAAGCCTAAGTTCTCATTAACATTTACATAAAAATCTAGGATGCTCGGCTTCAGAAGATGGAAGTTGCCCAAAGGTGTTATTTCTGACAGTGTTATTTAGGGTGGTGACAATTGTGAATGTCATTGTATAATGATGGGTATGTAAATAAACTGAAGAATTTATATAAAATATACAATCATTAGAACTTAAGTTCCTAGAGTAACTAGTAATCCTAGATTAAAGAGTATAAACTTAGCCATAAATTATTATGTATCACATTATCTAAAGTGTACAAAAATATGTTAAAAAGGAGAATGGAAGGGACTAAATTAAAATGTAAATGTAATTTGATGGAAGGATTACAGGATATTTGTGCCTCTCTTTTCCAACTTCTTTTATACATATATATAGATATATATTTTACAATGAACGTGTATGGCTTTTATAATTGGAACAAAACCAAGTTTACTATGAAAGTGGGAGCTTTCAAACCATGACAGTTAATAAATTAAGTCCAGTAGATACATAAATACACAAAAGAAAACAATTCTTTTTAAACATTAGGCTCCTATAAAGATGAGTTATTTCCCACATGAAAATCATAGTCTGAAATATTAAGCAAATTAAACCATTAAAGGACATATTTCTTTGGTTTTTGGCAGAGTGACACATGTTAAAGTGAGTAGATTTGGATTACCCAAACAATACTTTCTAGTCCTACAATCTTTTAAGAATACTACCCTTTTTAATGTCATTTGCAGCAACATGGATGGACCCGGAGATCGTCACTCTAAGTGAAGCGGCTGGAAGGATAAAGAAAAATGCCATATGATACTACTTATATGTGGAGTCTTAAACAAAGGACACAGATGAACTACTTATTATTTATATCTTAGATGACTGATTTCCTGAATATGTGTAAGCACTGTCCTTTATGATTGGATTACTGCATTCTGTTGATTTTTATTTTGTGGTAGGCTTTATTCCTTTGATAACTATGTAAATTTAAAAAGCTAAAGCTCTAAACTATTCTTAGAAACAATGAACAGTACATACATGTAAATTTTAAAAATAAATGCATTATATTGTATACATGTATTTACATGCAATATATTGTATATGTGCAGTCAAACTGTAACAATTCTACTTAACAAAACTGAAAAATGAAAAACAAAAACCCACCCTTTTTTTTGCTATGAGTTAGAGACCAAATTTAATGGTAATCTAAATTCACCAGGTGTAAACTTTTTAGCTAGAGTGAAGTGTTTTAAAGTATGCATAAATCTTTGATGGCAGTGGCTGACTAGATCTAAGTGAAGCTACTCATCTCCGTAACATTCTTGGATCCATTAAAATTGGTACACTAGCTCAGGCTTCTTACTATGAATTTTTGTCTGACATGAAGGAAATTCAATTGCATTGCTTAGAAAACTACAATAGAAAGAAAGAAACTGACAGGAGAATAAATTATACAACAAAAAGTATATTCAGGTATCTAGAAATCATCTTTCTTTTTTATTTTTAATGATACAATTACATCTCAAATTTTGTTTCTGTACTCATAAACAAAGGGCTTAGAGAGGTGAGTCTGTTCATAAGCAAATTTGCACACGAACCATTTGTTCTCAACAACTCTGATTTTATTGACCATCTCCCTCCCACTTCTAATTTGACAGAATAAATACAGGCTTGGAGTCATATTTAGATATCTCATTGTTTTTGTTTAAACTATGGAATTTAAAATGTTCTTATGGCCCCCTCTATTTTCCATGAGAGCCAAACAAGGTGGTTCCTCTCATTTCCCTTTGTCCTTCAGAACACAGGGTGTAGAATGCTGGCTATAGTTTTACGATTGTGTGTTCCAAAGAAAACACCTTTTTCTTTGAGTCATGCAGCTGCAGGCCACTAGGAAAGCATGTCACAGAGTTGGAGGTCTTGGTATTTTTTGGAGGGGGTGGAGGTTGGGAGAGGAAGATAACTAACTAAACTATAGTTTGGAGTTCTAGTTTGAGTAGTATCCTGAAACTATGCCCTGGTATTTAAACTACTTAGTCCCTCCTTCAAGTTGTAGCACCTCACATTTCATAGGCTTATTTCTTATATCATGTATTATGCAGAGTTCTAGTAGTTTCTTGCTTCAATATTCAGTTTTTTCCTTGTCAACATTTAATTCAAGTTTTTTACTTCAAGTTCAGTTGCTCCAGATGAATTTCTGGAGTGATTTTTAAATAAATATATAGCATTATTAAAAAATTACTTAGCATTTTACATCTTCAGTTAAAATATTCATTACCTATTCACTGCGGATACATATTATACCTACATTACTTGCTAAAAATAAAGGATAAAGCAAGGTTAAACAGTAAGTCCTAGGTCAAAGATAGTGTTATTGTGTTTATTCTATTTATTTACTTATTTATTTTTTTTTAGGTGGGAGGTAATTAGGTTTATTTATGTGTTTATTTTTAGAGGAGGTACTGGGGAATGAGCCCCGGACCTTGTGCATACTAGGCATGTGCTCTAGCACTTGAGCTATATTCTCCGCACAAGTGTTCATTTTAGAATCTGATTTACAACCAATTCTTAATCATCTACGTTGGAAGCAAAGGTAAGGCACAGACATTTGGAATTGATAGAGAACTTAGTTTTCAAGACAGCCTTCGCTATCCTCTCGCCTTCACTAGGCTTAGTAATAACCAACAAAATTACTGGGACTGTCTTGGTTCTATCCCTATTTCTTATACTTTACTGGGTTTTAAAAAATGTGTAGATTTAAGATGTTTAAAGTTCTTTTATTTTACCCACAAAATTTTTAATAATCAGCTATTTGTCCAAAACTTAATACATAGTTTTGTGCAACAAGACACATACTCCACTATGAAGAGGTATCAATTATCTTTTTTTTTTTTCAGGTTTAAGGTATACAGCATAATGGCTTGACCTAACATATACTGTGACTAGTTACTTCTATAATCTAATGGCTCTGTCTAATTATCCTTTATGCTCATCTAGCTTGAAACAGATCTTGCTTTTACACAAGCATTTTAACAGCATTAGAACTTTGTCAATGGAGAACAGTAATTTACGGTACTTACTCTATTGTATTTATACTCTTTTTTGCCTTCTAAAAGAAGATTATTATTGGATTTAAAGAGCTGTTTTAGAAAACTGCAACAAAGTTACAGAAAGCAAAACCTGCCACTAATGAACAAAGCAAGCTTTGTCCAGAGCAGGCCCAATAACTTTCCTTGGAAATACTGCATAGTTCTGACCTCTGGGAAGTAGAAAGAATTGGGTAAAACACTCAAGAAGATACTCAGGGAAAAGTTCTCTTTCTGTACTTGCAGGTACAGTTAGGTTTGAGATTCTAACTCTGGGAAATAGTTCTCCGATCATGACTGCATCAAGAAGTGATGCTGCTTTACTCTGGCAATTTGGTATGTATATTTTTTTGACAAAAATTCCAAGTTGAGAGAAAGTTTTTATAGTGAGGTGCCAAGAAATATATTCTCTCATGGAAAAAACCCTTAAATTTACCAAAGTTAACTTGCAAGTAGAAAGAAGGAATACATTGTTGTGACAATAGGCTATTCAGAAAACCTACTGAAGCAGAGAGAGGGAATAATAACTTTTGATTGGTATTCTACATTCAATAACAACAGAAAATCCTGTAAAGAGTCCATGACAGATCCCTATACTGTCACTTTCTCCTGATTCCTGGATTACATGAAGAAAGTATGCCTGTTCCTTCTTTCTCGGAAGAAAGTATTTATTTTTAGACCAAAATAGGTTTGAGAAATGTCTCTCATAATTCTGATGACCAAACAATACCAAGAATTTTTCTTCCAAGTCTCATGAAGTAGTTTATTTTTAATTAATCCATATATTATTTATTCCTATGTTAATAGTTATAAAGCTACATTAAATTTTACTCATCCAGCAATTTGCTTACTGATTTCGCCTCCAAATAACAATAAATTTCTAAACCACCTTTCCCATAACTACTCCCATTCTCATGAATGAGAACCCGTAACAACAAATTTCAGAGCAAAATGAATCAAATGGTGTGGAAAAGGAATATAGAAAGTAAGAAATATTACAACATAGTATCTTTTAAAGTAATATATTCTCATACAAAGGAAAAGTTGGGGGGGAGGCTAA
This sequence comes from Camelus bactrianus, assembly GCF_048773025.1. Taxonomy (NCBI): domain Eukaryota; kingdom Metazoa; phylum Chordata; class Mammalia; order Artiodactyla; family Camelidae; genus Camelus; species Camelus bactrianus. The sequence goes on from NC_133551.1 coordinate 59,863,324, forward strand.
TTAGTGAGTAGAAGGTATATGTTGGGGCTCAAAAAAAAAAAAAAAAAAAAAAAAAAGCTAGAGTGGGAACAGAAAGGCAGAGAGAAGAAAAGTTCCAGACTAAATGGTTGAGTAGAGCTTATTAAAATTCTTTGGTCTTGTGCCTAATTTAAGGACATGTGCTAATTAGCTATTCATTTTAATATGATAAATAATGAATGATTAAAGTGCATACAGAAACAGCTTTTATGTTGATCAAGAACTACAAAGTATTATTTGAACGTTTCATCTCAGTAAATCTATAGGCTTCTCCTGTGGACACATTTAACTTTAGGATAATTTTTTTATATGAAATGCTGATGATAACTGCTTATCTCCTTGAATGGACACCATAGCATAAATTTCTACTTTGCATTCAAATACTCCATTAGCTCACTTGTTGTTAGAAAGATCCTATGGTAAAAAACAATAGCTGGATACTGACATAACATCTCATAAATCTGCATGAGTCCTCATGTAAAGGTTATTTATTTAAAAGTAGACTCTTCTTGGTTAACAGCTCTACACTTCCATCATAAGCCATGGGAGTCTAATAACCTTAAAAAAAGGAGTATGTCTTATCTTAAATAAATTTTAAGTATTTTGGATTTTTACTTTTAATATTTTAAATTCTTAACTAGAAAGTAAACTTTTTAAGGGCACAGACAGGAATTATACCTATTCAGAGTCTGCCACATTCACAGTGGCTTGAAAATAATAAGAAATCATTTCAATACATTCATTCATTCTTTTATTTTTGTATGACTTGGCTTGCCAAACCCAGTATTTTAAAGTATCAATTTTAAAGCTCAAAACTAACTACTCTATTACAGGCCTAGAACTGTAAGGAAATGATCTAAGTCTTACTTTCTACATTTATCCTTCCAAAAAATCTAGTAAGATATTTCAGACACCTATTCATTGAAATGCTTTTTATTTTTTTATTAGTTGTTTTATTTCATAAACAAGCCTTTTGAATATGTTCAGCCATGAAGTGAAACAGGCTCACTAAAGTCTGAGTCCTGACTGACATCTCTGATGAAAGGCTTTTTAGAGAGTAACCCAGGACACAGCCATATCAGTAAAGTACAACAGTAAAAAAAAGTGCACCCAAGTAACAATTTTAATAAATTATTATACACGTGCATTAATAATTTAACATAAAATATGTAAAACTGATGCTATTCGATATTATGTATTACTCTGGCTTATTTACTTATCTCTGTCATAAATCTAATTTTAAAAAAATGAAACAATAGAAATAGGTGGCAGGGGAAATTAATAGCAATTACTAGTAGGACAATTTAAAAATTATGTGTTAAAAAATAAAAATTTTGTTTAATGCATTTTCACTTTATAACACTTTCAGATCTATAAAAAAAATTTTCATGAATAGTGCAGGATTTCACAAGTAGCCCAGACTCAAAGTTTCTTAGCTTACTGTATCTTCATATCATTAGGGTACAGTGTTACAATTTTATTTTTTAAACATATATATTTTTTCAGATTCTTTTCCATTTGAAATAGTTTTAAAATTTCATTTCATTAAGCAACTGTTGTTTGGTAAAAGACTTTACAGTAATGATATTCATCTTACATATCAACGTTACACCTTCATGAACTGGTCTTGATTTGCTCAAACAGAATACATTCTGAATTATAAATGATAGAGTGGAGTCTGTCCATTAAAATAGCTTATAGTCATCTATGAATTATACAAGGGAATGTGGGCACAGGAAGAGGGGTGGGGAGGGATATATCTGTTTTTAATTTCATCTCTTAAGCTGGGTAGTGGCCCCAGAGGGTCCTTTGTATTCTTCTCGATACCTTTTTCTATTTATAAAATATTTCATTTAGAAAAACAAAAAGTGAGCAACTGAATTGATATGGACTCAGCCCTGGTGATCAGGTAAAGTAAGTCTAGTCCTAACGTCAGTCCTAAAAATCTGTGGCTGAATGACTCACTTTGTGATCCATGTGCCTAGTTTCAGTAAAATATGAAAAATAATACTTTGTAGGAATTTCATCTGACAAGTTCTCAGGGAAAACATACCTTTGAAACTAAATCACATTAAATCACGAGACACATTTGGGGGTGTTACTTGTGTTCCCACACTTTATGCTTTTCTTTAAAATTGCCAACACTTTTCATTTGTGAAAAAAAGGCAGCCTGAGACTGAACATGCTTTATGCTGCTTCATAAATCAAAGAGAAGGTATAAACCTTTTTTTAAAAATATAGTATAATGTCAAGGGATGATTCATAGGCTTTCCCCTACTTTGCTTATATTTAGCAACTTTTTAATGAACACCCACTTAAATCTATCTTTCCTACCTCTCCATCTTCATCCTATAAAAAACCCCAAATGTTGGGAAAATGAATCTTCACTTATATGCTTTGAAGCTCTGGCTACACTTACAATTCTCAGCCTAGTCTCTAGCTATTTCTGAGACAATAACACTTAAAATATAAAGAACTGACTTCAGAAATGTTTATACCAAGTGTTGCTTATGAGAAACGGAAACACCAGCACAATGGAAAAAGCCTTATTTGGAAAATGTATAACTGAGTCTAAAAAATTAAGTCAAATCTTAAAAACAGTCCTATTTATAGAAGTCAACAGTTCCAGTTCTACACCACATATAGAAACCAATTGCTAGAGCCCTGCAAAATAGCAGTAAAACACTACTGATTTCTAAACACAAGTTCCTGTAGCACTTACTTTTTCCAAGGGCAAGATATTAACAGATGGTTTCCTAGCAATATTATCTTTAAAAAGTCTAAAGGGACCAAGTAAAACAAAATGATGAGTGGTAAATTAGTATAACTGAATGAAAAATTAACTTATATTTTTCATTTATTCTTCACAAAATTATCAATGTCCCAAAGTTAAAAGCATCAAAATCATCACATTCAAATCTCTATAAAATCTCTATTCAGCTTCAGCCCTAGATTTGCCTTGCCTCCGTCAAGATTTTGTTTCTTTGACTTCTATTACTCACCAACTCCATCTGGATTTACCGGTCTGGAGATGTCAGCTTGCCCCATGATTATGTTGTCTGATGTGTCTCACAACAAACCGTGCCAGACCAAAGCAAACTCTTCTTAAACAATAAATCCATATAAGGAGGGGACATGTACTCCTCTCTCAATGTCACTGCCAAGCATCGGGAAATGGCACAAGGTCAGTTAATCTGCTGGAGCTTCTGTTTCCCTGTATCCCAGACTAGGCACTCGTGGTTCTTACAAATATGTCTTCACACCGGCTCTCTTCACGCAGGAATGCCTGTCATTCCAGAGTTCGCAGTGAAGAGCTGAAGTGCAGGAAGGGGAGGAGACTGCTGACCACATTCACGCTGCTGGGCGGCACAGCCCTGAAAGTCCACACCTACTTTTCCTGACACTGAGCTTGGTTACAACTCTCCAGACTCACAGCCACAAAGAAAGGGAGGCTGCTCAAGAGTTTAGCAAAGAACTTGTAAATTTAATCACACAGAAAACATTAGGGTTACGCGTAGCAGGCTAATGGGAACAGAAGCCCATTCAAAGATATTTTTTAGACACAGGTTTGCCTCCAAATCCGACTGTTCGGACATTTCACTGCTTGCTCTAAAATTCTATTTCCTACCTATGAGTGGCATACTCAGAGCCAGATGAGATCTATGTACTGGGAATTAACATTAGGAACAAGATCTGGGGATTAAATATACCTTTTCTAAAAATAAAAAGAAATGTTTCTGAAAAGCTTGCTTACTAAAATAGTAAACTTGGAGTGAATATTTGTAAGGTATTATGCAATATTTCTCTTTCTGCTAAAGTTCAGTAATGATCTTGAAGAATACAAAATTAAAAGGAGCAGCCCTACATGCTATATATGATACATGGGAGGTATCAGCTAACCACATGTAGCAATGAAGGGGCCAGCCTGCACACTGATTCTTTTTTTTACTGAGCTATAACTAACTTACATACAGCCAAATACATAAATCTTAAGGATACATCTTGATGAATTAACATCTGAACATAAAGGGGGAATTAACAATTTTGAGCACTATATTAAGGAATTTTACAGTTTATTTCCTTTAATTATCACCACAACTAACTAGGCATTGTGAAGAATATATTATTTGCAACATTATCAGATAAGAAAACTAAGGCTAGTGAGGTTAAATCCTGTGTTTGTCAAAGCCCTAATATTCCTTTAACAAATGACAGCTACCCAAAAAAACTAGGTTTTAGTTTAAATTTTTGTTCTTCAAATTGAGCTTCCAGAAAGATTTCTAGTATTTGGATTTTCCCCTTTCCTTAGGACCTGTTCCTCATTTTCCATTATCTGCTTCTGATTTAAAAAAAACAGCAAAGGTAACAACTAAAAAAAATGACAACACTAAGGCATCAGTAAGAAAAAATAGTGTACACTTGGGCAACATTCAATTGTTAATACTGGCAGTAGTCAAGAAAAAGAAAAACTCACTATGATACTCACCATTAAGATAGGAAAGAGTAAAAGGAAAAATACATTGAAATTTTACATTGAAAGAATGCTCCAATCTAAGAACATCAAATACCTTCTAAGCTGGCCCCTATATTTATTAGCCTAAAAGCAGATCATGTGCAATATAGCCCTTCCACTACTGTAAAACGAGAGGCGAAAGGTGGCAAATGCATTGCTTAGCATCTAGTATGTGCTCAACATATTGCAGTTATCATCATCAAGGAGACAATACAGCAGACTGGTTAAGAAGACGAGCTTTGGAGGCAGACTAACATTTTAATTCTAGATCTATCACTACATGCTAACACTAGGCATGTTACTTCACCTCTCTGAGCTTCAGTGTTCTAATTTATAAAGTGGGCATAATATTACTTATCATTACAGGGCAGTTGTAAGGATTAAATGACACGAGCATAAATAAAGCACTTTGTAATGTACCTGGCACATGAAAAGCTCTCAATAAATGCAAGCAGTACTTATCACAGTTGTCAAGATTAAAAAAAAAAAAAGTCAAAGAAGGAGAGGCCAGATCAGGAGCAGCCAGACAATGGTACATGTCAAAAAAACCCAGTCATTACAAAGAGGTTAGTCAGAAACAGAAGAGAATGACATTCTGTAGCATGAATCCAGAGAGCAAATCAGGAAGAAGCAGGCCAAGGAGGAAGTTTGAACACAATCAGGGTTGGTGTACAGAATCATTAAGCAGGTGGAACAGCCCAGACATGTGCATTATTGTGGATTAGTTCAAATCAGGCACGTTAAACACACACACACACACACACACACACACACACACAGCCCAGAAACAGTACTGCAGAATCTAGGTTATGCTGACAGAACTATGTAAGAGTAGAAGAGATAGATTTAAGGATCCTTGGATGGCTGCTGTTTACCACCTGCCAAATTTAAATGCCCATCTTAACTTGGCTCACTGTTAAACCTAGGGTATTTAAAAGTAGCAATAAACTCAAAGATAAGAAAAAAAAAAAGGATTTGTACTGATCATCTGGCTCAATCTCCCACTCCTTACAGAAGAAGGAAACTGACGATCAAAGAAGTTAAATGCTTTGCTCAGAGACAAAACTAAAACGCAAGTCTCCAGACTCTAACTCTGGGACTCACTTTGGCTCTCATATAAATGGCTAAGGTAATATTTAATTCCTAAAGATACATTCATTTCCCAAGGAAGTCCATACTTTACAACAATGACAAAGCTCTCAGAAATTCTAATTCTGTTGCCTATGTACCAAGCCAATATATGTTCCCTAACCAGCATGTTTCAGTTTCATTCTAATAATATTTACTTTGCGTCAACAAAAGCACACAAACAGACAAGAGGGAAAGATATTGGCCTTTTGATGGTTTTAAAATTTAACAAACACTTGAATTCATTCTAGTTTTCCATGCATTGTATTTTAGAAATGCAAAGGTAACTCTCTAACTTTATAAGTAGACAACCCTCTCTTCTTATCACCTAATTAAGATATTCTCTTTTTAGAGTACTTTTCCTCCACAGTTTACTGTCTCAAGGAATGGAGGAAGTAAGAGATTAAAATTTGAGAATCTTGGGGGAGGGTATAGCTCAGTGGTAGAGTGCGTGGTTAGCATGCATGAGGTCCTGGGTTCGATCCCCAGTAACTCCATTAAAAAAAAAAGCCTCATTACCTTTCCCCACCACCCCCAAAATTTGTGAATCTCTTCCTATCTTATGGAAAGAGCACAAAAGGCCTTATAGAGTTTAACAGGCAAAGGAATCTAAGCTACAGCTTAGATTTAGACAGTAATTGAAGTCCTCTAACCAGAGCCTTTGTTTTTTTTTTTTTTTGGGGAGGGGGATGGATGGATGGATTTATTTATTTATGTATCTATGTATCTATCTATCTATTTATAGAGAAGGTACTGGGGATTGAACCCAGGATCTTGGGCTTTAAGCACATGCTCTACCACTTGAGTTACCCGTCCCCCTCAAAAAAAAACCTGTTTCTTATAAAAACTGCTGAGCATTCAAAACCTTTAGTGACATTTACAATTCCAAAGCTTTTTGTTGGCAAGTGTTCATATCACACACTACCATGAGAACATGCATTGTATTTTCAATAAACAGTTTATAAGATCAATCACAGAAGTATAATGCTTCCATTTAAATACACTTTTTTGCTAAAGTACCAAAATAAATCGGATTACCTAGGAGAGAGTAAGCTCTTAGCTATTTCAATTACATCTCCCTCAGCTTAATTCAGCATATTGCTTTCTTAAATTTGAGATGTCTCAAGAAGGTGAGCTCTAGTAGGAGGCTGGGGAGAAAGTCACTTTCCTCTAAGAAAGGTTGACTAACGGAAATTATTAACAGGTCATATAGATACATATTCAAGTAAAAGACTAACTTTCAACTTCTGGATATATAATTGAGGGAGGGAGCAGCTTTCTATTCTTTACCCCATGATCTAACTCTAATCTAGTCTGGCTGGCTCTGCATAAGAGACAATATCCTACAGTTAATAACTGATGTCTCAAACTCCATGTGGATATGAGAAAGCCTTGCCAGTCATTTGTAAACTCTTCACTGTCTCATCTATTTGTACAAACTGCTCCCTTGGCTTGGAATTTCTCTCCCAGATCCATCTAGGGAACTCCTATCCATCCTTTAAGAATTGGTTCCAGTGTTGCTTCCACTATTATAAGCCTTTCCTCAGTCACTCAAGCAGAATTCAAATAAAGATTTACTGATCATTGATTACATGCCTAGCGATGTGCTGGAACTAAAACCAACAATTTTTGCCCGTAAGGTGCTTACAGTTCAAGTAAATAGCATCTACAATAGAGCATGATGAGTACTTAGGTGCTAAGCAAACTCATACTTGTGGGCATGGGGGTTATCTAGCTCTATCCTGAGAGATCAAAGAAAAGATCTTGAATTAAGTGACATCTAAAATCTGAAAGAGTCAATAGTCATAGAACAGATGACAGAGGTGGGAAAAAGGTACAGGCATCAAGAGATAAGACGGGAGAGGTAAAGAGCTGATTGTGACTGACAGTGCTCTGCATATCGCTCTAAATTGCAATGATCTTCAGACTTCTCTGTTAGACCAGAAACTTTCCATGGGCAGGGATCATGCTGTATTTATACTTAAACCCTCAGTGCTTGGCACAACTTAGTGCACAGTGGACACATAATACATATTTATTAACATTGACTGCAAGGAAAGAAACAGCATTCCTCAACTTTAAGCTCTGCTCACAGAATCTAGTAACAAAGGCAATGAAGGTGAAAAGTGCCACCGATGAAGGCTGGAAGAAACGTGAAGACCACAGACTATTCTAGCATTCCAAACAGTCTTGAGAACTGATGTGAACCTCTAGATTCTGTGGGGAAAAAAATGGCAGGCTCATGATGGTTTTTAAGAATTTATTGCTTTGTAAGTAGTAACAACTTTCAAAGAAGACAAATGTGTCAGGTGAATGTTTACATAAACTCTCATATAGTCACGACTGTTAAGGTGAAGATCCTCAGCAGAATGCATTTATACTCCATGTAAACTACCTGAAAGAACAGCCTGAAAGAGGCTAAAGTTAAGGGAGGGCCACTGGTACCACCAGATATTCATTTCCCTTACCCCAAATAACACTGGTTTCTTTCTGTGGCTGGCTCACTGGATGCAAAAAATGAGCACACCTGTCTCTTATTCTACATCAAAAACTGTAACTCTTATTCCCTGCCTATGCCCACTTCCAGAAGGCAGCATGGAAGAAAGGGGCTTTGGAGTTACATATACATAACAAAGTAAATTTTCAACTTTTCCATTTACTGATGAGGTGAGTGAACAACTTACTTAACTTACGCGAGATGGAGATAGATACCCAGAGTTTTTTGTAAGGATTAAATAAGAGAAATCTCTAAATTACAGTCTGATGACCAAAGGTGCTTAATATATTTGGCTCCTTCTCACCCCACTTAAGATTCTTTATATAAATGATTCCCCTAAATGCTTACCTTTAAACACCACAGTTCCTTAGGAAAAAGAGGGGAGGTTCTGATATACTTTTGTGTCACAGTGCCTGTACGTATGACCAGCATGAAGTAATATATATGCTTATAAACCTACAATACGTTGGACTGTGTTTATGGGAGAAAGAAACTGAAATGATGCCCAGAAGGACTGCTTTCAGATCCATGGAATAAAAGACCTCAGGCTAGGAAATTGGAGCTACAGAGATTCTGTCTTTTTGCTTTCTTTAAAAATTTTTGTTTTAAAGACAGTAAGTTCTTAAGGATGCCCTAATGGTCAAAAATGCTTCTAGAACTGAGGAATTAGTTATACAAAATTAAAGTAAATAGGAACATTTCAGTTAAGAAAGATGAAGAGTTTCTCTAGGTTGGGTTAAGGATTTAGGTAGTTCATCAGAGTACAGTAGAGTCAGTGGGAAAGGTAAGCCTAGATGAAAATGAGAATTAACTGAATGGAGATGTGAGGATGTGGGAAAAAATAATTGAGTATAAAGATTCACAGGTTGTGGGGATGAGGGAAAAAGAAAAGTGAGAAAAGGATACAAATGATACTGATGAAACTTTCACCCACTATGTAACATCAGGCAGTTGAATCACATTATTGCCCAGCTCCCTTCTGGTTCTCAAATTCTATAGCAGAGTCAAATCAACGATTTAACCAATTAAGTGTTCTGTTTCAAATAATGGTTCAAGAAATGTTTTATTATGGGAAAGAGCAGTGGCCATGTGCACTTTATATAGCTAATCTAACTCAATGCTTGCTGTACAATGCAAAATACTCAGCCATAAAAAAGAATGAAATAATACCATTTGCAGCAACATGGATGGACCTAGAGGTTATCATAGTATGTGAACAAAGTCAGAAAAAGACAAATTTCATATGATATCACTCATATGTGAAATCTAAGAAAATGATACAAATGAACTTATTTACGAAACAGAAACAAACTCATGCACATAGAAAACAAACTTATGGTTACCAAAGGGAAAGGGAGGAGAGGGATAAATTAGGAGTTTGATTAGCAGATAAACTACTGTATATAAAATAGATAAATAACAAGGACCTACTATATAGCACAGGGAACTATATTCAGTATCTTGTAATAACCTATAATGAGAAAGAATATGAAAAAGGATATATACGTATGTACAACTGAATCACTTTGCTTATACCTGAAATGCTATAAATTAACTATATTTCAATAAATTAAAAAAAAAGCAAAATAAGTGCTTAACAAATTGGAGTTTTATTGGGAAACCACAATCCTCATTTATTCATTCCACAAACATTCCTGAGCACTTTGAAAATATCAAGTATTGTTCTAGGTGTTGGAAACACAGCAGTGGATACAAAGAGGGGAAAATTCATGCCTTCTTTCTAGTATGTTACATGGTGATAAGTGCTACAGAAAAAAAAATTCAGGAAAAGGAAATAGGATGGTTGAGAGAGAGGGTGCTAAATTATAAACTATGCAAGCAGAAAGGCCTCGTTGGGAAGATGATATATAAACAAAGACCTGAAATAAAAGAAATAAACAACATATGTCTCAATTAATATATTAAAAATAAATATAAATTACAGTATGGTATATTTTAATGACTGATCAGTATCAAATGGGCTCCTCAGATCTCAGATATCTAAAAATGTGCTATCTAATACTGTGGTCACTAGTTACTTATGATTTTTTGCATTTATATTAAACACAATTTACAATTCTTCAGTTGTACTAGTCACATTTAGGGGCTCAGTAGCCGCACGTAGCTACCACACCTGATAGTGCAGATCTACAATATTTCCATCACTGCACAAAGCTCTATCAGACATGCTGAACTTAGAGGATTTTTAAAGTTCACTTACAAGTCTTCCAGTAACAACAAAACAGAGTTACCTCAGAGCACTAAGTCCATATCTCATTGGTACGTGGTGTCTATTTTCCATGGCATCAACTACTAAACACCAACTACTAAAGGCAGTACACATGAAGGAACACTGACAGTTTAAAAAAAGTTTCCTTTTATTCAGTTACAAACTATTCAGCTATTTATATTCACAATCTTTGATACTCTTTAGAGTTGAATTACTACTTCTTTTTCTACTAACACTCAGTTAAAGTCTTTGACTGTTAATAACAATTCAAAGCCTAACAAAGAAGAATGGTTTTATTTCAATTTAAAGATCTACTGAGAATTATATCCATTTGTTATCAATTGAAAATTAACAACCTCCATCTTACTAGCCATCCATTTAATATTCTGCTCCAAATAGTACTTTTTCATGAGCTGAAGTTAGATTTTATGTAGTTACAGTGAAAGTGACTGAGAAATCTTAAAGAAAAAAGTACTTTATAAAACCACATGATATTCATAAAAACGAAGTGCCAACTGGCGTCTATTAAGGAACCTGGAGGTATCAATGTGTAGAAATTAGTCAGAAATCAAGGAGCTGCCTATCACAGGAATTAAAATGTTGAATATTCTCCGGTAAAGTGACATTCATTGCTGATGACTCAGAGAGATGACTACTAGCCACCGCCACTTCTCTCCTTCCTTCTCCCTCTTTCATAGCTCTTTTCTAATTCATCTGGCCCTCAGTTTCACTTTAAGAGAGTGAGAAAGAAATCTAAATATTACTCAGCCACATATCCAGTGGAAATAAGTATCTGGTGATAGCTATAACATTTGTAAGAGTTATTCAGAATTTTCTAACAAGAAATCTCCTTAAATATTCTTTTCCAGTACATGTGCAGGAGAATATAGACTTCATCTTCTACCAAATAAAAATTGTGAGTAATGAACACCTGGTTACACTGTGAGTCAACAGTAATTCTTGCAAAAGAACCAAGGATGACCATATAAACAGTGTTTCTATCAAATTTGCTCCAGCTAATAATTCAAATGCACTTTATTCTTTATTTTCCATGTATGAAATATCCATCTTTTTTTTTTTCAAGCTCATCTTTTTTTTTTAACATGTCCAATTTTTATTTATTTATTTGGGGAGGTAATTTACTTATTTTATTTATTTATATATAAATTTTTTTTTAGTGGAGGTACTGGGGATTGAACCCAGGACCTCACGCATGCTAAGCACGCACTCTACCACTTGAGCTATACCCTCCCCCAAATATCCATCTCTTATATACTATTCCCTTCTCTCAAAACTCTCAATCTTTCACAAGAAGAGAACCTAGGAAGTGAAGCACAGGAGAAAAAAAATGTTTTGTATATAATTTCTAAATCCAAAGAGAAATAATGCTTTGGATTATATATACCTTTGCTTTTAAATCTTGAAAAAAAAGTAACAGTAAAACACATTAACATTTTAGGAAAACAATGTAGTGAGATGAGAAAAATATGGACAATTTGTCCCTTTGCTTACCTGTCTAACTAGTCCAAATCTTTATTAGCGCTACTGAGTCTGTTAAACTGTAATCACCAAATAAAATCATCTAAGATGTAAAGTTGATTATTATTTTTTTCAGCCTAAAAATAATTTCTTTTCAAAAAAGTCCTACATCAAACGGGATCCAATTAGCTATTAAACACTGTACCCATAGTCACCTTGTTTAAGGCCTAAGCACCTCGAACTTTTAGAATACCACCTATCCTAAAATCCAAAGAGCTGACAACCAAGTTTCTTTGCATTCATTTTCAGTGAATGAAAAGAAAAAATATAAAGGGCTAAAATGATTCTTCTGGGATTTATTCACTTGAGATAAAAAGCCTTCTATGTCTTTAAATAATTTTATACATCTTCCCAGTCTGACAATTTATTTGTGGGTCACAGATTTCAAATGTGACATCCTCATGTGTGTTTAGGGCACTAATAATTTCCTTCTTACCTGACTCCAATTTTATTCCTTTCTAATCTATTCTCAACAGTGGTGCCACAATGACCTTTATAACAACACAAATTTGATGAGGTTCTTCACAGCGTATAAAAAATCCTTCAAGATCTGACCCAATGCCTGTATTTCTACCTAACCTTTTCTCTCACCACTCCCCCATGCCTGCTGTCTTTAGTCCTATTCCAAACCATATGGAGTTTCCAAACTATGACATATTCACCCAGGTCTATCTACCTATGCATTTGCTGTTCTAGCTGCCTGGAATGTCCTACCCCTCCATTCCCAATGTGGCTAACTCCTACTCCTTTAAAATTCAGTTTATGTGTCACTTCCTCTAGGACTCTTTCCTTGAACATCTACTTTTCTATACTTAAGACTGAATCATGCACCCCTCTTCTGTGCCCCAAAGTTACTCTGAATTTATCTCTACATATAGGGGTATATATCACTTTTGTTGTAATTATCTACTTACTTGTCTCTCCTACATTCTTTGAAAGCAGAAATTGTCTTTATATCCTCAGTAAGTAACATACTGCTTGCTCAGCAAATAGCAGGGATTCGATAAATAAATAATACACACACACACACACACACACTCTTATTTTTTTTAAATGGTGGGAGGCAAAGGGAAAGTATGATCTTTCACTAGTTTAGCCTATAGGTTCCCGTTTCAGGTTATGGAGTATTTGTGTTAGGACACATGCCAGGCCTGTAAGTACTAAACGTACTGTAACAAATCACCGAACAGTTTCATGACAAATAGGAAAGAGAAAGACAGACATAGAGAGATTATCTTGCTAGCTTAGCTATGGGTTACATATTATAAATGCACTGCCATTGATGCTTACAGCAACACAATCTTTTAATTAAAGCAGCTTTTAGATTTATAAAAAACTGATTTAAAAAAAAAACAACTCTGCTTTTCTTCTAGCTCCTAAGAGAAACAAAAGGACTAAAGCAGCACCACCAGTTTTTAATCACTCAAGGCTGATTTGTGGTCTCTGCTTCTTCTCCCTTTCATTCCTGCTTCCTGGTTTCTGATCATTTCACTAAATGGTAGAAATTTTCACCAAAAAATCAGAACATAAAGAAATAAAATAATACTAAACTCAAAATCATCTACTGTTACATATCATTCTAATAAAAGATTTGATGAAAAAGAAAGCTAAAACTTGGAAAAGATAAACTAAGTTCAATTTCCTATGCTTTCCTTCTCCCCATTCTCTATGAATAATAACAGCTAACGTGAACTGAGCACATATTATAGTGCCAGGGACTATTCTACCTGTTTTGCATGTATGGTCTAATTCTTAAAACAAGCCTGTAAGAAGGATACCATTTATTATCCCTGTCTAATAGATGAGGAAACTGGATCACACAGAGGTAAACTTGTCCAAGGCGTTAATAGCTAATAAATGGCAAAAGCTAAGGTTCATATGTAAGTAATCTGAATGCAAATTTCCACTCTTAACTACTACAAGACAGTTTGTACCACTAAATATACTTTGAATTCACATAATACCTCTTAGGTATTTAGATAAGGGCATTTATTTTTAACCTTTATAAAAATTTTAGAAGGTAGTACTTTAATAAAAGATTCAGGTACAGAGCAGTTATGTGAATTGCCCAAAATGACAATGTTAAAATTAAAAACAAAACCAAAAATTTGTCCTCTTAGCTTATTCTTGATATTTCCAGTATAACCACCAAACAAGAATAATGTTTCTTATCTCAAAATCAATTTTTAAAGGAATTTCTTAGAAAATAAGTAAAAGGTCTATAATCAAAAAAAGTTGGCTATTTGGGACAGAGACAGTTCTACCACCCCTCAAATCAAACCTAGAACAAAAATACTTCAGTCCCAGCCCAGTGTTTCATGAGAAACTCAAATTATTGAAGCATAGGTTCACACCTTTAACCTGTATTTCTGCTAATGGAGGCGATGGTAATTACTAGCAACGTAAAGTGCGCTTCATCTACCATGCACTGTCTACCCATACTCTCAAAGGTACTTGGGAAGCCTCCAGTTTTTCCTATTTCCCTGTGTTCAGAACTAATTTTCCTGTTGGATACAAGACAGAAATAAAACAAAAAAACTCTCCTTAAAGTTGTCAATACTAAACTGTTCAAAGAACACAGATACAGAAAAGGCAATAAAGATGTTATGGAAGCAAGTTTCATTTGAATAATTTTCTTAAATACAAGTCATGTTGAATAATGGCATGAAATTTCAATAACACAATTGTTTTCATCTATGTAAAAACACTTATTCTGCCTCACATAAATAGTTCTTAATCTTCTCTTTGAGTGCTGAAACTGTATCTTATTCATTTTTTTTTTCCTTCATGGCAGCTAGGGCAGAGTGCCAAGAAAAATTTATTGAATGAATGAATCATTCAGCCATACACCCAACTGCTATTTCACCTTTTGGTTTGGGTTAGGGTATGTAGAGAGTATGACAATAAATTATCAAGCAAAACTAACTGTACTTCATTGTAACCAATGTTAAGCCACCGATGCACTATGAGATTATAACTAAAAGTAACAAACACACATCTGTAGTATTAAGCCAAGCTCCTCACCTTAGCAAGAATGTCTTTTCTTTGGTGCCACTTTTCTTTTTTACTATTTAAGATGCAATTCTTACTTGTTCTTGCTATTCAAGCCCTTTGATTATTGAGCTCTAAACTGAAGAGGGAGAGGGAGAGGGAGGGTATAGCGTAGTGGTAGAGTGCATGCTTAGCAGGAGTGTGAATGCTGGATCATATGGTAAGTCTATTTTCAGTCTTTTAAGGAATCGCCATACTGAGGAAACCTATTTTTTAATTAAGGAAATTTACTTATCACTTAATATTAAAACATAAAAATTTCAAGAACTTTAAAGTTTTCTTTTATTTAATAAAATACACATTTTTAAATGGGAATGTGCCATACACACTGTGCTGTACGCCACTGCTCTTTATCAAGGTTATTTCTTTGGTAAATAATCAAGAAAAACGTGAAAAAGTAGGATAATGAAGGGATATTCTCTTAGACCTTAAAAGATGTCTATGATAATAAACACAATGTCGAACTGGTGTAAAAATTGACAGATGGTTCAACAGAACAGACTATGTAGTCCAAAAATACACTTGTGAGCTCACAAAACTTAGCCTGACCAAAATGGCATCATAAATCACTAAAAAAGAGTAGTTTGACACTAACAAAATTTCTTATTTCTTGACAAAATGCTTCTATTTACTCATCTATAGCAAACTTTAAGCTTTATCATATGGGTTATGTACTTCTTAAGATCATTTGTAGATATTTAGATGCAATTTATTCTACTTATATATACACATTTTTAACGATTCTTTTTTAAACATTTATTTCGCATTTAGTCAGCCATTTTACTTAACTCTTTTTCAGCTGATTCTCTTGGGAATATTTTTCGGTCAACAAATATATACTTATTTTGTTCATTAATGGAAACATATTGATCATTTTACTGCACTAAGAACCCCAAAATAATGTTAAACAAAGTAACAGTGGGCATTCTTGTTCTTGCAGTAGAGGACATTTCTTCAGTATTTCACTGGTAAGTGTGGTAGTGTCTGTTGGTTTCAGATAGCTATTGTTTGTCATATTAAACGAGTATCTAATAGCATGTTATAAGAGAAAACAATGAGCTAAAAGGATATACACAACAGTCACATTACGGGTTGTCAGTGGACAGTAGTGGTCAAAGGAGATTATATCTAACTTTTATAAAATGTGCCCTAATGTTACCAATTTTAAAATCAACTGAGTAGAAATATAGGTGCTTATTATTTAAATGTTTCAGGAAAAAAATAAATTACCCTATTCTTAGTGTATTAAGACCTTTTAGCTGGAAATAGTTGAATTTTATAAAAATTTTTTGTCATCCAGGGAGATGAGTATATCATTTTCCTCCTGTTTTTTGAGTTATCATGTACTAATGTGCTATTATTTATATTTTCTTAATATAACAGCCTTAGATCTTGAAAGAACTCCTCTTGATCATATTCTTTTAATATACTGAGAGATGTGACATATCCAATGAGGAAAAAAAGCAGTTCTAAATCAGTATGTTAAAAACATGTAACTATATAGATAACTGCTCTGGAAAAAATCATGGAAGTAGATATATCAAAATGTTATCAGTAGTTACCACGAGGTGGAAAGATTAAGTGTGACTTAAAATCTTCTTTATGCCACTTTATATTTTCTGGAAGAAATATGTATTTTTTTGAAATCAGAAAAAAATATAATAATGACTTGTTGAATTTACTCTACCAGGACTTTACACAGACCTTCTACAACTATATTCATTATGTCAGACAGGACAAATGTCAATCTTATTTTTGTACTACCTGTGTCAGCTTTCAGTTATCAAATTTCACTAACTTCATAAAATAAATGAGTATACTTTCTATCTTTTTTTCTACTGTGGTTGATACAGCTTTTAAGTATCTGCTTCTTCAAACTATGAATGAAACTGCCAATAAAACCCACTGGGCTTACGTACCATTCCTACCATGCCTATCAGTCTATATGGGATTTTCATGTCTGGAGTCACTTTGGTAAATTACATTTCTGTAGAAAATTATCTATTGCATCAGGAATTTATTAACATAGATGTAAAGTAATTCAGTAGACAATGGAGAATATTTTCAACTTCATACCATATCAAAAAGTTAACTCAAAAAGAATCATTAACCTAAATGTGAAACCTAAAACTATAAAACATCTTGAAGAAAAAAAAAGAAAAATCTTTCTTACCTTGAGTTAAGCAATATTTCTTAGAAGATAAGGAACGTTAACCATAAATAGAAAAAATTAGATTTCACCAAATTAAAAACTCCCACTACGACAAGCCACAGGCTAGGAAAAAACATTTGGATAACACTTATTAAAAAAACTTGTATGGGGACTATGTAAAAAACTTTCATAACTCAATAATAAGAAAATGAGCCAATTTTTTAAAACAGCAAAAGATCTGAACAGACATTTCATCAAAGAAAAGATATAGATGGCAAATAAACACATAAAAAGTTACTCAATATTATTAGTGATAAGGGAACTGCATATTAAAACCTTGATAAGCTACCACCATACATCTATTAGAATGTCAAAATCCAAAACACTGACAATACCAAATGCTGGTGAGGGTGTGGAGCAACAGGAACTCTCATTCACTGTTGATGGGAATGCCAAGTGGTACAACCACTTTGGAAGAAAATTTGCCAGTTTTTTAAAAAAACCAAACATACTCTTACTATACATTCCAACAACTGTACTCCTTGGTATTTACCCAATTAACTGAAAACCTGTCCACACAAAAACCTGCACAGATGTTCATAGCAGCTTTATTCATAACTGCTGTAACTTGGAAGCAACCAAGATGTTCTTCCGTAGGTCAATGTGTAAATACGTCATGATACATCCAAACAATGGAATATTTTTTCAGTGGTAAAAAGAAAGAAGCTATTGAGCCACGAAAAGACATAGAGGAATCTTAAATGCATACTACTAAGTGAAACAAGTCAATCTGAAAAAACTACATATGAAAAAACTACTATATGATTCCAACCTTATGACAGGCTGGAAAAGGCATGAAAAGATACTAACACTAGTGATACATGCAACAACATATATGAATCTCAACAGCATTATGCTAAGTGAAAAACCAGACACAAAAGGCTACACATTGTATAATTCTAATTACAAAAGGTAAGCAGGGAACTTTTGGGGGTGAAGGAAGTACTCTATATCTTGATTGTGGTGGTATTTACACGACCTTACCTGTTTGTCAAAAAACAGAACTATATACCTAGAAGGGGTAAATTTTCTTGCATATAAATTGTATCTCATTTAACCTGACTTTTTTTTTTTTAAAAGGAATTCTAGGGAGCATATTGTAACTGTTTAACACAGACTGAAAGCTCCGTAAGGACAGGGATCACATCTTATTAATGTTTATACCCTTAGTGCCTAGAATATTACAACTATTATATATTTACTACGTGCTTACTATGCTAAGAGCATTACAAGCATTAATTCATTTAATTCTTATAGCAAATTTGTGGGAAAAGTAAAATTCATATTTATATTTTACAGATAAACTGAAGATAAGAGAGTAACTATCTTAGAGCCCAAAAGGATATAGTCAAGAAGTGGCAGAACTGGGATCTGAACTCAAGTTCGTCTGACTCCACAGCCTGAGGGCTTAACTGTTAAGATATGCTGCCTTGCTGACTTTGCTCAGTGTATACTGAACAAATGAATGGATAAGGAAAAAGTCAATTGTGCTGAGTTTGGTAAGGTAGGCTGAATCTAGTTCATAGAAAGAATAATATATATATATATATATATATATGTAATTTTTTTAAAGGACACAATATTAAGTAGAGTTATAAAGTGGTTATTTTAGGTGTAGCAGGTAAGCTGTGAATGTAGAATGACTACGACAGTCTTTAATTCCCTTTAATGTTCTTCTATTCTCTTTCACCTCCTTTAAGAAATTATTTTATATATTTTATTATTTTTATTTTTTAACTTTTTTTATTGATTTATAATCATTTTACAATGTTGTGTCAAATTCCAGTGTAGAGCACAATTTTTCAGTTATACATGAACATATATATATTCATTGTCACATTTTTTTCTCTGTGAGCTACCATAAGATCTTGTATATATTTCCCTGTGCTATACAGTATAATCTTGTTTATCTATTCTACAATTTTGAAATTCCAGTCTATCCCTTCACTCCCTCTGTCCCTCTGGCAACCACAAGTTTGTATCCTATGTCTAGAGTCTATTTCTGTTTTGTACTTATGCTTTGTTTTTGTTTTTTGTTTTTTTCTTAGATTCCACGTTATGAGCGATCTCATATGGTATTTTTCTTTCTCTTTCTGGCTTACTTCACTTACAATGACTTCTCCAGGTGCATCCATGTTGCTGCAAATGGCATTACGTTGTCGGTTTTTATGGCTGAGTAGTATTCCATTGTATAAATATACGACGTCTTCTTTATCTAGTCATCCGCTAATGGACATTTAGGCTGTCTCCATGTCTTGGCTATTGTAAATAGTGCTGCTATGAACATTGGGGTGCAGGTGTCATCCTGAAGTAGGGTTCCTTCTGGATATATACCCAGGAGCGGGATTCCTGGGTCATATGGTAAGTCTGTTCCTAGTCTTTTGAGGAATCTCCAAACTGTTTTCCACAGTGGCTGCACCAAACTGCATTCCCACCAGCAGTGTAGGAGAGTTCCCCTTTCTCCACAGCCTCTTCAGCATTTGTCATTTGTGGATTTTTGAATGATGGCCATTCTGACTGGTGTGAGGTGATACCTCATTGTAGTTTTGATTTGCGTTTCTCTGATAATTAGTGATAAGGAGCATTTTTTCATGTGCCTATTGATCATTTGTATGTCTTCCTTGAAGAATTGCTTGTTTAGGTCTTTTGCCCATTTTTGGATTGGGTCGTTTGGTTGTTACATATTTTATTTTTAACACTGAGAAATATAAAGAAGGAACTAAAATGCCCTTAAACCTACAACCCAGATAAAATCCCTCTACATTTTGAAAAACAAAAGTAATATATGTACATAGTTAGAAAATTCCAACCATACAGGAAGATACAAAATGATAACTGAAAGCCATCTATCCTTCCTATTCCTCCCTTTTAATTTTCATTCTTATAATCACTGCCTATGCAGTATTCGTGATACATTGATAAGGGCTCAGCATGTAGAAATAAATTTAGATGGAAAACCATCTACACATTTAGTCCACCTATCACACTTGTTACGATTTTCTAGAGAGTAAATAGCAGTCAGAAGTGATGAAAAGTGGTGAGAGGCCATGGGACATAGTCCAGAATGTCAGCATTACTACTTTTCAAGCTTTCATTACTACCATGATGGCTCATCTTTCTCTACTGACAGAAAAAATAATTATAGGGCATCTGTGTTATTAAAGTTTATAGAGACTGGTGTTCTATGAATTCTGTTTCCCTTAAGATTTTAAATTCTATCTCATGCAAAAAATTTAAAACCACTATGAGAAATACATACAAATATTGCCTATTATTGGGCAGTGGGATATAACAGTAAAAAGATCTTGCCCTCCATAAGTTTATATTCTTATTAGGAAATAAAACGACAGAAGATATAAAATGTATATATGTGCAATAATGCTATATTAAATTTCTACTTAACACCACAGGAAAAAAAATAGAACATCATTTTTGGCATTGTTTAATTCTAGAGGAATTTATCTCCTACACCTTAAGAATCTCAAAACTAATTAAGTTCATGCTTTGTCCTTCATTCTTAAAGAGGAGGGAGGGAAGGACTGTGTTATTAGCACATTTTGAGCTTCAAGTGGTAACAACATGATAACATCACAAAAATTCTTCCCATAAACTTTAAAGTGACATTTAACAAATGCCCTTGAAACGTTAGGAAAACCCTCTTTAAAACATAATAATGATTTCTAAATTTTGATACAAAATAGGAAGAAAATAATTGGCTTTATTTATTTAGGATATGGCTTCTGTTTTCTACTTCAACAAACTGCTTCTCATATTTCCTATGTGATACAAACTAATCTAAAGGAGATACTACCCTGTAAATCTGTTCAATCTGTTCCCAGAATACCATGCATATCAACAAAGCCTTTGTAGCTAGCTTTAAATTCAGGCTTCACATCAGTAATTTATCTCATTAAATAATTATTTCATTAAACACATACCTAAACATTTTTTCCCAACAAACTGTGTTCACTTCTGTGGAAAGGAGGCTATACAGAAACTTAATGAAATTGTCAGAAGATTTAAAACACTTTGGGAAGACAATTTAGTATATACAGATCCTCTCCTACTCCAAGAAGTTTCGTATGCCAGGTTTTCAGTCCCTTTTCTTCTGGCACGCTATGGGGGAAATGGCTGTTAACCCATAAACACCTGAGAAGGGAGAGGAAAGAAAGCAGAAGCAGGGATGAGCCATTTTAAAAAGCAGTAGGAGTATGAAGCATCAGAGCAACTAACTGTACACATACACTCTCTGGACCTTTCCTTCTCCCAGCACTTATGTACAGTGTAGTCATTACTTAAAAAAAAATAAAAACAAAAACATGGTAGTATATACTAATACAGATTAACAATGAATACTTTCATTGTATTCTACCAGGTCTCTTTGAAGGGAAAGGGAATAAAATAAGGAGAATAAGGGGTAAAAGCTGTTTGATTCCTTTATCACCTTCCCTACTCCATGACCTTGAATGTCAGTCCTATGTCAACTCTGGCAGAATTCTGGAGGCCTGTTTTCTGGAAGGGATAAAACAAATGATCTCTGGACTGGAGGATTCAAAAGGCAGTTGATGGTGGGAATATAGAATGAAAATCTGAGAGGAATTGAGTAAACATGTATAATTACTATTGAATGCAGCAACCCTCCCAAGTCCTCATCACCCCTACCATCCAGTGATGAGAAGACTCTGAATCCTGATACTGGTAGAGATGTTCTTCTACAATAGGCACAGGCGCTCACCCTGCGGTAAGGCCCAAAGGCAACCCAGCCTATGCATTTACACCTTCTAATTTAAAGCTTCCCACTCTTAATCACAAGCAGAAAGCTAATTATTACTGGACTTCAGACCAAAACTCTAACATAAAAGAGATCAAAACAAACAAAGGAAAGCAACTTTTGGGGAAAAGAGCATATGCAGGGCAAAGTAAATTTGTTGAAACAATAAAAGAATATTATGAGAGAAACATTCAGAGAATTAAAAAATCCTTTTAGAAATTAAAAACATAACAGTGGAAAAGAAAAATTTAATAGAATATAAAGATGAAGAAACCTTTCAGGAGGTACAGCTAAAGAAAAAAAGAGATGAAAATTAAAGAATTATTCCACGAGATCCATCATCAAGAAGCTATTGGCAATCAAGAAAGAGGAAGAAATAGGATGTAGGGGAAAAAAAGAGGTAACACAGGAGAGAAGCGAAGTCCCCAGGTGAGAAAGGATACCCCATGATGACAGCTGTGTACCACACACAGATGGACATCTGTCCCGAATGGAGCTGTGTAACTCAAGGGACATACATGCTGAAGGGTGTCATCACCAAGAGCTCTGACATTTATTCTCTTTTTAAAAATGAGAACATAGTGCCCAGGTGAGCGTGGCCTTCAGCTTGTCTTGAGTAAATTCTAGCAAATTTTTTCTCAAAATACTGAGTGCCTAATGAGTTCAGAACACTCATTTCACCACACAGAAGTGTTCTTTAATCTATTCCTGAAAGCTGTAGGTAGAACATGGTCAACTTTGGAGAGATCACAGAGCTGCTCACTCCCTCTGATCATTCTTCTGCCAAATGTCCAAGCCCTGATCCACACTGCAGTCCTGCCCAATACAATTTCCAGGACTGTCTTGGCTCTGTTCATGACTTCCACCAAAGAGACTCTGTGAACATCAGGAAACTGAAGCAAGTATGCCATCGATCCCTGGGATCCCCAAGATCCTTTCAGGAGTCCAGAGGTATAACTATATACTTAATAATACTAAAGAATTAGTTCCTTTTTTCACTGTGTTGACACTTGTGCTGAGGGTACAAAAGCAATGGTGAGCAAAACTCCTGGTACGTTTGCACAAATTGAGGCAGCGGCGCCAAACTGTAGTAGGACTCATATTCTTCACCACTACATAACTGCAGTTAAAAATAATGCTGGTTTTAATTTAAGAATGTCCTTGAGAAAGCTGTAAACAATTTTTAAATAAATCTCAAGACTTCTGTACATGTTTCTATTCTGTGTGATGAAATGGTACGTATGCACAAAGCATATACTTAAGTACAATAGTAAGTTACCTTCAGGAAAGGCACTTGAGTTGAAAGCTGAACTAGCCAGTTTTTTTCATGAAATACCATTTTTACTGGGAAGATTGAATGACAAACTATGTTATTTAGGCTTAAATATTCCACAGATATTTTCTCAAATATGAATGAAGTAAGCCTGTCACTACAAATAGTACTTGTTGCCAGTGACATAGGTCAAGCTTTCAGGAGAAAATTAGAATTTTGGAAAACATATTCACCAGAGTGAGCTTATCAGCTTCCCAATATTAAAGACTTTTCTATGAGACCAGTGGTGAGATTAACAAATGTGATTTTAAAATATTATATAATAAAATGTGTAAATATCTGTCCGTGTAAGAAATGTTCCAGAGGCCTTTAGGCCTGTCTCACTAAAACTTGATGGTTAAGGTGGGGAGAGTATAGCTCAGTGGTAGACTGTGTGCCTAGCATGCACAAGGTCCTGGGCTCAATCCCCAGTATCTCCATTAAAATAAATAAATTAATAAATAAACATAATTACCCCCCCCCAAAAAAACCTGATGGTTAAAAATCCCTCGCTTTTATTTCTAGAATGTAACAAATAAGTCTTTTCCACTGTATCTACATAACTCTTAGCTAATCTAATCATAACAAAAATCTTGGCCCGTCTTCTAGAGCTCCTTCTTAGAAACAAACTCATTTTACATTCAGAATTCTTTTTCTTTGTCAGATGGCACTGAATGGACCATTACTCAGTAACCAAATTCTAATCATATGTATGTTTTGTAAGCAAATTATGAAAAAACCCTACAAACGATTATGCATAAAATAAGCTACAGTGGTATTGTACAACACAGAGAATATAGCCAACATTTTAAAACAACTATAAATGGAATATAACCTTTAAAAATTTTGAGCCACTATACTATATTGTACACCTGTAATTTATATAATATTGTACATCAACTAGACTTCTATAAAATAAAATAAAAATTACAAAAAAAGAAAAAACCAGCATAACATTTAGAAGAAAGAATGGAGGAGTCAGAGGGGCCTGGTTGTTAAATACATAACTATGAATCATTTCCATTTTTTTCTGAAAACCACATTATGAATATAAATGTTAATTTACAAATTCTAAGATTAAAAATATAAGAGGAAAAAAATTTCACTAGCACAGAAGACAAACCTTTTTCCATATTAGTGGTCAAAAGCATATTCCCATTTATATTTCCACTGACCACTAGCCACCTGCAACTTTCACAGCAACTTAGCCTTTGCTGTTCTCTAGTAAATATAAGTTATATTTAA
Source organism: Camelus bactrianus (assembly GCF_048773025.1). Classification (NCBI taxonomy): domain Eukaryota; kingdom Metazoa; phylum Chordata; class Mammalia; order Artiodactyla; family Camelidae; genus Camelus; species Camelus bactrianus. Next base: position 59,887,840 of record NC_133551.1, read on the forward strand.
ATTTAAGTTAAATTTAATTATTTTAATAAGTTTAATTAATTAGATTAGATTAAATTTAAGTTATGCTTAAGTTAGGTAGGTTAGGCGGTCACTCAGAAGGAAAAAAACAGTATTTCCTGTAAAAACCTTTGAAGTTTCATACATTACTCTAGTTTATCATATGGACATGTTCTTTAGGATTTGTCACCAGGCAACTACATCAACTCAATTTACCAAATTGTTTATTAATGATGCTCTTAAGAATTAACTTGAGCGGGGAGTTCAAGTATAGCTTGAGTATAGCTCAGTGGTAGGTTGTGCGCTTAGCATGGACTAGGTCCTGGGGTCAATCTCTAGTACCTCCACTAAAAAATAAAAATAAATAAATAAACATAATTAGCTTCCCTGCACCCCTCCAAAAAAGAATTAACTTGGTAATGAAACTACAAATTTCCGAATTAAGTACTGACTGCCCTCTAGTGTTCACAGTAAGTTTCACTGATAAGCTGGATGTACTGTAAAGTACACTTCAGGGTTAAAAAAAAAAAAGTCCTAAAGAAGCCATTTAAGGTCATTAAAATCAGAGAAGAAATTCTGATTCAGCAAGGTTTCAATAGCAGTCTTGTCAAAGCAAGACAACAGCTATTAATCTGAGCTATCTGATTACTTGTACCAGTAGCCCAAGGAGTCTAATTTCAGTCCTCTCTGGTAATTGTGCAAGAGTAGAATTTAAACTTGGGTAACATTTTTACTACACTTCTTCAAGTTACAGTGGCATAAAAAGATTCAGACTCTTCCCTCTTTGGTGAAGAATCACAAAGTGCTTGAATCAAAATCTGCCTCCAGCATGCTGAGGTTAAACAAGGAAAACTGTCCCTGGTTCTTTTTTCCAGCTGATGTATATTTTAAGTAGGAAGTACTTCTCAGCTAGTCTTCCAAGTCTATAATATGTCTGTCTTTTTTTTTTTTTTAATGGTGGTATCGGGGATTGAACCCAGGACTTTGTACATGCTAAGCATGTGCTGTGCCATTGAGCTATGCCCACTTGCCTGTTTGTATTTTTTTTTGATTTTTATTTTGCAAGGGAAGGGGGTAAATTCAGTTTATTTATTTATTTTTTAAGTGGCGGTAGTGGAGATTGAACCCAGGACCTTGTCCATGCTAAGCATGTGCTCCACCACTGAGCTATACTCTCCTTCCTCATCATTTGTTTTTAATTGAATACCCTAGACTTTGAAACTACAGTCAATAGAAAAATAGAGTTCAACACACAGTGAATGACTTTTTAGTCAAGAAGGTAGATAACTAAATCTTTGTGTATCTAGATTTATATTCCCTTAACCATGTTGTTCAATACAGAATTTAAAACTTATTATTTTAACTTGCCAAATGGTTCTTTGTTTTATTTAAAGTAACTAACATTCTAGAGCAGCAGGTCTCAAAGTATGGTACAGGGACCACTGGGAATGCCTCATAGCAAGGTCAGAATTATTTTTATAATACAAAAACATTGTCTTCTCACTCTCATTAGCTCCAAACCGTATAGTCAATTCTCCAGAAACTACATGGTATGTAATAACAAAACAAACTGAATGCAGAAGCAGATATGGGAATCCAGCTGTCTTCTATTAAACCAGACATTAAAGAGATTTGCAAAAATGTAAAACAATGCCACTCTTCTTGTTAATTTTTTTTATTTTGGGAGATATTTTTCATAAAAAATTTTATTTATGTAGCATATAATGGGTTTATTAACTATTTTTAGATGAATTAATATTTTTAAAATGTCTCCATTTTAATTTGTAACATAGCAATATCAATAAATATAAGTCATACTAACAAAGCTCTCTGGGGCCCTCAATTATATTTAAGAGTATAAACGGATTCTGAGGCCAAAAGGTTTGAGAACCAATAAACTAGAGAGTTTGGCATATTAAACATGAAAAAAAAATCAATTTACTCTCAAAGCTTTAATGGAGGAAAGGGTAAAACACAAATATCATTTACTAAGAAAAGTGTAGGTGATACTCACCAAATGGATCTTCCATGCCACTGCCAACTAGTTTAGGGAGATGGGATAGAGTTTCTAAAAAGAGAAAAAGATAAATGATATACTTAGAACTTAAAACCCATCACTGTTTATATTTCTTAAAAAATAAACCCAATTCAGTAATAGTGATTATAGTTTAAAATTGGAACATTATAGAAATTCACAACTTACTGAGAACACTGTCAACTAGGATTTATTTTAAGGAGGCTGAGATACAGATATATAATATAAAAATGGCATAAAACATTTAAGGCTAATTTTCATTTTAAATAGACATCATCCAAGTTCCTTTCCAGTCTCCATCTTGAATTTACTAGAGTGTAAGGCAAGTGGCAAATTTTAAATTTATTTTACTTTAGGGAGATGGAGGGAGGTAGAGAGGGAGGAGGAGAGAGAGGAGTGAAAAAGGCAAGTTTCTAATGCAAAAAAAAAAATCCCCCAATAAACAAACAAAACCTACAGAAATTCATATAAACTCCTGGGAAAGGACACGAGGATATCAGAGAAGGAAGATGTGCTGTGCCTAATAAGGTCAGAAAGGAACTATGACCCAAGGGAGCTGTAAGACTTAGCCAACATGTATGGGCAGGGGCCAGGGGAGCGCAAATGTAACTGAATTCTGAGGAAGCTTGAACATAAGGACCAGGACATAAGGTCACTGGTCACTCTCCCAAGATACAGGATTTAACATCCTGGCAAAAACTTCAGAATATGATATGAACTTACCACTAAGATGGTTCCTAAAAGCTAGGAAAGTCATAGCCCATGATAAGTAAAGTAGCAGTGCCAAAACTGCTGTGAAAGTGATGCTGGGAAAAATGGACAGCTATATGTAAAAGAATGAAATTAGAACATTCTCTAACACTATACACAAAAATAAACTCAAAATGAATTACAGACCTACATGTAAGATCATACTATAAAACTCCCAGAGGAAAACATAGGCAGAACACTCTGACAAAAATTGCAGCAATATTTTTTTCAAACCAGCTTCTAGAGTAAAGGAAATAAAAGCAAAAATAAACAAATGGGACCTAATCAAACTACAAGCCTTTGCAGAGCAAAGGAAACAATAAACAAAATGAAAAGACAACGTACATAATGGGAGAAAATACTTGCAAATTACATGACTGACAGGGCTTAATTTCCAGAATATACAAACAGCTCATACAACTCAGTAACAAAAAACCAAAACCCAACTGAAAAAAGGGCAGAAGACCTAAACAGACATTTCTCCAAAGAATACATACAGATGGCCAATAGGCACATGAAAAAAATGCTCAACAGTGCTAATTATTAGACAAATGTAAATCAAAACTACAGTGAATTATCACCTCACACCAGTCAGAATGGCAATCATTAAAAAGCCCACAAAAAATAAATGCTGAAGAGGATGTGGAAAAAAGGGAACCCTCCAACACTGTTGGTGGGAATGTAACTTGGTGCAGTCACTATGGAAAACAGTATGGAGATTCCTTAAAAAACTAAAAATAGATTTACCCTATGATCCAGCAATCCCACTCCTAGGCATTTATTCAGAGGAAACTCTAATTTGAAAAGATACACGCACCTCAATGTTCACAGCAGCACCATCTACAATAGCCAGGACATGGAAGCAACCTAAATGTCCATCAACAGATGACTGGATAAAGAAGTTGTGGTATATTTATACAATGGGATACTACTCAGCCATAAAAAAGAATAAAATAATACCATTTGCAGCAACATGGATGGACCTGGAGATTCTAAGTGAAGTAAGCCAGAAAGAGAAAGAAAAATACCATATGATATCACTTACATGTGGAATCTTAAGAAAAGGACACAAATGAACTTATCTACAAAACAGAAACACACTCACTGACATAGAAAACTTATTGTCACCAAAGAGAAGAGTGGGCAATAAATTAGGAGTTTAGGATTTGCAGGTACAAACTATTATACACAAAACAGACAAATAACAGGGTCCTACTGTACTGTACGTGGAACTATATTCAATATCTTGTAATAACCTATAATGGAAAAGAATCTATCATTATGCTGTACACCAGAAACTAACACAACATTGTAAATCAACTATACTTCAGTTAAAAAAACAAAACAAAACCAAAACTGTGACCCTCTCCTCCTAGTTAAACACAGCCCTTCTGTCACCACTAAGCAGCATGAATCAGCTTTAAAAGAGGTGTGGCTCAATGATAAGCAAAAGTACTCTCAGGAAATACCAGTTATAAAGGACAGATCTCAGCAAGGGCAATTCATCATCAGTAAGCATGACAAAGTCTATACCCAGAAAAATGTAGCCCTGTTTCTTCTTGGCATTATATACATCACAGTTTGAGAAAATCCCCCAGAACAAAACATGCTTTTAAAAGCTATAGTATGGGAGCGTATAGCTCAGCGGTAGAGCACCTGCCTAGCATGCCCGAGGACCTAGGTTCAATCCCCAGAACCTCCATTAACAAAGGAAATAAACCTAATTACCTCCCCTGCCCCCATAAAAACTACAGTATTCAGTGATATAATGTATGAAATCTTTTTAAAAAATAATTTTGGCAGTAAACATTAGCTATGATGAGAATACTATTTTTAAAAATCTCCAAATATAGTTTTATCCCAAAACTAAAAATATAAAATGAAATTTATATTTGCTGTCAACTTTAGCTTTTAAAACAGTTACGTGATTAAGACACATGAAAAGATAAATGGCAATGATGAGGGAATTCACTGAAGAAATACAAATGTCTAATAAACATGAAAATATGTTCAACCTGATTACTAATAAGGAAAATGTGAACATACACTGAGTTTTGTTTTGGTTTTTCTTACCTATCAGAATGGCTAAAAATTTGAAGATTTAAAGTTTTCGGGAGAGAAGAAGGGGAAAAGTAAAGATATTGATCAAAAGGTATAAGATGAATAAGTTCTGGAGACCTAATGTACAGCATGATGACTACAGTTAATAATAACATTTTGAATACTTGAAATTTGCTGAGAGTAAATCTCAAGTGTTCTCAACACACACACGGTAATTGTGTGAGGTGATGGATATTAGCTTGATGGTGGTAATCGTTTCACAATGTATATGTACATCAAAATATTTCACTGTAAACCTTAAATGCATATAATTTTGTCAATCATATCTCAAGCCAGAAAAAAATAAAAATAAAATGTCCAGTATTGGTGGTATTCAATTAATGAATAATGCTATGTACAGAAAAGTATTCTCATACATTGAATAAACAGGTAATTTGATGTATCTTTTTGGAAAACATTTTGGCAGTACTAATCAAATTTGTAAACCTCTGACCCAGCAATTCTACTTCTAAAGTACAGATACACTAGACTCAACAGTATTTTTTATAATGGCAAAAATTGGGGATACCTGAATGTCCGTCAGCAAGAAAATGGTTAAAGTATGAAATCTTCATACATTGAATACTATGCAGACATTCAAAAGAGTTAAGGATGTCTATTATGCTCTGACATAAAGCGATATACTCAACATTTTGTTGAATGAAAAGAAGAAACAAGTTGCAGAAGGAAAGGTAGGATTATAAGAGTACTCACCAAGAGGGTTAATTAGTGGTTAACTCTCTGTGGAAGTTTGGCGGGGACAAGAGTGAGAGTAAAATAGAGACAGTAAGGTGATGATAAGGACTTTGGCTTTTTATTTTATGTACTTATATACTACCTGCATTTTTTATTGTATATTTCCTTTACAATTAAAAATCATTTTTAAGATTCGCAGACCAGAATTAATCATCTTATTTCTTCTCCCGGAATACTTGAGACTAAAGTTGGGGTTCACGCAAGAAAAGTTTCTTTTTAATAGATGAAGTTTAGTTAAATATATCTATATAGTGTTAGAAATGAAGTAAAAATGATCAATTGAAAGAATGACTTAAATGGGTTAAAAAAATAGTTTCACGTATGTTGGATCATACGTGAATGAATATTTCCTCATGAAATAATATTTAGGATCACTATTTACAGGAATTTAATATGGCATAATTGATATTTAGGAGGTTAACGTGTTTAATCTTTTTGAAAAAGAAGTTGCTCAACAACTACTCCTTAATCTTTTCCTTTCTGATCTGCCCTCCAAAAGCCTTGACAACACTAAAATATTTAATTTACCAAATCCTATAAACCTTTTATTAAATAATCCTTAAATTAACATAAGCACCCTGAAGATACTTAAATGCTTGCTTTTCTAATTCACTCAAATGGTGTCTTTGCTCCAGAGAGTTAAAGAGCTTCTGATCTTTTACAAAATAAAACAAACGTAAGCACAAAGAGGAAATAGTTTAAAAAATAAGAAGAAATAAGCCAGACACAAAAGGACAAATACATGATTCTGCTTATATGAGGAACCTAGAATAGGCAAATTCAGAGAGACAGTAGAACAGAGGTTGCCAGGGGCTAAGTGGGGAGGACAACGTAGAATAGTTATTTAACGGGTACAGAGTTTGGGATGTTGAAAAAGTTTGGAAATGGATATTGGTGATGGCTGCACAGCATTGAGAATGTACTTAATACCACTGAATTGTACACTTAAAAACAGACTTCTCATTTATCTTACACCACAGTATACAAAGACATATTCATTTAACAGAATGGTCCTAGTGGTCTGTGGCTACAATGGAAGGATGAAACCCCTCTCTCATTATACAAAGATATCCCAGAAGCCAATCATCTCTTACCTAATTCTATGTAAGCATGTAGAATATATAAAAGGCTGTTTGTAAAATACCCAATCTTAATGGTATCACCACTAGGTAAGAAACACTGTCATTTTTTAATACTTCAACAAACATGCAATCACATCCTGAATCATAATGCTCTCTCTCAAATTTAATTCAGAGGAAGGAATAGGAGGCAGAGCTGGGTATGGGCAAGCAAAAGGAAGTGAAAAGTACTCTTCACACCTTCTAACTGATTCTATCCAGCTACTCTTTGGTATCTACAGGAAGTATTTTTAACAGGGATTTACCCACGAGGGAGAGGGGACACTATTATAGGCTATTCTCCCCCTTTCTACCTGTCACCCACCTGAGGAGGGGAAAAGTATTCCAGGGCTCCAATTTTTAACAATAAACAATCAATCCACCCAAAGAACAACCATTTCTATATTTTATTCTTATTTACCTTAGACTGGTAAATAAGAATAAAATATATCAACAATTATGTGAGAAAGATACTTTATTTTTTCTTATCCTTGATCCCTTATAAAGTGAAGATTTTTAATTTCTAATGACCTAGGTAAATATTAGTAGTGCAAGATATCTTCCAAAGTTTAATATCTTCACAAAACAATTAGTACTAGGAATAATTGGCAGCATTATGAAAAAAAATTAACTTAGAACATTTTTCCCATACATCAAAATTTATTTTTCCAAAAGTTAAAAAAGGAGAGAGAGAAATGGAAGTTCAGAAATCAATATTTGTTCTACCTATGGAGAAATAACTTCCTAAGGATGGAAGAAACACAAGAAACTGCAAAGGAAACAGTAAATAGCTATGGAATGAAATATTTAGATTCCTCTATAAAACAAAACTAAACTAAAAATGAGTATTACAGACTAGGGAAAATCTTTAAATAAACTTGAAAATAAATTAATACCTATAATAAAAGACTTACAAAAGTATCTTAAATTATAAAGACCTAATCAGATGAAAGAGCAAAACACAAGAACAGAATTTACAGTCATATGAAAAAATGTCTTTTTAAAAAACTAGATCAACAGCTTTATTGAAAGAGGAGAGCAGAGCCCCTCTCCCGCTATTGGTCCTGGCAGTGTTGGCCTCAGACTGAGCATCCAGGCATCTTGCAGCTTCAGAGCTTGACTTTCGTAATAATTAAAATGTTAAAGCAATTATGCATAATTTACAATTATTAAACTAGAAATATACATATTTAAAATACTAAAATCCATTATTAGTAAGACTGGTTGTCAATAAACAAATACCACAGAATATTGATGTTTGCAAACTATTTGGCAGTACAAATCAGGCATAAATATTCATACCTGCTAATCCAGTAATTTCATTTTTAAAAAGTTACATGTACAAAGACCTATGTGGCAGCATTATTTGTAATAGTTGAATAAATTGAAACTAACAACTTAGGAATCCTTAATTCAGTTTATTTTCATAAATAGGTACTATTTAGTGGGGAGAATAGAGGTAAATAAGCTACAGAGGGAAAAGTGCCCTGTAGAAATATGGACAAAGTGCTCTGGGATCACTCAAGGTAAGGATGAATCATTAACCTTTTATGCCAGTTTCTGACACTGTATTTCCAAACCAAGTACAAAGAAGAGAGTAAGCAGCTGGGTAGGGAGAATCAAGTATGCTGGTTATCAGCTAGATGGCTCCTGCAGGGTCAAGGTGGGCTAAGACAGTTCTACGTAAGAGATAAATTATGTTGCATTCCATCAGAATCAGTCAACCACAAAGGAAAAAAAAAATCAAGCAATGCACTTAAGTTCTGTAAGATATCATAACATTGTTATCTACCCTTAAACAAAATACAGTCAACATCTATTTCAAAAATACTGGAAATTTAGCTAACAAGTTTACATTTAAGAGAATGAAAAAGAATCTTTAACAAGGAAGGTTTTTTTTTTAAGTCAGATTTGATTCAAGATTAGATTTGATTTTGAATGTACACCTGAAAAAACACCCAGCAACATTATATACTACAAATAAATGTCTAAATTCAATGCACTGACTGTATACACCTTGAGAGGTTTCCCTTACCACTAAGTACTCAGGAACTGAAGGACACACTTTAAACCAGTGCTGGCTCCCTCATACAGCACTGATAATGGTACTACCCTATTTTTCTTTGTCAGGTATAATATCTTTTCTTAAATTTATTAAACATTAAACAGTTCACAAACACCTGTCACATACATTATCTCATCTGACACTTCTGAAGAAATGGTTACTATCCCTATTTTATAAATGAGGAAACTAAAGTGTAAAGAGGTTAGCTGACTTGGATATTCACAGCCAAGAAGCGATGGAGCTAGAACTAGAATCCAGCTTTTTACACTCCAAAGGTAGTAAATACATTACACTGAGTAAATACATCAGAACTGTCAAATTGTCAAAACAAATATCTGGTGCTTTAAACATAATAGAGAAGTGAAACTGAAAATCAAGCTTGAATCTGAAAGCTATATGGTTTCAACCATCTCGTCCCTAAAAAATCAGTTACTGAACACATTTCCTCTCCTAAAACTCCTTGGAATATCATAAAATCCTACACTTTGAGAAATCGACTAATTGAGACCCTTTTAGAGATGAGAAAATTGAAGCACAAGACTTGCGACTTGCTCTGAGCCTCCCACTGCAATACAGTGTGTCTTCTTCTAAGGACTGCATCAACAGTAGTATTCAAGAAATGTCTGAGAATGGAGAAGACAGAATGGATGGCCTATTGGGTGGTTTGTTTGATCTCAGTTGGGCCCAAACTGTGGTTTAGCTGCCCTTTTGCTCATCTCTGGTTGGCTCCATTACCTTTTCCATGACTCCTATTTCAAACTTTAACACCCTCTGAAGTCCTCTAGCCCACCCTATCCTATTATTATTCTGCAGCTAACTTAACTTATTTCTTCAGAAAAATTAAAAAGAAGTCATTAGACATTAACAGACCCTATATAAGGTAGAAATTATGACTCTGAGCTTTGAAGCTGAAATATATCTGGGTTCCAGATCTCTTCAATTACTTTAAAGTGCCTCTGGGAAATTTAGTTAATTTCTCTGAGCCATACTTTCTTCAACTGTCAAATGGAAATGCCCACCCACTCTACAGAATTTTTGTAAAATTAAATGAAATAGCACACAGGAAAGTTCCTAGATCAGTGGCTGAGTGTAGAATAGGCAGTTAGTAACTCACTCCAATTTCAACTTCCACCTCCATCACTTCCAAACACATGTTCTCCTATTCTTTCTTTCTGTTTCCTTTTCAAGAGTCACCTCTTTAGGAGTTTTAGATTTTATTTCCTCCCAAACTTTCCTTATTATCTCCCTTTTCTTTTGTGCAGATTTTTAATATCTGCCTCTCTGATAGCTCCTTTTCCCTTACTTTCAAACATGTCAAATCTCTCCCATTCTTTAAAATCAAAACAAAACCCCCCAAAAGGCCCTCAATCCTGCCTTCTATTTAGCACTTACTCTAAATATGCTCCTGAACCCTCTAACCTACCCTGAAGATAGCAAGCAATTACCTGTCAAAACAGATCAGTTTATGTCAATTACCTGCTTAAAAACTTCTGATGGTTTAGCAATTCCCTAATCATAAAGCCTGAAGTCTTTAAGAAAGCATTCTAAATCCTTCTCAGCACAAGCCACCAATCTTTCCTTCCACCAGCCACTGTACTTTTCAACTACTCAGCCCCACTGGTCCAGAGATCCCTAAGTATTCCATAGCTTCCTAAAATGATATGCATATGTTTGCTTATGTGCAGTTTTCTGGGGTAAAAAATCTATTGCTATTCTCAAATTTTCTAGAGGGGGTACCTGAACCAAAAAATGTTAAAAACCAATTGCAATACCTTCTAACCATGCCAGACTCTTCACTCTTCCCCAGACACGTTCCCTATACTTTCACATCTCCATTCCTATGCTCAAATTGCTCCCTTTGGGTGAAATAACGTTTATAGTAACTGTTCTTATTCATCACTCAAGAATAAGCTCCAAAATCATGTCCTCCGTAATGCCTTCCTTTCACTGTCTACCAAAACAATCATTCAGTCCCTCACTTCTATTATAACACACCCCTATTTAACACTCACCACACTATTAGGTGGTGTAACATTGTAAGCTTTTCAAGGCGGAAGCTATATACCTTCACATCTTTGTCCTGCCAGAACATAACCCAGATTCTAGCACACAAAGAGCAAAACAAACAAACAAAAATCTGCTAAATAAAAGAACCATTCCGCATTTGTGTTCTGGTCTTCTCCACAACTGCCCCTGCCCATTTGTTACTTATTTACTCAATTAACAAACATTTAAAAAGTTCCAATGAAATACCTGATGCTGTGTGCTAAGCATAAGAATGCAGACTAGGACACAGTCCCTAACATTAAGACAGTTAACTGTGACAACACAGAATAGTCTTATTTGATAAGTGCTATTTAAAAAGTCTACATAAAGGGTTATGGTAGCCCATGTGAAGACGTGACTAACAGTCACAGAAGGTTTAACAATGAGACATCAGGGTGGGAAGGGACAGACTGGGAGTTCGAGATTTGTAGATACTGACAGATATATATAGAATAGATAGACAAGTTTATACTGTATAGCACAGAGAAATATATACAAGATCTTGTAGTAGCTCACGGTAAAAAAGAATATGAAAATGAATATATGTACATTCATGTATGACTGAAAAATTGTGCTGTACATCAGAAATTGACACATTGTAAACTGCCTATAACTCAATTAAAAAAAAAACCAATGAGACATCAGACTCTCTCAGACCAGAGTCCATTCATTCTTTATTTTTAATTTTTTAAACATTTCTGTTGATTTATAATCATTTTACAATGTTGTATCAAATTCCAGTGTGTAGAGCACAATTTTTCAGTTATACATGATGTCTCTTTCTTTATAAACAACATTTCTTCCAAATGCTCCTTTTCCAGTTCTAACAGTTGTAACAGTAACTTACCACGGGAATGTGAAGGGTACAATGCAACCAAATTTTTATCCTACTAGCTTCTGGAAACAATTCCACAAGCTAAGTAGAACAGGAATCATTACACCCATGTTAAAGATGAGAAAACTAAAGTTCAAAGAGCTTACTGTTCAAGATTGCACAGTAAATAAGAGAGGATTTATTTAGTACTTATTAACAGTCTTACTCCTCCCTTTTACCTTCACCCCCACCTGCTGCCCCTATCAGTTTTGTTTTCACTGCTTTGTCTTCAGGGTCTACAAAAGTGCTTAAAACACAACAGGCTTTCAATAAATATTTGTTGATTGAATGAATGGCTGAATTGATTTTAAAATAGAGTAGACCAACGGCAAAAAACACAGAAAAAAAAGCCCCTTCCCACTATGATGACATGATAAAGGAGAGATTTATAACAGGCTTCTACTAGTTAGGAAGGCTAGACTAATTGTACTGATTCAATTCCATTGGCATGTAATGCATTTTACCTAAGAAGAATTTAACTGAGAGAGGTGAAGTAGGTTTATATTTCTGATGTCACATTCATGGCATGTACTGACAGAAATCCAAGGCTTAAACTGCAAGTATGAAACTGATCTGAAGTTTTTATTAAAAGTGAAAACTAAGAAAGCATTTTCTTAAGTCTTGACTCTTTGGCTAGAGAAGTATCTGAATTTCAGTTCTTTCTTCAATGTTAGTTTCCACAGCCAAAGCTGCTGTATATATGTCCTCCAACATATTTCTTAATATACCTTTAAGCAAAGATTAGTCAAAATCTTTTAGTAAGTAAAACTTTCAATAACCATTAGTTAAAACCACAGCCCAGTAACTCACTACCCTTCCACACCCAGGGCTCCATAAAACTGCCATTCTGCCTAGGGACAAGGTAATCACAGCATACAGTAAGACAACGTGACAGAACCAATGTTCAGTATGTCTTATGGTTCAGTACGACACTGTTTATGGTTCTCAAAACTTCAGATCCTTCCAGATTAGTCTGCTCGATGGAAAATATTTCCATTATTTAAATTTCAGCAAATCACAAGCTGTTGGTAGTGTTATGATAAATAATTGCACTAGGTGTGAGGTAATGGAAAGAGCATTGGATTTGGAATATGGTTTACTATTTCCTAACTAGGTTAACTGTGTGACCTCGGGCAAGTCACTTAACATTTCAGAGGCTGAAAATTTAATATTCATCTACTGTTAAAATGGGAGAACAATCATCTCACAGAATTGTAGTGAGAATTCAGTTACATAACGGATATGAGCTGTTTTTAAAAAATAACGCTGATAGTACTGTCATGTTTAAACAAATAAGTAACAGCCAACTTTTAGAGTAATCCTGTGGATGCTTCTTCAAAGCATGGCTAGAAAAACACAAACAATCCCCACTTCACTGATGGATTAGAAATTGAAGAACAACTGTATTAAAGACCTCCATCCCTGTATAATATTGCTAACAATCTGGGATTCTCAGTAAATCATTTCCATTATGATATCAAACAAAGTAATAAAGTACAAAGAACTTTGCTTACCTAACTTTAGTAACCTTCCCTGATTCATGTAAAGGGGTCTTGGTTGTCCTCAATTCAGAGACTTGAAAGACTAATCTATTTTTCAAAAGGAGTATCTGCAATGGCTTTTAAAAAGCTTTACCTAAAGCTGAACCTAGTAATGTAGTCTTCCAACGGGACATACATAAAGCTACTACTAGCAAAATATGATCACACAACTCAATGGTTGCAGTAAGAATCTACTGCCTCTCCTCCATCAACTGGCTTCACTTCTATTACTTCTGTTGCTGTCTAGAAGCCACTAGGTTTCTGGTTTCTCTATAAAGCAGATGCTTCTATTAATGGACATTTGCTTTCAACTTTTTGTCTTAAGCAGAAGAAATAAAAGGATTTTAGGGGGACAAGGGGGCGAGGAACTGCGCGGCTGGATGAAATACAGTCGTCTTTTTCTGCATGCAGTGAATGAAGAGACTGCTCGTTGCCCTATAAATAAATCACTTTCTCTCCGAGATTCTAGAGGTGTGTGAACTACCATTCTGCCCATCCGCATTGGTTCTTTTATACTCTGATCATAGCTGCGACCCATAGAGATATCGCAGCAAATTTGATCCCTTCCCGGTTTCCCGAGGAGGGGGTGCTCACTTCTTTCCCACAGGCCCAAGCCTCTAACCGAGAAAAATGCCTGGAGATTAGTGCATTGAAGCCACCCGGGGCTGACGTTTAAAAGTTGGACAATAACCTCGAGGTTTTCAACAGAAACTCCATCTGCCTCTGCTTAGCTCCGAAGCCTCAGGTCTGCCCAGGTGGGATGCAGAGGTATGAAGGACGGCAGGTTTGAAAAATGGACTTTGACCCGACCTGTTACCGTAACCGGATCCCCAGGGACCGGCCCCTTCAGGGTCTGGCCCGGCGGGCTCCCCCGAGGAGGCGACTCCACGCCCGGGCACAAAGGGGTGCAAAGCAGCCCAGACAAAAGGGCCCCGCCAAGTCGCGGGAGGCGGAGAGGGCGAGCCTGCGCGGGACGCGCCGCAGGCGGAGAAGCCACCGCGGACTGTTGTAGGAGGACGGGGGAGGAGGCGGCTGCTCGGCCCGCCCCGCCGTGGCCCGAAGCGACCACGGCCCGGCCGTTACCCAGGCCCGCACCGCGACCCCCTCGCGGAGCCAAGAGCGCGGCCCCAGCCTACGAGGCGCCCGCAGCCCGACCCCGCGCACTTCCCGCTCACTTTCCCTTGCTCGCCGAACTCACCAGGGCGCAGCCGCCGCCGCCTCCTCAGGGTCCACAGTAGTTTCCTCCGGAAATCCTACCTGGCCCGCCGGCCGCCGGGAGGCAGCCAGAGCCTTTGGCCCCCAGGAGGGGGGTATAGGGAGCGGGCCGGACAGTGAGGGGTAGGAAGTGCAGCCCCGGGGGCTCACGGGACTTGTAGTCTCCGGGAGGGGCCAGCTGGGTCGCGGGCCGGACAAAATGGCGGGAACCTCTATCCCCTAGCTCTCCGGGCGGTCTGCCGCACACGGCCTCTCTGAGCATGCGCCGCCCGCTGCCCGCGTCCTGCGTGTGAAGAACTTGGGCACCTTTCCTGGTAACGAGGAGGGCACAAAGGTCTTTGGACTTGGGAGGACAAAGTTCACTGCTGGGCTCCAGGGAGTGCCTGGAGGAGGGAGCTGATGCAAGTTTGCTCTTTTAGAAAGCTGTGTCCAGTTCCTGTCTGGCTAAATTTCAATTATACACCCAAAGAAGAAGAAGAAGAAAAAAACCCAAAACTATTGAGGGCTAATTTGAAGTGCAATAAACTTCGAAGCAAGTTACCCTTAGTTTTGTGCATAAGGAAGAAACCCAGGAATCATTTTTATCATCTCTTTCAGCCCATTAAGCCCAGTCATTCTACATCCCGGTTCCTTACCAGTTTTTCTACTACCAGCACCTAGGTACCAGCACCATCACCTCTCCAAGTTTTTCTAGTTTCAGGCCGCTAGGCAATCTCCCTCCAAACACCTTCCTTGCTGCTGCCAGAGGAGCTTTCTAAATGCCAAACCCGTTGTGTCACAACCCCAATTAGACCTAAATGTAAAACCTAAAGCTACAAAATTTATAGAGGAAAAAACACAGAAGAAAATTCATGTGACTTTCAAACACACTATTCATAAAGGAAAAAATTTGGTAAACGGCTTATCACCAAAATTAATTTTTTTTCCTCTTTAAAACGCTGTTTTGAAAATAAAAAGGCAAGCCACAGACCTGGATGAAATAGTAGCAAAACCTATATCCAACAAAGGACTAGTATCAAGAATACACAAAGAACTCTTTCAACTCAAGACAAACAGTCCAGTTTGGAAAACAAAAATGATTTGAACAGAGACACTTTACCAAAGATGATAAGTGGATGGCAAATAAATACATAAAAGATGTTAAGGAAGTGCAAATTAAAACCACAATGGGATAACATTATGCACCCACTGGAATGGCTAACATTAAAAAGACTGGCAATATCAAGTGTTAGCAAGAATGTGGAGCAATGGGAACTCTCATTCACTGCTGGTGGGATTGTAAGATGATATAACCACGCTGGTAAACAGTTTGGCAGTTTCTCTAAAAATTAAATATACACCTACCATATGGCCCAACTATTACACTATAGGCGTTTAACCAAGATGAATGAAAGCATACATCCGCACAAAGACCTGATCATGAATGCTCATAGCAGCTTTATTTGTAATAGCCAAAGACTAGAAACAACTTGAATGTCCTTCAAAAGGTAAATGGATATTTATACAATGGAATACTCTTTGGTAATAAAAAGGAATAAGCTACAGATACATGCAACATGATGATGAATCTTAAAATAATTATGCTGAGTGAAAGAAGTCAGACTTTATCAAAGAGTATATCCTATATGATTCCATTTTTATAAAATTCTAGGGGCTGTTGTAACAAAAGCAGATCAAGTGGTTGTCTGGGGACCAAAGAGGCAGAGGCATGGCAGGGAGAGATCATAGAGGGGATGAGGAAACTTTTGGGGGTGACAGGTGTGTTAATTATCTGGACTTTGGTTATGGTTTCAAGGTTTTAAATAAATCAAAACTCATCAAATTGTACACTTTAAATATATTCTGTTTATTGTTTGCTGATTATACTCCACTAAACCTGAAAAATAATATAGTTAAAAATCTATTTTGTTGGGGAGGAGGGTATAGCTCAGTAGTAGTGTGTGTGCTTAGCATGCACGAGGTCCTGGATTCAATCCCCAGTACTTCCATTAAAAAATTTTTTAAAAAATCTGTTTTAAAAAAGGAAGCCAGTTTTTCAGTGGCTTCCCAGTACTCTAGGAAAAAAAGCAAAAATCACTGCCGTAGAAGCTCTAATTGTGGAGCTTCAATATCATCCATGGGGAAGGGGACTGATAGGGATGGCAACGGTGAAATCAGGTAACTACTAATGGTGGTAAAAGTAGTAGTAGTAGTAATAGTAGTAATAATAAAACTGCTACTTTTTCTTGAACACCTACCATGTACCAGGTATTTTACATATGTCTTAATTAGGATTCCTCCCAGAAAACAGAACTGAAGGCAACTACTAGTTGCAGGTAATTTACTTGGAACACGATCCCAGGGATTTAACATGCAAGTCTAGAGTAAAATAGGGAAGGAGGAAAAGCCAACACACACAAAAATGCATTACCAAGATGTTCACCGCTGTAGGCACCTGGGGCTAGATCTTACTAAAACTATCTGAGGATTTTCTAGAAAACCTCTTAGCATGGTGCACCTGCCAAGGACTGTCACAAAGAAGCATTTATCCATTGACTCCCATCCCCCATCGGTTAGAATTGCCCCAGGGTGTCAACTCCCTTCCCACTTCTGGACAAGCTCCCACCAGTGTCCTACATCCTGGTTTAGTAAAAGCTCCTAGACAGATCAAGGAAAGAACAAGGACAGTTGAAGCCCTCACTAAACTGTTTTCTGCAGCTTCAGCTAGAATCTAAGGTAAGGCTGAGAAGATGAGACAAAAGGCAAAAGAGGTCCCACACCATCCCTTGCAACACTCAGATTTGCCCATGCTCAACGTTAGATCCAGTCTGTCACCTACTCTTCAGAGTCATGGCTGGCTGCAATCTCTAGTGGTGCTCGTAATTCTTTGCAAAATGTATGTTGTCCCATACGCCTTTTGTGTCCTATGACACACCATACTCAACCAGATTGATGATTCTCACAAACAATATTAACTGAAAGAAGCCAGACCAAGTAGTGTGTACTGTATGATTTCACATGTATAAAACACAAAGCAGGCAAAAATAGTCTGTTGAAAGTTGGGATAGCAGCTACCCTTTCAAGTGGAAGAGCAGTACCTGGGAGAGGGTAAGAGGAGGTTTTCTGAGTACTGGTAGTGTTCACTTTTTGATCTGGGTGCTGGTTACATAGGTATATTCAGATTGTAAAAATTCATCAATGGGGTATGTATAATTTTCTGCATATAAATATATAATACTCCTGATATAAGTTTTTCAATGGGATGTGGCCTGAGTGAGTCTTATCTTCTGAGAGACCAATTAACAGTAGAGACTATTTCTAGCCATTGATATTTCTGGATTTGGGGCCTTTGGGCACTATGGGAACATAATGTTGATTTAACAGCATAGGCTTTGGCAATAGAGAACTATTCTGTCATTTCCTATCTGGGTGCCATTGGCTAAGTTAACTTAAACTTGTTAAGATTCAGTTTCCACGCTCCTGTTTCTGTTCAGATTGAGTAAATCTTTCACTTTTTACTTAAAAAAAAAGATTCAATTTCCTCATTAAACAATTGGAAACATAATAGTACGTAATAATCAACCTAATAATATATAGGTTGATGTGAGAATTAAATAAAATAACATACATAAAGTACCAGCACTATATCTGATTAAAATATCAAAAAATAGTAACTGTTATGGTGGGTAATAGTAGTTTTCATCTTTCTTTTTTTTTTTTTTTAGCTCCCAAGTTTTCAACAATTAACACAGACACAGGCTGCAGGTACAAGAATGTTCATTGTAGCACTGTTTGAAATAGAAAAAAAATGGAGACAATCTAAATATCCGTCTACTGGAGAATGGGCAAATTAATTGTGATATATTCATAATACAGAATACTTCTAAACAGTTACAATGAATAAACTAAAGCTACTGGGATCAACATGGATAAAATGCTGAAGGGAAAAAAACAGCTGTAGAAGACTATATACAGCTTGATACTATGTATATAAAAATTTAAAACATGCCAAACATTACTATGTACTGTTTAAGGATTCATTGTAGAAATACTGTATTATATTGTAAAGATATTGTAAAAATATAAAATCATGTGTGGAAATAAACTATTCAGGTAAGTGATTAATTCTTGGGGAGAGAGGAAAGGAATGGGTGAAAGGAAGGATACGTTGAGGCTTAAAACATATCTCTGATTTTTTTTTCTCTTGAAAAAGCTGTAAGGAAATAAGGCAAAACATTAAGATTTGACAAAGTTGGTGAAAGGTAGTTGAGTGTTACATAAACCTTTGTTTATTTGCCTGTTTGACAGTGTTCTCTATTAAAAAAAAGCAAGCATGGAGCAGAGCAGTGTACAAAATAGTCCACTTTTTTTTCCCATTTGGTAAAGAAAAACAGTTTATTTATATCAACAACTGTTGTTATGCCAGCCTGAGATCAATGGCTTTGGTGGGGAAGTGAAGTATTGGGGTTTGTCTTGTTTTGTTTTTTTAAACAGTTTTATTTTATTTTAATTTTTTTAGGGAGGGAGGTAATTAGGTTTATTTATTTATTTATTTTAATGGAGGTACTGGGGATTAAACCCAGGACCTCGTGCATGCTAAGCAGAAACTGTACCACTAAGCTATACCCTCCCTTCTAAATAATTTTTTTAAATTATTTATTATTTATTTATTTAGTTGGGGTTTTTTTGGGGGGGTAGTTAGGTTTATTGATTTCCTTATTTATTTTTAATGGAGGTACTGGGGATTGAACCCAGGACCTCATGCATGCTAAGCATGTGCTCTAGCACTGAGCTATACCCTCCCCTCACAAGTTTTTTTTTAACATACAGTAAATTTCATTCTTTTTGGTGTTCAGCTCTATGAGTTTAATGCATATACTTGTGTAATCACCACCATAATAATCTATGTAAGAACTGTTCTGTCACCCCAAAATATTCCCTTGTGCTATCTTTTATAGTCAACCCCTCCTCCTTACCCAACCCATGGCATCTACTGATCTGTTTTCTTTTCCTATAATTTGGGGTTTTTTTTCCAGAAAGTGGAATAAAAATATATATATAGTTTTTTGAGTCTGTCTACTTTCACTTAGAATAATGCGTGTAAGATTCATCCATGTTGTCTGATCTGTCAGTAGATTTTCCTTTTTTATTACTGAATAGTATTCCATTGTACTGGTGGACCATAGTTTTTCCATTCACCAGTTTTAAGGCACTGAGATTGTTTTTAGTTCTTGTTGACTGTGAATAAAGCTACTATAAACACTTATATACAGATTTTTGTTTTTACAAAAAATATAACAAAACATACAAAAAGACCTAAGTTGTTATTTCTCTTGGATAAACTGCTGAGTTGCATGGTAAGTATAGCATTGCTGAGTTGTATTTTAAGTGTATGCCCAACATTATTAAAAAACAAAAAACAACCAAACTCTTTGCCAAAGTGGTTATACCATTTTGCATTTCCACCAGCAATAATGAGAGCTCCAGTTGCTCTGCGTGCTTATCAACATTTGGAATTGTCAGGTTTTTTTGAAAATTATTATTTGTTTTTAGCCATTCCAATATGTATGTAGTGGTATCTCAAGGAAATCTGCATTTCCCTAAGGACTAATGATATTTAGCCTCTTTTTATGAGTTGATTTGTCATCTGGACACCTTCAGTGAAGTATCTGTACTAGTCTTGTGCCCATTCTTTTACTGGGTTGTTTATTTTCTTATTATTGAGTTGTGAGTGTTCTTTATATATTCTAGGAACAAGACCTTTATCAAACGTGCGATTTGCCAATGTTTTCTCCCAGTCTGTGGTTTGTCTTTTCATTTTCTTAACAGAGCAGAATTTTAAAATTTTGATTAAGTCCAACTTATCCATTTTTTCTCTTGTGAATCATGTCATAGCTAAGAAATCTTTGCCTAACCTGAGATCACAAAAAGTTCCTCCTAAATTTTCTTGTAGAAGTTTAGTTTTAGGTTATCATTTTTTTTAAAAGATACAATCATATACTTTATATCCACAGTCTATACCTGGAAGGATACGCAAGCTTTCCCCTGGGGTGGAAAAACAGTGTGATTTGAACGTGATAGAGAAACTGACTCTACACTATGTACCCTTTTGTGCTTTTGATTTTTTTCTTAAATATACACAGTACTGTACCTTAAAAATAACAACAAAATAGGAAATTTCTTTACAAAGCTGAATCTCTCTGAAACACTGTTTCACCTAACACATTTTAAAATCACCACGTTTGTTGGACTGAATGACTTCACCATAGTTTCAAACCCTGAGATCTTTTCTTTCACAGCTGTGAAGGGCTCCAAAAGCCTGTCAGTCCTCAATGGGTTGAGAACCAAGTCCAATTAACTGGCAAAGAATTAACTGGGCCAATCAGAGAGCGAGATGCAAATGAGTGAATCTGACTACATAAAGCTTCCTCACTGCTGCCTTGAACCTCGTAAAATTGAGACTGTGAATGTTGCTGCCACCTTTCGGCCACATCTCTCAACAGCAGGTTCATGGAAATAACCCACGGAATCACACTCAATTGAATCCTCTGTGGGGTTCTGGGTTGGAGAAATGGGGATTTAAACATTTTTCCCTTTGCCCGTCAGACCACTACTCTGCCACAAACCCAAATTGGTAATAGGAGTTCCTAAGTGTGGGAGCTGTGGCATCAGAATCAGATACCAGTTCTATACCTCAGTTTCCTCATCTATAAAGTGGAGATAACAGTAGCTCCTTTGAACAGATGTGAGGATTGAATTAGATCACGTAAAGTGCTTACCACAATGCCTGGCACATAGTGAGCAAACTATGTGCTAGGCAAACCTTCAGAAACTTCTTCCATTCTAACTTGACAAATTGTTCCTTGACACACAGTAGTCCAGTAGAAAGACTTTTAGCACCTGGCTCCACCCCGTATGACTTGTGAACTTGGACAAGTGTCTTAACCTCTCTGAACCTTATTTGACCTCACAGGTGGTTTTGGATTTTACATGAAATCATCTATGTAAAGCACCAACCACAGTGCCTGGCATGGAGTGGAATAAATAGAGTGATGATTAACACAGAAGTAGTTACCAAGTATAGCCAAAGGTTGAACAGCTCAGGTTGTAAACAGGCAGGCCACCGGAGGACACTAACCTACAGATATTTTAATTCAGCCCTCAGGGTCTTACAATTTTTAAATTACTTGCCAGACAGAAATTTCACATTTCGGTCCAGATTCTTAACTTATTTTATAATGTGAAGCTCTGAAAAGGTATCACACCAGGTCTACAAGGAAGATGGCATATAACAGAGAAATCTAATTTCTTTGAAGGGAGCCAAGTAATGCTCCCTGAAGAAGTGATGTTAAAATTGAGACGGTGAAGGTTGTGTAGGGGTTAGCCTGGTAAAGAGAGTGGGGACAATGTTCCACGCAGAGGGACTAGCAGGTCCAAAGGCCTTGAATCAGGGAGATTAGTGCCTCCAGGAAACTTGAGGAAAGCCTGGTGGCTGGAGCACAGTGAAGGGGAAGGTGAGAAGAAGATGAGACTCCAGCTGGCAACTTAAGGATTTTGAGAGTGGATGTAGTTAAAGGCTGGAAGCTGGGAGGTAGCCAACTGGTGTAACAAACTGAGGAGCTAGACAGGGTCAGAATGGATTAGGGTCAGGGGTCAACAGCGAGCAGCTGAGAAAGCAGAGGTGTACTAGGATGGATAGGATCTCGATCTAACAATGCCAGGCACACACAGGAGAGCCTGTCAGGTATGATCTGGCAAACGGCTGACTTTATAAGAAACAAGCCAAGCTGGACACCAAGGTGAATTTCTTATGTTCATTTTAATAGGGGAAAATGAGAAGAATAAAGATTTGGTCAAGATATGTAACCAACGAGATACAGAGCTAGATTCACAACCCCTATTTTAAATTTGCTGCTTTTCTCACTATATTAGTTTTCTCAAGGTGAATAAACTCAGCACCAATATGTTGTTGATAATAATATATTTTATTTACTGAAAGTTTGCTAAATGTTAGGCTCTGTGTTTATGTACATTACTATTTCACTCAGTTAACAAATATAGTCCACACAAAATATTATGTACCAAGGACTGTTAGGCACTGAGGACACAGGATGAATGAGACAGACACTATCCCTGTCCTGTGGGAGTTCACAGTCCAGAAAGGAAATGGGTCATTGAAGAAGTAATTACAAAGGGTAATTGGCAGGTCCTACAGGGAGAGTGTAACAGTGAAGCCAAGCTACCATGGGCAACAGGGAAGACTTTCTGGAAGAAGTGACAGTCTAGCTGAAAAAGCAGGAGTGAAACACAGGGGAAGACTGTTCCAGAAAAAGAGAACAGCCTCTGGAAGGCATTATTCTCACCATAACCTGATGAGGCAGGTGCAAGGATTATCCCCTTTTCACAGATGAGAAAACTGACGTTCTCAGAGCGATTAAGTAACTGACCCATGAGACAGCGCTGGAGCCAGGATGTAAGCCTGGATCTATCCAGATCAAAGCTCATTCTCTTAGCTGCTAAACTAGGTATTTCTATTAGTTTGTCTGTTCCTTCTAAGGGTCATGTGAGTGGAATGGAATATTAACTGAGATGCCTGTGACGCAGGAAGTTGAAATCACGGCTTACAAACTGTGCAAGCACGTCTGTGTCAGGGTTGGCTGTCCGTTTTGGAATGACAGCTATTTAGTGACACATCTCTTGTGCTAACATCTGAATGGATGTTCAGTTCAATTGAATACGATCCAACAGCGATATACTGAGTGCTCTACTATGTGTTGGGAATGGTGCCAGGCATTGTCAGAGTTACAGAGATGATGAGGAAAGTTCCCAGGTACTGGGCTAAAGATCATGGTAATTGCTAACAAATTAAAAAACTAAATAACAAAGCCATAATGCTGACAGTCAGAAACCATGGGTAACTTACCAAAATAGCTACCATGTTTTGAGTATCAATCATGGGCCAAGCACTGCATGAGGTACCTTAATGAAAATGAAAATATCATGATCATAACTAAAAACTAAAAGCCCATATTGTGAGACTGTGTTGAACAGTTTACATGTGTTATCTCTTTAACCATGTTCATTTTATAAGCTAGTATCAAATATTAATGACACTAATACTTTACACCAGAGATTGACATACACCAGAGATTGCCACATTATAATTGACTGTACTTCAATTTAAAAAATTTGACCATTTTACAGTTGTGGAAACTGAGCGTCAGAGATTTTTGCCTGAGATCCCAGGGCTAGTAAATGGAAGAGCTAGAATTCGAACCCAGGTCTGTCTGACTCCAAAACTTGGGCTCTAGACCACTGCACCACACTATCTTTGCAAGGAGAGTCAGCCTGTAAAAACCCAGGGGAATGTGGTATGATCTGAATAGCCAGGCACACGTTCAGACAGGAGAAATAAATATCAGTGCTTTTAAAACCCTCTGGGGAAGTAAAGAAACAGGGAGAAAAAATAAAACAAAGCAATGTGTCTAGGAAAGGATATATATATGTATATAAATCACTGTGCTGTACACCAGAAATTAACACAACATTGTAAATCGACTATACTTCAATAATTTTTAAAAAGCGTCTAGTAATTAAATACTAGTTAATCCCTAAACAGAGAGCCTATCCCGAATACTTATACTATTCTTTTCTATCACTTAATTCTACTTAAATTTGCCTCTAGAATTATCTTTAAATTTAATTAGTAGCTAAAGCTGAAAACTTTTGGTATCAAGATATACCTCTTTTAATTCTTTTTCTACATCTGTGTGGGAAAGAAAAGAAATTGTTTCACAAAAGTCAGTGTCAAGCAATAAGTGACCCCATTAAGGTTGCAATGCAAGCTGTGCTGTACTTTGTGAACTGGGGGAAAAAAATCCCTTGTGGGAGGCAGGGGCCAAATGAACATCCTGTCTCCATGATTATTTGTGGCCGTGGGCAGGGAAGTATGTGGCCTCATTCCAGATGTTCAGACACAGCCAGAGGTGAAATCTCTGTAGCTAAGGAAGTGCCCAGAATTGGTTCTATGACACATGGACCAGGAAGATCATTGTCATTGTTGTGTTCAAACATATGTTTTGCACTGTTGTGTTCAAACAAATGGATGTTTGTGTATCCATCTGCTCATTCACCCTTTGTCCCAACATAAGAATGTAACAAAAAAACCTAATACTTATCTAGTGCCACTTTGTATATGCTATATTATTGTCTCTTAACAATTTGTTTAATACTGTAGAAATGAGTTCAAAGAGGTGGAACTTCTATCACAGCAACTATAACAAATTACTTACTATAATTATCCCAGTACTCAAACAATAATAATGGCTTCCATTTATTGAGTACATATATGTGCCAGGCACTGTACAGGGCACTTCTCCTACATTATCATGTAATTTTCACAACAACTCTGTAGTGTAAGAACTGCTACCCATTTTACAGAAAATGAAGCGGACATTCAGGAGGTTAAGCAACTTCCCAAGGTCACAGAGTGAGCAAGTGGCATCTGGTTATGTGTCCATCTCTTCACTGATTACTGTAAATTTCTTGAGGGCAAGGACTGAGTTTTACTCATCTCTGTATTGCTAGTGTCCAACACTGCCTGGCACAGAGTAGGCAGAATCCAGTACATATTTTTGAATAAATGAAAGAACAAATAGTCCCCAAGATGAGCGGTAGAGCTACCACTGGGATGCAGGTCTTCTGTCTTCAAGTCTAGTGTGCTTTCCACAATCACATATTGCCTACCTAAATCAGGATTTTGATTAGTCACTCATGTGCCTCTTTTACTCTGGAAATTCCTAGTAGACATTTTCCATATGAGTATGACAGAGTGATTCCACTTATAGGTCTTTATCTTACAGAAATACTAACATAGGATCTATTACTAGTGCTCTTACTATTGGCATTTCAGCAAAAAAATTGAAAAATAAATGTTCATCCATGGAGGAATGATTAAATGGAACATCTATTCTATAGAGTATCATTTAACTTCAAAGAGAGTAAGGTAGATCTCCTTCTACTGATGTAGAAGAATGGACACAAGATTGTATTAAAAGAATAAGCAGGTTTCAGAATGTTAAGCAGGTTTTAGTGTGCATAACAGCAATCCTGTCTTCAACATTTATTGCAAACTTTGTTTCAAGCACTCTGTAAAGTGTGTAATGTGTATTACCATATTTCACTGAACCTCAGGTAATCATTTATTGAATGTTTACACCATACTTGGACCTCTGCTAAACATTCTGATTCCAGAGATGTAAAAATCTGGGAAAAATTTGCTTCTTAAAAGCAATTAAATATGGTATTTTGCTTAATCCTTATAATAGTATAAAGTAGGTAGCATCATTTCTTCCATTTTACTGATGAGAAAATTGAAGGACAGAGAAATCCAAGTAACTTGCCTGTCTGTAAGTAGGAGAATACGGTACAGCCCCATAAAAAAACAATGAAAGAGTTCTGGATAAAGACAATGGCTGTAATTTCTCATGCATGTAATTTTCCTTTCCACTTCCTCCCCTCCCAATCCCATCCCACTTCATAAAGGATTATTTTAAAGCATAAGGAAAGGGACAGGGGGTAATAAATACAACAGAATTTCACAGTGAGGAACAGATGAATGAGAGTTAATAGGCCTGGCAGAACCAAGAACACTGAATCCTGGACCTGAGACTAGAGAAAGCTGAGAAGCAGCCTGGATATGTTCAGGAATTAACATGTCACTGGTATCCCTGGAAGTGGGGGTGAAGGGCAAGAAGGGCAACTAAAATAAGAAGGACCAGTTGAAGGTATATTGTCTTCTGCCACTGTACCCTCCCAGTGACTGCCCCTCCTCCACCTCTGCAGAAATATGGAGGTTTATTCTCTTGAGAAACAAAAGCAATCTCTGGAGTCATAGGGGTCATCAGGCACAGCTAAGAGCATCATACCAAAATAGGGGGAATCAGTAGACTTTTTTCCATACTCTGCTCCCAGAATTCTGGTAGCCAGCCCTTTACCCCCTGGGAAGATGAATCTTCTTCTTCTTCTTCTTCTTTTTTTTTTTTTTTTTTGAGTTTTCTTCTTTGAGGAAAATGAAGTCCAATGTGACAGATCTAAAGATAATGGCATTGAGAGGTCTTCGAGTTAAAGGTTCCTCATTGTCATTGGTTCATGGACAAATGACCTCATGCACAAATAACCTCATGGTCAATGACTCACCCCTTCATGCAAAGAGTTTCCAATCAGCTTTTAGTCCCCCACCTTTATTCATGGGCAGAAAACTAAGGATTACCAGACATGAGGCTTTCCTCTAACAGAAAAAAAAGAGATGAAAACAAACAGAAAAAAGAAACTTGAAAGAAATTGAGACAATGCAGAGAAAGAAAATTTTAAAAAATATCATGCACATCCTCAAATAGAAGAAAAGATACCTGAATATATGAAATAATAATAAAGTATTCAGAAGGGAAAAAAGTCCTTTGAAATTAAAAAAAAACATGAAAGTAGAGGTCAGTGCCCAAAAGAAAGACTGGAAGATAAAGAGAAGGACATCTCCTAAGAAATACAGCAAAAAGACATAGATAAGAAAAATAGGAGAAAGAAAGATAAAAAAATTAGAGGGCCAGTCAAGGAAGTAAAATAGCTGGATAAAAGTTCCATAAAGAGAGAATATATATAAAAGAGTTAAAGAAAGCATAAAATAATTCAAGAATATTTCTATAAGATTCCAGTTTGAAAGGGTCCATGTCGTATCCCTCACAATGAATGAGAATAGACCCACATTATGACTCACCACTGTGAAACATCAGAATACTGCAGACCAAGACAAGATTCTTTAAGCTTCCAGGAAGTTAAGAAACTGATCCCATATAGAGGATCAGAGACTGGAATGGCTTCAAACTTAACAGCAACCCTAGAAGTAGAAAAGAAGGGAGGAATACCTTCAAAATTCTGAAAGACGATGATTTTCAACCTAAGATTCTATACCCTGTTAAACCACCGATACCAACAATTAACAGGTGACTAAGACACAGTCGGATATACAAGGTGTTAATAACATTTTACTTCTAATGTGTTCTTTTATAAGATACGGCCACCAAAACTAGAGGGCAAACAAAGATAAAGAAAGTTACGGAGTAAGTCTTGAAAGTTCTCATCACGGGGGGGGAAATGTAACTATATCATTATATTGTACATCTGAATTAATATAATGTTATATGTCACTTATATCTAATTTTTTTTTTAAGAGAAAGAAAGCATGGGATTCAGGAAACAGGGAAGCCAATAGAAGAGAGAAGCAAAGGGAATTCCCAAGAGGCTGGAAGGAACATTCTAGGATGACAACTGTGATCCACACATAGAGCACTGCCTATCTAGACTGGAGCAGTAGAGTGACATACAGAAGAGAATGACATACAGAAGACTATTGCATTCAAGAACTCTGCTGCTATTGTATTCTCTTTTTTAAACTTAAGAATATAGATCCAAGTGAGCCTGACCTGATTCTTACCTTCATTCAGCTTGTCTTGACCAGGTTAGTAGTAAAATGCGTGCTCTCCCAGAATCAGGCAATAGAGCAAGCAAAAAAGAGATAGTAGGGGGAGGGTTTAGCTTAAGTGGTAGAGAGCAGGCTTAGCATTCCCAAAGTCCTAGGTTCGATTCCCAGTACCTCCTCTAAAAATAAATAAGTAAATAGACCTAATTACCTCCCTGCCACCCACCCAAAAATATATAAACACAAAAAAAAGATAGTAACATCATAGCTTTGGGCCTAAAGCCACCATTACCAGCCTCTGGCCACACCAGTGCCTTCCTGCCTCTAGGATCAATCACCCTGAAGGGCCAATAGTTTAGGTCAGGGTCTCCAAAAGGTGATGGGCTTTCTGGCATCAATCATCAGATCCCTCAGATGGGAAAGAGGGTTCAAAGCAACTAAGGCTGGTTTAAGTAACTTTCTATCTTGAGTTTGCCCTTTTCAGTTGAATATGAAGGTTCTTGCAGAAGGTCCTGTGGGGTAAGAGTTAAATATCCCTTCCGCCACATGAAGGAATGATCAGGGGTGGACAGGGAGACCTCCCTGTAGGGACCATCAAGAGGGGATGACTGAGCTGTATGTTATAAACCAGATTATCTGGATTCTTGTGTTACTTGATATCACTGGCATTAAAAAAAGGAGAGGGGAGGGAAATGTTATAGAGTAAAAGGAAGCTAAGAGACATTACATTATGAGTATAACATACTGACCTTTTTTTGGTCCTGACTGAAACAAACCAATGATAGAAAGACGTTTTTGAGGCAATTAGAGAACTGTGAATAATAGTTGACTATCATGTGGCATTAAGAAACTATTGTTAAGTCTTTAGATATAATAATGGCATATTTTTGTTTAAATCTTTGTAAGTTGGAGATGGACACTAAAGTATTTAAGCATGGAATGACATGGTATCTGGGATTTGCTTTAAAATATTCCAGAAAAAAAAGTGTAGGAGGATACAGGGATGAAACAATATTAGCAAAGTATTGGTAATTATTGAAGCTGGGTGATGGGTACATGCAGGTTTACTAAACCCTCTTTCTACTTTGGGGTGTGTTCGAAATTTTCCACAATACAGTGCTCAAAAAAAAAAAGGAGGGAAACAATCAGTACAGAAAAATGGTAAATACAGATAACCAAAATGGGAAAAAATGATATTATGCATAATCCTAGCATTCCATTAATATTTTATATCTCTTTCTAGTACACACACATATGCATTTTAAAATTGGGATCATATCTGATATATTGTTTTATAGCCTGATTTTCTCTCTTTATATATTGTGAACTTTTTTCCACGCATTAAACTTTTCTACAACAACATTCTACAAAGTTGCATGGTATTTCACTGTGTGAATTGTTTTCTATCATTACTGCGGTTCTTTCTAGTGTTTATTTATTTATTTGTAATTGTGAATAAAACAGCAAAAGGTACCAGCCTTAATAGTTTTCTTGGAATAAATTCCTAAAAGAGGAGTTGTTGGGTCAAATCTTAGTTTATTTGCACAAATTAGAATTGGAGGACTCACTGTCATCTCACCTACCTTTGCTTTCTTTCATCCATGTTCTTCTCCTTATTCATTTTGAAAATGTACTCATCTTTCAAGACCCACTTCCAGCCCTGAAGTCCTTATGAGATCTGTCCTCACTTCTTTAATTAGATTTCCAGTTCCTAGAAAGCAGAAAAGAGGGGACCAGTTTTGCCTCCAACCATAAGATCTAATTTCTGAACACCTGAAAATGATGTGCAGTTCTGGTGATGAGTTGCCTGGAACAATGGTTCCTAAACCAGAGATCTTCACATTCACCTAGAGAGACTGATAAGGGGAAAATACAGATTCCTAGGTCCATACCCAAGATTCTAATTGGGTTGGTTGGGGAGCTTCTGATGATCATCAGGTTTGGCCAATGCTATTTTAGAAACACTTTTCCCACTTGCTGTTACTTCTCAGTTCTCTTTATTGGATTATTATTTCTTCCTGTTTCTCTAAGTGCCATTTATTAGAGTTTTTCCAGTATTTGCATTTCAGGTGATCCATGTTCACAAGGCATATGGAAATGCTGCCCAAACCCTGTTTCTTTACAAAATATGATGATAATTTATCATCACTTGAACTTCCTTAGGTCTCAGGGAATAAATCATTCCCTTCCCACCTGCCACGTCTTATCTGGTTAAATGACACAGTCCTCAGAGGTCTCTTGTAAGACTCCAGACATAGACAAGGAATGTTCATCACACTCCACTGTTCCCACTTTGGCCACCAATGTAACTGCCCGAGGAGGCTCATAGAGTTCCTGGCCTGGGTTGAGACTCACCAACACCAACACCAACATCCTTGCCTCAAAGTAACAGAGCAATTCCTCAAAATCCACAGTGTAACAAAGTGGAGTGTATTTCAGAAAAGGGTAGATGAGAACCCTTTTCCTCTACCTTGTCACATTTTGTCACCTGGGCCCCAGAGTAGCTCTGCCTGAGACTTTGAACGACAGAGGAAAAGAGCTTTAACCTACAGCCCCTTTCTGTACAGGGCTCAGATACAGGCAGGTCCTCAAGGCTGGGTGGGGGGCACTAATATCATACACAGAATCAGGCTATCTTTCTCGTGCAAGCTTTTCTCTTTCTCCTCATCAATATAAGCACCCTTCTCCTGCAAAAAACGTATGCAAATACGATGAGCAATACAGAGCAGCAGTTGAGTCGTGAGAGTTTACCTCTCACAGCTGTGACCTTGGCTGTTTCTCCATGAGCCTCAGTTTCCTTACCAGTAAAACGGGGATAATAATAGCTACCTCAAAAGATTGCTGAAAGAGTTTAAAATGTGACAGTCTTTGCAGTTTTTTAGCACAGTGCCCAGAACATAGTAAGTGCTTATTAAAAGGTAATGCTGATTATCACCTGTAGGACGCCTACCTCATCAGGCATATCGAATAAGGACTGAATTTCAGGAGTGGGCCCAATTTAGGTCAGTCTGGGACCTAGAACAGTATTATGACTGATTATTTTAAAACAGGACACACCTTATATGTACAAATGAATATTGTTTAGTTCAAGTTGTCATCACCTTGGAGGCAGTACACTTACTCCAGGGATATTTCTACTCTCCAGAACATTTTTGGGATACCCAATTCAGAAATGTCTATAGGGTCTATGACACATTCTTTTTAATATCTTCATTGGTAGCAAATCTTTATCTTCAGTAAAGATAAATTCAATTTGTGAAATAATTAGAAGTTGGTGAATAACTAAGGTACAGGGGAAAATGAAGTAAGACGGATTTTCTTATATGGCTTTTATATGGATTTTGTTCTTTTAAAATAAAGTAATTTTTAAAGGTAAAAGCAATAAAGTCCAATTACATTAAAACAGAAAAAAATGATCTTTAGCTTAACTCTTTAATACAACTGCTATCATTTTGGTGTGTTTTGCTTATCTTTCCTTAATATACAGTCTTAAAAATAGAAGTAATAGTGTACGTATAATTTATAACATGCTAACCTAGTTTAAAATTACATCATAAGCATATTTTCAAGTTGCTGTAGTCCTCATAATAATAATTTTAATGACTGCATAATATTTCATCGAGTGAGTATGTCAGAAGTTACTTAACCACCTTTTTTGCTGAACATTTAGGTTGTTTCAAGTTTTTGATTGTTATGAAATATATGTAGCTTTTCCCATATTTTTCTTATTTCCTCAGCCTGGATTACCAGAAGTGGGGCTGTTGGATCAAAGGGTGTAAGGATTTGATGGCTCTTGGTATTTACTTCCAAATTATTTTCCAGTAGGTTTTCACTAATTTATAATGCCACTAGAAATGTTAGAATACCCATTTCACTGCATCTAAAACAAGCACTTGCTATCATAATTTTAATAAGTTAGTAGCTAGAAAAATATTTCATACAAACTAATTCTGAAGTGAATTGGTTTGACTTCTGCCTTTCCCTTCCCCCCAAATCCAAAAAGTTATTTGAACAATGGCCAAAAATTATAAATAAGCATGTAATTTCTCAAAATTAGTACTTTAAAGGGATTCACTTGTTTAGATGTTTGTCTTCTGATATATTTGTTTTTTTTTTTAATTAGTCTCATCACTTCACAGTCATATCTCCAAGAAAAAACATAGAAACAATTATAGTCAACTTGACAAAACGCCAGTGTGATGACTCACGTCCTGTCTGCCTCTAGAGTTCAGTGTTGTGTTGATTCTATATGTTGGGTCCCTTACTACTAAGAACCTGCCATTGCCGAAGGGCATCCTGAGCGTGGGATCCTCTCTCCTTTGAAAGAGGGGAGATCACCTTTTAAAGGGAATAGAGAAGACTGACTCCTCCTCTGCAGTCATACCTATCACATCAGCTAAAAAGCAGGACACAGACAGGGTGGAAAATTCCAGATACTCTTACTCCCCTACTAAAGCAGTGATCTTTTTCTGTTTTGTTTTGTTTTAAATTATTACTACTTTTTAGTTACATAAGAAATATATATTCAACATAAAAGAAAATAAGATAAGGAAAAACAATAAAAAGTACAGCTTATTTCCAACACCAAGCAAAAGCCATTAACATTTTGAAGTATTTACTCTCATATCATTTACATTTTGAAGTATTTACTCTCGTACTATTTTCTCTTTAGTTCGTGCTTTATAAAAAATAGCATGTACTAAGGAGGGTGGCTACAGCTCAGTGGTAGAGCACATGCTTAGCATGCATGAGGTCCTAGGCTCAATCCCCAATACCTCCATTAAAAAAAAAAAAAAAGCAAAATATACATGTTGTTTTTAAACTTTTTTTTCATATAATAATAATTACAGCTCATAGCCACATAATGTTTACTATGGGCCAGATACAATTCCAAGTAGTTTTACACGTAATAATTCATTTAGTTCTCACAATAGTTCTATAAGGAAGGCAGTATCAGTATTCTCATTTAATGATAAGGAGACTGAGGCACAGAAGCAATTTGCCTTCGGTCACAAAGTTAGTAAGTGAACTATCTGGAATATTTTTCCAAGCCATTAAATTCATTTCTGCAGATTTTTTTGAATGGCTGCAAGGTATCTCATTGTGTGGATGAAATACCATTTAATTATTCCACTTCCTTTTATGAGGCATCTAGATTATTTCCATTTTTTCTGTTATACACATCAGTAAGATGACCAGCCTTACACTGGACCTTTGTGCACATCCTTAATTCCTTAGGCTAAATGCTCTCAAGAACAGTTGCATTGATTTTTATTTCCCCCAAAGAGGTGTTCCTTTCTCTGTGTTCTCTGTGACCTTGAATGTTATAAATCTACCACTTTCGCCTATAGCAACATTTAAAAACTCATTTTACCAGTTCTGGGAAATAAATTCAAGTGCTAAAAAATACGTGATTTCTCCAGAGTAAAAGAACCAAGGTCTAAAATCTGCTCCCTTTCCATAACCTGCTTTTTACAGATGCTGAATCTCATGGCTTATACACTAACTCATCACAGAGGAATGAGGAGTGTTAACCTGGGACAAACCAGCTTAGGCAGGCAAGATTCTTGCGGTCTACAAGTCAGCATTCACTAATTCACTCACTCACTCACTCACTCATTCAGTAAATATTTGAAAGGTTATGCTGTGAATAGGGATCATGGAGGTCACAGAAAAAAAAACTTTTTAGAACAATGCTAAATAAAACATTTAACACATTACCTGGCACATAATAATTGCTCAATAAGTCAATATGCCAACAGAAACAGACTCATAGACATAGTAAACAAACTTAGGGTTACCACGGAAGGGGCATGAGAAGGGATAAATTGGGAGTTTGAGATTTGCAGATACTAACTATTATATATAAAATAGATAAACAACAAGTTTCTTCTGTATAGCACAGGGAACTATATTCAATATCTTGTACAATAAAAAAGAATATGAAAAAGAATATATGTATATATATGTATGACTGAAACATTATGCTGTATACCAGAAATTGACACATTATAACTGACTATATACTTCAATTAAAAAAGACATAAAAAAAATCAATACACCAGGCTCTGTTAAATACCAAATGAGTGTATGATCTCCTTTAATCCCTACAACAACCTCTAGGAACTCGGTTCTTTTATCATCCCCATTTTGCAGATAACAAAAGTAAGACCTAGAGAGGTTTGCCCAACTTGAGCAACATACCTGGGTTGGAGTTCAGATCTGAACTCAAGACTCCAGAGTCTGTGCTCTTAAACATTATGCTGTACTACAAAACATAATTCCTCCCTTTAGGAAGCATGCAGTCTTATAAATAATACTAAAATTGAAAAATAGCTAACAAATGTTAAGCACTTATATGCGCCAAGCCCCCTGGTAGGCCTTTATGCATATTGATCATTTAATTCATATGACAACTCTATGAAGTAGGTACTATTGTAGTTATGCTTGTTTTATAGATGAGAAAATAGACATTCTGAGAGTATAAATAACTTGCCCAAGACACAAACAGGTATTAAATGGTAGCAGTAGAAGCCAAGCTATACAAATTACTGTGTAGGGAACACAGCGAAATGTAAAACAAGTGATGATACTTATCTGCCATCCAATGTCAGAAGTGACAGGATAGAGACTTCGTGACCTTCTTGTGCTCGAGGAGTGATCACAGGACAGAAAGGGAAAATCCTGGCAGCTTGTCAGGCTCTGTGTTGAAAGACTTCACACAGGTTAGTTCATCATATCCTCTACATGATGACGGTATTATTATCAATTTGACAGATGAGGAAATGAATTCTCTGGAAGGTGATGCAATGTGTCCAAGGCCGTATAGCAAGTCAATGGCATGGCTAGAACTAGAACCTATTTGTCTCTCAAACCTCACACCAGTCAGAATGGCCATCATTAAAAAATCCACAAATGATAAATGCTGGAAAGGGTGAGGAGAAAAGGGAATCCTCCTACACTGTTGGTGGGAATGTAATTTAGTGCAGCCCTATGGAAAACAGTATAGATTCCTTAAAAATCTAAAAATAGAGTTACCATATGATCTAGCAATCCCATTCCTGGGTATATATCCAGAAAAGAGGAAAACTCTAATATGAAAATATACATGCACCCTAATGTTCACAGCAGCACTATTTACAATAGCCAAGACATGGAAGCAAACTAAATGTCCAACAACGGATGACTATATAAAGAAGATGTGCTATATATGTACAAAGGAATACTATTTAGCCATAAAAAGGATAAAATAATGTCATCCATAGCAACATGGGTGGATTTGGAGATTGTCATACTAAGTAAGTAAGCCAGAAGGAGAAAGAAAAATGCCATATGATATCACTTCTATGTGAAATCTAAAAAAATGACACAAATGAACTCATTTACAAAACAGAAAGACTCACACAGAAAACAAACTTATGGTTACCAGGGGGTAAAATGGGGATGGAGGGATAAGTTGAGAGTTACAGATTTGCAGATACTAACTACTATATATAAAATAGATAAACAACAAGGTCCTACTGTACTGCACAGAGAACTATATTCAATACCTTATAACTTATAATGAAAAAGAATATGAAAAGGAATATATGTACGTACAACTGAATCACTATGCTGTATACTAGAAATTAACACCACATTGTAAATCTACTATATTTCAATTAAAAAAAAAGATTACTGCTAATCACAAAAAATAGACATCTCAAGTTAATGATTTTAGTGCTTTTCTATATATGGGAGGATTTAAGAGTCTGGACTCATTAAAATTATTCCTTAGATATACAGCCAGATATGAATCTGGAGCACAGAATGTTTCCTATTTTTCTCCATCCTGAATTCTCCTCTGGGCACACTCTGGTTGTGGGTGGGTGGTGCAGGCAGCTGTAGTAGCTGATGCCTTGATGGTGGGCAATATTTGTTACCACTCGAATGGCAGACAACATTGTTTACTGGAATGACAGGCAATGTTCCCGTTATAAGGTAACGCCTCAGAAGTTTATCAAGAAAAAGCCTAAACTCTATTCAGGGACATAAGATCTGAATAAATGTCTTAATTGGAATAACCTCAGTAATATAAATATTTAATTCATTTGTTTAACAAATATTTAGAGTGGGTCAGGCATGGTTTTGGGTCCTAGGGGTATGTACATCAGAGAACAAAAGAAAGCATCTATTTTCGTGAATCTTACATTTTAGTAGAGAAATAGTGATTATGTAATCTCAAGTTATATAGTAATAAATGCTATGAAAAAGATTAAATAACATAAAAAGAGAGTGATGGGGAGTGAATGTGCTACTTAACTTAGGGTGGTCAGGAAAGGCTTATCTGACATTTTAGCAGAGACCAGAGGTGAAGGAAGCTTGCACACTGAATTCTGGCAAAGAAGTGTTCCACACAAAGATGTCAGTTCTCCCCGCGGGTGCTGAATCTATACACACTTGATAGAGATCCCCCCAGAATTCTGGTAGTAATGTTGAGAAACTAAAATTCACTTTAAAGTGAATATGAAAGAATAAATGTCTACAAAAGCTGTTTGTTTTCAGGGGGAAATGAAAGTAGGGATACCTGCCCTACTGGTAGAACAGGCTCTACCATGAAACCACACTAATGAAAGAACCAGTAGAATATAATGGAGAGCTTAGAAATAAAGTATATATATGGGAATCTGATATGTGATAAAGGTGCCATTACAAAGCTCTCAAAAGATTGCTTTTCTGATGGTAATAGAAAAATGAAATTACTGTATAGAGAAAAAAAACCTGGATTTTTATTTGAAACTAAGTTAAAGTGGACTCCCAATGGATTAAAGACCTAAATGTGAAAGTTAAAACTATAAAGCTAGCAGGGGAAGGTATAGTTCAGCGGTAGAGCACATGCTTACATATACGAGGTCCTGGGTAAAATCCCCAGTATCTCCATTAAATAAATAAATAAATCTAATTACTCCTCCCCCACAAAAGGCAAAACAACAACAAAACTACAAAGCCAGTATTAGAAAATACAGGAAAATCTGTGTTCCTCAGGTGTAAATAAAGACTTCCTAAACAAAACTGCAAATTATAAAGTCAAAATTTAGGACATTGCTTAATTAATAACATCATAAAGTTAATGGAAGGTGACAATCTGGGGGAAGGTATTCACAATATTTAAAACAAACAAGGAATCATGTCTAGAATATACATACAGTTCCTACAAACTAAGAAGACAGGAAATCAAATAGAAAAAAAATAGGCCAAGGATATAAAAAGGCTCTGGGAGAAAGCATTTGCCATATTTAAAACAAATGAAAGATTAATTTCTAGAATATACAAAGAATTCCTACAAATCAACAAGACAGGAAATCAAACAGAAAAATAGGCAAAGGGTATAGACACCTTAGTTTCATATGCTAAACACATACACAAAAAAAACAAGGTTCAAATTTAATTATAATCAAGGAAATGCAAATCAAAACAGCCAAGAGCTGCCACTTTACTTCTACCAAATAGGCAAAAATTAGAAAGATGGAAAGAAAACACCAAAGACTGGTGAAAATGTGGTTATAAGAATTCTTGCTTACTGGTGATAGAAATATAAATAGTACAGCCATTCTGAAAAGTAAATTCAAAATTTTTGGCAAAATTGAGCATGCTCAATTACATAGTTCAGAGGAATATTCACATCAATTTACAAACTCGCTTATTTTAGCATTTTTAATGGTAAAAGAGTTGAAGGCAATCTAGGTTTCTATTATCAAAAAAGTGAATGAGTAAAACATGGTGGATGCAGTGGTTACATTCCTGGATTCTGGAACTAGACCGCTTGAGTTGAAATTCAAGTTTCACCACTTACAATGGAAGAAAACTTGAGTAATCTGTGTGCCTCACTGTCATCTATAAAATGGGAATAATACCTACCTCATAGGATTGTTGTTAGAAGTATATGAGTTAAAACAGAGTTAAACATTATTTAAGTATTAACATTACTGATAATACAAAAGTATATGAAAATTCAAAGTCGTGAGTTAGGTTTACATACAGAGACAAGAGAATATCACAAAAGCAATGACAATTTTTAAAAGTAAGAAAAGGAACCTTTATAGCACACTTATATGAATTGAACATATTTACATAACTCTGTTTTACAAGACAAGCATCACAGACATATATCAAATATATCAGAATCAGTGCCTACTGGACAGAATGAGAGTAGAGTTTAGGAATGAAGGGGCAGGCTACAAAAGAAGAACAAGGCCTTGCTTCAGTCATTTTACTAATATGCTATGGAAGGAGGAACAAGATTTACTTGTGCAATCTGCAACTGAAGAGGGGAGAAGCTAGCTTGAAAATACACAAGGGAAAGCCAACAGAAGGATCCCAGAGCCAGAGAAATAACCAGCTAATCAACTTGGAAGCTGTCCTATCTTAGAACTTATCCTTAGATGAGATAATACCATCTTTATCATTTAAGGCAGCCTGGGATATGTTTTCTGTTACTTGCCCAAAGCATCCTAACAGAGTATTCATATAATCTTTTGAGTGGCAAACTGAGGTCCAAAAAGAATTATGATTTGTCCAATGCACCTCAACTGGGGTATTATCTAAGCGGAGGTTCCAGAAGATGATAATTTTGAGTAACCTACAATTTTTAAAAAGCCAAACGCTCTCCAGTGTATGAAAAACTCTGTAAGTGTTAAAATGATCAACATTTATCCCACTAAGAACTGTTACTTAAAAAAAATCCATTAAATTAAAACTCAAATGGGAAATTATATAAAAGCTGTTTACAAATTAATAAAATGAACAATCAATGAACAAAAGGGAATTCACATAAGAAAAAAATGTCCAGTAAACATATAAAAATTTAAACCTCACTGATGAATATTTTTAGAAGAAAATTAAAACCAATCACCATTTATCATCAAATGAGAAAAACAAGTTTTCATGGTCACACCCAGTGTTGGCAACTCTGTTGGAAACCTCATTTACAACTGGTAGGAGTGAAAACTAGGACATTTCTGGGAGGCATTTGGCAATGCATAGCAGAAGAATTAAAATGGTGTATATCCTCTGACTCACCAGTTCCCTAGAGTTTATCCTGAAGACTAATCATAGAATGAAACAGAAATTTAATTAAAAGCACTAGCATTACAGGATAGCTTATAAAAACAAAAACTTGGGGTCAAACTAAAAATCCCAAAGTAGGGGAATCAAGTTACGGAAAACCCAAATGATAGGATACAAATAGCAATTATAATGATCAATATTTAAATATAAACTCTGCTAATTAGTAGCTGCATAGCTCAGGGAAAGCTAATTAATCTCTCCACACCTCAGTTTCCTTGTTTATAAAATGGGCCTGTTGTGAGGATTAAATTAATTAACATACCTGAAGCACTTTGGAAATCACTGACACATAATAAGAACTCAATAAACTAAGTTTTTGTAAAAGAACACTGTCGCCGAATGTCCCAGAAAGATGTTAATGATAAATTAAACAAAAGGGAGATTACAAATCAGTATATACAGAATATTTTTCTAAAATAAATATATCTCATATATATAAATTTCCCAAAACAAAGACTAGAAGGATATAAAACAAAACAGAAATAGTACATCTCTTTGAATAATAGGATTACAGGTTATTTTTCTTATTTTTGTTCGTATTTAAAAATGTGTTACTTTTATGAAAGGTAAAAACTATCTCTTTCAAAAATTAAAACTAAAAACTGTCATGTTTTTGCTCCAGCTGGTAATGAGACCACCCCAAATAGCAGGGTAATGGGGTAAAGAATCAGAATTATAGACATTTCTCTTTATAGCCTTTATTACCACACAATTCAAGCTCACAGTCTCTATTAACAAACCTTATACACATATGGCAAAACAAGATATTTCTCCTCCTCCAAAGCTACATTATTCCAGTCTCCCCTCTTTATGCAGAAGGATTATACAGATTCTCCATGTTATCCTTAGCCTTGAATTTAGAAAGGCTGTCATGAAAGTGAACTTGCCATATGAGGAAAACAGTGCAAAGACCCAACTAAGTTCTCACTGTCTTCCTTCCTGAGGGAAGAATGCCTGGCTGGCATGGTGAAATGGGGCAATTATAATGTCTTCTTTTTTGTCACAGGTGAGGACAAGCCCCCATGGTGGACAGGCCTTAGTCACATGAGCCTTTTGGGGTCTATTTTCTCTAGGTGAACCAGAGGTTTCAGCTGCTCTGCAAAGTTCCTCATGTCATCAGAGACCATGTCCTGCCCAGCTGGTGCAACGACACTTAGTTCCACAAGATAGGAGAGTGACAAGGCCTCCGTGCTGTCCGTGTTCCCTGGCACCAGGATGCGGAAGATCTTGTACACCATGATCTTCATGATACCCTTACGGAACAGGTGTCCCTTGGCAACAAACTCATGGTCCATGCGGAAGCCCATTTCCATCAGGAAGTCAGTGAGGTTCTCAGATGTCGCGATGTCCACACAGTTACGCACCAGGGCATGGCGGTTCTTATCTCCCATTTCTGGCTGTCCCAGGTAGCGCAGATGCCAGGGGGCCCCTGCCCTATCCATAGAGCGCCGGGCCCTCAGAACAAATGGACTGGCCTGCTGGCCCTTAAGGAGGAATACCATCTCGTGGTCAAGGAAAGTCTCAGGTTCCATGTTGTCACACAAACCACGAAGGCGGTGGATGAGGCTTTCCAAGCTATGGTCTAAAACACTTCCTGAAGAAGGAAAAAGCACTACTGAGTCCCATCTTTCATTCTGGGTAATGGAATTAGCAAAAGATTGAAAAGACCAAAATGAAAAACCAGAACAGTTTAGTGCAGTGTTTTGTAAAGCATAGGGTCAATACATGAGACTTTAAGGGGCTATACTGCAAAGATATTATGTAACAGGTTAATTCCCTTTCAGTTTTTGTTTTGTTTGTTTGTTTGTTTTTGCACTGTCTTTGGTACTAGAAAGTCTTCAGGCCTTCTCTAACAATGTTAATCTCCAGCCGGCTTTGGGCGCAGAGCATTTAACAGGCAACAGTATCTATTTAAAATAATAATACTGTTTCATTGTCATTTATTTAAAAAATGGTTTCCTATTTCCAGCAAACAAAAGTTTTCCATCTATAGAAAAAATACATGTCATTTTCATGTAATATATTTAACTAAAAGAGGATGAACTGCCTCACAGAAATAAACTAGTCTTTGTTCTTATCTTATTCATCCTCCTGGGAGCATTTCACATGGTTGTTAGAGATTATATCAATTTTGAAATCTATTCTTCCCTTGGCCTCTGGGATATAACTCTTGGTACTTCACCTAGCTCACTGACCATTTCTTTTAAGTCATCTTTGCTGGGTGTTCCTCCTCCTCCCTAAATACTGGAGGATCCCAGGACTCAATCCTTGTCCTCGTCTCCATCAACAATCTCCTCCTCCCTTCGTGACCTAATTCAGTCCTATGGTTGTAAGTATCACTTATGCCCTGAGGACTACCACATTTATATCTCATGAACTACAGACATTCCTCCAACGGTCTACTCAACTTCTCCACTTGGATGCCTAAGACATCTTCATCTAAACACGTTCAATACCAACCTGTTGATTTTTCCTCCACAATCTTACTCTTCCTGCAGTCTTCCCTATCATACTACACGGCAACTCTTTGCTTCCAGTTGCTGAACCAAAAAACCACAATCATCTTTGACCCCTTTCTCTCTCCCACATCCTATACCCAATCCATACTTTAAAATAAATGCAGAATCCAACCACTTCTCACTCCCTCAGTCATTCCCACCTAGTCCACGTCTCCTTCATTTCTTGCCTGGTCTTTGCAATATCCTGCTTCTACCCTTGCCTTCTTCTTTTCTTTTCCACTCAACAGCCAACTGGTCTTTTTAGGCTGTAAGGCAGATAATGATGATCCTCTGCTCAGAACCCTCCAATGGCTTCCAATGTCATTCACAATACATCCCAAAGTCTTTAGCATCGTCTACAAGATGCTATATATTGTGCTCTCTGCTGCCTGTCCAACAGCATTTCCTTCCACTATCCCCCTAGATCACTCTCTCCAAACACAATGCTCTTCCTGCTGTTTCCTGAAAATGCCAAGTATTTGACAAAGTATTTCTCTGCAGAGTCCTTTCCCTTAGTCATTATACTTTGAATGTTTTTCTCTCAGATATCCGCATGTCTTACGCCACCACTTTGTTCAGGTCTTTGCTCAAATGTCACTTTATCAGAGATCTCTATTCTGATTGCCCTAAGTAAAATAGCGTATCTCTCTCCAATCTCTTTCCACTTCTCTGCTTTATTTTTCTTTAGCATTATCACCTCAATTTTTAGTCATCTTTCACTGTATCAATTATGTATTGATTTTTAAGTTATCTTTCTTTCCCCACTGCTGATATTCCAATGCTGGGAATACATTCATTTATCGAATAAATCTGTTAAAGTAAATAACAACGTATTACTGTAACTATGGTAAATATTCACAGTAGGACTCAAATGACTAAATTTTTGGAAATGGGTAGTGTTGGAGGAAGAGTAACATATCAGGTCCCAGTAATCAAAGGACAGAAGATCATGGGAGCAGGGAACGAGTCCTACATTCACAATAGTGCCAGACCTGTTTTTTCATTTTTCAAACATTTGAGGAGCTTTGCAAGTGCTGGCTCATTCAATACATACTTACTGAATGCTCTGCCAGATACTATGCTAGGAAATAGGGGGTCCTGCCCTCATGAAGATTAGTTTAGTGGGGGAAATAAAAAATAAGTAAACAGAAATACAAGGAAATAAAAAGGAGATGGGATAGAGAGCAGCTGGTAGGGGTGGAGAGAGGAGACCTCTCTGAGGCTTTGGCATAGTCAGAGAAGGTCTCTCTAAGGGAATGACAACTGAGCAGAGGCCTGAAGGGTAAAAGTGAGATAGTTATTTGATGGGCTGGAACAAAGTGTGTGGACAGAGGGATCAACAAGTGCAAAGACACAGAGGCAGGAAAGTGCTTGGGGAAAGCAAAGAAGTGAAAGGATATCAGCCTGGCTGAAGTGTAGTGAGCGAGATGGAAGATGATGATGAAATGGGGGTTTGGGATGGGCCAAAGCATGCAGGCCATATGTACAGTCCTTATGTTAACAAGCAACAATATCTATCTAAAATAATAATACTAGTTGTATTTTATTCTCAGGCCATGGGGCAGCTAATAGAGCTACACTTCATTCTCCACACCACAGGGAAAGACATGACTGGATCTACATTTTTAAAAGATCATTCCAGGAAAACTGGTACGGACTCTTCAACAGGACATGGTCACGGCATAAAAAGGTAGGAGGGGAGACTGGTCCAAGTTAAAAGAGACTTAAGAGGAACTTGATTGTA
The DNA here is from genome assembly GCF_048773025.1 of Camelus bactrianus. Lineage (NCBI taxonomy): Eukaryota > Metazoa > Chordata > Mammalia > Artiodactyla > Camelidae > Camelus > Camelus bactrianus. The sequence goes on from NC_133551.1 coordinate 59,931,138, forward strand.
TCCTGGATACAAAACACATTTTTGGGACAACTGGGGAAAACTTGAATATAGACTAGATATTAGATGATACTAAAAGTATTTTATTAATTTTTAAAAATAATAATACAACAGTATTGGGGTTATGAAGGAAAATATCTTTGTATTTTAGAAATGTATACTGAAAGTGTTTAAAGGTAAAATGTTATGAGGTCTGAAATTGTCTTTAAAGACAGCCAAACCAGGAAGATATAGCAAATATGGTACCATGGTAGAAGCTGAATTCTAGATGTGGCATCCTATGAAATCCTATGGAGTGTTCACTATATTAATCTCTATCTTCTTTATTTGACTTTTTTTTAACAATAAAATAATGTTTAAAAAGATGATCAGCTGTTGTGTGGGAAGAGGCAGATGATCAAAAGTGGAAGTATGGTAATAAGCACGAGGTTACTAAAACAATTTGGGCAAAGGCTGATAAACCAGGGTGAGGTACTGCAGGGGAAGAAAAAATATATCTGATATATACTTTGGAAGTAAAATGAATAGGACTAGAAATGGACTACATGTGAAGGTAAAGTAAGAAATGGGGATTCATTCCTGAATGCGTGGCAACTGGGGAATGACAGTGGCACTTACTGACAGGAAAGACTGAGGAAGGGCAGCTTGAGGAGTGAAAATTAATAACTTTATTATGTTCACAGTAAGTCACTCAATGGATGATCTGAATTAAAGTCCAAACTTCCACTAAACATTATATACCTCCTGAAAATCATTACCCTCTCTAGGTCTTGAGTTTTCTCATCTGAGCAAGTTACTTGATCTCTGTTTCCTGATCTATGAAATGAAGCTGTAACAATATCACAGAATTGCCATATGCATTACTCTTACTTCTGGGTATATATGCAAAAGAATTCAAAGCAGGATCTTGAAGAGGTATTTCCACACCCATGTTTACTGCAGCATTATTCACAATAACCAAGAGGTGGAAGCAACTCAAATGTCCGATGACAGATGAATGGATAAAGAAAATGTGGTATATACATACAATGGAACATTATTCAGCCTTTAAAAAGAGATATACTGTCACATACTACAATATGAGTGAACGTCGCAGACATCATACTAAATGAAATAAACTAGTCATAAAAAGACAAATACTGTATGATTCCACTCACATGAGGTTACTTAAAGTAGTCAAAACCAGAAATAGAAAGTATAAACTTTGTTGCCAAAGGCTGGGGTGAGGGGAAAAAGGAATTATATAAATTTTCAATTTTGCAAGATGGAAAAGTTATAGAGATCAGCTATACACCAAAGTGAATGTTCTTAACACTACTGAACTGTACACTTAAAAATGTTTAAGATGGTAAATTTAATGTTATGTATTTGTGACCATAATTAAATGTAAACTGAAAAAAAAGAAAGAAAATTCCTATTGGGTGCCAGGAATCATGCAGGTTGCCTTTGCATAACAGCCTCTCATCTCCATGAAAGCTGAACAGAAAAGAGGAAGACAGGTAATCCAAGCTCCCTAGTTCACTTACCCTGCAGCAGGTACTCCATCATGTTAATGGTGCCCCCAGTAACAGGCATCATGGTGACTGGAGGAGCCTCCATGTTATCTGTTTAAGATGAAAACAACAGAACTGGATTCGTAGCCTCTAGTAAAGTAAAGCACAGGATACAGCTGGAGAAGAGTTCTACTTGTTAATACTTCAGACATGTGGAAAGACACCAGATCTGCTTGGGTCATTAGCCTTGACATCAAAAGATTCATTTATCCATTCAAAACTTTTTGAGTAACTGCTATAGGCCAGTTTCAGGGGCTGGGGATGACACAGAAATATACAAAGGAGACCTGATCATGGAATTATAGCATAATCTTTTAGTCTCAAGGTCTGAAACCTCTAAAAGTTTTCTGTGCAATAAGGAAGTTATCAAACCTCTCACCCTGGGGCTCAAAGTCTTCCTTATAAAATGGGGCCAACGATATTGAACCTCCAAGGCTTTGTGGCTCAGACGACATGATGGACATGCAATAACATTTATAAAAACTTAAAGGTGACTTAAAGAACCTTGTCTATCCTTCAATTTATAGACGAGGATACTGAGACTCGGGAAGGGCCAAAGGACACACAGCAAATCAGTGGCAGAACCAAGACCAGATTAAAGTCTAAGGTTCCACCTCTCTGAAAACGCCCATTAAAGTGCACCAGGCGAAAGCTCGAAGTTCTTTTAAGATGATGTTTTGGGCCTCCTACGCCAGTATCAAGAACGTATGCCCACTTACACCAAAAACACACCTCCTCGTGCGTTCTAGACTCTTCTCGCAAAGCGGGGAATTATATCCACCCGAACACCTCGGAGCTTTTGAGCGACAATTAGTGCCCAGCCTTAAACTTAAAGACCCCAGAATAGCGCAACACTTCCTCCTCCTTTTCCCACCTCCGGCGAGAAACCGCGGTCGCACAAACCTAGACACAGCCAACCTGAGACGTAAGGGTGCCGAGAGGGCACAAAAAGCCTTGCCTACCCTGCAAGCAGAAGCGCATGCGCAAAACGCGACGCTGCTTGGAAGACGGCGGCCGCCTTTAGAGCGTTTCTCTAGGAGTTGTCTGGGGTCTTGACGTCATAGGCCGCCCTCTGGGAAAGTATTTTTTTTTCAAATGTGACGACCTGGAGACGTTTTTGTCCAGAAAATCTCATGGAATTAACAGGGAAAAAAGAGAACCTGGGGAAGAGAACCGCAGAAGAAAGAGGAGAGATTGTTACAAGACAAAAACTTCCTTTGGTTCGGTACCCGAGGCTAAAAAGAAAAGCCACCGTTTACTGCTTAGCAAACTGTTCTGAACAATTAGGAGCTCAACAGTGGAATTAATATTTGTTCATTCTTCTGTGTTTATTTTATATCAATTTAAAAATATTGAGAGATAAGTAAATTCAACGAATATGTATTGAACGCTGCTTATGTGTCCAGCATATAAAATGCAGACAAAGAGGGTACCAGAGAGAGGTGACTGAGGCACTCCCTGGAGCGAAAAGTTTAAGGGAACACCAAAAAACTCAGTAACAACAACAACAACAACAAATTAATGCAATATGTTACAAATTTAATGCAAAAGAAAAGAAAAGTCCCGATGAACAAAATGTCAAAACTTTAAATTTAATCTTCACAGCAGCCCTATGACCCAAGTATAATTTATTACTGTAATTTTACTGATGAGGAAACTTGGGCAACAAGATATTAAATAACACGTGAGGGAGCTGAAAGGCTGGGATACAAATTTAAGCCGCTAACTTCAGATCCCACCCTCTTATTTACACTGTCCAGCCGCTTGTACTCCAGCTACCCTGCTGTAACCTACACTACCTCTCACTCATTCATTAAAAAAAAAGTTCCTTTGAACATTTACCCAGATTTGAGCTGGCACTTCAAAGTAAGATAAAAAGTATGGGTAAGACATTGGTAAACAATATGTAGAACTTGGACAAGGCCTAGAAGTTACAGGGATCAGTTTCTCTGATAAGGATGTGATGCCTGGAGCATAGAAGGGACTCCTTTCTGTCCTCTGCCACTACCCAGCTGTGCAACCTTGGGCAATTCACTTCCCCTCTCTGAGCCATAGCTTCCTTTTTTTCAAACAGAGTTAAAAATAGTGCTTTCTAAGAGGAAGATTGCAAAAAAAAAAAAAGATACATATGAAACGCTTAGTATAATGCCTGGCTTATTGTAAGCAGTAAATAAATGGTAGCTATTATTATTGTACTTTATATATCATTTGAACAAGCAGGAGGGAAGGGGGGCAAGGCACAACTATTAAAAGAATGACAGAAATTAACACCAAGATGGTAAAGAATTCAACTCCCAGCAGACCTTGAGGCCCAAGATGGTGGGAGATTTAACTTCCAGTAGACCTTGAACTTCATTGTATGCTCATTGTAATATATTACTGAATATGCCTTGTACATGTCTCATCCCCTGGATAGATTGCAGACATCTCGAAGGGTTGTGGGGAGGGTAATAGCTCAATGGTAGAATGCATGCTTAGTATGCATGGGGTCCTGTGTTCAATCCTCAGTATCTCCATTAAAAAAAGACACAACGAAAACTTAAAGGGAGGAATCATGTGTTTTCTTTATATATAGCCGTGTCTTAGCTCAGGCTGCTATAACAAAACACTATAAACAGGGTGACTTATAAACAACAGAAATTTATTTTTCACAATTCTGGGTGCTGGAAGTCTGAGATTGGGTTGCCAACATGGTTGGTTTCTGTCGAGAGCCCTCTTCTGGGTTGCAGATTGCAGACTTCTCCTTGTATCCTTATATAGTGAAGATCAGAGCAAAGCAAACTTCCTCAGGACTCTTATAAGAGCACTAATCCCATTCATGAGGGCACTTCCCCCTTGACCTCATCTAATCCTAATCACCCCTCAAAGGCCCTACCTCCTGATACTGTCACATTGGGGAGCAGGGTTTCAACATAAGAATTTGGGTTGGGGGGACACATTCAGTCTATAGCAATGTACTTTATGTGTAATGAATGTTCATAGTTTTGTTGAACACATAACAATACCTACCAATCAGTGAACAGTTGCTACATGTCAACACATTTACACTATATTTGTGTAAATATGTCAAATATTGCTAAAAGGTAGATATTAACATCTCTACTTTATAGAGGAGGAAAAAGAGGTTCAGAGAGGTAAAGTCACTTGCCCAAAGCCAAATGGCCAAGCATATGGCAGAACTCAGATTCAAATTCAATTCTTTAATTTATAAGCCTTTTATCATGCTTCCTTCTGAATTCATGGGTTCCTTCTCCGCAATAAGTTTCCCCAGTTGTTACAATTAGTGGTGGCAAAAGAGGAGGAAAGTTCATACATTAATGCTTGCCAGCCCATCACTAGACTGGGCGCAAAGGAGTAAGACTAGTTCTTGGCCAGTCTTCATCAGGACACCAGACCATGACTGTGGGTTGCAGGGCACATGTACCCATACACAATTCCTTTATCAGCTTTCTACAATGGCCTGATAGAAATAAAGATAGACCTACCCCTCTGTTATATGCTCTGCTAGGATCTCAACTTTAGTGCTACAAACTAGTATTTCCCTGGGAATGGTTGCTTCCTATATGCATAGTGCTTTGGAAAAGGTGTAACTGTTGCTTTTCAACCTAATTATCTCCAACATCCTGAACAGTTCATGCCATTCCTCCACTTAGGGTAAAATCCATAGCCCTCATTATGGCTACACGATCTGCCCTCATCACCTGTTACCTCTCTGATCATCTCCATCTGTGCCGGTGCCCCCACCCCCCCACCCCATCCACTCTGCTCCAGCTACACTGTTCTCATAGCTCTTTCTTGAGCATGTCAAGGATGCTCCCACCTTAATTGTTGTACAGTCTGCCTGGAACTCTCCTTTTCCTCTGAACTGCAGGATTCACTCCCTTGTGCCCTTTTGGTCTGTTCTCAAATCTTTATTAGGGAGTCCTTCCCTGACCACCTATTTCAAATTGCAACCCACTGTCTGCCCTGCCTTCTCCCATACCCTGCTGTATTTTTCTTACAGCACATTTGATTAGGTGACACAGTGCCTACTTATCAATCTATTTATCTCCACCCCCACCATTAAAATCATAAGTTCCATGAAAGCAGCGGCTTTGTTTTATTTGCTGCAATATGCCAGTTCCTGGAATGATGCTTGACGCAGTGCGGGTACTTGATAAATACTGTTTTTGTTGAGAAAATGATTGGTAGAGAACAGAGGTTAGCAGACGGATTATTAAATTATTTTCTTGATCTCCTACATTTAGTCAGCGCTGGATTCAGCGGGGGAACCTAAGTCCTTAAATTCCAGGCTGGGAACACTACATCTTTCCTCTAGGTATGTGCTTTCCAATATGGCAACCAGGAGACACCTGTGGTTATAAACCACTTGAAATGTGGCTAAGTTCAAATTGAGACATACTATGAGTGTGCGATGCACACTGGAGTCTGAAGACTTATTACAAAAAAGGAATGTGAAATGTTTCAATAAGTTTATATATTGACTAGATGTTGAAATGATATTTTGGATATTTGGAGTTTCATAAGTTATATTATTAAATTTAATTTCACCTGTTTCTCGTTACTTTTTAAAATGTGGCTAGACTATTTAAAATTACATCTGTGGCTCACATTATATTTCTAGTGGACAGCACTGCTGTAGGATCTAGATTTAAAAGTATGGCTTTAGAGCCAGGCAGATCTAGGTTTGAATCCTGGCCACTGCTTATGTGGCCCTGGGCAACTTATTTAAATTCTTAGGCCTTTGGCAGTGCCTGGCACTTACTGTATGTTGTAGGTATGCAATGAATCAGAGTTATTATTAGAAGAAGTTTAGGAACTTGGGAATGTTTAATTTGGAAAAGACTTGAGAAGGGTGGAACATAGCATCTATTTTCAAGCATATAAGATTATGACAAAGCCAGCAAGGAAAGGGTATAGAGGAATGGGAGAGGTATAGCTTCCGTTTATTGAGCATCAATTGCCAGATATTTTATACATATTTATCTCATTTACATCTTACAGCAGTGGGTACTTTAACCCACTTAACAGATGAGGAAACAGAAATTAAGTTACTTGCTAATCACTGGTAGAGTCAGGATTAAAACCCAGGTCTGTCTGCCTCTGGAGACTTTGCTTACTGTTCTAAGCTACTCTGCCTCCTAAGAAAAATTCGGTTTGTTTTGTGTAGTTCCAAAGGACCGAACTAGAAATGTTGGGTGGAAATTATAGGGAGACAGATTTTGGCTCCATATAAGGAACAACTGGTCACAGTGATGGTGTCTAGAAATGAAAAAGACTGCCTGGATGAGAAGTAAACTCCTTTCCAGTGGAAATAGTCAAGCAGAAATTATGGTAGAAAGAATTCTTACCTGGAATGGGAGACTGAACTATTATACTCAATATGTTATTTTATAGATGCTGCTTCAATTCTTAGACACTATCCACTCTTAAGTCACAGCATTTACTCAATAAGAGAGTTTCAGACCATTGAGAAACACCTCCATATACACGTGTATATGTGTTATAAGACAAGGCCTGATAAACACGGACACAGAAGATATCTTAGAGTTGAAAAAATAGGGTGGTTGAAACTTAAGATTTCATAATTCATAGAGACACCTAGCCTTAGTAATTCTTCACCTTTGGATTTTTTTCCTATTATGAAAACAACAACATCATTATTAATAGTAACTACCATGAGCAAACACCTGATGACAAATATTAAATAATACAGTTCTTGCTCTTAAGGAGCTTGGTTTGCAGAGAGACAGGTAATGCATCCCAGGTTATTTTGTGCCTAGTCTTCTTCAGTGGCTGCTGACTCAAGAATTCACCTTCCTACCCCACCCTTGTATGACAGGCAGCATCAGCCATTTCATCCTCTTAATCTCAAGGCGGGGATCTAAGAAAGTCTGCTGCAGAAGGGTAATTGGTCTATTTACTTGCTCCTTTCCACTTAGCCCAGCCACCCCAACCCCAGCCTCTAGTTGACCAGGTGTTGAAGTGCCTCTAGGCGATGGGCTATAATAGTTAATGTATTACACATATCCATAAAAGATTAAAGATTAGCCCTGTTTTAGCTGAACTGTAACTGTCTGTTTGGGTTTCTCTCCTCTCAGGTTTGTCTGGGGAAGTCAGTGTGGTTTTTCTGTCTGAGGATAATTAACCCACTGTGTCTCGGATTTCCTAGGGGAGGCCCTTGAACAGCTCCCCCTTAGTGTGTGCTTACTGGGTACTGTCCCAGGCTCTGGGATAAGCATTTTCTGTGAATCCGGATCAATCTTTTACTACTCATGGCAGCCTTCTCAAGCAGGTGGTGTTCTTCCAGCCTCACAGCTGTGAGAATTGTGAGTCTGCCATGTGGTATCTTTGGAAGCAAAAGGGTTTGTTTCTGGTCCCTTAAGATTTCATCATCATTAACTCCTTCTTTGGTCAGAGGGTCATATGTCATCATATACACTATCAACTCAAACATTTCTTGGGGGACACTCAGTGTACAGCCCAGAGGAGCTACAGAAGTCCAAGGGGGCTTCAGGGAGAAGCAGAAGGGCCTGGGTTAACACACTAGTGCTTAGGGTTTAAGATGGGCCCTGGAGTCAGGCTACTTGGGTTAAAATCCTATCACTGCCTAGCCATGTAAGCTTGGGCAGGTTACCATACCTCTGAGAACCTCATGTCCTCCTCTCTCCAGTGGAGAGATACTAGGACTTCCCTCTAAGGGTGTTATGAGGATTGACTGATACACTTGGCACATAGCAAATATCAATAATTATCTTAACTATTCCCAATATGATTGTGGGATATGGACTCTATTAAACATGGGTGAAAAACAAACACACACAGATTATATCTGGACTCAGCTTCATACTGGTGTGTGGCCTTCAGCCAGTCACTTAATCTTTCTGAGTTTGTTTCTTAATCTGTAAAACAGGAAGATGACCCACTGGACAGGATGCTGTGAAGAGTAGAGATGGTATATAACGTGTTTAGCATATAATAGGTGTTTTCAGACACTGTGTCCAAGTAGCATGGTTGAGGAGGCAGGGCATAAACATTAAAAAGAGAGCGAATGAAAAGCAAATTTTAAGGAGCATTGACATGTCTCTACATGGACATAGCAAGGCAAGCTGTGGCATACAGTTTAGTCAATACTTATTGTGTGCCTGGCTCTTAGAATATAAGAATAAGCAAGACAACCTAAATCTCTGCCCTGACAGGGCCTACATTTTAGTGATCAAATACTACATACCATTAAAAATGATTACAAAAGAAATAATGGGGAAAATACTTGTAATGTCAACTAAAAAAAGCCAGTTATAAAATCCTAAGTGTAATATGATTTTGACTATCTAAAATCTCCAAAACATCTGTGCAGAGAGGAAGAAAAATCCAAACACTCTAATGCTAACTATAATTGTCTTTGGTTAATGAGACCAGAGATTATTTTTCCTCCATTTGTCTCTGTTTTCCGATTTTTTGATGAGCACATGTTACTTAAAAAGGAAAAAAAAAAACTTTAAGCAAACCAAATGTCCAACAAAAGGTAAATGGATAAACAAATTGGGATATATTCGTACAATGGAATAGTATTCAGCAACTTAAAAAAGAACAAAGTACTGATACATGCAATAAGATAGATGAATCTAGAAACATTCTAAGTGAAAGAAGCCAGACACAAAAGAATATGTAATTTGTGATTCCATTTATATGATATTCTAAAACAGACATAACTATAGTGAAAGAAATGAGGTCTCTGCTTGCCTGGAGTGAGGAACAGGAAGGATTGATTGCAAAGAGACACAAGGGAACTTTTTGAGAAAATGGAACTATTCCACATCTTGATTGCAGTGGTGGTTACTGAGGTGTGTATACTTGTCAAAACTCATCAAGCTCTACATTTGAATGGGTGCGTTTTAATAGTATATATGTGTATGGCCACACAATTGATTAAAATAATGGAAAAACTTTCCAGTTTTTTTCTGGTACAAGAGCATGTCATGCTTATTGTAAGAAATTCTAGTATTTTTAGAAAAAAAGTTCTAATATTTAAGAAAAGTTTTCTTCCTCCATTTTGAGAAATTGGAAATTCACTGCAACTCTAAGCACAGGGTTTGGTACCCAGCAAATATTGGTAAATCAAGAAACAGTGTAAGAGAGAAAATTAAACCCAGGAGGAAGCAGAGAAGAGTGAATAGAATGGAACACCCAGTAAGAACTACAGAAATCCAAGAGAAGCCATGCTGGAGGATGAGGCTGTCAGGGACGACAGGATGGGGGTGACCTCTGCGAGACCCGCACAGGTGGGAAAGAAGTGAGAATGGAGTCAGAAGAGGTGAGCCGATAAGAAATTATGTTTCACTGGCTTTTTCGCGTGCTCTTAGGGTTCTGTCTTCCCATTCCGTTGGGGAAAGAGTGAGACTGTGGCAATGACAAAAATCATAATGGCAGAGAAAATCTGAGAATAAATGAAGGAGAAAGTGGGCACAAGGGTCGTGGTAATGACCAAGTCAACCAGGGAGCTAATCCCAGCACTGTTGTCCTTCCTGCTTAGCCAGGAGTGTTGACTGACCCCACCTATGTGTCCTTCATGAATAGAATTATATTAGTCAGCAATTATGCACCAAGAACATATAGAAAGTCTCACCTTGGCGTTATTTGTGGATGCAAAAATGGTAGAAGACTCAGGTCCCAGCTTCCACTACAGTGGGAAAAAGAGGACTACTAATGACTTAATAGTTCACATGTCAGGTACACATTACTAAATATAAAATAGATAAATACATAGGCAGAACACTCTTTGACGTAAATTTCAGCAATACTTTTTTCAAATCAGCTCCTAGAGCAATGGAAATAAAAGCAAAAATAAGCAAATGGGACCTAATTAAATTTAAAAGCTTTTGGACAGCAAAGGAAACCATAAACAAAACGAAAAGACAACCTACAGAACAGGAGAAAAATATTTACAAATAACGCAACTAGCAAGGGACAAATCTCCAAAATATACAAACAGCTTATACAGCTTAATAGCAACACAAAACAAACAATCCAATCAAAAAATGAGCAGAAGACCTAAATAGACATTTCTCCAATGAAGCCATCCTGATGGCCAACAGGCATATGAAAACATGCTCAATATCACTAATTATTAGAGAAATGCAAATCAAAACCACAATGAGATATCACCTCGCACCGATCAGAATGGCCATCATTAAGAAGTCTACAAATAATAAATGCTGGAGAGTTTGTGGAGAAAAAGGAACCCTCCTACACTGTTGGTGGGAATGTAAACTGGTGTAGCCACTATGGAGGACAGTATGGAGGTTCCTTAAAAAACTGAAAATAGACTTACCCTATAATCCAGCAATCCCACTCCGGAGTATATATCCAGAGAAGATTATGATTTGAAAAGACACATGCACCCCAATGTTCACAGCAGCACTATTTACAATAGCCAAGATATGGAAACAACCTAAATGTCCATCAACAGATGACTGGCTATAGAAGATGTGGTACATACATACAATGGAATATTACTCAGCCATAAAAAGAATGAAATAATGCATTTGCAACAACAGGGTTGAGCCTAGAGAGTATTATATTGAGTGAAGTAAGTCAGATAGAGAAAGACAAATTCATATGATATCACTTACATGTGGTATCTAAAAAAAATGATACAAATTCTGCTTACAAACCTAAAACAGACTCACAGACATAGAAAACAAACTATGTTTACCAAAGGGGAAAGGGCAGAGAGGGATAAATTAAGGGTTGGGGATTAACAGCACGTTACTATATAAAAAATAGATAAACAACAAGGACCTACTGCATAGCACAGGGAACTATATTCAATTTTTTGTAATAACATATAATGGAAAAGAATCTGAAAAGAAAAAAAATGTATAACTGAATCACTTTGCTATACACCTGAAACTAACATTGTAAATCAATTACACTTCAAAAAAATTTTTTTAAAGATTAAAAAAATAAATAAAATAGATAAACAGCAAGGAGCTACTGTATAGCACAGGGAAATATATTCAATTCCTTGTAATGAGTCATAATAGAAAAGAAACTGAAAATATGTGTATTTATATATATATACGTGTATATATCTATCTATATATATATAACTAAATTGCTTTGCTGTACACCTGCAACTAACATTGCAAATAGACTACACTTCAATAAAGAGTAAGAATTTTTAAAAAATAGTTCACATGTGCACAGCAACGTACAGTTCACTAAGTGTCTTTCATTCATTTCAGTCCTGTCTTGCGCCATCAAGGAGTAAGAGGTAAGACAAGGGGCTGTGTGGCAAGGGACAAAGAGGTAGACACACCACACTTAGGCTGAGATGCCAACTCCACCAGATGACCTCAAGCAGTGACATCTTCTTCTACTGCCATTATGAAGATAAAAGGAAATGTATATGACACCCCTAGCACAGTGGTATATATGGTGACTGGGTTGCTGGTACTATGATCATCTCAATTTTATGGGTGTAGACATGGCTCAATGGAAGTCATGAAAAAGTTTCAAGCAAGAGCTGAAACCTTCAGAGAAATTTCCAAGTTGGAAGAATCCTTCATCACTCTTCGTCCAGAATGGGCTTTTCAGGAAATAGAGACCATGCCAGAGGGTTGGGGTGGGGGTGGAGGTGATTTAGGGAAAGACTTGTTGACGTGAAAGCATAGGATCATAGACTTGAAAGTGAGCTTTCAGACTCTAGTCCAGCTCCCTCTCCCTCACCCCACAGAGCATATGGGGAAACCAAGTCCTGGCAAACAGAAGGGACTTGCCTAAATGACTCAGCATAGAATGGTAAGCCCTGAACAGTGGCCAGAATTTTCTCTTGCTATTTCCTTCTGGACCCAAGCTGTTTAGTCACACAGACTTGGGGTTGATTCTTGACCCTGCACTAACTAGCTGTGGGATATAACTGATGCTCACTACCTGCGTTTGTAAAATGAAGTAAAAGCATCGACCTCACTGATCTGCAGGGTGCATGTAGTGTGCACAATGATTTAAACATGTATACCTTTCCCATTTTACAGATGAGGAATTGAGGCTTGTTGAAACTTCCCTTAGTTCAGGACTGTGCCTAAGGTCAAAGAATGAGACAAATTGAGGAAACCATTGGATGAGAATCAGGTGGGCACAGGGTGAGCCAAGCTCTCCTTGCACCTGTCAGTGGGCGCTACCTTCCTGTCCTGGAGCTCCAGAAGACACTAGCCACCCACAGTGACCTTCCCTGCCTCTGCGCCTCAGTGCATAAACAGGTTATGAAAGAACCTGGGCAGTGACTCAGCCTGGGGGCCTGTTCTGCTGGTCAGTGCAGGCTGGCTGGGGCTGTTTGGTTGAGCCTTGAAAGGACACCGTGTCTAACAAACATGTTGCTTGTCAAAGCCCTGACGGGAGTGCCAAGCACACACTGTGAACTCTGGTCCCTGAGGCGTCACAGATGACTGGGGGTACCTGAATTGTAGATGACGTCTCCTGGCTGTTATTCTTGTCTAACAACTGCCCAGGGCCAATGTCACAAAGAGGGGACTGTGTTAGAGGCTGGGGAGCCCCTATTTCTCAAGAGGCAGCTCGGTGTGGTGGCAAGGGCTTGAGCTTTTGGTGTCCACATTATGCAGACCTGAGTTCAGATGCTGACTCTGCTGCGTGTTGTCCTCGTGACCTTGGGTGGGTGGCTTACCCTTGCTAGGTTTCAATTTCCTTATTCCATAAAACACCCACCTCACAAAATTGTCTTTTCGAGTTAAAAGATTTGCATTTCCTGGAATGTAGAAAACTTTCCATAAATTGTTGTTGGGATCCGGTGCCCAAATCTGCCTCTTCCTCCACTTCAAACTGAAACTGTCCCTCCCGAGTTAAGGGCTTACATTACAGTGGCACTTTTCCACTCAGCGAGACGTGGGGAAGAAGCCATCAGTATCGCTGTCCCGGATACATGCCCAAGGGCAGTTGCATCATTACTATTCTATTGATTACTGGATTTATTCCCTAATATCAGGAGAGAAAGAGACCTTTTTAACCAAGGGGTGTGGTAGGCTGAAAATTGGTCCCCAAAAACATTCAGATCCTAATCTCTGGAACCTGTGAATGTTTCCTAATACGGCAAAAGAGACTTTGTAGATGTGATTAAGTTAGGAATATTGAGATGGAGAGATTATCCAGGTATGACCTAAATGTAATCACAAGTATCCTTATAAGAGGGAGAGAGACAAATATTTGACTGCCAAAGACAAGTAGGTGGTGTGATGAGAAAAGTAGAGATGGGAATGATGTGACAGCAAGTCAAAGAATGTAAGCTGCCACCAGAGGCTGGAAGGGGCAAGGAATGAATTCTCCCCTGGAGCCTCTCAGAAGGAACAAGCTCAGCCAAACCTTAATTTTAGCCCCGTAACACTCATTTCTGACTTCTGGCCTCCAGAACTGTAAGAGAATATATTTCTCTTGTTTTAAGCTACTAAACTTGTGGTAATTGGTTGCAGTCTCAATAGGGAACTAATTCAGGGCTGCCTCATTAGTTATAAAAATTAACACTTGCCATATATATCTACACAGTAGAATATTATTCCATAATAAAAAGGAATAAAGTATTGACACCTGCTACAATGTAGATGAACCTTGAAAATATTATGCTAAGTGAAAGAAGCTGGTTACAAAGGGCCACGTGTTGTATGGTTTCATTTATATGAAATAATCAGAATAGGCAAATGTGTATCAGTGGTTGCCTAGGGGTAGGAGGAAGTGAGGATTGGGGGCTGATGTTTGAAAGATGATGCAGGATTTTGGGAGGGTAATGAAAGTGTTCTAAAATCTATTGTGGTGATGATGGCACATCTCTGAAAATATACTAAAAACCATTGAATTGTACACACGTATGGTATGTGAATGTATCTCAATAAAGTTATTAAAAATAATACCAAGAGCTAACATTTACTGAACTCTTGCCAGACAATGTGCTATAGTTTAAATGCCTTCTCATTTAATTCCATCATCATCATCATCATCATCATCATCATCATCATCATCATCATCATCATCATCATCATCATCATCATCATCATCATCTAATAACTAACCTTAGCACTGGCTATAGGCCAGGCACTATTTTAAAGTATTTTACATAGATTAACTCCTTTAATAGTCATATCGACCCCAAAATCTAGATAATATTATTACCCTATTTTAAGATATGAAGACAGGTACTGAGAGGTTAAATAACTTGCCCAAGGTCATGTAGCTTGTAAATGGTAGAACAAGGATTTCATCCCAAGTTAAGATTTTGTTTGCCTGCAGTCAGGCTTGCACCATGGGACTGGCCCCTAGGCTGGCTGATTGGATCTAAGGAACTTTCCATTTCCTAGCTCCAGTCCTTTGCACTGCTCCAGCTGCACTTCCTGTATCTTCATAACAGAATCCCTTTCTAGCGTAAAGCTTAGCAGATTTCTGTTACTTATACTCAAAAGGGCCCTGATTCAGAAAATGGAAAATTCTACCCACACCACAGCAGAGCAGGGGTTTCCTGAGGACTTGCTGAGCCCTGAGTGTGTTCTACTGACCCTGGCACCTGTGGGCCCCCAGAGACCACATGCTGGAGAGAAAACCGAGTGCTTTGGCCTCACCAAGGCCAGCATCTCAGCAGTCTCTGCTGTATGCTTTCCAATGTGTAAAGGCCCTGTGAATATTTTTTAATTAAAAATAACTTGTATTGGAGGGTTTTAAAAAATGTACTATTCCTAAAGTTCATTTATAGGCAACAGAATATTGTAATTAAAACCCTGGCTTCTGTACTCTGGAAAACAGTTTGGCAGTTTCTTAAAAACTAAACACACAACTACCATACAACCTAGCAAATGCATTTCTCCCAGAGAAATGAAAATCTATAGGACAAAAACGTGTACATGAATGTTAGAACACCTTTATTGACAGTAGCTAAAAACTGGAAATAACCAAGATGTGCTTAAATAGGTGAATAGTTAAACCATAGTATATCTATGGAATACTACTCAGCATGGAATACTACTCAGCATGGAATACTGCTCAGCAGTGAAAAAGATACACAATGACCTGGATGATTCTGGAGAATTACACTAAATGGAAAAAGTCAATTTCAAGAGGTTACACTTGGTACAATTCATTTGTATAACATTCTTGAAATGATAAAATTACAGAAATGGAGATCAGATTACTAATGCTGGGGGTTTAGGAGTGGGTGGAAGCAGGAGGGACCTGGATGTGGTTATAAAAGGGCAACATGAGGAATCCTTATGGTGATGGAAATATTCTGTATCTTGACTATCAATGTTGTGATAATGTACTATAGTTTTGCAAGATATTACCATTGGGAGAAACTGGATAAAGGGTACATGGGATCTCTTTGTATTTTATCTTAAAGCTTCATGTGAATCTATAATTATCTGACAATAAAAAAGTTTAATTAAAAAAATTCTGGGCCATGTGTTCAAAGCATGCCTCCACCATCTACCAGTGCTGTGTCTTAGAGCAGGTTACTTTACCTCTCTGCCCTCAGTTGTTACTTATCTTACAGATTTTTTGTGAGAAACAAATGATATTATGCAAATAAAATGTTAAATATAGTACCTGGTACATTGTAAGAACTTAATAACTATTAGTATGATTATAGAAAAATTAGAAAATATAGATAATCAAAATAAAAAATGTTTTAAACAACCATCATTCCACCACTCTCAACACTTGAATCAATTTCTGTTTTAGCTGCAAGTGAAATAAAAAACAACCACTTCAAGTTCACCAGAATGACTATAATCCAAAAAACCAAAAATAAAAACAAAACAAAAACAAAATACCCCAAAAATAACAGGTTTTGGTGAGGATATGGAGAAATTGAAAACCCTCATACAATGCTGGTGGGACTGCAATTTGGTTGAACCTCTTTGGGAAACAATTTGGCAGTTCCTCAATAAGTTCAACATAGAATTACCATGTGACCTTGAAATTCCATTCCTAGATATATACCCGAAATAATTGAAAACAGGTACTCAAACAAGTACATATAGACACATGTTCATAGCAACATCATTCACAATAGACAAAAAGTGGAAACAGCCTAAATGTCCATCAGAGGATAACTGGATAAACAAATTATGGTATATATGTACAATAAAATATTATTCACCTGTAAAAAGGAATGAAGCATCCATACATGCTACAATATGCATGAACCTCAAAAAAGCATTATGCTAAGTGACAGAAGCCAGACAGCAAAGATCATATATTGTATGATCCCATTTATATGCAACACTCAGAATAGATAAATCCATTGAAACAGAACACAGATTGGTGGTTCCCAGGGGCTGGGGGTGGAGGGGATGCGAGAAATTGCTTAATGTGTAAGGAGTTTTACTCTGGAGTCATGGAAATATTTTGAAATTAGAGGTGGAGTTTGCACAACATTGTAAATGTACTAAATGCCACTAAACTGGCATTTAAAGTGGTTAATTTTACCTTCTGTGAATTTCTTCTCAATAAATTACTTTAAGAAACCAAAAGCTCTTAGAATTGTTTAAGAAAATTTAATTTTTTTGTAGATGTGATTGTTTTTTTTTTGAGAAATTTCATCATTTTATGTGACTTTTTGGCTTGAAGATCATTTTGGTATGATATGTGGAAGAAAACACATCCTTGTGAGAAATTTGTTTTTTGAAATTGATTAATGGAGGTTACAGAAAAATCCCACCTTTATGGTCTAGACAAAAATAAACTATAAAATCCAAACATCCCTTGAAGTTCTTTTTCGCCTATCTATATTTTTGAACTTAATAGCTTGGGCTTGCGGATGGACAGCCCAAAGACCCTGATGTTATCTTCTGCTTGGGACTTGCATTGTCTATGGCCTTTCTTTTCAGTGTGATGACTTGTACTACATCCCGATCACTTAGGATTTGCTCAAACTATAACTGTCCATTCCACACTGATGTTAATACATTCTTCTTACTATTATCAACCCCTTTAGGCAAACTATTTTTCTTTTTAAGTTTCATTTATCTTTTTTTTTAAATTATAGTCAGTTTACAACGTTGTGTCAATATCTGGTGTACAGCATAATGTTTCAGTCATATACATACATACATATATTCCTTTTCATATTCTTTTTTATTGTAGGTTATTAAAATATATTAAATATAGTTCCCTGTGCTATACAATATAAACTGGTTGTTTATCTATTTTATATATAGTAGTTAGTATCTGCAAATATCAAACTCCCAATTTATCCCTTCCCACCCCTTTCCCTCCCTAGTAACCATAAGTTTGTTTTCTACATTTATGAGTCTGTTTCTGTTTTGTAAATAGGTTCATTTGTATTTTTTTTTAGAGTCCATGTATAAGTGATATCATTTGATGTTTTTCTTTCTCTTTCTAGCTTACATAGGATGACAATCTCCAGGTCAATCCATGTTGCAGCAAATGGCATTACTTTTTTCTTTTTTTCACAGCTGAGTAGTAGTCCATTGTACAAATATACCACAACTTCTTTCTCCAGTCATCTGTCAGTGGATATTTAGGCTGTTTCCATGTTTTGGCGATTGTAAATAGTGCTGCTATAAATATTGCATGTAGCTTTTCGAATTAGAGTTTCCTCCAGATATATACCCAGAAGTGGGATTCCTGGATCATATAAGAAAAATTTATTATCTCTTATATTATGAAGCCCTGAGGTAGAGAAGCTCTAGAATTGTTTATTGCAGTTATTCAAAGATTTCCTCAAAGACCGAAGTTCTTTCTATCTCTCAGTGTTTCAGTTCTCAGAGTGTTGGCATTCTCTTCTCTTTCATGGTTGACAGGTGGTTGCCACAGTTCCAAGCACTGCATCCAGACATAAAATCTAGTTCCAGAAGACTGTAGTGGAACAAAGAAAGTATTACTGTATTACTGTAAGTATTACTGTAAGTATATCTCTCTCTTTTTAAGTAGCAGCTTTATTAAGAGCTTTATTTTAAATTCACCCATTTAAAATATACAATTCAATAATTTTTAGTATATTCACAGATATGTGTAACCATCACCACAATCAATTTTAGAATCTTTTATAACCCCAAGAAGAAACTTAGCAGCTATTAGTCATCACTCTCTGTTTTCTCCCAGCATCCTCCCCAGCCCCGACTCTAAGCAACAAACAAGGAATCTACTTTCTGCCCCTATAGATTTGCATGTTCTGGATGTCTCATTCAAATGGAATCATATCATATGTGGTCTTTTGTGACTGACATCTTTCACTCAGTGGAATGTTTTCCAGGTTCATTCATGTTGTAAAATGTATCAGTACTTCATCTCGTTGTATTGCTGAGTAATCTTCCATTCTACAGATTTTCTTTATCCTTTCATCAGTTGATGGACATATGGGTTATTTCCATTTTGGGGCTGTCATATAGAATGCTGCTCTGACCATTGGTGTATAAGTTTTTGTATAGACAGATGTTTTCATGTCTCTTACGTATGTACTAAAGATAGAATTGCTGGGTCATATGGTAACTCTGTGTTTTCTCTTTTGAGAAACTGTCTGACTCTTTTCCAAAGTGGCTGCATCATTTTACATTCCTACCAGCAATATATGAGGGTTCCAGTATTTCCACATTCTCCTCTGTAAGTCTTTTTTTTTTTTAACAGTAAGAAGAAGCCCTCCAGCAGACTCCTTTTCCTGTCTTCTTGTCCAAAACAAGATCACGTTTATGGTTGCCTTTAAAACAATCACTAGCATTATCACGAGTGGCTTAGAGTTAAGTCTTCAGCTGAGCTTGGGATAGGGACATCTTCTCTAAAAGGGGAATACCTGAGCAAACTTGGAGTTCAATGAAGAAAGAAGAAAGAGGAAGGAGATGTTGGGTAGGTAACAATATTCTGTTACAATGTGTTTCAGGTCTATTTCTTATAAACTTATGTATTCTTGAACTGAGTCTATTTTTAGACAAAACCAAGAATAAGAGACATACTGTTTTGTAATGATTTATCGCCTACTGATACACTGGATATATCTTCTATGACCCTATACATTCATTTATCACATGATTTTAAAGGCTGAATGACATTTGTGAGTGTTTTAAGTTCTGCAACATACAGAAGTCTCTCTAGTTTGTCTTGGCACACTGAAAATTGGATTCATAGAAGGATTTAAGTCCTGGATCAGGGAGAAAACAATGGATGATGGCAGACTAATTTCTTGGATTCTCTGTCTCTTTAACTCAAGGCAAAAACTCAGGTGCCCTCTTTCCCTAAGAAGAGGGATCTGGAAGGTGCACCCTCTCTCCTACGTTTTACCCCCTAGGGAGCGTCCTGCAGTCATTGTCCTGTATCCTTCCTTTACTTTCTTGCTGGCTGTTTCCTCCCTTTCATGTCTCTCTAGAGCCTATGCAGAACTCCTCAGAATGACACTTGTGACCTTTTATAATTGTATTAATCAGAATTCTTCTAGTTGCAAGTGACAAAAAGGCTAGCCTCATGTAACTGAAGAGGATGGGTAAAGACGTCAGTCATGTCTGCATCTAGAGACTCAAAAAATAGCTCATAAAGAATTGGTCTTTCAGTGGGGGAGAATATAGCTCAAGTGGAAGGGCACATGCTTAACATGCATAAGGTCCTGGGTTCAATCCCCAGTACCTCCTCTATAAATAAATACATAAGGCTCCCCACCCAGTGAAAATAAGTAATAAAAAAAAAATTGGTCTCTCTCCTTCTAATGCTATGTCTGTGTCTGTCTCCCCTTAATCTCTTAAACTTGACCTTCTCTTTCTTAGCTTCCCTGGTGAGACACAGTTCCTTTTCTTCCAAGACTTCCAACAAGTGTGCTTGGGATGATTCTCATCAGCCCAGCTTGGGTTACACGTGTGTGTTTGTACCAGTCACCATTGTGTTCTAACTGTGCTGTTTCCAGAAGGTGTGACGGAGGCCCAGATGGGTAAATGCCAACCTACTTTCCAGGATATTCAGCATGGTATTCAGTTTGTCCCCACACCAGTGTGGCCATGGGGGTTGTTTACAACTCAGTATCTGTTCTGATCAGTTGATACCTGTACCTTTCCAGTTTTTAACTATTTTGAACATCACCTTTGTCCATTTCCACCAAGTAGTTCTTGCCCCAATTTATTAACTTTCTCATTTCTCACACATCCTATGGCCCTAACCAGTGGTTATACTTCGCAGGACCTCACTCTGCAGGAAGAGTCTGGCTGTCAACTTTTAAGCCTACTCATCTTCAAAGACCACCAGCTCAACAACCATTTCCTCCATGAAGCCTTCCTGATTGCTCCCACCTGGAACTGACCTTCGCCCTGCCCTACACCCCCTGAATGCTCTTTATTAGCACCTCCCTCATGGTCTGTTTGCTTAGAATTAGACTTTTACCTTTCTTTAACTCGCTTTGCAACTCTAAGCTTTTTGAAGACAAGGACTACATTTTATTCATTTTTCTATGTCCCAAAAGTCTGTCACAGCAATCCTCTGTCACTTAATTAGTCCTGGGACATTAGGCAAAGCCCTTCCCTTCTCTGAGCCTTGGATTGAGCCTTTTGTAAAATAGGGATGATGGTAGCCCTTATCTCAAGCTTTGGGTGAGGAGTGAGACAAATACATACATAATTTATTGAGCATATGCTATGTGTATCAGAGACATGATATGCCTTATAAAGGGCAAATAGCTACTTCTGGCAGACCTGGGACTCAAATGTGCTTTTCTAAATAGGCTATGCTCCTAGTCACTATTCCAGACAGCCTCCCACACAGGAGAAAGACAGTGCTGGCACACAGTAGGAGCACAATAAATGTTGCTAAATGCTTGGCTCTGTTGAACTGAACCAAAGTCTGCTTTGGCTGCACTTTCCCCTGGACTGTGGTTTGCCCCTCTCTAGTTTATCCTGCCTGTGTCATCAGATCACGTGACACCCCCTCCGTGGGGGGCGTGGCCCACTTAATTCCTGCTGACCTGGAATGTGTCGCCCCAGCACTCCCGTAAACTGGGAGAAGCCCAAGGGCCGTAAATCCTGGATCTGGGACAGCCCAGAGGTCTTTGCATCAACCCAGACAACATCTAGAACTCCCTGGTAGGGGAAGGGAAATGTCTGAGCCATCTCATCGCCGCTCCCCCTACCCAGGAAAGAAGTCCAGTGTCCAAGGCTGCAGGTCTCCTGTCTTGAATGAATTCTCACTTTTTATTTTCAGAGGAATCTGTGGTGGTAAAACCACTTCTCCATTGTGAGCTTCCTCACATTGCAACAGCCTTATGGCTAGATATTTGGGAAAAGGACCATCTAGATCTGCCACACTCATATTCCTGCTCCTGGTGACATTTTTCCCCCAAGTTATTTGTTTTCCACTTGCCAAGCAGTTGCTATGTGTCAAATGTTGCACTGAACACGTTATGTACATTATTTAATCCAGAATTTCTCCATTTGGGGACTATTGATTCTTTTGGACTGGGTAAATCTTTGTTCTAAGGGACTGTCCTGTACGTTGTAGGATGTTAAGCAGCATCCCTGGACCTCTACACACTAGACGCCAGTAGCACCTGCTCATTGGTGACCACCAAAAAATGTCTCCAGACTTTCCCAAATGTCCCGTGGGGCAAAATCATCCCAGGGTGAGAACCACTGATTTAGTTGAATATACTCCACAATATACTGTGGAGGGGAAAACAGATTGTAAAACAGACTCTTTATTATGTTGCCATTTTGTCAGCATATTTAAGCATAAAAGGAAGATCTAGAATATACATTCTACAAAAAATAATAGTAGTACTCTCTAGGGGTGGGTTATTAGCAACTTTTATTCTCTTATTTCTGCTTACCTGTATTTTCTGATTTTTCTATAATGAACAGAAAACATCTCTTTGTTTTTTTCCTGTCTGGGTCTATGAAGGAATGGAGTTTACTTACAGGAAATACATGTAATCAAATAGTGAACAATAAATTAAAAAATTAAATATTGGGGCCAAGTTAGACATATAAATCAATGGAAAAGATTAAAGAAATCACACATAGACTCACACACATTTAGTCAATTGATTTTCATCAAAAGTAACAAAATAATTAAATGAAGAAAGGATAGTCTTTTCAACAGATGGTGCTGGAATAAATGAATATTTGAAGGAAAAAAAATGAACCTCTACCATTACCTTACATTATACACAAAAATGAACATGGAATGAATAATAGATTTAAATGTTAAGGATAATATTTCTGGAGAAAAACACAGGAGAACATATCTGTGACCTTGAGTTAAGCAGAGATTCCTTAGATAGAACACAAAAAGCCCAAAATATAAAAGAAAAAAATTGATATTTTGAATTCCATCAAAATTAAAATTGCCTGCTCTTACAAAGTATGAAAAGACAAGCCACAGACTGGGAGAAAATATGTGCAATGCATATATCTGACAAAGGATAAATCCAGAATATCTAGACTATATAAAGAACTCTTACTACTTAATAATAAGCTAACAAACAACACAATAAAGAAAATCAGCAAAATATTTAAAAGTACAATTCAACAGACACACAAGATATATAAAAGGCCAATGGGGGGGAGGGTATAGCTCAAGTGGTAAAGCACATGCTCAGTATGCACAAGGTCCTGGGTTCAATTCCCAGTACCTCCTCTGCACAAGGTCCTGGGTTCAATTCCCACTACCTCCTCTAAAACATAAATAAACAAAGGCCAATAAGTATATTAAAAGATACTCAACATCATTAGTCATCACAGAAATACAAATTAAAAAATCCTGAGATACCACTACCTATGAGATACCACAGATACCTATGAGAATGGCTCAAGTTAAAAAGGCTGATAATACCAAGAGTTGACAAGGAGGCAGGCCAATTGGAACTCTTATATGTTGCTGATGGGACCTCCTCCTCCTCTACAGCCACTTTGGAAAATGATTTGAAATTTTTTTTATAAAATTAAGTATACATTTACCACATGTCCCAACAATTTCACTCCTATGTTTTTACCTAAGAGAAATAAAAACCTATGGCCATACAAATAGCAGCTTTATTCATAAGAGCCAAAATTGCAAACAACTCAAATATCCATTAACTGGTGAATGGAGAAACAAATTACAATATATTCATACAATAGAATTCTATTTGCCAATAAAAAGGAATGAACTACTGATACACACAACAATATGATGAATCTCAAAAGCATTATGCTAACTGAGAGAAGCCAGCCACAAAAGATTACACCATGCATACTTCCATTTATATGAAATTCTAGAAAAATCAAAACTATAGTGACAAAGCAGACCCGTGGTTCCCAGGGGATGGGGGTTGGGGAAGGGACTGATGTCAAAGGGACTCAGGGAAATTTTGAGAGGAGATTAAAATATTCCATATCATGATTGTGGTGATGACTGTACACCTTGGTCAAAACTCAGTGAGGTGGGAGAAGGTATAGCTCAGTGGTAGAGTATGTGCTTACCACGTGTGAGGACCAGGGTCCAATCTCCAGTACCTCCATTCAGAAAAATAAAAATGAAAAATAAAATAGTTAACTAAAAAAACTCAACGAGTCACTTAAAATTGGTAAATTTTATTGTATGCAAATGCTACCTCAATTCGGCTCACTTTAAAAGTTTTGATGCCATGACGAACCTATTAAAATGGCTAAAATGAAAAAGATGGATTATACTAAGTGCTAAAGAGGATGTGGAGCAACTCCTACTCTTGAACGTTGTCAGTGAGAGTGTAAGTCAGTACAACCAGTTTAGAAAACAGTTTAGCAGTTTTTTGTACAGTTAAACATACATTTGCCAGACAGCCCAGCAATTCTACTTCTAGGTATTTACCCAAGAGACAGGCAAATATATGTCCAAAAAAATCCTTACAACTGAATATTCGTAGCAGCTTAATATAAACAGCTCCGAAGTGGAAACAAGCCAAATGTTCACTAACTAGTAAACAGAGGAACTACCTGTGGTATAGTCATACAATGAAACAGCACTCAGGTATAAGCCAAAAAAAACCATACACAAAAAGTACATACTGTACAATTCCACTTTTCTGAAATTACAGGACAGGCAAAACTAATCTGCACTTGAATGCAAAACGAAAAGGAATAGCAAAATGAATCCATAAAAGATATTTAAGCAGAAGAATTACATATATGAGGCTATTTTTGAGGAGATGACTCAAGACTTGTTTGATTTGATTAGAATAGTGAGAAGACAATTTGGTTTCCTTTCTTATATAATTTGTTGATCTTTCACACTTTTTAAAAAAATAGAGATACTGGGGATTGAACCCAGAACCTCACACATACTAATCATGGACTCTACCACTGAGCTATGGTCAGTGCTGATTTTTCACATTTTAAAAAGTGTTTTTCAAAAAGAGTTGCTGTAATTCAGCCCAATAACATGGTCCAGGTATTAGCTTTCATCATGAACTATCTTAAATGTAAACATGTCTCCTGATTATTTACTCTTTCTTTGATATAATGATTGTCTTCTTAACCTCACACATACTAATCATGGACTCTACCACTGAGCTATGGTCAGTGCTGATTTTTCACATTTTAAAAAGTGTTTTTCAAAAAGAGTTGCTGTAATTCAGCCCAATAACATGGTCCAGGTATTAGCTTTCATCATGAACTATCTTAAATGTAAACATGTCTCCTGATTATTTACTCTTTCTTTGATATAATGATTGTCTTCTTATTCAACAAGAAGAGACCCCAAAATAGAACTTTATCATTTTCTCCCCTTTCTTCCTTAAATTGACATCTCTTTGAAATTTCAGAGTCATTCTTTATTTGTACATCATGAAATTAAAGGAAGAAATCAGAAAAATTGGATAATGACTGTTGATCCCTAATTCTTTCTTTTAAAATGCCCTTTCTTTAGAAATATTTAAATTAAATTTAAAATATTGTCTTTGATGTAAGTTATCATCTCTCAAGAATCACTCAGTTTATCCACATACATCTTTCAATTTTGTAGGTGTAGTTTTTAATCAATGCTCAATCTCTCTTCACTAAATGGACATATTAAGATTACTATTAACTCTTTTCTCCAGTTATTTATTGTCAACTTATCTAAGGACTATTAAATTCATTGACAAATGCTTAGAATGAAAGCATTGCCCTAAATCTAGTGAAGTAATTTTTATTAATTTAATAATTGTTGCATTTATGATTTGTTCTATGTTTTTTGTTTTTTTCTTATCCCTACTTTTTTTTCTTTTTGCAAGGAGAGTTAATTAGGCTTGCTTATTTATTTTTTTCATGGAAGTACCGAGGCTTGAACCTAGGACCTTGTGCATGCTAGGCATGCACTCTACCATTTAAGCTATAACCTCCTCCTTATCCTGTGTTTTGAATGCAAAATTTGTGATTTGCTAATAAAGAAATGAGTGCTTAAGAACACCAATAACAATAAACTAACCTGTAGTGACAGAAAACAGACAGTGGTTGTCTGGGGGGACACAAAAAAGGGGGACTGACTGCAAAGGGTCACAAGAGAATTTGATTTGGTACTGGTTACATAGTTGTGTACTTTTGTCAAAACTCACAGAACTCTGTGCATTTAAAACGTGCATTTTATTGCATGCAAATTATACTTCAGCAAGTTTTACTTGAGAGGAAAAATAAATCAAGGTAGGGAAATGCACATGAGAGAGTATCAACATTTGGGGGAAGGAAGAAACACTCAGAGGCTGGAGGGTCCTGCTTTGGTTGGTCTGTGTCTTTGGCTGTGAGCTTGTTTCCTGAAAATCTTACCTATCTTTAAGGCCTAGCTGAAATGCCATCACTTCTAGGAAACTTCCCTGGCTTCCCCAGTCCATAGTGATTTATCTTTGAAGTCTATATTGATTCTGCATATTAATATAAAAAAATCTTCCATAAATGAATATAGTGCTTTCAGTTTATTAAATGCTTTCAGCCCATTTTCTCAGCTGGTTCTCATCTTAATCACTTGTCAGGGCAAGGATTATTCTACCCATTTTAGAGATGGGAAAACTAAGGCCTGGGAAGGGAAGTAACTTCCCTAAATCTTATAGCCTCCAATTCCTGGACCTCCAATGCTTCTTCCCCATTGGAGAGGTGGGTGGAAAGAATTCAGAGCAAAGAGTCTAGAACTCCTACTAATTTGCTTGGGAAGTTCCTGGGCAATATTAATATTGCTAGACCACAGCTTCCACAGCTGTAAAATGGGTGAAATCCCTGCCCTGTCCAGGTCCCTGGGTTGTGATTAGGATTGGCCAGAGCAGTTCCTGGCTGATGAAAAAGTGATCAGTAAGTACTTAGTGCAATCAACAAACATTTATTGAGCATTTACTCTAGCACTATGGCTGACACTGGGGACACAACAGAAAACAAGGAAGCAGGCAAGAAACAATAAAGATTATGAAAGATACTAAAGAGAAGAGAAATGAGAGGGGTAGGATTAGGTTGAGAAATAGGGATCAGGTCAGAACTCTGAGGAGATGATATTACAGGTGAGGACTGAAGGTTTAGAAGAGCCAGCCACACACAGTTCTGGGTGAAGATCATTCTAGGTAGTGGGAATTCTATATTGCCTTGCATTTCAAAAGTCCCATTTCACAGATGAGGAAACTGAGGCCAT
This sequence comes from Camelus bactrianus, assembly GCF_048773025.1. Classification (NCBI taxonomy): domain Eukaryota; kingdom Metazoa; phylum Chordata; class Mammalia; order Artiodactyla; family Camelidae; genus Camelus; species Camelus bactrianus. The sequence goes on from NC_133551.1 coordinate 59,958,278, forward strand.
TCATCTAACAGAATGACATTGACCCAGTCCCTATCTTCCACTGAAAGAAGGAACAAAATGAGCTAAACAGCACTCTATAAACATTTTCTCATTTGATCCTGACAAAAATCATTTGTGATGGTAATGTTCCCATTTTATAGATGAGGAAATTAAAGTTATCAAAGTTCGTATGGGTACTTGGTTCTGTTTACTTATACTCTGCCTCATTCCAGATGGATTTGCACTCTGATTTGAGCCTCATCTGTCTGGTTCCAAAGTCCAAGTTCTCTCCCTGACACCAGACTGATGCTGAGAGTGTGAGAGCTGGCAATGTAACAGAAACCAGCCAGGGAGAGACAGCGCAGAGGGTGAATCTCACATGTAGGGAGGCTGTTATTTCTGGAACAGTGCTGCCCAGACCCAGCACTAGACCAGGCATCCTGGTGGATACAAACTCATATTCCACATCTACTTTATTTTATTTATTCAACCCTTACTATGCCAAGTCCTGCTCTAGGCTCTGGAGATTAAAGCAGTAAACACTCTGGACAAAAATCTGTCTTCACTGGGCTTGCAGTTGAGTGGGGAGATGAGTGAGTCACAAAAATGATTACAATATTAGGAAAAAAATGCCTTTGAAAAACAGAGGCACTTGGTAAGCTTAGGACAAAGATGGAAGACATATACTCAGGGTAGGGGTGGGGAGCCAGAGAAACCTTATTGTTTGAGGGGAATTTTGAGTCTGGGTTCCATTATGCCCATCTGTAAAAGGGAGGTAATAATAAGCTTTCCTGTACAGGGCTGTTGTGAGGATTAAATGAGGTCATGCTTGTGAATTACTTAGTGGAGAACCTGGCACTCAGGAAGTCCTAAAAAAGTCTTAATACTTCTCTACTCCTTCTAAGAAATTTTATCTATTGTCTTACTTTGGGCTGCTATAACAAAAATTCTTTAGACTGGGTGTCTTAAACAACAGATTTTTAAAAAAAAATAACCTTAAGAGTAGTGTTGCTTCTATTGCTTTATTTATTTATTTACTTGTTTATTTTACAAATTGAAAGTCTTTATTTTTGTTTTGTTTTGATTTTTTTTTTTGGGAGGGAGGTAATTAGGTTTATATGTGTATATATTTTTTCTAAATTTACTTTTAGTGGAGGTGCTGGGGGCAGAACTTAGCATGCGGAACCACTGAGCTATACCCTCCTCCACAACAGACATTTATATCTCACAGTTCTGGAAGCTGGGAAGTCCAGGATCAAGGTACCAGCCAGTTTGGTTCTGGATGAGAACCCTCATCCTTGTTATATTGTCACAAGGTGGAGAGAAAGAGAGACAGGAAGCAAACTCTCTCCTGTCTCTTCTATTAAGGGCACTAGTCCCATCATGAGGGGTCCACACTTGTGACCTAATTACCACCCAAAGGCCCCGTCTTCAAATACTATCACCCTGGGGAGTAGAGTTTCAACATATGAATTTGAGATGGACACGAATATTCAGTCAACAGCATCTATTTTGTGATAAGTAACAAAATTTCCTTTGAAGACGTCCCATTGGTGATTGGATAAAGTCCAAAATTCATAAAACGCCAGGGCTGCCCCGGGCTTCCTTCTTAACTTCCCCTTTCCTCAAGTTCTCCCTGCTCCCTCTGCCCCTGCCAGGCTGCCTTCCTGCTTCAGATATTCTCCCATGCTGTTTCCTCTGCCAGAAATCTTTTTTGTTCTACACTCCTTTCTCCCCTCCCATCCTTGGCCAATCCTTTCTCATCCCTCACGTCCCGGGTATTTCTCTGGGAACTGAGTGTGGGGGTTCCCCTGCTACACACACTCATGGTTCCCTGGGACTTTTTTTTTTTTCCAATCAGGACTCATCACGTGTATTTGTGTGATGTTCACCTTTTCCACTGGATTTTAAGGTCCATGAGGGCCAGGCTGGGGTCTATCTCATTCACTGCTGCCAGCATCTAGCAACGTCAGAAGGTAAGTACTTGATACATGAACCAAGAAAAGGAGTTCCTCCTTGAAATGTGAGTTTAGAAACTCAGAATTGGGACAGAAGCTCAAGGCTTCCCCCAACAGGAACCAACATTGAGGTCAGAGGTGATTCAGACTTGAGAGGAAATTCTGCTGCTATAACCAGCGGAGACATGGTTTTTCTCAGAACCAGGAGCATCTCTCAAGAACACTTGGGCAGTGAGGGTACTTGATTGTCTTCCCAGAGAGGGAAAGTGACATGCCCAAAGTCTCCAGTCATGGAAGTGGGGATGGGGGTGAGAAACTTTTCTGGCACTTTCAGAATTGCAGTGGCTGCCTCCAACCTCAGGAAGAGAAAGTCGAGACAGGAAGTTGTAGAACTCTGACCCAGAGTGGTGACAGACTACAAAGAGGATCTACCAAGAAACTACAAATTTCAGGCTTGTGAGACCTCAAGCAAGAAATTTCTCCTCTCTGGTCTTTATTTTCACCATCTGTAATAATTATTTGTTTGTTTTTGGGAGGGGGGGCAGAGGGAGGTGATTGGGTTTATTTGTTTATTTAGTTTTAGAGGAGGCATTGGGGATTGAACCCAGGATCTTGTGCATACTAAGCATGCACTCTACCACTTGAGCTATTATCCTCCCCATCCCTTCGCCATCTGTAATAAGAGTGTCTTCAGTTAGGTACCTTGGTAAACAGATTCTGAGATGGCCATGTGCATACAGGAGGTTTATGGGGGATCAGTATCACAGGACAGTGAGAAGCAGGACTGGGCAGAACTTAGCTGTAACATTGGCCTTAGCTCATCATGAAGGGAGCACTTCAGTTGTTTCAAATGGAGGCAAAGGGGCCAAGCCTTTGTATATTCCTCTCCCATCAACAAGTCATTGGAGGCAGACTCGACTGCCTGGTGGGGCCTAACCCTAGCCAGGTTGCTCCCTTCAACTCAGGGTAGTTCCCAGAGAGACACTCAGGTAAGATCCTTTGGCAATCAATACTCCCAGTGGAGTGGTGGGGGATGGGAAGGAATGGGTACTACAGTCTGAGTTGCACACTATAGCATCCATTACAGAAGAACATAGATTTGCAGTTTTCTAACTTCCATGGATCCTTCAGTTTCCAAGAAGGTGCTTCAGTGGGTGGGAAATCACTCTCCTTAGATGTGTTTTAGTTACTGCAGAAGCCCAACATATTTTCTGGGAAGAAAAGTCTCTGATGTTAGATTGTAAATACTCTTACAGTGCTTTCTATCTCTCCTTTGAGGTGCTGATCACAATTGTAATTTATTAGTTGTGTAATGATCTGATGTCTGTCTCCTCCACTAGATTAATAAACCCCAAGAAGGCAGAAACTAAGCCCATCTTGTTCACTGCTCTGTGTTCAGGGTATTTACATGTTACAGGTGCAAAACATCTGTTGAATTAAAGAATGACCTTGGCATCAGAACACCAGGGAAGCTGTTAAAGCTGCAAAACACTGGTCCTCTAGGAGATTCTAAGGCACAAAAAGTTTGTGATCCACTTCTCCATTCCCCTGGTCCTAGGGTTCTGGTGAATGCTTGAAACCTGCTGGAGGAGTCTCACCTAGCTCCTGTTTCTACCCACTCTCAGCAGTCCTCAATCCAAGCATGGCTTCAAAAGTCAAACAAACCAAGAGTCAAGCAAGCCACCAGAAACTTCCACAAACCCCAGTCTGGGTGGATGTGCCCAGGTCCTGAATTGCAGGTTGCAGAAGTCTCAGATTCATTTGATCCAAACTGGAGCCAAGAATTCTCAATTCCACATGCAAGTCAACTTGAGCATGATTTTAAAAAATGCAGACTGAGGGCATGGGGAGTTTGAGGACAAAAGCAACGCTCTGTAATCAGACTGACCAGGGTTCAAATCCAATCTCAGTTTCATGATATCAGGCAGGTATCTGAATACTGAATCGCTCACTAGTTGGAGGTGCCAGGTATCTGAACTACTCTAGGTGCTTTTCATGCATTATTTAATCCACCCTACCCTGTTGTGACCCTAGGTATTAATTCCATGCATAAATAAGGAAACAGAGGAGGGAGAATTGAAGTAACTTGCTTATGGTCAGACAGACATTAAGTGTCAAAGCTAGTATTTGAACCGGGGTCTAATTGGTGTTTCCTAGACTCTTACTTGAGGTTCCTTTTTCACATCTGTATAAAGTGGGACCACCACTCCTTTCTCACAGGGTTGCTGTGAAGATTGAGAGATTATGTTTGAAACCAATAATACTCAATAACACTCAACAGTCACTCAATAATACTACTTGGAAAAGAAAACGTTTTGCCCTTGTTTTTTTTTTTTTTTTTTTGCAGAGAAAACTTGAGGCACTGGGAGATGAATCAACTCTCCCCCTCCCAGGGATAAGAAGTGACTAAGTCAAGACCAGAATCCAAGTTTTATACTCTAAACCTGACTTTCTCTCACACCCTCTCAAAGGACTCTAGAAGGAAGAACAAGTGTATAGGAATACTGAAAAAATGAGGAGGGCAAAGGGGAATCAATCAGGGGAGGCTTCCTGGAGGAGACACGGTTTTCATTTTATGATGGCAGTATTTAGAGGAAGTGGGAAGCCAGTAGGAGTCTTAGCTCTTAGTCATGATGTGGTTTTCCTGATAAGCTTGCCAGAGTTCCTGGTGCCCAAAGAAACTAAGAAGCTTGACCAAGGTCACACAGCTACTAAATGGTACTGGCACAACCTGGAAGTCACACCTAACTCCTTAGGCCTGGATCTGTCTCCTTGGTGCTCGGGAGGGAAGGATGAGAAGTAAGTAAGCATAATGTGATGGGGCAGGGGACACAAGAGATCCCCCTAGAGATTCTCAAACAGACTGCCTCTGCCACAGGGGGAGCCCAGTAGTGGGGAAACCAGCCAGGTGAAATGCCGAGGCCTTAGGGCGAAGTTGACCCATGTTGGATTCCTGGCTCCACCACTGACAACTGATGTGGCCTCAGCAACATCACTTTACCTCTGAGTCTCAATTCCCTTGCAAGATTTTGGTGCAGATTCAGAGAAATGGCCTCTCAGTACCCAGCCCAGGGCCAGGCTCCAGGCTTAACGAGAAAAACCACATGGCCATTATCATTCCATAGTGCCAGGCCAACCACAGATGGGTGGCAGGGTGGGGCACCCAAGGGACTGAAGTCGACTTTCAATGCCAACCACTCCCAACCCTGAAGTCACTGGACGCAAGTGCCCAGCTGGGTAAGGGCTAGCAGGTCAGGTCCCTGATGCAATCACAGCTCCCTGCTGACGCTAAGAGATGAACCATGACCCTTAGGAAATGGAAAAACAGTCCATTAACAAGAAGTACAAAACAACACCTTGGTGAACTTTTATTTCTCATCACACAGAACTGGTAGCAAAGGCAAAGATTTCTGCACTTGAACACTGGATACCCCTCCCCATCCACCCGGGGACATTTACAGTCATCATGTCCCCTCTAGAATTCAAACTTTAATGCTAGGGACTTCTTCCTCCTGCCCAGCTTCCTTGCAGGGAGGGCTTTGAGGCCCGAAGAGGGTGTCAGTCACTCACCCATGCCTGCATGGGTATGAAATGTGGCACAGTGACCAGGCTCCTCTCCTGCCCCACCCCAGAGAGGTGGAGGGTCAGAAGCAGCAGCAACTTGGCCCTTGCCTTTCTTCCGTCACCTCCCAGCTGGTCAGAGAGGAAGCACATACTGCCAGAAGAAAGGAAGGCAAGTCATAATTCACAGCTTGTTTGCTACAGAAAGTGCCTGGGATCAGTCCTTGGCTGTTTCTGCTTCCAAGCAATCCACATAAAAATCGAGAAGGGACAGAAACTGGGATCAGGGGTGGGGAGGTCCTTGGCAGGCAGCCCGGAGAGACTGACTGCAAGAGGTGGGGTTCCCAGAGGCCCTCAAGATCCTGCAAGGTTTGCAGTTTGCTGCTGGCAGTTTGACCTGAGGGGACTCAGACATCACAGAAACTGAGTCCTACCGCTCAGTCTGCAACTGTGGAAAGGAAGGCCAGAGAGGTTCGGCCACATAACCATGGTCACCTGGCCAATGGCAGGGCCCATGCACGAATGCTGGGGTCTCCTGCCTCTCCCCTTGAGCCCCATGTCACCTAACCCAGCTAGAAAGTCTCATCTTTTTGGCAAATGTCTGTGGCAGAGCCATGGGAGACAGGAGAGAGGGGTGCCAGCCTCTGCAGGGCAGGTGTAGCTCTGGGGAGAACAGATTTCTCCCTGTCCTCTGCTTGGTCATTGATTGTGGCTCTGGGGCGAGGCCCTGAAGAACCTCACTCATAAAGAACTAAAATACAGAACATTTAGAATATAATACTCCCTCCTCTTCAGAAGACAAAGTGACCGACAGAGACTCCAAACTCTCTAGAGATAAACTACTTGTTTGATGTGCTTGGTCTCTCTCCTGGGGACTCACACCACCAGGAGTGGGAGGAAAGTGTAAGAGGGCGAAGGAGGTCAGAGGTACTGAACTAGATTGGGGAAACTAGGGGCCTGCGGCCAGATAGAACACGCTTTGGGGGAGACGGATGAACAGACCAGCTGTGACCCTGACTTTCACATTGATGGGTGAATGGCGGGTGAGAGGTAATGAAGTCTGAGGATAGGGGAGAGGGAGGAAAGGCAAAGTCGCTTGGAGTGTCAGCCCCTGGAGGTGTGTGTCCCTGTCCCTCGGAGGCCAGCCAGGGACTGCCCCATCCAGGAAGGCTACAGTACATGTGGTGCCCAGGGCCCTGCCTGCTGGCACACAAATCTGAGCTCAGCCCATTCTCCTTCCTGTGCCCTCTGCCTCGGTGAGGCCAGATCAGGAAGGAGGGCCTGGCCCCTGGGAATCTGCTAGTCCTCTTCCAGCTCCCAGGGGCAGAGCTGAGATCCCAGAGTCAGTGCGATGATCCTGTCCATTCCAGTGACAAAAAAGAGGGTGTGGCTCGGGGGCTGCACATCACACATGGGCCCACCCCCCGGAGTAGAGTGGGTGGGCATGGACAGGAAGGGATGAGGGTCTGTCTCCAGATAGAGAAGTCCTTGCAGGGAGAAGGATGCCCCCCAGGTCAGCTGCGCCGGGCCCAGGTGCTGCGCGCGAGTCAGGTCATGTAGCGGGTGATGGCCCGGAGGGCGTAGAGCAGGGCGGCTTGCATGCGGGCCTCCAGGAGCAGCAAGTTCACATGGACCTGAGGCACAGACCAGGGCTTGTTGGCAACGGATGCCAGTCCCTGCCATTCCCTTCCCTCCAGACTGCCACTGTCCCTGCCCGCTCACTCATCCTTCCCTTTCCTACTGAGATTCCCTGACCTTTCTGAGGCCTGGAGCAGTTTGGTGCAAGGACAGTGCATTTATCCTTCTCATCGCTAATCTCTCTCTCCCCCAAAGCTAAAAACAATAACTACACCTGAGCATCTATTTGGGATCAGAGGTTTAAATTCATTTTCTCATTTCATCCTCCCAGCAACCTTGAAAGGTAGATAGTTTTTACTCCTATTATAAAGATAACAAGCTTAGAGAGGCAAAGTGACTTGCCCAAGGTCACACAGCTGCCAAGTGATAGGATTTGAATCTATGTGCTTCTGGCTGCCACTGAGGACCCTGGGAAGCACATTCCCATTTTACAGGTGAGTAAATAGAGTCTGAAACTACACAGTGAAGTAGAACTTGAACCCAGGACAATATATCCCAGTGTCCCACCTGGCAGAACAGACTCAGGCTGGGGTACTTCACTGAGTCCTGGCCCCCTGCCTCTTCCCCTGGCCACTTGCATCCTTCTCCTCCCCCGTGAGCCGTACCTTCTCTGAGTGGCGGAAGTGTCTCCAGAAATGGTTGTACATTCTTCGGGTGGTCTTCTCTGGATAGCAGGCCACTGTCTTGATATAGACCTTGAGGTTCCGCTCCAGGAGCTGGTTCACCTCCCCGTAGTCATAGTCATCATATCTGGATGGACAGGCCCCGACAGCATTACTCACCCTCTGCTCCCACAAGTAGCTCCTCTCCCCCCACCCCACCCTGCAGAAGAAGGAACAGAGAGTGGCCAGAAAAGGCAGAAGGTAGGAAGCAACTAGAAGCTTGGTTCCTCTTAGAAAAATAGCTGATGTCATATATCACAAGCCACTGGACTCGCAGGGGGATGCACAGAGAATGAGCATGTCATACTGAGTACCAACTACGTGCCATGCAAACATGTACTTATGGCATCCTCAAAACTACTGTACACCACTGTCTACAAAACTGATGTCTACAACAGACTATATTCATCAGCCTCATTTTATAAATGCAACTGAGGTTCAGAGAAGTGAAGTTGCCCGCCCTAGGCCCCACAGCTGGGAATGGGATTCAAAACCCCAGCTGTGCCTGACTCCAAGGTCATATTCACTGCTTTACAGCAAAGGCCGTGGAAGATGGGGCAGGAGATCAGTGTAAATATTTACCCTGGGGAAGGAAGAGAGGAAGGGGAAGAGAAGCTGGAAGTCATTTTACAGATAGGCAAACCAAGTCCTAGTGAAGGCAATTAGCTTGTTCAAAGTCAAAAAGCAAGTTGGTACAAGTCTAGAAGCCACTCTGTCACTGCCCAGTCCAGTGAGCCAGTGAGTCACCTCAGATCAGTGTGGATGGGGAAGACTGGTTGAAGACTGGAGGACAGATTTGGTAGACAAAGGTTTAGGAGCAAGGACCATGTTGGAGTGTGGAGGAGCCTGGACCCGGGAGCTGAGCAGGAACTGGCCTGTTCCACATTCTAAGATGCCCGTCCATTCTTGGCCTCCCCTGGATTGGAAACCTGCCAATGAGGTTGCCAAGCAAGAGGCTGGCCAATTAAGCACAGCTCAACCCACTCGGGGAAATGCGATTTACAGCTAATTATACACAGAAACACACATTTTCTACAAGGAGCATGTACCTTTTAAAAACTTTGGAGACTTTTGTTTTGGATGCTTGGAATAAATTGTTAATTGAGAAAAGCAAGGGAAAAAAATGATGTGTTCTCTAAAATATGCGCTTATGTGATTGAGTAAAATAAATGAAATGAGTAGACAAGAAAGTTTTGTTTTTGTAAAAATATATTTTGGTTATTTGTGTGTGGAAAAAAGACAGGAGGGAAATATTTGACAATAGCGAGAGCAGGTGGGGTCATGGATGATTTTTATTTTCTTCTTTTTGTTACCTCTGTTTTCTAAATTTACTAAAAATCTGGCTGTTCTCTTTACAAACATCAAGCATGTATTTTTTTAAATGAAATAACCATTATAATTTCAACTCTACAAAAGCAACCACATAAGAAAGAACAAAAGCATGGAGGAAAATATCACAGGATGTGGCTATGGCTGTGGCTGTAGAGTAGTAGCATTTGGTGAAAATTTTTTTCCTTAATTCTTTCTTACAATATTACCAGAGTGAGATTTTCTAAAATTAAAAAAAATTGTTCTGTGTATATTCTTCACAAATAACTTCACACTAGAGTTTATCTACAAGGACTGAGGTATAAAATTAGTGCACATGGTGTTTGTAACAGTGGAAAACTGCAAACAACCTGAATATTATCCAACAATAGGGAGATGGTTGGATAATTACACCTCATCCACAACAGAACACCATGCGGTGGCTAAAAAGCATGAAATATCTAATCACAGTGATGGGGGGTGGTTCACAATACATTACTAGGTGAAAAAAGTGAGTTGCGGGGGGAGCATATAGCTCAGTGGTAGAGCATGTGATTAACATGCATGAGGTCCTGGGTTCAATCCCCAGTGCCTCCAAAGAAAGAAGGAAGGAAAGAAAGAAGGAAAGAAACCTAGTTACCTGCCCTCCCCCTAGAAAACCACAAAAACAAAAAAGCAAGTTGCAGAATACAGAGTATGATCCCACCAATTAAAAAAAAAACTTACTTAAAAAATCAGAAAATACTTCAGTAACAGGATGAAAATGTAATTCATCACAGCCTCTACAGAGACAGCCATTATTAAACAACATTTTAGTATACAGCCTTCCACACATTTTCCACATGTGCACACACTTTCAGTTACAAAAAGGAACAAAAAGAAGATTCTGGTTGGTAACTGGCTTTCTTTTCTTTCAACACATTTTGAATATTTTCTCATGGCAATATGAATAAACTGTTTTTATAATTTTTAATAGTTGCATAATATTTCACTGAATGGATATGTCATTATTTAAAGTCCCCTACTGATGGGCATATATGCTGTTTTTATTTATTGTGAGAGAACTGCTACTTGGAGTGGAAATATAAACCTAACTATCTCTCTGTCTCTCTCTCTCTATACATACACATACACACACACACACACATATCTCTCTCTCCATAATTATCTCTGGGGGTGGGATTAAAGAGTTTCAAACAGCGAGCATGGCTGTTATCTTTTATAACCATGAAAGAAATATACTTGCTTTGAAAACAGTATAGGCAGGAAGAAAAGAAAAGATAAAACGAAGAGGAAAAGGAAACAACTGTGAGCTCAGATTGTGGGCTTGTAGTACACCCACGCCCTGGATGAGGGCACTTGCGCTCACCTGATGCCAAAGACGCAGTGGATGTAATTCCAGATGGCCCTGCGGAGCATGGAGGTGTCTACACCACTGTGCATGGCGATGGTGTTGTAGGTGAGGCTATAGGCTGCCTGGAACTTCTCATCCAGCAGCTGCCCTCCCTCGGGGTAGAGCCGCTGGATCAGCGAATAGCCGTGGTCTTCCCAAGTATAATCCTGAGAAACGTGGGGAGGGGTCAGTGAGTAGAATCTTTGGGACCCAGGGCTGGCCAGAGAGACGCCATCTTCTGGAGCACAGCTTGGATCTCCATAAAGCCCCCCTCCACCCCACAGCTTCTGGACCTGAGAAATGGGGGAGGATGCAGTTTGGTGGTAACTTTCTCCCTGTAATTGGGATCCCTGAGCTGAGGGTACAGATGGGTCCCTTTGTATCCTGGGTCTCCCACTTCCCTCATGGAATCTTCAGGGAGAGAAGGGGCCCAACTCTCTAACCACACAAACCATCCACCCCTGCTTGTTTGTAAATCCGGAGCAATGCCAAGACCAGTGGGGAGAGCCTACCTGGGCGCGGAAGGTGGGGGGCGCCTGAGTCCCTCGCCGGGTGAAGTCCTCATATCCAAAAGTGGGGTCTTCCACAAAGCACAGCATGTCTGGGTTTGGAGAGGGCTCCAGGATGTCAGCTGAGGACATCAGGAAGAGGTTACAGTGAGGCCAAAGCATGAAGCACAGAGGCCTCCATTCCTGATTAATTATCAGTGGGGGGTGGGGACCATAGAGTAGCGGAGCAGAGAAAGCCCCTTCAATACAGTGAGTGGAACCAGGACTTCGGCTGGAGCCAGGCCTGGGGGAAGTGGTATATCAGGTCAATGGTCCAGGGGTTAAGGCCTCCAGTAATAATAATAGCAATCATAACAGTAGTAGTTATTTACGGAGCTGCTTACCCTGGGCCAGGCTGTGCTAAGAGCTTTGCTTCTGTTATCTCACTTACCCTACCCACCAATCCTGCACTTGGGAGGAGACAGGGACCCTGAGACAGCAGGTGACTTATCAGTGGTCTCACTGCCAAAAAGGCTAACAGCCCAGATCTGACCCCAAAGCCCATGCTTAGAACCTCTTAGAAGGGTGGCTGAGTCGTAGCCTCCAACATGCAAAATGTGGGTGCAGTGCATGGAGGTACCTGCTTCCCAGTGGAGAAGGTGTAAGGAAGGGGCAGCCCCTGAACCTGGATGCCCATGACCTTGTACCTGAGGGGGTCACCAGCAGGCTCTCCGACTTCTCCAGCTCAAAGCGGCTCTCCATCTCCTCCTGGGACGCTCCCTCGTCCCGCAGCAGGCTCTCCTGCAGCTGCCTCATGCGCTCCATCAGAGCTTCCACGTCGCGGGCGGCCTCAAAGCCCTGCAGGAGGGACCTGGTGATGACCATCCACTCCTCCTCCCTCAGCCCCAGGGCAGTCCACGCATCTTTCCCACATGCCAGGCCTTCCTGGAGATCATGGTGCCCCCTCTGCACCAGCCACTGCGCTGGACAGCTCACGTGGTCTGTGCTTCCCGAAGTGAGGTTTAAGGAGCTATAGGATAGATCTGTCTTCTCTGAAGGTCAGCTTCCCTCACAGGAAAGGGCTTTATAAAGTATCTATATTTTTGTATTAAATCAAACAAGGACACCTCACAGAATAACAGGCAAACTTTGTATTTTTAAAGTGCTAAAAACCTGGAGATTTTAAGCCTGCGGGGCTCCATGCTCAGAGGCCAGTCAGTCACATGGTCATTTCATGTAATCTCACAACCCTTTACGAAGTAAGAGTTTGTATCCTCATTTCACAGATGAGGAAACTGAGCTTCAAAGCCAAATAACTTTTCTAAGGCCTCTCAGTGTGTGACAGGGAGGCAGCTTCAGATAGGGAGGCACTGTCTTGGACCAGGGGCCATGCCAGCCTCCTCTCCCACCAAGACCCAGGCCCTGACTTACCCCAGAGTGGTTCAGTGGGTCCCTGCTGGGGGGAGTGCTCTGCTCACTGGGCGGTGAAGGGGCCTGGGGGGCAGGGCTGCCCTCTGGGTCCCCCTCGGGGAGGATGCCGCAGCCGAACACAAAGGAGGCCAGCGAGTGGCAGTGGGTGAGCAGGACCAGGGCCTGGATGAGCTCGGCCAGGGACCAGCTGTGCTCGCCTGTCTTCAGCAAGGCCTGGAGAAGAAGGGAAAGGTCAGACATGCTCAGTGCCTGCCCTGGGCCACCTGCCATGACCCTCCGGGGCCCCGTGCTCCCTGGGGGATCCGCCTCTGCCCACCGCACCTGGATGTGCTCTTTGGTGATGAGCCACGGCCGATGTGCCAGCAGCTTGTTAACCTCGCTGAGTTTGCGCAGCTTCTCAGGGGCACGGTGGAGGCCGAGCAGCCACTCAGGGTCACCGCCAGTCTGCAGAAACTCAGCCATGTGGGAGCCCACCAGGTAGGAACACTGGTGGCGGGCAGCAGCCTGTGGAGGTGGTGGACAGAGCCCAGTTCACCCTCTCCCTTCTGTGCCCTGCTGGGGGTGGGCACCCCATGGAGGGAGACATCATGCACCTCGCTGCTGCCTGAGAGGCAGGAGACTTAGGTTCTAAGCCCAGCTCTGCCACTGGTTTGCTGTCCTACCTTGGGCAGGTCACCTGACTCCTTTGTGCCTCAGTGTCCCAATCTGTAAAGTGGGCACTAAACATGCTCTCTTCAAAATGTAAAATTCAATGGATGGTCAGATAAAGCTCTGTGCTGCCTCTCCTTGTTTGTGGAATCAAGCCCCCAGCAGAGATCTGAGGATGGAACCCTCCCTTGTGGCCACCCTGATGAGAGGCTCAGAAAGGCTCACCATGATGGCGATGTAGTGGCGCCAGGAATTGGCCAAGGGCCCATCTGTGTGCAGCAGCAGGTAGTGCAGGCGCCAAAAGCTGGTAAAGTAGTCGGGATGCAGGCCCATCACCACCGCCAGGTTGTCCACCCGCCCCGAGGACATCAGCGCCTCCAGCCCCAGGTGCTGCTCCAGGCTCTCAGCTCCCTCCCGAAGGACCTGCCAAGCGAAGGTGAGGAAAGGATGGGTTCCCCCTCTGCCCTCCCCACCAGAGAGACTGACATATTCACTGCAGTGGGATTTTACTAGCAAGGAACTGAAGACAACTGCTATGTCCAAAAAAAGGAGAATAGGGGAGGGAAAGATACTTCATTAAGTGATTAAACAAATACTTATTAGACACTTTATAAAATAATAGCCAATATTTATATAATGCTTACTATGTTCCAGGCACTGTTCAAACACTTTATATATATTAACTCATTTGATCCTCACAATGATGAAATTAGAGATCTGTGTTCTCCAATTTTAGGTAGGAAAACTCAGGCACAGAGATCAAAGCATAGCTTCTCCTGCTTTCATGGAGCTTCTGTTCTAACAGCGCAAATTCACCAAGTCCCTGGAGGGGGATGCAAAATAGTTCACATTTCCTGCGTGCTTTCTCCACGCCAGGTCTGAGTTTGGAGCTTTCTCTGCATTATCTCCTTGAATCTTTCCAATTATCCTGTGAGGTAAACACTATTTTCCCCAATTGACACCTGAGGAAATAAGGCCTGGAGAGGTTTCATTCCTTGCTCAAGGTTACAGATGTAGTAAATGACAGAACCAGGACTCAAATCCAGATTAACCTCAAAGCCTATTTTTTTCCCCTTTATTACAAAAGAGGAGTAGGTATTTTTAAGTGAAGAAATAAAATATAAGAACACTATGTGAGCTTAAAATTCTGGGCTGCAGACATAAATAATCAGCAAGTGGTTGTTTGCTTTCGTTTTACAAAGGGTGGAGGGAACTGGAGGGTTTAGATTTGTTAACAGCTTATTAACTACATGGCCCACACACTGAGGAGAGCGTAGAGGACAAGGAAACATTTGTCTTTGCTCATTGAAGGCCAAAGCAAAAGAAGGAAACTATTATTTTATAATTTTTCTGTACATGTGTTTTGAAGGCCCCCCCTCCAACCCCACGCTGCAATGTTAGTCCCACGATGGCAAGGATTTTTCCCTGTCATCTCCACTGTATCCCCGGCACCTAGAACAGTTCCTGGCACAGGTTAATCATTCAATAGATATCTGTTAAATAAATGAATGGATGATCTGACCCAGTAGATGAAAGATAACTGTTGTATTAAGTGAAAAAACAAAACCTAACAACCACCAAACCCCCCCCCCAACCAAACAACAACAACAAAATCATGTTATAAACTATGACCTTGGCTCTGTATAAAAAAAGTGTAGAGAACAGTGGCAAATGGTTAACAATGATGATCTCTGTGGCGGTGTAATTATAACAGATTAAAGCAGCCATTCTCCCTTCTCGCTTCTGAGTGAGATGGACAACACTCTGTCTATGGAGTGTGTATCTACTTTTACTTTAAACTAAGCACCCAACTCCCACACCTCATGGCCTTTCTCTTGCCTTCTGAAACAGCCTACAGTCTATGAAGTATGTATCTCTCTAAATAAATCTACCTTTACTAAAAAAAAAAAAAGAGAGACTAAATCTTTCTGAAATGCTGGAAATTTTAAAATAGTGAGCATATATTAGTTTTGAGGTCCAAAAAAACTTTAATACATGCACAGTCAAGGATGAGAAGATAAACATAGATAGTTCTAGCTTCTTAAGGGAGAACAAATCTTGTTCTGAGAATCAAAAGTTTATTTATTACCTAGCTGTGTTTTTAATCACTTTATCTCTGAACCTGTTTCTTCTCTGCAAAATGGGGTTGATATGCCTGCTTCACAGAGCTGTTTTATGGATTAATGAGTCGGGAACCTGAAGAGGCAGTTTCGAAGTTGCAACTTCAAGAGACAGGAAAAGCCACCCACCCACCCAATGCGCCATGTCCTTTCTTCCCAGGGACCAACCATTCCTAACCCCTTCCAAGCTTACCTCCTCCACTGGGATGAAGGCGCTGGGCCCTCGAGGGCCTCGCCGAGTCCGGCTCTCCCTTGGCTCCTAGAAGGAAACATCATGATGATTGGACGTAAAAGGGAGGACTAAGAAGACAGTGCTCTCTCCTGTTTTCTCCTCCTATCCGAGGAGGCACACTGAGCTTTTAAAATCACCTTTCTGGTGCACCCTGCGTGGAGGAGTCAGGTAGAGATTCACATCTGTTCCAGGGGTGGAGAAAGGAGAAATAAGCAAGAGGGCTTGCCCCATAGGGTGAGTCCTTCAGGAACTGGGAAGGGACTCAGAAGCCCCACTATTGCAGTATTGGGTTGGAGGGGTCTGGGCAAGGGAAATATACAGCCACCATGCTGCACGTCTCCAGGAGGCCACCTTCCTGGCAGCCCTGGAGAACCTGTAGAAGAGCTCCCCTGGTTTGTTTCCTGAAGCCACGTTACCAGGTCCTCTACATTCCTATGATGCAGCTTCAGTCTCTCTCAAACTGTCATTTCATCCCTTGCGCCGTCACCACCTTACGGAGTGCGTTGTAAGTCTCTTGTCTGGCCCACCACTGCCAGCCTCACCCATGGTCTCCCTGCCTCCACAGCCCTGCCCTCTCCTACACATTCTCTACCAAGTTAACAAAACAGATGAATAAATAAAACATCCTCCCTGAACCTTCCTCTAAGACTAGGAGCAGATTTAGGGAGTACATGACCCTGGCGGTTTCTAAAGAGGGCAAATTTGCTGCAGCCAGGGTAGACTTTCTCAAGTGCAAATCTGATCGAGTGGCTTTAAACTCTGCCTCCACCTCCCATAGGCTTCCGGATGAATTAGTGGCTCAGGCTCACTGCCCTCCTGCTTGGTCACACCTTTTGGAGAGTTAAGTCACAGTTTTCCAGGCTCTGGGAACCTTCTTCTGAACCTCACCTGTGACCCCACAATTCCAATGCTTTTGCTTCTGAAAACATTGCCTTCTAATTGTCTGATTTAGGTCTCCCTACGCCAGATCACATTTTGTGGAGAGCAAGGCCTGGTCATTCACACTAGTCTGTGAATGACAGGAACAGAGAAAACAGAGAGAAAACAGTGGAGGGCAGGGCATACAATGCTGATCGCTGATCGCAGCAGCTATTCTGAAGTATGGGCATATTAAAGCCTCAGTGGAAACCACTAGTTTTATTTATTCATTTGTCTTGATAACTGGGAAGGGGCTCTCAGCACTGGCTTCAGAAATAGTTCATCCAAATCAGAGTCATACCCTCACTGGACAGAGACAGTGTCCCCCTAACTCTCCCCTCCTCATTCAAATCCAGACTTAGTCCTAAACCCTAGGTGTCCAGGGATTAAGATTATAATTGAGACTTCCTTTTCAGATAGCCAAAAGCCCCCTGAGGGAGGCAGAGGTCTGGGGCTGTGAAAGACCACAGAGGAAAGAACAGTGGTATGTAAAAGTCCCAGGTATGAGTACCCATTCTCTTGTCACTAACTTGCTGTGTGACTTTGAGAAAGTGACCTAGACTCTCTGGGCCTTAGTCTTGGACAAAGGTAGTTTGGCTGACGGCTCAGCCCCTTTCAGCTTGCACTTCTGGGATCCACCAGGCCAAGCTGGTCCAAGTCCAGCACAGAAACCAGCACAAACTCCAAGCACTCCCATTTCAGCTTCCCTCCTCCCTCACCAAAGAGAAAAAGCTTAACAGCTCTGTCTGGGAGATAAGGATTGCTGACTCCACAAACTGGGCCTCCCCCTCAGGGGACCTGAGGACAGAGAGAAAACCACAGCCGGGTGGGGTAGGGAAGGGTGGGGAGGAATAGGGGGGTGGGGGGAATGGGACAGGGAGGGCCCTCCAGGGTTCTCAGCAGGGACAGGGAACAGCCTTGGGAATCCCTCCTCACTCTAGAAGCTGCCCCAGGAGCTGTCAACGGAAGAACCAGATGCCTGTGGGTCTTAAAGTGACAGGTCTGGACCTACCAACATTATCAGCCCTGGTAATGATGATGATGATGGTGATGGTTCTGATAAAGCAGAGTACAGTTAAAAGACAGGGGCTCTTGACACAAATTGCCTGGGCTCAAATGACACCTCCACCACCTACTATCTGCTAGCTATGTGAGCCTCAGTTTCCTCACCAAATAATGGGGTAATAGTACCTACTTTCACTCTGTGGTCACAAGGACTAATGCCTGCAAGGCCCCTACCTCTAAATAAGTCAGCAATAATTAACCTCATCGTTATTTCAAACAAGGGCTTCTCCATTCTTTTGAGAAGCTTTTTGAAAAATACCCAATGCCAAGGCCCCACCTCCAGCAATTCTAACTTAATTGGGTGGGGCCCAGCATAATTTACGGCGGGGTTGGGGACTGGATGGCCATTGTTTCACACCACTTATTGACCCCTTTCTTTCTTTCTTTTTTCCTGTATTTTCTTTTTTATTTTATTTTTTGGCAGGGAGGTAATTAGGTTTATTTATTTATTTTTAGAGGAGGTACTGAGGATTGAACCCAGGACCTTGTGCATGCTAAGCATATACTCTACTGCTTGAGTTATACCCCGACCCCTACCCCTTTCTTAAGAATAAGGCACTGCTAAGTGCTTTCCAGGTGGAACCAGAATTAATCTGTTCATTCGACAAATATTTCTGATGACTACACTGCAGGCAGCAATAGTTCAGGAGTGAAAAGACAAAGTCTTGGCCTTCACAGAATTTAACATCTTTAGGAGAAAGACAAATAACCAATAGGATTTCAAATCAGAGATTATATACAGTAAATAAGATAGAGAGCAATAAGAGAGTATATGATGGGTTGGAGGGGAGTGCAATATTTTAGTCAGAGTAGACAGGAAAAACCTCTGACTGAGGACAGAAGCTTTGAGATGATATCTAAATAGTAAATATCTAAATGAGTTGGTGGGCCTATAAAGATCTAGAGAACCAGCATTCCAGTCAGAGGTAACAAAAAGTGCAAAGCCCTGAAGGCAAGACCAAGTAGATTCTAATCCAGAGCTCCAATACCCTGAATGCTTCCGCAACCTAAAACTTGAGAGGAACACCCAAAACTTGAGAGGAGGCAGACAGGGCAGGGGCCCACCGCCAAGAGATGACACCTCCAAATCAGCCCTCCCTCTTCCCTGGGGTAAGAAGTCAATAATAATAGTAGTAGGCAACAACACTGATTACCATTGGCTAAGCATTTACACACTTTAAGGGAGGAATGTCTATTACCAGAGCTTCTATGGAAAATAGGGCCCAGAGAGGTCAAGTCACTTCTGGGTCACTCAGTCAGGAAGGAGGTGGCAGAGTTAGGATACGAATCAGGTTTCCACAACTGCAGAAATGATTTCCATTCTCTAAACTTCCCAAGGTCTCAATAGCCCCAAGGTTCTGCATGTGATGTTCACCAGAAGTGGGAAACTTCCTTCTCCCTGTCCACAGCCCCAGGGGATCCACTGCCCCAGTCATAGCCCTTGTCATACTGTGTTGTTTCTTGCCTTGAGAGCACACACTGAATCTGATTCTCTGTTGTTACCTCAGTGTCTAGTACAGCAAGTCCAATAGAACTTTCTACAATGATAAAATATTCTACATCTGCACTGTCCAGTGAAGATGGTATCCTCTAGCCACAGTGGCTAAGCATTTGATGTGTGACTAGTGCAACTAAAAATCTGAATTTTTAAGATACATGCATGCCAATGTTCATAGCAGCATTATCTACAATAGCCAAGACATGGAAGCAAACTAAATGTCCATTGACAGATAATTGACTAAAGAAGTTGTGGTGTGTATCTATACAATGAAATACTACTCAGCCATAAAAAAGAATGAAATATTTCCATCTGCAGCAACATGGATGGACCTGGAGATTGTCATACTAAATGAAGTAAGTCAGAAAGAGAAAGAAAAATACCATACTATATCACTTATATGTGGAATCTAAAAAAAAAATGACACAAATGAACATATTCCAAAATAGAAACAGACTCAGAGACATAGAAAACAAGCTTATGATTACCAGGGGAGAATGGGGGTGGGGAGGGATAAATTGGGAGTTCAGGATTTGCAGATACTAACTACTGTATATAAAATAGGTAAACAACAAGGTCCTACTGTACAACACAGGGAACTATATTTAATACCTTATAATGGCCTATAATGAAAAAGAATATGAAAAGGAATATATATGTACAACTGAATCACTATGCTGTACACCAGAAATTAACACAACATTGTAAATTGACGATATTTCAAGCAATCAAATTAAAAAACTGAATTTTTAATTTAAAAAATCTAATTTATCTAAGTTTAAATAGCCACATGTGGCTAAGGGCTACCACTCTGGACAGTGTAGGTTCAGGACACTTGATAAAGGCAAGATCCCCACCTTCACTATACGGATGAAGAAAGGGAAACCAGAGAGGGCAGGTGACCTACCTAAGGTAACACAACTACTATGGGGCAGAGGGAAAACCAATGAGTTCTGACTGAGGGGACCACACAGGGCAGCAGGAACACTGAGGTCAGACAGCCATCTGGGTGGCCACTTAACAGAGAGGGCTTCAGGAAACTGGTAAAAAAAGGATAATCACCTCAGAGCTCAGTGCCCGGCTCTAGATTTGAGCGCTCACTGAAAGTCACTTTTCCTATTAGCTAAGGTGCTTGCACACCGGTTCCATCTAATCTTCATCAGTTTCGGGGTAGGGGTTGGGAGGGTGTCTATTCTGCACACAGGAAAGATTAAGGTTCCAAAGGTTAAGCATCAACTGAAAAGTGGCCAATCTGAGATTTGAATTCAGCTCAGTCTGCCTTGCAAGGGTTCTGTCCACCACCCAGATCAGCCTCTTGGAGCAGCCCCAGCCTTTATTCCTGGTATCCTATCCAGAGCCTGCAGCCCCCAGGACTCAGCTGCAGACACCTTTGAAGTCACTCTGCCAGCTGGGAAGGGGCAGAGACCCTTCCCTGTGGGCTGCTGGACTCAGATACTTTGCTGAGTTTACACCTGAGAGGGAGACGAAGCTCAAGCAGCGTCTGACCTCCAGCCTTGCGGGGAGGGGTGTGAGTGGTGCCATAAACTCATGTGCCTACCAGGGGCTGGGCACTAGGCTGGGAGCTTTACGCTTGATCTGGCTGATTTCTCACAACCACCTGGAGGGAAGGAAACAGGTCTTATTATCCCTTTTTCAGAGACAGCTCATTGAGGCTCTTTCTGAGTCCTGTTCCAGACAGGCACAGCTCAGATCTGATTTCAAAGCCTGCACAGTTCACAAGGATCAGCTAAGCCAACAAGGGGCAAATAGTTATGAGCACTTATTAGGTGTTAAGAACAGTGCTGGGGATGGGACCTACAGAGTGTTTCTGGTCTAGCAAGGGAGACAGACAAGAAACACCTGATTACACACCTGTGACACTATATTGGGATAACAGCTCCTGCAACGGAGAAGGGGGACAGGAAGCAGGTATGCAGAAAGGACTTATCTGACGGCGGAGAAAAGCCTTCCCTGAGGAAGTGATGTTTGAGGAAGTGATTCTAGAGCCCAAGAGGGCTCTGAGAACATACTACCAGTACTAGAGTGAGGTGTCTGAAGGCCTTGACCCCATGAAAGGGCGTATGGTGAAGTGATGGGAGCTGAGTGGACTGTGCATTCCTTGCACATGCTTGTCTGACTTCCCTTGGGCACTCTGCTGTGTAAGTTCAGCACCCTGCTGTCTTCCAATGATTCTATTTAAGGCAGACATCTTTCCAAGGCCCTCTTTTCTTGAGAGAGAATATGGAGAAAGGGTTCAGACATCACCAGCTTCCCCCTGCCACCTCCTGCAGTTGACAGCTGGCTTCCATTTCAAGGCCACGCCCTCTGAGCCTGCCTAGACTACCTGGGGCACTCTCGTCTCCCCAGTCCACTTCTCAAACACTGTCCCCTAGAGGGCTGGACCAACTCTCTGCTCAGGCAGGATGGACGGGCTCAGGCACCCGCCTTGTGAGACACTCTGGAAAGGGGAAATGTCTGCTGTGTGAGACAGGACCAAACCAGCAAGATATAAGCTATACTATTAGACCCAGTTTACAGGGTGAGAAAACTGAGGCCCAGGAGGGGCTATGAATTGGCTTCCTTCACTAACCCTACAGAGTAGCTCATTCTTTGGCCTGAATGTCTAGGATTTCCAAGAGTGCTTGGCACAGCAGGGAGTTTTGCTTGTTTCTTTAGTTTCCAGGCCTGGAGTGTGGTGCAAGTGTCTTACTGGGGTTGGGAATCAGACCAGTGCTAGTCCTAAACTGTGACCCTGGGAGACACTGTGACCCTGGGAGATACTGCCCTACTTTAAGCAGCATGGTTTCTGGCTGACCAGGTTTTCTGTTCGCTTGTAAACCTTCCCCACCTTGGTTTAGGAGCCCCAAGAGGAGGACTGAACACTGCTCCTGCCACTTCTCAGCTGTATGACTTTGACCTAGTCACCTTACTCTGAGTCTGTTTCCTTCTTTGTGAAAAATGGAAATAATTTTATTTATTGAGAGCACCTGGGCACTACAGCCAGCATGCTCCGAGTTTCTGTCCCAGGCCTGTCACTCACTTGCTGTGTGACCTTGGCAAAGTGACCACTTCTCTGATCAGTGACTTCCTCCTGTGAGGATTTTGTCAGATCTCCAGGGATTGTTGGGAGAATTAACTAAGAATACAAGCAAAGGCCAATATACCATGTCTGGAGCACAGGTACAACGTCCTGCATCAAACACAGTAGCTCTTGTTAGAATGTGGCCACAGCCGACGTTTCCCCTTCCTTGGCATCTAATAGGTGCGTAATAAATAAGATGTGATGGGGGAGAGGGTGTCAGACTGAGACCAGCCAGATTCCTGGCCTCACTACAAAGAGAGTCCCTGCGAAACAAACTTCTGGGACGTCAGATCACTTAGTAGGGTGCAGCCAAACCGTTGCTGGGCTTCAGAGCCGCGGGCTGGGTTCCCCTCCCTCCCCCGAGCTTTGGCCGCCGCGTACCCGGCAGCCGCCAAGGCCCCACTGCGCCGGCGCCCCCAGTCCAAATCGGGGATGCAGGTGGGGGCGGGGGATGAGGTCGACCTTCGTCGGCCAGCCTCAAGTGCTCCAATCCCCGCTTGGGGACATTGGAGCAGGGACATACCCTACCTAGAAACAGTCCCTCTGCCTGCCAGCCCGAGCCTAGAGGAAGGCATCTGCGGAAGGGGGCGGGGAGGAGGAGTGGTCCGGCCGCAGCGGCCGGGATTTGCCTGGACTTGAAGACTCCCTCGACTAGAGCCCAAACCCAGATAACGTCGAGAAGGCTCCCCTCTCATTGGCCGCGAGTCCGAGGGAGCCTTGTGGAGGGCTCTAAAGCCCCGGAGGGAGGGGGAGGAGGGGGAGGGGGCCGAGACTGCCAGTTGATGCAACCCCAATGCAACCCCACTCCCGGGTTACGCACTCCACTCCTCCTTCCCCGAGCCCAGGGAGGGGGGCGCTCAAAGACTCGGCTCGGGACAGCCAGAAGCTCGGACGTGGCTCCGGGTTCAAGGGAAGAGTAACGTCGCTCGGCCGCTGCTTACCTCTCCGGCCCCGGGCAGGTAGCCCTTAAGCTCGGCGCGGCACTCGGAGTCCGCAACGATCATGGTGTGCGCCAGGACCCAGCCGCGGGTCGCCGACCGCTGGTGAACCCAAAGGGTTTTCGGACAGACGCACGCAGGAAGCCGGGACTGGAGGCCCCTGGGGAGGTTCTAGAGTCGCGGGGTGTCTCCTGGGGTTCCAGAACGCTCCGCAAGCCCAGGATCCGGGAACAACAGCCGCTGCGCTGGACTCTCCCCTCGTCCGGCTTCAGGAGGGGTGAATAGCCTCAGGAGCCTGGGATTGGCCGCGGCACAGAGGTTTTCACGGCTTGAAGCGCCTCGGAAGTCCGCAGTGGTCAGGGCTACTCGCGAACCCAGCGCTCCTCAGCATCCCCGCCGCGGAACTGCCAGTGCTCGCCCGGCTCTGACACCAGCTGCACCGCTCAGCCCGCTGCGGTCCCCGGGGGAGGGCGGAGACACAAAAGCCCTGGGCTGCAGCCAATCAGATGCCTGTTTCTCGGAGAGGCGGGGGTGAC
Source organism: Camelus bactrianus (assembly GCF_048773025.1). Classification (NCBI taxonomy): domain Eukaryota; kingdom Metazoa; phylum Chordata; class Mammalia; order Artiodactyla; family Camelidae; genus Camelus; species Camelus bactrianus. The sequence continues at coordinate 59,981,733 of NC_133551.1, forward strand.
ACCTCCCTCAGGAGCCAATGGCTCAGCCAATCGGCACCGGGAAACGCCCGGGAACTCTGGGAGCTGTAGTCACCCCTGGACGAATGCTGCAAACTTTTGCAAAAGGGTTTAGTCAGATAGTTGGCAATACCAGACGAGAGTGACAACCCGCAGAGTCATTAGAGCTACGTGATGAAACGGGACTTCATCGGGCTGGGCGGGAGAGCCAGATGTGAAATCTCTCTCAAGTACAGTTCTTCAGCTTTTCAGTTTCTGGAGGGACTGGTTCGGGTTAGTAGAGATGGTTATAGAGGTGAACGCCAGATCTTTGGAGATCACAGCTCACAGCCCTGTTCCTCTGGCCTCCGGGAGAGCTCCATCTTAAAATGTACCAGACACAGAGACTCCAGCTTACTTGTAGAGTCTCTGGAAAAGCTTTCTTTCATTCATTGTCCTTGGCAACCTCACGTCTAACCTCAATCCCTATTGCTGCAGTTTCCCCTCTTCTGTTCCCTTGGGGCCTCCCACCCTGCCACTCCTCTTCTAGAAACTTTGTGACAAGGTATTCTACTTTTTTTTTTCCCCTCACCTCTCTCTGGCCACTCCTTTTCTGACTCCTCTTTCTCCTCCCACCTCCTGGAACGTGGGTGTTCCCCCGGTTTCTGTTTTCTTCCCTCCTCTCTCCAGACACACTCTCCCTTCCTGATCTCATCCATTTCCCAGCCTTCAACTCTCCATTTGGAACTGATCCTTCCGCCAGCACTCAGCACCTCAAAGCTGAATTCCTCTTCTCCTGTCCCCTTTCCACAGCCTCTTCTTTCACAGTTATTCAGACCACTTTTTGTTTTAATTTTAAAGTCACTGTGTACTTGGGATAGAAAATCCTGGCAGGAGCCACGGTGGACTGAATGACCTCCTATGTCCCCTCTGAGACTTTCCAAATCTAGACTTAATTCCAAAGATGACCCTCTGACTTGCTCTCCTCCCCCCAGGCTCTTGGGAGAAGTAAATTAATCTCACCCTCTGCTGAGCTCAGGCCCTTGGGCTGGGGCTCTCTTATAACACTATCACAGCCTACCTTGGATTGCTTTTTTCCATGTACATGTCTTATCTGATCCTTTTGGTTATAAGCTCCTTGAGGGCAGGGTTCAAATCTTGACATCTTTGTCTTCTGCCCTATGCTACCTACCACAATGTCCTGCCAATAACATGCCCCAGTTGACTAAATCTTCCTTTGAATTGAATTTCCCTCTAAATTCCCCTCTATTTCAGATTCAGCTTTCATTTTTAAAATCTACCCTGTAATATCAGTTTAGATCAAACAGCTTTACTGGCATTTCATTGGCTACAGAATAAATGTCAAATACCTAGATTGACATTCACTATCTGCCAAGATCTGCCTCAGTTTACCTTTCCAGACTTATAACCTGCCACCTCCATGTTCCTTGGTTGGTCTTCAAGTCTTTCTCTCTGCAAATCTCTGCCCACTAAAATCCTACCCAGCATTCAATGCCTTCATTAGTGATTGTAGCCAGAATGAAGGCTTTAAAATACCACTTTCTGCAGAAAGTATTGCTTCTTCAGCTCAGCTGAAAATAATTTCTCCCACTCTTCAACACTCTTAACACGTTGTTTAAACCATCGGCCTTCAAATTTAATGCAGCCTTCTTATCATGTCTGCATGTCTTACCCCTTCCCTCCAACTAACAATGGAATGTTATTGATTGCTTTTGCAAAGTGAGGAAACCTGAGCTCAGAAAAGTAAAACTTCGTGTCAAGGTCATACAATATTTTCTTTTGACTGTGCCAAGACTGTGTCAGTGCTCCTTGAAGGCAGGAACTGTGTCTTATTGTCTCTGAATCCCCCACTGGTATGTAGTGAGTCCTCAGGAAATATTTTTGAGTGAATGAGTATGAGTTGATTTCCTCTGTAGAATGACCCTTTAGAATCTTCAAGGAAGTGACTAAATCATTCCTAAGGCTTCACTTACAAAATTAGTGATTTTGTGAAAAGCAAGAGCTACTGAAATTCTCATTAGATGAGCTTTTGTGACCCAATCTTCATGAAAGGAAAGCTCAGAAGGGGCACAGATACTGCTGTTTACTAGGCTTCAATAATAGCCCAGGATACACCTGTTGTCTCATGTAACTCTCACCACATCTTCATGAATTAGGCATTATGCCCTCATTTGACAGATAAGGGTACCGAGGTTCATTAAGTATGTTGGCCAAGGTCAGACAGCTTAGTAATATGTTGAATAAGGATTCAAACCCAGTCAGGAATGACTCCAAAGCAGAAACTCCACTGCACCACTGTTGAGAAAAGGCCTTGAATATGTAAGAAGCAGGCTGGTACAAGGAACTGATCTGTAAAGCAGAATTCAAATATACTAATTAGGAGTGAGAAACATGATTGTCAAGTGGCTATAATTGATGGGCCAGCACATCCCTCTTTATAGGACAGCCTCCATGAAAAGCCAAATTATCATTAGAAGGTGGCTGGGGCAATTGGAATCTGAGCAAAAGGAAGGAGTGAAAAGAAGATGAATCATTGAACCAGCTCCACTCAGAGCAAAATTGCTGGTTAGGGCTCTGGCTTCCGCCCTCTCTCTTTCACTCAGTAAACTTTTATTGACCATCTAGTGTGTACCAGGCACTGTGCTGGGCTCTGGATATCCAGTGGAGAAGATTCCAGCCCAGCAAGACGTGGCCGGGTGACACTGCCTGGACTTATTCCTCCCCTCCCCCACGCCTTGTATTTTTGGCTCAGGAAAGATCCACCTCCTGTTGCCATACTCTCCACTCTTGCATCAGCTATGTTGAGACCACTGATTGGCCAAAGCTTTTTCTATTCCTCAATCACATCCCAGTCCTGAAGATACATCTAGACTGGTTTTGAAATATTCTTGATGTGTCTTCAGCTTCAGACCCTCTCAAAGATTTTAACCCTAATGGGAGTCTCATTGGTTCTGTATTCATTCTTCCTGAATTAATTTTCTGATCCCAAATTCTGGGATCATTTTGCCATAATAGAATAATCTTTTACCCTGATCATACCTGGGGCTATGATTTATCAGCCCAGATATAATTTTCTGAGCTCTTATTGTTTGGCCGCACCCTCCCATCCCATCTCAGAATATAATTTCTGCCTTGGGGGAATTTCAGGAAAGAAACCCAACTCCAGCTGATTTATTTGATATAGCTAAAGCAGCCTCAACTTCTGTGGCTCATTGACACATTCATTCATTTAATTACTCATTAAGCAGGCATTTGGCTAGGTGCTGAGAGAGGTCCTTCTGGCTGACAGGTCCTGAGCTGGCAAGCTGTAGGAGCAAAACTGAAATTGTCTCCAGGAGTTGTGCATTAGGGGGTATAACAACCACAGACTCAGAAAACAGAGCCAACTATCTCCTAAGAATACTGCCCAGTACTCAGGCAACTAGAGCGCTAGTTTTCAGCTATGTGACCCAAAGTGAATTTTTTTCAGCTCTTAGAATCTGTTTCCACATCTGTAAAACAAAGGAATCGAAATTAGCTCAACCACTCCAGAGGCACTGTGGAAAAAGCTGGTGTTGGGCAATAAATATAATTCAGGTCCGTCGACTGTATACTGAGCACAGAAAGCTTCAGGTTTCAAAAAGCTCACCTCTCTTAATAAATAAGTTACAAAAACTGAGGAGCTGGGTGCTTTTGGATAACTCTCCAAGAATTCCAGTTTGGCTTTGTCGGCTGTGAGCCCTCAGCGCACCCTGCAGGCAAGACCCTGTTATAGCTCAGAACAGACTGGCGAAAAGAGTGCATTTTTGAGTTTATAGGATTGTCAGGTCCCGAAAAGAGGCCAGGCAACAGCTAAGTAAAGATTGTGTGGTTGCTGAGGATATCCCGGATGCCTGTAGGATCCAGACCAGGCTTACTCTCTCGTCTTACAGGCAGGAAGCCTGAGGTCCAGAGAGAAGGCATTTACTCAAAGTCCCCAGGACGTTGGTCAAAAACAGAATCTAGAACCTTGAGGTCCAGGCCCAGTCCAGGGCAACTTACACCGTAACGGACTGTCCCAGGAGTCTCACATTTCCAGAAAGAACTGTCATTGCTCTAGTGTTCTGCTCTCCCTCTCTTCTCCTCTCCTCCACGCCTAGAGGCCCCATATAGTCCCATTCTCAGACAATCACCCTGAGGCCTGCCACTGGAGCAATGCCCCAGGGCCTTGCTTGTTCCTCCTGCTAATACCCTGTAAAGACATTCGTACCCCTCCCCCCCCCCGAGCCCCCACCCCCCCAAGTTGACCTAGTAAGCAGGATATCGGAATTGAAGGGTCCAGGGCTAACCCTTTATAGCTTTGTGAACCTGGGCAAGTCACTTCACCTCTCTGAACCTCAGTTTCCTGCTGTGTAAAATGGGGCGGTAACGTTTACCTTCACAGGGGTTATTGTGGATGAGAACTAACGTATACAAATCAGTTAACAAAGCTTGATTCAGATGAAGTGCTCAAAGAGCTGTAATTATCATTTAAATTGTTACTGTTGTTCTCATTTTAAAGTACCTAGCTCAGTGGCTGGCAGATAGTTGGGTGTTCAAGAAAGGTGGTTATAACCATTCAATTTTAAAGTTTGGAGCACGAAGCCTAGCATTTAGCAGGAACTGAATAAACGATGGTTCGTAATGCTGTCTTTTTTGACCGAAAGGCACCCCGTACGTTTGCAGTCCGAACGTCTCTCCTGAGCAAAAGCTGCAGCCCTTACTTCTTTTCGCTCAGCAACAGGCTCCTCTTACGTAAACCACGGTGACCAATGAGCAGTAAGATGGGCGGGGTTACCTGGCAGCCAATAGCAGCCGGCAGCGGTACGTAGGCTAGGCCCAGGCTTGTTTCCAGGCTGGTTAGGGAAGCTAAACCCCGAGGCTGTTTGCGGGGCGGGACGTGTTTCCAAATTCTCCTCTCTCTGGTTATCAACTGGTCTCTGATTGGTGCAGACTGTGGTGGCCCGCCCCCCCTCCGCCCGGTGCCGCCCCTGTGGGAGGGGGTGTGGACTTCCCTGCATGCTTTTCTTTTTTTCGCCCCTTTTCCTTTTCTTCTTCTAATGAACTGTTTGTTTTAGCTCTTGTTTTCCCCTTCCAAATTATAAGTGACATATATTATTGCAGAAGATTTGGAACATACAGAAAAGTATAAAGGTACGAAAGAAATAACCCGAAATGATATTTTTCCCCTTTGTATATTTAATGTTTTTCAGGCTTTCTACCCTCAGCTGGTGTAACTCCTGTTCATTGTTCTATTTCTGTGAAAGTGTAAAACTGGAAGCAACCAAAAAGCGCATCAAAGAGGACTGGTAAATAGATTCGTCGTCCACACAATGGAACATCCCTCAGCAAAGAAGCGGGAGGTAGCTCTCCGTGCTGTATTGTAGGTGCTCTAAGTGAGATGAAAAGATGTGCTCGATTTAATAATAGGTTAAAACAAACAAAAAACCAAGTTGCACAGTGATACATTTGGAAGGATGTCATAGACATGTACGTGATGAGAAGCAACAAAAGTCTGCAAAGGTACAGTTTGCAACTAACTGGATCCAGTTACCTGTGGGATCAAGGGATAATAGAGAAATTTTAAGACTTTGTATACTATATGTATTTAATAATTGTTTAAAGCCAAGACGTATTATGTTTGTAACTTAAAAAAAAAAGAAACCCTTTAAAGAGTGAGGGAGGAGGAAATCCCTTCAAAATTCTAATCCTACCACTAAGAGAGATTCGATGTTAACATGTTGGGTTTTTAAAGTTATATATATTATATAATATATTACTATTATATATTTATTCTTTAAATTATGTTTATATTAATAGTATATAAATTATGCATGGTTGTGTAGCCTGCTTTTTCCACTTACTACATTTCTTTATAATTTTCAAAATATAAAGTATTCCTTAAACATAATTAAAAAATTCATAACAACATGTGATTTTACCAATAGGTCATGTTGTTTTCGGTAATTCTTTTTTTGATTGTAATTGGCTTATAATATTATATAAGTTTCATGTGTACCACATTGCAATTTGACTGCTGCATGTACTATATATAGCATGCTCACCACCACAAGTCTAGTTTCCATCTGTCACTGTACATTTGACCCTTTTTACCCATTTTGTCTTTCCCCTATCCTTTTTCCCTTCTGGTAACCATCAATCTGTTCTCTATACCTATGTGTTTGTTTTTGATTTGTTTTGTTTGTTCATTTATTTTATTTTATTTTTTAATATTCCATATATCAGTGAAATAATGTGGTATTTATCTTTCTCCATCTGACTTATTTCACTTAGCATAACACCCTCAGGTTCCATCCATGTTGTTGCAAATGGCAAGATTTCTTCTTTTTTATAGCTGAGTAGTATTCCATTATATATTTATACCAACAGACCCAGTGGTGCGTCAAGTGTAAATGGCAGATAGTGATGCTGTTTGGAGTCTTAGGCAGGCCTCTACAGGTGAACTGTACGATAGGCCCTTGGGATTTGGGGGCAAGGCCCTGCCATCCCCTGTGGACAATTACTCTTCTTTTGAGAAAAAGCTCTTGGCTTGCTATTGGGCCTTGTAGAGACTGAATGCTTAACCATGGGCCTCTAAATTAGGGTGCTATGAGAACCGAAATGCCCATCATGTACTGGGTGTTTTCTCACTCACCAAGCTATAAAGTTGGGCATGTACAGCAGCACTCTATGATCAAATGAAAGTAATATATATGTGATCAGACCTGGGCAGGCCCTGAAGGCACAAGTTACTTACATGAAGTGTCCCAAATGCCCATGGTCCCCACTCCTATAATAGTAATCTATTTCCAAGCCTACACCTGTGGCCTCACGGACAGTTCCCTAAATCAGTTGGCAGAGGAAGAAAAAATTCAGGCCTGGTTTACAGATGGTTCTATACAATATGCAGCATTATAGCCTCTTTCTTGGATACCCCTGAAGGCAGGGGTGAAGAGAAATCCTCTCAGTGGGCAAAACTTCAAGTGGTGCAAAGTTGTTCACTTTGTTCAGGAGAAGTGGTCAGAAATGCAATTATATACTGGTTCATGGGCTGTAGCCAATGGTTTGGTAAGGGAGTTGGAAGGAACATGATCAAAAAATTGGTGAAGAGAAAATTTGGGGAAGAGGTCTGTGGATGTCTCTGAATGGGCAGAAAATGTGAAAATATTTGTGTCCCATGTGAATGTCACAAGGGGTGATGTCAGCAGAGAAAGATAATAATTAAGTGGATGGGATAACCAATTGTGTGGATACCAGTCCATTTCTTTACCCAGGCACTCCTGACATCACCTAGTGGGCTCATCAATGAAGTGGCCATGATGGCAGGGATGGAGATTATGCCTGAGATGGAGATTATGCCTGGTCTGAGCAACATGGACTTCCAGTCACCAAGGCCCATCTGGCTATGGCTACTGCTGAGTGCCTAGGGTGATCAGCCAGCCACCTAGTGGTGGGTTGATTACGCTGGACCCCTTCCTTTATGGAAGGGGCAGTGTTTGGTTCTTACTGGAATAGACACCTTGGATACAAATTCACCTCCCTTGCATGCAGTGTTTCTGCCCAAACTACCATCTGTGAACTTACAGAATGTGTTATGCATCAGTATAGTATTCCACACAGCATTTCTTCTGATCAAGAAACTCATTTCACAGAAAATGAAGTGCAGCAACGGGCCTATGCTCATGGAGTTCACTGGTCTTACCATGTTTCCTACCATCCTGAAGCATCTGGTTTGATATAATGGTGAATGGCCTTTTGAAAACTCAGTTATAGTGCCAACTAGGTGGCAATACCTCCCAGGGCTGGGGCAAGGCTCGTCAGAAGGCTGTATATGCTCTCAATCAGTGTCTAATATATGGTGCTGTTTCTCCGGAAGTCAATATTCACAGGTCCAGGACTCAAGGGGTGAAAACAGGAATGACATCAATCACTATTATCCCTACTCACCCAATAGCAAAATTTTTCTTCCATTTCATATATATATGTTTGTTTCTTCATATGTATATGATTTGTTCTCTTCTCTCTCATTCTCTTCTCATGTAACAAAAATGTACTGACATTATATCCTAGTTTTAAAGTATTGTTAATTTTACATAATAGTATTTAAATTTTGGGATATCAAGGAGAAGAGTAAACATCCTCAAAGACTTTTTCCTCTTCTGGGGAAGGGATTAGTGTGTTTCCAGTTGTTCTGTGGAGAACCCTGACTAACACATGGGGAGAATTCGATTTCCAGAGTCACCTTGTTATAATGTCAAAAATGTCTAGTTTTCAACAAAAAAATTACAAGGCATAGAAATAAATAGTAAAATATGTCCCATGCACAGGAAAAAAAAATAGAAACTTTCTCTGAGGAAGCCCAGACGTTGGACTTACCAGACAAAAGCTTTAAATATTATTCTTAAATGTGTCTACAGAGCTAAAGTAAACCATGGATTAAAAAACTAAAGAAAACCAGGAGAATGATGTCTAAATAGGGAATATTGATAAAGAGATAAAAATTATGGAAAGGAATCAAACAGAAATTCTGGGAGGTAAAATATATAACATAATAAATAGTGAAATAATATATAAATTGAAAATTTATAATATATAGTATAAGATAAAAATTTTACTAGAGCAGATTTGAACAGGCAGAAGAATCAGTAAACATGAAGATAGATCAATTGAAATCATTCAGTCTGAGAAGCAGAAAGAAAAAAATGAAGAAAATGAACAAAACCTAAAGGACCTATGGGACATTGTCAAGCATATCAACATGTGCATTATGAGAGTCCCAGGAGAGAGGTGAGAGAAAGGACACAAAGAATATTTGAACCCCCAATGGCAGAAAACTTTCAATCCAAGAAGCTCAATGATCTCCAAGTTGGATAAATTCAAATCCACACCTAGACACATTATAATCAAACTGTGGAAAGCCAAAGTCTACAAGAAAATCTTGAGAGCAGTAAGAAAGACACACTTGTCACATACATGGGATTTCAATAAGATTAACAGTCAATTTCTAATTCAAAACCATGGAAGCCAGAAGGCAATGGGATGACATATTTAAAGTGCTGGAAAAAACAAACACCTCCCCCTCCCCATCTATCAACCAAGAATCCTATATCTGGCAAAACTTTCCTTTAAAAATGAAAGAGAAATTAAGATAAAAGCCAAGGGAGTTTGTTGCAAATAGATGTGCCCTAAAGAAATAAGGAGGGTTCTTAGGCTGAAAGATAAAGGACATTAGATAGAAAATCCAAAGCCATATAAAGAAATAAAGAACACTGGTTTTGGTAACTACATAAGTAAATATAAAAACTAATACTACTGTATTTTTGCAGTTTTTGTATTTGTATTGCATTTTGTATAATTGTATTTTTGGTTTTTATCTCCTCTTTTAGTTTCCTATCGGACTTAAAAGACAAATACTGAAAATGGAATACAATACACAGGATACACAGCAGTGCATATTCAAGAATAGTGGAATAACCTGGGGTCACCTCCAGTTGTCCAGGCAAGCCCTACTGTCCCCACCTGTCCCATCTGGAGAAGGGAGCTAACAGACAGCCGAATATACTGGTACTGCAACTCAAGATTGTGGGAACAGGAGTTCTGACTCAGCACAAACCTGGTTGTATAACCTTGACAATGTTACTCACAATTCCCTGCTTCAGTTGCTTTGGTTATAAAATTAAGCTAATGGTATGGACCTATTTACCAGAAATATCATGAGATTTAATAATTGTAAAGTGCTCCGTAAATAAAAATTGTTGTGCAATTGTTAAATATCTCATTACATAAAATTTCATGGAAATCTTTTTTTTTTTTTTTTTTTAAAGCACACCAGTGTTTCTGACACAGACGGTTACAAAGCTGCTTAGATAGATCTGCTCCTGCAGTTCTCAGAGCTTCTCTGGTCCCTGTCTTTCCTGAGTTTTGTTAATGTCTTCTTGAGATTGCCTGTTCTTCCAGTAAATTACTCTTTTTCTCCTCCTTAAGCCAGCTATTGCTGGTTTCTGTTACTTGTAAACAAAAAGGATTTTAACTACCACAATAAACCAGTGTAGCATTTTCCAAATTGTATTCTGTGGAATGCTGTGTTCTAAAATGCTAATATGTTTTGTACAAGAATAATTCTTAACACTTTTTAAGTCCTAAAAATAGCATTCATATTAAGTTAAGAACTATATTAAATATGTAGTTATTCTTATTATACTTAATAACCTGCCTTTATGAAAGCGTTCTGTACCAGAGAATGCCAGCAAATTTCATGAAAAAATACTTGTAATACAGTTGTCCTTAAACTTCAGTGCACATTAGAATCACCTGGGAGAGCTTGTTAAACCATATTGCTGGGTCCCACCCTCAGATTCGGTAGGTCTGTGATAGGGCTTGAGAATTTGCATTTCTAACAAGTTCCCAGGTGATGCTAATGCTGCTGGCTTGTGGACACTTTAAGAACACCTGCTGTAGTATTTTCCAAATTCTAAGAACCAGCTGGGGGTGCTTCTGAGTCCCAGGTGAATCTGTGTCTATGGTCACTGGTACAAATCACATAAATTATCTTAGGATTTTAACATATATTTGTTTCAAAAAGTCTATTTAAAATATTTAAAACATATTTATATCTTGCTTTTACTACAGCATGATAGAAAAATTAACCACAGGTATGTCCTAACAAAAAGACTACCATTTTTATAAAGTTCAGGTGGCCTTAAATCAGGCCGCTCCAAAAATTCATTTAACCTTTTTAAGAACTCAAACTTGTGATTCTCCATCTTCAAATTTCCAACTTCTTGCTTGTTTTATTCAATGGTCATTAGACTGATTTTTATTTACAATAAAATACATGACAAGAGCAGATGGTACACCGCTGTTGAAGAATCAGCTCCGGAACATCACTCCCAGTAAAATGACTGATTACAAGATGTCACAAAAATACTGTCTTCTTCAAACTTAAGAGACTTTGTATGCCATTTGGGGGGGGGGGTCACAAAAATGCAAAATGCAAGATGTTACTCGTTCCTCAACCAATTTTTAAACTTTTCAAATTTTATAGTGTTCTAAAATTTTTTTTATAAAAGGTATATAACTTAGTATGACCATTTCCTGCACTTCACTTTTGAGATCGTTTTGTTGCTGCTGCTTGAATCTCAGCACTCACACCTCGAGTATCTATAAACGACCCGTCAGCAGCATCATGAACAAGTTTTTTGGAAACAGCCATCAAGTGTCTGGTCTGTAAGGGCAGGGTCAATGACTTGCCCAAGCTGTTATCACTCAATGGCCCTGAAGATTTTTGTGTAATAGGGTCTTATAACAAATGACTCATCACCATTCTGGGGCAAAAGATCTACTGAACTGGTGAACTGAAAATGTCTTTCCAATGGCCCAAATGTCACTTGAAGGTTTTTTTTTTTTTGTCTAGAGGAGTTACACCACTAGTTTGTACAATAACTTAAGTTAAACAAGACCTTAAAGCCTAATTTGACTTAAGAGCATACTTGGTGAGGTAAAATATAACCTAAGAAATATTTCTGATTCTGTGCTAAGACTTGATTAGGGGTCAAAACACCTGGACTCCAACTCTCAAATCCCACATACTCAGTGACCACAGGCAACACGATTTCTAATTTCAGCCCTCTCAACCTGCACAAGGATAATTAGAACAAGGACAACTAGTTCATATGAAGAGTTCTCCAATCCATTTTATAAATGCAAAATGGTGTTATTACTGATGGTGTCTTGTATTACACCTTTCTCAGCAATCATTCTTCTGCTTTCTAGGCTGCTCTTGACCGTACACTTTGGACTGGGGTTTATGCTTTAAGCTTTCTCTGAACACCTCTTGACTCGTGTCAGATAAGGTAAGGGGCCTCTCATTCCCCATGTCAACCCTCCCCCGCCTTGTTGCATAGTACTTATCACACTGTGCTTTGTCTCCAAGTTTCCTACTCCAGGTGTCCTGTCTGATTCATTTTAGCAGTCCAGTACTGTCCCCCTACCCCTCTTCAGATAAAAGGTATTAGACACAGTTCATTGATGACAATTTATTGTAATTTGTTGGCAGCACACAGATTGATATTAATTAAACCAGAACTATGTCTACATAGAAGTGGGCAATAATAGGTAGCCATTCTATGGGGAACTGTGTGCACTTAATCATCATCATGTTGTTTTAGTTTCTTGATAGCTTGCTTGTGCCGCTCAATTTCTTTCTGCAGGTGCTCAATCTCCTGATGATGATGAGAGATCTCATTTTCATGGTGTTTCTTCAAGGCTGCCAGTTGTTCTCTAGTTCGAGCTCTAGAAGGACACAGTGTCTCTGGGTTTAATCCTAATCCTTTACCCCAAAGAGTTCTCTAAGCATAACCTGAAATACCTAAGGCAAAGAACAGGAGTCCCAGTCCGATGGGAGTCTTGCTGGTCACCCTCTTCTACCCTCTCAAGCCCCGCTATGAAAAAACACTCCATCTTAAGATGTATAATTTTTAGGAGATGATCAAAGTAATTCCATTTTCCTGGCAGTAGTGCCTGAAATTCCATCACTAATGAGCTATTCCTTTCAGATTCCTCTTTAAGTAGAAAGCTCCAGAGGTGTGACTTAAGCCCCTAATAAGGGGACTTATTAGAAGAACAACTCAGAAACTAGAATCCCTTTTGGGGGGAATAAAGAGCAAAAATAGAGGGGCAGGGAGGGGGGAAGGGGCAGGATAACAAAGGGGATAGTTAAAGGACATGTATATGTACCCTGTCCCAGTTTCTCTAAGGCTTCTTTGCCTGAGAAATGCAAGGCCTACTGTAAAGTTCAAAATGAAGGGGGGAAAAAAAGATAGGGTCTCTTACAGTACTTGGCAGTCCAGGTTAGGTCTCAATAAGAGATGATTAAAATGTTGGTTCGGCAACATATGGGCCTCAGTTCTCCTTATCAGTAAAATGTAGGAGGCCAATTTGATGGTCTCTAAGGCTTATACCTTGTCTCTCTGTTATGGTAGGTGCCATGGTGATAATTCTTAAGAGTGAGCAAGAGAGGGTGGAAGTGAAAAGATAACCCAAGGAGAAGCAGAAGCAAGATTAGCTCCAAGCTGCTCCCCACTGTGGACAGAAGTCAGTGTAAGATTACTCAGGGTTTGCCCAGCCCACTCCATACTCCTAAATGCTAGAGAAATCTATCCAGCCCAGAAGCTGAACTGGGCTGGGCGGGGCAGGCCAAATGTCTCCAAGAAGCAGGGGAGAGGGGGGTTCCAAACATGAGCAGCTGCCACCAGCTCCTAGACCCACTCGCACAGGCGAGTTGGGGAGACGTGGGGGTCTTGAGATGGGCTTAAGAGTTAGGGGATCCATCCATGTGGAGTTAGCAAAACTAAAGTCTAGGGTGATAGCTGGGTGAGGGCCGAGGGAATCAGGCTCAGAGGGTCTGCAAGTATTGGAACCGTCGGATCTAGGTACTCTGGGAGGAATCTGGGGGGCGTTTCGCATGACGCTGAGAGAATTCCACGAGTGGGGATGGTAAGTGATTGAGGAAGAGTTGAGCCCTGGTTTGCAAGTTCTGGAGACCTGCAAGGTGGAAACGGTTTGGGGGCTTTGGAACTATTAGGCAGGGCACTGGGAGCACCCTATAAGTGGCAACAATTGGGCCCTTAAGCATTAGGTGTAATGGGTTCTGTTGGGGTTGGGGCGCCCCAGGACACCAGGGAGGGATGGGTGGGGTGATTGGCACTTTAAGGATTAGAAGGCTGTGAGAGATCCAGAGCTAGGATGGGGGTCCCGTGGGCCTCACCGGAAATATCGCTCCTCTTCAGCCTGCTCTCTCTTTCCAAAGGCCCCACCGGCATCCCGGACAGCACCCTCGCTGGGGCGGACACTATCTGGCTGCGGAGACAAGACGAGGGCATTGTTTAAAGGGCGGAGGGGGAGACCGGATCTGCGCTCAGGGTTGGGGCAACGGGCGATGCCGCCGGCGTACCCGATCCGAGCTGAAGCCTCGGCCTTGCATGGCCCAGACGCTCCACACGCCGAACCGCGTCCTCACCGCCAATGCCGTGGCTGCCATCGCTGTCAGTGAAGCACCTCTCCAGTGACCGGACGTGCTGCTCCTCCGTAGGCGCTAGAAGCGCTGCTGTCTAAACAGCCAATCGTTTCGCTGGAGAGGCGGGATGACCCTAGAAATAGCGAATCATAAGAAGGGGAGGCGGGGTTCCTGTAGTTCTCAGCGAATCCTGACCGAGAGACGAACCTATTCTTAGCCAATCCCTAGCAAGGGCTCCAGGGTCAAAGGACTGGAGAAAAATAATGGAGGATAGTGGGGAAAAGCTGGAGCTGAGGGGCCGAAGCCGAGGTTCGGCTCTCGGCTGTATCAGAATTAGGTGCGGCGTCCACCCCTACCTCAGATTTCAGTCCCAAGGTTATTATTAAACCCCCAAAGGAAGCTTTCCCTTTCCTGGACTACTAATGTCAATAAAATGGGCAATATGGGGGTTGGGGGGCGGCTATGTCCAGGATACGCTGACTTAGTCATTTATAGCTGGGAGAAAAAAAATTTTTTTTTAACATATATGCATATGATCAATGTTCTTTTGTTGCATTGACATTTCAGTCTCAAGTCTCAGCTTAAACATCAGCTCAGAGAAAACTTCCCTAACTTTGTCATTCTATCATAGCTTCTGTTTAGTTCCTTCTCTCTTTTTGCACCTTTGACCTTAAGTTATCAGCGCCTTGATCAATCAAGTAGGCACTGAATATGTATTTGTGAAACACATTGACATGTTATCAACTGGGCTTGATAACGGGACTTTTGGCAATGTGGTGCAATGAAGTGGAAAAGAGCATAGGTAGGAATCTAAGGAAGGCTCGCCTTGACCTTCCTTTAGCCATCTGATAAATATGAACAAGACAGTAGTGGCTTATAGGTCATTTTCTTTATCTGGGTCCAGTTTTTTATCCTTTAGATGCAAGGGTTGGGCCAGATCTTATTCATGATTGTAAAAATATATTCTTCGCTGTCTATAAAATTGTAGAACAGTTTTTATTGATCATCTTTTGGTTGGAAAAATACTAGCCCTGGTTTGTATGATTTAAATGGGAGGAAATGGCTGCGGGGTACATTTTCAAATGTTCAAAACAGAAAAAACACAAAAGCAGGATAGGAATAATGATCACTTATAAGCCCACCACCCACTGATAATAATTTGGTGTGTTTCTAGATATTTAAGTGCCATTCCTTCTTCAGAAGCTCTGTTTTTAGTTCTCAGATACTGCTGTTTCTTAATTATCTCCTAGCTGGGTATCCAGTGGAGGGTCTTGCTGGATGCAAAAGATCCATCTAGGCTGTAATTTTTTTTAAAAATGTAAAATAATAAGCATTGGTGAGGATGTGGAGAAATTGTAGCCCTCCTACACGGCTGGTGGGAATGCAAATGGTTCAGCGGCTGTGGAAAACAGCTTGGCAGTTGCTCAAAAATTTAAGTATAAAATTACCATGTGACTCAGCAATTTCATTTCTAAGTATATATCCTCCCCTCCCCATCCCACCAAATTGAAAACTGGTTCTCACACACATGTTTATAGCAGCACTATTTCACAATAGCCAAAAGATGGAAACAATCCAAATGTCCATCATCTGATGATTGAATAAACAAGTTGAGGTATATGCATACGTGGAATACTATTCAGCCATAAAACGTAATGAAGTGATGGTATTTGCTATGCTTCGGATGAACCTTGAAAACATTATGCTAAGTGAAAGAAGCTAGGTCACATATTGTACAATTGCATTTATACGAAACGTCCGGAATAGGTAAATCCATAGAGACAGAACACAGATTATTGAGAGGGGTTGGGAAGAATTGGGAGGAACTGCTTACTAGGTGCCAGGTATCCTTTTGGGGTGATGCAACCGTTTTGGAACTAGATAGAAGTGGTGGTTGCACAACTCTGTGAATGTACTAAAGACCACTGAATTGTTCCTTTAAAATGGTTAATTGTAAGTCACATGTATTTTACCTCAATTTTAAAGAGTTTACTTAGATTAGACGTCTAGCTGAGCTGCGAACCCTTTAAGGGGCTGAAGGAAGGGGGCGGGGCTAGAGAGGCGGGCCTGTAAGAACCACGTGAGGCAGCGCCTGCGCACAAGAGTCACGTGGTGGCTGGGCCGGGGAAATGGCGGCTCCAGGAGAGAGCGGGGCTTCGGGTGGCGGAGGCAGCACGGAAGAAGCATTTATGACCTTCTACAGCGAGGTGAACACAGAGTGAGAAATAGTGGCACTGGGGCGACCCCACCTGGGGCTACCCACCCAGCTGGCGAAGGCAGTGGCCCTCCTGGCCTGGACCGTTCGGCGGCCCCTCCTGTCTGGCTTTGGGGGCGGTGGGTGGCTGGGGGTGTGTGTGCGTCTCCTGATACTGCTGGGAAATTCCCTGCGCAGCGAAAAAGGGGAGGGGGTCCGACGTCTGCGGGGAGGCGGCCAGTGTGGCCAACGAAGTGCCTGGGCGCGCGCATAGTTCCCCAAGTCCGCCTTGTCGAGGGGCTGGGGGGCTGGGGGGGGTGGTGCTGGCGGGGGCTGGGCTTTCCTGGGAGAGACTTAACCTGCTTGGCCCTCATTTTTATTCCAAACGGAAGCACTCTCTACTCTTAGTCCTCGGTAGTGAGTTGTATTAATAGTTTTTTTTTTTTTTGCCGTTCGCGAACGCTAGGCACTGTGCATCATGCCAGGTAGGCATTATTTCCGTTTTACAGATGACAAACCTGAGGTTTAGGTAGGTGAAATAATTTGTTCTAGTTCTTACAACAGGTAACAGCTTGATATCATGTTAAGAGGGGAGTAAATTTGGTCTGAGCCTCGTTTACTGTAGCATCTCCAGCGCCTAGTAAAAGAGTTGCTCCATAAGTATTTGTTGTGTAAATGAATGAATAAATTAAAGAAAAGCTTACCTTTTGGGGTCAGAGGAGCTCGATTTGGATTCATGGAAGGTAATGACTGTGATTGAATTCTTCCAAGGCATTGATTTTACTGATCCTCAGTTTCCACGTATGTAGAACAGGAGTTAACATAAAAGCAAGAGTTTTCATGAGGGTTAAAGGGTTTAATGTATAAGAAAAGGTTTCATTAAATATAAAGTAAAAGCATCTTTCTAAGAGTCGAAAGAAGGCTGAAAGTGGACCTCTTTAAATTGGCATGGATATGAGGAATGGAGTTGCTCATATCCATGGCTGTGAGCTGCTCAAATTTAAGCACCATGTCACATTGATTTTTTTATCTCTGGTATTTGTCTTTTTTTTTTGGTGGGGAGGTAATTAGGTTAATTAATTAATTAATTAGTGGCGATACTGGGGATTGAACCCAGGACCTTGTGCTTGCTTGGCAGGCACTCTACCACCAAGCTATACCCTTTCCCTTATCTCTGGTATTTGTAACAGTGCTTGTTACGTTGTAGTTTCTCCAAAATATTGAGCTTAAAAAAAGGAAATGCGTACCTCCATTATAGTCTGTCCTTTTGAAATGACTAATTCACTTGAAAGGGACTCAGCAATTATAGTGGAATTTGTTTTAGTTAATATTTCTTAGTTCAGTTTTTTTTTTTTTTTAAAGCAATCCTAGTTTGTTTAATTGGAGGAGAGAAAGTGCCTAAAGGAGGACTCTTTAATATCATTCAACCACTGTTTATTGAGCCCCTCATGTGGACTAGTATACTGTTTAGGTCCTGGAGATATGGTAGTGAATAACAGAAAAATCCTGTCTTCATAGAGCTTGCATTCTATAGAGAAGGATAAACAAACAGATGCACAATGTACTGTCAAGTAGTGGTAAGTGCTATGAGAAAAAAATAAGTCTGGGGAAAAAGTATGCAGGGGAATGGCGTGCTGTGTTACAGAAGAGTGAAGAGGGAATATGCTGAGAAAGATTAGATGCTGGGGAGGGTTGACTTTTGTATGTTACTGAAATCCTTTTCAAATTCGTTTTGACTATGGAAATAAAGATAGTGTGCAATATACCAGAGATTCATTCCAACTAAAATTCCAACTCTGACAGTGGCACAGTGGATGTTTTCCTGGGATTACCTGGTACTTGTTCTCCTTAGCATTGTCTTCAGGTCAGGGATTTTTCTGTTACAAGAGTCAGATTGGCAGTTTTTTGCTCTCTCCTATGTACTTTTTTAGTGCTGCTTTTAGTGTCTATTTCAGTGTAATTGTATTTTTCCTTAAAAAGTTGTAAATTTAAGTGTGAATACACACAAGTATATTTTCCATTTATAGAGTGGAAGCTCTTTGAAGGTAATGGCTATGACTTATCTTTGAATCTTCTTGCTGCCTTTTCTGTAGTTAGACTGATGGGGTTAAAATTCTAGTTTACAAGTTAGGTGATTGGGAACAAGTCAGTTAACCTCTCTACGTCTCAGTTTTTTTAATCTGCGAAATAGGGATAGTAGTGGTACCTACCGTATAGAATTGTTGAGAGGAATAAACACCTGTTTATATATTAAATTTCAGTAAATGATAACTTGTAATTATTCCTCAAAATGTTTAGCAGAATACCTTGAACATGTAGATACACAAATGTTTGCTGAACATGTCAGTGAGTAACTTAAGATGACAATTCAGAGTTTGTTATTGAGCTTTGCTAATGAAGTTGTTATCCTCTTTGTTTTAGGTGAAACAAATAGAGAAGAGAGATTCAGTTCTAACATCCAAAAATCAGATTGAAAGATTGACTCGTCCTGGTTCCTCCTACTTCAATTTGAACCCATTTGAGGTGAGCTGCCCAATGTTGCTGTGACCTGTGACAGGGACCTTTACATAGCTGTAGGCAGGCCGACTTTGGAACACATACCTAATTTGTACTGTGCATAGTTGGAATTGCCTGTGGGTGATTTTATTGTGAGCAGAACTTTCGTCTTTTAGTAACCCCAATATATATGGATTTATTTTCAGATGTGGAGGGGTAGCTAGCCTTGATAAATTTAGGGTCTTTGATTTAATTTGCTTGTTAAAACTTTTCTGTTTTACCTCAGTGAAAAACCTCAATCAAAAAATGGTCACAAGATTATAGGCAAGCAAATACACTTCTGGGTTTCCTTAGTTTTATAACTTTAAACATTTCCTGTTTATAGTATCTAGATTAAAAACAATTTTTGGGGGGGGAGGTAATTAGGTTTATTTATTTAGTAAAGGTACAAGGAATTGAACTCAGGACCTCATGCATGCTAGGTGTGCACTCTACCACTGAGTTATACCCTCCCCCCAAACATTTCCTGATTATAAAAACACATATTTCTTACAAAAAAATTTGAAATATAGAGAAAGTAAGAATAGTCATGTATAAGCCCACCTAAGAAAATGCCTGTTTATGTTCAAACTGTTTTATTTAAAAGTTTTATTTAGTGGGGGAGGGTATAGCTCAGTGGTAGAGCAGCTGTTTAGCACGCACGAGGTCCTGGGTTCAATCCCCAGCACCTGTATTAGCAAACAAAATAAACCTAATCACCCACCCCCACCCCATAAACAAACAAACAAACAAACACATGTGTTATTTAAAAACAGAGGGTCATACATTTCATGCTGTTTTATTTATTTATTTATTTTACTGAAGTACAGTCAATTACAGTGTGTCAGTTTCTGGTGTATACAACACAATGCCCCAGTCATGCATATACATACATATATTCATTTTCATATTTTTTTCCATTAAAGGTTATTGCAAGATATTGAACATAGTTCCCTGTGCTATACAAAAGAAACTTTTTAAAAAATCTATTTTTATATATAGTGGCTAACATTTATAAATCTCAAACTCCCAAATTTATCCCTTCCTACCCCCTCTCCCTAGTAACCATAAGATTGTTTACTAAGTCTGCATGTCTGTTTCTGTTTTGTAGATGAGTTCATAGTGTCCTTTTTTTTTTAGATTCCACATATGAGTGATATCATATGGTATTTTTCTTTCTCTTTCTGTCTTATTTCACTTAGAACACTTTGTGCTATTTTAAATGCTATATGGTTATATAAATTATTATACTTTTTAAAAGTAATTATTATTTCAGTAATTCCTTTATTCTGTGATAAATTGGTTTCTAATTGTTCACAATTGTAAGCAACTTTGAAATGAATACTGTTGCATCTTATAAAAAGCACTTATTGAGCACTTATAAAAAACTTTTCCCCCCACTTTTTTTATTGTAGTAAAATATACATAGCAAAATTAAACATTTTAACCATTTTTAGGTGTAAAGTTAAGTGGCATTAAGTATTTCACAGTGTTGTGCAAGCATCACCACTCTCCATTTCTAGAAATTTTCTGTCTTTCCAAATTGAAAACTCCCCAGTCCTCCTACCCCCAACCTCTGTTCTACTTTCTGTCTGTGAATGCCTGTTCTAGGTGCTTCATGTAAGTGGAATCATACGATGTTTGTCTTTATGTGGCTTATTTCACTTAGTGTAATAATTTCAAGGTTCATCCATTGTTTCTATTTTTTTAAGAGAATTTTTCAAGAAGTTTTTTCACTTTAAAACAATTCAAGAAATTTTTCATTTCAAAACAATCTCTGATCTGCAGAAAGAAAGATTTGCAAGTACATTATGAAGACTTCGTTAAATTATTTGAGACTAATTTGTCAATATGATGACCCTTTTCCTGGAAATACTTTCAGGATATTTTTTAACAAACAACATTCTCCTACTGAACCACAATGTAACCATCAAAACCAGGAAGTAAACATTGATACATTGTTACTATGTGATCCTCAGGCCCCATTCATATTAGCTAATTGTCTCAATATCCTTTAAAGCAAATGGATTTGGTCCAGAATCTCCCATTACATTTAGGTGGCATGTCTCTTTAGTCTCCTTCAATCTCCTTGACTTTCATGACCCTGGCTTTTCTGAAGTTTATATGCCAGTTATTTTGTAGCATTTTTCTCAGCTTGAGTTTGATGTTTCTTCACATTAGATTCAGTTTATACAATGTTGGCAGGAATAGTGCAGAAGTGATACTGCGTTCTTCTCTTTGTAACCTGTAAAGTGGTAGGTGATTTTGATTTATCCCATTACTGTTGATACTAACTTGGTCACATAAAAAGATGCGTGCTAGGTTTATTCATGAAGTTACTTTTTACTGTTTGTAATTGATAAATGTTTTGTGAGGAGATCCTTTGAGACTGTGTGAATATACTGTCCTTATCAAAGTTTCAGTGTATTCATTTGTCAATATAGACTTGGGGTTTCCTATTTTATTCAGTGGGTTATAATTCGATATTTATTGTGATGCTCAAATGTCCCAAATTTGGCCAGTAGGTTACTTTCAAGCCAGCTCTTGTCTTTTTGATATGTCTTCTTCATTCTTTGATTATTGGGCATTCTTGTACTTTTCCTGACCCAGCCTGGTATTAACCATTTAATTGAGAAGCTTTGATTCCTTTTAGTGAAGAGTAATGGTATTTAGAAATCAAACGTGGGTGCTCGGTATATTCAGTGCCACTGGAATGTCACTACTTCCAGACCCTATTGTTAGATAGGACTAAGGAAAGGGGTGGGGGGGAGAGGGGGAGAGAGAGAGAGAGAGTGTGTGTGTGTGTGTGTGTGTGTGTGTAAATACACATATTTACATAGAAGTTCAATCCAACACCACAGAGTTTACTCTAGGTTTTTTTTCTTTCCATGTTCATAGTTCCCTTCTCTGATAATGAGAAATCTGCCTTCCACTATCTTTAATATATATATTTGCTTAATTGATCCTCCTGTATGCAGCTGATCTCCCATTGCCATTCCTTCCCTCGTGTAAATGCCCTCTTCACACTGCTTTACTCTGACACCACACCAGGTTGCCTCACTGTGCAAAAACCCTTCTCCCCACACCTGAACTCTAAACTCCCCTGCCAGGTCACCCTTTGCTGTGGGTATGTGGCTCTGGCTCCCTGTGGCTGCCCTCCACCCCCTGGGAGCTCTTTTCATGCCTTTTGGGCTCTGGCATCCTCCTCACCAAGCAGGCGTTCTTCCTTCCCTGCTCTGGCTTTTGACACCCTGAGTCAGGCTGCCTTCTTCTGGGAACACCCTCCTCATCTTACTTGGGCTCTGACTCCACAATTCTGGTCATGTGGTACGTGGAGGGCCTCTTCATTCTGCTCAGGTTCCAACTCTCTGTGCCAGGTATACTTGGGCACCTGCATCCAAGTTGGGCTGCCCTGTTACTTTGGATGCCCTCCTACATGAGCACCCATGTCACCATGCATAGGCTTCCATACCCCATGCTAGGCCACTCTTTGTGGAGATGTCCTTGTTTGGGCTCCTGTACCCTGTGCTGGGCCATTTTCCCATAGTGGACATTCCCTTTATCCTGTTTGGTCTCAAACACCCTTTGGGCTCTACTTCCATCTTTCATGGGGATACCTTCCTTATCCCTCTTGGGCTCTGATGTCCTACACTGGGCTACCTTCCATATTGACAGTGTCATCCTGCTTAGGTTCTGACAGCTTGTGGCAGGCTACCTGTCAATGGAGAGGCCCTCCTCATCCCATTTTGGAATTTATTTTGGGTTACCTTTCTGTGGATGCTATCCTCTCCATTTAGGCTCCAGCACCATGTGACTGGCCAGTTCTCCCTGTGTGGCTTTTTGTCTTTGTCCCGGATGGGCTCTGACACTCTGCTCTGGGCCATCTTGACTTTCCACCCAAAGTAGATGTGTACTTTGCCTAGCCCCACTTAACATGTTTGGATTGCATTCCTTAGGAAGAGAAGAGGAAGATAAAAGGTTTAGAGAATATTTTGATATGATTTGGTGAGGGGGAGATGCGTAGAGGGAGATAATATGTTTGAAAGGTGATAAAGAATTGGCGGTATGTTCTTTCTGTTTAGTCATACTTTTAAACTGAGATAGTATGTACCTTGAAAAAGGGACACATGAGCAAATAACTTACCCATTTATTTGTTAAGATAATTATTGTTTCTTGTAGAGATCTGATTGATGAAGAGTAACAGATCATTGGGATCAGTATGAATGCTAGGATTTTACTGCCCTACCAGTTGATGTGGCCCTGAAAGTGGAACTCATTACCTTGTAGCTCCTGTCCAGATTGTAGAAGTATGTTTGGATGTGTAAAGAATATGGTAAGGTTGGGGGGAGGGTATAGCTCAATGGTAGAGTGTGTACTTAGTGTGAACAAGGTCCTGGCTTCAATCCCCAGTGCCTTCATTAAATAAATAAGTAAACAGATAAATACATAAAATAAGTAAACTTAATTACTCCCCCTTCCAAAAAAAAAAAAAAAACCCAAACAAGCGAAAAAAAAAAAAAAAATAGAGAAGGCGTAAGATTGTGTTTGAGGGTGCAGGACTCCATGACTGTCCCTTAAAATTTTTGTCTTTTCTATTTTATATAAATGTGCTGGCTGCTTTGTAGGGTGGGTGTCATTGTCTTATAAAGTTGCTTTTTGACTGTAAGTCATAGTTAGGTGTTCCTAGCAATTTAGGAAACTTTCTGTTGTTTCATACAACAACTATTGAGACATCTAGGTGAATCAGACTTTTCTAGGAAGGGGAAGTGATGCAGTAATAGCTGTTCTCTCAGCTGTAAGTTGATACATGAGTAGTCTTCCTATATGTCGTCTTACTGAGCAGCAGGTAGAAAAGGGAGAAATTAGCCTGGGACTCTGAGGGGTCTTATTATAGGAATCCTAATCCAGGGGCGTTTTCCCCCCTTCCTGCCATCTCTGCAGCTCCCTCTTTGGATACATTTCTAACCTTCAGCCATTATGCAAGCGTCTTACGTAGCCTGCAGTTGTTCTTAGGTTAAAGGTCCTCTCCCACTTCTTTCCATAAGCTTAGATGAACCTGTGCCCCTGCTCAATCCTGCCTTTTTCGTGTTCCTTTTTTCGATTTAACTTTAAGGCCCCAGAAGGCAGTGTCACAGACTTTGTATTCTGTTTTATCTTCTTTAGCACGTTGGAAAGAAAGGTGTTTACCTCACAGGACTCTGGAGCTTGCACATTATTAACAGATCAGAGAGTTCAGTTATGACTTAAGAGTGAATTCTTCTTAGAAGCAGAAGATCCCAGAGGAGACTGTTGCCCCTTATTTGAGTTCAGGAACTTATAAATGCCACAGTCAAGCATTTTTGTGTGATGATTGATTAATTCTTCGAGATCCAAGACTGGGTTTTTCATTGCAGTATCCCCAAAGTTTGAGACATAGTAGGCATTCAGAAAAATCTTCCAAGGATCTGAACAGACCTGTGTGCTTCCTTAGAGCCATGTCAGTAATATGGCATTTATCATTTTGGTAGGAATTACTTGTGGTTTGTCTGTTCCTTCCATTGTGCACCTTAAATTCCGTGAGAACAATAGTGAACACAGTATATAGCACACACAACCTCTAGCACAAGTTTGTGCTGAATGTATATACAAAGGTGACTTCTAAGAGATTTGGGCCACAGGGATAGACCTATTGTCTTCACTGTGTTTCGTGGGCACATATGGAACCTCCAACTCTCAAGATAGAAAATAAGTTGGATTAGCTCGCTTTGAAGGCACTCAGTGAATATTTGTTGCCAGTGATTAGTGAACATGAGCTATGACTCTTGGAAAAATAACTTTTGGGGTGTTTGTGTGTGTGTGCGAGCACATGTATGTATTTATACATACCTCTTCGTTTTTGCCAAATCATCTGAAAGTAAGCTGCAGACATTGATGCTTCATGTGTAAATACTTTAGTATGCATCTCCTCAGAACAAGAACACATTTCCACATAACCACAACACCATTACCACACCTTGGAAAGACAACATTACTGTAATTCAGTAACATCGTGTAGAGTCCACACGCAAGTGGCCCTAGTTGCCTAGAAAACCCTCAATTATAGCTATGTTTTTTTAAACCTGGGAATCTATCAAGGTTTATGAATTACATTTGGCATGAGTATTTCTAGCCTACAGCTTTATTGAGGCTTTTTTTGTGAAGGTGGGATGATTTTCATCCTTTCACATTCATTTTGTTGGGTTTGGTGGACTTTGGTTTGCTCCAATACATTCCTTTTTCCCAGAAGCAAGGAAAAGTAAAGTTCTCTGAATATTTGTGTATGTACAGTTACCTTCCTTTGTCTGTAAATCTTACATGGCTGCATTTTTCCTCTTGAGTGACTTTTTCACAATTCCTTTCCCCCTTGGGAAGGTATGAGGAGGCGCACTCACTCTTGAAAAGTCTTTGTTTTGAAGTTCCCTCACCCCGATTATATGCCTGGCATTTGAGAATGGGTGTGCTCTTGTAAAACCTTCAGAAGTCTACTGAATGCAGGGGTGATTCAGCTTCACTGCCTGCCAGTAACTCTGCTGCTTTAGGTGGGCTCTTGAATGTTTTGAAAGCTTGCTATAAACCTTGACAAGTTTTCCTAAGACCCTCCCTGTAAGCATCTGACTAAGCCTGGCAGATTACTTTTCAGTTTTGATTTCTCTGGTATGTATTTTCCATTTCAAGGTTTCTTTTCTTTTTTTTCTCTTTGCCTCTCTTGATAAGTGATTGTCAGTTCTTCTGGCTTCAGATGCACTTACTTCTGACCGCCGTCATCATTCCTTACGAGTGCTGCTCAAACTTTAATATGATTCAGTCACACTGATGGGGGTCCTACTCTTCTGAATTTCTAACAGACCTCACCCGCTGCCCTTCAGTACTTTTCTCTGGCCTTGGATACTAAGTTAATAATAGGTGCTGTGTTGAATCCATGGACTACTCACTATAAAGTCATCTGGTTTAAATGTTTATCACATAATACTCCCTTCTTTTAAAAACTAATATGGTAATTAAGAAAGTTTCCCCTGCTTATTTGTCTTTGCATTTCTAGCGTGTAGCAGCATGTTCGGCAGGTAGTAGCTGCTATGTAAATGTTTGGATGAATGTATGTGTTTGTGGTGATGGGGTCGGAATCCTTCATGAGGAATGTCAACTCCAGGATACCCAGGGTTTGAGAAGAATGATAAAATTTAATTTTAAAGCACTCTTGCTCAAAAAATACAGATTTTCCTCCATTTGGCTGTACCCCAGTTCTGCTGAGCTGGAATCAGACTTTCCTAGAGTGAGCCCCAGGCTTCGCGCTCATGTTTCCACAGGTGATTCTGATGGCCATTGAGAACTACTGGGCCATGTAAATTATAGCTGTAAAGTGGGGCCAAGTGGGCATTTCTGGATTGAGATGAAAATCGGGTAGCCAGCCTAATTTTTCCCCTGTTGAGTTGTGCTATGCTTTTTCCACACTTGCAGAGATGAGTTGGAGATGGGTACTTTTCTTAATGAATGAAGGAGAAATGCAACATTTTTCTTATGTTCTGGAAACATGTCCCTTGTTCGTAGGATAGTTTATTATTTTTCTGATGGAGTGAAATAACCATTGTTTTAGTTGAGAACCCTAGAACAGTATAGCTGTTACTCTGTTATTAGTTTACTCATTTATATTTCCTGAGTGTTTTTTAGAACTGTGTGCCAGGCTCTGTTCTAGAAGGCTGAGTGCTGTTCTAGATGCTCATTATAATATGTATAGTTACTGAGCATCTCTACATTTACAAATCC
Organism: Camelus bactrianus; assembly: GCF_048773025.1. Lineage (NCBI taxonomy): Eukaryota > Metazoa > Chordata > Mammalia > Artiodactyla > Camelidae > Camelus > Camelus bactrianus. The sequence continues at coordinate 60,008,250 of NC_133551.1, forward strand.
TTTTAATAATCTCTTTTACAGTTTTGATTTTGATTTTTTTAGGTCCTTCAGATAGATCCTGAAGTGACAGATGAAGAAATAAAAAAGAGGTTTCGGCAGGTATGGTACTATATTCTTGTAATAGATGGAGTTTGAATCTTTTGAAAATGTATTGAACACATGATTCTCTTAGGACTTGCTTTTATGACTTTTGGGCCAAAATTTAACTTTTTTTTTTTTTTTTTTAAGACTATGTAACTCTTAAGAGGGAGGGGTACAAGGTAGAATAGTAGAGCTTACTTGGAGTCATACTTACCAAATCCCTTGGCTTCCAGGAGAGAACATGTCAAAAGATTCATAATGTTTTTTTATTTTAAAGACTCCATTCTTCAATAATTTTATCTTTTGCAAACTGATACCTTGTTTTCTATAAAGAGTGCTTTCTGAAAGTTCTCTATGAATGGAGATCCACAACCTCTGATTCTTGCCCATTCTAATTAATAACTCAAGCTACAAAGTTTTATAGTAGCCTTTTAAAACACCCTTCCAGTTTTAACAGCTGAGTAACCCCCAAGCTCTTTCTTCTTTGAGTTGAATAATCATATTCCCTGTAATGTCTTTGCAAAGTAGGTTTTCTGTATATTTCATGTCTTTTTTTTTTTTTTTAACTCTCCTCTTTCTTATGTACTTCATATTTTAATAGAGCTGACCGGTGCTGAATATAATTCTCAGCTCCTGCATGGCAGACTTTTTAATTCCAATGTTACGCTTGCTTTTTCAATATAGTCATTGCCCCCACATTGCTGACTCATAATCATCTTCTGATCTGCTGTTAAGCCAAGGTGTTTTTTACTTTTGCCTACTCAGTCATTTCCCATTGTATAACCGTGTAACTTTTTTTTCTCCCTGAGTTCTACTCTGCACTTACATTCAACTTTTTTCCCTTTTTCTAAAATTTCAAGTTTTCTGATGTAATACATTAGTATTCTTTCCCAATTAAACAAGCAGTCATTCAGATTCATAGTCAAAACTTTTAAATAATTTACATAGCTATACAAAGAACTCAATAAGAGTTCCTATTTAGTCATTAATAGGGCCTAGTAGTTGAGTGTGAGTGTTGGAGCTGAGTGTTGGAGCTGTATGACTTGAGTTTCAATCGTGGCTGTGCCTCTTACAAGCAGTGTGAACTCTGGCAAATTACTTTCAACCTTTCTGTGCCTGTTACCTCATTTGTAAAATGCACATAATAATGGTGACTACCCTTGGGGTTGTCATAAGGATTTGAATGGGTTAATACACATAAAACACTTAGACTAGGTCTTGGCATGTAGTATATCCTCTTTATATGCTAACTGTTGTCTACGTGCGTTAGACAGTATGCTAAGTTCTTTACTTGCATTATTTCATTTCATCCTTACAGCAACCCAGTAAGATATACATATATAGTATTGTCCCATTTAGAGAGGAGGAAACTGAGGTAGAGATAGATTAAGTGAATTGCTCAAGGTCTCACAGCTAATAGGTGATTGAAGTCGAAATTAGAACTCAGAAGTCCAGTTCCACTAATGCTGAATTTAGCATTAGAGTCCCACTTGCTATCATCCCCGAACACAGTCCCTCTGTTCGAACTGTTTCTGTCAGTTGGCGATGGTAGGTCAGTGGTTCTTAATCCTGGCTGTCTGAAAGAATCACCTGTGGAGGTTTTTATTTTTTAATTTTTTTATTATAAGAAATTTTAATTCTATTTTTAAAAGAATAAAGCAATGAACTCTCATATACTCATCATCTGTGTGCAACAGTTTGCTTCATTAACTGTCTATTTTTGGCTGAATTGTAAAACAAATTACAGACACCACAATACTTCACCCCTAAGTACTTCAGCAGGTACCTCCCCCCCCAATAAAAACAGACAATTTCTTACATAACTACTTGTCACACCTAACAACACTAATTTCTTACTATCACACGATACCCAGTCTGGCAGAGGTTTGAAAAGTACAGATGTCGGAGACTGATTAAGAAAGTCTCAGGCTAGAAAGTAGACCTCTGTATTTCTGAAAATCTTCACAGGGTTGGAGTACAGCCTGAGGTGAGAGCCACTGCTTGGTATTAGAAGTTCTTTGAGGAAAGAGATGATACCTCATAACTGTTTTATTCTCTTGAGTGTTCAGTATAAGAAATATAAAAGGAACTTGGTACTTTTCGTTCCCTTCCCTCCCCCGGATTATCACAACATCCTCGTGATGCTAGGCTTACATTTGTTCTCAACCAAATGTTTTCCACCTGTGTGTCTGGTTACCTTTTGGTACTTGAATTTTGTTAAGGACCAATACTTCTGGTAATTTTATGATATTTTTTAATTTTTAAAAAGTGCTTCTTCTGGCTGACAGTTTTTGCTGTAATACCTTAGAGCTTTTGGCTTTCTGGAGAGGCATGGTGCAGGCAAAAAGTTACTAAATGTTTCTGTTATTGACAAACCTAACTTTTCTCTTATTATAGTTATCCATATTAGTGCATCCTGACAAAAATCAAGATGACGCTGACAGAGCACAAAAGGCTTTTGAAGGTATTTGTAAATTTACCTGCTTCTAAGTAATATATTGTCAATGCTAGGGACTAACTGTTCCTAATCCTGGATCAAGAAAAAAAATGTTAAACAGTTTTGTCTTCTGGTCATGAAGAAGCTGTGGTTTTCAGTAGAACAGCTGTCATTTCAAAGCAGAATGTTGCTGTTTAGAAGTAGACCTTAACTTTGCTTTGTTAAAATTTTTATGTGCCAACAAAGACTGTTACTGCATAGGATCATTTTTTTCCTTTGAACATAAAAATAATTGAAAGTATTTGATCACTGAATTAAATCTTGATGTGGTGTATTTAGCCTTGAGTGTCTATTTAATTTTTTCCAAGGCGCTCAAGGAAAGTCATTGTTATAGTTGTATGTTTTTAAATTAGTTTAACAACAGTAAATACTTTAACAAAGAAGGGAATGCTTTTAGATGGCACAAGTCCATTTACACTGCCTGAGTATAGTTCAGACTTTCAGAGGGTGTTTGCAGAAACAGTTAATTTCAATGTTTTGCATTAGCTGTGGACAAAGCTTACAAGTTGCTACTGGATCAGGAACAAAAGAAGAGGGCCCTGGATGTAATTCAGGCAGGAAAAGAATACGTGGAACACACCGTAAGTATTTATAGTGCTGCTGTGTTTACAGGAAGTATTAGTAAGCCTCGGGCACCTTGTAGGAGGGTAAATGTTAACACAGCAATGCCTGACTGGCATGACTGCTTCTGTGGTCTCCTCCACTTTGCTGTGGCGGTCATGAATAGTGCGTGCCTAAAGTTATCCTTGACCCCTAGAGCTCAGGACAAGGAGTGACTAGGACACTGCTCCTGCCTCTTTCCTTACCAGTTCCAGGTTGTGGAAAGAGGACTTTTCTTGCCCTGTCATCACATATTGTTGTATTACCCCATTCTCAGTGTGGAAAAGTAGAGTAACCATGGTGCTACTTGACCCTGAACTTTTATTCTTGCCTCTGTTGTGGGGTTGAACCATGGGATTGAGAAAGGCTGACAAGGGGATATGAGTAGTTAAAAAAAAAAAAAAATAGGAGAAGGTACATGTCTGTATTAATAACAGGTTTGGGGAGGACTCAATTGAAATAAAGTCAGTTATAGCTGGCTTTATTTTTTTGCATTACCTAAATCTCCTGATTGGTGGGAAATGTTAACGTAGCTTCCTTGAGGTAAGAAAGGTCTTTATTTTAATTTTTTTCATGCTGGGATAAGAATCTCGAGGTTGTTTATAAGAGCTGTTTCAGTTGGGAGTGAATATGGATGTAACTTTTCCTCTGGAGAACTGTGGAATCAGAGACAGCTGTATAACCAGTAATAAAAATGAGTCCAGTTTAGGTGAGGAAAATGAGGAGAGAGAGGAGACGGACTGCCATAACGGTATCTTGCTGATTGTGTGTTGGAAATGGCATCTGAGGGCCAAATTCTGGTAGAAATCAGAAAAGAACCTGCCAGCTTGTCCATGAATTATTGTGGTGGTTACCCTTCCTCTATATTTTGCCTGTAAAGGAGCCATCCTCAGGCTTTCAGACCACAGGGTGGCAGTAGGGCCTTTCTGAGCTTAGAAGGCACATGGCTTTTTGCTGGACTAAATGGTAATTTAACGGAGTAATGTCATTCTTGTGTGAATGGGTATATTTATTTTGGGGGAGGAATCTCAATGGTGGCCAAAGTGATAAAAACATCAGTTAATGTAATGTGAAAATTACTGGCTTAAGAAGGTTTCACAGTGAAAATTATCCAGAATGCAGTTCTAGAAATGCCAGAAAACAGTGATACTCAATGCCACAAATTCTGTAGCTTCTTCTGAAACTTGACAAATATACTTCCTTGCTATAAACACATAACCACAGGCTATGAAAAATAAATCCATAATTTGTTCAGTGTATCAAAGGCTCTTTGGATCTGGCCTAGGATCTGATGAACTGGGGACAACTCCCCTGCTGGTCCCCTTGTGTTGCATTTTGGGTGAGGTTAGAGTAAGGACTCCTGGTTCCTAGTTTTCTTTGATTGCATTGCTGTTTTGGAGGGGAGGGGAGAGGCTTATCTTTTACTCACTGCAAACTTTTTGTATACCCATAGAAAAGTGCACATAGCATTTGTGTGCAGCTTAAAAATGGATATTCTCAAAGTATGAGTGCTCATTTTTTGATGGAAAAAAATTCTTTTTTAGGTGAAAGAGCGAAAAAAGCAATTGAAGAAGGAAGGAAAGCCTACAAATGTGGAGGAGGATGATCCTGAGCTGGTAAATTAAACGTGGGAAAAGGCACTTCATCTTGTGGGACTGGGTTCAGTACTTGGGTGAAAGAAAGGGAAGCCTAAAGAATGATGCATATGTGCTAGAAACATTTTAATTTAAAATATTTAAATGTATATTCATCCACCTTTTTGAAAATTTTACATTGTTTTGGACATAGGGCTGTGGCCTTTTCTTCGAGGGTGTGTCTGGTCATTGGAGTTCACAGTTGACTTTATTTTATAAAACACAAAGCATTATCCATAGTGTCTAATTTCTTTTGATGTGCATTGAAAACTTAGGTACCTGTGAAGGAAACCAAGAGCAAAATCCTAGGTTCTTTTTTCAGTCTTTTCCAGATGTCTCACCCGCAGTTATTTTTAGGGACTTAACGTTTATTGAATCTTTCTAAAGTATTCCACTTAGTTTTAAAAGAACCAACAAGCATTTATTTTAATAACCACAATCATCAATTTCTGTGATATTTACACCACATAAGTACACTAGTCATTGCAACTGGGATAGGCAGCTTTGGGAGTAACCACAAATGACTCTGGGTGAGCAGCTGTCTACTAGCCGCGGGTACTCACTGTGCTCCAGGCAGTGATGTGCTGCCAAGAAATGGGGAGCATCGGGTAATCCCAGGGGTTCTTCAGTGGAGGCTGGTTAAGAGGGAGATTTTACTCACATATTTGTGTCTGATTGCCTCACTAGCTTAAAAAAATAATAAAGGCATCTTAATCTTGCCCCAAGTTAGGTCAATAAGTAACCTATCCACATACTTACCTTTTTTTATTTTTTTAAAGATTGGTTGAGGAGATGCTGTCTTGCTAGGGAAATCTCCTATCAACTTCTTCCTTCAGTGGTTTTACTTACAGTGACTGGTGTTCTCTTCTGTGTGGGAACTCTGCTTGAGAACTATTATGTCATCTTTTCCACTAGCCACCTGTTTTGGGTTTACTCCATTCCAGTATTTTAGTTTTTTCCTCCTCAGTCCTACTTTCTCTTCTCTTTAATTATACTTTTTAGTCTTTTCTGAAAAACCTCTTATAAATACTCCTTGGTTCTAAGTTATTGAGAACCTTAACTTTTTTTAGTTGTCTTTTTTTCCTGATTACAAAGAAACATATGCTAATGATAGGAAATTTGGAAAAGGCAGGAAAATATAAAAAAGTAAAAATCACCAGTAACTGTTCATCTAGAAGCTTTTAAAAATATTGAAATATTCATTACAGATTCTTTCACCTCTTTGACGTGTGTCCTTATTAGGGACTGGAATTTGTCAGCATTGCTTTCATTGAGTAGTGCCTGGCAGGTAACAGTATTAAAGAGAAGTAACAGTAATTTACTTCCCTTTTTCTTCATATATCACTCTTTGCTCCAGTGTCTCTGATTTTAGCAAATAAACCCCATGAACTTAACGTGATGGTTTTTTTTTATTTCTTTATTTAAAATACTTCATATTTGGGGGAAAAGTTTTAAAGATAGAGTTTTGTTTTCTGTCTAATGTTGTATTATCTGTTTCTGCCAATGTATGAGTTAGAATTTAAGTTCAACTGCATACAACTGAGACCCCAATTGATGGTGGTTTGAACCAGTTAGTGACTTTTTTCTCTCTTGTTTAATAGTCTTTGAGAAGGTGGCTGCTGGTGTGGCAGCCCTGGACCATGTGTCATTCAAGGACTCAGTGTCCTCCTTTCTGTGGCTCTGCCAACAAGTGTATTGGCCCCATCCTCACAGTACAGGATGTGTCATCAACTCAACACGTGTTCAAACAGCAGGGTTAGAGGAAGGGGGCAGGAAGGGACAAGTGGGCTCCCTCTAAGAACATTCCCGGAAGTTGCTACATCACTTTTCGTGATAACTCATTGGATAAAATTTAAGTTACATGACTACACCTAGCTACAAAGAAGCCTGGGAAATACAGGCTTTTATGCTGTATGGCCACGTGCTTTAACAAGAGGTTTTACAAGACGGGAGATAAGGGGTTTTATAAGATAACGGGGCATGGATGGGGGACATCTACCTGCCCTGCCATAGTCAGTAGACGCCTGAGACTAGTCTGCCTGACAGCAGCTGCATAGCTCTAGTGTCTCACTTGGTTCCTAGCACAGAGTAGTTAGAAAATATCTGTGAGAAGAAAATGAAAATTCTGGAGGAAAGGGCCCTCTAGAATTTCAATTTTTTTTTTAATTGGTACTTTTTACTAGCGCAGGTTTCTTCTGTATCATTCACATGGTGAAAGTGGAAAGATCGCATAGGCAGATGTGTTATTTATCTCCTAGGAGAGAGCCATCATCATTAAGTGGTTCTCTCGGAAGATTTTGATTTAAGTTGCTGGTAAAATTATTTACCTTTTTTTGTTCTTAATTTTTTTTTTGTAGTTCAAACAAGCAGTATACAAACAGACCATGAAACTCTTTGCTGAGCTGGAAATTAAAAGGAAAGAGAGAGAAGCCAAAGAGATGCATGAAAGGTATATATCAGTATCTTTGTTTAAGCCATGTCTAAATGCCTAGATTAACCAAGACAGTCTTCGGAGATTTTCCTGATGAAGGAATTTTGCTGTACATCATTTAAGACACTGTCTAAAATAGTTACCTGAAAGAGCCAAACTTTTGAGTCACTAGGGTAAGGAATTTTCTCTTACTTTTGGGAAATACTGAATAGGCCTTAGGGAGTTTATAATCAAGAGTGCTATATGTTTTCTTCCCAATTTCCTGGAGTGAAGTAGGCAGTTACTGAGGCCAGAGCCTTTTGTGTGACTAGTGGCTACAGCTTTGGTGAGGGTGTAGTATTGTACAGTGTAATTACTTACAAAATGTTTTGTGTCCTAAAGTGTGATTTTCCTTGCTCATCAGAAATCTTGAAGTTAATTTAGTTTATGTATTTTGTATTGTTGCTTGGTGTTTAGCAATAACTGGGTCATGTTAGTTAAGGTTGTGTGAAATGTCCTTGTTTCCTTGTTTTAGTAAAGGGTTTTGTCCAGAGAGTCTCTTGAATAAGAACCTCTGCTGTTGTAATGGTCAGTCTACTGAAGTAGGTGGCCTAGGTCCTGGAGACAGCTCTGTCATGGACTGAGCCCAGAACCTCCGATTAGTGTCGGCTGGGCTTTGATGACCTTATCTGTCTTTCTCTGTAACTTGGTTATCTGTATCTTGCCCACAGCCCTCCTTATGGTCTCATCTGCATGTTTTACAGTGAGACATTCATGAAGAGCTTTTAGCCCTTTCCAGGCAGACAGCCATCCTTGGAGAACCCTAGGGAGCTGACTTACTTTATACACTTGCTTCTGTGGGGAGATGCCTAAGTTGTGTGGTTAACACAGTCTCTAAGTATCATATAAATCCCATGGCCTGGTTTTCCTCCTAGGAAGCGACAAAGGGAAGAAGAGATTGAAGCTCAAGAAAAAGCCAAACGAGAAAGGGAATGGCAGAAAAATTTTGAGGTAAGTTTCCAAGGTGGCCAGGGGCTCTTATTCCAGAGTAAGAAAACTTCCCAGTGTGGAAACTTGGTTCCTAGGCATTCCTGGGGCTGACTGGGGCTGACGAGGAAATGGCTTATGTGGGGAAGAGCGGGGGGTTTGGAGAATGAGTCCTGGCTCAGCTGCTTTGATGCTCTGTAACCTTGGCAGCAGTGTGATGGGCACAGCGGCCACGTGGGCTCAGGGACAGTGTACGTGTAATTTCGGGGGTAACCTTGGAGTAGTGCCCTACTTAGTAGAAACTGAGGTTCTTCTGACCCCGGTATCCTGTCTGTGGCGGGATTTAGGGCTTTTAAACTTGATTCCTCTTTGACATCGTGGTTATATCCTTCAGGGGCTCAGCCCGTTTCCTGAATTGGGCAACATTTGGTCTTATCTTCTGTAAGATTTAGGACTCAGGTAGGGATTGGCTAACCAGAATTGATGGCTTTGTTTCTGTCCCACTGTGTGTATGCAAAGAGAGAAAATGAGTAGTCCCCTCAGTAAGACGGAGGGACACTGGTGGCCCTCCCATAGCAGCTGGCTAGGCATTGTGCTTGCTTTGCGTCTCCATCCAGGTTTTAGAGGGCAGGAGGAAGGTGTAGGGGAAAGAGAGGCTATCCTGTGGCTAGCCACGTGGCTTTGAGAAAAGGATTCAACCTCTCTTAGCCTTGGTGTCTTCACTTATGAAATGCCAGTGGCACAACGCACCGCAGTCAGCTTTTTGTGAGGATTAGAAACAGCATGGCTGAATGTCTAGCCCAGACGTCCCCCAGCACACGGTGGCCTCCTTGTGATGAGTATTACTCATCTTGTCCTCCTTTTCAGCCTGTGGCTTATCCTGCCTTCTGGCATGACCTTTCTCTGGGCCCATGGAAATGGGAGGAAAGCTCTGCTCTGTTGTGCTCTTGGGTTATTCCAGAGAGCTGGGCTGGGCTCCAGGGGAGCGGCAGAGCGGGCTCAGGCCCTTCCTCTCAACTGGTTTCCTCACCTCAAACCTCTTTGGTGCTTAGGAAAGTCGAGATGGTCGTGTGGACAGCTGGCGAAACTTCCAAGCAAATACGAAGGGGAAGAAAGAGAAGAAAAACCGGACCTTCCTGAGACCACCAAAAGTAAAAATGGAGCAGCGTGAGTGACCACCTGGGGTCACAGCCACAGAACCTTCCCTCAACTGTCTCCCCTCCTGCTTTGAAGGACTCATTCTTTCCTCCCATTTTCACCCCAACATAGAGTAGTATTTGCTTTTTAGTCCATTTTGTTTTCAATACAATTTAATATCAATCAGAGTAATTCTTTTGTACATTGAAATGAGGGGCTTGGTTTAAAAAAGAAAACCTTCCCCCACCCCTACCCCTAGAACAACCAGGACTGGAAGGTGCCACCATTGGTGCTGCCTTCTCTTCCCACAGCCTGTAACTTAATGTTTTGTACTTCACTGGATTGTGATGGTTAGAAACTTCATGTATAGTTTGTGGAAATCATCCAATTAAACATATTGCTTAAAACGGTGTTGCCATGACTTCAGACAAGCCTGGGCCACCTTAGGAAGCCCCTTTGCTTCAGTTGCTTGCTTCTGGGTGTGGCATCCTTCGAAGCTCCAGATCAGATGGGGAAGGCAGTGGGCACACAGCAGTCACTCGATGCCCTGACATCCCGTGGTGTTTGGCTCATGCTTTCTTGTCTGACTGACCAATCCGCGTGGCATGAGGCTCCAAGCCACCCAAACCTGTTCACTTTCCAAAGAGCTGGCCACCCACCATCCAGTACTGTTGAGTCCTAGCCTGTCTGCATTTGTTAGTGGTAATATTCTGTATGTGTAATAAATTTTTATACCCTAACCACTGCTGGACTCTTCCTCAGGTATTATTCAAGGGTGGGTCTCTTGTCCGGCTTGGCCCAACCGCAGTACACTTTGGAGTTGGACAGACCTGGCTCCCAACCACTCCTTTGCTGAACTTTAGTTTCTTCATCTACCAATGGGAATAATACATCACTGGCAGCTTTTAGGGAGGATTATTAGCTGTGGCATATATAAGGTAGCTACCATAGTGCTCAGTGGGTGTTGCCAATATTATTTCTGCGTGACATAAAAATACTGATTATTTTGAGGATTAAATGAAGTAATGTATGGAAGCACCCCACTTACAGTATATACTCCAATGTCCTGCTGGTTGGAGAGACAGGGCCAGCCCTTGGGAGGGACGTAAGCTGAGAATGGAATGGTGACACCTAGAATGTGAAGATAGAAGCTGGGTGACTTGAAGCTAGACTTTTGCAGTGTTTTGTAGATGAGTAAAGAGGTACAGCGAGCACAAAGTCACAATGTCTTGTAGCGTCAAGGGATCCTGCAACTTTGACCTGCTTCTCTACGGGATGAGACAGAGGCTTGGGTGTCTTACTGTTCTTCCAAGTGCAGCTGAGCTCGTCCCAACTGCAGGTGGATTAGACCACAGAGGGTGGGCAGGTAGGGCTGTAGATAAAACCCAGCCAGAGCAGAGAGAGGGAGTGACACATGTCGTGAGGTAATGCTGTGAGGAGTGACACCCACCTCATTCCACACACACACACACACACGTGTGTGTGTGTGTGTGTGTGTGTGTGTGTGTGTGCATGCACTAGCGTGCACGCCCACCCCTACCTTAAAGGTTAGGTGGTGGTCACGGTTCAACTGTCTTTGCATCTCACGAGGGCCAGGCCCTGTCTCTGCCCTCAAGGAGGTTGTGCCAGCAGTCAGCTACAGGTATGCTTATTTGTTCAACAAATACACTGGCTTAGGAATAAAATGGTGAACACCGCGGGGCCCCTGCTGCCTGCCTCACAGCCTCCTGGGGCACGTGAGCGGGTGAACCACTGCAAGGATCAGGAAAGGCACAATTCAGCCACTGCTCCAAGGAGGGGGCCCTTGATCCTGTTCTCAGCAGCCAGGGAGTGTTTCCTGGATGAAGTGACCTTTTTAAAGTTGGAACCCAGGGGCTGACACGTCAGGAGTGTCTTCAGCTGCAAGGAATAACTAGTAAACAAGTGAGGGACTGCTTTCTCACATGAGTCTGGTGGCAGGCAGTTTCAGGTATTGTCCATGGCCTCAACAGCACCACCATGGACCCAGGCTCTAACTCGGCTTCCTCTCCATCCTCTCAGGAGGGCTTGTCATCTTTTAGCTGCAGAGTCTCAGAGAAGGTTGTGGTAGCACCACACTTCATACCAGTTGCCAAGCAGAAAGAAGTCATCCAGGAAGCAAAATTTTCCCTAAGGGGCATCACTGACCACAAAATGCGTGATATGGCCACCTCTAATTGTAAGTTTGGGAAAACAAAGGACTTGCCCCTTGGGACCAGGCACCTACTGTTTCCAGTAAAGACTTGTTGGCAAGGAAGGAGGAAAGGAAGATTGTCTGGCATAGGTGAGGTAGGACTTGAGGGTAAGATGTTTCAGAGGGAACAGTGGGTGCAAAAACCCAGAGATAAGAGCATAGCCTGTTCATGGAATTGAACATCACTTACCGTGCCTGGAACAGAGAAATGGGGGGAGGTGAGACCAGGAAGATCAGAAATCATACCAAGGAATTTGGGTTCCAGCCACGACATCGATGGACTAATGCCTTCCCATTTCCTTACTGGCACTCTTTTGCCACAGGCCCACCTGGAAGGTCAGCAGTGGTCCCAGCCCACTCCCATAACCCTGCCCAGAGCAATCTTTCCAGCAGGCCCCTGAGAGGGGTACGCGATGGGCATTGAAGTGAGACCACGTTACTCAGAAGCTTCCAGGCCGGGGCTGTGGTTGTGGCAGGCTGTCCAGCCCCTTCATCGGTGAATAGGTCAAGGGGCTCCTTGGGCAGGAAAGGCTGGCTGGAGGGACGCCAGAGCTCAGAGAAAATGAAAGCCTGGATGAGCTACTTCACTCCTCTTCCTGCAGTTTACTGGGAATGATGGAGTGGAGCCAAGCGTTCCCAGCACCACCCACCATGCTGCTCACTGCCGCCTGTGGGGCTACTGAGGGCCCAGCCGGACAGGTCGGGCTCGGTATCTGGCATTTAGGCCAGAGACTTTAACTCAGCCCCAGCTTCCTCACCGGTAAAGTGGGACTTGTACCTTTAAAACAAGATGTAACCACCGAAAGCATCAGTCATCACCTTTGGCAGTCCAGACACCCGCACCCCCCTCCCCACCCCTTCAACCTCCGGTTTCTGTGGCTGTGGCCTCTCAGCAGCTGTCTGAGGCCACTGCAGCCAGGCCCCACCTGCTGGCCCCTCTCTCAGGCCCCAGTGGAGGTCGGAGTGTGTGTGAAGGCGGGCGGCTGCCGGTGAGTCTGGGCCTGCCCTGGGGTGGAACCTCAGTGAAGCAGGATTCACCTTTCTCCATTTCCTTCTCCCTCTCCTCAACCCTCCCCTCCATCCCAGCACATCTACTTCACCTGCCCCCTTGCTGGAGTTCATCTGTGCTTCTCACGGTTGGATTTGGGAATAGTGGGGACATTGGGCCCTGAGTAATGGGGAGAGAGGTTGGAAGGGGTGCGGAGTTACCTTACTGAGTGCCTGCTCTGCCTCTCACTAGCTGGGTAATCCTGGTGAGTCATTTTGCCTCTCTGGGTTTTAGCTTCCTCCTTTTTGGTACAATGAAGGTGAAAATACCTCCTCTGTCCCTGTTCCAAGAAATCAAGTGAAATTCTGTTTATCATAGAAAGAACAAACCTTGCCAATGGAGGCGACAGGCCTGCCTTTGGCGTCAGGCAGACTGGAGTCTTGAAACTTCTCTGAGCCTCAGCTTCCTCATCTCTTAAATCTGTTGCTCTGAGGGTTACAGAGATCAGGGAAACCTCTGGCTGGCATAGCGTGGGCAAGAGTGGGTACTCCTCCCTCTCCCCTCTTCCGGCAGGGTGGTTCCTGCTCCAAGAATTGGGTAGATGAGCAGAGGATAGAGGACACCTGGGAAACTTGTTAAAAAGACATTCTCTGGTCTCTCTGAAGATTTCGATTCAGGATTCACAGTGGAGACAGAGAGTTGGATCTTTATTTTTCCTTTTAAAAAAATTCTTTTTTTAACTTTATATATTTATTTTACAATATCATATTTTAAAAATTGAAGTACAGTTGATGTACAATATTATATGTTACAGGTATACAATATAGTGATTCACAATTTTTAAAGGTTATACTCCATTTATAGTTATTATAAAATATTGGCTGTATTCCCCATGTTGTACAGCACATCCTTGCAGGTTATTTTATACCTGATAGTTTGTACCTTTAAATCCTCCACCTCCATCTTGCCCCTTACCTCTCGCTCTCCCCACTGGTAACCACTAGTTCCTTCTCTGTATCTGTGAGTCTGTTTCTTTTCTGTTATATTCACTAGTTCATTATATTTTTCTAGATTCCTTTCATGTAAGTGATACATTACAGTATTTGTCTTTGTCTGGCTTATTTCACTTAGCATAACGCCCTCCAAGTCCATCCATGCTGTATACCAGAAACTAATACAATATTTTAAATCAACTGTATTTCAATTAAAAAGAAAACAAACAAACACTCCACTTAAAATATGGGCAGAAGAACTGAACAGACATTTTTCCAAAAGAGGAAATGCAGATGGCCAACAGGAACATGAAAAGCTGCTCACCATCACCAATATCAGGGAAATGCAAATCAAAATCACAATGAGACCCCATCCCACACCTGTCAGAATGGCCATCATCAAAAAGAACACAAATAACGCATGTTGGTAAGGATGTGGAGAAAAGGGAACCCTTGTACATTGTTGGTTGGAATGTAAATTGGTGCAACTACTATGGAAAACAATATGGAAGTTTCTCATAAACCCCCAAACAGAATCACCATATGGCCCAGCAATTCCACTCCTGGGCATATACCCCAGAAAAACAAAAACGTTAATTCAAAAAGATACATACATGATTAACAGCAGCACTATTTACAATTGCCAAGACATGGAAGCATCCCAAGTGCACATCAATAAATGAATGTTTAGAGAAGATGTTGCATATATATAGTGGAATACAACTCACCCATAAAAAGAAGGATATTTTGCTCTTTGCAGCCCTTCATTCAATTTTTTCTTCCTTCTTTTTTTTTTTTTGCACTTCAAAAACCAGAATTTTATAACTGGCATAAACATTTCCATTGCACCAAAAACAACAAAATACCTAGAAATAAACTTAACCAAGGACGTTACCTATATTCTGAAAACTGTAAAACACTGATGAAGGAAATTGAAGATGATACAAAGAAATGGGAAGATATTTTGTACTCTTGGATTGGAAGAATCAACATGATCAAATGGCTGTAAACCCAAAGCAACCCACAGATCCAATGCAACCCCTGTCAAAACACCCACGACATTTTTCACAGAACTAGAACAATTCCAAAATTTATATGGAACCATAAAATACCCCAAATTGCCAAAACAATCTCTTGTAGGCTTTTTTTTCCTTTTTCGTCTTTTTGTTCTCTTTTCTTATAGTTTGATGACTAGAGAAGTTCCTTTAACATTTGTTTTAAAAATGGGTTAGTGGTGCTAAATTCTTTTAGCTTTTGTTCATCTGTGAAGCTTTTGATTTCTCCATCAAATCTGAATGACAGCCTTGCTGGATAGAGTATTTTTGGTTGTGAATTTTTCCCTTTCATCACTTTAAATATATCGTGCCACTCTTCTCTGGCCTGTAGAGTTTCTGCTGAAAAATCTGCTGATAACCTAATGGAAGTTCCCTTGTATGTTATTTGTTGCTTTTCTCTTGCTGATTATCATGTTTTCTCCTCATGCTTAATTTTTGTCAGTTTGATTACTATGTGCCTTGTGTGTTCCTCTTTGGGTTGATACTGTGTGGAACTCTCTGTGCTCAGACAGTTAGACCTTTAACAGCTCTTGGGTTAACCCATCTGGCTTCAGTCAGGGAGAGCCAGTCCACCAGGAGGTAGGGGGAAAGGAAGGCCTGGGATTCTGATAGAGATGCCCAAATCCTCGCCCTTCACCTGTGACTCAGTGCAGGTAAGCAGAGCTAGAAAGAGCCCAGAAGTAATGAAACTCTCCTTGCCCAGTCCTGGTGGCCTCTGGACTCCCTCCAAGCCTGCTCTGGAATGTGGGCCTCTTACTTTGGAATAACCTGGATGCTTGTTAAAAATTCATTTTCTGGCCTCAACACTAGCACTGATGCATCAGAATCTCTCAAAGTAGAATCTGAGAACAAAGAACATGTTTTTTTTTTTTTCTTTAGTGGAGGTACTGGGGATTGAACCCAGGACCTCATGCCTGCTAAACATGCACTCTACCACTGAGCTGTTTCCTGTCTTCCTGTTTTGTTTTATTTTGTTTTGTTTTTTAAATCTTCATTTTTAATAAGATCAACTGAGTCTGTTGTGGAGAAAGGATTTGACCCTCAATTCTGGGACACAAGGCAGGAACTTGGGTAAATAAAGTGATTTTCATTTACTGAGTTCCTGTTAAGTGCCAGGCGTCAGGCATAGCACAGGGAGTCTGTGTGGCTGTTACTGACCCAGGAAACTGAGGCTCAGAGGCGCCTAGGGAGCTCCAGCTGAAGACCAGAGGTGGCAGTCAAACCCTGGTCTCCTGGATTCTGAGTTGATATTTGACAATGTCCACCTATGCCAGGGGCCCAGTTTGCTTTTCTCTGTGGCCTGACCCCTCTGCTTCCTGCTAAGGCCAATCAGATATTTTGGGGAGGCGGGATAGAGGGTGGAGGCAGACGGAAGTGGTAACTCTCAGCACAGAACACGCAACATTGGAGCTCCAGGCAGAGTCCTAGGCTTTGGCAGAACGCTGGTCTTTGCTGTGGTCAGACTAGGCACCTCTCAGATTAGGGGCTCAGGAGGGCAGGGATGGCTGCATCTCCCCTCACATGAGGGTGGCTTCAGGAGGCAGAATAGTCCCTTTCCTGACAGACTGGGCATCCCTGAAGGCAGGCTGTGTCCTCCTTGGTTGGGGGCACATGTGGGCAGGCTATGTCATATCTGCTGGACTGGGTCTTCCTGTGCGCAAGACAGGGGTCTCTTCTGAAAACAGCTTTGAGTCTTTTCCAGCAGTGTGGGGCTCACTGGAGTCCTCCCACTGAAGCTCAGGCTCCTGAGGACGGGGCTGGGAACTTCCCTAGGTCAGGGCCCAACTCCGCCTCAGACAAGGGGCCCAGTTCCTCCCCTCTGTCAGCCCAGGCCCAGCCCTTCCTCCTGGGAAGGACCAGCCCAGTGTTTCTGACTGAGCTAATGTGCACAGAGAGAGAGTCCCTGGCTGGATGTGAGTATTCCTGGTGACCTTAGGTTTGCCTCCCACCCCCTGCCCCGCCCAAGTAGCTGCCTTCCTGGCCTTGTACCCTGAGCATCCAGCAGAGCCTGCAGGCGGACTCCCCTAGTCCTGTATCTGCTCAGGAGGTATTGGAGCGTAAAGTGAGTCACGCAGCTACGTCTGGGCGTGCCTTCTGCCTCTTCTCCACTCCCTGTGCCACTTCCTGAGTTCCCTGAGAAGCCGTCCAGGAAACATGCTCTTGGCGGCCCCCACCTTCCCCTCAGCAATCTCTGTCACCTCCTAGACCACTGTCCCTGCAGTTTCTCAGGTAAGAGGTTGGTGGCCTGGGTGAGAGGGTCAGGTTTGGCTGCTTTGTCTGGCTGCTGCTTAGGCTCTGGAGGGGTCCGCAGAGCTCGATTAGGTCTGATCTCCCTCCCATCAGCACCCTTCATGGACGCCCAACCCCTTCATCACTCACAGACACGGCACACATCCTTTTACCCCTCAGAGACATTGAACATATACAGTCACCAACAGATGTGGCATTCCTTCCCACACCTGATACAAAACGCACCCTCATCACCCACAGACACAGTTCATGGCTCTTCACAGATAGACATCACACGACAGACCCTCAACATCCGCTGATCCAACCCATGACCCGTCGCTACGCACAATGCACAAACCGTCACGATGGACACAATACCCCCTCATGTGATGTATATTGCTACTCACAGAATGAAACACACATCCTTACAGACACACAACACGTACAATAGCACTGATGCACACAGCACATGAACAACTCTTGCAGCAGGCAATAAGCCCAGACATGAAAGACCCTCCACTCACTCACGGCAAACAAACTTATTTCATGTAAGCACACAAACCTCCCCTGCCCCACATGCACACACACGTATCAATGCAACTGCACATACATATCATAGAAACTCCTCACACACTTAAATAGGCCTCCAAGATCCTTGGGTGGTACTGTTCAGCTGAGTCAGGGGCCAAGGCCCAGTCAGCAACACCATCCCCATTTTTCACCTCTCCCCTTGGGCCCTGCTTGTGCACTGGAGCGGCAACCAGGAGCAGAGCTAGAGGTCCCGGCCACATCATGGAGCGTGATGAGAGGGGCCGCCTCTTCTAGCTGTCTGAGTGCTGCTTCCTAATGGCCCTGGGACTCGGCACAAGCTGATAATAAAAAAGCTAGCTAGCACTTATCACGTCCTACTGTGGGTCAGACATCATGCTCCCTGCTCTTGTTAGCATTATCTTATTTAATTATGCAATCCCCTTCTGAAGCAGAGGGATACTAGTCTCCTTACTTTACAACTATGTTTCGGTGTAGGCTCAGAGAGGCTAAGAAATTTGCCCAATATACCACAGCTAGGAGGCCACAGTGGGATTTAAACAAAGGTAAGTCTGATCTCAGTCTCCACCTCTTCTTTTAATTTATCTTAAAAACTTTTTATTTTATTTTATTTTTATTAAAAAATTTTTATTGACGTGTAGTTGATTTACAATGTTAGTTTCAGGTGTACAGCAAAGTGATTCAGTTACACATGCACATGCATATATACATTTTCTTTTTAGGCTCTTTTCCATTATATGTTATTACAAGATATTGAATGTAGTTCCCTGTGCTATAAAGTAGGTCCTTGTTGTTTACCTATTTTATATAGAGTAGTGTGTATCTGTTAGTCCCCAACCCCTAATTTATCCCTCCCCACCCTTTCCCTTTGGTAACCATAGTTTGTTTTCTATGTCCGTGAATCTGGTTTTGTTTGTAAATAGAATTTGTATCTTTTTTTTTTTAGATTCCACTTATAAGTGATATCATATATTTGTCTTTGTCTGACTTACTTCACTCAATATGATCATCTCTAGGTCCATTCATGTTGCTGCAAATGGCATTATTTCATTCTTTTTTTATGGCTGACTAATCACCCATTGTGTATTTATATATATCATGTCTTCTTTATCCAGTCATCTGTTGATGGACATTTAGGTTGTTTCCATATCTTACTTTCTTTTTTCATTTTTTAAAGTGGTAACAAATGAGCAAGCTAAAAGTTCAGTAGATACAAAAGAACGCACAGTGCAAAGGCTCCCTCCTATCCTTGTTCTCCAAGCACCCAATTTCGCTCTTGGAAGACACCCGCGTTATCCCTTGGAGACCTCTCTTTTGACTGTCACAGAGCACTCTAGAAGTGAGAGTCCCAAGCACAGTGCCCAGACTCCGGGGGCTTCCCATGCCCTCCGCATGCCCAGGCACACAGCCAGTTGCCTCTCTGTGCCCATATGAAGAGCAAGGCCGGAGCTCTAGGGCTCCATCCAGCCCAAGTCCTAAGTCCTCTCCTGCCCTAAACCTTCCAGGAGACCCCTGCCCTTGAGTCCCCCAGGCCTGGACCTTCTCACCTTTATCTCACTGCTGGGGACGCTCACCACACCCCTCAGGCTTCCTTACAGGATCCAGCCACAATGAGGGGCCCCCTCTTAGAAGCTGGGGGAGGGGAGCAGTCCTCACTGCTGTCGAAGGTGCGCCCCAGCTGGACAGGGAGAGCAGGTGGGACTCAGCCCTGACCAGAGGAGGGAGAGGATGAGGGAGAGGAAGAGGAGGGAGGAGAAGGAGGACTAGCTGCCAGGCACTGTCCTTTACAGACCTAATTCCATGGGAGGTTGTGGTGTCATCCCCACTTTACAGAAGTAGGCTTTGAGACTCAGGCACTCATCTGTTAAGTGATAGAATTGACATTCAAACTCCCAAAGTTTGAAGAAGGTTAAGTAAATGAGAAAGAGAGAGAAAAAGAGTCGGAGAGAGAAACTGAGGTTATGAGGAGTAAGAGAGGTTTCGGTGCTGCCAAGCCATCCCGGAGAGGCTCTCAGAATGAACCTGCTGCCCAAGTGACTTATGGGCTCTGAGGTCTCTGGTTTGGGAGTAATCCCCCTCCTGTGATTCTTTCTATTCTGTTCCTTTGCACCATTTGTCTGCCCTTGTGCTTAGTGCAAATACCCTCCTATCTTTTTATTTTTTATTTTTATTTTTTAATGGAGGTACTGGGGATTGAGCCCAAGACCTTGTGCATGCTAGGCAGGCGCTCTACTACTGAGCTACCTCCTATCCTAATTACTGAAACTTTGTAGTAAATCTTGATCTACTATGTGACACTTATTTGACTTCTCATTCTCCAAATTATCTTAGCTAATTTCAGGCCCAGGTTTTATATATATAAATGCGTGTTACAAATTCCTGTGCACCTACTGCTTGCTGAATTAAATAGATTATTGCAGATATAATAGAAGCCTCCTGTGTATCCTCACTAATCCTGCCCCCCCTCCCTGAGGGTAACTATATGTGAACTTGTCTTTATATATTGATGCATATGTATTGTGTCCACCAGTAATAATAATGTTTTAAAGTTTTAGGAAATAGTATCATGCTATATTTATCCTTCTGCAACTTGCTCTTTAAGTTTAGCGTTGTGTTTATTGTCCATGTTATTACATGTGGCTCTGTTCGCTTTAACATCTGTACAGGATTACATGATAGAAACATACAAATTTTGATATTTCCAGTGTGTACCTAGGAAGAAGTTGCACATTTTCAACTTTCTTATGAAATTAATTTCCAAAATGGTGGCGCCATTTGTAGCCTCGTTTTAGCAGTGTCATAAGAGCTTCCATTGTTCTACATCCTCGGCAATACTTGGAATTGGCAGGCTTTCATTTCTTTCCAGTCTGGTGGTTGGTTGTTTTAATTTGAATTCCTGATTTTCTGAGACGTTGACCATGTATTTATGTTTCTCAGCCTTCAGGCTTTTTCTTCTGTAAATTGCCTACTCCTTCCTCTACCCATTTTTCTATTAGGCTTGTCTTATTGTTATTGATTTGTAGGAATTCAGGTTACATTATGCCTAAAGTTTCATGATACATGTTTTACAAATATCTTTTCCCAGTCTGTGACTTTTCTCTTTACTATTTTTATAGTATCTTTCGATGTACTCAGTTTTAAACTTTATATGGCCATATTTATCCAGATTTTCTTTGTTACTTGTAATTTCTATGTCTTAATTTAGAAAATTTCCCTGACCTTAGATCATAAAGATATTGTCCTCTATTTCCTTCCAAAACTTTTTATATTTTGCTTTTCATAGTTAGGCCTTTATGCAGGTTGGAATTTAATTCTGGATGTGATGTAAGATAAGCATCTAATTTTATTATTTTTTTTCCCTTAATGGATAGCCATGTATCTTGCACCAATATCTACTCCTCTTTTACTGGTCTGTAATGGTAACTCTGTCATATGTATTATTTCCATATGTATGATTTCTATTTGTTTTTTTAAATTGAAGTATAATTGATTTACAATGTTGTGTTAATTTCTGGTGTACAGCATAGTGATTCATTTATATATATATATATATTCCTTTTTATATTTTTTTCATATAAACTATTACAAATAGATAAACAACAAGGTCCTGTTGTATAGCACAGTGATCTCTATTTCAAGAACATCTGTTCTGTTCCTTTGGTCTGTTTGCCTGTCCCTTTGTTAGTACTACCCTGTCTTACTACTGTAACTTAATAATAAGACTTGATAGGGAAAACTCTATCCCTATGTCCCTATTGTTCATAAATTCTTGTTGTACTTCAAAAATTTCTTGGCTAGGCTTTGCTCTTTGCTTTTCCATTTGGAATTTTAGGATCAGCTTGTGAAGTTCCTTGCAGAACTCTATTAGGATTTTTTAAAAAAGTGCTTTACATATGCCATTTCCCCTCAAGCTTTACTGAGATGTATTTGGCAAATATAATTGTAAGATCTTTAAAGTGTGCATCATGGCGATATATGTACACATTGTGAAAGGATTCCCACTATCCGGTTAATTAGCATCTATTGGGATTTTGATTAGACTGGCACTGAATTTATAGGTTAAATTGAGGAGAACTTACATCTTTATGATATTGACAGTCCCATGCATGAATGTGTTACATCTATCCATCTAGTTCTTGTTTAATTATTTTTCAATGATTTTTATAATATCCTCCATCAAGACCTCACACATCTTTGGCAAAAAAAATTGCCAAGTAGTTTTCTTGGTATTATAAATTGGGTCTTAAAAATGACATTTTCTGTTTATTGCTTCTTTATAGGAACATGATTAATTTTTATTGTTGATTTTATATCCAGAAATCTTGCTGAAGTCTTTTGTTGATTCTAATCATTTGACCATGGAATTGCTTTAATTTTCTGTGTGGACAATCATACTGCATGTGAAAATCACAGTTTTGCTTTTACTTTCCAAACTTCGTAACTTTTTTGGGGGGGGGCGGAATCCCATATTCTTCACAGCAGAATAAGGTACTTACAATTATTCTCAATTTGCAGGTTGTGGAACTGAGGCTCAAAGAGGTAAATTGGCTTTTCCAAGTTCACACAGAGTTGGTGGCAATCAGGATTTGAATTCAAGTCTCTTTGATTCTAAACCCCCTGCTCTTTTCTCTGTGGTATTCTTCCTCCCACATTACCCTCCATTTACAGATGAGAAAAGGACTGCTCACAGAAGTGAAGTGTCCACGTCAATCCACGTGAAGGACAGCTCGAGAGGGCAGAAAGAAGTTAATAAAGCCTTTATAACAGCTGTCCAGGACTGAGATAGGGTTTAGGATATCTGGACTCTAATTCTAGTTCTGCCACCTACCAGCTATGTCACTTCCTTGCTCTAACCTCATTCATTCATTCAATAAACTTTATCAAGGAGTGCCTGCAATGTGCCAGGCAGTGTTACAGGTAATGAGATACGGTGATAAACAGACAAATCCCTGCTCTCAAGGAACTTACAATTCCACTGGAGAGACAGATAATAGCAAGGTAAATAAGTAAAATATATGATATGTTAAATGTCATAAGTGCTGTGGAGAAAAATAAAGCAGGGTAGGGGCCAGGGCATGTCAGGGGATGGCTACAGTTTGTTTGGGTTATTAGGAAAGACTCCACTGGGAAAGTGGCATTTGAGTAATGACCTGAACTCTGGGTGTCTGGGGGAGAGTGCTCCAGGCAGAGAGAACAGTAGGTGGAAAAGCCTGAGGTAGGAGTATAGGAGAGGAGGAAGGCCAATGCAATTAGAGGTAGGGGGAAGGCAAGAGGTAGGAGAAGTCAGGTCAGGTCTCTATAAGGGCCTTGTGGGCATTTTAAAGGACTTTGGCTTTTCCTCTACGGGAGATGGAAGCCACTGGCAAATGTTGAGCAGAGGAATGATGTGATCTGACTGATGTTTCATAGGCTCAACGGCACTGCTGTGTTGAGAACAGACTAAAAGGGGCATGAAGGTGGAAGCCGGGAGACCAGTGGGGGGAGCCACACCAGATGAGAGATGGTGGTTGGACCAGGGCCATGGAGGTGGAAATGGTGAAAAGTGGTCGGATTTTGGATCCATTGATGGATAGATCCATCTGTCAATCATCTATCATCATTGAAAATTTGAAGTAAATTTATTTATTTAATTTAAAATTTAAAATAAGTTTATTTGATGAAGGAAAAATGAAGATATCTTATAAGCCCAAAGAAAAATACCATATGATATCATTCATACGTGGAATCTAAAAAAATAAAAAAGAAGAACTAGTGAACTCATCTACAAAACAGAAACAGACTCACAGACATAGTAAACAATCTTATGGTTACTGGGGGGGCGAGTGTGGGAGGGGATAAATTTGGGAGTTCGAGATTTGCAAATATTAACTACTATGTATAAAAATAGATAAAGAACAAATTTCTTCTGTATAGTGCAGAGAACTATATTCAATATCTTGTAATAACCTTTAATGAAAAAGACTATGAAGACGAATATATGCATATATATATGACTGGGACATTATGCTGTATACCAGAAACTGACACATTATAACTGATTATACTTCAATTAAAAAGTATATATCTTATAAGCCCAAACATAATGTTACTCTTTAAATAAGCAATCCACTATTTTCCTGATAAGATTCCCAAAAGATGTTTTTAGGCCAACTTGCATATATAAACTCTTTGGACTATAGGTGATTTAACCCAGAGTTTCTCAACCTCAGCGTAATTAACATGTTGAACCAAATAAATTTTTGTTGTAGGGACTGTTCTGTGCGTTGTAGGTTGATTCGCGGCCTTGCTGGCCTCTACCTGCTGGATGCCAGCAACACCCTGGCCCCTCCTCCCCTGCCAGTTGTGACAACCGAAAGTGTGTCCAGATATTGACAAATGTCTTTGGAGCGCAAAGTAGTCCCTGTTGAGAATGACTGGTACAGTCAAATGCCTACTTACAATATTTAATTTATTTCAGTTACATCCTTAATCATTTGGGGCAATAATTTACTATTTTATAAATAATGCATCTTTACATCCTCAAATTTTTGAGACTAATTTATTCACACCCTTTATGTACACCATTGATGTCAGCATCTTTATTGTTACTGTTCTCTTCTGTCATTTAACAGAATATTCCAGGTTCCATCATTTCTACTTCTGTTTACATGGTACGAGACACAGCACCTAACATCCTGATAAGATGCTATCATAGGAAAAATTCCAAGACACAATTATTCATTTTATAACGTTGGGACAGTTTTATTTTTCATTGTTGCTCTCATCTTTAAAATCTAAACAAGTGCTGAATTACTTTAAAGAACAAACAACAAAAGCCCCTTTCTTACAAAAGTTAAAAACACATACAAGAGTGCACTTAATGGTGTAATGGCTCCCCATTGACTATCAGCCAACTTCAAAAATTATCGACCCATTTTTTCAATTGAAGTATGTCCCCTATTATTTTGAAGCTATTCCCAAATATATAATTTCTTCTGTAAATATTTCATGTGTATCTCTAAAAATTAAGACTTCTTTTTAACATAACTATAAGATCATTAACCTAACAATCAACATTAATTCCTTAATATAATTAGATATCTAAAGTGCTCAAAGTTCTGATTGTCTGAAAATTTTTTCTTTCTGTTTGTTTCTTTCTTTTGCTTCTTCCTTTCCCACATACCCCCCCCCCTTTTCTTTCTTTCCAGTTTGTTTGAATCCAGATCCAAAAAAGGCTCATAGCAATTCTGTTGCTATGTCTCTTAATTCTCATTTAACCTATAGGTTCTTCCATCATCTTTCTCCCTTGTAACTGACTATAATTCAATTAAAAATAAACAAATAAAATATCCTATAAGCCCAAACATAAAGTCACTCTTTAAATAAGCAATCTGCTAATTTGTTTGTTGAAGAACCAGGTTGTTTGTTCTATGTTTGTTCTATTGTTCGAGTTTGCTCAGTGTATCACCATGATCTCTTCCTTTTCTATCTTTCTTATAAACTGGTAGTTGAACTTGCTGATTCTGTTTCTGTTTCCTTGGCAAGACTATTTCAGAGGTAGTGTTGTGAATTGGGCACACACAAAAACAGCTTTAATAGGAAAATTTCCAAATACACACACAGAGGGGGAAGAGTAGAATAAATTCCCGTATACTTGTGTTAGTTTCCAATAGCTGCTGTAACAAATGACCACAAGCTTGACAGCTTCAAACAACATATTTATTCTGTGACAGTGCTGGAGGCCAGAATCCCCAAATCAGTATTAACAGGCAATGAGTCAGCCCCGTCACGCTCTCTCAAGACACTAAGGCAGAGTTCGTTCCCAGCCTCTTCCTGTTTCCGGTGGCTGCTGGCATTCCGGGTTTGTGACTGTGTCATTTTGCCTCTGCGACCGCATTGCCTTCTCTTCTGTTTCTGTCAAATTTCCCCTGGCATCTCTTCCATACAGATGCTGGTGATTTCATTAAGGCTCACTTGGATAATCCAGGATAATCTCCCCATCTCAAGAGCATTGATTTAATCATACCCACAAAATCTTTGCCATATAAGAGCACATGTACAGGTTCCAGGGATTAGGGCCTGATACTTTTGAGACCCATTGTTCAGGCTCCTACAATACCGATTCCTGAGAGTCAATATTTTGCCTCTCTCTCTCTCTTTCTTACCTTTGTTCCTTTCATCCTTCCCTTCCCCTTCCATCCTTCCCCTTCCCTTCCCTTTCCTTCTCTCTCTCTCATTTTACTGTAATATTTTCAAACAATTCCTTGTAATTTCATCCTTAAATATTTCCATATATATGAACATTTTCTTATATAACCACACCACCATTATCACCTAATAAAATTAACAACAATTCCTGAGAACCATCTAAAATCTTCTGCATATTAAATTCTCCCTGATTTTCTCAAATATGTGTCTTGGGTATCTTCTGTTTTCCCCTCCAGATTTACTCTCCGCCCTTCTTCACTCTATTTTGTGTCCTCTTGGAGGTTGATTTGTGTGGACTTTATTGTCCATCTCCCTTGCTTCTGGTTGGGCTCAGCCAGTGGGAGGCACTGGTAAAACATCAGAGGATGGAAGAAGAGAGAGATTTGGGTGTTTATTTCCTGGTTCCCTCTCTGCCTAGTCATTGAAGATCTGCTGCAACTTCCTACACAAGATCACGTCTCTTGTCAGGCAGCCCTCTGTAAATAGCTACTCTCTTTGGGTCCAGGAACTGCTCCCTCTCCTCAGCCCTTCAGGTGAAAAGGGCACCCCACTCTTGGCAGCCTTGGACTGCTACACTATTCCTTTTGGTTCTCTAGCCCTGCCCACGTCTCTTCAAGAAGTCCTTTCACCCTCAAATTGCCCCCGTTGACTGTGCCATCTCTTTCTAGGACCCTAACTGATACATGGTCAAGGTCACTTTTTACAATTGATTGATCCAGGTTCCCAACAAGACCCACGGGTTGCATTTGATTTTTATGTCTCTTAAATCTCTTTTATGTTTGTTTTTGGTCTTGTTTTTTTGAGGGGGGAGGTAATTAGGTTTATTTATTTATTTACTTTTTTTGGAGGAGCTACTGGGGATTGAACCCAGGACCTCATACATGCTAAGCATGTGCTCTACCACTTTGAGCTATACCCTCCCCCTACTTTAAGTCTCTTTAATCTAGAGATTCCTAGATTAAAAGTCCCCTCCCCAACCCCCCAGCCCCCACCATGAAGTTGGTCTGTTGAAGGAACTAGATCAGTTGTCCTGTAGAATGTACTTGTCCCACATTCTTGATTTGGCTGATTGCTTCCTTGAAAAGTCCTCTAATTTGTCCCTCTGTTGCCTGTATTTGCTACAAACTGAAGGTTGGTTCTAAAGGCCTGATTAGATTCCGATTTGAATATATTTTAAAGCAGAACTGACAGATTTGCTAACAGAATGGATGTGGGGGTGAAAGGGAGGAGTCAGCCTCAGTTTCCTTGTTTGTGAGATGTGAATAATGATCTCTGCCCACCTGCCCTGCTTCTTGATAATCTCAGAGAGGTACCGAAAGGCAGCTGCTCTGTACACATGTGTAAGGGACTGTTGAAAAACAGGCATAAGCCTAGTGTTGAGCCAGGGGTCCTGGAATCTGTGGTCAAATGGGGGCTGGTTGATCCTGGAGGTCCCTCCATGTCCCTCCTGAGTGTGGCAGCTGGAGGATGGCTGAGAAGGAGAGGTCAGTCTGGGGAAAGAGGATCTGGGTTGGAGCAGAGCTAGGACCTTGGCTCAGATGGACAGTTGCACAAAGGTTGAACGTGATGAACAGAACATGTTCTCTCCTCTCAAGGCTCAAAATGCCTCCAAGGGAGCCCAGGAGGGATGGCCAGACTGGGCCTTTTCAAAGTCCCTTCTGGGATGCCTGGGCCACATCTTGGGGTCTGAGGAGAGTGTGTGTAAATGAGAACGAGGAAGGAGGTGACACCAGGCAGGTGTGAGTGAAGGGGTGGCACCCGAGTTTATGAGTGTGCAGGTGAGCGGGGCACATAATTGTGACTGAGTGTCTCTGCGTGATGATGTGTGTTGAGTGTACTGACCGTGCAAGTGTTGTGCACATAGTTGGTTTGAGTGTGTCTGCCTGGGTGTGATGGGGTGGAGCTGGGGAGGGGGGTAGTTTTGGTCCTAGTTCATGAAGGCTGAGGCACATGTTAAAGGTGGTTTGTCCTCTAAGGTTTGTTTTTGGCTTTGATTAGAAACAGAGGTGAGGTCCCAATGAACAGGAGGAGGCTAGTCCAGAAACCCAGGCTGGAGCTGAGG
Source organism: Camelus bactrianus (assembly GCF_048773025.1). Taxonomy (NCBI): domain Eukaryota; kingdom Metazoa; phylum Chordata; class Mammalia; order Artiodactyla; family Camelidae; genus Camelus; species Camelus bactrianus. The sequence continues at coordinate 60,035,870 of NC_133551.1, forward strand.
CTGGACCCTGTGCGGGGAGACAGGAGCCTGTACGCCCGGATCTACTTGGCACCTGCCTGGCTGAGGGACCTTGGTCCTGTCTAGACCTGTTTTCCTCCCCATGTAGGAGGCTGTTGGATTGGCTGACATCTGAGGGACTTTCTTCCTTAGACAGTGTCCGCTGCAGTGTCTAGTGCTGGAGGGGCTCAATAAACGTTTATTGGTTGAATGAAGTAGTGGATAAATGGACTGGAAACTGAGGCACGGAGCTCGGGCCCATCCCTCACTAACATTCGCACAAAGCCTCCACCACTGGACACACACACACACACACACACACACACACACACACACACACAAGCTCAGTCACAGACTCACCTATGTTCAGCCCCTCAGTTGCCCACACCTACTCACCCTCACCTTTTCCCAAGAACTTACTTGCTGCCAAATTCCTGCTCAGGGTCTCAGGACCCTTCCTCCCTCCCAACCCCACCCCTGCACGCAGGGCTCTGTCCCCACGGGTTCCTTGGGCTCCCTGCTCCTTGGTTACCGGGGACGCCCAACCCAGACGTGCCACTGACCATAGAACTGTTCTGAGTCCCTCCCTTCTCATCCTTTTTATGGTCTGTCTCTCCCTTTTCCTTTCATTTTTTTCTCTCCTGCTGATGCACACACACACACACGCACACGCAGCCCTTCCCACTGTCCATCTCACCTTTTACTCTTTTAACTCCCTTGGGTTTTGTCCTTGTATCTCCTCATTCTTCTCACACTCTCTCCCTCTCTCTGTGTTTACATCTGTCTGTCTTTCTCTGTGTGCGTGTCTCCCTCCACCTCTCATTCCCCCTCTGACTCTCTCTCTCTCTTACTCTGTTTTCTCACTCGCATCTCCTCTCTCTTCCTCACTCTCCTGCTCGGAGTCTCTCTCTTGAGTGCACGCTTTCTCCCTTCTTGCTGTCTCCCTCTCTGCTTCTTCTCCTTCTCCTCCCCAGCTCCCAGCACTGTGGTCGCAGCCTGCCCCCTGCCCTGCCTCTGTGGGAACCCCCCTGGGCAGTGCCCACGGCCTGGGTGACCCAACTCGGAGGTTCCCCGGGCATCTGCTGGAGGGGCCCTGAGGTCACGGCATTTCCTCCTAGGGGTGACTTGGCTTGATGCACTCTGCTTACTTCTGCAATTCCAGATAGCACTGAGGCTGGGGCTGCGGACAGAGAGCTCGGACCTCACAGCAGCGGCTGCTGCCCTGGCACAGGTAAGGGGGTCCCAGTCCTGGCCGGGCAAGGGGGAGGCCCGTGAAAACATCCTCAGGAGAACAAGGCCATGCCCTGGGACTGCGCCTAAGCAAACGGGTATTTCTCTTTTTAAGGGACTGTTTTGACATCTTCCTCTGGCCCAGAGACTCTTGTTTAACAGGAATTTCTCGTCATCAAACTTTCCCAGGGAATCTGCTCCCCTCATGATCAAACTTTTCCAGGGAATCCACTCCCCTCTGTTTCTCTGAGGCCAAGGCAGTGCTGATGTGACCTCAGGGACCTCACTGGGAGTTGGTGATGGTGATGAGAGGGGCTGCCTAGATCTCAGTGATCTCATGTTCTTTACTAGCTGTGCGGACTTGGCCACGTCACAGCCCCTCTGTGTGCCCGTTTCCTAAATTGTCGAATGAGGATAATGCCATCTCCCTAGCAGAATGGTCAGGAGACGTGAAGGGTCTGGTGCAAGCAGGGTATTTAGGAACTCACTAGATGCTAGATTTTCACAGCGGGTGATGAAGATAAATGGGTTGTTGGTACAAAGGCTCACAACCTGTTTCCCCCATCAGGTCCCAGGTGGTAGGGACAGAGCACAGGCTGGTACCCCGGTCCTTTGCTGGCAGGAGGTCCTGATGTGGGCGTGGCAAACTGAGTTGCTGTCCCGACACTTGCTTACCTGTGAAGAATGAGGGAAGCAGCAGAGTCTCTCCCCGAGCATTCAGGCAGCTCTGATTTAGCTCTGACTGGATATGCAGCTGTGTTCCAGATGGTTAGAGGGTGTGTGTGTGTGTGTGTGTGTGTGTCGGGAGGTACGAGGGAAGCAAAAGAAAGAGACGTCCTGAACTTTAGGCACTGACAACCCAGCCAAGGAAAGAAGCCTACTCCAGGGGCAAAGAGATGGCTGTGGGCCTGAGGTAGGCACCAAGGTTTTGGTATCAGCTCTTGCTTACTGTAAGGAGGAGGAATTGGTTTGTTCCTTGTTATAATCTCACCCTTAGCACAGAGTTTGGCATGTCATACAATCTTGGAACGTGAACTGAGTAGTGGATGATAAAGCAGTATGTTGTACTAGGAAAAGGATAGACAGCAAGTCAGAGACCCAGCCTCGGGTACCAGTTCTGCCCCCGAGACTGCTGTCACCCTCGGCAAATCCTTTCTCTTCTCTGGGCCTCAATTTCCCCATCTGTCCAAGGAAGATTTGGGTGAGGGATTCACAGTCTATGGTGCTAATGACAAAATGTGTCTCCAAGACTGAGTTTCTGTTCCTGACTGGTGTTGGGATGGGAGAGGGGTGTGATGAGAGGCTGGGATCCTGTTTGCTTGTCCTTTTATAGGGAGACCTTTGTGTCCCCATCCCAGGCCTGTGAACAAGCCCTTGTTGAGGAGAAAGGGATCCTTCTCTTTTCCAGTGACAGCCCCTCCTTTCTCACCCAGGTCCCCATAGGTCCGCCTAGGAGGGGCCACAGCTGAGCTATATACCTGGCGTGCCTCCTGATGGGTCCGGGGAGAGCGTGTCTGGGTTAGGAGTGGAGCCCGTTCCCCAGTGCGGCCGCGTCTCTGACCAGCCGCCATTGGGGTCCTTGGCAGCAGGGTGGGAGGAGAGAGAAGCCTCTAGTGTATCTCTGTGTGTCTGTGCTAGTGTGGGGTGGACTGGGGAGTTGGCTCTGGCTATATCTTCGTGTGCCTGGGGCATGCCAACCTGTGGGTGGGCCCAGGGCAGCCCAGCAGTTCCCAGCAGCTGATCGTCAGCAAAACCAGCTGAGAAGTTGGTAGGCCTTCTTTCCCTCATGTCTTCAGCCAAAGAGAATCCAGAGCCTGTGTGTGTGTGTGTGTGAGAGAGAGAGAGAGAACATGTGGGGGGCAGACCACCACTCGGCAGCCCCTCCCCACCTCCCTAGTTCCACAGGCAGGAGACCCTCAGGGCCTCAGTTTGCAGTGGAGCTCAGCTGACTGATGGACAAAGCATGTGAAAAATTTGTGCAAATCCGTGTATACTTTATAAAACCTGTTTCAATTTCCCAAGTGCTTTGCTATTTACCAAGCTCTTTATCACTCCCCACAATTTTCCTTTTCACAACAATGTTTGAGGTTGGGGTGGGGGTTGGGTGAGGGGAAGCATCGTGCAGAAAAAGATCCTAAGGCTCAGAGCTGGGAGGAAACTCACTCTCAGTGGTGGATGGCACTGCTGAGGCCGCAGTCATGACCCTCTGATCACAATTTCTATGATTTCTCTTTAGTCACTCTTGGTTGCTGCTCCCAAAGGACGAGAAACGGCTGCTTCGGTACACGACTGATTCATTTGCTCATTCATTCATCAACAAACATTTTCTGAGGGGGAGGGTGGAGATCACAGTTACTGAGCAGGAACCACGTGCATAAATTGCTTCATTCTGTACTTACGACTGCCTGGTGAGGAAGGTTCTATTATTACCTCTTTGCAAATGAAAAAAAGGGGGCTGTGAGAGCCAAAGATCAGCTAGGAAAGAGCAGAGCCAGGAGCAGATCTGGATCTCTGTGGCCACAGGACCTGTGCCATGTACCCTATGTTTTCCCGAAGGCCAGACCCTGAAGATGTTGGAGTCATTCTTGGTATAACAAAGGGGCGTGCCCCGTACTGGGGAAGCCCAGAGGAATAAGTGCCTCCCCCCTCCCTCCTCCCTGCCCTGGCTGACTTCCAGGAAACAGGGTGCAGGGGGAGTGGTTTGGGGGTGGTGACTCATAGACAGATACTATCTGGGCATCTGGGAGCCAGAAGGAGAGACCCAGGCCAGGCTCAGGGTCCCCCAGCTCCCCAGGGATGTCCTAGGCCAGCTGAGTGGAGACTGAGTCTCATCAATGTAATATCCATACCTGGGATCAGGTGGGCCCCAAGTGAGAAGGAAAGTTGGGAAACTCTGGTGCACAGGCCACCCCTGTCTCTGGGACCCTAGACCCTGTCCCTGATGTCCTCCTAGACAAGGAGCTCCATTCATCCACCGATCAATGTTCCCAGCATGGTGCTAGGGTCCTTGTACTGCAAACTGTGGGGAGCCTAGTGCAGATTCCCCAGAGGTCAGGATCCTTGCTCCCTTAATTTACCCCTCAAATTCACCCCTCAAATTCCTCTGCTTCCTGGACAAATGGTAATGAAACCACTCCATGAGGGGACTGTTCAGAGAGTATGAGCAGCTTGGCCAGGCCAGGACACAAATATCAAGCAACAGGAGAGGTCGAACTAGGAGGTCACTCGTTTATTGAACACCTTCTATATGCCAGGCTCTTTAGGGATTTTACAGCTTTCAACCTCAGAGCTATACTGTGAGGTCAAGGTCAATATTATTTCCATTTTATACATGCAAAAACTAGGATTCACAGAAGGGAAATGATTAAACTACAGTGTTTCAGTGGCCCCAGGGAATCTATGGACTGGGGGTGGCTGAGGCTGGTATGAGAGGATTTGGAAGTGAAGGATGAGGGACAGTGTGACTCTGTGTGTGTGTGTGTGTGTGTGTGTGTGTGTGTGTGTGTGTGTGTGTTGTCTGAGCCCTCACATCCAGGGAATTCCCAGCCCAGAAGGAAAGATAAATCAACAGCCATTAAAATGCACTGTGATATATTCTGTTACGGGAACCAGAGGCGGCACCTTTAACTCTTTCTTGAGTAGAGAAGTAAGACTAAAAGTAGCCAACATTCACTGAGCTCTTACTAGGGATCAGGCAGTTTCTGTTTAATCCTTACAACAACCCTATAAGATAGGTAATATTATTATTAGGTTTTTTGTTTTTCTGTTTGTTTTTTTACAGATGAGTAACAGAGGTTCATGACAGTGAAATTGTCTTGGGTGAAAATTGGCTGATAGCATTTTTGCCAACTGTCCTTAGCTGTCATAAAAAGATGTGACTGGTTCCCAGAAGCTTTCAGGGTTAATAATATATCTGGAAGCCTGATATAGGTGGCATCAAGCTGGGGTGAGCGTGATGTGAGCGGTTGCAATGACAGTGGTGCTATTTTGAGAAACATTTGATCTGATCTAATTGGCAGATTGTCTGGATTTCCTGTAGATTCAACTTTTTAGAGCTATTGATCATGAATACCATACATTATTCATTGAATCTTCACACCAGGCTGGGGAGATATGTGCTTGGAGTATTATGGGCTCCATTTACAGGGGAAGGACCTGAGGCTTAGAGACTGATAAGCTTGACCAAGGTCATGAAGCCAAGATGTGACAGAGGCAGGATTTGAACTGAAGTTTGTCTGACTCCAGAGTCTGTGGTCTTAACCACTGTCCTTTCCAAACACTTTATATCTTTCATCTCACTGGATGCTCACCAAAACTCTAGAGGGAAGATGTGTTATTGTCCCCATTTTATAGATGAGGACCAGAGAGGGGTAGCAGTTTACCAAATGTCACACAGCTATTAAGTAAAACAGTTGAGACATCTGATTCCAAATCAAAAATACACAATGTATTTTCAAATCTGCTATCTCTGAGGCCCATTAATTTTTTTTTTTATTGTGGTAAAAAAATATGTAATGTAAATTTACCCTTTTAACAGTTTTTCAAGCATTATTAACTATATGATTGGCACATGGTTGTACCACAGATCTCTAGAATTTTTCATCTTGCATAACTGCATCTCTATACTCTTTGAACAACAGCTCCCTGTTTCTCCCTCCTTCCAGCCCCTGGCCACAACCATTTTACTTTCTGTTTCTATGAGTTCGATTAGGTACCGCATGTAAGTGGAATCATTCAGTATTTGTTTTTTTGTGATTGGCTTATTTCACTTATTAATATCTTCAAGTTTCACCCACATTGTAGCATATGATAGGGTTTCCTTCCTTTTTAAAGCTGAATAGTATTCCATTATACATGGATACCATGTGTTTTTTTTAAATTTTATTTTATTGAGTTATAGTCAGTTTACAATGTTGTGTCAATTTCCAGTGTAGAGCACAATTTTTCAGTTATACTGTTTAGCCATTCATCTGTTGATGGACATTTAGGTTGCTTCTACCTCCTGGCTATTGTAAATAGTGCTGCTGTGAACAGGGGTGTACTAATATTTCTTCAAGATCCTGTTTTCAGTTTTGGGGGAAAATACACCAAGGAGTGAGATTTCTGGATTATATGGTAGTTCTATTTTTAATTTTTTGAGGAACCTCCATATTGCTTTCCATAGTGGCTGAATCATTTTATATTTCCACCAACAGTGCCAAAGTGTTCCAATTTCCCCACATTCTCACTAACGCTTGTTATTTTCTGCTCTTATGATTGAGGCCCTCCTAATGGGTGTGAGATGATATCTCATTGTGGTTTTTGACTTGCATTTCCCTGATTAGTGATATTGAACATCTTTTCATATGCTTGCTGGCCATTTGTATATCTTCTTTGGAAAAATGTCTTTTCAAGTGTTTTGCTCATTTTTAAATTGTTGTTGTTATTGAGTTGTAAAAATACTCTATATATTCTGGATATTAACCCCTTATTGAATATATGATTTGCAAATATTTCCTACCACTCTGTAGGTTGACTTTTTACTCTGATTGTTTCCTTTGCTATACAGAAGTTTTTAAGTTTGGTATAGTTCCATATGTCTATTTTTGCTTTTGTTACCTGTGCTTTTGGTATCATACCCAAGTAATCATTACCCGTTCCAATGTCATGAAGTTTTCCCTCTATGTTTTCCTCTAGCGGTTTTGTAGTTTCTAGTCTTATGTTTAGGTCTTTAATCCATTTTGAGTTAATTTTTGTATGTGGTTTAAGATAAGGGTCAACCTTCATGCTTTTGCATGTGGATATCCAGTTTTCCAAATGCCACTTGTTGAAGAGACTATCCTTTTCCCATAGTGTAGTCTTGGCATCCTTGTCAAAGATCTTTTGACTGTATATGTGAGGATTCATTTCTGGGCTCTCTATTCTCTTCCCTTGGTCTATATGTCTGTCTTTATGCCAATACCATACTGTTTTGATTATTGGACTTTGTAATATGTTTTGAAATCAGGAAATGTGAGGCCTCCAACTTTGTTATTCTTTCTCAAGATTGTTTTGGCTATTGGGGGTCCTTTGAGATTCAATTTTAGGATTTTTTTTTTCTACAAAAAAAATGCCATTGGGATTTTAATAGGACATTGAATCTGTAGATCACTTTGAGTAGTATGGACATTTTAACAATATTCAGTCTTCCAATCCATGAACACAGCATGTCTTTCCATTTATTTGTGTCTTCTTTAATTCTTTTCAGCAATGTTTTGTAGTTTTCAGTGTGTAAGTCTTTTGCCTCCTTGGTTAAGTTTATTCCTAAGAATTTTATTCTTTTTGATGGTATTGTAAATGGGATTGTTTTCTTAATTTCTTTTTCTCTTAGGCTCATTTAAAAATCTTCATTTTACCAATGAGAAAATAGAGACTCAGAGTCATGGGGTGAGTTTAGTGTTTGAAAATTTGCTTCCAACTTCAATGCTGCCTGGCAGGAGTGAGAAGGATACAGAACAGACTCCCCCACACCCCTCCACCCCACCTTTGCCCCATTCAGTTCGCAACTTTGGGAAGCACAGGTAAAAGCAGGGCCCCAGATCAAAGGCATCTCTTCCCTGGGCCTTGCAGCATCTGAAGAGCCTATTCTCAGCCCATAGTATAGATCTCTGAATGGAGAAGTTGGCCAAAGAATGGTTTACTTCTTGCATCGGCCACAGCTCAGCCTGGAAGAGACAGGATGGGCCTCGGAGTTCAAACTCCCATCTGCCATTTCCCAGCTATGTGACTGTGGACAAGTCTTTTCTCTCTCTGACCTCACTTTCTTCCCTGGAAAAATAGGCATTTTGTAAAACTCACCTTGCAAGTCTGATCTGAGGAGGAAATATGACCATGGGTAAGAAGTGTCTATACATTTAATTAGTAAATGATGCCCAGTGTCCTGAGCTTCGGTGGACTGGCACCAGCTCTCCTCCAGTCATGTCCTCCCCGACAGAGCACAGAATCCTGGGATCCAGGAGTGAGTGCTCAGTGGAAGCCTGTGTCCTTTCCACACCCCCAGGCTTGTGGGACTGTGAGGAGCTGTTAGTACATGGAATGTGCATGAACTTGGATGTGACTGACTTATAGCTTATAAATATTTAGACATTTGTACTCTTGACCTCAAATGGCCCCACAAATTTGGGGGCCAGTGTGACTGGTAAACCCAACTTCCCAACCCACAGTCCTCACTGGGGAAGTAACTAGCACATAATTCCTTCTGCCCAAATCCTGGTGGCCCCTCCCCTCTGAATGTCTGGCTGAGGATGGGGGCCCTTCCTCCAGGTCCCCTAGAGGCTGGGAATGTTTCCAGGAAGGATGGGAATGGGAGGCAGTGTGGGGGCTGGGGTTGAACACTCTGCAGGGCAAAGGGTGGGAGATCCAGATGGCAGGATTCTTGTCTCCATGAAGATTTATGGTCCCCTAGGCCACTGCCAGCTAAGTGCTGGGCCTGGGCCTGCTGCCTGGCCTTACCCATCAGGGAGCCGTGCCCACACATTAAGCTGAATGGTATGACTCCCTCCTCCTTCTCCCTCCAAATGCTCATTCCCTTCCTGAGCTGTTGAAAGCTCTGTTGGCATTAGCCTGAGGCCCTGTCTGGAGCTGGCAGGAGGCCAATATGTGGGTTAGAGCCCCTGGGGTCACTGGCAACCCATATTCCCCTCTCCTGGCTTCAAGGGCTGGCCCAATCATGAGAGGGAGTCCTGGCCATTTGTGACTACTTTGCAGGCTTATATTTGGAACCATTGTTAGGTTTATAAGATTTTGCAGTTGAAGAAACAGGCTCAAGAGGTGAAGTCACTTGTCCAAGGTCACACAACAAGTAAGTGGCAGAGCCAGGGATGAACCCAGGTCTTTCTGACTCCAGAGGCCTTCTCCCCACCCTGCTATGCCTCCCCCAGAGAGACTGGACACCTTTCCTTCATACCAGTTTCCTCTCAATAATCGGCAGGGGCTTGATCATTCATTCATTCATTCAGTCAGTCCCCAATGTCTGACACTGAGCATAAAGAGATAAAAAAGATCTAGTCCCTGCCCTGAAGAAATTCCCAGCCTGCCAAGGAAACAGCCACAGAAATCAATACTTACAACATATTGTGTCAGTTGCTATGGTGGGGGTTGAGTACCATGGCAACCCAAGAAAGAGGCAACTCTTTCTGCCTGGGGCAATCAGAGAAGGCATCCCAGAGGAAGCACTCTTTAGATTGGGTCTTAAAAAATGAGTAAGATTTTGCTGGATAAAGCAATAGGCAAAAGGCGTCCTCAGTAGGGGTAACAACTTGTGCAAAGGCACAGAGGTTTGAGGAAAAATAGAGGTTTTAGAGAAGTTCAGTGTGGCTGAAGTAGAGGGCAAGTCATAATAGAGGCTGGTACAAGGTGAGAAGGGAAAGGAGCTTGCACTTGGTCCTGGGCAATGGGGAGCCATGGAAGGTGTTAGATCACACAAGTATGTGGCTGGTAGTGTGTTGAGGCACAGCACTGCTCAAAATTCAGTGCGCACATGTATCTTATTAAAATACAGATTTTGATACAGCAGCTCTAGGGTGAAGGCTGAGATCCTGCATTTCTTACAAGCTCACAGGTGACGCTGATATGGTCCCAGAACCATAATTTGAGTAGTGAGGTTGTAGAGGGCTCACTCTGCCTTGTCTGGAGGCTGCTCTGGGGAGCAGGCTGCCACTGGTGCTCTTATGTCACTGGAGAGATCAAACCTCTACCATCTTCTTGGGTCAGCCTTCTTGCGGCCGCCACAAAGGAGTCAATCTTGTTGGTTGCTGGATATTTGTTCACTCGGCAAAGGTTTATCATGCTCCTACTCTGGCCAAGCTTGTGCTGGGTGCTGGGGATGGAGAGAGGAACTGGAAATGCTGCTTCTCAGTCCATGTCACCACCCTCTTTTGCCTCAGAAATAGTCTCTCTGCTTTCATTCCTGTCCCTTATCATCTATTCTCTGCCCAGCAGCCAAAGAGAGTCAAATCATGTTGCTCACCTGCTCAGTGTACTCCAGCGGCCCTCTGATACTTATAGAATAAAATCCAAACTCCTTATCGTGGTGTAGGAGTGATTTGGGGCTGTTGCCCTCTGATCTCATCCCACTCTTCCCATTTCTCCAAGAACACACTGACCTTTCAGTTCCTTGAACATGATGTGTTTATTTATTAGCTCAGAATATGATGAACTTATTCCCACCCCAGGGCCTTTGCACATGATACCCTTTGCCTGGAATACTCTTCTTCCAGATTTTCTCTTGATTTGTTCCTTCTCACTTTTTAGATTTTAGCCAGGAGAAGATATAGGTTTTGCAGGACTCTAAAGCTTGTACAATTTTGGGCCCCTCTTTGAATAAAAGATACCAAATTATACCTATACAATTGCAAACAAGGCCTAGGCAGTGGCCTTGAAGCTTAAACTTCATTGGCTTCATGGTAAATCTGCCTCTGGTTTCATTTATATGTCACCTCTTCTGAAGCCTTCCCTGGTCACTGTATTTTAAGCAGCCCCCTATCCAATCATCCTCATGTCACTATTTTTATTTCTAGTATTGAATTTATCATAGTTTGAAATTATCTTGCTCATTTCTCTCTCTATTTTTGTCTATCTTCTTTGACTAGATTGTAAGCTCCTCAAGGGCAGGAATCTTGCCTGTTTTATTCCTGCAGGGTCCCCAGCATTGTGCCTGGCACCCAGCAAGATGTCAGGTGAATGAAGGGACACGGTCTGTGCCCTCCAGGCCTAGTGGCAGGAGCATGCACACAGGCAATTTCAGTGGGATAAAAAGCTCTGAGCTTTGGGAGCCCAGAGGGTGGGCACTTAACTGGGCCTTGGGGGGAGGGGGCAGGGAGTGAAAGAATTCAGGAGGCTTAGAAAAAACTACCTGGAGAAGAGGAGGCCTGAGCAATCTTGAAGGATGAGCAGTAGTTAGCCAGGCAGAGAGAGGGGGGATGTCTGAACGAAGGCGTGGATGCACACGCCCCCAGATCTGGACGAGACTTGGCTGGTTACATTTTGGGTAATTTCAGGGGTTCTGCTGATGCTGGGTACCTAGTCTAGGATGAGGGCCAAGGGAGTGAGAGTCACATGGGGACTTGTGATTGGACAGAAGGTGGCAGAAGTAGGAAGAGCCTGGGTAGTGGGTACTGGAGGCACCAAGGACAAGGCTCTGGGCCAAGGAAGGGGGTATGCGCAAGACTTCCCCCAGCGATTCTGGTCCTGTATCTGGAAGGAAGAGGCCTACCTCTGCGGGGCCTCCTGTGTGGGCTGGGTGGACTAGGGAGGCTCTCTGGGGTCAAACACACCTGAGTACACATTGTCACAGGTTGCGTTCCTGGGAAACTGACTCTTGCTTGAGGTGTGTTTTTCCTGGAGTATTTTAAACCCAGATATTGTGTAATCTCACCTATAACTACTTCAACATGCGTATATAATAGATAAGGAATTAAAAATGTAAAAATATATAACTAATATATCACAATTACAACCTCACAAAAGTAGCATCAATTTCTTAAATCCATCTAGGACTTTGGGTTTGCATTCTCCCAGTTGCCTAACAAATTCTTTTCTTGACAGTTAGTTTGAATCAGGATACACACAAGGTCCACACACAGCATTTATTTGCTCAACTGAACTTTTTTTAAAAAATTGAAATATAGTCAGACAACTGAACTTCTTGACCAAGAATTTGACATTCCACTTCCTTGCCTCTTTCACTCCTCAATACATGCTTCAGAAACTGCTCTCCCTCTGATCATGGGAGAGAGGTTTCCAGGGGGCCCAAGGCAATGTTGGCTTTTCTGTCTGCATTGTATTTGATCTCCCTGTGGCTTTTCACACAGTTGGCCACTTGTTCCCTCGCTTTTGAAACTTTCCTCCAGCATGGCACTCCCGTGGTCCTCCTGCCTCTTCACCATCCTGTCCCTACCTCCTTCATAGGTTTCCCCTCCTCCTCAGACTTCTCTTTTAATGTTGGGCTCTTCAAGGTTTAACCCTGGGTCATCCTGGCTGTTTCTCAGGCACTCCACATGTGGTACGTCCTCCGCAGAATTCACCTTCCCCACCCCCACACTCTTCCTCCTCAGGGTCACTTTCACAAAGACGGACACCACCCAGCTCCAATCATCTGGGCCAGAAACCTGGCGGTCCTTGACTCCTCCCTTTCTCTCAACCAATAACATCCCATGCATCACTAGTTCTGTACATTCGACCTCCCAAATAATTCTCACAACCATCCATTTCCATCCACTCTGCCATGGCCCAAGCCTCCTTCGGCCCTCCAGACAATGGCAGTTATCTCTTTGCTGTCTCCCTCCCTCTAGTTTGATGCCCCTCCGATTCATTCTGTACACAGCAGCCATACTTAACTTCCCTAACTCCAGATCTGGCCTTGTCCCTTCCATGCTCCGCATGCTTCAATGACTCCCCATTTTTTGCAGAATCAAGTAAAAATTCCTTTGGCCCAATATTCAAGACCCAACTTCAGTTGACTGATGTTTACTTTGTAGGTCCTGTCTCTCCTCACCCCACCCTCCTGCCCCCGTTAAGTTTTAGCCAAACTGAAGGTCTCAGTTTCCCTGAGAGCAAGGTACCTCCTCTCCTATTCTTCCAGGCCTCTTCCTCTTTCCCAGCCATGTCAGGCTAACTCCTTCTCTCCCTTCAGCAGAGGCAGGAGTCGTTCTGGACCCTCAAGTCTGGGCTAGGGGCACCGTCTCAGAATTACCCTGACGTCTAGAACCTCCACCATCATAACATTTATCACTTTTCTGAATCTCTGTTTTGCAAAATAGTCTGTGAGCTGCTCACTGAAAGCCAGAGACTGGGTCTGTTCTCGGAGGCCTCAGTGCTCTGCCCGGGCCTGCAGCAGTGAGCGCTTATCCAGGGAACGCATGGGTGAGGAACTGAACGGGTGAGTTTAGCTAACCTGTGTGTGTGCCCCACTAACGTGGTGAGATGATTTAAAAAAAAAATTAATGCCCCCCCAATTAAAAACCATGATGAACAAAATATCAAAATTTTAAATGAAGACAAGATCATAGTATCTGTCAGGGCCATATTAGAGCCTGGGGCAAAAGGGAAAATCAGTGATACTGATTTTGATTCTTTAAAACATTGCATTAAAATATTATTTATCTTGATTACTGAGGTTTTTTGCTCTCCTTTAAATTTTGCCCCCAGGTGAGCACTTTGCAAGCCTTACCCTAGCCTGGTCCTGGTGGGAAGACTCTCTCAGCAGGCCTGGGAGGGCATGGCACAGGGGGTGGGGCCCCAGAGGATGTCCTGGGTTGAGTCATCTGACTGGAGAAAGACAGTTTCTGGAGGACAGTTGTCCCTACCCCACTAAGCTGGAGCCTAAACCCAAGAAGAGGAAGGGACTTATTTAGTGGTGGGGGTAGGGGGTGGGGGTGGGAAGAAATGTGACTTCCTCAAAGACCCAGAGTGAGCACCACACACTGCCCAGTTGTGGGCTGCCTCTCCGCCTCTCAGGCCCCAGGAACAGGCTCCCCTAAGACATGTGGGTCCAGCAGGAGAAAGAAATAAGGCTAGTCCTAGATAAATGGGCATCTTAGACTCAAAGGAAAGAGGAGGGGAGGGGAGTGAGCTGAGATTGCGAAGCATCTATTATCAAATTTTCTGGTCTCAAGATCTCTTTATATCCTTAAAAATTATTGACAGCCCCACAGAGTTTTTATTTACATGGGTTATACCTATCAATATTTAGCCTATTCAACATTAGAACTAAGATACTCTGAAACTTTTTGTTTTTAAATATAAAAACCAATAATAAATTCATTTCATGTTAACATGAGTAATCTCTTTACTGGAAAATAGCTAAATTTTTCAAAACAAACAATTTAGGAAGAAGAGTAGCATTGATTTACATTTTTCTGCAAATCTCTTCAATGTTGAGTTTAATAGAAGACAGCTGGATTCTCATATCTGCTTCTGCATTCAATCTGTTGTGATATGTTGCTCTGGTTGAAGAATGTGAAGAAAATCTAAAAGAAGGAGTATTTCAATCTCTTTTGAGATAATTGGTGATACTCTTTGATACTACATCAAAACTCCACAAATGGTATTTTCTTAAAGGTCAGTTGCAGTGTGAAACATGAATCTTATCAATGAACTTTTTGTCATCTGTTAACACCGCAATGTGTTAGTCTGTCTTGCCCTTTGAATCTTTTACTTCTGTGTAATTTTGAAACAGCATACTTTCCTCATTTGGAAAATATTGTCCCACTAAGATATGCAGGTCTTCCAAATATCGACCTTTCATTATAAGATATCAAAAAATTGCATTCATTAATATCACTAAACAAGCTCATCAGAAAACTCTTTAGATATTGAAAAGCTGTCAAGCTCATGCTGGCAGATACAAATTTTCCAGAAATTCTAATTTTCTCTTGAAAGTTCAAATTTTATCACTGGCAAACCGCCCCCATCATTTATTTTCCTTGAAGTGACAGGTTCACTTTATTTGTATTTGAGAAAATGTCTGCCAGATAGTCTCTGAAAAACATAGTTTGTCTGTCATTTTTTCAAATAATAGTGGCAATCCAAAAAACGGTTCAGCTCACAACTCGAACAAAGGCATTGGTTCTTTTCCTGAAGACAAGCACTGTACCCCAGTTTGCAGCAGAAGTGTACACGTGTTTTTCCCATTCTGATACACAGACTATTTAAAAGATGCATACTTAAGAGTTAATAAAATAAGGGGAGGGTATAGCTCAAGTGGTAGAGCACATGCTTAGCATGCATGAGGTCCTGGGTTCAATCCCTGGCACCTACTCTAAAAATAAATAAGCAAACCTAATTACCGCCCCCTGCCAATAAATAAATAAACAAACAAACAGACTAACTAACTAACTTAAAGAGTTAATAAAATGAATCATTTCCTTGCTTTATCATGGACATTTTCATGAGAAACTGGCTTTAAAATTTTTTTTCACATTGAGTGCATGGCTGTTAAAAATGTGACTTCTATGTCAGTGTGGTGTTTCTGCTTTGATTTGTGCTAAGGAGCCAGCAGTTTTTCTCACTCCTTTGTACCATCAGCACAAATGTCAACACAGTAAAAAAAGCGAACAGTGTCTTGGTATTATGACAACTGTTTTGACCTCACAGATCCCCTGGAAGCTCTCAGAGACAGTCCTCTCTTGTCCCTCATTTACATGGACCACCCTTTGGAAACTATTATCCTACAGCTTTGGGATCAGATGGCAGGGCCTCCTTTAGGCGTGGAAAAGATCTCAGCCAGGTAGAAGCTAGCAATTTTGCCGCTGGGGAAGCAGCACAAAACTGGAGTTCAAATCAACTGTGTAATTCACCAGGTGATTTGAGGGTGAGTTTTTTGTTTTTAAAGGAATAGCATTGATTTATTGAAATAATGGAACCTACATTTATTTAATTAACATAGACAAACCACCACCACACTAAATGAAACAAAGAACAAAACTTTTTCTCAATCATCAAAATTCCAGTTACAGCCAGTGGTTTGTTTAAACTCATCTGTCAGTATCTATAGACTTCAAGTGTTTCTCCTGCCCTGGGGCTCCCTAAGGGATGGGTATAAGTAACAAGGCTTTTTATCCATTCCTTTTCCTTCTCTCTCTCCCTCTCCCCCCACCCCCCACCTCCATTGCTTTTATTTATTGGTTCACGGTGCTGGGAATAGTGTTGAATAGACAGACAAGGTCCTCAATCTCCTGGTGCTCACAGTCAAGTGGGAGACTGGGAAACGGTCATACAAATATGAGTACGAGGTCAATGGCGCTTAGATTTACGACGTACAGGGAATTTTGAGATGGGACCTGACCTGGTCTGGGGCCGGTAAAGACATACTCCCTGAAGAAGTGATATTCAACTCAGGTCTGAAGCAGGAGTTGGAGTTGGCCAAGTAGACGTGGGGTGTGGACAGGGAAGAATGTTGAGGGTAGTGGTATGGGTATGGGAGGAGGCTGAGGCAGGAAAGTTCTGGGTGGGTTTGAAGACCCAGCGGGGAAGTCCATTTTGAGTGGAGCCTTGTGAGAAGGTGGCACAAGATGAGGGTGGAGTGGCAGCCTGAGGGTCAGGGCAAGGGCCGTCAGGTGGCCTTTTTTTTTCACTTTCTGGAACCTACCAAGCTATTTCCTGCCTCAGTCCTAGACCTGTGGAGATCCCTCTACCTGGAACGCTATTCCTAGGCTCCTCTCTCAGGCTCAACTGAAGTGTCACTTCTTTTCTTTTCTTTTCTTTTTTTATTTTTATTTTGGTGGGGGGAGGTAATTAGGTTTATTTATTTATTTATTTTAGAGGAGGCATTGGGGATTGAACCCAGGACCTCGTGCATGCTAAGCATACACTCTATTGCTTGAGCTATACCTTCCGAAATGTCACTTCTTTTCTAAGTAGATCCCTTTTCTATTGTCCATGCCAGCACCCCATTCTCCTCGTACAGCAACTATGTTTGTTTACATTGCCTTTGTCTGGCTGCCCCAGGAGACTGGGAGTTCTCCTGTGCTTACAGTGAGACTGACATGCTGTAGGTGCTGAGATACGTGTGGGATGAATGTGTGAACAAACAAACGAACACAGAGCTGGATTTGAGATCCTGGCTCCATCCTTTAACCTTGAACAAGTCATATAACCACCCTATACTCAGATTCCTAGTCTGTAAAATGAGGATTTTACTTCCTGTCTCAAAGGGCTTTTGTGAGACTCAAGTGAGGTCGTGTATGTGGAAGCAACTAGCAGGGTGCCTGGCTGCAGAAGAGGTTCTTCTTAGTGTTAATTGTCTTCCTTGCTTCTCACTGCCAATTCTGGGCTCCTTTCACTGTGCTGTGATGCATGATGAGCCTTACTGAATCTCATCTGAGTCTCTTGACATCCTTTCCTCCTTGGCTGCAACACAAACATCAGAGGGGCTTCCAGGCTCATGTGATGGCAACAGAGTGAGAGGGACAAGAGGGGAGGGGAGGGAGAGACTGATTCTGATGGAGAGTGGATGGAGGCAAAGAACTATTGAAAATGGACCAGACTTTGGGTAGTGGGATTACGGCAGTTTTTAATTTCTTCATTATACAACTGACTCAAACAACTGAGGGGTTAGGGTCCCAACCCTCTGCGCAGTTGAAAATCTGCTTATAACTTTGCAGTCGACCTTCCCTATATGGGTTTCCAGATCTGTGGATTTAGCCATCCGTGGATCTTGTAGTACTGTAGTATGTATTTAATTTTTTAAAATCCACATGTGAGTGGACCCACACAGTTCAAAACTGTGTTGTTCAAGGGTCAACTGTACTTAAACAAACAAGAAAACCCTTTTTGTTTTGAAATAGTTTTAAGCCTCCAAAAAAGTTGCAAAATAGTACAAAGAATTCATGCATGCCCTACACCCAACATTCTCTAATGTTAACAGTTTTAAAACCATAATACAATGATCAAAACCAGGAAACAAACATGGCTACAATATTATCTGAATTGTAGACCTTATTTGAACTTCACAGATTTTCCCCCTAATGATGTTTCTGTTCCGGGATACAATCCATGATGCCGTATAGCATTTTGTTGTCTTGTCTCCTTAACATCCTCTGATCTATGACAGTTTCTCAGTCTTTCCTTGTCTTTCATTCTCTTGACACTGTTGATCATTTTGTAGAATGTCTCTCAGTTTGAGTTTGTCTGATGTTTTCTCATGACTAAGTTGAGATCATGCATTTTTGGCAAGAATACCATGAAGTGAGGTTGTGTCCTTTTCAGTAACAGGGGTACATGATGTTGATGTGTCTTACTAATGATGATGGCACTCTTATTTTTTCACATTCTTTTTTTTTATTGAAGTGTAGTCCATTTACAATGTTAGTTTCATGTGTCCAGCAAAGTGATTAATGATGTTACTCTTAATTGCTTGGTTAAAGTATTGTCTACTGGGTTTCTCCAGTGTATACTTTTCTTTTAAAATTCTATTTTAAGCCAGGGAGGGCATAGCTCAGTGGCAGAGCACGTGCCTAGCACGCAGAAGGTTCTGGGTTCAATCCCTAGCACCTCCATTAAGGATAAATAAGTAAATAAACCTAATTATTTATAAACCTCCCCCTCCAAAAATATTTAAAACATTTAAGTACTAAAGCAATCAGTGATCCTAAAATATTCAAACAAAAAAGAAAAAGTGTAAAGTAAATAAACTCCCCACCAAGCCCACCTCATCTTCCCAGAGGTTACTCACCACTTTTTGAGGTGTATCCTTCTGGATCATTCTCTGTATCATACACACATATATCATGGTGTCATACCAACTTTTTTGTTTTGTTTTTCTTAACAATGTTATCCAGGGACAACTTTCCTCATCAGGACAATCAGATCTAACTCATTGTTTCTAATGACTGGCTGCTATTTCATTCTCTGGGTGATCCTAATATACTACTCTGCATTTTCCAGATTTTGTATGAGCACATGAATTAAGTTTTAACCTAGAACATTTTACCATCAATATTTTTGTTTCAAGTGTCATCAGTAGCAAAATATTCAAATGTCAGAATATTAAAAATTTTATAAGATAAAATTTTCATATATTTCATCACCAGGAGTAGATTATCTAAAACTTTAAGTGATGACAAGCTCAAGAATAAAAATAAATTTTTAAGTGGAATAGGAGAAAAAAAACTGAACTGCGACGGGTTTTACTGAATCTCAGATACCATTCATTTTAAAAACACACCATTATTTAATGTAGGAAGAAGAAAAATTAATTGGAAGATGCCATCAATTTTAAAGTTTTTCAAATGTGCAAAATGGGAGTCTCGGAATTGAGTAAATAAGATAGTCCCTTGTTGGCCCTTCGTTAACCAAAATTCCTGTGTGGTCTTCCAGGCGCGAGCAGGATCGTATGACCAGCTGCCCCTTCCAGCCTATGGTGATGGAGCCAAGTGATTCCTCTCGTGTGGACTCTGAGTTTCGATACACCCTCTTTCCGATTGTTTACAGTATCATCTTTGTGCTGGGGGTCATCGCCAACAGCTACGTGCTGTGGGTCTTTGCCTGCCTGTACCCTTCCAAGAAATTCAGTGAGATAAAGATCTTCATGGTGAACCTCACCATGGCCGACCTGCTCTTCCTGTTCACGCTGCCCCTGTGGATCATCTACTACTACAACCAGGGCAACTGGATTCTTCCCAAATTCCTGTGCAACTTGGCTGGCTGCTTCTTCTTCATCAACACCTATTGTTCAGTGGCCTTCTTGGCTGTCATCACTTATAACCGCTTCCAGGCAGTGACACGACCCATCAAGACTGCTCAGGCCACCACCCGCAAGCGTGGCATCTCTTTGTCCCTGATTATCTGGGTGGCCATTGTGGGTGCTGCATCCTACTTCTTCGTATTGGATTCCACCAACACAGTGCCCAACACGACTGGCACAGGCAACATCACACGCTGCTTTGAGCATTACGAGAAGGGCAGCGTGCCGGTCCTCATCATCCACATCTTCCTCGTGTTCAGCTTCTTCCTTGTTTTCCTCATCATCCTCTTTTGCAACCTCGTCATCATCCGCACGCTGCTCACACAGCCGGTGCAGATGCAGCGCAATGCAGAGGTCAAGCGCCGGGCGCTCTGGATGGTCTGCACAGTCTTGGTTGTGTTCATCATCTGCTTTGTGCCTCATCACATTGTGCAGCTGCCCTGGACCCTGGCCGAGCTGGGCTTCCAGAACAGCAGCCTCCATCAAGCTATTAATGATGCACATCAGGTCACTCTCTGCCTCCTTAGTACCAATTGTGTCTTAGACCCCATCATCTACTGTTTCCTCACCAAGAAGTTCCGCAAGCACCTCAAAGAGAAGTTGTACAGCATGCGCAGCACCCGGAAATGCTCCCGGGCCACCACAGAGACGGTCACCGATGTGGGCATGTCGCTTAACCATATCCCTGGCAGTTCCCTCAGAAATTAGTCCCTGACTGTTGGGGCTGGGCACAGAGGCTTATCCTCCTTGGACATCATGGACTGACTTGGGGAAAGAAGGGGTGTCTGCTGTGGTCTGGGCATGTCCTCCCTTGTCACTGGTGGCCTATTAGGTATAGAGGCTCTATCACCCAGGTAGGGATGGTGGCAGAGCCAGACTGCTGGAAAATCCAGAACTTGAATGAGCCCCTTTAGCTGCCTTTGGACACATGCCATGATAACCTTGGCTGGTACCCTCATCCTGAGCTCCTGAGCCTGATAGCTCTGGGAGGGATGTCAGGGCCAGGGGCAGTCCCTGGGGACAGACTCGGAGCCACCCAGTTTAGCCTTCCAGGGCAGCATTCCCAAATGAGTATGGCCTAAAGTTTTGGGCAACCACTCCTTTTATCACTAAAAAGGCCGAGAAGGGGTTTTGGGAAAGGGATGCCCCCTTGGCTGTGTGGCACTGCCTTTGGGACAAACTTTTGAGTGAGGATGATGCCACTTGGTCTCCATCCACAGGCACAAGGTCTTTGTGACATTTCTTAGGGGAAGTGGCTTGGTGGGACCTTCTTCTGACTCATGCAACAACCTGTCCTGAATGGTGACCAAAGAAGAGAAAATATGTGTAGACCAAAAGCTAAGATGGGGAACCTGTCTCCGGAGGCAGATGTGTCTTTCTGCACAGGTCTGGATCAGTTCTGGGGCAGAGGGTGAGACACAGGTGCTCCATCTTTCCATCTCAACAAGGGACCCTGATGAAATAACTCCCCAACTGTGGGTGGGCAAAGGCTCTTCAAAGCCAAATTGGGGCCATTTGGGCCACTGCAAGGCCCACAGGCTTCCACGGGAAAGGACGCTTAGGCTGAGAAGTGCCGGCTGGTGGGTGAAGCCTCCAGAATGGAACTGTCAGCTCTTCTCTCCCACCTCGATTTCTAGGGGGCCCCTCCGGATTTAGTTTCCAGGAGGTGAGAGGAGCAGCTATAATCCCAAGGGCAGGCAGGCGCTTTGGACTCTGGGCACAGAAGAGAGGGGAAAACTTCTCTTGAGGATCTCTAGATGCCTGAGCCTCCTTTTGCTCCCTGAGCGCCTGCAGTGTGAACTTGGCAGCCTCAGGCCCAGGGGCTTGGAGGAACCTTCCCTGCTTTCCAGAAACCTTCCTCCCTTCCAGCAAGTGTCCCCACAAAGCCAGGATTCTTGTTTCCTGCTTACTGGGCTGATTCTGATAAATGCCTCCAAATGGACTGGTAACCTGCTTGGGTCTGGGATGGTAGCCGTGGGCTGGACTTAGCGGATGGTGACTAGGTGAATAGTGCAGCGTACTTGAACTTTGGTGTCCCACAGACCTAGGTTCAAGTCATGGCTTTGTCACTTCCTACTCAGGGACTGGGAGCTGAGTTTCCTACCTCATAGAGTTGTTATGAGGAGCAGATACCTCGTGGTCAGGGCGACTGCTCATCCCATATTGTCCCTTTTTCTGAGAATTTGTCCCCTCTTATCCTCTGACAAGAGCTAAAGGGATAGAAGGTGAGCATCTGACTCTTGTGGTCCAGTTCTCTCTCAGGAATAAGCAGCAAGATTCAGGGATGCTCTTTCAAGCTCTGTAGGCCACTTGCCTGAAGACATAAATTCTGGAGGTGTGTGTGTGTGAGAGAGAGAGAGGGAGTGTGTGTGTGTGTGTGTGAGAGAGAGAGAGAGAGAGAGAGTGAAGAGAGAGAGAGATGTGTATTTGTGGCTGTCAGGGGGTAGGTATCTGCATGAACATAGTAGAGGAAACAGCTCTGCTCAGAGAGGAGAGGGAGATGTGCAGAGCAAGGCAAAGACCAGAGAGGGACCACAGGGACCTGGAGAGAGGAGGGAGTGGTGCTTCCAGGGCCTGCTGGCTCTCTTCCTCCCGGCCCAGCCCTTCTCAGAGCTCCACTTCTGCACTCCTTCCTTTGGGTCCTTGTGAGATTCCCCTGTTAAGATACATGCCCTTACTTCACTTAAGCTGATTTGAGTATCTATTACTTGCAACGAAAAGAGCTCTGAATGCAATAGATGCTCATATGCTGACGCACAGTGTTTGTTGAATTTCAGTTGTTTGTATACCCCCTCGTAATTTTTGCACTGTCCATGTGTCATCTGTTTACTCAATAAATATTTTTCTCGAAATCAAGTCATTTTTAAAAACTTAAAACTATTTAGTGTCTACATCTATCAAGATTCATCAAATTGTGCATCTGAAATACATGTAGTTTACTGTGCAGGAATCATACCACAATAAATGTGTTAAAAACAAAACAAAACAAAACAAAACAAAACAAAACAAAACAAAACAAAACCCTTAAACCTATTTAAAAGGATGCTTTAGAACTAAATTGTAAATGAAAATGAATGCCACCAGCCACATGTAGAAGGTAAACATAAACATAAAGCATAACTGTTAAAATCAAAATGTTTTTGGTGTCCTGTGTACAGTCACCTCCTATGCCCCACTGACTTGTACATCACACTTTAGGAAACATGAATGGAATGTATATAAATACAAACAGTCTGTACTCAGTAAGTGCTCAATAAAGAGACAGACAGTTCCGAGATGGTAAATTGTGATTGCCCCATTGCTACTCTCAGAATATTGCCCCAACACACAGGCCAGGGTCTCACAGGCCCAGGGCCCAGAGGAGTAGGGGCAGTATGTTAGGTTGTAGCCCATGCTACGTCCCTGCTGATCTCATCACTCTGAATACAACCACCTTTACTCCTCCGTGACCTCTGCCTGGTTTTGATCTTCTCAGATGCATTCTCCTCTTTTTAACCTAGCCCAGAACACCTCCTCCAGGCAGCCTTCCTAAATTCTTCCATACAGGGTAATTGACCAACAATATTTTAGGTCTGGGAGGGTGCAACTTTTTTTTTTATACCTTAATAACTATTGAAGTTTATCCATTTCAATGTATGTCTTTCATACCCTGAGCGCAGGAATTGAATCTTTTTTTTTTTAATTGAAGTGTAGTTGAAGAAACTGAATCTTCATCATCAGTGTATCCACATTTTTCATACAAAGCCTAGACTTGACCTCTGTCTGTCTCCAAAGCTTACTGCTTCCCCAGGGTGTAGCATAAACAGGAACACTGACATATACATGCACTTCATTTAAAAAGGGTTTAGGAAGATTCTTTAGGGACAGATGAGGAAGGAGTTTAATGTATATTCATATTTTAAAGAAAGATGTCAGGGATTTTCAGAGGATCAGAACACTTTGGAGCTGGGAGGGTCCCATCTCTTCATCTTACTAAGAGAAACATGGGGACTCAGAGGGGCTATGCGACTGCAGAAATTACACAGGGGGAAAGTACCGGTGTCTCTCCCTTCTTGCACAGGATTATGGCAAAAGCTGAGCTGTAATTCTTTCAATGAAACACCACCAATCAGGATTTCCAAGCCATCTGCACACTAAGAAGTTTTCCTGCTGCATTTTCCCCTGATCTCAGTCTTGATCCCAGGGAACTACCAGTGTTCTCACTTAAACAACACTGGCTCAGGTAAGACCTGATTCCTTACCTCATCCAGATCAGTCACAGACACAAGAGTAGTAAGTGTAGGTCACAATTGACTAGAACTGGGCACACCTGTGCCAATTTTTCTCATCTACGTTGTATCTGTGCTTGAGACCTAAGGCCACAGATTAAATAAAAACCCATCTAACACTTGTTTTTTGTGCAGGCTTGGTATTTCTGTAATACAAATCATGTTTCCTCTGACATCCTATGAGAAGGCCATCCTGTCTACCTCACCTACCCAGTCATCCATCCAGCCATCCATCCATCAAGATATCCAGTAAACACCTATGTAGTACCTATTTTAGTCCAGTAACTATGCTAAGTATGTTTTTTATCTACTGTCTCTCTGTAACCTCACACCCTCCTTGAAAGGTAGGTGTTTCAGTCCCCATAGAAATGAACAAAATAAATAAGGATCTGAGCTGACCGAATAAGACAGTGGATGCCTTCCAGGTACTTGGTACAGAAGGACAGGGGCTTATTTTTTGGTGAGCCCCAGATATTTGCTTGCCACTTTCACAAAATCTTATCTCATTGAGTCCTCACAACCACTGTACAGAATTGGTATTTTCATGCCCACTTTACAGATTGGGAAATTGAGGCTCACAGGTAAGGGCTAGTAAGTGACGGAGTAATATTCAAACCTAGATCTGTCTTAGTAAATATGGGTCCCTTTCCTTTTCTCCTCTCCCTGCATGGCTGTTACCTCGTCAAGCCCGTCTAGGCAGTGTTCTAGCTTTGATGTGTGCAGGGTAGGGGAACCTCTTTAGGGGAATAGCGGTTGATGAGGGCCCTGCCTTGCTGTTTCCAGCTTCCTCTTTGAGGGCTCCTGTGCTCCCCATACCAGTGGAAGCCCCAGCAGCAATGACTTTTTTTCTGGACTGAAGCTCCTGTGGTCAGCTAGGGAGGGCGCTCCTGCAGGTGGCTGGTGTACATGATGCGATGTTACGAAGAACTTCTGAAGCCAGAGTGTCATTGTCACTGAAGTGAGAAGGTACACCAAGTGGTCACCTGGAGCCTGACAGTTCTGCAAGAGGAGGGAACGGGGTGAGTGAAACCGTATAGCAGGCTCTGTGAGAGGAACTTCATGTCATTACCTATGGATGGAACTGACTCCTTCCCTGAATTACGTTTTTCCCCAGGGATCCTTATGGTTCATTCCCTTGCCTCCTTCAAGACTTTGCTCAAATGTTCCCTTCTCAGTGAGCTCTGTTTTGACCACCTCATTTAAAACAAAAACTGAGTGAGTGAAGTGTTTCCCAAGTACACATTGTGAATGGTTGGGTCATGTCCAAAGGTCATCCACTTTCCATTCCACCACGTTGACCTCCTCTGTAGATATCCTTCATGACACAGGATGTAAAGGCCCATATCAACCTTCCAGATAAGAAAAACAAGCATCAAGGAAGGAAATAACTCCCTGCAAACCTAAGTCCTGGACCAGAGGGCTTCACTGGAAAATTTTACCAAACATATAAAGAACTTATACCAATCCTCCTCAAACGCTTCCAAAAGACTGAAGAGGAAGGAACACTCCCAAAGTCATTGTATGAACCCACCCTGTCATCCATCACCTGGATACCCAAACCAGAGAAAGACAATACCAAAAAGAAAATTACAGGTCAATATCTTTGATGAATATAGATGTAAAAGTTCTCAACAAAATGTTAGCAAACGAAATCCAGCAATGCATAAAAAACATCATACCCAGGACATTTTTCACAGAACTAGAACAAATAATCTTGAAATTTATATGGAATCACAAAAGACCCAGAATTGCCAAAGCAATACAGAAGAAAAAAAAATGAAGCTAGAGGAATAATCCTCCCAGACTTCAGATAATACTACAGAACTACACTAATCAAAACAGCATGGTATTGGCACAAAAACAGACATATGGCTCAATGGAACAGAATAGAGAGCATAGAAATAAACCCACACACTTATGGACAATTAATCTTCAACAAAGAAGGCAAAAACATATGATGGAGAAAAGAGTCTCTTTGGCAAGTGGTGTTGGGAAAGCTGGACATCTGCATGCAAGTCAATGAAGGTAGAACACACCCTCACACCACACACAAAAATAAACTCCAGATAGCTTAAAGACTTAAATATGACATGACACCATAAAACTCTTAGAAGAGAACATAGATAAAACATTCTCTGATATAAATCGTAGCAACATTTTTTTAAACTCCTTTTTGCAAGGTGCTTCTCTTGTCCATTTTTTCCATCTGAATGCATGTTCTTTTCCATCACCATTCTCTAGACCCATGTTCCATGATAGTTCTTATGCACTCAATAAATGTCTTTGATTTTTATGTATCCTTTTGCAAAATGTAGCATTATTTTCTGTGCATATTCATTTAAAATTTACATAAAAGACATGATTTACATAAACTGGGGTATGGATCTCATTCTGTGTTTCATTTTTTTCCCACTCAGCATTGCTTTTACAATGCAACCATGCTGACGTGTATACACCCAGTTCATTGATACAAACATCTGCCTGGTTCTGTGTCGTGTGCATCTACACTGTACTTACCTATTATTCCTCTGGCAATGGACACTTAGTTGACTTCAACTCCCTTTTCTGCAAACCATGCTGAGCCTTCCAGATGTTCCCCTGTAGACCAATGTAAGAATTTCCCTGGTATGTGTACCTAGGGGTGACAGGTCTAGGTCATAGGCTACATTCATACTTAATTGGATGAAGAGCTCCCAGATCACTTCTGGAATGGCTGCGCCTGTCAACGCTCCTACCCATAGTTACATCAGTGTTTCTATTTCCCCTAGTTTCCATCCACACTTGGCATTGTCCAACTTTCAAACTGCTGGTAAGTGTGAAGTAAAATCTTGTTTTTAGTTTGGATTTCTCTCAAATTACTAATGGGTTTTTCATCATGTTCTTGTTAGTCATTTGAGTTTGAATGCAAATAATTCCACCTCCAAAGCCTGCAGTGTCACATAGTGATCAATAAAGTGGCCTTTAATTTCAGTTTAATTTCAACTTCTGATTCCACCTAGTCTGTGATTTCACCTTGCTGGGGCCTCTGTTTCTTCATCTATAAAACGGGAATAATTTTACTGTCAACATAATAGGAAGGTTTTGAGGATTTAAAATTGCTTTGACCAGTGCCTGGCAAGGAACAAGTACTTAGCAAATGCTATGTCCTATTCTGGCAGATTTTGTTGTTCTCCACACAGTCTCCTTTTCCACTCTAGCCCACAACACCATTGAACTCAGGTTCAGCTATTTGCCACTCAAAAATCAATACCCAAGAGAGGCAAATGATGGTAGAAAGGAAAGCTGCTTTTAATCAGAATGCTGGCAATCTGGGGACACGGTGGCCTCAGTGTCTGCCAAAAATCGTCTCCGAAGAGTTTGCTCAGCCATGAAAGTTTTTAAAGGAAAAAAAGGGAAGTAATCTCGGTAAATCATTGAGATGGGGGTCAGAATCATTCCCATCCCCCCTGCGTGCAGGCTTGTCGACTTCTTGTGATCTTTCCTTAGATGCTATCTTGTTTACACAGTTTGCTCATGAGATTACTGAAGGGGAAGCTAGGGAAGAGATCTGGTCATCCGTTAATTACTTAGTCTTCATTTCTACTCCTTTGATCCTTGAAAGAGTCAACAGGTTAGACAAGATATTGTGTGATTTAAAGATTTGAAAGGTGTTCTTGGACTGGAGATGAGTACAGCATGGGGGTGTCTGGTTGAAGGTTAGTGACAAGACAAAAAGGGCCTCCTGCAGAGAGCCCTTTCCTGCAAAGAGCTCTTTCCTGCCAAAAGCAGCTTATAAATCTCCAGTTGTCAGAATAGCATTCCATTTCTGTGGGATCATGGGCAAAGTTCTGCCTTCTGGAAACTCTTCATGCTGACATAGGGCATCGTATTCTGAGAGTGGAAGATGTCGACATGGGTCTATAGCATCTCTTTGCTGACAGTTGTGGATAAATGGTAAATGGTTACATATATGGGCAGAACAAACCACAATTATCTTGATGCCTGCAAAGATATAGATTACTATGAGCAATTGTGTTAATCCCATTCTCTTAAGGCCAGTTCTTGAACTGTGCCAGCCATAGATTCATTCTGCTCAAGATGGAGCAGCGTCTGCCATGGCTGCAGTTAGCTTTCTCCCTCTGGTGGCACTTACAGTGTCTGTAAAACACAGAAATGTGCATCAGACAGTGAGTCTGTGACTCTATTGTCCTCATCATTAGCTGCTTGAGCCTGCTCTTTTGTGACTCAGGGAGGCCTGGGAGACTTCAGCTTTTCTATTAATGAGAGGCAGGCTGTACGGAGGGACCTTTGTACTTGGACGGGGGGTTTGCAGGGTTCTGCTCGGTTCCACCATCTCCTCTGCCCCTTTTCATGAAATTCATATAGCATATTCATATTGCATATTCTTAAAAATTTTCCTTAGAATGGTGAAAATGTAAAAGAGAAGTTAAAAACAAGACAACAGACCCCAAATGGAGTCAATTATGCTAATCTCCAAGTTACCAAACCAAGACCTAATATCTAGCTTAATTATAGTTTTAGCCTCTCCCAGAAATTGAATCTTGAACCAGCCAATCTGAAATTACCTAATCAGCATGGGTGAGGTTATCTACCTATAAACCCCTGCCTTCCCTGGCCCCATAAAGGAAGGTGACCTTGCCACAACCATGTGCTTTTTGCTGGGAAAACTTCCTTGTCCCCGTTCCCTTCTGCCTATAAAAATGCTTCATTTGTACAGCCCCTCAGAGCTCCTTTCTGTCTGCTAGATGGGATGCTGCTTGATTCATGAATCACTGAATAAAGCCAATATGATCTTTATTATCTACTCAGTTGAATTTTGTCTTTTAAATAAGAGGAACAGAGTATGAATTAGTGTGGCTTTCTTTTTATTTAACTTCCTAGATCATTCTAAAATACATTCAAAGGGTGTTTTAAGAAGAATTGCCACATGCATGAATCAGGGGATTTTGGCCTTTGGAAGGAAATAATGAATCAATTCCTCAAAAGAGAGGATGGGGCATTAAAGGACACTATCAACAGCATTAAAAGGCAATCCATTGAATGAAAGAAATTATTTCCAAATCATATATCTGATAAGGGGTTGATATGCAGAATATATGAAGAACTCCTACAACTCAACAATAAAAAAAACCCAACAAGTTATTTAAGAAATGGGCAAATGACTTGAACAGGCATTTCTCCAAAGAAGATATACAAATGGCTAATAAGCTCATGACAAAACTCTCAACATCAGTAATCAATGCAAATCAAAACCACAATGAGATGAAAACAGAAAATAATAAGAGTTGTCAAAGCTGAGGAGAAATGGAATCCTTGTGCATTGCTGGTTGGCAGGTAAAACAGTACAGCTGCTGTGGAAAACAGTACGCAGTTCCTCAAAAACTTAAACAGAGAATACCATATGACCCTGTAGTTCCATTTCTGGTTATACACTCCAAAGAACTGAAAGCAGGGACTTTAAAGCCCAAAGTTTGTAGCAGCAATATTCACAATACCCAAAGGTAGAAGCAATCTTAAGTGTTTGTCAAGGGATGAATGGATAAACAAAAGTAATGCAAACATACAATGGAATATTATTCAACTGTAAAAAGGAAGGAAATTCTGACACATGCTACAATATGCATGAACCTTGAAGATAGTATGTTAAAAGAAATAAGCCAGACACAAAAGGACAAATCCTGTATGATTCCACTTGTATGAAGTGCCTAAAGTAGGACATACACAAAAACAGAAAGTTGAATGGTGGTTATCAGGACCTGGGGAGAGGGGGAATGGGGAGTTATTGTTTAATGGGTATGGAGTTTCAGTTTGGGAAAATAAAACATTTCTTGAGATGGATGGTGGTGATCATAGCACAGTAATGTGAGTATACTTAGTGCCACTAAACTGTACGCTTAAAAATGACTACAACAGTAAATTTTGTGTTCACACACATTTTACAAAAGAGGAGGATGGGGTAGGAAGAAGTAGGGTGAGGAGAAATTCAGACTCCCAAAGGAGCTCGTCTCACAGTGGATCCATCATGTTCAAGGTGGTTGCCTGTCATGGATCCAACAAATTCTGCTTGTGTTACTGTGTGTGAAAGAATTTAGCCAATAAAATTCTATACACATGTGCTATTTTTGGTACATGTGACCGTTTGAGGCAGGGAGGTCTAGTGGAAAGAGAATGAGTATCCTTCTTTCACTCCACCCATGTTTAATGACTGCCTATCATAAGCCGCACTCTGCCACACGCTGTGGGGACAAACAAGATGAAGGTTCTGCCCTGGCGCTCTTGCAAGTGGCAGGCAGATGTGTTAAAAATGCAATCAAGCGTTATGTTTTCTGCTCAGTGGTGAGACGGCCAGCTCATCCTGGCTTATGAGTCCACTGTGAGTGTCTCCTCCAAACTCTGCATTCAGAGATACCACATTGGTAGCTTGAAATCAGCTGTGTCGGGAGTATTTACAATCCAGAAATTAGCAAATGCTACAAATCTTTTGAATGTCAGCTGTCACTGGCTATGTGATTCTGGGAAAATCACTTCACCTCTCCAGCCTCAGTTTCCTTATTTGTAAAATGGCTCTAATCAACGTCAGTTCTTTTCTCTCTCCCAGGAAGAGGATAATCGGACACTTGGAATGCAGCATTGGTTGTTCTTGGATGGCAGGACTCCTGTCTCTCCTCAGATTAACTGCTGATAATGCTACCTCATCTCCTCAATTGGCACCAATGTTGCCCCAGGCTGGGGGTTGTCCAGAGAGGGCAGTAACTGCACAGACACTTATTAATTATCCTGTGGCACTAGGGAGAGGGAGGGCTGGGCTAGAAAGGGAGGAGATGATAATTGCTCTGCACAGCTCATTGTTTCATTGCTTATACTTGATCTCATGGCCTGATGATGGCTCTCAACATTATGAGTGTTTCCAACAAATGAATTTTAACTACAGCAGCAGTCAAAGATTGTTCAGCAAGGCAAGCTAGGGAACGGGGAAGAACTTTGGCCTTGGAGTTAGATTTAGATTTGTCTCCCAGTTCTGTCAGCACTAGTTGTTAGGTCTTAGGAAACTGATTGCCTACATCTGAGCCTCAGTTTTTCCAATTGCAAAAATGGAGATGATGACAACTACTGCACAGATGGGTCAGAAGGTGAGGGGGAGGTAACAGAGAGAAAACCGTTTTGTACTCTGGCAAGGACCATTAGAGTTGCCATAGAATGTGAGCGATTAACTGTGGCCGTATTGCTGGTTACCTAACATCTACACTCTCTCTGTATTCCAAACTAGAAGAACTCTTACTTAATTTGCAGTAACACTGCATCTAGCTTAAAGATTACATTTCTTTACAGCTATGGGTAGCTAGCCTTGTGACTAAGTTATGGGCAATGAGATGTACTTGAAAGAGTTGATAAGACTTATGGAAATGTTATTTCAAGGTTATTGACTCAGCTAAGTGAGCCTCTTCTGTCTTTCCCTCCTTTCTCTTCCTGCCTGGAATTTGGTGCTCCATCTTTGGCCTTGAACTGACCTTGAAAATGGAAGCTATTCGCCGCAATAGTAGGACAGAATGAGACAAAGAGCCTGCGTATTGTACACGGGCATGATATTGGTGGAGAATTATTCCTGCCCTCTACTGCCTACCTCTGGACCACTTTTATTTGAGAGAGAAATAAAATTCTCTTTTGTTTAAGTCTCCGTTATTTTGGATTTTCTGTTACATGCAGCTAGGTGTAACCTATAAGAATATTGCTGGATGGAGCTGTGGGAGACATAAGGGGAGAGGTATTACCACTTACTGAGCACTTGCCATGGGCTCAAGTAGCTTACACATTTACATGGTTTCAGTGCTCCCACTTGACTGCTCAGCAACATTTGACTCTGTTAACCATTTCTTTTTTCTTAAAACTCTCTCAGCCCCTGGCTTCTGTGACCTCACATTTTCCTGCTGTTTGTGGGGTCTCTTTTGATTGTCAAGCGACAGAAAGCTTGACTTCTACAGGCTTCAACAACAACGAGAAAAGAAGGTATTGTCTCAAGTAACTCTGTAATAGTTCAGGGGTCGATGTTTGGACCCAGTTCAATAGAGGGATTCAAACCATCATATTAGGACAGGAGTGACATTCAAAATAACAACTGGCATCACATTGTCATTGACCCTCAGAACAGACACCAGAGGGGGTGTCCTGGAAATCCCCTGCTGGTCCTGGCGTTAATTCTTTAGTTGCTGGATCATGGGGAGGTCCTGGGATTCCAAAGGGTCACTGGGAGGAATTGGGGGGAATCACTCCTATTCCCAGAGGTTCTGGGCAGCATTTACTTTCTTTTTGTTGTTATTGTTTTTGGTGGGGGAGATAATTAGGTTTCTTTCTTTCTTCTTATTTTTAATAGAGATACTGGAGATCAAACCCAGGACCTTGTGCATGCTAAGTATGCACTCTACCGCTGAGCCATACCCTACCCCCTCCCTCCCTGGGCAGCATTTACTTACCAACAGAAATACTTCAACAGTAATCAGCCATTCCATTGTGTACCAGATGAATAACAGGATTGCATTAGGATCTGATTACTTTTCCCCCCGTGTCTCAGCTGTTCTATTTCATGTTGAGTCAGTTCTCAGCCTTTCTCCCATGGTGGCAAGATGGCTGCCAGTGACATCCGGGGCTACATTCTTCCTCATTCACATTCAGCAAAGAGGAGTGAAGCTGTTTTCCACAGCAGCCCTAAACAAATCTTGAGATTAGCATAAATCCTGAGATTTGCTCTGATTGGGCTGGCTGAGATCATATGCCCAGTCCTGATTGATCAATGTGGCTGGGGTGGGGTGGCGGTGGTGGGGTTAGGAGGGGAATGGAATGGGAGACTGGCTTAGGCTATGTCACCTACCCCACCACTGGAGCTCCACCTTGGAGTTAGCGTCTTTGGAGTATTTAGGCTTAGAGTGAGGCTTTTTTCCCCAAAGCAAAATTGGGGTACTGTCGTCAAAGAAGGGGCATGTATTGGTTTCCTATTGCTGCTGTAACAAATTACCACAGACACAGTGGCTTCAAACAACACAATTTATTCTCTTTCAGTTCTGGAGGTCAGAAGTCTGAAATGGGTCCTATGGGGCTAAAATCGAGGTATTGGCAGAATTGTGTTCCTTTGGGAAGTTCTAGGGGAGAATCCCTTCTCTTCCTTTTTCTACCTCCCAGAGGCTACCTACATTCTTTGGTTCATGGCCGCATCACTCCAACTTCTGACTGTGTTATATTTCTTTCTCTGACTCTGGCCCTCCTTCCTCTCTTTTATAAAGACCTTTGTGATTACTTTGGGCCCCCCTGGATAATCCAGGGTAATCTTCCCATTTAAAAATCCTTGACTTAATAAACTCCACAAAGTTCTTTTTACCATGTAAGTTAGCATATTCACAGAGTCCAGGGATTAGAACATGGGCATCTTTGGGCCAGGGAAACAGGGTGAGGGGAAGGCATTCCTCTGCCCACCACAGAGTGGATGCTGGATGGCAAAAGAAACAAATGGCTATTATCTCTGCTTTACTGGCCACCTCTCTGACTACTTTTTTGTATCTTTTGCAGATTCATCCTCCTTTACCTGACTTTAAATATTGAATTTCTCAAGTTTCAGTGCCGGAGGTGGCTAATAGCTCAGTGGTAGAGCACATACTTAGCATGCACAAGGTTCTGGGTTCTATCCCCAGTACCCCCGTTAAAAAAATAATAATAAAATAAGTTTCAGCTCTACATGTCTTCTATCCTTGTTCTATATTCTCTCCCCAAGCAAGCTCACTGAGTCCAAGGCATAATAAAAATGTGACAATGAGTGTGTATATGTCCATGTATGACTGAAAAATCGTGCTGAACACTGGAGTTTGACACATTGTAAAATGATTATAAATCAATAAAAAATGTTAAAAAAAAAACAAAAGCTATATAACAACAACACAAAAAAAATAATTACCAACTCTAGTTACATATCCACATCTCCAGCCCAAACATCTGAGTCCAGACCAATTTATCTAAATGCCCACTTGACATCTCCACTTGGCTATCTCAGTAGCCCTCCAAATTCAAATATCTAAAACCTTTTGTTCAAACCCAGCCCTAACTCAGCAAATGGCATCGCCATCCCTCCAGTTATGGCAGCTAGAAACTTAGACAATCATCCTTGATGTCTATCCTCTCCCTCCTTCCAATCCAATCCTTGACTGAGTCTTTCAGTTTTACCTCCTTGATCTTAAATCCATCTATTTCTCTCAATCTACTCACTTTCCACTCCAAGCCACCACTTTTGTCTAAACTGTTAACTCTTCTTTCCTGGACTTCTGCACAGGCCACCTAAACTAGTCTTTTGGGACCATTATGACCCACTTCCAGTTTGTTCTCCATACCATTGCCAGGGTTATTTTTCCAAAATGCAAATCTGATCACATAACTCACCCAAACAAAACACTGGCTTTCCATGGCTGTTAGGAGAGAGATCAAAAACCTTCCCATGGTGTCTAAGGATTTGCAGGGTCTGCTCTCCATCTATTTCACTAGACTTGCCTCCCATCAAGATTCTGTTTGTCTTATTCTCTGTTTTCCCCAAACTTGCCATGTTCTCTCTCATCATTTAACCATGGCGTATTCTGTGAAGTCTGCCACCTCTAACACATCCTTCGTATCTCCCATGAACCCTTCTTCAACCTGCTGGAATAGATCAAATTCTCCCATCACTGAATTCCATTACTGACACTGTAATTCACCTAGGTAGTGCTAGCACAATTCCAATTTTCCGTTTACTTGTCTGCTCATTTGATTAATACTTGTTCTCCTCAACAGAACCACTGCTAGTCTGTAAGCTCCAAGGGAGCAAGGGCTTTGTCTGTGTCTTAAATCCCCAACAACCCTGTTCTGCAGACATTTCATGTCTTTTAAAAACACAGATGCACACGTTCATTTTCAGATCAGGACACTGAGATTTGTTCCAAGTTCATACAGCAAGCAGAACAGTAAATCCCAAATCTGATTTCAAAACCTGCCCTTTCTTCTTTTCACTCTGCTGTCCTTTGAGATGGGGGAAGGGTTGGGATTGTGCCATTTCTGGCTGTGCAGCTTTAGAACCCTCATTTGCTTCCTGAAGTCTTTGAAAATGGATCTGAAAAGGCTGACAGTTTGCCTGACCCTTCAGGGTGGAGGGAAGTTCTTCTTTTCCTTTTCTTCCATTTACATCTCTTTTTCTTTCTTTCCTCTCTCTGTCTGTCTTTCTCCTTCCTTTCCTTTCTTCCTTCCTATTTTCCAAAACATGCACAGAATTCCTGCTCACTGCCAGACTCTGTTCTGGAAGATGGTGATACAGAGATGAATCAAACAGAGTCTCTGCTCTAAAAAAGCTCAAAATCTAGTCTGTTAGAGGTCTAGGTCAGGTAAGTAAATTCCAATCCAGTATCATTTCTCCTTCTGTAAAATGGGCATCATCCTTACTACACCAGAGTTTTTGGATGCAAGTAACTAAAACTGACTCTTTTTTTTTTTCCACTGAGTTATAGTCAGTTTACAATGCTGTGTCAATTTCCAGAGTAGAGCACAATTTTTCAGTTATACACGAACATACGTATATTCATTGCTGCATTATTTTTCACTGTGAGGTACCTCAAGATCTTGTATATAT
This sequence comes from Camelus bactrianus, assembly GCF_048773025.1. Taxonomy (NCBI): domain Eukaryota; kingdom Metazoa; phylum Chordata; class Mammalia; order Artiodactyla; family Camelidae; genus Camelus; species Camelus bactrianus. Next base: position 60,071,196 of record NC_133551.1, read on the forward strand.
TTCCCTGTGCTATATAGTATAGTCTTGTTTATCTATTCTACATATGCCTGTCAGTATCTACAAATTTCGAACTCCCAGTCTGTCCCTTCCCACTCCCCTCCCCCCTGGCAACCACAAGTTTGTATTCTATGTCTATGAGTCTGTCCCTGTTTTGTATTTATGTTCTTTTTTTTTTTAGATTACACATATGAGTGATCACATATGGTATTTTTCTTTCTCTTTCTGGCTTACTTCACTTAGAATGACATTCTCCAGGGACATCCATGTTGCTGCAAATGGCGTTATGTTGTTTTTCATGGCTGAATAGTATTCCATTGTATAAATATACCACGTCTTCTTTATCCAATCATCTGTCAATGGTCATTTAGGCTGTTTCCATGTCTTGGCTATTGTAAATAGTACTACTATGGACATTGGGGTGCAAGTGTCTTTTTGAAGTAGGGTTCCTCCTGGATATATGCCCAGGAGTGGGATTCCTGGGTCATATGGTAAGTCTATTCCTAGTCTTTTGAGGAATTTCCATACTGTTTTCCATAGTGGCTGCACCAACCTGCATTCCCACCAGCAGTGTAGGAGGGTTCCCTTTTCTCCACAGCCTCTCCAGCATTTGTCATTTGTGGACATTTGAATGATGGCCATTCTGACTGGTGCGAGGTGATACCTCATTGTAGTGGAACTGACTCTTGAATGAAGCTTATTGGAAGGCCATTGGATGGATCCCAAGATTGAAAGGAAAACGGGAGGACCAGACTCAGGAAATAGGAGGGCCAGCAGTTAATGGAGCCAAGTCCACACTCTAAGAACTAGCTTGTGAGGACAATGCTACTGGCACTGGCACTGTCCCCACTGTTCTTCTGTCTTTGAGACTGTGTCCCAAGATTCAAAGACCCATGTGGGAGCATCCCATGAACCAAGCATGGGTGGGACAACTGGCCAGACCCCAGCTGCCTAGATGTAGGAAGAGGAAATAATTGTCCCCTTTCAGGGCAGAATAGGGGTCAACACTCAGAACTTTGACATTGTTATTCTCATTTCCATGTGGTTCTTAGGTGGCATCAGGGCCAGAAAACCTCTTGGGAGGTCACCTATTCATCAAGACCCTGAACAATGATCAGCTGCCAAGTAGTGGGGCTGGGACTTGAATTTGGGTCTAGCTGGCAGAGTAGCAGTTAGGGTTCTTGGCTGTAAGCAACAGACACCACCTCTGCCAATTTTCAGCAAAAAAGAATTTATTGGAGGGATGTGGATGGACTCAGAGAATGTATGGGTAGCTGGAGATATTAATATCTACTTCATGGGGCTGTCATAATGATTAAATAAAAGTGCAAAGAATAATACCTAATACATGGTGAATACTAATCCAAGTCCATGGATTCCAGGTCACAAAACTTGGATCCTTAAAATTAATACCCCTTCCTCATCCCCACCCCCTCTTTATCAGGAAAAGCACACTTCAGTGAAATGTTGATTCCATGCAAAAAATCTGAACTAATACCGTTTTCCCCTGTGAAATGGGGAAAGTTAGGGATCTTGAGTTCTTAGAGGGGTAGTGAGGATGAAGTGAGATGAGTAAAACCATCTGTTATCATGCAAAATTATTACAGTATTACTGATTATATTCCTTATGCTGTACATTACATTCCCATGACTTATTTATTTTATAACTGAAAGTTTTAATCACCTTCACCTATTTCGTCCAACTCCCTATCCCTCCTTGGAAACTACCAGTTTGCTCTCTGTATCTTTAAGTCTGTTCTTTGTTTTGTTGCGTTGTGTTTTTTAGATTCCATATATAGGTGAGATCATATGGTACTTGCCTTTCTCTATCTGACTTATTATTTCACTTAGCAAAATACCCTCTAGGTCCATCAGTGTTATCAAAAATGGTAAATTTCATTCTTTTTTATGGTTGAGTTATATTCTGTTGCATATCTATCTATCTACTGATATTTCTTCTTCTTTACCCATTCATCTATTGATGGATACTTAGGTTCCTTTATACCTTGGCTGTGTACATCTTTAAGGATTAGTGTTTTTGTTTTCTTTTGGTAAATACCCAGAAGTGGAACTGCTGGATCATATAGTAGTTCCATTTTTAATTTTTTGAGGAAACTCCATACTGTTTTCCATAGTGGATGCACCAATTTACATTCTCACCAACAGTGTACAAGGTTGTCTTCTGCATCTATTTGCCTTTGGTTGGGGCAGGCAGGAGGGTGATTCCTCAGAGAAGAGTCAGCTGTTGTCGTTGTCATTGTCATTGATCCTACCCCTTCTCTCCTGTGGGGAAAACAGTTGTGGACACAAAAAAGGCCATAAAGTTGGAGGATGCTCCTGGGGACTCATAAATCCATGGTGCCTTCTCCTTCTGCTTCTGCCATGTTGGCCTCTGTCCTTGACTGGGATTCTGTCTCCCTTTCCCTATGTAGTTCTCCACTTGCACATGAGCATAGCTTTAGACTTTGCAGATTACCCTCTTCTTAGTTGCACTAGTCAAGCATCTGCCAAGGGCACACCAAAAGCCCCATCCCTCCTGGGATCCCAAACCTGGGACTGCTTGACTTCCTGTCCTGGAGCTGTCACTGGAGCTGGGTCAGTGTCCCCAGGACTCATCTGCCAGACATCCTCCCCACCTCTACCAGCCCAGCATTCCCCATCCCTGAGTCTACTACAGTGGTTATATTTTGAATCTCCATCAAAGAGAGCTTGGGCAAAGAGCCTGGGTTCCAGAATCAGACACTCTGGGCTAGGTGGGATTATGGGCCCATTATCACTTACTTGTTGTGTGACCTTGAACTGGTCACCTCCCTTCGCTGAGCCTCAGTTTTCACACCCATGGAAGAAGCTAAAGATCCCCTTTCTTGGTACTGGAAGGACCTAATGAGATGACCTGTCTATATTCCCTAATGGAGGCTGAAGAAATGGCCACCCACTGCCCCTTCTCTACACAACTTTGTAGAAGGGAAAGGAGTTTCTTATCATCATTATTCTTCAACTATTTAAGTCACTCCTCGCTGAAGCTTTTCCTAAGCCTCTTATCAGACCAAGATATCAGCAGCATGCCAAGGGTGTGTTCTGGGGACAGGAAACTGCAGTGGAGCAGAGGGTCACTAAAATGAGACTTAGCGGAGGCAGCAAGATGCAGTGGTGAAACATGTGACCCTGGGGGCGGACTGCTTAGGTTTCAACCCCAGCTTTAACTCTGTTGAACTATGGGTAATCCACAGTATCTCCTCAGCTTCCCCATTTGGTACATGAGGGGTAAAACAGCATGTGCTGCCTAGACTTGTTTTGAGGATTAAATGAGATAATCCCTGTCGTGTATAACATGGGGCCTGCACCAAAGTGAGCACTCAAAACACCTTTGACACTTAAGTCACTTTAAAGTTTTTGCTACTTTATTTTTTGTCTCTTTATATGATTTAATTAGGATAAAATTCCAGGAGAGGAATTACTGCCTCTTAAAATAGATTGCCAAATTGCTCCCCTGCAGAACTCTTATTAGTGCTAGTTATTTCTCAGTTGACTTCTGAGAATTAATTATTTCCTCCATAAATAATGATGTTTTTTAAAATAGTTTATTCCATGATTATTGGTCTATTCAGAATTACATTAGATTGGAATCATTTTTGCAATGTATTCATCCAAAAAAATTATTCAGGCATAGATGGTCAAATAGATTGTAATAAAGGAATGGTACAAAGTGAAAAAAAAGAAAGAAAAAATCGATTGCCAAATCGCTTTGAAAGGGGTTGAGCTCTTTTAAAAGGGCTCCAGGCTGGGCTCCCGCGCTCTGTTTGGTCATTGCGGAGGGAGTAGGGGGAGGGACAGGGAGAGACGGGGTGGGGAGGGAACAGGCAGCAGGAGTGATCGCCCAGTGGACTCCGTTGAGCAAAGGAGCAAAGCGATGGCTCTCACCCGCTCAACCACCCTCTGGGTTGGGGACCCGTGGCACCGCTTCCTCCCCTGGGAACGAAAGGACTCGCGCCACGTGTCTGGGTGGTGCCGATTCTGGGGGCGCTGCAGGTTAGGGCTGCTGAAGGCCGCTGTGGAACGCACAGACCCAGAGCATCTCTAAGCACAAAGAATGCTGTCTCTAGAAAACTCCAAAGCTAACCTGACAGAGAAGATCCCACGGATGGCTTTCAACCACACAAACCAATCTTCCATCAGCGCAGTGAAACTATCAACCACTGGTTTCCTCAGTCTCAAAGAATGCGATAGTCTCCACCTTGAAACCCATAGCAACATCCAAAATGACAGCACCAGGGGTCTCAACAAATATGATTTCCACTACCTTAAAGTCTACATCCCAAATTACAAATGTTTCGCAAAACACATCCCGACTGTCAACATCCACCATGTGTCACAACCCACTGTGGTTCCATGACATCTGCTTCCTCATCAATAATAATTTTAGCAGCTATTAATTCTAGAAACAATAAAGGATCAAAACCTGATATTGGCAGCTTTGTTGGTGGTATTGTATTTATACTGGAAATTTTACCTCTTCTTTACATTGGAGGCAAAGCGTGTTATTCAAGAATTGTTAAGAAATGTTATGAACATGGCACCATCATTTAAGGATATCCAAGAACCAATGGAAAAAAGAAAGATTGATGCAGCCCAATTAATTGATTTTGGTTTATTCTTGAAAATAGTATCAACAGGCCATGCATATAATGTACAATGTCATTTATGAATATGTAGATTCTTCATGATTACTAAAGGTAAAAAGGGTTCGGCTGGGTTTTTTTAATGAACATTTGGACCATACAGTGAATGCAATGGTTTTAATAACTTTTAGAAAATATATAGAAAGACAAGTCCTGTCCCATTTTTTTCCCTGGTGTTGGTCACAGAGGGCCAGTAAATGGAAGACATTGTCGCCGAAGGGCAGGATGCCATCTGGGCATACAAATAAGGAGCTTGTCACAGCAATCAGGACTTTGAGTGTCTTTGTTGCTTGCACAAAGAATTTTAGTGCTATTAAGAGCTGAATAAATATATATATATTTACTAATGCCACACAGCAGAAATTATATGAGTAAACCAGATTTTAAGCATAATTTTAATTTGTGTCTCTTCAGAAAACATCAATATTTTATATGTTTTAAAGCTTAGTACTTGGTTTAGAAACAAAACGAATCAAAACGAATCTAATAAACCCAGAAACAATACCTGGGCTTAGCACTGTTAGAGAGCCATTAGAGAACCAGTATTTTTGAGAGCTTGTTTGTAGGTTCCAGCAGGGGAGTGCAGCTACTCATATACCCTTGACTGAGAAGAACTGTCCTCCTCTATTGTGGATGGCTGTCCTCTTCGACTGACCGAGTGCTCAGCTTCGGGAGGGACGCACATGGAGCGGTGAGGGAGGAAGGGGGCACCCGCCTAGCCAGCCAGATCAGCCAAATCAACCCTGGCGATCAATGGGGTGACAGATGTAGCAGCCAGATCGCCCTCCTATCCAGAGACCCAGTATTTTTATCAATAGCTTCTTTTGAGATTTCAATGGCCATTTATATAATTATCTTTTTCCTGTGTAACTTCAGTAGCATGATGATATTTTTAAAAACCTAGTTAGTATTAATAAGTTGGATCATTTGCTGCTGTGAGAACACTGTCACCACTAGACATTGCTTTATTTCACACTCAGCTGTTAATTTTCTTTTTAATGAATATTTTAAAGAGCCATAGGGCTGCTTTCTATATCTGGAAATATTTGATGTAATGTAAACACACCTAAATTAAAATGAAAAAAAAAAGCCTGTTATATGATTTGCAAAACAACACTTAGAACTCTGAACTATAGATAAATGCTGTGTTTATCATCCAGAGATGGTGGGGCTCCCCTCAGACTACTAAACTTATAGGATGAAAATGCTGCATTTTCATGCACTGTCGATTTTACTTAAAGGTTTGGAGAAAGCATTTCTGTACTAAAACACCAATGTATTTTGGAATAAATTCTTATGAAGTTTTATAGCTGGATTTAAAAAGAATTTAAGTATAGTTGATTTACAATGTTGTGTTAGTTCCTGGTGTACAGCATAGAGCTTCAGTTATATGTATATATTCTTTTTCATTATAGGTTATGACAAGCTATGGAATATAGTTCCCTGTGCTATACAATCGGACCTAGTTATTATTTATTTTGTATATAGTAGTTTGTATCTAAAGGAGGAATTTTTAAGACAGGAAAGCAAATCACACCAATTTCTGATAGTCCAAAAATTAGCTAAGAAGTCCTAATGAACATGCACCTACATTTAATAGGAATTAAATGTGATTCTTGTGATCAGCTTTTGATTTTCAGAGAATGCCATATGTCAAGAATTTTGATATAAAAAGGCCATTTCTACTCACTGTACATTATGGCTTGATGTGATGAATATGAGTGACAAAAATTATCCAAAATACAGATATGATAAGATGTACATGATGAATGCAGTGTGGAGGAAATACTATGAAACACCTGTGTTTACATTAGTTTGAAAAGAGATGTAAGTGATAGGTAAGTTGCCCCTACTGTCTTTCAACTACCGCTTTAATTTCTTTGCAAAATATACTTAAGATATATTTTATCGTAATGGGGGCTTTTTAAATTTAACTTGTTTTGTCTCCTGCATTTTTGATATTTCAGGACTGCAGGTCAGTAAGAACTTTGTGGACAGACCTGAAATTTTCTTCAATATGTGTTTCTTTAGAACTTCGAAGACATAAAACTTTTTAAGTACCAAATATCATTATTTGCCTTTAAAGTTTCCTATGCTTTGGGTTGAAATAATTTGATTATCTCTTTCCTCTGTGTATAAATTGTATAATTCGTTCCTTTCAAATACCATACTTCTGGCTGTATAGCTCAGTGGCAGAGCATTTGACTGCAAATACTATACTTCAATACAGCTAATTTTTTTTTGTTATCTGCAAAAATTCAGAAAAACTGTGATGCAAAGCAATATTTCACTTTGGAGCACATTTCCTAAGCATCAGTTTATCTTCCTAGTTATGTTTAATTAATGTTCAATTTTGTTTGTATTCTTTAAGAATGTATTTACTGGGAGATAAAAACAATCTAGGTATATGTATAAATATTCAGCAGAATCCAATCTATGATTTTAAAATTTCCTTGGATAATTCATAAAATGAATCATTCAAATACAGATAAATGAGAACTCACAGTATATTATAGTGATAATTTTGTATTTTTCAGAAAAAAATGTAATTTTTATTATAATGACCAGCTTTTGGTATTTCACTGTTACTGAAATCTATTTTTAGAATAAAATTGTGTTCTCTATATTAAAAAAAATCTGCTTTTAAAGAGCTATGTCAGTTACAATGTCACCAGCAAATTGTGTAAATACTCATTTTGTCATATCTTTTCCAGCACTGATCATTGTTAAGTTTTTGTTACTATCTAAGGTGCTTCATAGTTGATTTCATTTTTGTCCCTTTCACAGCATAGGTGACCAGGGTGTGCCAAGAGTTTATCAGAACTGAGCAGGGATAGTTTCTTTGAAGAGGGAACTTAGAAAAAAACACATGCACACTTAGTAAATATCTTGAAAATTGCGGATGTTGTTTTTCGTGTCAACTGCTGCTACTTCTCTTTTCTGAGACATCCATTTCTATATATCTTGTTCAGTTCCTTTGGCTTTGACACTTGTAGATCTGGAATGTAGAAGTACCCTGAATGGTGATGATGAGTTAACAGCTTGAGATAAACTTTTGATGGAATTTCAGATTAATTTCTGTGTCCCTTTGGGCATGCATTTTCTCATGACAACTTTCTAATTCAGAGGAGAAGCTTAAATTCCTCTACAAAATTATTGAAGATGATAAGACTCAGTTTCTCCATCTGTAAAATGAGGGGAGGGGAGCTGGGATGAGGTAATCTCCAAAGAGCAACATCATGGGTCTGCAAAGACCTGCAAGACTTGGTTGGCAAAACATGTCTTGAGAGAAGGAGGATTTAACCCAAGAACAAGCAACATCATGATTCTCAATGGCCTGCTTGTTCATCCCAGGAAATTATCAGATGACAAAGAATTAAGAAACCAAGAAAAGGGAAGTGGAGCCAGAGCTGACCAGAAGCCATGGAGTCACTGTCCTCTATCGTGTCCTTAGAGTTACTGAGAAGGCCTCCCACTCTCCAGGAGCTGAGAGTTCAAGCTAATTTTACTTAACTTCCCCCAAATTACTGTTTTATTCTATTTTAGCAGCCCCTTGCTTTTTTCCTTCATTGAATTTATCATTTGCGTTATTTTGCATTCTTCTCCTTTGTCATTTTTACTTGTTATTGTCTGTCTCCCTTACTAGAACATAAATTCACCGATGGCAGGGAATACATCTGCTTCATTCGTTATTGTTTCTGGAAGATGCTAGATGTTCAAGAAATAGTCATGGAGTGAAAGATGACCCTAGTGGCCTGGAGTGGTAGAGGACACCCAGGCTGCCAACCCTTGGGTTACATACATTCATTTCCTTTCTAAAAATGTAATTATGTAATTGGTAGAGATGGGATTTGAAAACAGGCAGGCTTTGGTGAAGCCATTATGGAAAACAGTATGGAGATTCTTCAAGAAACTAAAAATAGACTTACCATATGATCCAGCAATCCCACTCCTGGGCATATATCTGGAGGAAACTCTAATTTGAAAAGATACATGCACCCCAATATTCATAGCAGCACTATTTACAATAGCTAAAACATGGAAACAACCTAAATGTCCATCGACAGATGACTGGATAAAAAAGATATGGTATGTTTATAAATGGAATACTACTCAGCCATAAAAAAGGATAAAATAATGCCATTTACAGCAACATAGATGGGCCTGGAGATCGTCATTCTAAGTGAAGTAAGCCAGAAAGAGAAAGACAAATACCATATGATATCACTTATATGTGGAATCTAAAAAAAAAAAAGGCACAAATGAACTTATTTACCAACAGAAATAGACTCACAGGCATAGAAAACAAATTCATGTTTACCAGGGGGGAAAGGGTGTGTGATAGGATAAATTAGGGGGTTGAGATTTGCAGATACTAACTGCTATATTTTAAATAGGTAAACAACAAGTTTATACTGTTTAGCACAGGCAACTATATTCAATATCTTATAGTAATCTATTATGAAAAAGCATATATGTATGACTGAAACATTATGCTGCAACCAGAAATTGACACAACATTGTAAACTGACTATACTTCAATTTAAAAAAAAAGGAAGAAGAAGAAAAGAAAACAGGGAGGCTGACTCCTGAATCCATATGCTTAGCCATGAGGCTTTGCAGCTGCGTAAAGGAAGACTGTGCAGACATTAAATCCATGTGGCGAAAGAACATGTATTGATGGGAAAATATTCACAATATGTTGGTGAGTGGAAACATCAGATGAAACCACACAGAGTTATTGAGGGGATTAAATATTAAATGAGCTAATAAGTATAAAGCACAGGAAACAGTATCTAGTACATGGAAACTTCTTGTTAGGTGTTGCCAAAGTAGTTAGTGAGCCATCCTTCATTCTCAGTATTTCTTTTTTCAGTAGAGGTGCTGGGGATTGGACCCAGGACCTTGTGCATGCTAAGTGTGCACCCTACCACTGAGCTATTACCCTCCCTGCCATCTTCTGTATTTCTTATGGAGAAGTCAGTCTCCGGCGCAGTGCTGAGAGACATCCTGCCATTGAAGAACTGCCTCCCGGGCTTGAAATAATGTATGCTACTCCTCTCCACCTCTCTCCCTTCCTACGGTGGGCTGGTAAGATGGTGGAAACAACAGTACAGACAACAGCTCTCTCCAGAGATAGCTCTTCATCAAATCTTCTTCCCCTTCCACATTCTGATCAACTTTTAACATCTTTGATCTGGCTGAGAGGTCTGAAAGTGGTAAAGCTGGTTCTACACTCACCCTTTGTAACATCTATGTAGGAGGTAGCCTCACATTGATATGGTATCTATGTTTTGTCATCTCAGTAGAAACAGAGGCAGGGAAAGTCCCCTTATCAACATCCTATTACATGGCGGTGATTGTGACCTTGGGTTCTATGAGGACCTTGGGCTCTCATAATAAATTCTCCCCTTTTAGTCATTTGAGCGAGTTTCTTCTACTTGCAAACATGGGATTGCTGACCAAGGTACAGGTCCTAATGATCTGAGCTTGGATGGGGTGTTCCTCCTGAAGTGGGCAGAAGTAAGAGGAGCCAGAGCAGAGAGTCTGAGTCAAAACCTCCCATACATTCAAAGGCCTGAAATAGGGCAGGGAATGGAAGCCAGAGTTAAGCGTCAGGGCCAGGGTCCCAGAGCTGCACTACAATTAAAGAGGGGAAGGTTGAATTCGAAGTGAGGTAGTGTCCTGGGCCACAGCCCACTCCTGCTTTTCATGATTTTCCTTTTGGGCTTTGTAGCCTGTGATGTGCAGTTGGCTTCAAGGTACAAGGTCAGGGATGGCAGCCACCAATATTTCTGGGCCTCTGGCCCAGTCATTTTTGGAGTGGAGCCAGAATATCTGACTCTTGGGTCAGCTACCAATGGCTTTGTCCAAAATGGTGCCAATTAGCCCTGCCATTAGCCATGTGTGAGCATATCAGGGAGTATGAAGGTGCAGAGTTACAGATAAAGGAGTGCCCAGGATGTCCCAGGTAACTTTATACCTTCAAGGGAAGGACCAGCTGCAGGTGGAGAAGCTAGAATAAAAATAAGTAGGGGAAGGCAAGGCACTCACGGGCAGTCTAGCGTTCCTGACATTCCTTTGGCTTTGCTACGCTGTGGATTCCTGATTCCTTCTTCTTGATTATCCCCAGTTCCCAGGATGTGTTCTTTATAGGTTAGACTTTTTCTAATCACACCCCTCTCTCCCTTATCTGCTGGCCAGTCCTGCATGAGGGAAGGGTCACTGGTTCCTGCCAGTCTTTGCCCTTCCAGCCAGGAGTGCTTCCTTTGAGCTGCTGAGTCCACTCTGAAAGGCCTACTGGACTCTACCTAAAGGTTCTATCTGGCCAGGGCACCCCACATCTTCATCTGGTCTCTTAACTCTTACTGAGGCAGGATAACAGAATGGCTAAAAGCATAGGATCTGGAGTTAGACTGCTTGGGTTCAAATGCTGACTCCCCCTGTTATGAGCTAGTAACTCAGGGCAAGCTACTTTGCCTCCCTCAGTCTCAGTTTTCTCTTCTGCAGAATGGGGATGAGAATAGCAGCATCTAATTCATACAATTGTCAAGGGAATTAAACAGTTCATATAAACAAAGCCAGGGATACTAAACTAACCACAAGAGTGAGATGGACAGTCCAGTCTTTTTAGGTGGGAAAGACTCATCCCACCTAAAATGCCATTAATGCTCCTGGCTGAGATACAGGGGCTAACAGCATGGGACTTGAATGCCTGGGTTGAATCACAGATGTACCGCTTACTAGTTTTATCATCTTAGACACTTACTGAACCTTCTGTGCCTCAGTTTTCTCATCTGTAAAATAGGAGCAATGATACGATTTCTAAAATAAGAACAATGACAGCCTACTTCATAGGGTTGCCCTGAGGCTTCAATGAGTTAATGTGTACAAAGTTTTTAGGACCAGGCAGAGAATATAATAAGCTTTACATTTTAGCCACTGTCACTATTATATGTTCCCCGTATCTGACATTTTTGTAGGCATAACTGCAGGTGGCATGTGATATATCACAAGCATTTTTCTCACAACATACAATAAATCTTGGCTTCCTTTGAAAGTTCTCTGGGACTTGAAATACTTTGACATTATTTTTATTTTATTTTACTTTTTAATTTTTTTTAAGGGTGGGAGAAAACTTTCATTTTTAAATTTTTTCAACATTTTTTATTGATTTATAATCATTTTACAATGTTATGTCAAATTCCAGTGTAGAGCACAATTTTTCAGTTATACATGAGCATAAATATATTCATTGTCACATTTTTTTCTCTGTGAGCTGCCAAAAGATCTTGTATATATTTCCCTGTGCTATACAGTATTATCTTGTTTATCTGTTCTACAATTCTGAAATCCAAATACTTTGACGTTATTACTAAGAGAAAACATTTTCCTAACACAGAAAATGAAACTGGTCATGTTCCAGATAGTGGTGAATTAGACCAGCCTGAAGAGCCAAGGTGTCAGGGATGGTTCAGTTGCAAATAACAGATTCTTTTTCACACACTAGCCTAAGGAAGAAAAACATTTTGGGGGAGAAAGAAATGGGGGAATCTGGATGAACAGTCAGGAGCAGGAAGTAGACGGGTCTCATGAGGAACTAGAACCAGGAACTGGAAGCTTCTAAATAGACCCAGACTCCCACTCTTGGTCACCACTCCCTCCACACTCTCCTAGTCCTAGCCATCATCAGCTCTTGCCTGGATGGTTGCGACATTCTTTCTGCTTCTACCCTTGTCCTCCTACGACCCATTCTTCATATAGCAGTCAGAGTGATATTTTTAAAATGCAGTAAGATTGTGTTGTTTCCCTGCACAAAACCTTTCAGTGGTGTCCCATTATACCTGAGGGCAGGAATTCATCCTCTATCCCTGGTATCCCTCGCTGTGGCACATAGTAGGTGCTCAATAAATTTGGGAATAATAAATAAATACAGGGATCCCTGCATCCCTGTCCTCTGTATCCACTGGTCCTCTGTATCCACTGCTATATCCCTGACCATGGCTCATATTAGGTGCTCAATAAATTTGATTGGTTGAATGGATATGCACCAGGATTCCAGGCCTAACCGCTTTCTCCTTCTCCCTTTGAGACTATGGGGTTTCTTGTTACTCTTTTTGAGACTTCCATGATTCTCTCTCTGGTTTCTCAGCACCACCCACCATTCAGCAGCACCAAGTCACCACTCAGCCTGGAACTCTGTCATCTCTCAGCTTCAGCATCACCTGCTAACACATCCCAGAGTCCTAATTCCAAGTTTCTAGAAGAGAGAAGTTGACTGGTGCAACGTGGATGGAGGTGGGGTGTCTACCCCTGTCCATTCAGTTATGGCTGGGGACTGCTGAAGCCCACTCCTGTGGGAAAGGCATTTTTAGAAAAGAGGAACGTGAGGTGACAGACCACTCCCTAAATTGTGCACTACATTTAAGGCAAGGCTCAGTTGTGGGGAATCCTCTGTCCTCAGGGAGTCCAGCACTGGGTTTGGGTGGGCAGTTCCGCCTTGTCAAGAAGATTCCAAACAGAATCCAGGATATGAAATAGACAGAATAAATTAGCTACAATTTTTTTAGCTATAATTTTTTGGGGTTAGTAATTAGGTTTATTTATTTATTTTTAACTATAATTTTTGTTGAACTATTGAAGCACTTGCCAGGCAGAGTCTAAGAACTTTATAGGTATCAACTCTAGGTATCAAAGCATACAGTCCTCCCCAAACGCTCTGAAGTAGATACTATTATCCCTATTAAACAGATGAGGGAGTGGAGGCACAGAGAGATTGTCAGTGACGGTGCCAGAATTCCAAGCATCCCAACCCCAGATTGCCCCTGTCCTTTCATCACCTAAACAAGATAAGGATATAATACCCCTCTCACAATGAGGAAAATGCAGTGCAGAGAGGTTAAGTAAAAGATGTACTCAAAGCTGCCTGGCTGCAAAGTAACAAAGTCTTGACTGCAATTGATCTACAGCCCTTAGATCAAACTTCCCCCATCACCCAGCCCACTCCAGTGAAAAACAAACAAACATACCAGCCTGGTTTAGATTTATTTTACATACCATACAATTCACCTATTCAATGTACAATTCAGTGGTTTCTAGTATAGTCACAGATATGTACAACCATTACAGTCAACTTGCCACTACCACTTAATGATAACTCCATCCCAAAGTGGGGAAGTGATTAGCCAATGGTCACACAAGAGTAGACAGCAGAACCTGGGTCACTTTCCCAGCCACGGTGAGACTGCTTCTGGAAACCCCCATGTGAATAACTATGTGTGTCAGAAAAATGTCTTGTTGTGGTGTGATGGCGTGGGGCAGAGCTGGGAGGAGACAGCACGAGAAAGCCCCTACCCCATGGAGACCGTGACTGTCCAAAGCTGAAACTCTGGCCTTTGTGACCTCCTCTGTCCAGGCAGACAACCTCTTTCCTTGCTTATCTCCTTTATTCCTTTGACTAACACTTATGGTCCTTTAAGACTCAGTTCAAATATCTCCTCCTCCAGAAAGGCTTCCCTGATTCATAATCCCAGGCTGGGCTAAGTGCTCTGCCATGGTGCCTGGTGGACAGCTTTCACTATCACAACAGTAGAGCTCCTCTCTGTCTTGGCTTTTCTACCTTTCTCAGGCCCCGCAATGCTAAGTGTATGGACTTTGGAACTAAAAAGGCATGGATTTAAATCCAGGTTCTGCCATGTCCTAGCTCTGTGACCTTGGGAAAGCACATAGTAGGCCTTCTAAAAATTCCAGCTCCTTTGACCCTTTCCTTCTGGTTCTCAGAAAGTGCCTATTAAGCCTCAGTTTGCATTAGAATCCCAGTGTCCTCATGTCCAACAGCCTTCTGGGATACGGCAGACACATTTTTGTTGCTCTGACTGTCTTCCAATGGGAAATCATTCCTCCTCCCCCAAATTCAGCTCAGTCCACGTGGTTTGGGTGGTCCTGAGCCCAAGTCGCAGGGGTGGGCAGAAGACCCCAGGTTGGCCAATCCAAGGTCTATGCCCTTTGTTTCCAGTGACTGGTCCAGGGATAGGGACGGGCCTGTGACTTAATCAGAATCTCTTCATGAAATCTGTCATACGGACATTTGAAGAAAGATCTCTCTGTCTCTGTTTCTGTCTCTGACTCTTTCAGCATGAGATACATGGCATACCAGCAGCCATCCTGCTGCCTGGCTGAGAGTGAAGCAAAGCAGAATCAAATAAACTTGAAAGATAGAAGGAGAGTTCTGATGGCATCCTGGATTCAGACATGACTGAAGTCTCCTCGGACTCCTGTTTTCTTTAAGTTCATCTAGGTTGGATTTCTGACATTTGCAATCAAAAGAACTCTGACCAACGTGCATGGTTTCAGTTTAATACGCAAACAGGGTAGCTGCATCTACAGTGGCCCACAGGTAAGCCAACAAGCTGCAGACAGCAGAACAGCAAGAGGCAAAGAACCTCTGGCCCCTGCTGACAACATCAAGCTGCTGAATTAACCAGCCCTGAAGCCGATCTAATTTGGGAGTTCTTGTTATGTGAAACAATCCGATTTCCTTATTGTTTAAGTAATTTTGAATTTTTTTTTAATTACATGCAGCCAAAACCATCTTTAACTTGGTCTCCAGCTCTTTCCCCCTAATTCCTGAGATTTTAGCAAGGGATTGAGCAGACCTGGGGCTCCATCCCCCTGGAAACTGTTTATTTGTCACTGTTACTCTTGCTCCTTTGGTCCCATTTTTTCTCGCAGGTCCTCTCAGCCCCTTCTGGACACATTACTGATTCCTTCATTCCTCCAAGTATCTCTAACACTTAACAAGCTCTACTGGGGCTTCAGGGAAACAGAGGGAAAAAATTCAGCAGTGTATATGCATCAACTTAAAATTATCTATAAGACATCACTGTCCTAGAAGTTCATGGGCGATTACTGCCAAGAGGAATGTCTTCCTGGCTGTGCCCCTGCTTGGGAATCAGCTTGCTACTGTCTCCTCTAGCCTCTCTCTAGGTTCGTTCTAGTCCCAGCTATCCCTCCAAAAATTTCTCTTACTCTGTAACGCAAAGTATTTTCTTCTCTGTTCTAGACCCCAGGCTGAACCTCAGGCTGAAGCTGACCCACTGAACATTCATTAAAGTGCGCTTTGAAACAAAGGACCGAGTATACTTGAAAATCACAGGGTTTTTTTTTCCTTTAACAAAACTAAGTTCTTAGACTGGGCTCCCTTCCCACTAGTTGTGGGGAAGTTAAAGAGACTATTATAACAAATAATTCCCCTTCTATCTCAAGCAATCTTCCAGGGATTATGAGACTCCCACTCCCCTGCCTGCGCCCACTTCTAGCTACATAACCACTAGTTGCCCTCATGTAAATATACATATATTTAATAACAATTTTATCTGAGATATACCTCACATATCACAAAACTTACCACTTTAAAGTGAATAATTCAGTGGCTTTTAGTACATTTGTTCAAAAGGTTGTGCAACCATTGTTACTATCTAATTTCAGAATATCTTTATCACCGCCCCAAAAAAACCCTGTACCCATTAGCAGTCACTTCCTTTTTTCCCCTCCCCCAGCCCCTGGCAACTACTCATCTTAACAACTGATCTTAAGGGAAAACATTCAGTTTTTCGCTATTAAGTATGATACTTTTGGGAGTTTTTGTAGATGACTTTATCAGGGTGAGGCAGGTCACTTCTATTCCTAGTTATCATGAAAGAGTGTTGGATTTTGTCAAATGTTTTTATGCATCTATTGAGATAATCACTTTTTTAACACCATGTTGCTATGTTAAATCAGCACATTGGTTTATAAGCTCAGGTGGGCCTCATGTTAAGAAAATTTGATAACAATTCAGACTTACACAACTATAGGCTTGGTTACTTAGGTTAACAATTTTTTTTTTTCCTTAACAAAGTTTTTCTGATGGTTGTGTGCATATAAAATATAAGGCAAAAATATATGTTTAGACTTTTTAGAATCTATTAATGCCAGTCTCTCTGCAGCTGAGAAAATCTACAGCATGCATGATGACATGTGGTTCTCGGCAGTGGTCAAAATGGGCCTCAGTGGGAAGTCTACTGCCTCCTCAGGGCCTCTGTAAGTCACCAAGTCAGCTGTGGAATTGATTGCTGGCCTGTAGGGTACAGGAGTCTCATCTCTTGAGCAGAAAACTAGAATGAGGTTTGAATAAAGACAGTGATTCACAGGAGTCCACCTGCTATCCACCCCAGCCCACCCTCTGGTCTTTTATTTTCTTTTTAAAAAAAACTCTCTCTTCTGGAACTTTCTGTTTTGAGAGGAGAAGTTGCTGCAGCAGATCTTGCTGCAGATGGAGAGAGTTGTGCATTCTGCTGGGCCAGTTACCACTCTGAGGACATCTATTTTTGTCTGTCCAACATTCCTTCCTTTGGGGAACTTCCCTCCCACCCCCACCCCCACCCCCACCCCCACCCCACGTGAATACACAGGGCTGCCAATCACAGGACTCTACCTCTCTGACCACAGGAGACTCAACTCTCAGTCGGGTAGACTTTCTCAGGACTTTGAAACCTTGAGTGGAGACTCTTGGGGATGGAAGGTAGTTGGAGCTGGTTCCTTTGATGTGTTTACCCTAGAGAAGTGGTTCTCATATGTGGTCCCTGGACCACCAGCATCAGCATCTGGGAACTTGTTAGAAATATGAATTCCCAGGTCCCATGCCACATCTACTGAAGCAGAAATTCTGGGTGTAGGCCCCAGAAATCTGTGTTTTAACCAGCCTTCCAGGTGATTCTGACCTAGGGAAATTAGAAGTTTCTGCTAGTGGGATTCCCAGAGCTTACCTGGATCTTGTCTTTTCCTGGAACTTGCCTGTCAAGATCTTCCTTAGATTCTTTCATCTCATTGTCCTTCTAATAAATTCCTTTTTTGGTTTTGTTTTATTTGAGAGAGTCAGAATTGCCTTCTGTTGCCTGCAACCTAACCTGTTGATGACCCTCTCACCTAATTCATATCTACACAGACCCTTCTTGAACCATGGGTGTCCATGCCATACACAGGCTGCACTGCTCAGCTTCACCCTGGTCTTTGTATTTAGCTTCAGTCCCAGCCATATTAACTCCATTCTAGGCCAAAGCAGAGCCCAGTAAGGCTTTTGATCAAGCTCCATCAATATCCTGCCTGTTAATAGTTCAGATGCCTCCCCTGGTAATGCAGGCCTTTGTATCTTCCAAGACCTCTTTAGAAAAAATCTCCTATTCCTGCACTTATCTGATTCCTCTCTTTTCTCATCTTAGCCCTCAACTTCCTTTTTAGCTTTAATGACAACCATTAGCATAACGCACTATGTTTTTTCTATTAGTTGGAGAGCAGAATAGCTGTTTTAATAAAAGGATTCAAAAATACAGGATACTTCAACAAAAAAAGTGTATCTTGTGTAATAGTTGTTGTTGTTTTATCTCTTTAAGCATATGAATGGGTCAGAGTGAGTCCAGAGGTGAGTAAGTGGCTCTGCTCCAGGTGGCCATTTAAGGACAGAGGTCCTTCTATCCTGTTGC
The DNA here is from genome assembly GCF_048773025.1 of Camelus bactrianus. Lineage (NCBI taxonomy): Eukaryota > Metazoa > Chordata > Mammalia > Artiodactyla > Camelidae > Camelus > Camelus bactrianus. The sequence continues at coordinate 60,089,392 of NC_133551.1, forward strand.
TCTATGCTCTCTGAGGACAGTATTGAAGTGAGCTCCCCACCACTACAACCATATTCCCAACCTGTGGGAAAGGGTTGCAAGAGGAAGTAGATGGCTAACAATTTCCCTTCAGGATATGATGTAGAAAAAGTAATGCTCCTATCAATTCTAGTCACTTTCCAACGGTGAGTACTTGCATGGTCGCACCCAACTAGCTGCAAGGGAGGCTGGGCAGCCATATACCCTGCTAGTTCTTGGAGTGAAAATTGCTTTGTTACTAGAAGAAAGGTATGATGGCTAATGAGGACAACTAGCAACTTTTTCACATTTTCTAACCCTGAGTTTTATATTCATGTGTTGAAAGCTCAGATGCCTTCAGGGACTAGCAGATGATTAACTGAGTAAAGCAATCTGGGTAGAAGACTAGAATGAGTGAGGTGGCTGTTACTGTGACAGAATGGGTAGCAACGTGTCCTGTCAAAAGGGGACAACAGCTAGTTGTCTACCCAATGTCTCTGTTCCCTTCTTTGCTAACAAACCTCCAAGTTTGCTTGGGTGGTTTTGTAACTAGGGCATACATCATGATTTTCTAAACCAATCATAAGATTTCTGTTTCTAATATCCCCAGCCTCCCTTGCAGGTGGGAATGTTCATGTAAGTCAGCCAATAAAAGTTAGGGAAGTATAGTGGGGGACTTCTGGGAAAGCTTTTGCTTTCCTAGTAAATAGTCAGCCATGACTAGAGCTTCCCCTTAACTGTTCTTCCTGCTTTGAATATGTGTGTGATTCCTAGAGCTAGGGCAACCATCTTATGGCCATGGGGGTGACAAGCATGAGGGGAAAACCAAAAGAACTGTGGTGATACTGAGCCAGAGAGAACCAAGGCCAGAGGCTGCCTACATCCAGACATCTTGTCATGTCAAAAAAACCCCATAAAACCAGGAACACATACCTGTTTGTTTGAACAATTTAAAATTGGTTTATCTGAACCTCGTGGCCATTCAGAACTGATTAAATCCTTCCAGACTTTTTCTATGTGTATATTTACTTTGTAAAAATATGAAATACATACACTGCTTTGTAACCCACTTTCTCAGATGTATAATAATGTGCAATATTGTACAATATTAAAATAATGTACACTATTATAAGCATCATTTACTGTCATTTACTATTGTTCAACATTTTTCACTTTAATAACTCCAGAATATCCATTGTCTGACTGCAACTTAATGCATTTAATCAGTCCTTATCACTGGACATTTAGGGAGTTTAAAAGTTAGTTGGTTTTGTTTTTGAGGGGGAGGTTTGCTATTGAAAACAAGTCTATAGAACATCCTTGCAACTAACTTGTAAATTTCTGCACATATTCTTGTAAGTACATTCCTGATTATTTCCTTGATTTTCTAGAAATTGAAATGACTGGATAAAAAGGTGATAAACAGTGTACTCTCAAGCAAAATGATACATTTGCCTTTGGTTCCATTTCTGCTACACTGAGTAACCACTCATTCATTTGTTCATTATCCATTCACTTAACAAGCCCAATAAGCCAGTGCTAGGCACTCAGGAACACTAAGAAGTGAGTAAATTGTAGTCCTGTGCTCGTGATGGACTGACAGGACAATAGACAGTGACAAAATGGAGTAGGTGTGAAAATTATAGGAGGCGGCTTCTGACAAGCTTCCAGATGATGCCACCTCCTGATATTTATGACCTGGTGTATGTAATTCCCTACCTATGAGTATGAGCTAGACTTAGTGAGTTGCTTCAAATGAATGGAATATGACTGGATTGATGGGGTGTCACTTCTGTGATTAGGATGCAAAGGACTGTAACTTTCACCATGCTAGCACTCTCTCTCTTGCCCTCTCATTTGCTTGCTCTGATGAAGTCAGCTGCCATGCTGCTTGATGGAGAGGCCTACATGGCAGGGAACCAAGGGAGGCGTCCAGCCAGCAGCTCTTGAGGAACTGAGGCCTCAGTCCAACAGCCTGTGAGGAACTGAATCCTGCCAACAATCATGGGAGCCAGGAAGCAATTCTCATCCTGCTGAGCCTTAAGATGAAACCATGCCTGGATCACAGTGAAATAATGTGTGTGGTTTTAATAAGCTACTACAGTTGAAGAAATGCGTCATGCAGAAATAAATAATGCACAAGTGGAGTGGTCCAGATAAGCACAGTGTATGACAGGTGACAGGTGACAGTTGCACATGTGAAGGTGAGACACCAAACAACTGCGGCAGGGAGGGGATGCATCTGGTAAGACGTCTGAGATGAGGGCTAGTTGGCATCGCGTTTTGCAGGCTAAAAAGGCATTTGTTAGGAGAAGAAGGGAGAGAGGGCAATTCCAGGCAGAATTTGCAGAACAATAAAGCTTTGTGACCATTTCTCAAACCTGTTACCACCTGACTTCTCACACTGCCGAGGATTAGAAGCGATTTTACTTGATTAGAGGTGAAATCAACAGAGCTTACACTTCAGAACTTCTCACCTGCACATAACCCTTCAAAGCCAGGAAAGGCCCCAGGATATTGTGGTAATACTTTTGCATTCTTTTTCTTAAAGCAATCCCCTGACTTCAGGCTTCTGCCTCAGTGGACCCTTCTACTGCTCCGCCACTCACTCCTCCCAATCTACAGCATCGACTTACTAACACTGTATTTTTTTGTATTTTGTTTGGCTTCGTCTCTTTGGAAATGGTTTCTCAGCAGCCCAGCCTTCCCCTCCTGCCTTCACTTCCTTAAGCTAAACAATCTAGCTTCTGTAGTCTTTCCTCACAGGCCCTACTCTCTCTTTAATCATTTTTACTGCAGTTTTTGAAGTCTCTCAGAGTTTTCCTTTAGGTAGTGGTGCCCAGAAAGGATGTGTTTTTCCAAGCAGCAAGTCTGGCTCCTAACCAAATGGCATCTGAGCAGGGCCACTTTGGGGCTGGCTATGTCCGAGGACAGCCTCTCCTTTGTTTTGCCCCACCCTCAACTGCCGAATGACTAAGGTTCAGGAAATAAAAGGAGTGACTAAATGAAAGGTAGAAGGTGCAATAGGAGAGAGGGAGCCTTGCTGTTTCCTTAGGAATGGGACCTCTCTTTTCCGATGCTGACGGCAGTATTTCAAGACAGTGATGAGGGAAGGAAATTGACATTATCCATGCCGACTCTGTGCCAGGCTCATGAGCTTTCCAGCCTCTAGCTTATGGAATCCTCACTATATCCCTGCAAGTTAAGAACTAAACTTCCCACTTTATAGCTGAGGGAACTGAGCTTCAGAGATGCGAAGTAGCACGCCTGCCTCATAGCCAGCAAGTGCAGGGTCAGGCCCAGCTGCCCTGAGGCCCAGGCTCCAGCCCCACCTCACAGCTCCCCATCCTTTATTGGTTCTCTCAGGGGCATAATATCTACATCCATGTTCTAGGTGGGCACTGCAACAAAACTCCACCTGGCAATAAGTTTAATAAATGAAAATATCAGGAAGACTAAATTCTTGTTTCTGGAATATCTGTCAAAATGAAAAAGACCCACTAGTCTTTCTTTTTCTTTTAGACTGGGAGCCCTCCCAGAGTTTGGATTCACTGCTGGACAGAAAAAGAAAAAAAAAAGAAAAGAGAAGGCAGGAGATTTAGACCCCAAACCAGAAATTTGGGGTTGAGAGGCTGGACAGACTACAGCATGGAGATAACAATGAAAGCAATGAAAATAACAACCGTTGTTTATCAAGTGCTTATCAAGCTGCACTGTGCTTTCTATAGGTTAGTGTATCTCATCCTCACAACCCTACTATAAAGGTAGGGTTATCATTCCTAATTTTAGGTTGGGAGCCTGAAGATGAAGAAATTTACACACAAGTAGGCAGTGATGATGCAGGGACTTGAACCTAGGCGTGTTTGGCTCCAAAACCATTGCTTTTAGCCATTAGGCTTTACTAAGTCAAGGAGAATGGGAGCAGAAGAAACCCACTTCCTGTGGATGAAGTTAATATGGCGAAGTAGGGGTTAGCAGATGCTTTTAACTTGGGACGGTGTGGCATAGAGGTGGCTAGGGCTTCCCCAGACCCAGTTCTTGTGGGTAACAGAGGTTAGGGGACCGTAGAGAACCAGGAGTTGAGTGCTGTGGAAGGTATCTGTAAGGGAAGCTCCTGGGTCCAGAGTGGGTAGAGAGAAGCAAAGTTTCTCAGCATCCATTAATGTCTCTCCGGATTGGCTCAGGACCTTGAAGAGGAGGGGCTTAGGCCTCTGGGATGCTGAGCTGAGGCTGGACCCGGAAGCTGGAGCTCACTGGCCCTTCTGGAGCTACTGCCCCAGAGTGCTGTTGTCACACTTTCGAGTTTGGGTCCTGCCCCTCCTCATTCTGGGATTTCGAATTAGAGATTTAACAATCTTGAGCCCCCAGTTTCTATAAAGTAGGGATAATCAGAGTATATATAGGCAAATAACATACAATAATTTTGCCATTGGGAGAATTCAGTGAGGTGATGGACATGGACTAACAGTGCTTCAAACGGCGAGTGCTTGGTAAATGGCAGCCTTATTATTGCAAGATTCCATCCTCCACTGAGCAGATGAAGCTTTCCCTGCTTTCAGCTTAATTTCTGTCCCATTGCCTACTTTGGTAGTAAAGTGAGACCTCATTCCAGGGAGGGAGTAAATTTAATAGCTGTCTCACTTTTCATATGTTCAAACCCTAAATTTTTTCTTCTTTTTTTAATGGTTCACAGCTCATTTCACAATTGTAATTTGTCTCTGGCCTGGAAGATTTTAACTGCCATATAAAAGCAGTGGATTTTTCGTGCTAGGAATTGTCTCTGTGCTGTTTCTCTGTGGGTTTGTTTTTTCCTTTTATTGTAGACAAAACCTTGGATTAGTGTTAAAATGGCTCACTGGTTAAAAACAGTGACCAATTCTGGTCTTTATTACAACAAAAACAACGATATTTTATTGGAAAAAATGGGATAGCTCACTGAAGCAAAAGCTAAATGTCAAGCCTCAGAAAAAGCACATAGGGTAGCTCTGGGGATCTAGGAAGCAGGAATTGATGAGCAGTATCTCTAGGCACCAAGTGTGACTTGTTTTAATCTACCCAATTCTTACAAGGGAGCATTTGATTGACCTGACTTAGGCTGTGCACCTACCTCCTTGCTCAGGGAAGGAGAGGGCACCTAGATTGAAATTTAGAATGAGTGAGCATACACTAGGGGAGGCTAATGCCCAGAAGGTAAATGGAGGTGCTGTTAAAGAAAGAAGGTTATGATGCTGGGTGAGTACAAACAGCAGGTGTCCTCTATAAATATTCTTCTCCCTGTAGTGAAATATCAAGATTCTGAATTTTTCAAGTATTCTTAATTATGCAGAATAGTTGAAAGAATAAAACAATGAACACTCATATCTCTTCATCTAAATTCAACAACTGTTAACATTTTGCTACCTTTGCTTTAATTTCTTTCTGCATTAAAAAAAATTTTGTGAACTATTTGAAAGCTGCAGACATCATGGCCCTTTAGCCTTTAAAGACTTCATGTATGTCCTGAGGATAACAATAGTCACCTACATAAACGCAATACTATTACCACACCTAAGAAATTTAAATATTCCATACTGTCTTCCAGTTGCAAATTCACACTCAAATTTCCTTTATTAATAGAAGAATATACTTTATATATATATATTTCAAATCAGTATTGAATCAAAATTCACTCTTTGTACTTGGTTTTAGGATCTCTTTATTTTCTCTTTTTTAAAAATGTATTTATTTTTATTGTTTATTTTATTTTCATTTAACTCTTGTTGGGGGTGGTAATTCGGTTTATTTATTTATCTATCTATTTATTTATTTATTTAACAGAGGTACTGGGGATTGAACCCAGGACCTCCTCCATGCTAAGCATGCACTCTACCACTAAACTATACCCTCCCTCCCCACTATTCTCTTTTAATCCAGAGCAATTCCTCTACATTTTTGGATTTTTCATGTCATTGATATTTTAATCCAGGCTAATTGTTTTGTAGAAAATTTTACATTATTTCCTTTTAATTGTTTTTTTTTTCAGTAAAGTATTTTTCATTGCATTAAAGTATACATAAGAGAAAAATTTCCATTTAAACAATTTAAAAATTGTTTGGGGGGAAGTAATTAGGTTTTTATTTTTTATTTTTAAATTTTTTTTGTTGTCAGGGGAGGTAGTTAGGTGTATTTATTTATTTAACTTTTATTTTTTAATAAAGGTACTGGGGATTGAACCTAGGACTTTGTGCATGGTAAGCATGAACTCTACCACTGAGTTATACCCTCCCCCCCTTATTTATTTATTTTTTAATGGAGGTACTGAGGGTTGAACACAGAACCTCATGCATGGTAAGCATGTGCTCTACTATTGAGCTATACTCTCCACTCTTTAACCATTTTTAAGTGTACAATTCAGTGGCATTAAATATATTGGCAATGCTGTACACCATCACCACTATTTCCAGAATTTTTTCACCATTCCAAACAGAAACTCTGTACCAATAAACCATAACTCCCCCTTCTCCCTTCCCCCAGCTCCTGGTAACCTTGGTAACCTCTACTTTCTGTCTTTATGAATTTGCCTATTCTAGGTGCCTTATCAGGTGGAACCATACAGTGTTTGCCCCTTTGTGTTTGGCTTATTTCAAGGTTCATCTATGTTGTAATGTTTTCAAGGTTCATCTATGATGTAGTATGTATCAGAATTTCATACTTTATGTTACTTTTTAAAATTAATTTGTTAGAGTCCTATACTTATTTTTTTTATAAGGTAACTTTTTCACATGAAGGAATGTACTTAGATGTATTACCAAATTTAAGAGAATCTGTCTAGACTTTTATATCCTTCAAGTTAATTAGATCTAGATTAGTGAGATCATAGTAACGGGGCTAGTTTATCACCGAACTGAAATAAAATTAACATTCTATAACTAACATTGTTGGGGGAGGGAGTAGCTCAGTGGTAGACTGCATGCCTAGCATGTACGAGATCCTGGGTTCAATCCCTAGTACCTCTGTTAAAATAAATATATAAAAACCTAATTAACCCCCCCAAAAAAGAATTTAAAAAATTGTTCACAGCTTTAAATGAGTAACTACTGTTTCCTACAACATTCTTTTAAAAACTGTAGTTTTCTATAGCAAGAATTATTAGCCTCAGGTTATATGTAAATACTTCCTGGAATTATTAAAACAAATGTTCCAAAATTATATAAAAGCTCTTTGTCTTTTTAATTAAAAGACTTAGTCTATTTTTATAATGATATAATTTGGAATTCATTTATATCTGTCTTAAACTTTATGGTAACTCCTATGCTAAAATTCACTAGCTCTCTTCCTTATCTTTCTAAACAAAGGAGAATGGATAATCCAGTGCTTACCATTCTCTAAAGCACTTGGATTAATAGCTTCTCATCTTCTCAAGTTTCCTGATAAATATCAGGACTTTAGGATTTATTATAATTTTTTTTCTGTATCTCTAAGCTCATAAAAGCTTCAGAGTATACCTTCTTTATATCCATTCTATTCTGGTTTTTAATCTCTTATATAGATATGTATCAGGCATAATGCTAAGCACTTTACATATATTTAATCTTCATACAGCCCTATAAGGGCTTCCTCCTTCTCCTTCTTTTTCCTTTAAGTGTATTTTAAAATCTCCATTTTAAGAGGGAGGGTATAGCTTAGCATGCACGAGGTCATGGGTTTCATCCCCATTACTTCTGTTAAAAAAAATCTAGTTATATCCACCCCTGCAAAATAAAATAAAATCTCCATTTTACAGGTGAGAAAAATGAGGTGCCAAGAAATTACTTGACCTGCCCAATGTCAGACAACAAGGGGAGAGCCAGGGAGTTCTGGGAGAACAGACACAATCTGTTTCCAGAGTCCTTGTTCTTAATCTCTACACAGTCCACTATGATGGGGCGAGGGGAAGAAAGTAAACTTTACAGATACGTATAACTTAGAAATTAATAGTCTTCTTAATCCTACCCACAAGAAATATCCATTGTTTTAATTTTAAATCTAGCTACAGAATACAAATACCCAGTTAACTGCATTCTTACGGGAAGGTGCAGCCAAAATTAAAAGCAAACATTCATCCATTATCTGGTTGGCAGGAAACCTGAGAGAGACTTCCATTTGATCCAGCTCAAGCTCTCGAATTGGACAGGGATAAAGGGTGGGAATAGCTCAGGTTAGTTGTGGGCAGCTGGCAATGATCCCCACCTAAACAGGAGGGGAAACACAAGTAGGAACAGGGGGCCAAAGTGGGTGAGATTAATGTTAAATAGGGTGAAAGCAGGGGCAGAAAGCAGGTAACCCCAGATGAGTCCAGCCAGAAAGGATGATCCAGCACCAGTAAAGCAAGGGGCTGGTCTGGTCTTGTGTTGCCCATGAAGACAGTCCCAGTTAGGTGGAGTCCCAAGGCTGTGCCAAGACAGCTGCTACTGGACATCTGTGCATGAAGATACTGTCTCAAGTATGCTCATCAAAATAGAAAGGCATCTTAGTAGGAGAGTGTTCGACACTACAGGGTATGACCATAAGTGGGAATCAGGCATCCAGAAATGGTTGAAGTGGGGGCCATTATACATAGTACAAGAATGGATATACATGATGGCTTAAGCCAGCATTTCTCAACTGTTTTGATTTCAGGATCCTTTAACATTCCTAAAAATTATGGACTAAAAAACTAAGGACTCCAAAGGGCTTTTGTTTATATGGATTATAGCTATTGGCATTTTCTCTTTTAGAAATGATAACAGAAACTTTAGCAATAAAGAATACACCAGCAGCTATTCCATTACTCATCAGAGCAATGACAGTATCGCAGAGTCTCTAGAAAACTCCACCACATTTCTGAGAGAATAAGAATGAAAAATGTAAAATAACAAATTAGTATTATTTTAAAGTAGTTTTGATTTCACTTACTTCCTATAGCATCTCAGAGACCTCCATACTTTAAGAACAACTGGTCTAGATAATAGTGTCTTAAATTTGTGTAGTACTGTCTAGACTACAAAGCTCCTTGAATCAGGAAGGGTATTCTTATTCCCATTTTATAGCTGAAGAGCACACTGCTGAGGAGCAGGAGAGGGACTCAGCTTTCCTGCTTCCAAAGAGGTGAAGCTGAGACAGCATCTCAGCATTGCTGCTGCAAATGAACTTCTCAGGTATCCCATGTTCCTGGGACTTGCTCTCTGCTACAACACTTGTCATTCTACTCTTGGCTTTCTCTCTGCCAGAGGCCTGGTCATGTTCACCCTGCCCCTGGAAAGCTGTACAGCTGCCTGGGATTCCAGACTGTCTGGCAGGAATTAAAGGCAAGAACATTAGATGCTCAGATTTCCATGTGAGGGCGTCTAACGTAATCATCAGGTAAACATGGAAGGGTCTACTTAGAAGGCAGATAGTGGGAACTGAGTATTTCAATGTTACATTCACACCTTCTCAGTCAGGTTTCAGCAAAGGAAACAAAAATCATTCTAGGTGTTTAAAGCAGAAAGCAATTCATTTCAGGAAATTGGTTGCTTATGAAATCGTTGTAAATCATTGAAAATCTGGGGGGAAAAGGATCAGAGGCCAACTCTGGAATTACTGATTTTAAGAACATACCTCTCTCTACAACTAAGATTCAGGGGTCAGAAAGCTAGGATTGGGTAACTCTGCCTTGGCAGCCACTGTTGCTACAAATGCCTTTCCAACTTATGGAGCTGGAGACTAGAAATGGAGAGACTTCTGCAGGAAAACCCCATGACTCAATTATGACACTACTGGCCAGTAGAAACAGCCAAAGTGCAGGAAAATGGCCTTTTCCTCATTTCCACCTTGTAAATCTTACCCAAGGGCATCTAATTGGCAATACCTAGTTTTCACCCAGAATCCCACTTGTAAGGGAGCCTGAGAAATGCCATCTTTAACACTCCCACTTCTGCAGGATAGAACGCTCACTAGAAGGAAGTGGGAACGGATGTTGAACCCCAACTGAGCATACTCAACGCACAAGATTTCTGACTATGCGTTGATTGGAATGTGAGCTTCATGAGGACAGAGGATTTTGTCTGATTTGTTTTGTGCTGTGTCCTCAGAGCCTAGACTATTACAAATTAGTCACTAAATAAAAAGGTAGATACACATCAAAGTAAGTGTTTCCTCAAGAGCTCTTTGGGTGAACATCAGAAAGGTAACAATAGTGGCAAGAGGTCCAAGTTACTCTGACTGTGCCTGGGATCTATGTTGCCTTCCTTGAATCACGATGAGTTAGCTCTCTGACTAATCTGACCAACCAGTGAGGATGGAAGTATGATGCTGCATCAGTTTCCAGGCTGCCTTAAAAGAATGGCCAGCTTTGGAGACCTGTCTCTGCCATGTAAAGAGTTGAACTCCTCTGATGTAGAGACCATGTGGGGAGGCTCTGAGACTACACAGGGGGCCAGCTAAACCCCGCCTGTCAGCCATTCCCATCAAGTGCCAGGCACATGAGTAAGGCTGTGTTGGACCCTCCAGACTAGCCTAACCGTCAGTTAGAACATTACCAACTAACTCTGGGTGATGCCATATGGAAAAAAAGAATCATCCATCTGAGGCTGCCCAAATTCCTGCCTCAAAACTTGTGAGATATAATATAGTGGTTCTTTTAAACCACCAAGTGTTGGGCTAGTTTGATCCATAGAAATAGATAACCAGAATGCACTTCAAGTGTGATCTTAGTGAATAAAAATCTGCCTGCAGTAAGGATGCAGAAAATGTTCCATGTATATCTCATGTAGATTTCCAGGGTTATAGTTTTAATCCTGTATGGTGAGGTGTCCTGAAAGACCTGAGTTTTGTTCAAGAATCATTCTCTAGAGCAACAGATCTTGGATGTTGCCAAATGATACTGATTTGTTGAGGGGGCTGGAATAAAAACAGTATCAGTAACCATGTGGAAAAGATGTCTGTTAAAGTGAAAATAATACATTTAGGAGACTGGAAATGCTTTGTGCTAAAGATAGCGATGGTTACTGCATATCCTGAAAGTGTAAATTTGGCCAAAACTGTGAAAAAAACCTATAATAATCTCTATGCAGGGCCAATTAGGCATAAAGTGACCCACATATTTATTACAGCAATGACTAGATTGCTACGAGCTCTTTTTCAAAATTAATTAATTATTGTGGTTAAAACATATCACAAAATTTACCATCTTAACCATTTTTAAGTGCACAGCTCAGTGTACATTTAACAGTAGTGTTAAGTATATTGACATTGTTGTGGAACAGAACACCTAAATCTTACCTTATAGAATTGAAAGTCTATACTCATTAAACAATTCCTCTTTGTTCCCTCCCTCCAGTCACTGATATATTTATGAATTTGACTTATGAATTCTGATAGATACCTCAGATAAGTGAAATTATATAGTATTTGTCTTTTTATGACTGGCTTATTTCACTTGGCATAATGTACTCAAGGTTCATCCATATTGTAGCATGTGACGAGATTTCCTTCCTTTTTAAGGCTGCATAGTATTCTAATGTATGTGTATACAATATTTTGTTTATCCATTCATCTGTCAATGGATATTGGTGGTGCTTCCACCTCTTGGCTATTGTGAATAGTGCTACTATAAACATGGCTGTGCAAATATCACTTTGAAACTCTGTTTTCAATTCTCTTGGCTATATACTGAGAAATGGGATTTCTGGATCATATGGTAGTTTTATCTTTAGTTTTTTGAGGCACGGTCATACTGTTTTCCCTAGCAGCTGAATCATTTTACAATTCCACCAACTATAGGTTGCTTTTAGAGGTGCAACTGTCATATCTATAATAAGATATTGCCTTAAGTACAATGGAGAGATCAACAGAAACAAAACCCAGGTCATTATCCTTCAGATACATCAATCAGGAGAGTTTAAGCTGATCACTATTTCAAGACAGTGATCATACATTCACTATGTCTTTTTAAATGAAATATGTAATTTAGAAACCTTATTTTTAGACAGTTTTAGTGTAATTGGGCTTGTGTTTTGATTTACATTTTGACTTTTGTTTAGAAAGACTTAGCTATAATATTTTAGGACTATTTTAATAACTTTTCTCTTGTGTTAAAATTTGGATGCATTATAAATCAATAAAAAATGTTAAAAAATTGAATGCAATGTTTCAAATCTATAAAAAAAATATAAAAATATCTGAGTAGTTACAGCTCAGCTTCAGTAAAACCATAGTTTGGGCTTATTTCTTTAGATCTGTCCCCAAGAGTAGTGCAGTAGGGCAGGAAAAAAAAAAACTCCAACAAACATTTCCACTCCTAATGACCATGACAGCAGCAAGCAAGAATGTTTGAAATCAGAGAAAAGAAACCAGTAAGTAAATGAATTCATACTTGCTCTTCCTGTAGTTTGAAAGGAATCATGGGCTGTGAAGTCTTGCAGACCTGGATTCAAGCCCTGGGTTCAAGTTGCTTAACTTATCCCTGCCTCAGTTTTCTCATCTGTATAATGGGGATAATCATAATACTTCCCCAAGATTGCTGAGAGGATTAAAAGAGAAATAAGAGCACTTCTATATCTACTAAGTACATAGTAAAGTGTCAAAAAATATCTGTAATTACTTTTTTGGTTTATTGGGCACCTCCTATATGCCAATCACCCTTCTAGTGCTGAGACTTCAGGTGCGAACAAGAGAGATAAAGACCTGATTGGGGCTTACTTCCAATGACAGACAATAAATAAACACGGTAATTTCAGATAGCAATAGGGACCATAGAGAAAAGGTAAGCTATGAGAAGGGAATGCAGGAGCTACTTTAGTCATGGGAGGCCTGTATGAAACCTTCAGAGGTGAAATTTAACTGAGATTAGCAAAAGGAACTATTCATTGGAAGCTATGGAGAAAAGTGTTTGAGAGAGCAAGAACAGTATGTGCTTAGACCATGAGACAAGAAAGCTTTGTTTGTATAAGAAGCAGAGAGAAGAATAGGATGGCTCTATCTGAGGATAAGGGAGGCTGGAAATGACATCTGAGAGTAAGGAAGGGCAGGCCAAGAAGGGCCTTGCAGCCCATAGAAAAGAGCTTGGGCTTTATTCTTAAGGGATTGTAAAGAAATTGGAGGGTTTTTATTGCTATTAGGTACAGTACTCTTTGCTTGGGGGAGAAATTTGTGTGCTTTCTTGCAGCTGTGTTTTAGAATAATGTGCATGTATATGCTTTAGGAGTAACTTTTCTGGGAATACCACTTTGGTTACTCATGGGCTCCCCCTGGTGGTTTTGGTGGCTAAACATACATGGTTTTTGATGAGCAATAGCCAAGCAAATAAGCCATTGACCCCAAGGCAAATGAACAATTGATCCTTTTAGTCAACAAACATTAATTGAGTGCCCTCAGTGTGACAGGCTCTGTTCTACTGCTGAAATGCATCTGTGAACAAAACAGACAAACATCCATGCCCTCATGGAGCTCACATTCTGGTGTGTGTGCGTGCGCGTGCGCGTGCCCTGTCAAGAGGGAGGGAGAGATGTTAAATCAAGTTCACTTGCAAATTTTTGGGTGGGATAAATGTTATTATAAAAAAAAATTAAGTGAGGGAACTGGGCTGGAAAGTGCAGGGAGGGTTATAGTGCTTCAACTTTACATGTAGTGTCCGGAAAGCTCTCATTAATAGGGTGACATTTGAACAAAGATGTAAACGAAGCAACAGGGTGAATGATGCAGTTATCTGGAGGAAGATCATTGCAGAGGAATCATCAAGTACAAAGACCCGGAGTCTATGCACAGTTTAGAGAAGATTAGCAAAGAGGCAATGTGACTTGAAAGGAGGGATAATGGAGAGAGTAGATGAGGTTATTTGTATTGGAAGGTATCAAATCTGAGAGTCCTCTAGGCTTATGTAAGGATTTTGGTTTTCACTTGAAATAGGAATCCATTTGAGAAGGAACCTGATCTGATTAAGGTTTTAACAGGAGCCCACTGCTGCTGTGTTACTAGATCGTGGAAGGGCAAGGGTATAAAAAGAGCAAATGGTCACACATTGACTGTGGCTTGTATTAGTAGAGGCAATAAGTTATCTGGAAAGATTCTGAAGGCAGATCCTGCAGAATTTACTGATGAATTAGATGTGGGGTGTGAGAAAGAGGAGTCAAGAATCTAAGTAAATGATATTACTTAGTAAATTGTTGCCATAGGAAGAGCTGATCAGAGATGGTACAGCCAAAAAAAGAAGGGAAGAAAATACTTTAGAGGTGTATCAGTTAATTAATAGTGTTTAATTTTTCTGGATTTTCTGTCTTTTGTGAAATTAAAAAAAATTTTAATTTGTGATTTCTCATTCTAAAGATTCATTTTAAAAAATATTTTACTGATTTATTATTATATTATCTAATCATTTTATTTTGGCGGGAGGAGTAGGTAATTTGGTTTATTTTTAGAGGAGGTACAGGGGATTGAACCCAGGGCCTCGGGCATGCTAGGTTTGCGCTCTACCACTGAGGTATACCCTCCCTGCTAGAGATTTGTTTTTATACCTAACATTGTATTTGTTTTATGGATTTCCTTAAAGAGAGCCCCCAAATTGAATAAACTTCAGGCCCCCATGAAACCTGAATTCAACCCTGCTCCTTGCCCATATGGGGGTAGAAACTTAATGAAGCATTTAAAAATTATGTTTCTGATTAAAATTATATAAAATAATGTGCATGAAATAGAAGTTAAGCTCAACACAATATTAGGAATAAACTAATATTGGGGATTAAAAACATCACCTTGGGCTAGCCTCCCCTCAAAGTGCCTTCCAAAACTTCCCATTCTTTCTCTCACAATTTTTCTAAATCTACCAAATACATCCAACATTTCATGTTCTCTCTAGGGAGATAGGGATTCCATGCATTTTAAAAAGATCTTGAAAAATGAGTGTTGAGATGGCTTTTTTGTTTGTCTGTTTGTAACCAGGGTTGCTTGTGCCTCAGTGGTACCAAGACCCGGGGACAGCAAGAACCAGCCCAGTCGCACCAAGCACCACCGAGTTGCCGAGCGGGGCGTAACCAGGGGCGGGGCTCCCGGGGGCGGTGGAGTAGGCGGGGTCTAGGCCTGACACATGCGCCGCGAGGCTTCTGGCGGAACGAGGTGTGGATGGTGTGATGACCCTGGCCGCCGACTTCCGGTTCCTAGGGATGCGCATCCGGGTTACGCTAACGCCGCCGTTTCCTCCACCCGCCTGATTCTGCTGTGGGTCTGGACTGGCCCCCATGTCCTGCCCTGGGGCCTCTGTAGCCTTTGGGTGAGTCTCCGTCGCGGACATGGTCTGAGTGCAGCCGGTCGAGTACAGCCTGTAGAGGGACAGGTCAAGAGTTCTGTCCCCGTCCCTGCGGGTGGGGGTTCTCTTTGCCTGTCCCTTGTCCCTGCAGTACTTCCTGAGCTCACCTCATTTCTTTCCCCTACACCGGCTGAGTCTGTCTCGTCGCCGCTCACCTCTCGCCTCACTGTTTTTCCTTAACCTTATCTGCCCCTAAAAAGCCCTGGTTTCTTGCCTTTCGCCTTAGCGCTTTCTTAAGCCACTGCCTCTCTGTTTTGCTCCTGCTCTCACTTCCCCGACCCCTGATCCCGGGATCTCGCTTTTACCCACCAGGACGGCCCACCTCCTCGTGCTCACGCTGCTGCACTACGAAACAGCCTGTCTCTCTTTCTTGGGTCCGAGGTCCTGATCCCCTAGCTTTCCTCGCCTTTGACCCCTAACACCTCCCAGGACGAGTAGGTGGCATTTGCGCCTCCCCTGGGGTTCTCCCGCCTTTTCTTAGCTAAAGGAGGCTTTTGCCTAAGCCCCAGTCTGGGCAGATTTACGCCCAGGGGGATGTTTTCCTTAAAGCGCTGGGTTAGACTGAACTCTGGTAACTTCCGTAGTTAGGGAACAACAAAGGCGTTCCCAGTTCTTCGCTGGAGCACAGTTTGGGGGCCTTTCTCTAAAGCAGGCTAACAGGTGGCAGGCACACGGAACTGCTAGCAATTGGGCTTGTGTAATCTTGTTAATTGACAGGCCATGAGGACGTCCTGTCATTTTTGTGTTCTCTATCCCAAGAGAATGGATATGCACAGCTGGGGCAAAAATGCGGATGTTCTGGGACGATCAGCTCTGTTTTCTGCATGGGATAGTTGCTATGACAGAGGGCAGAGTTTCTTGGGAGTTTATTAGCCCCAGATATATAAGCTTATTGACAAAAATTTTAGTATGCTGTTAAACTGAAACGTTTTCTGCTAAAGAGTTTACTGTAGTAATTTCAAAGTGTATTTTCTTTAGTTGAACTCAGCGTGCGTGTGTATTTTTAACCTTGCTTCTTATATATTGTTTCTTCGTTTTTACTGTATTGACAGGGCTTCTATTTCTCTTCCTGTTTCTCCATAAACCAGACATTGGAGCACTTTATTACTTAACATATTCTTCTGACTTTTTTTTTCTTTATTGTTTTCACCTTAGTCTTAAAGCTTTTTTTTTTCTCATTTTGAAGCTTTAATTTCTCTGTAGGCTTTTAATCATCTCGAAAGTGAGGGGTTGATTTTAATAATGGTTAATGTCTTGTTTCTCAAATTTTGTGATCTGAGGTATATTTAGAGGCACAGAGTTAGATAACTTTTATTTTTGTCTTTCTAATGTTTTTGGTGTATGTCTAGCATTTGATTGCAGATGTTTTTGTGTGATCGGTTTCTGTAATCGTGAATTGTGTTCTAAAATTTAGTACTTCAGTGAACAGAATAAATACAACTTTTAGCATCTGCTTTTTGTTTGATTGCTGAGTTATAGAAAAGTCTTTCCCATTATGTATTATATGTGAGCATAGCATAGACCTTGGCTTATTCCATAATTGGGCTGATCCCTTCAGCTATTTTTAGCAAAGGACTTTGGAGCTTGGCCATATTAGTCCTAGAAGCCACAAAGAATGACCCTTCTGGTTGGCTTTCAGGACTTACCTAACTGGTGAGGGAAGCGCTTTTGTACCTCCTGGCTCCTGTTCAACCTGGCCTTAACATCCTTAAAAACTAACCCCATCCCATCCTTAAAAATGAACCCCAATGAGTATGAGCTCACACTCTAACTACTTCTTACCTCCAAGTTGGTGGATCTTTTTTTTAAAGTCATGGAAACTGTAGATAGACCTATATTTGGATTGATGGAAGGCCCTCTTTCAACCTTTTTAATTTCTGAACTTTTTAAAAATTAAAGTTCTTAGGAGTGTTTATTAAAGTATAGTTGAGTTACAGTGTTGTTTATTTCCAAATTTTTTATTTCTTAAGCATGTCTAAGTCTAGAACCTAGATTGATTTCTGTAGTTTGCAGCTGAAGAGAACCGTAGCTTTCAATCTTACACTTTCATTTTACAAAATATGGAAATCAGGATTTAAAGAATTGGTGGTGATTTTTCCAAGGTCATTTTTCACAAATAGAGAAGTTCTGTATGTACACTTAGGGAAATGGATTTTAGTTCTTTCAAAGCTGTAGGCTGGAGAGCACAATATACTATTTAGTGGTTCATTTCAATAAGTTTATGTCATAGGAATGAAAATTTTAGGATAAGAAATTTGTGACAGATTTTAAAAATCAGGGCTGAAGTCATTTTGCCTTCAAGGGGGACTCCAGAAAGAAACTATGTTGTACAGAAGTAGAAGTTGAAAAGTCTTAGGGAGTCTCTTTCTTTTTTTCTAAAACCACTTTCATCTATTATGATAGAAATTCCACATAAAAGCCCTTACGTGGACGAACTTCCTATAGTCTCATTAAAGCAGTTGTGTTCATGGTTCTGTTCTTTGTACAGAACACTGATAGACTTTCTAATTACTGAGAAGCCACACCTCTTACCAAGCTGCCAAACAAACCAACAAAAAAACTCAGGAGAGGAAGCACTGTTGGTTTTCTGTAGGAGTTTCAGCTTTAGTTTGGTGAGGTCTTAGTTTGTAACCCTGAGGGCTCAATTTAAAGTACATTTCTGCATATTAGTTTCATACCAGGTTTTTTATTTTGTTTTGATTTGATTTTTTCATTAGTTTTTGTCATTTTACTTGATACTGTACTTTGTTTTACATGGTTTAGTTTCTATCCTTGGACACTAAGATATGTTTTAAGGAAAATTCAGTTTTAAAAATTCAAAAGTTTTACACCTTCACCGTGTCCTTGCCATTTGTACCTTGTGGTACGATGGGTTTTGTGATCTGCCTAAGCCACAAGATGACTTCTTTCTTCATTTGTTTTGCTCACAGACAAAAGGCATATAGGACATCTCTTTTGGTAGTTGTTCGTCTGAAAGATTTTTGTGTTCTGCATATAACAATGGGATACTTTAACGTATGCGTGATTTATTGGAGAAAGAATAGTTCAAAATAGTTCAACATAGAATAGTTAACATAGAAATAGTTCAAAATGTATTTAAGAGTATTAGGAGTAGTTTATTTTTCCCATGCATTCATTTAACTGGTTTATACCAAGGGGTTGAATTGTTATATTTAAAGTAAAGTGGACTTTCTATATGTTGATTAACTTAAAATACAGGTGTATGTTTTTGTACATAATATATGGTTTAAGCTATAAACTGCCTTACTGATATGTTTTATTGGCAGAAAACAAAACAGTGGAATAAGCAGCCACATCATCATCTTGATAATTTTACTTGATCCCATCAACCTAAGTCCTAGGGTATCTAATTATTAAATGTAGAAATAATTAGGGCATTTTCTCTGTTACTTATAGTATATTTTAAAAGATACTTGGAATACGGGCTTCACACAGTTTATTTTTGCTATTTTTCCCTTTTAAATATATAGTAATACTCTTCAGAAAAAGAAATGTGTAAATAGTGCTGACTTATTGTAAGTAAGTTAACAGATCAGCCCAAGGCAGTCAGTGCTTAATAATCTTTAAAGATCTTGCTACAGATTGTGTTGGATGCACTTCATCTTATTAGCTGGGTTAATAGTTGTACTAATTAATTTGTTTTTATTCACCCTAGAAAATAATTAGCAATAATCTTTGTAATACGTTTCTTTCAGCAAATTTCTTTTTGATACCTACTTTGTACAATCATAATAATACATGTACAGACATTCATGTGAACTAGGTGACATTATACAGGGCTGATATTTACACCTAAATTTTTAATTTGATTTTATTTGTGCATATTAAGACTTAACCTGCATCATCATGGTATAAGAAAAAAATACAACATAATTAGAATTAAAATAAGCTGTAATCCTAAGAAAGTGTCACTTCTTATCAGTACAATGGTAAATGAATTTTGAAACTAGATTTTATGATTTTTCTTTTGTTTTCAAAACACTTAGAAATTTCCTATCATTATTTGATAGTCTGTATCACAGCTTAATTAATATAAAGTCATGTTCTTTGTTTTTAGGTACAATTAGATAATTTTCATTTGGGAAACTTTTTCATAGGTGAACTGTAAAAATCTGTAGTGGTAAACAGTAATTTTTAAAAAGCACATTTTACATAGTATTTACTCATGCCTGGAATTACCCTGAGTGGTTTACATACAGTATTAACTCACTAATCCTTACAACCATATGAAATAAGTACTATTCTTACCTCCATTTAAAACTGAGGAAACTAAGGCACAGAAGTTACATAATTTGCCCAGAGTAACACAGCTAGTTAGCAGGAGAGCTGGATTTGAACTTAGTCTTTTTGGCTCCCAAGTCCATGACCTGTTTGTACAAAGTTCTACTAGTTTAGTGATTTCTTTCATTATAGGTTAAAAATCCAATTTCTCTGAAACACAAAGTAACTGCTTTTGGTCGGGAACCTTAGGGGGGAGGTGTTTACCTGGCCTTTTAATAAATGCTGGCATAAGGCAAATTGCAAACCCTTTACTGTCTAGGTTTCTTAGATAGCAAAAACCATACATTAAGAAAGCTTAACAGGGCCATATCCTTACCTCTTTAAAAAAAGATCATATGAAAGTTCATTACTTTTGATGTATTTGGAGAAAAGGCAATATGCTTAATAAAATGCATTATATATTGCTAAAATGTTTACCCCTCGACATTAATTTTTTTCCTTTTCTTTGATCTGCATAATAGTACCTAAGTTTATGAAATAGTCTTAAACTCTGAAATCTTACTATCCCCAATATGAATTTATCAACTTTGAAATATAAAACAGAAGACTAAAACTGAAATTTCTGACTTACCTCTAATCTCATTTCCAAATTTGGAAGTTTGTGCAAAATTAAATGCATCCATCTCTTCAGGACTACCATGTTTACAGTAATATATTTAAATTAGTGTTTTTATTTTTACTTTTGAAAAGAGGAGGTGTGCTTTCATAAACCAATTCCTTTTAAATTAAAAATGCTATTAGTCATTTAGAGTATTATTAATCATATTAATATTACTATTTTGTACTTTTATTATTTCCAAATAAAAAATTTTGTTGCATCTCTAAAGGAAGGAGATGGTTTTATGTTAGTTGAGGTGCAGTTTAATTCAAGAGTCTTGGACTTAGATTTGATGAGAAGTTATTTTTCTGAGTATTTTGAAAACAGTTGTGAATCATGGAATCTGGTTAACAGGAAAAACTACAATTATTTCTGGTAAGAAGTGACACTGGTAAGGAATTCTACTTATTTTACTTCTTATATATTAACATTCCCCTTATTAATTCAGACATAATAATTAGACTATTTTTATAGTAGCTTTTGTCTTGAGTTTTTAAATTTTTGTCAGGAAAGTATTGTTATTGAACTGAAGTGTAAGCTTTGCTATGATGATTTACTTGGTATTTAGAATGTTCTTTACTTAGATTTAAACATTTGATTTTTCTTTCAAAAGCAACACTCTTTTATTTGTGGGTTTGATAATCAGTTTATTTTCTAAAATTTGAATAGTTTACACTCACCTGAAATTTAATAACGTAGCAATCACCGAATTTAGGAACATTGGTAGTTTGTTGCTATCAGCACTGTTACTATGGGAATAAATTAAAATGATTAGCTCTTAGGTGGAATTGAACTTTATTCTTTAGTTTCCATAGTAGTTGAAAAAGATTTAGGTCAGATTCACCTGTTGGTCCTCCTTTTTTCAAAATAAGAGGGTGTTTTAATTTAGCACAATGATGTTAATTTTTTCCGACTAGGCTGATGATATTAATATGATAATCTTTCTCTTTACCAACAGGATGCTCTGAAATATGTGTATGATTTTTTCTTAGAATATTTCAGAATTTAGGGATTATTTTAGGATTAAAAAATAGTACATACGTATCTTATTAAAAAAACATATACTAGTAATCAGTGTGTTATTCCTTCACTGAATTTTTCAAATCTGTTTTTCCCTTCCACCAGTTCTTACTTGCTATAGGTTAGAAAACAGTGATTATATAACACTGATGAATACGTGTTCTTGAGAGTGAGTACTAGAGATTTTACAGAGAATAGACCATCTGTCATTGGTGTGGCATTTAATAGCTAGATGAACTGAAAATCTTTGCTTTATCTCATTTCTATGAATCTTCTGTTAGTATATATTTAGTGTCAATACCTCTCATTCTGTGAAATTGTTGTTTATTTGGAATAATTTTTTTAAACTATTGATTTTTACCCCAGTGGTTTCCTTTTTCTTTTTTCTTCATTTTCAGAGGCTTGCCTTTAAAAAACTATAATTTAGAGAACCACTAAATCTCTGAATGTTGTTTCATATGTAACTTGAGTGGATATTTTCCTCTCTTTTAACTGGCTAGTTCTTTAAAAAAAATTTTCTGGTAAAATGGCATTCAAATTTTTTTTTTATCACAACCCACTATGAGATGCATTTTTCATTGTTACCCAGTACTTATACACATATGTGTACATATTAATATTGAAACAAGTTTTGTGAAACAATATTTGTCTTTACTATTCATGATGCATTGTAATATTTTTTGTCCTATTTTGTTTTATTGCATTTCATTCAGAATAAACTGTTGTTGATTTCCACTATTAATGTGTTGTACCTGCAGTTTGAAAAATTCTAGTGACTGCTAGATTTTTTCCAATATGGTCCTTTTGGAATTGTTTGGGTTTGTTAGTTTTTTTCCTCTGAGATGTATCTTGATTCTTTTAAGCTTTTAACCTAAATAATTGTGCAGAACAGGTGAGAGAGGGGGACCCTGTTGCCCTGATTATTGTTGCTGTCACCTTTTTTCTTTACTGTCTCTAGGTACATCATTTAAAAACTATAATAAATAATACAAAATCATGTGGTTAAAAATGCTTGGTCATATATAGAGCTTCTGTCGTTAGAATCCTTTGCCAGTTTCCACCTAACAGTCAAAGTTTAGTTTGATTAAGTTGCTGTTCACAAACTTTGCTTCTGCTCTTGGCAACTAGTCAAGAGGTTACAAGGCTACTTTATTCTACTTTTTTCTGGCCCTAATCCAGTCTTTGTAGACCAAGAAAAGAGAACCAAGGAGTGAAGCAGTTTGCTCCTGTGTATATGGTCAGGTGAAAGTGACACGACTAGAGAGTCGTTAGTTTGTTACAGTGGGCTGTATTTATATTATCCCGATTCACTTCCGGTAATCACAAAGGAAAGACGATCATAGAGATACCAGTAGTTCCTGGCATATCACAGCTATTAGAGTGAGGCAGGGTCAGCAGGCATATGCTACTATTTTTACCACTACCACCTCTTAACACGAAATGACCACTTACTATGTGTCAGGCACTATTTAAAGCATTTCACTTGTATTAATTCATATTTACTTGGGAAGCCTTGGAGAAGAATGAGAATGAGAAAGGATAAAGAAAAAAAACTTGCCTTCTTAGTATCTTCTCATTACCTGGCTTGTGAGTTCTGGCTATTGGTGACTGTAGCATGGCATAGCATACATTTTTAGCTTGGTCAGCTTTTAAAAATCATCAGTCCTGTCTATGACGTTCTGTACTGTGGCGTGTAGCTGTGGTTTGAGACCTCAGGCTTTGAAGCTAGGCTGCCTGGGCTTAAATTCTCGGTTGGTAAGTTTATAACCTTGGGCAACTTACTCTCTGTACTTTAGTTTTCTCATCTGTAAAATGGTAATAATAATAAATAGTACCTATCTTTTAGGCTTATTGAGAGGATTAAGAGTTGATATATGTAAAGTGCTTAGAACGGTGCCTGATGCATAAGAAGCATTCCATAAATGTTAACTATTAATAACTCACAACTGACAGTTGAATCTCCTAAAGGTATTTGTGACCATGATGACTTCTGCATATTTGCTAAATAATAAGAAGTGATTGACATTCAATGTTTTATTGCCCAGGAATTTGAAAATAGCTTTCCTTGAGGATTTGGAGGGAAAGCTCTTATGTAGATATTTGGAATCAAAGCCAGTGACAAAGGGTGTCAGAACTACAACTTGTTTAAACTTACATAGGGGTCTCTTGTTATTTGGACTTGACCCTTAATAACTTTAATAGTTTACACTTTGAAAAACTAAGAGGAGCTAGTTAGTGAATTGACTTTCACTTAAGACCAGATTTCTTTCCTGAGTCTGTTTGTCTTGTGCCTGAAATATTTATTTATTTTACTTTTCCTTAATAAACAATTATATCATGCTTACTATGTGCCAGGCAGTATTCTAAGAGCTTTACATATGTTAACTCATTTAAACCTATGAGAAGCTTATGAGAAAGACACTATTATTATTTTCCCCATTTTTTGATGAAGTAAATGAGGCCCAGAAAAAAGTTAAATAATTCGTCGTAAGCTCCCACACCATTCATCAGTGTTAGAAGTGGGATTTGAACCTAAGTAGTCAGACTCCAGCGTTAATGCTCCAGGCTTGCCACACCTGCCTCTTACAGAGATGAGTTATGTTGAAAAGGGTAAAATAACAAGTGTTAAAACATACTTCAAAAAAAAAAACAAACAAACTTACTTCACTGTTCTTCCCTTTCTGTACCAGAATGACGGCACTGAAATTATGGATGATGGTGTTTGGGCTAATGGATTTTTGAAAGAGTAAATAAATTTGGAGAAATAAAACATTAATAAAAGAACTGAACCTAGATTTTAAAGTTCTTCTGACAGCTAAAGACATACATTTCAAGACTTCATTCTCTTAATATAGTGTATAGTAAATTTTGCCTGGCTGTTAGAGAGTGGACTGATAGATGTCATATATAGATATAAAATGCTATATAGAATTTTGACTTTAGAAAATAGAATAGGGTATAATTTTTTCTATGTAACTGGAAGCAACACATTTATAGAATATTCATGTTGGAGTAAACCATGTGTCAGGCCATAGCACCTACAGAAAAAAAATGTGATTCTCTTATAAATGTTGACTTCAGATTAAAGGAGGATGGAGATAAGTTTTGGAGACCGAGAGTTCTGTGGAGCCTGAGTCTCTATGCATTAAAGAAACTCTTGTGCTTTGTGACTGATGAGTTTCTAAAACCTGAAGAGAGGTCCAGAGAGGGCTTGGAAAGAATGTAGTGGAAGACTGTTGGATTATTACTAAACTCTCTGTGGCATGTCTAATTCAGATTAACTCATTCCTTCTCAATACTTTTTAATGTGGTTTTGAAATTTTTCCTGTGGAACATATCCCAGTTTTATTGGAAGCTTGTGGGGAAAAGCTTGTGTTAATTTTTCTTAAAGATTGTTTTATAGACAAATTCAAAAGATGATTTTCCAAGAAGTAATATTAGAAATTGTAAAAACAATTCTTCTATTCCTGATAAAATATTTTTCCTATTAAGAACTTGGTGCAGCCTAAATGTATTTTTAAAAAATTCATTCTCAATAAGTTCTTGATAGTATTCTGTTTAGTCTAAAGTTACTGTAAATATTCCTACAGCTGACAATACCGTGATATGTTGGTCAGTCATGCCTCCCAAATAAAGTAGCCATAAGAATTTACCAACTTTACCACAGTCAGTTGGCTGGGTTGTTTATTTATGGAGGGAGTTAACTAGCATGGTGATGGCTTTGTCTGTCTGCAGAAAGTCCATCAGGGAAGGTGTAGTTGTTTGCAGTTTTTCTGGCCACAGAAATGTGATTTGTGCTGATGCCTGAATTGTGAGAGCTAAGGCTCTCGTGGGGTTATTTTAAAGGGAGCCTTAAGGGAGGTGAGCTGAGTGTAGGTCTTCTGAATATGTGTGTCTACTTCAGCATGACTCTTAAGTAAAAAGGACTCTGAGTGGTTATGTTAGTAGGTAAGCTAGATAAGTAGTTACCTTTTTTAAAAGGTAGTTGATTGAGAAAGGTTGTCATCAGCTGATGAGACTTCAGTGAATTTTTAAAAGAGAGGAAACAGTGAAATTGGATTGATAGAGAAACTTTGAGAAGAAATCACAGCTGGAATTATATGTAGAAGGTTCAGAAATATATCAGACTCCAAGTAAACAAATATAAAGAACGGAAAGATACCTGGAGCAGTCATCAGTTTTCTGGCCCTTGCTCTTGAGCATCTGGTGTTTGTCGCCTGGATAAAGCCCAGAGAAATGCTTTCCAAACATATGCTTTTCCTAACATATGGCTTTCCTTATAGTCTCTTCTCCCCGTGGCATTTAGTGTGTATAAATCAAATCATGTCATTCTTTTGCTTGAAGCACTCATTACCTCCCCAAACTCTGTATTGTGTGTTACAAGGCTGTGTGTGATCTGGCCCTTGCCTTCTTCTCAGGCCTCATTTCCTAGCACTAATTTACTTGCTATCATTGGCCTTTTTGCTATTTCTCAAACACGCCAAGATGTTATCCTTCCAGTTTCTTTGCACTTGTTTCCTTCTGAAGGCCTTCCTTCACATCTTATAACTCTCTCCTTTTCATTATTCAAATCTTTGCTGAAATGTTACCACCTCGGAGAAATTATCACCCAATCTGAAATAAGTCCTCTGTAGTCAAGCTCAATTCTTTACTTTGTTTTATTTTCCAGAGTACTTTTTTACTCTGTGAAATTGTATTACCTTATGTATTTGCTTATCTTCTTATTAGGATATAAGCTCCTTGAGGCTGAGGACATGTTCATCACTCAATTCCCAGTATCTAAACTAGTGCCTGGCACATAGTAGACACTCAATAAGTATTTTGCAAATGAATAAGTGAATTTTGAGTTTAGAAGGAGAAGCAGGCACAGCCTGAAGTAACTATAGACTTCCACAACAAAAGCAGAGGAAACAAGCAAAGTGAATAGCTAACTCCAGTGTTTCTCCCCAGGACAAAGCTATGATAGTTGCTCTCTAAAGTGAGAGTCCTGGCATAGGAGACCAGATTACTCTCTAATATTATGTGGTGTTCAGAAGAGACAGATTCACATCCAGAAAGCAAGTTACCTGAAGACATGGCCTAACTGTGTGTTTCACCCCTCTTCCGTAGTCACTAGAAGTGAATGTGTATAACTGGATCCTGCATATGGCAGCTGATGAACAAAGATTCTCATCCACTCTGAGGAAAAACTGTTTAGTGCGAAATTCCCAACTACAAATAAGAACTAATACTTTAGGTTTATCAGCCATTTAAGGAAAATTAATACTGTGAGACATAGGAAATAAACCAACACTGAAGGAAATAGGGAATCGTATAAACTGAAGGAAATTTTAAAGATAAGCATTATTAGTAATGTCAGAGGAAATAAGAAATGTAAGTATTGAAATTTTTAAAATCAGAAAAATAGACTGAATAGCAAATTAGTAAGTATAAAGATTGAGCTGAAGGAGTTTCTCAGTTCAGATGCAGAGGATGTCAACAATAATGGCAGAGTAGGAACCTCTGAAAATTCTCCATAAAAGCAATGAGAATATTGGCAAAAATAGTCGGAATCAACCCTTTGAGAACTCTGACAAGTAACCACAGGCTTGCAGCAATCTGAACATTAATTCAAGAAAAGTGGCTGAATCTCAACAAAAACAGTGAACTTTGCAGTGTTTTAACTTGCATTGTTCCCATCCTCCTCTCTCCAGCTCCACAGTAGCTTTGAAACCCAGCAGCCCCAGTTATGGTGAAAACAAGCAGCCTAGAAGCCCCTGGAAGGGGCAGAACAAGATTGGAGCACCTTCAGAGCCCTATTCTCAAACAATTGTCATTATTTGACCTGTCTGGTTGCTCCTTGAAAGACTTCATCTACAAGACTGTATTTGACCTGACTGGGAGCTCACCGTATACAAACAGCCCTTTCCTCCTCAGGGTGTTCATTGAAAACAATTAGAGGCGATTATTGAACATATAAAATTCAGTTCTAGAAAACAGATTCAACACTACTTGAAAATAACATTCTACAACCCAAGGGTTTCATCTCTGAAATAAATGCATATATGGTTTTCAATATTAGAAAATTATTAATATACTGTATTAATTTATGAGAGAAAAACCATATGGTCATCTTTTTGAATGTCAGAAAAAGCGTTTGACCAAATTAATACCCATTCCTGACAAACATTCTCTGTATAATTAAAATTGATGAGTTCTTATTTAGCATAATTAAGAAAAAACTTATTTCAAACCAGAACCAGTACCATTCTTAGTAGTGGTGTGCTAGATGTATGCTTATTAATATGAGGAGCAAGAAAAGGAGGCGCAACAGTTAGCACTGTTACATAATATTATAGTGGAGGTGTAAGCCAGTATCATTAGGCAAGAAAAAATGAAGAGGTTAATGTAGGGAAAACAGGAACTATTTTTATTCAGAAGGGGAAAATATATACACGAAACTCAACAATCAACCATCTTACTATTCTCATAATTAGAAACAATAAGAGACTTTGGTAACATGGGAGTTTACAAAATTCTTGTGCTAATATCAACAGCGTTCCTATCTATAAAAAGTAACCTCTTTAGAGCATATATTGAAAAATATTATAAACAAAAAGATAAAATACCAACATAAATGTGACAGATCTACTAAGAGACATTTTTTAAAAAGCTTAATTGGAAATTCTGTACTATGCTCTTAGATAGGGGAAGTCAATATTGTAAACTTGTCATTTTCCCCTAAATTTGTTTATATATTTAATGCAATTTAAATTAAAATATTATTTTTTAAAAACTTCATACCATTACTCTGAAGGTCATTTGGAAAGCATGTACTTTGCTTTTAGTGATTAAATATGTGTATTGTCCTTTTTGAGTTACATTCAGAGGAGATTCCAGAATTTGAGGTTACTGACCTCTGTAGATTCAGTTCCTTTTTGACCAACCAGAAAATAATAGAAAGTGTCTGGAAAAATTGTTTCAATTAAGAGGCTTAATCAAGAAAAAGAATAAGTTTCTAAAATTTACTCTTCTTGGGTGGGGATATAGCTCAGCGGTAGATCACGAACTTGGTGTTCACGAGGTCCTGGACTCAATCCCCAGTGCCTCTGTTAACGGGAAAAGCAAAACAAAAACAACCTAAAAAAATAAAATAAAATTTACTCTTCTTGTTTACTTGTTTAAAGTTAACATTAACAGCTTTTATCGGTTAGATTAATCAAGCCTTTATATTTTTTATTCTATTTGATATATACATTTTAGTGTTTAGTTAAACAGCATTTTCAACACTGACATGAATTTTTGATGGACAGCAGCCAAAACACACTGTTATTATGATATCTTTCAGAATTTGATTTTAGCATCTGGCATATTCTACCCTGTATCCTGTTTTAGTGTTTTTCTTCTGGTTTCAGATAGTCTATGACTGTTTTGTGTTTGGAAAGAATTCTAGGGCTCTATTCAAGACATACAAAAAAGAAAGCCCAAAAGAAAGAAATACACGCCCCCCAACCTCCGAAAAGGCATTTGCTGAGTTAGAAGAATCACGTTTTTCTAATGAAAAAAAATTCTGATTATCCAGTGTCATTCTATAATCTGTTTGTCAATGTTTCTGATCCAGTGCTTTGCACAGTGTTACAAAATTTAAAATTAAATGTTTAGTAAATGCTTTTATGGAGAAGCATACTACTCTATAGATATCACAAAATAACTTCACGAAAGAAACACAAAATAGAAACTTTAAATCAATACGGAAGAATATGAGCTTTTATCTCAAGACAGTTTGCCTAAGATTGGTAATTAAGGTCAATTGGAAAGGAGGACTTGTGTATCTTTCAGGTTTAACTCTAGCAGTATTTTTTTTCCCCAAGCAAAAAAAAAATTATATATATGCTGATTTTAAGTGCTATCTTACAGATACTAATTCTTGAGTTTGTTCTCAACGCATTAGATGGATCAGTAAGATTTCTCAAGATCAGTGAAACATCTGGGACCACCAGTTTTACTGTTACCCTGGAAATTTCTTCCACTATAAATTTAGAGTTTGGCCCAGAGTGAAAGGAGGAGAATGCTAACTTTGTCGTTATGTTACAGTTCTGCTAGGCAAACTGTCCAATTATTTGGAAAGCTTTTTAGTGTTTTGTGTTTACCTTCTCCTTAATGCTTGGAAGCACTTTTGCAGCTGTATGTATAGTGATGTTCTGTTACCTTATTTATATACGTTTCTTCATTTCCTACCTTTGTTTTCAATTATGTATTTCATTCTGTGACCAGATGGCCAACAAACCCAAGCAGAAAGGTAATAGCAAAAATGAATGAGAAACAAAATAAACTTCTTTATTTGTGTTAATTTCCCATGGCTGCTGTAATAAATTGCCACAAACTTGGAGGCTTAAAACAACAGAGATTTATTCTCTCACAGTTCTGAAGGCCAGAAGTCTGAAATCAAGGTGTTGGTCGGGCTGCACTCCTTCCATAGGCTCTAGGGGTAATCCCTTCCTGGCCTCTTCCAGCTTCTAGTTGCCGCCAGCATTCTTTGGCCGTATCGCTCCAACCTCTGCCTCCATATTTATGTGCCTTCTCCTCAGTGTGTGTTACATTTCTCTCTGCCTTCATCTTGTAAGGATATTTGAGATGACATTTATGGCCTACCCAGATAATCCTGGATAATCTCCTCATCTCAAAATCCTTAATTACATCTGCAAAGACTTTTTTTTTTTTTCTCCAAATAAAGTAACATTCACGAGTTCTGGGAATTAGGATGTGGACCTGTCTTTGGCCAGAAATGTTTCATGATAACTGTGTGTTTGGGGCAGGGGATTTCTTACTCTCTCTCTCTCCTCCTCCCTCTCCCTTCCCCCTCCACTCCTCCCTTCCTTCTCCCATTCCTCCCTCCCTCCCTCCCTCCCTTTTTTTCTTTCTTTCTTAACTTAAAACTTCAGCCTATTAAGGGAGAGAAACCTAAGGGTTCCTAAGTCCTAACCTCGAAGTAAGTAATACCTATGCTGTGATCCCTTGTTATGTATGTGATAATGAAATTTGATTTAAAGTATATCATTTGTTGCTTTTGTTTGAAGGGAACTTTTCAGTTAACACAGACTTCAAAATGATGTTCCACAAGTCAGTTAACAAAACCTTGTAAAGAAAGTTGGGACTTAGGCATCCTTGGTTAGAAATGGGAAAAGTGAAGATTTGAATTTTTTGTGCCTCTAAATGTATTGAAGGTTCTTAACGAACTGGTTTTAAGTAAATGTTTAGAGGAATCAAAAGCCTAGAAATTGTGCTTGATTGAATAAGTATTTATTGATTGCTTGCTGTGTACTATCAGATATTATAAAGAAAGTAGTCTCTGCCATCGTGGAATTTAGGATCAAGATTCCACAGGAATTTTAGGACCAAAGGAAAATTAGTAGTTTTAACAAAATTGTTCACTGACAGATTTACAGATCACAGTAGAGGTCAAAGAAGTAGTTTTGAAGAATTCTTAATTAGTAAGTAATAATGAAGCAGGGAGCTCTTCCACTAATAATTTTACGGTTTTAGTAGGTTAGGAGATACTTTGTTTTTCTAAAATCATGATGCCCATCTCTAACTAGAATCAAAAAATAATTAATTTTAATATACCTTATAATTAAAATTACCTGTTTTATTAACTGTAGCTGAAAGTCTGTACACTGTAAATTAAAAACATGGTTATAAAGAGAAATCAAATTATTTTTGCTAGACTGTACAAGAAATTTAAAAGTAGCATAAAAAAAGAATCTCATTGTAGGATTTTTAGGAGGTCCTTAAAGTGCGAGTTAACCAATAGAAAAGAAGTCTTGAGTTTTTAAATTTAAAACATTTTAAAATTTAAAAGCATGACCACGAAGTCAAAGTAATGTAAAAGAATAGTTAGAGATTTAATGAAGGAAAAGGAATAAATGGCTTAAGGTAATATTAGGAATGCAATTTTAAAAGGGAGCTCATGCTCAATTCTACATGAAGGGATAAGGGGAAGGCTTCAGAAAAGGGAATTCAGTCTTGGGTTCCACTGCTGATTCTGCTACTTAAAAACTTCATAAAGCAATGCCTTCACCTGTGGTTTTAGTTTACTCAGCTGTGAAATATGGATTAATTCTTTCAATCTAATACTGTATATTCAATGTAGCATCTTATGTTATATATTTTCTTGCATTCATGGAGTTAGTGATTTCTGTCCAAAGGAGTAAAAGCAAATATGAAATGTCTTCGATATCAAATTCTTTAACTCTTGGGAGTTCAACACTTTTGATCAGAACCAGAAAGTGAACCAACCCTCGGTTTGTGTGCAGGGTCTAACTTGACTTCTTATGAAAGAGATAACAGAGCAAGAAAATTAATCTGCCTGTAGTGTTTTAAGATTTGGGAGTAAGGGAGGATTACTGCAATTTAAATTGCTTCTCCCTCAAGTTGAAATTTTTTTCCTGAGGAAAAAGGAAAGAATAAGAGTGTAGGATTTATGTCCAATTTTAACTTAATGTCTTAAGGAACATTTTTATGGAAACATTTTAAAAGGAATATACTTAAACATTTTACTGTTCAAACCTTGAAACGTCCAACATTGTATCTCTTTGTATCTGTTTTTTATTCTTATCAAACTATATTTAAAGTATTACTATGATGCTGTAATTAATGTAAAATCTTGTGGGTTTTTCACCTTTTAAATGAGCTTGTATTGAAATAAGTTAGTTTCATTTTAATATTGAATGTTCACTAGTAGAATTACAGCATAGGTAAATTATTATCCACATGATAGTTGTTTCTGATTTTTCATTTATGTGAACAACAAACTAACTCAATTTTTAAAATAGAGTTTTGGCTTTTTACCCCTCTAATTAATTTTGGGGGGAAAGGCCAAGAAAAATTATTTAGGCCATGGGCAATTTTATGACCTCTTATATACTCTAACCAAAGAATAGTCTGAAGATAAATACAATTTTCCAGTTCTGCCTGAATATTTCTTATTATAGCCCAGATAACTTTAGGTTTTGTTGTTTAGATTTATTTTTGTAAATTTAATGGGTAAGAAGTAGTTATCTTAAAAATGTTAAAATGTATTCAGCTAGTAGTGGGAATCTTTTTTCCCAAGTGCTGATTTGATCTTGGTGGTTACTTAAACTGTGTCTTTTGATGGATGTGTATGTTAGTCATTGTTTGCCAAGCTAACAGTTGATTGGTAAATGTTGACTTGGTTGGGTTTATATTGTAGACATTGAGCTTTATCTGTCATAATTATTGCAGGTATTGCTTCCATTTGTTATACACTTTTAATCTTAGATTTGTTATTTTTCACTGCATAGAAGTCTATTTTACATAACCGGATCTGTTGATTTGTTACTTATGCTTTCTTTCATTGCTCGAAATTGTATCTCTTTCCCACAGATGAGATAAAGATGCTATTCTGTTTTCTCCAAAATTACTCAAACACTTAGCTCTTCATATATTTAGAATTACCCATAGTGTATGGTGTGGATATGTTTTTCTCCACATTGATACTCAGTTTTTCTGACAATATATTTTAAATAATGGTTTTTCTCTATTTAGAAGCACTTTTAAGATTTGAGCATGATTTTGGTCTTTCTAATCCCATGGGTCTTTTTGTATTTTTTTATTGTTGTAAATATGCATAGCAAAATTAACAGTTTTAACCATTTGTAAGTGTAACATTCAGTGGTATTAAGTACATTCACAGTGTTGTGCAGCCATCACCAATATCCTTTAGTCTCTTTGCTTTATTTCTACTTTAACTCGAAACATTATTGCTGTTATTCTCAGGCAAATTGTTTAAATCTCTGAATCTTGGTAGCCCTGTCAATAGTGTGAGGATGATACCCACTATGTCTTAGGATAGTTGTGGAGATAAAATTAGGTAAGACAATGACTGTAAAAATACTTGGTGTATTCTATGTGCTTGGTAAATGATAGCTCTCTTATTGTCACTATTCTCATGGATTTCAGAGGCTCGTGTAAGGCAGATCTTTCTTAATTGCCTCTGTTATTCTCTTTTCCTCCAAGATATTCATCATTATTTTTGCCTAATTTTCCATAAGAAATTTTTAGGTATTGAAATAAACCTCTGTTTACTTCTTATTTGAAACCTGCTATATCTTTTCTATAGATTATGAAGCCTAAATTACTTTTTAGTATCATCCCCATTGACACTTAATGCTAACAAGCACTCTTCTGCTAAACACCACAGAAATGTTTTCTTATGTTTTGAAACTATTTTCCTGGTGTCTTTTCTGATTTTGCCTTATGAGGCCTCCTCCTTTATAAATTAGAACTTGTTCTGAAGAGATATCTTTGGGCTTTGTGTTTGGTATTTTGGGTGTTGGGACACTTGTTTCTGAATTCATTGATAGAGCCTCTTTAGAATAGATCAGTTATTGAAAAACAATGCTTGAAGCAACTGTCTTAGAGCCATCTAGAAGAGGGTATTTTGCTTTTTGTTTTCATTCTTCAAGGCATACATATAATTATTTTTGAGGAGACCCTGGTAAACATTTGCTAATTACCTTCTTTTAAATCCTAAAGTAATCCACATATTTAATAAAAATCCTAAGTGATGTTATACCACTTTTGGGGGATAATTCTTTAAGTTAATTTGTTTATAACTATTATTGCCAAAATAAATGTAATTTGGGGAAACATGCTGTTCATTTTTCCCAAGGAAACATCCGTACCTTTCTCTTTGGTGTGCTCTAAAAATATGTATAAGACTTTGGAAAAAGTAGTAAATAGACTCCTTAAACACAATGTAATCAGTGATCAAATTTATGAGCTATGCAATTTCTATTTGTAACCGTATAAAAGAGAATTAACCCCTGAATATCTCTGGGCACTCCTTGCCACATGCAAGTTCCCCTTCTGGGACCTATAATCAGACTGTTCTGCTCTATGTAGACACTTAACCTTGATGTTGTAATTAACAGTGATGTATATTTTGTTTTCATTGAAAACAATTTGACCTTTATTCTGTCCTTTAAAATATATAAATAAATATATGTATGTACTTTATTTATTTTTCCCTTCCTGTACTTAAGAGCTATAATAACAGTTCTTGCTTGTGGCCATTTATAATTAAATTTACAATTACAGGATAAATAGTATGTTGAACTTGGTACAAAACAAATTATGAGGTAAGAATCTAATTAGAATTTTGAAATAAAATACTTGTTACTAGTTATTTTCCTTCTGGTTTCTAAGGATTAAAAATAAAAATTATGGTTGTCATGTTACAAAAGAATCCTGCTTTATTTATGAGCATGTGAAATCACAATATTTAAAATTATGAATCGAACCAAAATTACTGTTTTTTCACTGTCAGCACTTGCAGGTAGGGAAATGTGAAGTCTCAGGAAATACTATTTCTGTTCTTAATTATAGGTTTTCCCAGATTTCTCCCCATAAAGGCCTACGGATACTGACAAACTCTCTAAAAGGTGGTAAAATAGTTGTGTAACTGAAACTAAAAAATCATGAAAAGGTATTACTATCCATATGCCTTTAAAGGTACTTAAAGCAAAGATTAACTCAGTGTATTTTGTTATTTCATTGGCTGTTTGACTAAGCTGTAATTATATTCATTTACATTACATTAAGAATCCACTTTCCATTTCTATGTCAAACCTTTGTATTATTAGATATTTCAGGAGATGAATCTCGTTGAATATCGAATAATATCAGGTTATATTAATGTTAAAAGCAAACAAAACACAATTAGATTAAACTCTAGAATTTGTACATGGAAGTGAGAATACTAAGATTTGTATCATAATTCTGTATTTTTTAGATTATCAAGTACTGGAGTACTATGTCTGTATTATACAGTACTATCATTTGATGGTTAGTAAGTGTGATTTTCAGTTGTGAGAATATGCCATTTTTAGAAAGTGGTGTAAGATCTTAATATTAAAAGTTGTAGGAGAAAGCTTCTATGTGGGGGACCAGAATGCTTCTGTGTGCCACCATATGGGCCCCCAAGCTCCAACAGAACAGAAGCTCCTTTGTTCAGGACCTCGCCCTATGTATCTGTCCATCTGGTCATTAATCCATATCCTTTAATATCCTTCTATAATAAATCAGTTATCTAAAGAGTTAAAAAAAAGTTTTAGCACACTGATAAATGCTAGGAGCATGATAAATAATTGCATTCTTGTATTTAGTAAGTTATATTTCAGGTATTTGACATTACAAATTATTGAAAGGAAGGAAGAATATTGTATTGCTGGAAAGTAGTATTTTAGATGCTTGTTGTGGTAGAATTACTATAGTTACTATTAATATATTTCATATACAAGTTTATCAGAATGTATGTTTATAGACTTCACATATGTCACATATTACCAGTAGTATCCCAGAGGGTTCTGTAATAAATCATATGCATTCCTTATAGATTGCTTTTTTTTGTTTTCAAATTATCAAAATTGCTGTTAGTCACTGACTAATTACTTGATTTTTAAAGTTTTTTCCTAAATATAGAAATTACCTATGCCCCTTTTATTTTGCTAAATTGAAAAACTAAGAAAATAAAGGTAATTTTAAAGGTGGAAACAACAAAGGGTGCTTATTTTCAAAGAAAAGGAAATAGGAGAGGTAGAAAGGAGTATTTTCCAATTTTTCCCTTAAAGGTTTTCTTGTAACTTATAGAATTTGTCTCAAGAAAAATACAAAATTCTTCCCTTTCTGTTATAAAGTCAGTATAATATTACTATATTCTGAAAAACAAAATTCAATATTTTAACATTTTGTTTTGTATGGCTTGAGAATTTATTTCCCCACTATTAAGAGGAGTATTTCTTACCTTTTAAAATCCATGACCCCATTGGTCAATTAAAAAAAAAAATGTTCTCCTTTAACAGTTTTCATATTTTAAAAATAAATTAGTTTTTGTGTTTAAAAACAAAAATTAAAGCACATTTTATTGCATACTTTTTTTACATAATTTTTCTTACCTTCCTCTTGCTCAGAGATAGATTTTGTAACCCTTTCCCATGAAAAGGAGTATCCCCTCCCTCTCCTTTACTGACTCTACTAATTAGTGCAATTGTTATAGTTATAGCCTTCAATTAAGTAAAACGTGGAATATTATCACTTTTTGTTTAGGTGAGAGTTGGTCACACAAAAATTCAACAAATGAGGTATTAATGGCATTACATTTCTCTAACGATTTGGCCCGATTTAGCTCTTTCTTATGGGAAGAAATCATATATGTACCTATATGTATATTATGTACATTTAGACACTGTTGAAAATCTTATAAAGACATTTCAGTTTAAAACTGAGACAGATATAAGCTGGTAGAACATAAGTGTTTCATCTTTCACAGTTGTGAATCAGTCTCACGTCACATTGATTATGATCTTTGGAGTAGAGCAAAACAAGTGCAGGGAGGATAGCTCCTGTGAGCTTTAGTTATTGCGTGCTGTAATTCTGTAGCACCAGTTATCTACGTCATGTAGTATGAGAACTTAGTTTTTGAGGCTCTCTGGATGAACTACACGTGAGTGTGTTGAGCATCAAGTGCTTCTGACCTTTAAACTTTTTTTCTTTTTGACATTCTAGACCAGGACAGGGCATAAGTAAAGCTGTGTCAGAGTTAGACAGTTTTATATCCAATTGTATCCCTTATACATGTTTTCTCTCCTTTTTCCATTCTGGAGTGTAGCTCTAAAAGAAAGTGTGTTGTATTGCACCAGGATAGAGCAAAAAGAAGTAGAGTGGTGGTAAATTGGTACAACTGAAGTTTTTCATTTCCCTTTTTATGTTACCTATTTTCATTATTTCTGCAATAAGATTCTATACTTGCTTTTACCTTTGTATGTTAAGTTGGTTACAGTGATTGGTAAAAGAAGTGAAACCAGGTATGACCTTAATTAAAAGCATAAACAATCACATCTGTTTTGGAGAAGTGCTATTTTCATTTTTGTTAAATAGAAATGGAGTTTTTAGTTTTTATAATTATTTAGTTTTCTAACATCTGCCTGTCTCACTGTCTGTCTCTCAGCAGCAGGGCACAGTAAGGTATTCTTCCCAGTAAATGTGGGGCTTAGAGTCCTGTTTTTTGTTTGTTTGTTTGTTTGTTTTCTTTTCTTAGTTTGAAAATCAGGACAGGAAGAGCAGGGTCTGAGAAGGTAAAGATTTTGCTTAAATAATTGACTAAGCAGTATGTTTATTAGAGCTTGTTATTTCAGAATAAAACTGGGTACTAGCTTTACATGATTATTTTCCTTAATTCTAAAATTCAAAGTTTCACTTTATTCATATTATTGAAATAGATCCAGAAGAATCGAATTTTCCTTTAAATTGATTACATATGTACAGATAATTGGTTGTGAAAGTATTTAATTGGTATTTCGGTTTGTCCTGTTTAAAGTGATTCTGTGTGTCTGTATTAACGGTTACGTAAATGTTCTACATTAAAGCAGGTTAGATGTTATAACTTATTGACTGGCTAGGCTAGTTTTTATCATTTTTAAATGTAACTCATCCTTAAAAAACTGTGTTTTAGTTATCTTCACATGGCTGTTACAGAATGTTTAATGCATTAGGCACTATAGTAACCATGTTTTATGTACAGCAAATGTGGTTCCATGTGTTGACTTTTGCAAGATATCATAAAAGTCATTTGGTAAACCTGTCCTGACTTGAGGTAGCATGTCAGTTTTGAAAAGCCACATGCAGATTTGAGATTTTGAGATTGGAGCTCACGTAGAAAGCTTGGGGTAACAAAATATTTTAAAAAATTATTCTCTGATGGCCTCAATGATAATGTTAAGAGTACATTAAGCTTTGAATCCCTCCTCTTTTTTAAACAGACTGTGAAGTCTGCTGAGAGACACTTGCAATCCAGTCACATAAGCATAATAAATATTGGTCCTCATGGAAGAAGAGCAGGATTTACCAGAGCAACCTGTAAGTACTTCCTTTAACAATTTAAAGTTGATTGTAGGAAAGCTTATCTTAAGAGATTTTATATATTCAGTTTTACTACAGATTCTAAATTAGAAATAAAATTAAAGAAAGGACTTCTTAGTACTTTCTAAGAAAATAATGTTGTATGTTCTTAAATTCATATCTTGCTAACTTAATGCTAAACAGTCGGCATGGAAAATTTAGCATTACAAGGTAAGTATTGTATTTGGAAATGTCATTTAAAAAATCAGTGGTTATTCTTACAGTTTTTAGAAAATAAAAGAGGACATCTATTTACTCAACAGTATATATACCACTTCTGCCAGAAAATTTAGTTTTATCTTTACCTAAAATCCCCTGACTTAATTTTTTAAAAAGTAGTAGTAGTTGAAGAAAGTATAATTTGACCACTAGCTAATTCTTAAAAATAGATGACCATCAAGAATAGGTTGAATTCTTAACTTCTTTTAAATATTTAATATAAATGAATAAAATCATTTTAAATGTCCCCAAGTGATACAGATTTGTTGCCTTACCATGGCTTCTTTTTGTTTTTTTGTCTTTCTAAGTGTATTTTGGCCCTTGGCATTTAAAAGAGGAAGGCAATAGTAATCATTCTCCTAAGATACTTTTATGTTTAAAAATATTTTCCTTTGACTGGTTTCTTTTTCTGAAATTAGATAAATACTGATTCAGTTGGCTATTCTGAAAGAGCCTCCTGCATTTCATACTAAGGGAGAATATAGAGTATTATGTGTTTACCTCTCTTTATGAAAATCCAGCCTAAAAAATTTGAATTTTGAATAGAGGTAATAGGGTATGTTTTCCATGTTGTAGATGTGTTCTTTATATCAGTGAAGGATGGACACCAACTTCCATTAAAATAATGAAATCCTTAATATATTTGTAATAATTTTTTTTTTTATGTTGAGAAATGTGTACTGATGATTACTTTGCCATTATTCTTTTAGCCCCTTTACTCAAGGTAAGTATAGAACTAGAGGGGCATAAGCAATTGGTAAAATGACTTTTGGAAACATTTGAAATCCTTGGTGGGACATTAATAATCAGGGAAATGGTAGGGTTAAAAATTATCCTCATCAGTGTATCTAAGATATACACTGTAAGAACAAATAAGAATTAGAGACGCTAAATATATCAAGAGAGATTATGCCATTGGGTTTTTAGTGTAGTAAACAAAGATCTAGTTATAGTTTCAAAAGACTTATGTAAGTGTTGACATATTGTTGAAACGGGCATTGTTGTTAGTTACTTCTTTTATTTAAGGTACTGAGAATTATAAGGCTGACCTGCTGGTGAGTCATTTTTTCTGCTCTGCTTCATTTCCTTGCCATTCTGTTTAATTTCTATACCATGATATGCAAAACCTGATTATTACTTCAGAGAAAGTGAGAAATTAAAGCACTTTAAAAATAAATTTTCTGCTAACTGTAAGTGGTGATTTTCATGGGGCATCATTTTTTTGTTGATTTGTGCCTGGGTCTTCATTTATAAAGGTGACCAATTAACAACATGAAGAGGTCGCTGCCACTAAAAGAAAAGTTTAATATTACTCACAACTCCCTTAGAAATGAGAGACCCGGCACGCCACACAGGGTCACGGGGTGAAGCACCAGTGTCAGTCAGGAGGCAGAAATGCATAAGGGAATCTTAAAATGTATCCAAAGGAAATGTATAGGCCACAGTCTTAACTGGGGTTTCCATGGGCAGGTTAGGTGAGACAGGGTAAACAATTTAGGATTGGCTAGTTTGAATAATTCCAGGGGGCTTTGGGGTGTAGGAGCTATCCCTAGGTATCTGGCCCTGGGTTGATTTAGAGGAGGGGAAACTGACTTTGTGTGTGAGAGTTAGATAAAGGAGGTGGTTCAGCATATAGGCTCTGAATTTGCAGGGGAGAGATAAGCAACTTTGACTCTTAGTTTGACCTCGTGATTTATGGTGCTGAATGGGCAAATACAGAATCTAAGAAAATATAGAACACTCATTAACTGTTAAAAATAATTAGAATAGGAAGAGTAAATGTCAGACTTTGAGGAGTAAAACAGATTTTCACAGGCCATAGCTGAAATCTAAAATTTGAGTGGAAAGAATGGTCCTGTCCCAATTTGATGATGACAAGTAAAGCCAAGATTTGTTTTTTTTTAACCTTTAATGAAGGTACTGGGAATTGAACCCAGGACTTCATGCGTGCTAATAAGCATGCACTCTACCACTGAGCTGTTACTCTGACCTCAAAGCCAAGATTTTTAACCCCATTGTTTACCTGTATACAGAGAGAAATGTTGCTGATGGGCATTACTGTTGGAGTTATTTTAGTACTGTTATTTAACTTGATGAGTTATCCCTCTCTTGTTGAATTCACTAGCTCTACTTTAAGATTTGTTCAGGTCATTGCACACAATGCAATATAAATCCTAATTTCAGGTTCTGTCTTTCACTTTTCCTTGTTGCCAGTCAGTCCTCACTCCTCTGCACTTAGAAATGGTTCTCTCAGTGGTCATCACTATGTCTTCTTACCCCAGTCTTTATCTTTTTCAGCTGCTCTGAATCAGCTCATATTATTGTCCAAACTGGAACTCTATTGAAGAATGAAAGGGACAGCTAGCCTGACTTGGTTTTAGGAAGGAAGTGTAAATCAAGACTGTTTCTGGAGAATTGGAAGCACTTAAGTAACTCCTTTACAGCTATCAGGGTGCTTGCTAAACTCTAGTTTTAAAAGAGCATATATGCATAGGAAAAATTTTTAGAATATGCCAAACTGAGTGCTGATTATTTCATGGAGATTGTGGGGAATATATTTTATTTTATACATATCTGTATGGTTTGGATTTTTTAAAATATGAGCATATGTGCCTTTTGTATTTAAATTTTTAAAAGAAAATAATACCATAGACCAACGAGGCAGTGTGTGCATGCAACCATAGTGTGCTCTAAGCTAAAACATGGAAAAGGGGTGAAATTTGGGAAATATTCTTGACTGAGAACAATGAAAAGGACCTTAAAATTGTGTTTTTGGCTTGGAAGATAATGAGAAGAAAAAGATGGAACAAATGGCAAAAAGAGAACAACTATACTCAACTCCTAATTTTTGTCTTATCTATCAAGGAGAGACTTATTTTTAAGCCATCTTCTCATACCTGGATTAATGCAACAGC
Source organism: Camelus bactrianus (assembly GCF_048773025.1). Lineage (NCBI taxonomy): Eukaryota > Metazoa > Chordata > Mammalia > Artiodactyla > Camelidae > Camelus > Camelus bactrianus. The sequence continues at coordinate 60,130,676 of NC_133551.1, forward strand.
CTCCTTTGATTTTCTTGCATTGAATTTTGTCCCCTTCCTGGTCATTTACTATCTACACTTTATCAGAGTGATCTTTCTGAAATTCAGAGTGGATCATGTTTAAGGCCCTCTTGTTAGCCTCATAATAAAATTAAAACTTCTTAATCTGGTTTATAAGGACTTTCATGGTTAGGCTTCTTTTTACCTACACAGTCTGATTTTAAAATATATTTTGATTGATTGATTGATTGATTGTATTATTTAATTATTTTATTTTGACGGGGTTGGGAGAGATAATTAGGTTCTCTTTGCTTTACCTGTTTTCATTTTTCACACGTTAAGAACAATACGTGACTCCTTTCCCCACATACTACTCTTAAGGGAAACAGCCCCAGATTCCATCAGTTGCTGCATCAGATCAGAACCAGGATCTGATGTTCACTGGTTTGTACTAGATCCAAAAGTGACTTTTGGACCAGTAGCCTGTAAACTTAAAAAACATGTTTTTTGCCTCCTATCACAAGTCACGTCCCATATGCAATGGTGGAAAAGGCAGTTGTCTCTGCCACAGATTTTACCTTTCTCATAATTTGGAATGCCTCCTCTCACTCTCTACATACTAATTTCCTTATGCCAAGTCAAATTAATAATTAGATAATAATTGATAAGCATGATCAAAGAAAATGATATTAAGTGGTTTTTGTGTATAATTTCCCCTAGGTTATGTTCAAGCCCTTCCCTCTAGAATATAGAGTGTGACTTTCTAGTAAAGAGAGTGATATGCTTCTCTTTTTTTGGACAGTGCTCGATAAATTCTGACACAAACACCTTCCTTTTCATAGGGTTCATGCAGACTTCTGTTGGATTTATTATTCCTAAGATTACAGTTTATCTAGCACTAGTATGATTTAGGCTCTTGTTAAAACTTAGAATGTACTATAATTGTATACTTGTAAGTCATCTCATAATAATTCTGGAATGACATTTGAGATGCATAATATAATTTTTTTTATCTAGAAAGTGGTATTTTCTTAATCCTATCTTGAAAGTTTGGGGATTCAACTTCATTTTTGCTGTCTGTAATGATAACACTAAAATACAACAGCTGTATAGCACTTTGTCTTTCATAAATAGCTCTCTCTCATTCTTTTTTTTTCTCCCCACTCTGTCCCCAGTTTCATTTTCACAGCAACCTAGTAAAGTAGGTAGTCGTATTTTTCTTTTACAGATGAGAAAACAGATGCGGAGAAGTAGGCATACTGTGAATAAGCTCTCAGAACTGAGCCTCAAACCTGTATATTCTGAATTTGTGCATTGGGTTGTTTGTATTCCCTTGCTCTGTTAATGTTTAAAGCATAATTATTTTTTTAGCAGAAGCGCAAATAGAACTCTGATTCGTGAATTTGCCAGTGGTTCTTCTTTTTTGTGTTATCTTTAGTCATAACATACCTGTAAGATTATGTCATTTTTTAAAATAACAACTTTATTGAGATACAGTTCATATCCATTTTAAAGTATATAGTTCGATGATTTTTAGAATATTCGGAGTTCTGCAACTATCACCAGAATCGATTTTAGAACATTTTCTTCGCTCCAGAAAGAAACTCCTGTGTACCCATTAGCAGTCACCTGTCCCCAACACTCCCAACCCTCCAACCCTAGGCAACTACTAATCTACTTTTCATTTTACCTGTTTGTGGATATTTCATATAAATAGCATCATGCAATATGTGGTCCTTTGTGACTGGCTTCTTTCACTTAGTATATTCTTTTTAAGGTTCATTCGTGTTGTAGCATGTATAATTACTTTTATTACTGAATATTGTTTTAGTATATAGATTTATTTTATCACTCATCATTTTATTTATATAGATTTATTTTATCATTTATCATTTCATTTATTATTTTATTTATCCATTTATCTGTTCATAGACACTGGGGTTATTTTCACTTTGGGGCTATTTTGAGTAATGCTGTTGTGAACATTCATGTTCAAGTTTTTGTGTGAACATATGTTTTCATTTCTTTTGGTTATATAGCTAGGAGTGGGATTGCTGAATTATATATGGTAACTCTCTGTTTAATTTTTTGAGGAACTGCTAGACTGTTTTCTTCCTAAGTAGCTCCGCTATTTTACATTCTGTCGGTTTCTGGATTGTATTGTGTGAACACATCTCTTTGAAATCCAGTGATTTTTATTATTGAAGTATAGTTGATTTACAGTGTTGTGTCAGTTTCTGGTGTACAGCAGAGTGATTCAGTTATACATATATATATATTCTTTTTCAGATTCTTTTCCATTATAGGTTATTGCAAGGTATTGAATATAATTCCCTGTGCTATACAGAAGAACCTTGTCTGTCTATTTTATATATAGTCTTGTGTATCTGTTAATCTCAAACTCCTAATTTATTTCCGCCTATCCCTTTGGTAGCCATATTTCTTTTCTATGTCTGTGAGTCCATTTCTGTTTTATAAATAAGTTCATTTGTATCATTTTTTAAATTCTACATATAGGTAATATATGATATTTGTCTTTCTCTTTCTGACTTCACTTAGTATGGTAATCTCTAGGTCCATCCGTATTGCTGCAAATGGCATTATTTCATTCTTTTTTATGGCTGAGGGGTAGTCCATTGTATACATATACCACATCTTCTTTGTCCATTCATCTGTCAATGCACACTTAGGTTATTTCCATGTCTTGGCTATGTATATAGTGCTGCTATGAACATTGGGGTGCATGTATCTTTTTGACTTAGAGCTCTCTCTGGATATATGCCCAGGAGTGAGATTGATAAATCATATGGTAACTCTATTTTTAGTTTTTTAAGGAACTTCCATACTGTTCTTCATAGTGAGTGCATCAAACTACATTCTCACCCACAGTGTAGCGGGGTTCCCTTTTCTCCACACCCTCTCCAGCATTTATTGTTTGTGGACTATTGAATGATGGCCATTCTGACCGGTATGAGGTGATACCTCATTGTAGTTTTGATTTGCATTTCTCTAGTAATTAACAATGTTGAGCATCTTTTCATGTGCCTGTTGGTCATCTGTATGTCTTCTTTGGAGAAATGTCTATTTAGATCTTCTGCCCATTTTTTGATTGGGTTGAGTTTTTGTTGTTGAGTTTTATGGACTGTTCATATATTTTGAAAATTAAGCCCTTGTCAGTCGCATTGTTTGCAAATATTTTCTCCCAGTCCATAGTTGTCTTTTTGTTTTGTTTATGATTTCCTTTGCTGTGCAAAAGCTTGTAAGTTTAAGTCCCACTTATTTTTGCTTATTTTGAATTAGTTTACCTGCCACTAGTGCCAAGGTAGCACATGCTTCCTATCCCTGACTTATACGAGGACATAATTGCCGAAATCAAGGTGAACAATGGGCCATGAAAAGTACAAACTTAGGTGGTAACATATCTTCCTTCCTCAGACTTTTTATGTTTAGTAGATATGATGTTAGGTACATTTTCTCCATTTCTATTTAAATACATACTCTTTGTACTTAGTTGGCACTGTCATAAATAGAAAGTGAAAAAGCATAGTTCTTTCTTGAGAGGTCATTATAGTATATTTAAAATTTTTGCTCCAGGGCTTTTTTGTGTGTGAAAGTTCATTAGCTAAATTTGTTACTCTGTGGCTCTAGTAAAATTAAGACTGTGGTAAGTTAAATTCCTCAGTGCTCTGGTTTTCTTTGTGTGGATTACTGTTCCGGAGACCATAGACTGTTTTGCCTACTCAACCAACCATCTCGTAAATTCATTTCTTTGATTGCAAGGAAGATGAGAGCCTATATTTTGTCATTTATGAAATTATGCAGGCCAGTAAACTAAATGGGTGAATTTTTCTTGTCTTTAGCTTTGCAGTTTCCAGTCAAAACACCATTTTCCAGTGTTAACTCAAGTCAGCACATTTTTCTCGCATGTCTTTCAGTGAGGTTATGTCATACATTTGTAATAGAGTTAAATTCTTTTGTCATAGTATGTATACCATCCTGGGATCCCTTGACCTCCTGGTTGGTTTATGGTATCTTTTATCGTGTAGGAGTTTTGGATTTTTGTATAGTCAAATCTGTTTTCTCCTTTATGGCTTTTGAATTTCATATGCTTAGTAAGGGTTGTTCTCCCTCAAGGGTTTTGTTTTTGTTTTTGTTTTCTTTTTTCTTCATGTGCTTCTGTAATTTTGTTTTTAAGTTTTGAGAGGTATTTTTAATGCCCCTTTTTTCTTTATTTTATCTTTGTTGGTACATACGAAAATTAAAGCACATTCTATAACGTTTTGATATGCCATAAGCAAGAAACCAAAAGTATTTGCTTTATTTATTTTGTCATGTTTTCTCATGAGGAATGTCCATGAAAAATTGTTTGGGCCTTGTATTTATTATCTACCTTGTTTGAAATGTTAAATTTAATCATATTAAATAACTATATTCTCTCCTGATAAATTTGTTTAAAATTATTTAGTGGGGTTTCTGCTTTTGTGAGTACTTACTTTTTGTACTGGGTTGGCAGTACTCTTTGTAGTTTGTCAGCCTGCAATACTTTTAAGTATTCATAATTTGTATGGCCAAGCATAATAACATTCTACTATAGTTATTCTAGTCAGAGAGCTCTAAAATCAGATACTTTGTAATATGAAAGAGCAGGGGGAAAACCATTAGTAGTGTTAACCATAGATCTTCCATTTGTGAATTCTTAAACTGTTTGAATGGAAATGCTTTCACCTCAGAAGGAATTAGAAAAGATGAAAATATAGGAAAAAAACCAGGATAGTGTGAAGAATATTTTTTAAATTACCAGTAACCTGAAAAGAGTTTATGTTTTGGGGAGGATATAGCTCAGTGATAGAATGTGTGTCTAGCAAGCACAAGGTCTTGGGTTCAATCCCCAGTACCTCCATTAAGATAAATAAATACAATCTAATCACCATCACTCCCCACCCCCCTGAAAAAAGTATACAGTGCTATATGTTGACTGTATCTCAATAAAACCAGGAGAAGAAAGAAAAAAAATTTTTTAAGGTTTATTTTTATTCTTGGCATGTAAGTAATTTAAGTATAAAGACATTTCTGTTAAATAAGTGAGTAGATGCTAGCAAGTTTGCCATACTTACTGTATAATCACTTGTCTGTTAAAATTTAAAACTAACCTGTTTGTATCCAAGTTTGGTTACTTTATCAGGGTAAACATCCTATCTTGAGTGAAAATCCTGGTAAACACTTTACCTTGAATCTGAAAAATACTTTTTTCATTCCAAAAAAAAAAAAAGAAAGAGCCCCATTTGAAAAACGAAGAAGTTGATCTCTAACTCTTAAATATAACAAAGATTCATTTAATAAATCTAAGCAAAGCAAAATGAAATAGTTACCCTGTAATTTATTAGTTAATACTGGGCTGCCATTTGAGTAGCTAGAAAATTTCAAAAACAGATCGCTACATTGATGCCTTTGTATATTTATTTTTGCAGGTGAAAAAAGCCAAGATGCAGGAATCAGGAGAGCAAACTTTAAGGTATGGGAAGTTGAATGTCTTTTTAATGATCCACTTAAAATTTTACTGGTTAGTTTACATATAGCATGATTTGGGTTGACAGCCCACTTTTTGCTTTTAGCATCAGTCTTCAGGTTTCGAAATTATTTGGTTTAAGGTGAAAAAGTTTGTCCTTGAAACACGTAAGTACTGGTTTTTTTCTTATTTACTCATTATTTACTCAACAGTGTGATCTTCTCTCTCAGATCCTGTGATATGTGGAGGAGACACAATGATGAATATTATTCAGTCAGATGTACAGTGTACAAAATAGGGGGAGAAAGCAGAATTAAAGGAAATCCAAGGGATTAATCATTAATTACCAAGTGGATATGGGACACCTTAGTCATTAGCTCCACTCCCCTTTAAGACAAGAGGCAGATTCTTGGCACGTCACGCTCTGGCTTCCACGACACCATGATTTTCAGTTTTCCACAGTTCTTACCTCCTATCGTTTGACTACCAACCATATGAACTAGGAACTGCATCCCTTCTAACATCTTAATTTCAAGAAACCTACTCTTACACCACCACACACACTGTCATTCCAGCTCATTTATACTACTGTCATGCTAGCCTCATGTCATACTGTATACTTCTAGTTTTAAATAATCTATCATATTTTCACTATCAACCATTAACACTTCCCTCAAAAAAGACTTCAGTATTGTCCTTATGCTGCTGAAATTGTAAGACCTATTACTTTAATCAGTCCCTTACAAACATTCTTAACTTTCTTTCCCTTTTCCCTGTCATCCTTCTTTACCCAAACCTAAAGTTTAACAACCCTAGTCAAACCCAGCTATCTACTGATTCCATCCTTATTCCCAATCATCTGAACCTTGTGAGAGAAAAACAGAAAACTATGCTGACTGGTCTCAGTTTCCATTCATGAGTACATCTCAACAGGCACTTAAACACTCTTGATGGTCCAATCACCCTTCCTGGTTTGTTGTATTTCCTAGTCTCTAAAATCATTTTTCTTCTCTTCTCTCCCCCTATTCCCATTTACTCAGCTGGCGATCTTTCTCCCTAATTCAAAGAGAAATTAGAAACAGGAGCTACCTCATTTGTCTGTTACCAAGTCTACCCCCTAACTGCTTCTCTATAATATTCTCTGCTGCCCTTTTCTCTGAAGTTAATTCCCCAGCTCTTACCTAAGGCTGACCTCTCCAGTTGTACTATGGGACCTTTCACTTTCATCTTTTCCGGCAGTATCCCTTCTCTCCTTCAGCAGCTTCTTTATTGTGGTAAAAATACATAGCATAAAATTCACCATTTTAGTCATTTTTAAGTGTATAATACAGTGGTATTAAGCATATTCACTTTGTTATGCAACCATTACCCCCTCCAGAACATTTTTCATCTTCCCAAATGGAAACTCTGTATTCATCAAACAATAAGTCTCCACTTACCCCTTCTCCCAGCTCCTGTTAACCACTATTCTGCTTCCTGTCTCTATGATTTGACTACTCTAAGTAGTTCATATTAGTGGACTCATAAATTACCTATATGTGACTGGCTTGTTTCATTTAGTAGAATGTCTTCAAGGGTCATCCAAGTTGCAGCATGTGTCAGAATTTCCTTCCTTTTAAAGGCTGAGTAATATTCCATGTGTGTCTGTACCATATTTTGTTTATCCACTTGTTGGTTGTTTGTGTTAACTGTTGACAAGAGTTCCATTGAATGGAGTGAGATATTGGTGATGCTCACTTTTGGAGTTTGGGTGTTTTTGCTCTTTTTTGGAGGAGGATTATTTTATTTTAGAATATTTAGATTATTTTATTTTATTTTTTTTTCCCATCAGGCACACATTGTTTATGTAACTGAACATAATTTTATTTTGAGGCAGTACGTAATTTTTCTAGATACCATTTAAAATATTTAACAAAATGCTGGACTTAATTTACTGTCTTGGCGCTATTGTTTCTGTTTAATCTCTAGAAAGTCAGTTGAATATTTAGGGGGTTTTACTGTAAGATTCCAAATCCATCACATACCAGACCATCCAAATATACCTTCTAAGGTACAGAATCTAGAAATAATCTTTCAACAGCAGATATAACAGTGAACCCCCAGACTTATTTATATAAAAGACCAGTCATTATAGTAAGAAATGTGAAGTTCTTTTTTCAGTTTGTACCTTTCTCCTTGGAATCCTATTTAAATAGGTATAAGATGGGGCCCAGAAAACTATTTTTTACCCGTCATTCAGGTAATTATAAGAAATCAGCCATTTGGGGAAATAATGATATAACTATTAAGTATGATTTCTTACCCTTACCCTTCAATTCCCATTGTTACATCTTGGAATAGTATATATTAAGTGCTATTCCAAAAATATAGGCATTTGAGTAAATAGATTAAAATAAACTTTGATGGACATTTAGGTTGCTTCCATGTCTTAGGTATTGTATATAGTGCTTCTGTGAATGTTGGGGTTTTTTGAATCTTTTTGAATTAGAGTTCCCTCCAGGTATATGCCCGGGAGTGGGATTGCTGGATCATAGAAGTCTAGTTTTTTGAGGAATCTCCATACTATTTTCCATAATGGCTGTACGAATCTACATTCCCACCAGCAGCATAGGAGGGTTCCCTTTTCTCCATACCCTCTCCAGCATTTATCGTTCATGGACTTTTTAATGATGGCCATTCTGACTGGTGTGAAGTGATAACCTCACTGTAGTTTTGATTTGCATCTCTCTGATAAATAGCGATATTGAGCATTTTTTCATGTGCCTATTGGCCATTTGTATGTCTTCATTGGAGAATTGCTCGTTTAGGTCTTCTGCCCAATTTTGGATTGGGTTGTTTGTTTTTTTGTTATTAAATTGTATGAGCTGCTTATATATTCTGGAAATTAAAAAGCAACTTAAATGCCCATCGACAGATGTCTGGATAAAGAAGTTACGGTATATTTATGCAATAGAATACTACTCAGCCATAAAAAAGAATAAAATAATGCCATTTGCAGCAACATGGTTGGACCTAGAGATCATCATTCTAAGTGAAGTTAGCCAGAAAGAGAAAGGAAAATATCATATGATATAACTCATATGTGGAATCTAAAAAAAGAAAAGAAGACACTAATGAACTCATCTACAAAACAGAAGCAGACTCACAGACATAGTAAACAATCTTCTGGTTACTGGAGGAAACAGGATGGGAAGGGATAAATTTGGGAGTCTGAGATTTGCAAATGCTAGCCACTATATATAAAAGTAGATTTAAAAAAAAAAGCCAGTTTCTGCTGTATAGCACAGGGAACTATATTCAATATCTTGTAATAACCTTTAATGAAATAGAATATGAAAATGAATATATGTATGTGTACGCATGACTGGGACATTGTGCTGTACGCTAGAAATTGATACATTATAACTGACTGTACTTCAGTTTTTAAAAATGTATAAATTTTAAGTAAATAATTTTTTTTGAACTTCGTCTTTGGATTTACCTTAAAAATTAATTACATCTGAGGAAAAATTGTTTGAACATTCAGAATATACCAGGAAAAGAAAACTTTATTGATAGTATACTTGGATATTAGAGGTCCATTAGAGGTCCATTCAGAAAAGATATGAGAGCATTAAGAATTTTGGTGCTACATATTTTTTTAATAAATAACACTTCTTTTTAAAATTTTGCTGTGTAGAAACTACTCTTACCTTTTATCAGTCAGTCTTATCTTTTGCGATATGTAGAGCGTCTGGGACAGTGTCCTCCACTTCTCCCTAGAATATAGAACAGCAGAGAGGATTTCTTGCTAGGGAACATGAATGAGGGAAGGAAGGAAGCCTGGGCTGGGGACAAGTTGTAGTATAATAATGCTAGCTAATGTTACACTTTACTTACTCTGTTCTAGTCTCTGCTCTAAGTACTTTTCATGTATTAACTCATTAATCCATATAACAGCCTTAAAAGGTAGGTTCTATAATTATCCCTCATTGACAGTTGAAGGAACTGGAGCACAAAGAAGTTCAACGGCTTAAGTCATAAAACTAGATTTGACAAAGTAGAGTATGAATCCAAGCAGTCTAGTTCTAGAATCTACACTCTTAAGCACTGTGCTTTACTGGTAGTTGAGGGAATAACTGCAGAGTGGAATGTAAGGTAGAAGGAAGAGGGAGGGCATTGTGAGGGATGAAAATTAATATAATCTCTATTCTAGAATTTCATTGAGAATCTTCCCAACATTAAAATGTCTAACATAATGACATGCTCCCAGTTTACACGATTTATTGTATGCAGTTTTTTCTTAATTTGCCTTATAAATTAAAAAAATAGATGTTGCTAAGTTTTGGTTTTATAACAAATAAAAATTTGGGTTTTTATTATAAGACAAAAAGTTGGGGGGAAGAGCAATATACTGGGATGCACCATTTTACGGTTCAGAACCCCTTCTTGGAAGCAAGCATGTATAATTTGAAAAGACTTCTCAAGTGATTATGAGAACCACTGTCTGAAATCAGGCATCTCTGTACTTTCTTTCTGTGGTATTTTGGAAACAAAGTGACAGCAGTTTGAGGTATTATGGAATTTTTCTTTTACCACATGGTCTTTAGAGAAAATCTGACCTACCTGTGGCTTAGCTGGAATTTCTGAGTAATATAAAAACTGAAGTGGTCTAGGGATATGACAAAAAGCAGTAGAATGCTGAGGATATTATCCCTGGCCCTAGCTCTTTAGGTAACTGCTATAAAACAAGAATAAATATATCATGAAGTAGACTTACCTTGCCTCTTACCTGGGAAGAAATTGGTTTGATTTAATTACTTTTAGCAATGCAGCAAATCAATCAGCAACTAATATATTCATTTTGGTTTTCCTAGTCAAGTAAGCAACCCTGAAGTCAATGATCAGAAACCTGAAACTTCAAGCCTTGCTTCAAACCTTACTATGTCAGAGGAAAGTAAGTACTATGTTCTGTGCATGATGGAGGAGGTAGTCCTATAACCAGGTGATGCTATTCTTTTGTAATTGGTTTTCACTTATTGCCTTGTTTGTCCCAGAATTCCAGAAGCCTTTCGTGTGTGTTTGCGTGAGTGTGTGTGTGTGTGTGTGTGTGTCTGTCTGTCTGTCTGTATCCTTATGCTCTCCTATAAGCTTTGTTGACATATCAGCTGAAGAACAAAATCACATGGAATCCACTCACTGAAGGAGTCACACTTGGTGATTTTGTTTTTGTTTGGACATTGGTTGGTCTAAAGGTAATAAATAGTGCTTTACTCAAAACAAGAAAAGTTTGTGGGCCAGCCTCTGACTGGTCCTCCAGAGGGCTTGATATTTTTCCACATTTCAAATAACCAAGTAATTCTACCTATCAATCTAAGCCAAAAAAAGAAAAATAAACCCCTGAGAGCCCAAGACTGATACTGGGCCCTGAGGGAGATCCAGCTCAGTAAGATAACACCCTCCACTTACCAACCCTTATACTCCTGTGGAACAGTTGTATTCATGCATTAGACAAAAATCTGTGGTATGTTCTGTGGTTTTTTCTTGTGGAGACCTAAACTTTCTCTAGCATACCATGGTGGTATGATCCATAGGGCAAGTAGTCCTTGAAATTAAATAGCTATGCCATTCCATATTTTAATACACATTTTAAAAGAGTAAATTTGTATTAAGACACTATAAAAAGACACTTGTTTAGGAGATATTTCTTAAGATGATTATGCTTAATCTTATATGTATCTCATGTATTAAGCAATGATGTGCCTTTTTTAAAAAATTGGTATGTCTTGAATTGTGTATATTATTTCCCCAAAGATAACTGTTTCATTGGTTCTCAAACTTTTAGTGTACTTAGGAATCAAGTGGAGTCCTTGTTTGTAATGCAGAATTCTAGCCTCATCTTTAGTGATTATCATTCCGTAGATCTGATGTGGATGGAAATGCTGCGTTTTTAAGAAGATAGCTCTAGGTAATGCTGACGTGTGTGGGAAACTGTCCATGTAGTGGGGAACTGCTCTAATCAATGAAAAGTATCTCCTCTAATTTTTTGAATATCTCACTCATCCCCAAGAAAAAGAGCTGTTCCTTATATACTTCAGGGCCCAGAAGTAAGTTTTCTTGCTCCTTACAAATCATTTCTTTCCTTTTTTTCCTTCAAAAACTCTAGTTCCTTTGAAGTCTGTATTATGCCTCCCCCTACCTTTCTTTATACCTCAGACTGAAGTCCTAGTCTTTTATCTTTTAAAAACTAGATCTTCTTTGTTTTCTTTTCCATCCATACTCTTGCTTTTCTTGGTAATTTCAACATCCATGTAGATGACCTATCCAATACCCATAATGTCCCTCTTGCTTTCCTGTCCCTTCTTACTCAGCATACATTCTATGGTTCTTTACCATAATTACTCCCTTACAAATACCTTCAATAATTTTGCCTCTTGTACACTCCTTGCTAAACCCCAGTCCTAATTTAATCCAACTCTTTACCTTCTATATAAGTTCATTCAAATACCTAAATATTATTGAATAAATTATACACCTGGCTGACTGTTTACTTACAGGGCCTCAAGTGGACACCCAACATGCTTGAAAATCCTACTACATTTCCCTAATGAATTTTGCCTTTTAATATTTCATACCACTTCTTTTCTCTCACAGTACCCATGCTCACTCACCTTTCCCCATAATTAACTGATGACCCCTTCTCAGACAGAAGCTGTCTCACAGGACGCTCCCTTATTATTGTATACCACCACCACCAGATCTTCAGGCCTACCTGAGTTTGTACTCATGTTTCCTTGCTTTGTTCTTGTCAGAATGGAAATAGTATTCTTGGCTCCTGTCAAAGATAAGACCTTTTATTTGTGCTTTATATTCTGTCTGTTCTCACCTCCTCCAAGGACTTGGGTACTGTGATTATCCTAATATCATTCCTGCATCATTATGTTCTTCTCTTCTTAATCCATCCTGTCAATAAAGAGACACGATCCAGTGTCTATGATCTTAAAACACAAACAAAACCCTCCTTTGGCTCCACAGCCCCCACTAGTGGTAGACCTCCTCTTTGTTCCATGACCTATTGGAACCTCTGGAGAGAGTTGCCCTCACTTGCTTTCTCACCTCCCCTTCATTCTTCAACACTCTCAAATTTAGTTTCTACCACCACTCTTCCAATGAAATTGCTTTTATCAGCGTCATTAGTTACTTTCAGTAACTGAAAGTAGTAGTTCTAGTGGACATTTCTGTATCCTCATATCCTGCCTCTCACCATTTTTCTCCCACCTTTCTCCTTTGCTGGCCTTTCTTCCACTGTCTGAACTCTGAATGTTGGTGGGCCTCAGGATTTGGTTCTAGTCCACCATCTTTGCTCTTTCTGCATCCTCTCACCCATTACAATAAGTATTTTATACATTGTTATTGAATTCCAGATTTGTATTTCTAGTCTGAGTTCTCCCCTAATTCCATTTGTGTATCCAACTGCCTTCTTGACATCTCCACTAGATGTCTAAAAGGAAAGTCATATTTAAAATGTGTGAAAAGTTTTTTACTCCCCTAGCGCTCATCAAATCTGTTCTCTTCCCAAATGTCTCCATCTTAGGAAGTGGGTTAACTATCCCTCCAGTTGTTCAGACTGAAAACATAGGAATTATTCTGTATTCCCCTGTTTTCCTCATTCCTTTCATACAAATTCATCAGGCAGTCATGTTAATTTTACCTTCAGAATATATTTCAAGGTTTTGCCTCATCTCCACTGCCACTACTTTAGTGTAATTAAGTAGATTATGCTTTGACTCTTTATAATCCTTTCATGGTTTCAAGGCTCATTCATTCACTAGTGAAGTGAAAATTGGCCTAAATCTCCCAGTATGTTTTGTTGATCTCTTCTAGAATTAAGTTAAATCAGAGGAGGAGAAGAGCTTGGGTTTTTGAAAGTACTTGTCGACAGAGAAGGAAACATTTTGTAGAATTGAAATGAACTTACATTCTATGTGATGGATGGTAAGAACTTTAGAACTAATTGGGATCCCCTTCATTTTTGTCAAAATGGTTATGGATGAACATAATCTACACATTGCTTTAATTATTTTCAAAGACTGAACAACGGCAATGGACAGGATTCATGATAAACTCACAGATGTTGGTTTGTCTTACTGTTGGGCATGAATTGGCTCCTCGTCTGCTCTTGATCAGGGCTCCCTTTTTGGGTCAGACACTCAGGGTACCCAGCTGGACCTAAAGTTGGTTGGTTCACCCTTAGTCCCTATTCACAGTAGAGCATCCCCCTTTCCAGATGTTGAAGGAAGTTCTTCAACAGCTCGGGAGTGTGGTCCAGACTCTGTATGATGTACCTGTCTACAATATGGACTGAAATAGTGCTAATAATGAATAGGATTCTGCTACCTGTCAAACTTGAGTTGAATAATTTACAGCGTTTATCCCTGATGAAATCACGAGGGTCGAGACTTCAGAGTGCCTATTCTAGATGAAGTCATGGGGGTCAGGAGGACACTAGGTGTGAAAGTCTCTTTACTAGATAGTTTAACAGAACATCATAGCAGTTCCTCAGGTCTGCCTCTGCTTTGCCAAACTGAAAGTCTTTACCACAAAGCTGATAAAATAGTAATATAGAAGCATACTTGCATCTTTTCTACTATTAATTATATACAGCAATAGTTTTCTAATAAAATTGGGTACTTGCCCCAAATCTGTCTTCCTGCAGGTCATTCTTATGAACTTTTACTCATTCTAGGGTTTGGGTAAGCACCCAAAGAAATGAATAAGCTGAAGAAGAAGTGTAATTCCTAGACATGGATCTTGTATTTTAAGTTTGCCTGTGAGCACAGTAGAGAACTTAGGAAGTTCCTTCATCTCTGGTTTTAGATCAGTGATAGATAAAGGTAGAGATTAGTTGATGCTAACCTTCAGCTGTTTCCCATACCCCCTGCATTCTAGCTTCTTTTACTGTCTCTCAAAGTCTCTATACCCATTGTTAGAAGAGTGAGGTATTTCCTACTGCATAGTCTTTCTAAATTTCTGATGTCCAAGCTGTATTCTGTTAATTAGTTTGAAAGACTATACAGTGAGACATGAAATTTTCCCATTTCATTTTTGAAGTGTTCTAACTTTTTACCTGGTGATATCTTTCTTTCAGTTATGACATGCACCGATTACATCCCTCGCTCATCCAATGATTATACCTCACAAATGTATTCTGCAAAGTAAGTCAAATAATTATTTCAAAAATCTATTTGTTTTTTCTCTAGACTCATTGCAAATTTTATTGCAGAATTTAACTTGATATTTAAGTTATTAAATTGACATTTAATTTATTTTCACCTCTCTTGTTCTCTGTCCCTACTCCAATTTTTTTTATTCCCTCTAAATATAGAATCTATGTAACATCCTTTTAAAAAGTAGATAGTTGTCTGGAAAAGATCACTGTTACCCAGGAGCTCACTTGAAATGAATAGATAATGAACATGTAAAATACTGTTAGTGATCAAACATATCACTGATTGACCTCTGATTATTCTCTCTCTGGTCTATTAATAGACAGATCAATTTAAAAAAGCTGAAGCCAGTCTCAGACTGGACTTCTCAGCCTAATAATATGTTCAGTTTATTGTTTTAGGAGTGTCCTCAGAGTAGAACTAGGCTTGAAATTAGGTTTAGTGGATTGAAGTCACTGAGAGGCAGTATTTTCGGCCTTCAGGGGGTAGGAGCAGCATTTAAGATCTACTAAGTTAATCATCCCCAAGATGAGTAGGTGCAGAACAGTGTGTATACCAAGCTACCTGTTGTGCTTTGATAAAGAGTGAGCCTGCACATACATAGATACAGGCAAGTGTGCTTTATTAAACTAGGATAAACTCTTATGTGCTTACATAGGCAGGATTTTATAAAGAAATTGGTACCAGAGATGAGTGTTGCCTGTGAGACTATTACAAAAAGAAAACTTTTTATTTTCCTTTTTGTGCCCTTTTGAATTTTGCATCGGTTAAAAAAACAAATAAACTAATTGGAGAACGCATAGTTCTCCAAATTCTAATCTGGTATTAACACTAATAGCATCCTTGGGCCAGTCATTTTCACTTGGCTTTCTTCTTTGTGAGGTCACTGAACCGATTCTCTGAGATCACTGGGAAGGAGATAAGAAAATAATTTGAGCTATAAAGATACCATGTGAAAAAGAGTATTATGATTTTTATCATATCTGGAGATTAATCCATTTGAAATCACTAAGATTTTAAATTATTCCCATGAGATTTGATCATCAACTACAGCCTGAGCTATTTCTTGGTTTCAGATCTGGCTAATAGAAATACTCAAATTCAATGTCTTAAAATCTACTGCGATGTGAATATGTTGCATATTCCAAGTTCATTCATTCATTCAAATATTTGCATACCTGCTGCATTCAGGACACTTTATTAGCTATGCCGTCTATCTTAATGCAGACCTCCTTATCACTTATCTAAAGCATTTCGTTTTTTAACTGCCTCTATTTCCATGTTCTCCCCTTCTAATCTGTTTTACAAAGTGATATCAAACTAATCTTTATTAAAGAACAGCTTTGCTCAACAGTGACTCCCAGTTGTTTCATATTTGTCTGAACACTTTTAGCCTGATATTCAAGATCTTTGCTGTCTATCTCTTCACTTGCTACTTCCCTTCCTTTTCTATACTTCCCTTAATAAAACCTACGCTCCTTGCAGGCTGAAGCCCTTGCTTTCCCTTCCTCTGTACCTTTGCCAGAGTTTTTCTCTTTTCCGAACACCCTTTCTTTCCCATTTTTGCTCTTTCTGTCTGCTAAGCTCACAGACCACTTTTTTTTAATAGACTTCCTTCATTTTCTCCTCCCCCAAAACTGAAAAAAAATCTTTTTCCCTTCTGAAACACCCCTTTCCCTCCCAATATTTTATTGTTGTGACCTATATGGTACATATGACACTTACTTTCTTACATTATAAATACAGCATAACTCACCAAATAAAATAACTGATGTCTAAAAATTCAATGCATAGAATGTGGCACCGTCTTATTCCGTGAATGAAATGACCAGGTCATCTAGTTTAAAATCCCGGAAGTTTCACTGTTGAATTCAGATCTCTAGCTAAACCAGATGTGATTGGCACCAACTGGTGGCAGTGTACTCCGGCTTAAATATCTGCCAGGCAATTCTATCTTTTCTACGACTCCCCAGATTTTATATGTTATATTGGTCCTATTTTGTAGTCTTGATCTGGGGATATTGGGTCCACCCCTACTCCCAGTTTTCTTAAGGTTGCTTGCCTTTTCTCTGCCAGCCTCACCCCCTTTTCCAAGTCCCACTTTCCTCTCAGAACTTTAGTTTGGCCCAGAGGGCTAGGTAGACAGTGGAGCCAGTTGCCAACCCTGTTCTATCCAGTCTTCTGTCATTTCAGGGTTTAGACATAATATTCAGGTATATAAATAATATAATATTTAGACATAGTATATCTCTATATTTAGACATAAGGGCATATAAAGGTTTAATCCATACTTGTATCTCACGTAGGGCCTTGTACATAGCACACCGCAAATGTTTGTAGCATAATAATTGGACCTTGGGAGGATATTTGAAACTTTTTAAATTTTCTATAAAATTGTTTGTTAGGTAGATTATGAGTAGAACCTGGAAAGGAAAAAATAGTTCTACTTTCTGACCACAGTGAGAGACATTTAATGTGGAAGGTTAGTCTCCTTACTGCTGATTCTTTGCTGTTAGTATTAGCTATTTCTCATGTGTTTTTCACATGAAAGTTTTTGTTTTCTTGAACTTTTCTAGACCTTATGCACATATCCTCTCAGTTCCTGTTTCGGAAACTGCTTACCCTGGGCAGGCTCAGTACCAGACACTGCAGCAGTCTCAACCCTACGCTGTCTACCCTCAGGCAACCCAAACGTATGGACTACCTCCTTTCGGTAAGACATCCTATTGAAAGCCGTTTCTAAGAATGTTGATTTTATCCCCCAGAAACTTTTGCTCTTTGCCCTAAAAGCAAGGATGACTGATCAGGAAGCTGAGAGATGGGTTGTTCTTGGCAGAGCATCTCCTCAGTAGGTGTGATAGAAGCTGGGTGTGCAATTTTCCAACAGTATATTTGATGCATATAACATAAAATCATAACTTTCAATACTCATATGATTACCAAAATTGAACTATTTCCAAGATACTAAGTCTTGACTGTGAAGCTTGGAATCTTCGGGTATTTGGAAAATCTTTGAGGAATTACTATTGATTTGACTTAACTTCAGACAAAACATGGTAACATAATAAATATATTTTGAGGTGATTAATTTCTTTCTAAAACCTAGTCTAAATATCCAGATAGAAAGATGCCTTATAGTTCTCTCTCTTTTCTTGTCAGTTTCTCTCTCTCCTTCCTCCCCCTGCCCCAAACTGATCAGTTGTTGCTCTGCTAAACCAAAAAGTCATCTTAGAAGGCAAAATCCCTAGTTTTGTACAGCCTTATCATGTGTATAGAGAGTTTTGTTCTTTGGTTCTAGGTATCTTAGACATGAACTATAAATTAGAATGATTTACTAGAAGTCAGTTTGAGATTCGTTGGTCACTTAATGTCTGCGCTGCTTTTCCTCTGTGTGTGTAAATTGATAGATATATTCAGTGTGCTTTATTGCCCCTTCCCTGCTTTCCTAGAACTAGTGTCAGAAAATTGAGAGAATACTATTTTTTAAAAATATGTAGTATGTTAATAAAATTATAACTCTGTAGCTTTTATTGAAACTAGCTGGGAGTTAGAAAAATATTTCAAACAGATCGCCACAGATTCTGGGAGTTGCCTGCTTTCGGTTTCTACATTCCTACTTTTCTTGGCCTATTGGGCTACTCTTATGTGATAGTGACAGCTTTCCTACTTTTTGACTTGTTAGCATTCCTTGACTCCTGATAACTACCAGAAACAAAAATTGGAGGTTATGTTTAATGATGCTGGTAGCTGATAACCTCATGCAAGAAGAGAAACAGGAATGCTCTTGTTTCCCTGCCTCATAGATGCTCTTGTTCATCCATGTCACAGTGCCTGTCAGTATCAGCCACTATACTAAAATCTTACATTTGTGATATGTTTAACCAGCTAAGACTAAGTAGTCCTTTTGAAAGCAGAACTCTGTGAATATGTTTGTGTTTATTTCTTTTTGCATATATTAAAGCTAATTTTTCAACAGTTTGCTAATAATAGGCTAGCAAGTGTAAAGTATTTCACATTGTTTTTTAACCCTGTGTTTTGATTTAAATTCTTTATTAGAAAGCCAAATGCCTTTTATGACATTGTTGAACAGTTGGTTATTCCTGCTGCTCAGTGTTGAATAAAACTCCTATTGTATCTCTGAACTCAGATTATGGAATACCTAGCACAGTGCCATGTACAGATAGGTCCTAGATATTATGGTATCTTTAATGATCACCACATTTCCCTCATATTAAAGAAAGGAAGAAAATTCTGTAAAATAAATAGATCCCTGTTAAAAACTTGAAGGAAACAATGTTTATTTTATAAAGAAATATTGGTGATAACAGGCTCTTTTATGAATCTGTTTCTGTTTAATAATTGGGGGTGAGGGAAACTTGTTTCATAAATTTTTCTTGTATGTGTGTAAATACTTTTTAAAGTGTCTGTATTTTTAAAAGACATTTTCTTATGCTTTAACATATAGCTTCTTTTGTTTTATACTCAGATGTAACAGTCCATTTCTTACTATGTAGCACAGGGAATTATACCCAATGTCTTGTAATAACCTATAATAGAATATAATTTGCAGAAAACAAAAACTGAATTTCTATGCTGTACACCTGAAACTAACACAACATTGTAAATCAGCTATACTTCATTTAAAAAAAAAACACTCCCTTTCTTTTTTCTTGTGAATATTTTGGTAATTTTATCATCTTAGTGTTGCCTATTAGCACTAAAAGTAAATTAGCTGGTCTGTTACTTTATTTCAGATGTAAATAGAGCTTTAGAAAATTGTATTGTATATCATATATTGTGTGTATATATATACAAAAATAATAATATATTGTAGTAACATTGAGTGCTTACTATGCCAAGCAGTATGCTGGAAATAAGTACTTCACACTTTACATTATTGTCTTATTTAATCCTCAGAACCATCTTAAGAAGTAGCATTACCCCTTTTTATAGATGAGGAAACAGGCTTAGAAGGATTAGATGACTAACCTAAAGTCATACAGTTAGTAAATGCCTAGAATTAGCATTGCACTCAGGTCTACTTAATTCCAGAAGTGCTCATAAATTTAGGTCTATGAAAAAGTTAATCTCAGAATTGAGTTTGAAATTTAAAAATTTCCTCCTCTTGAAGAAAATGAGAAAAGACTAGATGAAATCTAGGAGGCCCACATTAAGACTAATCTTTAAAGGTAAAGAAATAGTAGTCATGTCTTTTCAGAGCTGTATAGAATTGTGGAATGGCAGAAAGAGGATTAGAGGTTTAACTTCCAGTGATCTGAATGAGTATGTGTGAGGAAAGGGTACTCATTCCTTTTTAGGGTCTCTTAAAAGATTGTCTTAACTGCCACTGTTTTAACTTCTTTTAAAAGAACTTTAATATGAGATGGAGATTTGACAGTATGTATTAAGAGTCTTTAGGATATTCATGCCATTTCCCTAAGTAATTTCACTTCCTGGAATTTATCCTAGGGAACTCTTTAGAGATAACCACAAAAATGTACAAGCAAGACATCACAGTATTAATTTATAATAGCAAAAGATTGGAATCAACCCACATATTGAACAGAAGGGTATATGTTAAATTGCAGTATATCCATGGAATGAAAAATTATGTAGCCATTATAAATCATAGTCTTAAAGAATATTTAGTGTCTTGACAAAAGTTTTTCATTGAAAAAAGTAGTATATAAAACTAAAAACACAATGTAATATACCAAGTTAGTATTTTTTTAAAAACGTATAGAATAATTTGAAAGAAAAACTGTGAATGTTAATACAGGCAGTACAGATTTGATCTCAGTTACCACGGAATCATGCAAAGTGAGGACACAGTTTCAGTATGCACAGGTTGCAGTTAACACAGTCCAGTGCAAAAGCAAGAACTGCCTTTTTTTTTTCCCGTGTGATGAGACTACGCGATTTTTTTGTTTACACTTTCCATATTTTTCTGATTTTCTATAATTGTATCTACTTACTGATAATTAGGAAAAGTGCTCAGATTAAATTACTTAGTATTTATAATAGCTCATCCCAGTGAGCTATTGAATCAAGATATTCTTTCATGTGTTTTTTTTTTCCTAACATTTGCATGTGCTTCAATTCCTAACCAAACTAATCTTCTCTAAAGATCTACTGCTCTGATATTATTACTACAAAGTGAACTGCTCAGATTAGTTTGATTAGTGACTAACCAATAGTGAAGATTTATGCTGAGAAACTTGGCTAGAGTTGGTGATAAGACCCCACTGTGGGGCAGCAGGAGGGTGGCACTCAGAGACAGGCTTCCTTTACCATTTTTAGACCAGCTGTTGCTCTCCCTCAGGCTCTTGGTGCTTAAAATGACTTGAGAAAGTTTGTAATTATAGGCAAAGAACAGGGGACTGGGAATCAGGAAGCCAAGATTTTGTTTCTTCTTTGCTGTTGGCAGTAGTGCTCTATGGTCAGACCATTTGGTCATGCTACCTGTTACTTGGAATTTCGGGAAGAGTGCTTTTAAAGGAAGCTATTTATATACTTAAAGAGGAGGGCTACAGTGATGCTGAAGGCAGTGTCCATATTGTCTTTTATTCCTCTGTTCTTCGTAAAATAACATTAAATACTTCATGTTTCTGGCCAAAAACATTCAAAACCAGCTGTTTCTCCTAGTTATCTCGGACATTTTGCACTAATTTTTGACCTTAAAAGAAGGACCAGTTTATAGACATTTTACATTTTGAAACTTAAAAATATATATAAATAAAATTCTCTCAGTTAATACTATTCTTTTTATCTTTTTAACTTTTTGGGGGGAAGGAGTAATTAGGTTTATTGATTTGATGATGGATGGATGGATGAAAGTACTGGGATTGAACCTAGGACCTTGTGCATCTAAGCATGCACTCTACCACTGAGTTATACCCTCCCCCCTCAGTTAATACTATTCTTATTAGTAAGATAATATTTTAGGACAGTGTAGTAATAAACATATTCACAAATCCAACACCTCAGGTTCAGAACCTATTTAGAAAAAAAATTACATTGATTACAGTAAGTCTGAAAGTGACTGTAACATTGAAATGGCAGTTTGTTTCTTAGAAAATGTGGTGGTCAACCACCAAGAATCTTAGTTCTGATATTCAAATTTCATATCATAAATGTTTAAAAACTGCAGTCTCAAATATTTTTATTGTTAAATGTCAGCAATAGCAAAGACTTTTTCTGTGGCTTACCTAGACAAAGACTTTTAAAATCATCATGACCTAAGGGTGGAAGAGGGGGCCAGCTCTCCTAATTCATGCTAGAGGTG
Source organism: Camelus bactrianus (assembly GCF_048773025.1). Taxonomy (NCBI): domain Eukaryota; kingdom Metazoa; phylum Chordata; class Mammalia; order Artiodactyla; family Camelidae; genus Camelus; species Camelus bactrianus. The sequence goes on from NC_133551.1 coordinate 60,152,652, forward strand.
TTGATACTCCTTAATCTTCTCAGTAAATAAGATAATATTGAATTTGGAGCTATGGCTGACCTTGGTATTGATTTCTTACATAGAATGTGTTGGATTGATGAATCCTCTTGGGCCTAATTATCAGCATCAGCTGTACTGATCCAGTAGCCATAGCTGTTCAGGACACAGTGAGGTTTTTCTAAATAGACTTACACATAGCCAAAGTTACCGCAAAACCTATTCACTCATAAAGGAGATCCTTAGGCTTTCATGTAGAAGCAAACTTTGTTTATTGTTTCCTAGTTTACTGCAAATGAAAAAGGAGGTACAATCAGAAACAGATTGTCAAGAAGTAAGAGATCACAGAGAAAAGACAAAGTGGTATAAAACCTAAAAATCATAGAAGTGTAATTGAGTTCTGTTTAGTACTAGGCAGATGTCTTCACATATCACAATAGCTTCTGGGGATGTTTCTGTAATATACATAGCACAGCACCATATTGATCTTGGTAACAATAATTCTGAGAAAAGGTATGTTCTATCTTCTCCCTGCTAAGAAGGCAGGAAAGGATATAAATATATTCTAGAAAGATTGTCAGTCAGGAGCACTGTGATAAAATAAAAGTGAACAGTTATGAAATCTATCAGTATGAGATGGATTTATTATGTTCTGACAGAGAAAGATGTCTTTCACCTATTATGTAGAAAAACAAATTATGAACAGCATGTAACATCCCATTTTTATTAAAAAGAAGAAAAAAGATTAGTAAACACAGGAGAAATCTGAATAACTCTTACGCAAACTGTGAATGGGTGGTTAAATTTGGATGATGGAATTATATATGACATTGTTTTTTCTAAGTTACGTATTTCTGTGATGTTTTCAATTTATAAAAATAAGCAGGTATGTCTTTCCTAATCAGAAGAAACAAAGGTAACAAAATAACCAGCTTAAGAAGGCAGAGGGGTATATACTACATTTTAGAAAAATTTGGTGCTTGTTTAATGGGTAAGTGAATTTTAAACTTATGTGGAATGTCTCCCACCTTGATGATGCAGATAAATGATATATCACTGTACACAAACATCAGGCACTCTTTACAACAACAGATGGGTGTCAGTGGCTCTTTTTCTGAATCCTGGTCAATTTCCTCCACCAATGAAGTGAATTTATATACATTTCACTATTGGGGTTTTTGACAAGGTTTTTGTTTCTGTGGCCCCACTCCCCAGTTCTTTGAAATGTATTTGCTTGTGGTATATTACAAGTGGGAGAATCAATAATTTTCTCTTACAAGCAAATTTACTTTTGTTTTAAGATTCAGATTTTAAACCTACTGGCTGATATTTGAAAGCATAACCATGCTCCTCAGTCCCAGTGTATTGTTTGTAATTGGTCCAATTTATCTGATTCAGGTGCATTGTGGCCAGGTATGAAACCTGAAAGTGGTTTAATTCAGACTCCATCTCCAAGTCAACACAGTGTTCTTACCTGCACTACAGGGTTAACCACAAGCCAGCCAAGCCCAGCACATTATTCTTATCCCATTCAAGGTAAATAGGCATGGTTGTGTGTGTTTTGTTTTTTAAAAAATTACTACTGTTTTTGTTTTCAATCTACCTGTATCTCCAAATATACTGGGTAATACAGGATATTTGCATTTGTGCATGCTTTTTGTATTAGGCAAACTAGAACCTAGGAGTGTGGTTCATAGGTAGTTTAAGCCTCTGACTATGAACTGCTTAGTAGAATTGAAGACTCCCCTTTTGCATGTTGGTGTCCAGAAAACCTGCCTGACTTTGTTCTAGTCTGGTCTCAGTGGCATTTTGTCCTGTAAATAAGCAGAAGACTCCATGGGTTAGAACTTTGCTCACTTCTTTTATGTGAAGTCCAAGTAGAATAGAAAGTAAGATGAGTGCTGCTTTTTGACATGTGTGCTGCTTTTCTGCTGTGGTTTAGTCCTATCTCCACTCCCATTTACTATTGGTGGGAGCATTTTTCTTGTTCAGAAAGTTCACTTGTTTCTATTTCATGATGAAAAGCATAGCGTTAAAGCTTACACTCTAAACATCTCTGCCTTCCTGGTTCTTCCTGTAAATGGTTAATATTACGACAGGACTATTAGGAATGAAGACAGAGAAACTCAAAAAAGGCATGATGGAGTCACTTCCCTACCCTTCCAAGTTCAGTGCAGGCAATTTGTCATTGCTCCAGATTGAGAATTAATGTCCATGTATCTAGCTTCTCATCTGCCTCCTTTCTTCTGATTTCTCCCTGCTTTAAAATTGTATTCATTATAAAATGGTGCTAGAGGGGTGAGGGTAGCAGAAACTGGTCTGAGATACTTCTAAGTTATGAACTTAAGTGATGAAAAATGTTTTGATATGGATCATAGTAAACAACATTTTGATTTTCAGTTTTAACTGTTTTTGATAAAATGATTGCCAACTACTTGTTCTTGGTCCATTGGGAACAGAACTGGTCACCACATTGTTAAGGCCTTGCTCTGAGCTACCGTTTTACCTCTTACTGTTTACTGAGTCTCTTCTTTTCTTACTCATTTTCACTTTTTTTTTTTGTCCCCTCCACCTTCTTGCTTTCTAAAATGGAAACAAATCAGGAAGAAAAAATTCAAGAGTGTGACTTTGTCTGTCTTCTCTACCCTCTTTCAGTTTTATAAAGTATTTCTCTAGGTTGGTAGACCTTTTATGTCCAACTGCAGGCAAATCTAGTAGCTAAGTCCCTCCTAAACAGCTGCATCCTTGATGACTACACCTAAGTCATGAAAGAAAAGCAAGGGGTTCTCTTCTTTTATACTAACAATCCTCTCGCAAGGTGTAGAACCACCAATCCTCTGTCATTGTATCTTAAACTTGAGGAACTGATAGCTATACTTACTTTCCCCTCCTTGTAAAACAAGAGGTACCATCTTTTGGGGGATCTTTTAGGACCCATTGCTTTAAAAGAGTCATGAAAATGTTCTGTAAACTTCATTAACCATTATCTTGTTACCTTTTAATACATTTTTTCCCTTTTCATCAATTAACCCAATTCCCCCCATTATGCTAATAATGATCATTATTAGTATTTGTTAAGTGTTTATTATGTACTTAGCATTGTTTTAGCAATAGACAGATGTTACTTGTGTAATCTCCACAACACACCTATGAGGGAAGTACTGTCATTAATCTCATTTTACAGATTTGGAACATAAGACACAAAGTGACTTGTCCAAGTTCCAAAGTTAGTAAATAAGTCAGAATGTAAGCTGTTCAGTCTGATTCCAGCACATTAGTATAATATTTATGATTTTCAATATTGAAATCATGATATCAATATCAACTCTCCCGTAATTGAGAACCTATACTAGCAAATATTTGAATTCATTTTCCTTCCCTTTTCTGATTAACCTATTGGCCCATTTTATTCATTAGAACTTCGGCACAGTAGAGATTAAGAAGTTGGCCATCAGGTTATCCATTTTTGCCATTTATTCTGGGAAAAAAAATTGGTAGGAAACAGGTTGAAACAATTGGCTAAAATGACAAATGGGTATTATTGGCACATTTGAATTACCTGAATTCTCCACTATCAGTATCATCCTCCCCCTATGTAAGTACCCAGTCGTTCCACAGAATAAAAACAAGGAGCGTCATGTTGATTTTTTTCTTTTAAAGTGGTCATAATAGCAGTGTCCCCTTATCCCCTCCAAAGCATTCAACAATTGACAGTAGCCCATCTTCCCAGGGAAATTGAGGTAATTATCTCAAAAAGGTAATACCACTTCTGGCTTGATCAACTCTGATCAGAACCTTTTCTTTAGTTTATACTTTAATCCTCATAAAGACCCTTTGATTAAATAGATCTGGCTTCTTTGTATCAATTTGGAGTGTCTGTGACTCTATGGCCCAATCTCTGTATATTTTCTTCAGTTGAGATGGTTTAAATGATAAAATTCAAGTAGCAAAATTAATTTCAGATATTTCCAAATTAATTTTAACTCAGTCTCGACTTTCAGTGAATATCTTTGGGCTCTAATATTGTTCGTAACACACAGTCGTCTTTCACTGACCAGATTTGTTTTGTTTTTTAATAGACTTTTATTTTCTAGTATAGTTTTAGACGTGTAGAAAAATTGAGCAGATAATACAGAGTTTATACATTCTCCCTACCCTACACACAGTTTTCCCTATTTTAAAGTCTCACATTAGAATGGAACATTTGTTACAGTTAATAAACCAAAATTGGTACGTTATTATTAACTAAATCCAGAGTTTATTCACATTTCCTTGGTTTTTACTTGATGTCCTTTTTCTGTTCCAGGACCCCATCCAGGACACCACGTTTCATTTGATTGTCATGTCTCCTTAGGCTTCTCTTGGCTGTGCAGTTTTTCAGACTTTGCTTGTTTTTTTGATGACCTTGACATGCTACTCATGAATCCCATGAGTATTTATTGAGCATTACTTACTGTAGACCGGGTGCTTTGCTAGATATTGGAGGTAGTGAATAAGAGTAAGATTCTGCCATCATGGAGTTTACAGACTAGTGAGGGAGACAGAAAACAAGCAAGTAAATAAATAGATTTTGAAAAGTGTTCTGAAAGGAAAAAAAGAATTGGTTGCTATGATTGGGTAAACAAGAAAAGAGTTAGCTTTAATAGAGGAGTCAGAGAGAGTCTGTCTGTGGAAGTAGACATACTGAGCAGGAGCCATCATGCTGGGAGGGCAAGAGGGACAGACCAGGCAGAATGATCCAGGCAGAGAGCAATGTTGCAAAGGTCCTTGAGTGGAAAGAGCCTCTCTTGTTTTGAGTAACTCAAAAGCCAGGTTGAGCAAGAGTAGTGGAAAGACATAAGTAAGATTAGACAGGTGGGTAGAAACTAAATCTTGCACCAACTTTTATGTACATTAACCCTCAGGTTTACCCTCCAGCAGTGGGGCAATGTCACTTAATTCAGCCGTACTTCTCACAGTTCTATAACCACAATCTTCAAAGATTAAAGCTATCTGTATCTTGACTGTATCAGGTGGACCTCTAGTGGGGCCTGGCTCTCAGAATGTTTGTCTTTCTATGATTTCACAGCTCCATTGTTGAAACAGGAGTGGGAACTATCCAGAAACAGTTGGCCATACCACTGGCATTTGGAGAGCTAATAGTTTTTAGATATATAGCAATAGGAGTTACCACTTGAGTATTGTTTGATCCTCTAAATTTATTCTTTTTGTTGCATATTTTATTGCTGCTGCTTTTGTTTTTTGAATCTGCAATTGAATTTTTTGTTGTTGAGACCTACATATATATATATATATATATATATATATATATATATATTTATGTAATCAGTACTTTTTTTTCTTTTCTTTTTCCTTCTTTTTGAGGTCCCTGGCTTTTTAGTCATAGCTGTGTGGTAGGTAGGGCATGCAGTGATTGTGTATATTTTTAGGTGAGTTTAGCTTGACTCAGTGCTGATTACAAGAGCCTAAATAAATACATATTTAATTACTGTCCGGCTTTTATCACTAGAATTTAAATGCCCTGAGGGCAGGGCTTTGTCTTGTTCACTACTCTTTTCCTCAGTGGCTGGAATAGTTTCTGTGCACATAGAAGACCCTCGTTTGCTGAATGAATGAATGAATTACATGTGTTAGAAATGATTTGATTGGATTGGAGAAAGAAGTGTTATTGAGCCCTATAAACTTTCTAGGTTACCAGACCAACATTTCCTATGATGGAAGCCTCTATTGCTGAGAGGAATTTGTGATTTTTAGCATGGTACTTGTTAAAAACTCGGGATCAACAACTAGCTAGTCGAGTCATTGAACTTCTTGTCAGGGATAATTAGAGTGGCCAATTGTTTGTAAGGTCTCCCTTTTTAACCTTTAGCCCAATTCAGTAAGTGGTCTGAAAATTGTTAAATTTATAAAACCACCTTGTCAGTCAGGGTACCTTTATTCCCAGGTGTGTAAAAGATCAGGTATGAATGAGTTGTACCTCTGACCAGTTATAAATTAAGAAAGTAGAATAGAATTAAAGTAGAAAAGAGGACTATGTACTAGGACTAGGGCTAAAGAAAAAAATGAGCTAGAAATGGACTTAACTGGGAGAGATAAACTTAAGAGATAAAATAAATTCTTTTCTTTCCCACATTAAATCACCTGTGTTCAGCCAGTGGGCCTGCCTAGCATATACTGGTAATAGAATCTGGAATCTACTCAAAATTGTTTTCCCACAAGAATGATTAAAAACTACTTAAAAGTCATCCAGCTTATATACAGTGATTTCTTAGGACTTCCCTTTAGGGGAAAAAATATTGATGGGAAGAAAGTATCATCTGTAAGTTTATAAAATCAATTTCATTTAATTGTTGTGCTTAAGAAAGTAAACTCTTAAGAGTCCTTTAGTTCACCTGGAGGAAGGAGTACTATAGAAAAGAAAATCTCCCTGGAGAGTGAGGAAATCTGATTCCCTAGCTCAGCCACTGACTCTGAGGAAAGGGCACTGGATGAAGAATTGGGAGATATCCCAGTGGTCATATTGACTCTCTGCCACTAGATAGACTCCGTGATAGTGGGCAAATTATTCCATCTCTTCTTTGTCCCAGGTTTCTTAATCTGAGAGTTTAGGGTTGCAGCGATCACTGTTCCTTATATCTAATTTACCTCAATCTCTTGTAGACTTTCTTTTAAGCAGAGCACCCTTGGGGAAAGGGATAAAAATTCACTCTGATTTTGACCAGTATTCTCAAGTTTCTGCTGCATTTATTCCCTGCACTATTCTTAATGGAGGTTTTCCTAATAGCTTCCCTCTCTATAGAGGACTTTGCTGCTGATGGACTAGGTGGTCAGATAGTCTGGTCTACTTGGTGGTGAACCTTTATGGTGTGTGTGACTGCAGTGGGAACCGTGTATCAATGTGCTTAAGATAAGTGAAGGAGAGTAGTTTAAGAGCAGTACCTCACAATTTCATTTATTGGCCACCTGAAGAAAAAAAAAAACCACTGTGGCAAATACTAATTACTGAGGGTTTGATTAAAACCCTGGTGGAATCTGTGATAGAAGGGTGTGAAAAACTTAACCCAGATTCCTTACCCTGAGACAGGCAGTCAAAGTAGCTTTTATGTAAAGTAAATTTTTTACCTGACCAGAATAATATTTAATATTTTCCAAGTTTTTGCAGGTTTTGGTAAAATCATTAAATGCCAGAACATGGTGTTTGTTGATCCACATTAATAATCTATTATTTGAGTAGAGCCCAAGAAGCAACTCCAAGACTTTAGAATTTGGAGAACCACCATGATTTCTCAAAGTAGTTGTGTTGCATCAGGAAAGGCATAATTTGGGGCAAGTGACAGTAAATAGGAATTACATGTGGATTTACCAGAACTCTTGTTTCTACTGATGTCAGTAGGTCACACTGCAGGTGAGTTAATTTTCAGTTGCTGGAGAAGATGGACTGGAGTGATCTGGTTTAGCTTCTGATTTCATTGGTATCATTAGTATGAACTAGTGCATTGTATTGTATTCTTCTAGGATGTTAGGGAGAGTTGACAACTCAAATTGAAACAGAAAAATGTGTGAACTGTTTTATTTCTAATCAAATCTGAATTAAGGTACAGCATGCAAAAGAGCAAAACCAGCATGTAGTATTTGTTTCCTTTGCCATTTCAATTTCTTTTAGCCTTTTGCATATTATCTTTAATATCTTTTAACACTTTGAATCTTATAGCTTCAAGCACAAATGCCAGCCTGATATCCACTTCATCTACAATTGCCAATATTCCAGCAGCAGCAGTTTCCAGCATCTCAAACCAGGTATGGTGCTACGTTTGTTCATCCTACTTGATATGGTTCATCTAGCTAGCTCTTCTCTCCGTGATCAGTTTGCCAGTCCAAGAAACAATCAACATGGGCTGTGATGAGAACTTTTTCTGGATGCCCTCAAAACTGGGACCTTGGATGGTTTCTCACGCTACTATCCAGTTTGTCTCATTCCTCTGCCAAGACTCTGAATGATATAATTATATCTGCTCCTTTATCTACTATGAGTGTGTCTACCTCTTACCCTGCTGCCACTAGAATGGAAGCTCTATGAGGGTGGGGATTTATGTTTCTATTTTGTTCAGTTATCTATTCTGAGAATTCAGAAAAATGCCTAGCACTCATATTAAAGGCACATAATAAATATTTGTGGAAATATTACTTCTGCTTTTTTATTTAGCCACTCATTTCTTTGTGAATTGTCTGTGGTCTCGTCTTTATCACTGTTCTACTAACTTTTTATGCTTAGATCATTAGTAACATCTTCAGTGTTTTAGGGTTTTTGTTCTTGTTGTGTTTTTTGTTGTTGTTTTCTCTGCAGCAGTTAGTATTTATCAAACCACTGTCCCGTGGATCTTTTTTTCTGGCTGCGTTTAACATTACTGTTCTAGTTCACTTTTTATATTTGAATGTTTTTGCATTTATTCATTCTTCTAGTCCATGAGTATTTATTGAGTTCCTACTGCTTACCTGGAACTCTTCAGGGAAACATCTCTCTCCCTTTCATAGCCTGTCTTTTTGATCCTGTCTTCTATCATGGATAGTCTCTATGTAGTTTTCCACATGTTTATTATTTCATCCCCAAGAATGTTTAATCACATTCACAACATCCCTTTACTGCCTCCAAAATGCAGATTTTAGTCCTGACCTCATGATGTACAGACGTACTGCTAATTAATGGGCTTTTTTCCTTCAATATCATATTAATTCCTTAAGTTGACCGTATCTGAAACCAGCTTTCATTCCACCATCCTTGTCTTCCAAAAGTAAACTACTTTTCCCTGTGGCTTCTCAATTTTTGTCAGTTGCACCATTTTAATGTACTTAGGCCTAAAACCAGACGAGTCATCCTCATTTTTTTTTTCCCTTACCCATCCCTAATCCAACCATTTCTGGAATTCTGTCTTTTTTCATTTCCTACTTTTGGCCTTTTATCCCTTTTTAACCCTAAGTTAATCATCTCATCTTTGTTCTTCTGTGTGCCTTTCCATTTTCTAAAACTTACTGATTAATTTTCTCTAAATGCCACCTTTTATCCTGTCACTGACCTGCTCAGAATCTTTTCCTCTTTTTGTCTGTTTGAATTTGATAATCCCCATTTCCTGCCCCTACACAAGCTAAATACCATTGCCTAAAGAATCCAAGTCATGTGAGTTAATGCATCATTCAGGCTTACAGAGACCCTTTGCTTCAACCAAACTCAGTATCTCTGACCCTTTAATAAAACTTCCCAGGGCCTATTCATGTTCCTGTCTCCCCTGCCTACTTGTCTCACAAAGCTCTCTAACTGCCGCACTCTGCAGTAATAGTTGTTTTCCTCTGTGTTTCACTCATTTGACATATGGTTTATTGTCAATTTGTTGGAAATTTTTTTGTCTTCTCTCCTGTTAGATTTTTAACTCACTTGAGTTCAGCTAGCATGACTTACTCTTTTCTTTAATATTCCCTTCTCCTGCCCATGCACCAGCACATACACACATACCCCCAGCACACACACACATACATACACACACACTGTGAATTACATTTGTTAGATGCTCAGTACTTTTTATAAATAGTTGTCCTGATCAATTAGCTTCTTCCTACTTGTCACCAGTATCACTATCAATGGAATTTTTTTAGGATGTGTATTTGAGCTATGCATCATACTCTTTTTTTAAAAAAACAATTTTATTAAGGTGTAATTGATACACTGCACAGATTTAAATTGTACAGTTTGATAAATTTTGTCACATATGTGCCCATGAAACCACCAGAAGTTTCCTTCAAATAAAGAAACTGTAAAGAAAACTTGTTTATTTTAAAAGAAAGAGAGATACTCAGTTTTTAAACAGAAACTTTAATGTAGGATATGTGCTTGTTTGTTTAAGCTCATCTGTCCTTAGAAGCACTGTATATATTTATAGCTCAGTGGTAAAGTGCATTCTTGGCATGCACAACATCCTGGGTTCAATCCCCAGTGCCTCCATTAAGGAGAGTGGTGGGGGAAGCACTACCATCTAGTGCAGTGGTTTATAAACTTCTTAAAGAGTAGAATCTTTCCTTCAAAAGTTCTGTGCAGAAATTTATGCAACAGTTCCATAAAGTAGAAAAAGAAAGAGCTGTTATAGTAGAAAAGGGACATTGTGTGTAGATTGCACGGGACACTTCTCTCTCAGCCTCACCCTCATCCCAAAGACTGCCCCTGAGGCATCTCCTCTTCACCCTTAGGTTTCCACAGAATGCATTTTGAAAATTGTTGGTTTAGATGGAAGACTGTGGGTAGGTAAATGAGAAGTCAAGTTAACATTTTAGTGAAATAATTATAAATAAGAGGGACATGAAAGTCTCTTGTGTTGAAATTAATGTTACGCTTCTTCTAAGAGTCTTATTTCCTCCCTTATTCCCTTTGGCCTATAGGACTATCCCACCTATACTATCCTTGGTCAGAGTCAGTACCAGGCCTGCTATCCCAGCTCCAGCTTTGGAGTCACAGGCCAGACTAACAGTGATGCTGAGAGTACCACGTTAGCAGCAGCCACATACCAGACGGAGAAGCCTAGTGTCATGGTTCCTGCGCCTGCAGCACAGAGACTTTCCTCTGGTAAGCACCGCAGCTCTAAAAACTTCGGCTTATGGGCATTTCATCCAACAAGTGATGGTGAAGATTGTTTTGTTCTGGTCTAAGTCACCATTACCATGCCATTGGCTTACCCTGTCAGGTGAGGCGTATTTACATTGGAGCCAAACTGTGGTGAGTCGGTGATAGACTGAATGTAATACCTGATGCTGTGAACAAAAGAGTATCAGAATAAAGGCTATTTATGACTCCCACTCCACTCTTCCTATGATTTTAACATGCTTATCACAGGAAACTTCAGAATCTTTTCTATACATTTTTCAAGGACTCTGGTTTTAGTCTGTGCATATTTTGGACTCCTGGTGAGGCCTCAAACAGTAGATCTTAACTTTTTCTGTTTCATGGATCACCTTAAAATTCTGAGTAAAGTTATGGTCCTTTCCCCTAAAGAAATAAATTTAAGCCCATAGCTTTGAAATGGACCAATGAATTATGATGCCCATGTTCAAAAACCCTGATGTTAAGGCTTATGCACACATCCAGTAAATATGTGCACGTACTTTTTACTTACCACTAGAAAATATGGTGGTTCACTGTCACATCGTATAACTCAAGGAAGGACTGTTTATTGTTAACATTGACACATCTTTAAAAACAGTGCTCTACATCACCTAAAGCAGTGTTCTGTGCATCTTGCCTCTACTGCTCTTCTAAGTAAATGGACACATAGACGGTCGCTGCTTCAAACTGGGATAACTTTGAAATAATTACATGTGTTTATACCTTACTTTTGAATTCATTTCTCTAAATATCTTTGTTCTTTGTAACAATTTTAACTTTTTAATAATGGAGAATTTTAAACATAGACGGAAGTTGTCAGGCTAGTACAATATCAACAATTAACAACTCATAGGCAATCTTGTTTCAACTATACTTCATCCAGTTTTCTCGTCAAATTCCAGGTATCATATCTCCAAGAGATAAATACTCAATAACATAACCACAATGCCATTATTCCATCTAAAATAATTCAACAGTAATTCCTTAATATCATAAAATACCAAAAGGTATTTATATTTCCAGTTTTCTCATAAATGCTTGGAGTTTTGTTTGTCTTTTTACAGTTTGTTTAAATTAGGATCCAAGTAAGGTCCATATGTTGTGATTGGTGGGTATGTATTTTGTTTTAATCTACAAATCCCCCCATCTCTTTTTAAAATTTCCCGTTGTAATTTATTTGTTGAAGAAACAAGATTGTCCCATACCATTTCTCAGTCTGAATTTTGCCAATTGTAACCAGATAGGGTAGTTTAATACATCCTGTTGCCTTCTGTATTTTATTGTAAATTGGTGAATGGATCTAGAGCAGTGGTTGTCAACTGGAGGTGGTTTTGTGCCCTCTGCCTTCAATCCCACGTGCCTACACCCAGGGATATTTGGCAATGTATGGAAATGGTTTTGATTGTCACACTGGGAAGGAGGTGCTGCTGGCATCTAGTGCGTAGAGGCCAAGGACACTGCCAAACATCCTACAATGCACAGGACACCCCCTCACACCAAAAATTATCTGGCTCAAAATATCGATTGTGCCAAAGTGGGAAACTGATCTAGAAGCTTGATCAGATTCAGGTTTTATTTATTTATTTATTTTTTGACAAAATTACTTTACAGGTGTATTTGTCCATTGGGAGGCAGGCATATTCTAGTTATAACTCTCTTTGTGATGTTGGGAGCTGTTGATACTCAGTTCCTGGGTCTACATTTCCAAACTGCTTAAGTAAATTATGGTTTTCCAGCCTTGATTGCTGCAGTGTGATTCTTAAGGGCAGAAAACCTGCTGACCTTCCTGTTCGGGTTCTTATAGCCTGTGACTGCTGGCAATAGATGTCTCTCACCTTTCCTTTCCAGGAGACCCTTCTACAAGCCCATCTTTGTCCCAGACTACACCAAGTAAAGATGCTGATGACCAGTCCAGGAAAAACATGACTGGCAAGAACCGGGGCAAAAGGAAAGCTGATGCCAGCTCTTCCCAGGACAGTGAATTAGAAGTATGGGAAGAAACTCATTTGAGTTACCTGCTTTCTTTTTTGTCGTTGTTGTTTTTGTTTTGTTTTGTTTTTCCTCATTTCTTAAGTTAATCAAACATATATCTGAAACTCATGGAGATTTTGTGGTTCTATGTTGTGTACCCTTTCATTCCTGGACAAGAGAAAATGAATTGGCCAAGAGAAAAGAGAAATGTAAAAACACGTTTGTCTGTTCACATCGTACCATAATTACTTCAAGATCCTTTTCACCAGAAGCATCAGAAAAGCTTTTTTGAATTTAAGTAGCCAGGTAACTTTTTAAGGGAAAGAACAAACAGTTTTCTGTATCCCAAAGGAGAACAGAAAAAACAGTGCACGATACTCAGAAAGCAGAGGGTGTCACAGTAAAGTCATACTGTTCTCCATTTAAAAATCTCAAAATGAGAGGACTGAAGTGCTTTAGTGCAAGTTTCTGTGAAACATACAACCAGATCTGGTAACTTACGAGATTGGCACTTACTTATTCTGTGATTAAACACTATAGGAATTTGTTATGGGCATGCATTTGGCTTCATTAGTAAAAAGACTAGAAAGTCATATAAAATTCTAATAATGGGGTTTTGATATTAACCCTTTTTTCATTTTTCAGTTTTTCTATAATGTGGTCTTTTAATAAGGCGAAAAAAAGCTGTATTTAAAAGTGAGTCCATTGACAATTGTTTACAAGACATAGGTAAATTGAGGCTGTGTTTGGAACCTCTCTTCTCTTTTGTTACTGGGGGGAAAGGGGGGCCGGGGGGAGAAAGAAAATCTAAAGTCCTGATACATTTCTTGGGAAAAACTGAGGACTCACTTATTGTTTTGAATTGTGATAAAGTATATATAATATAAAATTTACCATTTTTAAAGTGTGCAGTTCAGTGGCATGAGGTATAGTTACAATGTTGTTTGTTACTGCTGTCTATTTCCAGAACTTTTTCATGATCACAAGCAAAAACTGCACCCCTGCTCCCTATTCTCCCTTCCTACTAGCCCCTGGTAACCTCTGTTCTACTTTCTGTCACTATGAATTTGCCTATTCTACATATTTCATATAAGTGGAATCATACATACAATATCTGTCCTTTTGTGTCAGGCTTATTTCACTTTAGCATGTTTTCAAGGTTTATCCATGTTGTAACATGTATCAGAACTTCATTCCTTTTTATGGGTGAATAATTCCATTGTGTATACCATATTTTGTTTATTCATCTGTGATGGACACTTGGGGTTTTTTTCACCTTTGAGCTACTGTGAATAATGCTCCTATGAACACTGCTACACAGGTATCTCTTTGAGTCCCTCTTTTCAGTTACTTGGGGTATAAGGTATTGCTAGATCATATGGTAATTCTATGTTCAACTTTTTGAGGAACCACCAAAATGTTTTCCAGATGACTGCACCATTTTACATTCCTATCAGCAGTGCACCAGGGCTCCAGTTATTTCCCATTTTTTGGATAATCCATCCTAAAGATTGTGAAGTGGTATCTCATTGTGATTTGATTTGCATTTCTTTAATGACTAATAATGTTGAACATCTTTTCATGTGATTATTGGCCATTTGTCTATTTTATCTGAAGAAATGTCCAAATCCTTTGCCCATTTTTAATTTGGGTTATTTGGGGTTTTTTGTTGTTGAGTTTTAGGAATTCTTTATATATTCTAGCTATTAATTCCTTATCAGGTATACAATATGCAAATATTTTCTGTGGGTTGTCTTCGCTCTTTTGATAGTATTCTTTGATACACAACAGTTTTAAATTTTGACCAAGTCCTATTTTTCTTTTATTGCTTGTGCTTTTGGTGTTAAGGATACAAGGTTATGAAGATATTCACCTATGTTTTCTTCTAAGCATTTTATTATTTCAGCTCTTAAATTTAGGCCTTTGATCCATATTGAGTTAATTTTTTTACATGTGAAGTGAGGATCTAATTTCATTCTTTTGCACATGGTTATTCAGTTTTCCCAGGACCTTTTGTTGAAAACACTTTTTCTTTCCCCATTGAATGATCCTGGTATCTTTGTCCCCCAAAAATCAATTGACCATGTATATAAGGGTTTATTTCTGGGCTCTCTCTTCTATCCCATTGGTCTATGTGTCTATCCTTATGCTAATACCACGTTGTTTTGATTATTTTGGCTCTTCAGTTGCTTGAGATTTCACATGAATTTTGGGATGAGTTTTTCTATTTCTTTCAAAAACACTGTTGGGATTTTGATAGGAATTGCATTGTGTGTGTAGGTCACTTTGGGTAGTACTGTCATCTTAGCAATATTAAGTCTTCCATTTGTGAACATGGAATGTCTTCCCATTTAAGTCTGTCTTCTCTAATTTCCTTCAGCAGTGTTTTATAATTTTCAGCGTGTAAGTCCTGAACTACTAGTTAAATTTATTCCTAAGTATTTTATTATTTTTTGATGCTATTGTAAATGAAATTGTTTTTTAAATTCCTTTTAGGGTTATTCATTGCAAATGTATAGAAATACAGCTGACTTCTGAATTCATCTGTTAGCTCTAACAATTTTTTTGTGTATTCTATAAGGTTTTTTCTGTGTACAATCATGTCATCTGCGAACAGAGATAGTTTTACATCTTCCTTTCCAGTTTGGGTGCCTCTTTTACCTTTTTTTGCGAATTTATTCTGGCTAGAACTTCCAGTACCATGTTGAATATAAAACAGTGATGAAAACAGTCATACTTCTTTTTATTGCTGATCTCAGGGATAAAGCTTTCAGTTTTCCACCACTGAGTATGATATTAGGTGTAGGTTTTTCATATATGGACTTTATCATGTTAAGAAAGTTCCTTTACATTACTAGTTTATTGAGTGTTTTTATCATAAAGTGTATTGAATTTTGTCAAATGACTTTTTTATCAATTGAGGTGACTGTATGGGTTTTCTCCTCAATTCTGTTAATGAGATATTATTACATGGATTTTTCTACGTTGATCCATTCTTGCTTTCTGAGAACAAACCCCACTTGGTCATGGTGTATAATGCAGTTGAATTTTGTTTGCCGCTATTTTGTTGAGGATTTTTACATCAGTGTTCATAAGAAACATTGGTGTGCAGTTTTCTTGTGTCTTTATCTGACTTTGGTATCAGGGGTAATGCTGGTTTCACAGAGTTAGTTAGGAAGTGTTCCCACCTCTTCAACTTGTTGGAAGAGTTTAAGGATTGGTGTTAATTCTTCCTTAACTCATTGATCACCACGTCACCCAAATCTGGGTGACAGTTGTGTTTCCTTAGAGCCACCTGATCCACAATGGGCGATCAATGTGTTAAGAATTCACCAGTGAAGCCATCTGGCCCTGGGCTTTTCTTTCTTGGGATGTTTTTGATTATTGATTCAACCTCCTTACCAGTTAAAGGTGTATTCAGATTTTCTGTTTCTTTTTGAGTCACTTTTGGCACATTGTGTGTTTCTAGGAATTTGTTCATTTCATTTAGGTTATTTGTTGGTGTATAACTCTTCATAGTATTTTCTTATCCTTTCTATTTCTGTAAAATTGGTAACAATATCCCCACTGTCATTTCTGATTTTAGTAATTTGTGTCTTCTCCCTTTTTTTTAAGGCAGTCTAGCTAAAAGTTGTCAATTTTGTAGACCTTTTCAAAAACCAGCTTTTGGTTGTGTTGATTTTCTCTATTATTTTTCTACTCTCTGCTTTATCTCTCTCTGTTCTAACCTTCCTTATTTCCTTCCTTCTGCTGGCTTTTTCTAGTTCCTTAAATTGTGCGGTTAGGTTATTGATTGAGATCTTCTTTTTTAAGATCCACATTTGCAGCTGTAAGTTTCCTTCTTAGCACTGCTTTTGCAGCATCCCGTAAATTTTTGTATGTTGTTTTAGTTCTCATTCATCTCAAGGTATTTTCTAATTTCACTTGTTTCTTTTTATTCATTGGTTATTTAAGATTATGTTAATTTTCACACATGTGTAAATTTTCTGGTTTTACTTCTGTTACTGACTTCTTGTTTCATTCCATTATGATTGGGAAAGATGCTTACTCATTTTTTTTTTTTTTAATATTTTCTTCACTCAGCGGGTATTTCTGTGGGACTTAGATGAAACCATCATCATCTTCCACTCCCTTCTTACTGGATCCTATGCCCAGAAATATGGAAAGGTAATTTGAATCTTTCTTCCTTTGTTGTAACTGGCCCTCCCTCTCCTGACAAGGTAATCAAAATCAGTTTCCCTGTTACCTCCATCTTACCCTGTTGACCTTTCACTTTCAGGTAAAACCTCACCTGATGGCTTGTACCAGGCAGGCTACTCGGTCAGGCAGAGTTAGTGATAAAACTAGAGACTAGACCTAGGACCAGTACTGAAAGCTGAAGTTGTTCAAAAGTGGTATTTTGTAAGACTGAGTATGGGAATGAGGCTCAAAGCAGAGTGGAGTCTCAGGATTATATGTTTCAGAGACTCATCTGTTATCCCTTAAGTCACTTTTTAACAGCCCAAACTGAGAATTTCATTTAGCTGAGTATATGCCAGATCTGTAAACTGAAAATACAGACAAAATATAAAATATCTTTTTAAAATAGATTATAACCTTCTTAAATGAGATACACCAAGCAGAATTTAACTTGTTTAGTCATCAGTATAAACATCAGTTTTGTTAGAGGGATGAGTTGTGTTTGAGGGATTGGCTGTATATTTCTATACTAAATTACCTTCAGGACCCTATTGTTTTTAACTTTCTATGAATACATTTTATAAAAATATCTGCCTCCTTTGCTCTCCTACTTTTACTCCTAATTATTTCTTATCGTCAATAATATTTCTGTTAGAAGTACTTTCCAGTGGCTTTTAGTATCTAGGCTGGCAAGCTGACATAAGCTCAAATGCTGTATAAAAAAAAAAAACTGGTTATCACAGTATATATATAAAAAAGAGCATTACAGCTTTTAAGTGAAGGGTTCATAGTCCATTTTAAAGCTAAGTGCATTGATTGTCCTTCATATATTTTGACTCTTCAGCCTTTCTTTACTTAATTTTTGGTTGTTGAGATTGTCAGATTACTGGCTTCTGGTGTTACAGTGTGTGTAAGAACATAATGGGTGTTACAATAGCAGTATTTTAGCAATAGTTAGAACTTCTCCTGAAACAGAAAATTTCCCCCAAAGTTAAGTGTTCTTTTTTTTTTAAGTGGTCTAAGTTTTCTAGAAACTAAAGTTCTGAAATGTTTAACTTTGCACAATCCCAAATTCTTATAACTATGAATGAAATTGCATCAGTGATAGTTAGACGCACTCTTGTGGGCCATTGTTGTTTTGGCCTTGACCCAAAATAATTTTGAAATATTTAAAGATCAGGACCAATGCTCTGAGTACCAAGTCAAGCAAATTTTCCCCTTACTGTTTTTCAGGACCCAACAGTAGTGATTGGCTCAGGTTTAACAATGGAAGAAATGATTTTTGAAGTGGCTGATACACATCTGTTTTTCAATGACTTAGAGGTAAGCATTTTAAAATTGTTTGTGTGCTACAGTGAAACATTTTGTTCAGTAACTATTTATTGAGCCTGTGTTTGTTGTATTTAGAGGAAATGTGGTCAGACAGGGTGGGTATGGAGAGGCCAGCTGGGCACTTAGGCATCCATAGTCTTGAAAGAATACTGCCTTGGTTAGGTCACCACAGTCTTGGTTCTGGGTCTCAATTTTATTGACTCAAAATTTGATTTTTGTTACCCTGTTTGGAAGTGACCTAGTTCTAGGGGAATACCAACCCATCGGGCAAAGCACTGATATATAAACCAACACTCTAATTTACTCATCTGTATTAAATACTGTATAGAAGGTGGGTTTGATTATTTGTGCTCTTCATTCTATTTTGACTGTTCTTCAGTTTTACCTTCTTAAAAGATAGTATCTTGATGTTGTCAGGGTTGTAAATGGCTGCTCTAACTCATTGTATTGTATTCATGTTGTTATTGTCCATGAATAGGTTAGCCTTGATCTCCAGATCATCTTAGAGTTAGGTGGAGGGAAACTAGGAAACATTGAGAGCTTCTTGGTGAATTTGTTTGGCTTTGACATTTGTAGTTCACTTTTGAGGTGAACATGGTGTAGTAGAAAGAGCACAGGACTAGGATTCAGAAAACCACAGGCTGCAAGTCCCAGGTTAGGAAAGTTATCGCCCCATTCTAGGCCTCAGTTAATCAGTTATCCTACACAAGTAACAATTGTTCTCTCTGAGGATGGGAATGCGTTGCTGGGACACAGAGGTGGGAAGGAGCAGACTTGTCACTTAATGTCCTTTTGAATTTTGAACTGTGTACTATATATATATATATAAAACCTAGTTGTTTTTTTTTTTAACAGTGAAAAAGTAAAATAAGCTAGCATTCTATAAATATGAAGTAGTCCTCTTTTTAAATACGATCTAGTTCTCCTCAACAGACAGTTCACCAACAAATTAAATTAATAGGACTCTAAACTCCAGTACTTTTGTATAAGCTCCACAATGCTTTAATCTCCCCTCAACTTCACATGTTGATAAGTTAGGACATTATAGTTTTTATTCAGCAAACATTTCTTGAAAACCTACTATATGCCAATAATTGTTGCCAAATTGTATTTGTAATGATTTTCTAGACATAGTCCTCACTCAGGACTGAAAGTTCTGTGAAGAATTTGACCTGAATGTGTTCCTGCCCCCCAGGTCAGTGGTTCTCAACTTTAGGGGGCATAAGAATCACCTGGGGACCTTGTTAAAAATGAAGAGTCTAGGACTTCACTCACAGAAATTCTGATTCAAGAATATGCATTTTTTAAAATCTTCCCCAGAGGATTCTGATGCAGATGGACAACACAGCACTGCCCTAGGCGGTGTCAGAGGAGTGACTCTTGTCAGTCAGGCAGCGGGTGGCATTTTATGTCAGTAGTCATGTGGGCTTAGAGGAAAGAACCTTGGATTCAAATTAGAAGACTCAGGCTCCTTCTAGTTTCTTTCTACCACTCACTAGTTTTATGACCTTGGGTAAATCACTTGACCTCACTTTTAGAACATAAGGAGATTGACTTAGATGACCTCTTCCAATTCCTAAGTTTGACTTTACAAATTTCTGTTTCAGTCATTCTCAGTTTTGATACCACACATACTCTACCAGAATCTCTTTCATCTGCAAAAATTTACTGAGCAGATGCTACATAAGGACACTGGACTAGACCAGAGTTGTACAAAGGAGATGTAAGATATTGGTCATGCCATAAGTGGCCTACAGTAGGACTTACAGTCTGTTACAGGACTAGGCATACCTGACAGTGTACGGGAGCTTGTGCTGATACCCGTGGGCTGTTGGAAATATGAACTATTGCAATAAGAGTATAACTGAGGGTTGGGATGCTTAAGGAAGATTTTATGAGGTTGGAGGAACGTAAATTAGGCCTTAAAACAAGTTGGACAATAAGGGGGGGTGAGAGTGATCCTCCACACATTAGAGAGACCATAAGGTATTTTATCATCCCACCATTGTTTGTGGTATTTTTACAATATATCATGGTGGTAATAGCATGTCTCCTCCCCAGACTGAAATAATGTGTGGTTTTGTCTTTTAACAGGAATGTGACCAGGTGCATGTGGAAGATGTGGCTTCTGATGACAATGGCCAAGACCTGAGGTGATAAAAACCAATGATGGCTTAAACATTAGTGCACCTGTTATGCCCAGGTTCAGTGGAAAACAGAGATGAATAAGAGCACTAAAGAGCTCACAATCTATTAGTGGAGGTAGAAACAAACATAGTTAACGAAGGCATGCGTTCTGAGAAGGTGACAGTAGAAAATGTGATAGAATACAGAAAAGAGAGTAATTCTGAGGGGTGTCGAAAGCAGCTAGCGCCAACACTGGAGTGGCTTTCTCAGCACAGAGTACGACCTTGAAGAACGGGCAGCGTGATGGGATGAGAAAAAAACATTACACTAGTTTGTCTTTGGCCAGTTTTTTCAGTAAGGAAAAGTACGCCTCCTGATTAGTTAGTTTCAGAAACAAATGAGCATCAGGAATTTCACCAAGGAAACAATTGTGGGGGTCGGATGGTGTCAGGAATGATAGACAATCTTAAACATTAATATCACAGTGAACGCTAAACCAAGGAGGTCTCAGTGGCAAAAATTCCTGCTCAGTCTCCTCCTTTCTCTCTTGCCCACTGTCTTCTGGCCCAGTAGTCTTAGCTAAGAAGATCCAAAAATTCATCTTCCTTGTACTTAAAGACCTTTAGAAAAAACATTGTCACATCTTTTCACGTTAATTTGTTTTAATGAATTCTCAAATCCAGAGCAGAACTGGACATATCAGTAAGGGGCCTGGCCTTGTGGTACCGAGAATTGAAGGGTTTCACTTTAGGAGCAGCATCCAGTCCTGTATGTTGTGTGTTGCGTGGCCATGAGGGCGCATTCTTAAGAGATTTTCCTGGCCTTTTTGGGAAAAAGCCTGGTCTAAAGCAGTTTATGATCCACTTTGAACCCTCGGTTTTTGTTTTTGTTTTAATTTCTTTTTTCTTTTATATGTATGGCTAACTAGTTATTACCGTCTCATGTCTTGGCATCTTTATTCTCTTCAATATAGAATCTCACATATAATTGAACTCTATTTTGGCTTTTGATTGAACCAAGTTGTCTCTAATTCTGTCAGTCATTTTTTAAGTCTTTATTTAGCAAGTATTAATCCCTCCCTGCCTGTTTAACTGTATTAATTATTTCTATTGCTGTGTAACAAATTACCCCAGAAGTTAGTAGCTTAAAACAATTAACATTTATCATCACATTGTTTCTGTAGGTCAGAAATTTGAAAGTGACTTAGCCAGGCAGTTCTGAACCAGGGTCTGTGAGATTGAAATCAAGAGAGCTGGAGCTCAAATCATCTAAAGGCTGGATTGGAGCTGGAGGACCTGTTTCTAACCTCTCACATATGGCTGATAACAGGAGGCCTCAGTCCTCACTATGTGTCCCTCTTCGTGTGACAGCCGACTTCTTTTAGAGCAAGTGCTGCAAGGGAAGCTTGGTCTCTAAGTCTGACACCATCACTTCCACCACATTCTGTGTACTTTCAAACAGTCCACACCCAAAGGGAGCAGAATTAGAAAAGAGGAGTATTAAAGAATTTGTGGACATTTTATAGCTACCATGGTGACTCATGAACTTAATAAACTAGTGAACAGGTTGCTGAAGATAAACACCCCCATTTTCTTACTATTATTAGAATTTGGGTTAGTTCCTTCCCAAATTTTTTCAATTTTTTTCAATTTCTCCTTTTTACATAGTTGCAGTCATTGCATACGCAAAAGTTTTATATCTTTTTTTTTTCACTGTAAGATAATTTTTTGTCATTAATGAAAAGATGCTCAATTTGAAGCTAGCCTCGATGGGATGCTGATGCTTGAATTGTTTCTATCTCTCTTTCCTTCCCTCTCCATCCTTTGTTTGATAGAAGTAATAGGGGTAAGATGGAGGACTAATGAAAGATAGACTCTGACATACAGAGATTAAGGAAGAAGACTCCCAAAGCCTTGATGTCAGATGCCAGGAATAGGATAGAGAATCCCAAGTGGCATTCACCCCAAAAACTCCATGCAGTGTAGATTTTAATTTTCATCATCCTCTCTCTTTGCAGCAACTACAGTTTCTCAACAGATGGTTTCAGTGGCTCAGGAGGCAGTGGCAGCCATGGTTCCTCTGTGGGTGTCCAGGGAGGTGTCGACTGGATGAGGAAGCTGGCTTTCCGCTACCGAAAAGTGAGGGAAATCTATGATAAGCATAAAAGCAACGTGGGTGGTAAGTGTGGCATCCAGCCAGTCCAGTTTTCTGTTTCCTTCTGATTTCCCATTTTCTTTTCCAGGAATTCCTTAGAACTCCCTGGCTTATGAATTTGTGGCACAGTAACATTTTAACTCTGTATTAAAAAAACAAAGTTTAACTGAAACCCTTGGGGAGGAAGCTCTGCATTTCTCATGGACATCTCTTAGCATAACTTCGCCAAGTTCTCTTATTCTTTTTAGACAGGTGCCTTTTTAAGGGAATTGTTTTCCATAGATTATGTTTGATGACATGTATTTTACTCTAGAGTCACAACTATTGTCAGTCATATTTAATAGCTTGCCATGGTTTCTGAATGATTTATGTAACCATCAGGACAAATCGGGTAGAAATAGGGACTAGGTTTATAGTGGATGGAAAACTAGGTCCAGGATTATGGATTAGCAGTATCCATGTATTATGATTTGAAGGACCTTGGAAATTCTTTCTGCCTAGAAATATCTCAAATGTCAGGTGCCATTTTATGCCTAAAATTCTATTATTTAGAATTAGTTAATTAGTTACAGAATGTTCAGATTAAAAGAAACATTAGAGAACTACTCTGAATCCCTTGTTTTGCATTTGATAAAATTAATGGTACATCATGAGGGTAATGAGGGCAGGTCACATAGCAAGTTAGTGACCATACCACAGCTGGAATCCACATTCCCCAGATCTGGGTCCAGTGCACTTTACATTCATGCAGTTCCTTTTTAAGTGATATGCCTTTGTGAGAAAATATTGAAAACTATGAACCATCACCGTCAGACGCCTACTACATACACACAAAACATTGTCTGAAGTTTCAGGGATGCCCCAGACTGCCTCAAAGTATATTTCCCTAGGTCAAGAGAGCGCTCCTGCCTGCCATACCACCACAGTGTGGTGCAGAAAGTAAAAATAGTATGGTGCATTCCTGTTACAGCCCTCCAATACCAGAAAAAATCATAGGCATCTGGCTTTGGGAATCTAATTTACTTTTTTGAGATTCCCCTTTTTATTGCTTTTTTTTTTCCCTTATGATTCAGAGCCAGTACTTTTTATTTGGGCAACTCCATGTCTTCACTTTTCCTCTCTCACAGACGTTAGCCTTTCTTTTGTTCGTTTTCATATACAACCTACATGTCTGATCCTTTCTCTGCCCAGTGAGTGTCTGGACCTGGATTCCTGAAGAAAGTGACATATAACCCTTCATGAGAATCCCCCGACTCTACCCTGGGGAATTTATTAAAACTAATGTCCACTTGTATTTTGTAAAATACCAGTTAACAAAGTACCACATCATATTATTAGTTACGTATATGACCCATATGTGCTTATGTATATGCATAGTGACAAACAGATACTGGTTTGGTTTTTGTTTTGTTTTATCAGAAATGTTGAAAGTGATCTAATTCAAGGCTTGCATTGTGAAACCAACAATCTGAAAACAAATTATACGCAGTTCTATTCAGAGAAAAGCCTTCTGTTTTTATGGAGTATTGGTAATAGAATACAGGCTCTCTTTTTCCCTTCACTGCAGAAAATTCAGTGCCAGATTTATTATTAGAATATTATAACTCAAGTGTCCAGTAACATACTTCCATCAGATGAATTCTGTTTTGTTTTATGCTTAATTATCTGATCTTAAAGCAATGTTTTAGTCTCTTGTGAGCTGGAATTGTTTCAGAAGTACAGTACAAATAAATGATATCCAGAGAGTTGGTTATTCAACCTGGAATCTCAGGCTGATGTGTTCTGAAGGGGGTGAGTCATCGTGGGAGCTGTGTTTGGTAGTGGAAAGACTTCCGAGACCAAATGCCACTAACTTGCTATGTAACCTTAAGCAGCCCCCTTTCCTCCCTGGGCTTTGGTTTCTTTAGAAAGAGATTGGAAATGCTGCAGACTTTTCCAGCTGTAACACTAGTTTTTTTCCCCCTTTGGTTCTTGAGGTTACATCTAAAGCAGTGCTACTCGAAGTATGGTCCTGCATAATTCTGCAAATTATGTTACTGGTTGGTGATGAAAGGAAGAGCTTGTGCCAGAACCTAATCAGTGTTTCTGTCAGCTGATTTTATTTTTGTGGGCTGTACCACCCCTAGTGAAATATTCTGATGAAGAAAGTCAGAAAGATACTTTAGTAGGCTGCTCTAGGGTTTTACCAAGGAGAGAGATGCTCAGTAGAATATTTCAGTGACTCACACCATTTCTAAATTGAATTTAGAAGTTGCACCCTTGATGCTAGCAAGGATATGTTGTCAAATGATGAATGTGTCTACTTTTATTCCCAAAGGCCTCCTCAGCCCCCAGAGAAAGGAAGCACTGCAGAGACTAAGAGCAGAAATTGAAGTTTTAACAGATTCCTGGTTAGGAACTGCATTAAAGTCCTTACTTCTCATCCAGTCCAGGTATGGAAATGATTCTTTTAGATCTCATCCTCCCAGAGATACACTTTCCTACCCCAGTCCAAGATAGGCCATTTCCTAAAACGAGATATGGGACAGGGCTGAGAGGAGTCTAATGATGCAGGGAAGTATCAGGTTAGATGGGAGGCACGGTTGTTTCACTCTTAACAGCACACCTTCAAGTTTTTGAAAGTTTTTACTTTTTGTTCACAAAATTATACTCAGTAACCCAGAATCTCCAGCCCAAAAGATGGGTGGGCCTGTGGTGATGACATCAAAATATACATGTAAGAGATATGTCACAAGTATCCTAAGTACAGGTAGCTCCAACGAAATGTACCAAAACCTACTCAGGAAGGCAGGATCCATTAAGCAAATTAAGGAGATTTCAGCTTGAAGCTTAGAATAGAAATTGAATATATACTCTTATTCGTCCCTCCCTCAAAGCAGGAATTCCAGATCCACAACCTAGTAGACCAGACAGTAAAACTGGCACCGAGGGGTGGATATCTGTGAAAGTAAAGGACCTATGAAAATAATGTGTTTTGTGGAATTTATGTTGCTACTGTGTGAAGAGCAGAAAGGACTTAAATCATATCTCACTTAAGGGCTGAGTTATTTCAGATAAAATAGTAACGGAAGCCTCGTTGTTTGTTTTCTGGAGTGTGCCGCCAGTGACATGGTGGTATTTGCTAACAATGCAGTGAGCCAGAATGGTCAGAAGGGAAATGAGACGAGAATCAAGGTGCTCCTCTGTGTCCACCATACTCTCTGTCCTTTAATATGGAAAATAAATAAACCTGAGACAACTAGAGCAATAACTGAACATTGGCACTGAACAAATACCATACCAGGCACTTAGAGGTTAATTTTTCACAAGTAGATCCTACAGACAAGACCCATTTGAATTCTTATTTCCAGGTTGGTTTGATTTCACCTTTTTCTTTTATTTTCCTTCTTTTTCCCTTCTAGAAAGAATTGTGTGAATGTTCTGATCACAACAACCCAGCTGGTTCCAGCTCTGGCCAAGGTTCTCCTCTATGGACTAGGAGAAATATTTCCTATTGAAAACATCTACAGTGCTACCAAAATTGGTATGGTTTGTATTTGTTGTCTGGCCTTACAGTAATACTTCCTACTTAGGATGTGCTTATTATCTACTGGTCCCACTTTACATATATATATCTGTAGTTCTCACTGCACTCTTCTCCTGTTATTACTGATGAGGCAGTTCAGGCTTAATGGTTATGTAGCTGCTCAAGTCTTCACAGCTAGTAAGTACATAAACAGGATTCAAATCCAGGTCTGTCGGACTTAAAACGTATCATGTTCTGTTCTTTTATAATATTTGAAAGAGCATATCTAGTTTAGAAATCTACTTTTGCCCCATTTCAAATTCCTCTTTCACAGAGAGAGCGCTGTAGTGTATAGTATAATCAGAAAACTAGATTAAAAATAAAGGACTAAGCTGTATACTAAAAAATGCTTAGATTGGAGGGGAGGATATAGCTTGGTGGTAGAGTGCATGCTTGGCATGCACAAGGTCCTGGGTTCAATCCCCAGTACCTCCATTAAAAAAAGAAAAAATCTAATTCCCCCTCAAAAAAACTTTTTTAAAAAAAAAAGAAAAAAGAATTTAAAAAGTACACTTTGGAAACTTTATTTTTTAAAAAATGGTTAAATCCCTCATGCCAATTAGGATGGCTGCTATCAAAAAAACAGAAAACAACAATTATCGGTGAGGATGTGGAGAATTTGGAACCCTTGTGCACTTCTGGTGCAATTATAAAATGGTGCGACTGCTATGGAAAACAGTATGGTGATTGCTCAAAAAATTTAAAATAGAACTATCGTATGATCTAGCAGTCCCCCTTCTGGATATACATACCCAAAAGAATTGAAAGCAGATCTCAAAACACATTGGCAGACCTGTATTCATAGTAGCATTATTCACAATAGCCAAGAGGTGGAAGCGACCCAAATGTCCATCGAATGAATGGATAAGCAAAATGTGGTATATACATACAGTGGGATATTATTTCAACCTTAAAATGGAAGGAAAGCCTGTAACATGCTACCACATGTATGAATCTTGAAGACATTGTGCTAAGTGAAGTAAGCCAATCACAAAAAGACAAATGCTGTGTGTTTCCACTTACTTGTAAGGTACCTAGAGTAGTCAGATTCATAGAAACAGAAAGTAGAATGGTGGTTAACAGGCTTGGGGGAAGGGGAAATAGGAGGTTTTTACT
This sequence comes from Camelus bactrianus, assembly GCF_048773025.1. Classification (NCBI taxonomy): domain Eukaryota; kingdom Metazoa; phylum Chordata; class Mammalia; order Artiodactyla; family Camelidae; genus Camelus; species Camelus bactrianus. Next base: position 60,179,735 of record NC_133551.1, read on the forward strand.
TGTGCGGATAGAATTTCAGTTTTGCAAAATGAATAAGTTCTGGACAGCTGTTGCAGTGTGAGTATATGAAATATTACTGAAAATGTACATTTAAAAATGGTCAGGATGATAAATTTTATGTTATGTGTTTTTTACCACAATTTGGGGAAGGGCGGAGAAAAACCTGAGGACTGGGATTCAAGTCCTTACACATCTCACTTACTAGCTCTGACCTTAGGGAAATTACTGTTATCTCCTGACCCTCAGTTTTCTCATGTAAAATAAGAAACTAGTAGAGAGGTTTTGAAAATCAAATGAGACTGTGTATGTGAAGATACTTTTTTCTCTACAAATGTTTTCAGTACCAAGTATATGAAATAGTAGGTACTCAATAAATTAATTAATTGGCACCAGGTTTATAAAAAACCAACATGTTCCTCTGAGAAGGCAGCAGAATGTCTCACTCTAATCTTTATGTGCTGTACATGGTCCAGGGAAAGAGGAATATGACAGCTATCTCTTTACCCGCCCCGACCCCCCCCCCCCCCCCGCCCCATACCCTTTATGCCTACAGTTCTTACTCCCTTTTACAGGAAAGGAAAGGGTCCTAGTTTGGAGATGAGTGGTGATAATTCATTTTTTAATCTACTACATTAAAGTGTCAGGCATTGCCAAGGCACTAGGACTATAGCAGTGACAAAATCCTCTGTCTTCATGGAACTTACCTTCAATCAGTGGTGCTAGGATAATTGGGTTATCCATATGGGAAAAAAAGCAGAATTGTATTCCTTCTGTATGCTATTTGCAAAAATAAATTCCAGGTGGATAAAAAATTTAACATGAAAAGCAAAACTAATTTTTTTTAGTTTACTTATTTTTAAACACTAATTTTTAGAAGAAAATATACAAAAGTATCGGTATGACCTTAAGGTAGGAAGGGGTCTCATTTAAGAGACCTCGTAAGTAGTATTTTAAAAAATGATCATTTTGATTGCATGAAGATTTAATTTTATATACAATGAAAGATGATTTAAAGTGACAAGACAAGCCACAGACTGAGAGAAGATATTCGCAATACATTTGCTTGTTAATTAGTATACCAAATTTATAACAAACTCCTGCAAATAAATAAGCAGCAAACAGCATAACAGAAAAAAAGGCACAAACCTTGGAACAGCCAATTTGCAGAAAAGGAAACCCAAGTTGTCAGTAAACATATTTGAAAAGTGTTTTAACTTCACTAATTAAGAATCTGCAAATTAAGGAAATGCAAATTAAAATATGATGCATTTTGCTTTTATCAGATTGACAAAATTTAAGTCTGACAGTGCCAAGCTTTGTCAAGGAAATGAGGACTCTTATGCTGGTGGAATTGAAAATGGATGTAACTCTTTTTGGAGAACAGTTTGTCAGTGTCTAATAAAGTTTGAAATGTATGTAACCCTATGATCAAGCAGTTCTACTTTTAGATATGTATAGTTTAGTGCAGGGGTCTGCAGACTATAACCCACATACCAAATTCTGCCCACTGCCTGTTTTTGTAAAGTTTTATTGAAACAGAACCAAACCCAATCATTTCCATAGCTACTTTCACACCATAGTAGCAGAGTTGAATAGTTGTAACAGATCATATGACCTCCAAAGCCTGAAATATTTATTGTCTCTTTACAGAAAAACTTTGCCAACTCCTTCCTTTGAGTAATTCTCATTTGCACAAGGAAACGTATGCAAGGAAAAAAAATTTTTTTTGATGCAGTCTTGTTCATAATAGAAAATAATTGGAAACATGAACCTGTTCGTGGACAGAAAATAAATAAATTGATATATTCCAAATGATGGAATACTACATAGCAATTAAAAGTGAATAAACTAAAACTGCTTACATCCCTAAGGATTAATATTAAAAACAACAATGAACACAAAAAACACATTGTGGGTAGATATGTACAGTATGCAAAATTTATATAAAGGTAAAAAAAAGTTCACCACAATGCTGTACATTGTTTATGGATATATATGCTCCTGGAGAGAAAGGAGGGGGAAGAAGAGCATCAAGTAGGTACATGGGAAGCTTCAAATAGATCTATGCTAGCTTGTTCTTGTATTTTTTTTATCTAAAGTGTTAAGACAAAGCTGGGTTGGTGGTAGGTATACAGGCATTTATTTTTATTCTCCTTTTTTCTGTCGTTGAATTATTTCATTTACAAGGGATTTGAAGGGGGGAGGGGTGTACCTGAAACCCCCCCTTCAGATTTTGCTGTTGCTGCCACTGCTTTATGATACATTTCATAAGAACCCAGTGCAGTCAGTAAGCCTTCCATCCCTGAAAGGGAGGTTTCTGTAGTGCTTATTATACTCAGTCCTGGCACCCAAAGGTGCATCACACTAGTGGAAATGACTTTATTCCTTCTGACAGCAAGTGTGCTTACTGGGTGATCTTCTCATTTCGTCCAGAGCTAATTAGCAAAGCTGCAGTGGTACCTGGCACCATGGTAACCACAGTGAGAGGCTTGAGGCTTTTCGTCACAGAGCTATGAAATGAGAGCGAGGAGAGGAAGTGTTTGTTTGGTTCCTCTGAAATGATTTCAGAATTCTAGTTCTCTTAATGGCCACTCTGTGATCTTGGACATTGAAGAGAATTCTCAAAATCATTTCTGAAAATGTCAGAAGTGTTTTTGATACAGGAAACCCAGGAACCTGATATTCTCCAAAGGTGTGGTTGGTCTCACAGCTTCAGTTGTTTGACATTTGGTGAGCTAACTGGTCATTGGTCTCATCCTCCTGAACAGAAAAGCTCATCTCCAGGACTGTTTTGAGAGTATAAAGTGTATTGGAATTAGTTTTTCATGTAGCTACTTCTTTACTCTGAACTGTTAATAACTCTCTCAGTCTCTTAATCCTTTTATTTTTTTAACTTATTTATTTGGAGGGGGGAGGTAATTAAGTTTGTTTATTTTTTAATGAAGGTACTGGGAATTGAACCCAGGACCTTGTGCATGCTAAGCACTCTAGCATTGAGCTATACCCTCCCCGCTCTTAATCCTTTTAGAGAAAACATTCCTAATTGTATTTCATCCTTGATCATTACGTGCCAGGACAATGAAAACATCTCTATGTCCCTGTCCTTTAAATATGAGATATCCCCTTTGTTGGGTCTTAGGGGAAAATTCTAAAATCATACTGACTTAAAAGTTTTTTTATAGATCATAAATTAGACTGTGAGTCCAGCAGAAGTTGACTTAGGTTGTAAGGATGTAATAATGGTTGGAATGGAATTAGACAAAGAACTCTTTGACACATAATAAAAACGTATTAAGAATTCAGTATTAGTTGAATTATTTAATGTTTAAATTGGGGCTGAAGACATGCACTAGAGTCATCCCCTGAATCATTTGTGAGATCAGTATTTACTCATCAAACATCGCCTGAATGTCCGATAGGAATGTAAGGCATGACAGTGCTGTTGTAAAATAGAAGCACTGAAAGGGACATGAGTGCACCTGAGTCAGGGCTTGTATTAAGAGTGGGAGACTGAAGCCCCAAGTGGACTGGCATTTGGTCCAGGTGACTAGTCCCCATGGCTAAGGTGCCACCTGGGCTGGGGATGTCGTAGACTTGGAATTGCTCAGACGTGCCAATCAGGACTTCTAAGTGTGGGTGTATAGGTTCTTGTCAATTATGATGTAATCATCTTAGGTCTGTGTATTTGTATATTTATTACAATAGTTTTCCAGCAGATGGCAGTCGAATGCCTTGAAGAAGAAGACCTTTTTATTCACACGGAACCCTGGTGCTAAGTCACTGGATCTGGCAAGAAGAAAGGATGAGGTTAATGTAGCAGGATAAAAAAAGCGAGCAGAGTTAGAGCCTTGCTTAACTGAAGAAGGTGGCAGAAACAGTAAATAAAATGTAGGAGACGATGAAGGAAGAGCAGGAGAAAAAATTTCCTTTTTATTTATTTATGCAAATCCAGTGTCTTTGCCACAGCAGTATCATCTGTTCATGTTTTAGGTGTTGGTTCCAGGTAGGATTTGAATTTTGACATGTGGCCATGGTTCTAAGAACGACCTGCAGTGGATTAAAATCACCTATTTCCCAAGGTCAATTTCAGTGATACAGTATCTCAGTTGCACTTACAAAGTATAATAGTGAGGAGATTCCAGGTGGACAAATGTTGCTGCCACATCCATTGGTGATCTGGGGTGCCTACCCCCTGACATAGGCCTGCGCCTGGGACTGTTTCTGGGAAATGTGGAATTGAAAGGAAATGGCTGTTTGTCTGTTGCTTGTTGCTAAACAGTAATCAGGAACCTATGCTTCCACTTTTTCTTACTGTCACAGTTTCCCCTCAGAAATCCTCCTTTCATTATGGCACAATGACCAGAGCCTAGACTTGGAGCCAGGCACTCAGAATCTAGCTACTAGCCTGTATGTGATCTGGGGCAAGTCATTCATCCTTTGGGTCCATTTTCATCTGTTAAAATAGCGGGTGGGATCCATCTCACCAGATGATTTTGAGAATTAAGTGAAGGAATACTTTGGAAACTGCTTGGTATGCTGTAAAGTACAGGAGGGAGGTCGTGTGCACGGCATTTATAGAAACTCCCCACGCTAAGATCTTAATCTTAGGGACTTCACCTCAGTGTGAAAGTTAAAACCAGAACCTAGAGAGCACAGTGCCTAGAAAGCCTGTTGCTGTTGTGTGTGGCACGATTTCACGTTCTTTGGGCAGAGGTCTCTCACTGCCACCCCTGCTCCCCACCAAGCAAACCATATGGGCTGCCAGGGATTTTGTCTCAGCACAGGCAGGTGAACCTAGCAGCAGCCCTTTTCTTTGGTATTGAAAAAAAGTTAGGGAGGAATGGCCTAATAGGAAATCTCTTTTTCTCATCAGGTAAGGAGAGCTGCTTCGAGAGAATTGTGTCGAGGTTTGGAAAGAAAGTCACATATGTAGTGATTGGAGATGGACGAGACGAAGAAATTGCAGCCAAACAGGTAACCATGGTAGAGAAAACTGTCTATGTGGGAATGCAGGGAGCAATTAGAAAAATGGTAAAACTCAGAAATCTTAGCTATCTGTTGTGCATTTACAGTGTTTTCTCTTCCTCCTCATCCTCTTCCATTTTTCTTTGAAGAAAAAAAGTTATTTTTTCCCCATTTGGAGTTTCCTTATAAGTTGTTAGATCCTTCCCTCCCTCCCTCCTCACTACCACTCTAAAATCTTTGAGTCCTGCTACAAGGATCCTTATCAATAAACCTGATGTAGGCCGCATCTTCTGTCTTTGTCTTAGAGGGCAGTGCCTTCTCAAGAGAAAGTCCTTCCTGCTCCTGAGCCCTGGAAAGATTGTTGTTAACCTCTTCACTATTCAGGTCCCAACTCTAGGTCCTCCCTTCTTAATACAGAAAACAGTAGATGAAATGTCTTGGCTATGGAATCTAAAATCAGGCATTTCACATCTCATGCATTTATTAGCTTTGTGACTTTGGACAATCTTACTTTCTTTGAGAAGTCTTCATCTACCAGATGAATTTACAGAAGTTTGTTCCCTCTCTATCCCACTTTTCTTCCTGCAACTCTGTTTCTTACACTTGGAGGCAGTGGGTTGCCTGCTAGGGCCATCTGGCCTGATTTTCTCCATGCAGTTAACACACAAACCTTCAGCAGCTGTGAATGAATTATGCGATTGGTAATCATGTGGCCTTATCATCGCATTATGTTTCATTCATTCACTTTATGTAGCAATTCAAGGACCTTTATTTATTTCATGTGTTATCCCTAAAGCTTTGATTCTAAAGCGCTGTTGCCCTCTGGGGAAGACACTTGTGGATGTAGGCGTCAGTGCTTCTTGGTCTGAAGAAGAAAGGAGCAGGGGAGATAAAAGAACAACTCAAGTCAGTAGCAGAGTTGGTGTCTCTAAGCTGATGCTTGTAATCATCTGCTGTAGAAGAGACCCATTGGAAATGCCTTAGCGCTCTATCCAGGTCAGTCTCCTCCCTGTGAGGGATCTTTTCTGCAGCCTCTTTGACAGAAGGCTTTCTAGTCCTTGCTTGACTATACCTCCAAGGTTGAGGAGACTGCTTCCCAGGGATCCTGTTCCACCGTGGGGTCCACCAAGCTATTTGGATGTTCCTCCTTCCACTGAACGAAAAGTTCTCTAATTTTTGCATCCTGGTCCTAGTCTGGCACTTCTGAGCACAATGTAACAAGTCTGCTTCCTCTTCTGTGTATTAAAAGCCTTTTAAATACTTTGTACAAGCAGCAGGCTTGAAAAAAACACTGAGCTATGTAGCACATGTGTTGTAGGACCTCAGTATTCGAGGTAACTTGCAACCAGTGTAAACAAGACCGTCAGTAAAGCTCATCTCCATCAGCTTCAGAGAACATGGTTTCCAACACCCGTGTTTTTGAAAGCCCTTCTTTGAAACGTGGCTTCCAGAATGGCACACGTATTCTGGACATGATTCTGATTACATAATATAATGGGATGATTATTTCCTAGATCTGTATGTTCTGCATCTTGGTCATGGACAAGATTTGGGCCTTGTAGCTCAAAGCCTTATAGGAAGCTGATCATTTGTAGGAAAATGTTACAATAGTACTAATTGCTTACGTGGGTCATTTTATTTGATCCTAAGGATCCTATAGAGTAGCTAGAACAAGTATATCATAAAATCAGAGTTAACACTGAACCCTCATGAAAATCTCCCACATTTGTAAGTATCCTATAGGATAGAAAGTCCTTATACATATGACTCACTCAATCTTTACGACAGTCCTGTGAGGTGGGCAGGAGTAGAGAGGGTTCCCAGGTACTTGGGTGCGAGTTCTGTGGAGGATGGGGTTTGGGTAAGTATCAGCTCCCAAAAGAAGGTGGACTAACCAGCTCCCCCTTCTTCCAGCACAACATGCCATTCTGGAGGATCACAAACCACGGAGACCTGGTGTCCCTCCACCAGGCTTTGGAGCTTGATTTTCTCTAAGAACTGGAATGAAGAGCCTACCCCATGAGCTCCTTTTTGCATCTGAAGGGAGCTAGAGACCGGAACCAGCTGGGAACTCTGTCTTTCTCCATGGAATGCTGGCGAGAACACAATCACAACCAACAGCTGCAAGAGATGAAGCTTGTCTTTGCTCAGAGTGAGCTGCAGCCCTGTGTTCCTCACCCAAAAGTGGCAGACAGTTGGATTGAGAGAACAATAGACTCACCACAGCTACCGTGCTTTTAATTCTTCTGTTGTTGTTTTATGTGTGTGTGTGTGTGTGTTTGTTTTTGTTTTGTTTTTTTGGTTTTTTTTTTTTTTTTTTTTTTGGTTTGTTTTGTTTTGAAAAAAATGAAGAAAAAGAAAAGGAATTTCTCGGGGCAGAGTTGCTCTCTGCGTCCATGACCAGATTGAGAACTGCTGTTAACTTGTGGTGATAGGATAAATGCAGCAGAGTTTTGTAATAACATCTCTTGCAGTCTTTATAATCTCCTTAGCTGTAGAACATATTCCCAGTGAATGTATATGTTATTTTTATAGGTAAGGATCTGGTCTCTGAAGCAGGTTCCCCCTGCCCCTTTCTTTTTCTATCAAGAAAGGGGTGTATAAAGTTTCCTTGGAAAATCATAACTGAGATATCTGAGATACCTCTCTGTGACAGGGGCACCTCTCGGCTGCTCCAGTGCTCTGTTCTCTAGGTGGGTTCCTTCCCGCTCTTCCGTCTCCTAGTTTGCTGGACTGTGGGGCATGGGACACTGAGTAACTTTAGGTGTTGGTAGTTCCCATTCTGGAAGCCTTAGGCACCTTCCCAATCCCTCTTCCCCTTTCGCCAAGTGGCACAACCCTAGGAACTCCTTCTCTTAGACAGTAAATTGTAAGCCTTCAGCTTGACTCTTATGCAAAGATTATGTCCCAGGGGGCTTGCCTCAAACCGGAGAGAAGAAACTAAGGCTTCTTAGGAATTTCTGCTTCTCTGCCTCTTGAAACAGGAAGATTTTACCTTTTCCTCCTGCAGAGAAGGCCCTTTCCCCAACAGATGCCCACCCTTACTGCCTCCTCCCCCTTCTTAGTCATCAGTGAAGGGCCCTTACCCCTTCCCTGCCCTCTGTACTCACATCCACCTCCCTGAAGCTGTGGCCAGTCCCTGGGCTTTGGACCCAAGTGGTCAATTCACTGAGAACAGGCTCATAATCACATTTTGGCCAAAACTACCAAAGGATTTGACTTCCTTTGAATCCTTTAAGCCCTGTGAAAGGTGTTCTGGGCATATATTTACCCAGATCATGGCCAGAAACTGAAGAGCAGTTTTCCCATGGAATACGGAATACCCTCCCGGCTTCTCAAATCCTATTCTAAAATGGGAAACCAGAAGGTCAGTTTTCCCACAGAATACCCTTCCCGCTTCTCAAATCCTGTTCTAAAATGGGAAACCAGAAGGCCAGAAAGACTTCTGATTTAAATGAGGTTAGACCCCCTACTCCGTGCCTGAAAACCTTATCTTGGGCCAAATGCAGGAACATCTCTCAACCCGACCTCTAGGACGACTTGGGGGTGCCCAGGCACTAGTCCCAGCCTTCCAGCCCAGCTGTGCTGGTGGATGCCCCATCCCTCCAAGACCAACTGGGGCATCTGCTCAGGCAGAATAAACTTCCCTAGAGCTAAAGAAGCTCAGCATCTCCCAGGCTGCATAGAGAAAGGTGATCATACAAACACCTCAGAGAGATGCAGTCTGGGTCCTTAGTAAGAGGCATCCTTGACCAACCCCAGCTATAATTGCTTGTACTCAGAGATTCTGCATGTCCGTTTCCAGAGATGTTGCAGCACAAAGGGGCCAGACTCCTTCCAATGCCAGATCACACAGATAGCAGCAGAAAAAGGCTGGTGCACACATTCCTTCAGAACTGGTTGGGAAAGTGCTTCATGACTCCCTTTTGGGGAAGAGGTTTTTGGAGAGGAGCTCAAGTCAGCTGCCTCTTTGGCCTGTTTCCTTTGGACAAGAGATGTGTGGTCTCGGGCAGAACTTCCCTTCGTCTGAGTTCAGCATAGTTGCCCAGATGCTGCTCTGCTCTGCTTGGTAATTGATCTTAGACAGCTCTGGGGCAGGTCTTTACTTCTGGGCAGTATGGCTGTTGGTTTCCTGCACTGTTGGTACTGTGCTTCAGGCTTATGAGACTGCAGAGTGGTACCCCAACATGCACGCAGGTCCACACACGTTTTCCTCTCCCTGCCCTTTGGGAGAAGCTTTTTATTCCTAGACTATGACTTGGACTCCTTTTTCAATGGCCTTTTCCCTCCTGCTCTGACTGTACAGCTTAGGTCTTTGCAAAAGGAACTTGAAATTGGCTAAGAGGCGAGGAAGCTCTCTGAGCAGTTGCCGTCTTTGCTGTTTTCTGGTTGTTTAGAAGGCAGACAGAAAATGGGAGCTTCCTGGCTCCTCTTTGCCAAAATGAATTGTCCAAGGAACACAATGCTGTTCTTTTGACCCTGTGTTTTCCTCCTCCCGAGCACAAAGATCTGGAAAGGAAAATAAGTGGGTAGCACCAAGAGCTCTTGGAGGCTGAGGTCCAAAGGATACTGTGAATCCTTCTGTCACAGGGGAAGTCCTCTTTACCAGGAAAGAGTCCCCATGAAATAAACCACATGATAAGTCCTTTGCCCAGCTGGACACTGCGGGTTCTATAAGATGGGTCTGCACACTTTGTGATGAGGGCTGGGCCGTCTCTAGTAGGGGATCTGGAGTTATCAGGTGTGTCCTGGGTTTAAGAGGTGGCTTTACTTTCGAATGTAAAACTGACTGTGCCTTAGCATCACCCTGTCCGGTGCCCCTGGGGCAGCTGGTGGTGTCCAGGAGAATGGATGCCTGCTCCAGATTTAGATGCCTGTTTAGGCTTTTATTTGGTTTGGGGTGTTCCTGTCTTCTGCTCTGCAAGTTGGGGGGGTGGGCAAAGCTAGTGTCCTGGGAGATTTGTGCCACAGCTTGTTCGCAGTTTACACAAACTTGTTCGCATTAAAGCTCCAGGTAGAATCTGATTAGCAAACTCCAGCTGCAGCACATGGAGCTTCTACCTTGAATGGGTGTCAGTGCCACTGAACCATGGCAGGGAGGAGGAGAGGTGCAGAGCCACATTCTCCCTCTTCCTGGGAGAGCGATGGTCTAAGCTAAGGGGTGGTGAGCTTGGGGACTTCTCACTCCTGCAGAAGGGGCAGTTAGGACCCCTCTTAAGCAGGCTTTCATTTCTTACCACTAAATTAGTTTTTCTTTCTCATCCAAAAGTTGAAACTCCCTAGATTACTCACACTGTAGGAGCCAAATCTGAATTCTGAGATTCTAAAAGATCTTAAATCATCAGAGAAAATGTAGTTCTGCCCCACCTCCGATCAGCAGGCCCCCTGGTCCCTTCCTCTCCTGAGTCAGACGGCTCTAGCAGCAAGGCGACTTGGCTAGTTCCCAATGCACTGATGGGAGCCATCCCATTAAGGACGACTTCTACTCAAAACATGACCCTCTGGACTTCAGATGCCTCATTTAGCAGGAAAAGGCATTGATTGGATATATTTATGTGACTGCGGGCATTTGTGGCTGTAGAGTCCTTGACCATAATGTTGTATGTAATGGGAACTATCTTATAAACTTGAAAAAATAAAGTTTTTATTTTCTATATGGTTTGTTCCTGTGTCTTTTCTGAGTAGGGTCAGCCCAGTTGCCCAGCTGAGTAGGCTCCTAAGTAGGGCTTCATAAAAATCTGAAGAGCTCATTAGAAAGATGGCACCCTTGAATAACTGAGTCATTAATTTCACCAAAAATTTTTTTAAAAAAACCTAACCATTGGGTGTAAATAAATGTACATGAGAAAATAAAAAATATTTTTAAATAATTTGCAAGGGAAAGTTTATTTCTTAATTGTTTCTAAAATATATTGCTTTTCAAAATTTAGGACTGGAATACTAAGAGATTTAATTTGCTGTCAAATGTGCTGAAATTTAATTATTAAAGAGAAATCAATACCTTGCTGTGCTGAGCTTAAAATGCCAAACCAATAAAACTGATAAACTGATATCAAACCTTGTTTGATTTGGCCTGATTTCATGTCACATCAACTTTCTCTTTTCATTTCTTTTGATTTGAGTCTTGACTGTTCATTGGTCTGGAAAACAGTCAAAAATCCTTTTCTCTTTTATTCCAATGAAGGAGATTAGAATTTGATTCTAGTTTCTAAGTATCATACACGTCAGACTATACGATGTATTTTTCCCCAAAATTAATTCCCCCAAGAAAAGAGGGGGTTGCCTTGTATTCTGGGGCATTAAATCTTTTCTTCAGAAGGTGCACATTTCCAGCCACGCTGTAGTTGAAGCAAACTTGCTATATCCTTACTTGGCCAGAATTACAAGTATTAGAGTTGATTGACTTTCAAGCTCAAAGAGTAAACACCTCCATCTCCCCTACAATAAGAACAAAATCTACGCATTTCTCAAGAATCTTTCAGTGGCAGGTTAAAATGAGCAAATCAAGGGAATTTTTTAAACTTCAAAAACAAGTTTCTTAACATTTAAAAAAATCTTGATGGAAATCTCCAAAAGAAATTTCTAATTGCAAGTAATGTCACTCATCTGTTTCAAATTCTTGATTCTGTAAACTTTACTTACAAATGAAGTGACCACTAAATTCCACAGCTTTTAAAATTACACACCTATTACCCTCATTTCACAATTTCATCAAGAGAGTACAGATGAGAGCTTAGCCAAAAAATGAAAAACACGTCTTTTTGGATTTTCTCAGGGGAAATAGCCTAAAACGCTGCGTCTGTTGTTTGTGCATACCTGGCACCTCCCAAGCCTGGTCTTCTCCACATATGATGGGAATAAATGTGGAAAAGTAAATGTAGCAAATATTTGTTTTAGTGAAACCCTTAGAAACCTATGTTTGAGGCTAGGATGGACACTAAGCTAGAGATTTATAAAGGCCAAGCCTGCCCTCTGAGGTCTCAACATTGATATTCCCCATGAGTTGAGAAAAATAATGACTTCACTTATGTGTGGTGCAAATGTGTGTGTTTAAATGTATTCACTTAAAAGAATGATCCTAGAGGCGAGAGTATAGCTTAGCGGTTGAGTACATGCCTAGCACGCATAAGGTCCTAGGTTTAATCCCCAGTACCTCCATTAAAATAAGTAAATAAATGTACAGGAACCATACCACAATGACGGTGTTAAAAATAAAAATAAATAAAACCCTAATTACCCCCTCAAAAAAATAAAAGAATTAATCCTTTTTCTGAGGTGGTTATATACCCTTGATATCACAAGATGATAAATGGTAGTTCTTTCTGCCCTTTTCTTAAATTGGCAACCACGTTGGCCATTTTACTGGCTCATGAAATTCAAAAGTCTGGAAATCAGCGGACTGAATGATTGTGGACATCCTTTCTGCCTCTACCAGTCTACGTATGTGCAAGGCACCAGCATCACCTGCCCAGAGCCTCTCCCTGATCCCAAGCCCCATCTCTGTGTCTTGGCTCCAAGCCAATATAACTGCGGCAAGCCCTCCTTCATCCAGTCCCCGCTGGCTTGTTGTCTGGGATAAAGTGCATCTGTGTGGCTCTCACCCTCACCTCCTTTAGGGCTTATCAGTTTCTCAGGGAGGCCTTCCCAGCCAATCTATATAAAATTGTAACTCCCACCCACAACACACACGCTCTCCCTGTCCCCTTCCCCACCTTAGCTTTCTTTCGGCACTGAACACTATGTGATACTCTCTTTCTTATCCTGTCTATTTCATCTCCACTAGAATGAATGAATGAATGACAGAAATGAGACTATCCTGGGTCCCATCCCAGTGGTGACAAACCTTCCCTTCTGTCTCCAGCGTCCTTTTCCTGTTCCTTGTTTCTCCAAACCACAGAACTCCCAGAGCCGCAAAAGCTTCCGCCTCCTGACACCACCGTCCACGTCAACGTCTCATCACTTCCACTCTCCCAGTGAGCTCCCAGCAAAAAGACCTTTCTTCACCTGCGCTCGTAATCACTTCCTGATACCAAAGGTGTTCGTGGCCACTCCCGCCAGGTTCAGAGGCACAGCTGGTTAAAAGCACACACTAGAATCAGCCCAGACCTGGGTTCTGAGGCCCATGTGAGTGATCAACTCCACACTGGCTCACCAGCTCCTGACACTCAAACAAAATTGAAGAGTCTTGCCTAAGCCAGCACCCCTTCAGTCCCAGGACCTTTACCAACTTTGAGGGATGGACTCTGTGTCCCTGACCCCTTTTTTCCAGGCAGTTTTGAACTCGACAGTAGACTTAGCTTAATGACACAACTAGGCTGGAGGATTTCATGAAGTTTTAATAATTAACAACACTGTTCAACAAAAACCACACACACGTGTCTCTCAGTTACAGAGACACATACACCTCTTTCTCCCACACAGACTCTGAGGTAGAAAGTACACTGCCTGTAAAAAAAAAAATACTTAATGGAGTGAGCCATGGCCCAGACAGGTTCCTAAGGCAATTGGTTGAAAGGTCACCCCTTGAGAGCAGGGGCAGAGGCTGGGCCGACTGCACTAAGGCCTTGAAGAGACTGACAGGAGCCAGCCAGATGGGCAGCCCTGGCTTCCAGAATGAGTGCCCGCTCTGGAGGAGCTGGACAGTCTAAGGGATGAAGCTAGAGGGGAGCTGATCTGCCAAGAATAGAATGATGTTCCTGGCACATAAGATGCCCTCTGTAAACAATTGCTGAATGAACTGAATGACGGGTGGGGCAAGGGAGGCGGAATTCCACAGAACACATCCTGGAGGTCCTGGGGCAGCATAGGGGACCCCAGGGGTGGGACAGCACCTCCACCAAGTATTTTAGAGGTGGCCAGGGGGATAAAATACTAACACTGGGATGCTTTGGGGTACCGGCTATACCGGTCATGGGGTAGGAAAGGGGGGTCTCTTCTTTCCTCACAAAGTGTTTTATACATAACTGGGGCCCTTGACCCTCCCTTGAGGGCAGGCCTCTGAGCAGCTCTGGTCTCCCGTGCCTGGGACAGATCAGGCATCAAGTGCTTATTGAGTGAATCAAGGCTCATAGCAGCATAAGTAGCTTATCTTCTACATTGTCCCAACTGATTTCCATGTGTCCTTTAGTTCCCTTCCTCAAAGGACACCATTCACCTCTCCCTTCCTTAGCAAAGCAGGTGCATCCTTAGCCTTGGGGAAAAAGTTCTGAGCCAACCGGGCCATGCGCCTGTTCTGAGGCAGCGGACGCTCCTCGAGGGAGCGCAGACCCCAGGCCCCATCCACCCGGTCAGGCTCCCAGTGGCAGCTGGGGTGCAGCCAGCAGTAGTAGACAAGCCGCAGAGCCAGCCCCAGAAGGAAGCAGACGCCAGCGCCAGGCAGCAACATCTGCAGCAGGCTCCCGCTGGGCAGCCAGGTGACATGAGTCACCCAGGTGACCACCATGAGAAGGCTGTCACTCAGGAGGAACACCAGATGGATGGTAGCGCGGCCTCGGGTGGGACCTTCAGCCACGTTGAACCAGGAGAAATAAAGGACGGTGGCCACTGTCGCCCGGTACAGCCACTCGGAGCAGGGATCTGGCATAAAGTCCGTGCCCTGAAGCCAGACCCAGAACAGCAGCACCAGCCACAAGCCCAAGAAGTGCAGGACCACGTAGCGGGGGAAGAGGGCTGAGAACAGGGCCACGACCAGGACTCGGGGCCACAGCAGCAGCAGGTTCCACAGGAAGTAGATGACGGAGGTGCCCAGCCCTAGGCGGGGTGTGGACGGGAGGCAGGTGCGCAGGGCCCGGTGGTAGTCGAGCAGAGCCCATGAGATACCCACAAAGGATGTGCAGATGCTGACCCCTACGAAGAGGAAGAGGAGACAGGTGAGCCCTCAGGCAGCCTGCCCGGCGCTCCCTAGAGGCCACAGGTACCGCAGAGGCCCTCGTAACCACACTGACCTGGGTGTTACGACCCCCAGTTGGTTGAAGAGAAAACGATAGCTGAAGAACACTGAGTTCACACAACCCAAGACAGAGCTAGGATTCACATGGGGTCTGCCCTTCACCACAAAGCTTTCCTTGCAGGTGCTACCATGCTGACAGTTTTCAAGGACGAGAGGGTGTGTGACTTAGACACCCTCATCTGCACCCCTGGGCCTTGGTCACACCCTGAGCATTTTCTAGGGCCCTGTCACCCTTCCTTTCCCGGAAGAGCCCAAGCCTTCCTTGGATCTGAAAATCAGCCATCCAATTCGTCTTTCTCAGTCTCAGAAAGGGAAGCAGAAAATCCCATGGGGTAAAGCTACCTTCTGGGGCCAGGAGGGATGTCCCTGCTGTACAGATGAAACAGCCCCCACTCCCCTCCCCTCTATGCTCAGACTGGGCCCTGGTCTAGATTTTCCAAGACCCAAAGTTTACGGCGGGGAGCCTATCCCACCTCCTGCTCGCCCACCCAGGGAGGGGCAGCGGCAGCACAGGAACATCTCTAGAATGCTTCCTCCTTTGCCCCCTGCCCACTGCACTGAGTCAACAGATGTTCACTGGGAACCTGGTTTGGGCCAGAAACCCATTCCCAGCCTGGAATCAGATCTTCAGCCTTTCTAACGACCTGACACTCCACATCTCAGCAGAGCTGATGTTCCCCAGTTTGCCCAACGCACCGCATTCTCTGACCTGACAAGCTTTGCCACTGATATGGGGTAGGCCCTCGCCCTGTTTCCCCTGGCCTACTCCTCCTTACCCTGCCAAGTTCCGGCTTGGATATCCCCTAGAATCACCCATCCTGACCCCACCCCATCCAACTTCGCTGTGCAGCTGTCATGTAACATCCCACCCTGCTCTAGAGTTTTATCTCACAATAAGTATTTCCTCATCTCTGAGCTCTTTCAGGGTAGGAAACAGATTCTGCTCCCCTGGGATCCCCAAGCAGCCCAGAACCTGGCACGTAACAGCAGCTGAATAAACGTTTGCTAAATAAAAGTTGGAAAAACCTGTCTCTTCCCTCAAACCCCCATCCCCACCCTGTCCATGCACACAGTGTAGACTGTCTCCATTTAGCCCTGCTCCTAGACACCCACTGCCTTTAAACAGACAAACAAAAATACAGTCATCCCTCGGTATCCACAGAGGATTGGTTCCCAAAATCCGCAGATGCTCAGGTCCTCCACTGAAACCTCCACATAAGGTGGAGGAGTACAGGCCGCCCTCTGAATCTGCAGAGGGAGGTGCACCCCGTCACCCAGCACCTGTGCTCCTGGGCCTCGGCCACACCCTGAGCATCTTCTAGGGCCCTGTCACCCTTCCCTTCTGGGAAGAGCCCAAGCCTCTCTTAGATCTGAAAACCAGCCATCCAGTTTCCCCTTCTCAGTCTCAGAAAGGGAAGCAGGAAACCCCATGGGGTAAAGCTACCTTCCGAAGCCAGGAGGGATGTCCTTGCTGTATGGATGGAACAGCCCCCACTCCCCTCCTCTCCACGCTCAGACGGCCCTGGTCTGGATTTTCCAATCAGACATGGAATTGGAGTCCTAACTTGGCCACCAGCTGGCCTGTAACCTTAGCAACTCACTTCCCTTTTACAGGTGAAAGTCTTCCCAAAGCTCGTCATTTACACACCTCTCCTGTGGTTTCTGAGGCCACTTGCCTCTCCCTTTTCAGATCACTCCACACGCTTTACTGTAACTATCACTTTACAGCCTATTGTCCTGGGAGGCCAGGGACTGTGTCTTCCTTATTCACTGGTGTCCCCAACATAGGGACAGACACAAAAGATGCTCAATAAAACCCTGATTGCATAAACGTGCCCAGTAATTTATCTACTGATTAACAAATTGCTTATTATGCACAAGGCACCCTACACTTCCTCTGTTATCTTCAAAATACTAAAAATTACCACTAAGATTTTGTATGCCTTATATGCATCACTTCACTGAAACCTTTCATTAACCATATAAGGTAGGACCATTTATTATGTCTCTTTTCCAGAAGAAAACAAACTGATGACTCAGGGAGGTTGAGTCATTTGTCCAAACGCCTGAGGCTGGAGAGTGACTTTGGATTTGAACCCAGACCTGCCTGACTAAAGGATGTTTTCCTATTTTCTAAGCAGCCTTTATAAAAGAGTGAAAACCTTTCTGAGGTTTGCGGGAAACTTTCCCAAGCCGTCGATGGGGAGCTGGCCGCAGCCCATTACTCACACTGGTAGTACTCGGCACTGCCCCTCTGGAGCACGATGGCCAGCACCAGCGTGAGCTGTGGAGTTGTCTCCAGGAAGGTCTCAAAGAGTCGCAGCATGCTGATGTCCAGGGAGAGGAAGTCTGCGTAGGCCAAGTCGAACTGAGAGGGCGCCTCCTGCCGCCACACCAGCAGCCCCTGCTGCAGCCCCTGCACGCACCTAGGTAGCACACACGATGTGCCAAGGGGCCTGGTTAGCGTCCTGTGGCCTCCCTCCTTCTCTACCCATCAAGCAGATGCAGACGGGCTCTGATCCTAGCTCATCACTTACCTGCTGTGGGGCCGTAGGCAAGCGACTTAACCTCACTGAACTTGTTTCTTCATCTGTAAAATGGGGATAAATAAAACTGCTATGCTTCTGCAGTAGCCACTGTTCCAAGTTCATCACAAACCTTGTCCTATTTACTTCTCCCAACATCCCCATTTTACAGATGGGGAAACAGGCCCAAAGAGCTAATGAGCAGTGGAAACAGGATTTGGACCCCAAGCTGTTTGACTTTGAGAGGCAGACTCTGAAACTGCCTAAAATAATCATTCTCAAATTTGAGCAAGCGTAAGAATTTCTTAGGATCCTGGGGGAAGGGGAGCCCTAACCCTTAAGAGCACCTGAGCATGGGCAAGGCAGGTCACACTGTGCTAGAGAAAGCACCTTGGCTGTGGAGAGGAGGGAGGGGACAGTTGGAGAGCTTAGATCAGAAGCAGGGATCCATTTAAGAGGCCTGCCCAGAGAGATGGGGACAGAGATGGGGCAGACTTAAGAGAGTCCAGAGGATGGCCCTTTGGCATGAGGCGGGAGTGGAGGACACACCAAATCTCCCTCGCCCAGAACTGATCTCTGCTGGCTACTGGGAGGTGAGCCTGCTCACTCACTGTGAATTCATTCAGCAGATGATTACAGCCACTCCTCCTGGACGGACCTGACAGCACGCTAAGGGAGCAGATGAGAAGGCCCGGGCTGGGGCTCTCCTTCAGTAGGCGCCCTGGCCTCTGGCCCCCTGGGGCCCTAGCAGGGGCCTCAGCCTAGTCACAGGCAGGAACAGAGGCTCTGTTTTCTAAACCAAAGCTCAGTTCAGTCTGTCAGACTCATGCTCAACAGAAAGAAGAAGAGAAGGTGCAAGACGAAATTACAGATTCAGGGCTCACTCAGGACTGTAATAACTGCCCCTTCATTTTCAGCTGGGGTGTTACTGATTCCTGTGCAGTCCCCCAGGCAAAACTGCAACACTCAAAGCTCCTCTTGCCCATCCTGGAGACTCCACACAAGGCAAGATCTGGAGAGAATCTGTAAAGTGGATTCAAGAGCCGATCCTGGCTCCGGCCATCCCATCCCAACCCAGACCACATCAGGTCCTGACTTGACCCCACGACTCTGACCCCTCCATTTCAGTTTCCCCATCTTGAGAGGGCCCTGCCAGTTCTGAAAAGGAGCACATCCCACACAGATGTTCCAGGCCCAGCCTGTGTCGGGTCCTGGCTGGCTTTAGGTGCATGGATGAGTCAGACCCCATCTCTGCCCTCTTGCTTGGTCTAGGGGTGGGGTGGGGTGTGGAGCAAGTGTTCAAGGAGAACACAACTGGGAAAGACAGGGAGCGAGGCACTGGTGGTGGGGGAACAAGCGCTGCTCTGGGGTCTGGGCTGCTGAAACTCCAGGGTTACCCAGCTGAGCATGTAGCTAGCTGACGTCTGTCGCATGCTCACTCTGCACTGGGGCAACTGACAGGTCTCATTTCATTTAATCCTTACCAAACAGAGGCCCTTCCCACTGGAATATGAGTAAACTGAGACCTGAAGAGGTCCAGTGACTTGCCCAAGTCCCCACCCACAGCTAAAGTAACATGGAGATCTGTTGCCCCTCTGTAGTCAACAGAGTCCACCGCGGCCAGGCACTGTGCTGGGCACTGTCCCCTCCTCTCTTCACCACAGGCCTGCTGGCCACATTTATCTCTAGGTCACTACCTCCTTTTAACTGAGGAGTAAACCGAGGCTCAGTGACAGGCAGGAATGAGGCCACAGGTGGTAAAGCCAGGATTGGATCTCAAAAGAGGTCTGACTCCAAGTCATGTGCCTCTCTGTCCTCTCACCTGGGCACCAGGAAGGAGAGGGATGATGAATTCTGTGGGCTGTCAGAGTTCTCTTTCATCAGGAGCGGGGAGCTCACCTGTTGGTAGAGGCGCCCACTAAACTTAGAGGGGCTTAGTTTCCTCTCCTGGGTCCAAGTCCTCACCGCTCCACCCTCTTCCCGGAGTCAGGACTCTCACCTGTAGGACCAGCCCAGCTGCAGGACGTGACGCTGACCTCCGTTCCCCCACCCTCTCCCCGAGGGCGGGGCGCTCACCTGTACAGGTAGCCCAGCTGTAGGAGATGCAGCAGCGCCAGGCACTGGCCTGGGGGCTGCGACGTGTGCAGGCCGTGGGGGTCGGAGCGCAGCCAGATCCAGCTGAACAACTGCAGCGCGACCGAGGCAAGGCCCAAGAGCGCCAGCACCAGTGCGGCCCACAGGTAGCGACCGCTAAGCACATACTGGCTCGCGGCCCACAGGTCGGCGCCCAGATCGATCAGGAAGGCGAGGGTGCCCAACACGCCCAGGACCAAGTCCCAGAAGAGGGCGGCGCGGGTCGACAAGGGCATGACCCGCCAGCCTCTCCTACTCCCTCTCTTCTGGGCTCGGATCGGCCCTCCTGGCCCCGGGAAGCAGCTGCAGGAAGGAGGCGGGCACAGCCCTCGGGGCCTCGCAGACCCGGGCTGCTGGGCGGGACTTCCCCGTCCCGCCCCGTCCGGGGAGGAGCGAGGTCCGCAGACCCTGCCGCTGGGGCATCCGCGGTCCCGCGGTCCCGCGGTCCCGCGGTCCCGCGCACCCACCCACCGCTGGCCCTGCAGCCTACCTAGGAATCCTCCACCCAGTCCCTCTGAGGCCCGAGGGCCCCGAGGACCGCTAGGCCCGAAGACGGACTGTCCTAGGCGCACTAACCTTAGCTTAGCAGACTTATAATTGCCTTGTTTTATATTTGAGGCTCCTGGAGGCCCAAGAAGGCGAAAATGGCCGGGAGATAAGCGCCCAGGCTAGAACTGCGATGTCTCACGTCTGCATTTTTCCAAAGCAAAACAACAAAACGTAAAGGCCAGTTGAGACCTTTCATTGCGGGACTTCGCAAACTAAGTGTGCCTCGACTCCGGGCTGTGTGCCGGGGAGGCCGAGGGCCGTGGATCAACAAGACGCATCTTCCCTGCGGCTCATTTTCCTCCAATTATCCGAATGGGAGGAGAGGAGCACGTCAATAACTGTGCAAGGGAGTTGCTTTAAACATGATTTACAAATTAAAAAGAATAATGCACAGAAATAGATGCACGACGAGCATTGTGTTTTGGATAAAACATGAACTTTAAAGAACTGTGCTTCTGATGGGGTCCTTGGGACTTCATTTCCTGATCGGCTCTCCCTTCCCAGTTCATTCTGCGGACGTGGCGGAAAGGGTGGAAACGTTCAACTCTCGGGGGAGATGCTGCCCCCATTTTACCAGGAGGAAGGCGAGCCCAGCCTGCCCGCCGGCGGCGCTCAAAGTCACGGCACCAGCAGCGCGCTTAGGCCCAGCAGCGCCGCCAGCAGGAGCGCGAGGTGGGGCGCGGGCGCGGCGCCGGGGGCGCGCAGGCAGGCGGCGTACGCGTCGAAGGCCACCTCGCGCAGCGCGCACACGTGCTCGGCGCGGCAGGCATCGCCGCAGGCCTGCGTGTCGTAACTGACCGAGTTGTAGACGTAGTAGCGCTGCAGCGCGCCCTGGTCGCTGGCGATGCCGTCCAGCGCCGCGTGCATGGAGCGGGCGCCTGCGTCGGGCACCCCGTAGGCCTCCGTCAGCCGGTACTCGAGCTCCCAGCGCGGCGACCCCTGTGCGTTCGCCTGGCTCAGGTTCAAGAAGTACGTCACTATATCCTGCAGAGGGGGCGCGAGGCGGGCGGGCCGTGAGCAGCTGTTCCCTTCTGCCCCCAGTCCTCCAGCCTGTATTTGCCCCTAGATTCTAAACAGTCGTCATCATGACCCCTGTTAGTTATTGAGCATTTACTACCGTCAGGGTATGCTTGGCAGATATCCTCTGATTGAATCTGATGAGGTAACTGCAGTTATTCCCATTTCACAGATGAGGAAACTGAGTCCTAAAGAGGTTAATTCATTTGGCCAGGGTCCCACAGGTGTTCAGTGGCTGAGGCAGGATTGGAACCCAGGTTGCTTACCCCATGGCCTGTGCATTTTGTTCCATCAAGATTCTGGGTACACAGAAGATTCTCAATAAATATTTAGCGAGTGAATGGATAAAAAGCTACTTAAAAGTAGTGGGATGGAGTACCTGGCTGAGAGAGGTTAGAGAATTGTGGTTGAGGCCCTCTAGGACTCAGGTGCATTTTGAGGACTTAAATATGGAGGGGGTTTATCTGTCCAACATTTTCCACTTAAATTTATGGATCTGCTTCAGATCAGGAGAGAGGGGATTGGGGGATCTGCCATGTATGGATAGCAACTACCTGCCAGGAACATTCTGTTATTTCATTGAGTCTTCCCCAGAGCCTATGATCCACCAACCCATGTAAACAACAGACCATGCTCTTAAAAATCCTCAGACTTCTTCTCCATCTACATTTACTCTAGAGTCAGGGATCTAGGGTATCTCCAGCAGTCCCTGGTTTTAAATGTCCTTTCTCAACTCCCAGATTTAATCTTTATGCCCACATCTTCCTAGAACTCCAACTTGAACACCCAGCTGCCTCCTCCCTCAGCATTTTCACTTGGATGCCATTCAGACATCCCAAAGTGAACAGGAAAGTCTTCTGATCTTCGCTCTGAAATCCACTCCTCCTGCAGTGATTCTGTTAGAGCAGGCAGATAGCTAGATAAGAGCAGAGAAAGGGGGACACAGACCAAATGGCAGGAGTTAGGCAGAAAGGAGGGGCACAGGCCAAATGCAGAAAACCACACATCATGTGAGCAGCAGGGATCCTTGGGCAGAGAAAAGCTGGAATCTTTGGGCTGATAAGGGGCCACACCTTTTGGCTTGGAGACCAACAAAGAAAGGTCAGAAAAGGCAGGAATTTCCAGTGTCCGAATGTAACCTTTTACTCATTATGCCCTCATTTCAATAAAATTAGCCTTGCAGATCAGAAGTACCCATCATGCACTGACGCCATGACTCTTACGATCCAGACTAAATAAGGACAAAAATCCCTACTCCCTTTGGGAAGGTGGAGTTGGGATGATAATCAGGGAATACGACTCCAAACCCTTCCCTCCCCAATGAATATTCCGCCCATTCATTTTTACACCCTATGTAACTAACTTGCCAAAGAAACTCAGGGCAGCTGCTCATCTAAGCCTGCCCGCTCTCCCCTGAGAGTGTACTATCCATCCTTTAATAAATCCTCACTTTACCTTTTTAATCTCTAAGTCTTATCTCTGAATTCCTTCTGGGACGGGACAAGAACCTGGAACACCAGTTGCACCTATCGGACAATTCCTTCTGTAAGTAGCAACCTCATCCTTCCAGGCATTCCATCCAAAGCCTTGAGGTCCTCCTTGCCTCCTCTCTTTTTCTTACACCGTTATCCAATCCACCAGCAAATCCTGTCTGCTCTGCCTTCAAAATAGATCCAGGATCTGGCTGTCCTCACCACCCACCGCTGCCACCCTGGTCCATGCCACCATCCCCTCTCAGTGGTTGTGGTCACCTCCTAAATGACCCCCCTGTTTCAGCCGTTGCCCCCAAGAGCCTGTTCTCCACCCAGCAGAATGGAGATTTTGTAAAATTCCAGAGTCCTATTCATGGCCTACATGAACTGACGCCCCTTCCACCCACCCATCCCTTGTGACTTCCACTGTGGCCACACGGGCCTCCTTTCCCTAACACACCAGACACATCCCCACCCCGGGCCTCTGACTTGCTTTTCCTCCTCGTTCCTCAGATGCTCATATGGCTGGTTCCCTGAATTTACTCAGAATTCAGATGTCACTCTATCAGTGACGCTTCCTTGCCCCACCTAACAGCACACGCGCGCGCGCACACACACACACCATAACTCTCACCACCTGCCTCCTCACTCTGTTTTCTTTTCTCCTTAGCACTTATTTCATGCCACACTTAACTTTATGCATTTGTTTCTTGTCTGTCTCCTGTAAGAATCTCGGCTCCAGAAGAGTGGTGACTTTTGTTCACTTCTGTAACTCCTGAGCTTAGCACAGGGCCTGGCACATGGCAGATGTTTAACACATTTTGTTGAAAACGTCAAGGCATAATATTTCTTTATCATTTCAACAATCACAAGCACATCCCAGGAGGTGTGGGATTGCTCATTGAGTTAGAGTCCTGCTTGGCTGCGGCCCAGTCGGTATAGAGAAGACATGAGCAATGGGCCTGAGGTCACACTGTGAGAGACCTTGAATACCAGGCCAAAGAGATCCAATTTATCTTGGGGGCACTGGGGAGCCATTGAAGGTTTTTGAGCAGGAGAGAGGTAAGAAGTGCTTTAGAAACATTAATCCCCTCTGCAGTGTGCAGCAGATGAGCTACAGCAGGGCAATGCTGGAGGCAAGACCAGGTAGGCAGCCTTGACAGTGGTCCAGGGCAAAAGGAGATTTGGGGAAGAAGTGACCTGACTTGGTGGCAGGATGCAGAGGTAGATCCAGGGTTCTGATCCTGAGCTCTAGAAGTGTGGAAGTAACTTGACCTTCCTGAGGCTCAGTGGTTAATAGAGGATGGATTAGCTAGGAAAGAGTTAGGGAAGGTGGTGATGCGTTCAGGTCTCCCCTCCCTCCTCCTCTGGCCCCAGCAGCCTCAGGGCTCCTGACCTGCAGGTTCAGTGTGGCTTGGTCATATTCAAACAGCCGGATGCCTGGATTGTTGGCTCCGTTGACCACTCCAGGCAAGGTGGTTTTCCATGGAGTGACCCCAGGTGTAAGGAACATGACACTGATGGGGGCACCTTTCGGGAGAGAGACAGCAGAATTGAGAGGCTGGAGACAGGAGGGAGGTGGGCTGGCCATGGTCCTCCAGGGTAGGTACCTGCATCATTGTAGAACATCCGAAAGCTGTCGGTGTGGTGGTGCCCAAAGAACTGCCCCGCGATGACTTGGTGGTGTTTCCGGACCACCTTCAGGTACTCCTCGTTGAAGCCCTCCCGGAACCATGCTTTGTTCCGAGTCTTCTCAAAGAACCCCGGGGGCACGTGACCGATAATGTACACCTACGAGGAAGGGGTGCCCCGCAGAGGCTCAGAGACGCCTTCCCCACCCCGTCATTTCCACCTCTCACAACCTGCCCATCTCCCCAAAGGCCAGCAGGTGGGCTCAAAGGTACCGCCTCCCCCATCCCCCTCCCAGGCAGATTCCAGCACTCTCTCTGGACCAGCAATGAATGTACCGCATGTTTCCCCACCTCTGCCTTTGCCTACACTCTGCCTGCCACCCGGAGCATCCTCATTCCCACTTCGGTAAATTAAAACCTAGCTCAAAGGGCACCTACTCATGAAAGCTCCCTGATCCTTCAGAGACGAGTCTTCTCTTAGACAGCTCAGGCCCTGGAGCCAAACCTTCCTCATGCCATTGTGCAGCATATGCTATGTGGTAATGTGTGTTTACATCTTATGTTTCTTGAGTTGCTCAGCTAACAGTTCCTGGGCCCTTGGCCCCCGTTGCAAGAGACAGAATGAGGGGTGGAACGGAGGGCAATTATTAGAACACGAGCTTTGGAGTCAAACTGCAGTTGGACCCCAGCTGTGTGTCACCTCTCAGAGCTTCAGTTTTCTCATCAGGAATGACACCTAACTGAGGGAGTTTTGAGAGTTAAATGAGATAATCCACACAAAACACTTAACATATCTGATGTATAGTCTGGCCTCAAAAGCACCAGCTATGAAATCCTGCTGGGATGAGCTGGTCAGAGCAGGGACTCAAGCAAATGAGACCCAGGGCTAATCCCCAGGGGGCTGCCAGCCCATCAAATGACATGGACACACCCCAAGGGCAGGGCATCCCCTCGAGTTCTCGCCCACAGTGTGGGCTGCAGCTGTGGTGTGTGGCATCTGTGGAAAGAGCACTGGACTTGGAGTTTGGAGACCAGGGTGCTAGTCTTGGCTCCACCACTTATTGTGGGACTTGAGACCCTCACATCGGCAATGGGCTCCAGGGTCCCAGCCTCACAGACTGTTGTGAGGATGGACGAGCCCTCCCCCACCCTAGTGCTGGGCAGAGAAAAGACTCTCTGTGATGTGGGCGTCTGGAGTGAGTCTGTGCCAAAGTGGGAGATTGTTCAGGAACTGACCCCAAAGAGGGAGGAGGAGGAGTGGGGAGGCCTTACCATTTCCCCTGCTCGGGACGCATCGGTCAGCACATCTTCCAGCCACCGGAACTGCTGGCCGGGGTCGGCTATGCCGGCTGTCTGCTCATTGTTGCTATAGTACAGATTGGTGTTGAGGACCACAATTCGCCCAGCCCCACTCGGCCCCAGCAGTTTCTCAGAATAGAAGGCACCTAGGACATCACAGCCAGGGAGAATCTGAAGGTGTCCCCTGCCTCCAAGCAGACACACCTCTATCCCCCTCCACTTCAGTTGCCCACCTTCTCCTTCCCATCTTTCCCACAGAAGGGGCATCGTGGTTAAGACCAAAGGCCCCAGAGCCAGGCTGCCTGGGTTCAAGTCCTGGCTCTACCACTTACTAACTGTGCATCTCGGGAAAGTTACTTTAACCTCTCTATGCCTCAGTTTCCTCCTCTGTGTAGTGAGAATAACACTGAGGTGTGTTTGCCCCTCCAGGTCCACAGTCAGCCCTTCTCCACTCAGCTCTCTGCCCCAGGAGCTATGGACTAAATCAGTGGGCTTCTGTACTCCGAGTTTCTTGGGTTTGACCAACACGGAGCTCCAGCAGCAGGGGATGGAGGAAAGGAAGGAAAAGAGGTCAGATCACCTTGGGATGCTGTGTCTCCTAACTAATGGTCCTCAACCTGGTGATTTTGTCCCCGAGGGAACATTTGGCAGTGTTCAGAGACATTTTTTGGTTTTCGTAACTTGGAGGTTACTAGCAACAAGTGGGTAAAAGCCAGGGATGCTGCTAAACGTCCCACAATGCACAGGACAGCCCCCACCATGAAGAATTAGCCAGCCCAAATGTCAGTAGTGGCAAGGTTGAGAAACCAGCCTTAACTGAAGTCACTGCCTCTTCCTAGGGTTGTTCCGAGGAGTCTGGCAATGTGCTGAGGCCAGTGCCTGGCACACAGGAAATAATGAATATTCACTTATGATCCTCATTAGTGCTGTGGGGTTGAGAGCATGAACACTGGAATCAGCCCTGGATTCTGCTCTCAAGGCTGCCTCTTCTAAGCTGGGTGACCTTGGCCAAGTGACTTGGTATCTTCAAGCCTCAGTCTCCTTACCTGTAAAATGGGGATAAAATCAATCCCTATTTCATGGGGATGTTGTGAAGGTGAAATTAGATCAGACCTTGGCATAAAGTGTTCCTTATAGTAGCAAATGGTGTTAGTACCTTCTTTGAAGAGAGCGATGGATTCGTTACTGAGCCAGGGTCTCCAGAGCTCTGCTACCTGATTGTAGATATTGTTGCTCCTGGCTGGGAGCTGGTTTTTGGGGTGAAAGTCATGATTTCCCAAAGCAGCATAGACTTTTGTATCTGGGAGGAAAAAGAGAAATACAAAAATATACATGCAGAAGCGCTTGGTAGAGTTAATCATTTTCAGCCACTTGCTATCAGACCTAATAAGGAAGAGCTATAGCTCAGATAAGGAAAATACAGAAAATACAGAGAAAAGCAAAAAACCGCATCATAGGATCTGGCAGAACTTTGCTCACATCTAGGGAGGAAGAGCAGTGACTTCTTTAACACCATTTCCAGCAGAAAGTTCCCTAGTCAGAAATGAAGCATGAGATGAGGAGGAGAAAGCTAGAAGATCTAAATACTCTTCAGATCCATCATCAGCCACTTCATAATTTAGTGTTTCTTGTTCTTGTCAATTCCAGATCCATCCTACTGTTAGGGAAGGGGTCTGCGTCACTCTGGAAGGCCTTAGGAGTTTCACTCATTCACGAGTCAACAAATATTTGTTGAGCACCTAGTACATGCCAGGGTGCAGACCTGGGAACCAAGCACCCAGCCCCAGGCCCAGAGGCCTTGCGGTGCAGTAGGGTTGACAGGTACAGAGTAATAGCTGTCACAAAAATGGAAGAGCCGCTCACTGCGGGAGTGTATAGAAGGGGTAGCAGTGGGGGCCCGGGGCGGGGGGCCTTCATGAGGAAGTGAACCCAAGGGGGAGAGGGAAGCCCATCAGACTCATTTCCTCCTTGTGAGTAGCCTCATTCCTGCTTTTATTTTGTGTCTGGCCTGTAGGTGGTTGCTCAATGAATATTTGATGATAAATAAAAACTCCTCTGAGTTCAAGGCAGGACCTTGCCCTTATATGAGCTTGGCTTACCCCAAGGGGTGACCTTGAACCAATAAGAGAGGCTGGCACCTCCGATTCCCACTTGGGAAAGTGCTTCTAACAAACCCTTTACCCTGTATGTTGCCAAAAAAACCAGCCTCTGTATTCCGATAGCTGAATGGAGACTTGCAGGCAGAGTTTCGGGAGAATTAGAAAAGAACAACGTTATTGCTTTGCCAGGCAGAGGGAGTCACAGCAGACTCATGCCTTAGAGACTGTGAGCCCCTCTTGGGGTAAGTGTCCAGGGGTTTTATAGAAAAAAGTGGGAACGGGGGTGATAACAATCAGGGTGTGAGCAAGGGCTACATTCCTGGTAAGAATTTGATGTTGTTATGGAGGAACTTAGGAGGGTCTGCCCATTTTCTTGAGGTTATCAGTCCATGACCTTCTTTCAAGGCCTCTAGGGTAAAAGGATAAGTTATTCAAATGCACAAGGAGGACCCCACAGGGTCCTGCTGCTTCAGGTATAGCCCTCAGGATCTGGAGATGCTGAGCTCTGCCAAAGGAGGAGGTCATAGAAATCCCATCAGGAATTATTCACAAAGCTAGAAGTCATGACTGTAACCACCTGGGAGAAACTCATCTCTCTCACATGAGAGAGGCACGCAGCCAGAAGAACCCATTTAAGAGGAAACACAAATCCCTGGAATCCCAAAGGCAGCTGAGAAGGCAGGGAATCTCTCCGGGTTTGTAAGCAGAGAAGGTAGGGGGGTCCCTGGATAAAGAGAAGCAGGCATGGCTTTCTTGATGTAAGAGAAGCCATTTTTGGCCCAAGCCATTTGGAGATCTAAGCTTGGCCACAATGCTTGCCCTTGAACAGGTCTCAGTAATAACGGTTTTAAGAGAACAAAGAATAAAACTGTTATCAGGCAAGAGAAGTGACAATAGCAAAGGTAATAAATCCGTTGTAAAGACTCCCAGTTCTGTTTCTTCAGTAAAGATTAGCCTGAAGCACTTTCTTGAGCTGTTTTGCAAAATTTAAAACCTCCTGGAGCAATCAACCACCAGATCAGGTGGAACCTAAGGGATGATGATGTTGACCTCTTCTGACCCTTGTGACTTCAATCATCTAAAGCTTGGACTCTGTAGACCTTTGCCCCAATTATATGCTGAATTCTGCTCAAGCCTCTTCATGAATATTCATATACCACGCCCCTTCTTGAATATGCACATGCCCCTTAGTTTAAAATTCCCCAATATTACCATTCGGGGAGACACTGCTTTGGGAAAGATGCCAGGTGCTCTCCTTACTTGCCGTAAGTAACAAACTCTTCCTTCTCCTGATCTTTGGCTTGGTTGTGTCTTTTGGCTTGACACCCACCAAGAGATGAACCCAGTTTCCTTCCAGGTAGCAGGTTTTTGCTGTTTCTCTGTGCCAGTCACTGTTTCAAGCTCCTTACAGGCATATGCACCATGAGGGTACAACCTGGCATCTTGTTCACGGCCAAGTTCCCTATCCCTGGAATGGTGTCTCACCCATGGTTGACACTCAATAAATATTTATTGCCTGACTACATGAGTGAATGGATTACCTTATTTAATCCTCATGACAACCCTCTGGGCAGGTACCACTACTTTCCTCATTTTGCACCAAGAGAACACAGAACGTCCAGGGGACTGCCGAGCCAGAGCGTAGCAGAGCCTGAATTGGGACTTGGATGGGTTTGCCTTGCACACCTGAGTTCACCATCAGCCATGGTAGAGAGGCAGGGGTCGGTGTTCACGGTGACTCTGGTGGGGAACACAGGTGGCACGTGGCAGGAAGAACACTTGACATGGAATTCAAAAATCTCAAATTTCAGTTGCTTCTTCCTCTCCAACAAGTTACTTCAGCTTAGTTATCTATTTAAGGGGGAGTGTTCTGCTTGACCTGTGTTGTTACCCTTCTCAAATAAGATAATGCCTCATTTCACTTCTTCCAATTTGTTCTTATTTTAACATCTCTCCAGGTGGAGCATGTCTTCCTACTGAGGCCACGAGAAAGCACTATGTCATACTTTAATGGACAACATTTTTTCCCTTAGCGATACATAAAATAATGGAAGCATCTTACAGTCAATGGTATCTTGGATTTAGGAAATTCAATACATGTGATCGAAGGGAGGGTATAGTTCAGTGACAGAGTGTATGCTTAGCATGCATGAGGTCCTGGGTTCGATCCCCAGTACCTCCATTAAAGAAATAATTAAATAAACCTAATTACCTCCCCCACTCCCCAAAAAAACCTAAACTAAAAACCACTTCATTTGGCTGGGGGTTTGAGGGGTGGGGAGTAAAACAAAACAAATCTTATTTTACCCTGTCTATTGAAGAATTTTATTACATTTTGAAATAAAACTTCCATCAGTACAGATTTTAAAAAAGTAATATGCTGGAAGTAAAAAGAGCATAAAAAATAAAACAAAATACTGCTTATTTATAAATAAATAAAACATGTAAGTGTGTTATGAACTGTGAAATCATAATTATAATTTACATTTGTGTGTTAAATCATAGTGATAAAGCATTTTCTTCCCCATTATTTCACTTTTATTCCTGAAGCCCCATGTGGAGCAGAGAAAAGAACGCTCAGAGTTGGATCTGAGTTTGAATCCTCCCCTAGGAACTGACTAGCTTTAAGCCATAGATTCCTTATCTATAGACTGGGAATAACAATACCTGTTGTTGCCATGGGGGCGAGTGTCCTGGTTTGACTCTAGTAGTGACTTCTGCTGGAAGATGAACTAGCACAACCCTGTCTGAGTTGGGTTGAGTTGGGCTGAGTTACCTAGACTGGCAGCATCCAGGCAACTTCTTTGCACAAATTGACATTGATGGGATAAGGTGGCAGAAAGGTTGCCTTGGGGACAGATGTGGGATGGTGACAGCAGCTGGGGCCCCTCCTGGAGTGGCAGTGGGAGTGGTAGAGCAGAGATGGCTTTGCATGCCCAGCCGTCCCAGTTCCCTTGCATCAGGGAACACTATGGGGACCCAGGGCACAGTCTTACCTGGAAAGACCTCTCTGATGAGCTCAGTCAGACGCGCCACAATTTCCAGCACGGCCTCCTCTCCCAGCTTTTCATCGGGCACATGCGGCGTGTCATCACTGAAAAACAGCGCCAGGCCAGTTTGGTGCGGGCAGCTCAGGAAGAGGCACAAGGAAAAGAAGGGACGGCTCTACCGTGAGAAAAAGAGACTACGCAACTGGGCCTCGGAAATCCACTGAGGAGGAATGGCCAGGCTGGAGTTGGGAGTCACACAGGACGGAGTCCAAACCCAGGCTCTGCCACTGACCTGCTGTGGGTCCCTGGGCTGGTTGTTGAACCTCTCTGAGCTTCCATCAGCTCATCTGTAAAGTAGGGATAATAATGATACCTATTCCCAGAGTATGTGTGGCACTTCAATAAAGGGGGAAACGTGGATATATAAAATGTAGTAGCTGCTAGGTTACAATTAATGTTATCTAGACAGGGAAGCTCTGGGGTTCCAGTCCCATCTGCAAGCCCCATAGGGAGCTTGGGGTGGAGAAGCCGGGTCTGAATTCTGCTTCTTTTCCCAAAGGGTCTAACGAGTTTGGAGCTGGCTTCAGAATATAAAATTCATATCTACTCTATGGCAGGCCTAGGACCTGCCCCCCAAGACCATTTAGTCCCCCCATTTTGAAGGAGAATTAATAAAATAGCCACACTCAGGCTAATAGATTGCTTGCTTTTATGCTTGCCCTTAAAACGGTCAACTAACCTGACTAACCGGTTGCTACTCACAGTTCCAGGCCCATTGTTAAAACTAAAGCTATTAATTTTACGATTTCTACTTTATTCCAGTAATTGAAAGTAGTAATCATGCTTGGTTTCTGAGTCATTCTCCAGGGAGAAGGTCATGGAACTGTAACCTTACAAAATAGCCTGAATTACCAAGAAGACCACACTGTGGGCGCTTATGAGATAAAGAGATTGAAAAAGTGACAGCCTCGAGCCTCTATAGAATTGGTCGCTTGGAAACATCATGACGCCACTCTAAGTCTTATGACAAGAAAATGATTCTATTGATTGTTATCGATGCTTTACTGTTTGAGCTATGGCTGTATAATCACCCTACCCCATCCCCAAGGTGGGTCCACAGTTTTGAAGGCCCCAGCCCGCTGTGAGTCCCCTTTACCTGGCAAAGCAATCAAGCTGTCTCATTCCTTCTATGCTCTAAGACCCTGTCTCTGAGTTTCAATTTGGCTCTTCAGGGATGGGGGCTGATCTTCCGGCAACAATTTGACAGACCTAGTTTCCTGGACTTACCTTAGAAAGGCACAGCAAAGTAGAGGAGAAAGGGGGAGGGTAGGCTTGGGGGATGGTAGGAGCACCCACAATCTAGAGCTTGAGGACTCCGATGGACACCTGCCCAGCCCCTCCCCAGGGAAGTTAATTAGCTTAATAGTACTGATACCACTACCAGCAGCTCACACCAGCTTACTGTGTGCCAGGTACTTTCTGTGTGTTGTGCTCATATCCACTCATTCATTCTTCATAATAGCCCTATAGCATAGGTTCTGTTTTTGGTCCCATGTGAGAGATAAAGAAAACAAGGCACGAAACGGTGAAGAATCCTGCCTAAGTGTACACAGCAAGGAAGCCGTGGAGCCACGGTTTAAACACAGTCAGCTCAGCTCCAGAGTCTATGCTCACATCCACCATGTCCTGCTGTTTCTCTGATCCCCTCATTAGGGCAGCAAGAGGGTCCTTTTAGCCTTGTCCTCCCTGGGGACAGGTCAGGAATCCAAAGACATCAGGACAAAGTTGCATTGTTTTCCTCCTAATTTGGAGGATTTAATTCTGTGTGATAGAAAACACATCCAGTTTCTACAGGTTATCCCCCGAGGGCTTGCAATTCCCTCAGAGAGGTCAAATTTCTTAGAAATTGAAGAATTATAAAGGGTCCTAGAGGTCATCTCATCCAATGCCATACACCTTTGCAAGGTCCCAGAGATTTCTCAGAAAAATCATGCTTCTGTTAAAGGATCATGAATTCCCCAGAGGGATGGGATCATGTCTTTTAGAATGTCATACGTTTCTCCAAGGGCCTCTCCTCGGAGAATTCACAGCCCACTCTGCCCACCCCAACCCCACCAGCAAGAGCCCACTCAGGAGCAGGAGGCCAGGATCATGGCCTAAAGCTCACTCTCTCAGATTGATTCCTGAGCCCAGGGAAGACAGAGCTGCCCGGGCCCCTCCTGAGACACTGTCACATTTCTTAAGTGTTCAGACTTGTTCCTACCCCTGCCGACCACCGAGTCCATTTGAGGGTCACTCCTGGTCACTCCTATGTCACAGTGAGGGATGGCTGGGGGCGTCGTGAGCTTAGTCCTGCCTTATAGAAATGTCCACTGAGGCTGGAAGAGGGCACCAGAAATCAGAGGTCCCGCCAGCCTTTGTCACCCACTCCCTGGCTCACCACTTCCTGCAGAAAGTCTTCCCCAGTCCTGCCAGATGGAGTCAGGTGCCCTGTGAAGGTCCTGCATACCCCCAGTGACCCTTTCTTCTCTCTGGGCTATAATGGTCAGTGGCCTTGTCTGTGTCATCCACAAGACAGTGAGCTCTTTGAAGGCAAGTCCAGGTCTTTGACATCTCCATTCCCCCATATCTACCCAGGAGTGAGCACAAGATAGGCTGACCTACCAAAGGAGGGAGGGAAGGAGCGAGTGAGTGAAGGGGGGACCTCGAGTGCCAAGAAAAGTCTGAGGACTTAACTGCCGCATCCTCGGATGAGCAGCAGAAATGGCATCTCTGTAGCTGAGCAGAAATCACCCCTCAAGCTATCTCCATGCAGAGCTGTCCTCTGACCAGTGAGAAGCACCCCCAGGGCCAGGGCAGCCCAGGGGTGGCCCACAGCTGACCAGGACACTTGGTCCCAATGCTGGACCAGCTTCAGCCCTTCTGCCTTCTTCCTTCCCTGCATGTAGATCACCGGGGCTTGGAGTCCTTAAACCCTGGTGGGAGTGGGACCAGTGTTCATCCCGAGTTAAAATCCGGGCACTCCCCACATGCCCAGACATGCCATGACCGCGCCCCCAGCCTCAGTGAGAGCTGCGTTCTGCTGAAGCTGGGAGACACGAGGTCCAGGACACAGGCCCTGGAATCCGCCAGGCCTGGGGTCCCCTGGACAAGCTTTGGGCTTTAGGTTCATCCTCCTCACAACAGGACTGGTATGAGGACTAAGGGAGATGGTGTGGGGAAGGTGCCAGGCAGGCAGGAGGCACACTCGGCAGCCCTGGGGAAGGGTAGCTGTGTGGCTGCTCTCACCCAGTCCAGAGGATGAAGTCCGGCTCCGGCTCGATCTCCTTCATGGCGTAGATGGAGGAGTTGATGAGAACCCAGGGAGAATCGCAGAGGTAGTCGCCCCAGGGGCCCGCGCTGGGCACTGGCTGGGAGCTGGCAGATGGGCACACCTGGAGGGGGTCTTCGGATACCTTGTAGTTGGGGTCAAGGTGCAGGTCAGAGACATGCCAGAACTTCCCTGCGGGGGCAAGGAGACCCTAGTCAATCCTGGTCCCTCCCTCAGCCTGGATGGGAAGGAAGTCAGGGGAACCCTGGGGTGGGGGAGGGGAGCCTGCATAGGTGAAAGGAAGTTTTCTCTGAACCCAGAGTCTGGCCTTACCCAGGGAGGCATTGAGCAGAGCAGAAAACAGGCTTGACTCTGTCCTTGACCTCTGACCTTTGACAAGGCCCTTTCCATCTCCCCTCCTCAGTGTTGTGGGCTGCGTGACCCTCAAGAACCCTTCAGGAGTTCTAAGCACGGTGCTTGTTTTAAAGTAAAGGTGAGAGAGTGTCAGGGTTAAGTACCCAGGCTCTGGAGCCACATGCCAGCTGTGTGACTGCCAGCGAGTTGCTTCACCTCTCTGAGCCCATAACTAGAGCCAAATCTTTTCATGCTCCAGGGCCATATACACAAAAATCTGACCTGGCAAAAGGCTTACACACCAAACATGTTGTAAGATCATCTAATTAACACCAGCAAAAACCTGGGGAATATGTGTGGAAATGGAGCTTAAGAGTGCTAGCCCAGAAAAGAAAGGATGTAATTCAGATTGGGCTGAATTTCTCATTGCGGGTGTACTTGTTAGTGATTCTGGATGCGGGGTGAAATGCCAAAAATCTTTTGGTGCAAACAGAGAAGGGAATCCTAAGAAACCGGCCACACGGAGTGGATTAATCATGTGCACCCAGCACAGGGCCTGGAATAAGTGGTTTCAAAGATGCTTATTGAAGAAGGGTTGAACAGGTTTGGCCTCTGGCCTAGAGTCTTGTTTCTGGCTAAAACAAGGGTGAGGCCCAGAATTTCCTCACTTTTCACCATTGTTGTCACTTCCTCTTCCTCTTCCTGTATCACTCAGACTCAGAGTCCACAATCGACACCCAGGAAAATGAGGCTTGGCCTGGGAGGCCTGGCTTCTGTGGCTTTCAGGGTTGGATAGCTGCCACTCCTCCCCCCAAATCCCAGCCTGCCCCCAGTCACAGGACATTCTGTGTGGCTCTAAGGCCTGAAGGTAAAATCTGGCCCCTCACCTCACTCTTTGACTTTTCCTCCCAGATGCTTCTGAGCTTTTGTTCACCTCTCCTGATCTAAACCTGGTCTCAGGAAAGGATCAGAAACTAGTTCATACTAAGGTGCAAATGACTGATTTAGCAAATCATCATCCTTCCCATGGTCATCACATAGACATCCTCACCACAGCCCTGGAGGGACTGAACATTATCCCCATTGTGCAGATAAGGAAACTAAGGTTCAGAGGTCAAGATGCTTGAGATCACATGGGAAATGGTGGGCATCTTCTGGCTCCTGGTCTTCTCCTAGGAAGATGTTATTGCTAAGGAGGTAAAACCACTGCCTTTTCAACTATGCTTTTTGTAAATAGTCTCTGCCTGCATTTTAATATTTTCCCCCAAATCGAGAGTCTTTGTTTATAATGAGGGGAATTTAAACTTTTCGCACAAATTGTGATCACTAATATATTTGAAATTACTCCTACAGGGGCAAAATCCCAAGCCAGAGGGAAGAAACTAATGGTCTCATTTCAACTAGTAGATGGGCCGAGTTGGTGGGCTCTCCCAAGCCCCTGCACAGAGACAGGTCATACCTTCTTCCAAGCCTGAGGCCAGGCTCGCCCTTCTCTCTGACACATGAGCCCCTTGCTTCCTCTGCAGACCATGCAGAGACCATTCTCCGGCGTCTAGCAGATGCTTTCTCAACTAACCATAAGCACTGAGACATTCTGCCCCTTTGACGTCAGCCTTCAAAGTAGTCAATGAACACTTCTCCAGAAACTCTTTGACGGAGGCAAGGTCAGCTGTTGGTTTGTCTCTTCCTTCAAGTTCCAGATTAGAATTGTGTGTAGAACTGAAACTCCTTCCAGCCTCCCCCGCACTTCCAAAGAGCTAAGGGCGTATGTATATGTGTGTGTGCGTGTACATACGTGCGTGCCCGTGGCCTCAAAGGCCTGACTT
The DNA here is from genome assembly GCF_048773025.1 of Camelus bactrianus. Lineage (NCBI taxonomy): Eukaryota > Metazoa > Chordata > Mammalia > Artiodactyla > Camelidae > Camelus > Camelus bactrianus. Next base: position 60,215,854 of record NC_133551.1, read on the forward strand.
CAGGAGAGTGGGAAGAGTGGCAGGCAGAGCCTCAGGTCCATGCAGGGCTCCACCTCAGGCTCCGGTCTCCTCTTTGTGGAGGCTGATCACAGACACCTCATCTGCTGCTTGGCCCAACCCAGCCCACTCGTCCTCCTCATAGGGCCTCTTCCCTGGTCCTCCTTTGTTCTCTTCATTCAGGCCTCAGCCTGAAGGTCAGCTCCTCAGAGAAGCCTTCCCTAACTACTTTTTCTCAAGCTCCACTTCCTCCCACCCAGCTGGTCACTAGCTCTCTGACTCTCCCAGTTTCATTTCTTCAGCATACTCTCATATATGAAATTATCTTGTTGGCTTGCTTATCTGCCATCTTCCATGTCTACAGTGTTAGTCCCACAAGAGTCTTCTTCATCTCTGTGTCCTCGGCACCCAGAACAGTGCTGGGGATGCAGAAGATGCCCAAATACATATTTGATGCATGAGTGAGGCTGTGCAGAGGCTGATTAGACTGGTAAGCACTCAAAGAATGTTAGGCCTGGTGCCCTTCATGTGCTTCCCTCATTTCATCCTTGCAGCCATTCCGTGAGGTGGCATTTTTATGCCCATTTCACAGACAAGGAAACTGAGGCTCAAACCCAACTTCTCTCACCGCACAGTTGAGACATGATGTTGACTCAGAGCCCCCAGAAGGTGGCTTTTATAACACATTTATGTTACCCATCAAAGATGGGAGCCACAGGCTTATATGGAATTAGTCACAAGCTGTGAGGAATTGAGCTCTAATTATCACTCATGGAGAAGAGAGTGGGCACAAGGATACGGAGGCAAGTAATTGAGTTTCTAATCCAGGCTCTTCCATGTGTTGGCTGAGGACTCTGGGCAAGCCAGCAGGCCCGAGGGTGTTTGACATTTGGCCTGTATCTCTGTGAGCATCAAATAAGAGAGTGAACAAGAAAGGGCTTGTCCAGAAGAATCTCAGTACACCACCACTGTCCCTGGCAATTACCCCCGGGGCCAGGTGTGAGACTGGGAGGGTGTGGGGATTTGGACACTGGAACACTTCCTCCTTTGGACCAGAGCTTCTTAAATATTACTGTGCAGACCCCTCACCGGGGAGGCTGGGGGTATCTCATGAAAATTAAGAAGCTTTCTACTTGGATCCTACTACTTGGATCTTTTACAGTAAGAAAGTATTCATGTAATCCTTGAGTTTTAAGAAAAGGTATATAAATCTTAGCCGTTATTATTATTTGTTAATTATTGAGACTACAGATAAATTTGGCATCAAGTGCAGTGAGAAACTGAGGACACAGACCTGGGTTGGAATTACAGCTCCACTGCCCACTAGCTGGGTGAACACTGGCAACTGACTCTGCCTGTTTCCTCATCTATAAAATGGGAACAACAGCGCCCCCTACCTTTTATGGTTATTGTGAGGATTAAAATGAGAGCATATGAGATAACGCATAAACACTCAGCAGTTATTCTGACTTTGGTCCCTGGAGCTTCCGGAAAGTCCCCTTTCACCACAGCAGGGAAATGGGACAAGGGGAGTGGCTGTGTCCTTCCCCCACCGGCCCCAGCGTCCCCTTAGCTGCTGTCTTCTGCAGGTAAAGTGCAGGTCTGGAGCCAGAACTTGAAGCAAAACAACGTGAAGACAGACATTGTCCCTTCCCGGGTGGTCCTCCTTGAGCAGAGGGCCAGTGGGCACAGTGTACCCTCTAGTTTTAATTCTGAGAGCTCAGCTCTGCTCCCTGTGCCTGGGCAGGCAAAGCAGTTCTCCTGGCCCTCTTCCTCTTTCACCAAAGGGGCCACCAGTCCAAACTTGTCCACTGGGGACAACAGACCCAGGGCCCGTGGCCTAGTAGCTTTGTAAGGCCCAGAGAAATGTCTGAGACCTGAAAAAAAAAATGCATTGGCTCCAAAAAACAAAAACAAACTATGCCATCAAAATCAATAATTCATTTCAAAAGCAATATTAAAAACATCATTAAAAATCATGTGTAATGTGAGATCCTTTTACATTCATGATTTTACATTCATGATTGATTCCTGATGGGTTGGAGGAGACTTGCAAAAATCATTCCTAGAGACTAAGAAGGTCTTAAAGTGGCTGAAAGGTGAGTTAGCTTATGGTCAGAGACAAGAAAAGGAGACAGGAGAGTGACACTTGCCATTTATTTAGTGCCTTCTGAATGTCAGTCAGATGCTGTGCTAAGCCCTCTGCGCATGTAGCTTCACAATGAAATTATGAAATACACTCTGATACTGTACCCATTTTACAGATGAGGAAACTGAGCTAGTTAGTGACAGACCTGTGATTCATTAAATAAGAGAGTGAACAGAACGGAGTGTATCAGAACAGAAATGATCACAGTGCACTTTGGTAGTATGACCTTGGATATATTAAAAAAAAAAAAAAAGTCCCTGAAACTTTAACAGCACGTTACAATGTAGGTGCATGATCTCATTTAACTATCATTTAATCTCTCTGCTATTGTCCTTATTTTATAGATAGTGAAATTGAGGCTCAAGGTCACATAGATATTAAAGGTAGGATCTAGGTTTTCTGGCTGCAGGCAGTGGATTGGTTTTGAAAGGGCATGCATGAAATTTGGAGTCAGAGAAATCTTGTTTTGAATCCTGGCTTCTCCACACAGGTGATGGCAACTTGAACAAGGTATTTCCTCAGCTGAGCCTCAGTTTCTTCTTCTGCCAAATGGGGATAAAGATGCTAAGTAACAAAGAAGTGGGTGTATGGATGAAAGGAGTAATTGCATAGGGAGCACTTGGCTGAGGGGTGGACAAGACAGCCTGAGTGCTTAACCCCTGGGGTCCTCCAATTCTGGCCTCACTTTTTCATCTCTTCTGGAGCCTATTTCCTCAAGTGTAAGATGAGAGTATTGCACAAAGGTTATCGAAGGCCCTGCCACTTGAAACGGCCTCTGATTCCATGACTTTTGTCTGTTATGTGTGTAACCCACTACAAAGCAAACTTGGTTCCCGCTTCAGTCCTTTGTTTTAGACGCTAAGCAATAACCCCAAACACTTCAGTCATGATTCCTCTTCTGTATACACAGAGGGTGAAAAGCAACATTTACTGACCCCTTGTGTTAAGTGCATGGATCGCCCTCTCTTCACAGCCACTCCATGAGGCCGGCTTACAGTTCTCCAGAGAACTGTTTCCCAGCCTTGCTAACCCACACTGGGAGAACTTGTGGGTTTCTCTGCAATTAGAAGCTGAGGGATAAATGCAGTGTTGCCCAGGGTTTGTGCGGGAGGAGACAGAGTCAGCACGTTGACACCCCACCCAAGCTCAGGTGGGCTAAGGAAGGTGGCAGAGAAACTCCACCGTTTTATGCAAAGTGGGGATGGTTGCTCTCTCATTGGGTGTCTCAAAGGTTGGCCCTTCAGGAAGAGACTAGGATTCTGAAAAAACTTACACGTGCTGTGGAATTCTTTTCAAATTTAATTTCATTTTTAGATTATAGATGTATACATTCCAGAAAGTTTGGAGAAAAGAGTAAAAAGTAGTACCTATAAAACCCACCGTGGGGTGGGGTATAGCTCAGTGGTAGGGTGTGTGCTTGGCGCACACAAGGTCCTAGGTTCAATTCCCAGTGCCTCCATTTAAGGGGAAAAAGTAAATAAATAAAAAAATTTTAAAGAGTTGAAAAAAAAAACAAAACCCACCATCCCATTGAAAGGCATGAAGGATAAGGCAGCTAAGACTTGGTCCTGCCACTTCCTAGCTGTGGGATCTTCGGCAGGCATTGTGCCCCCTCTGAGTCTCATTTTCCTCATTGGCAAAATGGATATAAGGGTAATAGTAGCTACTTTACAGGGACTATAAAAATCAAAAGATTTTTTCATTGCATTTCCCAAATACTTTTTTTTTTCCTAAAGTATTGCCATCATTTTTTTTTTCCGGTCATACATATATTTGTTTTCATATTCTTTTTCATTATAGGTTACTATAAGATATTTGAATATAGTTATGAGTACTATACAGAAGAAATTTGTTTATCTATTTTATATATAATAGTATTTGCACATCTTGAACTCCCAATTTATCCCTCCCTACCCCCTTTCCCCCTGGTAACCATAAGTTTGTTTACTATGTCTGTGAGTCTATTTCTGTTTTGCAGATAAATTCATTAGTATCTTTTCTTTTTTTCTTTTCTTTTCTTTTCTTTTCTTTTCTTTTCTTTTCTTTCTTTTCTTTTCTTTTCTTTCTTTCTTTCTTTCTTTCTTTCTTTCTTTCTTTCTTTCTTTCTTTCTTTCTTTCTTTCTTTCTCTTTCTTTCTTTCGATTCCAAATGTAAGTGGTATCATATGATATTTTTCTTTCTCTTTGTGTCTTACTTCACTTAGAATGACAACCTCTGGGTCCATCCATGTTGCTACAAATGGCATTATTTTATTCCTTTTTATGGCTGAGTAGTATTCCATTGTATACATGTACCACAGCTTAAACATCAAAATCATTGGACAAATAGGTTTTAAAAGGATAGCCTATGTCAAGGACCTAGCACAAGCATGGTGTATCATAAGTGCTCAGAAAATAAATGTTAGCCCTTCTTGGCTATTTTCCTTAGTGTTCGTTTTTACATGACATTATTTTATAAACAGATTGAAGATGTATAGCCTGGGTTCACATCCAGGCTCAGACACTTACTAGATGTGTAACCTTGGGTTATTTTTCTCTAAGGCTGGGTTTCCTCGTTGATAATCCCTACTTCACAAGGCTGTTGTGAGGGTATAATGTGAAAATTTTAGTAGTGCCTGCCACATAATAAGTACTTAATAAATGTTACTTAATATTTTCAATTTTGCTATATTATCCTGAAACTTACCTGCCTGGTGGTTTTACCACAATCTATTCAGCTGTTCTATTGTTAGCATTTTCCATTATCATAAACAATGCTGCAATGAACGTCTTAGTGCCTTTGGGGGCAGAGGAGAATCTTTTTAACCACTAAGACCCTGGGCCTGGGAAGGGGGTGCCCACTGATATCTGGATTTCTAAGAAAACATATTTAAAAGTGAAAGAGTAGGGGTAGGGGTGGGGTGGAGATTCTTTCAATCATTCCCAAGTCTCTGGTCAGCCCAGCAGGGCTCTGAGTCCCCCAGAGGGGAACTGGGTCTCTGTCCAGGTGAACAGTCAGTCACCCTCACAGGGAATGACACATCCTGTCAGGGCTGGTCCCAGAGGTGTTTCCACCTTTCAGTCACAGCTTTTAGATACAAGTCCTTTCCAGGCCTTTCCCTGGCCCTGCAGACACCAGTGTCCCTCCTCACTGGCCTCTGAGATGCACAGCCAGCAGAGTTCTTGTCAAGGTCAGCTGCTCCTGGGAACTGTCTGAGGAAGTGGACTGACTGGACGAACACTTGAGAGGCCACCGACCCTTTGGACTCTAGCCTGGGAGAACTGAGCAGCACCGGGGCCGGCAACGAGCAGACTCCGAGCCTTTTCTTCCTTTCTCTGCCCATTTCTGCAGCTTCCGGAAGGGTGTTGGGTCATCTCTAAGGTCTCATTCAAAGGCCTCCAGAAAGGGGCAATCTAGTCTCCTAAGGAAAACTACAGGTCCAGTCTTCCTCTCTAACCACACAGAAATCTAACAGGCATCTTGAACTGGACACAAGCCAAATCAAACTGCCATCTCCTCCAGTATCTCAGCAAATGATACCTCTGTCCTTCCAGCTGCTGAGACTAAAATCCTCTAAGTCCTCCTTCACTCACACCCACCATCTGTCAGCAAGTCTTGTTTCTCCAATCAGACCATCTCCCACCACCCCCGCTCCCACCACCCCTTCTCTCCCGGGATGAGGGCAGTAGCCACCTCACTGGTTTTGCTGCTTCTCTTTTACCAGGGTGAGCAGCCATCCCAGAACTCAGGGTGCCCAACTTCAAGTGCTAAAACCACAGACTCAGACATCTTGGTCATCCAATCTTTACCCCATCACAGGCCAAGGGGATTTTTAAAAAATAGACCCCTCAGACCTCGTGTATGCCACGCATGGGATCTAACGCTGAGCTATACCTCCACCCCCAGACACATTTAAAAAAATTATTCATTTTTATTTATCTTTAATTTTTAAAAAATTTGTTGATGGGCAGGTAATTGGGTTTGTTTGTTTATGTCTAGTGGAGGTGCTGGGGATTGAACCCAGGACCCCATGCATGCTAGGCATTCACCACTGAGTTATACCCTCCCCTTTTAAACTCACACAAGTCAGATCTCATCACTTCTCTGTCCCAAACCCTCGAATGATATCCCATTTCAGAGTTCTTAAAATTGCCTACGTGATTATCCACGACCTGGCCTGCCTGCCTCCTTCCTCCCCACCCAATGCCCTCCCGGCCCCGTGATCCCCTGACATCCCTACCACGCCCCTCGCCCTCCTTGCTCCAGCCACGCTGGCCTCCTTGCTCTTGTTTACACACATGACCTGTTTGTCCCACTCAGGGCCTGTGCACTTTCCATCTTCTCTTACTGGAATGTTCTTCTCCGGGACGTCTACATGTCTCTCTCCCTCGCTGCCTTAGGTGTCTACTCAGATGTCACTTTATTAAACAGCACTTTTCTGGCTGCTCCACAAGTGTCCTGCCCATCCTCTCTGCTCCTTGATTCTGCTTTATTATTTATTCTCCATAACACTTGTTATCTCCTGGAATATTATTTCCTTGCTCATGGGCCTTTTGTTCTGTTTCTCCCCAGGTGAGGAAATGCTTCACCAGGACTGAGATTTTTTTCTTTTCTTTTCTGCCCATCTCTGGTTCAAAGACTAGTGCGTGATATGTCAAGGCCCTCAACCAACAGTTGTGGAGTGAATTCATGAATCTGCCTGCCACCTCCTACCTCTACCAGCTGGCTGGCTCTTACGTACACACACCTCTTAGCAAGGTCAGTGTCCCTCCCTTGGCCAGCTGTCACCTCCTCTTAAAATCATCAGGCTCAAGCAGACCCTCACTCTCTCACCCAGCCTCCCTGACCTAGCTCCCTGCCTTGCTATTTTTAGCACATTTTCAGCTTTCTGTGAGCAGCTACCAGCAGCCCTCTTTCCTGAGTTCATAGTACAAAACAGAGCTATCACAGGCATTCGCAGTGCCTACCTGTTCCAGCCCTGGCGACTCCCCAGTAAGCCAGGAAAATCAGCAGCTTGGGCAGCCTCATCCTTGCGGCTTGCCTCACGGGAGCCATCGGGTTCTCCCCGAGCTGTTGTTGGAGTCACGGACTTCCTAACTAGGTGTTGGTGGCCACGTGCCAGAGCAGAACCTCCCGTCCTGTCACCAGCTGTCTCCAGTCACCTGAGGCATCTGGCTCCTCTGGTTTTCTTCCTTTGCCCTGCGGGGTGTGAGCAAGATTTGCCCAATAAGCCACACCAGCCAGGCCTTTGGACTCTGAAGTGGGAAGCAGCGCCTGTCCTGCCAGTTCCTCAGAGCGTGTCGGTCCAGCCGGAGACTGTATTCTCCAGGAAACTCACCCAGCCCCAGTCACTGACAGGCAAATAGCCGCTTTTGGAGTTTTCATGTGGCCCCGCCCCAAAGGAACAAACAGACATGTGTGAAACATCAGGCCTTTGCCATCAAAGGAATTTAACTGCTAGTTGGAGACTGAGATGCTTGACCACAAATGAACCAAGACTAAGAGCCATCCATTCATTTATGCCAGGAACCATGTCCCAGGGAGACGGAGGGGACCCAGGGCTGCCCTTGCTCTCAAGAGGGAGAGGTAAACCACTGGCCTGCAGTTCAGTGTGTTAGGTGGCTTGACAAGCTGGGAGAGGGGAATCTAACCCTCCAAAGAAAGTGAGAGGGCTTCTAGGAGGAGGTGACGTGGCTTCATCTCTTCTTTCATTATAGAAATTGGCAGACATAAACAGAAGTAGAGAGACTAGTGTAATGAACCCCCAATAACCATCCTCCAGTGACAGCAGTTATGAACTCATGGCCAATCTTACTTCATCTGTACCCCCACTCCATTCCCCATGGATTATTTTAAAGTAAATTCCTGAGATCATATCATTTTGCCCACAAACACCTTAGTATATATCTCTAAAAGATAAGGACTCTTTTTTTCTAACACAATCATAATATTATAGCAGATCTAAAAAAAAACAAAATAGTGTTTCTGACCCAGGTCCTGGGATTCATTAATCAATAGAAATTGATAAGAGGCCAGACGAGAAATTCAGGCAAAGCTTCATTGGAGCTTGTGCTGCAGCATCTGGGAGCAAAAACAAGAAACAGGTGCCCTTCCTTGCTTGGTCTCCAAGCAGAGCAGGCTCGCTCCTTAAATGGGGTGAGTGTAGGGGCAGATCAGTGGGCCAGAGAGGTGGCTTAGGTGGTCTGCCCACCTCCTTGGTGGTGCTGTGTTCAATATTGTTGTGTCTCAGAGAATAGGGAGGCCGAAGGAGAGGAAGAGAGATGGGGAAACAGCTGGTTGGTGGAGCAGTCAGAACACACATATTTATTAAGCTGACTGTCTTACATGGGCACGGTTCATGGTGCCCCCAAACAATTACAATAATAACATCAAAGATCACTTATTATCACCGATCACTTTAACAAATACAATAATAATGAAAAAGTTTGAAATATTGTGAGAATTATCAAAATATGACACGGAGATATGAAATCTGCAAGTGCTGTTGGAAAAATGGCACTAATACACTTGCTTGACACAGGGTTGCCAAAAACCAATTTGTAAGCAATTCATTATCTACAAAGTGCAATAAAGTGTAGTGTAATAAAATGAGGTAAACTTGTACAAGTAAGAGTTAGCCAGAAGAAGGGGAAAGTGGGGAGGAGGGTAGCCCAGGCAGAAGAAGCAACCGCTGATAAGACAAAAATGCTGAAACATCCCAGGAAGCTGTGTTGGGTGATACTGGGGCTTGTGGTTCTGAGCCGGGGGAGCAGGCAGGAGCCATGGAAGAGTCTTAACTAGGGCAGACATGCAACCCAATTAGAAAGATTGCACTGGCCCTGTGGAAGATAGGAATTCTGGGAGACCAGCAAGGCAGAGAAGTCCTGGTGAAAAGAGGTGAGGCTCTACGCCTGGGAGTTAGTAACTAGTGGTAGGGAGGAATTAAATAGACTGTGGCTGGGGAATCATTGAGGTGTTAATTTGTGCTCTCCTTATATGTTTTTTTTAAAACCCTGATCTAAGCAGGTAGCAAAGATGCCCTCCCTTGGGGAAGGATGTGGCCAGGTGGAAGGCCACAGCTTCTTGAAGACAGCCACCTCCAGGCTTTTGTCCTCTGACCTCCTAGAGGGGATAATGGAAAGGCTGGGGAAGCACCTATAAGAGAAGGAAGGAGGGCCCAGATAGGGCAGCAGAGTGGCTACTGGGTTCCAAAAGTGTCAAAGGGTACAGGAGGAAGCCGGTATTCAGACATTAAGTCCAGGGACATTTACTTGGATTCAATAAATATCAGATGTCTATTAGCTTCTGTCTTTTAGCTTCTTAAACCTAGAGAATACTATGCTTAGTTAAACATCAGAGAAAGACAAATACTGTATGATATCACTTATATGTGGAATCTAAAAAATAATACAAATTAATTTATTTGCAAAGCAGAAACAGACTCACAAACATAGAAAACAAATTTATGGTTACCAGGGGGAAGAGGGAGGAGGGGAGGGAAAAATTAGGAATATGGGATTAACAAATACAAACGACTATACACGAAATAGATTAGCAACAAGGATTTGCTGTATAGCACAGAGAATTATACCCAGTATCTTGTAATAATCTATAATGGAATGTAATCTGCAAAAAAAATCAAATTACTATGTTGTATACCTGAAACCAACACAATATTGTAAATCATCTATACTTCAATTTAAAAAAAAAAGGACTAAAGCCCCATCCGTGTTCAGGCCCTGGGTCACCTCAAGGAGGAAGAGGGCATCAAAATAACTACCAAGATGAATTTTCTGCCAGTGTGGAGGGAAGAGGGCTTGGAGACCAACTGCTGTTGATTTAATGAAAAGAAGGAAGCGTAACTTTTCTTGCACTTGAGCCTACAGCCTGATTTACAACCACTGGACTCATTCTAGGGCTCCTGAAGTCACACTTGGAAGGTAACCCATGGGACTGGTGGGAAGGAGGGCAGGCAAGGGGTCTAGGGCAGCCAGTTCCCTGAGCGTTGAGCAGGGAGTTGGCAACAACTAGGCTTGAACTCGGAACAAGGGGGCCACCTCTCAGGGAGCCTTGGGGCTCCTTATAAACCTCTCTGAGGGGTACTAGAGTCTCACTCAGCTTTTGACTGGATACAGGGGCTTCTTTTAAATACCTCAGCTCTCTGGTCAGTGTCCCCAGAAAGCTCCCATCACTAACGCATAAGGTATCTTTGCACAAATAGAAAAAGGTACCCCTTTAGCCCTTTGTGTGACTAAGAAAAAGGTGCCTCCTTCCCAGAGAGACACAGCAGGGCTCAGAGTGGAGGGGTGGACGGCGGATTTAAGGCCCCACTCAGCCCCCTGCTGGGAGCCGTTACTTAAATGATAATGGCATCTTCTGGGTTCAGGCTGGCCTGCAGGCCCTGGGTTTGCTGAAAGAGGTTAAGTGAGGCGGAGAAATCAAAGGATTTGCCTTCTTACATACAAAACAACCACTCTTCTTCAAATTGCCTAAAGCACTTATTTGATTCTTGGCAAAGGTCATTGTCCAGAAAAGCGCTATCACTCTTAAGAGAAAAGCATGTGGTATGAAAGCAAGCATTCTTCATGATTTTGCTGTAGCCTCTGTAGTCCTGTCACCTCAGTAATGGATGTAAAACAAATACCGACTCCCCAAAAATAACTTTTTAATTTAAAAAAATTTTTTAAATCCCCTGATGGGGATGAGGGGGTCAGTCCTTGGGTGCCCATGACTTATTCCTGGCCTTAGAGCCCCTGGGAAGCCAGGCTGCAGCTGTGGTTGGCCTGGGGTTCAAGTCCACAGAGGGTTTAGTCCAAGAAGGTACAGAACAGGGCCATGATCGAACCCATGAATATTGACATCTAGTCCTTTCACTCTGAAGCAGAGACACATTGCTGTTTTGCATTCATTCATTCACTCATTCATTTAACAAATATTTACTAAGCAGCCTCTATGTGCCAGGCACTGTATCAGGTGCTGGTGATACAATTATGAACAAAAATAGATTATAGTTTAGTGAGAGAAGTAGGCTTCAGTTAGATTCACACAGATAAATGTAAAATTATAGCTGCAGTGGTGCCTGGTTTGGATGCCATTCTAAGGACCTTGAACTTTGTCCTGTAAGTCATGGGGAGCCACTGAAGGTTTTGGAGCAGGGGAGTGAAAAGATTGTAGAATAATTAATTGGATTTTCCCTTTGTAGCTGCAGTGACTGATCCAAAAGAATGAATATCTAATGATTAAACCTGAGAGGCCTCAAATTATACTGTAATTTGTGTCTTCTCTAAGCTGGGTTTTTGGTGATGATTGATCCTTAAAGAACCCAGAGAGAAATTCTGAAGTTGGCCACAACTGACAAACTCGAAATGCCCGAATACAAACTGAAGCATTCTGCTTCTGTTCTTGAGTTCCTGATCTATTTCTCCTTGTAACCCAGCTTCAATACGAAAGTGAGTTCAGGGGTGGCATAGCTCTTGGCCCTAAATAGGCACTAAATATGTATTTGTTGAATAGATGAATGATAGAGTAAATAAGACTGATTGGATTCATAAAAAAGTAATAAATTCAAGATATTTTAAACCTGCCTCTTTCCTCTAACTTCTACCTTAACTGTCCTTCTCTTTTCCGTTCCTTCAGCCATGGTTCAGACCCACATCACCGCTACCTTTGTTGTTTCTCCAGCTTCCTAACAGATCATCTTGCCTCCAGTCTTGGGCAATCCCTAGCTTGTCAATACTCCCTCACTCTGCAAGTGAGATCATGTTAATTCCTCTGCTCCAAAACCTTCTGTGGCTCCCTATGGCTGTAGGGAAAAGCCCAAAGTTCTTAAAAGGGATGCAAGCCAGGCATTGTCACCCCTTTGTAGGTATCTCTCTGTTCAATCTGTCCTCTTGGGCATGCATCCTCTTCCTGGGAACTCTTTAAAATTGCAAATATGTTTGAGAAAAGCAAGAATAAGCCCCTTTCATCTGTTTGGTTGGTGTAACAACATCAAAGTACTAAGCATTTGAGGGTAAGACATGCTGACCTGGTAAGGGGATGGGCAAAACGGAGGCACAGGAAGGACAAAGCATCTTGATGAAGAGTTGGGCTCAGGAGTCATGTGGAGCTGGGTTCAATCCAGTTCCTCTTTTTACTAACTTTATGACCTCACGCTGACTACTCAGTCTCACCCGGAATGTCCTGGCATACCACTGCATCACTAAAAGATTACAGGAACCAGGAGATATTCATCCACAGGTCAGACAGGCAAGCTGGGTGACTAACCATCTTGGTTTAGCTGGGACTGTAGGGATTTCCAGGACAACAGACTTGTGGTTTTAAAACTGGGAAGGTCCTGGGCAAACAGGGATGAGTGGTCACCCTGCACGTATGGCCCCTGCCTGCCTCACGTGTTTAATCCAGTGTGACTTACAACACTATTTTTTCAATATGCCTATGACATAGAAGAGATTGGGAAGCTCAGTTTCCTCATCTGTAAAATGAGGAAGATAATCATGCTTACCTGACTCGGTTGTTGTGAAGACTGAGTGAATAAAGCAGGAGTGAGATAGTATAGCTCAAGTGGTAGAGCGCATGCTTAGCATGCATGAGGTCCTGGTTCAGTCCCCAGTACTTCCTCTAAGAGTAAGTAAATAAATCTAATGACCTCCCTCCACCAAAAAAGAAAAAAAAAAAAAAAGAATGAAAAAAAAGTGAATAAAGCAGGACATTTGATCCTGCCCTCTTGATCCCGAGGCACACCCAGATCCTATGTCCTTGCCAATCTAATGCCCTTTGCTCCAAAATATTTAAAAAAAAAAACAAAACCTGTCCACAATGTATCTGTCAGCATAACAAACGTAAAGGACAGCAACATGCTATGTTAAGTTGAGAAAATAAATGCAAACTCCTAACCTTGACTACTCAGAGCGCTCCAAGAGCAGCAGACCCCGGCCCATCGACATCTCTCATAAGCCTCATGTGTACTGTTCTCCACTCAAAGGAGGGGTGCTGAGTCTGTGTCTTGGAAAAAGAAAAAAAAGTCAGGCTGGGTCGCTTTCTCTCTTGCCTTCTGATATGACCTGCAGTCTGTATATGGAGCGTGTATCTCCTAAGCCGTTTTCCCCACTGAGCATGACAGCCCGCACTCTGTCTATGGACTGTTTATCTCTCTAAATAAACTTGCTTTCGCTTGAAAAAAAAAAAAACAACAAAACCAGGCTGGATGGAGTGGAATTCTCTCCTGCTGCCAGAAAGCTAGAGACTTTAAAGAACATAAGCAGAGCTGATAGGTGAAAGGGACCAACCTCTCCCTGGCTGAGATGTGACAACTGCAGCATCAATAATAACATGATAATTATTTTATTATTGTTATTGTCATAGCTCTTGGAACCAGTTAAATCCGTGAAAGGCCATGAATTCATATAACAAGCCCAATATAAAAGCTCCAAGTAGAACACAAAAAGGTAGTGCTTGAAACACACAAGAATGGTGACCATAATAGGATACGTTTAACTTTTTTATTTTAATAATTAAAATTAGCACACATGGGTCCTTTGCGTCTTTTATGAATTAGGTGTCAGTTTATAAAATGTACACATGAACTTGCTCTCACCTGGGTAAAGAAGCAATTCACTGGCCTGTGAGAAGTCAAATAGTCCCAGACAATGGGAACTGCGCAGAACAAGCCTGGCTGACGCGCTGGACTGCTCATAAGCAATAACCAAGAAAGGGAGGATGACAGGGTGTTCCAAGAGCTAATTTGCCAACCATCCCAGAATCCCGCTAACCCCAAAGGCTCTATACCTCCTGTTCTAGGAAGGGAAGCCTCCAAGTGGCCCCATGAATATAACAATATAATGTATTGATAGGAATACATGAATTTTCAAACTTGCAAAAGCCCCAATCAACATATCAAATAGGATAGCAGTTAATATAATGCTGCCCAAGTGAGGCTGAAAGCCCCTAATTTTGAGGAAAGACATCAGGTTGCATAAAATTAAAGCCTATGAGAAAGGTATGACTTTAAAAGTCTTACAAAAAGGAAGCTCAGTCTGGTCATCTGTGGCCTGGTGACAGTCCCCTAGACCACACAAGCCAGTCTTGAGTCCTGACCAAGAATCAACTGATTGAAGACCCAGATCCAATAATCTCAACTGGAGTAAGATGATAGTTCTTTTCCTTTTCAGTCTGACTGAATATATATATATATATATTTTAAGCTGAGGTACTGGGGATTGGACCCAGGACCTCGTGCTTGCTAGGCATACTCTCTACCACTGAGCTATTACCCTCCCCACTTGAAAGCCTGGCAAGAAATAGAAAAGAAACGAGAGGATCATAATAAAATAAAGCAAGCAATGATCCAAGGAAGCAGTGATCAGGAGGCTCCAGATTTTGTGGGGCCTGAAGCTTAATCAATTTGTGTGGCCCTATTTAAGAAAAAGAATTCAAAGTAAGGTGTTAAAGTAAACAGGTATCTAAACAAAAATGGGGCCTTGGAAGAGTCTGTGAAAGTGAGGGGACCTAAAACTTAAACTTCAGTAGCTTCATAATAAACTATCATTTTTCTGTTTTGTCTGCTCTTTAAGGTATTTGAAGTATTCATAAGAATCAATCATACAAAAACTTTCATTGCAGTTCAGAATTTTAAGGATATTTAATTAAGTTTATAAACTATGTTTAAATACCCAAAAGATTGATTTCAAGTTTTATTAGCTATTAGAGTTTAATAAATTGAGCAGTAAACAAAGAGTTGTGAGTGTTTGGCACCACACATTGATATTAAAAGAATTCTATCAGTATGCTCCTGTTCATAATGATTATTACTGGTAGAAATAATACTTTATGAAACTGAAAATGGCTACTCCACCCAGTAAAATTATCTTGACAAAAAAATAAAATAAAAGTAGAATCACATTTTGTGTATAACATTGAAAACTACCCAAAATCCCCTGAATCAAATTGTACTTGATAGAAGTAATCAGCACCCCTAAAACTAGAGTGCCAGATGTGAAAAGCCAGCAAAAGTTAGTATGGATGAAATCTAAATAATGAATTCCACCCTTATGGTAAAATCTGCCCAGGAAAGAATTGATTCAAATAAAAGGGATTTCTACAAAATTTAAAATGATAAAAATTAGAGATGGCTAACTCTCATTGTACAGAAAATTGAACAGGAAAATGAAAATTCATCTATGTTGAGACAGTTCTGATTCAAATACATGTATTTATAAAGTGGAGGCAAAATGAACTTTGAGATTAAAATGGCAGGCCAGAAATTTTGCGAGATAATATGGAAGCATTTAGCTGAGTTGATGCATGTATCTGGCATGTGGGTTAAAAAATTTCTTTTAATTGTGGTAAAATAACATTAAATTTACCATGTTAACTATTTTCAAGTGTACAGTTCAGTGACATTAACCACATCCCTTTTGTTAAGCAACCATCATCACTATCCATCTCCAGAACTTTCTATTCTTCCCAAATCGAAACTGTACCCATTGAACAGTTCCTTCTTCTCCTCAGCCCCTGCTAACCACTATTCTACCTTCTGTTCCTATGAATTCAACTACTATTCTATGTACCTCGTATAAGTGGACTTACACTCTATGTGCCTCATGTAAGTGTCCTTTGTGACTGGCTTATTTCATTTAGCATATCTTTTTTATTTTGCTTTATTTTTTAAATTCGTATTGAAGTATAGTCAGTTACAAAGTGTCAATTTCTGGTGTACAGCGCAATGGCCCAATCATGTATATACATACATATATTCGTTTTCATATTCTTTTTCATTAAAGATTATTATAAGATATTGACTATAGTTCTTCTGTGCTATACAGAAGAAACTTTTTCAAAATCTATTTTTATATATAGTGGCTAACATTTGCAAATCTCAAACTCCCAAATTTATCCCTTCCCACCCCACTTCCTCAGTAACTGTAAGATTCTTAACTATATCTGTGAGTCTGTTTCTGTTTTGTACACGAGTGTCTTCTTTTTTCCTTTTTTTTAGATTCCACATGAGTGATATCATATGGTATTTTTCTTTCTCTGTCTAGCTTACTTCACTTAGAATGATGATCTCTAGGTCCATCTCTAGGTTGATGCAAATGGCATTATTTTATTCTTTTTTATGGCTGAGTAGTATTCTGTTGTATAAACATACCACAGTTTCTTTATCCAGTCATGTGTCAATGGACACATTTTCATATTCTTTTTCATTAAAGGTTATTACAAGATACTGAATATATCTCTCTGTCACTTAGCATAATATCTTCAAGGCCCATCCATATTGCAGCATGTATCAGAATTTTCTTCCTTTTTAAAGCTGAATACTATTCCATTCTATGCCCATATAATGTTTTGCTTATCCGTTCATCTGTCAGAAGGTACTTGGGTTGCTTCCTCCTTGTGGCTTTTGTGAATAACACAGCTATGAACATGGGGATACAAATATCTGTTTGAGTCCCTGCTTTCAGTTCTTTGGGCTGTAACTCCAGAAACAAGCTGTTGAATCATGGGATGATTCTATTTTTAATTTTTTGAGGAATTGCCATACTGTTTTTCATAATGGCTGCACCATTTTACATTCCCACTAACAGTGCACAAAGGTTCCAGTTTCTCCACATTCTCACCAACACTTGTTTTTTATTTTTTTAAATAGTAGCCATCCTCATGGGTGTGACACCAGAATGTTTTTAAAGGATGTTTTCTCCTTTTCTCAGTCTTACTGTGGGTTTCCCTGGTAGCACTCTGCTTGGAGAGGGAAATGGAAGACTTCTCAGAAATCCCTTTTTTAAAAACAATTTTAAAAAATTTACCTTCTTTTAGAAAGTTGTTTGTTTGTTTGTTTGTTTTTGTTGTTGTTTTTTTAGTGGTAATACTGGGGAATTGAACCCAGGGCCTCATGCATGCTGAGCATGTGCTATACCACTGAGCTATTACCCACCCCCCCCTCAGAAACCCCTTCTATGTGAGAGGAAGTCTTCAACTAGTTAAAATGAAACCTTCAGAGATAAATTCACTGCCCCCTCCAAGGATAAATACTAATAATTTTAGCACTAATTGAGAACTGAGCCCTCTGCTGAATTTATCAGATAGACCATCAAGCTCTTGAAAAGATGTGCAAAAATCTTATTTTGATGTTTTGCATTGTTGTATTTTAAGACATTCTCATTTCATTTTATTTTTTTAAAAGTACAATCTCAGCTGAATTTATAACTAGTTGAACCTCAAATGAGGCTGATTACCCTGTGAACCCACACCTTAAATTACCCAAATATACTTATTTGCAAATAGTTTGTCCTATATATCATAAATATGCTCTTACTTGTCAGACTATGTGAGTTTGTCACCTTAGGCTTAATATAATAATGTTATCTTGATATGACTTTTGTTCTTGGCTGTATCTTATTAATTTCTCAGCAGTGATTTGGAGGCCAACAGAATTTACATGGGAAAAAATGACACACAAGCAACATTTGGCCCACAGATATATTTTTTTTTTGGTCTACATAGTGTTTTTTAATTTTTAAATTAACTTATAAACACTTAAAATTTAGACATCTTTACATATAAATGCAGATTTCTGGCACCTGCTAAAAAAAACCTTAGATGACCTGGCAACACTCAGCCCATATTCTTTGTCAGTTGCTATATCCTATTATACTTGTGTGATTGTTTTTCTTCGCGTGGAGAAAAAAGTGAAGACAAAATTTCCCTTCTATTACCCAGTCCAATATATTTAGTTTTACTGCCTGACCCCAGCTGTCATTTGAGTTTGTGATCCAGTTCTAGGATGTTCAAGAAGGTAGAGTAACCACAATGGAATCATTCTTCCTGAGTTTGAATGTAGACTCCCCTGACCCAGCCTTAGTGTCCTCACCTTTAAAGTGGGGACAATAGCAGTACTTACCTACCTCATAGGATTGGGTTAATAAATGTAAAGTGTTTAAGACAGTGCCTACAGTTCTAGAAAAAGAAAATAAAATAGTCCAGAACCCCAGAAGCATGACTATGAATCCCAGTGAATTTCAGTGGCCAGCACAGAGCTTGGAGCAAAAGAGGCATCAATAAATATTTAAAAATAAATAAATGGGGTGAGGGGCAAACAATTTAGTAGTATTTAGAGCAAAGAACTGACAGACGTATTCCACCCTCTTGGAGGCACACAACCATGTCATATGAAGAACAGTTGAAGCTATGGAGGTTGCGGAGCTGGATTAGACTAGGGTGAGGAAAGGCTGGTTGTGGGGTGTCATCCTCACACCTTTCAAAAGTCTATCCTGGGAAAAAGTGTAGGCTTCTTATTGCCTCACTGGGGGTGGTGGTGGTGGGGTCAGGACAAGGAGGTGGCAATACAAGAAGAGAACCTGGCTCTTTATAGTAAAGAATACGCAACCCCACGAGGTGCTGTGAAGCTAGTATTTTGAGTTCCTCGGGTGTGCAAATGCCGCGCGGTTACGCCGAGATGCGTAAGAAGGGATTCTACTGTAACGCTCTAGATTGCGGCGTCGTTTGGTGAAAGTTTGATGGAACTTGAGGACGCCGAAGAAAGGAAGTGGTGTAACGTGTCACTCACTCGACGGGGGTGGGATTACAGGGCCTGAGACGCGGAAGTATCATTTTGATTAGTTACTTTCTTGAGACACCGCCCCAGTTCAGCGTCTCACAGCCCTTCCTTCCGTTTGCGCAGTCTATTTTGCCCTTAGTAACAATGGCCGTAGAGGCTTCCGGCCCTTCCGGGAGCTGAGCGCGCGCTGTCGGGAAGCGCGGCCCGCGAAGACGAGAAAAGGCGTAGGATTCGTGAGCATTGATTGGCTGAAGCGAGAAGCTTTCTGGGCTCTGATTGGCTCTGTCGCTCCCGGGAAGGAGTTTGTGGCGCCAGCGAAAAGTAGACCGAGCGTAGCGGCCGCAGCAGGGTTCTGAGGGGGTTGGCGAACATACCAGACCGGGACCTTCTGGAACTCTTTCCTGAGGGAGTCGTGACCATGATGTGGAATAGTAATGATGAGTGGGGTGGCAGATGAGACTCAAGAAGTATTTAGCAAGAGAGGGGTGGCCGGAGAGGCGTGAGAGGGAGGGGGAGGGGCGGGGGCTGGCGGTGGGGGCGTGCGGGCCCCGGGAAAGGGGGTGGGGCGGGTTAGGGAGATGCTGGGACTGATTGGGGTGAAGTCTAGGGGGACCTGTGGATTTTTCAGAGGCTTGGAGGGCAGCACAGATATTAATACTGTTGTTTAAAACCAGGTGGATTTGAAAGCTATAGCAGCAGCAGCTCCTTCGGGGGACCGGGCGGCTACACGCAGTCCCCAGGGGGCTTTGGATCGCCAACACCTTCTCAGGCTGAAAAGAAGTCTGTAGGTTGAAACCGTATTTCATCCTATTTTATCCTGTCCTGAAGCTCCTCCCTCATCTGTGAGAGAAAATTTATATGGGGAAGGAAGGGTGTTAAACCCGAGCTGATTCGATAATTCTCAATTATTATCTTATCGAAACTGACAGAGTGCTTTAAGTTTGAGAAATGAAATTTCCTCGAATTTTGCGTCCACTGTTTCCTTGGCTTTGTTTTGAGGTTCACCAGTATAACTAATGAATTAGTCTTGTGGGAAAACAACTTGTATGTATTTTACATTCTTCGTGTATTGGAAGTCGTTTGTAAATTAAGTGTAACGAGGTGATCTAATGCGGTGGAAAAAGCATGCTCTTTAAATTCTAATAGATCTGTGTTCCGCTATTGCTCTGATACTATTTGCAGGGTAACACTGGACAAATTTCTTAACCTTGGGAATCAGTTTTGCACCTGTTAAATGGGATTAATATTCCATATCTTACAAGGTTGTTGTGAGACTTAGTATTATATATATAATTATTCCTGCCCCAGAGTTGCTTTCAATAAATGGCCCCAGATAGTATTATTAAAAAGGACCTGAGCATTGGAGGCAGAATACGTGGTATCCAGAATCAAGTTTGCCTTTTAGTGTGTTTAGTGAAGCAACTTGCACCCTTGGTTTTGGTGGCCCTTGACTTTTCTCATCCAATAGTAGTACTAGTACTAGTCATGTCACAGGCTGGTTCTGAGAATTGGTAAATAAGGTAATGTATAGGAAGGTGATCTGTAAAAAGCTGTCCAAATGCTTGTTACTCACTCTTTCAAAAAAGTTTGCATTTGGTAGCTGCTATTGGTTTCACCCTTTAAATACAGGGTTTGGTGTTAAGATTGAGTGTTAGCAGGTTCTGTGTTTTATGTACAGATTTTACAGCAATTATTAATTCAAGGGACATGAGTCAATGGGAAGGAATTCATTGAAAATTCCCATACATTTAGCCATTGCTTTATATTTTTCATATGAATTATTTTGTTTCACTGTCAAAATTTTCATCCTTCAAGGTCCAGCCTGAATGCTCCCTCTCAAAATTGTCAGTAGATTTTTTTCTGAGATCCCATATAGTGCATCTTATTCTATAATGTTTCAAGATGAGGTTTGTTACTTACCTAGGTTAGGAGTGTGTTGAGGGCAAATCCGATTTCCTTTTACTCGCCTTTATGTCACCCAGATAACCTCTGACCAGTGGTAGGCAAAAAGTAAGAGTTTACACTGTTGTTAGGCTGCTTCTAGATGTGATTTAGGTGTCCTCTTCTGCCCATTATGTCTCTCCCTTTCCTTTAAGATGTCCAATGTGGCCCAGCCCTTATCCCATTTTCTCCGTTTTTAACATTTGATTGTCAGAACATCTATCCTAAAGCTATACCTCTAGTTTTTTATTTTATCATGAGACTTAGAACAGCTCCAAATTTCTGTCTCTGCTGGCCATTTCTCAAACCCTTTCCAAATACCATCTCATCAGTGATGGAAAGCCATCTCCAGCTTGCCTTCATCCTAAAGCTGGAGTTTCTTCTTAAAAGTCTGTTCCACAAGCAGATCATCTTCCTTATGCTGTCTCCACCCTGGCATGCTCATTTTGGTGATTCCCTAGTACAGCACAAGTTTATCCATTCAGCAGGGGTTTTGGAGTCAGACAAACCTGGATTTGAACTCTAAAGTGTGGCATTTGTTAATTATATAACCTTGGTTTTCATCTGTGTGAAGTAAGGAATAATGAGGTTCATTTTTAAGATTCAGTGTTACATGTAGCACTTGTCACACAGCAAGAGTCAAATGAACGGTTGTTATTTTCTTAATTGAATTTATGCATACTATTTTCAGAGAACCCGAGCTCAGCACATTGTGCCCTGTACCATATCTCAGCTGCTTTCTGCTACTCTAGTTGATGAAGTGTTCAAAATTGGGAATGCTGAGATTTCACAGGTATGTAAAATGATTTGCAGAAGAGATATTTAATCATATGAAAAGTGAAATAAAATTTACTTCATTTAAAAATACATAAATGTTGCTTTGATTTCCAAGAAAACCAAACTATTTTTCTTCTGGTTTAGGTCACCATTGTGGGGATAATCAGACATGCAGAGAAGGCTGCAACCAACATTGTTTACAAAATAGATGACATGACAGCTGCACCCATGGACGTTCGCCAGTGGGTTGACACAGATGTAAGCAGTTGCTTTTGAATCAGGGTGGGGTTACTTTTGGACTTTGGAGATGCTGAACTTGTTTAGTCTTATTTTTTAAAGGTGGTTTTTATTATAAAGATATAAGCAAGACATCAGAGGTAGAAACCCTAAAATGAAAGGCCAATACATTTGATTTCAGGAAAATTTAGAATCTCCTAAACTTCCCAAAATATTGTAAACAAAGTTAAAAGGCAAGTGATAGGACACACTAGACTGTAAACTCTGGGAGAAAAAGGATTTTTATCTTGGCACTGATCCCCAGCACCTAGTACACTGCCAGTTTCACAGTGGACCCTGAAATGAATGGGAAAATTTTTTGCAACGTATTACAGACATTTTACATTTTTAATTAATGAAAACTCTTACAGAGCAAAAAGCAAAATGCAACTGCACCTTAGGAAAATGGGTGAAGAAATGCACAAGTGATTTATATTAAATGAATATTAATTGCAACAACAATAACAGAAGCTTTAAACATTAAGATACCACTTTTATTAAATTTGAAAAGAAAAAAAAAAAGAATGACAACGTCCACATTTGTTGAGAGCAGTAGGCAATTAATTTGTACAATGATTTGTCATTGTTTGTCAGGGGAAGTGGATACCATCCTACCTTGATGTTATGAGTGTAAGCTTTCTCAAAAGTCAGCTGATGATCAAAATCATCCATCACAGAAATGCTGACCTAGCACTCCAATGCTAGACATTTGCATTGAGGAAGTAATTAGACATGCAAAGACCTAGTTGTAAGAATGTTGATCATCACATTATTTATAATAGTGAAAAACTAAAACAAAAGAAAGCTCAATGTTAGCAGTAGGGTATTATTAATTAAGCTGTTTATATTTTTAAAATATTGCAGATGATGTAGAAATGGATGTATTGTGACATAGAACTGTTTATCATAAATTGTTCAGAGAAAGAGCATGTTGTGACCCCATTTTTGCAAAGCAACATGTAAATGACTGTATAAACATGGAGAAAATAGACTGAAAGAAGATACAAGCTTTTCATCCTATTTATTTATTTATTTTTAAAGGTGATGTCCATTTGTATTTCACATTTGAAACACACAATAATGATATTAAAGCTATTGCAGAAGTCTTCGTAATTGGAAGAAAAATTTCAGGTGTTTATTGAAATCCAAACAGGGTTAATACCCTTTTTATTTTTTAATTGGGCAGAAGGCCTCTTGGATTTTTTATGTTGTTTTGAAAACACATAAATTTGGATAATAAATACCTTGTATATTATTTTCACTTCAAAAACCACAAGTCGCCTGTGGAGAGATAACTTGGTAGACATGCATTCTTTGGTAGATACCCTTACAGGCATTTTTCTTTGTGCGTCTGTACATGTATTAGATGTATGCATACAGTTTTACATGAAGGATGATATGATATGGAGGTGCTCTGTAATCTGCTCTTTTTGCTCAAAACTATATTGTGGAACTGACTTAATGTCAGTAAATACAGATTTACATTCTCATTTTTGGTGACTACCTATTCCATCATGAGGATACATCATCCCTTTCTTAAGAGTAGACCCAATCAGTGAACACTTAGCTTGTTTCCAGTCATTTGCTTTCAGAGACAATGTCCCAGTGAGTATCTTTGTGTACCACTTTTCATGATTGTGAGATAGTCTCCTTAAGATGAATTAAAACTAGGTTTTTGGGGAGGAAATACACATTTTACATTTTTAAACTTTTTTTGTTTAATCTTACATGTATATTTTTTGGTTTTTTTAAATTGCCTTCCATAAAGTTACCAATTTACATTTTATTAGTGCCCGAGGGTGCCCAGTTAGTTTTCCACACCCTTTCTGATGGTAGGTTTGATGAGTCTTAAATTTTTGTATGATAGTTTAAAAAATACAGTCTCGTGGAGAATTTTCTCATTTTTTAACTTATTTATTTATTTATTTTCTCATTTTTATTTTTTTACTCTTTGGTTTTAGTGAGATTAAAACTTGTAACTTTAACATTAGTTGGTGGGAGGGATTGGCTTTAATTGTCTCTTTAAGTCCTTTGATTCCCCTGGGGTGTTTGTTTCTGTATTTCTATTTGCAAGAGCCTGAAAAAATAGTCTGTTAGCATAATTATGTTTCTCTTGTTTGTCTTTTAACTTTAAAAAGCTCTCCCTAGTCTCAAATTATTATTTTTTAATTGTTCATGTTTCCTTCTGTTATTTCTATGGTTTCATTTTATAATATATCTCAGTATGTAATTAAGTCTTTTTATAATTGAATAGTATATTTTGGTAGAAGGAGAAAGGCATAGATCCAGCTTTACTTTTTCCAAAGGGTTTTAAAATTTTCTATTTGGGAATACAAAGGTTTATCTGTGGTATCGATTTAGCTATTAAAATAATTGATACATGGAGTGAAATGCAAATAGTTGATAATCTCCAGGTGATGGGAATTGGAAGTTTTTTTATTTTCAAATACATGTATTTTATTTTCTAGATTTTTTTACTCATGTATTTTATAATCAAAAAAGAACTCTAAGACTCAGCTTTATATTCTTCCTATAAATAATGTATACAAATTCTGGAAAACCTAAAAAGAAATGTTGAAATCATTTGTAATTATCCCAGTTAAGTATTATTAATATTTTGATGTATATGTTCCCCCACATGGGAAATCAGCTTTTTTCCATGAGTCACACCTGATTTTCATAGATAGTATAAATAGAATTCTGCATTATGATCTGCAATGGTATGAAGTATCTCATTATGCAGATGTGCACCTTTTGTTATTTAGTTTTAGGTTTTGGTATTTAGGTTTTAAATTTTTTAATATTAAAAATTATGCTATGATGAATGTTCTTAAAGCTCAGTCTTAATAATGCATGTTCTTAATTTTATTTCCTGAAGTTTCTAAAAGTAGAACTGCTGTGCTAATAAATATGTCTACCAGAAAGTTGTGTGTGTAAGAACTCTGAATGAGTGCCATAATTGTCTACTTTTTTAATGACGTGCGGAACATAGAACTTCGAATCTGGAAATTACCGTTAGAGATGTTTTTATTCCAATTCCTGATTTTATTATGTTTTTAAAAGCAAATTCTAAAAGGCAGGGCAAACTAGTCAGTGCCACATTAGGATCCTTTAGCTCTCCTGCTTTATAACTTTCTCTTTTTGTATATAATTAAAAAATTTTAAAGAGGCTTTCATCAACATCACTAAAACCTTAGTAACATGTTTGTATTTTATCTGTTAGGATGCCAGTGGTGAAAACACTGTGGTTCCTCCAGAAACGTACGTGAAAGTGGCTGGTCATCTGAGATCTTTTCAGGTAAAGTCAGGAAAAAATGACAGTTAAAATGTACTTGCTTGAAGCAATTTCTGGATTCATGCCTGAGTTTGGAATATTTAACATTTAGTTAAGTCTCCATGTTTAATGGGAGTTACATTGAGTTTGTTCCACTATTCTCTTCTTCCAGAGGAGAGGACAGGTTTCCTTAATATAAAACTAACAGAATGGTAGAGATAAAAACAGTATCTCCACCTACAATTGCCATCTGTGGCATCTATTAGGTGTAAAGGGTAGATACTGGATTTGGGGTCAGGAAAGTAGACTCTGCTTGATTGTGCAAAATTAGGCAAATCATTGAACATCTCTGAGCTAGTTTTGG
Organism: Camelus bactrianus; assembly: GCF_048773025.1. Classification (NCBI taxonomy): domain Eukaryota; kingdom Metazoa; phylum Chordata; class Mammalia; order Artiodactyla; family Camelidae; genus Camelus; species Camelus bactrianus. The sequence continues at coordinate 60,241,166 of NC_133551.1, forward strand.
ATTTTTTTGACTATATTTGGGTTAACCTTGAGTTTAAAATTTTCAGTGTGTAACATTTTCCCCCGTTTCAGTAAAATACTACAACCAAGAAAATAGCCAAAGTGTTTTAACCTGAAATTGACTTGAATTTCACAATCAACACTTCTGTTCACGTTTTTCTCTTTATTTTAACAGAACAAAAAAAGCCTGGTAGCCTTTAAAATCATGCCTCTGGAGGATATGAACGAGTTCACCACGCATATTCTGGAAGTAGTCAATGCGCACATGATGCTGAGCAAGCCTAACAACCAGGTGAGCAGCTTCACTCTCAGCAGTTTTTTGTTTTGTTTTTGTTTTGTTTTGTTTTTTTCTCTTCCCTGGAAGAACATAGACAGCTTCTGTGCTCTGGCTCTGATTTCCTTGACATTTTTAAGATTGAGCCAGAAAAAAGGCACCACTCATAGCTTTGCTATGTTATTTTATTCCAGAAGAAGCATTTATGTTCCTCTCAGGATTCCAAATTCCTCTGACCCCACTGGCTTGGATGGCTGAGACCGAGACAGCCTTCCAGTGGAGACAATTATAGACTGAATTCTTAGCTCCAGGATTGTCAGAGAAAAGCCCCAACTAGGACAACATTTTGCTGTTTTCCTTCCAACATGTCTGCTAAACAGGAAAAATTCACACCAGCATTTGGTCCCTGAAATTTATTTCCCGCTTTATATTGAAATTTGTCAACATTATTTTCTGTTACATAAATTTAATTTGGCAAGTCCATCTAGGACCACACAAAAGGTCTGCGGATTTGAGTATTAGAGTATCCTTAGGTGATTCTGGTGACAAGGAGAATTGGTTACAGTAGGAGAGACTGAAGAAGTGATGAGCCATCAAGGATGCTGTTGGCAAGTACTTTGTTAAGCACTGGAGATGTAGAGATAAATTCAGTGATTCCTTCATTTGAAAAATATTTATTGAGCCTAGTATATGCCATTCTTTATTCTAGACCCTTGGAATATAGTGGTGAACAAGGTGGATAAAGTGCCCTCAAACTTACATTCTTTAGAGAAATGGGTAATAAACAAGAAAACAAATACATAATTTTAGGTAGTTATAGGTGTTGTGAAATAAAATAAAGCAGAGTAGGAGTGATGGAGGGACTAAGAATGATACAATTTTAGATGGGGAAAGAACCGTCCAAGCAGAAGGAATGGAAAGTCAGAAGCCACAAGGCTGGAACAAGCTTGGCATATCTGAGACCAGCAAGAAGACCAGGCTGCCTGGAGTGAAGCAGGTGTCAAGGGAAGTGGCAGAGGGATGTAGGCAAGGAAGCAGAACCCAGATCACGTAGGGCTTCATAGGCTGTAGTGAGGATGCCTTTATTCTAATTGACACTAAGCCTTTAGAAGGTTTTGACTAGACAGTGATTTGCCATTTTAAAAGGTCACTTGAGTTGCTGTTTAGAGAGTAGACTGAGGCACCAACAGTAACAACAGAAGTAATTCTGGGGAATGGTAGCAGCAACTGGGATAAGTGGCTGGATTCTGACGTATTTTGAAGGTAGAGCTGATAGAACTTATTGGTGGTTTAGATTAGGATATAAAGAAAAGGGAGGGTTCAAAAATAACTCCTAGGTTTGGGGCTTGAGTAACTTGATGGAGCTAGCAGGTTTGGAGGGTAAACTCCAAAGTTCTGTTTTGTACTTACGAAATATGACACATCCAAGTGGAGATCAGAATGAACCGTTGACTATGTAAGGCTGGGACTCAAGGGAGAGGTCAGGGCTAGAGATAGAGCAGTGGGAGTCATTCTTGTGTAGGTGGTATTTAAAGTCTCAGATGAGACGAGGTAAGTAGTGAGTTGAGTGGTCAGAGACCTGAACTCTGGGACACGCTAACCTTTAAGAGTCTAGAAATAGGACAGGAGCCAGAGAAAGTCAAAGAAGTTGCCAGTTGGGCAGGAGGAAAACCAGGAAATGTGATTCTGTAGAATACTTTGAAAAGAGTATTTTATGGAAGGAGTGGAGTTCAGTTGTAGAATGCTGCCTAGATGTCAAGTAAGATGATAAGAGAGGTCTGTCAGATTTGGAAACATGGATTTTTACAAGAGAGGCTTCAGTAGAGGATAGAGGAGAAGTGAGTTAAAAAGAATGGGATTGGGTAGAAAGTGTAAGGTATTTATTTTATGGCTGTACTTCATAATATGTACATATGTATCAAATGTTATACGATGAAAATGGTTTTAAAGTGAGAATGGGTGGAGCTGCGAGTGTAGGCAATTATATTGAGGAGTAAATAAAACAATCCTTTCCCTCAAAGAGTTTTCATTAAGCATTCAGATCACTTAGGCAGTGCAAGCAGTGATATAAGTGGCAAGTGCAGGGTGCCATGGAACCACAGAGAAGAGTTTCCTGTCCTAACTTGAACATCAAGAAAGGCCTCCTGGAGAGGTGATGCCTAAACCAAGTCTTAAAAGATACATGAAGGGGGCTGCCTGAAGCAGGATAAGAGATCATTTCAGCAGAGGTATCAGGATAAGAAGGAGCACTCAGGTCAGTATTGCTGGATCATAAAATAAGACCTCTGTTTCATCAGCATGCAACGTGAAATCAGCTAGCTTGAAAACAAGGATCCATAAATGATTTTTGGTTTTTTATAACCTCAAAGTAGTGAGTGTTTAATGAAAGTTTATTGAATGAATGAGTCCGCTGACCGGGTGGGATTTCTCCTGATGAGCTTCCACAATGTTCTTCTGTTTGTTATGGGCACTTAACATGTTTGATCTTCTGTCATCCTTATTTATTCAGTTCAGTAGATTAAACATTGAGCACGTACTGCCCACCAGGTACTGTGCAAAGCTGAAGGGGCTTGTGGGGGAAAGTGACAGGCAACCAGTGTGACGGCTGTTGTGAGAGAGAACAAGTCAGATGCTGTGAGAGCCCAGAAGGAAGGACACAGCTAACCTGGCTTGGGGGATGTAGGGAAGGCTTCATGAAGGTGGTAGCAATTAAGTTGGACTTTGAAGAATAAGAAAACTGTTCCCCAGGCAGACAAGGAGAGGCGCATCCCAGACAGGGAGCAACGTGGTCAGGTCAGAGGCATGTGTGTGACCGGCAGGAAGTCCAAGTGCAGTTGAGGACTAGTGTGTTGGAAAGAGATGGTCAAGAATAAAACAGATCGTGATGTGTCATTGTGGTAGGTCTTGAATGCTCAGGAGTTTTATATTATTTTCACAGGCAGGGGGAGCCAGCTGAAAGCTTTTAGGCAGAGGCGTGATGAAATCAGAAGTTATTACTTGTGGCAGTGAGGAGGGTTGATTGGAGGAGCAGAGACTGGCAGCTGAGACACCTGTCGCGAGACCAGGGGTAATGAGACTCGAGTCGAGCTATGCTCAAGGTCGTATTAATAGGCTGTGGTGGAGTGGAAGGTGAGCGAATGGAGACTCCCAGATGAATGAGGTCTGTAGGACTAGGTTTGGGTTTACTAATTGAGATGGAATATAGCAGGGTAAGCAGGTTTGGAGAGGAAAGTAGTGAACTTTATTGATGTGTGTGAGATACCTAAGGAGAGGTGTTCAGTAGATGGCTGGGAACAAGGATTTGTGGCCTAGGAGGAGGTCTGGAATAAAGTCCTGGGAGAACTATCAGCCTTTGGGGAGACAGTAGAAGAGGCTGAGAAGGGGTACTGGAAAGGTATAGTTGGCGAATTACATGGAGAACCAGGAGAATATGGTATCAAGAAGCCTAGGAAGGGATACGTTTCAAGAGAAGTGTCATCAACAGTGTCTGCTTCTGACAGGTCAGGTGTTCTGAGGACTGAAAGAGATGACTGGGTATGTTGATTGAAAAGTCACTGGTGACTTTGGAGAGAGCAATTTGAGATGTGTTTGGGGAGAATCCAAATAGTGCTGGGCTGAGGAATGACTAAAGAGAAAGGAAAGAAAAACAGTGACTATAGTCTATTACTTTTTTAAAGTTCGGTGGTTAAAAAAAAAAGAAAGAAAAGAGAGGGTGATGATTACTGTCTCCTTTTCTCTCCCTGAAATGCTTCATGCCTAGTTGACACTGGGTAAATGCTTGCATGATTGAGCACCAAAGATAGAGACCAATATAGCAAACCTCCAGGTAATTTTCTTCTAAGTGCTAGTTTTCCTCTGGTTCCTCTCACATCCAAAGAAAAGGAAGAGCCAGGAAGTACCTTTCTCTCTTTTTGATATGATATGCTTCAGACGGTGACTTTATCTTCCTTTGAAATACTCATTACATAATTGTTATTGGGAAAACTCGGCTTGAATTGGTTTTTGTAAGCTGCTTATTAAAAAGCTATTTAAAAGAGCCGAGACTGTTTAAGTTGAATTTACTAATGTTGTAAACTTATTTCTTAATTCAGCCCTTAGCAGGGAGAGCACCTATCAGCAATCCAGGAATGGGTGAAGCAGGGAACTTTGGTGGGAATAGCTTCATGTCAGCAAATGGCCTCACTGTGGCCCAAAACCAGGTAAACACCCGAGTGGCTCCAGAAATGCAAAACATAGGCAGTCCTGTTTTATTACTTCCTTATGATGCTAAGGCTAAGTACTCGACTTACTTCTTTCTTATAAAGGGTCTCAGGTTTACGCTGGGGAGCTGATTCAGAGTAGTTGGTAAAATCTTTCTGATTTGAATCTTCAGGTGCTGAATTTGATTAAGGCTTGCCCAAGACCTGAAGGGTTGAACTTTCAGGATCTCAAGAACCAGCTCCAACACATGAGTGTAGCCTCAATCAAGTAAGTATTTGGTTTGTGTGAGCTTGGCCTCCAAAATTGTACCCATTTCCCCTTCCCAGGTTTCCTGGTGATGAGAAGTCAGTTTACAACAAAAACAAAACTGTTGACTGACAGAAGGAAGTTATTCAGTCGTGGAAAAATTGAAAGAGGATTCACAAAGGTGGTGCTACCCTTCACTTATTCGTTTGTACATTCAGCAAATACAAAGTCCCATTATGTGCAGAGGATATAATTTTGAGCAAAAATTGACCTGATACTTCTTGTGGAATTTAGTCTGGAGGAATGAGATCCTTAGCTCTTGGTCCTAGATGTACAGTCCCATTGGTATTACTGTCCCCACTTGGAGATGTGTGCATCACGGCGTCTAGATCTGAAGCCATTAGAGAGTCTTTCCAATATCCTTGCCCTGATAACCTGTTAGACAAACAGCTTCCTGATTCCAGTGAACTAATCCAGACACATAGTATTGTTATGTTTGTGTTAGTTATTGCTAAAAATCAATTCATATTTTAGGTCTAGATAGAAATGAATGCTCAGGTCTGATTCCATTTCCTGTCTGATAAGGTGAGGATAGTAATTCCTATTGCAGAGTTACTGTGATGCCAAGGTGCAGAATGGCTGTCACATTAGTAGGTTCTCTATAAACTGTTCAAGTTACTGACGCTGACACTGAGGGCCTTACAGGATTTGAAGGTGGCATATTGCTTCTGGAAAGATGTTTCCTTTTCTTTCTGCAACTTTACTTCCCAGAGTAGGAGTTAGAGGATCAGTGAATGAGTGGGGAGGGAAAACTTTAAAATTGCTGTTTATACTGGGAGATTTTATGTGCATGCTGAACTACAGCTTTAGACCCTGGTTTCAGTTTGCTTAGACTGGAATTTAAGTGAGGTCCTATTTTCCTGCCTTTACACAGTTTGGGAGAGGGATCCATGGCAGCCCCAGTAGCCATTGTTTCTGTGGATTCCCTCAGCTTTACAATTTTACTGGCCATTTCTCCCTGCACTAGCCTTCCGTGAGCAAAATGGCTTGTGAATTCCTCTTAGCTAAGATAGAAAGTAGAAAGACAAGTGAAGTTTACATATTCAGCCATGTCCAAAAGGCAGTTTCTTTTCTTCTGCATTGGTTTGAAAATGAGCATTTTTTTTTTTCTTTCTAGGCAAGCTGTAGATTTTCTAAGCAACGAGGGACACATCTATTCCACTGTCGATGATGATCATTTTAAATCCACAGATGCAGAATAACTAGATTTAATGGTACCCGAGATGTTTTCTAGCTGGGCCTGTTTTTGCAGTCTGTTGTCTCCAGCTGTGCATATGATTGACCAGTTGACTTCTAGGAAGTAGGTTTTATCTGTAAAATGTCTCAATTGACATCATTTTAAAACTTCCTGCTCTTCTGTTTTTTGAAGCTCAAATGGATATGGGCAACTGACAGGAATGTAAACCAGGGCAGAATTTCTTAAAGAAATTAAAAATTAGTTACAACATCAGAACAGATGGACTTGGAAGAGGAATGCTGCCAGGAGAGTTGGGCAGTCTGACTTAAATAATTCTCGGGAGCTTCTATTCCTAAATTGTTTCCTGTTGAGAGAAGTTGAACTGAACTAGGGCCCACCAGCAGAGAGCTAGCCAAGAAGTCCACCAACCTCTGCCTGTTTTGTTCTCCACTCTGATTTTGTGGTATTACTTTCAGAATTGCACTTTCTTTCACTTTTTGCTGCCAAAAGTGTGTTTTTGTAAACATGGGGTTCTAGAGTGGCAGCCTCGTGGGGCAGAGGAGAGGAAGAAGTGTCACTGTGTTTTGTACAAAATAAGTACATTCATATGTTTAATAAAATAGTTGTATTATTGCAGTGACTTGTAAAAATGTTCTTTTTTTGCTGCTATAATTACTACTTTATCATCTCAACTAATTCTGAGATGAGTTAATGAGGTGTAACTTGCAAATTAAAGTTCCATAACTGCTTTAACTGTGTTTCTAAATGAGTTCTACCAGCAGCTGTGTGAAGACTCCATCTCTGGTTTCTGACAGTGAACAGCAACCTGGTGGTTATTTTCTTTATGTACAGAATAGTTCCCATCTGGGGAGCTGGGCAGATGCTTAAAAGTCAGTTAAGCAAGGATGTTTATTTGCAGGTATGGCCATTCTTGATTGTTTTCTAAAAGAAAAGACAGTGGCTAAAAATAGGTTTAAAAAAGCATATACATTTGAATATAGAATGCATGATAGGATACTTTTATGGGTAGTGGACTTCTCTTTCTAGTTATCAGGCTAGTACCCTCAAATGGGCAAAGGGGCGATGGCATTGATTGTGGGTAAAAGTCTTTCTTCTTTTGATTTTTGAATTTGATGATTTAGCAATCAAAAACTTACTCATAAATTCAACAAGTGTTTATGGAGTACCTACTGTGTCAGTCCCACTGGTCAGCTACTAGGAATATAAAGCAAAATAAGAGATTGGTGTCACAGGACTTGCTGGTTCAGCATTCTCAAAAGCACACCATAGCTATTCAGTGATAATGAGTTCCCTGCCATCTTGACATTTACACAGTCTCACAGGAGTTGTGTGGTTTCTGAACATCACGAAGGCCTGTGGAGCTGAGCACAGGCAGGCTGCTCCTCAGCAGAATGAGATCCCAACCTTTGTAGCACTTCTACCTGCTCAGGCCGGGGGAGCTTGCATTTTGGATGTTTGTGGTCACCTGGGATGTCGGGGATCCAGTGTTCTCTTGGCACATTGTTGAGACAGCAGGAACAGCAGTATGACCCAAGTTCTCAGAAAACTTGAGTCACGGCCAAGCCATGAGTCCAGCCTAGTCGTAGGAGAATCTCCAGGTGTACAGGTGGGGAATGAGGCTTGGGAAAATGGTGGTACTTTATTGGATTAACTAGAGAGAAGCCAGTAAGAATCTATTAATTCACAACGGACACTAATTCTTACTGGCTTCTCTCTAGTTAATCCAATAAAGTACCACCAGTAAGAATTAGTATTTGATGTGAATTAATAATTTGTTTTTAAAAATGCAGTTGAGGGGAATTCAAAACTTGGTACATTTTTGAGCACACATCCCCAGATTATATTCATTTATTCAGCACTTATTTACATCTGGTACTATATTAGTATGATATATATATTACAAAATACTCAAAGTTAGAAATGAAAAAGGATATTAAAATAAATATGAAAGGACCTACTAATACAGTTGACCTTTGAACATCATGGTTTGAACTGTGCAGGTCCACTTATACACGGGTTTTTTCCAATAAATACATACTACATGATTCGAACTTGCTTGAATCTGCAGATGCAGAGGGCCAACCATAAAGTTAAATGTGAATTTTCTTACTGTGTTGGGGGTTAGCACTCTAACCCCTGTGTTCAAGGGTCAACTGTAATTCCTTTCTGTTTCCAAGTCAGTCATTTTGTGTCCTCCCAGGAGTGTATTCACTGCTCAGGGGGAATCTCTAGCCCCAGTATGGCACCCTCCCCGCCAGCCAGTGATTTATTCCAGAGGTAAAAAAAACCCAAAAGCTCCCTGAGGGTGGTGTCTGCCTTTGGTCCATTCCCTGCCTACCCCCATTGCTCTGGCAAGACATTCACAATAGTGGTTTTCACATAGGCTTTCCTTTTAAAGCCCATCTTTCCCGGCTATGAAATTGCCTCCTTTTTCCTCATGGCAGCATCTGCCCACTCAGAAATCCCCTTTTGTGGGAACTGGTGGCCCTCTCCTCTGCCCACCTTTTATGATCTTGCTCAATTTGGTGCCAAGATTAAATGCAATCATGGAAGTGAAAACTTATGGGCATTTTGCATGTGGTCTTGTCCCCTAGGGGTTCTGTGCCAAGAAAGAACTCTGTCTCACTTGGTTGCTTATTGCTTGTCCCAGAATACTGTCCTCCTCAGGGTCCTCCTGTGCAGCAGAGATCATGTCTGTGGAGGACGGCAGGGGAACTGGTGTGAAGATGAGGGTGGGTGCTGGATATTGGGGACTGGCCCTTCAGCTTGTAGTAACTGCTCAGTGACCTAGAGAACTCCATGCTGGGGTGTGGAGGTCAGGAGGCCCAGGCAGTCCATGGTCCAGAAAGCCAGAGGGATGTTAGCAGGCAAAGGAAGGACACACTCAGTGTAGTGTCTAGAATCCTCTTTCAGCTCCTGCCACAGCTAGAGACAGTGCCACCTTTTTACTCTCTCCTGTCCTCTGCCAACCGTGGTGCTTTGTTCCGTGACTGCATCAGCCAGGAAGCCAGAGTCCCACCCCCAGAGGAGATAAGGCCCGTGGTCTTACCTCACTGCTCAGGCCTGCACTGGGCTTGGAACCTGAGTCAGCCTCTGCACAGACACTGTGTTTCTTCTCTTACCTCACTATACTGCACAGTGAGGCTCTCCAGCTGGTTGGTACACACTCTCCTCAGCCCAGGACCATACTGTATTTTAAACACTAGGATGAATTCCAGGACTAGGAGACAGTGTGAGTGTGTGGAGAGGGTGCTGGTTGTAGAGACAGATACAGCTCTCTGACCTTGGTCAACAAGAATGATACTAACATGTCCACTGAATGTTTGTTACGTGCCAGGCACTGTGCTAAATGCTCTACAAATACTATCTCAGTTGGTCCTTAAAATAATTTTTTGAGGTAGGTAACTGAGTTTCATTTTACATGTGAACAAACTGAAGCTTAGAGAGGTTGAAACAACTTGTAAGGCACAGCTGATAGGTGGTGAGCAAGGATCCAGCCCAGGCCCGTGACTAGCCTGCTGCTGAAGCTCCAGACTGAGAAGCTTATCCTGATCTTTAAAATCAGGCCATCGTCTACCTCAGAGAGTTGAGGATTTAGATGGGGTTTGTTAAGGGTCTGGCACACAGACAAAACTTAATAAGTGATCATCTCATCATTTTTCCAGAAGCTCAGATGTCATTTTTATTCTGTGGTTTTAAAGTGAAGTAATCCTGGATGGTCATCTACAGCTGTCCTGTGCTGGGTGCTGCAGAGATGAGGACAGTCCTGGTCCCTCGGGCTTAGAGCCTGGGCAGAGGAGGGGGAGAGGGAGGAAAGAGTGGAGCAGGGGTGGCAAACAAAGGCTACCAGTACTGTGTGTGATCTGGATTGAGTCCCCTTTACCAAGAGGCAGGAGGCACCGTGCTGCCATCACCCAGGTGGGCAGTGTCCTTCCTGCACTAACCGGAGCTGGGGATGAAGGACTGAGTAGAATCCAGTTGGCCATTTGATAGCAAAGCTCCAAGGCTAAGTGAGCCAAACGCAAAGTGTTGGGCCCAGAGAAGCCAGCCCTCAGCGGCAGGAACCTAGAACCTGAGGGAAGCAGGAGCTGTGTCCGTCCCACTTCAGATCAGTCCCCACACGGCCATTCCTCATCCACAGTCTGATTTCTGAGAGACCTGTCCATGGTCTTCTGAAGGTTTGTAATGGTTGGCTGGTATCTTGGATTCCCTGAGAAGTAGCAGTTACGAAGGAAGGTTCCTCCAGCACCTACAGGGTTTTCAGAAACTTCTCAACTACTTCTTCGTAATCATGTTCATTATCTGCAAAAGAGTCCAAGTTAGTGAGGACCTTTGGCCTTAGGCAGGTTCCTTCCCCTCTAAGGGCACACCTTCCCACGCTGGACAGGGAAGGGGCTGGTCTGGACGCTCTGAGATCCTTGCTAGCACAGAAACCACAGTTTGTGTCTGAGCACTTTGCACACATGTTCCCTTGTGCCTTGGGGAGTGTAGTGTGTTGGGGGAGAACTCATCTTCCTTGCCAAGGCCCTGGAGCCCCTGGGAGGGATAGTAGGAACCCTTCAGTCTAAGCCCACCCGCTATAGGCCTGTCCATCCAACTGGGAGTGTAGAAGGGTCTGCCCATGGGCAGGGCCCTGCCGAGGTTATGGCCAGCACCATCAGAGGCCAAAGCAGCAGCAGAGGAGTGGTGTGGGGGAGGGGAGAAGCAAGGACCAGGCTGAGCAGGGGCTGATGGACTCACCCAAATCCTGCGTGATGGGCTTAGTGGGCCTGAGGCCCTTCTTGAAGCCAGGAGTCTGACTGTACAGATTTGAGCTGTCCTCGGTGGTCTTTGGCCAGGTCTGCACCTTGGGTTTGGGCAGCAGAGATGGTTCCTGCAGTTCTAAGATTTGAGAATACTAAGAGGGAGAAAAAGCAGAAGTCAGCAGGGTCCCAAGAAATGGGGTAGCAGAGTCCATGAAATGCAATTTCCTTCAAATGTCACTTCCTCTGCTCCCCTCTCAACTTCCTTTTCAGAGTAGGGCTTCTCGGGACCCCTGGTGTTTTTGCCACAAGCACATGAAATGTTCTTTGGTGGGAAGAAAGGGGCCAGGGTGAGGGATGATAGGTTGAGGGCTAGAGATAGGGTGTCCCTGAGTTTCTCCACAGGGATTTGGTCATTGTCCTCCAAATCTTTGCTGAAGGAGAAAAAAAGCAGTTGTTACAACGCCTGAGAACAGAGTGCAGAGCTGAGGGGGGTCCCAGAAGGAAGAGGACTTCACTGCATCCCTACCATGTGCCAGATGCCGTATGCTTGCCTGCTCATTTTATTCTCAGGTGACCCTCTGACTAGCAGTTTCACTTGCACATGAGGAAGCAGGCTGTGAGAAAGCCGTGGGGATCCTCACGAAGGGGATTCCCTAGCTGGGCCAAGATTCGGACCCATGTATGTGACCTCTAAAGCCGCTTCTCTTCCCACGACAGCATGCTTTTGAGAGCAAACAGCATAGCTCCCTGAGGAGCAGCGGAGAACACCGCTGCCCAGAGAGGAAACGCTACTGGTTCCAGGCCTGCAACAGGGATCAGGCCCAAAGGAACTGCCAGGAACCAAGGCTGGGACTGAGGTCTCAGTTCTTTGTACCACATTCTTTCCAGCACTGTCACAGGGCCTGTGTTTCAGGTGTCCATTCCCAGTCCATTCTTGGTTCTGTCTACCCTACCCCCTGCCCCACAGATAGGAGCCCCTTCTGGAGCTGAGACCACTCAAGGTTTGTTCTTTCTTTTAAGAATTAAAAAAAATTTTTTTGGTAGGAGAGATCATTAGGTTTATTTATTTATTATTACTTTGTTGTTGTTTTTTAATGGAGGTACTGAGGATTGAACCCAGAACCTCATGCATTCTAAGTATTCTTAGCATTCTACCACTGAGCTAGACCCTCCCCTGCTTCATCTTTTTAACTTCTGCTGCCATTCCACTACCTCCCCCAGTACAAAATAGGAGTCTCCCCAAATCCCCAAACTCTATGCTTGTTTCAGTTCACAAAGTGCTTTTTATATAGATCATCCCTCCTGTTCTCAGCAGGGTTTGGTAGTTAGGTGCTCAGATCATGTGGTCAGACCCATTTTCAGCCTTGCTAGCTGTGTGATCTCAGGTAAACTACTTTATCTCTCTGTGCCTCTTGTTTTCTCAACTGTTAAAAGAGCAATCATGCCCACCTCAGAGGGATGTTGTGAGAGCTGGGTGGGGCAGTGCGTATGAGGTGCCTGCCCCAGAGTCAGTGCCAAACGAGTGGAGGCTAACACACTAGCACTGTGAGTTAGTGGTGTTACCCGAGGTTCACTGGTGAGGAAACATGCTCAGGGGAGTACAGGCCACAGAGTGAGTGAACTGGGATGTGAACTTAGTGTTTCTGACTCTGAACTTTCTCCCTCATGATTCCATTTGGTTCAGTTAATTCACCAGCACTTTCTGCCTACCTTGGAGTGTGTGAGGTCCCTGCCCCCACAGAACCCCGTTCTAGCCACAGAGACCAAGCACAACTGATTAAAACTACATGTCCCCCCCCCCAAGCTACGTACAATGTGCGGTGTGAATACAGAAGAGGGGGACCGTCACTGCCCAGGAGGAGATCTGAGCTGGCCCTTGCCCATGAGCCTGAAAGGAGGAAGAACCTTCCAGGCAAAAGGATGGGGGTGTCTGAAGTGCTGAGGTAGGAATCTCGGCATATTGGGGGAGCCTCAGGAGTGCCTCTGGCTAGAGTGTGAGCTATGGAGTGGTAGTGGAAGATGGGCCTGGGAAGGCAAGGCTGAATCAGCTCATAAGGCCCCTGGATGCCATGTTAAGGGTTCGCATTACCCCCCAGCAATGGGGAGCCAATGGTTTCAGAAAATGGGGCTGGGGCCCCCTGCTGACCAGAGAGGGATTTGGGAGGCCATTCTGACAGCTGTAGGGAGGGATTGAAGAGGCTGCTGAACTAGTTTTATGTGAAAAATGCAGAAGCTTGAACCAGGGAGTGACAGTAGGGTGGCAGAGAGAGGTAAGCACCATGAACTTGGAGGCAGGATGCTTCTGCTCCAGTTCAGGCCCCTCATTTACTGTGTAACTCTGGGCGAGTCTCAGAGTCTCTGAGACCTCATTTTCTCAGCTGTAAAATAGGGATAATCATACCAATGTCAGGATGGTCAGGATCGAATAAGAATAAAAGGTACTAAGTGTGCACGTTTAGAAACTGCAGGTTCTGTACAACTGTAAGAGCAACGTGATGCTGGACAAAAACGGCAGGACCTGAATGATCCCAGCAGGTGGCCCCTCCCTGCCCACTTGGGTTCTGTTGGTACCTTGATGCCTTTCTCCTTGCTGCCCTGCTTCTTCTGCCCACTGAGGCCCTTACTTTTCGGAGGCCTGGGCGGGGGAGCTTGACTCTCGAAGGTAGGTAACTTCCGAAGGCGATAGTAGAAGGCCTCCGTCAGCTCCTCCACTGTGGCTACGGGGAGGGACCCAGGCGGCTGGCTTGGCGGCTCCTCTTCCTCCGCAACAGTCAGGTCCAGCCACCGCGGAGGGATCTCGAAGCACATCCCTGGCTTGGAGTCCAGGCTGACCACCAAGAAGGGTTCCACGATCTTCTCCTCCAGCCGCAGGCCCGGAAAGGAGGTCAGAGGGTCAGCAGGGTGGTTGGTGTCCTTGACCATCACCTTGACCTCACAGGGCAGTGAGAACTGGACAGTCAGATCCTGCAGGCTGTAGCGCCGGCCGTCGCTCAGCTCCTCCACGAAGCCGCCGGGAGTGTGGAGGGGCAGCATAATCTGTTCTTGGTGCTCGGCGTCCCCTTCGCACTCTTCTTCCCCTTCCTTCTCAGCCTCGTCACTCAGCCGCTGACACACCAAGACATCTGTGTCCCTGTCTTCAGCCCCCAGGGCCTGGTCTGACCGCAATACCTCCAGCCTGTCGCCCATGGCTAGGGACGTGAACCCGGGGTTCTCCAACCCCTCGCCCTCATAGTCCTTTGTGGCCACCACCCGGAGGGACTGGCCGGGCTTGAGGGCACCCAGGAGGTCATAGGCCGTGGGGAACTCTCTGGGCCGCCGCCGCAGCTTGCCCTGGTAGGCCCCGGAGATCATAAAGTGTCTGGGCATCTTCCGGCCCTTGGTGGAGGCCAGGAGCCGCCAGGATGGTGAGGCCACGCCATGGATGCAGAGCCTCCGGCCTTTCTTTAAGGAGCCCACCCACGGGCTGAGGAAAATCGGGGGCCCCTCCGGGACTTCCAGGATCTCTGTGGGCAGGGGAAAGGGGCCTCCCCGGGCCAGGACCTCGCTCAGCAGCAGCGGTTGGATGAAGTGGATGTGTTGAGAGGAGGCGGTGACGTCCTCCACGTCCACCTCCAGGGTGGAGGGGATCTTGACAACGGACCTGCGCACTGTGGAGGGGAGAGGTCAGCTCGGGGGCGCACCTTCCACCCCGTCAGAGGTCAGGGCCAGCTGACTTCTTTCCTGTCCTCATCTTTTCTTTCCTAACAGCAGTATCCTGTGGTACCGGGTTCCCTGCCCACTCTTCCACCTCTTTCTTAAAAGTTACTACAGAAAGTTTTAAACATTTATAAAAGTAGGGAAACTAGTATAGTGAACCCCCATGTACCTGTCACTCAGGTTCAACATTTAACTCACGGCCTATCTTCTTTCATTTATACCTCGTATCTATTTCCCTCCACTGGATCATTTTGAATCAGAATAATCACATTATGCCATCTGTGACTATTTTGATGTGTACCACTAAAAAGAAGGGATAATTCAAAAATTAAAAATAATAGTAACCACTGGGCCGTGATCACATCAAAACACTAATAATTTTGAATGAATATCCAATCGGTTCAACTAAATTTTCTAAAAATTTTAATTGGATTTTGAATGTAATTTGATAAGCTGCTTTTCCAAATCCTTTCTGGATTGAAATAGATAAAATCAAGAAAAACACTGACTACATGACCTTGGACAACTTCTTGGAACATTGATTAGGTAGTTCCCAGGGCATAAACTCTGTAAGAGAATGAGGAACACTGGCCCCTCCAACTGTGTGGATTGAGGCGCACCACGTGGAAGACAGAGCAAGGAATGTTCACCCCATTTTACAGATGAGAACACTGAGGCTCTGGGGCATGGTGGTGACTTTCCTCAGGTCACACTTTTGGGAATTTTGCTCTATGCCAAATGAGCTGATAATTGGTTAAAGCTGAGAGATGAGCACATGGGGGTTCATTATACTGGTCTGTTTTTTTCCTTCAAAATGCTTTCTAGATTACCTGAGCTGCTTCATTCCAGGGAAGCCAACTCCTTACTTAAAGAACTAGTGAGCAAAGCATAGGGTATTTCGTAGGACAGTCCTCAGAGCATGCAGAGCAGGGCTGGTGAGGCAGAGGCAGAACCTGGCCAGGTCTGGCCAGTCAGAGGCCCAGCCTGAGTGGAGGTAGAAGAATGGGAGCCTGGGGAACCTCTACAGCTCCAAACACAATGTTCTGTATTCCCTGTGCAAACTGTAACCAAAGAGTAGACAGGAGGAGGTTTCAGTTTAATAAATGAAGAGGGAGTGATGGGATTAAAATACCACTATTGCAGTTTCTAAGGAAATCATGGATCTAGGCAGTGACCATTGACAACCACTCACATCACAAACACTGACTCATCTGTTGTGTTACTGGATCTGCACCACACGGCAAGGCTGGTGCTGCAAGTCAAGTTGGTGGCAGACACAGAGCTGAATTCCTGGCCCCACACCTCACACGGCGATGAGAAACTGTTTGCCTCTTGCACACTTGGTCAGGCCCCTAGAGCTAACTGCCTTCATCGGTGCAGAAGAGTGAATGTATCCAGCATGACACTGCCGTCCCTAGAAAGGCCCACCTGCAAGCTTGGTCCTTGGCTGGCATGTGGGAACATGGGTTTTAGGAGGATGCCCACCATTCCCTGACAGGAGTGGCTCACTGTGCCTGCAGACAAGGTGGCTTATGCCCCAAACCTGCTTTCCTTTGGGGAGGCTGGAATTTTGATATGTGCCAGCCAGAGGGTGTCCACGTGACCAGCACCTGGGAAAAACCTTGGGCACTAGGTCTCCAATGAGCTTTCCTGGTGGACAGCATCTGACACATGTCACAAATCAGTGCTGGAGGAATTAAGTGTGTCCTGTGTGTGTGACTCCACCAGGAGAGAATTCTTGGAAGCTGCACCTGGTTGCCTCCAGACTTCACCCCATGAGCCTTTTCCTCTGCTGACGGCGCTTTGTCTTTTTGCTGTAATAAATCACAGCTGTATGTACGACTGTCCACGGAGCCTGTGAGCCCTCCTGGCGAAATCATTGAACCCTGGGGGCGGTCTTGGGGTGACACAACAGAAAATGCAGGGGACAGAGGAACATGTTACCACCACCACAAGGATGCTGGTAACGAAATCCAAAATTTGAGAAAAACTAGAGCACAAATGGCCTAGCCCCTTCAACAGATAAATTACCAGAGGAATAAAGAAGGGGAAGCTGGAGATGAAAAGAGACCTTAGAGACCTAATAATAGTCAACGACAACACTGTGGACCTTGTGTGGACCCTGATGTGAATAAAATGTAAAACAATGAGACAACAGAGAGAATTCAAACACCAAGTGGGTATGACCTCTAAGTGGTGGTATTAGGAGTTATTGTTAACTTTTTGGTGTGATGATGGTATTGTGTGTCTGTTAAAAAAAAAAAGTCATTTTTAAAAGAAGCATATATTGGGACATTTACAAAAGAAATGATAAGGTACCTGGGGTTGGCTTTGACGTAATCAGGTGGGATGGAGTGGGGAGAGGGGCAGAGATGAAACACAGTCAGTTGTTAGTTGATAATTGTGATTTGGGGTGATGGGGTCGTGGGGTTTGTCACTACTCTCAGCTTCTGTATATGTTAGACTTTTTCCATAATAAAGCAGTTTTAAAAGATTTTTTTTTTAAGGGCAAAGAATCCCCACTTGGCTCTCGAGTTTGTCAACAACCCAACCGTACTCTGCGTAACTACCAGAGAGCTGAACCTCAAACCCTCTGCCCTCCAGGGAAGAGGTCCTAGGGCACCAGGTCTTCTGCCTCTGCTCCAGCTTGGCCTCTGAGCCACCAGCCCTGGCCAGGTTCTGCCTGTTTCACTGTTCCTCGCCATGCCGCCTCCAGCCTGTCCTAAGAAATAACCTACGAAGCAGCTGCGGGATTCAGCCAGACAGTGCCCTCCCACACAGGAGGGCCTTCACGAACAATCCTGCTCTCCCCAGAGACAGGAAAATATGTGTCTCCTGAGCAAATGGGCAAAGCTTCACTTTGTTACACTGCGTTTCTTTGTCTTAGCTGCTGTCAGGCTCACAACCCAACTTTTGCCTAATTTTATAAAGTACGTGGGAATTCACTCAGGTTATTCCCATTTTCACACCTAACTTCCACTGTTGGGGAATCCTGATTCTGTTACATTTTATATACCAGGTACTCCGCCTGGAATTCTTTGACTTTCCATGGGGATGGGGTATATCGTCCCATCACCAGCTCCTCAGGGACCCTCTGTCCCTCCCACTCCCGCCCCACCCACCTGCCCAGGGAACTCACTGTGCATGATGGCTTCGATCTTGTACTCGGGCCTCAGCGTCTGGGAGCACCAGGGGAGGGCAGGGCAGGTGAGGAGGCGGTCCCTCAGGGCCGGGTCCTGCAGGACCTGGAGCAGGGTCCGATGGGTGCCAGGCTCCAGTTCCCAGAAAGGCCCCTTCTGGGATAGGGGCAGATGCAATAGGACCTGCTGGGCCCCAGTGTCCAGCACACAGCGGGCACAGCAGGTCCCGAGGTGCATTTCCACAGCCACAAGCTTGAGGGGCTGCTTCTCAGGCACCACCCTGGCCTTGGTGGCAATTTTGTAGGTTGACATGAAGCAGATGGGCAGCTTCTTGGAGCTCTGGTTTGCAGCAGAGACCAGCTCCTCCAGGGTTCCATAGCTCTGGGGGCCAGTGAGGAGGCTGAAGTGGCCTGTAGGGCACAGCAGGGGTGTCAGGGTCGGGCAGGCCTTTGCTGGGCTCAAGGCCACATATCTCATTATGGCTGCCAAGAACCAGCCAGAACCCCTGGGGGCAGGTGCCAAGGGTGGGCCAGCATCTGAATATCCGGGCTGCAGGGCTGAGGGACAGGAGGTGGCACTGACCATGTACGAATGGACAGTGAGGGGTGGAGCCAGTTCCTTCTGACACAGACAGGCACAGACACAGAGGCTCTGTCACCAGAGACAGAACAAACAGGGACGCATCTCCCAACAGACACACTGACCACTGCCACATTTTTCTACTGCCAGACCCCATCTGCCTCTAACTTTGTCATCTTCGCCTCCAGATACCTCACCACTGCTCCAATCCCACACACCAGCACCTATCACCCCATCCTGGATAAGTGAGCGCCATTGTCCCTCCCAAACTAGAAACCCAGGAGCTACTGACCCAATGACCTCTGACCACCCCCTTTACCCCCATCTGACTGCCTGATGGCTTGTCCCATCCACTCCACCTCCTATTCATTCTTCTGCCACCAGACTGGCCTATAATACCCCACACCTAGACATAACATCACTTCCGGGGGGTTTCTGCCCAGAATACTCAACACAAATGAATCTATTCAAGGAAACACCACACAAACCTGGACTGAAGCACATTCTACCAAAGTACTGATCTGGACTCTGAAAATATCAGTCAAGACAAAGGAGGGATGAGGAACTGTTCCAGCCTGAAGGAGACTAAAGGAGCCCAACTGAATGCCATGTGCAAGCTGGGACTGGCTTCTGGATCAAGGCAAAAACCTGGCTATCAAGGACATTATTAGGGCAGCTGGTGAAGTCTGAATACAGACTATGGGTTAGATAGTAGGATTGTAACCATATTAAACTTCCTGAATTTGATCATTGAACTACAGTTTTGTGAGCAAATGTTCTTGTTTTTTAGGAGATATACTAAATGCTAGGAGTAATATTTAAATGTAAAGGGGCATCATGTCTGCAATTTACTCTCAAATGGTTCAGGAAAAATGTATGTATATACATACATATATAGTAATATCTGTTCATATGTGTATATATATAAATATATGTATATAAAGAGAGAAAGCAAATGTTATAAAGTGATCAATAATTGGTGAAATGGGATAAAACGTGTACAAGAGTTCTAGGAAGTCTTCTGTAAATTTGAAATTATTTCAAAATTTAAAAAAATTCAAAATACAAAATAAAATACATCACTGCACTATTTAAAACCCTCTTTGGTGGGGGAGGGTATAGCCCAGTGGTAAAGTACATGCCAAGCATGCATGAGGTCCTGGGTTCAAGCCTCAGTACCTCCACTTAAAAATATACATAAATAAATAAACCTAATTGCCTCTCCATCAAAAAACAAAACAAACAAGAAAACAATTTTAAAACCCTCTTTGGAGGGAGAGGGTATAGCTCAGTGGTAGAGTGTGTGCGTAGCATGCAGTACTGGGTTCAACCCCCAGTACCTCCATTACATACATAAATAAATACCCAGGGGGGAAAAAACATCTTTGGCTACTTAATGTCTTCAAAATAAAGACTGAACTATGTCTGTGCCCCACACAAGCCCCAGGTGCTGGCTTCCACCCCCCTCACCTGGAACCCATGCCCTGGCCCGTTCTTCCCTGCTGGCAGTCATGGTAAACTGTACTGAGAACAAGCCCTCAGAGGGCGTCTGCTCTCTGCCTGGCCCTGTTCTAAGCGCTCATAGGTGGCAACTCATTTAACCCTCTTATCAAACCTGTTTGTCCTGTTACAGAGGAGGAAACTGAGGCCCAGAGAGGTCATGGGAACTCGCCACAGCCACAGCTAGTAGCCTGCAGAGCTGGGATCCCCTCCAAGGCGTCAGCACCCAGGCCCATGGTCCACCACGCTACATGCCTCCTGCAATGACTGCGCTATGAGGGGTTTCTGGAGGCTACTCCCTCCAGCTGGGAGCCTTTCTCCAGCTCAGGTGCCACCTCCTCCAGGAAGCTTGCGCAGATCTCTAAGGCAGGCCACTCTGGCCCAGAGCCCTCTCTAAAACCTGTGCCTACTTCTACTGTTGTCCTCCTCACTGCCATCCTGGAGCCTGCCCCTGGTTCATCCTGAGCCCCATGCCCCCAGCCCCCAGCACAAGGCCTGGCACGTAGTGAGTGGCAAGAAATATTTGGTGAGTGAATGTGTGAGTGAACACAGAAACATGCATGTGGACAGGGACCTGGAACAAGGAACACCCAGCCAAAAGGCAGATGAGATCAGACATGGATACTGAGAGGGTGTGGCCACACTAGCTCCAGGCATCGTCAGAGCACTGAGGACATCTGGGCCTTGGGGCTGGGTAGTGGGGGATGTGAGCGTTGTGTGTGCCAGCCCAGAGGGGTGGGAGTTTGTGCTGGGGTCAAGTGTGTCCAAGGGTGTGCCTGCCTGGAGGGTTCCAGGGCACTGAGGGAGACAGAGGTGCCCACCTTACCCTGGAAGTTGGGAGCAAGCACCATCGTCTGGCCTGTCTCCGGGTTCTCGCAGACCACCTTCTGGAGGTGAACCTGGGTGACCTTGATCAGGTCCCCTGTGGAGAGGCAGCACTCATTTCCAGAGATCTCGTAGATGGAGCCTACGGAGACACAGACTCAGTTTCCTGGTTCAGCTAGGGCAAAGTGCTGGGCAGCCTGGACCCTATTCCCCAAAAGGCCCTGCTCTGCCACACCTTTGCACGTGCTGTTCCTGCTGCCTGGAATGCCCTTCCCTGTCTTCCCTGCCGAATGGCCACTGGCTCAGCTGTCCTCAGGCAGCAAAAACTCTGCCTTTGCTTTCTTTTAGTGCTGACTGTACCCCTCTGTGGTCCACTTCTGTGGCCCTTGTCACATCCCCTGGCCTCCTGAACTGAGCTCACAGGGCACGACTGACCCATCTCAGCATCACTGCAAGCAGCACAGGCCCAGCTTCGAACCATGTGCTAAAGTCATGAATGAGTAAACAACCCAATAAATCCCAATTCCCTTGTACAGCTATGAAATCAGGCCCAGAGAGGTTCAGTGACTGCCCTGAAGTCACACAGAGCCAAACACTCACACTGGCATCTTCTTCAGATGGACTGTTTTTAGAGGAAGCACGGGAGTGAATGACGGGCCGCTGACAGGGTGGGCTCAGTAGGCAGTGCTCTGGGCCCCCACCTTCAAGCACAGCAGCCCCACTTTCCTGGTTTAAAGTGCTTAAAGCAGTGTCCAGAACATGGAAGGTACTCGATAAAGATTTACACAGGCAGTGCACAGGCCCTCCATCCAGCCGATGAGGGGCTGGACAGTGCAGGCTGATGAGCATTGAGGACACACGATTCTACCCCAT